>NC_088383.1:82873333-85681666 GCF_037993035.2 Macaca fascicularis | reverse complement strand
GGAAATAAAATACCTTCATGTGTGAGAAAACATTCTTCCTTCATTATGTGAAATTAACATCTACTCTTGACCTTGTCTCTGTATACCTTAAGAACTTTGTGTGAAATGTCTTTTATATGGTAGGGAACAGCCTTGCTACTCCTGGACCCTTCTTTTCAATCCTGAGCAGATGTCCCACTCATCAGTATATCATCTTGGAGTTCCTGGTTATTCAGCTCCCTTTACTTCTATCAAAGGAACTAATACCTCAATAGGCCCAACCACAAAAACTACATAGCCCCTCAGCCTAGAACAATGCAACAAGGATATACCTGTTGCATGCTAGGTGTAGGAACAAGGCCATGGGAAAACATTCTCTAATCTTTCCAGATCAAGTCATGAGACTTCGAGAGACTTCAGTAGTCATGTCAGAAGAGAGTCCCTGGTCTACTTCAAATAAATAGAGTTTAAAGAATATTAGAATCTGATCTAAGGGTTCATTGTTGACTTTTGTTTGATACACACAAAGGGAAACAAGTTCCTTTACTTGAAGCCTCTTTCCAGGAGCCTTAATGATCAGCTGCCAAATTTAGCCTTTGGCTCCATGTCCACTGTGTCGATTATTCTCCCATGCTTACTGAAGTGAGGCCAAATCTCATCCCTATTTAGAGAGAACAAATGCAGATATCTTGATGAAATGGAGAGCTGGTGAACCTGTATTGTAAAGAGCCAGGAGAACATACTCTAATGAATGGAAGCACATGGGCCTCATGGCTTATGTTTTAAAAGTAGGTTCACATGAAAGGATCAATGGCCGTGGGCGTGCTATATGAGACATAGAGAGGAGGGGAAGATACAGAGAAGGCAGTCAAGATTGGCTGCTCATTGGACTCACTGGGAGATTTGTTTTGTTTTGCATACTACTCTCTGTACAAGAATGTTCTTGGCAGCACTATCCAAAATAGCCAACAACTGGAAACAACCCATCAACAGTAGAATGGATAAAAAATAATAAATTGAGGCCTATTTATACAATGGAATATTATACACCACTAAAAATGAATGAACTACTGCTACACACATTATGGATCAATCTCAGAAACATAATATTGAAGCCAGGCACAAAAGAATACATAGGATATGATTTCATTTATATAAAGTCCAAAAGCAGGCAAAACTAATTTATGGTATTAGAAGTCAAGATAAGGGTTACATTGATTGGGTAGTGGCTGGATAGGGGCATGAGAAGGGCCTCTGGGTGCTGGTAATGTTCTGTTTCTATATTTAGGTGCTGGTTATGTGAGTGTATTCAATTTAGGAAATTTTTTTATATACTTATAATTTGTTTTTGAAATATAAGATATACTTCATAAAACGGTTTTAGTTCATATTCCTGGGCTCTAACATGGATCTACTAAAACTGTAGGCTCTAACTTCTTTGAGGTATTCAGTGTAAAGCAAGGTTGGGAATCACTACACCAGATGATCTATATCCATAGGTGTGCAGAAGCCAGCCCCTACTAGCCCACAAGAACTAGCTGTTAAATTTTTAGGAATTTTGCAGGCCCATTAGTGCCAGTATTAAAAATTAAATTACATCAGTTTACAATTACATAAATTATACTAAAAACAAAGATAATAAGTACTCAAAACGCATCACTTTCTAGCTATTTCTGTTTACTATTATCTATATTTGGAGACTATTCACGCCAATTTTATCTATATGGTGAAAGTACAATACAATGGTGTGACACCGCGTCATCTCTTTCCAATTCTGTGCTCAGCCACATCAGCAGCTTGAAATTGGACGTGGTGGGAATATTTACACCACAGAAATCAGCAGCCACTACCAATCAGTGCTTGCTTTATTGTTCTAGATCTAAGAAAATAATTTAAAACTGTTAATAATGGAGATTAAACTTAAAAGTGTGCTGTATGTGGAGGTGTGGCACTATGAATAGTACGTTTGAAAAATATTCTTTCAGTACTAAAAATTATCATCCGGTTCAACAAGGAAGTGATTCACATCATGGATGAATGAGTAGAGTTCTGACATATGTCTTTGATGTTTCACTTTTGTCTTACTGATTAACATAAAAGAAAATACCTGCCAGCATTTATATGGGAGCTGCACCCCTTAATCAACTGCAACATAGGTTGGCCTATGGATAGAAGAGTTCTGCAAAAAACAACAAAAGCATACTGTGAGACCTAACCGGCTATACTGAATTTACAATAACAGGTATTACAGAGTTTATTATTATTTGTAAACAGTGTACTACACATTCTTTATGTCACTAAAATTTATGTCAATTTGTGTATGCACATACACGCATTTTACTTTTTTCCAGGAGAGCTGGTTGATTTACCAGGTCGTCACCACCTACATCCCTCCTATGTTTAAGATTCCATGGCTCTCTATTACGATTCAAGAAACAAGTAAATAAAATAAGGTCTGGTTATGGCCTATGAAGCATGAATTTCAGCATAAGATATAGTAACCACTATTCTTTAGGACCTCATGACTCAAAGTGTGGTCCACAGACCAGCAGCACTGGCATCAATGGGGAGCTTGTTAGAAATGCATGATCTCAGGCCCCATCCCAGAATTACTGAATCAGAATCTGCACTTTAACAAGATGCCCATTCTTGTTGTACACACGTGAAAGCTTGTGCACAGCTTTAAAAGCAATTAATTCCTTGGTAAGAATAAAAACTTACATATAATCAGTTTGAGATTAGCAGAAGGTTAAGGACAATATAGCAACTGGTGAGTTCTCAGCACCTAGCCCCAGTTCAGCCACTTCATAGCACTGGGAAAGACATATACTTGCTACTTTTAAATTTGAAGAAAAGGACATCCATCTTGCAACATGCATTTACCAAATACTAAAAGTGAAATTGCACCACCAGGATAATAAAGCCTATTCTAGGCCACTTGGATTATTACTAAAAAAGGAAAAACAGGTACAAGTATTTAAAAAAATATATCAAAGCAGTAGCTTTCCTCCACATATGTGATGAATTGGAGGTGTTGGCAAGGACTCGGTTCCGAAAGTCCAAAGCAGGGCAGCAAGTGCCACATGACGGAATGTGGCAGCTGGGGAGAGGAGTGCAGAAAACACTTCCCAGCGATGTAATTTAGGCCAGGGTACTTATCAAGTGCTGCCGGTGAAATGGGGAAATTGTGGTGTTTATGCTTTTCCTATCAATATATCAGTCAGCAACACGTGACAAAAAGAAAAGGCAGGAGGCCGGGCGCGGTGGCTCAAGCCTGTAATCCCAGCACTTTGGGAGGCCGAGGCGGGCGGATCACAAGGTCAGGAGATCGAGACCACAGTGAAACCCCGTCTCTACTAAAAATACAAAAAATTAGCCGGGCGCGGTGGCGGGCGCCTGTAGTCCCAGCTACTCAGGAGGCTGAGGCAGGAGAATGGCGGGAACCCGGGAGGCGGAGCTTGCAGTGAGCCGAGATCGCGCCACTGCACTCCAGCCTGGGCAACAGCGTGAGACTCCGTCTCAAAAAAAAAAAAAAAAAAAAAAAAAAAAAAAAAAAAAGAAAAGGCAGGAGCAGCATACCTCAAATACTCAATACTACAGTGAATTGAAATGAAGGTAGGAAAGTCTCACATTTCAAAATTGAAAGCAAAAATTTTCTACTGGCAATAATATTCTTCGGAAATATTTCTTAGTTATCTGGCTGGAAATAGTGGCTTTGAGATACAAAGTTCCATGTAGAACACACATTAGCTACTTAGGAACAGTGTCTGGAAGAAAATGAGAGCCACAAATCTGCAAAAGAAGCTTGGTATTAGTTTGCAGCAGAAACTAAGGCAATAAAATAATTCAATGCAAGTAAACTTTGGCAACCCTAGAGTGTGAAGAAAACAAATGTAATGGAGACTGGGCCACTGGAACCCAGAGACACCACTGGGCCTGTTGTGTTCAAGAAAAAAAAGGTTCCTATAACCATTCCTTGCAAATCAGAATTCAAATGACTCCAGTAAATTTAGAGACAAAATGATACAACTGCCCTAATATGTTAAAACATTTTCTTTTGACATACTCTAGGAAGGCTAAGAAGAGAGCTAACCCTTATTGAGCACCTACTATGTGCTTTACATGCATGAGGCTTTTATAACATCCTCATAACCCTCTGATGGGGGAGGGGATACTGTTCCCATTTTACAGTTGAGGAAAGTAAGGTCATATTTCACCTAAGTTGCATAGTTAATGAAAAGCCAGAGTTTGGTCAAAATGAAAAAGCGCCAAATGGATCACATAACAAAGACAGCTTGGAAGGGTTATTGTAACAAAGACAGCTTAGAAGGGTGTTATGTTTTGAATAAGAGAAAAAGACTATTTTATCTCCCACACCACTGAAGATAAGTGAGGTTTCTCCTACTACCCACTATATCTTTACACGACTAGAATTCTCTTATCAGCATTTCTGGATGTACCTTGGGTTTCACATGTATATCATACTTGCTAGTTGTATTTCAGGCTATGTTGGAAGATTTAGAAGACTTGGCACTTTTCAGGCAGTGTTATGTAACGGCACTGGGCTTTGGCTGGGACTTGGAAGCCTGGGTTCAGTTCAGACGGTGTCACTTATTAACTATGAGAGTAGTCAAGTTACGTTGCCTCTCTGGGTGCCAGTGTTTTCCATCCACATGAGGTTGGGCTAGGTATCCTTAATAAGGACATTCCTGGCTCCATGATTCAACTCTCTCTGACCCAACTGTTTAAGATTGTGACACCTTCCATCAAAATACATTTAAAATGACCTAAACAGTTAGCCAATTTATCTAGGCAAAAATGTTATGTAGTTCAAATTTAAATACAAAATTTAGAAAGTAGAAACAAACCCAGAAGAATAACTTCTATGCTCCAACATCTGCAAGAGTAACCTGGAATGAAATGGTTTAAAGTGTTGCTTTTGGTGGTGGGTGCGGGGAGGTGTTATCTAGAGCAAATATATATTCAAGTTCTTAGACAGCATTGGGTGCAAATCCAAGCTCTGTTTCCTAGTAGTTCTTTAACATCTCTGAGTTCCATTTCTTGCCTCTGTAAAGTTGGAATTGATCATGAATATTAGCTGCAATTTAGTTAACGTGTCTGGCATCTAGTAGGGGCATAAATGCTGGTTTATTGTTATCACAGCAGTCATTAAGGGTTTGGTCTATGGTTGGGTAACAATTCAAAGGAAATTTCTCCACAGAGAGATAGAACCTAAGATCATAACCTTATTAACACTGGGAACTTGCCATTAACCTGTGTCTATGCAATAAATAAACTCAGGTGCACAGTGGAGACATGTAATTGCTTTCTTCTAGACCTATTGGCATCGCTTTCTTTGTAAAACTTGCTAATTCGTTCTTTAGTGGATAAAGCCTGATCAGAGGCATGCTGATGTATTTGATGACAGAGCTCAAGGAAGTTTCTGAAGACAGGAGTGTCCTGGGACATCTGGAAAAAGTGACAGTCATAATCACATGTCCATCGTTTTTGGCATCTTTTGCCAGTTTTCCAATATCTGTCCTATGGGCACAAGGAACAAAAGGTGCCAGGAAAAGGAGGAAGTGGGTTCTATTTGTTTACAAACTAAAAATAAAAAAATTCTGATGCTAACAAATAACTAATCTGTAAATATCCCATCCATTGGAGTGACTGCTTCTTGATCCTTCCCCCAAAAGCTTTCCCTTTCCTTTTCCTCTTCCCTGCTGCCTACACACTCACCCATCTCCTGCCCTCGTCTACACACACTTTTTGGAACTCACTTTTCCCTCCCTCTCCAAGTTTTGTTTTGGTCTTGTGATGTTGGTGGGAAGCCTGGTGGAGAAGAGAAGCATTCAAATCACCTATGCTCTTTAAACCCTAAAACATGAAGCCAGAGGGAAACTTGAATGGCCTATTTTCTAAAAGGAAGACCAAGAGAAAGTTTTAAACATTTCTCTGTTTTCTACAGGTATATTCCTTGAGCAAAAAATGGCAGAATTTCAAATGTTTCCAGCCATTTTAAAAGAGGTAAGTCATGCATACTAACCAAAGCCTTATGAAATTCAAAAGAGAAAACAAATGATTGCTAAATGATTATTATTAGAGATACCATGCTAATTCCTAGATCTCTTTTGTTCATAATGTTATATGATTCAAAGTATAATTTTAGTGCTTAAAATTATAGGTTTATGGTTACTATATTGATATTTTTGTTATATACCATTATCACAACTAACCCTGTTGATGAGGTGTTGGCCTATAATGGGATCTTCCCAATAACAATAGTGCTGTTATAGAATGTGACCTATTTTGTAATGATCCACTACACAACAACTTTTACAGGACAGAGGTGTTATAGGACAGCTTATAACATCCCTTTAAATGCTTAAAAAATATCTTCACTAATTAAGATTTTAGAGCTATTAGCTTGAGTGGGGGTTATCAGTACATTAAAAAAGATGATATCCTAAGGTTTGGTTTCATAATTTGTTTCCCATTTCATTTTTTAGTACCCCTTTATATAAAACTAGCTAAGAAGGATTCACAACTGTTACAAATTACTTTATGAAAAGAAAGAGGGGAGAAAGGAACTAGGGGAACAGAAGAGAGAGAAGCCTGTCAATTCAGGCAAAACCTGAAAAAGGTCTGCTTAATATTTGGTTGTTATCAGGACTTTGGTTAGGATTTATCTATTACGTATCCGAATCCATCTACGTGGTGCCTTTCAGACAAACTGAGGTTCCAGGAAAAATCCAGTACTTTTAAACATCATGCCAAATTATTATGCTTTCTCAAAGGTGCCATGCAGATTCAAATAGCTCACAATTTTAGGTTACTATGCTTGTGAAGCAATAACATCTTTGAGTTTGAGATATTGCAATTTAGCGGTTCTGGATGACTACATAATCTCTCCCTGTTGGGTTGAAATTCTACATTCTACCCTTTCCCAAACTCTCACCGATTAATCATCTAGCCAGACAAAAAAAATGTGCTTGGAAATTTTTTTTCATGCATATATGGAATTGCAAAGTAATTCCACAGAGTGGAAAATGCTGAACTTCTCATAAATGTACCACTGATCCCCAATTCAGCCTTCTGGCAAGTATAATCTTGATTTATTCTCTATTGTTTCATACCTGAATGTTTAACATCTTGCCTTTTAAATCTTCCGTAAAATCTTCAAGGCCAGAGACCCCACAATAAAAACTTTCTTATATCTTTGACAGCGTCATGCCAGAAAGTACACATGAATACTTACAATTTCACTAATTTACTTAAGAGAATAGAATTGATTATTTTGCAACAGCTGGGCCATTGTTATTATATGTGCTAGTAATTACCAAGTTATCTTAAACAAGTCACTTAACCTTCTTTGTCTTCAGTTTCCCTAGTGGAAAACAATTTTTCAACTAGAGAGTTTAGGTCTTAGGGTAAGACAAAAACTTTAAAAAAAAAATCCTATTTGTGCCATTTAATAGAAGTAAGAATTGAACATATTATTTAAACTTCCAACTCCTCACCTGTAGTTTGGAACTCAAGGTAGTGGTTTCACCTCCCCGAGATATTTTTTTTTCTTTTTGAAGCAGAATAAGACTATTAATATAAAGAATGCAGCACATTACCTGAACCGTGATTCATGCTCAATAAGTCAATTATTATTATATCAAGTTTCTTCCACCCCAGAGTGCTAAGATTAGCATAGAAGTAAACCCTCAATTATCAAGCACCCAGATCCCCAGTATTCTCAAGCGTGGGCACCATTCTGATGCCTAAAGTGAAAAATAAAACGTCGTATGAAGGACAAACTGGTTTGAGGCCCATATTTGTACCATGGTACTCACAGAGTAAGCAATAATTTTAATAATCATTGAACTCATGACATTCCTAACTGAGTCCATAAAAAGGTCAAAGACAAAATTTTTAAAAGACAAATGATTAAGAAACCTGTTCTGAAATGCATGCTCAAAATTAGATACAGAATGTTACCAATCTATAGTCATGGGTTTGCACAAAGACACTGACCTGGCTTGCTGGAAGTGAAGAACAGAACACTCGGCTCACAGCTGGACTTACCTACATAAAAGAGAGAAATACTTTATAAATTCTACTGCCTGCCAGGAGTACATGGGGAGCCACTAAAATTTTCAACATACGTTGTTTTCTTTTTTTTTCCCCCGAGAAAGGGAAGAATCTGCTTTACTTTTGCTAAGTGCCAGTGTTAATGTGGCATTTCTTAGGGTCAAATACATCCTGAAATAGCTAGGTTAACATTTTGCAGGATTTGTGAAAATACATTTTTGAGCACTTGGGACGATACCAAAAAAAAAAAAAAAAAAAAAAACCCAAAAAACATTTGGCCGCAAACCGATAGATAACAATGAAAATCTTAGAGGCATTTTACAATACAGAAGTCATAGATGTGGTCATCCTATTCAAAATAGCATTTTTAGACAACATAATCATAATTAAAAGACCAAACAATTTTGTTTTTTCCCGTTGTATTTGTATAACTTATCATTTGTATTATTGAGCCAATAACATCAAACTGTTACATGTGTTTCTGTTTCCACCTGTGTGATCACACAGCTTGCGTTATGCACTTAAAAAATCTTACACTATCTTCAAACTCTGGGAAAGCCATAATGGGCAAAATTAGTATATTGACTATGATATTCTTGCTTCCTAATGATTTTCCAAAGCCTTCTGTACTAGGATCAACTGGTTAAAGCTTTTTCCCATTAGTATGTCCAAATATGATCCAGGAATCTCAGAGGAAACCATGTTTAATATAATAATTTACTGCCCACTCCACCTGTGGAGCAGAATGCAGACATTATTTATACTGAAAAGAGCTTGTGTTTATTTTCTAGCAACCAGTGACTCTCTTAGGCATCTACAAGGTTACTGGAAATGAAACATAGTTCCGAATTTCTAAATAGCGTTTGTAAACAAACTTACCAGAGTATGTTTAAAAAGGTCTAAGGCTTGCTAAGACCAAACAAACACAGCCTATTGACTATTTACTATCTGCTGCTCGTCAGAGGACTTATACAAAGATGCAACCACCGATAACGGTATTTTATTTTTTCGGTTTAGAGTATGTTAGTGTAGAACGTACACCACAGCCTCGGTTGGGGGTGGGGGAGCCCCAAACCAGTGAAATCTCAAGCTGAGCGTTTGGCTGGAGTTCAACAAGGCTCAGTGAACAGCACAGGATGGGGAAGTTCAAAGTCAGGGCGACTCTTTTGGTCTTAACTTCCTAGATTTTCCTAGATCTGGGTGCCTCTGTGTATATATTAACCTTCATGCATTTTTGCCCCCAGCAAATGTGTACAGTCAGCTCCAAAGGCACAGCTTGTGTGCTAACGTGCAAAGCCAAGTCAAAACCCTGTGCTTGGCGCTCCCTTCTAACTTTTTGGCTTGTCCAAGTCTAAATATTGACATTGCTCCTCAGTTGAGATGTTTGATACTGCTGGGGATGGAAACGGTGCAGCTAACAGTAGGATCTAATGATATATTTGTACATAGTTGTGCCTGCCTTCCACTTCCTTTCGGGGGGCAGAGGGCTGGATTCTCTTGCCTGCACATCTCCCCTTGGTTGTTTTCCCCAAAGCCGAGCACACACAGACAAGGTAAGGTGTTCTGCAAGCCCCTCATGGCAGCTTCTCCTGTTGTCACAGCAACTCACAACAGACTCCATAGACAGGGGGTTGCGGGGGAGGGGAGGGGAACGCCAAACTGTGGGCTGGCCAGTCAACTCTCAAGAGGGTGCAAGCGCCAAAGGGGCTAGCTTATTCCCCTGTTCGGGTCCTCCGGTACCCGCCCTGCCTTCCCCACACTGGCCTTCGAAGGGGAAGCGCCTTCTCGTCGGCGCGGCACCACCCCCTCCCTGGCGCAGCCAGCCTGATAAGGGTGCCTGTTGTACATTTTCTCAGCTCCAAGTTAGGGGTGCGGCTGTGCGGGCGCTCCTAGAAATCTCTTGTGCTCGCCTCTGATGGGAGGGTTCCTGGCCTCTCGGAGAGGCGAGGGCGGCCCCCCTAGCGGCTCGGTCCCACAACTCTCTCTCGGGGCGCTGCTGGCCGCGTGGCACGGCCCGGGGCCCGCACTTGCCACCCGCTGGGGCCGGGGCGGTGGGGGCTCCGCAGCGGCTGCTCGGAGAAGTTTCATAGCATAGAGCACTCACGACACAGAACCTACCCTGAAGCCGAGCGAGACGCGAGCTCTCTCCGCCTTCAAGGGCCGGGGGGAGCGGGGGGGCCCCCGCCACTCAGCAGCAGCCACGGCTGCGCGCGGTCGCGGGTGTGCGGGGCCCCTGCGCGCGGCGCGCCGCCCGCCGCCCAACTTTGCACAAAGGCAGCATGGCACTGCCTCGCCCTGCCGCCTCGCCCGGCGCCGCGGCCGCTCTTCCCAGTCCCGGGCGAGAGGGGCTCGCCCCTTTCCACCCGCAGCCCTCCCCTTCGCCTGCCCCCACCCCGCTCCCAGGCGGGGCAGCCGGGCGGAACGGAGCACCCGGCACCTCGCTCCGCCGCCGTGGCGGCCGCCGCTCGCACTGTGACGTTAGCAGCCTTCGCGGCTATTTATATCCACACGATTGGATTTCATTCATGAAACCGGGGCCTGGTGTGTCTGTGCTCTGGGACACGGGTGGCAAAGGTGCCTTGGCTCTACGCAGACCCGACGGGCCCGGGCACGGAGGCGGATCGCCCGGGACAAACCGACACAGAGCATGGGAGACCCCCGCCCTTTCCCCGCGCTGCCAGGAGGGGGGAGTCTGGGCCATCTGTGTCCCCGTACCCCATCCCCAATATCCCATCCACTCCCGTGCCTTTGCTGGCCCTTTGTCCCAGGCTTTGGAAAAGTAAGTTGGGCCACTAACCGGCTGGGCAGCATGGCTTTCTTCCCCCTAGGAGCTGACCGGCCGCGGACTCCGAGGGAGGACATTGGCTTTTGTTTCAAAACCGAGCCCAGCTGCTGACTAAGGGCTGCGTTAGCCCAGCCTCCTCCTCCCTGGGCGGCTGCACGTGTTGGCTGGCTCTTCCATTCTGGGTTACCTTCCTCTGCGACTTGGCCGGAGGGGTCCCCGCAGGGGGCGTAGGGACGCACCGCTGACCCCGACCCGGGTACAGAGGTGATTTACAACCTCCTGCAAACGGCTGAGTGAGGAGGTGAAATTGACTGTGGCCTTCCACAGACAGCCCATGCCCCCCCACAGAAACTGCTCTCTCCCCCAGGCTGACGGTGAGTTCTGAGGACAGAACCAGGGGTAGTTTTCATGCATTCACTTAAATGCTTATAGAATGACAAGATGCCAGGTGTCTTGCCAAGCTCTAAAGAGGTGACATGAAAGCAACCAACTGGGTTCCTGCCCTCAGGGAGCTTTCAGTCAGCCTGCTAAAATTAGTATGCCTAACAAAACCCATCACTCCCAGCCTGCAAAGAGACCACTGGGGAATAAAGACACGACTGTGTTCAGCTACCCAGAGGAATGAATATATTAATTTAATATAGCTTTATTGAGTAGGCTGTATGCAGAGAGCGGGGGATACAAAGATGGAAACAATGTCATTCTTGGCCTCACCAGTTCTCAGGTAATGTGTTCCTGAGATACTGAAGGCCTGGGAAAAAGAGAGTCCATCCTATTATAAGGGCTACTTCTTTGGCTTATCCCTCCAAAAACAGGATGCGTGAAAAAATTCTAAAAGCAAACACACTTCTCCGTCCCTCAGTTTCTTCCAGGAAACCGTCTTCAGTTTCCTGATGAATTACCCTACGGCCAAGATTCCCAGGTGAATTCCAGTCCAGTGGATATTTCTATTCTTCCTTGCTTGCTTATATTCTCTTGAAGTCAAAGGCTTGCCTGGTGCTTTCTGAATCCCCCAGAGACCCCAGAAAATAGTGGAATCCAATGTTTTTACGAGGAAAGGTATCACCGGTAACCTCCTTTGTTTAAGCCATTCCCATGGCAGTATATTTGAAAATGGAGTTACCAAGGTCCTAGTCTTTGATACCAGAGAGGGTAGTGAAAAGTCAAGCACAGGTGTCTACTCCAAGAACACATCCAAGAGGTGGGTGATCATTTACTTGGCATAAAACTGACTTCCCATCCTGGCGAGGTGGCTCACGCCTGTAATCCCAGCGCTTTGGGAGGCTGAGGCGGGCGAATCACAAGGTCAGGAGTTCGAGACCAGCCTGGCCAATATGGTGAAACCCCGTCTCTATTAAAAATACAAAAATTAGCTGGGCGTGGTGGCACACGCCTGTAGTCTCAGCTACTTAGGAGACTGAGGCAGAAGAATCGCTTGAACCTGGGAGGCAGAGGTTGCAGTGAGCCGAGATTGCGCCACTGCATGCCAGCCTGGGTGACAGAGCAAGACTTAGTCTCAGAAAAAAAAAAAAAAACAAAAAAAACTGACTTCCCTTAGTATTTTGCAAAATGACTCTATCTTACAAAGGCTTAATCAAAATACATTCTTTTTCAGGTACAAATTTCTTGGGAAAAGTTAATTAACCCTGTTCACTCCTAGCAATCAGTCCTCTTCATTGCAAGCCATTTCTCTTCAAACTGCCCTGGCAGCTAAAAAATAGGGTAGAAACTCAAAAGAAATGGGAATCAACGTGTACTGCGGCCCCCATATGTGGCGGGCACAGGGCTGGGTGGCTTAAAACACATTTTCTCATGTAATCCCCACAACAACTGACAAGGCAGATGCTATTATTATCCTAATTATTTTACAGACGAGGTAACAGGCATGGAGAAGTTAGTTTTCCGATGTCTTGACAGTTGCATTTGCACCTGGGGTGGTCTGTGCCAAAGTCTTATTTTATCACTGACCTGCTTTTTAACAGCCTGCTTTTCCTCAGTTTCTTCCATTTTCTCAGTTCTAAACTAAAAAGAGTTCAGTGTCATACTTCTCTTACATAATAGGCAGGCGCCTATACCAGAAAGACACACAAAGACCCCACCTGGCAGGGTACCCTTCAGCTCTTGACCTCCACCCCCAGGGCACACCAAGGCTCACAGGCTTCCAAAAGATGTTTCTTCTAAAGGGGATAAAGAAAGTCAGCCATCTTGGAATTACCTAGTTGAGTGCCTAAATCTGAGGGAAACTGGAAGCACTTTCAAGAAAATAAGTTGGTATCAACAGTAATTCAGATACAGCAGAGTAAGTCATTGTTCTAGGAAGTCCTTCCAAACAAGGGCAGTGATCAGAGAAAGACGTTGCCACATGGTACTATGCAGCCCCAAACTTCACGTATAAAACCTCAGACTGGAAAAGCTGAAGAAAATGCAGCAAGTAGTACAGACTGTATTTTGCCAATAGGAGAAGAGAGAAAGGGAATCATAGCAAATAACGCCTCTAATCACTGCCATGAGTGTATCCCTGCTCTTGTTATTTCCATGAAACGATCAATTTTTGTATACTAAAATCATTGCTTGCTGATAGAATCAGTACCATTCCCTTTAAGTAAACATAAAAAATGGTACCTAAGTGGAATTAAAGCAACATCGTGTATTTAAACACTTTCATGTTTCTATGGCACAAAGGTGACTTAAAAACTTTAGATTAGCTTTTATGGCAGCCATTTTATCAAAGTCATAGGATTAAAAAAAATCCCACAGGCCGGGAGCGGTAGCTCAAGCCTGTAATCCCAGCACTTTGGGAGGCCGAGACGGGCGGATCACGAGGTCAGGAGATTGAGACCATCCTGGCTAACACGGTGAAACACCGTCTCTACTAAAAAATACAAAAAACTAGCCGGGCGTGTGGCGGGCGCCTGTAGTCCCAGCTACTGGGGAGGCTGAGGCAGGAGAATGGTGTAAACCCGAAAGGCAGAGCTTGCAGTGAGCCGAGATCCGGCCACTGCACTCCAGCCTGGGCGACAGAGCGAGACTCCGTCTCAAGAAAAAAAAAAAGAAAAAAAATCCCACAATCTAGACATAGAATTGTTCCACCATCACAAAAGAATCCTCTCATACTACCTCTTTATATTTGCACCCCCAACCATAAATCTGTTGTCCATCTCTAGAGCTCTTTTATTATTGTGAGATTGTTATATTAATGGGAACGTTAAGTATGTAATGTTTTGAGATTTACTTTTTTTTTCCTAAGCATAATGCTCTTGAGTTTCATCCGCGGTGTTGAACATATCAGTAGTTCATTTCTTATTATTGCTGAATAAATTTTTATTGCATGGATGTACCAGAGTTTGTTTATCCATTCACCCACTGAAGGATATTTGAGTAGTTCCTAGTATTTTGCTATTAATATTATGAAAAACACTTCCATAAACATTTGTGTATAGGTTTTGTGTGAGCATAAGTTTTTATTTCTGCGGGATGAATACTGAATAATGCAATCGCTAGGTCGCATGCTAAATAACAAACTGCTGAACCATTTTCCAAAATGGCTGCACCGTTCAGATTTCCACCAGTAATGTATGAGAGATCTCCACATCCTCAGTAACATTTGTATTGTCATCATTTTTTAAAAAGTTTCACTTGTTATAATAGTTGTGCAGAGACAACTCATTGTAAGTTTTAATTTGCATTCCCCCAATGAATAATAATGTTGAATATATTTTCATTGGCCTTTTTTGCCATTCTTATCTCCTCTTCGCTGAAATATCTGCTCAAGTCTTTTGCCTATTTTATAATTGGATTGTCTGTCTTTTTGCTGTTGAGTTTTTAAGAGTTTTAAAAAATACATTCTGGGGTGGTAGAATTTTCAAATTGCAAATTAAGTACTACCATCCCAAGGGAACTCTATTTTCAACTCAAATGTATTGTTCAACATTTCTATTGCCATCAATTTTATCAAGAACATTCTTAGGTAAGAGAAGTACTTACATAAAACTCCTATAGAAAGGGTCTTTTCAGGATTATTTTATAAGACTGCATTTCAATGGTTGGTAAGACACAGGGAGACCTTAGCCACATGTAGCCGAAGCTGAGCCTTGTGACAGGTGTAGATGCCTCCTGGGACCAAAGCAGCTAGACACAGCAGTGGCTTTGTTCAATCAGAGCTAACCTAAGAAGAGAGATTCATGCTGTCCATCTCTCTGCTCTGGATGCAGCATGTGATGCTGTCATTGGCTATTTACAAGAAATTATCCTGGATGATGAGTTCCAGGTGTTACAGAGAAATTTTGGGGACTAGTACTAATAGGGGTTTGAAGCACAAAAGAGAATAAGCTCATGTATGGCCCCATTTTAAAGAATAAGTGTTTGGTAGAAAGGTATATTGAGAAACAGTTGTTGGAGTAGATTTTTGCAGTTAAGCCAGTGGCTTTAATAACACCCGACAACTTTTTGGCACCCTAAAGAGGAAGACATATTTATGTCTGCTCTGCTGGTGACATATTTATGCTGCTAGTGCTTATGGATTTTCTGACTTTTAAGGAAATGCTTCTGGACTACGGAGGAGAATAAGAAGGCTGGGCACCGGCCTTTAGCAGTGGTTTAGTGGCAACTGCCTTGTACAAATCATTTTACATGTTAGCTTCTAGCAGTGAGGTCGGTCTGGACAGCACGGGCCTAATAGGCTGTCGGGCTCCAGCTAGTGAGGACAAACAGGAAAGACTGACTGTTCTGAGGCTCTTCATTGATGCTAAGTATTGACGGGTCATAAGGAAAACGACTTGACCTCCTGGGACCTGTTTCTCCTAAAATACCTTATTGCGTTCAGTCACTCTGGTATTCCTGCTAAAGTATATACTTCTCCAAGGTGCTTCTGAGTCAGACTAGTCTCCAACAAGATGATGTCCAGCCTTCCATCTAGGGTCCCTTCCCCAGCTTTCATGTCATGGATATGTCAACATCATGGCGTAACCTACCATCACTAACCCTTTCTATCCCAAATACCACAGGCTGTCTTTGAACGAATCTGTGTGTTCATAGTTTTTGCATATGTGCATAGTTTTGCATAGTTTGGGGTAAAAGTGAAAAACCCTTCAGTCTGAGTGGCCCAGCTCTGCAGGATTTTGACTACTTGGGAATTATTTCAGGTATTACTCAGACCAACTCTTCAGATCTCTAAAGCTCCTATTGTCTTCCCACTGTTGTGGGAGAAGTCAGAGCAAGTTTTGGTTGCGGGAATCAACTAAAAAGTGATGTCTTTTCCCTACAAGCTATAGGTGGACATTAACTCTTAGGTTTGTAGTCCAGTTATGACTGTTGATATTGATGTGGTTTCCAGGAGAAGCTTCCTTTTTTTTTTTTTTTTTTAAAAAAAGCATAATTTTGGAAACAGATTTATAGATGAATACTCAGGTTAACCTAATGGATCTATTCTTGACATTTCCTACCATTACCTGTTTAAAGACAGAAGCATTAGATACTGTGCACTTTTCATTGTTAGTTCTATGAAGACAAAGTGTCTTTTCCACTGCAGTTTCTATTTTACTGGGCACCAGTGAAATGCAGGCTATGTACTGAAAATAGACCAAAAGGTATCCTTTTCTTATAGCATGTTAAATTATTTGTGTGGGTTTGCCTAAAGTCCTTTCTGTGTGGATTCATTCATCAGGTTTTCTGTTGGGGTAGGGTGATTTTGGTAAAAGTGTGATTTTGCAAATTCTGCAACTCTAACTACAGTCTTTCTGTCAAAATTTATCCTATCAAGATGCTGTTCCACTGGTCTAACTTAACATGCATAAGAGGAGGTAGCAAACAGTTTTTATGGTCATCTGTCTGACTTTGTTTAGGCATGGCTTAGCAGATTGAAAAACGTGTATGTCACAACTCCAGAAAAGAAAAAGACAACAGTTTAATGTATAATGTGTATCTTTGACTTTTTAATAAGCAAAACTATGATTTTGTACTGGAAAAAATCTACATTTGAGAGAGAAATTTATTTCATGAACTACATTCTTAATATTACAAAAGGTGCTAATGCTAGATTTCAACTTTACCTAATTAAAAATAAATTACATTTATGTGTCATAGCATGTTTAAGGCTATCTTGCCTGACCACCTGTTTCATATAACTGTTTCTTTTTATGAAACAAGTTTAAAAAACCAAAAATGAAACACAGATTAAAGGGATCAGAGGGTAGCACAAAGAGAAAGAAAACGGAATTGTATTTTGGCCATCTCACTAACTGGGATATAATTCTGTGCTATTTCCTTAACCCACTGCACCGCAAAGTTCCATATATCAAGTGGGGACAAGAATAATAACTTTCCAAAAAGTCGTTAAGAGGGCTAAATGAAATAATGTTTGTGGAAAATGTTTTGTAAGATGTAAAGCTCTACACCTACTCATAAGTGTAAAAATGGGCTTATTATGAGGCCCCTTAAACAATGCTGTGCAGCATAGGGTATCATTTGATTTGGGAGTGCCAAAAGTTAATAATATAGCAACTGTATCATTCCCCTAACTCCTCCCTCCCCAAATGCTGACTGTAAGTATTATACATAAAAGCTTCCACCAAATTGTATGAGGTAGAAAGTTTAGTATTTGAGGTTTGAATATTTTGCTCTGCCATTGACTTGCAACTGCTGTGTGTTCTCCCATCTGTACAAGTTAGCTAACTACATGCAGAAACAAGGAAAATAAGTGGACTACAGATACATACACAAACACCCTATTTCAGACAAATAATTTCCCCTATGTTCATATTACATTTTCCTGCCTACCAAGCATCTGTAATATACATGTCATTTAATCTTTATGACAACCTCAAGAATTATTCCAAATGGGGGAGACGGGGAAAAGACATTTCCCAGAGGATAAGTGACTGGCTCTCTGTTAGCAGAGGGGGACCCAGAATTCTGAACAATACAAAATTCTAACCCTGATCTTCTGACTATGTGGATGTAAAGCTTTTGAAGTAATTTAGTGTGTAGTACACTAACTTGTATATAGATACCACTTCAAAAGGGATATAAGTGCTTTAGAAACACCAGTGTCCTGGAAGGAGACCTACCCATCAGTTCCTGGAAAGAAGCTGAATTGTGAGGCTTTCCTGAATTGGCACCATTCCTCCTTTCATAATGGTTCCTAATCTAAAAGCAAAGATGACCTCACTTCTTACGCTGGACTCAATAATATCCTTGTCTCTGCACACAATTTCAGAGTCTCCTTAGCTCTGTAAATATTTATGCCTACTTTAATATTTCATATGACCAAAATTTATCATTTGGTAAACTCCCCCTTTATGGTCAAGTAGCTAACAGTATCACATGTGGGTGACCTAAGCCATTAAACACTTAAGGATCAGCATCGAAGGTGCACAATCACTTAGCTTGTAAACATAAGCCGATGACTCCAGGGATCAGGGGCTAAGGCTCACATCCTGTCACGGTATCAATCTTAGAGGAGCTTGAAGATTTGGTGAGAGGCATGGAAGCTTTGTTGCTTCTCCATCGCTGTGGTGCTCTGAATGGCACTTTGGGCAGGAAAGTGCATAGTCAATGGTTGTTAATAATGGTAAATGATTTGGGAGGCTGAGGCAGGCAGATTGCCTGAGGTCAGGAGTTCGAGACCAGCCTAGTCAACATGGTGAAACCCCGTCTCTACTAAAAATACAAAAAATTAGCTGGGCCTGGTGGTAGGTGCCTGTAATCCCAGTTACTCAGGAGGCTGAGGCAGGAGAATCGCTTGAACCCAGGAGGCGGAGGTTGCAGTGAGCTGAGATCATGTCACTGCACTCCAGCCTGGGCAACAGAGGGAGACTCTGTCACCACCCCCGCCCCCCAAAAAAGAATGGTAAATGATAAAACTTTTATAAGACACCTTAGTTATAATTTCTTCTAATCACTCATATATAAAGGCTATCTGTATGATTTATGACAAAGCTGGAATTTTAAAGCTGGAATTTTAAAACTGTCTTTTATAGTGTTATCTGTTCTACTGTGATCACTGTCAACACTGATCACCCATGAAAAGGCACTTTGAGATCATAAAAAATGTTTCACAAAGATTACAGTGTCATAAACAAGTATGGGACTAGTGTGCATGATAACATTAAACACCAAGATCACCACCTGTCTTTTTAAGCTGTAATAATACTAATTAGCACTTAGTAAGTACCCACTATGTGTTGGGGGTGGAGCCAAGTGCTTTTACACTCACTTTCATTAACTCCTCACAATGACTTAATGAAGAAGGCACCACTATTATCCCCATTTTACAGATGAGGAAGCCGAGGATCAAAAAGAGCAAGTCATTTGCCACAGGTCAAATACTTAGAAAGTTATTATTCATCTTAAAGTGGGTACTACTGACAGAGAAAGATTCTACCTTCATATAATTAGCATTTTATATTTACCCTTCCTTATTCATTCAAAGTACTGCTGATTACAATGCATGACATTACCCTGTGTACTTGAAAGACTAATGGGCTACAGCTCATCTTAAATTCTGATATCAAACTCAGGTAAACTACCTTAGTATTTTATATATCCAAAGTTTCATGTAGATTAAAGGTTGAGTAGAGTGGAAGAGAACTGATCTCTATGAGGTGACAACTTCAGGAGTCTCGGGGTCCTTGACAAGCAGCTGATACTTGTGGATCAGGTGTCGATGAGTGATATGCCCTCATACGCACGAATTCAAAGAAAACACAATTTGTAGAAAAATACAAAATGCAATCTTTAGTTCGCTTCTTGCTATTTCCTTAACAAATTAAACTATTGCTCCACTTCCTGATGAAACAAGCAGGATACTACAGTGATTGTATCTTGTGCCAGCAAGGTCGGGTTGATGAGATAAAATGGGAGAGTCATGCGGAAAAACACACAGCCCATTTCAACAGATGGAGTTATTATAACATTTGATTTAAATATATGGACAACGTGGGTAAGGCTAGCCTCCTCGTGAGTGTATCGTTTATTCTCAACTATTCAGTAGAGAATAAAGATTTCTCTATGTTTAAATATCCATATCTATCCAGTGGGGGAATAAGCCATACACACAAGACCCCATTAGTTCTAAAGTGAGGCTCCTTCCTTCTTAATTCTTGGCCAGTCCCATATCTTTGCTGAAGGCCCTGCTTCTCTCATGTCTTTCTCTGAAGTTACATGGCACCTGAAGAAACAGTGGCATTTGTGTGGGATGAATACCAAATGAGACACTCCTAGGAAATAAAAAGTAGTACCTAAACGACTTTGGTCTTAACAGTTTTCAATACCTCAATCCAAACAATTCCTCTTTTTAATAACAGAGGGGATATGCCATGTGCTGTGAAGATAAGGGGTTCTGCTTTCTATAGAAAATCTATCACACCTGTTGCTCTTATAAGCATTATTGTTTATACTGTAATTACAGTGTACAGTATACTGTTATTACAGTGATAACAGTATAGTCTAGAGGAATAACAGTATCTTGTTTATACTGTAATATTTCTGGGCTTGATGTTTCTTCTCAATAAAACAGTTGAGGTGGCTAATGATGAAAAAAAAGCATATATATCCTGAACAATAGTTTATAAATAGAAACACAGAGACATGAAAAACCCTTTGAAATTCACTATCAGTTTATACTCTTTCCCCTTACACATTAATGAGGGACTGAGATATTGAGAGATACTAAAATGCCCTGTTAAAAGAAACATTAAGTTATATCCAGTATAATTTTAAGCTTTAAATTTATTTTAACTCTATTCTATGTTATTGTGGTTTAATCAATTAAAGTGGTAAACTTGGCTAATTATAACCATTACCTTTTTTAAAAGTGTGTGTGTGTGTGTGTGTGTGTGTGTGTGTAGTTTTATTTATTATTTATTTATTTGGCTCTACAAATACAATGAACATTAGCCTGGTGAGAATCCAGACCATTGGTTTGAAAGTAGAAAACGCCTCAAGCCTGGCAGCTATCAGCTCCTTTGGGAGAATTTCCTTGGGCAAGTCAAGTCACTTCTCTGAGTCCAGTTTCCTCCTCTGTAAAATGAAAGTGCTCTGAGTGGAGTAAAAGAGTTTATGGCAGACCAGAGTACCAGGGTTATTACACTCCTCATGTTGAAATTATTATAAAACTACAGAAGACATAGCAGTCTCAAAAAGGCTTTACACTTTTAATTTGGAAATATTTAAAAACATGTTCAATGAGCACTGAATGAATTCTTTCTATGTTCTTCTTATTAAATTAAACTGACAGTTTCATTATTTACTCACTGATGGCTATCATTTGCGTTGGGTTTAGGGTTGCCAGATAAAATAGAGGACACCCAGTTACATTCAAATATCCCATGCAATATTTGGGACATACTTGTACCAAGAGATTTTTCAGTTTGTTTAAAATTCAAACGTCAGTGGTGTCGTGTATTCTTATTTGTTAAAGCTGGAAATCTACTTGAAAAAAGGGATGAGAGAGAGGAGAAAAATTAGATGGAAGGAAAGGTGACAAAATCATTTTTGAAATTATCCTAATAGTGAATTTAATAAACAAAAGGAGATAAGTTGGTCAAGTAGTATTCCCAAAGTGTGTGCCGTTGTACCAGCCCTGAGTGAAACTATTAAAAAAATGGAAATAGTCTTTTAGTTTTTAACATAAATGGTCAAGTTTCGGAAATAGTTCACATTTCATCCCCTTCTTTTTTTTTTTTTTTTTTTTTTTTTTTTTTTTTTTTTTGAAACAGTCTCACTCTGTCGCCCAGGCTGGAGTGCAGTGGCGCAATATTGGCTCACTGCAAGCTCCACCTCCCGGGTTCACGCCATTCTCCTGCCTCTGCCTCCCGAGTAGCTGGGACTACAGGCGCCCGCCACCATGCCCGGCTAATTTTTTGTGTTTTTTTAGTAAGGACGGGGTTTCACCATGTTAGCCAGGATGGTCTTGATCTCCTGACCTCGTGGTCCGCCCGCCTCAGCTACCCAAAGTGCTGGGATTACAGGAGTGAGCCACCGCGCCCGGCCTGTCGTCTTCTTAAAGAAAATTATAATTTTTAATAAGAGTTCTCAGGGTATTTATATGTGAAAGTAAATTATGCATTTATAAGACGGAAATAGTCCACCTTGAGCTGCCCATACTTATTTGACAAGGGGAACCTCTTCCTTTCCTTTTTCCTTTCCTTTCCTTTTTTTCGATGTAGTCTCGTTCTGTTGCCCAGGCTGGAGTGCAGTGGCGCCATCTCTGCTCACAGCAACCTCTGCTTCCTGGGTTCGAGCGATTCTCCTGCCTCAGCCTCCTGAGTAGCTGGGATTATAGGCGTGTGCCACCACTCCCGGATAATTTTTGTATTTTTAGTAGGGACGGGGTTTCACCATGTTGGCCAGGCTGATCTTGAACTCCTGACCTCGTGATCCACCTGCCTCGGCGTCCCAAAGTGCTGTGATTACAGGCGTGAGCCACCACACCCGGCCAACAAGAGAACCTTCTTTATGGTTTTAAAATACTGCAAATCAATTCACATGTTAACAGAACACTTTGTGAACACTTCGTAACACTTTGTGAACATCATAGTGAATAACAAAAAAACGCTGTACATGCACAGGAACATAACAAGAATGCTTCCTTCTGATTGAGCAGGGTAATTATTCAAGGAGTATCTGTCCTGAGCTATCCCAAACCACAGAAAGTTGCCAGCTATCAATACACAGCACAAATACTTCCATTTAAATTGCCAGACTACTGTGTACCAGCAACGCTGATTAGAAAACAGAGCAATTAGGGTAGCAGAGAGGCAGCTGACTCAGTGTTAAGAAAGCTTTCCCTTAGTCTAAATTTGTAGTCTACAATGTGTCAGTTACAGATACTCAAAAAGGTTCAGAGTCTGAATGAAAGGGAAACAGGAACCCGTATGTGCACCAAACTTGTTTACAGGTTGAAAAAAGAACATATCGAGACCATCCTGGCTAACACGGTGAAACCCCGTCTCTACTAAAAAATACAAAAAACTAGCCGGGCGAGGTGGCGGGCGCCTGTAGTCCCAGCTACTCGGGAGGCTGAGGCAGGAGAATGGCGTGAACCCGGGAGGCGGAGCTTGCAGTGAGCTGAGATCCGGCCACTGCCCCCCAGCCTGGGAAACAGAGCGAGACTCCGTCTCAAAAAAAAAAAAAAATAAAAAAAAGAAAAAAGAAAAAAGAACATAATCACTATCTTGAACACTAAGGATGTACTATCCTGATTGATGAAGTATTTTTCATTTAAACATTTTGTTACATTTATAACAATTTTTGGTCATTAATTTTCTTACTAAACACATTGAACTACTATCATGTGGTATTCTGCAAAAGTATTACAGTGGGCCTCATTTGTTAATAGTCTGGTAATATAGTCATGCATCCCTTAACAACAGGGATAGATTCTGAGAAACATGTCCTTAGGCAATTTCATCATTGTGCAAACATCATACAGTGTGCTTACAGAAACCTAGATAGCATAGTCTACTACACACCTAGGCTATAGGGTAGAGCCCATTGTTTCTAGGCTACAAACCTATACAACATGTGACTGGATTGAATCCTGTAGGCAACTGCAACACAATGATCGGTATTTGTGTATTTAAACATAGACAAGGTACAGTAAAAATATGAATAAAAGGTTAAAAAAATGGTACACCCGTATAGGGCACTTACTAGGAATGGAACATGCAGGACTGGAAGTTGTTCTGGGTGAGTCAGTGAGTAAATAGTGGGTGAATGTGAAGGCCTAGGACATCACTATACATTCCTGTAGACTTTATAAACACTGTACTCTTAGGCTACACTATATTTATAAGATAATATTTTTCTTTCTTCATTAATAAATTAATCTTAGGTTACTATAACTTTTTTATTTTGCAAATGTAATTTTTTAAAAAACTCTTGGCTATTTTATAATAACATTTGGCTTAAAATACAAATACATCGTAGAGCTGTACAAAAATATCTTCTTTATATCCTTATTTTATAACCTGTTTCCATTTTTTTGGTGTTTTATTTTCATTTTGTTATTTTTTAGACTTTTTTTTGTTAAAATCTAGAACACAAACACACACATTAGCCTAGGCTTACACAGGGTCAGGATCATCAGTATCACTGTCTTTCACCTCCACATTTTGTCCCACTGGAAAATGTGATTATAAAACAGAGTAATTAGGGTAGCAGAGAGGCAGCTGACTCAGTATTAGAAAGCATTCCCTTAGTCTACATTTGTGGTCTACAATGTGTCAGTTACAGATACTCAGAAGGGTCCAGAGTTTGAATGCAAGGGAAACAGGAACCCATATGTGCATCAAACTTGTTTACAGCTTGAAAAAAGAACATTATCACTCTCTTGAACACTAAGAATGTGCTATTATGGTTGATGAAGTATTTTTCATTTAAACATTTTGTTATATTTAGAACAATTTTGTTTTCTGGGGCAATAACATACATGGAGCTGTCCTCTCCTATGATAACAATGCCTTCTTCTGGAATACCTCCTAAAAGACCAGCCTAAGGCTGTTTGACAGTTAACTTAAAATATGTATAAACAGGAGCACACTCTAAAGTAACGACAAAAAGTATAGTAACACATAAACCAGTAATAGAGTCCCTTGTTATCATTACCAAATACTATGTGCTGTACATAATTGTATTAATATGTTCTATACTTTTATATGACTGTCAGCATCATACATTTGTTTACAGCAGCAGCATCATAGAATGTGAGTAATGCGTAGTGTTCAGATGGCTGTAATGTGACTAGGCAATAAGAATTTTTCAGCTCCATTATAATATTATGGGACCGCTGTCGTATGTGATACGTCATTATGTGGTGCAGGACTGTAGTCTTCTGAGGGACTTAAACGGTTCCCAAATTGGTGCAGTGGTGCAACCACCACTAAGCCTTTGGGTCAACACAAATTCCCCTCTTCTCCCACCCTTGAAACCAACCAAACTGAATCAAATGCTAAAATGATATTGAAAGTGCTAAAAGGCAGATCCAAGTGAGTAAGTAGAGGTAAAAGAAAAAAAAGGGTTTTGGATAACCTGAAAATTTGATAACCTGGAAATTTGATAACATGCTTCTGAATAACTGAAAGATTCATAATTGCTTGTCCAATGGTAATGATATTTATTGAATGCTCACTCCATAGATGACACACTGTTCGGTGCTTTTCCTGCTGTATCTCATTTACCATTCCCACTGTACAGACAGGAAAGCTGAGGGATGGTGAGGTTAAGTCACTTGTGCAATACCACATCCCTAGAAAGGGGAGTTCAAGGATTAAAACTGGGAGTCTAAATGAAACTCAAATTCACAACCATAGTACAGTATTACTGAAAAGTGGAATGACTTACTGTGAGCAGACACCACTTGTGAGTGCCTGCCGGAACAGACACAGACCCCACAGTTAATCTCATTAATAAGTCAGTAATTGGGTCCTCGGGACATGTAGTGAAAAGACTCCGTACACAAAACACCCAGTGCCAAACTAAAGCAGGCAGAAAAGTCAAGCACCTCTAAAGGAAAGAAATCATAAGGAACTTGAATTGAACCCATTTTTATATGCATAAGGTTGAAGCCTGAAAAAATTTAGTTTTGAGCACAGCATGTTATAAAGAACACTAATGGGATTCTAAATTTTCTGAAAATATGTCCAATATAAAAATGTTAAACTCTCATTTCTTTAGAAACCCAAACTTCTGAGCCAGCCGTCTTGCAAAAGGAACTCAACAGATTTTTAGTTTTTAAGAGGTTTGGGACCTTAATATTGCACAGGTGAGAGAAGTTAAAATTTTTCTTTTTTATTTGAAGAGTAGGAATACATGGATCTATAGAGCAAAACTTGGAATTGAAACACTCTATAGATATGGATTTTCAAAATATTTTTTTTCAGGAAAATCTCACAAAATATCAACCACCAACCACATCTTCAACACAGAAGACAGAGTAGAAGCTTTTTGGGTTTATGTTGTTGTTTTGTTTGTTTGTTCAAAAAGGGGTCTCACTCTGTCGCCCACGCTGGAGTACAGAGGCACAATCACGGTTCACTGCCTTGACTGCCTGGGATGAGGTGATCCTCCTACCTCAGTCTCCTGAGTAGCTGGGACTACCGGCGTGCACCACCATGCCCAGTAAATTTTTGTATTTTTAGTAGCGAAGAGGTTTCGCCACGTTGTGCAGGCTGGTCTCTAACTCCCCGGCGTAAGTGATCCTCCTGCCTAGGACTCCCAAAGTGCTGTGATTACAGGTGTGAGGCACCGTGCCTGGCCCAGGGTAGGATATTTAAATAAAAAGACTTCATTTTGTAATTAATATAGTGGCATCTTCATTTTGGTAAACTGTTACTTTGGTGGCCTCCAATTAGCCTTGCCTCCCAGTATATACAAAGGATAGTACATCAGGACTAAGTGGTCGGGAATGCAAAGTTGCCTCAACATTCAAAAATCAGTCATAAATCACCACATTAGTAAAACGGAAAACCATATGTTCATTTCAACAGATACAAATAAGCAACTGGTAAAATGTAACACCCGTCTGTGATTAAAAAATACAAAACAAACTCTTATCTGAAGGTTTAAAGCAAGGGAAAGGCATGACCACATACTTGCTGTTTAGACTGAAAGGTTCGTTATAAAACAGTCACAGTTCTTGCCCTTGAAAAAGAGTCCTACAGTATGGCACTCTCTGGGAAGAGTTTCTAGGGATGTGGGAGAAAGCAAAATCCAGATACCTAACTCCACCATTTGAGGAACAACGCCAAATATTGATTGCCAAGTGAGCAATAGATTTACTCCAGATCACTTTAAAAGCTACGTGGACAAGAAAGGACTCAGACACACAGTCCATTAAAAATGTGATTGCTCTACACATCACAGGCAGCAGTGCTAATGGATATTGCTCACATGTCTCCGAGACTGGCTGCTATTGGCTGAAACAAAAATGAAACAAACAAACAAACAAGTAGCTGAACTTCTCAGTCCTATAGTGAGGGCTCTGGCAATAAAAATAACAGGCAGGAGTCAGAAAACCTGAGTGCATTTTGTCTCTGCCACTTTCCAGTTATGTGTACGTTGGAAAGACACTTTATCTCTCTGGGCCTGTTTCTGCAACTAAAAAATAACTAGATGGGACTTGGAATGAATCAGAACTGGCAGTCAATCCTGGTTCTCTTCTTTACTAAGTGATCTGTGCCTCAGTTTCTTCCTTTGTATAATGGGAAGGAAACCTCAAAGTGTTTCTTTGAAGATTAAAGGCAATTATGTAAATGGAGCACTTAACATATTCACTGCACATATTAAACACACAATAAAGGCAGATGTATTAATGTTAAGATTGAGCTATTAAGCTCTAAAATGCCATAATAATAAACAGTAGGCTGGAAATACTAATTTGTTCTGACATGGAGATTGGTAGGTGTTGTAGAAAGCTTTGAAATTCTGTGTATCCTGCCTATCATCACAGGTGGTACTGTAAGAAGCTTTATAATTTTAGCAGAGAGGAAAACAGAAGGGTAGACATTCTTGTATGATTTAATCTTGGTAATGTACCAATGATTTCATTACCATGTGCAAAAAACTATGATGACATTTCTTATACTCTGGTAAGTACTAAGTGAAAAATCTAATTAAATGATCCTTCCATAGAATTTCCATAGAATGTAATTAATGTGACAACCAGAACCCCCTATTGATTATGCTGGTGAATTTAATCAAATAGTATGTTTACGTAAGTAATACAACTGTCTGACGTCTAGTCAGACATGTGGTTCTTGCCAGTTGTAAATAAACTACTCACACGAACAAAATATGCCCTTAGAGAACTAGAAATTTAATAATCTGTATTTGTAACATAACATATTGTACCAAATAAATGACTGTTTTATCTGAAAGTCATATTCATAGTATCTGTATGAGAGTTTGAACTATTTGGTTGCATGGAATATTAATACTGGAAATATTCATGAGTGGGGTTTAAGTTATATTCCTCTTGGATCATGTCCCCACCATACATACATCTGATGCTTTCTTTTTATGGACGATCATAATCCAAGTCGTAAAGAACTTGAAATAATTACAATTAGATTTCATTTTCTGTGGCCTCTTGGGCTACCCTGGCAGCTACCCCTACTGGCCTGCACCATGGATGTCAGTGGGTGCTGCCTCTTGGCAGCTACCCCATTGCTTACCACTGCTAATATCCATGAGCTTGTTATTACTACTTCAGGAAGATGTTTTGTCACCATCATGTCCACAGGGCTGACAGCAGGATTGTGGTCATTGTCAAACTCTTCCCTTCTAAAGCTCTTCTTTATCTTTTAATTGACTTGGGGTTCATGGGGGTGGAGGGTGCTAAGTATGGGGATTCACCAACTCTATCTGTCCTGTACTCAGAGAGTCAACTGTGCTTTACCCAGCCCCTTTTCCTTCTAGCCCTTCAGCCAACCAAAGGAAAGGGGTGTGGGGCTGTCATTCTCAAAGGACCCTGGGGCTTCCCAGGTGACTTCAGCTGGTCTGTTGATGCTCAAGAGGCACTGTGGCATGCCATGCACATTACACTCAAAACAGAGCTCACATCAATGTCCTTGTGAACACATAGGAAACCTTATAGTCAGTAAGAACATACTATGAGACACAGTGTGCCTAGAGTTGGACATACTTGGATTAGAACCCTGGCTTCACTGCTTACTAGCGGTACAATTCTGGATGTATTATGTGACCTTGCAGAAGCTCTGCTTTCTCCTCTCTAAAAGGGGGCAAATAATACCGGTGCATTAAGTATAATGCCTCTCACACAATAATAGCACCATTGTGAATATTTTACATCAACATATAAGTAGGCTGCCTTGTACAATAAAATGAATACAATGATGTAGTAAATACAGCCTCATAAGAATGTCACATGGATCTAGATTCAGGTGAAAGCTTGTCTGAGAACCAGCTTAGCAATTTTCAAACTATGTGACCTTGAGAAACTCCCCCAACCTCTCAGATTCTTAGAGACATCTGAAATGGACTTAACCATACCCACCTAGGATCATTGTGAAGTTCAAATGTATTGCTGTATATATGAAAGTGCTTTTACAAGCTATACATTCTAAGGAAGATAAGTTATTTTTCTATGAATATGTTATTGCAATGTTACTAATGCAGTGGTCATTTATAATTTTTTTTTTTTTTTTTTTTTAAGACACAGTTTCCCTCTGTCACCCAGGCTGGAGTGCAATGGGGTGATTTTGGCTCACTGCAACCTCTGCCTCCTGAGTTCAAATGATTCTCCTGCTCCAGCCTCCTGAGTAGCTGGGATTATAGGCATGCACCACCACGCCTGGATAATTTTTGTATTTTTAGTAGATATGGGGTTTCACCATCTTGGCCAGGCTGGTCTCAAACTCCTGACCTTAATTGATCCGCCTCCCTCGGCCTTCTAAAGTGTTGGGATTACAGGTGTGAGCCATCGCGCCTGGCATATATATATATATATAAAATATATAATATATATATATAAAATATATAATATATATATAATATATAATATATATATAATATAAAATATATATAATATATAATATATATATAAAATATATAATATATATAAAATATATAATATATATATAAAAATATATATAATATATATATAAAATATATAATATATATATACACATTTTTCTTGTACCTGAGATCCAATGATAGGACCATTGTAAGTAGAGATTTTCATAATGAGCCACAAATTAGAAAATATCTACTCATTATAAAGTTTATATGCAGTTAGCAGTCTGTAATTCTTTGTTGGAACTAAAATTAAAATAATCTGGTTGTCTGTGACCACCAATATAACTCTTCACAACAGAAAAAGAGATACTTACCTACAATAGATAATATATCAAAATATGCCCAATGACTAAGTTTTCCTTTTAAATACAAATGCACAGACATGATAGGGGAGGAAGAATGATCATTTAACAGTATCCATTTACAGGTTTGTCTCAAATTGCAAAAAGTCAAGAGTACTTATAAAGTTCAAATTGGATCTTATGTATAAAGTATGCTCTTTATACAAAACAATATTTTTTGCTTTTTAGGGAAATTTCCATACCTCAGGAAGAAGCAAATTATATAGTATTTTTTTCTGTATAAGATAATTTTCTAGGTCTTTATCATAATTTTGTTTTCCTCTAAAGAAGTTTTCCATTTAAGAAGTATTTAAACTTCTGTCCTTTGGTAAAGTCTTAAAACAATTTACCATGGCCTTGGAAAAAACGGCTAGCCCAGTCAATTTTGGGGAAGTAGAAATAGTTTTTTAAAGTGTTATGATTTCTGGTCCCATTGTAACAATTTTGTCTTCTTTCTGAGTCAGTCCTGGTTTCCCAAGCATAACCTGTACACTGACAATACTGTGATTCTACTACTTTAACTCTTCAAAGCAATGCCACTTAAAATATCTACCAGTTTCAATGTATGTCATTCCTAATCTAGAGTTAGAATATCATAATCCCCAGCCATGTTGTTAGGACTGAAAATCTATTTCCTAACATCTAAATAGTCTTGATTGTAATACAGACCATGGCTACAGATGAGATGGCAGAATTCTCCCAAGAAGTACTGCAAATATGTATAATTTGCAACCAAAGCAATCTGCATAAATAAGTGACCAATAAACAATCCACACCATTTGGTTTGACCAACAGTTATGGCAGGAATGTTCTGAAAGCCACACATTGCTGTATGGGTAGGCAGTTTTCATTGCCCTCCGCTCCATACGGAAACCCGAATGGCTCAGCAAATATTGACTGAATTATAATTTTGATGTCATCAATCTTTTTCTTTGCATACTTGAGGTTTGTATCTTGCTCCTAATTTCAGATGATGAAAGTGAATTTAATCAGCAAATATTCTGATTACAATAAAAGAGATCCTGAAAGATAAATTCTCAGGTATTATAAGAGGCTTTTAGGGCAAACCCTGCAAAAAGGCTCCTTTGAAAGTTGCACCCTTTACATAAAACTGTCTCTCAGAAGAATAAAATATTTAGACAGCAGCATTACAACAGAAAGCCTCTGCTTTAGAAAAAAACACATATTCAGGCTCTCCTTTGTCTATCTAGGAAGCTTTCTGTGGTTAGTCATCACCTGTGAAACATGAGGTCATGTGTTCCATTGGAACAGGAAAAATATTTCAGATCTGTGGTCCTCCAAAAGATATCCAAAGCATTTGTAAAGGAAGCAATGGTTTTTGTGTTATGTTGCTACTAAAATTCACAAGTAGGATACCTTCCTGTGTCATCCTTCCTTATACCTGTATCAAGTAATTTAGTATCACTTTCCAAATTATAAGTTCCCTGAAATATTTTCTTTGTTCCACACATTACCAACGATAGCATCTAATAATGGTCTTAGACTATTAGGCAATTCCTCAGTGAATAAATGATTAGATGAGTAGTCATTCAGTAATACTTAAGGATTGTTTCAAAATGAATTTCAAACCAAAGGGAAAAAAACCTTGATTTGTTTGCCTTGACACATCTTGTCACCTTTCCCCACTGTCTCACAACATTCTCTATCCCCAAATTCATGAAAAATGCACAAAAAAGACCTACTAAGCTTGGTGCATGTGTTAAGGCAGGCAATACACGCAAACATAAAATATAATCTTCACACAAGGAGATTTTTCTTTTCCATCTTTGTAAAAATATAATGCATGCAACGTTCTTTTCTAATATGTAGTGGTTTTGCTAGTTAGGTACTTAGGAATAAACACGTTACTGCCAATTTGCTCACAGAAGACAGATTTGTGAGGTGAAATAGCAAAGAGGCTGGAGAGAAGGTTGGCGCCAGAGAGGATACAACTGATTATAAACCCTCTCCTGGGTTTTGGGCCACCACTGCCCTCTAGGGGACACATGGAAAATAAGCAAACTTTCTCAAGCTGAGAATTTGAGACCTTGGGAAATCATCTCGTCCATTCAACTTGTATTAAGGAAGACAATTTTAAAAGTAACTAAAATTACTTCAAGGATAGCTATATAACCCTTAAAAAACTTTACACTGCATGCTTTTCGAGGGCCACCTGCTTTGGAGTCACTATTGCCAGATAAAAATTTCTTTATTATGTCTATCCTAATTTTCCTGCACCATTTTAAACATGTCATTTCTTGTTCTATTAGAAAACAGCTGCTTACTATGACTAATGTGTTAGTCATTGTTTAGACTTTCAGCTTTTCATTTTCAACGCCCCAGAAACCAGAAACTCCAGCTCTTTTAGTCATTCTTAATGAAGTTAGTTTGTACAGAGAAAAATATGCCAACATTTCCAAATTGTTACTTATTTCTGGGAAGAGAAGCTTCAGTAATTTCAAGTGGAGAGCAAAGATCAACTTGTGGTTTTTACAGGGTGGATTAAACTTCAACCTTCTTTATAAAAATTAGGGATAATATCTAACGTTATCCTACTTTATAGGCAGAAATTAATCTGCTCTTTCATTCCTAAAGTCTTAAGGAAGAATTTAAATTAGTAATACTAAAATGAAGTCTCTGGAAATAAATCCTCTGCCTTTGGGAGAGAATTTCACAACTTTAGGGTGATACTGTGGAAGAGTGAGTTTCTTATAAGGCATCTATTTGTTCAACCATTTAACATTCGTTGAGTATGCCATTACTTATCAGATACTACGTTAGGGGTTGTACATATACAAAGAAACTTACCATTCAGTGGAGAAGATACATATTATAGCAGCATATTTTGTCATGTATTAAATTTAATTGTATTCAGTATTATTGAAATGCTTAGGTTTTATGTATATCATATACTGAACTCCAAGTACCTTGAGAGTACAGAATTTATTTTGCTCATCTCTGTATCACTAGAATCTTGGATGACTTAGTTTTTTAAAGTCTCATAATAGTCCTTTAAGTGGACTATTATTAAGTCCTCAGTTTATAGATGGAAAAAAATGCTTCAGCAATTTATAAGCTAGAGCGTAGTAGATTTAAACTCGAGTGTGTTTGTATTGTTGGCATCATGATTCTTCCTTACTTGTGTGCCTAGCATGGTGCCTGGCATGTAGGAGGTGTTCAATAAATATTTGTAAGATAATTAATTGGTATGCCTTTCATAAGTAATGTGCTCTTTGATTCTAAGATGGTATTTCAAGTGCCTCCATGTTTGACACAAAATAGGTCTTCAGTAATTAATAAATGAATGAATGAATTCAGGTTTCTTGGCAATTCTTCAGGATTTTTCCATTACCTTCATTCTCATGGTATATCCATAGTTGGGGAATAAAGTCATAAGACTAAATGAGATAAGTGTTTTTATGATGGTAACCTCTAACCATCCATCCTGGAATTCATTTTCTGGTAACCTCAGGACATCTGATAGGCCATTGTCTTGCCTTGTTGGCAATTTCATTGTTCAAAATTTTGAGGAAATAAAGGGAGGAACTGACATTTCAAAAAAAAAATCAAATTCTAACTCATTGGGGGAAGTGGTTGGCCATGTGGAAGTAACAGGAATCTTACAGACAATAAATACACAGTTTTTAAAACTGTGATGGGGATAGGTCTGAAAAAAAATAGGCAAATATGGCAAATTTATGAGAACAGATTTTTTTTGAAGTTCAAAGAACAGACTAGAAGAATTCTATAGCATAAGAATTTGAAAGGAATAATGTCTTGAAAAGATTGAGATGTTTGCAAAAATTCTAAACATACTAAAAAAACTTTTAATATTAGTTTTCTCTGATGTTAGGATTATGAGTAATTTCTTTTCAAGTTTATCTGTCTATATTTTTAGTTGTCTACAAAGTGACTTTTCAGGTGATCAAAGCAATTCTGATTATATTCTAAAAAATAAAACAAAAGTTACTTTAAAATAGCAAGTTCTACCATGTAGTTGCACATAATTCTGAAGTGAAAGACAGTTGGAGGCCAGGCATGGTAGCTCACCCCTGTAATCCCAGCGTTTGGGAGGTTGAGGTAGGAGGATCGCTTGAGACCAAGAGTTTGAGATAAGCTTGGGCAACAGAGCCAGACCTTATCTCTAATTTAAAAAAAAAAAGTTGGAAACTATAATGAAGAAACCACTGCAGTGGTTATTATGTGATCTTCTTTCTAGTTTCTATGTATCTCTGCTTTACATAATCTTTAAACCATCTATTTTGCTTCGTTCATAGGGCACATGTTTACTGAGAAACTTCTTACAGCAGCACTGCGCCAGGCACTGGGGACACAAGTGTCAGCAAGACAAAGTTCTTGGGGAGAAATATTATAAATAAATAACGTGTGTCTTTAATTACAGTTAACAATGGTGCTTTTTGGGAAAATAAAGCAGGGTGGGGGTGAGGGAACGATGCAGTATGGTTGTTTCGGACACCGTGGTCAGGGTTTGAGGAGGCACTGACTCTAGGTCGGAGGCCTGAATGGTACGCATTGGCCTTGTGAAAATCCAGGTAAAGAGTAGTAGTCCAGGCAAGGGAATAGCAAGTAAAAAGGAAAATTCTCAAATGAGCTAAGACTAATTAGAAATATATATATATCGGAATACATTTAAGTTTTTCTTTGTGGCCTGGTTTTTTTTGTTTTTTTGGTTTTTTTTGACAGAGTCTCACTCTGTTGCCCAGGCTGGAGTGCAAAGATCCTGTCTTGGCTCACCGCAATCTCCACCTCCTGGGTTCAAGCGATTCTTGCACCCCAGCCCCCAAAGTAGCTGCGATTACAGGTATAAGCCACTGTGTCCAGTCTTTGTTTGCTTTTTAGCTTCAAGGAACACACTGTTCCCTCAAAAGACAGACCTGCAGCTGAGAGAGGATGGCAATCCTGATGGATAAGAAAAATAACAGAACTATAAGATTTTTTTTCTTTTTGTTGTTTATGTCAAGGAGAGAACGATGTTTGGAAGGGAAACGATAGACTCCTATTGCAGAAAGGGAAGAGAAGATGAATAAAGAGAGTGTAAGGGGACACTTTGCATTCTAAATGACTTCAAGGGTGAGAGCTGTGTCCCTGTGTATCTATTTCTTTATTCCCTAGAAATGACTGCAACCCCAGGGCAAAGAGACAATGCTGGTGTTTCTATAGTTATTTTGATTAATCCAAATAAATTACTAGAATTTTATTGAAATGTGAGATTTGGTCATCATTACCCTTTTACTTGTGTTCAGAAGTTGTTCCACTCAAAATGTCCCTCTCCTGGCTTAAATTTACTTAAGGAGACTGAGGAAGGGAGAAGTTCCATTATGCTCTTGGAGAAGTGGTCTCGTCCTAGGAGAATTTAGCCCTTGAGGGAAAGAGGGGAGCTGAGGGAATGCGGTCCTAGAAAGACAGAGGGACTGAATTGGAAACCTCTCCCCAACCCCACTTCTCTGAACCCTGCTCTGCCTTCCTCTTATTTTCTTCAGTGCCCCATGCTTTTCTCTCCTACCTGTCCACCAACCAATTCAAATGTAGCTCCGTTTGCACCTCTACAGGAAAACTGGTGCTCAATGTGTCTCCAGAGAAACGTAAATTATCTTTCTGGAAACCCAGAGAATGTCATTTAAAACCACAGGAAGATGAATTGGAAGGGTGGTAAGTGGGTGTGGCATGTGGTCAGGTGTAGGAGTGTTCCTTTGTTCAATTCAAAATTCAAATGTAGTGTGTAAATGAATTTTGTTTCCAGACATATGTAATTCCTAGTTCAATGTTTTAAAACAGGAGTATGAGCACCAAAATAACAAGTTTTGAGTGTTTTGATTCTTAAAAATAGCAGGGTGTCTCTTATGTTGCAGACACAGAGCGGGATGCTAGGAAGTCCCTGTTATCAATGAAACCTACCGAGTCCTTGCTGACCATCTTTGAGGAGCTGCAGAAAGCACGAGAGGTGTACACAAGCAAAGGATTGTGGAAGGTGGATCTGATTTTCAAAGTGGGGAGGGAGATAGTTTCTTAAAACCTACATATCAGTGAGCCTCAAATAAAACATGGTGAGATGGACAGCTGGGCACTAGATGATTCACTGAGGAACAGATCTTGTACATGAACATCATTTCTTTTCCCTGAAAGAGTTACTAGGTTAACCAATGGTGGTTATTAGTGTATCTCAATTTCTACAGGATATTTGCCAAGGCATCACATGGCATACTTGGGGCTAAGATGAAAAAATATGAGCAGGACATCAGGGGTGTTGGCAGTTTGTTGAATGGTCACAGCTAGAGATGGCAATGGATGGCAGTCTAGAAGGACATTTTTAATGCTGATGCCCCTGTTCTTGTTATTGTCAATATTTTTAAAAAATCAGGTGTTTGAATAAATAGAAAGTATAAGTATGCTAGGTAAATTTACAGATGGTGCAAAGTTAAGATTTCACTTAGTGAATAAGTGAGACGACAAAATTAGAATACACTCTACATTCCAAATGAAAATAAAATTGAAGTTGAGATGGAACAAATTTAATGTGATAACATTAATGGAAATAAATGTGAGGTCTCCTATGGAGGCCCTAAACAAAAAACCCAAACCCAACTGTGCAGATACAGGGTGGGGCACATATGACTTGGCTTAGATATTTGAGAAGCACTTAGGAATGTCAGGTGTCACTCTGATATAGCAGCCACAAAAGCAACTTAGGTGTTAAGAGAAAGACAGTGCTTAGAATGAGCTGTTGCTAATTGTGTTTTATCCTGTTTTTGCAATACCCTGGGTTTGTGAAACATCAAAAAATCAGAGTATGTTCAGGGGAAAGTGAGTAGGGTGTTGAAGGAAGGAAAACAGAAGAAATAGTGAAGTGTTGGAAAGGAGCTTGTCAGGGCATCAAAGAGGAAGTCAACAGTTCATTAGCCCCAAAGGTTACATCTGGGATGAGTAAGGGAAATTCATAGAGAGACACATTGTGGCTCAATTAGGATTTTCTATCAATCAGAACAGCCTGAATTTGGAAGGTCAAGAGAGTCCTATTGTCTGTGTTTTAGCATCACTTCAGTTGTCAGAAGAGTTTAGGATCATCATCTATGACCTTTAAGGTCCCCTTCAATCTTGAGAGTCTTCAGTTCCAGAGTTGTTTACTAGGCATTTATTGCATCATAATATGACTTAGCTTTTTGGATCACTTTTAGGCTATGCTTTTAGTATTTAAAGAAATAGAATAATAATATCTTGGATGATAATGGAATATAAGGCTTATAATCCCTTCCCCCATTCTCAGGTGGACACCTAAGAGAAGACTACAGGACTTCAAACATCAACCCATTTCAGTTATGGTGTCAGCAAGGAGAGAAATGGCAAACTGGGCCAACTGTTTGATTGACACATAGAAGGCCAACTGAGTAAAATAATTACTTAAAGACTGGATTTCCAGTGTACTCTCCAATTGTATCTGGCCAGGGCATCATCCAATGCCATGGATGAAGCTTGCTTCCATTTAGCAAAATGTCATAGTGATCACCGATTGTTTGTCTGTAATAGTAAATAGCAACCTTTCTGTCAATGCTATAATAAAAAAAAACAGGTTATTGATGGTTACAAGTCTATTCAAATTTTGCTTATTATATTAAAAATGCTTCCTCATTTTGAGTACAGTGGGGCTTAGGTGATTTGAGTAGCAGTCACAGCTTATATTATATCAGCATAACTAAATCCTACTCTCTTCAGGTATATAAACTCATGATTCCATCCAGAAGTCATGTATTATTCAAGAGACAGGAATATTAATAATAACATGCATTTTCCTTTTTAGTTCCTTAGATCAAATATTTACTGATCCATATAATTCAGATCTGTATTGAATATTAATTCCGTATTTCATGGATCTTGGTGATTGTATCAAGTTCAATGCTTCACATTTACCTGAGGAACTAATAAATTTTTGATAAAAATAGTTCACTATGAAACTTCAGAATCATTTTGGACAGTAGCATAATTATTTTTGCATTTATAGTAAGCACAATAGAAACGTTACCAAACAACATAAGTCCAATACTTTTTAATAGTACCACGGTCAGAAAAGAGCTTACATAGCATTTTTTCTTCTGCTTGCTTTACATTTATATTTTTGTCACAATACAAATAGCGTTCCTACAGTGCAAGATTAATGCTATGGTTTTCTATGTTCATTCTATATCATCTAAACTGCAGTTGGACCAAATAACAAAAAATAATCAACTAAATGCTAAACAACCCCTTGTAAAAATATGCATGGAGAGTCAAAGTCAGTATCAGAAAAAATGTCCCAGAATATATGCATAACTCACCATTTTTATTTTGGTAAAACTTCAGAGAACTTTTGTGATGATTCAGTGAAAATCATACATATAAAGCTTTGCCACAGATTAGCTCAAGGTAGCTAGTTTTTATGGGACATGCTTACCATCATCATTATCATTATTGATGTAATTAATAATAATAACATTAGCACCTGAATTTAAGTAAATTATCCATCTGATACATGAGAGGTCTATTTTTTTCACTTTATATTTGTAGAAATTATTCCTAAAATTTTCTACTGGTTCCAAAATAGCTGAAAAAGAGCGTGTATAGCCAAGACAATCCTAAACAAAAAGAACAAAGCTGGAGGCATCACGCTACCTGACTTCAAACTCTACTACAAGGCTACAGTAACTAAAACAGCATGGTACTGGCACCAAAACAGATATATAGACCAATGGAACAGAACAGAGGCCTCAGAAATAATGCCACACATCTACAACAATCTGATCTTTGACAAACCTGATAAAAACAAGCAATGGGGAAAGGATTCCCTATTTAATAAATGCTGTTGGGAAAACTGGCTAGCCATATGCGGAAAACTGAAACTGAACCCATTCCTTACACCTTATACAACAATTGACTCAAGATGGATTAGAGACTTAAACATAAGACCTAAAACCATACAAACCCTAGAAGAAAACCTAGGCAATACCATTCAGGACATAGGCATGGGCAAAGACTTCATGACTAAAACATCAAAAGCAATGGCAACAAAAGCCAAAATTGACAAATGGGTTCTAATTAAACTAAAGAGCTTCTGCAGAGCAAAATAAACTATCATCAGGGTGAACAGGCAACCTACAGGATGGGAAAAAAATTTTGCAATCTATCCATCTAACAAACTGCTAATATCCAGAATCTACAAAGAACTTAAACAAATTTACAAGAATAAAGCAACCCCATCAAAAAGTGGGCAAAGGATATGAACAGACACTTCTCAAAAGAAGACATTTATGCAGCCAACAGACACATGAGAAAATGCTCATCATCATTGGTCATTAGAGAAATGCAAATCAAAACCATAATGAAATACCATCTCACACCAGTTAGAATGGCGATCATTAAAAAGTGAGGAAACAACAGATGCTGGAGAGGATGTGGAGAAATAGGAATGCTTTTACACTGTTGGTGGGAGTGTAAATTAGTTTAACCATTGTGGAAGACAGTGTGGTGATTCCTCAAGGATCTAAAAGAAATACCATTTGGCCCAGCAATCCTATTACTGAGTTTATACCCAAAGGATTATAAATCATTCTACTATAAAGACACATGTACATGTATGTTTATTGTGGCACTATTCACAATAGCAAAGACTTGGAACCAATCCATCAATGATAGACTGGATAAAGAAAATGTGGCACATATACACCGTGGAATACTATGCAGCCATAAAAAGGATGAGCTCATGTCCTTTGCAGGGACATGGATGAAGCTGGAAACCATCATTCTCAGCAAACGCACACAGGAACAGAAAACCAAACACCTCATGTTCTCACTCATAAGTAGGAGTTGAACAATGAGAACACCTGGACACAGGGAGGGGAACATCACACACTGGGGCCTGTCAGGGCATGGGGGGCTAGGAGATGGATAGCATTAGGAGAAATACCTAATGTAGATGACAGGTTGATGGGTGCAGCAAACCACCATGGCATGTGTATACCTATGTAACAAACCTGTACGTTCTGCACATGTATCCCAGAACTTAAAGTATAATTAAAAAAATAAAAAAGAAAGAAAGAAAACTAATAACCTAATTGCTGTGCTTCTAAGTATGATCATCGGCTTAGTACACAATACCAGTAGTGGTGGATTAAATGGCAAACTCAAGCTTAATCTAACTACTTCTTAATCTTCCCCAGACAGCCTTGTCAAATGCAATTTGCTCTATGGCAACCCTGCTCGGAAGGTAGCCTCACTTGGAGGCAAAATATCCACTGATGTTAACAAAATTCTCCATTTAAATAGAAACAAGTGCAGTGTTGAAAGTGAAAATGATTTTAGTTTGAAAAAATGGGGTTCATGAATCCTTCAACCATGACTATAGAAGTAAATATTTCTAATGCCGGGCAACAAAAGCAAAAGTCAAGGACTGATTGCGTATCATTATATAGTATGTCTGTTAATTTTTTGTTTATGATTTTCTCTGGATTTAAGGATTCAATATGGGCTGCTTCAAATATAAAGGTAAGCATTATTAAGAAAATTACTTCCGAGAAAACAAGCAGAGTCTTTACTCGATTAAAAGGTTCTCATCTGTTAAACACTCACATATCTCAGGGCAGATAAGATTTTAGTGGTTGTAGAAAATGAGAGGTTACAAGCTAAGATTATTACAGAATCACAGAGCTAGGAGATCATCGGGGGCCACTGAGTTTACCTTTCTGTCTACATTCAAAACAGCACCCAAGAGAGAAAAATGTACATCCTCTTCTTTAAAATTTTTAGCATAAACTGTATTTGAGCCTTCTTAACAGCCTTCTTTTTTGTTGTTGTTTTTAACTAGCACTTCATTTCTGAAGGAATTCTGAAAAAAGTAACTTAGGGATTACATCATAGAAATATCAGAACTAAATGAGGAGGGCAACACTTGTTGAGTTTCATATTCAAAAGAAACAACACCAACAACTGAGATAATGCCATCAGTAACACAGAAGGCCCATGAAGCTATACTAGACTAGGAGAAACCTGGTGGCCTGGGATAATGGGAAAAGAACATAGATTCAAACTGAGCTTTAAAGGATGAAAAATCAAGAATAAGCAAAATAATTAAGTATTACATTACTTGCAGAAGAGAACATATGGGCCATTTGGGGACTGACTTGAGTTATATGTTAGGAAGAATTTCTTCAAAGTGAGGAAGGACACTAAACACTGAAATGAGCTCCTGGTGTAGGTGATACAATTTTATCTTTGATGATGATCTTTTCTCAAAGTAAAGGTGCTAATGTTTGAACTAGTTTAGGCAAAATAGTTTACCTGAAGATGGAAGTATGACCTTATTAAATTAAATCAAAATGACTGAATAAACGCCATTTGGTGTCTGTTGTTCTTTAGGATAAAAAATAATCATCAGAATTTTCTATCTCCATAACACGAAATATAATACTCCTAATACCTAATGTGTGTGGTGCAAACCTAAAATATTTCACCTGTGCATCACTAAGTCTATAATCAGTTAAGAGTGTCATCACCCCTCTTTCCAAAGGTTTCAAATACATATATTTAAAACCATTTTCAAATTAGTTATAGGTAAATAATATAAATGTATACTTGGAAACAAAACAATATTTCAATTGACAAAACATAATAATGGAAACTGGGTTCATGACTAATGACATACTCTGACTAAATCAAGAGATATAAATAGACATGAAAGACAACTATCAAACTGCTTGATAAAATAACTATAGTTTCTCTTTGTTTTTCAAATTCCAAGATAAGGAGAATACAATGAATACCTAAGTTTACCATGAACAAAATGCCTTTGTGTTGCCATTCATTTTACAATCAGACTCCAAAAAATATACATAGCTCAATGATTAGACAAGGTTTTCCCACACATCCATCGAGATTGGGGGCCGGTAGAGAACACCCATTTCTCCGGCATGGGATTTGAGTTTAGACTTGTTTAGAAGAAGTAACCAACAGGATCAGTGTTTATTCTCTAGCAGCCAAAGAACTCTCATCTGTTTCTCCTAGTCAGGGCATGTTGCTAGTAGTTGATTCTAGGCAGAGACACAAGTTTCATTGAAAGGACATCTGTCAGAACTGAGTTTTAATGTCACCTCTAACTACCTACTGGTTGCATGAACCTGCAGAAGAAACTTTATTTCTCTGAGGATAGTGGTAAACTGACCGTAATTTCTTATAAACATTAGTTCTCTTTTCTGTGGATTAGAGAAGGCATCATGATGGCATGTATGGGGATGACTATATTTTTTATAAGCAAATGTGGGTAAGAAATGACTCTCTCGTCTCTTGTTCTAGAAATGGAACTTCTACCTCTGTATGTGTGGCTGATACCTGTATGATCTTAAAATGACCTCATTGGTAACATTCACATTAATTAAAATGCTTCCAAATAGCAGCATGCCAATATACTAATTTATAATAAAAATATATCCATCAAGCTAATGAGCTATATTGACTGATTGCTGTATTTTTCCCTAAAGGTATAGATATAGATATAAATCCAAGTATATGGGAAGGAGAATCATAATCAATGAACTGGTTCCAAGTTAGTCTGGGTTCAGAACCAGGGGAATTCACTGGAAGGTGTAAATGGCTGGTGTATTTAGGCCATGACAACCTAATGCATTTTTCTGTCACCAGGGACACATTTGCTACATGGTCCAGAGACTTGTGTTCCTGTCCCAGAATCTCCACATCCTATCAATTGCTGGAAAGATACTGCCTGCATTTGCCCTTTTGAATCTCCTTTTTCTGTACTTGCGCTGTCAAATAAAAACAATTTCTGATGGATAAGCATGTTTACTCATAAGAGTTTTTAAGTGATGTGTAGGCTAAATGCTGAAATTTTAAGCTAAAATGCTACTTACTCGCTTGCATGGAAATACTAGGTAATAATTGACTAAGTGCTGTGCTGACTTTATATGGAAGCAAGATGGAGTTTCAGTAACATTCTCCACGTGCTGTTCTGAAAAATCATGAATACCTGATTATATATAAATTCTCTTTGAAAGGGAATACAGTGTTTTTACTTAGCATGAACAAAATGATTTTTCAGTTTTTCCATAGCGTCTCTCTTCAAAATGTTACATTTTGGCAAAAGCTAACAGAATAATATATACAAAGATGACAATCAATGAAAACAGAAACGCTATAATAATGGGTTCTGAGATTACAAAACTGAGAACCTGGGAATCAAGCCCAGTTCAACATTTACAATAATGGGATGTCACTTGCACCTCATGGTCTATAAGGGGATGGTGGAAAAATGAGGAAGTGGAAGGGAGGAGTCTTATCTGGTTCTCTGCCCAGTCAGTTCATTGTTACACTAGAAAGTGATATAAATTCACAGTTCTCCTGTAAGGCTAGGTAAGGACATGAAATTCTCAGGGGAAAATGATATATCCAATTTAGAAGCTGCAATATGGGTCAAATAAATGTAAATGGGAATAATAAATGCCATCGAAAAAGTCCTAGACTAGGAAAAGCCCAGGGGTACTAGATATTGCAACAGTGGCACATAAGGAAAGCAGTAACAGCATTTCATTAGGATATTTTATTAGCTGGAAGGATTTTTTAAAGGAGAAAATTTATGTACTTCATATAGTTAATTTGTACTCAAATATTTAAAATGCTTCTTTTGACTATGTGTGTGTGTGTGTGTGTATATATATATTCATTTCTATTTTTATCACAGAGAGTAAGATCGCCGAAATCTCCCTATTTATATACATATAGTAAAAGCCTTCATTATATAAAAATAATCTACAAAGCCCACTCACAGGTCAAGTGTATTTAACTCTGAGTTAGGAAACTGTATACTGAAGTACAGCCCACTCTTGTTCCTTTTACAGCCAGTCTCTATGCAAGAAGTCTGAAACGAATATTTCAGTGACATTCCTCTGTAGTAATGCCCCTTGTTTGTTTTAAAGATTCAGTTTTAAAAACTTATGTGCCCCAATTAAGTGGATATTGTCCAATAGACTTGATAGGAAATCACACATTTAAAAATATTACCTCATAATACGTTGTCTTATTGGTAGATCTAATGTAAAGGGTTTTATATTTCACTATGTACAACATTTTTAATAATAAAAATATTTCCTTCAAATTCAGATCAGAGCACTTTCTGGATTGGTAAGTACTTTTTGGTTTCAAAAATACATTTTAAATTTGAAAGAGAATTTCTGGATTCAGAAAGAGTTTAATATTTAACACACAAAAATGTGTTTTAAATCATCTGCCTTTGACAGCTCAGCTAACAAGCCAATCTTTAGACTTTACCAGAAACTTTTGCATGTGGAATTAGGGCAGGGACTCCTTGCAATAAATTTTTTAAAATCTTAGCTTCATTGGCTAAATTTAAGAGTCTTGAGATCTGGAAATGAAGGAGGAATTATATATTATAAATTATCATGGAAAGAAGGTACATTTCTAATTAAATGAATTTTGACTTAGAATAAAATAACTGAAACTTTTGGTGCTTTTCCTGTCTAAATTGTAGGACTAGAGTAGTAGGATGATATTAGAATTGTATTAGCTGAGTCAGTGCTTAGGGAGCATTTTGAGATCCTTGGCCTTTAAGTACCACACACTTTGAAAGAAGCAATTTTACTTATAGCTCAATATAATATAATACAATATGGAGAAATAATGTCAACGACAGCTTCAAGGGGTGTTGCCCTATTTATGAAACCTTAACATGTCACTTATGTGTGGCTGGTTATGCTCCTCCATACAAGCAGCTAAGACAACCATTTTACTGATGCAAAAATTAATAAAGAAAACAAAAGTAAGAAATGAAGGCAGAAAGTGAAAGAAGAAAGAGACCAAAAAAGATGCCTCACAATCACAAGCCATTCCACAGGCAGAGGCAAATGATAAGATTTGTTTACTTTGTTCTCACCAAATGTAATTATAAACCACTTGGTTCTTTGTTTTACTGTTAATATTGTAAATTCTGTAAATCTCAATACATCTTTCCTGTCCCACTCCCCAGATGCCACATGGTCATTTTATAGAAGGACCATTTCTCACCCACATGAACCTAGGGGGTGAAAAAGGGATGACTGATTTAAATATCCTAACTCAGAATTTATGTGGATTTAAAAATCTCTGACTTAATGTTGCATTAACTACTGGTGGCTGCTTTACTGCCTTTAAAACATGCATATATAATTGGATACTGTAATGCTTTGCGGGTAAAATAAATACCAACTCACACTAAAATAAATACTCCGCATGATGAAGTTCATGTAGACATAAATTAATCATTTACCCGTTAGCCAATATGCACAGGAAAGAAATAGATCACTTATTAAAGGTTGCCTCATCTATAAAATGGGAAAATAAAATGCTGATATATTTTACAGTGCTGCTGTGAGGAAAAAATGTATAAAATTATTGCTAAGCCGTTTATAAACCATAAAATGCAGTATGAACATTAAATTAATAATATTTGTACTAATTCAGATTCAACACCCTCTGCATTAAATATATATTTTTGCCTATTGGAGCATACACAAAACTGAGCTGAGGCTTTTTATTTAATTTTTAATGGTGTCTTCAGAATTCTGCAAAGCATCACAGAAGTTATTGGCCATGTGAAAACAACATTTCAGTGGCTTATTCCCACCATTTCTGAGACAAAGTTCCTGGCTGTTCACATCTCCAACCCCATATTTAAAGTCTTCTCCCAAAGGGCCTTATGTCTCCACTTGCATAGACACAGCAGTTACAAAAGGAACATGGGTTTGAATTTCTCAATCAAGTGGAAGTTATTAACATGCTTTGGGCTTTGTTTTATTCTACATTATAGACGGAGATAGAGAATTAATGCTAAGTTGGGAGTGAGAGTGGGTATGTTGGGTGTCTGCATATTGTATCAAAATGATCTGCACTGTAAACCCGTGCTGGGACAGCAGCATGGCTATGAGTCAGCAGGGTCTCAAGGCTATCAAGCTGCTCAAAATGTTGCTGGCTCTAGAGATAAATCAAGCTTTTGTTTCTCAGCTCGCATCCAGAAATGTCATTCAAGGGCACAAGAGAGAGTTAAGCAACATAGAACATAGTTCCTTTCTTCTTCTACTTCTTCTTCTTTTTCTTTTTTTAATAGAGTATTGTTATTTTGAAGACTTACTTGTACAAAATCCGTAATACACTCAGCACATTTTTAACATTGTCAATGTCCCTTTGATTCTCAATGACAAAACATATCAGACGTTCCTCCACTCACTTCCTTTTATAGAGGCCATTAATATAGAAATATCTCCTCTTCTTCTATAAAATGATAAATGGCTGGCTGGAGATGTCTGAAACACTGCCAAATCTCCCCCAATGTATCATGTGTCACCAGCAATAATAAACAGTGACTAATCTTTGGTCATGAATTATATTTATGGCTTCCTTGTCATCAGTAGGTAGGTATTTTCTCGAACCAGGTTCAAGGCTCTAATATTTATGCTAGGAACATGTGTGCTAGGACAAGTGTGCCTAGGTTCAAAGGAAACTAATCCTCATTTGTTTTTTTCATTTCATTGCTTATGGAGCTTGTTATTTTCATCTGTATCTACCTCTTTTTGCCTCAGGATTTACCCAGGAGTATTCTGATCAGGATTCTAATTTATCCCAGTAAATTTACCATTTTGGTGATAACAGTGTCTTGCCCAATAGGAAAAATAATAAGGAAAGGAATATGGCTAAAATGCAAACTGACCTAGTTAAAGTTTATCAATGGTCAAAAAGAAAATACAATGAAACCATGCCCTCCATCTCATAAATCCAGCTGTGGGTAAGGTGATCAAAGTTTTCCTAAACAAACTCTAATAAAGGCAGAACACCAGAATACACAATCACTATATTGCAGAATGGCAAATTAAGGCTCTGAAGGAAAAGAAATGAGGTGAATATGGGTACAATTCAACTTCAATTCAATTTAACCAATACCAGGCACTGGAGTACATGGTTGGGATACAGCAGTGAAAGTCAACAACAATTATTGCCTGTTTGCAGTTTATGTTTTAGATGAGGGAGAAAGACTGTAACAATGAGTGAATTACATCATTTATCAGAAGTTGGCAAGTATCACAGAGAGAAATAAATCAGAAAAGGGAACTGGAAAGTGTGGGAAGAGATTACATTTCTAGAAGGGTAGTTAGTGAAGATCTTATTGAGAAAGTGAGATTTGAACAAAGACTTCAAGGAGGTGAGAGAGCAAGTTGTGGATGTGTGACTAAAGAAAAGTGTTCCAGACAGAGGAAATAGCAAGTGAAAAGGTCCTGAGGCAGAAACATACTATGTGTTCTGGCAGAGCGGCTGGAGTAGAGAAGAACGGGAGAGGGAGGAACCGGAAGGAAGTGAGGTCAGGCGGGTCATTGCTGGCTGACTCTGTGTGAAACAGGCAGCCAATGGAGGATTCTGAGTCAAGGAGCAAAATGATATGATTTATACTTTATTGAAAAAAAGACTGTAGGAGGCAAGGGTGGAAGCAAAGTGATCAGTTAAATTCATTAAAATTAATACTTCAACTCTCCTCTTTGCATTAGCTTAATGAATATGAGCAAGACATTAATGATAGGGGATAGTTTAAAATTAAATGCAAACATATGAGAGTTGTAATTACACAAAGCTAAAACTGGCTGGAAGAGAGAATTCAATACAAAAATCAATAAATGTCCACTGGACCAATTGGTAAGTTGAACACATTTTTGACTAAGTTGTGAATATATGATTTAAAAAATGATTAAACTTTGGGAACTTCAAGCATCGAATGCTAAGGAATAGATTTAAAATGTTGCTCCTTAACATTGACTGGGTTGTGGAATTAAACAAGTGTCTATCTTGACACTGAGATGCTCTTCTCAGGTACCTTTCAGTCCTTTGCTTATTGAGAGTTGGAAGTTGGGGAAACATGAGCAGTTAAGCAGAAAGCATACCACCAAGAAAGATGAAGGAACCCAGAGTTTGGATTCACGGTAAGTGTTTATTTTCAAACTTAGAACATATGAACGATGGGAACACACATAAAAAGTGGGGTCTTCTCTGGGGAATAAAGAAAAAGGAAAAATCTAAACACTGATGAAAGGCAAATTTAGAATTCAGCCTTCTACTCAACCTTCCTGGCAGTAGAAATGATTAGGTTATGAAACAGAGCTCTTTCCCATCTCTCCTGAGCTGTTTAAGTTTAGAACAGATTGGGACTGAAAAACTGTCAAATTTCACAGTAGGAATGCCCATTCAAAGAGCCACTTCCCCTCTCTGAAGTAGGTTACTACATTCACCTGGGGAAATTTCTACTGGTTTATAATTAGGTGGCTAATTAAAAAGTGGATTATCAACTATATTAAAATATGCTAGAAAGATGTGTACATTTTTCTTTCTTTAATTTTGGAAATCTGCCATTTCCTTAAAAATATCCTTACTGGGAAATTCCATGTTTGATATATAAGCTTTCTTTTTTCTTCAGAAATAAAATTTTTTGAAGTGAGTCTAAGATTTCTGTTTATTGAGGTAATGAATGTAATTTGATGTTTCTCTGTCAGTAAAAAGTACTTAACATCATAGCTATCATTCTTTACAATAAGAAGAGAAGGCTATAATTAGAACTCCAAGGCAATGCAAGGTCCCCAGAATTACTTTAGAGTGAAAATAATAAAGATGATGAAAATAATAACTGTTTTCATTTACTCACTTATATGCCAAATGCTTTGTGTCTCAATTATCTCAAGAGCCCTACGAGGTAAATTTATGCCCATTAAACAGATGAAGAAACTGAGCGCAGAGAAATTGGGTAAATTATCCAAGGTCACACTGCTTGAAGATTGTAAAGCTGAAATGCAAACTCACGTCTGACCTCAAAACTCTTGCATTAACCAAGATTTTTTTCCCCTCTTAAAATAGTTTAGCATCAAGTCAAAACTATTTTGATGTATTTAACTGGTTTTGAAATTGATAATATTCATGTATCACATAAGCAATGAATCAAGATCTTATATTAATCAGACCATATTTCTGAGCCACTTGTCCAAATATTAGCTTATTTTACAAAGTAAAACATGATCATCATGAGACTCCTGATGCATTACTAACAGCACAAGTTAAAAAGTTAGCAGTCACTAGGTACTATAAGTTAATTTTTTTTGTTTGTTTACATGGAGTTTCGCTCTTGTTGCCCAAGCTGGAGTGCAATGGTGCGATCTCGGCTCACTGCAACCTCCACCTCCTGGGTTCAAGCGATTCTCCTGCTTCAGCCTCCCAAGTAGCTGGGATTACAGGTGTGCATCACCATGCCTGGATAGTTTTTTGTATTTTTAGCGGAAATGGGGTTTCACCCTGTTAGCCAGGCTGGTCTCAAACTCCTGACCTCAGGTGATCCACTCTCCTCAGCCTCCCAAAGGGCTGGGATTACAGGTGTGAGCCACTGCGCCTGGCCTGTAAGTTACTTTTTATTTGTCTTTTTCTATTTCTACCAATTTCTGAGAAGATTAAATGACTAATTTCTGAGAAATGGCAGCCCATGAACTTTGCTATAATCATATCTATGTGCCTTCTAGACTAGTCAAGTATTAAGTGGGTAACTCTACTCCTAAAGGCACCTATATATTTGCCACTTCAAGTAGATAACTTAGCAGACAGGCATGACTAACTGTACTGGGATAGGCTTACTGAACTGTTGATAGTACTCAGTACTGATACCATTTGGGTGATGTGGAGTTCCTTCTCAAATGACAACAATAACAACATAATTATACTAATATTTTTGAGGGTGTACTGTGTATCAGGCATTGTGCTCATTGCATATATTACTTCACATTACTCCAGGGTTTCTCAACCTTGATACCATTGATATTTTTGGCCAGATGACTCTTTGTTGTTGGGGGCCATCTTGTGCAACTAGGATAATTAGCAAGCATCCCTGGCCTCCCTAGATACCAGTAGCACACTCAGTCCCTCCAATTGTTACAGCCAAATTTCTCTTGGCGGGCAAAACTTCCTCCTATTGGGAACCTCTGTTTTACTTCCTCTATGACTCTAGGAGGCTGCTACTGTTAGACTAATATTACTGATGAGGAAATTGTGGCTCCCAGAGACTTACATAAAATGCCTAAGGTCTCACAGATAGTAAGTTACAGAGCTAGAATGCATATAAATTGTCTCTCTTGAACACGGTTACATTGAGGTTGAAATTCACATGTGAATTTCATGTGCATTTCATTTGCCCTCTTTCCTCTTCTTCCTGTCCTTCTTATGGTGGGCATGGAACAGTGGGAGGGAAAGGCAGTGCACATGACATAAGGCACATAACTTTTATTGTTCCATGGTCTTTTAATCGACAGATTAATTCCATTTTAACTGGAATTCTGGAAACTAATGAAAAAAAATTACAAGTGCTAGATGGTCTATTCTCAGTGTTCTTGAATCTGTCTGATTTAATTCTAACCAATTAGCATGCCATTATGGAGGAATATTATGTTGGGAATCAATATTAAGCTAAATACTAATATTTTATTCAGTATTAAAAATTTATACAAATGGTAATACAAGTGCTTTATCCCTACTTTCTCTAAATGAGAAGAAATGCTTCCTTAGGGCGATTCCAGTGAAAATGATATCTTCTTAGGAGACTATTGGTATTATGCTTTACATAGATCATTGCTTAAATGAATCACTAACAATTAACTGAATGAAATTTGCTTATTATAAGACAATGAGTTTTTCAGGGTATCAAAAATTGTTTTTCTTCTTATAGTTACAGTGTAATCCCATGTTGAGAACAAAAGCACATTATTGTCCAATATTATTCTATGTAAAAGAATAAAATAAGTGTCATGCTTACCCTGATTTTAGTATATCATTTCTTTCTTTTTTCCTCTTGGATACTTTACTCTTTATTGATTAAGATATAATACTAGGCTGGAATTTTTGAATCTAAATGTATTCAGATTTTGCATTTTACGTCTTTGCAAAGAGGAATACACCTAGATGCACTCAAATACACCTAAACACTGAGCTAGGTGAGCATGTAATAACCCCCTAAAGATAGTTTAGTAAGGCATGATTTCAAAACTAGATTTCAAACCTGCTTTCCAAATTGTGCACCTGGGTACCTTCCCCAATGTCTGGCCTTGCCTTGCTACATAGCATGGACCCTGCAGAGCTTCCTGGCCCTGCCCTCCTTCTGGCCTGTTCCTCTATTTCTTCTACCTCCTAATTGCAGTAACTTTTTCCAGCTTCCAAGGTAGGGTAGCAATGAAAGATTTCCATAGTTTGGATCTAATGAAGACATTTACAATTTTTATCACTTACGTACTTTAATTCCCAACTTCTTGGTCAAATATTTGACAACTACCTGAAAACTAAACCATTTAAAATCTCTCTAACTTTCTGAATTATTGTACTCTGTTCCTCAGTATTAAAATTAGAAAAGTTTTGCTCCATATTTTTGCTCCAATTGGGTAGGCAAGATCTATCGGTTAATATGCACGTAGCTTGTAAAGGGTGCTTGTAACTCTAAAGCCGTATTAGAAGTTAAAAACTGACACGCAAAATCAAAGGAAAAAAATCATTGAATAAATTAAGTTAACTGAAACATTACAGATTGGAAGTCTGTTCAGCATAGTAATCACCATTACCAATAGGAAAATTTAAACGAAAAAAATAACATTGAATGGATTGACTTTTCTAAAATATTGATAGGATTTTATTAATAAGTGTTTTATGCATATGGCTATTCTGAACATTCCTTTAAAAATGAAAGACTACAGCCTTAATGAGAGATATTATTACATGAACATATTTGAATCTGGCTTATGAAACATAGGGCTTGAGAATTTGAAATGTGTGCATAAAATGCAAATAGAGATTTAATTAACTGAAAACCCATAAGACAGAACTTCTTCAAATAAGCAATTACTTTGGGGACTAATAGTGTAAATAGGATCCTGGTTCATTAGCACAAATACCCATATGAGAGAAGGATCAGCAAATTTTATTCTTTAAGTTATTTATGCACACATGGTAATATCTCATTAATTTGGGGCTTCAATAAATTTAAAATATTTTGGTAATTTGTTCATGAGCTGGGTGGACGTTTACTTTTGCTTTGTAAACACTTTATTTATAGGTGGATAATATATGGTGTTTTAAACATTTATTTTCAGTCTTATGTACACTTTTTAGACACAGAATAAACAATTTTCAAGGAACCTCAGGCACTTTACAAGTTCCTACATACATCCAATCTATATGCTAATAACAAAATGTTCATATGATTTATTATAACAGGTCTCCTTAAGGACTTCTACTTTATAAGGTTTTGTTGAAGTTAGTATATGTAGTTAAAGGTAATAAAAGCCACATTTGTTTAAGAGTTATCTATAATTCAGCTTTCCCACAAATTCATATATGCCCACCATCTTAATTCTTTGGAATAAATGAAATGTTACAATATTTGCAGCTACACACAGAGTTTTCCTTTTAAATATGCATTAGACCATATAAACATATGAAGAAAAATAAAATATAATGAAAAGTGAAAATAACAAATAATTTTATGGGTGGACAAAGGAAAGTAAACTGTCCATACTGTCCTTTTCAAATAATTCTACTTTTTTTAGGCACAATACTCTGGGGAAAAAAATTCAATAATGTGGACCTTTTTTCAAAAGCTGATTTTACTCACTTGGGATGACTCTAGTTCTAATAAGATTTTCTAATTAAAGACATTCAGTGCCCAGGCCAAAAAGGGCGGATGCTCCAAGCTAAGGCATCTGGGAAAAAGAGAAATGCCACGCACAGCAATCTGGTCATTTCTAAATCTTTCTTGTATATGGTCATGACTTTTCAGAGTCCACATGTCAATTTCCTGCACAAAATGCTACGCACTAAAGAATTTTAAGTGCGTATAAAGTGGGTAGAAGAGTTATGTTATTTTAGTAATCAAAACTCATATGTTCATGAGCTGGGTGGACGTTTACTTTTGCTTTGTAAACACTTTATTGTAAACCAGAGAAAACATATTCAACATATTCAACTCAAATTGTAAACCAGAGAAAATATATTCAACTAGAATTTATAAAACCCATAATTGAACTAAGAAATGTAATATTTCTATTTTTTGTGAAACATAATGAAGACAATCTAGATATTATTCATAAGTCATGCCATCTTTACGCAAGATGCTTTTCCATTTCTTTGTTAAATATTGTGAGAAAGGGGAAAGCCAATTCTGTTACCTAAATTAGTAGTTACTCACCAGATGAAGGGGGAAAATCAACTTCAACTCCATCTTCATAACTTAGTCAAGAATGCTTGATGAAGAGGCGTCTTTCATGTGCTTCTTGATTATTATAAAACCTAGGAAAGAGATACATACAAGCATGGAATGTTTCACTCTCAAGAAGAAAACCACTCAAACAATATTAGTTTCTTATGTCAGTGATTATTTCTCATGAGAATGAGAAGTGTGCCAACCAACTACATGCCATTGACAAATCTCCTAGCTGCTTACAAAAGTCAGGCTGAAATGACTACTGCCTTTGGAGACAGAATATCTGGGGTCAAATCTCACTCATAGTTTTCATCTGAGTGAACTTTAAGTTCTTAACTTCCTGGTGATGCTGCCCTCATCTTCCAGGTGGAAGTAATAATACCAGTTACTCAGTAGGACTGTTTTGACAGTCAAACGAGATAATGTTTGGAAAGGAATTTCTTTAACAGCAACACTTTTTATTTATGCTATGACTTTCTTTTTACCTTGAGGATTTGAGGTGCTTTCCAAGAAATTAATGAAATATAAATAAAAGATATATATATATATATATATAATATATATAGGCCATATATACTGGTCAACACAGTTGAAGTGATTGACATTATAATTTGGATTTGAATTCCTTGGTAATTTAGGTGAAAGGAAAACAAAGTCCTATTCGTAGGAGAAACCCTGTAAGTCCTATTCTTAGGAGAAAGCATATCACTTCCTCCAAAGAAACCAAATATTTTATCCTCCTAATAAAAAATTCATTGAGAAATTTTTCATGTAAAACCTGAAATAGAGACATTGAGATAAAATGGACTATTTTATGAGTAGGACTGACTACCTAATATAAAAACTGAAGGGCAAAACAGTAGTTTTGCTTGGAGGTAGTTATTATTGCCATAAAAACTGTGTTATTCCTAGAAACAAACCTGAAGCTTGAATCAGGAAAACCTTAAATACAAAACCAATAACTCCCAATTGGCAAATCATCCAGCTCACCTCCCCTTCTGTGCCTCTCTAACAAAGACACAAGCAGCTTCTTTACTAAGTCATTTTCTCAACAGTAAGGAGGAGTTTCTGAAGGAAATTGTTGATTGCTGGTGGCTCCAGGCCAGTTGCTGCTCATTAATGAGTAAGGACAGAGCTGCAAAAATGAAGCGTGGACCCAGATGTGAGACAGAACGGATAGCTGCACAGCCCATTTCATGGGGCCGTTCCACAGGGAAAGGAAGAGAAACAGAAAAGGCACAACCTAGTGATTATATCAGTGAAACAAATCACAGCATGAGGCTTCTTCCTTGAAATCCACATCTTTTTCTTGTCTTTCCTGAAACCTCAATTCCCATCTCAAGAAACTCCCCTGAATTTTCTTCTTCTGGCTTTTCTTCTTCTGCCTTCCCTTAAACGTGGACCTTCCACAAGATTCTCCACTTGGCAGCAATTTCATTCACATTTAGAGCTTAAATTATATCTTTTTGGATGCTTTTGTGAACTAGATCTTCATTCCCATCCTCTCCTGAATTTGACTTTTTTCCCTGTTCCTTAAAATCAGTGGCACTGCCACTCTCCCTGGTTCGATACTTGGCATCATCTTCATTCTCTTACTTCCCACAATACACATATCCAATGATTAGATTATGGCCACCTTGCATACAAAAAGCCCTATTTCCCATTGACATATCCAAGGTCGCTGACATAATTCAGAAACTCACCCACCATCCTCCATCTCCCATGTAGGCAATGACCTCTCATCTAATGTATTCCTGCTTTCAATCTCCCATCATTTCCCAGGTTTCCAGGTGCTTCTAGTCTTTTTCTTAAACCTCATGCTTCTCCCCTTGCTTGAAAACTTCTAACAGCTCTTCAACAGACCTGTACAGGATAAACTTTCCAAGCACAGCTTTCCAAGATCTGAGATCAATACGTTTACCACTTTCCACATAACCTCTCTAGTCATTCTAAAGCATCTCCCCTCACTATCAAACCCTCCCCACCCCCTAACTCCTGCGAAAAGTTGTTTCCTGCCTCTGAGACCCTGGTTAGTAGCTTTCTGCTGTCTGAAATACTCAACTTTTAACACACAGTTATATTTATTTATTTCAAGGAACCAAGATTTTATTTTTAAAAAAATATAATTTCAACTTTTATTTTATATTCAAGGGATACATGTGCAGGTTTGTTACATAGATACAATGTGTGGATGCTGAGGTTTGGGGTACAAATTATCCTGTTACCCAGGTAGTGAGCAGAGTACCCACTAGGTAGTTGTTCAGCCCTTGCCCCTCCTTCCCTCCCCCTCTAGTAGTCCCTAGTGTCTGTTGTTCCCTTCTTTATGTCCATGTGCACCCAACATTTAGCTCCCACTCATAAATGAGAACGTACAGTATTTGGTTTACCATTTCTGTGATAATTCACTTAGGATAATGGCCTCCAGCTGCATTCATGTTGCTGCAAAGGACATGATTTTGTCACTTTTATGGCTGTGAAGTATTCCACGGTGTATGTACACCACGTTTTCTTTATCCAATCCACCACTGATGGGCTCCTAGGTTGATCCCATGTCTTTGCTATTGTGAATAGTGATGCGATGAACACATGAATTAATACCAAGTTTAAATACTACCTCCTTCAGGGATCTTCCTGAATCCTTGGTTAAGAATTCATTGTACCCTCCTCTTCTACAAACCAAGGATCCTTAATTGTACCCTTCCTATGAAAGTTGCATTTATAGTACTCTGGCTTTATTCTGGATAGCTATACACCCAGCAGTGCCTTTACTATCAGGAAGTTTATAATTTGGCTAGGGAAACCTTGCTTTAATCACATTTCTAACTTCCATGGGGTAATACTGAATGCTCTAAAAATTATAGGAGATTAAAGCATTTTTTTTTTCAGTCAAATAGCACTGTGAAAGGCTCTGAACATAGGGTTAAGGACACCATTTTAGAAAATATTTTTGAACAATAAGTGACAACAGTAAGACTGTCTGATTTGAAAGACAAAAAGAATGAAAAGAGAAAATGAGAGAGAGAAAAAAGTAGAAGTTGATGTGTTATTTTTCTTTCTTAAAACACAAATTTGACTATTTTATAAAAATCAAGTAAGTAGTTACATCTGAGGAAAAATGTTGCATTTGTTTTAAGACATCAGATTACAAAATGCATTTGAGATTATCACATGAATTTATTTTATGGCAAAAGTATATTTTATGGTAGATTTTCCATGGGGAATGGAAAATGTCTTCCTGGTGCCTGTCCTAGTCCTAATGCCTAGTACATATAAGATAGGTTGATATTTGTTGAATGAATAAATGTTTACTCAGCCTTCTCTCTCTCCAGTTGCCCCCTAATCTCTCACTTCCTCTTCATAGGCAAACTACTGCAAATAATCATAGACACATCTTTCTTCTCTTACCTCCCAGTGACAGCTCACAGCTGTGCAATCTAACCTCTGCCTTATCACCTTGTCCCTGTGCTGAGACAGTGACGTCCACTCTGCCCCTACTCTGGGTGGGGTTCAAACTTTGGTGCTAAAGCAGAAGCAGGAAGGAAAACTGAGGCTGCAGTTCATGGAAGTCCCCAAGCATGTGCTCTGTGATGTCCCAGGCTCCCCCCACCCCCACCCTACACCCCACATAGCAATGCAAGCAAGTGGGAGAGGCAAGCCAGCATTGCTTCGTGACATTTATTTACCCTGGCCGTAGGAGCACCACTGATGGGACAAACAGGTGGGGCTGTGCTCATACAATACTCTTGGTGTGCAGGTTCAATCTTTTCTCTCCAATTCAGATCTCAGAACCTCAGACTGTTCTATGCTCCATCCTAGTTTCTCTCTCTTTCTAGTGGTCACCAATAGGCCAATGATTTTTCTATCTTGCCTATTCCTCAAGAATCTTTTTGAGACAGATGCAAGATGTGAACATGTAAAATATTCTCAAATAGGCAGGATGACAGACAGAACCAGTTACAACTGTCATTTCCCGTACATATCACTTAGAAATTTCTCTTTAATTCAAAAATAATTCTCCCCTGACCAGTATTCTCCCTCCATGCTCAATAAAACACACATTTCTCAGTCTTCTTCTTTCAACTCAGCTGACCCCTGCTTCTTTCCTAGAACGCTTGCTCCTCTGCCCACCATGACCCAGGAATCCCTGGGTTTCCTTCTGTTTCTTTTGCTGTCTTTCATCCTCTGTGGGCTCTTTCACTACTGGGCCATTATGGGTTTAATTTCCTCCAGGCATTTTGGTCTCAGTGTTTTCTTCTATCACTTGCTTCATTATCTTTCTCTAAGCAATCATATCTGCCTCCAGACCTATGAATGTCACGATGAGTCAGAAGTTTATATCTTTGACAAGCCCCACACCCATAATCCACTGTCTGTCTGCTGTCTCCCGTGATGTCTCGAGACATCTCAAACTCAACATGTCCAACACTGAGCTTAGCATCTGTTTTCACACACACGTTCCTCCTCCATTGTTCCCTGACACTTCCTCATGGGGTGCACATAGATAACACAGAAGGTGGCCTGTCAATTTTACCTCCTATATATCTCTTGAATCCATTCACCTTTCAGAAGTCACTAACACCTCATCCTTCTCCTTTAGGCCAGGGTATCACTATCTCTCTACTGAAATATTTCACTGATCTGCATACCTTTCCCCCTTGCCAACCCATATTCCACATGGTAGCCAGAAATATATTTTCAAAATGTAAAATTGATGATGTAACTAACTACAGCACTCCCTACCCCCCACCAAAAGAACCAAAACAACCAAAATCCTCAATCTTCTCACTGGTCCTAGGATAAAGGCATATTTCTTGATATGGCTAAAAAGGCTCCCATGGTGATGGACCTGATAACATCTCCAGACTTAAGCAGTTCACTCCTCTTCTGTACTCCAGACATTGTGGCCTTCCCTCAGTAATTTTTTTTTTTTTTTTTTTTTTGAGATGGAGATGAAGTCTTGTTCCTTCCTCTGTCACTCAGGCTGGAGTGCAGTGGTGCAATCTCGGCTCACTGGAACCTCTGCCTCCTGGGTTCAAGCAATTCTCCTGCCTCAGCCTCCCGAGCAGCTGGGATTACAAGCGCTTGCCACCATGCCCGGCTAATTTTTGTAATGTTTTTTTAGTAGAGACAGAGTTTCACCATCTTGGCCAGGCTGGTCTCAAACTCCTGACCTTGTGATCCGCCCGCCTCAGCTTCCCAAAGTGCTGGAATTACAGGCACGAGCCCCCGCGCCCGACCTTCCCTCAGTCTTTCATGCTGCCTGTTCTGTCTCCTGCTAGAGGACTTCCCTGTGTAGCATGCCTTCTGCCTATATGCCTGGTCTAGTTGATGCCTGTGCATCATTTGGATCTCATTTTACAGAACCTTCTATCTCTCTTTTGTAGCACTTAGAACAATTTCGATTTCATATTCATGTGTGTCATTCTTTTACTGTCTGTCTTCCCTTCCTAGTCCATAGGCCAAATGGAGGAAGGGAGTATCTGATGCAATTCGGTGTCTAACACATAGTAGATTATCAATAGAGACAACTTTTTTGAAAGTGTGAGTGTGTGAAATCAGTATGAAAAGACATAAATTCAGTGAGAAACATGTACCAACCCAGGATTTTTAAACGCCAGGCTAGGAGTACATTTTGCACAGAATTGGGGTCAGTCACAAGAGCACTGAGAGCTTTGAATGGATATAAGAAATGAAAGGAGGAAGATTTCCGTTCTCATTCAGGTTTAGTAGTGGGTGAATGGGAATGATAGGGGTTTCTGAATGAAACATTTCACCTGAGCAGATGCAACTGGTTTTATGATATAAGATGCGTGCTAAGATATGAAGGTAGTATTTTCCAGTCCTATTATCTTCATTTTTGCTACTGTATATATTGAATAGAAGTCATTGCAAGGGGAGGAAAGGAGGACAAGGTCCACAGACATGCTGGGGACACAAAGGAGAGAAGAGATTTCAAAAATGCCTAAGTCTCTGGATTGTAGATATTCTGCTGGATATGCCTTTTTATATCTTAGCTTCTAAAATTCATGTCATCAAATGCAATATAATTGTCTCTGCTTCCATATGGTGACAGAATTCTAGCAACTGTATCAGGATCTCAATAAATAGGCGAAACATAAATGTTGCATAAGATGTTTTCCCTCAGACACATTTTTCTCATGCCCCCAAATCATGAAACACAAATTTTGTAAATTAGAATAGTATCAGTTATGAATGCATTTTTGCAATTATGAGAGTAAAAACATTCCACAATGAAATAAGAAATGTCATCTGATTTTGATCTAACACAAAGGGGAAAAAAAACACATTCCATTTAAGAATGACAAATAAAGCTGTCAATGTGATCCATTTATAGCCCCTCAGAGAATGCCACAAATCCACATAATGTTCTAAGAAGCTAGTTATTGTATTTGCTCTCTCAAATAAAGAAGGCATAGAAGTCCCAGATAGACTCCTATCCAAGGAAACTAAGGTTAGCAGGAATAACTTGCTTTAGTCAATGTCCTAGGTGCATGCCTCTTAAGGAGAGAATGAGAGCTTCTGGCTTTTTACTAAATAGTGTGCAACAATGGAAATGGTGGAGTGATGGAGGGGAAGTGTCTCTCTGCTTGGTTAGGTAAAAAGAGGGACTGTAAGAAAATGGAGAAAACCCATTGTCTTCATTACACAAGCTCCATCTCTCCTTACTGGTGTAATGAGGCCTCCTTCCAAAGGTCTACTGCTGACAAAAATTACAATAAGCCATAAAACCTTAATTATAAACATTCAAAGTGCTAGTCATTTTAAAGCATTTTTTAATGGGTTATTTCAGGCTCAGCTACAAGGGCACATGCCAAAAACAAAACACCAGAAATATATCTCTTTATTCCTTATTACAATACTCAAGCTTTCTTCTTTTAAGAGGCAGTTTCTATTATATACATATACATATATTCATGTATAAGTATACATAAAATATGACCCTCTGCAAGGCATAACTGATTTTTTTCTCCTTTGCATTGGCTGCTCAAATACTGAGAACAAAATTTGTTACTATCTTCTAGAAAGAGTGTTGAATTTCATGACATAAATTTTGAGTATGAATCTCTCTCATGACCCTATCTTATGTTCTTACCCTTATTTTTTTCCTTTGACTCATTTTTTCTTACCTACTTGAAATACATTTTATATTGCTGTACGGTATATATTTTTATTAGCCTTTTTCTATAGGCCCTAAATCCTTTCCAGCATATAAATAAAATATATAACATTTATAGGTAGTCTTTTTTTTCCTCTGGAGGGTTGCAAAATTCTCCAAAGGCAACATGTAATTGGTTACTGTAAAAATATGAGCATTAAAATTTATAATTCATTTGTAGTAATTAATTTTTTGGTGACATTTAGCTCAATAGTGCAATTTGATTTTCTTAATATTTGTGTATACACCTTTAGAGCTGAGGTTCTTAGCCTGAGATCCATGAACTTAAATTGTAGGCAAAAAGTCGTGTATGTAAATTTTCATTAAGGAGGAGTGTCAAAATTTTAATCCAATTCTTTAAGGTAAATGTGACTCAAAAGATTAGAAATTACTGCTATGCGTTTGGATAACACTAAAAAATCGTATCTTGATCTTTATTAATTCAACAAATTGACAAAATATTTGTTGAGTATCTGTGAAATGCCTGGCACTATACTAGATCCTGGGAAGATAACAGTAAACATGTAGGCTTGACCTCTGACCTCAGGGTACTTCTAGTCCAGTAAGGATGAGGATAAACAATTAAAAAAATGAAACAATCACATAGTAATATACTACAATAAATAAAACAAAGAGACGTAATAGAAAGTGAGTGAGATTAGGTGGTCAGGGAGGACTTCTCTGAAGAGGTGATATCTTATCTGGGCCAAGCACCATCTGAGGGAAGAATATTCCATAGAAACGGAAGAGCTAATGCAAAGACCCTATGGGAGAAACAGGCTTGTGAAAATGATAGCACTTTCAGAAAATACAAATGGTAGATCTCCAAGTTCACATTTTCAATAATACTTCGGTCTAGAAATATCTGTATGATCTTTCCTTCTCTCTTTTTTTTTAAAGTTAGATTTTCTAATGTGAGATAAAGATATCCTCAGGAAAAAAAATGCAATGCATCTTATTATACATTAAATTCATTCAATAAATATTTGAGTCTACTATCTTTAAGGCACTGTGGGAGATGCTCTCTAGCAAAACCAAATAAAAACTCACTGTCATACATGCAACTATAATGTACCTTAAACCAGTCTTGTATTGTTCTGTCTCATAAGTTTATGAGCCAAGTAAATTCTAGGGCCCAGACACTTTAATGCGTAAGAAACCCAAAGCTCTTTAGAAAGGCACCAATTGCCCTGTTACAGTTGAAGATAGACAAGTAAAAAAAAGAAACACGTAACGAAAATTGCAGCTAAAAATTCTTTCAAATTTTCCAAGCCATAGAGTAATATTGCACTCTATGGCTTAGAGTACATGGAGTACAATGTTACTCTATGGCTTGGAAAATGCTCTAAACAACCCTGGTTGGGTACATCAATACATTAAGCTGTGACTAAAGATCATAAATAGCTCCCACATTATTAGACGCTTTCCTGAACTAAATTCTTTATGAGTATATTAAAGAAAATAATATACCAGTAAGATGACTATGTTGCTTTGATCATAAAATTTCATGCTGGGAAATTTTTACATGCTGGCAAGTGCTTACTGTGTACCAGGCACCTTACTGAGGACTCAGTGCACATACCCTTTGAGGAAGGAATGTTACTACTTTTATTTACCTATAGGAAGAAACTGAGGTTTAGAGAAGCAAAATGACTGACCTGGGGGAGGAGCCACCAGAGATTGGAACCTAAGCAGTCTGACTCCAGAGCACCTAAGAAATCATTTCCAAAATTAGTGGTCAGCCTTATTACCTACTCGAGGGGAACCTGGCTGCTTTGTAAATTGTCTCTGATAACCTCATTTTCTCTTACTGTTTAAAAGGCTTTGGGGAACAACAATCACATGCTGATTAATTTAAATATTGGCCAAAAAAGATGGCAAACTGCTATTAAGAGTAACATATATAATTTTAAAATGTTTATTTGGATCAGAGTAAATTATTTGAACTATCCATCATATTTCCTCTTAGGAGAAATAATAAAGGGTTGAATGTACTTATTTTTAAAATCTCAGAAGTACACACGGCATTTTGCTCACTTGTTTCTGCCCTTACTGTTTTTTGTTAATGCAATTTCAACTTGGAAAAGGGAGATTTTAAAGCTATATTCAAATCCAGTAATCAATCATTTTCCTCTTTTTTTTACTTCCCCAAAATAAAAAAAAAAATCAGGTTCAAGCAGGTTGCTGAGACTTCTCTTTCTTGAACAATATTGGGGCAGCAGGAGCATGTCATAGTACTTATGCACCGTTAATTGAATATTTATGCAGTATCACACACTGTGCTAAGCACCAAACAACTTCATTTTATTCGCACAACAACCCCATTAGTAGCTTCTATTATTATTCCCAATTCACAGCTCAGGAGATGGGGACTCACAGAAGTTGCTCACACGTCGAAGACCTCATAGCTCGTAAATGAGGAGCTTGTACCAGGCTGACTGACTTGGGCTTAGGCCTGACATAGGAAGCTTGGGCTTCCTATGATTTTCTTATTCTTTCCTTTTGTTCGATCATGTTCTCCCCACTGACATATCAATGAAGACTCTTTATTTTCCAACATGGGCAGTCGAAACCCTTTAAAACTTAAGAACGTCCACAATCCAGTTTTGTTTTTTTGGTTTTTTGTTTTTTTTTAACCTGCCCAAGCTGATTTCTCAGTATTCTGCACTAAATACCCTCAGGGCCTGAGGGAATCTGCCTCCTCTCAAAGCTTCAGATGTCTTCCCACCCACAATCCAGCTAAATTCTGCTCCTTAAGGCCTAGTTCAACTATACTTTTCACAGTCACCTTCCAGACCTTTCCAGCCCAGAGAAAATGGCCTGAGGAGCTTGCCTCACTGTCTACCACTGTAGATGACCTGATGTCCCCCATTATAGATGACCTGATGTCCCTGAGAGCTTCGGCAGCCTGGAACCCAAGGGATGGTAATGTGAGGCCTGTTGGAATGTGCCATGGGGGCATTTTTCTCAGGAGCACGTCCAGAGCTTTTATCAATTTCATTAAGCTTAACAACCACCGCTCAGCACCCTTACTTCTAGAAACTAATGACACTGAACACTAATGTTCTCTGATCAGGAATGCCAGATTTAGCAAATAAAAATATTATAGGGGAGACACAATTTTATTAAAACATGATTTGTTGTGTATTTGAAATTCAGATTTAACTAGGCATCCTGTATTTGATTTGCAAACTTATCCTGAATGTTTCGTGGATATTAATGTTATCTCTCAACTGTACAGAATGTAACCATCCAGAGAACAAGGGACTTCACTATTTCCTCATGAAACTTAACACTCAACTCTTATTACTCTTATTACTACTTATCAATTTATTTTTGTGGTCCAATAGAAACATTTTTGAACATGCTTGATTTGAGGCCAATATCAAGTCTAGTAGCCACATCATGATTACACACACACACACACACACACACACACACACAACTTTTGCTACAAAGGAAACAAATGTCATCATACCTAGTAAACAATTTTAATAATCTCTGCTATTAGCTGGATTCAAACACACTGAGTTCCTCCCCAAATATCTTCTTTTAAAATATCCTCTTAGGAAGAAGCTGGGGAAATTAAAAACATACCAAAATTGTTATTGGATCTCAAAATGAGATCTTCAGACTGTTTGATTGAGAAATCACCAAAGGTATTTGTTAAAATGCAGTTGTGTGGGGGCAATCTCAAACCTATTAATTCAGAACTGTGCAGAATGGCTCCAAGCAATCTGTGATTTTAAAAAGCCTTCCAGATGATTTTTATGCCCTCTAAACTTTAAGAACTGTTTGTTTATAAAATGTAATACTTTAGCAAGGATTGCTGTCTATGTTAGAGAAGAAAAGTTATCATTTTTGTGCTTAAAGATAAGCCACCAATATTTTGAGGTTCAAACTAGCAATCATGTTTGAAATGTATCTTTAATCTATCACACCAGTGTTAAATGCTCAGCACTGTAAATTTTCTATTTGGACTGTCTAAGCATTTAAATAGAATTGGTAAACTAATGATAGGCATTAAAAGGCTGCTTGATGGATTATTAAAATAGTAAATGTGTCACCGAAGTCTATAGAGACCAGAAGAACTTTGAAAATAGACTATACATATTAAGATGTTCTAATGCTGCTATTCAGGATTGGTCTGGGCAACATAAGTCTCTTTTGAATTTTTGAAAGAAAGCATCATTGTCCAAAGCTCCTTACTCCTGTTGACTGTGTGGTTCTCACTATTTTTGATCTCAGAGTGAAAAGAATGCTGGTTTATAAGTCAGAAGGCTTAGGTTCTATAGTTTATGATCTGTTTTGGGGGGCTTCAGTTTGCTCATCAATAAAACAATGGCTTAGACTATTAGCTGATCTCTAAAGTATTGTCTAGACCTAAATTTCTATTATCATTCTGAGCTTCAGTTTCCTCTGCCGTAAAATATGGGGTTGTACTAGGTGCAGTGTGTCCATTTGTCCTGTGTGTCTGAGGGCGGCCCTGTCATCTCCATTACGGCGCTCAGATCTCCGTTCATAATTCAGGCTCACCCTCTCTAACACTGTAAGATCAATGATGCTTCATTTAGGCTTTCCCAAGGAAGGGACAATATATTAGCCATTCACACATGTCTTTTATAAGAGATAATTATTTATTCAAACATACAGACTAAGAAATATGTGCCATTCATCACTGTGCTAGGCCCTGGGAATACAGTAATGAAAAAAGTCAGAAAACAGAGTTCTGGCCTATGCAGCCTACATTCTGATGGGGAAGTAGGGAGGGATGGGGAAGAAGATAAAAACAACAATCATATTAAACAAATAAAAATAAGAGACTTTAGTTTGTAATCAGCTCCATGAGGGTTCACTGAGGGCTGAGATGGAGAAGAACAGAAGGGAGTTCAGAAAAGCCTCCTGGAGGAAGTGCAATTTACTTAGACCTAAAGGAAGAAAAGAAGAAAAATGGGAAGGAAGGGGGTGGAGAAAGGGGAAGGGAGAGCATATTCTGGGATTCTGTGGGAGAAATAGCTTATGTGCTTGGCATCCAAAATCCTGGAACTGTCTCTTCTATCTCTGAGAGATAATTTAATCCAAAACTAGTGAAAGGAAACCAGAGGCCCAGAGGGTTAAGGGACTTCTCTGAGGTCAAATGGCTAATTAACAGAAGAACTCTTCCACACTTCAGTTCAGAATGTGAACTCTTCTTAGAGATTGCAACGCAGCAGGAAGTACCAGACTGTATTGATTCAAATCCTGGCTTTTCTATTCATAAACTGTTCATCCTTGGGCATGAGAGCTTCTTTGAGCCTCAGTTTTCTTTTCTGTGAAACACAGACAACATCTACTTCACCAGATTATTACAAGAATTTAATGAGATATTGTGGCACAGTGCCTAGTATATCACAGCTGCTCCGGAAATGCAAGCTCTTTTATTTTTCACCTAGTGCACTTTCACCCGTAACAACTTGTTGTCAAGTTAAGACAAAGTAGAGCAGAGGTTTAAGTTACTCGGATAAAGGAGGAGTGGCGGCAGAGGGAAGGTTGTGGAATACGGGAATGGAGTCTATTTAGCAACTGCCCATCCAAATTCTAGTGGAGGAAATGAAAAGAAAAGTCCACTAAATTGGACAAGTGTCAAAAAAAAAAGACATCCTCAACTTCATTAAGGTCACAGCATAACCTGCTAGTGATAAATCTAGAGTTGTCTATCTAAAACAAAAGAAAGATCACCTGTATCTGTATTTATACTTAAAAGTAGCATGGAAGAAACAGATTTTACTCTAGGATGTCAGTAAACAGAAGAATGACACACTTTGTTATTCAAAACATGCTCAGAGAAAAATGTTAATATGCCACTAAATCAACTGGGAACAAACCAGTTATCTGCAGGATGTTAAAATGATAGCTGGTGTTAAGGATGCCTCAAAACCAAGCCCATGATATTGGAAGAATCAATAATTAATCCAAGTAACTATACAGATTTTCTTCATTGTCTATGAACAAAACCACAGGTTGAATTCAACCTTAAAATACGAAGAGGCATATTTCTTGGATTAGACTGGAAAGCTATGAGGCTGTTCCACAAAACCTGTATGCCCTCCCTGTTAGGGAATGTTGATGGTTCAGACACACATGAACCAGGGCTGAATATTTCTTAGTTTCAGAAGTTCACTGGGTCCCTCTTCACCCAACCATAAGGTAAATGCCATTTCATATACAGCTTTTTGAAATGCAGCTTACTTTATGATTCTCTGCTGTTGCTGCTTTATGGGAGAAATTTTATTTCAAAGTTTCATAGGATGTGAATTGAACTCATTATTTTGCTCCAAACTCATTGTTTAATTGACAGGAAACATGCATCTAAATCATCTTATATGCATGGCAGAAGCAGCTACATAAATTTAACTATGGGTGGATTATTACTATTTAGCATATTTATAGAATTTTAGATTCAGGAAGCATTTTACAAATCTTTTATTAGTTAATCTTTACACTTCTGAGTGCATCTGACAGGTGGTAAACAATGCTTTGGGGTTTAAATTGCCAATACATGAAAACTTTAATGGGGAAAAAGAAATCTACAACCTTCCTCCTTGCTCCCAAATGTGCCTAGGGCACATTTTTGATACCTATTTCTTCTCACCAGAGACTAAGGTTAGTGGCCCAAGAAGCACAGTTGCACACACTGAAACACTAGTGATAAAAAAATATATAGTTTGGGTTTTGTCCCAAGTCAGGTGGCCAACACCAGGGGAGACCTTCTCACCAACAGCAAGATGATGTGACAGGATTCTCAGCACACATACCTCCCAGTAATACAGCGCATAAAAAGAAGCAGTCAATTTCTCTAAAACTATAGGGTAAACTTAGTTTCAAATTCAAATTCTAACAACGCCACACCTGGTGGACTCACTATTTGAGTGACATCACCAGTGATTACTTTTGAGTGACATCACCAGTGATTACTTCTGTTAAAATATATACATGTGTATTGAAAAATAAAACTCAATTTAAACTAAGAGAATGCATATCTTCATTTTTTTTTAATTCCCAAGTATTAAAAACCAAGCTCGCTTGAATACCAATTCAAACTTTGTATGAGTGCTCCAAAATACCCCAGACACCACAAGGTGTGGCATAGCAGGGCAAAGCAAGCCTCAATAAATCAAAGTCTAGTTCTTGACCCAAACCTTTTCACAGCCCGGGGATTTCACAGCTAACAAACCAAGAAAAATCAATCCCGCATCACCTTAAGGCCGGGCATGAGGAGCTGCAGATGCTGCACCTACTTTCAGAAGACCCCAGTGTGGCACGTCCAGCCCAGATTCTTATTTTTTCTGACTGACAGTGACTTTATCCCTCTAATCTCTCTGGCCACCCGCCTCCGCCAGTGTGTGTGTGTGTGTGTGTGTGTGTGTGCGCGCGCGCGCGCGCTGGGGGACGCTTAGGTAGGAGGGTGCTCAAGACACCCAAAGTATTCTGGAAGCAAGCACCCTCTGCGGCCCTGTGCTTTGTCAGAGCAGCTGGGCTAGCAGTCAGGAGGTCAGCGAAAGGTAACCAGGTCACCCTCCTTTCAGGGGTGCAGAGGGATGCGATGCTCCAAGCTCTCGCGTCCTCAGGAGTCTGCGGATGTGGGGACTGCGGGTGGGCAGAGAGACCCCCCCATAATCCCGCCCACCCTGGCGCGGCTCCTCCCGGGCGCGCTCCCGCCCCGCCCCGCGACGCCCGCGCTACCTGGGGACGCTGGAGGCTCCCGCGGTGGCTCTGGGTCCCGCCGGGCGGCCGAGGCTGGCGCGGGCTTTGTAAAGCCGCGGGGAGACGCCGACCCCGCCCCGCCCCGCCGACCCCGCCCTCTCCCACCTCGGCTGCCTTCCCCGCCCGCATCCCGGGCCACTGTCTGCGCTCCGCCACCTCGCTCCAGGCCTGGCTGCCGCCGCCCTGCTGGGCGGGAACCACGGGTCCCTCCCCATCCTCGTAGCCTGCCGGACAGTCCTCAGGCGGGACCCCAACGCCTAGGCGGTCCCGGGAGCCCTGGGCCGCCGCCCCCCGCCCCCCGGGGCTGTCACCCGCTGGCGCGTGGGGGCCCTGCTGGGACCCCGGTCTTTGAACCCGGCCCTTGTGGCCCCAGTGCCTGCGGCCTTGCTCTTCTCTGCGCAGGGCCCGAGGGGCCGCCCCTTCTGGAAGTCTCCCCAGGACCCATCCACCTCATGGGCTCGCGGGGGGCTCCAGCGGGAGCATCTCCTGCAAATGGACGCCAAGTCTGGGGAAAGTTTCCGGCGATGTCAAGGGTCAGCCTTTTCTTATAGGGACGTTCTCTAGCCAAGTGATGGAAACTCAAGGATTCCATCAGGGGGTTCTGCTGACATCACAAACCACACATGACTTGGTGTCCTGTCATGTCGTTTACATAAAGACTCTCCGGCCGGGCGCGGTGGCTCAAGCCTGTAATCCCAGCACTTTGGGAGGCCGAGACGGGCGGATCACGAGGTCAGGAGATAGAGAGCCTGGCTAACCCGGTGAAACCCCGTCTCTACTAAAAAATACAAAAAACTAGCCGGGCGCGGTGGCGGGCGCCTGTAGTCCCAGCTACTCGGGAGGCTGAGGCACGAGAATGGCATGAACCCGGGAGGCGGAGCTTGCAGTGAGCTGAGGCCACTGCACTCCAGCCTGGGCGACAGAGTGAGACTCCGTCTCAAAAAAGAAAAAAAAAAAAAGACTCTCCATCCTTACTGCAGCCTTCTGTACGTTCACCTTTGGAGGCCCCAGGCTAGTGACATTTCAGCGACAGGGTGTAAGGAACTTAATTTTAAGGTAAACATTAGAAGCCCGCACATTTATGCGTTTGCTGTGTACCAAGCTCTAAGTGTGGTCACCTTTGAATAGTTCAGACCTTCCAGTGGTCAAGATGATCTAGGCCAATCACTATTCTGCACTTCCTTTTGGTCTTTTTACTCTTATTTTTCATTTTTCCCTTGATGTCAAGGAGAGGTGAAAATAAGCTGCGACAAGATCAGTTTGAAGAGCTTTTAACAACTAGGGTAAAACTTTATGGGAGAGGCAGTCTGCAGTCATTGGAAATAAGATAAGAAAATTATCTGTACACGTAACTGCAGTTTTACCATTTTTTTTGCATGAGCTTGCGTAATGAAGGGCTAGAGGTAGCTATTATTTTTAGCAGAAATAATGCTTTTCTAAGAAATAGATTAAAAGTATGATATAGCTACGATGTCAGATCAGGGTAAAACTCTATTGACAGAAGAATGAACGAAACGAGCTGATAGTATAGGAGATCCAACAATTCTTTGGAGTAGTAAAATTGGTTTTGTCTTGGAGTCTAAATTATACAAATGGATATGCTAGAAAACAGGACTTTTATAGCCCTAGTTACCATTTAATGAATTATTTCCTTTTCAATATCTCTATTTCCTTCAACTGTTTCTAATAAGATGTAATTTCAAGATTGCTCAAAGCTTTGGACATCCAGTCATCCTTTTCTTCTTTGTATTTTTTCTTTTCTTTTATTATTATTATTATACTTTAAGTTCTAGAGTACTGGGAAAACACGTGCCATGGTGGTTTGCTGCACCCATCAACTCGTCATTTACATTAGGTATTTCTCCTAATGCTATCCCTCCCCTAGACCCCACCTCCAACAGGCCCCCGTGTGTGATGTTCCCCTCCCTGTGTCCATGTGTTCTCATTGTTCAACTCCCACTTATGAGTGAGAACATGCGGTGTTTGGTTTTCTGTCCTTGTGAAATTTTGCTGCGAATGATGGTTTCCAGCTTCATCCATGTCCCTGCAAAGGACATGAACTCATCCTTTTTTTTATGGCTGCATAGTATTCCATGGTGTATATGTGCCACATTTTCTTTATCCAGACTATTATTGATGGACATTTGGGTTGGTTCCAAGTCTGCTATTGTGAATAGTGCCACAGTAAACATACATGTGCATGTGTCTTTATAGTAGCATGATTTATAATCCTTTGGGTATATACCCAATAATGGGATTGCTGGGTCAAACGGTATTTCTAGCTCTAGATCCTTGAGGAACTGCCACACTGTCTTCCACAATGGTTAAACTAATTTACACTCCCACCAACAGTGTAAAAGCATTCCTATTTCTCCACATCCTCTCCAGCATCTGTTGTTTCCTGACTTTTTAATGATCGCCATTCTAACTGACATGAGATGGTATCTCATTGTGGTTTTGATTTGCATTTCTCTGATGACCAATGATGATGAGCATTTTTTCATGTGTCTGTTGGCTGTATAAATGTCTTCTTTTGTGAAGCGTCTGTTCATATCCTTTGCCCACTTTTTCATGGTTTTTTTTTTCTTCTTGTAAATTTGTTTAAGTTCTTTGTAGATTCTGGATATTAGCAGTTTGTCAGATGGATAGATTGCAAAAATTTCCTTGCATTCTGTAGGTTGCCTGTTCACACTGATGATAGTTTCTTTTGCTGTGCAGGAGCTCGTTAGTTTAATTAGATCCCATTTGTCTATTTTGGCTCTTGTTTCCATTGCTTTTGGTGTTTTAGTCATGAAGTCTTTGCCCATGTGTGTGCCCTGAATGGTATTGCCTAGATTTTCTTCTAGGGTTTTTATGGTTTTTAGGTCTTACATTTAAGTCTTTAATCCATCTTGAGTTAATATTTATGTAAGATGTAAGGAAGGGATCCAGTTTCAGCTTTCTGCTTATGGCTAGCCAGTTTTCCCAGTACCCTTTATTAAATAGGGAATCCTTTCCCCATTGCTTGTTTTTGTCAGGTTTGTCACAGATCAGATGGTTGGAGATGTGTGGTATTATTTCTGAGGGCTCTGTTCTGTTTCATTGGTCTATATATCTGTTTTGGTACACGTACCGTGCTGTTTTGGTTACTGTAGCCTTGGAGTATAGCTTGAAGTCAGGTAGCGTGATGCCTCCGGCTTTGTTCTTTTTGCATAGGATTGTCTTGGCTATGCGGGCTGTTTTTTGGTTCCATATGAGGTTTAAAATAGTTTTTTCCAATTCTGCAGAGAAAGTCAGTGGTAGCTTGATGGGGATAGTATTGAATCTATAAATTACCTTGGGCAGTATGACCATTTTCACGATATTGATTCTTCCTATCCATGAGCATGGAATGTTCTTCCATTTGTTTGTGTCCTCTTTTATTTCATTGAGCAGTGGTTTGTAGTTCTCCTTGAAGAGGTCCTTCGCATCCCTTGTAAGTTGGATTCCTAGGTATTTTATTCTCTTTGAAGCAATTGTGAATGGGATTTCACTCATTTGGCTCTCTGTTTGTCTGTTCTTGGTGTATAGGAATGCTTGTGATTTTTGCACATTGATTTTGTATCCTGAGACTTTGCTGAAGTTGCTTATCAGCTTAAGGAGATTTTGTGCTGAGACAATGGGGTTTTCTAAATATACAATCATGTCATCTGCAAACAGAGGCAATTTGACTTTCTCTTTTCCTAATTGAATACCCTTTCTTTCTTTCTCTTGACTGATTGCCCTGGCCAGAACTTCCAATACTTTGTTGAATAGGAGTGGTGAGAGAAGTCATCCTTGTCTTGTACCAGTTATCAAAGGGAATGCTTCCAGTTTTTGCCCATTCAGTATGATATTGGCTGTGGGTCTGTCATAAGTATCTCTTATTATTTTGAGATACGTTCCATCAATACCTAGTTTATTGAGAGTTTTTAACATGGAAGGCTGTTGAATTTTGTCGAAGGCCTTTTCTGTATCTATTGAGATAATCATGTGGTTTTTGTCATTGGTTCTGTTTATGTGATGGATTATGTTTATTGATTTGCATATATTGAACCAGCCTTGCATCCCAGGGATGAAGCCAACTTGATCTTGGTGGATAAGCTTTTTGATGTGCTGCTGGATTCAGTTTGCCAGTATTTTATTGAAGATTTTCGCATCAATGTCGATCAGGGATATTGGCCTAAAATTCCCTTTTTTTGTTGAGTCTCTGCCAGGCTTTGGTATCAGGATGTTGCTGGCCTCATAAAAGTTAGGGAGGATTCCTTCTTTTTCTATTGATTGGAATAGTTTCAGAAGGGATGGTACCAGCTCCTCGTTGTGCCTCTGGTAGAATTTGGCTGTGAATCTGTCTGGTCCTAGACTTTTTTGGTTGGTAGGCTATTAATTATTGCCTCAATTTCAGAACCTGTTATTGGTCTACTCAGAGATTCAGCTTCTTCCTGGTTTAGTCTTGGGAGGGTGTATGTGTCCAGGAATTTATCCATTTCTTCTAGATTTTCTAGTTTATTTGCATAGAGGTGTTTATAGTATTCTCTGATGGTAGTTATATTTATGTGGGATCGGTGGTGATATCCCCTTTATCATTTTTTATTGCGTATGTTTGATTCTTCTCTCTTTTCTTCTTTATTAGTCTTGCTAGTGGTCTATCAATTTTGTTGATCTTTTAAAAAAACCAGCTCCTGGATTCATTGATTTTTTGAAGGGTTTTTTGTGTCTCTGTCTCCTTCAGTTCTGCTCTGAACTGTAGTTATTTCTTGCCTTCTGCTAGCTTTTGAATTTGTTTGCTCTTGCTTCTCTAGTTCTTTTAATTGTGATGTTAGAATGTAGATTTTAGATCTCTTCTGCATTCTCTTGTGGGCATTTAGTGCTATAAATTTCCCTCTACACACTGCTTTAAATGTGTCCCAGAGCTTCTGGTATGTTGTGTGTTTGTTCTCATTGGTCTCAAAGAGCATCTTCACCTCTGCCTTCCTTTGGTTATTTACCTAGTAGTCATTCAGGAACAGGTTGTTCAGTTTCTATGTGATTGTGTGGGTTTGAGTTCCAGTTTGATTGCACTGTGGTCTGAGAAACAGTTTGTTGTGATTTCTGTTCTTTTACATTTGCTGAGGAGTTTTCTACCTCCAACCATGTGGTCAATTTTAGAAAAAGTGCGATGTGATGCTGAGAAGAATGTATATTCTGTTGATTTGGGGTGGAGAGTTCTGTAGATGTGTATTAGGTTGGCCTGGTCCAGAGCTGAGTTCAAGTCCCGGACATCCCCGCCAATTCTCCAAATTCTCCATCTCGTTGATCTGTCCAATACTGACAGTGGAGTGCCAAAGTTTCCCATTATTACGTGGGAGTCTAAGTCTCTTTGTAGGTCTCTAAGAACTTGCTTCATGAACATGGGTGCTCCTGTATTGGAGCATAGATACTTAGGATAGTTAGCTCTGATCCCTTTACCATTATGTAATGGCCTTCCCTGTCTCTTTTGATCTTCATTTGTTCAAAGTCTGTTCTATCAGAAACCAGGATTGCAATCCCTGCTTTCTTCTGCCTTCCACTTGCTCAGTAGATCTTCCCCCATCCCTTCACCTTGGATCCATGTGTGTCTTTGCACATGAGATGGATCTCCTGACTACAGCACACCGATGGGTCTTGACTCTCCATCCAATTTTGCCAGTCTGTGTATTTTAATTGGGGCATTTAGCCCACTCACATTTAAGGTTAATATTGTTATATGTGAATTAGATCCCACCATCATGATGCCAGCTGGTTACTTTGCCAGTGAATTGATGCAGTTTCTTCATAACGTCAATGGTTTTTACAATTTGGCATGTTTTTGCAGTGGCTGGTACCGTTTGTTCTCTTCCATGTTTAGTGCTTCCTTCAGGAGCTCCTGTAAGGCAGGCCTGGTGGAGAGATTTTGGCAGGACCAAATCTCTCCGCATTTGCTTGTCTGTAAAGGATTTTATTTCTCCTTCTCTTATGAAGTTTAGTTTGGCTGGGTTGGAAAATCTGGGTTGAAAATTCTTTTCTTTTTTTTTTTTTTTTTTTCTTTTTTTTGAGACAGAGTCTCGCTCTGTCGCCCAGGCTGGAGTGCAGTGGCCGGATCTCAGCTCACTGCAAGCTCCGCCTCCCGGGTTCACGCCATTCTCCTGCCTCAGCCTCCCGAGTAGCTGGGACTACAGGCGCCCGTCACCGCGCCCGGCTAGTTTTTTGTATTTTTTAGTAGAGACGGGGTTTCACCGTTTTAGCCAGGATGGGAAAATTCTTTTCTATAAGAATGTTGAATATTGGCCCCCACTCTTTTCTGGCTTGTAGGGTTTCTGCTGAGAGATCTGCTGTTAGTCTGATGGGCTTCCCTTTGTGAGTAACCCGACCTTTTTCTCTGGCTTCCCTCAACATTCCTTCCTTCATTTCAACCTTGGTGAATCTGACAGTTATGTGTCTTGGGGTTGCTCTTCTTGAGGAGTATCTTTATGGTGTTCTCTGTATTTCCAAAATTTGAATTTTGGCTTGCCTTGCTAGGTTGGGGGAGTTCTCCTGGATAATATCCTGGAGAGTGTTTTCTAACTTGGTTCCATTCTACCCGTCACTTTTAGGTACACCAATCAAACATAGGTTTGGTCTTTTCACATAGTCCCATATTTCTTGAAGGCTTTGTTCATTTCTTTTCACTCTTTTTTCTCTAATCTTGTCTTCTCATTTTATTTCATTAATTTGATCTTCAATCACTGATATCCTTTCTTCTGGTTGATCGAATCGTCTATTGAAGCTTATGTATGCTTCACACAGTTCTCGTACTGTGGTTTTCAGCTCCATCAGGTCATTTAAGCTTTTCTTTACACTGGTTATTATAGTTAGCCATTCATCTAACCTTTTTTCAAGGTTTTTAGCTTCCTTGTGATGGGTTAGAATGGTTAGAACATGCTCCTTCAGCTCCAAGAAGTTTGTTATTACCAACCTTCTGAAGCCTACTTCTGTTAACTCATCAAACTCATTCTCCATCCAGTTTTGTTCCCTTGCTGGTGAAGAGTTGTGTTCCTTTGGAGGAGGAGAGGCATTCTGGTTTTTGGAATTTTCAGCCTTTCTGCTCTGGTTTCTCCCAATCTTTATGGTTTTATCTATCTTTGGTCTTTGATGTTGGTGACCTACAGGTGGAGTTTTGGTGTGGATGTCCTTTTTGTTGATGTTGATGCTGTTCCTTTCTGTTTGTTAGTTTTCCTTCTAACAGGCCCCTCAGCTGCAAGTCTGTTGGAGTTTGCTGGAGGTCCACTCCAGACCCTGTTTTCCTAGGTATCATCAGCAGAGGCTGCAGAATAGCAAATATTGCTGCCTGATCCTTCCTCTGAAAGCTTCATCCCAGAGGGGCGCCCACCTGAATGAGGTGTCCATTGGTCCCCACTGGGAGGTGTCTCCCAGTCAGGCTACATGGGGGTCAGGGACCCACTTGAGGAGGCAGTCTGTCCATTATCAGATCTTGAACACTGTGCTGGGAGAAGCACTGCTCTCTTCAGAGCTGTCAGGCAGGGACGTTTAAGTCTGCAGAAGCTGTCTGCTACCTTTTGTTCAGATACGCCCTGCCGCCAGAGTTAGAATCTAGAGAGGCAGTAGGCCTTACTGAACTGTGGTGGACACTGCCCAGTTCGAGCTTCCCTGCTGCTTTGTTTACACTGTGAGCATAGAACCTCAGCAGTGACAGACACCCCTCCCCCTGCCAAGCTCCAGCATCCCAGGTCGATCTCAGACTGCTGCACTAGCTGCAAGCAAGGCTGCATGGGCATGGGACCCAACGAGCCAGGCATGGGAGGGAATCTACTGGTCTGCCAGTTGCAAAGACCATGGGAAAAATACAGTATTTGGGCAGAAGTGTGCAATTCCTCCAGGTACAGTCACTCATGGCTTCCCTTGGCTAGGAAAGGGAAATCCCCTGACCCCTTGCACTTCCCAGGTGAGGCGATGTCCTGCCCTGCTTCAGCTGGCCCTCCATGGGCTGCACCCACTGTCCAACCAGTCCCAATGAGATGAACCAAGTACCTCAGTTGGAAATGCGGAAATCACCCATCTTCTGCATCAATCTCACTGGGAGCTGTAGACTGGAGCTATTCCTATTCGGCCGTCTTGGAAGTGACCTTTTTCTTTTCTTTTTTAGAGACAAGGTCTCACTCTGTGGCCCAGGCTAGACTGCAGTGACACTATCATAGCTCACTATAACCTTGAACTTCCACCCTCACGTCATCCTCCAACTTGGCTCCCCAAAGTGCTGGGATTACATGTATGAGTCACCACACCTGGTCCCATTCATTCTTTTTTTTTTTTTTGAGATGGAGTCTAGCTCTGTTGCCCACACTGGAGTGCAGTGACCATCTCTGCTCACTGCAAACTCTGCCTCCTGAGTTCAAGCAATTCTCCTGCCCCAGCCTCCTGAGTAGCTGGATTTACAGGCATGCGCCACTGCGCCCCACTCATTTTTTGTATTTTTAGTAGAGACAGGGTTTCACCATGTTGGCCAGACTGGTCTCAAACTCCTGACTTCAGGTGATCCACCTGCCATGGCCTCCCAAAGTACTAGGATTACAGGCATGAGAAACCTCTCCTGACTGGTCCCATTCATTCTTTAAAGAATGCAACGAGGGCTCAGCAACTGGCTGGCATTGAGCTTGGTGCAGGTCATATAAGTGGGAACCACATAGATAAATACAAGTCCTGCCTTTTAGGAGCTTGCTTACATTATAATGAGGGAGGAAATACCTGGTAAACAGTCAAGTGCAAAAATGACTAATTGCACCTTTGAAAAGTTGTGTGTGGAGGCATGGAGTGGTAGGAGAGCACATCCTCTAAGTGGTTTTAATTTTAGATTCCTCTTTTGATTTGATCCCTAGAATTATTTCTTTTTCTTTTCTTTCTTTTTTTTTTTTTCTGATACAGGGTCTTACTATGTCACCCAGCTGGAATGCAGTAGCACAACCTCAGCTCACTGCAACCGCCACCTCCTGGGTTCAAGGTGCCTCCCGAATAGCTGGGACTACAGCCACTGGTGCATGACCATGCCCAGCTAATTTTCACATTTTTAGTAGAGATGGAGTTTCCTCAAGATGGCCAGGCTGATCTCGAACTCCTGGCCTCAAGTGATCCACCAGCCTTGGCCTCCCAAAGTGTTGGGATTGCAGGTGTGAGCTACTGCTCCTGGCCCCTAGAATTATTTCAAGCCAGCAAAGATTTTGATGTTGTTACCCTTTCTTTCATATCCCATATCTAATCCATTAGGAAATCCTGATATCTCCATCTTCCGAAGGTATTTCAGATCCCAGGTCTACTGTCTTCCAAACTAGCATTGTTTACTTGGATTTGCGAAAAAGCCTCTAAACTTGTCTTTCTACTCTTAGTCTTGCCCCTATAGTCTGTTATCCAGATAGCGTTTAATGTGACACTTTTTGAAAGTGTATATCATAATTCATGTCACTCCTCTGCTCAAAACAAACAAACAAACAACAACAACAACAACAAAACGCTCAATGGCTTTCTGTTGCTATCAGAATATAATACAACATGACCCTGTCCATCAAGGTCTTACCTGCTTGCCACCTCACCTCTCTTACCTCCTACTCTACCACTGTCCTCTCCTACATCTTGTCACAGATTCTTTGGCTTTCTTTTGCTCTTTCAACCTCACTCTCCTGTCTCTTGACCTTTGAACTAAACCTCCTCCTGTAAATATTTAGAGTCTTGCTCCTCAGTTACATCAGATGTCTACTCCCATGTCTGCTATTGGAGAGGCAGTCCCTCACCACCCATTCTACAAATAGCCCCCTTTCTCAACCCCCTCATTCTTTGTCTCCTTAATTTACTTTAGTTTTCCTTTTAATACACAAGTTAACATGTGTATGTGCATTGTCTGCTCTTTTCCCCCTACAGTGAGAACAGCAACTTGGTTATAGTGCCAGGAACATAGAAAGCATTCAATAAATATTTGTTGAAAGTAACCATATCAATTATATTATAGAATGAAGTTTTGTGTTCCCACAAGATTCATGTGTTGAAACCCTGATCCCCAAATATGACTGTATTTGGGGATGGATAGGGCCTTTAAGGAAGTAACTGGGCCCTGATCTGATGGTATTAGTGTCCTTATGAGAAGAGACATCTGATAACTCACTACCTGTCTTCGTATGCATACACTGAGGAAAGGTGGTGTCAGCCGATACTGGGAAGGTGGCCACTTGCAAGCCAGGAAGGGAGCCCGAACTGAATCAGCTGACACCTTGATTTTGGACTTTCCAATCTCCAGAACCGTGAGAAACAGATTTCTGTCATGTAAGGCAACCAGTGTATGATGTTTTGTCATGGCAGCCCAAACAGACTAAGACAAATTACACAGAATATAGTACGAAAGAAACAAGGAGTTTAGATAGAATCTACACTCACACAGTGTCACGAATCATTTTAGGATCACTCCTGCAATTGAAAGGTGTAATGGTGTGAACTTTAACCAGTAAATAACCCTTTGCAGCCCTTCTCAGAATAATCGAGGCTTCAAGAATACTGTTATGTTAACCTGAGAGTACAATAAGAGTTCAAGATGAACGAATACCTTTAACTGCTTTTTTTTGCTGTTTTTTTTTTACAGTCATGAATGGTTGAAGCTCACAGGAGAAATAATTATCTAGTTACAATATGGGAAAAAATGCTCTATGAAAGTTCCCAACTGATCACAATGTAGGAGTCACATGCAGCTGGGTGCCTAGAGCATAGCCATGACCTGTTGCTATTCAAGCAAAATATCAAATGCTTCCAATAACAGCTTCAGCTACCTATCACAACTGTTTATACTCTTGGTCTCCAAAGTAGGCCATGAGGAATAAATATTAGAGCTTCCACTTATTTTTTTTAATTAAAAAAGAAACTAAGCCTCTGCAAATGTGCAATAAACAGATAGAAATTGGCGCCCTTATTTGCCCAGAGGTCAGCTGGTCTCTTGTCCTCCCTTTCAGAGATATCTTGAGGAAACACTGGGAGAGTCACAGTATGGAGGGGCTACCGTGTGGTCTTTACACTTCTTTCATTTCCAGTGTGTTGCCTCTTGTTGATGTTTATGTGTGTTCTCTTCAGGCACTGAAGATTCTGTTATCCAATTTTAACCAAGTGGAAGTATCAGAATGGAAAAGTGGCTTACAGGGATTTCTGCAGAGAAGACAATACTAGCAATACAAGTGTAAGCAACAACAGGAAATTGATGGAGTTGACACATTTCCTACTGTATTCTTAGCCTAATGGAAGAGGTTAACAACAGTGATGATCTATCTAATTCAGACTTACAAGAAATCAGCTCCTCCCTTCCATTGAGATATAGGCTTACATTTACTTTTATTAATGATGAACCTTGCCTTGAATATATTTATTGTATTTTGAGATGTAGGCCAATGCCAATGATAATATGAAGCATTGTGGCAAGCAAAATATTAATAAATATATGTTTCATCATTAAATGATTTTTCAAATTAACTTGTATGTATGTTTTATAATGTACAATGGTGTGTGTAATAAATAAGTAATCTTATTAATAAGTTAACAAATAAATAAATAAATATTGGGGACATATAATGAACATTTCTAATTGATGCAGTGCTTTATCAAAAAAGTTTGGAAACCACGGATTTACATATACAGGAATAAAATAATTTATTGGAACACAAAACCTTGGTCTTGAAGGAGAAGAACAAATAAATCCAACTTTTTTTAAATTTATTTTTCCTTATTTTTGTGAGACAGAGTCTCATTCTGTTGACCAGGCTAGAGTGCAGTGGTGTGATGGCTCACTGTAACCTCTACCTCCCAGGTTCAAGAGAGTCTCATGCCTCAGCATCCTGAGCAGCTGGAACTACAGGCACAGCCAATTTTTGTGTTTTTAGTAGAAACATGGTTTCATCATGTTGGCCAGGCTGGTCTCGAACTCCTGGCCTCAAGTGATCTGCCCACCTCGGCCTCTCAAAGTTCTGGGATTACAGACGTGAGCCACTGTGCCCTGCCCAAATCTAACTTTTTAATTACAGAATATCTACTAAGGGTATGGATTATTCAGCACCCTTCTATATCTTTCTTCTCTCCTATGCCTTTTAATCATTTCTCAATTTCAAGAAAAATGAGAAGAGAATAAAGTTTGTTAATTTACCATGATATTTGAAGAGGAAATTTGATTTGCCAAATAAAAGAAGTTTGAGATCTAATTATGGGTTTTTCAGTTTTGATTTCTTATAGATGATAATAATATGACTTGAGATTCACCCATCCTCAAATTTGTTGATTTTTCTCTTACAATGGAAAGTACCCATAAGACTTGAGATTTGAAGTAATATTCAAACATGGTCAAATTCTTCTCACTGTTCTGTCTCACATATAAGAAAGTTTTGTCCTACTTTTTCAAGCTATCAAAAACTCCCTTCTTCATACTCTAAAATTTTACATGTTCATTGGCAGCATGAATTTTTACATTTTCATATTCAGCCACATGTATTGTATAACTATTGGTATAATATTTTAATTAGGACTGTCTAGTTCTAGTTTCTTAGCTGAGTATCATCATATTATAAAATTTTGAGGTTGGAGGGATCCTTGGCTACAGTTCATTGTGTGAATGAAGATGCTGAGTTTCAAGATGCCTAAGGGGCTTGCTCATGGTCAAACCACTAGATCCTGGCAGAACGGAGACCAGACATAAGTCTTCTGACTTCTCATTCTGCATATTTTCTACTGCGACATGCTGCTGCAGAGTGAGCTTGATGAGAACGTTGTTTTTCTTGTCAGGTATGAGTTAGAGAAAGTGGGAAGCCTTCGGCTCTCTCAGGCAGCCCAGGGAATTCCAGTTCCCCAAATACCCCAACCCCAAATGGTGCCCATGAAGGAAAAGGAATCTCTCCTGGATATTTATTTATTTTACAACTAATAAAAAATGAGAGGAGACCTTATAGGTAATTTAATTTTTCTCCTTGAGTCTTAGAGATTAACTCACCGCTAAGCCACTGCCAGCTACTATTTTCCCAATTAGAACTTTAACCTTTGTAAAAAATGTTATTTTGATAAGATGGTCCTAGTGAAAAAAATGGGAATAAGAATATCAGTAAGACACAGGCATGTGGCATACTTTAAACTAGTTGGTAGGGATTATCGGTTACTGATTAGCAATAATACCTAATGGTTTGGTAGAAAATTTTTAAGGAGAGTGAATGGAAACTTAATTTACTGAGGTACTTAAAATACAACTAAATAAAATAGTGAAGAGTGTATTGTAGAGATAATCTAGTTGCCCAGATGGCCTTTCCATAGTTACAATTTTTATTGTTCTCAAAATGTGTGTGTTCTTTATCCTTTTATGAAAAAATAAAGATTTTCTTTTTCCCAGGGGCATGAAGTTACCCTGCAGTTTAGTTGTTAAAATACACTGAATATTTTTTTTTGTTACTTCTAGGACACTCATATTTATTCTGGAAGTCACCTTAGTTCCTGTGTTTTCCCTCTATATTTGAATTTCTGGCTCCAGACTCCAGATTTTAAGCTTGTTAGTTATTTCTCATGATACTCCTCATAAACTAGTTAATATGAGATTTTATGCCATGGATTAAAGAAGAAAATTGTTAAGATTTGGTTGTAGTCTTATGTTTTTAACTTTGATACTTTTTTTCTCTCTCAACCTTGGAAGCTGCAGTAGGGTGGGGTATGTCTGAAAGGAATTTGGAAATTTATTTGTAGTTGCTACAAAGGTGACTTGTAAATTCTATAACCAAATTCCTATGGATTGTGAAAAGATTCATTTCATTTTCTTATGAACAAAGTCTCAGAGTTTAAAAAGTACGTATTTTTACAGCACTATGCCTTCTGAGTTTTATTACAAAAGAAAACATTGAATAGTAAAATGACATCTCTATAAAGTCTGTCCAGATGGATTTTGTACATGTGGGCACCATCTTTTTTCCTTCCATAAAAGAAGATAAGTCTTTGATTATAAGGATTCTGTGTGTTTTGCTTTCTCAATATGCAGTGCCTAATAAATTTAGTTGTAATGTATTCATTTTCCACCTACAACATGCTTTGTGAGTAGAAACTGTAGACCCTGGAATTTATTGCAGGGGTTACCTGGAATTCTGAAACCATAATGTTAGAGTGCCAATAAGAGAGCAAGTATTTGACCTTGAGAGGATATCCAAGCTTGAAGAGATGACAGCCAGAGATGTTAATATCATTAAATATTAGTAAATTAAAATCTGATGCTTCATCTCCCACATATTCCATTATTTCCTAGGATAGAACAGATTGCTGAGGGTACAAAAATCTATTGTTTTTTTAGGCTTTTTGTGCTTTGGTCTCTTTACCTTATGCTTTTATATCTTTCTTGCACCTCTCTCCATGATTAAAAAGGATGCATTACCTATACTTAAAAAAATTAGGTTACAATTATGCCACGTCCCTCCTTAAAATGTGGTTCCCATTGGACCTAGAATTAAATTCTCTTAGCATAGGTGGCAAGGCCCTGTAGGAGCAACTCTAACTCTGTCTACCTCTCTTATCACTAAGTTGGTGATACTAGATGACTTTTTATTTCTTGAAGATAGTTCGCTCACTTTTGACCTTGCATCTGTAAACTTGTAATTCCCTCTGTCTGGAATGTTCAGAGCCCAAAATTTCAAATGACTGGTTCCTTCTCAATGTTCCTTTCCTCCCTACCCATTGAATGTGGCCACATACCCCTCCAGTCCTTCCACATCACTTTAATCTATTTTTAAAGGCCAATTTTGAAAATGGATTATTTATTTATTTTACATGTTATGACATAATCTTCATTAAAATGCAATTGCCAGGAAATTAAAGACCCTGTCTACATGTTCACATCTGTATAATCATTATTTAGCACAGAACCTAGAACATAGTAGGTGCTTGGTAAATACATATTTTTAATGAAAATATGGTTGCAGGGATGATATAAGTAGTAGTTAAAAGTATAGAATTGCCGTGATCAAATCCTGGTCTCTTGCCATTTAATTTTTCTCAAGTTCCTTCCTTGCCCCAATCACTATAAGATGGTAAAAATACTCATCAGTCAGGCTGCGGTGGATATTATTTTGAGGTGATGCATATTAAGTGTTCAGCACATGCCTAGCATATAGCAATTGTTCACTAAATAGTAGCTATAATAGTTTTTCTTCAAAACAGGAGTAGAACAGGATGGGCATCAGGCCATGTACACTCAGAATCCTGAGGCATGCCAGGGCTTGAAAACCAGAGAACAAATTCTTTTCGATCAAGTTCAAAAGTGCCAACATCCAAAGTTCAGAATTTGAGTAGAGTAGGTGAGAGCAAGAAGCAAGGATGAAGGAAAGGCAGAACGCTGAAGACAGTGTTTGCTAGTGGGATTTAGTCCATTTTTATTGGCAGGATTGCACATGAGTAGCTCTATTTGGCTGAAAACTCCAGAAGCAAGGCTAGAAACTGATTCTCTATAAGTAAAACTTACATTACTTTGTTTGTTGATTTTTGAAACTATTTTGGATATTATATCTATCTTGCTCTAAATATCTAAGAAGAGCCTAATTTGATTATTCTGTAAGATAAACTATCTTCTTTTATACGTATGACTCTTCTCAATTTCATACTGAAATTTAGTGCTACATAAACCTTATTTGATCACTTGATGGTAGTTTGTTCTAAGTTATACAGGCACAGTGCTTAGGGCTATAGCAAAATAATGGACAAAAAAATGTCTTGTGAAAACAGTTTAATCTTTGATGGTTTAAAAAATAAGAAAGAGAAACAAGGAACAACAGCGTAGTTATAAGAAAAAACATCTAAACTTGGTTAGAATTCCTTACACATATTTATGACTTTGCTTTGCCATATTGAATTACATATAGATAGAGGGGTCAGGGCCAAACAAAATATCTCCAGGGCTTGGGCCTCCAAAGGCTTTAATTCAATCCTCTCTAGACACATTTTTATAAAACAGGATTGAAGATTTTAGATCTCAAATCTCAGGTCCCAGCTGCAAATTTTAAGTCTCCAACCCTAAGCAACTCTTCCTTAAATGAAAACAAACAAACAAAACCAAATACCTACACATCCAAGTCTTTTCTGGAAAAGGAGCATATGCTGTGGGGAGGGATGTTTAAATTTTCTGGTTTTAATTTTTTAAACAACTCTCCAAAGTAGAGAAAATTTGAAGAATTAAAAAATTAAAAAGATTATATATTCTAATCTCTGATGTCATTTTACAGTAGTTCCATTCAATATTCTTTTTATATGCATTTCTTTAATAGCCTAGTAGTAAGCAGAGTATCTGAGAAATTAACAGTTGTTTGGGCCCTGTATGTTTTTGAAGTTAGTTGTAATCAGGATAGATTAGGTTATTATGAGGTAACAAACAACTCCAATCTCTCAATGCCTTTACACAATAAAAGTTAATTTCTTCCTCATGCAGACCCAGGGGATTTGAGTGCTTCTTCAGTTGTCTTCCACAAGGTGACTTGGCAATTTAAGGTCTTTTGATTTTGTTGCTCTGTTATCTCAAAATCTCAATTCAAGACTTCCTTGATTGTTACAGTGAAGAAAGGGGACTATACGGGCCTTTTCAGTTTTTCAGCCCTGCTCACATTTCACTGGACAGAACTAGGCCCTGTGGTTCTGCCTAACTGCAAGTGCATTGGGAAGTGAGGTTTTGCATGTGCTGTGGAAGGAGCTAGGAACCTGAAATATATAGGTTAGTTGTGTCTATCATTCCCCAAATTAATTTTTTAAAAGCAAAGCATTTAGCTCAGAGCTCAAAATTATTCAAAAAGGGGGTTTGACATGCATACAAATTTATAACCAGTAGAACTGGATTATTGGCCACTTGAGACAGTCTAAGGATCATGCAAGGACTGCTCTAAAGAAAATACATTCTTATGGCAGATGTGACATAGCCAAGTACATTTTCATAATGTTATTATACTTATGTTCTTCAGCTTCCTTCAGAAAATTGGTTCTTGGCTATTTTGTCTAACCTCTTCACTTGGGCAATGGCCTCTACAAGAATAGGAGATTTAAGTTATTCCTGCTGTGATGTAGACTTGCAATGCTATTCTGAACTGAGACTATGTCATGAAGAAACCCAGCCAAACTATTAGTTTGCCTTATGAAATTATTGATATTTAATGATTTTTTATTACAAAAAACAAATTTATATGATTCATCTTTATAGTTAATATTAAGTAGAACAATAACTAGAATATTGCCATTTCCCTTATTTTACCTTTTTGCATTGGTGTAACTCTAATTTGGGTCTTTTAATAGGATCTTTGATCTCAAGTAAGGAATTTTGTACATAGAATTTTGTATTGTAAGCATCACTGTTTTACACAACCTTTTCAACCATGACCAAAGGTTCACAACATGACTAATGGTTAATTTTAGTGAATTATTTAACGAGTTAATTATCCCCAGTTTCTTTAGAACATGTGGTTCTTCCTTAGGTCAACTACTTATTTCACGTCTCTTAACTACATGGCTTATGGTAATAAAATATGCATGACGTTTATTTTTTTCCAGGTTTATTGAGATATATTGACAATTAATAATTTTATATATTTAAGAAAAATGTGATTTGATACATATATATCACTAAATAATTATCACAATGAATCTAATTAACACATCTATTGCCTCATAGTTACCTTTAGTTTTGAGAACACTTAAGATCTACTCTCTTAGCAAATTTCAAGTATACAATATGGTATTATTAATTATAGTCATCATGCTGTATATTAGATTCCCAAAACTTATAACTGAAAATATGAACCCTTTGACCAACATCTCCCTGTTTCTCCCTCTTCCTGGACCTGGGCAACCATCATTCTACTCTCTGCTTCCATAAATTTGACTTCTTTACATTCCACACATAAATGAGATCATACATTATTTGTCATTTTGTGTCTGGCCTATTTCACTTAGTATAATGTCCCCTAGGTTCATCTATGTTGTCAAAAATGGCAAAATTTCCTTCTTTTTTTTTTAATGGTTGAATGATATTGTGTTGTATATATATTTCACATTTTCTTTCTTCCTTCATCTGTCAATGGATACTTATGTTGTTTCCATATGTTGGCTGTTGTGAATAATGCTGCAATGATCATGGGAATGCAGATAACTCTTTGAGATACTGAATTTATTTCCTCTGGACATATGCCCAAAAGTAGGATTGCTGGATCAAACGGTAGTTGTGTTTTTAATTTTTTGAGGAACCTCGATACTGTTTTCCTTAATGGCTATACTAATTTACATATAAATGGCCAACAGACACATGAAAAGGCCCTCAAAATCACTAATCATGAAGGAATTGCACTTCATTCTTCAGCCCAACCCAAACTTAGTTGCTTTACGATAACATACCAAGGAAGTATAGATAGTGATGTAAATTCTTGTTTTGCAGTTTTAAAAATTGTTGTCACTTTGGGAGGCCGAGGCGGGTGGATCATGAATGAGGTCAGGAGTTTGAGACCAGCCTGGCCAACATGGCGAAACCCCATCTCTATTAAAAAAATACAAAAATTAGTCAGGCATGGTGGCCGGCACCTGTAATTCCAGCTACTCGGGAGGCTGAGGCAGGAGAACCACTTGAACCCTGGAGGCGGAGGTTGCAGTGAGCCGAGATCGTGGCATTGCACTCCAGCCTGGGTGACAAGAGCAAGATTCCATCTCAAAAAAAAAAATTGTTGTTACAGCATCCCTGAAAAATGACATCTTACCTCTTCCTCTCCAGGTTACTTCATTTCCAATAATTATGAAGATGACTACCATTTATTGAACATGTTCTTTGTTCCTAGCATTGTGTTAAGTGCTTCAATTACATTATGTAATTCTCCCAAAAACTCTATTAGGGAAAAAGTACAATTATGTCTATTTATGGATAAGAAAAACACATCTAAGTCTATGTATCTGGTAGGGGGAAAAACTAGCATTGGATCCAGCTGTGTCTCCTATAGTCCACTAGTTCATAACCACTTAGCATGTTATCCCTGTTCTCCTTCACCTTCCGTTTCTTTAAAACAGCAATACAGTTCTTAAAACTGTACTCCTGTAAAATCACCCTTGTACATAAGTATCATTTCTATTTCGATTGAAGGGAAGTCTTAATAGATGGTTTGGCAAACCAGAAATGTAATAGTGCCGTATGTCTCACAAGGCTTGGGTGTACAGAATTCTAAGTGAAAAACTGAGTTGTTGATATGTCTACTGGATTTTTACATAATAAAAACAAGATAATAAATATTTAACCTTTCTTAAATCTAGCTGCTGTGAAAGCGATGTCTGTTTTATTATTTTCATAATAAAAACAAACAAAATAAACAAAATAGTCTAAAAGATGAGCTCTTTGAAGTCATATCCCATACAGTATCCCTCATTGGGTCTTGAGTATGATAAACGTTCAGTAAGTTTTTGATGTGTGACTACAACAGTGGTTTTGAAATAGACCATAATGCATTGTTTTGCTCTAAAGTCTATTTGGGTGAAATCCTTATATTCTCAAGTTACTTAATTTGCTCCCCAGTGTAAATATTTAAACTTTTTAATTTTCATAAAATAAAATTAAAGCAAGGAATATTTTGGCTAAATTTCATATAGTTTTGGTTTCAGATAGTGAACCACGAAGTATTCCTGAATTGTAAGCTATCTTTATTAAGATAACATGTTAGTCATATTTTCTAAAAGGCTCATAGGTTTCTAAACTTTCAGAGAGAAAATGGTGTCATACCTATTTTATGCACATAATCTTCATGAATATGATACTAATTGGACTACAGCAAATGGAAAATAATAAAGGAAACAATGAATATCAGATTTTATATATTTGCTTCTTTACAAAAAATCAATTCCTAAAATTGATGGAATGTAATGTGGTACTATCAAAACCTTTGTGGTTAAATTTACTTTTAATCATTTTTCCTTTATTATCTTTTGGTGGCAAGAAAACCTTTGATTAATCTCTGTGAAAAGAAATTAAACTTTAAACCTTACACACTAAAGAGAAAACGCTTCCAAGGTACACAGTGAATAAGCTTATTAACTTTAAAATTAGTCAGTTAACACTAGAAAATTCACAGTTAGGAAACTATGCTGATAATTATATAATACTTATATTATGCTCCTATTTGATTTACTCTATTTGCTAATTTCTCAGTAATAATAATTCATTATATTTTTGATAGCCTGTAATTTCTATTGCAAAGATTTCAATTTGCACTCTTTACATACTTTTGATTTTATGACAGAATTTTAAAATGATATGCAAACTTGAGTTTAGAGAAATAATTACACAGATGCAAGAAGTACGATAGATAACTTCCAAAATAAGCAGATTCATCCTCACCCTCAAAGCACAGTAACATGGAATGAAATGGTATGGGTTTCATTTCTACCTCTATCACTTATTAGTTTATATATTTGTGTAATTATTTCACGTGTCTAAGTCTCAGTTTTCTTTTCTGTAAAATGAGAGTAACTGAAACTTCTACCTCCTAGCAACCTTGTGAAAATTAATGACATAATCTACCTTAATGCATTGAGTGTTGGAAGAGTAAATGACACATGGAAAGAACTCAATAAAGTTTAGCTATTATTTTTATTAACATGTCAGTAACTTTTTAGGAGTAAAAGATCATTTGGTTCTTTTGAAGTTTATATAGACATAAATATGTCCATGTTGATTATGAGGGACCCGATAAAACAAATATTAAATACATTAAGGATGTTTCTAACAATTGTGGTTTATTGGTAGCATTTATAACAGTAATATGAAATACTGCTTACAATAATAAAGATCCCCATGAACAAATCATATTTATAATAATGAGTCTAATTACAATGGATTAATGGCATAATTAGAATTGTGGTAACTATTTAAAAGTGAGTTAGAAAATATTAACATTATATATGTGTTAATATAGATTGTTTATGTCAATATGGAATTGCAAATGTGTGAAAGCTGGGAGATAGTACTGAAGGAACTTATGCTGCCTGATAAAAGAATTGCATGTAGGGAAAACAACTCTTGATCAGAGAAATAGACACGCCTGAAAATAAAAAGACATTTTCTTTAAGAAAACGAAATCACATGGTAAGTCAAGAGAGGGCAAGACATCCCACTGGGAGTCAATATTGTGGTATTCTTTCATAGCATGCAAAGTAGTGGACTATTAACATTTGACAAAGACTCTATTGAAGCAACACAGAGATAATTTGCATGCAAGTCAGGAGAAATGCTTATGCCACAACACTGCATTTTATATAAAATGAAACCATGAAAATACAATTCTATTAAGACTGTTTTTTGGGATCACAACTGAAATTTCACGGTCTTCATGCTTTCTCTGCTCTGTGAGATCTCACTGGATACATTCATTATGAACTGACCATATATGAAGGAAAAATAAAGTAACCAGGAATAAGTGATTTCTTTTCAGAGATGAAAATTTGAGATTAATATAGAGTGAAAGAGTAACAAGTCAGAATTTTATTATCACTGAAAACTTGTTCCAAACCTTTTTCCTTGACAAAGAGTACTTTGTTACAAATACATCATTTATTTTATTTGACCACTATTTTAAATTCACTTAATCAGTTAAAATTGGTGGAAGACTTCATAAGCGCTATGAATAGGTATGCAACTGTAGGATGAATCAGGCACACAGATCTTGTTCTCAAAAAGCTTATGGTCAAGAAAGAAGGTTAAGAGTATGTGATTAGGCAAGAAGAGATCAAACTCTAAGAGATGTACTGTGAAGTCCATTATGCTGTGAACAGGCAAAATTATATGTAAGTGCTAGTTCTTCTGATAAGATTCAGGATAATGATCTCTGGGCTATTTACAGAGATAATGTAAACTCATACACTTAAGCTCTTCTTACTATTTCGTTGTAGCAATCATTCCTTTATTCGTCCATATATCAAACATTTATAGAATATCTGCTCTGCCAGGCATTGAGCCTATAAGAATGAGTTAACCTTTCATGGGGTTCATAGTGTAGTAAGAGAGACATCACACTTCATTGTATTTTATTTCCTTGTCTCAGTGCTAGGACTGAAACATGAACCAAGTGTTTAGGGGCAAATAGGATGTAAGTTTAGGGTACAAGCAGAATAATTGTTGTTAGACTTGGCTTAAAAGTGATCAATTTAGAAATACAGAGAGATTTGCCGGGCACGGTGGCTCACACCTGTAATCCCAGCACTTTGGGAGGCCAAGGCAGGTGGATTGCCTGAGATTGGGTGTTCAAGACCAGCCTGACCAACATGGAGAAACCCTGTCTCTATTTAAAAAATACAAAATTCGCCAGGCATGGTAGTGCATGCCTGTAATCTCAGCTGCTAGGGAGGATGAGGCAGGAGAATTGCTTGAACCCAGAAGGCAGAGGTTGCAGTGAGCCGAGATCGCACCATCGCACTTCAGCCTGGGCAACAAGAGTGAAACTCTGTAACCAAAAAAAAAAAAAAAAAAGAAAGAAAGAAAAAAGAAATGCAGAGATTTAAATCTTAGGGGTCATAAAATTGACCTTCTTCATTTTACACAATACAAAATGTTCAGAGAAGATAAATGATTTGCTCAATGTCACATGGGTTATTGGCAACTGAACTGAAAGTTGGATCCACCTTTGGTTCTTTCAGTTCCAGTCCATTCCTCTTCTGATCAAGCCCACTCCCTCAGGAGGGTTAATAGCTAACATAGATGTTTTATGTAGAGTCTGAACCAAAGAAAACATGCCTAAATGGCTATTTTAAAGGAAAATAAATTAGTGATATGAGCAGCTTAATAGCAGGTGCCAGATTAGAAATAGATTTATTTTGCAAAGACCAACAAAGGAATTAATGCAACTCTATGAAGATATTGTCTAACAAATTACAGAGTCATCAATATTCTGCATGACTATAATGAGAATGCAGAGAGACATTTCATAGAATGTTAAAAAATGTAAAAGCTGGGGGCAGTTTTATAAATCCAATAGGAAAATTTCCATGCCTAATCAGAGGTGAATACAAATGGTATTTTTTTTTTTCAAACTACAATTCCTTGTGATAAGGCTAAAGTAATCTTTTAATAAATTAAGGATGTCTTCTTTGTCTACCTTTTTCTTCTTTTGCCACACAGGAATCTGTAGGCCTATATTAAACAGCTGATAGAGAAAAAATATTAGGACTCTAGGATAGTTATTGTAATAAGACAGTCTGGAAGCATGACATCTTCTCTGCCATCGAGTAGCTATTGACTTAGGACCGGTTACTACATTTCACTGAGCCTCAGTTTCCTCATTTATAATGTGACATATGTAATATAAAACTATTAGGGCTCCTTCCAGCTTAAAAACTCAATGTCTTCTCAGTAGATAATAGTTGCTTGTTCAAAAGGTACCTCCAAAGATGGTTAGCTGAGGTTTGTGTTCTACTTAATACGCATTGGTAAATAAAGTTGCTGATAACTAAGAATAGAAAGAAAAATGATAGCTCACTCATTTTAATGAGAATGCTGTAAGCATATGCAATGGTTTATTATTAAACTATTCCACTAGTGGAGAAATTGGAAAAATCACAATAAAATTTTTCAATTTTCCATTTCAGTAACTTTATTGAATTGCCAAGTCATATAACAACAGCCAAAGTTGATACATTAAATGTGGATGTTTAAGAACAAAGTTAATATGTAATATTATTGTTTCTCATTTTAGTCCTTTTCTGCCAACCCTCTCCAAAGTTAAATAAATCTTCTTTCTTATTGCTAAAAAGTGTCTTACTATTTCTGATAGTTTGAACATTTTTTCAGTTAATTCTTTATTCTTATGTAAAGGTTGTAAATCACTGTGGATTTCTATTTCTTTACTGCCAAGTATAATACAATGTCAATATTCCCTTCCTTTCCAGAGTCTGTCTTATGGTTTCTATTTTCAGTTTATGATCCTTGTGTCTATATTTGGTAAAAGTCTGCTTATGTTTTTCAAATCTGATGTAAGGCAATCTTTTAACAAAATGTTTCTGAGTGGAACCTAAAGCAATCTGAATTATAATTTTAGATATATGCTTCCCAAGAAAGCAATATAATTTTTTTTCAAGGAGAGAGTTGCTATTTGGTTTCAAGTGTTGTTACATTTTATGTATTCACACTATATTTAATAATATTCTCATCTTTTTCTTTGACTATCAGGATCTGCCTGCCTCCTGACCCAGATTCCTTCTTTGTGTTTCCCTACCCGGACAGAGGAAATTTCTTCTGGGCTCTAGGCACTGTTTGCTGCAACCGCTGTGGGCCTTTATTGTGACCACTAGGGGTCTTTGGCTTTGCTCACATTCTAACAATTAATTAGAAAGGGCAATTTTTAAAAGAAGTTACACAAAGAGTTCATTATAATCTATGTTCTTTTGCCTTAAGAGTTCTCAGTAGATAAGTATGATCCACAAGGGCACATGATCAATACCCTCTAAGGATGATCGCTGATGGCCCAGATTTTTTGCTAGAGAGGAGATTGTCAGGCTTCTGTGGCTGAGATTCTCCAAATCTCAGCCCTATTCTTGTCCTTTCTGAGGTTTAGTTGGTCATCATCTTTAACTCTACAAGAAACTCTCGCATTCTTCTATTTTTCTTCTTTTTTTGGCTTAAATTATGCATTTTCGGTTTTGTGCTTGCAGCCCAAGAGTGCTCACTGTCTTTGTCAACTCGGACTGCGGTAACAAGTTACCATAGAATGGCTGGCTTAGACAGTAAGCATTTATTTCTGACAGTTCTGGAGGATGGAAGTCTGAGATCAGGGTGCCAGGATGGTTGGGTTCTGGTAAGGATCCTCTTCCTGGCTTGTAAATAGCTGTTCTGTCCTTTTTCTTATGAGGATACTAATCCCAGCAAGATGGATTCACCTTCCTAAGGCCCCACCTTCAAGTAATATGGCATTGGGAATGGGTATCAACATATGAATTTTGGAGGAACACAATCATGTGGTCCATAACAAATACCTATAATAACTTGGTATATTATTTTGCTCTATTTGTATAACAGAACAACACATTACCTATGCTCAAATAATACACATGAATTCCATTGTTATTAACTGCAAATGCTGAGAGGAATGATTTTGACTTCTTCCCATTGTATCTCTGTAGTCAATGACAGCAGAATTGATATGCTATTGGTTCCTAGGTCCTGATGTCAGCTGAAGAGAGAAATGGTGTCTCCCAGAGTGTCCTTGGCTTACCTTTCCATCTGGAGGGTGCCTACTCAATTCAAGAGGAAAGAGTTTTTGAGAGAAGACCCAGTTTTCTTATTTTGCCATTCCAGTGGTTTCTGGCAAGCCAGGACACCCGCTCCTCCTTTCTGAAACTGATCTAGGGGTCATGTTTGCCTTAGCAGAGCCAGGAACTGCACCCACACAGACTCTTTGTTGGGCAAGTCAAGTCTCTGCTCATTTACTAGGAAACTTCTCTTTCTCCGCTGAGTTTTCCGAGAGAAAGATATTTATACATGGATTTGTACATGGATTTCTCCTATAAAATGATGACAGTATGGATTCTGATTTGACTTTTCTCCAAGATGATGCCTCTTAAACCACCCTTCTTATTTTATTGTTATTATTTCTATGAAATCATTTAACTGGAACCTTTCTAACTACACAAATCATCTACATCTGTGGAGTCTTCTCTGCTCCTTCACGAAGAAACCTCACTCCACAACAGATCATAGTGATTATACTATGTAATTTTGAAACCTATGGCATTTAAAAATATATGTGTGGTTCAAAAAATAAATTCAAAGTCCTTTTCTGATACGAAATGGTATCTGTGAAGATCCACTATAGAAAGTAAAATTAAAAAACCAATAAAAAAAACCCAAGAGTGACTGTGGTGGAGGTGGAAACCAAGATGTGGGATTGGGCTGAAACGCAATGTATTTGATACTTCTCTTATTTTCTGTGGCAGCTTTGAGAGTTACCCTACTCCCACCCCAACACTTGGGGTTACCTGGAGCACACTGATCTCAATATTGTTCCCTTAACACTTAAGCAGTTACTGTCCTTTGATATTTCCTGCACTGCAACCTTGTTATTATATTTTGCATGGTTATTTAACTTTCCAAGTATTTGTGTTGACTTCCCCAGGAGGTTGTACTTTTCTTGAAATTAGAAACAGTATCTTGTATCTCAGAGAGGAGCCAAATCAAAATCCACATAGCCAAAGTTAGTACTCAGCTTGTGAATATGGAGCTCTGTTAATTTTTAATTGATCATTGATTCTGTCTGGTTTTAGACTCAGAAGAGGAAACCATTCAGAAACATGGACATAAGTAGGTAGTTAAGTCTAAGTAGCACAATCAGGTGGTAAGTTGGACTCTTGCTCTGAGAAGTCAAGGTATGGATCCTAGGCTGCTGACATTCTTACAAAAGAATGCCATCAGGTAGAGTGATTCAGAAAACTGTGTGTACTTTTTACTAATGGCAATATTTGCTTGATATAGCTGAATTGATAGCTGAATAAAAGACTCAGAATATGGCTCCACCTATTCCAAGTGTGATTTTGATGTGTGCAAAGTTTCAAATCACAAGGGGAATTGATAACAGATTCTGTCCTTCATAGAACACTGTTCAATACCCAATAAATCAGAAAAGATATGGGAAGCTAAGTTCTCTTATTGAAACTAGCAATGTTACTAATTACGTGGAGAAAGAATGGGCAGTATTATGAGCAACACTTCAATAGTCAGCTTAGGATAAAATTTTTCATTCTGTTCGTTGGTGTTACCACTGATTAATAGCCAGCATGACTCAAAAAATATATTTATATCCACAGTAGTTGGTGACTTCTGTGATTGTTATTTATCCAACATATACTATCTGAAGATGGTTGTGCTTTTCAATATGTTTTATAATCAGAAGTCACTTGTTTCTCTCAGTGTGAACTAAATGTTTTATAAAGGAAGAATAAATACATAACATATGCTATAGGATGAAACTTCCTTAATATGTATTATAAAGCTCTGACTTGTTATTTTAAAAAAGTTAAAACGTGCTTGAACAAAGATCATACTGGAAATATTTAGTGGGAAGTGCTTATATGGCAATCTATAGTAGAAAGAATATAGTATATATATGTAGTAGAAAGTAGTATAGCCTTTTACTATATATAGTAGAAAGTAGTATATTCTTTACTACTTTCTATACTAAAGAATATTTTACATTCTTTCTATAATAGAGAGAATATACTATATTCTATCTACTATATTTAGTATAAAGTGATTATATAGTGATCTCCCATTGCTTAAAAAAGTACCTTCGAATTTCCAAAGCCTAGGTAGTACAAAGAACTGGTATCATTACAGAGGAATTACACACACCTGGCCTTTTGACAACAGTGTCTAGGCAGAATTTTTGAATCCAATTTTTATTATTAATAATATAAGTTATGCACACATTCTCATCTTCTGAAGAGTGTCTCCACATATGTGATCTTATTCCCTTTTACAAGTACCCTTTGCAGGAGAAATGAACAGAAATGGCTTTTACTGCTGGAGCAGCTGAAGAACAAAGAAGTGGTTGATTTGCCACTGTCACAAATGGATTGGGTTGAAATGAAGATCCCTGGTCTCCTAGCCCAGTACTCTATTCATCAGCCATGGAGTTGCAGTCTTGCTTCCCCACTGGCATCATGAATGTGAGGATGAGACACACTCCATGGATAATCGCAGATCACAGTTCTAGAGATTTTCATGGGACATGTGTATGTGTGTTGGAAGGGATATTTCAAAGGGGTGTCTCAGAATTTTGGTGGGGTTACTGAGTGTAGTTTTAAAATGCACCGAGAAATCCCCTAACCTTTTAAAATCATAGTAGCATTAATGCATTTTCTGTGCTTTTCCCAAATCTTTCCATCTATACCCCCTAAGCTTTTTCTTAGGAGTCCAGAAATCTTTTTACTTTGGAAGCTAAAATGCTTCCTCGTTGGGCTGTTTATATAATATATGTTGACTGTTTCATTTACACAGTGAGCCCTTTGCCATATTGATTATTCTGGGTTTGGTTCAAAGCCAACCTGCTGCCCAGTGAAACCCAACCTCTCTCTTCTGACAGATTGTGACCTGGCTTCTGGTTGTACATTTCCCTACACCCTTGAAAGAGCACAGTGTGCTCCTCTCCTTTCTGCTTACCTCCTGAATTCTGGCTGAATCAGCCAAATATTTTCCATGCTAACAATAGTAATGAGTATGAGGTAGCCCTGTCTTCCTGGGGAGGTGGTCCAAGGATGAAGGAGAGGTGGAGAGAATGTGACTCTGTCGGTTGTTGGGACAATGAAGTATTCTGCTCAAGACACTCCTTGGTGAGATACGGAGACACCAAAGGGATATGACTGAGTTTCCAAAGAATGTAGGAAGGCATGATCATAGCTGTGATGTGAGGTAGTCTGGGATGGGGACAATGGGTGTCTTAGTCCATCTGGGCTGCTGTAACAAAATACCATAGAATGGGTGCCTTATAAATGAAAGAAATGTATTTTTCTCAGTTCTGGAGGATGAGAAGTCCAAGATCAAGGTGCTGGCAGATTCCATGTCTAGTGAGGGCTTGATTCCTGGTTTATAGATGGCTATCTTCTCACCAAGTCATCGCATAGCAGAAGAAGCAAGGAAGCTCTCAGGGGAGTTCTTTTATAAGGGCATTAATCCCATTCTTGGAGGCTCCACTGTTATGACTTAATCACTTTCCAAAGGCTTCACCTTTTAATACCATCTTATTGTGGGTTAGCATTTAAACATACGAATTTGGGGGGAACATAACATATACATTCAGTCTATAGCAGTAGGCAATGAGGGCGTCATATTCATTACTCCCTAACCCCCAACTTCCAAGGAAAAACCCATTTGTAACTGCCAGAAACATGATAGAGTCAAGTAACAGATATTTGCTCAAGGTCTACAAAAGTAGTAAAATTAATGACTAACACACAGAATGTGCTGACAGTGTGTCAGGCAGTGTGTGGAACACTTTGCACTCATTATTTATTTAATTCTTACAAAAACCTGTGAAGTATGTCATGATTTTACAAGTGAGGAAATAGAGGCTCAAAAAGATAGAGTAAAATGCTTACAGTTACACAGCTTGTAGGTGAAAGGCAGATTTGAATACATGTTTTCTGATCCCGAAATCCCCCATATTTAGCCACCACACTCCATTATCAAGGGCCCCAAAATGGAGATGCTCCAGAGCTTAAAGCAGATCAGGTCATCTGCTTTCATGAGACTCCTCTGCCATTAGGGTGGCCAACTATCCTGATTAGCCTGGGATCATCGCAGTTTTAGCACTGAATGTCTCACACTGTAGGAAACATCTCAGTTCCAGGCAAACTGAAACAACTGGTCACCAATGCTGCTGGTGCAAATCTAGGTCTCCTTGGGCATGGAGAAACCTGCCACCACTATGTCCAAGGGAACGATGCCTCCCTTGTCATGTTATCTCTGTGAAGCCCAAACTGGAAGGAGTCAGTGGTGTGGAGGAACCCAAGACCCTCTGGAGTACACTTTTCAGCCCTCTTTGGTGTCCATGAGGACGTAAACATAGCACAGAAAAATGGCTCCAGGCCGGGCACAGTGGCTCATGCCTGTAATCCCAGAGCTTTGGGAGGCTGAGGCTGGTGGATCACCTGAGGTCAGGAGTTCGAGACTAGCCTGGCCAACATGGTTAAACTGCATCTCTACTAAAACTACAAAAATTAGCTGGGTGTGGCAGTGCACGCCTGTAGTCCCAGCTACTTGGGAGGCTGAGGCAGGAGAATTGCTTGAACCTGGGAGGCAGAGGTTGCAGTGAGCCGAGATAATGCCACTGCACTCCAGCCTGGGCAACAGAGTGAGACTGTCTTGAAAAAGAAAACATTGGCTCCAGGATGGAGGAGGCTTATCCTGGAGAGGAGTCCGAGGGAGACTTTCCACCCTCTCCTCAATTTCCTCTCTCCCTCTTTCATAGTGCATCCTCTCTCATGCTACATATTACTCACTTCTCTTTCAATCTGTGTTTTACTTTTGAGGAAAGATTCACTGCTTAATAGCTAACTCTTTGGTGATATAGGTGAATCCTACTATAACAACCTCAGCATCTAGAGATACAAATGTATTATATAAGAGACTAACTCTGGACATGATTTATTTTCTACTAGGATATTTTTTAGTGAAGACGAGAATAAGGTACCTGTATTCTTGCCAGCAGTAATTCCAGTTGCCACTATCATAAGCTCAGGTTTAAACTGATGGAAGCTTTGTGTTTTACATCTGTTCTTTTCCTTCACATCATTCACCTCATGCATTCTAATTGCACTTTATTTATGGTTTGAGCTCCTCCCTACTAGACTCTAAACTCCTCAAGGGTAGACACCATAATTATTTTCCTCTATTATTTTATTATGCATTCAACACAAAGCATGACATATGATATGCCTTCAATAAATATTTCTTGAATGAATAAATAAATCCTATATCAGACAAATAATAGCATTTAACTTAATTTTCACTTTTTAGGCTTACCTCATGCAAAGCAAATAGGAAAGAACTTACAAAGTAAAGTGTGAGTCTAAGCTGTTTTCCAGTATGTACAAAACAACTAAAATGTATTCAGTGTATATTATGTGCCACACACATAAGCATGAAATACACACACACACACAAACACACACATACATACACACACACACACACACGTAAACTCACTGGATTCTCACCTAGTTTCATGAATGAAAAAAAGGCAGAGAGAGATTAAATCATTTGCCGAATATTAACAAATAAGTGATCTGAACTTATTACTGACCAGAACTTAAGCGTGGGAAATCCAACTCCAGTTTTCCAAGCATTGTGGACAGCTGCCCTGTCTACTTACTTTGTGGCTGACTTTGTGAGTGTGACACAGCAAAATGACTCAGGGCCATGCACCAGCTTCCTCATGGGACCAGTGCTCAAAATGAATGGTTCAGCAGGTACCCTTTCCTATCCCCAAAGGGCTCTACAAATATGCTTATATAATCCAATTTGTTATTCTCCCATTAAAGAGGTTTATTTTTGGCCCAAATAAAATTGATGTTGGCATTCACTGATTCTGATATCAGTCTTTCAGGAAAAGATGTTTATGCTACTACAGAAAGCATCCAAAGGTATAGACTTGTTGACAGTGGCAGAAAAAGGAAAGGTTGAAGCCATTCAAAGACGGAAAAAGAAAGTGAGGCTGCTCAGATGGGATTATTATAAAGGATCATGTGATTAGCACTTTAAATTTGAAGTATATTACATCTAAAAACAAAATTATGACATAGAAATCAAATAATATGCTAGCTAACATTGCTTCAGGAGTCACTCCAGCTCAAATTTTTTCTGGGCTTCAGTAACCTGGTGTCCTGGTTTTCTGGGAAGCTGATTACACGTTCTATCCTTGAAATTATGGGTCCTCCAGTGACCTTATGGTGACTGCTGCCCCAGGTACTCTTGCAGCAAATCTCAAACTTACCTCTTCCACGGTCACAAACAGCCCAAGTGACACAGCTAAGTAATGTACAAATACATTAAAAAAATGCCATAAGTTAAATCTTGGCCACTAATTGCTATAATAACAATATTACTGGGTTATTCTACTTGATATATTGGCAAAAGAGTCTTAAATATAGCAAAGGGTGAGCAAGGCAAAAAAATAAATAAAGTATATTTGAATCAGTATAATCTGATATTATATGCTTTATTCAGTGTATATTTGAGTCAGTACAATATAAACTCCAGAGGAAGCACTGAAATTTTGAAATTTTGATTACTGGTATTGAAGTATACATAAAGCATGACATAATATACTTAGTTTTTAGCAGAGTAAATATTCCTTAAAATGGTAGTGTGAAGAACGAAAAATAATTAGTCAACCAAAACTTCCCCCAAATCTTAAAAAAAATCAGCTGAATCTCTTTCAATACTAATTGCTGTAAACTTGTAAATAGTTAAGAGAAAAACATTTTTAATGAATTGATAAATTTGGTGAATTGACTCTTTGCTTAATTGATTTTTCAGCAAAATGATTTTTAAAAACATGCTCAGTTCCCAAAAGGCCTCCTTTTCCAAGCTGCCATCTGAAACATGTCATGTATCATCTCAAATGGGCACTGGATGGGAACTGCTAAAACGGCCGGGTGTTATCCACCCTGGGAGAGCCTTAGATATGTTTCCTTTTAGCTATGCTGACAATCATTCTTTCCTGACAGGCCCTATTAAGAAAGGGTGTGGGCTTTCTTCCTTATTGTCTTCAATACCGAATTACAGGATTTTCTTATATGTACTTTATCCCTTGAATGGCCTTTCTTCTTGCCAAACTTTGCTTCATTTTTCATACTCTTTATTATCTAATTCTCAGTAAATTTCTTTGTATTTCCTCCTCATCCCAGTCCTATGACCTCGTTCAATTTTCACCCACCCTTTCAACTAATTTCTTTCCACTCTATGATCCAGTGGTCACCCGTCAAGCTATTTACTATTTTATTTCTCTCTGTATCTTGTTGTGTCTTGAAGATATTGTCTAATACTCATTATTCTGATTAGCTACTTATTAAATTCTCAACCAACTGTTTTTGGCACCCAACGTTTCACTCCCCTCCACTGAAGTGGTTCTTAAGATCATCAATGTTTTCTTAATTTCCAAACTCTGTAACCTTTTATTTGTCCACATCCCTGAAGTCATCTATGCAATATTTGATTCTCCTTCTTCATTTTTCTTTTGACACCATTCTCTTAGCATTCTCTTACTTTCTGCCTGGCTGTTCTTTCTTAGTATCTTTTGCTCAACTTTCGTCCATAGTTCTCTTTAAAGAGCTGTAGAGCTCTACACAAATGTAAGTGGAATTGTTGTCATTAATTTATTGATGTTTAAATTCAAACAAGGGACTGAAGATTTGTTTTCCGTTCAAGAAGAGTGCACACACACTCACAAGGGACAAGCAAGTCACTCAGAATTCTACATAGAATACCCTTTCTTGGATCTCGATGACTTTGGCAGAAGTAGCTATGCAATTGTTACCAGGAGTGGGGGGCTGGTAACAATTGTTCTTAGAGCTCCGAAGATGGTGGTGGGCACTCCCAAGATGGCAGCAAGCCTCTTGTTCTCTGACCTGGGGTTCTTGGCCTTATGGATTCCAAGGAATGGAACCTTGGGCCATGTGGAGAGTATTAAAGCTGTATTAGAAGCTGTGGGTCATGGAAGAGAACCATGGAACCCAGCAACTAGTGTTCAGCTCAATTAAGATGAACCTGGGCACTTAGCCATGCAGGAACAGTGGCAAGCCTTTAGCCCGATTGGGAGTGGTAAAGGGCACCTCACTGGATCGGGAACTCAGCAGACACCCTGCTGGATCCAGAGGGGTGGAAGTCAGTGGTGGGTCTGTGATGGTGGCAAACAGCAGTGGTGGATAGTGAGCGAAAGTTCAGCTTGAGCCTAACAAACACAAACCAGAAGAGTGTGCAGTTGCAAGATTTAATAGAGTGAAACAGTGCTCCCATAAAATGGGAGGGGATCCAAAGGGGGTTGCCGCTCCCTACTTGAATGCGTGGGTTTTTATCCTGATCACTGTTCCCGCCTTGTGCTCTCAGGTGATATATGATTTGACTATTTCTTTACCTTCTGCTTTAGCCTAATTTGTATTTTAGTGAGTCCCCTTTACTACCTGATTGTTCAGGTATGAGCTGAGTTACAAGTCTCTTGTTTAAAGGTGGGTGTGGTCACCTTTCCCAGATAGCTTTAGGAATTCTTAGTTGGCCTAGGAAATCCAACTAGTCCTGTCTCTCAGTCCCCCCTCTCAACAGGAAAACCCAAGTGCTGTTGGGGAGGTTGGCCAACGACCGTTCTAACTGCTTCCTGCTGAACTGGGGTGTAGTAGGGGTTGTGCAGTTGAGATTTCCTCGGGACGGATGCCTTCCATGTCATTAATATCAGAGCACGGGCTAGCAGGCTGGTTCAGGGGTCCACAGTAGATCTTAGTCATGGACTGCATCTGGGGCTCCATTCGAAGAACGATTTGTAATTTTACAACTTAGATTCTGGAAGAGATGAACTTAACAAGGAGGTTAAAGATACAGGGATTTAAATGTATGGCCTGAAGTGCAGGGGCATATGGGTGTGGGTGGTGAAAGTGGGGTTTCCTTTAGAAAAACTCCTATACAATAGGGCATCAATATTTCTGGGAAGCCGCATTCTCCATAGAAGCTCTTGGTAAGGGGAACTACTGGTAGTACAGCAGCATGGAAGAGGAGCAGTGAGAGTGAAAGATTTGGTGAAGGGTTTTAAGTAATTTCCCTTGGTTAGCTGCAGGCAAAACTATTTTTCCTTCTTCGGTGGCTAGCCATCCTGAGGGGAAGAAACTATGTCCTTGTGAGGTTCCTCATTCTATTTCTTCTGCTGAGTACTGGTGCTTGGTTTCCTGGAGGGGATTACCCCATACTAGGGGTCCTTCTATAACCATTTCTAATGGAGGGTCCTGCCTTGTGGCTCTTTTGGCTTCAATATCCTCTTGGCAGTTCCCTTCTATTTCCCTTTCCTTTCCTTTCTGATGACCCCAGCAGTGTAAGACTGTCATCTCTTTAGGTTTCTGTAGAGTCAAGAATAATCTCCTAATGGCTTCCTGATGTTTGATAAGTGTTCCCTCTGAAATTAGGAATTCCCTTTCTCTCCATATTGCTGCACGGTCATGGAGTACTAGGTAAGTGTTATGCCCAGTCCGTTTATTCCCCGAAGAAGACCACCAGAGTCCAGAGTCGAAGCTAAGCAGCAAGGATCTTTATTACAGGTTCGAACCTGGAACTCTCACTCACTCTCGAAATGAGAGGGTCCAGAGAGAGAGTTCCCCCACAGAGCATTAAACAATGTTATATAGTCTAAGAAGAGTGGTCATAGAATCATTATACAGATCAGATATATGATCGGCTGGTGTTTGAACAAGGCGATTTGGCTAACTATGATTGGTTCCCGCCATTTGTGGTATCTCAGTTCAACCCTTGAGACGGAAGAGCAGTTTCTGCACAAAGGCAGTTAATTATATTGCGTCAGGTTGCACAACTGGTTTATGGCAGCATGAGTTTATCTTACTTAAACATGTCTTGTGACCTAGCCCCAGGAAGAAAAACAGGTACTTACAGAACTTTCAAAAATTCAAAACCTCTGGTACGTGCAGAGATAAGAAAGCAGAACAAAGGGTGTAGCAATAGCGAGCAAGGAGGGTGGGTATGTCTTTGTGTTTTTGTGTCCTTTTATTTGTCCTTTCATTTCTCCCTCACATAAGTAACTGGACATCCAATCTTGGATTTTTAGAGTTTTATAACGCAGCCTCACCCTCTGGGTGCAGGAGGGGCTGGTGATGGCTACGGAGGACCATCAGTTGGATGGTATCAAATCTTTCTCTGACAAATTGTAAAATCTTATTTATTACACAGGGGCCTATAGTGAATAGAAGCAGTAAAGACATTAGGGGGCCTAAAAGAGGAGCCAAAAGGGAAAACATTGATGAGTTCCACCAATTATTAGCAGCTGCAGTAAATTGCTGCTTTTTCATTTCTAAGCTTAGTTTATGCAGACGTTGGACTCTCTCTTCAACTAACCCTGATTCATTTATATAGAAACAACATTCTTCTTTGAGGAACATACAGGTTCCTCCTTTTTCTGCGGTAAGCAGATCTAGGCCTCTTCTATTCTGTAGAGTTACCTGGGCCAGGGAAGTGAGTTGCCTCTGGAGAGATGCAAGTGACTCAGCTGATGCTTCCATTGCCATGGAAAACTGTTGAAGTAACTTATCGCTTTCTATCATGGAGTGTTGTAACGCCCCTCCTGCTAGCCCCGCTGCAACAACAGAGGTGGTTAAGGATATACCGGCAATTAGTGGTAAAAAAACTGCCCGTCTATGTCGCGTAGTTTCAGTTGGGGTTGGGGTTGTCCCTGCCCAGCCTATGAACTCTGCCGGGGTTAGCAGGGTCAGTCGGGGAACTAGTGTAACAGGGATACACAACTGTCCGTCAGAGATGCTTTTGGACAGAATTTTTAACAGAGTCATATTACACCAGAAGAACACACCAGGGGGAGCATATATGGGGCTATTAGGGTATATAGCCGATTGGTTACAGAGGCTGTTGCTAAATGCCGAATAACAATAGGGGTATTTCTCTTGGTATGGGTCACGGTACAGGGCTACATCGGGTATCGTGACTATTGACAAGTTAAAACCCATATAGTTTGTGGGAGGGGAGGATAGAGGAACAGCCGTTAATGGTGGTCTTCCTAGGGTTGCACACATAAAGCAAGAGGACAGGTCGCCTAAACCGGTGAGGTTGGCGAATGCTAGCCCTTCCTGTAGTAGGGTTAGCCAGGAGAAGGGCTGCAAGTCTTGTGATAGCTTGGTTTCTTGCCTGTGGATTTGTGTATGGATTAAGGGTTGAATCTGGACTAGACTTCTCCACAGATATAAATGGCTACTGGGCCAGGTACTAGTTGATGAGTAATATACTCCCCCATGTTGTGGGGTTGTCCACCGAGAGTCCCATGGGTCTCTAATTATCCAAGTGTAAGTGACGGGAGACTCAGTTTGGTAAAAATACCACCCTTGTTGTTCTCTCCAGTATCGGACAGAGTGCGTCTTACAGTAGCTATATGGGCAACCTGCACTCTGGTGCCACCAACAATTTTTGCAATTATATTCAGTTTGATCACATTCAAAACAGATCATGGGTATTGCTGGTTGGGCAATCTGGAACCTAGTGAAATTGAGGTAAACTATAGTATTACACCCTGAGGGGGGGCAGTCTGCACTAGCCAGCAGTTTACCCTCCTGGGGGGTTTCCCCAGGATGAGTTTTGTTTTCATAGAGCCAGAACCTCCAGACATAGGGATTAGATGGCGCAGCAGTGAGGAGAGTCAGATGCATAAGGCATAAAAGCATAGGTGAGCTAAACATGGTTACGGCCATGGGGATGACAGCGCAGGGTTAGCTTTAAGGGATTGTTCTTAGCTTTGTCTACAGTCCATGTAACCGGTGCTCCAGATGGCTCGAGAAGGTTGGATGATTGGTCCACCGGTTTGACGTGTGTGTAGTGGATCCACGAAGCGATGCCTTCTACTTTGAGAGCGGTGGGAGTAGTCAGGAGCACTTGCAGTGGTCCTTTCCACCTGGGTTGGAGAGTTTCTTGCCGGTGGCGCTTGACCAGGACCCAGTCTCCTGGCTGGAACGGATGGGGCGTCGGCGGAGGTCCTGCTTCGTACAGTTCCCGTAATCTGGGCCAAATTTTCTGGTGAATTTTCTGTAAGGCTTGTAAGGAGAACAAGAGCTCAGAGACATTTTCAGTTTCAGTTTCAGGTTTGAGTAAGTCATCTTTTAGTCTGGGGATCAGGGGTGGGGGTCTGCCATACATGATTTCATATGGTATGAGGCCTAGTCTGTAAGGGGTATTTCGGGCCCGAAACAGAGCGTAGGGGAGAAGTACTACCCAATTAGCGCCAGTCTCCATGGTCAATTTAGTTAAAGTCTCTTTTAGAGTCCGATTCATCCTTTCTACCTGTCCTGAGCTTTGGGGCCTATAAGCACAATGTAATTTCCAATTTGCCCCAAGAATGGAAGCCAAATCCTGACTTACCTTAGCAACGAAGGCTGGTCCATTGTCTGACCCTATCTGGACAGGAAAGCCATACCTGGGGAGGATTTCCTCCAAAATTTTCTTTGCTACAACCTGAGCAGTTTCTCTCTTAGTTGGGAATGCTTCTGTCCATCCTGAAAAAGTATCTACAAAAACAAGTAAGTACTGATACCCATATTTTCCAGGCTTTATCTCAGTAAAGTCTATTTCCCAATAGACGCCAGGCCTAGTTCCTCTATACCTATTTCCTGCGGCGGTCTGGGTTTGGGGGCAAGCGTTGTTCAGTTAGCAGGCTTTGCAATTTGTTGTGACATCGCTGGCCAATTCAGTAATATGCCTGATTCTGAACTTGGCGTACCTGATTAAGTCTATCATTTGCCGGGCACCTAGGTGGGTTGTCCGGTGGATATGTTCCAACACCTGCCGTCCTAATTTTTCTGGTAGGATGGTTTGGTTATTTATATCAGTCCACCACCCATTTTGAACCTGTTTTAGGGGAAGCGTGTCCATCCATTCACAATCCTGTTTGGTATAGTTGGGAAAACATGGCAAATTTCTTGGGCCAGGATCAGGGAGCTGGAGTGTGAGGAGCTGACTGGGAGCTCTTGCTATGCTCCTTGCTGTTTGGTCAGCTAAGGAGTTGCCCCGAGCAATTGGCGTAGTTGGTTTCTGATGCCCAGGGCAATGTACGATAGCCAATTTCTTTGGTTTCCACAGAGCAGTTAATAGAGCTAGGATCTCTTGTTTGTTTTTTATTTCTTTGCCTTCAGCTGTTAATAGTCCCCTATCTCTGTAGATGGCCCCATGTATGTGTGCAGTAGCGAAAGCATAGCGGCTATCCGTGTATACTGTTAGTTTTTTCTTTGCCCCTAGGGTGAGGGCCTGTGTGAGTGCTATCAGTTCGGCTCTTTGGGCCAATGTCCCTGGAGGCAAGGGTTCCGCCCAGATTACCTCAGTCTCTGACGTTACAGCCGCTCCTGCATACCGCTGGCCTTGGTGGACGTAGCTGCTGCCATCAGTGAACCAGATGAGTTCTGTGTCGGGGAGCGGACGATCTTGCAGGTCTTCCCGCACCCCATGCACCTGAGCCAGTATCTCAGTGCACTCATGGAATGGGGCGTCCAAGTCTGGATTTGGCAGCAGTGAAGCAGGGTTTAGAGAAGTAGGGGGCAGAAAAGTTATTCTGAGGGGGTTTAACAGCAGTCCTTGATAGTGGGTGAGCCAGGCGTTACTTATCCATCGGTCCGGTGGCTGCCGGAGGACGCCCTCAATGGCATGCGGGGTGATAATGCGCAACTCTTGCCCCATGATAAGCTTATTAGCGTCCTGGACCATTAGGGCGGTTGCCGCGATTATCCGGAGGCAGGGTGGCCAGCCGGCAGCCACTGAATCTAATTTTTTTGACAAATAGGCAACTGGCCTCTGCCAGGGGCCTAGGTACTGCGTTAACACAGCTTTTGCAACACCTTTACTTTCATCTACATATAAGTGGAAGGGCTTGGAGACATCAGGGAGCCCTAACGCGGGGGCTGACAACAAGGCAGTTTTGATCTGTTGAAAGGCCAGCTCAGCCTCTTCCGTCCAATTGAAGGGCTGCCGTTCCTTTGTTGCCTGGTATAGGGGCTTGGCTAACTCAGCAAATCTGGGTATCCTTAACCTACAGAACCCTGCCGACCCCAGGAATTCCCTCACTTGCCGTGTTGACTGGGGTCTAGGGATGCATAGGACTGTTTCCTTTCGGGCTTTGGTTAGCCAGCGTTGCCCCCCTTTTAATAGGTACCCTAGATAAGTTACCTCCGACTTGCAGATCTGAGCCTTTGTTGCTGAGGCTCGGTAGCCTAGCTCCCCCAGAGTCTTCAAGAGGTCCTCAGTCCCTTGAACACAAGTTTCCGGGGACCTGACCGCTATTAAGAGATCATCAACATATTGCAAAAGAGTTATTTCAGGGTGTTGCCACCGGTACTCACCCAGATCTTCATGAAGGGCTTCATCGAACAGGGTTGGTGAGTTCTTGAACCCTTGTGGCAGCCTGGTCCATGTTAGCTGACCGTTGATGCCCCTCTCAGGATCCGTCCATTGAAATGCAAAGAGTTCTTGACTTTTGGGAGCCAGAGGAAGGCTGAAGAAAGCATCTTTTAGGTCAAGAACGGTATACCACTGTTTTTCAGGATGTAAGGCACTCAGAAGGGTGTATGGATTGGGCACAGTGGGATGTATGTCCATGACCCTTTTATTAACTTCTCTTAAATCCTGTACTAGCCTGTAGTCCGTACTGTTGGGTTTATGAACAGGTAACAGTGGAGTATTCCAGGATGAGTGGAAGCCCGTAGGACTCCTTGGTCTAGGAGTCGGCGGATATGGGGCGTGATTCCTTCTCTTGCCTCCAGGGGCATAGGATATTGCCAAACCCGAACCGGGTCCGTCCCTGGCTTAACTTCCACAAATATGGCAGGTCGATGTTTAGTTAGCCCTAAGCCCCCAGTTTCTGCCCACGCTTCAGGGAAACGCTGGAGCCAAGAGTCAATTTCCTGATCGGGGGGCTTTTGCTCTTGATGGAGTCTGTACTCATCTTCTAAGGTGACAGTCAGGATAGATATTGGCCTGTTTTGGGAATCAGTTATCTTGGGTCCTTCTGGCTCAAAGTGGATTTGGGCCCCCATTTTTGTCAGCAAGTCCCTCCCTAGTAGAGGGCAGGGGCTCTCTGGGATGACTAGGAAGGAATGGGAGACTTTTCCCGTTCCTAAGTCTACAGTCCTCTGGGTTGTCCAGGGGTATTTTTTGATGCCTGTGGCCCCGTGCACCCAGGATGTTTTCTTAGACATTTTTCCAATTGGCTTGGTTAGGACTGAGCGTTCCGCCCCGGTATCGACCAAGAAGCGAACTGGGGACCCCTCCACTTGCAAAGTTACCCTGAGTTCGGGGAGGGGGTCCGAACCCCGTCCTCCCTAGTCAGAGTCCTGGGTGACGAGTACAGAGGTAGGGTTAGCTGGTCTCCGTTTCTTTGGGCAGTCTTTAATCCAGTGGCCACGTTCCTTGCAATAAGCACACTGATCTTTTTCTAATCCTTGCCTAGGGCCTTGCTTTTTCTGCTTTCTGTTTTGGCCATTTCCTGCCTGGGGGAAAGCTGCTACTAAGACTTTGGTCATTTCTTTGGTTGCCTTGAACTGTTTTTCTTCTGGAGTATCTCTATTATTATAAACTCGCTGTGCCATCTGAAGGAGGTCCTGTATCTGCTTTCCTTCTAAACCCTCTAATTTCTGGAGTTTTCTCTTTATATCTGGTGCTACCTGGTTTACAAAAGACATTACTACCGCTGCCTGATTTTCCGGTGCTTCCGGGTCCATAGGGGTAAACTGTCTGAAGGCTTCCATTAATCTCTCTAAATATACAGCGGGGCTTTCTGTCTTACCTTGTAACACAGAATATACTTTAGCCAAATTGGTGGGCTTGCGAGCTGCAGCCCGGAGACCCGCCATTAGAGTCTGGCGATAAATGAGCAGTCGTCCCCTACCTTCTGCCGTGTTGTAGTCCCATCTGGGCCGGGTCAAAGGGAAAGCCGCATTAATGAGGTCAGGATTTGCAGTTGGCTGGCCGTCATCTCCTGGAACCAGCTTTCTGGCCTCAACTTGGATTCTTTCCCGCTCCTCCGTTGTGAACAGGATTCGGAGGAGCTGTTGACAGTCATCCCAGGTCGGCTGGTGAGTAAACATGACACTGTCTAACAACGAGGTTAGATCTTTGGGATTATCTGAGAACCGAGCATTTTGGGATTTCCAATTGTATAAATCACTAGTGGAAAAAGGCCAATACATGAGACGGGAGAGCCCGGTATCATCGAACGATCCTATTTCTCTGAGAGGCAGGGCTACAGTGGAGTCAGGGAGTCGAGAAGCTTGGTCCCGCTGTACTTGGCCTCGCGTTCGGCCGGCCGGCCCCCCCAGGTTGCTTTCGCTCTCGGCTGCTTCCGCTTCTCGGTTCCCTTCTACGGAAGCACCACCCTGGGGGACTGGGTCCTGCGGATATGGTGGGGGAAGAGTGGGTTCTAACGTTAGGGGGTCCTGGCTGTCCAGCAGCACAGGGGCCGAGGGAGCAGAGGGAGTCCTTTGTCTTGTAGGTCGCGTTACTAGGACCTTGCAGGGCTCAGGGATTAATGGAGTTAACCAGGGTGGTGGGTTTTCCACAAGATCCTGCCACACTAGAATATAAGGAATTTGATCAGGATGTCCTGACTGCCCTGGCAGGAAAATCTTAGTTTTTACCTTAGTAATAATAGAGAGACAGAAAGTTCCTTCGGAGGGCCACCCTACGCCGAAAGAGGGCCACTCCGAACGGCAGAGAGTAACTAGCTTTCCTTTCTTTAGTTCTACACTTAAGTTACGCCCCCGAGCCTTCACATCTTTGAAATTGGTAACAAGGAGTGAAAGCGGCGTGCTCTGGTTGCTGCCCATCTTTGGACTGTTCCTACAAAGAGAAGGAGGGACGAAAATGAGTGTGAAGCAGAGGCGAGTATCCGACAGGTCCGGCCCTGGAAGGGGAAGAAAAGGTTTTATGTTTCGTTTTGGACTTACACTCAAAACTTAACAATAACGGACAGACAGTGACAAACGATGAGCCTTCGCGAGCGCGTGTCGGCCTTCCAACCTGAGTCAGACGGGGCAACCAAGGATGGAGGCCCCCAGATGGGCACTGGGGAACGTCTCCCACCAGTCCCAAGTGGCTGTCTTTTAGCGCGACCGCCAAGACCGTGCCACTTACAGAACAGACCAATACAGATTATGGATTACGGATTTTGCGAAATTTCAGGGGGACAGACAGAGATAAAGACAGAGACAGTGACAAAGCCGGCTTACCTATAGACCCACTCACTCAGGGGTCTGGTGGACTTGGGGGGAAATCCCAGACGAGCCCCCAATTGTTATGCCCAGTCCGTTTATTCTCCGAAGAAGACCACCAGAGTCCAGAGTCGAAGCTAAGCAGCAAGGATCTTTATTACAGGTTCGAACCTGGAACTCTCACTCACTCTCGAAATGAGAGGGTCCAGAGAGAGAGTTCCCCCACAGAGCATTAAACAATGTTATATAGTCTAAGAAGAGTGGTCATAGAATCATTATACAGATCAGATGTATGATCGGCTGGTGTTTGAACAAGGCGATTTGGCTAACTATGATTGGTTCCCGCCATTTCTGGTATCTCAGTTCAACCCTTGAGACGGAAGAGCAGTTTCTGCACAAAGGCAGTTAATTATATTGTGTCAGGTTGCACAACTGGTTTATGGCAGCATGAGTTTATCTTACTTAAACATGTCTTGTGACCTAGCCCCAGGAAGGAAAACAGGTACTTACAGAACTTTCAAAAATTCAAAACCTCTGGTACGTGCAGAGATAAGAAAGCAGAACAAAGGGTGTAGCAATAGGGAGCAAGGAGGGTGGGTATGTCTTTGTGTTTTTGTGTCCTTTTATTTGTCCTTTCAGTAAGCATACTTAGAGTCTATATATATTTACCCTTTTTTTCTTCTAATTCTAGTGCCCAAGTGAGGGTTATTAGTTCTGCCAGCTGAGCACCTGTTCCTGGAGTGAGGGGATTATTTTCAAGTATTCCATTATACTGACCACTGCATACGCTGCTTTTCAAAGTCCTTTTTCTACAAAGAAACTTCCATTAGTATACAAGTTGAGGTCGGGATCAGTCAAGGGAAATTCTAGAAGATCCCCTCGAATGGCGTAGGTTTGAGCAATCACCTGTTGACAGTTATCTTCTATTTTTTCTTTATTGTTTGGAAGAAATGTGGGTGGGTTAAGAGTTGCACAAGTAAGCAGTCACAGCACTGGCCCTTTAAGTAATAGAGCCTGATATTTAAGGAAATGGTTGCCTGACAGCCACAAGTCTCCTTTAGCAGAGAGTATGCCGTTTACATCATGAGATGTCCACACAGTAAATCTCTTCCCTGTATTATTTTAACTGCTTCAGATACTAAGACTGCTACTGCCACCTCTATCCGTAAACAATGAGGCCAACCCTTTGCCACTATATCAATTTCCTTACTTAGGTATGCCATGAGTTGCAATCTGGTCTCTTGGACCTGTGTAAGGACTCCTGGAGCTATTCTTGTTCTTTTCTGTGACATATAAAGAAAAGTCTTGCCCTGTTGGCAAGCTTAACACTGGGGCTTGGGTTAGGGCCTTCTTTAGGGCCTGGAATATTGCTTTGGCTTCAGGTGTCCATCTTACTAAATGGGTATTGGTTTTCTGAGTCTCCTTAATTAGTGTATATAATGGCCTGGCTATTTCGCCGTATCTGGGAATCCATATTCAGCAGAAGCCTGTTGTGCCAAGGAAACTCTTAGTTGCTTTAAGGTTTTGGGATAAGGATAAGCCAGTATAGGCTGGATATGTTCCTTACAGAGGGCCTTGGTGCCTTTGGATAATTTTAGCCTTAAGTATTTAAGCTGCTGTGAGCAGAGCTGAGCCTTTAGTTTGGAAACTTTGTAGCCACAGGTAGCGAGGAAATTTAAGAGCGCTTGGGTGACTTGATGGCACAAGGTTTTTGAATGGGCGGCTAAAAGTAAATCATCTACATACTGAAGGACAAGAGTATCCAGGTATGAGAATTGGTTCAAGTCTTGGGCTAATGCCTGGTCAAATAGATGGGGGCTATCCCTGAACCCTTGGGGTAAAATAGTCCAGGTGAGTTGAAATGTTGGGTTCAAAGGATCTTCAAAGGCAAGCAAGAATTGAGAGTCAGGATGTTACAGGAATGCAGAAAAAGGCATCCTTAAGGTCCAGGGCTGTAAACCACTCTGTTTCCTCTGGTATTTGGGAAAGCAGAGTATAAGGGTTAGGTACAGCTTGGTAGAGAGGGACAACGGCCTCATTGATAATCCTGAGATCTTGCACTAACCTCTCCTGTCCTTTGGGTTTCTGTACTCCTAATATTGGAGTATTGCAGGGGCTATTGAATGGTTTTACTAGGCCTTGGGCTTTTAGGTCCTTAACAATCTTTTGGAGTCCTTATTGGGCCTCAGGTCTAAGGGGGTACTGCCGTTGGTAGGGAAAGGAGGGAGAATCCTTTAGTTTAACTTGAACAGGATGGGCATTCTTTGCTCATCCATATTGTCCTTCTGTTGCCCAGACTTCAGGATTAATTCCTTCCTCAAGCAGGGAACAACAAATGGGTGCTCCTTCTTCTATGTTCAGGTGTATAATGGCCCCTGCTTTTGCTAGGATGTCTCTCCCTAACAAGGGAGTGGGGCTTTCAGGCATAATTAGAAAAGCATGTGAAAAAAATAAAGCTCCCCAGTCACAACTTAGTGGCTGGGAGAAGTATCTAGTGACTGGCTGTCCTAGAACCCCTCAGATAGTGACAGATCTGGAGGACAGTTGTCCGGGACAGGAGAGTAAGACTGAGAAGGCCACGCCAATATCCGGGAAACAGTTAACCTCCCGGCCCTCAATGGTCAAGCATACCCGGGGCTCTGTGAGGGTGATGGCATGGGCTGGCACTTGCCCCGGCCACCCTCAGTCCTGCTGCTGGATCATCTGATTAGTGGCTTCTGACTCAGAGGACCTTCATCCCCTGGGGCAGTGGGCCTTTCAGTGATTCCCCTGACATAAGGGACATGGGCAAGGGGGTGGCTTATTTCTATTTGCACAATCTTTTTTAAAGTGTCCTTGTAGACCACACTGGAAGTAAGCTCTATTAGACTTCGATTTGCCCAGCCTTTCCACATTCCAGAGCCTCCAAAGTCCACCTGCCTGAGGGCCGTGACTAAAGCGGTGGCCTTTTTCTTACCTCGTTTGCCCCGTTCCACCTGCTCCTCCTGATCTCTATTATGAAAACCCGAGGTTGCCAAGTTCAACAGGGTTTTTAAGTTTTGCTCCGGGCCTAAGGTGGACTTTTGAAGTTTTTTTTAGTATCTGCAGCTGACTGAGTGATAAACTTATCCTTTAAGATTAGTTGGCCTTCAATAGAGTCGGGTGATGGAGAGGGATGCTTCCTCAACGCCTCCCTTGTCCAGAAAAGCAGTAGAATTTACTTCTTCTCCTTATGTTATAGTGGACATCATTGAATAATTCATAGGCTTCTTCCTAGTTTCCCTTAGTCCTTCTAGAATGCAAGTTAGCAAATGTCTGCCGCACTAATCTCCATGTTCTGATTCTGTGTTCCAATGAGGGTTTACACTGGGAACTGCCTGCTGGCCTGTGGGGAATTGTTCTCTTTCCTCTGTTGTCATCCTATCATTGACCTGACTGAGATACCAGAGATCGCCAGACTCTCAGGCTACAGTTATGGCGGCACTTCTCTCATTTGGGGTTAGTGTCTGATCTAGCAGTAACATTATATCTCTCCATGTCAGATTAAAGGATTGTCCTAACCCTTGTAAAACATCAGTATAGCCATCAGGGTTATTTGAGAATTTACCTAGGCCTATTTTAATTTGCTTTAAGTCTGACAGGGAAAAAGGTATATACACTCTGGGCCGAATTCTCCAGAATACATCTTAGGGGTGTTTTTGCCTTAGGGGGAATGTTTCCCATCTGACAAAACAAAACAAAACAAAAAACACAGGATGCTAGCACCCCTAGTCATTTTCTGATGAGCATTCATCCTAGAGCGTCCTCTATGGTCCTAATGCTTATTCCTTTCTGGGGTGCGTAACCGCCCATGGACCTCTGCTTATCGGATTAGTTACGCTCACCAACGTAGCAGTCCTGCACCCCTTTTCCTGCCTTCCTTGACCACAAAGAAAGGGGTCTGGGCTGCTGGATTCTCGTGGTCCTTTACCAGCATGCCCACCATTGCCTTTGTGCTCAGGGGTGAGTCCTAGAGCTGGACTGGGTTTCTGAGTATTTAGTAACAACCCAGTTGCCCCATCAAGATGCATTCCCACAAACAACGGTTGTCATGCAAATTCGTTTCAGAGAGGGCGTAGGTTACCTTTTGAGTCAGGATCCAGATAGAGATTTTTGATTCTGTAAGTACTTTAAGGCTTGGCTGAGTGCAAACAGCTCCAACGTTTGAGCAGACCAATTGTTGGGCAATTCTCCTAATTCTGCTTCCACAAGAGTCTCCCTGTCAATTACTGAATACCCATTGTGTTTTTTTTTTTTTTCTCAATCACCTGGGAGGAACCATCTATCATCCTGTCCTGAAGGGAGTTCCTCTTAGGTCTGGTTGGAACTTTGTATGGTAATTAAGATTTAAATTCCCTGTTAGGAAATCTGCTGGGTTAAGGGAATTTTCAGTGGTTAATGTTAAATTATCTTTTTCTAACAGAATAGCCCCAAACTTTAAGATTTGAGTTAGTAAGCTACTTTTTGCTTTTTTGATTTAGGATAGCTCTGAACTGGTGAGGTGTGCTCACAATGAGGTTTCCTCTAAAAGTTATTTTTCTTCTTTCTTCTGTTAGCAAAGCAGTTGCTGCTACAGATTGAATGCATTTGGGCCATCTGCGGGTTACTGGGTTAAGGATTTTTGATAGGAAGGCTACGAGTTGTCAGTGGTCTCAGTGTTTTCAGGCTACACCCTTGTTCACACTGACAACAAGGTAGTATTGGAGTGTTGTAGGGTCACAGAGAAGACCTTCAATTATCAATTATAGGTTTTAAATTTACCCTGGCTTTTAAAGGAATAGGGCACACTGTTTTTTCTTTACTACTTCTATCTTTCTCTTTCTCTTTGACTACCTCTTTGTCTCTCTCTCTTTCTCTCCTCTCTGTCTCTTTCTCTCTCTTTTCTCATAGCCCTTTACAAACTTGGTGCCCTGGTAAGGGTGGTGGGAAACGGGTCCCACACAACTGCCCATGTTGAGAGCTGTATGCCTAAATTGGGAGGGACACCAGGGACAAAACTCTCTGGGTTCATAGCCTAGGGGCCTAAGGACACAGTGTAGAGCTTCCTTAGATCCCTTTGGAGATACCACCTGCAAGAGGAAATGAAAGTCTGAACCATTGGTACTTAGGAGGCAGAGATCGGAAGAAGTAGATTCAGAGGTAAGGAGAATTTTGGGGCTACACTTTCAAGAAAGTCGTGGTTGGGACCCAGGAGGTATGGATCAGAAGGAAAGGTAGTGGCACACACATGGGTGACTGTTGAGTAGAGACTTCTGACTGAGCCACGATCTCAACCAGCTAACGCCGGGAGTTCAGGACAACAACTTTCTACCTCTAGTTGGCCCTTGGCTTCCCCAGGAAAATTGAAAGTGGAAGCTAGTTGTAGGCAGTCCAACACTCCCAACCCAGAAGGGTTGGGGGTTGTTAGAAAGCCCTTTCCCAGACAGCCTGACACCTGCGTCTTAAGTCTGGTGGCACTAATCTTTTTTCACCAGCCAGCAGGTGCCTGGTATTTTCCTCCAATTCTAAGGAAGGATAGGACAGAATAGCAAGTGAAAGTGGTCCAATATTACTTACCACTTTGGATGTCCCCTCGTGGTCACCAAAATGTTACTGGGAGGGTCCTTGTTCTTAGAGCTCCAAGATGGTGGTGGGCTGCTTCCAAGATGATGGCAAGCCTCTTGTTCTCTGACCTGGGGTTCTTGGCCTCATGGATTCCAAGGAATGGAACCTTGGGCCATGTGGTGAGTGTTATAGCTCTATTAGAAGCCGTGGGTCATGGAAGAGAACCGTGGAACCCATCAACTAGTGTTTTCAGCTCGATTAGGAGAACCCAGGCACTTAGCCATGCAGGAACAATGGCGAGCCTTTAGCCCGATTGGGAGTGGCAATGGGTGCCTTGCTGGATCAGGAGCATAGCAGACACCCTGCTGGATCCAGAGGGGTGGAAGTCAGTGGTGTGTCTGCGATGGCAGCAAACAGCCGTGGTGAATGGTGAGTGAAAGCTCAGCTTGAGCCTAACAAACACGAACCAGAAGACTGTGCAGTTGCAAGATTTAATAGAGTGAAAACAGAGCTCCCATAAAACGAGAGGGGACCCAAAAGGGGTTGCCACTCCCTGCTCGAATGCCTGGGTTTATATCCTGATCAGTGTCCCTCCCCTTGTGCTCTCAGGTGATATATGATTTGACTATTTCTTTACCTCCTGCTTTAGCTTAATTTGTATTTTAGTGAGCCCTCTTTACTACCTGATTGTGGGGTATGAGCTGAGTTAGAAGCCCCATTTTTAAAGGTGGGCATGGTCACCTTCCCCAGCTAGGCTTAGGAATTCTTAGTCAGTCCAGGAAATCCAGCTAGTCCTGTCTCTCACAATGGCATCAGAGACACCATGGGGCATGGGATCAGAGAATCTACAGAGAAGTCATGGGAGTCTAATCCTGACCTTAGGAGAACAGATTTAGCCAGAGGTGTCAGTGCTGACAGGAACATGAGAAAAGAAACTCAAATTCCTGAATTTCTAAGTGTTGTGGAACGAATTGTGCCCCAGCCCTCAACCACAATTCATAATGTTGAACTTCCAGTGCTCAGTAACTCAGAATGTAACTGTATTTTGGAGATAAGGTCCTTAAAGAGGTCATTGAGTTAAAATGAGAGTATTACGGTGGGGCCCTAATACAACCAGATGGGTGGTTTTTTGTTTTTTTTTTTTGAGATGGATTCTTACTCTGTTGCCCAGGCTGGAGTTCAGTGGCATGATCTCAGCTCACTGCAAACTTTGCCTCCCAGGTTCAAGCAATTCTCCTGCCTCAGCCTCCTGAGTAACTGGGATCATGGGTGCCCACCACTGCACCTGGCTAATTTTGTATTTTTAGTAGAGATGAAGTTTCACCATCTTGGCCAGGCTGGTCTCGAACTCCTGACTTCGTGATACCTCGGCCTCCCAAAGTGCTGGGATTATAGGTATGAGCCACTGCGCCCAGCTGGGTGTCCTTTTAAGAACAGGAGATTAGGATGCACAGAGAGACACCAGGGATGTGGGTGCACAAAGGGGTGACTATGTGAAGTGGCAGAAAGAGGGCAGCCATCCACAAGCCAAGCCACTTGTAATCCAAAAGAGACCACAAGAGAAACCAAACCCACTGATGCCTTGATCTTGGATGTTCAGCTTCGAGAACTGTGAAAAATAAATTTCTATTGTTTAAGCCACCCAGTCAGAGGTATTTTGTTATGGCAGTGCTAACAAACGAATATGCTAAATTCCTGGATAATGAGTTAGGCACCTAAAAGCTGACGGACGGGTTTGTCAGTAAAGGGAATGTACCCTAATAAGGTGTTCCTGCTTGGAGTAAGTAAAATTCTTCCTTATGGATATTTTTCCCTAATCAGAAAAGGTTGGAATTTGCTATTTCCAGAAGAATGAAGTAACCCTCCTCAATATGCCACTTGCTTTTTCAGTTGGAAAGACTATTAGCTCTGTATGACCTTCACGTAGAGAATTGTTTGTGACAGTGATCTAGCAAATATCAAAATTTGCCTCAGCGAAGAGCTAAAAAGCAAAGCAAAACAAAAAAATCCTTGATATTTGAAGAGTTTGTGTCCCTTACTCTAGAAAAAATTTTCTGCAATTCAAACAAGTTTTCTGCATCAGGCTTTGTGCTAGCTTCAACAGAGGATATACACTCAATTGGAGTAGGGCTTTAAATTTGTTTCATGACAAAGGCTATAAATTTTACTAGGTGACTCAAATTATTCATGAGAGAGAGGAGATCTTGATTTATGCTCTAGTTTTGTGTAAATTTCATTTTTGTAAAGTAAATCACTTTTCCCATTGACTCACATTACTACTTGAGAGACTTTTTATCTTCTTTTCTGAGTAATCTCCTATTGACAAAGGCTTTTTGCACTTCTGTGCAAGCATTTAATGACCTAAAAGCAAACCCTTAAATGAAGCATAGCTATTTTCAGAAACTGCAAGAAAACCATATATTCATCCAGCAAACATAACAAGCACTGAGTGCCAACTATGTGGCAGGGGCTGTGGATTCAGACACTGACCTCCTGTCTTCAAGATGTTTACTGTCTTTGGTAGACTGAAAAAGTCTTTTGAGAAGCAAATAATGAGCCCCCACATATAAATGCTCTGTAATATACATATTTTGAATGTTCTTAAAAATTGAATAATATAACTGTCAAAAATAAACGAGGCTGGATAACTACTTAAAGTGGTAAGTATAGATATTCATCAGCAATAGCTACTATAACAGGGAAAACTACCCAGTCGGAACTGAACTCAACTTCAATTTGTACAGAGGTGACTGGGGATTTTAAAGGGAGAATGAGGGAGCAGGGAGGGAAGTGAAAAATTATCAAAAGCAGCATGAGGTTGGTCCATGTTCATTCCCTTTGGGCTTGGTAATTGTAGCTTATCCAAGTTACAGTCCTTTCCCTCCTTCTCCACCCCAGAGACTTGGAGACAGGACTTGTATCTACATGGTTGCTGGAAAAAACAGTAAATGCTTTGGGCAGTCTTGAGTTTTCTCAGGCAGGCGCTTTAGGCAGGGCTAGGGTCATTAAGGGATGTGGCCTTGAGCTGTTAGAAATGATACTAGAGTGTGTTCAAGTCTTTATTGGCCAAGATTGAAGCCTAGTTCAGAAGAGAGCTCAGAGAAACCTGGCTGAAGTTTGGTCAAGCAGAGAATCTTTGTCAAACACTGGAAAGAATTTCGTCATTGTTTGCTCAGATCCAGTCTAGTATACATCACTAAAATTGATGTCATGTGTATCACCAGCATTTCCATGATCATTTTATTGCTTTGGAAATACAGGAATTCTTAATCTGGAATTAAGTACTTTAAAAGATGTATTATCTAAAATTGATGTAATATCAAATGTGTATGTGTACATGTAGATTTTTCTGGGAAGAGAGTTCATTACTTTCATCAAATTTGCAAAAGAGTCTGTGACACTAAAAATGATTATTTTGGGCTGAGCGTAGTGCCTCACACCTGTAATCCTGGTACTTTGGGAGGCCAAGGCAGGAGGATCACTGGAGGCCAGGAGTTCAAGACCAGCCTGGGCAACAGAGTGAGGACCTGTCTCTACAAAAAATTTAATAAAAAGGATTTAAAAATATTATTTGTTGCCTTGGTCCAGTATCCACTGATAATATTTCTAAGAATCCAGTTTCACTACAAACAATTTTGAGAAAATGAACTATAGTTATATGAGATAATTTATTTCTATACAAGAAGCATTTATTGAACACCTAACATGGTCATTGCATTTCACTAGCCCCTGTAGCGTCAATATGGGATCTTGAGATACAGCTGAAGAAACCATAACATTAAAAAAAATTAAATAGAGATGGGTCTCACTATGTTGCCCAGGCTAGTCTTGAACTCCCAAGTTCAAGTGATCCTCCCACCTTGGCCTCCCAAAGTGCTAAGATTACCAGTGTAAGCCATTGTGCCTGACTGGTAGCACTTTTTTTTAAATGAGGGAATGGGTGTGGGGTGGGTAAGGCTAGTTGACAGGAATAGCATCAGGATGGACAGTTGCCATGAACAGCTAATAGTTCTATTAGGAACTATATAATATTTGTGCAGAAAATCTTATTAAACATCGATGGCTAGTTATGTAAGGGAATTTTAAAAATATTGTGCCAGCCTGTAAGTAGTAAGCAACTTATTGACTTGAAATGCTTTATTGCATGGAAAGCGTTACTAACATAGAGTATTTTCCATTTTCCATTCATGTTTTTCCTCATTATTTCTCTTGGGCTAATACTGTTTGGACACAATGAACACATTAACAGTACCCACCCTTGAATGCTCTTTAGAAAAACACAAAGTATTTATTGATTCTTTATGGGTTTTTATACCTAATTAAAGCTGGTTAGAATCAACAACCTTAACAGCAATGTGTTGTATTCTCCCTGCTGCTAAAAAACAGCAGGAAAACATTTTTTAAGCAACAGAGTCATGCTGCAAGTTAGAAGTAAATGAGCACTTTCCAACAATAAGATCTGTGAAATTACTGCATTTATATCCTTTCCTTAATCCCTATTATGAAGATCATACAATGAAGAATATCTCTGTATAATGAAGGCTGTTGCTAACTCAAACATGATAGCACAAAGCAGGATGCCATCTGTTAGAATAATTTGGAACCTCTAATTTTACAATTGTTGGGAGCCCATCATTACTTTTCTATTTATTTAAAATATATATTCAAAAACTTAATGCTTCAGGCTTCATAATAAGGCTTTGGTGATAAGTTCTATAAAAACATGTCGCTATAGTTTTCTCTGTGCTTGTCAGGCAATGTCTTTTACAAAGGAACAAAAGAAACCTCTAATATTGAATCCAAGACATTCAGAACTCAAAGAAAACAGATTGACAAAAACAGTCTATCAATTTTCTTTATTTGTGAGTTCTGGTACATGGAGTGGATGTTTGGACTTCATTATAGAAGTGGTGAATATTGTAGCATCCTGGTCTTGATTCTTCAAGCTGTGTGAGCACTCTTACCCTGGGTCATTCTCAGGCAACATGTGCCCCCAAAGGCACAGCAGACAGGCAGGAGCTCAGTTATTTCAGAGAACCTGGGAAAATGAAAAACATTGGTTGAGATCCAGGGAGCTTATCATACTGCTTAGTATAGCTGCTGGCTAGCAGAACCCATAGGAAGCTGATTTGCCAACTGTCTGAAGGGAGACTTTTATTGTTTTTGTTTTTTGAGAAGGAGTGTCACTACGTTGCCCAGGCTGGAGTGCAGTGGCATGATCACGGCTCGCTGCAGCCTTGACCTCCCCAGTCTCAGATGATCCTCCCACCTCAGTTTTTGTATTTTTAGTAGAGACAGGATTCGGCCATGTTGCCCAGGCTGGTTTCAAACTCCTGGGCTCAAATGATCCATCTGCCTCAGCCTCCCAAAGTGCTAGGATTACAGGCATGAGCCACTGTGTCCGGCCTGAAGGGAGACTGGAGAAGCTCAGTTCTGCTTGGCCATTTGGCTTAAGTATATTTTAGCTATGAACAGAGGTTGAGGTCAGAGATGGAAGAAGGAGAGAACGTCCATTCCTTGGCAAACAACCTCAGAGATACGCTCATGATCACGCAGCTCTTGAGGGGAGCAGGATTGAGATTAGAATTCAGGCTCCCTGGACTTCCAGTCCAGTATTTTTGCCCCTTGGTGTTATGGTGCCTAATTGCCGACACCATTCTATGTCTTCACTTCTGAGTAGATCTCCAACACATCGGAATTTCTTGCCTTTCTCTAAAGAGCTCCAATGACAAGGTTTTCCACGGCACCCATGCTTCCACCAGTTTGACCATTTGATTTTTATACCAACTGTCTCTTCCCCTTCTCCTCTAAATTTATTTATAACTCTTCTTCCACTTTTCTTCCCTCACATTTCCTTCCCATATTCACAAGAAACAGGTAACGTAAGACGGAAGAAGAGCTCAATGTACCATTTTTTAATTTATTTCTTCTCTTTTTCAAGTTCTAGGGATAAAGACTTCAGAGGAAGTCATGCAAACTTACAAATTCTCTTCTTCTTGGCTAGAGTGATGACTCCCTATAGCTCGCTGCCTGGTCCTCAGGCTTTGCCTGTCTGTTTTGGTTTCCTCATCTCTGAGACAGAGATAATACTGTACCTCTCAGCAGAGGGGCAGATAGTTGAACTGGTGATTGTTGGCCATTTCCTTTCTTGGCCAGTCAGCTGCAGTCCCTCTCTATTTCGGGGGCAAGTTACAGCTTAAAGAAAACAACAACATCACCTGACAACACCTAAAAGAAATGTATTCTGCAGAGAAAGTGCATCTCCTTGTACTCTGAGGCTTTCTTCTCACAAAGGCTGTTTATCTATCACAGCTCAGAAGGTTGTGCAGTTGAATTTCCTAATGTGACAGCTGGGTGTTCCAATATACAGATGTCCCGGGAGCCAGGGTGGTGGCAGAATGAGGGGAGCTGGTCCAGGGGATACGTAGGGATCACCAGTAAATACCCTTCCCAGGTGCTTGGGTGGCTTGGGTGCTGTATAGTCTATCACTCTCCCAGGCAGAGCTGCCTCCAAGTCGGGAATATTGTCAACAATTCTGAACTGCACATTTGGAGGTGGTGAAATATTACAGTAAACATGTGATTTTTATTTTTCTAATATTCCTTGCTTCCCTGCTGCTGTCTATGTCTTCTCTTCCACACTCAGCCACATCGGTTCCTGTTGCTCATTTGGCATTCCTGGCTTCATAAATATAAATTTTATGGTTTACTTCCTTGACTCTATCTTAAATGCTTCCCACTCTGTCAGTTTCCCATGCATTTTTGAGCTACAGCCAGTTTTCTTTAACAAGCTGTACGTTCCTTCACAGTCTGTTAAAAACCGCTATTTCTTTACTGCTGTCCTATAGACTCTTATCAATATTTCAAATCTTGTGATCACCAAGTTGCCCAAGAATAGCATCTGCAGTGAAATTAACAGGGATAAAATTACAAGATCTATCAATCTTTATGCTTCACGATGTAAGGAGGTCATTAACTGAGGTCAGGAGAAACTTGCCTGACAGCGAGCTCCTTCAGAATTAGTGCGTTATGGGAACATTTACAAATTAGTCTCATTATATTTAGGAGCATCTGGTATGAACCTCTTGTCACAATCATGATTCTGGGAAGGCAATTAATAGGTTCTTGTGAGTTCTCTGTAACCTCCAGCCTAATTTAAAAAAGAAATTTGGATGCATTTCAGCTATTTTATCCAAAAAGACTTTTCCCCCTCTCTCTATGGTTGTTAATCCAGCAGCCAAGAAGTCCATTATGAATTGTGGGTCTTGATGTAATTGTATAAGTAGTGTCAGTTAACACAAGACGACAATGCCATTACTTGTCTTTTCGTCACATATATCCTACACTTTCCAACTTACTATCGGTCACAGAGTCACAAAACACCAGAACTGGAAGAGAAAACGGGTCACATTCTTCAGCATTTTCCAAAGCCCATTCTGTGGAACACCACTTCTGTGCGATGCTATGAGGTGTGACTTTGCGGGGCAAGGATTTGTGGTCACATCATGGGGTTCAGCTAACTTAAACCACATGACTTTTCTTTACTACATGACTTTTCAGAAACCATTGGATGTCAATGCCCTCTGAGTGTCTCCTAGAGGAGACAGTATGCAGGCTTCTTCATAGGTATTTAAACACAGAATTCTTTTGTCAATTTCTGTGCTTTGTAGCAGGTACTTTTGTAAATGCTGATCCTGTTGCACCCTTTTATTTTGTAGCTGAAGACTCAGCAGAGGAGCAGAGGCTCAGGTAGCACACCAACACATGGCAGAGGCAGCCTCGGGAGCCTTGTCCCCTGATTTCTGGCCCAGGGTTCTCACTGCTTTACTCTGTGCATGCAGAGCGGACCTACAGAGGCCTCTCGTAGTGGGGTGATGCACATCAGCGACTTACATTCACACAGCTTCTTCTGCAGCTTGGCTTCTTCCAGGTCTAGTGGGGAGCCACAGTGGGCTGGCCACTGGCATTCCCAATCCATGTTGGAGGAATCAACTGAGCTATGCTTACGATTAGGAGTCTTCTCATTTTGCCCATGACTGAGAAGGTTTCTGGTATATAAGATTTTCAATGCTAAACCAGTAGAATCTAGGGCAAACCAGGACTAGTTGGTCACCCCACTAGGCTGCTCACCCAGTATCTTGAGGGGTCACTGTGCTGAATAACTTCCTATTGCTTCTTTACCCACTAGATCCTCTCTTCACCTTTTTTACCCTGTTCTGTTTCCCAAAAAGTGATCCCTTACCCTTCGGATTCCAGATGAGCTGGATCAAGGGTGGAATTATTAGGAAGAGGTGAACGTATTTATTCTCCTGCTTCTTCCTTGCCACCGCTGCCAGAAGCTGTCTGCATCCCTTTTCTGAAGGCCACAACTCCTTGTAGATGGTCATCTTTGTGCAGCTACTTCCCACAGCTAATTACCCTGGATTCTGGTTCTAGTAACCACTGGTTCCTCTTGTCTTTTCATTTCTAGGGGTGGTAATAGCTTCCCATTATTGCTGGGCCTGTAATGCTGCAATATCTCTTTTTTTTGTTTCCTTAGATTCTGCCCACAATTTTATAAACAATTCCTTTATTAACTTCTCTTCAAATTACCCAGTTTGAGAGTCCCGTCTGTTTCCTGTCAGACCCCTGGCTGAGACAGTCACTGGTTGATCAGTGTCGCTTTGAGATTCAACTGGCTTTTGCCCGGGCAAAGTGATGGCATGGCTTTGGAGGATGCTGTGAGAGCAAACAGATCTTTCAGTTGAGGACACTTTTCCTCTTCATGCTGGATGGGAAGCCAGGTAAAGGAACTTCTGATCGTAGACAAGACCTACATAGCCAATAATTAGGGGCAGTAATATCTGCCCAACATAACTCTTCGGACTAGCAGCTGTTCCATTTGGAAGCACAGATAAGATAATTATGCGATAATGCTTTCAAAAGTAAGACTTCTTAGTCTTACCTCCATTCCGAGGTTGAGGGGAATAGCTGAGGACCTAATTGCCTGTACACTACCAAACTTTTAGGTGAGCTTTGTATAAAAACTAGAATTGGAGGTAGAAACATATATCTGCAGGCATCACAAGAAGACAGGGGCTGCAAGACTGGCTCCCTTCCAGCCCAGCCTTGTTACTTCTAGGTTTGAATTTACCAGTTGCTTGGTGCACATCCAGGCAGCATTTGGCATTTGATGCAGAGTACTGTAACATGACTATTGCTGTTTGCAGGAAGATGGATATCTAAAAAATCTTGATATTGGACCCAGTTTCATGGAATATGCTGGAGGCATGTTTTCTAAATAACCCTGATCCAGAACCTCATTTCCGGAACCAAAATCTGAACACAGCTTCAGTTTAGTATGATAGTTGCTTCAAGTAGGTGATCTGTCCAGACTATGCAGAGTTCTTTAATATTCATTCATTCATTCATTCATTCATTCAATATAAGTGGACTTCTATTATGAACCAGGTACTGTGCTCAGTGCTGGGGATAATGCAGTGAGCAAGGCAGGCAATGTACCTGTGGAAAGAATATTCTACCAGCTGTGGTGGCTCACACCTGTAATCCCAGCACTTCAGGAAGCCAAGGTGGGAGGATTGCTTGAGCCCAGGAATTTAAGACCAGCCTAGGCAACGTAGTGAGACTCAGTGTCTACAAAAATTGTTTTAAAAAAATTAGCCAGAAGTGGTGGTGTGCATTTGAAGTCTCAGCTACTCAGGAGGCTGAGGTGGGAGGATTGCTTGAGCCAGGCAGGTTGAGGCTGCAGGGAGCCATGATCATGCCACTGCATCCAGCCTGGATAACAGAGCAAGACCATGTCTCAAGAAAACAAAAAAAAATTTTTTTAAGAAAGAATATTCCAGTGCAGGTACCTGAGAGTAACAAACAAGCTGACTAATTTAAAAAATAATTACAAGTTATGACGTATTTTATGTGAAAGGTATAAGTAAGGAACACAGAGAGAGAATGACAGGGAAGAGATGCCTAACTTTAGATGGGGTAAAAGGAATGCTTCCTAAGGAGGTGGCATTTAGGCTCAGAGCGAAAAGATGAGAAGGTACCAGCAGGGAAGGATTCTGCAGGCAAAGAGAGCATGTACGAAGTCACCAGGCTGGCGAAAGCCTCTGAGGGATCAAAGGACCGGAAGACAAGAGGGTAACTGGAGTATGAGCAGCAATTATCTGGGTTTGAATCATGGTTCTGGCACTTAGGCTGTGATCCTGGGCAAGTCCCTTAACTTCTCAGGGCTTGATTTCCTCTTCTGTATAATGGGGATAAGAATAGTACCAACTATTCTTAGCATTAGATAAATTTATTAAGTTAATATTTGCAGAGTCCTTAATATTTTTTATACAGTAAGAACTCTCATTACATAGCCAGTGCTGTTAATATGAGGTTGCAAAGAGAGAGACAGAGAGACACACAAGCCCAGACTGTGTATAGGACTTCAGAGAAATCAGTCACAGATATGATATTAAAAGATAAAATATAGTAGAACATCTTTTTTCAAGGCACAACACAAACTAACGCCTGATGATGGAATGTGAAGTGCATAAATTACTGAATTTATTTTTAAAGACAAATGATGTCTTTTTTGTGGTCTTTCAAATTCATCAGATGTTTATATAGGCAAATAGGGCCCTCTTTGACCCCCTTACTCATCCCCCCCAATAATTCACTCTGATATATATAGAACATTTTTTTCTCAAGGACATTTGAAAGTTCAGAAGTATGGGGTACTATTGATTATTTTAGTAAGTGTACCATGCCTGTCATTTTATCCTGCTTTTGTGCCTCATCAGAATTTAAACCTATTTTTAGTTCCACATGCGCATAATTGTATATGATCTAAAAAAAATCATGGTGAGAATAACATTGGACAAAATCTAAAATGCTCCCTATAGCTTGCATGACAATAGCGTTCATTGCAAGCATTTTATATAGGTTCTTTAGGAATGCCACTGGTTAGTATATTTTATTTTCTAATTTTTCCCATATTTTGAAGGAAAAAAACCACACATCATTTTCATATATGTCTCTACTTACAAAACTGAAATACAAGGTGGTGAGGGAGACAGAAAGATAAGAGAAAATGTCCTCAAGCCATATGTTCAAAAATCTGCTCTAGAGAGAAGAGGAACCAGAATAAATATTTTGGTGAAAATTAGAAATGTGGTTGCACACCAGAAGTTTTCCAAAGCCCTTCATTTTTCTTGGTACGCTTTCTGCACTCAGTTCTAAAACAGTTATTCTTCCCACTGCAAAATTACCTCTTTGGAATAGATTTTAGAATTGGTATATATTCAGGCAGACTGCCCATTCCTAATTCAGAACTTGGGATGAATAGTTTAGAATATTGAATATGACACTCTTTCCAGTCTTGGCCAAGAGAAATCATACACTAAGGGCCTTGACCAGAAAAGCCAATTGGAATAAACAGAGTTGAAACAATGCCTTTTACTGCCTTTCATTTTGAAAGTGCACATTTAACAATAGATGTTAGAAATACTCTGTGTTTTTGGGACTCGGTGACTGTGAATCTCGGTAGGCTTTAGAAGAGTAGGGAAGGAAGGGAATGTAAGATTAAATAACATGTTGGATATTGAGTTTTAACAAAGCTTCTTAACCTTTGTACACAGATGACTGTGATGCAAGGTGGTAGTTGGCTGGGTAGAACAGAATGACTGTCAATAGTATTCTTTGATGTTTTCTAATCTTCTTCTTCTGCTCTTTACTTGCACATTCTACCTTGCTGTTGTTTTGCTGCTGTTTACAGTGTTCTATCAGGTGAGAGACAAACCAGTGGCCATCAGAGGCAGAAAAATGTATTTTGAAAACCTTAACCTAGGTTTACCTCACATTCTTGAACTCAGAGAAGACAGAGTAATATAAAGTTCACAGCTATTGAATAATTCTTAAGTTAAAATATTTTTAATGTCCTGTAAACAATTATAACGACCAAGTGAGTAAAACTGTAGGGTCTTACAAAGTATTTTATTTTAGGGTGACCAACCATCCCAGTTTGCTTGGGACTGAGGAGTTTCCTGAGACATGGGGCTTTCAGTGCTGAAACCAGGATAACTGGGATGGTTAGTCACCCTAATAACACGATGTATCATAGACCTTTTCCTTCTTCCTTCCCCATCCTGGTCTTTCTCCCTCCCCAAAACTGCCATTTGCCTTAGCTCCATATCTGTTAGGATGGTGGCATTCTTGGCAGATGCTATAGCCCTTCCCCTCAGGCATCCAGAGCTCTCTGCCTTTTAGGTCAGTGGAATTTGAGAATAAGTACTCTTAACACTTCTCACAGCAAGTTCACATTCCTTGTAGCACTTGATTTTCATAACAATTCAGAGAAGCAGCAAAGGCAGGTATAAGCCCCATTTGACTGATAGGAAAATAGGAGTTCAGAGAGGTTGCTGGTTACTTCCTGGGATGACACAGCTCGACTTGACCCTCCATCTCCTCACACTAAGGGCAGTGGTTCTTTCAGTTCACAATGCTGAGGCTTCCAAATTTTTGTGACATGGACAGCTGGGAATAGTCTTAGGATAAGAGTCTGAGCTATTCCTGGGGCTGGTAAATTGGATAGTGGAAAAGAACATTAGCTTAGAAGTCATGGGATTTGGGGTGTGTTACTGAGTTGTGAGCGGAGTGTTACTGGACAAGTTGTCATCGGTCTGGGTCTCACTTCCTTCACAGAAAAGTGCTGATGTTGGAGTAGATGAACCTAAGATCCCTTCTTGTTCTAAGTTCCATCCTATCTTCTCTTCGCCATCCATGCCCCCTTTTGGACATGAAGATGAAAATGGCAGAAAACTCTTAGCTGGCTAGCAGGAAGACTGGAAGAGTTAATGGTCTAAGTCAGGCCTGTTGAGCACCTCTTAAGTATTCCAGAACTCCACCTTTTAAGGAATAACTTTGACAGGAGGCTTTAGCTAAATGATCTCTCAATGATACCACTAGTCTTGGGACCAATTATGTGGAGGCATTACAGGGAAAAAGAAATGAAAAGAGTGGACACATAAACCAGAAGAGCAACTGCCTTCAGAAGAAATGATAGTTCCATGTCTTTGATGTCAAAGTTGCAAACTGCAAATTCAGACTAGATAGCCTACTTAAAATATAAGGTCCAAATTCCAAGCAAACTGGAGTTTGCGTATGCTCCTCAGAGACATCCACTGAGAAGCAAATGGGCCTTCCAGCACACTCCCTGCTACCTCTGTGACTCCATGAGAAAAGGCTGTCTTAAGGACATACTTGTCCATAACAGGATGCTGTACTAGATTTTTGGAGTCCTTTGTAAGTTTGGGATCTTAGATCTGTGCACTAGAGATAAGATGATGCTTAAGGGTTTTCCAAAAGAGTTTGCAGAACTTCAGAAGAAGAAATTGGAAAATTTGCCTTCTCGCCTCCATTCTGACACATCAGTGAAGAAGGCAAGGAGGTAACTCGGGGAAGGAGATACTAAAGCTCCCTTGAACCTCATGTACAGCCTTGAGGACAACCTACTTGCTTCCAAACAGCAGCCTTGGAAGCATATTCATGCCTAGAATTGAGCAGCATTTATTTATTGAGGGGTTGCCATGGGCTTCTGGGCTGGGTACTTTCTCCAGATCCTCTAATTTAACCCTCACAACAACCCTACGGGCAGGTACTTTCATGGCCTTTTTACAGCTGAAGAAACAGAGACTTACATTGTCAAGGTTATGTAGTTTGAGATCATACAAGTTGTAAGTGGTGGTGCTGAGAAGACTCAAACCCAGGTTTCTTTGTTTTTTCTTATCTGCACCTATCAGCTGTCTCTATAAGGCCATCCTGAACCACAAATGAAAAAACTTGCTATGGCATCTAACAAGCATAATGGATAAGATTGATGTTCAATAATTAAGAGGAGGAGAGGAAGGAGAAAAGGGACTAAGAGTTTCTTCCTTTGTTTCTACAAATGAACAGTGTTGTAATAATTGTGCGACCTGAGGGCAAATACGCGTCCCCAATTTGTCAAGTATTTGATGGTGGTGATTGTATTTTTCCAAACCCACTTCTCCTTCTGTGAGCCACTTAGCAATAAGCAGGATGGTAAAAGAATGGCAAAGATATCACCCATTTGCTGGGAGGTCTTTTTTATGTACTCTGTGTACTTTGGGTGAAGGTAAGAGAGGGCAGCCAGAAGGAAAGAGCCCTGGATCCAAGGGGTGATGATGGGAGCTTCAATCCCCACTTCTCTTCCATGTTGGACATCCTTAGACTAGTCCCTCAGTGGCTCTGAGCTTTAGTTTCTTCATCTGTATAATGGTCACCACAATTTTATATATAGAAAGAGTCATGAAGAGGTAATATATATGAGAGTTTCTAAAATAATTCTTACTTCCCCATAAATACCTTATGGAGTCTAAATAATTCTTCTGGTAAAGGTTGTGTTACAAACGTAAGCATTTAACGGCCCAGTGAAAACAAACATCCTAAGTCTGCTCCCACCTCAAGGCTTCTGGACTTACTTTTCTTGCCTCCTGGGCCACTCTTCTCCCAGATCTCTGTAGAGCTGCCATGACTCATCATTCAGGTCTCAGCTTAAATGTCACCTGGCAAAAGATCTATCCTGACTGTTCTATCTAAAGAAAAGTATTCTGTCACTATTTCATATTTTGTAATGTTCATAGCACTGCTATCTAAAATTAATTATTTACTTGCTTGTTTATTCTTTTCTCCTTCCATTTGAGTACAAGCTCTTTCAGAGAGAGGGCTTGTCTGTTTCACTTGCTGCTAAGCAGCAGGGGGCTAGATCAGGGCTGTCCAATAGCAGAAGAATCATTACGAACAGTAAAGAGAATAAGGAAAATGCATTTTGATGACACATTTTCTTTAATCTTATATATCTCAATAGCATATCCACATGTCATCAATATAAAATTATGGAGATACTGTGCATTCTTTTTTAAAATATTGACTGTTCACAATCTTATGTGTATTTGACACAGTATCTCAATAGTAACAGGTGTGTCATGGCTGCAGCACTGGGCAGCACAGGCCTGGGAAACTAGCATGCCCAGGTATTCCATATTTGCTGGCCGAATATGTGTGAAAAGATTTGGTTGAGACCCAGCTTGTGTGAATCACTCTAAACCCTTTGTTTTCAAATCAAAGAATTAGAGCTTTAGAGATTATCCCCATCTTCCATCCCAATATAGATGAGAAAATCTTCATCCAGAAAGGGGCAACATTAGTTTCGACATTGTCTTACGGAATGTAGGTGGCCCCATAGAAGGTGGCAGGGCCATGCCTGGAATTCATGTTTTCTCATTCTATAGTGAATGCCCTTTTCAAATACTCATGCTGATACAGAGATTTAAAGAAATCATCTGTGATATAGACTGCATCATTTTATTTCAGAATATACCAAATGATTGTGTACAGCACTTCTTGACATATTTGGGCATAAGTCCAGAGTTTGGCATCAAACAAATAAGTGAATTTTAGTTCCCATTGTTATGAGAAGTCTTTCTTCATACCTTGTTTAATTCAGTCATTTAATCTAGATCACTCTGAGAGCTTGTTTTTGTTGTTGCTGTTGTCGTTGTTGTTTTATGAGGTGGAGTTTTGCCCTTGTTGCCCAGGCTATAGAGCAATGGCGTCATGATCTCGGCTTACCGCAAGCTCCACCTCCGACGTTCAAGTGATTCTCTTGCCTCAGCCTCCTGAGTAGCTGAGATTACAGGCATGCACCACCACGCCCAGCTAATTTTGTATTTTTAGTAGAGAGTAGAGACAGAGTTTCTGCATGTTGGCCAGGCTGGTCTCAAACTCCCGACCTCGTGATCCACCCACCTCGGCCTCCCAAAGTGCTGGGATTACAGGCGTGAGCCACCGCGCCCCGCCCACTCTGAGAACTTCTTAAGAACTTTAGCTAAAAGCTTTAAAAACCAAAATATTCACTTTCTTGCTAGCATTGTATATTCCAAGATGTTAAGAATTCAAATGTCACCCACACACCTGTAGACCATGTGACCACCTTATTCACATTCCTTCCTCTCTTGAATCACTGGGAAGAAGGCGAGCAGCTGCTTGTGAGGTGGCATAATATTGATTAATGGTGTCTACAGGAAATCAGCTCAAGACAATTAATTTTTACAGCACCAGCCCAGTACTTTCAAGCATTCTATTATAAAATTATGCATTGTTAATTGATACTGCTGGGAATTAGGAGCAAAGACCAGTTTGCCAAAAAATAAATAAATAAATAAATAAATAAATAAATAAAGAAGGATACAACTCTGTTGCATATTAATATTGACTTTCTACTTAATAATCCAGTGGGGAGGGGAAATCAGAGCCATGGTCTATCAAACACACTACAGATGAGGAATTATTGCCTGTTTCTTTTATTGTTAAGTTATGAACATTAGGAATTGTGGGCTAAGATAATGAGTTGTCACTTCTGCCAACGGAAACACGGTGCATATTTTGTCAGTCTTCCACTTTTGAACCTCTAGGGGCAAACAACACAGTTCCTGGGCTGCTGTGCGTGTTCTGATTTAATTCTCTTTTGGTGTCTATTTGCATCTTCAGAGCATGGGAGGGCATGGGATTACTGCCATCTTTGCTGTGCAGGGTCTGGGGAAGGAGACTAAAGAGAGACTTCCACAGTCACTACCCACATCTCCAAGGCACTTGCTAAAATACATTACAGAAAGTATCAAGTTGAATGTGGATCCTAAGAATGAGAATTTTCTTGGCTTAGAGAAAAATTATTCTTTGTTATTCTTTTTGAGTTTAAGTAGTTACATTTTCCAATATTTCCCACAGGCCTGCTGCTCCATTCTTTTGCAAGAAAGATTGTCACCCTCATAAATGCATGCTTATGGTCTCTATAATAATATAACCGAGAGAACAAAGAAAGGTGAAGTTTTCTAGAAATTTTCTGTATAAAGCAACAACAATAAAAAGAATTCTATTAATTAAATACTTCTTTTTTTAAATAAAAAATTATGTTTTGTTACCATTTTACAAAATAAGAAAACAAGGTGTAGAGAAATTATTAACTGTGTTCTTTTTTCCTGTCTTTTAAACAAGATTTTTATGAATTTTTTTTTTATTTTTATAGATTCAGGGGGTATATGTGCAGGTTTCTGGCATGGATATATTGTGTAATGGTGAGGTTTAGGCTTCTAGTGTGCCCATCGCCCAAATACTTCACTTTAGTAGTTCAGTAAACAAGGAAAAAATGTGTCTCTTAACAATGGAGAAAGCAGATTAAAATCCTGAATGTTTTTGTTGAACTAAAATGTCTTTATTTTGAGTTTGGCATTTCAGCTTAGCTGCTTTAAATTTCAAGTTTTGCTTTTACATTTTAAACTTATTAATTGATTATCATTCATTGAGTCTTTATTTGATAAGAGCCCTCTAGTTTTAGTAAGATTGGGAAGAGGGGCTGAAGATGGACGAGAAACTTAACTGAGAGGAATCAGCTCTGGATACCCACCAGTGTACTTATTTTTATTTATATAAATCTACAGGATACAAGAGCAATTTTGTTACATGCATAGATTGTGTAGTGATCAACTCTAAGTGATCAACTTAGAATATCCATCACCCGAATAACACACAGGGTACTCATTAAATAATGTCTTATCATCCACCACCGCCCCACCTCCTCACCCTTCCTAGTCTACATTGTCTATCATTCCCCTCTCTATGTCCATGACACCCATCAATTTAGAGTGTGCTCATTCAGAGGCAGTTCGGAGTGGAGTGAAGACTTTAGGCCATGACGTCTAGTGGACAGGGGCCCCACTGCTGATAGCTACGTGATCTTGGACAGGAGTCTTACTCTCTTCAATCTCAGTTTCTTTGTTTGTAAAATACCATCACTTTAGACCCCATCTCAAATTGCCATAGTGAGAAAATACATGTACAACTTCTGTTATGTTCTAAATGCCCAATAAACATCAATGACTATCATCATTACTATAATTTTGTTTGAGTAAAAGTGTCCTTTTTTTTTTTTTTTTTTTTGAGACAGGGTCTCACTCTGTGGCCTAGGCTGGAACACAGTGGAGTGATTATAGTTCACTGTAACCTCCAATTCCTCGGCTCAAGTGATCCTCCCACCTCAGCCTCCTGAGTAAATAGGACTACAAGCACCTGCCACCACACCTGGCTAATTTTTAAATTTTTCATAGAGACAGAGTCTTGCTATGTTGCCCAAGCTGGTCTCCAAATCCTGGGCTCAAACAATCCTCCCACCTTGGCCTCCCTAAGCACTAGTATTAGAGGTGTGAGCCACTGCACCTGACCTTTAGTTCCTTTATCGCAGAGTAAAGCAATCGATGTCTGGGTACTGAAATAACTGTATATTTTTGATATATTACTTTGTAATAGAGGCCTTTTGTCATTTTTTCATTTTCTTAATTGGATTTACTTTTAGTACTCACATATATCTGAGTTTCGAATGTGCACAATATTTGAAAATAATAAAGCCATCTTTAAGATAATTTAAAATATAGCCTTGAACTGATGCCTTGATTATTTTCTCCTGAATTTCTGAGATTTTTAAAGAGACCGTAGTGATTCTACGTCATCCCAGAATGACAGCCCTAATATAATTGCAAAATAAGGGTCAGGGCAGGATGTCACAAATTTTTTGTTTTCTGCAGGCTCTGTCTAAGATTCTCTCTGCACAGTACCATGACAACGGGTTTGAAAGAGAAAAATTTAGTTAATCAGGCAGTTGTTTTAGCTACATGAAGCCAAACAACTGGTTTCAATCTTGTTTTCTTCTGCTTCATTGCATTGATGAGATTCAACCCATACTTCTGACATCATGTGTGTGACCTAAATCACATTCTTTTACATTCTGGAAATGGCTTTAATTGAGTATTTAATGGAGTATTTGCTCTATTCGAAAGACCTTCCTTTGCACATATGTGTGAGGAGAATTGTAATCCAGTGATTATATTTCTGGGAGAGGCTCTGCTTCAGTCAGTGCTGGTGCTTTAAAATATTTTTCCTGTCGTTGGATGGGGGAGTGGGTGGTGACTTTAAGATGGGCTCACCTGAAGTAGTTTCACAGCAATGACAGATGACTTCGATGAAGGCTGTTTGTATGTATTTATTTTCTTATTTTAAGTACAACTCAGCTCTACCCCTGACTAGTTGCCGTATATTGTGTTAGATAAGAATGACTGTTATGAAATAAAATAGAGGCCACTTAGTCTAAGAGTTTAAAAGTAGAGACTCTTAGTAAGTTGCTTCATGTTTCTAAACTCCTGTTTACTTTTTAGTAAAGTATTTTTGTTTGCTTATTTGTTTATTAGAAAGAAACAAAGCAATAGTGCATGTGGAAAATCCTTAGCCCGGTAGCATATTATAAATATGCAATAAGCAGCAACTATTTTTATTTTTTTCTGTGCTCATACCTATGACCTCGGCATGGTAGAACACACACATAAATCTTATTTTCTAACTAATGTGCCCTATTAATCAAAACTTCAAAAAAGTCTTCTGTTCAAAGGGAAAGGGAAGCTGCTAACCAGTATTACTTTTCAATTAAAAATGTTTCTCTGCCCTTCTTGTGCCGGTGATTTTGGTTCCAAGAAGATTCCACATGAACCTTCTGATGTGTGTGAAAGAACAAATAAGAAAAGCTCCTGGAGATGGGCTGAGGAATGACACTGCAGTTTCGCTCCCCACTTCCCCAGGATTTGGTGGCAATGACAAATGGCAACTCAAAGCAGTTTTCCAAAGGCTTCTTTAAAACAAGCCAAACAGTTCTTGTTTGAATTGGCTGTTTACTGTCATTCTTACATGAAAAGAAAGAAATGTTTGGCAAGAGCAAATTTCAGCAGGCTGCCAAAAGGGAGCTTCCAAGAGTCAGTGTGTCACTGGGCAGTCGTTCAATCCACCAGGGGAACATCATTTAAACTCAGCTTGAATGGGCCCATTTCTCCGCATACCGCATGTCTGATGACAGCTATTAAGATTCACACATGGGTTTCAGATATATTCACACCTTTATCATTGTTTTAACTTTTTATTTCAAAATAATCTCAGACTTAAAGAAAAGTTGCAAAAAATAGTATAGAGGTCCTATTAACTTTTTCCTCTGAAACATTGTATATAACCATGGACAATTGCACTCTTATTAATTCAATACCTATTATAGAACTTGCAATATTATTATTAATACAATTTCTCATTCTTCTCAAAATCCTATGCCTGGGTAGAATGAACATTTTGTTCATATTTATGAATGAAGAAATTGAGGCACAGGTCATAGAGCCAGCTAGGGCTGAATTGGAACTGGATTTGGTATAGTTGATTCCCAATCCAGATGTAAAAATAAATGAGTTTAATGTAGAATAAATCATTTACACACACACACACACACACACACATGTTATGTGAATCATTTTGATAATTGGTTTGCTAATAAAATAGTTCTTCCCTCCCTCGTATTTAGTCCACCCTTTCTGTCCCAAATATCCCTAGAACCTATTGCCTGCTTCAAGTACCACTAATATTCCCTAGAATTCAGACGTTCCCTATTCCTTACTTGTATTTTTGCAAAAATAAATTTCTTATTTATCTTCCTGACTCCACGCTCTTGCCAGAGTGTCTTTTTTCCCGAAGTCACTGATCCAATTACATCATTCTTTTGTTTAAACTCCTTCAATAAGCTTATGTGTGTTGTTCACTCATTTCCAAGTACCAAACAGGGTATTCAGCATTCATCATCTCCTTTACTCCACACAACCACACTATGAGGTAGGCCTTACGTCATTTCCTTGGTTCAATAGGATCACAGGTTGAGATTATGTGGTAGCTAAATGGCAGAGTCAAGAGCTGAACTTAGGACTCTAGGGACCTCAGATCACCCAGTCTGCCCATTGCCTATAGGATCAAATCCAGATTCCTGAGCCAGTCCACTAAGATTCAGGCTTGACTTTAGGTCATCTTTGTAGTAATTTGGTTCCTTGTATCCTGTGCTTAGGTGTAACAAATTTCTTGCCCTACCTAGTTGTTTTTTCATACTACCATGCCTGTTCAAATATAGGACTTCTCTCTTTGCCTAAAATGACTGTCCCCATTTTTGCTATTAGCAAGACCTACTTCAAATTCACAGTGGCGCACTAGGATAGAGAGGGCAGGGTGGTGGGAATGCTCCACCTGGGTGCAGGCAGTAGTGAATGCATTCTGTAGACATTGCAAGTAGTAAATGCACTCTGTAGAAAGTTACTATCAAAACTGAGTAAAATCATCTGCTTCTTATTAGCATCAGGTACCAGCAATTGAAAGGATGTCAATGTCAAAAGACTCCTCTCTGTGGGAGGCGTCAGCTACCCCTGCCTAGGTAACCCTCCTGCAGATTCACTATCTCCTTGTTTCTACCGCATTTACTATGGAATCTCCGTTAGAACTGCTGTCAGATTATGTTACAACTACTTCATTGTCTCTTCCTCACTCAGACCATGTGTTTCTGAAATCCAGTGACAATGTCTTAGACACCTTTGTGTTCTGGGTGCTGAGCATAAGGCCCAGAGTACACGTGTGGATAAACGAGTTAAAAAAAAAATCCCGGAATTATTGCCTTTATATCCTTCCTTGGAAGTACTTCTTATTAATAATGAGTATGAATACCTTTGTGTTCTGAAGAAATTTTGTGAAGAAGTATCTAGTATTTTAAAATTATGTAATTACACATCACAACCAGTGATTTCAAAACTGTATGTGGTAACTTTTAAAGATAAAATCTGGATAGTCTAAAGAATCTAGGGGCCGTTAGTTGAGTAACATCAAAGAGGCTTATTCTGTGGAACTCCTGATAACATCATAATGATAATAAGCGCAGCTTTAGAGCTCAAGAGACTGGAGGCCAAGCTCTGCCTCCGCCCCATACGTCACACATACTGATCATGAACAACTGTTTATTCTCTCTGGAACTTAATTTTCTCCTGTATAAAATAAGCGCTGTGCAAAATAAACGTACAAACATGGATAGTGTTTAGCAAAGTGTCTGATACATTATATTACTAATGACGACCACATCTTGAAATTTTGCCCTCATTATTAGTATTTCAGAGATTTCTGTAACAGGAGTTATTTTAGAAATATAAAGTCATTTAATCAATTTATATTAGTTATAAACATAAAACTTTTCATGAGATCATGGAGTAAAAAGCTACCTCACAATGAAGAATTTTCCATAGGCATTACCTTGATTTTAGTCCACTGCAATGTAAACTTCATAGTATGTTGACATGATTGTATGTGGAGCAGATAATTTCTATGTTGACAAGGGTTTAAAACGTCATACATTTTGTAGAAATATTACCTTGTTTAGATTAAACATAAGGTTTATTTGAAACGTCCATAGTAGCGGGTCTATTATCTAACGTGATTGCCATTGGTGGATAAATTCATCAGTAAATTGAAAAGAGATTCGTGAAAATAATATACACATATTTTAAGTATTTATGTTGTCAATTTTTTTTTTTGATGAAAAGCCAGTGTCTTTCCTTTGAGTGTAGGTGCACTGATTGGAATACTCACTCATCTTTCTTGTATAAATTATACCCACAATACATTGTCTACTGTCTCTACTAGTTTCCATTTATTAAAAGCAGAGCTAGAAGTTAAAAGACCATTCTGAAGCTGTCTGAAAGCAGAATCTGTCTAAATTTTTACAAATGTTTCCTACTCTTTCATGGATATCTCACCCACATCTTATTAATTTGCTTTCAAACTTGCTTTTATGAACTCTTTCTAAAGTACTCAACCAGTTTTTTTATAGAAACCAAAATCTCTCTTTCCAAATTCATATTGCCTCAGTTTGTGTGTATTTAATTGTGTAATTCTAATAGTAAGTAAACTGGCATAAACTGACTTGAGAAAAATGTAAGCAACTCATTGTAAGCATAAAACCTGTGTGTAGACATTCTAGAAAATAACCTACTAACCGTAATTGTTCATTGTAACATCAGTCAAATGTCTTATAGAGAAAATGGAGACCATGGCTCAGTCAGGTGTACTAGTTAGGAGCATTGAGAGTGTCAGCTGGATTTAATTTTGAGAGCTTAGCTCCCCTCTATGAACTGAATTTTGCTAATTAGAAATGCTGTGGGATTCAGAGCTTTTGACCCTTAAAATGTTTTAAACTTTTATAACCTTGTTGTGAGGTTATTTCAAGGCAATTCAATTTAAGATGTTGCTTAGTGTTTGAATTTTATCTTTTGCCAAGCAATTTCTCTTTTTATTACAGCACATGGATCTTCTCTAATCCATGTGCCCTAATAAAAATATAGTTTAATTTTAAAGAAGGAATTGGACAGTCGTATCCTGAGGAAACAGTATCTGCCAAACACTTGTTGGGGAAAAACACCAATAATGTCCTAATGCTCAGCTGAACACTCACATCCCTAAATCCTTCCTGAGCAGCCAAGCTTTAAGAACACTTCCTGACACTTTTACCTAATTTGATGTCGAACGTTTTTAATGCAACTCACAGAGAACTGATCTTTTGTCAACTCACATAAGTCTCTTTTGGCCTCCAATTAATACAAATATTGTCTTAAATAGAAACAATTCAATGTTCTTTGTTTAGGCTGAAATCCCATATTTCAAAGGATTATGAAATAAATGTGTTTGCTATAGGGTAGATGAAAAGAAGATCTGGCATTTGAAAATCTTCATATAATTGATCTGATACATTCTTAACTCCTGCTGACGTCGATGAGAAATAAGGGCATGTGTAAAGAGCCAGAGGTCACATTTGAAGTATTTGAAATTTGAAAATGTTGCCAAGAGGGTTGTCTAAACCTTACTGATGGCGCTCATTTGTTGAGCCATTTGGTTGGGAAATATGAAAATTTGCATGACTCTCTATAATATAATAGGTTAGATTGGTGTAAGCTTACAGATTTTTTTTTTCCTTTGTAGCATTTTAAAATCTGGGAAATTTTACAATTAAAGAGTGAAACAGAGGTTGATACTAGCTTATATTATTGCATGACAGCAAATGGCTGGAGCTAAGCAGCAACTGCTGTTATATAGGATCTTTCCCCTCTGATACCCTATGGTTCCCCCATTCCCATCCATAACACGTGCCCATAGCCAGTCATTTCTGTTACCTTCTGACAAATTACCTATAAGCAGGTGAATTTGCAGTTCCTCTCATGGACTGTAACATTTTGTTTTTTTAAATGTAAGTTTTGTATACAAAGATGTATTTATCTAGAAGGATTAGGTTCTTCCAGTGTAATGAGTTGTTCCTTCTGCTGTCTGCATCAACACTTTCAGGCTGTTGTGTTGTACCTTAACCTACTGCAAACACTCAAAGCAGAAGTTGCCTCCCCCTCACATTAAGAATCCCAGTTTAGACAGATTTAAGAATTTACAGATTTAAGAATTTACAGCTTTAACGTAGACGTGCCATCTTGCAAATACATCTTCAGATCAATATCTTCCTAAACCCAAGGCATATGTGGTCATTTACCTTTTGAGTGCCCTGCGCATTCCTGGGTTTCCTGATTCTTCAGATTACATGCAATTTGCATTGTGTTTTCTTGGTGACGGTATTGAAGTATGGAGAGAACCCCAGAATTAACTCGGTTTTTGTCCTGATTTCCTGAAACATCTGAACAGGTTGCCCTTGACCAATGTCCTTGTTACTAAGACTTTTTGATGGTGCTTCCCCAGTGGTTTGGCATAAGGAGCATCAGGGTTGGAGATCATCCCAGAAGGAGAGGGGATCTGAGGACAAAGACAGACTAAAGATAGTGGGGAGGTTAGAGAAAGTGTGACAAGTAGGATCAGGCTAGGGGCGCTACAGGAAAGGTACAGCTAAGGACAACAACTAGAGTGGAAGTAAAGCTAGAAATGAGTGGAAAGTGAAAAGAAAGAAGAGTTTTCTTGTCTGTTTGTATACTTACTGCTAAGGCCAGGCATTCATTTCTACTAGATATGAAATGGGTGAACCAATCTTCATACCTGGGATTGTATGGAGGCTGAAGAGAAAAAAATGATTTCTAAGGAAACAGACTTGTATTTCCAGTTACTTAGAACCCTTCACACATATTTAAAGTTTTATTTTTGGTCATTAGCAAGTGCAAGGATAAATTGGCTAATGAGAGTCTTACACTTAAGTGGCTTCTTAATCCTTAAATTCTCTTAGTCTGCAGACCAGTGTGTCTGTCCATGGGAGATGCCAATATTAGCAAAGGTAGTTCTTGTCGCCTATTTACAGCCCTCTTTCTGGGAACCCTGATTAGTACACATGATAAAACTGCTTGAAAAGGAATCTGTGCATGAAAGAAGGTGGGGAAATGGGCTGTGGTATGACTGGAGGAAGCAGAGCTTATATGGCTAAATAGCTCACTTTTAAAATCCTGATATAAATAAAATGTGTTTCTTAATATTATTGTTTGGCTATTTTCCCGGGTAAGTGCATGAACCATACATCTTTGACCTTGGCTCTAAAATATGAATTTTTATCTTGCAAGAATGTAGGGTCACGGGTTATAGATCATGGGTTGTTTGAGGTGAAAAAGACTTAGAGATCTGCTAGTCCAATCCTTAATTTTATGGACGAAAAAATGTATTCCAGTCTCTGTCATATTTAAATAACTCTGAATACATTGGAACATATGAGGTGATATATCTGTTTTAATTTATTTTTTTGGAGAGGGAACTTCTGGGGAGCCTTCTTTGCTCATGCTCCAGTCTGGATTCGTGCTTTCTGAGACTGGGCACAGGGGTCACCCTGGGACTTCATTACCACCCTAGGACTTGCTTTGCCTCTCTCTTATGTGGGATCTTGAGTTTCCTTGTTTCTATGTCTTTCTCTTTTTTGGTTTATGTATTCCTTTTGGTGGAGAACACATTATCCTGCATCTTTTAGCGTATCGGGGCATAGATGATAAAGGTTTTGAGGTCTCCCAAGTTTAAAAAGTCTTTATCTCCACACTTATTGATAACTCGACTAGATATATGTCTGTATTAGTCTGCCCTCATGCTGCTAATAAAGACAAATCCAAGACTGGGTAATTTATAAAGAAAAGAGATTTAATTAACTCACAGTTCCACATGGCCGGGGAGGCCTCACAATCATGGAGGAAGGCGAAAGGCACATGTTACAAACTAGCAGGCAAGAGAGAGCTTGTGTAAGGAACCCCCCTTTATAAAACCATCAGATTTCATGAGATGTATTCGCTATCACAAGAACAGCATGATAAAAACCTACCTCCGTGATTCAATTACCAGGTCTCCCCCATGACACATGGGAATTATGGAAGCTGCAATTCAAGATGAGATTTGGGTGGGGACACAGCAAAACCATGGCAATGTTTTAGTCCATTTGTGTTGCTATAAAGGCATACCTGAGGTGGAGTAATTTATAAAGAAAAGAAGTTAATTTGGCTCATGGTTCTGCAGACTGTACAGAAGTTCAGTGCCAGCATCTGCTTCTAGTGAGGTACTCAGGCTGCTTCCACTCATGGTAGGTGTGTGCAGAGATCACATGACAAGAATGGAAGGAAAAGGATGGAGGACATGCCAGGCTCTTTTTAACAAGCAGCTCTCCTGGGTACTAATAGGGTGAGAACACACCCATTACAGCAAGAGTGGCACCAGGACATTCATGAGGTATCCTCCTGCATGACCCCACACACCTCCCATTAGGCTCCATCTCCAACATTGGGGATCAAATTTCAACATGAGACGTAGTGGAGGAAAACACACCATATCCAAACTATAGCAGTACAAAATTTTGGAAATCACTCCTCTCTCTGAATTTTGAAGACATTGTGTCTTTGGGTTTTAGCTTCTAGTGTTGGCATTAAGATGTCTGATACCAATTTGTCTCCTGATTCCTTCTATATGACAGTTTTTCATTCTAGCAGTTTTTATTGCTTGTATACTGGTGATGGGTCTTCAATCGGTCTTTTTCATTATACTGGGTACTAAGTTAGTCCAATAAATCTGGAAACCTTTGTCTTTCCATTCTAGGAATTTGGTATAAATTATTAATTTGATAATTTTCTGCCCTCTGTTTTTTTTCCTGTGGTCTTTCCTTTCTTTCATTTTCAATATCTACTCTTATCTCTAATGCTATAATGATAATTTTCTAAGTTTTCTTATGATCATATTTTTGTATCTTTTCATCTTTGACGGTCATTTTTAATGTATTTTCCACCCTCTTTTTATGTTAGAGAATTTTCTTATTTACTTGGTAATTCTAATTTTTCTCTTACTGATAAGGAATGAGGAACTAAAAAAAGGTTTTAAAGTTTATGAGCAAGGATGAAAAACTTGTGAACTGCTAGGTTCGTGTGTCTATAATTCCTTGTAATAGATTTGGGGAGAAAAATGAAAGGAAATGCACTTGTTCAATCCATAATGTTTCGCTGGATGTTCTGACTGGTATATTCCAAACTAGCTGCAACATTACTAGAGCCTAATAAAGCTTTGGTGCTTCTCTTCCAACTTGCCTCCCTTTACCAACATCCTATCTCTCTCTCCTTCCTTATCTATCTGTGTTCATTCCTTCTTTTTTTTTTTTTTTTTTTTTGAGACGGAGTCTCGCTCTGCCGCCCAGGCTGGAGTGCAGTGGCCGGATCTCAGCTCACTGCAAGCTCCACCTCCCGGGTTCATGACATTCTCCTGCCTCAGCCTCCCGAGTAGCTGGGACTACAGGCGCCTGCCACCTCGCCCGGCTAGTTTTTTGTATTTTTTAGTAGAGACGGGGTTTCACCGTGTTAGCCAGGATGGTCTCGATCTCCTGACCTCGTGATCCCCCCGTCTCGGCCTCCCAAAGTGCCGGGATTACAGGCTTGAGCCACCGCGCCTGGCCCCATTCCTTCTACCATATTCATATCATGTTCAGGGGACACTTGTTCGGTATATTTGTTTTTCTTTAGCATTTCAAGCAATTTGGAAAAAAGCAGTATGGAATACAGTTTAAAAAATTAGATTTAAGGCTGGGCGTGGTGGCTCACGCCTGTAATTCTAGCACTTTGGGAGGCCGAGGCAGGTGGATTGCCTGAGGTCAGGAGTTTGAGACCAGCCTGGGGAACATGGTGAAACCCCGACTCTACTAAAATACAAAAAAATTAGCTGGGCATGGCAACGGGCGCCTGTAAACCCAGCTACTCAGGAGGCTGAGACAGGAGAACAGCTTGAATCTGGGAGGCAGAGGTTGCAGTGAGCCGAGACTGCGCCACTGCACTCCAGCCTGGGAAAGGGAGTGCGACTCTGTCTCAAAAAAAAAAAAAGAAAAAAAAATTGATTTATAACTGTCAAGGTTTGTCTAAGGCCAGTTAGGATGATATCACCAAATATCAGGTACCCTCCATTTAATTCGATAACAATGTATTGAGCTCCCGTTCTTAGCATTCCACATAATTACCACTGAAAGAAAAGTAAACAAATGAAAAATAAAATAGTACACTCTGTCTCACAAGGCTTACATGCTAATATAGTCATGCATCACTTAATGATGAGATTACATTCAGGTAAATGCATCCTTAGGCAATTTCACCATTGTGTGGACATCATAGAGAGTACTTACACAAACCTAGAGAGGTGTAGTCTACTACTCACCTAGGCTATATAGTGTAGCCTATTTATCCTAGACTATAACACCATACAGCATGTTACTGTACTGAATATTACAGATAATTGTAACACAGTGGTAAATATTTGTGTATCTGAACACATCAAAACAAAGAAAAGGTATGGTAAAAACATGATACAAAAGATTAATAAAAAAAAAAAAAGGTACACCTACACAGGATACATACCTAGAATGGAGTTTGCAGGACTGGAAGTTGCTCTGGGTCAGTGAGTGAGTGACTGGTGAGTGAAAATGAAGGCTTAGGACATTACTATTCACTACTGTAGGCTTTCTAACCACTGCATACTTAGTCTACACTAAATTTATAAAATCTTTTCTTTCTTCAATCATAAGTTAATCTTAGTTACTGTAACTTTTTTCACTTTATAAGCTTTTAAATTTTGTTAAACTTTTGGACCTGTAATCTCAGCACTTTGGGAGCCCAAGGTAGGAGGATCATGAGGTCAAGAGATCGATTCCATCCTGGTCAACGTGGTGAAACCCTGTCTCTACTAAAAATACAAAAATTAGCTGGGCATGGTGGTGCACACCTGTAGTCCCAGCTACTCAGGATGCTGAGGCAGGAGAATTGCTTGAACCTGGGAGATTGCAGTGAGCCGAGATCGCACCACTGCACTCCAACCTGGCGACAGAGCGAGACTCCATATCAAAACAAAACAAAACAAAAACCCCACAAACACACTGTACAGCTGCACAAAAATATTTTTTTATGTCCTCATGCTATGAGCTTTACTCTATTTTAAAAATTATTTATTTATGTTTTAACTTTTTAAACGTTTTTGTTAAAAACTAAGACACAAATTCACATGTTAGCCTAGGGCTACCCAGGTCAGGATTATCCATATCACTGTCTTCCACCTCCACATCTTGTCCCACTGGAAGGTCTTCAGGGACAATAACACACATGGAGTTGTCATCTCCTATGATAACAACGCCTTCTTCTGCAATATCTCCTCGAGGACCTGCCTGAGGCTGGTTTACAGTTAACATTTTTTTTTTTAAGTAGAAGGAGGACACTCTAAGATAATGATTAAAAAGTATAGCAAATACATAAACCAGTAATATAGTTGTTTGTTATCATTATCAATTATTATGTACTATACATAATCGTATGTACGAAACTAACACAGGAACAGAAAACTGAACACTGCATGTTCTCACTCATAAGTGGGAGTTGAACAATAACAACACATGGACACAGGGAGGGGAACATCACACACCGGGGCCTGTTGAGGGGTGGGAGTCAAGGGGAGGGAGAGCACTAAAACCTACATCTAGGCTTAAAACCTAGATGATGAGTTCATAGGTGCAGAAAACCACCATGGCACACGTATACCTATGTAACAAACCTACACGTTTTGCTGCACTTGTATCCCAGAACTTCAAGTAGAATAAAATAAAAAATAATTGTATGTATGTAGACTTGTATAGGACTGGCATTGCAGTTTTATTCACACCAGCAGCACCACAAATGCATGAGTAATTTGTTGCTCTATGATGATATGAGGATGACTATGATATCGCTAGACAGTACGAATATTTCAGCTCCATTGTAATCTTATGGAACCGTCATTGAATACACAGTCTGTCATTAACCAAAACATTGCTAATCAGCGCATGACTCTACTTTCTGCCTGAGTCATGACATTGGACCTGCTACTACTCTTTCCATTATTTTAATGGAAACTCTGAATTAGCTCACATAAACATCAAATTAATTAAGGTCCTCAAAAGTTTAAAATTGGAATTTTATCTCAGCTTTTTTCCTGTGATCATTGTATGATTTCGGAAAATACTAACTCTATGTTGAACTTCTCTGTATTGCCTCAAACTGCCTCGCACCACGCTTTCCCTAGCAGGTGTGCCGTATGGGTTTGTGGTTATGATGCTGACAATAAAACTCTGGTCAATATGACTATAATCTCAGATTTTGATAGAAAAATCAATGCCTCACTTAAACGTCGGAGGTAAGGAGCAGGCAACAAGATCCCACTGTAATTGCCACATGTGGTGAAGGAGATTCAGAGGTTAGGATCAGGTCCAGAGAAAGGGAGCATGGTAGTACTTGTACCTTCTTGTTATTTCTCAGGTAAACAGTTTCCATGGTTCCCCAGTGAATATCGTTACTGGGACAAATAACAGAAGCAGTGATTGACTGGCTCAAAGTCAGATCTTTCATTTTTCATACCTCGTCAAGATTGTCCCACACTAAGTATTTTATAACCTCTTATCTGCTGGCACTGGATGGAGTAGACGCTGAGTTTTCTGACCACAGCTGTATTTTTGGAATGTCATGTTAAATACAGAAAGGACAGTGTAGATTTTCTCCTAAGAAATGGCAATTTGAATGAAAGTCTGCCTGTACATGATGCCAATTAAAGATCTATGTATATATGGTGACTATAGATAATAATAATTTACTGTAATCTTGAAGATAGATTTTAAGTGTTTTCACCATATAAAATAATGGGTGTGTGAGGTAATGCATATGTTAATTAGCTCAATTTAGCCATTCCACAATGTATGCACATTTCAAAACAACAGTTTTACATGATAATTACATACAATTTTTCAAAATCTCTCTTTTACTTTATGAGACAGGCTCTTGCTCTGCCACCCAAGCTGGAGTGCAGTGACATGATCACGGCTCACTGCAGCCTTGACCTACTGGGCTCAGGTGGTCCTCCCACCTCAGCCTTCTGCGTACCTGGGACTACAAACGCACACCACCATGCCTGGCTAATTTTTTTTTCAGTAGAGAGAGTGTCTCACTATGTTGTCCAGGTTGGTCTCTAACTACTGGCCTCAAGGGATCCTCCTGCCTTGGCCTTCCAAAGTGCTGGGATTATGAGCATGAGCTACTGTGTGCAGCCAATTATAAACCATTTTTATCTGTCAAGTAAATAAATACATAAGAAAAGAAATAATGTGTACATTCACATATATGTATTATACATGTTTGTACAGTCAAGTCTCTTTATTCAAAGTCGTTACATTCTGTATGGTCACTGTGAATACTCAGTATCAAATACTGAACCATTACTTCTAGGAAAGGTATATAGTTAGATTCCCTGTGGGCTCACGATATTCATTCTTATCAACTGCTCAATACATAACCTTGTTTTATGTGGTTATTTATTTCATATATATTTTGATTCATATGCCTTGAACTCGTAGCCAACAGCACTATAACTCATGTTTAAAGGGAGTTTATCTAACACACATGTTTTCTGTGTCAGGAACATCACATCCTCCTTGCACTCAGGAACAGTAGACAGCACTTTAGCACTACAGTTGGGGGCCATTTTAAACAGTGAAATCACCACCAAAAAGTACAAAAAATGAGAAAACCATGGCACTGAATAGACTGTGGAAAGGACGCTTGGTAGCAGTATGAGAGCTGAAACAAGAAGGCAAAGTATTGTGGCCTTGTTCACCTCGGTTGGGACTGCATAGGCAACTACAATTTTTTTGTCATTCTGAGTATGTCTATGAAAACATCACAGGTATTGATTTTGGAGTGACAAATTTTATCAAGTCGGCAAATTTGCAAATACAGAATCTGTAAGTCCACCAATAATGAGGATTTTCTGTGTGTGTATCTGTGTGTGTGTGTGTGTGTGTGTGTGTGTGTACTATGGGCAAACAGCAAACAAAGGTAATCCCCCGAGATTGATTACCTCTTCAGCTTCACAGGTGCATAAAAACTGACAAGCCTGACCTTGACCTTTTGCCAGTGGAAGGACAGATCCTATTCCTATCAGCTATGGCAGCCAACATGTCACATGAACCTCCAGGTTTGTTTTCCTTTCTCCCTGTTTCAGTGGGTTCTGTTTTATGAAAGAAGACAGGTGAGTACACAGTGACCAATATTTTGGGCTGATATCAGGTAGGCATTGTTGAAACAGCTGAAGCAAGCTTCTTTCTGCCTGGGGCAGAGATCTTAAACTCTAACTACTATGAGCTGCCTGAATTGCCAGAACCATCTGCTGTTGAATTATTTAGTAATACCACATAGGCAGGGTTTGATCAGTTTCATTTCTTTGTCCCAGTTCATGACATTTAAAAAAATCTACTCTGCTTGAATAATTTCTATTCTTGTCACATGGTACAGTGACTTACTTGGATCTGGGGGGAAAGACCAAATCATGTGTTAACTTGTGGGATCAGGAGGAAACTATAGAAAGAAACATGGCTAATTATATTCACCCATACTATGGATAAGTAAATTGTGAAAGCTGTCAATATTTGGTAGACTCATTTTAACTGTGTAAAATAAATTTGTGGCAACAGTGGACTTTAAAAAAATTATTATTTTATTTTTTATTTTTTGTATAGTTGGGCGGGGAGTCAGTCTCACTGTGTTGCCCAGGCTAGTCTTGAACTCCTGGCCTCAAGCGATCCTCCTGCCTTGGCCTCCCAAAGTCCTGGGATTATAGGCATGAGTTGCTTCATCTGGCCTAAAATTTATTTTTAATTGACACGTAATAATTGTTCATATTTATGGGGTACAGTGTGGTATTTCAATACATGTATACAATGTGTAATGATCAGATCAAGATCATTAGCATCACCATTGTCTCAAACATTTATCATTTCTTTGTGTTGGAAATATTCAAAATCCTCTCTTCTAGCTATATGAAAACATACAGTTAAGTTATTGTTAACTATAGTCACCCTGTAGTGCCATAGAAGCCTAGCACTTCTTCCCCCTATCTAGCTGTAATTCTGTATCCGTTAACCAACACTTTCCTATGCTCACTTCCTCCTACCCTTCTCAGCCTCTAGTAATCACTATTCTATTCTCTACTTCTATGAGATCAACTTTTTTAGCTTTCACATATGAGTGAGAACATATGGTATTTATCTTTCTGTGTCTGGCTTATTTCACTTAACATAATGTTCCCAGGCTCCCCTATGTTGCTGTGAATTACAGGATTGCATTCTTTTTTATGGTTGAACAATATTTCATTGTGTATATATGACACATTTTCTTTATTCATCTGTTGATGGACACATAGGTTGAGTCCGTTTCTTGGCCATCATAAATATTCCTGCAATAAACATGGGAATGCAGATAAAGAACTACCATACAATCTAGCAGTCTCACGTCTGGTTATATACAAAGAAATTGACTTTTTAAAAACTCCACTGACAACCGATTTTGAAAGTTGTTTTCTGACTCTCCTTGAATGTTGCCAAGGGACATTGGTATTTTATAACACTATGTCAAAGAGAAGTAATAGTATGGGGTGCATTGGAGGAGAGGAAAAATCTAGCATGTTCCTCAGAACCTTTTGTAGTTTAAAGTCCATGAGTGAGAGAAGGGTATTAGAAAAAACACTAGTTAAGAGCTGATTCTGATCCTGAGAGGACTAATCACATGATTTTAGATGGATCTTGGCACCATTTTAATCTTCAGGGATATTAGTCTTTGGATTGGTCAGGAGTCCTTTTCTAAGTGGAGAAAACCTGTTCAAAGGCTTCATGGTGAAAGGAAATGTATTGGTTTTCATAGAACAATGAATGTTCTATGTAGGCTTTAGGTATGGCTGGATCATGGGGTTCAAATGATGTTATCAAGAGTCAATTATATTTTCTCCTTCCCTCAGTTCTGCTGTTCTCCCTGTTGGTTCTTCTCTTACATTGCCAAGTTGGCTTACATTCTAAAAATCACAGTAACACCATTAGAAATGAGCTATTGTGTGTGACTGACAATATTACAAAAGTCCCAGAATTTAATCCCTTTGTTTCTTTTTTGGACCTGATGTTCATCCCTGAAACAATCACTACAGTCCAGGGAATACAGTGCTCTGATAGGTCAGACATCCATCACTTGACTGTTTCTAGATTCAGGGCAGGAGTTAGTGCCACATCTAAAACTTGGAATAAAAGTAGGGTAGAGATTATTTTTCAGAGAAAATCAGAGTATTGGTGTCAGAAGAAAAGTAAATGAATGCTGGGCAAGCAAAATAATAAATGCCCATCTTGGTTCTATTAAAACCATTGGCTTGCTATATACTTAAATTAAGATAATGAATATTGAAGTGCTTTGGAAACAACACATGAATGTAGTATATTAATATAATTATTATTACTATATATTAATAGCATCAATTTAAACATATATGTTTATATTTACATGTATATGTATATAGATCTAATGACTACTGTTTAGTAGGTATTATGGAAGATATCAATGTGAGTAAGAAATAATGCTTGTTCTCAATGAATTTTAATGTAGCTGGGATATTGACAGGAAAAAAATCATTCATTGTAACAAAAAGCAGGAGGAAATAATTACTAAAGAGCAATGTGAGTGGGGAAAGCAAGGAATGTTGGAATATATTAATTTTGAGCAAAGAAAGTTTAGAACATAGATCAGCGCCTTAGTAAACCAGATCTCACAGTTCTTGAAGAGAGCATGGGAGCCTCTGCTATCTGCAAGGGCAGAAGGAACAAGAAATATAATAGAAAGGGGATGAAATGGACAACAGAGTTGGAGATGAAGAGGAGAGAAAGGAGAAAAATAATAGCGTACAGAGAGACGAGGAGTACCCAGGGGTAAGAATGTGGAGGGTTCATGTCTTGTGGTTTACAACAGTCAGAATTAACTGTGAAAATTAAAAAACTCAGGGAAGCACTGCTTCTCCTTGACCTTCAGAAGCAGTCTCTAGCTGGGGCCCAGAGACACTCATGAACAAGCCAGCAAGCTCCACCTGGGACTCTGAAGCACGCGACTGGCACAATTCTTTGAGGATTCATCAGAAGAGTGTTTGCTAATATGCTGCCTTTTATTTCTCTTTCCAAACATTTATGATCCCAAAATTAATACTTTGCTCTTTATGTGTTAAATGATGTTTATGCTCAATAATATTTTATTCACATTGCACATCAAGGTTGCACAATGTAGGGATGGAAATAAGTTGGTCTTGAAAGTTGAGTTGTGTACTTAAAGCTTCAGATGAAAAGAATTTATATACTATCACAGCCCATTGATACCTCATTTATCAGAATGCCACTTAATCAGCCACATCGACTATTGGTAGCTTAACTAAGAGCCAGGGGAAGGAAAGGGAATCTGAGCCATTAAAAGTGTAGCTATCATGCCCAGTCACTAAAACTCCTGCATTTACTCTTGAAAGAGTCCTTAAAGGCTGATTTACAATCCTGTCTCACACACACACACACACACACTCACACACACTCACATACTCCCTAACATTTACTCTACTTGTACGTAGCAGATTAGATAGAACTAGGGATTCAGAACAGGATTCAAAACTAAGGATTCAGAACAAGAGCATTTGGGGTGGCTGAGAAAGAGTCTTAGAACCATCAGACTGAAATGATGCTGAACAGCTGAAAATAAAAAGGAAAGTAAAGAACTATAAAAAGCCAAATCAAAATGAATGCATGAAAATATTAGGATACTGAGAGTGCCGCAGAGATACATGTTCCTGATGAGGGAGCCTGTGTTATCAAGAAGCAGCCACGGTCAATACCTTCTGCTTTAAATGGCAAAAGATAAGTCATATATTTGTAATTTGTATGTATATAATTATATAATATGTATTAACCTTATAAAGTTGTAATTTATATTTTTGTATTATATATAATTTAAATTTTTTTCTCTATTTGATGTATTTTTAAGAAGTTGATGCTTAATGCAGTAAATTTCAGTTATTTTGAAAATTCATTTACCTATAACTTACTATTCTCTGTTTCTGTTAAGTGAGAGATTATGGCATTTTATGATTTAATCTCCCCTGATATCCAATGTTTCATGAAGGAAGGAGTATGCCCAGGGAAGAAACAGTGGTACATGTGTATTTTTTAAATGTCTTTTTTCTATTTTGTTAGTTAACATTGTTTTCCAGTAAAGCAGCAAATCAGAAACTGGCTTAATCAACTACTTATCACTGAGGTCTTTACTGCTAATAAAACATGCTTCACGTTTCATTATAAAAGTTCCTCCCCTAAAAATGGAAACTTCTTTCTTTGTGGGGAGAAGCTGGAATTCTGGGGTTTGAACTTCAGTGGAGACCTAAGCTGTAGCCAGTATTCTTGGGTTTCTATAGTTGTCACTTGGCAGAAATCACAGGGCTATATCCTAGGGGGCTCTTGGCTATTTCTTCTTTATCTGCTGGAGTTCCTAATTCCTCACTTTGCTAAAAATGAGACAAATACCTAGCAACAAGCCTATGGTTATGCAAATGAAGTTATAATTTAAAGCTCTGTGCAAATCTCGATAGTGATGAATACAAGCAGAGATATTCCATATTCAGTGTAGAATGTTAAGGTGTCAGTAAAGAATGAAAGGGTCTGATTCCCTCCAGATTCTTCTGCAGTGGCTTCAGATGTACATTTAATTATAGCTTCAAGTCAGGTATGTTAACATCTAATATCCTTGTTGAGGATGACTGTACTTTGCTGGATCAGTTCACCAATCTTTCCTTGTGTCCACTTGAGACTCAAAATGGTGAACTGGATAAATATACACAATCCATGTTATTTTTTATTGTTAACAAAATATTAAAATAACCTGAATACAGGATGGGTAATATTGACTACAGGTAAGCCTAGGCTGAACCTCTACTTTGACTGTGTTTGAAATCCACAACTATGAATATTTCTGCCAAGAAATACGTTACCTTGACTAATGGAAGGCAGTGGCATAGTGGACACCTTTTCCTCCTGCCTCATAGAGGTGTGGCTTTATAGATAGAAGGTGGGACATTCTTTCTTCTTTCTTTTTTTTTTTTGAGATTGAGTGTCACTCTGCTGCCCAGGCTGCAGTGCAGTGGTACAATCTCGGCTCACTGCAACCTCTGCCTCCCAGGTTCAAGCAATTCTCCTGCCTCAGCCTCCCGAGTAGCTGGGACCACAGGCATATGCCACCATGCCCGGCTAATTTTTTTTTTTTTCTTTTTTTTTTTTGCAGTTTTAGTAGAGATGGAGTTTCACCGTGTCAGCCAGGATGGTCTTAATCTCCTGACTTTGTGATCCGCCCACCTCGGCCTCCCAAAGTGGTGGGATTACAGGCGTGAGCTACTGCAACCGACAGAAGGTGGGACATTCTTCACTAGCCTAAACTTTGTTCAATTCTGAGTTTGATCTCCTGCTCTCAAGTGGTAAGCTGAAGTTCACTCAGATTTTAAGAGCAAAGACTATCCCCCTAAATGTGCTAGTTGGCAAAGGATTGGGCTCCTTATGTAGATGTTAATGGTTCAGATCAAAAGCTTTCAAAAACTTGAGTAAAAGAAATAATCTGTTTCTTTACACATAGTTTTCAAAAAGTATCCTTTCTTACCAAAAAATTTTCCTCTGTGGTTTAATAGATGCCAAGACTTTAGATTTTCAAGACGTTGGAGATTAAGATCTCCTGTGAGTTCCCCTCATTAATCCATATTGCCCTTGGTTTATTCCAAGGATGTTAAAGCATGAAGAAGGCTTCGGGCCAGCTAATACTCAAGGCCAGCATGCACTGCTCCCATCTGGTGCAGGGAAAATCATGACACATTGTTTGCTTCTTCAAAACAGGTTCTCAGGGTCAAAAAAAATGCATATCTCATTAGTTCTTTAAGCCACGCAATTTCATAATTGAGGTTTAATAATTTTAATGTTCAGATCAGATCCTTCATCAGAACCTCCAACCTCATGGCTTGTGTTTGGGATTTGGGATAACAATGTGGTGACAAAGATTCACTGTGCAGAAAAAATAAAAGATATTCCAAAGGAGGTATTTTTAATTTAGTAAAAGAAAGCTTTTCCGGAGAAATGAGGAAGTGTTTGATTTTTCTAGCTTTTATCTTTTGCCATGGATATACTGCTGAGGCAGATGAAATGCCTTGTTCCTCAGGTGCACCAACATCACCCTTTAATGACAAGCAATTAACTTCAGTTAAAAAAATGATGCTCTGGCGAAAATGCAGGGGATGGAGCAAGATTGCCTGTAATCTCTTATGAAGAACCCAGGAATCTGACCTTTAGAAGCATGCAAAGGAGAGGGAAAAAATTCAGAGTAGATCTTTTGGAAGAGAGCGTGGGGAACATAACTCCTATGGAGGCCTAAAAGGTAAAGGACAGGAACACAGCTGGGCAGGGAAAATAACTAAGCAAGTCCCACCTGAGTGGTACAGGATGTGAACTGCAGATGGCAGGTTATACCCCAAAGGGTCAGCAACTGCTCAGAAAGAGCCCGATTTAGGCCATGCAGAAATGTGGGCTCAATGATGCTCCATCTAGGAAATACTTTCAAAAAAGATGAAGATCCAGATCTTATGTAAAATCTCCTCATATGTAAATGTTTGTCCAGATTCATAAAAACATGATATGGCCCAGCAGAAAATGATGGAGGTTTGCACTTTTGGGTTTAGAATGTCAGTATTACACCAAACTTCTTATGAAGTCCATGGTCACATGTTGTTCAAGTGGGCAGTTTGTGGTCCCAAAGAACAAAAACTCAAGCATATATAGTGTATGTATATGTGTGTGTGTGTGTATGTGTGTGTGTATATATAAAATTTTGGGGGGTGAAAGTAAGTATACAACTGGCTGTCTCATAAACCTTATGTATGACTGGAAAGAAATTATCCCCTGGGCTCATGGGGACAGGACTGGGAACCAGAAATTGGGAATTGTAGTAGTTTGTGGTCCCAAAGAACAAAAATTCAAGCATATATAGTGTAGTATATGTGTGTGTGTGTGTGTATATATATATATATATATAAAATTTTGGGGGGTGAAAGTAAGTATACAACTGGCTGTCTCATAAACATTATGTATGACTGGAAAGAAATTATCCCCAGAGCTCATGGGGACAGGCCTGGGAACCAGAAATTGGGAATTGTAGTATTTGTCTCTGTGTCTTTCTGAAGCCACATGGTCCTATGTTTCTGCCTTTCCAGAAACACCTCTCCATTTCTCCCTGCGGACTGGCTTCCTCTTTTTCTAGGTAATGCTGCTCCACATACATGACTTTTTAGCTCCAGAACCTACCAACTATGAATGGCAGTCTCTATATCTCATTCTAGAGAACTAGATTGGCTGAGCTAAGACTATGAATTGGTTCCCCTGGGTAAACAGCTGTTTGCTGGTCCAACTAGCAATGGCTGGACAGAGACTGAGTTAGGTTGAGGCAGAATGTAATGTAATCAAAGATTCATTGGCAGGTTAGATTAAGACAAAAGGGAAAGTTAAATGTGGATATAGACTGGCTGGCATTGTATATACTCTACATACAATGCTGATATTTTTTATTTTAAATGTCGACAAATTTAAGTTAAGAAATAATATGTGATTATTGATGAAAGTCTGGGAAATTCTTCAAAGGCTAAACAACAAAATCTCTCATAATCTCATTACCCAAAGTCCAGTGCAAATATTTTGATATACTTACTACCAGTCTTTTATTCTACAGATCTCAAAATGCTACAAGAGCAAATCTTTTATTTTCTTCCAACAAAAACTTTACTTTACATTTTAATGGAAAATTTTAGTTGATTATTGATTAAAAAACTCATCAACTTCCTGCCTCTACAAATCTGCCCAATAGTAATGTTTAATCTTTTTGCTTTTCATTTCAGAAGACAAAATATTACTCCACTTCTTCAATACTAATTCCTCTATTTCTTTACTTAGTCTTATCCCCACAGATTTTCTTTTCTTTTTTTTTTTAACTTTTATTTTAGGCTCAGGGGTACATGAACAGGTTTGTTACATAGGTAAACTCATGTCGTGGTGGATAGTTGTACAGATTATTTTGTCATCCAGGTACTAAGCCTAGTACTCAATAATTATTTTTTTCTGATCCTCTCCCTCCTCCCACCTTCTACCCTGAAGTAGGCCCCAGTATCTGTTGTTCCCCTCTTTGTGTCCATGTATTGTCATCACTTAGCTGCCATTTATGAGTGGGAGAATATGCAGTATTTGGTTTTCTGTTCCTGCATTAGTTTGCTAAGGGTGATGGCCTCCAGCTCCATCCATGTTCTGGAAAAAGATATAATCTTACTCTTTTTTTTATGGCTGCATAGTATTCCATGGTGTATAGGTACCACATTTTTTAAATCCTGCCTTCCACTGATGAGTATTTAGATTGATTCCATGTCTTTGCTATTGTGAATAGAGCTGCAATGAACATGTGTGTGCATGTGTCTTTATGGTAGAATGATATTTATTCCTTAGGGTATATACCCACTGATGGGATTGCTAGGTCAAATGGTATTTCTTTTCTTTAGCTCTTTGAGGAATCACCATGCTTCTTTCTACATGGTTGAAGCTTACACTCCCACCAACAGTGTATAAGTGTTCCCTTTTCTCTGCAACCTTGCCAAGCATTTGTTATATTTTTTGACTTTTTAATAATAGCCCTTCTGACTGGTGAGATATGATATCTCATTGTGATTTTGATTACATTTCTCTAATGATTAGTGATGTTGAGCTTTTTTCATACATTTTTTGGATACACGTGTGTCTTCTTTTAACAAGTGTTTGTTCATGTTCTTTTCCCACTTCTTAATGAGATTTTTTTTTCTTGTAAATTTGTTTAAGTTCCTTAGAGATGTGGGATATTAGACCTTTGTCAGATGCATATTTTGCAAATCTTTCTCCCATTTTGTTTATTATTCTGTTGATAGTTTCCTTTTCTGTGCAGAAGCTCTTAAGTTTAATTTGGTCCCACTTGTCAATTTTTGCTTCTGTTGTGATTGCTTTTGATGTCTTCGTCATGAAATCTTTGCCAATTCCTATGTCCAGAAGGGAATTGCCTAGGTTGCCTTCCAGAGTTTTTATAATTTGGGGCTTCACATTTAAGTCTTTAATCCATCTTGAGTTGATTTTTGTATATGGTGTAAGGAAGGGGTCCAGCTTCAATCTTCTGCATAAGGCTAGCCAATTATCTCAGTACCATTTATTGAATAGAGAGTACTTCCCCCATTGCTTGTTTTTGTCACCTTTATCAAAGATCAGATGGTTGTAGGTGTACAGTCCTATTTCTGGGCTCTCTGTTTTTTCCATTGGTCTATGTGTCTGCTTTTATACCATACCATGCTGTTTTGGTAACTGTAGCCCTGTAATATAGCTTGAGGTCAAGTAGTATGATGCCTCCAGCTTTGTTCTTTTTGCTTAGGATTGCCTTAGCTATTCCATATGAATTTTAAAATAGTTTTTTCCAGTTCTGTAAAGAATGTCATTGGTAGTTTTACAGGAATAGCATTGAATCTGTAAATTGCTTTGGTCAATACGGCCATTTTAATGATATTGATTCTTTCTGTCAATGAGCATGGAATTTTTTTTTTCATTTGTTTGTGTCATCTCTGATTTCTTTGAGCAGTGTTTTGTAATTCTCATTGTAGAGACCTTTCACCACCCTGGTTAGCCGTATTCTGAGGTATTTTATTCTCTTTGTGGCAATTATGAATGGGGAGCTTTTCTGATTTGGCTCTCAGCTTGACTGTTGGTGGTGCATTGGAATGCTAGTGACTTTTGTACATTAATTTTGTATCCTGAAACTTTGCTGAAGTTGTTTATCAATTGAAGGAGGCTTTGGGCTAACACTATGGGGTTTTCTAGTTATAGAATCATGTCATCTGCAAGCAGGGATAATTTGACATTCTCCCTTCCCATTTGGATGCCATTTATTTCTTTCTTTTTCCTGATTTATCTGCCCAGAACTTCCACTACTATGTTAAATAGGAGTGGCGCGAGAGAGCTTCTTTGCCTTATACCAGTTTTTGAGGGGGAATGCTTCCAGCTTTTGCCCATTCAGTACCATGTGGACTGTGGGTTTGTCATAGATGGCTCTTATTATTTTGAGATATGTTTCTTCAATACCTAGTTTATTGAGAACTTTTAACATAAAAGGGTGTTGAATTTTATTGAAAGCCTTTTCTGCATCTATTGAAATAATCATGTGATTTTTGTCTTTAGTTCTGTTTCTGTGATGAATCACATTAATTGATTTGTGTATGTTGAACCAACCTTGCATTCCAGGGATAAAGCCTACTTGATCATGGTGGATTAGCTTTTTGGTGTGCTGCTGGATTCCGTTTGCAAATATTTTGTTGAGGAGCTTTGCAATAATGTTCATCAAGGATATTGGCCTTAAGTTTTGTTTTTCATTGTGTCTCTGCCGTGTTTTGGTATCAAGATGATGTTGCACATAGAATGAGCTGAGAAGTCCCTCCTCCCCAATTTTTTGGAATAGTTTCTGTAGGAATAGTACCAGCTCTTCTTTGTACATCTGGTAGAATTCGACGATGAATCCATCTGGTCCTGGGCTTTTTTTGGTTAGTAGACTCTTCATTACTGATTCAATTTTGGAGTGTGTTATTGGTCTATTCAGGGATTCAGTTTCTTCCTGGTTCAGTCTTGGGAGAGTGTATGTGTCCAGGAATTTATCCATCTCTTCTATGTTTTCTAGTTTGTGTGCCTAAAGGTGTTTGTAGTAGTCTCTGATGGGTATTTGTATTTTTGTGGGGTTAGTGGTAACATTTCCTTTGTCATTTTTAATTGTGTTTATCTCAATCTTCTTTCTTTTCTTCTTTATTAGTCTAGTTAGTGACCTATTGATCTTATTTTTTTTTTCAAAAAGCCACACATTGATCTTTTGAATAGCTTTTCATGTCTCAATCTTTTTCAGTTCAACTGTGATTTTTATTATTTCTTGTTTTCTGCTAGTTTCAGGGTTGGTTTGCTCTGGCTTCCCTATTTTTTTAGTTGTGATGTTAGGTTGCTAATTTGAGATCATTCTAACTTTTTGATGTAAGCATTTGTTATAAATTTTCCCCTTAACATTGCCTTAGCTGTGACCCAAAGAGTCTGGTATGTTGTATCCTTGTTCTCATTAGTTCCAAAGAACTTTTTTGTTTCTGCATTAATTTTATTATTTACCCCAAAGCTATATAAACACATGGCTTTGAGTGATTTTTTTTTAGTCTTTTTTAGTCTTGATTTCTATTTTTATTGCACTGTGGCCTGAGAGCTTGTTTGGTAAATTTCTATTCTTTTGCATTTGCTGAGGAGTGTTTTATGTCCAATTGTGTAATGTAAGTTATATATATATATATATATATATATATATATATTTTTTTTTTTTTTGAGACGGAGTCTCGCTGTGTCGCCCAGGCTGGAGTGCAGTGGCCGGATCTCAGCTCACTGCAAGCTCTGCCTCCCGGGTTTTTACGCCATTCTCCTGCCTCAGCCTCCCGAGTAGCCGGGACTACAGGCGCCCGCCACCTCGCCCGGCTAGTTTTTTGTATTTTTTAGTAGAGACAGGGTTTCACCGTGTTAGCCAGGATGGTCTTGAACTCCTGACCTCGTGATCCACCCGTCTCGGCCTCCCAAAGTGCTGGGATTACAGGCTTGAGCCACCGCACCCGGCCGTAAGTAATATATTTTAAGAAAGACTTAAAAATATGCACCATCTTTGATCCTGCAATTTCTTATTTAATGATTAATACAGAAGAAATTCTCAGAGATGTGTACAATGATGTATGTATGAATACATTTATGAATGTATTCATGATCATGGTCAGAAACTAGAAACATCTGAAACATCCAACAATAAAGGATTGGTTGAGAAAAGTGTAAAACAGACACCAGATGGAATATTTTGTGAAAAATAAAAAAATTTTTGAGAACCAGCCTGGGCAAAATAGCAAGACACTACCTCCACAAAAAATTTTAAAAGTTAACAGACTTCTGTGGCATATACTTATATTCCCAGTTACTTTGGAGGCTGAGATGGGATGATTCCTTGAGTCTAGGAGTTTGAGACTGCAGTGACCTGTGATTGTGCCACTGCATTCCAACCTTGGTGACAGAGTGAGATCTCATGTCTTAAAATATATATTGGAGAAATATATTTAGAGTGTTTACAATAATTTGCTAAGCAGGCTACCAAATTACATGTGCAATATATGCATTTTTTTGTATAAAATTATATACATATTAAAAGAACTTGGAAGATATTCACCAAACTGTTACAAATGGTAGTCTCCAGGTAGTAGAATAATGAGTCATTTTCACTTTTTACTTTTCAGTATTTTCCAGTATTTCTGCATTGAGCATGTATTACTTTTGTCATATGTAAAGAAGCCAACTCAATACATACAATACAGGAAGAAAGAAATTTTCTGACAAGGAACTGCATGAAAATGAAGAACAAAATTATGGTGAGAGAGTGTTTTGCAGTTTCCAAGCACAAAGAGTGAGGTTGATGTTGGGCTCCTTGATTAGAACTTCTTTTAGAAAGCTGTCCAACCATGTGAGTCAAATTCAAAATGTAGGCACTTCCTTTCTTGTCTTATAAATGCATTCTATATAACTAAAATGCATCCCTCTTCCTTTCATAATTGAGATCTCCTAAGTTTTCATTGGGTTTTTTTCCTGACAACTTTTATTTCTTTTCATATGCTGAAGATAATATGTCTATATTATACACAATCAGAAAAATATTAAAAGATACAAAGAAGCAGAAAAAAGTCCCTCAGTTCTACAGAGTCACCCTTTTTACACCACAGTGAGTCAAGGAAGGTTGAAATGAAATGATACTGCTATGCTCAGGAACTTAGTATTTCCACTAGATTGGAAGTGGAGTGAGATGTGTACATGCATATTTCCTTTCTTCTTAGGGGTAAAATGCAACAAAACAACAACAGCAGCAGCAGCAGCAGCAGCAACAATTCTGGTTAGTTTACAAGAGTTCTACAACACTGAATTCTAAGTAGTCAAGAGTTTACTTCATTTGTAATAAACTAAGCATATTTTCAAAGGCGAAGTACTAACATACTTCCTGAGCATATCTGATTCTGCAGGTAAAATGAGATTATTTCCTCTCATTTCTCTCTACCACTTTATTTTTAATTTGGAAATATATCACTCTGTGAAATAGGTAGAAGATGGTTGCTAAGGAGATTTGGAATGGCTGAAAGGTGACTCCCATGATGTTAAAATGCTGAGGCTATTGAACAGCCACCAAAGAAATACAAAAGCACAGAGATAGCCTCTCAAATGGTTTGAGATCAAGGCCTATGGGGGCTATTTGGTTTCTTAACATTTGCATTAAAATTAAATAAAAGTATACATTTTATTTAATGTACGTGGTTTAAAAGAGCAAATAGTATAGAAACACATAGAAGGAAAAGCAGTAATTCTTGCCTTCTGGTAATTTCCTTACTCCATTTCCACTTCTCAGAGATAACTACTTATCATTATCTCTGCTTTTGTCTATTCATGTGTTTTTTTCCATTTCTTCATGTAAAAATTTTCATATTGCTGTTTCTAAATTTATTTTTTTTTTTACTTTATCACTATTCTGTCTACTAACAGTAGATAAGGATTTATTTAGCTTAATAATACTGACCTTTATAGTCTCTCATCCTCACCTCTGTCCAAAGGTACTCGTAGTTCCTTCACAGGTCATTTTTGTACCACTCAACAATATTATGTCATCATTTCTTGTTCCATCATAATAGACAGTATCTATTGATTTCTTACTCTGAAGATAATGGCATCCATGTTCCTACACTTCTTCCACATTCATCCTCCCTTCATCTATTCTATTCTTGGTAAGGTTGAAAATGTGTACATTCTGTTCAGTAATTACAGTAAAGTGCTTTGTACTTTGCCTACAAGTTGATTCTAAAAATTGAAAATAAGGATAATTTATATTACTTAGACAGGATATAACAGTATTTTCCATCTCAATGTCTTTGTTGTACTTGAGAGATTTGCTTAATTTACTATTATAATATGTCTATTAATTTTTCAAAATTTGAGAGATTTTGGATTTTAAGAGTCTTCTTTTGTCTTTGTACTTTTTTCATGGTACCCTCTTTTTGGCTTATGGTTGCAATATCTTCTCAATCTTCTCTTTGGAGAGCAATTAGAAGTGCTTTTGTTCTCTCTCTCTTATTCTCACTCTCCCCTCTTTACTTCTATTTTATCTTTAGTCACTTTTGTCTATTACCTTTATTGTGCATGTTTCAGCTTTTTCTCAAATCTCATCGTCGGTGGCATTAAAAAACTGACCATAAGCCCTGTGTATGTGAATATGACTTGTTGAAGGGGAAGGAATCGATTATGGAAGAGATGATAGGAAACCAGAGATTACGCACTGGGACTCCTAAATAGCAGAATGATGAGAGATTTGCTCCGTGGTGATCATTCCTTCACTGACTGCCCTACCTCTTCACAGATAATTTATTCAACATATCCAGAGGACACTCCTTTCCCAACTCCCAGGGGAAAGGATACGTATATCTCACTTTAGAGTGCTCTGCATGGGTAGATGAGAGAAAGAGTGTTGACTATTTCATCTATAGGCTTCCAATTAACCCTTCTCTTTTCAAGCCTATGCGTTGAATCTGTCCTCCTTCATATTTGTTCTCTTACAGCTTGCAATCCACTTAATCAGTATACTTGGTTATGGCCTTCTCCGCCTTTCTCCAACAGTCTTCAGACTCATCTGTCTGTTTTATTGTCTTATAAAATTTTTATGAAATTTCTTGATTACAGATGATTCCACTCTCATTCTCTTTGTTGCTGTGGGGTTATATCTATCTGTTCCTTTAGTATCAAGTATGACGGTGTCCCAAAAGAGAGAGGAGATAAACGCTGATCTCATATTGAGATATAAGCCCCTGCTACAATTTTGTCTAAGAAATTTTCTGGACTGTAAGTTCAGAAGAATTAAAGGCTATCAATATCCTAGCAAGACGCATACCATACAAGAGTTAATAGATACGTAGGTTTCATATAGCATCAGGCTACCAAGTATTACCCTAGAAGAGGAAGGAGGATATACCTTTTGATTGAGAGTGACAAGAGATTTGTTGCTTTTGAAAGGTGGTGGATTGTGATTTAGACGTTCACAGTCACAAATTCTATTCAATTGATGCAGCAATAGCTGACAATTATGAGGTATGTTGCATAGCAAAAATAGGTGATCAGAGGTAAAGTGATGTTTTAAATAACAAAGTAACAGATTATGGTATTTTTAATATATTGCAAGACAAAGAAAATGCACTAGTATATACTGACTGGGACTTTGAAATACTGAGAAACATCAAAGTTCCCTAAAAAGATAATTAGGGACCCCAAAATGTGCACAATGAATATAGTGGATCCTCTAATAACCGTTTAAAAGTTAAATACTCTCACATTAAGATAAGATCATTTCTTTCAGGAGGTAGACTGCTGCTATTTACAAAAGGCAAAGCATGTTCCAAGTGAGCAGACTAGCACTTTGTTTTGACTATTAATTTCTACAGGACACTCATTGATGTCAGCTATCATTTTCTAAGTGTTCACTTTATGCCAGCACTGTACTAGATACTTTACATGTATTACTAAGTATCTAGTATGACATATGCCTTTCCAATATATCTTAATAATTTTTAACTACATATTAATGCTATATATTATTTATTAATATAAATCATTGTATATCCAGTGAGCAATCTTATTCTGTCAGATGCATTACTTAACAAATCCAGTGATCAAAATCTAGAGAGAGCAGTAGTTAGTTGCCTGCACAAATGAAGTTTTATAAGGTACAAGTAGATTTTGTGAAGTGTCTCTTCTTATGAGACCACAGATATGCATAGAGTATTTTACACAGGTTGTATGCACTATATTATTTTTAAAATAAGGAAGAACATTTTAGCATTACAAGTTGTAGGAATTATAAGATGGAATTTTAAAAATTAAGTGAACAAATGCTTAGAAAAACGAATGATTTGTAAAGCAATCTCTTCATATTTCAGCATTGATATTGGAACTGATAGGCACAGTTTTCATATGATGTATGTTGCAGGCTTGGCCATGTGATCCCCAGGTAAACCTTCTGGAGACAATGAAAGCCACACTCAAATATGTTTAGATTTAGACTCTTCACAAAACCCTATGAAATAGAAAAAACTTTACTTGTTAAGCAGGACGGAAAACAGAAGCCCAGAAAAGTCACTTTGCCAAGAACATCAATGCTAGTTCAATGATAGAGTCAGGATTCAAATCAAGATCTAGGACTACAGGATCTCTAGCTTCTTTCACTACCTTGCCTTCATTCTCCAAACAGCAGGCAGTCTCAGTCCATTTGCCTCTTTGAGAGGCCCCTCACTTTATTTAAGAACTGGAAGGTAAGAAAAAAAAAAAAAAAGAAACACCTTACTTTTATGATTGACCCTGCAAAGGTATTCTTTATATGCTCACCTGGTAGGTCAAAAAACTCACTTCCACATTAGTTCCCTTCAATTCCATGCGACATAAGAAAGACAGGCCAGTGCAGTGGCCATGATGTTCAGAGAAAATTCTTCATCAAAATATTGAATTATGATTGCTATGAAACCTGACTGTCAGCATAATATTTTAAAAACCATCTAATTTGAGCAGAAGTATAGACAGGATGTAATTATTCACCATCAGCTCAGCTGAAAGGGTAGCCATTTCCTTCTGAAATTTGCGTCTGAAAACCCCAAAGTTTGAGCTGTCAGGGCACATCATTGCCCTGCCGCAGAGATGTTCTTCTGTTGCCATTTCTCTGAGCATCACTCTATTTCTCTGATCTTTGTTTTTCTTTCTTCCTGCACATTCTTGACAATGTGAAGGTCTGTGCAAGCCAATTCAAGTAGAATACCCCAGCTCTGTCTCAGCAATGCTCTAGTCTCCTGTTGACACTATTGAGGCTCTTACAGTCTATCACCATAATGCCCACATGGTTCTGAGTCTCTGGCCAAAGCAGAATTTTGCAACATGTTCCTTGTGCTGGGATGCCTGAAACCTTCTCCCCATTAAGGCACATCATCATCTTTCCTCTACACTTTTAAGCTACACCTTGACATAGAGTTATTTCTTCTTAAAATACCTTAATTTCAGTAGTTTTTTTCGCCATTCATTTTTGGCCCCTGGAAAGCCAGCCGATGGTCTTGAAAGAAAATGTCTTAGATTTAAATAGATAGTGCTTTCGTGTAAGTAACAATTTAAATCAGTTAGAATGAAGGGCCTAAAGTTGTTCTTCATGCAGAATTAAGCTCTCAATAAATGTTAGTTTGTTTATCTCCTCTCTGGTTTAGATATTGTGCTAGGTATTTATGTGTGTGTTGCTGTTGTTTTTGTTTTATAACTGTTAACTCAGATTGAATTCTTTAAGAATGTGCTGCTTACCTGGAGTTCTAGCTTGATCCAGGTGTTTTGTATATATCTACATCTTTCTGTAGATGCCTATAAGTCTATATCTATCTGTAGATACCTATTTATTTATCTATCTATGTATCTACATATATGTATGTATATGTCATTATATTAAGTGAATTTCTCTTATATCTAATGGAGTACTTAATAAATGTTCTTTCGTGGTGATTTGAGTCTCAGTTTCATCTTTATAAAGGAGTGGTGATAATCTTTAGAAAGCATAATTAAGCCAAAAGCCCTTGTGCCGGTCTGGTCCAGGTCGTCCTCAGAAGATGGTCTAACCTAGGATTTTGGCTTCATGCTTCAGGGCTCATGCAACTAATTTCTGAATGTTATTAGCTTTTAATTACATATGTGACCAAAATATAATCATTGCATAGTGTACTTTCCCCATAAACATCTGTAGATACATAATTGGTTTTTAATAGCATTTATGTAATAGGGTGACTAAGTGTATTGAGTGAGTTATGATATGTAAAATGCCCAAAGGAGTTCTGTGCATCTAATAAGGACCATGTCCGCATTTGGACTGTGAAGTCAGACCTCTTACATTCTGGTTCCAACTCTGCCACTTCCTAGCTGTGCTATCTATAACAATAGAACTGTTTCACAGGGTATTGTGAGATTAAATGTAGTAAAGTATTAAAATGCTTCAAATAATGCCCGGCAACAAAAAGCCAGCTACATTAGCTGTAGTTTATCAGTAGCATTAGAATCACTATTTTTAATGAAAGTTTGCATTTATCTACAGCTTTTGCGTATGATTCCCCTCCCTGATCTTCCATTCCACCCTTACCACTGGGCTCTCCTGTTAAAGGTGCTCTAACTTTACTTAGGTTGGCTCAGCAAATATTTTCTAGCTGCCCATTCTTGGCCTTACCTGCCCATGTATGTTTCACGTGATAAGCCATCTCTTTTCCTTCATTTCTTCTCTACTGCCTCCAAGAGCTTCACTTAAAACAAACAAACAAACAAAACTTTTTCTTGCTTCCCAAACCTGTTTTTATACAAAAAAGTTTATTTTTGCCCCAACTATCCCAACAGATGAGCTCATATACTCTCACATGTGACGTTGTCTCCCCAGACTCTGATAACAGACAGTGAGGAAGGTGGAAGGCAGGTGGATGATATTCTTTGAAAAATGCTGTCTGCCAGCTTTACTGCTGAACTGTGGAGGCCATCTCTCTAACTTAGGTGGTCTTTAGCTTTTGCCTTAGCCTTACTTTTTTTCTGCTCTGATTAGCATTCATTGCGACCTGCTGCTATTCAAGGGTGGGTGTTTTTAAACTCTCTTGTAGAAAGATAGTTCCTGGAGTTCAAGGTGACAGTGGCTTCCCGATTGTACAGCATAAGAAACTTCCTCTGTAATACCGTTAAATACCCCACTGGCATTACTCTTAGGTCAACTCCTGCACAACATGGTATGAGTTACACTTTCAAGTGTTATCACACACAATTCTTGCAACAGCCATTTGTAATATTATTACTGCTTAATAGACAAAGAAATGGAGGGGCACATTAGAACATCTATGCAGTCACCACTGTACTCTAGCTGTCTGAAGGCACCGGCCTCTTTACCAGTGTTGGAGACAGTAGAAATATCTCCTTTGCCATGACCCCTTGCATACCAACTAAAAGGTCAAAATGCTCACCTTCAGCTTCTGGGAACATGACCCTGTAATCAGCAACTTGGGAAGAGGCCCAGAACATAGTCATTTTAAAAGTTTCACTTAGAGTGAGTTCTAAGGCATGTAATATTAATATCTGTTTTGTTCTCACAGTTACAAGAGAGTTGGAAAATAAATGAGAGTTATTTTTCTCTATTTTTTAACTTCCTCAGAGCGACCAAGCCGAGAGTCCCAGAAGTTGGGCATTTTGCGCCCTTAGGGGCAAATGACCATTTTTATGTTTTTGAAAATCTAAACTCACCGAGGGAATGGATTGCCTAAAAGGTAATAGGCCTCAGAGTACAAGAAAAAGGAGATGTGATTTGACCTGGAAAGGAGAGAACTGGATTTCCTCACTCCTATTCAAGGTTAGCTACCTTCTAGATACTTTAGGTGGGAATGTTCACATAAATGCTTGAAAAAAATCTCTCCACTGCATCCCAGTCAGGGTAAAAGGTCCCATGCCCAAGCTTAGCAAGAGGCAGGGGGAAACACTTGCCTTCACAGAGCCTAGACTATGTGTAAGTATTTATGAGTGAATGTGTGTGTTTTTGTATGTATGCATGTACCCTACCTAATAAGCATCTCAAAGGCAGTCATGATGGTATGAAGAGACCTCTTTCCCCAATTTAAAGATTGGATATACCCTCTGGCTCTACTGAATAACTCCCTACAGAGAAGGAGAACTCCCTAAATATGAGAGGATTTCAAAAGGTTGATGGCGAATGTAATTAAAAGATAAAAACCAAAAATGTAAACTTTATTTCTCAACATAAGCTTCATCAATTCAAGACACTTTTGGAAGCAATGATATCAATCCCCCCTTAAGAACTGAGGGTCACGGGAATTTCACCATGTCAATGAAGGATTTTTCACATTATTAACTGCAGACAAATGGGTGCTTTTTACGGATTTTTTTAAGATTAGAAAAAAAAAAAGAGAAGGTACCAAATCAGGACTGTAAGGGGGATGCCTAATGATTTCTCACTGAAACTCACAAAATTGTCCTTGTTTGACGCGAGGAATGAGCAGGAACACTGTCATGGTGGAGAAGGGCTCTGGTGAAGCTTTCCCAGGCATTTTTTCTGCTAAATCTGTGACTAACTTCCCCAAAACACTCTCATAATAAACAGATGTTATTGTTCTTTGGCCCTCCAGAAGGTCAACAAGCAAAATGCCTTGACCATCCCACAGAACTGTTGCCATAACCTTTGCTCTTGACTGGATCACTTCCACCTCTTGGTAGCCATTGCTTTGATTGTGCTTTGTCTTCAGGATTGTTCTAGTAAAGTCACATTTCATCTCCTGTTACAATTCTTTGAAGAAATGGTTAAGAATCTTGATCCCACTTGTTTAAAATTTCCAGTGAAAGCTCTGCTCTTTTTACAAAGCTAATCTTGGTGCAATGGTTTTGGCATCAATCAAGTGGAAATCTTGCTCCACTTAAATTTTCCAGTCAGAATTGTGCACACTGAACCCATTGAAATGTCTGTGGTATGGCTATTGTCTGTGCTATGTATTGCTGGTCCTCTTCAATTAGGGCACAAACAGGATGCATTTTTTTCTCACAAACTGATGTAGATGGTTTGTCACTAAGGGCTTTATCTTCAACATTATCTTGTCCTTTGTTAAATGGCATATCCATTTGCAAATTGCTGATTTCTTTGGGTCATTGTCCTCATAAACTGTGAAGCATCAACAATTTCACCATTCTTCCACCCAAGCTTCCTTATAAACTTGATGTTTGCTCCTGCTTTAATTTTAGCAGAATTCATGTTGCTCTGATAGGATCTCTTTTCAAAGTGATGTCTTATCCTTCAAAGTGCTTCAAACTAAATCCTATTTAGACATGTTATAACAACTTAGTGTGAGTTTATTTTGGTGCAAAAAAATTTGAAATTCATAAATAGTGTGTGTCATAATTTTCCATAAACTTTTACAAAGAACATTTGCATGTCTAAGATTCAATTTATTAACTCTCTGATTAGTGAGGGGCTTAGCACAAGAGTAAATTTGATTTAGAACAAATGAAGCAAGGTAACATCTATTTTATCCCTATTATCCCTCAGAAATCTATTTTATCCCTGATATCCCTTAGACATCTATCAGTAAAACAGCTATCATAACTTGATTTTAGTATTCTATACAGATCCCAATTTAGTTCTGGATGGAATTGACGGCTGAAAAACTGGAAAATGAAGGAAGAATAGAAAAAATGTTAAGTAACGCAGTCGGAAAGAAGGAGAGGGATTTAAAATGAATGGTTAAGGGAGAAAGAGAAGGCTTCATTATGGCTTGTGAATTGTGGGTGCACCTGTGCAATGGGGTGACTGTGTGCAATACATGTGTGGGAGTGACTAGACATATTTACAATGGGTGAGAGAAGAAATGGGAAAGGCAGTAGACTTAGCACTATTTTCTAATTTTGGAGGTGGTTGAGAATTTCCCTGGTTGTTGTGGGACAGTTCTCTGAATAGCCTCAGACTGACCCACTTCCTTTTCCTTTCTCACTTATAGTTCTCAATAAAAACTGTAGAATGTGCTGGGAATACAACATCTTAATATAAAGAGAAATTGGCTGAAAACATCCTGGGCTTTGTTTCTGTCCCTCCTAGAACAAGACATTTTATACACTATAGCTCAGCGTGTCACATAATCCTGGGGTATGTAACCCATAGTGGGCTACTTTTCAGGGTCTCTCAGCTGAAGTATGATATGGAGAATGCACAGACAAGATTCCATCTCCCCTGTGTAGTTTTCCTGAGCCTTGGAGAACTAGCTTGTCTTAAATCATTGGCTTCTACTATCCCTTGCTGCCTATCTGTGAGTAATAAAGTTATTTCACTCAACTTGTTTTGTGAGTATTCTCTCTCACTCATGAAACTGGTAGAAATTACTACCCAAGATGAATGGGCTGAAGGGATAACCAGTGCAACATGAACTCGCTTTGCAGTTGTTTAGGACCAGACTTTCAAAGTTGCTCATGATCTAAGTTTTTAAGAGACGTGACAGCTATGCCTGCCCAATGACCAACAGCACTGTGCTGCAGCTTTATCAATGTCTCTGGGCTCTTGATGCATAAGAAACAAAGCCAAAGATAACATCTTATTGAGAAACTGAGTTGACCTTCTTTGGGTTGCATGCCTAATTTACACTTTCTTCCTTCCTTGGGAACTGCCCCGAGTCATAGCCCTTGCTGAAGGGATGGGTCTGAGTAGCTGCTTCTTCTGTTTCCCCCTCCTGTCACAACCTATCAGAATAGAGATAAACTCAGTTTGCCAGAGACAAGCCATATTGTTTATCTTGCAAGTCTGATGTTAAAGACACTGAGTGTGTACTCATAGGAAGGTGCATGCTTACATCCAGCTACCACATAGCAATAGGGCTGGGACAGGGTATATTTTCAGCCACGTGCTTTCCTGATTAGTAATAACAGCCCTCAAAGTGACACGGGTGAGGGAAGGAGACGAGAAAAGAGAAGCAAGGAAGGGAGATCAATTGGCTTCAGAGGAAAAGACAGAGAGAAGCAGAGCAGTTGCCTTGGTCACATGACGTTAGTGTTCCTAAGTCATCAAAGACCTTTCCTTGCACTTTCCCATATCCTTCCAATCTCCTTGCTTTATTTGAGCTTAGTTTAAATGAGAGTCTATTCTTTGCAGTCTGCAATTCCTGATGAAGAAGAGAAGCTATCATTTAACGAGGAGACTTTATAAAAAGGAAATTAACAAAAATGGCTTTCCCTATCCCAGCCCTCTATAGGAATACAGAAAAAGAACACTTATGAGAGGACCCTCTAATCCTAGGGAAAATAAATATTTATTAAGCCAAATTTCCATGTCTGCCATTGTGCTAAATGCTTTACAAATCATTTTTCATTTAATTCTCACAACAATCCTGCAAGGTATGTAATTATTTATCCCCATTTTACAGATAAAGGCAGAGACCCAGAAAAGTCAAGTAATCTTTCACTTTATAAGAAAGACCCAGGAATCAAAATCAGATCCTTTTATTCCTTCTAACATACTCTTTCATCTGAATTCATGTAAACTGGGATTTTGAAATTTTTCTTTCCCTATGGTACTGTTTTAAAATTTAACACAGTTTGTTAGTCTTGATAAGAAAAGTACTTTTAGTATTTGCGTCAGCATTGGCCTTTGTGTCCTTAAATTTGCTATTTTTGAACTCAGAAATGTTATTCATGATTCTCTGGGAACTTATGAAAAATTTTTACCTGTACTTCTACTTTGGGACTTTCAGACTCTGAAGCAGTTCTGAAACTGTTGAGAAAGTGTTGTTGAAACCAAAGGGATTCAGAGGATGCTAAAGGAATCTGGATAAATTTAAGAAGAATGCAGGATAATTATTCTGAAGAGCCCAATAATTCCTAGTGGTGGATTGTTAGCTAAGTAATTCGTGGGAGCCACCTGGTTGGCTGTGATTGTATAACATAAGAAATTACTGGAAGAATGTTAAGACGTTACTTATGAGACTTAAAACTTAGAGGGAAAAAAATATCTTGGAATCTGCCCTGAGGAAGTTCTGAATGGATTCCAGGCACAGCATACTGTTCTTTACTGATTGATGTTCTGTTTAGTTAAATCCTGCTGTTTTGCAGTTTCAGTGCCATCCTATAACTTCATAGAAATTCCCGGAGGCAAAATTAGCATCTGTCTCCTATTCCTCATCACCTTAAAGAATTAGTGCTAAGGACTGTGAGAAAATGTTTTAGGAAATTATGAGATGCTTAAATGTGTCCATCAATCAAAACCTTTTCTAATTCTTAAATAATATTTTAGGATATTTTCAATAAAATTTCAGGTGGCACTTAAACTAATTCAGATAAAATTATAATACTTAAAATCTATATTGCACATGCTTTTAACCCCTGAAGCATGCTAAACATCTTAGATATCTATGGATTTTGAAATGTATTTTTCAAGGAGAGAATTTTAATTTGAGCTCCTTTGCATGAATGCAGACTCAAAAGTCTGGCTGTTACGAGTTTTTATCATACAACATGAATGGGGAGACCTACTTATTAAAGATAGCTGTATTGGATTCCATTAAGGGATGCTCATGAAATGTAGATTTTCAGTTTATTGTAAACTGTCCAACAGGTTTTTAGCAGGAACCCCCGTGAGAGAGATCCACTTTCCCATCAGATTTCCATTAAGATCCATTTGCCAGAGCCGCTGTTTGTTACTCTGCTCTTGGAATGTCTTGAGAATCAATCATTCCATTTTATTTGCCTGAATGTCATGTGAATATAAAAACACATGGTCACAGGTTTGTGATCAGTTAATCATAGCAAGCGCTCCTTATATTTGTTTTTGTGTAGCTGTGCGTTTCAGTTATTGGAGCAAAACTTTTTGATGCTTGCTTCAGCGGGAGGTGTAAGGACTGAAAGTTGGCTTTGTTTGTAATAACTGCAGGCTCTGTCATGATTATTTTTTGCAAGTTTCTTCTAGGGTCATAATCACTTCCATGCTATGCTGTAGTACTAAACTCTGAAAGTTAATGCCATGTAGGTGCTGCCACAGACTAATAGCTGAATGTGCTAGTTTCTCATTCCTAACACTGCTCTAATTCTTCTTCTTTGGGATATAATTAAGTAGGAATGGGAATTCTGCAAAAGATTTAAACACTGACATGAAATAGTTGAAAGTTGCGATGGGCATTCCTTTCACAAGAGTCCTAAAACCCACTGGCCTCTGAGATTGAAGACCAAAAATTTTATCCATTTTTCTTTTTCTGGTTTTATAACTAAAATTGATTCAAACATTTGCCAAATATAATTCAGACTTTCTGGTTACAGACCAAGTTTTCACACTAAGCATTATGAATTTGCAATGAATTCATAACATTTAGTATTCATGGTAATAACACCGATCATTATGAAAAGATTTAATATTCATGAGGCTTACACTGCTATTTTCTCAGGTGCCATGATAATTTTTAATAATAATTCAGCATTTCTTAATGGGGAGTTGGCATAATAGAGTGTGATCCAAGAGTTTTGGTTAAAGGATATTAGAGGAAAGAAAGCAGGGCATTAATACAAATTTTAAAACTTGATCTTCCATGAGAACGTTTGATCAGTATTATTCTATATTATTAAAACAAGCTGTCTCTGTTAAATGGCTCTGAAATGTCAAACAAATCTCTCCATTGCGTATTCAAGCTGATGACTGGCACAGTTCACAGTTTAAAAGGGGAGGGAAAACAAAAATATCTTCAAGACCATTTTTCTGAGGGAAAAAATACTTTTAGTATTTGCTTCAATGTTGGCCTTTGTGTCCTTAAATTTGCTTTTTACCAGCGCATACACTTCAGAGTATTTTTTTTTTCAGCACGCCATCTGTTTCTTTGCAATTGGGGATGGTTGAATAATTTCCTGAGGAATTGCTGACAAGATGTGTCCCAGGAACAGTAATCCAGCAGGACTAGATTTCTCATTAAAATCGCTAAGCTCAGCTGTGTTATAGCAAGCTCTTGATTTAAGGTGGTCACCCTGGGCCAGCGAAGGTCAGTGGCCACCAGCTACCCATTTTTTTTTTTCTAAATATAGGACTGTAAAATCTATGCATGTACACTACAAATGATTCCAGGTACAAGATCATTTAGGAGGAAAAGTGTTACTCGTCCCAAAGGGATTTTCTTGGGGTCACCTTGGTAGCAGTGATCATCCTTGTTTACCTTCACATAGTACTATCTCTCATCACCTGAGGTGACTGATGTATGGGTGAACATCTCTCACTCATTACACCATTTTAGCGTACACTACTCTACTGCCCCCTTTTTCCCCAGTCCATAGATAAACTGGGATGCATATGTGCTTTTCTGGAACTTTCCATGGTTCTTTTAGCAGAACCTGACCCTTTTCCTGAGATGCTCTTGAACTGCTGGCTGATGGCAGGAGGCATCTAGAATTAGCAAGATTCCTAAGCAGGGCAGATTGGAATATGAACTTCAGCTATGTTATCTCACTTAATGTCCACAACAACCCCGTGACTTAGATATTATTATTTTTCTCTTTTTACAGATAAGAAAACTGAGTCTTGGGGCATTTAATAACTTGCCCCCAAACACACAGCTAGTTAGTAACAAATCAGGAATTTGTAACATCTTGCCAGCTTTCTTTACCACCTCCGGAGGCATGTAGTCTCATAATTCTATATTTCTAGACTAGTGTGTCCCAGAATGTTGTCAACTGATCACCAAAATCAGATGCAGCAGGAATGACTGTTAAAAATAAAATCCCTGCTCCACACTTCAGACACACTGAATCAGAATCTCTGGGTTGGTGGGCGCCTGGAGTTTTTAACAAGCTCCCCTGGTAATTCTGTTGCACACTAAAATATGAGAACCACTGCCCTACAGCATAATAAATGTTATTTAATTAATTGGTTCATTAAATATTGAACAGTTAAAGTCATTATAAAGCTAAGAGTTGAGCTGGGTGAAATTAAAAGTAAAACAAGAAAGCTATGGTGGAGGTGGGGGTGGGGTTGAGGCCCAGAAAAGAGAACCAGGCAGGGACCCTCTTCTGTGGAATAAATCGTAGCAAGATTTTTGCCATCAAAAATTTTGGTACTCAGTAACAATGACGGCCTTAAATGGAATAAATCCTGCTTTACTACCTTGTTTTGCATTTCAGTTGACCCAGTTGTAGGTGGACCCAACCATTCTGCCTGCATTTTTCCTATGGTGTCTCACTTCTCTGGAAGAAAACAGAAAAAGAGGCAGCTCTATGTTTGTATGGACTGTGCTCTGCTTAAGGAGGTCCCCATTTCAATTAAAGATTCATCATGTCATGTTTCTTCTTACCTCTCCATAAAAACTTGACTAAATTTGGATGGACATCTCTAAAGATATACTATGAGTTTCATTTTGCAGCCAGTCATTTTTAGGCAAAAAAGTTGTTTGGTTTTTATATCATACAATGTCTTGGATTGAACTTGATAAGGTTTGCGAAAGAGAATTACTGTTGAACTCATCAGTTCTTGATAACAGATTTGAACTGGCTTATGAAAGGAAAAGGAGTATTTGTTTTAAGGGTGTAGAATCGTCACAAGGAGCCCAACAGCCTGAATGCTGACAGGCAGTAGCATGCGTTTAGAAACATGAGCAGCAGTTCCCAGAACTTTCTCCCTGTCTCAAAGTATTGCTCCATCTCTGCATTACTCTTTGCTGTTTCTTAGGCTGATGGAAGGTTGCCACATCACAGGTGCCCATTTCATATCTCCTCTATTTAAAATAAAAACTCAGACTGTTTCTTAGATTCCACTTCAATTACGGGGGTAAAAAGATCTAATTGTTTAGCTTGGGGCAAATCTCTTGGCTTAGTGGATGCCTGTAGCAGGCAGGGAACCTAGGATGTGGGTGAGGGTCATACAACTGGCAGGGGAGGAAAAGATTCCTACCTTCCCAGTGAAGAGGGATGGGGAAGATGGTCCAAAAGTTAATCCTTTAAGAAGATGAACAGAACATACCTTGTCAATGCCTCGAATCTTGTTTTCTCTTTGGGTGGAAGGCAGGTGAGGATAGAATTGGGAAAGGAATGCAAGAAACACAGCTTTCCATAGAAAAACCAGAGTTTCACAAATCCTCTGAAATTTGACATCAGCTTTCTTCTTTGCTCTTGAGTTATCTTCTCCTAAGAGTGATAGTTATCCATCCTGGAGAAAAAATACACAAATAAAAACCATGTTAGCTATTTGAGGTATGGGTTTTATATGTAATGCATCTTGCAATTAAATCCTAATGACATAATATTATGTGCATAACTTTTTATGCATGACTTAATGTTATCATCTTGAAGGAATGTTCATCGTAAGTATGGGAAGGGTAGTAATGTTTCCAATTTGACATTTAATCAGGTGGTGAAAGTCCACACCTATTTCATCTATAATGACATCTTAACTAGGGATCTTTATGAAGTATTTGTATAACAGAGAAGAAATGACATTTGATGGCAACTTCTTTCAGTCATTTCCATAAATCTTAGCGGCCAATTCTCTTTATAGAACAAAGATGAAAACCAATGTTGTACCATTCCGACAATCCCAGCTGCTGGTCTGAAAATACCAGGACTGATGTATTCCTCAATTGGAGGGAGAAGCAGTGTATTCTAGGATAGTTTTGATGTCTTCATTTAGTAAGTATTTGTTGCCTATGGCACAGGTTAAAAAGTGGTGACCTGTGGGCTGGACTTGTCTTGAAAATGTGTGTGCATATGTATATGTACATGTGTCAGGGGCAGGACTATATTTATATCTGTATAGAGAGAGTCTAAAAATGTCTAATTGGTTGCCAACATTTAAAAGTTAGAATATTTCATATAAAAATCCAGATTTCAAGCTTTACTTGAAAAATCAAGAGATGTGGCAGCACCAATTTTACATATTTACAAGGTAATATTGGCTAGAAATCTGGAGTAGGAAGGGCCCTATAGATGAAGCATATATTCTCCAGTTTGCTACAATTCCCACCACTCCCTACCATTTGTACTTTTGACCAATTATATTCATTTGCATTTGCCATGCTTGTTCCTGTGAATGTTTGCATTTTCAATTCCGTATATGTTCATAGCACATTAAGTTAATTTGTATTAGAATGTTCTCTTAAGCTGTGTAACTTTCAAACAAGCTTCTTCTCATTATTTTTTTTAAAAATGCATAGCTTGAAAAAAACAGAGATCTAACACCAAATGAGATGCGATAGCTTTGTGACATAATTAATTCCAGTTCCTGCTTTATCTCTACACCGTGATGTGTGAAAAAGGAAGCATTGGAGTTAATCAAGTTAACCATTTACAGAGGGAGGCTACCGATGATTCTAGTTGCCTTACTTCTTGGGCCTTAATCCATAGAGCTGAGTTGTCTGCCTTTTATTCAAGTTCATTTGTGTGATGATTTCCCCAGATTCATGCCCTCTAAACAGAAGATTTCTTGGCTGGGGTTGGTTTGAGCCCAAAAGGTGAGAATAATATTTACTTTTCAATTCTTTCTCTTTCTGTATTTGGTAGCCTCCAAAATGATTATCATGGCGTAAATCTTTCTTCCTAATGTCTTAGTAGGGCAATGTTGGAAGTTGGTGGAAAGAGATACATAGGCAGAGAAGTGAATGAACACGACTTTTAATGTTGGAAGTTTTAGCCATGAAGTACTCCTATGCTATCTACTCTTCCTGGATCAGTAAATTGCTCATACTCCTGAAATTTGATGAGGACATCAGCTTAAAACAGATCATTTTACAGATCCCTCAAATAACTTGCTAAATTCCCCCCTGGGCCCAGACTAATTTAAATCCTACCTTCTCAGTAAATGAGTCCTTGTTTCCACCAACATAAGCTGAATTCACCCTACTAAACTTCTATTATACACCGTGTTTTACCAGCATTTTCCAAACTGCTATGAACTGAATTGCATCCCCCTCTCTCCACCCCTACAAACTCATATGTTGAAGCCCTAATGCCCAAGGTGACTGTATATGGAGATAGGACTTTTAGGAGTTAGTTAGGGTTAAATTAGGTCCTACGGGTGGGGTATTAATCTTGTAAGATTTGTGGCCTTATAAGAAAAGAGAGAGAGAGAGATCTTTCTTTCTCATCACGTAGAGACATAATGAAAAGATAGCCATCTGCAAGTCAGAAAAAGAGCTCTCACCAGAAACTTACCACACTGGCAACTTACTTTTGAACTTCCAACCTCCAGAACTGTGAGAAAATAAATTGCTTGTGGTTAATCCACCTAGTCTATGGTATTTTGCTATGGTAGCCCAAGAAGCCTAAGACACAAACCATGTCCTAAAAAATATTGGAGCCCAGCAGATGGTAATAAGTGCCTCAATATGAGGGGAAGGTTGCAATGATCAAGTAATTTTGGAAGTACTGAATTAATTTAAATAGGATTCTTTATCACATGACTTCTCAAAACCTTTAATTGTTAATGTACACTCATAAATCTCTAAAAGGAGATATTTTACGCAAGGTTTTCTGAACTTATTTAACCATAGAATACGTTTCTCGAGAAACACCTTTTAATATCTTGAGCAAAAGTAATATTCTATGAAGCACGATTTAGAAAATGCATATCTATTAATCTAAAAATTATTTTAAAACTGCTTTATGGTATCTTTTATTCTATTGGATTATTACTTTACTTATTTATTTAAGTTTTCCATCAACAAAAATTTACTTAGGACCTTCTGAGTGTCAAGTGCTATGCTAGTTGATCTCCCAGCTTCATGCCACTTAATCATCCTAACAACCCCATAATCATGATTTGACAGATTATGAGACTGAGGCTCAAATTAATTGGCTCAAAATAATGATTAGCAGAGAATATGAGTTGGTCTGATTTTATAGTCTATGCTTTTTTTTTTTAATAATCTCCCCCAAATCCACACAGAGATACTGCGACTGAGAAGTTCAGTAATCTGTACAACACCTCACAGTTAATACAGTGATGGTCTCGATTTCAAAACCTGGCTTCTTAGACTCCAAAGCCTCTGCTCTTTCCACTAGAATGTGTATATTCTAGGCCAGGGGATCTACATGAGCAAAGCCACAGGGGAGGAAAGGCACAGCATATATTTAGGAAATAGCACATTTGGCTGAAACACAGTTTGTAGAGGGTGGAAGGGTGTCAGGTGCAACTGAGAAGTAATGCTGGGAATGGATTGTGAATTTTTTGACACTATATGTATTAGTTAGCTTTTACTGCAGCAATAAGCAACCACAAAGTTACAGTAACTTACTACAAGAAATATTTATTTATTGCTCATGTTACATAAGGTACTCAGGCTTTTGCTAGCTCTTGCTGGGCTTGACTTGGTTTGATTTGTCTCAACTTGACTAGGTTACATGTGCCTTCTCATTCCCAGACCCAAGCTAAAGGCAGAGCCAACATATAGGATGTGTTGTTTTCATGGTAGGGGCTTAAGCTTCAGGGTGCAAGCAATGCCTCTTAAACTCTCTGTTTAGAACTGTCACACTCTCTTCCATCCATATTCTCCTGCTCAGAGCAAGCCACATGACCAAGTTGAGTGTAGCATTGTGTATTTTTTCTCATTCTGCCCGGTGGGACTGCAAAATCAGATGGCTAAGGGTGTAGATGCATTTTTTTTTTAATAGAAAAGGAGTAAAGTATTTGAAATGATAATCCACTCCATCATACTGTGATAAGGAGTATGGACTTTATATAGAAAATGAAGAGTTATCGAAGGTACTTAAGCATATTTATATTTCTTCTTTCTCCTTCCTAGATTAAAAAGCAAGAAGTGAAGTTTGATTCTGTTTTTATCTTTCATAAGACTTTTTACACCACCATGCATGTAGTAGGAACCCAGTTAATGCCCCTTTCCAACTCCATAAATATAATGTAAAAATAAGTTAACCACCACAGAGTTTTTCAGTTTTGGCCTCATAAGAGTTAAACTTTCCCTTTAAATCTGAACTTTGTCACTGATAGACAGCTGTTGACACATTTATTGAAAAGCAGAAATAATTCCTTTTGGTCTGGAAAAGTGGGTGTCGGCTGTATGTGTGAGAAAGAGTTATGTTGGATAGACTAGTTATTTTCCATCGCAGAGTGTGGTGTGTAGGTAAACTTTTGTGGCAGAGTGGAACTCTGTTCCCTTATCACTTTTGTTTCTCCCCATATTCACATTGGTATGAAGGGTTGTTAAAATCCTTCTCAATGTTACTAAGAGAGAAACTGAATTATCTTTTATGAACTCCAATCTAAAGAATATCCATTTCCAGTCGTACCTTACCAGGAGGAGGGGAAAGAAACCTGCTTCTATCACCTTGGACAGAAAGACAGCAGTAGAATAAACCAGAACTTTAGGTTTAAAGCTAAGAGGTAGAAAAGGGAGGAAAGAGATCAAGAAGAGGAGACATCTGGATACCATATAAGGTGCACATAATAAGAACACACAATTAATGTTTTGTGTTAGTTTTTAGATTCTGAATGGATTTACAATTAGTCAAAAATAGGGTGGTAGGATTGTTTCTGATGGTTTTGTTGTTGTTGCATGCTTTTCAAGACATTGCTCTGCAAACTGTCAGGATTATGCTATCTAGGTTTTTGACCATAACTCCATGGGTGAGAAAGGAGATAAGAGGGAAAAGGGAAGGAGGCGCTTTGCTTCAGGGTGTGCAAGGCAGTAAAAATTTGCCAGGTCAATCTGGACCAGTGATTGGGAACCTCTGGAATACGCAGTCTCCAAGGGAAGGGACTTGTCTCGAAGGCTTGGCTGTCAAATTCTTAGCCTTTTGGTGTTGATCCATACTAAACACTCATGCATATCTCCACCAGGTTGGCAAAAACTGAGGTTTTAATAGCCTTTTGTGTCTTAGTGTCTTCTGTTGGCTATGTCACTGGGGATTCTTTACTATTGTTAGTTAAAAGCTTGATAACTGTGTTCTGTTACAATATAATTAAATATTTGATTAATTGCTGCAGTTTTATTCCATGGAGTATGCAGCTTTCTTGAATCAAAGAGTTTGTATCAGCACGGTGTCAAAAAACACAAAGATTTAAAGCTCATCCAAGCATCAATTCAGAGCTAATACAGGCACCTTGACTCTCAAGGCTGCTGAATGGTAGGATTAAACAAACGTTTTTAAAAGGGGGACTGTTCCTGCTACCGGACAAGAATGGTAATAAAGTGGGATAAATATAGAAGAATGCAAACTTACATTTTTATATCTGAAATGTGTGCTCTGGCTCCCTGGTTTTGATCTTGCCTATTAATAGAGAAACAATGAAATCTAATCTATAAGAGAGAGATCAAGGTGTTGAATAAACTGAGATGTGAAGAAAGTGTTTCCCCAGTCACCAAACATTTAGTGATCACCTTTTGTGTAGCACATACCTACAGCAGTAAGATTGCTTTCAAAGTGCTCATGTTCCATTAGGGAATACAGATCTTTGTGAAATACATTACAGATAGATAAATACTAATAAATGCACAAACAGAGATAGTGTGATGAATGTGGTGGGGCAAGACAAGAGTGAGAAGGAAAGAAAATCAGAAAAATAAATACTAAAATAACTGACTTTTTAAAAAGGGTCTCTAAAGAAAAGCTAAATGAATGGAGTGAGAAGAAGGAAAGCAGTATGGGTAACTCAATGTCAACTTTAAGATGGTGACGTCACAAGGACATCTGAGAGCTGCCTGGATTTTGCAGACTCCACATCAGCAAAAACCAAACTTCTATTGTTTTGAGTCACTGAGCTTTTGGGGTTATGAATTGCAGCAGTTAGCCTAACAGGAGCAGTATAAAAATGCAAATAATAGCTATTCTACATTTCATATGGTTGTCGAGAGCCTGAAACATAGCAAATGGGAAAGACATTGTAAAATTTTAAGTACCAGACAAATGTTAGGGATCATGGTTGGAAAGAAAATCAAAACTTACCAATTGAAAATTCATATCGAATTTAATAAGAAATGTAATTGGATCAATTGAAAACATGTTTTCAATGATTACTCTGGTTATATGCTGTTATGAAAACACCTTTAAATCTTAACTGAAGGTCTTTTGTTTTGAGTGATTCTTAATGCTACAAAATAAGTTTAATAAATATCTACTTCTGAACATAAAATTGTATGATATCTGATCTGGGTTCTTTGATTTACTTTTTAACAAAATATAGACAGATTTTCTCAAGGGAGATACAACTTGAAGTTAGAAATAAAGAAGAGCAGGAAAAGACTAAGTAAGGAGGATTTATAGGGGAAAATGGTGAATTGGTCAGAAATCTTTCAGGTACAACTGACAGAATCTTGATATGAAGTGGTTAAAGCCAAAGCAGGACTTTATTCATATGACATAACTGCAAGAATGGCAAGGCTGCGGCTGGGGCTCAGCAAAAGACTAAAATGCCATTAGGTTCCCTCTACTTCCCCATTTCAGCTTCCCTCTGCAGGTTATATCATGCCTTTATTGGACATTGCTTTTTCTCTTCATGGTTGTTGACAGTTCCCTGGTTCCCTATCCTAAACCTTCAGTTACCAAGGTAGGCGTTACCTGCAATCTGTTCTCTTTCAAGTCCTAACATTCTATGGAAGGGATTTACTGGGTTATTTGAGTTACGTGCCCACTCCTGAAGGGGATGAAGTCATTAACATGGCTGCTTCTGGGTTAGTCATGTGTATGAGGAAAAAATTTACTAGGAAGAAATCTCAGAGGCAAATTTAGCAGCAAAGAGAATTTCTAATGCAAAATAGTCAATTAAAAATTACTGTAAAAATACTATTCTAGACTGTTAAAGGACTGTAATAAATGAACAGACACTACTGTTCTCTGGGAACATCTACTACTCTCTGGGAACTTAAAGTCTGCTGTTCTCTGGGAACTTAGAATCCACTGTGGAGATAAGACAAATAGACTTATAAAATGTTTATTTATAATGTCATTTGAGTGTACAAGGCAGATCTTTGTTTACTTTCCATTAACATACATGATATCTATTATGATTGAAAAGTCTTGATTCTTGGACAATGTACAGACTTGTGACTCATATATTTTGGGATTCTCACCAACTTTAAGATTCTAAAGAAAGTTTCCCAGCTTAGTATTTTCATATAACTAATTTCAGCCACACTTTGTAAAAATATACATATGAGATTTCTTAAAAAAACTTTTTTTTATCTCCACTGCTGAGATCACAAAAAGGGAATTTGTGTCTTGGCAACAGAAACTTATTATAAGAGATAATAATGTTTGACTTTGATTCTCTGAATCAGAATGTTGGTATGGATTTAACTGGATTATTCTAAAAGCATGCTAAAGTCAACATTTGCATGGTCAGAATTTGAGTAAATTTGCCTACATTCTGAGACATCTGATTAAGGAATCTTTAATCTTGTCTTTTGTTGTCTTACTGTCAGCATTTGCTATTACTTTCAACAAAATTTAATACCACCTAGGTTTGAGATGGGATGGAGGAGGATTGTGTTTAAGAAAGGGAAGGCTCAAAAGGATTTGCTTTCAAGGAACATTGAAGAGACTATTTTAGATGATCACTGTGGGTAGCCATAGATTCAATCTGCTTAGGGCATAGACACAGATGATGCTTTCAAACTGTTTTCAAGGATTCATTGCGTGGATTGCCAATGGTGCTGAATTCCAGGGTCATCTTTTAATCATTCCAAGTTCAGGTGCTGTTTTTCTTCATCATAGTTACCAACAAAAAGAAAAGTAATATGTAAAACATGAACGCACTGGACTCACCTCTTCACTCTTTGAACACTCAACGTTCATACTCTGGCACTTCCTAGATATGTAAACAGGACTTTTGGAATGTGATCTAAGAATCAGCAAAGAGTCGTCCATTTGCCTTCCTTTGTACCCTGCCTAGATGCACCCAAAGGCTTCATCATCAAACTCATTCAAGTTGGTTAACTCAGTGTCCATCTGGGATACTTTGTTGAACTGTAGAGGTCAATGGAATTGAGCAAATCTGGAGAGGCATTTAATGGAGTCCAAGAGACAACATATTTATAATTTGTGCCATTCTATAAAATGTGATATAGTCTACTTTCCTAGAAAAAATGGAATAATACTATGCTTACTTGTTTGTAATTATTTTTTCTTTTGAGACAGGATCTGTCTCTGTTGCCTGGACTGGAGTAGAGTGACACGATCACAGCTCACTGCAGTCTCGACCTCCTGGGCTCAAGTGATGTCCTGCCTGTGATTACCTCATAATTAGAGTGTATTTTACTATTTTGATAATTCTCATATTGTGGAAAATTTAGGTCATTTCTAAATTTTTCCTCATATAAACAGTGCTTCCCAAACTTTATCACTAAATCTTCATTTACCTTTTTGATATCAACTAAAATTTTTTTCCTAGAAATATAATTAATGAGCCAAAGGACAGATCTTTAAACATTTTATTTTTCATATATGCTGCTCAGTTGCCCTCAAGAAATATTGTATGGGCTTAGACTCCTAATATTAATGTGAGGGGCCTAATTATCAGCATCTTTTTTTGAAATCTCAGTGTTAAATTTATTTTAAACACTGACCATTTTATACATACAACATTCTGTAGCGTTTTGGTTTAATTTTTATTCACACTGTATGAGATTAAATATTTTTCATGTTTATTAGACATTTATGTTTGTTTACTTGCAAATTATGTATATACTCTGTGCTTGTTTTAATCTTAGGGTGTTTGAATTAAAAAATTGATTTGTAAAGACTGTTGATCTATTAAAGATAATAGCTTCCATATTTTTATTACCATGCAAATTTATAAATATATACTTTTTATATGGTCATATTTATTCTTTCTTTCATGGTTTCCCTCTTTGGTGTTATGCTAATAAAGATTTTCAAACTGCTACATTACACACACACATACACAAATTTTTTGTTTCTAGTGTATCTATATTGCAATTTATTACATCATCTTGAAGGTGTTATTCAATTGTCTTCTAATTTTCATTATTATTTTTGAGATATTAGCTGTAAATCTTATTAGGATTTCCTTTTAGGTAAGGTGCATTTTATTCTGGCTTCTTCGAAGATTTTCTCCTTGTCTTTGGGTTCTGGTAGTTTCACTATGATAAGCCTATGTGTGTTTCTCTTTGCATTTATCCTCATTGTGTATCTGTGTCTTGATATCTTTGATGATAGGAACCACTGATTAAGACAATCAGATCTGAATTCCCTTCCAATCAAACTTTTTCTTTGTGCAATTGTATGGAAGTAATATTTCTAGGCCTGTCTATCATGGAGCTAGATGGGACTAAAGGGCTTTTGAGAACGGAGAGTGAATGAGTTGGTTTGTGATTTTATGCCTGTGAATGTGAATCCTGGACTCTGTGTAAATAAAGTTGTATGTTTATGCTGGTAATGGGAACAGTATAAAAGAGAGGGAGAAAGAAACTCTCTGTTGTACAGATGAAAGTGTGTTTCATTTAGGATTTTTTGGATTATCCAAGACATCATAAACCTATTGAAAAAGAACTTGTTGGCTCTGGTAACTTAATATTCAGTTGTAGATTTAGCTTCAATCTCTGTTTTCTGCAGGGATCCAAATGATGTAATCAGGCCCTGGTTCTCTTTCAAAGTCTCTCAGCTACCCTTCTTTCTATTGGAGTTATTCTCAGATAAGTAGTCTGTTGTGTTAAAAATATTACCTCTACCAACTTTAACTTAGTTATTTCAGATTCAAGTCTCAAGAGAAATAACACCTCCCTTAGTTTCAGAGTTGCAATGTCTTATTTGCTCTGATTTGGCCTTTTGGTCATCCTTGAACAATTATTATGGCCAGAGAAAGGAAATGCCTTGATTGGCTGGACTAGTGTCACATGGTCACTCTATCCTAGGTCTGAAGAGGGGAATTAAGTCAATTTGAAGTTTGCTACTTGATAATGGGTGAAAGGGTTATTTGTTAGAAGAAAATTGGGATTCTGTGGTGACCTAGCCTTCATTTCTTCATCCTTTGGCCTTTTGAGATTTTTATAACTCCAGTATTTTATGATGCAAAATAGTTTTTTTTTTTCTTGAGTGGCTATCTGGAATTGTTATATGCTTCTGAAATACTTGAATATACTCATGTCCTATATCAATGTTTGCAGTTCTTGATTCAAATAATCTGCAATAATTTTATAGCTAGAGGCAGATTCAATGGTTTTGGACTCTGGATACGTATTAGAAGAAATACCTGGAGAACATTTATGGAAGATTACTGGCTTTTCTGTGGATATTCTGATATAGATCACCTAAAGTGAGAGCAGGGCATTGATGATTCACTGTAAAACCAGGATGAGAACCATAGGTTAACAAATTCGGGAGCAAATCAACTATAGAATTTCTTAGGAGGTGGGTGGATTTTAGTTCCTGAAGTGTTTGATAGTTTCCTTTAGCCATTATATGTTGACATCCTTTATTTCAATGCTGCTTGATTTTGAGTTAAAACTCATTGCTAGACATGCTGGGTTAGCAAAGGGGATGATGAGAATGAAGGTGGGAATGGCAGGAGAGTACATACAGCTATAAGTGAGATGCTTTTCCTTAAAGAACTCCGTGAAGCCACAATAAAAATAGCCCACCTTGAAATTCTACTTGGTGAAGCACTCATTTACTGATATCTAGGCAGAGAGCACATGGTGGATATTTTCCTTCGATGCTTGGCTGCCTGCCATTAACTGTTTCTTTCTAGCTGGGGGACTTCAAAAGATAACATAGCACTTGTATGTATATCCAGCTGTCCCATGCTGTGGACTTCGGTTTTAACTAGGTTCCTTTCAAGCCCTATTTTCAGTTTCTACAAGTGGCTTAGAAGAGAGGTGTTTCTCATGGACCATTTCAAATAAATAGATAGACTCAGAAAAGTAGCGACCCAGCCGGTGCCTGGAGAGCGTCTACTTCTTAGCTACATAAGACATTTCAGCATAAACACGATGGACACTAAATGTTTGCAAAGGTTTGAAGACAGTTTTCAAATAACAATGAATGAGACATTTCAGCATAAGCATGATGGGCACTAAATATTTGCAAAGGTTCGAACACTGTTTTCCAACAACAATGAATGAAAATCTTGTACTTTTTTTTTTTAACTTTTAATTCTATATTATTTCTTCCTTTGCCTTAAATTCATAGCCAGTTACAGTAACAGAGGTGAATATTTTCGTGAGCTCTCAGATGCCGACATCCAGAAGTACACAGCTGGCTCTAGTATTTTTAAAAACATAAGAACTCTTCTCTTAATATTTATTTATTTATTTATTTATTTATTTATTTATTTATTTATTTACTTTGAGATGGAGTTTCGCTCTTGTTGCCCAGGCTGGAGCGCAATGGCATGGTCTCACCTCACCGCAACCTCCGCCTCCCGGATTCAAGCAATTCTTTTGCCTCAGCCTCCTGAGTAGCTGGAATTACAGGCATGCACCACCACACCTGGCTAATTTTGTATTTTTAGTAGAGACGAGGTTTCTCCATGTTGGCTAGGTGGGTCTTGAGCTCCCAACTTCAGATGATCCGCCTGCCTGGGGCCCCCAAAGTGCTGGGATTACAGGTGTGAGCCACTGCACCCGGCCAACATTTATTTATGTGTTAATTTTTGCCAGAGAGCCAAGAGTTTGCCTTTGCCTTGCCAGTCTTCATGTCTGTAGATTGAGGTGGAGATAGGGACCCATTGGAGCTGTTGGTCTCCAGTCTACTGTCCTCCAATCAACCTCTCTCTGTTTTGCCTGTTTCGCCTTCTTGTCCATAGGCTCACAACGTTTTATCCTAGAGTCTGTTTAGTTCTGTCGGCTCCCTGGCTGCCATTAGCACTATATTCCTTTTGGTGCATTCTGGAATGTGGATTATTATACTGTTTTATCTATCAACATCTTTATATCTGCTTTCCAATTCCAGAAATGTGAAGAATTGCCCTCTTCTCCCATTGTCTCTGTTCTTATGCTTATAGTCCTTTGTGCTGATACACCCTTTTATGGGTGGGCTTTTGGATGGAAAGGGAGGGGAACACCTGGTCTCCCATCCTCTACCTGTAAGTTCTTTTTTTCTTTCTTTCTTTTTTTTTTTTTAACCATGTCATGTGTGATATGGTTTTTCATTCACTTAATGAAACATACCATAATAGTGCTTTCGGAAGTAAATTTACTCAAATCTGTTAGTTTTACACATAAGGATATGGATGAGGAACAGCATTATTCATGTGGAGGAAGGAAAAATGAAGCTTAATGTTGTTTCTACTGCCAAAGTCTACTATGAGACTTTGGAAAATAATTTAAAAACCAAATAGGTGAGAGCTTTTACAATGTAATTTGTAACATTTCACAAGGATGACAAATGTCTATAGAATTAAAAGAATGAACCTTTTGGGCAGACTATGGGACATTCACCTAAGAATAAATTACTTTGGAACTTCTGTTCCTTCTTTAACATTTGTAAGCAGTTTTTACCCAAGGCGTAATGCCAAGCAGTTTCAAAAGTATGAATTATTACCCATAGCTCACACCAGTTTATCCTTTTTTTCTATTTAATTAAATGTGCCTCTCATCTCTCTATCAAGAGGAATAAAACTCAATTGCGATGTATTTAGTCCTTTCTAGTTTATCTTTCTGGTACTTTTTAAAGGTAGCTCCATGCCATATGCTATGCACCAGAATGGCTGTAAATAATCATAAAATTAAATGCCAGAATTTACCACTACATGTGGTTTCTCATTAAGGTTTGATGTGGCTTCTCTAAACTGAAAATGGTTGAAGGGTTGATTTCTTGTATTATCAAGCTGTTTTCTGAGCTTTCTTGCTGGCCCACCTACCTGGATATATAATTAACTTCAGCTCTGAAAGGCTCCTGGTAGATTTGGGCTATATCTTTGGGAAAATAAGAGGTTATTCTCTGAAACACATATGTGCTTTGGAATAGCAATTCCAAAGTATCTTCACTGGCTGTTCCCTAATATGATGGCAACCATATGTTCTGGATATTCCCTACCAATCCTATGTCATGTAACCTGATCTGGGGTTTGGAAAATATAGCCAATACCATATGTAATACTAAGTAGGGAGAATAGGTCAGGCTGTTATTGCTAATGAGCTAAATGTTATTTTAAGATGAATCCCAAACTAACCCAGACTATATCAGTCGTTATTTTAGATTCATTACTTTAATTTTCTTCTTTAAATAATACTGTATTCTAGAGAATTAAAATTTTCATGACGAGAAACTATGGCTCTATGATAACAAATCCATTTAGGGAAGAGATTATAGACAGTAAAATCAATACGGATTAGACTATTCATATTTTGAGTTCAATTGTTTTGACATTCTTCTTTAGATATTGTATTATAGAGAATTAGGAATTTCCAAATATAGATGACAGTGGTCCTGTGCTCACAAGTCAATTTAGAGAAAAGATTATATAAATTAAACTTAAGTTTTTCTCTCTCTGTGTGTGTGTGTGTGTGAGTGTGTGTGTTTCTGTCATGATGGCAACAAGTAAAGATTAACTCCACTAAACAGTGTTTTAATATTTCCATATCTTCCAATGGACTGTGTTTCATTCTATCATCAGTAATGATCAGGGTAATTATTTCAATAAATATTGTTTTTGAATGACATCTGTTGTACAAGGTAGTGTCCTGGAGACTGAGGACATCCTAAAATAGATGTCTTAACTTTTGTTGCAAAGCAGCTAAGACTAGTGACTGGAGAAGAGTCAGCTTCTCCAGCCACAGTGGTTCAGTGTTACAAGCCAGACAGATAGGTGCTTGTCACTTATCAGGTGTGAGACTTGAGCAGGTTAAATAACTTCCTGTGAGCCTCGGTTTTCTCATTTACAAACTGGGGCACATAAGACCTACCCCACAGGTGGTTGCATAGGACAAATGAGGTGATATTAGTAAAGTGCTCAGCACAGTTTCTGGTACACAGTAATTCAACAAATATTGGCAAAAGGAGTCATTACTGTTGTAATAATATAGTTTCTATTAAAATTGGTCGACAACATATGTCAATATCTGGCAGTGCTTTCATTCGGCAGAAGGGATAGGAAGTATTTGCCTTGGTTTTATCAATATTACGTCAGAATAGGAGTGGAGGTGAAGTGTGGCAAGAATAACATAAAGCTGTGTCTCTGTTCCCTAATGGTTGGCATCACTAGTTCCTAGAAACTCCATCCCTGTTCATTTTTCTTGGTTTCCCCCCACCTCCTATTTTTGCCCATGCCCAGAGGTCTCCACTTGTTAATAGTCTACCCAGCTTCCTAGAGTGCTGAGCAATTTCTCTGCTTGATGGTGGGGCTGGTCTTATCCTAGCATCAAACATAAATTCAGCCACCAGAGCCAAGAATAGAGAAAAAGACAGAAATCTTTTTTTCTTGATTTTTGAATTTGTTACATAAGCAGCTTTACAACATAATACATTTTTATCATGCCCAATTAATTGGCTTTATTGATATAGCTAAAATTAAATGAAATAGGCTCTATACTGGAACATCTTGGTTGCTGCGAGTAGGGGGTTGTCTATAAAATGCATTACCGTAATGCAAAATAAAGAACTCACATAAGAAAGAAAGCTGAAGTGCCAGGGAGCTCATAGAGCATTTAATCATCTTTAGAAAAGAATTTGTTCCTATTTCAACAGAATCAAAAATCCAAAGTGATGATCAGAAGAAAGAATGACCATATACTTACTCTCTGTGTTTATTTCCTTTGAGAGACTCATAAGGTCTGTGCTGGAGAAGATCTAAAGACCATCTAGTCTGTAGTGTTTCCCAACATTTTTGTTTTAAGACTGTAGCAGCCCTTGTTGAAGTGAAGTCCTCCGTAGAGAGCTTGCATATGAAATAGAGAATAACTAACCTGCATGGGAATGGAGGCAGAGCTCCTAGAACCTGCCCGCTTGGTTTCCCACCTCTACTCCGTTCACAATCTCTGCTTGCACCAAGGTGTTAGCTCAGGGTTCTTGAAGGTTTTAAAAATCATAGACTATGGTGATCTCATAGAATCCTTTATTTTATATAAAAAACTGAGACCTAAAGGAAGAAAATTATATGTTTAAAATCATTAACTTGGTCAGGTGTGGTGGCTCACCCCCATAATCCTAGCACTTTGGGAGGCTGAAGTGGGAGGATCACTTAAACTCAGGAGTTCAAGTACAGCCTGCACAACACAGCAAGACCTCATTTTTACTTTAAAAAAATAATTAGCTGGGAGCGGTGGTGCACACCTGTAGTTCTCAACTACTCAGGAGGCTGAGGTGGGAGGATCACTTGAGCCCTGCAGCCTGGGTGACAGAGTGAGACCCTGTGTTAAAAATAAATAAACAAACATAAAATCACAAGCTAATTAGTGTCAAAACAGTAATAGAACCTAGGTCTCCTAACATCCAATCCATTGTGCTTCACTTACAGTATGGTAGCTCCTCATTTAGCCTGTTTATTTCCTTCAGTAGTCTCAGTAAAGAGAAAACAGGGAAGTACAACCGCCCATAAAGGATATTATTGCTGCTACTGCTACTACTACTACTTCAGCTATTACTATTTCTACAGAATGGAAAAAGGAAAACAAATAAATACATCCTTGATGAAAATGTTAATATAATCCATATATACAACCTGACATGATGTGCTTCTCTCTTCATAAACACGTATTTTTAATAGACCAAATTCTGATTGTATTTGAGGAGATATCAAATATAGAAGAAATTCTTCAACTAATGAAGATGATTAACTGCATCTGTTCTTTTAAATATAAGGTTGACTTTCAGTAACTTACAAATGAATCATTTCATGCTTTTCTATCTGAAATTGATTACGTGGTCCTTGAAAGAGAGTGACAACAAAGAAATGAAAATGCTTTTCTAAGCACTTAAACCATATCTTAGAATTGGGCAACAAAAAGAAGACATCATTGGATACTATATCTGACCTTTGCTTTTGCTACTAGCAACATAAAGTAATGCCATTTACTGCACAGGCAAGTAACAGATTCTGTTGACTGATAGGCTTTTACGTGTGCTTGCCAGTGTATTAGTTTTCTATTGCTGCGTAACAAATTACAAAAAGCTTTGTGGCTTATGGCAACAAATTTATTTTCTCACAGTTTCTGTGGGACAGGTTTCTAGATACAAGTTAGATGATGGGTGCCCTGTTCAGACTGTCACCACGCCGAAATCAAGTTGTCAGTCAAGACTTGAAGTCCCCTTGTAAGCTCACTGGTTGTTGACTGATTCATGTCTGTGTGGTTGTATGACTGAGGCTCCTGTTTTCTTGCTAGCTGTTGGCTGGGGACTGCTCTCTGTTTCTAGAGACCACTCTCTTCTCACAACATGGATGTTTTCTTGAAGGCTAACAGGAGAATGTCCCTCTGACATTCCACCTTCTTTTATAGAATACTCTGATTAGGTCACGCCCAACCAGAATAGTCTCCCTTTTGATTCACTCAGTCAGCTGATCAGTTACTGAATTATGGATGCGATATCCCATTACATTCACAGGTTCCCCCCATACCTAAGAGGAGGCAGGGGTTTATTCAGGGCTTGTACATCAGGGAGCTGTAATCTTGGGGACCAGTTTAGAGTACTGCCTACCACATTTGGATTTTTCTAAGTTATGGCCAAAGTAAATGAACATCAGGCAACATTTTCATTTAAACCAAGTTTGTATCTTTTTAGCCCAAGGAATAAATTTCCACAAATATTTGATTGTTGGGGGAAAGATGCAGGCAGGAAGGAAAGAAGTGAGAAGATCCCTTTCCAAACTAAGAAATACTTTCTTAGAAATTAAAAGTTTACACTTCAGCAGGTTTCTCAAAAACACGGAACTCAGTATTTTAGTGTGAAAATGTTTTTCCTGGGAGTCATCATTGTCATTAAAATAATTAAAAACAAAAACAAACAAAAGAAATCCTCTAGATTAAAATTCCATGTATTTTTTCTTTTTTTGTTTTTGGTTTGTTTGTTTGTTTGTTTGAGATGGAGTCTCGCTTTGTCACCCAGGCTGGAATGTAGTGCCATGATCTCAACTCACTGCAACCTCCACCTCCTGGGTTCAAGCAATTCTCTGCCTTAGCCTCCCGAGTAGCTTACAGGTGCCTGCTGCCACACCCGGCTAATTTTTGCGTTTTTAGTAGAGACGGGGTTTCACCATTTTGGCTAGGCTGGTCTTGAACTCCTGACCTTGTGATCCACCCGCCTCGGCCTCCCAAAGTGCTGGGATTACAGGCGTGAGCCACCGCGCCCGGCCTCCATGGTTTTACTCTATCCATGAACACAGCTCAGATCTTGTTACCAACTTATAGGGATACAAACCTAAGAAGCTTAATAAATTTCTGACTAAACATTCTGAGTTATAATAAGGTAGAGGTGGGCACTATTTTAGCAAGTGTGAGGTATCTATTAAATAGAGAATAATTTATGGTCATAACAATTTTTGCTATGTTTCACACAAAAAAATCATGTAATTTCTGACAATTTTTGCTTTAATTTAATTTGATGAAGAATTCTTTCCCCCTGATTTCAAGTTCTTTCAGAGTTTCAGGTTGAATTCTTTAAAAACTCTTTCAGACTTTACCATAAGTCAAAACCATCTCAGTGGGACTTCTGGAGCTGACTCCATTTCAGTGGAAGTTTGCAAGCTTCTGTCTATTGGGGTTAAGTTCAGATTGGTTATAAATTCTGAAACTGTGGTTTTGGTTTCAGGGAGGAGTGCCAGCACTTGGTTCGGTTGTTCTACAAATGCCTTTGGGCTCTAGTTTGCGGCCTAGTGTTTCAATGGAAGACAATACATGAGGAATTTGATTCTACTATAATTTGGCCATTCTTTGTGACTCTCATCAAACCTTAGTACTTTGTACTTAGGGTACGTAGTATTTCAGAGCAGTTGCTGAATGTGGTCCCCCATTTCAGTACTTTCAGCCCACAAAGCCTCCCAGATAGATGAGAAAATGGAAAACTTGAAGTACAAATGTGAATTATTCCTCTGTGTTAATATTATTGCCCTTCCTCTGCCCATGCCTCCTTTCCTTCCTTCCTCTCTCTCTGTCTCACAGTCTGTCTCTCTTTATTCACCCCCCAAACTACTTTGAAAACAATAACAGCAGACAAAGAACAGAGAAAAGAAGGGACCTACTCATTCTCAAGTGTCTAGGGTTGGACAGAGCCACATATAAAATGTGTGGTCCCTGGTCCCTAAGTCCTTAGAGCTCTGCTGAGACAAATGTCAAAGACAACAGCTGTGCAGCAGCTTCTCAGAGGAGTCAAAATTTGGCTACATCTTTAGGGATTCAGATCCTTGTCTAAAGAAGATTTTCTGGCCCTTAAAATTGAAGAAGTTATGACATATTACTGAAGATGTGTTCCCTCCTCCCCCCCGAACCCCGCTTCCTTTCTTTCCTTTATTCTGTGTTGGTGGTAAATATTTTATCACTGTGAAAATAACTTGGGTGATGGATGATTCTAATAGGTGTTTCACCCACCCTTACAATGATCTAGCCAGGCCCAGTTGTTTAATAATTATGACCCATGGTTAAATTGTTTCAATGACATTTGCATTGCATTCTGTAGATAAAATACCTAGGATGAATTAGCCCTGACTGTATTGCTCTTGGTATTAGTGAACTGGTTTTTAAACTGGCCAATACGTGGTCACCTAGGACATTTAACCTCAGTATGAGCAATGCGTTAAGTAACTCTGACATCATAAGGACATACGTTTTTCATCTTGTCTTGGGCCTGAGAAAGGCAATCAGGGCATTTTCTGAAGCCACTCTTGTCTTTGTCCCTTGGATGAAGTGATTCTGGTTCAGAGGAAATGGTATGAAAAGATTATCACCGCTGGCCTTGTGTGAATTTGAGGAAAAGTACATGGCTCACTTTTTGACATTAAAAAATGTACAGCCAAATCAGTGCAATACTGTACTTGTATCTCAAAAGTTTTGCCACTAATAAGATTATATTTTTCTTTTAAATTAGGCACATTAAACTCTAAAATTCAGACAAACCTCTTTCTATCCTACTCAAAACCCTCTGAGGAGCTTCATGACGTCAAAGATGTGGGAAATTTAACTGAGTTAAGTGTTTTATACTAGACTTAAGTTTTGAATTCTCATTGGAGTAGTGATTTTGCAGAGTTCACATAGCAATTTCAGAGTTTGTGGCATTACCAAAGAGTCACAGGACCGTAGCAGAAAATGGATAAATCAATAAGGCTCTCATGCCCAACATTCTATTTTCTCTTAGTTGATTGCTTTCTTCCAAAAAATAAAAAAACTCAAAGCCCTATATTCCCCCAAAGTACTACCTTGTGCTAAAATACTGCTTTTTGAGCCTAAAATTTCCTGTTCTTGCTACTGTGTAAAGCCCATGGTTCGTATTAATATAGATTATTGATTTCACTAACTCTCTCTGGTAAACTTGAGGTATTCTGGATAAGAACTTAGACTAAGCGTAGAAGTAGACAGCAAGTGGTTAAACCTGGGACACATGCCAAGTCTCATAATTCTTATAATCATATTCCTTAGGTCAAATCTAAAAATCATGTGAAGATGCCACGGCCCTTTTTTCCCAGCGCTACCAGTCACACTTCCTAAATCTTCATACTCAAGGAGGGTGACCTTCACAGACTACATGGTTCTCTAGCCAAATATATGCACTTTCCCGCTAGATCCACCAAACAAATAAATAATCGTGAAGCAAGAAAATACAGTCTCTTAACTACAGTAAAGTCATCCTGAATAGGTACAATAGAATAGGCCCGGCAATCCAGACAAAATGCTCGTTCCCCTTTTCTGTTGTGCATTTCAAGCCTGGTGCATGAAAAAAAGACTGCATGATTATATGAAAAAGGGTTCTCCTGATTTAGTGACAGTAAGACCTGTATTTTTCGTGTCTTCCAAACACACTGATTCAGGTTGTCTTTATGTAACAAGCATTTACTCTGAACCTACTAAGAACCTGGCACCATGCTGAGTGCTTAATGAACAGTTCTTGCTTTTAGCAGCTCACATCTAGTATAGCAACAACTGAAGTAGCGGGTAGCTATAATGTGATATTGTGAGTGCTGAACTAAAGAGATACAGGTCCAAATAGTTTTACAAATGCTAAAGAAATTGAATGAGTCAAGATTGGGTTCACATGCAAATGACAGAAAGTCTAAGTTTAGTTCTTTCCACATAGACAATTTTTGGCAGCAGGCAGTCCAAGCAGCCCGCTGTCTCTACAGTCACCAGGAACTCAGCTTCCTGATATCTAGATATTCTGCCGTCATCAACACTTGACTTCCACCTCATGGCTATTCAAGCATCAGCCACCAAATCAATAATCTAGCAAGCAGAAAGAGGAAAGAAGTGAAGAATGCCATGCCCTCCTCTCTTTAATGACACTTCTAGAACCGGCACAGCACTTCTGACTACATCCTGTTCACCAAACCTTGATCACATGACTGGCCATATCTGTCAGCAAGAGAGGCTGATACAGTCTTTATTCTGGAAAGCCATGTGCTGGTTGCAAACTGGAAGTTCATTAACCAAGTAATAAGAGAGATCGGTTACTAGAACATAATGGACTTTTTCTGCCTCAGGATTTCAGACCTGGGAGAAAAAGTTTTATCTAGAAAGGAAGAGCATGTCTGGAAGGCTTCCTGGAGGTGACATTTAGCATGGGTTTCCGAGGAAGGGAAGGAGTATATTGAATAAAAAACAAAGGAGGCACTATATAGGCAGAGGGAGCAGTACCAGAGTTGGCACTCAGAAACAGCTAGCCTGAGAATGAAATGTAGTCAGTCACAATAGATCCATTTTATGCTAAGTGAGGATCTAAAGGAAATATTTCACAATGTTCTCAATATCTGAGCAAGTTTGTCTAATCACATGCATCTAGCTGCTAAAGACTAAATTATCACATCATGCTCACAGAAGTGAAACATAATTAGAAAATATATTTATTGAAATCATTGTCCATGTATATTAAATTGGATAATCACTTGTTAAATTAGGAAAGATATTCAGAAAGTTAATTAATTCTGGATTTTGATTATGACATGTAGCAAGTGTGAAATAACCATCTCTAAGGCCATTTACACACATGTTCGTTTATTAATAGGCATCACAATAGCATAACATCTTGCTTAAAACAAAGAAACAATGAGTCCTGAACAGAAAAGCACACAACACAGAATAGGCAGGATAGCACAATGATAGTAATAACAACAGCACACACTTAGTAAATACTTGCTATGGGCCAGGTATTCTTCTAGGCACTTGGCACATGTGAGCTTCCTTAATCTTCATGACACTGCGAGCTAGGTTTCTATCACTGTCTCCATTTTTACCAAGGAGGAACTGAGGCTCAGAGAGGTTAAGTAATTTGCTCAAAGTCCCTTGGCTGATATATAGAGACACACAAACACAAATCCATGCAGCCAGATCCTTAACCACTCCACTAGGTCACCAATGGAAGAGGGTTATGGGATAGATCCCACCTCCATGACTAATTAGCAACGAGACTCTTGGGAAAGTTATTTCACCCCTCTTTGTCTTAGTTTCTTCGTTATGGTGACTGAATAAGAGGCTGTATGTGAAAGTTATCTCCTGGGGCCTGGCACAAGTAAGTGCTCAGTAGTTAAAAGGGCCTGGCATGGTGGCTTGTACTTGTAATCTCAACTACATGGGAGGCTAAGGCAGGAAGATCACTTGAGCCCAGGAGTTTGAGATCAGGCTGGGCAACATACTGAGACCCCTACTTAAATTTTTTTTTAAATAGCTAAAATGTTTAACGAGATCGAGTTATTAATTATAAACACTAGCCAATATTTGGTCCCTAAATACACTAACCAAAAGGCAGACCAAAAACTATTTCTGACACACTGTTAAATTCTCTTTCAAAAGAATAAAATCTCTCTTTCTTCTACCCATTTACCCCAATCCCCTGAGGTCTGCCTCTCTGCTGGTTCTTGAGTTTGAGCTGCTTTTTACAGCCATCTGTTACAGTGTTGTGTAACAACAAACAATATCCTCCTAAAAATGTTTACAAATGCTTCTTACATTAGTGCTGTATATTTTTTCATTATGCTGTGGCATCTCCATTGAAAAATTATTTTAATCATTGCAAACTGAATTACACAAGGATAATGCATAAAGAGATAGTACTTAAAAGGCTGAATGTACATTAATTGCTTCAGCTAATGAAAGAAACATGACTTAGCCAATGCACACAACATGAATCCTAAGATGCATGGACAATTGACTACGGTAATAAAACAAGTATTAGTGTGTTAAATCTGAAATCCTCATTATGCTTCATGCAGCAAAACCAACTGTGTACCTGCTGTTCAGTGTGCATTTCCTCCTCTTGACACCAAAAGCTAATTATAGAACGAGGCACAGAGTGAAAGCATGTGACCTACGTTTGGGGACCTTCAACAGCACTGCAAAGTTATGTTTGGTGACTTCTTATTTTCTTTTTAGGCTGATAAAATATGTGTTGGTCGAAATGATTTTGGAATATCTCGATGTTCCGTAGGCAATTTTAATTAAAATATGAATTATTTATATATGCACACAGTTTATTTCACTTACATTGGGATCTTGTTTTATCTCCCTTGGCTCTATCAACTAGTAAATTATTAATGCAAGGATAATTTATGTCACAGTGTTCAAGATGCTGGCCATTGATTTCTTTGCCTGTCTTTCATTTCATGAACCCAAAGTAAAGATGATGATAAAATCATGGCATTTAAGAGATAAGAAGAGAAGTAAATGTCTTATTATTACTGCTTATCTAGAATCACAGAGCATAAATGTTATAGTAAATTATAAACAGATTGCATTAACCTACCACCTTCCATTTATAGAGTAAAAGTATCATGTTATTAGGAACCTCACAAAAAGCTGATATACTTTAAACCAGCACCCCCATTTTTGAGAAACTTTGAGGGCACTAACAATATACTTCAAGGGATATGAACAGTTGGCTTAACTCAAAGTAACTGCTTGATATGGGTTGGCTTTGCGTCCCTACCCAAATCTCATCTTGAATCTCATAATTCCCACATGTTGTGGGAGGGACCCAGTGGGAGGTGATTGAATCATGGGGTTGGTTTCCCCCATGCTGTTCTCGTGATAGTCAGTGATTTCTCATGAAATATGATGGTTTTATAAGCATCTGGCATTTCCTCTGCTTGCATTCATTTTCTCTCCTGCTGCCCTGTGAAGTGGTGCCTTCCACCATGATTGTAAGTTTCTTGAGGCCTCCCCAGCCATGTGGAACTTTCAGTCGATTAAACCTCTTTTCTTTATAAATTACCCAGTTTCATATATTTCTTCATAGCAGCGTGAGAACAAACCAATTACCGTAAGTGGGAAAAGAAAATATTTCTTTTCTAGTAGAACCAGATCTAGAAAATAAATCTTTTTCTCTTTTGTAGTTTATACTATATGTTGTCTTTTTAAATTATTTTCTCAGTAAAGCCTTGGATATGTTCAAATGTATTTCTTTTGTGTTTCTTCCCAGGTTTGTAAATTGATGACTTTGGTACCAACTAGCCTCACATTTTGGATGGACACAAGGGCCTTTCAGAGTTCAATTTTTAAAAAAATGATGGGCAAAATTCTCTTTAATTGGCAATACTTTAAGAACTCAGTGCAGATCAGATTTTAGGTGATTTATTTAAATGTTTTTGTCTCTGAAGAAAATGATATACTGGCTTATTTCTTGTTTCAACTAGCTTGCATATATTCTTTTGGTCAATATTATTTCAATTTTTCAATTTTTCTAGTTCATTTATCAGAGTTCTTTAGAGATACCATTTTGAAGCATCTGTGAAGCCAAGTCAACAGCAGCCATACTTCAACAGCAAGAGTATAAATTAAGTAGAAACCCCAGGATCTCAATAAGTGACATTCTGGGAAATTTTACTCTAGGGGTAGATTATGGAAAAGTGGAAAATTTGTGGGGAGAGGTGAGAGAAATTATGGGAAATGTTTTTGATCTATTTAACATATGGTTCTAAATGTTAATGCACATCAGAACCGCCCAAAGAACCTTTCATACATTTGGTCTTCAGGACCTACTCTGCAAAGATTCATCACATTCCAGGAGGGTCCTGGAAATCTGTATCATTCACAGATCACCTGAAACTAGCATAGAAACCATCCAGAAGTGTTGATTTCCAAAAATTAAACATTTTTACTCATTTAGTTACTCAACAAATATTCAGTGAGCCTTTAAACCCTGCCCCCAATCTTAGCCCTCAAGGAGGGCTTGAGGGAGTCTGGTGAGGAAAGTAGATAAGAAAATAGCCAATTTCAATTCAGCAAGATAAGTGGATAAGAATGGGGTGTTCTGAGAAACATGGATCATTTAACACAGTCTGAGGTATCATAAAGGGTTGGAGGAGATGGTGTCTAAGCTGAAACCTGCAAGGTAAAGAATAAGCAAAAGGTAGGAGGACTTAGCCTGTGTGTGTGTGTGTGTGTGTGTGTGTGTGTGTGTCTGTGTGTGTGTGTGTGTGTTGTGTTTTGCAAGGAGGCTGTGGGTTGTGGGGCTGGAGGAGAAGGTGTGAGAAAGGTTAGAGAACTTGTAAGACACATTTTCAGGTCTCAAGGAGCTTACAATATAATTGGGGAGATAAGTGATGGCAAAAGATTTTGGTAACAGATGAAGACAAGAGAAGTGACTTCCTAGGAAGCCTTTTGATCAATTAACAATTGAATAATGCAGACTCAGCATGCTACAGGATTTCTCTGGAGAAAATATGTAGTTTCTTTCAGCAGTAAAATTCTGTGATCTACAAATTTCATTCTGTAGTGGGAAAAAAAGACTTCATAGAAGAGATAGGGATTCCACTGGGGATTGAAGAATGGGTAGATTTTTATAACTTCTTATTTTGATAGAATTTTAAGCTTAGAGAAAAGTTACAAAAATACTATAAATCACCTTATGTTGTATCCATATTCACAGACTTACATCTTGCCCTATTTGCTTTTGTGCTCTTTCTTGCTCTGTACACACACACACACACACACAGGCACACACCCACACAACACAGAGCCATTTTTTCTGAACCATTTGAGAGCAAGTCAGAGACATTGTGCTTCTTTACTCCTGAATACTTTGGTGTATATCTCCTAAGAAAAGAACATATACCTACATCTCACAGTAAAATAAACTTATGATATTTAATATTGATACAATGCTCTTATCTAATTGACAATCTGTCATCAAATTTTATCAGTTGCTTTAATTATGTTCTTTATAGGCTTTTCTTTCTCAATGTAAGATACAATTCAGATTCATGCATTGCATTTAGTTGTCTCTGTAATTGTCCTCTCACTTAAACAGCTCTTTAACTTTTCTTTGTCTTTATGGATCCTGGCATTTTTGAGGAATACAAACCAGTTATTTTGTAGAACATCCCTCACTTTGGGTTTGTCCATTGTTTATGATTAAGTTCAGGTTATACACTTTTAGACAGAAAGAAGAGAAGTTAGGTTGTGTCATTCTCAATTTATTATAAAAGGAGACACACAGTATAGGTTTGCCTGAATACTGGTGATGCCAACATTGATAACTTGGTGGGGTGTCCACTAGCCTTCTTCACTAGCATTATTCATTTCCCCCTTGTAATTAATGATAATTTTGTGGGAAATACTTTGAGGTTATGTAAGTATCATGTTCCTTATCAGGCTTTCATCTGATAGTTTGAGCATCCATCGATGATTTTCTAATCTATCATTGCTTCTATATTTATGTTACTATAAGGAAGAGCTTTCCTGGCTCCTCTGTCTATTTATTCATTTATTTATATCAGTATGGGCTCGTGGATTTTATTTTTTTAATGGATTATAATCCATCACTGTCATTACTTATTTTGATGTTCAAATTTTCTCCGATTTTACCACTTGGAGTCCCTTCAAATTGGTTTCCGTGTCCTTTCGCTAGGCTCCATTGTACTTTGAACACTTTCTTACTTTCTGGAGCAGTACACTACTTCAAGCATATGTTGTATTTTTCCTGTTCAAATCCTAGAATCTACCTTATGTCCAAGAAGTACTGGTTCCTGGTACCAAAATCTAGGTGCACTCATTGCTACTGTGGTCACAGTTTTTCTAGATTCCCTTGGTGGATAGGCTAGGATATAGATATTTCTATTTCTCTATTTATTTATCAGTATTTTAAAAACCATGAGTTCATTCTGATAATGGTTGATTCTAGTCGTTCTTGCCTTCATATTTCTCCAATCTCCAACAGTGAGAAGCCTAACTCAGAATACACGCATTTTTAAAAGGCGGAGAGAAATAAGGAAGTTTTTCTGACCTTGAAGAGTCTGTGAGATACCCAGGTGGAGATGGGCCTGGACCTGAGTTATTTCTATCAATGAGAAAATTTCCATTGACTTATGGCAATTTATGAAGTAGAATAAATGTTAAGAATGTTACAGTTGCAGGATCTGCATTGGACGGGAGATTTTTTATTCATATACATGCCTTCCATTTTATACACAAAGAAAACATCATCTCTGGCTTTCATTGGTGGAGGATGGAGAGCCCCCTCAGTGCAAGAGGCTTGCATTGAAGTTAATGGCTTCTTGTTTTTAACAGTGAGATATTTAAGGTTAACGTCTTACTGAACTATTTGTGGTGTCAGGTTTCTGTACCAGATGAGCTTGACCATAATTCTTATAAAACAAAACTCTCCTAAAAAAACCTTCTTTCTAATAAATTTGGTTAAGGAGTTCATCTGTCAAGCTAAATGGTAAAACCTCTTCAAAACATAATTGCCGAGCTTTTGTTCAGGACTGAAGACGTCTCTTTTTGTGACCGGTCTCCCTTCATAATCTTTCTAATCATGGACAGTCATTACAATGCTAGCCATGGTTGAGCAAGATTACTTTTACTAGTGATCAGTTGAAGGTAACTTGAGACTGCAAAACCCGATGCCAGAGTATCAGACAACTGGAATTTATTTTTCAGCATGTGGTGAGAGAAAAATCATTTTAAAGCTTTTTGCTTTAAAAAGTGTGTGGGGATCACAAAATGTTTCCTAGTTAGACCAATGACTATTTGCTTCTTATCGGAGAAGGTGCACTGAGTACTGGATGAACAAATTCTCTCAGCTGAGGGGTGTGATATTGTGACAACTGGAAAGAAATTTTCCCTCTTCCAAGTGAAAATAATTGTAGAAAATAATACTTTAACTGAAATCTGGGCCCAAGACACAGACTATTTCTTATAGGGTAACAAAGCTTGGAAGAACTTAACTCGATGACATGAAAGGTGTCAAGATCTAAGCTAGGCCAAAAAAATATGCCTGAAGCAGGGAAGTTAAATATTTATATCAGGACTAATGCTTTTTGCCTTTTAACTGGAAGGGCAAGAGAGATTAACACAGGCCTGGCTTCTGAAACAAATATTTTATCTATTTGGTGAAGCCTATTTCTGGGATAAATTTTTCTTTATATCTGAATTAGTTTTCCAGCCAGAACCAGACTAATCAATAAGCGACGCAGGCATAGATTGATGTCTCCTGTTCCCCTCCTCTTATGATCTCCTCACTTACTCCCCAAAGCCTGACACTCCATTAACAAATGGCTGCGTGTGTTCCATACTCATTTTGTAATACAGAAAACAAATAATGTAGATGAGATATTTAACATGGTGCATGTCACATAGAAAATAACAGTAATGATTATTATTTCACAGTTTCAAAGGTAGCTTCACAAAACTAGTTTTTGAGATGTCACATTATTTCCTTTAGGTAAACTTAAATTCAACTCTGAGTCTTTTTCTTTGTTCTCTTTCATTGGTAGGAAATTTTCTTTCAGTCATTATTAGGCTACCCCCTCCTAGTCCTGTGACCTAATAGAGAAAAGAGTAATTGTCTAAGCACATATGGCCTCTCACTGTTAGGGAACCCTGGCATCTTTGCCTTGCTTGATCCTGGGACTTTGCTGCACACTCTAAGGCCAAGGGCCAAGACCCCTGTGGGCCACCATTTAGTCCCTCTCCACTGAGGTCCCACAAGCTCTCTTTAGTACTAGGGGTGAGTTCAGACCCAGTTCCTGAGGGACCCTCAGAATTTGTCCTGGATTTGGGGGCTCCCCTCTCTCCTGTTACTTTCTTCTCCCTCATTTATTCCTATGTCATATTTGCAAAGTCTCTCTCCTTTCACCCCTATAGCAGGGTCTCCAGATTTAGAAAAAAATAAAAGAAAAGTCTGCCCAATTAAATTTGAATTTCAGATTAACAACATTTTTTTTTTCAGTATAAGCAAGTTCCATGCAATGGTTGGTATAAACACTAAAAAAAAATCATTTATCTAAAATTTATATTTAACTTGGCATTCTATATTTTATCTGGCAGCATTAGCCTAAGAGTTTCTGCTTTTGAAAGACCCAGGAATGGAAGTTGTGGGTAGGGTCAGATCTTTCAGTGCAAATATTCATTGAGACAGAAGAACAATCTGCATAGACTTAGAAAGGTACAGGGGAAAACCCAGGATTGACAAAACACAAAATAATATCCATAAATAATCCTGTTACTCTCATTATCATTGTAGTTTCCATCGTCATCGTCATCATTATTCCCATCATGATCATTGCCCAAGGTGAGTTGTTGCTAAAGACTCAAGCCCCCTGGGGAAGGCCATAATTCATGGATCTTTTTCTGAATACAGTTTAAATTAAGATAAAAGAAAGGGAGAAACGAGGAGGCACGGGAAGGCTGCAGGCTGAGTCGGTGGAATAGAAAGCAAGGGGAAGAGGTTAGGGCCAGAAAGGCAGCTTTACAGCTCATAATTTCACTGGTTGACTTGACTTGGGCAGCACAGGCTGGTAGAACACACTCTAGCCTGACTTCATTGAAGTCCCAGCACCACCACCACTAAGCCATGTAGCTTTGGGCAGGTCACTTGACTTGTTCCTCCAGTTGAAATCTCTCATGAGATTCAAACCCAGCAATGCACCCAAATGTTTCGTACGTGCCCCAAAGCAACATGTACAAATACAAACTCATCTTCCTCTTCTCCAGACCTGCCATCTCTGTATTAGTGAAATGATACCACTGTCTTCCCAGGGATCAAGGCAGGACACCTACAAGTCATCTCAGACCTGGCTGCAATGTCTTACCCATGGTGATTGCCACAGTGAGTCACCTGGCTGGTGAAGCCTACATCCTCTGCCTCTTTCTCTGCTATGAAAGGTGAGGAGCTTCTCAGACAGAAGAGGTCCATCTGAGGTAGGAGCTGGGACTTTAGTTTGGAGGCAGGGCTGAGACTCCAGACCAGATTGAAGACTGGCTCAAACAGGGAAGAGGAAAAGCACCTCTCCATAAGACATGCCCAACAGTGCCATGTCAGTTTACCATTGTCATGGTAACACCCAGAAGCTACCATCCCTTTCCATGGCAGTGAACCAATGATCCACAAGTTACCACCTCTTTTCTAGAAATTTCTGGATAATCTGCCCCTTAATTTGTGTAGAATTAAAATTAGGTATAAATATGACTGTAGAACAGCACCTGAACTGCTACTCTGGGCATACTGCTTGTGGATCAGCTCTATTCTTCAAGAGCAGTACCTCTGCTGTATACTACTACCTCAATAAAAGTTGCTGTCTATTACCACCACTTTGCCCTTGAATTATTTCCTGGGCAAAGTCAAGAACCCTCCCAGGCTAAGCCCCAGTTTGAGGGTTTGCTTGTCCTGCATCACATTCATACTTTTCCAGGAGGACAAAGACACAATAAAGTATTCAGAGAAAGCAGAAAATGGTTCTTCTGTACATTTAGGGGAAACGTTGAATTACACATCCTCCTGTATTTTTACAATGACTTTGTGATACTCCACTCTACCTTTCTTTTTTTTAATTGATTTGAACAAGTCTCTGTTCCTGTCTATCAAAATAACAAACAGAAAATCATTTTACTCTCTTTTTCTCCATGGACATTTTATCAGAAGATGTTGGACAAAACTAGAATGGCAGGGTACTACTAAGGGATATTTACAGCCTGGGGAACTTCTTGGGTCTTCAAGAGCTAAAAAATACATATTGGAACTTATCATAATGGTAATCTTCTTAAAATACCCCAACGAACAGAAAATTATTTTGAATGAATCCATTGAGTTTAGAACCCAATAGAACACGGTAAAAAGGCTTCTGAAAAGAAGTAACCAATCTTCTCTACTCTTGAAATAGCCTTTTCTTTCCCATGGAACATAGAGAAAGAAACCAAATAAGTGGGAAATGGATGAGAAAGCACAATCAATACTAATTCATGGTTCCTGCTTTGAAAGACAGCAAAAAATCATTCATAATCTCAAGCCCTTTTCTAGTTGTGTCATACAAAGGCCTATGGTAAAAGGATAAGAGGAAAAGCAGGGTCATTATCCATGTTTGAAAAATTGTTAAATTGTTTGCGAAAGGAAAAAAATCTATTCTTAATAATCTCGGAGACACAGGACCTAAGTGAAATCAATTTTGGGTAGTTTGGGATCATTCTAGCCCAGTCAAGAGAAAGTTTCAAAATGGACTGTAGCAATGAGGTTCATTTGTTATAAAACCACCCTAGAGGAGAATGCATATGTAGGCACACGAACACACATACACCTCATATTTTGTATTTTTAATGTATTTGTGTATATAAAGTGTTCTGTGTTTAAAATTATGTATATATATTATTGACACTCAAAGTATAAATTTTTGACACTCTCCCAGCAAAAATTAGATTCAGAATTAAGTTTAGATCTTTGGTCAGCTTTTGGTAGGGTTTGCAAATAATCGAATATAGAAAGCAAGTGTTTTCTGTTTTCTGAGTTCTATAAGAATCCAGTGTGTGTATATTTGCATGTGTGCATGCATAGAATTCTTTCCCTTATGGTTTGCGATCATCCTACTCTATGCCTCTCAGATATTTAGCTAAGAAAATGATTCAAGTTTCATTAATGTCATTCCAATATCGGATCCTATCCAGAGCTGTTGGTGTGTTTGATGGAGACATAGCTTAAGCAACTGTTTATTGAGTACCTGTTAGGTAGTAAGTACCTTCTTCATGACAATCCTGCTAGTTCAGATTTTTACCCATTTTTCAGGTTAAGTCACTTACCCAGGATCATGTCTGACCTCCAAGTAACTAAGTTGGAATTCAATTCTATGGTGCCAAACTTGGAAGCCCAGTCTTCCCATGGCTAGTGATGACTCTATGGATCCTGGAGACAGACTGACTTTGAATCCTGTCCCTGTTGCTTTCTAGCTGTTTTACCTTTGGCAAATTACATAACTTTTGTGCCTTAGTGTCCTCATTTGTAAAATGAAAATAATGTCATTTTAATATTATTTATTAATTTGCTAATCATTTATTAATTTAATAAGAAATTGCTTAATAAGATTGCTGGGAGAATTAAATCATATAATATATATAAGGTGCTTATCCCACCCATTGTAAGATCCCATCTATATTGGTCATTGTCATGATTATTCTGTACTTTGGCAAGAGATTCAAGCCTTGAAGCTCTCATGGCACATGGAGATGCTAGTTTACTAGCCATTTGCCCCATAGACTGATTGGTTCATGGCTAGCAGCAACTACTTTACCTGTCCTATCTCTACATGCTTCTAAATGGGGTAGGGGAGGGACCCCAGGATATGCACATCGAACACAGCCAGGATTTGTCCAATGCATTGCAGGCGACAGAGAACTGGCAAGCCCATGTTTACTTTCTAGATTACTTGGGAAAACTTGAGAACTTGGTGATGGTAGGATGGCTTTTCAATTAGAATAACCTCATTCAAAATCATACATATTTCTTCCTTTTGGGAAATATAACTTGTTTGATTCTAGTGTCCAAAACATACCTTCTCTGAATGCCTCCCACCGTGGCGCCCGAGCGAGAATGAGGTCATAAATATGCAATTATTCTTCTCTGTGGAATTGACTCTACCAGGCTCATTTACAAAGTTACTCAGCTGTGACTTGGCCACTTAAATAACCCTGTTGCCTAAAGATATCCCTTATTCTAGCCATTTGCCCTCTAAACCATGTTCATGTTATAGAAAAATACAAATACAAGCATGTTCTGCACCAGCAGTATTACAAAGCTGTATTTTGTCAGTTGTAAATTATATCTGGTTTTGAGAGAGGAAAGGGAGATCAACAATTCTATATTCTATGAAACAATTTCATAAGAAATATTAGACCCTCATAATTCAGAAGTCTCATATGCTAGTTTTATTTTGTTCTGGTAGATTTTAGAAGCAAAGAATTCTCTGGGTGCCTAAAAGTAATGCCTAGGTTTCTGTTTTTACATATTTAAGCTATGCATTTAGATACAATTCAAGCATTCCAGGGTGTTAACGGTGTTTACAAAGAAAACTGCCAGAGGCAAATTCAGGCAGTTTCTTAAATTAATAATGCTTTTGTTCAAACTCCAATTTTTTCTTCCAGTTCTGCTAGAACCAATGTGCATCTTCCCCATTTATTCAGAGGATAATGATGACAATTTCCATTTACACATTGCATTTCATCTGGAAGGCACTCTCTGTCACACACTACATCACTGACTTCCACCTTCGGCACAGCAACAGGAAATGCAAACTGCATTATCAGTCATTGGTCAGTGAGGAGAAGGGAACCCTCAAACCAAACACTGCGCCAGAGGCTGGAAGAAAGGCAGGAAGGCCAAAAGGGCAGTCAACACATTGCTGTGTTTGCTTGGAAGATATGCCTGGTTCAAGGAGCAGAATGTCTTCCAGTGGCCACCCCTGTATCTCTGTAGGAATAAGTAGGATTGGGGAGCTAGTGGTTTGAAGCTAGACAGATGTACATTTAAGTCATTGGCCTATCACTTTCTTGTCAAGTGTCTTCAGGCAAATCAGCTGATCCCTTTGAGACCTGGTTTTTGCATCTCATTAAAGGGGAAGAATAACTCCTACTTTCCAAGGTTATATATGTTGAATATATATGAGTAAAGCATGTTACAGGGGGTTACTAAATGGTCTCTAGGATTTGCTGTGATTACTAGTGTTGCTATAGTCACTGTCAGTCACTACTACCTATACAGTTGGATATGATAGGTGTTGAGGACTCTCTTCACTTGTCTGATCTTCAGTCCTACCAATGGAGACAATTGTGGTTTTCACAAAACAGGGAGGAGTGTTACCACCCAAGGCCCAAATTATAATGCCCTTTTATGGGGTAAGGAGAACATATGGTGTTCCATGAGCATAGGTTACACAAATACTTTACACAGTAATTGTCACATTTTGATTTGCCTAAAAGTCATCTGAAGAGTTTTTAAAAACACAGATTGAAGGTCCCTGCCCTAGAGTTTCTGATATGGTAAGTTTTGGGGCCCAGTAATTTGCATTTCTGAAGAAGTTTCCCGGTAGCACTGCTCTGGGGACCATACTCCAAAGACCGCTGCAATGCCGGGCACATTAAAGGTGAAGTCGGGGATAGGTTGAACACCTGCAAAAGGTAAAGACTGGGGGGCAGGGCAGGTGTCAAGATCCTGTGGCCCCTATTTCACAGTTGCATCTATACTTGCTTGGCTTGGCTTGACTCAGGGTTTCTGTCCTTTCTCCCCTTCCTCCTGGCTTTCTCTTTCTCTCTCAATCTCTCTCTCTCTCTGTAGGATTTAATACTTTTTATTATAATGTCACTTAAGCACAAATATAAAACTAGTTACAGTTACTTTGTGCCTATAGCTCTTGCATAGTCAGCTGGGACATAACAAAGCACATGGGCTGGTGGTTTAAGCAACAGAAATACATTGTCGCCGTTCTGAAGGCTGAAGGTGGAAATCAAGGTGTCAGCCGGGCTGGTTCCTTCCAAGGGCTCTCTCCTTGGCTTGGAGATGCTGTCTCCACTCTGTGTCCTCACATGGTCATTCCTCAGTGCATGTGTGTATCTTAAACTTGTCTTCTTATAAGGACATCAGTCAGGCAGGATTAGAGCCCAGACTAATGACCTCATTTTAACTTATTTACCTCTTTAAAGATCTTATCTCCAAACATGGTTGGTTATGTTCTAAGGTACCAGGGGCTAGGACTTTAACATGTCAATTTTCTGGGATGCATTTTACTGGCTTCCTCTTTCTAACCACTCTTACCCTCATGGAGTGACTCTTTCCACTGAGTTGTCTCCAGACTGGCTGATGAAGAGACAGGGAAAGAGGGCCTCAGATAGTAGAAACAGCATGCTAACTGGCCTGAAAGCTGGATTCCAGTAGCTAAAAGCAATTCAACTTTGTTGGAGCCTAGAATGCAAAGAGATAGCAGCTTGGGAGCCTGCTGTGTAGTGACACAGGTAGAAGTTGGGTCACCAACTGGACTTGATCCTAAATACTATGGGATATTACTGAAGGGCATTTATAGGAAGTGACACTACTTGGTTTGTAATTTAAAAGGCTCACTCTGCTTGCAGTGCTAGAAGCTGACTGGAGAGGCTTGAGCCTGGAGACAGGGAGACTGGAGAAGGGGATGTTGTATGTGTCTAGGCATGAGACCATGGAGGCCTCCACCTGGGTGAAGCAGCAGGGTGGGAAAGACTCATTGAATCACTGTTTAATTATGATAGGATTTTTTGAACCATTTCAGTCATTTATTCCAGTCGTTTATTGTAGTGACTCCCACGCTTTAGTAGACAAAGCAATCTGAGCAGGTCCCTGCAACACAGTTTTATGATTCAGTGAGTCGGAATGAGGTCCAAGAATTTCCATTTTTAATAATCTCCCAAGAGATGCTGATGCTGATGCCACTGGTCTTGGGACCAGACTTTGAGAACCACTGACTTATTACTATTTTGCTACCAAGAGAATTATAGCCTTGAACCCTTCCAGCTGATAGGGCCTCAGCTTTTGGTAACCAGCATCAGTGTGCTTAAATAAAACATTGAACCTGTTTGCTAAGATTCTGCTCCTCCACCATCTGCATCAGTTCACCAAGCTCTCTCAGGCTCTAATTCGTCTTCGTGAACCATCAGCCTTGCTCTAACTTTTCCAACAACTGCTTCCTCTCAGGCTTCACTTGGCTTCTACAGCAAATGGAACCTGCTCATCCCCAAGAGATTCTAATTAACTCTCTTGGGGCCAACTCCCTGAGTGAATGACTTGAATAACTCAGCATGATTGCAATGTTTTATTTATTTAAAGATTCCAAATTTTTCTACCCTGCATGCCTATGTTAAACAAGGACAACCCAAAAAACAATCATGAATTAAAGAAATGCTTCTTTATACCCCGAGTTGTTCCTCTGTTCTCCGACTCTTTCCATGTTCCTTTAACTTTCACAGATGGCCAATCTTTCTTGATTTTAATTTGGCAAAGGCCCTCCTTAAACATATTTTGATGATGGTAATAGAAAATAAAAATTAACTACAAGACTGCTGTCCTAATCTGTCATTAACAGGTTTTTCTTCCTTTGGAAAGATTAGCAGAGTATGAGTCACTTCAGAGGACTTCTTTTTCTTTTCTTTTCCTTCCTTTGTTTCTCTCTCCCTTACTTCCTCCCTCCCTTCCTTCCCTCCTTTCCTTCTTCCTTTCTTCTTTTTCTTTCTCTCTCTTTCTCTTTTACTTTAATCTTCCTCCCTCCCTCCTTTCTTTCTTTCTCTCTTTCTCCCTTCCTCCCTTTCTTTCTTCCTTTTTCTTCTTTTCCCTTTTTTCCCCCCTAGGCCCAACCCTTCCAGTCTCCGTTTTTTGCAGCGTCGAATTTCTTGCCACAAAGTTGATGGGATTGCCGCATTCTCTGCAATGACTATACAGGCTCCCTTCTTGATCTCAGAGAAGTGAAGCCTATCCTTGTTACCTTCAACTCCTTGCACGGATGAGCAACTTGGCCATGCAGGGACTTTAGGGCCTGCGAATGGATTCCTTGAAGTACTCTGCAGGCATTGATTAAAATGGGAAAGAGAAGGGCAGAGAGACGAGAGAGCCAGCAGAGGCAAATAACGTATTAGTGCTCCTTTGTGCCTTACTGAAGTCAAGGCTGACTTCATAGTGTCAGTCAGGGAAGGAGGCCGGGATTCTAAAGAGGAGAGATGATGAAGAGGGAAGCAGAGAGGAGGATGAATTCAGAACCAAGCAGGGAAAAAAACCTCATATCAGCCGTTATGATAAAATCAAGTAGGTGTAAGGAAAGGAATGGGCAATTTGAGAGTGAAAATTATTTTATATCAGGCAGAAGACTGGATTCAAGAGTACTTCTAGCTTCAGGTATCTCTCACCATGCAATGTATTGGTGTTGAGCTGTAAAATAAAGTACTTAGAGTCTAACTTTCCCATTGATGTTATTATTAATATAATTCTATAATATAAATACATTTAATATATACTTATATGAATATAAATATATTTATATTTTAAATATAATAATGTTATGTGTTTACAAATGATTCTAAGTTATATAAATTATTTCACTAAGCTATACATATCTTTCTAATGAGTGAGGTGAGGACTTTTGATGAGCAAGAGGATGAGTTGTAGGCTGCTTCTGTGGCATACTGGGTGTTTTAGAGAATTGAATGGGATTTGACTTTACTCTTTTTCCTTGCTTTTGTTCTTACAATCTGATTTTTAAATAATGGATCCTCTCTTTCTTTCTACCCTTGGTGGAAATAAGAAGTATTTATTTCATACTTAGAAGTCCATAGTTTCCACATTTATAATGCCAAATTTAATCTTCTTATCTTTTGCCTAATTTGAGCATAGAAATTTTTTTTTCATTAACTTGGATTCCAGATTTGCAATCTGTGAGCTTTTGGATAGTGTCACTTAAGAAAAAATCAATCAAGATAGGGTCATAAAATTTTTGTCCACTTAGGGAAACAAAGTGACATTGAGAATTTTTAAAACTTCAATTAAAAAACGAATTAATTGCAATTTAAGACAAATCACTACAGTATAAGCTGAATATTTGCTACAGTAAACAGAAATATTGTCCGTAAAGACCCAGATGAACTCACTTTGTGTCTAAGTCAAATTACCTAGAGTATTTGAATGAGGCAAAAGCGTGTAAAAGTGATGGTCTCCTACCACGGATTTTGCCCAGTTCAGTCTGGCTGTTTTCCATTGTGTCTGACTTCCAGAGGTTTTGTAGTACAATATTCAGCAGTTCTGGTTGAAAACACTACATTTCACCAATAGGTGTCACTGTCTAACACATGATATATTCAGACATTTAAAAAAATTATTATGTATGAATTTCAAGGTTCTGTAATTCTAATGAATTCCGTACTTTATCAGTGTGGCAGTGTAGAAACGTTGAGCATTAAGTTTCTATAAAGCGAAGACTCCAGAGGCTGCTGGGGGCAGAGGAAGGAAGTGGATCAGATACAGAATTCTAGCATGTTAGCTATTTCAGGGAGAAGTTAAGAGAACAGCATGGATCTTGAGCTCACTGGCACCCAGAAGACTGTGAACAAGCTGACGACATAAATAATTTGAACAATTGCTTCTTGAGGTTCAATTGGTTTTCTCCCCCTTTAATCAGTGAAGAGTTACCCTTGAACACTTGACAAAGCAGGCAGTATTTACGGATTAGAAAAAGGAAGAGAATCACTGTTTGGTCAAATTCTCTTAAATATTTAAAGGCCTAAGTAGAATTCCCCTAACCCTTTTTTTTTTTCTTTTTTTTGACAGGGTCTTGCTCTATCACGAAAGGGTCTTGCTCTATCACTCAAGATGGAGTGCAGTGGCATGACCAGTGCTCACTGCAGCTTTGAACTCCTGAGCTCAAGTGATGCCCCCACCTCAGCCTTCCTAGTAGCTAGGACTACAAGGTGCATGCCACCACACCCAGAAATTTTTTTAATTTTAATTTTAATTTTTTGGTAGAGGTGAGGCCTTGCTGTGTTGCCCAGGCTGTTCTCAAGCTTCTGGCCTCCTGGGATCCTCCCACCTCAGCCTTCCACATTGCTGGGATACCAGATGTGAGCCTCCACACTGGTCACTTTCATCTTGATGGTACAAGAGGAAAGTTGCCTTTTCATGAACTTTAGTGAATCTCATGGAAAGTTTATTTTTTATCAACTGCTTTAAAAATTATTACGGAAGTTTTTGAACCTATACAAAGTTAGAGAGAATAGTTTAATATACCTTGATGAGCATACGACACAGCTTTAACTATTATCAACATATGGTCAACCCTGTTTCCTCTGTACCTTCTCACCCCTGCCTTACTCTTCTCGATGATTTTGAAGTAAATACTAGACATGATATAACTCTACCCCTATATATTTATGTATGTATCTCTAAGAGACAAGGACAATATTTTTTAACCATTCGTAATATCTCAAAAATTAACATTATTTTAAACATCATCTAATATGCTGTCAGTATTCAGCTTTTTTCTTACTGCTCCATAAATATCTTTTCTTTTTTAACTGGTTTATTTGAATCAGGATTCAAATTGCATTTGGAGGATGGGTTTTATCAAACTCTTGTAATAGTTTTCTTCTCTCCTTTTAAAAATGTTATTTCTTTGCTGAAGAAGCCGGATCTTTTGTTTCATAGAATATCCTGCAGTCTGGAGTCAACCTATTACATCCCTGTGATGGCATTTGGTATGGTCATCTATCCTTTGTGTATTTCTTGCAAACTGAAAGTTGTATCTAGATGCTCGATTACATTCATGTTCAATTTTTTAGAAAACACTTTTTATAGATGATGCTCTATATTTGTCATTGTATCACATAAGAAGCATATGATGTTACACACACACACACACACACACACACACACTCTACTGTATTTAACTTTTTACTTTATTTTATTTTTTTTAATGTTAAGATTACCTAAGAGTTCAGGTGCTGTCAGCCTGATTCATGGATCTTTCCCCAAATAATTTTAGCAATCATGATGACCATTGTGTTGACCTATTATTTCATTGGGGATTAAAAATGGTGATATTCTAATTCAATCATCTCTTCCACAGTTCCTAAGTGGAGTTCTTCAAGAATTCTTCCTCAACAACTATTTGTCTCCTTTCGAATATAGTTTGTGTAGGAAAGGCAGGATAAATGCCTTTTTATCTCCCCTTTATTTACCAGATGTAAAATGAGGAGTTGCTGCTTTAACAGCTTTCAAATGAGACTAATGAGGTGTTTAAAAAATATATCCTTATTACCTCGATTAAAAAATTTTTGATGTGTTTTAATCTATTGCAGCTATCCTACTTTCTGGTGCACAAACTATCTCATCTTTAGTTGATAGGAGTTTTGCTTTAACTTGACTCTGATTATCTCTTGACATGACCCTAGTGAATGAGGATAGCCTCTTTGCTTTCTGGTATGACAAGATGTTTCAGGCTCATATTGCAAATTTACTTTACCAGACCTGAAATCAGTCACTTCTCCAATGATACAAAGTTCTTTTTGTGGAGATAGTATTTAGAAACCACAATCTCAACACTAGGGGTGCTCTGTACCACTGAGGTGGTCATTGCTTTTAGACCTTTTGTGTAAATAGATGTAGGTGATACACATACACACACACACATGCACACACACATTAAAAAATACATTATGAGAATATTAGACTTTTAATTTAAATGCAAATCTACAGGTCTCATTGAACAATATTTCCATTTAACCATGTTTCAGGCTTTTATAAGATTCAGCTTAGAGAAAATTGAATTCATGACACTTTGTTTGAGTTTAATGACAAATATTTATGTGATTTTTTTAGTTGCTATTGTATGTATTGAAGTTATTCTTAATATTCAGTGTATAGAAGAGCCATTACTTCTATGGTTCCAAGAAGTAGAAATATGAATGTTGGAGAGAAAAATAGATTTGCAATGTATGGAACCTGAAGCTGGTTTCTGAAAAATTCTTCTAATCATCAGACATGCTTAATTTTTAGTGGAGGAGTCAGTTCTCATCAACATCTAGTCAAAATAAAAGTGTTCTACTGTTAGGAATATATTTGATAAAGCAGTATATGTTACTGTAAAAGCAACATACACATTTTTAAAATTTATTTTATCATAATTCTTGTTTTTAGGGTACAAATTTACAATGGGAGTATACAAACAAGTACATATTTTTGTGAAGTTGCATATTTTATGTATCCCAGCTATCAATAACAAGACAAATTTTGATTTATTATTATAGAAAAGATTAAGGGCTGCGCATGGTGGGTCACACCCATAATCCCAGCACTTTGGGAAGCCAAGGTGAGTAGATCACTTGAACCCAAGAGTTCAAGACCAACCTTAGCAACGTGGTGAAACTCCATCTCCACAAAAAATACAAAAATTAGCAGGGATTGGTGGCATCTGCCTATGGTCCCAGCTACTCAGGAGGCTGAGGTTGAAGGATCACCTGAGCCTGGAAGGTGGAGATTGCAGTGAACCACAGTTGTTCCTCTGCATTCCAGCCTGGGCAACAGAGCCAGACCCTATATCAAAAACAAAACCAAAAAAGATTAAATTATCTTTCTATTCTTTTATAGGAATTGATATTAGGAAATTATTCTTATAGGAAGAGATGATAAAAAGATTTATAGTCAAAACTGTAAAGAATGCATATATTATAAAGGTATCTTAGGTACTTAGTTTATAAAACTGTATTGGGTTTTTAAAAAATTTTGTGACAGTGAGTATTTGTCAGCTATTTCAAATTCATTGTTAGTTGTGATTTCTTAATTTAAACACATAAGCACTTCCACCCCTAATTTGTATTTTAAATTTTATACTATTATTTTTCGAAGTGGTTCCCCCAAACTGTAGACATCCCAGATCCCACAAAATCTGGAGTCGCCAGGAGTTGGTTGTTTTTCATTTAACCTTTGCCGTTTTTCGCCCTTCTCTGCCCTATTCTGTGCCCTGGGACCCTACAGATAGTCTCAGCTGGGCTTGCTTGTTCTTTGGCTTCAAGAAAAGAAAAATTTCGGAATATTCATTCTTTCTGCTTCCTTTTGTCTCTCATCCTAGTTGCAGTAGTGAATGTACTCCACTAAGACCTCAGGATTTGGTGGGAGGCTCACACTTCACAGTTTCAGCTTTTATGGGGCCTTGTAACACCATTTTCCCCCTTTTCCCTTTCAGGCCTGAGATATAAAGACGTTCTCCCTGATTTCATTATCCTTACTGATTTCCTTAATTCTCTTCAGTACTTAACTATTTACTTCTATTGTTAAATTCTTTAGTTAAACTCTCTCGAGTATGGATTTTTTTTCTGCTGGAACTGATGTGGATATTGAGGTTAAGCCTGAGTAGAGAAGTCTGGGATGAGGAATTAGCCAAAGTTTATTGCCTCCTTTTGGTGCACGTGATACCTCAGTTTGCAAGTTCCCTTTGCATCAAAAAGCTCTTTTGTATCTAGACCCTGTTCAGGGCATGGGGCTCTTTGGCAAGGCAAAGATTTCCTGTGCTTAGGTTTTAGGCTGCACTGGGACACCAGTGCCTCCTGCCACCACCTGTGGGCATGCCTTTTTTCTAGAGTGTCACAACAGCATATGAGTCTTTGATACCCAGGATACCTGCATTCAGTCCTCTTTGCAATGTCTGGAATTATTCCCCTTTTGCTTGCCGCTCACATGGGTACATTCCTCTCTTCCCTCCTTCTCTAGTATCTTTAGTATGGTATCTGCCACTAGTCAGATATTTATTTTCTATAAGAAGAGTTTATGATTTCACATAACTTATGGTTTCTGTCTTGCTAAAATCTCTGAGGCAAAATGTTGAGGACTGAATAAAATGAGTAAAAGGGAAAAATATAGAGAAAATCAAAAAACTTAAAATTATGTTGTTATGTCCCAAGACTATCCAAAATTTTTGCAGGGTATTTATTAGTGTGATACAAACTGCTTCCTGGGATCCATGTAGGGCAGATCTTGGTCTGGTTATTTTCAGATCCATACTCTGTCTTTTTCTTCTGCCCTGGCCAGTGTTATAAGAAACTACATTTGTCAGGCTTCCAGTCCTCTAGTGTCTGTGCAGGTTTGGCCAGTGCGATACACTGGTACAAAGAATGTATAAAGTAGAGAAGCCACGGTATGCCTTCTCTTTTCTCTACTTTTGGTCAGGTCTTTGGCAGCATCTCTGCACGTCTTCTATGGATCCAGATCCTGCTGGAACACACTGCTCCTCATGATCCAACTTCTAGTCTGTAACTACCTCCTGGATTTGAAAGCATGGCATTTTCCTGTGTTTCTCCAGCCCTTTTTGTTGTTGTCAATCTCTGGGATGCCTCACCATCTCCTATATGACTTCTCAGTTCTTTAATCACCTGGATAATCCCCTAGATTAAATTTTATCTGGTTGAAATCGCTAGAGCGATTTCTGTTTTCTGATTGAAATTAAAATAACACATCATATTTCTCTCCAGTGGAAGAATTTATCTGCAGCTGAGGCTTCATTTCTGTCTGAGATTGTCTGTATATGAAAAATAGCAACGTAATCAATCTAAATAAAAAATGATTTATCAACAGTACACAGAGCTCATGAAATTCAAGATTGATTGAGAGTACGCAGAATGTGAACTCTGTTCTATTGTCTACTCTGGGCAGGTTTAGCCCTCAGATAGTTGTATGGATAAAGAGACCAAACTGATTCAGCAGCTGGCTATTTTACTGCAGCCTCAGGTCTGCTTGTACAAGGTTCCTGGAAAAAACTCTTTCCTCTTTCCAGTCCATGGTTGATTTCAAGCAGTGACTTTGACAAGGGGGAGAATGTGGTTATATAGCTATATGATTTGTTATCCATTTAGACTTGACCAGAGACAATGGGAGGACAATGGGGGTCCTCCAGGTCAATGGTACCTGGAGGACTTCCCCAGATACTTGCTTATGTTTACTGTCAAATTTCAAATTATTTTGCTTTATTTTAATCTATGTAACTAACTCCTCCCACACTTCTTTCCAGACCTCTTCTAATTAATTTTATTTTTGCTTTATTTTCATGTATGTTTTTCTAATTAGAGTATCTTTAGCATGGGGAAATATCTCTGCGTCCTGGACAAAAAAAGAATGGGTCATGCGCAGACATTTGGTCAAACTTCAGCTATAATGGTGAGGTCTCATTTTATTTCATGCAGCATTCTTCAGTTTTCCCCTTATTATTTTGACTGTGTTTCCATAAGATCTTAGTGACTTAAAAATATTCCTCCAATTTTACTGACTATACATATTTTATTTTTAACTGTATCTTTTTCCAAAGCAATAGCTTCCTCCTCTGATCTATACTGCTCCATCAACAAATCATATTTTAGGATGAATAAGAACCAGGGCAGTACTAAGGACCCTCCACAGCAAGAGTCTGTGAATTTCACTCTAGTGCCCCAATATTAATGTGTCTCAGGTTCCATCTGCCTCCAGTTCTGAGTGGTGGGCAACCTGGGCTCAAAGATGTGAACAAGATAGTCTCTAGGTGAGCATTCTGTCTTTGTCTCTTAGTTGATAGCTAGCTGTTAAGAGATTTGTATCTTAGAATTTTATCTATTTCTTCCCCTCTAAATCACAAGAATTGGCTTTTCCTGTATTTTAAGAAGCAAAATAATAATACCAACAATGGTCATTTTAACTAGAAGTGTTATTACTTTTAAGAAAAATGAGAGTAATTATAATAAAGTACTGTAAGCTTCAGAGACTGAATAACTCAACTCATGGAGAACTTGGCTAACTGAACACCTTGGCTGCTCGCCACCCCTCTCTTATTGACCCTATTGCATAGGTTGGTCTCGATGTGTCCTCCAGAATTGCTACCAAGAAAAAGAATCATAAAGTGGTTGCCTCTGGTGGGACTAACCTGTCGATTTGTAATCCCTAAACCCCAAAAGACCACAGTCTGGATCTCTTCTGTTGTTCTGCAGAAAGAGAAAGATGTTAATCAAAATTCCCACTGGTCGTTTATTCACTCATTAGTTCATGTGTATTAAATAATTTGCACAATCAATCAATAGCAACCTAATTGAGGCATTGAGGTCTACTGATGCCTTAACCACAGGTAGCAGGAAAGGCTTGAAAATAGCTACAGGTCCGGAACTTCAATAAGAGTCACATGTAAACCAGGGACCCAGGCATTAGAGATCACCAAAGAACAAAGAGTCTAAGGGAGGTAAACATCCATGAATGCAGCTTTTGCTGAGATGGTACCTTCACATTTATTTAGATGGAGAACTAAGGCCACTTTTCAGATTGTATGTATCAAGGCGGCACTGCCATCCTAAATATTTATAATGTTTATACATATTATAAATATTTTTATTTATAAATATATTTATAATGCAAAGTTTCTATTATAAATTTTTAATTATAAATATATTTATAATGCAAACTGTTTGTATTCTAAACAATTACATACAATTAACAAGGGATTATGTAGTAACTAGGGTTATATGTATGTTTGTGTGTGTGTGTGTGATCTAATTCTCTAAAGGAGTTTATAAGGGCAAGAAGAGTAGAAACCCCTTCTACCTCAAACTATACAGAGTAAGGCTCCTTTCTTACCTACCACTCCCACCCAAAATCTTGGGGCTGGACTAAATGTAGATCATGGCGGAATTTGTTCAGAGCACCAGTTACAGATCAGCTTAGATTAGTTATAGAATAAATGGATTGTGAACCACAGGACCTCATGTGTAGAGAGAAAGAAAGGCTTTCTACATAACTGGATTCCCCATAGGCATATTACTGCAAAGTATTTTGGTGGAAAATAAAGCCGCCTTAAAAATTAGCTGACAGGCAACCTATATTAATAGTCATCAATTAGAATCATTTCAGACAGACCTGAGAATTCTGTTTACTAATAACCAGGAACCTAGGACCCAGAAAATGAAAGTAAAAGCCTGCTAAACTTCGTGGAACATAGAGAAAGAGGAGCCAAAGAATTTTGAAGCAAAAATCTCAATTGGGTCAGTGCAGAGATAATTCACCTACCACATGACTAAAGGTTTCTATCAGCTTCTCTACAAGCTAAACTTAGATCTTAATATCAGACACCTGATGCATAGTATTTATAGTTTCTTATAGATAATGATGCCTAATAATTCTCTTTATTCTCTTTATAAGTTTAGTCATCCGTGATTTATTAATTTTGCTGCTTTCATTAAGTTAGAAAAAGTCGAGTTAAGAAACTGGTCCGAGTGTCGTTGAAGAAAGAGATCAGCACTGCAGGATCGTATGAGAGTTCAGTAAAGAATCGATTCTCAGTGTGCTAAGACCGGGTTGGGAGCATTACAAGAGGAATGTTGCTGTAGCGGGGGCTTCTTTAGGACTGGGTATGTCACAAACCACATACAGGAATCAAGTGAGAGACCAGTTTCCATTGAAATAAGTGGCTAGAAACAGGCATAAGTTGTAGCAGAACGATTTGTTGTTGGATGGTCATTAGGTTTAAAGATGGCCGTACATGAAGTTGTTAGTTGTGTGTAGTGCTCAAAGAAACTTAGCTCAATTGCATAACAGCTGTGTGGCTTTAGACTGGGCATTTATCCATTCTGTGCCTCTGTTTCCTCCTTTGTAAGCAAAGTTGGGCATAACAACTCTTTATGGATTCTTGTGAGAAGTTGATGAGTTAGTACATGAAAACCACTTGGAAAAACCATTCAGTAGAGATTAGCTCTTGACATTGTTACTAGCTCTTGACATTGATAAGAATTAATTACATCAATAATTTATTTCACTAAAATAAAGGCTGATATAAAATAAAGACTACTGGATATACTGGGTATAATCTACTGAGTATGAGTTTGAGAATACTCATACTCAGTAGGATATAAGTTTGGAAATAAGGCTTCTAGTCATGGCTCTGACAATTACACCCCAAGTGAGCAATAGAATTTTAGAACTGGAATGTGAAAGTGATTCTGAAATTATCTTATTCCAATTCCTCAATTTATGTAAAATATTAGGGCCAGGGGATTCTTGCTCAAGGTCACACAGCTACTTGGTAGCAGCATGCATTCCACTCTACTGCCTTTCTTAAATAAACTTCACCCTTAACTTCCTCATGTGGAAGTCAAAGTGTTGAACTATGTTAATTATTCCCCCAATTCAATTAAAATATAGGCCCTTTAAAGCTCAAATCATTAAATTAATTAACAGATATTTATGTCTAAAAATATCTGAACATATGTTTGTTCTATAACACAGCAATTCCACCCTAGATATATATCCAATAGAAATGTGTATATCAAATGATAAGAACTAGAATGTTCATAAGAACACTAGTTATATTACTCCCAAACTGGAAACTACTTAAATGTCCATCAACAGTTGAAAGGGTAAATATACTGGCACATTCACACAATGCAATATATTGCAGCAAGGAGAATGTATAGCTACAGAAACTACCAATGAGTCTCATCAACACAGTATTAATCGAAAGAAGTCATACCCAGAGCAATTCATGCTATGTGATCCTATTCATATAGAGTCCAAAAATAAGCAAAACTAAACTGTGCTGTTTGAAGTGGGGATGGTAATTATCCTGATAGGAGTTAGAAACTGAGAAAGGGTCCAGAGGGGTTCAGAGGTGAATAATAAGATTTTGTCTCTATTTTATTTTATTTTATATTTTATTTATTTTTGAGTCAGAGTCTCATTATGTCACCCAGGCTTGAGTGCAGTGGCATGATCTCAGCTCACTGCAACTTCCACCTCCCATGCTCAAGAGACTGTAGTGCCTCAGCCTCCTGAGTAGTTGGAACTATGGACGCACGCAACCACACTCAGCTGATTTTTATAATTTTAGTAGAGACAGCGTTTTGCCACGTTGGCCAGGCTGGTCTCGAACTCCTGGCCTCAAGTGATCCACCCACCTCAGCCTCCCAAAGTTCTGGGATTACAGGTGTAAGCCACAACTCCTGGCAGGTTTTGTCGCTTAATCTGGGTTTTGGTTGCATAGATGTGCTCAGTTTGTGAAAAATCAATGAGTTTTATGTTTATGATCTGTGTACTCCTCTGTACGTGTATTATTCTTCAATAAAAATAAACCAAACACAGTAAAACAAAAACTATTGAGTGTCACCTCTTGTCAGCCACTATTCTAGGTGCTGGAGATAATGAACAAAATGGACAATCTCTCTACCCTCAAGGAGGCTACTTTAGTGAAGAGTAAAGGAGACAGATTTGCATGATGAAAGGAAGCTAAAGTTATTTTGAAACTGTAGTTGGGCAGTGATTGCTTCATTTATTAAGTAATTACATTGTAGCTGCCATTGTTGTCTCTCAATTTATGGATTCTGATATTATAGTTAAACATTCGACAGTATATCATCTCTCATTCTGTCTCCGAGAGCTTCTTTTAAATACGATTTTTAAAAAAATCTCAAATGGTTTTTCTTTTCTTGGCTGTCTGCTACTTTCCAAGTGGTTTTAGACTCATTTTTCATCAGTATGTCAATGGGCATTGCCAATTACCACAAAGTGCTCATTTCTCATAAAAAATAGAAACAGCAAACTAGAAAAACTTGCTACAGCAGCCAGTGGTATATGGGACCTATTACAGCCATTTAAGTAACCTCAGTAGTGATCTGTTTACGAAAGAAAGACATTTGCTTTTTAAGATCTATTGCCCATTTAGCAACCTCACTGACAAAGGCAACGTTATTCAATATTATTGTCATATGTTTTCAAAGTTGGACTTTAATTGCCTTTCAGACAAAAAGGATACTTTAATTATTAAGCTTAATTGTGCAGAGAGAACAATTGCAAAAACTGGGATATGCATTGATGTTCCAATGTGCTTTTTTTTTTTTTTTTTTTTTTTTTTAATGGGATAAATGAAGCCCAAGAATCAAACGAAAAATGCTAAGAAAATAGATGAAGAACTCTTTAGGAAAGTACAGATGTTTATTGGTACCATATATAAGAGCCCCTAGACGATGAAGATTTTGATTAGCCTGTAGATAACAGTGCACTTTTTTTTATCACCTTTGATTGTATCAAAATGTCCCCGTGGACTGAAAGAGTGCATAAAGCCTCTAGCTTGAGTTTATAATGAGGTTAATGGTATTATTTAATTTAATGTTTTATGAGCACCGTATTATTTAATAAAGATTTCTTATAGAACTTATGGTGACATTTCTTGAGTTGTTATTGCAAACGATTGTTTTCTGGCAGTCTTCTCTTCTCACATCTCAGTTAATAGTGTTATGTGGCCCCGTTGACCGTTTTGCACAGCATGGCTCTGCCCACAGGTTACAATTGATTGGAGAAGGGGAAAACACACGTCTCAATCAGAGCACCATTTTCAGATTGTAGCCACAGTTGATTGGTCAAAAGGTTGGTATGTGACCCAAGCTTGCCCATTTCCTTCTCCAAGAAATTTGGTTTGGGTTTTAGGGAGAGAAGGTAGTTACACTTTGGCTGATGTATGAGTGTGATTGTTGTTTGTGGACATTTTTTCTGCCATGTGCCATACTCTATAACAGAAATGAGTGGTGCAGGTGTGTTGTGGGGAGCAGAGTTGGGGAGTGGACATTATTAAAGTCATCCCTGTCCCTGGTTCCTGTCCATTCACAGGGCCAAGTAGCATTCCAGTTCTTGGATTCCATGGGAACATTATTTACTCTGAAATGGTAGAATTGGTTTCCGTACTTGCAGACAACAGCCCTGCCTCATGTAGCTTTCTGACTTTACACCGCTCTCTTCCACCTGAAATAATATATGGACAACACTTTGCAAAAGTCCAGCAAGTCGGCTCAGCTTCCTTTTGAAATGAAATATGTTTTAAATAAATAAAATTTAAAAAGGGTTAAATAAATGTTTTAGAATTCCTAAAAGGGGTTTATATTTCGTTTCACATTTGAAATTATGTTTCACTTAATGATGAAGGGTAATTATAGAATCCATTCCATTTTAAAACTGAAAGGGATCTCCCTCCTGTTTTTTTTTTTTATCCTGGCTGAGGAAACTGGGACCCAACGAGGTCAACCTACCTAGATTTCACGGTTCATCAGTCCTAGTAGGGCTTTCCATTTGAGATAGTAAAGTGGAAGTACCTAGGCGGCTACAAAATCTGAGCCTAAAAGCAGAGAGCTAAATTCAAGAGAGAATGGAAGCCAGGGATGATGGGACATTTGTCTGGAATGCATGGAGAGTGGGGTTGTGAATTCGGTGTCAAGATCCCAAACATCGAATTCCATTGCATGCCTTCTCGTTGCTTGACATTGCCTGCTACTTTGTTTTTAGCAAAGACATCAGAAATCTGCATTTTAGCAAAGACATCAGAAATCTGCACCTCCTTTCCAGCTTTGAAACTCAGAACTCTTCTCCCTATCCTTCTTTAGCTCTCAACCTCTTTGGAGGGATCCTTAGGCTAGGGCTGAATGAACAACATCTTAGGAAGGTATCTGTGTTACCAGTTCTTTGAGAAAGGTGTGTATTGGTGAGATTGAAGACAGGTATGTAGATGAGGATGCACTTTAAAATAACGTATTATCAAAAGGAAAATAAATTCTGCATGATGAACTCATCTAGTCAGAGGTGATAGAAAGCTAAATAGAAATTTGTACGTTTTCTAGGTGGACGAGGACCCTTTTCTGAATTTCAGTCTCTTAGGTGGGCAAGCTACTTGACCTCTCCGAGGTTCACTCATTTGCCATTTTAAAGGGGTGAAATGCACTTGCAGAATTTAGCACTGTAAGCACTCGCTATATGTTAGTTATCAACACTGGATAGGATAATACCGAAAGGGTAAAATTTTTAAAAGATAAAATCATGACTGTCACAGAGATATAAAATCAACACATGTCAAAGATTTCGTTTAACCCATTATTAAGTGAATACAGCTGGTTCAAAGGGAAATCTAAAAAGCAGACTCATTTATAAACCAGTAATATTAAAATTAACTGCTCTGAACAGTGCATGTTTTCTTTTGAAGGCACTCAGTAATCTTTCTTGCTTGTTCCAAATTTCCTGACATTGCTATAATTATTATTAATTACCCTGACTGAGTCCCCCCATTCATGCTCACTTACCAGGAAGGACTCTAATTTTGACATATCATAAATCTCATGTGCCTAAAATCCACATTTACAATATAAATATTCTTGCCTGTTCTAGGTAGATTTTGCAATGGAGTTCCACTACTACAGCCCTTTATTATCAAGCCTTCAATTCTTGGCCATAACTTACTAGCTTGGATTAAAGTCAAAGGGTGAAAAATATGTTGAGGCTTAAACAAGAAAGAAAAACGGAAGTGGTCACGCTGGCAATTTACCTATTTAGAAAATGTCTGGGGCTATGAAAACTAAATCCACTGTTGGCAGAGCATGCTCAAGCAGGAGAGTCTATTTGGTGTGGGAAATAGTACTCAACCTTCCATTTTCAGCAATTTCATCAAATCTCTCCTGCTCGCTCAAATATTTATTTAGTCTCCTATAATTTATGGTAACCATGGCACTTAGTATTACCCAGGTGTTAAATCAAACACACAAAAAAGGTAAAAAGAATAGTAAAGAAGTATCGAGTGATGCCCAAGGGAACTTATTAAGTGTATTTCATTTAAATAATCCAATTCAACGGATTGAGGCAGAACTCTTTTCTTAAAAAAAGTACAACTTGAAAGAACTTGGCTCAAATTGGAGCAGTCACCTTACCTGCAAGCTGCCCAGATCATTAATTTTAATAATTTCTATTGCACACTTCTGAAGTAGACTGCATTGGTTGTTCTTTGCACTTGTTCTGTGATGTAATTAGGTTGCTATTAGGATCTACACTTGAAAGATGCACAATGAGGTCAGTGATTTGCACAAGGGAATAGTCAGGGCCAAAGACACACATTCTATTTCAGCCAATTTTTGTCTCACTTCTGTGGAACCTGGGATTTTTTCTTCTTAGAAACAGACCATTTTAGAAGGTTAGCCACGTGATCTTGAAGTACTGTCCTACAATCTCGTATCCTTCTCAGAAACCCCCTAGTTTCATGCCTTCCTCTCTACTAGTCAACACCAACTCCATGCACCTTCATAGATTCAGCTAGTCAACTTACTTATTGATTGCCACTCTACCACATCTAAGAACAATTTTTAGAAGAGGAGGAGGAATATTCAATACCATTAATCACCAGGGAAATGCAAATCAAAACTACAATCAGATATCACCTCATACTTGTTAGGATGGCTATTGTCAGAAAAACAAAAGATGAGTGTTAGTGAGCATGGCATGTGGAGAAATAGGAACCTTTGTGTGCCATTGGTGTAATGCTAATAATTATAATTTTGTGGGCTTCTGAGCATGTTTATCACCATTTGAACTAACTTAGTAGGAGAGAGATTATTATAATTGACTCTTCAAAACTAATATGTTAATATTGTAGGATGAAGAGAGCATAGACTTTGGAGTCTCAGTCCTTAAGTAGTTACTATTTAGTAAATAAAAACATTACTTAATGTTTCTGAGCCCCAGTTTCCATACCTTTAAAATGGAATGACAATATCATGTGGAGTTGCTGTAAAGATTATCTGCGATACATTGAACATACCTGGAACAAAATACATGTTCACTAAATAATAGCTATTATTTTTAACTTATAACTTTAGACATAAGTCTTCTGTGAATTAAGTATTCTTATTGTTTATCTACCACATATTAGAGAAAGGAGAATGTGAAGGTTTAAGTACGGCATGCTGCTGTTTTTTTTTTTAACTGTATAAACTAGGTTATTTACTAATTTGAGTGACATTTATCGAATATGTGGATAATCTGTGACAAGTGTTTTGTTTTAGGCTAAGTTTTAATAATGTATCACCAATCTACGTGAAGTCTCCTCTCTTGGGTGGTAATTGCTCGGTGAATGGAAAATAATTTTATTGGCATTTTCAGCCAAATCTGGACCATTAATTCAAATGCAGTAATCCAGGGAAATATTATTATAAAGACAAATAAAAATTAGTAGCATATGTTGGAAAGTAGGACTACACAGAGAGTGAAAAGTCACAGGTTCCAGTTCACCTGCCACACATAATTGCAAATGTGACCCAGAGTCATCACTTAACTTCTTCGTGTCTCCATTTAATCTGTGCTGTGACCTGTTGAGCCACATATTCTCTGATGGCAGATGTGTAGAGGCACATAGAGTCTATGCTAATTAGAAGTCAGTTACCAAAACATGAGGAAATAGATTCAGATTATCTGTGTTTTGAATACTACTGTTTCCCTTAATTAACATGAAAATCAAGGATATTTATAATCACCACTAAGAGTGATCACACTAGCATTTCTGTAGGGCTTTGTAGTGTATAAAGTGCTTTTCAAATACATTGGCTTATTTGGATTTCACAGCAACTTGTGAAATAGGTATTACCATTCTCTCTCATTGACGGGGGTGTGTGTGTGTGTGGCAGGGAGGGGAGTGGGGGGACAGAGAGAGAGAGAAGTAGGGGGTGGGTGCAGGGCGGGCTCAGAGAGCAAGTGCACAGGAGTGCACGAGGGCTTGTGAGCATGAAACTATTGTAGATATGAGATCAGTAACTGGCTTGTTCTAGGGCATTTACACTCCTACAGCTTTGCTGTTCCAGTCATCCTAGAGCTACTTATTTTTAGTCCAAGCCCATTAACTTAGGAATAATATTGGAAACTTTGCGTTGATAAAGTCTATGAATATGGCTCAGGGTAACTCAAATAATTAATCAATAATTCAAAGAACCATTGACTTTTATCACGTAGAAACAGATCTTATACCCTTTCCAGACTTCCTATTGGCTCTAAAGATGACTTTTCCTGGACAGGGCACAAATAAGATAGTTTAATGACTTTCTCAAGCTTCAGGACAACTGAAGGAAAAGTGGTCAAAACAATTTTTCCAGTTTAAAAAAAATTAAAAAGAGCTTTAATCTCATCACAAAAACAATACATATTTACCGCAGAAAATTAGAAAACACAGAAAACTACTTCAATTACACAAGCCAGAAGGCACTTCTCTTGATATTTAATAGTGTCAGTGATGACAACTGTGTTTGGTGCTTGTGCTTAAAATTAGCCACCTGTAATCAAAAAAGAATACTCATCTTTCACTTTTTTTCCCCTGAACCTGAATTTGGCTTCAGAATCTTTCCCAACACAGTGCCAGTGGGATCCATAATACTTGATCAGAGTTGGCCTGTGAGTTTAAACCTATTTTCTATCTCTCGTGCCTTTCCAAAGTCCGTACTCTAGCATACACAGAAGCAGATACATATATTTTAATAAAATTAACTTATTTGACTGGCTTCAAAGCATGCACCTGCCTTATTAAAGTGATGCCATCCATCCTGTTTTTTATAAAAGGTACAACTCTTGAACACCAATCAAAGGATTTTCTCTGCAGCTTCAGGGAATGGTGAGATAAGAGTAGAAAGTTAAAAGGACTTATACCGACAATCATAAAAACAGTTCTAAAAATGAACTTTAATTTGAACAGTTTAAGTGCAAAATTTTCAGAAAGAGACTTTTGTGGTGAAACTACTTAATACCCAACATTTCGTGTTAAGTCTGCGTGCGTTCCAAATAAGGTGTCCCCCCGTCCTTCTAAATTACTGAGCATAAAAGCTGTAATGTTATATGTTCCCGAGGGGCAGAGAGTAATTCAGACATGAAGTAATTTTAATAGAAATCATTCCTCTTTTCTTGGCAAGAGAAGAATTTCAGTAGGAATTTTTCAAAATTACAAAATATCCTTCCCTGGGGGATCCATGCCGCCACTTAGCAGATTTCTCATTTCATTTAACACAAATATTTTGATCCTCAAGGGGAAATCTGCTCAGTTACAGTTTCTGCGTTACTGTCTCCCAAAGATAAACGAGGTGCTTTTCTCCAAAATGGACACAGGAGAGGTAAGGTGGGAGGAAAATAATATAAATCCCGGGAAGAAATTTCTAAAATCGATTGACCAAAGCCCTTAAGAATGGAAACAATATTCAATTTCTATTTCATTTTCATCTCAGAATGTTTTCAAACAGGAGAGATACTATTTTTTTTTCCCCCTGGGAAAATTAGCTTGAAAATCTGCCTGGAGGGAACAAAGAAGAAGGTGATTTTGAAAGGCAATGGGGCTTCTCTTTCCTTCCTAGTTCAGGTTATCACAGTGGCCTTCTGGAAGGATGGGCAGAGAAGACTTCAGGCCTGCATCTGGTTTTAGCTGAAAAGTGTTCTCTCATAGAGAAGCCATGTCTACTGGGGAGTTGTGGGCGAGGATGCTTTCCATTTGCTGACCTTGAACTGGGTGCCATCGTTAGCATTGAGTGCTAGCACACCTGTGAAGAAGATGCAATTTGTCATCCGTGCCTGTTGCCAAGTGTCCTCTGCTCTCCAGATATTCTGAAACTGAGTATTTAAACCTGCACTTCTCAAGCAATGTTAAAAATGATAGCTTGTCTTATTGATAATTGTATTGGGATTCCACTTTGCCAAATGACAGGCAGACTGATCTCCCATTTGGGATGGTGAGGTGTAAATGGGTTACACTCCATTCTCTAGTGGTCCTGTAAAAAAACGCTGGGCTTGAAGTAAATAACTAGTGGTGATAAGCACCAGGAGTTGGTAGGGAAAATAGGTATTTCTGTGTTCATCAAACTAGGCATCTCTCTATTCTGTCACTCTGAGAGACTGACATTGCTTTTAAGGTCAACTTTAGCACCATGTTTTAGTAATAAAATCATTTCTTTCTTAGAAGGTAATGCTTTTAAGGCTTTCAGTGGAGGAGGCACTAAATGAGCTTTCAACTAAACTTTGGTGTCTTCAAATAAATTCAGGTTCAAAGCCCCTTACATGCTAACCTTAAGCATCAGGTTTCAGGTCCCAGCATTTGAATTAAAAACTCTAAACCTTAAAAACATGAAGCCATAGACCATGTATATCTTTTCATCATTTTACCCCAGTAATGATCACAGTGGCTGGGTACATAGTGATCAATACGTGTTTTTGCCCCAGCAGTCTAGAAGCGTTAGCAACACCAAGGGAAATTGCTTAAGAAGACTAATCAGAGCTCTGCTTCAGTCATGCAACATGTCTTCATGCAACCATGGATTCATGGTCATTACAAAAATTCAGGGTCAGAAACGATTCTAACATACTAGTAGTCCGATGTCACAGTGATCTTTATTTCCTAATAGAATATTAGAAGTTTCATTGCTTGACAGATAGGCATCAGTGTCCAAGGTATTTGCCAGATGTTTTGATATTAGGCTGTAAGCCCTTCTGCAGGAGAAGAAAAGCAGCTCCCCAAAACCACAAGCAGCCATTTAAAAAAAAAAAAAATTACTCTTTAGAGTTTTTATGAGCATTTAAGTTCTAAGAATTTTTAAAGTGGTATGTAAAAACACCACAATGTCACATCTTTAAATTAGATTTCAAATGAGCCCCTTTGTAAGGAAGCAGACTTTATTAGGCCAATAATCTCTTTACTCTTTTCTGTTGTTAAAGTGAACTAAATATGGCCTGAGAAGGACTCTGCACTTCTACATTGGAGTCCATGTGGACAAACTGCAGCCTAGCTTAATAGCTAGACAACACTGAAAACCTAATTTAGGATTATGTGCCTGTAGCTGAGTCTTGACCAATCCCAGTACTGCTGAGTGTTCAAACTGTGTAAAAATAATGCAAATGCCCACTTGTAACTAATCCAGCCGTTCTGTACCTCACTTCCAATTTCTGTACCTCATTTCCCTTATTTTGCCTATAAACCTTCTTCCACTATGTGGGTATGCTGGAGTCTCCATGAATCTGCTGTGACTCTGGAAGCTGCCCAATTCATGAATCGTTCATTGCTCAATTAAACTCCTTTAAATTTAATTCAGCTGAATTTTTTCTTTTATCACTGTCTTCTGTGTTGACTATTGTCAATTTTAGGCCTAGCAGAAGTCTCTCCTAAGTCAAGTACATAATTTAAGCCCTATACTCATGAGGCCAGGAAGAGGGTTAAATTTCCTTTGGCCAATTTCAAGAAGAACAAAAGCTCACCTAGTTCTTTTCATTTTTGCAAATGTGTGCTACACAGCTTGTCCCCTGAAATGTGGAACAAGAGAATATGACTACGTGAGTATCAACACATCTCTACTACTAGTGAATTAATATTAATAATAGTTATTAATATTAAGAACAAATATATTTTGAGTGTTTACTATGGACCAAACTCTGTGCTAAGCATTTAACATAAAATCTTCATGACAAACTTGTAAGGTAATATAAACAATACCCTTTTATAGAAGAGTAAGATAAGGCTCATAGAGGTTAAGTGTCAGATTTGAAGCCAGGTTTATCTAACTCCACGACCACCTTCATTCTGTTATGCCAGTCTGTCTCTCATACTACTACTTGTGAAGTAATTTATTATTGATAAAAGACTTTTAAAATTTATTCCGTTTCATTGAGTGAGGATTACTCATCAAGTGCATGATCTTTGTGGATTCCCTTATAAGTAGGGAAGCAAGGTTAAAAGTAGTGCAGTTCATCCAGATGTGTGCAGCTGGGACAAGCTGCATGAGGTAGGCCCAGTATCAAGGTACTCTCACTCTTCATCCTGTGCCGTTTTCCTTACATCAAAGACATCCAAGATTTCAGGGTCGGTGAATGTCCATAGCTTGCTACCAATGTACTTTTCCTTGGAGGTGCAACTTGAACTGAGAATCAGAAGACACAGCCAAACTTAGCAAGTGTTTATCAGACATACTGCATTAGGCATTTCATCCACATTCCTCAACTTCTAGGAGTTTACACAATGCAATACCCAAGCATACTTATGAAAGTTAACTCTTGGAAAATGGTATGCAATTCATATATGTGAACCCAAGTATGAAATAAATGAGTAAACATATGCATAATTTAAAAAATTACTAAGCACAAAAAGGATTCAAACTGTAATTTCTGCACAATTCCTCAGTTTAAATGATGGATCCCATTTCAACTCTTGCCAGTTCTAAGATAAGTAAACTGTTATTTATACTTAGCATGAGAGAAAGACCTGAAAGACTATACTATATAGGTGAGTTAGAAGAAAGATGAAAGATGTTGGGTGGGCCTGAGAAAAACTGTTGGTTCATATTTCTATGACCTTTTGCTAAAATGAGTTATTCAAAGATGGGGACCATGTGTTATTTTTAACTTCTTACCCCACTTCCTCCAATGCCCAACAATGTCTAGAAACAGTATTCTAACCAACAGTAATGAATGGGCTTGGGCATTTGTTTACCCCTGATATTGAAAGTAGAATAAATGGGGTATGTGGATTTTTCTGGAGAGTATGTTCACAGATCTTGTTGGATCCTTGGAATGTATGACTCCAAATAATAATAATAATAATAATAATAAAACCTAAATTTACTCTCCATCATGACTGCATGTTAAAATCATCTGTTCAGCTCTTGAAAATTGTGGATGACCCCTCACTGGGACTACTTAATCAGAATATCCTGGGAGTGGATGATGAGGGGTAGAAATCAACAAAATACTCAACAGGTTAGTACAGTGCACTAAAAGCGTTGACCATCCCTAATCTAGAACATAGTATTGTCAGCTATTTGAATGAGGAAGGAAAATAAAACTTGGAAAATTGTGTGTATGTAAGTGCAGGAGGAAAAAACAAACAGAAAAAAATATTTGCTTATCCTCAAATTTAATGGTTTTTATCTTTTGCTTTCTGTGAATAGCTTTTGATCTATTTTGCCAATGCTTTTCTTATGAACTGCCGCAAATATTTTCTATAAGTAGGTGGAGGTGTGGTATAGTGTTTGTTTTGGATTATTAACTGTTGTTTTAATGGCAATCAAGAGAAACAGATTTTGACTAGTTAAACAAAAAATGAGAGTATTGAAATGATTAGGGATTCTTACACAACCGGAGAAAAAGCGGAAGATCCAGGCCTCTGGGAAAGCCAGAACATAGAATGCCTTAGGAAGCCCCTGAAGACCTCCACTCCCTGTGTTCCTCTATCAAGGTTCAAAATCTGAGAGGCCAAAACTGGTTCAGGTGTCTTCCAGCTATGCCCAAAGGATGTGTATAGCCAGTGGGAGTCCACCTTTGTGTATAGGGAACAATTCCAGGAAAAACGTTTCAGAAACTTGCAATCATGGCAATTGATGTCTACTCTATTCATCAATGAATTCTGGTCTAACCTATTCAAAGACAACTTTCAAGATATAAAAATGCAGAGGAGATAGAAAAGTCATGGCTTCAGAGGAGGAAGTCCACTAGAGGATTACATGTATGGGTTATGGGTTGGGTTGGTTTTGGTTCACATTGAGACATGGTTATCAAAGGACAGCGATTTTATGATACTTACCCTCAGACAACTAGTAAAGGATCCACAGTATGAGCCATATGACTGGTTAATGCAGGGCTTACATGGTGGCTGGCAGGCCACAGAAATGGAGAGGGCTGGGGCCTAAGCAGGGTGTCTCAACTTCAGCACTGTTGATATTTGGGATCAGGATAATTCTTGGCTGTGTATGTGTGTGTGTATATATATGTGTATGTACGTGTGGGGGTTCTGGCCATTCTAGCAGCACCCATTCCCATCATGCTTATATAAAGAAAACTAAAGAAAGGAAAAGGAAGTTGCCCTTTTGAGAAAATTGAACGCTTCTCCCCTCCACAGGATGCAATTTACTATGTGCTAACTTCCCTACAGTCAGAAATGTCTAAGAAATTTATCCCATTAAGTAAGGGATGGGTGATGCTGCCTCATTTGAAAGTTGTGTGTGATGCTGCAGGGGTGTGGAGAAGGGTGCGAGGGAGATTGGGCCCGAGAGATGGAGAACCCAGGAAGGGGTGCAGGGAGCACCTGCAACAATCAGTATGCCAACAAGACCTGGGAGCTGGTGAGAGTAGTTGGGGTTTAAGTCAACTTGCTGGGAATTCCAAGAGGGTGGAACAGAGGAGTAGGTGGCTGAGGGGTTGACATGCACACCTGCTGAGGATTGAGCCACATTTAGGGCCACAGAGTAGAAGAGGAGGCCAGTTTGCCTCGGGGTATTCTGAAAAAAAGTAACACATGTGCCTACAAGAAAAGCCAGTGTTTGGAAACTGGGTGCCCCAAAACTAAATGGTGTTCAATTGAACACGCATCAGAAAGGAGACAGAGATCTCATTACCATGGACACATGGGTGGTCCAATTATGTTAATCAGGGTTTATGGTCACAATGGAACCAAATAAAACTGACTTGATGTAAAGTAATGGGGCACCTGGTCTAAGGATCCTTAAATTCTCTCGACTAGAATCAGGATTGGTCTCCAAGCCTGGAGGTAGGCTGAGCCTGAAGTGCACGGGGGTTGGAGGTTTGCAGGGCAGAAGGGTGGACAGGTCATTATCTCCAGTTCAGTCTCATAGATGTTCTATGCTTACATTGCCTGATCGCTGGACTCGCACCGAAGCCCCGGCTTCTACAAGAAAAAGGGTCTCACCTTGCATTCTATCAATAGCACCAAAGGGAGTCTTCATTTCCAAAGGTAATTGCCGCAAACGTGTTACACAATATCATTCATTACTTGCTAGGATTGAGTGCTGAAAGTACATTTCACAAGATAATGAAGTTGTTTTCCAGGACTGAAATAACCGGTTTTCTGACTCCTAGGTTCATCCCACATTAGGTGTATTACACACACACCTGTCAAAATAAATAACTTACTTGGGATGTGTCAGAACTCACAACAAGATGATGAGAAATGTGTAGGGTTGTAGAAAGCAAATCAGAGAGGCTGAGTGAGTGAGGGGAAAATAATGGTCCGTGTCAGCAAAGGCATAGCCCAGCAAGAGAGATGAAAGCATAGTGAGATTTTAAAATGTCCACATTCCCGTTCTTGCAGATTTCAGTGAACAGAGCCACATGTGGTCACACCAAAAATATTGGTTGGAAATGAATTCCTGGCTGCAGTGGTGTCTCATGAAGCCAGCTTTGTAATTTACAAAGCAGCCAAAGCCATACAACTGAAATGGGAGTTTTCAATCAGGTAGACTGAGACTAGTGTGGGGGAAATCATACACTAGTTGGAGAAATACATTTTTATCAGGCAACAGGTGCCATTGAAAAAAAAAAGAAATTGAATAATCTGCTCCAGACAGGAAGAGTTGCAGGCACGGGTTTTCAGCTATAATTATTAGATGGCAAATTATTTTAAAGGAAGCTTTAGGAAATATTCAGAGTAGCTTCCAAGGAGAAATGATGAGCTTAGAGAGGCATGGGAAAACCTGGTAGCAATAATAATAATGATGATAATAATAATAAATAATAGTAACAATGAAGGAGGAGGAGAAAGTGGAGGAGAAGAATAGGAAGAGGAAGAGGGAGTGGGAGAGAATGAGGGAGAAGAAATAAATCTTGCCTGATCCAACTAAATAAAGGAAAAAGTGAAACATGACATATACAAAGTCTAGACAAACAAGCCAGTCACAATTGGAAAAGGTGGTAGGAACGGGAAGATGAGCGTGAGTAACTATTGCAGGGTTAAATATGCTTCAATAGCAGCAGTCATGTCTTTTGTGGCATCCTTGTTGAGCAATACCATGTAATAAAACAACTTGAGTGGCACCAGCAATTTGCAGCCATGTCTGTTGTGTATCTAATGAGCTCCAATTCAGTGCAGCAGCATTCCAGTCAAATGGACACGTGGAGGGCCCAGTTCTGCCGCCTCTGGGCTAACAAAGTCTGAGAAGGAACTGAGCATGGGCAGTTGGCCCAGGCATCTAAGGCTCTGGGTGTCCCCCGACGCTCCCCCACCCCACCCCCACAATCCTGCTGCTTTTTCCTCCTCAGCACGACCAATCATAGTTCAGGAAATTTTGTGATCCAGCCATCAAAACCTTCACTTTGCCAAAGACAGAAGAAAAATTAGTAGAGACAGGAAATTCCTGGAAGAGAAAGCTGCTGTGAGAGCTAATAAACCCATATTAGGGTTTGCTTTTTAACCTCCAATAACACGACTGTTATGAACATTACTGACAATAATAAAATGAATAAAAGAGATTGAATCATAGCAGTGAGGAAAGAATCATGGACTGTGAGGGCAGAGAAACATAGATTCAAACCCTGCCTATTGAGGGAAAATTGACTACTCTCTCTAAGCCTGTATTCTATTGAAGAACACTATTATTTTGTAAATTTGCAAAGATTAAATGAGTATTAATTAGAAGTGCCTTTACTGAGTGCTTTCTACCTGTTAGGGCTTATGTGAAAGTATCTACAGCATCTCAGTTAAACCTCACCTTTATAAGATAAGAACTATAATTTTCCCCATTTTATAATTGGAGAGGCCAAGAAAGACAGAATAACCTGCATGAGGTTACAGAAATACTTAGTGGCGGAATGGGCATTTGAAGTAGGTCTGTTTAGCTTCAGAACCTGTGCTCTTAACCTCCACGTAAAAATGCCCAGTGTAGCCCCTGACACATGGTGAACAGCACCTATTAGTACCGCAACTGCTTTAAATCCATTCTGGAACAAGAAGGCATGTAAAAAAAATAAAAGAACACTTATTGCTGGTGGTGTTTTTTCCATCATAGGAGGTATAAAATGCCCTGCTGGTTCTCACAGACATTTTGCGTGGAAAATTGTGAAGACTTTGCCTTCACAGGGAAATGAATTAAGTAAACAAAATCAAATGGCAGAAAAACTTCTCTTTTCTGAAAGGGCTTAGGGAAATGTGCCACTAAAACATGAGGCCTCTGGAAGAGGCTGATGTTTCTGCTGCAGTCTTAGAAGACTTGGAAGTATAGGCTCTCTTGCAATGGGTTGATTAGATTTTTCCAAGGATGCTCTTTTACAGACTCAATAATGTGAACTGTGAAAGTCCAAACAACATCAAATTTAATCTCAAATTGAAAGCTTTTATTTACTGGAAAATCTGGGGTGGACAAGATTTAAGAAAGAGCTTTGAGTTGCCTGTGGCAGTTGACATTTCCTTGGGACTGGATTTGCTTAGATATTTTATTTCCTTCTGCAGTTGTACTTTTTGATATAAGAAACTATAAACATTATTAAAGGAGATAATTTATATGAAAAAAGCTCCTATTAAATAATTTTACACTTAATTTCTTAATTAGGTAAGAATTACTGAGTTCTGGCTAAGAGAAAAATAAAAAATAAAAACGGTGAGAAAATAGGCCAGGTGATTAGCAATCTATTTTTAGGACTTGACAGGCCGGTTTTATTCCTAAGAAGAAAAAGGGCTTAATCTATTTGTAGAAGTTGATCATAGCCCAGAGCCATTTGTCACTGCAAGTTAAAAACCTCTCTGCTAACTTACTACTTTAAGCAGCCATACTAATCCCTCTGGAAACCCAATCTTTTTACCTTATCACCAGATGGTACCAGACATCTTTAAGGGGGAGAAGAGAGGTGAATGGGAATGTTTACTTTTTGATTTTTTTACCTAAAAAATGAATCCATTTAAAATGTTAAATGCTGAAAGAATGAAATGTACAGGGCAGGTGAACCAATCTTCCATGATCAGCAGTTTCATAGCATTTGTTGTCTTTGGCTAGGATCTTTTTCATCTTTTCTAAGAGATTTAATCTGATAATATCAGAAAAAGACAGTCTTTCTAGAGTCATGCTTTAAATTGTAGAAAAATATACATTACATAAAAGTTACCATTTTAACCATTTTAAATACACAACTCAGTGACATTAAGTACACTCACAGTGTTGTGCAATCATCACCATTATCTATCTCCAGAACTTTTCCATCACTGGAAACAAAATATTAAACAGGTTTTAAAATAATTATAGATTTCCAGAAAGTTACAATGATAATGTAGTGAGGTCCTGATAACACCTCACCCAGTTTCTTCCAGTGGTTATAGTTTATACCTTTGTCCATTCAGGCTGATAGAACAAACTACCATAAACTGGGTAGCTAATAAACAACAGATGTTTATTTCTCATGATTCAAGAGTCTGGGAAGTCGAAAATCAAGGTGCCAGAAGATTTGTTGTCTGGTGAAGGCCTGCTTCCTGGATTGTCAACTACTGTTTTCTCCCTGTAACCTTACATGGAAGAATTGCAAAGGAGCTCTCTGGGTTTTTTTTGTTTTGTTTTGTTTTGTTTTTTTAAATAAAGGCACTAATCCTATTCATGAGAGACCCACTGTCAGACCTAATCACCCCCCAAAGGCCCCACCTCTTCATATCATCACATTGAGGAATTAAGTTTCCACATATGAATTTGGGAGGGACATGAACATTTCATCTATAACATCTTATATAACTATAGTTCAATATCAAAATCAGGAAACTGACCTTGGTAAAGTGTGTGCATGTAGTTCTAAGACAGTTTATCATATATGTAATTTATGTAACAACCACTGCTATCAAGATACAGACAAGTTTGAATGAAGGGTACGAACCTCACCTCTGTTAAAGTCCTTTAATGAAAGTCTTCATAACCCCTGTTTATAATATAGTTACCTTATATATTTACTCTCTATATGTTGGGAATCACACCACACTTATATCTTTTGCTTTAACCATCAATTATAATCTAAAAGTCAAGAAGAGAATAATGTATTTTATTTACATATTTTATTTACATATTTTATTACATATTTTATTTACATATTTACATATTTTATTTACATATTTTTGTTCTTCCTGCTGTTATTTCTTCTTGATATTCCAAGATTCTTTCTTTAATCACTTCCTTTCTGTTTTAGGAACTTCCTTTATGAATACTCTACTGGTGACAAATTATCTTAGTGTTTGTTCATCTGAGAGGGTCTTTACTTCCCCTTTATTCCTGAAAAATAATTTTGCTGAACATAGAATTTAGCACTGACAGTTTTGTTCCATGACTTGAAAAATGTATCACTTCTTTCTGTTCTTTCTGTTAAATAGTTTCTGATGAGAAATTCATTGTATTTGAATTGTTTTAATCGTATAGATAAGGTGGCTTTTCCCTCTTGCTGATTTCAAGATCTTTTTCCTTTATTTTTCTGAAGTTTGAGTATAATGTGTCTTTGTATGGATGTTCGGGTTTAACCTGTTTGAGATTTACTTGGCTTTTCATTTATTGTTTATTACTTTTGCCAAATTTTGGTCTACTTTTTTTTTTTTTAATCACCACCCTCTTCCTCTCCTGGTATTCCAATGACATGAATGTTAGCTCTTCTGTTTTAATCCCACAGGTCCCTCAGAATTCGTTCAGTTTTTTTGTTAGTTTGTGTTGGCTCTGTTATTCAGACTTGGTCATTTCTGTTGCTCTATATTCAACATAACTGATTTTGTTCCTCTGTCTGCTCCATTACTCTATTGAGCCGATCCAATGAGTTTTTAATTTTGGTTATTGGATTTTTCAGTTCTAACATGTCCATTTGGCTCTTCTTTATGTCCTCTATTTTTTTTTTCTTTTGCTGTAACTTTCTACTTTTACTTTTCTTATTGTAATGGCAATTGCTTATAGAATCATTTTTTGGGACAGTTGCTATAAAATATTTGTTGGATGATTTTTACATATGTGTTATCTTGGTGTTGGCATATGTTAATTGTCTTTTCTCATTCAAGTTTAGATTTTCCTGGTTCTTGATATGATAACTGATTTCTGATTGTATGCTGAGTATTTCAATATTATTTTATAAAACTCTAGATGTTATTCAAGCCTTCTGTTTTCACAAGCCTCATTTGACACTACACTGGCAGGTGAAGGGAAATCCTGCCCATTACTCCAGGTGAAAGCGGACATCTAAATTTTGCAGATCACCTTCATTGACATGACTGTGTCATTCTTTGAGCCCCAAGGTTTTCTCTACCTTTTGACATCTCCTTGTGTTTTCCCTCTATATAATGTAGTGGAGAGTTTTTAGTTGTAGTTAGCAGGAAGAATAAGAAATGTGTCTATGCCATTCCATCTTGGTCCTGAACTGGAAGTCCTCTGGTCATTTTATTTTATTTCATTTTTTTGTGTAGTTGGTGAAACATAGCCTCTGAGTGAAACTATAGCAATAATGATGCTTTAGGTTGAATAATTCAGATGCTTGTAGACCTTACCAGTTTATTAACTTCTTAATGAATTGCACACTTCCAGAGAAGAGCAGCACCTATTGGTCAATGACTGTTTCTACCACATAAGGCAGAGGCAAACTATTTGTTTTTATAAAAAATGTGTAAGGAAGATTAATATTATTTTCTTAAAACCTCAACTGATTTTTTTCTTAGAAACCATTTAAAGAGTCTGTTTAAACACACCTGAAGACTTGCAAATGATAGCCTCATTCTAAGCTTTCGGGTCTTGACAGGGAAGAATTATGCCCTAAAGTGACACATGTCATTGATTATTAAATAAAGACACCATGGAAGGGAATGGAAAGCATAGCCTTCAGTGTATTTTATTCTTCTTCTTGACTAGAATAAATCTGCTGAATTATGAGCTTTAACTATCATGTCACAGAGAAAGCAGCCAAGGTTGAGTACACCTTCTAATTATAGGCCCAGCTCAGCAGGAACACCCAGTTGCTACCAGCAATCCAGCCAAATCATAACCTTTTCTTAGAATGAAAATATCCTTATTGTAGTCTGAAAGTTAGCAAATGGATTTAAGAGCTTTTAGTTTTAAGTTTCTATGATTCCTACCTCCAATGACACTGTGTAGGATGATATACATCCGAAATTGGACATTTTTTTAAGAGTCACATAATAACATTTTAGTCTTTTGCAAGCTGCAGTCTGTTGCAACTACTAACTCCACCATCATAGCATGAGAGAAACCAGACAACACAGAAACAAATGTGTGTGGCTCCATTTCAATAATACTTTATTTACAAAACAGGGAAGTGGGCTAGATTTGGCCAGTGAACCATAGTTTACTGACTCCTGGTATACAACACCATGGGGCAGGATACTTTACTGAAATATTAATTTATATTTTTTTCCCTATAGATTCTTATTTTTTCATTCCCCTATAGACAGCTTTTTTCAATTTTCATACATAAGAAATCAGAAGTAGCCTGAAATCAACTTTTCTTCGCCCTTCCTCTGAAATGCAAGGCAGGGGTTGCAAGCTGACATCTGGAAGCTTGAATATGGCCAATGACACATTTTGCTTGGCCCAAGTGATGTTATTTGATCTAGTAACCAGTATTTAACAATCAGGGTGTTTTATATAAAAACACAGATTCCTGACTTTTCTTTAAAAAATAAGCAGATCTGGCACAATGGGGCCTACATCCCTCATGATAACAACTGGCTACAGCTGAACAACAAATACCTGTTTTAAACAGTTTTCCCCAGTTCCCACTACTCCTTGTTATCTTCTGAAATAAATGCAGCTGTTAGATGACATTATATTTTTCCTTGACTTTTTTATGATAAAGAATTATTTCTTTATCCTAGTCCCTATACCAGTCTTTATATTAATACACATAAACCTTTGAGTGCCTTCTTATCTGCCATCCTTGATCTGAGACCATTGTAAGAATAATGCTAGGTGTCCCAGATGAAGATGGATGAAGAAAAAGACTTTAAAAGAATAAGAGAAAGAAGACATTTCTCTAAACCATCAAGTGTTAAGATGACTGTGGAACCCCAAGGCAAATAGAGTCAGCAGTATTCTGTGTGGCTCTGGATGTTTTAAAGCATGTTGCAAATGCTTTGGTACTCTCTGTATGAGACTGGGTCAGCCATTGTGACGGTCTCAAGGAGAATGTTATGGAGGTTATACTGGGTAACTTTTGTGGCAAGAAACCATGCCATGTCTTCAGGTTTCTCTTTGGCACTCCTTCTGATAGCCTTCACCAACTATGTAAGAAGTATGGCTACTGCGAGGTGGCTATGTAGAAGGACATCATAAAGAGACCCCATTGAGAAAAAGATGTCCCAGGAACCCCAGCGGTTCTGGCTCCCAGCTTCCTGAACATTCTCAGCCCAGATCCAGTTATATAAGTGAGAAACCTTCAAAATGACACCAGCCTCAATCTCCATCTGACTGCAGCTTTATGAAAGACCCTGAGCAAGAACTACCCGAAAGAGCCAGTCAATCTTCAGAGCAAGGTAAATGGCTGCTACTGCTTTAATTTTTTTTTTTTTTTTATGCCAAAGAGATGCCTGTGCTCTGGTGTTCATGGCAGCATTATTCACTGTGTGTGTGTGTGCGTGTGTGTGTGTGTGTGTGTGTGTGAAGTGCAATTCTCAATTTGTGTTCCAGTCCAGGGCTTTGGATGAAGATTTTGGAAAGTTCTTGGCAAGCTCTCTGAACTTCTTTCCACTTTGTGTAGTTGCATGGTAAACAAATACATACACACCACAGAGAGTTATTTCTCTAAAGTTCCTCCCATCTTGTTTATGCTCCTACATACAATATCTTGAAATCACAATTTGGATATGGAAATGTGTGTGACATCATTTTTGAAAAGAAAGGTGGTGGGTTCAGAGTCACTCTGAGGGAAAAGGATTTTTAAAAGTAGTTGAGAAAGGAACCTGGGGGGAGATTTAAAAGTGAGAGAGGAGGAGTTTGATGAGGTCCCAGAAAGCTTTCCTGTAAATGAAGAACAGCTAAATGAGCCATTTGTAAGCAAATAACTGAAGAACTGAAGAAAAATGAGGAGGGGACTGGTTTTTGTTCAGGCCAAGTAATATAGGTAGTGCTAAGTTTGGCAGCAGCAGAACTGAGAAAACAGCAAGACTCTTAATTGCTATTTCTAAACCTTCTTGTTGAGGAAAGAAAGAGGAGAAGCTGGGAAAAGATGTCTGAGTGTTCCTTCTACTCATCAGACGTCTCCACAAAAATAGATGGTTAAATTCTCTTTTGGCCCCCATAATTCCTATAACTTCAGCTCATGGGCTCTGGGGAAAAGGAAGTATTGTAGGATTTCTTCAAAATAAATTCTTCTCAAATCCTTGGCCCCTTATATTAAGAAGTCAAACATGTGCCTGCAGAGACTGCCATATGCAAAAATGTAGCAAAAAAAATATTGTGCAGCTGAAACTACGATATACAGTCTTCTGTGGAAAGCAATACTCTCAACAGACTTGGCCTCAGAATTTCATGTATTAAGATGATAAAGTGGCTTATGAATGACAGAAAGACAAAACCAAGGAACAAAAAGGAAATTTGAAGCAGCATATCTTCACAGTCTCTTTAAAAGGCATCATCATTTCATCTGTGGTAGTAAGACCTGGGCCATATGCACCTGAGTTACCCAAGACTCCCCTTGAATACTTCTAATTACAGGGGAGAGCACAAATTCTGTTTGAGGTCAGGAGAGAGATAACGGCATTCTGACCCCCTTACCTGAGTATGGCAAGAAACGAGCACTTTTGGTTCTCAAAAGTTCATTCTTGTCACAGTATGTAGAGAAAATTACCTCAAAATCATGCCCTGGGCCTCCCAAGGGCCATAAATTCAAGACAGGAGATGATTCTGGAAGGCAGTGAATTTTTTCTCCATTAATTTGCATCCCTTAAGAAACCCAAAATGAAATGGTTGTTAGCAGCAAGATGAGTGGTTCCAGAAAGCAGCATGGATGGAAATAAAGGGTTCCTTCTTTGGTTGAAGTTAACTATAAGTGTCTAAGAAAGGAATTGCCAGGAAAAAGTACTAATAGAAACAGATGGAAGGAAGGAAAAAAGGAAGGAAGGAAGGAAGGAAGGAAGGAAGGAAGGAAGGAAGGAAGGAAGAAAGGAAGGAAGGAAGGAGAAAGAGAAAGAGGAAGTAAGGAAGAAAGAAAGGGTGGGAGGGAGGGAGGATGGAAGGAAGGGAAAGAAGGAGAAAGAAAAGAAGGAAAAAAGACCCTTGAGAATTACGTTAGACATCCAGATATAAAAGAACCTCAAAGGACCCATCAAATCTAACCAAGATAAAATCAGAAGTGTCTTATTCATAGCCTTCAATTAAAATAGTAGCATTTATAATTACCATACAGTGCAATGACCCAATTTTTATAAATAATCTGAATGTTGCTTTTAAAGGCAATGGTGTCAGAAAGAAATAAATTCTTCTGAACAAATCAGTCGATTCCTTGCACTATTTCTATAGCAACTAGAAACAAGATACAAGGCTTGGCATCAGGAGATTCTAAGTATGAAAACGCAAACCATTTCAGATTGTTTATCAAGTTCGGTACAAATAATAAAGCAGTTAATCTCATTGGACTTCCTAATTAGACTTTTAAAAGTCCTTCACGGTTTTGTCAACATCATCAAAGGAATGAGTTTCCACCCTGGCGCCGTTGAACACCTCAGAAGGCTCAAAGTTAATATTGGGGTCCTCAAGCTATTTGCAGTATTTCAAAAAGCCTAATGCAAATGGCACATTTATCTGTGTAACTGTTATGAGTTCTGAGCCTACATGATCCAATATCTACATGGAATCACATTCAAGCAAAGCATAGTCCTAAATAGCATTTAAAAAGGGAGTTTTATTTTTCATCTTAAACACATGAACAATACTACTCCATAATCCCATCCATGTTTCTTGGGTCCCCCTTTCTCTCTTCTCTTTTTTCCCCACCCTGCACCACCCAGAGCCTTGCACTCAGGAAAACCCCCTAAAATGCTTCCTCCACCTGCGGCTCTGGGAACTTTTCTCTTTCACTCTCGTCCTTTTTTCCTTCTTCATTTTGTTTTCCCCCACTTGCTTCTTATGTAGCTTTCTCTACCTTCTCTCATGCTCTCTTTCCACCTCTTCCTCTTATCTTGCTTGACTTCCTCTTATCTTGCTTGACTACCTATTTTCCTGTTTCTGCCTCTTCCAAGGGCAAGAAGGAGCAGTCTGCTCAGCCGTGGAAACCAAACAGAGACAGCAGCAACCTCAGTTCGTTTATTGAGTGGAAAAGTATCTGTTAATCATTTGAGCATTTTACAGGGATTTTTTTCTTCAAGTGACATCTTATTTTCTAAATCAAGGATAGGAACTTAAGCCCTTCCTGGTTGACTTTCTCCTTAGCTATTCCTGCCTTAGCGGTGCCCCTGTGGTACCTTCAGAGAATCTCCATGGCACCACCACATATAGTTTTAAAAAAAGTTGTAGAGTGATTGTTTTCTTGACCACTGGTTTGGCACTGTCACATTAAATAACTTTTTAGGTGTGTGTGCCATACTTTCCAACCAGACTGCATACTCTTTGGAGACAGGAGATAAGGACAGGCTATCTTTTATACTATGTTAATGTATATCAACATTGTTAACACACATACATGTTAATGTTAATACTATAGAGTTAATGACACTAAAAATCATGGGCTTACTTTTTTTAAGCAAATTTATTTTTTTTAGCACAAGGCACTTTCTCAAGTGTATGCCAAGGGCAATTATTTTATAAAATATTCTACAATAGAAGTATTCTGTGCAGGTTATGAGAAAAGCCAAAACTATATATACCCCTTTGGAGGTTTCTGGTACCGGTTGGTCTCTTGATTAACTTGTTTATCCCATCAGATCTAACATGTACTTAGTGGCTCAGTCCATTTGTGCTGCTATAAAAAAGTACCTGAGACTAGGAAATTTATAAAAAGAAAAATTTATTCCTTAGAGCTCTGGAGGCTGGGAAGTTGAAGATCAAGTCCTCAGCAGATTTGGTGGCTGGTGGGGGTGCTCTGTGCTTTCAAGGTGGCCTCTTGTTACTGCATCCTCACGTGGCAGAAAGAGTTAACTCCATGTCCTCAGATGACAGAAGGCAGAAGGGAAAAAGGCCTAATTAGTTCCCTCCAGTGCTTTTTAAAGGATATTAATTTTATCTGGGAGAGGAGAGCTGTCATGATCTAATCACCTTCTATCAGAAGGCCTCACCTTCTACCATCACCTTGGAATTTCACTTGCAACTTACGGATTTTGTAGGGACACATACATTCAAACTATAGCACTTGATCACAAAACCCCCTTCCCCTTTCAAAACGTCCCTCAACGTCCCACAGAGTGAACATGGAGCTCCCTTTGGTAAACTGTGGCCTGAGATCATATAAGCCAAGACATGTCTAAGATAAAATCTTTTTCTTGTGACTTTTCTGTTTTTTACTTTATCTTTTCTTAACAAAAGTTAATATTGTAATCAGGTGTGAAACGGAACAATGAAAGCACAGGGGTAAAAACACACAACTCTAAAATGTTCATTTTATACCATCTGTAGTGTGTTTAATTCTGGCAGCCTTTGTAGAGTCCATTTTCTCCTTCTGCAGGTCAGGCCTGAAGTGATACATGCTTTTTGTTTTCTCTGGACACCAATCAGAGAAAGTTCTTTCAACATCTGGTACTGCTTAAAAGCTAAAAAAGAAAAGGAAAAATAAAAAAATTCACTTCATGAAAAAGCTATTAGTAGGCAGGGAAATAAGGCCTTGGTGTTCTCACAAGGGAAGGAACACTTAAGGACAATTTTTAAAAAAATAAAAACAAATAAACTAGAAATTTGAATGCAACTGACATCTATCTCCATTGACATTTCATTGTCTGGTATATAAAATGATCCACAACAAAACACTGTTCCTTTCTTACATAAAGAAGAAGCTCTCAGACACGCGAATAGGACAGCCCAGGGGGGAAATATGGGAACACTATATTGAATTATGTTAAATGGGTCACGGTCAGTCACTAAAAGGACATTTCCTAAGAAGCAAATAATCAGTTATTCAAGAGTAGCCCCACAAAGTAAAGAGAATGGTGAGGAACAGACAGCTATGATCACAGGCAAGCATCCTGCTCTGACAGAGGTCTCATTCCTGGGGAAACTGCTGAGATATTGCTAATCATGCTCAAGGGGGAAGCCCTTGCATTTTATTGAGGCCATGAAAGATTAGAAATAAAATTGATAAACAACAAAAATACAGAAGAAATCATTCACTCATTCAAGAAACACTTTTTAAAGCACCTCTCAGGGAGCAAATGGAAACACTGAAAATAGCATGATATCTTTCCTCCAGGAGTTTAGATTATAGTAGGGAATAAAGATATTTGCAGGGGTAACTCTAAAACCAGGTAAGATGTGATAAATTCTGTAAGAGAGACAAATTGCTCTGAAAGTTCAGAGAAGGATGAATCATTTAAAAAAAGTTTTTTTTTTCTTTTACAATGTACTGATAATTTATGTGTAAGTCATTGTTTAGAACAAAGATAAATAAAATGATCTCTACTCTCTAGAGACTAGTATCTCAAAGGATCATTCACAATTCTAATGATCTTCTTTGTACCCAACCACCCACCTTTTAAAATGGGGTTTAGAAAAATATGGCCTTTTGGGACATATCTGGCCCACTGCCTGTTTTTAAAAATAAAGTTTTATCGGAACAGGGGCACATCCTGTTTACATATTGTCTCTGGCCGCTTTCAAGCTACAACAGCTGGGGTAAGTGATTGCAATGGAGATAGTATAGCCAGCAAAGCTGGAAATATTTAACATCTGGCCCTTTACAGACAAAGTTTTCTGGCCCCTGTACTAGAAGACAATCAAAAATATTTCATCTATTTGATTATGATAAGGAATGTGATAAGGAATCTCTTTCCTATACTATTTATGTACTAAATAATCTCCATCACAGATGGTGGGTAATTGTTCTCATTTCAACATGATGTTAGAAAGTGCATCTACAACTCACGCTCTTATTAGAGCTTGGGAGCTCCTTTAGGATGTCAACATTTCCTTATTACCCAGATACATTAGAATCTAAGTTCCATGCTTGTTTTTCCTTCACCATTGTAACCCTGTTGCTGGGTGCTAAATTAACATTCCTGTGATAAAAGCAGATTAGGCCTGGAGAGATCTGTAAACTCTTCCAAAGTCACACAAGGAATGCTGGCACCAGAAATAGTACTCAGGGACTTTCCTTCCCCAATGCATGTTACCTTGTCTTTTCTAGAAGTTTCTCCCCTGGGCTGTTGCAATGGCCTCTTATCTTGTCTCACAGACTATATTCTTGCCTGCAAAAATTCATTGCTATCAGAAGGACAAAAATCTCTAGTGCTTTGCCATTATTGAAACCTTACCAACATTTCAAGGTTTAGCTCAACTGTTCCTCATTTATCATGACTGCTAAACTCTCTCACCGTCCCCTCCAAATGAAATGCTGTGTGCCCCCAGAATGTCTATTTGTTGTAGGGAAAAATGTGTGCTGTAGTAGAAAAACATGTATTGTTTAGAGCATCGTCTTCCAAGTTATCTGATTCTAGCTTTTCATTGCCTTTGAGCTATTTTAAACTCTGTAAGTTGCAGATAACTGACAGTAATGCAAAACAATTCTTGTTTATAAATATGCAAACAATGCTATCAGGTGAAGGTTCAGTTGACTTCCCTCCCCACTGTGGAAGAAGTCAGTTTTTTTCTCAATTTGCTCGTTTGTTACAATATTCCAGATCGATACATAGATTCTATATACTTACTCTTTTACTTCTCCTTTCAATTGATTTAATATCTGCCTGACTCCCTCATTAATAATGATTTAGGCTGGGTGCAGCAGCTCATGTTTGTAATCCCAACATTAAAAATTAGCCAGACATTATGACATGTGCCTGTGATCCCAGCTACTCTGAGGCTGAGGCAGGAGAATTGCTTGGACCCAGGAGTTTGAGGCTAAGATGGTGCCACTGCACTTCAGCCCAGATGACAGAGTGAGACCCTGTCTCAAAATAATAATAATAATGACAAAAATTGTTAACACATTTTCATTTTATACCTGTATGAGAATCATGATTTGACCTTTTAAAAAATTGCCACTTAATACCTTTGCTTGCTGTTTGGTTTTCAGCTACTATATGCCAAGCTTAGTGCTAGGAGCTGGGCATACAATGATAATCAAAATAGTCACGGTTCCCGCCTTCAAGAAATTTATGTCTAGTGGGGAGATAGAGTTGAAAAAAGAAAAAAAAACACACACACACAGATATAAGAAAATATTTAAGCGCCATAAGGAAAAATTACAGAATGTTCAAGAGAAAATCACAGAGAAATTGGTTTAGAGTTGCAGTGAGCAGTGAGGAAGTTAAGCAGGTACCCCTTAGAAAGTGTCATCAGAGCTGAGGCCTGAAGGTGAGAATTAACTAGGCAAAGAGAAGGAGGAGAAACAGTTCAGGCAGAGGGAAGGTACAGGACAAAGTCCCTGGAGTGGGGTGGAGACGAATTGCAACATAAGAGGGACAGAGTGACGGCAAATGAGGACCCTGGATACCAGATTAGGCAGGGCCTAGTCCCCATAGTCCATCGTTTGGATGTTATGTTCAACAGGAGGATGTTAAAAAGTTGTACAAAGATCCCTCCATTTTCACATAGAGAATGGGTCCGATTGGAAGCAGGGGTTGTTAAGAATATACTAGGTCTAATAGTATTTCTATAATATCTTTTTTAAACACTTATTTCAGTCTACCTCCTAATATAAGGGTGAGTACTAGAGTTAACCTCCTGAACTGAGGACAGAGATCATGTGTTATTTATTTCTGAAGCCATCTAGTTTTTTGCTTACATAAAAGGCATGAGGTAAATGCTCGTTGAATTGAACACCAGTCAGCATTCTGATAATAACAAGAGCTAACATTTATTGGGTGCTTACTATGATTCAGACACTGTACCAACAGCTTTGCATGAATTATGTAATTTAAAACTCATAACAATTCTATCAGGCAACGTTGATAATTATTTTCATTTTACACATGAGATAACAGAGGCTTAGGGAGGTAAAATAACTTGCCTGAGGTCATGTAATCTGCATGTTGGATAAAGGCAGTTTTGTCTAACTCTAGAAACTGAGCTTTTAATCAGAAGCTGTATTCCTTCCCATTCAAATATTTGAATATCAAGTTTACCAAAGCAGGTATCTGTCTTTCTTTTTAGCCCTTCAGAAGATTTATTAGGTTGGTGCAAAAGTAATTGCAGTTTTTGCCTTTACCTTTATTGCAAAAACCTGAATTACTTTTGCACCAACCTAGTACAATCTGACACCTCTTTTTACAGATTGTCTTCAAGCTCTGAGTAAACATTTTGGAAATCACAGCCTCTTTCAGACGCTGTTGTTTATACTTTCTGTTGTCCCTTCAAAGGGGTTTGTCATTAACATCCAGCACACAATCTGTCTTACATTAGTGATTTATGTGATCTCCAAAATAATTTTATGCCTAACAACATCACCTATATTGTTTGACAGCAGAAGTCAAACCATGAGAAAAAGAGACCCATTCACTGCAGCTCCAGTTGAAACATAGATAAAAGAATAAATATTTGCCAAATATAAAGGAGCCAAATTCAATAGGGAAAGGACCATTCTGTTTCAAATTCTTTGGGAATCTCAAACAATGTAGGAAGGGAAGAAAAAATAAAATGTAATTGAGTATTTGACTTCATTACATTAATGCATCTTCACTGCATTCATCTAATCAGACAATTACACGGGAAAAGATATAATAGTACCAGATTCACTCCACATGAATAAAAAGCAATTTTGGATTATCTTGCTATATTGACTTCTCATCACAAAGAGTTCAGTTTCTTTCTCTTGCATGTAGCTGGGGAAAATTATAATTGCTTTAACTGGTTTTGATTGACCAACTGCTTTAACAGGACCATAAATATAGATGTCAGAACAGCAAACGCTAAATGTTTATTTCTGTGATCCTTCTCTAGATATTGACAATCTGACCCATGAACCCGCCAGCAGGTAATCTCATAGATCATTTTCTCTACGGGAGATTCTTGCAGTTGGACAGGTTTGTCAATACCTCTCGCAGAGGGTTTTGATCAAGGACTGCTTTGTAATTGTCTGGAAGATACATTAAACACCTCACTTTCCCCAGGGTTCTAAAGACAGAACAGTCACTTCAAGTGTAAATTGCTCACACCAAGATTTTTCTATCTGGCTATTTTAAAAAGCATGTTTCAGATCCTTGCTGCTTAAAAAATTTCACAACCATATAAATATGACTCTCATACATTTTTCTGAAGCTCTTCCCTTGCTCATCAAATCAGAGCATTAAAAAAAAAATCTCTAGTTGACAAATCTTTTTAAATTTAAAGAATATGTCTGCTTGTTGCTCTAGCCAATCAACTCCCACCTTAGAAATGCCGTTAGGCGTTCATATGTTTCTATTCATCCTGACATGGATATACATTAATTGGCATGCAAAACAAATAATGGACAAAATCATCAGGGTAATTTATACCATTGACTCTCTTTTATCAAAAATACTTAACAAAGTGGGGGAGATTTCATGGAGGGTGTGTGTGGAGCCTCAAATGATAGTATGAGATAGTTGAAAGGGAAAAACAATTGAGTAGGAAATAGAAGAAAAGAAGAAAATGTAGGAACATTGAGGGCAGACCTGCTCCTTACACAGATGAGAGGCAGAGGAGGTCAATGGCATTGTCTTCCCCTTCCTTGTACCCCTCCTGCCTCCCCACATTGATCCCAATTTGTATGGAAAGTCAGGATTTGACTACAACATCTGTTCAGTTCCTTCTCTTCCCCAAGCATTTTTTTTTCAATATTTTTTTTTCTGATGTCACTGTTGCCAAAAATCTCTTTTTGTCAGGTAGGCAGAAAAGCAAAATGGAGAACATCTGTTCTGAATTATTTTTCCCTGAGCATGAGTTACTAGTAGGGGGGAATAATAGAACACTTCTAAATTATTAACAGGGTTGTGAAATTTCAAACACATTGGTAGGGTCTACAGTTGAGGGATGGGAGTAGGGTGGGAATTACAGCATTTGTATAAGAAAAAGTCTGCAAAGTGTACCCCAGTCTGATCAAGACACTAATCAACGTGGACTAGCTAGTGCCATAGGTCATTAGGAAGAAATAACCCAGTGCACAATTAGATCAGCACAGTAAAGAGAAGAATTTGATCAATTTTAACATGGGCATAATCACCCAATTGCCTTGAGAAAATGCTAAGCTCTGCTACCTGAGAAGACACCTGTGAATCCACCATTCAGATGACAGCCGTTTTCTCTCTAGCTAAGTTTTTATGCTGAACATCAGAAATTCACTGAAAGTCACTGTAGCATTAAGCTCAGAGGCATTCAGGGTATACTGGCCTTAAAATAGGGTCAGTATTAGTATTTATTGACCAAGAAAGCTATTATAGATGATGAGGAGGAACCTCTTTCTAACAAAGCCTAGTCCATATACAGTACAGTTAAAACAGGATTCACATTTGAGAAGAACTCATCATGAAGAAAAAATAAGCATAAAAAAGACAAGAGATTTAACAGGGAGGGGATTTGGGACTAAGAAGACTCCTGACAACCATTCTCAACTTACTGTATTGACATTAAAAATTGCAAATTTAGGAGGCAAAGGAGACAAAGTCAATTCTTCCATATATTTCATTCTCCTGCTCTAGTAATTAATAAAAGAGCTCTTAAACACACAGGTGAAAGTGTGAATCTGAGACCTAATGAATACTGGAAATGTTCCCCAAAATTCACAATTTGAGAACAAGTTGTCATGAATTAGTTTTATCTCATCACCCTATTCAAATGGATTATAAAATAAACCTAAATTGCAAGCTTCCTGTGGGCAATCTTATCACATCTTTGGGGTCCAATCTGAAATGGGAGTTGTGGTATTTGTTATGGTTAGTAGAAGAAGTTACATTTCATGTTAAAATATTCATACAACACCTCTCTTTATCCCTTCTAGCTCTCATGTGAATATGGTGAGAGCTATGGCTAAATCTCTAATCATAGCTGCACAATGACCAAAAATTCACTCATCATGTATTCCCTCTCCAAGTCCTTCCACAGAGGGGTATATCTGCATACTGGTAAGAGATTGGACTTCACAGAGACAAGTTGAGCTGGAGTCTCATCTCTTCTAATTACTGATGATGTGACCACAGACAAGGTTATGTCATACCTTTGAGCCTCAGTTTCCTCATCTATAAGTTGAGGATAACAATATATGTACCCTGAGGAGTTGTGAGGATAAAATGATATAATGTGAAGTGGTTGGCCCAGTGTCCAGTGAGTACTCAATAAAAATTAGTTGTTGCCATTAAGCCACAGTTTTGACCTGCTACCTGTAAACTTAGATGATACATTGTTTCTGTTTTCTTTAGACTAATTAACAGTCTTAAACACTATTAAGCAAGTGTCCAGGTGGCATCGGGTCTCTCATATGTGAACAGTAAGAGAAAAAGCAAAATTGTGTACATGCTTTAGTATTTCCAAAGCTCTTATGCTTATCGTCTCCTTTGATCTCCACAACATTTTGTGAAGCAAGGTGAATATTCTTATCCTCATTCTGCAGTTGAATACATTGATTTACAGGGCAAAGGGACTTGATTGTATTCTCTGCAGTAGATTCAGATTACGTTCTCAGATCTTTTTACTTTCATGTAGAATTAACAAAAGAAAGCTGGTTATCTCTGGCCAGCTTTGGAATTCTCGGCTTTTACTCGGCCAAGTATTCTGGTTGAATGTGTGTATTTTCCCAGGTTGATGTTAATCCTATCCTGGACTCAGCTGGCTTATGAAGCTCCTGGAGCAACCCTTTAATCTATCCTCCAGGTATATCCTAGAAAACAAGACATCATATTCTTCAATGTAATTTTCATCATAAGGTCAGTTGGAAGAAACCTTACCTGAAAAATAATTTTGCATTCATCTATGATCAAAATATTATTATTAGATGAAATGAAATTATCAAAGTGAGAGAGTCATAAAGATGTGCTTCTTGGCTGCTTATGAAATTGGTTTTATTGAGTGGTCATCAGTCATTTTTTTTTTCAATTTAGTTGATTCATGTAAAAATAAAAATAATTTTAAGGAACAAATGTGTGATTATTACAGCAATATGATAATATTGTCTGTTAAACTCATTCTACCAATATTTGAGTGACCACATTTTGCCATGGTTTAGGTTCTAGGGATGCAATAGTGAACAAGGCACAGTCCCCATTCTCAGACAGGTAAGCAGGAAAATGCTTCATAGGGTGGTACATACATTACAGTGAGTGAAAGCACTTAAAAGGTTTGAGAGTTCCCAAAGTTTGGGAGTCCCCAAAACTACCCTCTCTTCTGACACCAGTTGAAAGTTTGGGGGACTCTAAGACCACCTCAGGATCAATAACTTGCTAGAAGTACTCACAAAACTCACAGAAAGCTGTTTTACTCATAATTATGGCTTATCATAGCAAAGGGATACAGACGAAAATCAGCCAAGGGAAGCACTGCATGGGGCAAGGTTCAGGAGAATTCCAAATGCCAGCTACCAATTGTTCCTGCCCCTCAACAGTGGAATCACAGACATTGCAAACTTCTCCCAGTAGCAATGTGTGACCATACATATGGAGTATTAGTGTCCTCAGAAAAGTTCTCCTGAGCCCTGATGTGCAGAGTTTTTATTGGGGCTCAGTTACATAGATATGGTTGACTATTCATGTTCCTGACCTTAGTTTTCATCCTCTATGGAGGTCAAGTCTATACACCCCATGGTGATCCAAAGCCCTCATTGTAAATCGCACTGTTAACTTACACTATTAGGTGTGGCCCAAGTAAACAAAGACACTCCTATCAGGCAGAACTTTCCAAGGACTTAGAGATTACCACCAGGAATCAGGACAAAAATCAGGATTGTGCAATATTAATTCTTCTCCAAACAATCACCACACCAATTTATAGTGCCAAAGAAGACTTCTTAGAGTGAAACATTGTAAATGGAGATCTGGAGGACAAGGAGGAGTTAGTCAACAAATTCCAGTCAAAAGGAACAGTGTATACAAAAGCTCTGATTATTATCTAAGGAAAAGCTTAGATTATTTGTGGTACTTCAGAATGTCTGGAGCAGAAGGTATGAGAGAGCAAGTAGCCAAAGATGATCCTGGAGAAGACAGCTGGGGACAGATCTTGTGATGCTTCAGCCCCTGCGATGTGCTGCAGCCAGCTTGATACAAGTTCAACAGAGTCAGTTGCTAAATAGAAATTTTTCAAGCTATTGTTCAACAGTTATTATTAAAAATTAAGTTGCTGGGTGTGGTGCTGCCCAGGTAGTCCCAGATACTCAGGAGGCTGAGACATGAGGATTGCTTGGGCCCAGAGTTCAAGGCCAGCCTTGTGCAACATAGTGAAATCTCATCTCTCACTCTCTAAAAAATATTTAATTATATAAACTTATGACTAAGTAAATCATATTTTTAAAAATCTTTAAAACTTATCACTTCCTAACTACTGACTTTACTATTATCTAGGTTCTTGAAGTTATTTATATCTATTATATCTGTATAGTGGAAATTATTTCCAATCCACTTTTGGTAGCTTCAAGTTGGCCATGTTAGGATTACTTATACTTCAGTAACTGGCAAGTGCTAAAAGTCAGGCCCCCTGTCTGTTTCCAAGAACTGATGGTTAAACATTTACCAGCACAACACCTCTCAGAAGCAATATTTCTGTATTGCTTTTGAGCACAAAAAAGATAGCTGGCCGGGCGTGGTGGCTCATGCATTTAATCCCAGCACTTTGGGAGGCTGAGGTGGGTGGATCACTAGGTCAAGAGATGAAGACCATCCTGGCCAACATGGTGAAATCCTGTCTCTATTAAAAATACAAAAATTAGCTGGGCGTGGTGGCTTACTCCTGTAATCCCAGTTTCTCAGGAGGCTGAGGCAGGAGAATTGCTTGAACCCAAGAAGTGGAGGTTGCAGTGAGCTGAGATTGTACCACTGCACTCCATCTCAAAAAAAAAAAAAGGGGGGGGCTGGAGATTTTAAGTTGGGAATGATACAAACTTTGTTCATTGAGAAGATAATTTAAGTTTCTAGTGGGAGATGGATTTACTGGACACGACTGGATGCAAGGAGTCTAGTTGAAAAGTTGTGAAGATTTCTTCCCTCATAAGGACATATGGGCAAAATCTGTCTCCAATCCCAATACCAGGGACAGCTACATCTCACCAGAATATCTGGCTTTTCATCTTATGCATGCTATAAATCTCACAACTGGTCATTTTTTCTTCCTCTCACTTGGAAGTATGAAACTAAATTTGTGGTCCTCCACTAACAATTTATGCTATACATGTTTTATGCTCTTTCATTTTCTCATCCTTATTTTTCCCTTTGCTACAATGTTGTAATTTTTAAAATTTATCCAACTGTATTGTGTGTACTTCTAACACAAGATAGGCAGACTCTAGATGGATAAAGATTTAAAAGGCAGCCTGTGTCCCCCTAGGTTCACATTTATAAAAAAGAAACATCAATAAAAACCCACAACTTTTTGTTGTTGTTGACTGATCTTTCACTGATTTTAGCTTGGGCTTGAGTTTGTCCATATGAACAGGGAAAAGAGAGGATATTTTCCCTCCCTATTAAATCTGAAAGGGTTTCATTTAAAAAGTGAACCACAGGCGGGGCATGATGGCTGATACCTGTAATCTTAGAGGTTTGCAAAGCCAAGGTGGGAAGATTGCTTGAGGCCAGGAGTTTGACACCAGCCTGGGCAACACAGAGAGACCCCGTCTCTACAAAAAATAAAAACATTAGCCAGGCATTGTGTGGCATGCACCTGTAGTCCCAGCTACTGAGGAGGCTGAGGTGGGAGGATCTCTTGAGACAGGTGTCTTCAGGGTCAGCTAGGAAGGAAACACATTGCCCTTTTTTCTACCATGATGACATTTTACGTTTGTTTTACATTTATCCTTTCATTCAATCTACTAATCACAACAATTCTCTAGGTGGACATCTTTAATCCTGCTTTAGAGAGGACAAAGTAAGGATTTGGAGAGGCTAAAGAACTTGTCCAAGTAGCAGAAACAGGATGTGGGTTCATGCCATCTGCCTCCAGCCTATCCTTGTTTCCTTCACAGGAAATCCTCTACACAGAGTTCAAGTTCAGCTTTGAGCCACTAAGAGGAGGAATTGGGAAGGGAGAGAGCTGTGATTGTCTGCAAAGCTAAGCAGAATAGGTATTTCAAAGCTGTTCAGGTGGGACACCAACAAATCTTGGATGTAAAGGACCATCATACTAAATTGTATTTTGGAGAAATCTCAAGACCTTTTCTCCTATCTTCATTATCACTTGGTTTCTGAGAAACAAAAATAATCATGGTAATAGTTATAATAATGATAGAGCCCTTTACTTGAATTGTTAATGAACTCACCCCAACCCCATGACTGTGTTGTAGGTACCATTATTATCCCCATTTTATAGTTGACGAAACTGAAAGAGAGCAAGTTAGGTATCTTGTACAGGATGAATAATTAATATGTGCTGAAGCCTAGGGATACCAAATCCCCAGAGCTGTCTTGCAAAACCTATTATCTGTCAAGGTACTGGGATGATCTATGGACTTAAAAGCTACAGAACGTAGGCCGGGTGAGGTGGGTCACACCGCCTGTAATCTCAGCACTTTGGGAGGCTGAGGTGGGCTGATTATGAGGTCAGGAGATCGAGACCAAAATGGTGAAACTCCGTCTCTAATAAATATACAAAAAAATTAGCTGGGTGTGGTGGCACATGCCTGTAATCCCAGCTACTCGGGAGGCTGAGGCAGGAGAATTGCTTGAACCTGGGAGGCGGAGGTTGCAGTGAGCCAAGATCACACCACTGCACTCCAGCCTGGGTGACAGAGTGAGACTCTGTCAAAAAAAAAAAAAAAAAAAAAAGCCACAGAAGGTAAAATGTGTATTTTCTTATGATTGTATTCTAAGGAATATTCTGCATATTTATAATATCTGCCTTCTACAGCACATTCACATAGAAATTATAGCATTAAATCTCATTATTCTCAAGAAAATAATTCCAGGTATTAGAATTCAGAAGGAGGAAGGTGTCCCCCTTTAATCTTATCCCCACTGGACCCAAAGAGGTACTAAGGTGTTAAGCACAATGTCTAAAATGATCTGTATGTGTTGGAAGTGAGGAACCACACGAGTAGGTGTGGAGAAGGGCAGCGGGTCAGATGAGACTGATGTATTCAGTTTGCTGCACAGATTCTTGGAAACATCTCATCTTTTATTGTAATTCCAAAACTGTTGTAAAGAGTTTCACTTGCATCCTGTAAATTAAGCATTTCCATAAAACTTAAATTTTTTCTTTGCTCCTGACTCCCAACTATAATTAGAATAAGCACAGGCAAAAAAAAAAAAAAAAAAAAAAAAAGAGACAGAGAGTCACATGCTTAACACATATATATTTATTGAATTTCTAAACTAATTGTGGGCAACTGGAACATTTTATCTTTCCTTTTGTTGCTCTCTGGAGAGCTCACATTTAAACAACGAGGTCACAGATGGTACCTGAAAAAGTTGGGGTTCTGAAACTGCTTCAATGTGCCCCAAAAGATAAAGCCACCAGTCCCCTCTGATTCTTCCTGACCCTTAACAGTTATTCTCCTTGTTGACATATGGATTTTGATATATCATACCTTCTTAGACAAAGAACAGTGATGCTTTGGTTCTGCGCTATAATGGATAATGTGGGGCTTTATTTGAGGTTTATTTTGAATAAAGAGATTTTTCATCCTATAATTGGGGATTAAAGACAATAGTGATATTGTCCGAAACTTCCCTGACATTCTGATGTCTATCTGCCAAGGTCCTAACATACAAAACACTTGCTCCCTTGTGGTATACTTCACAGACAGGTAACTTTAAAAAATAACAGCAACGAAACTCAACAACCCTCTCTGCAGGTGCCATGCAATAGAAAGAACTCAGTTAACTCCATTCATAAATGCACTCTGTATCTGAGAGAACTAGGAGAATGTTGTCTCCTATGTTCTAAACCCCATGCCAGCTGCTCCTTCCAGGCCTCCATAATTAATACCCTGGACTTCAGCCACAACCTTCTCACTACTACAGGTCCCTGTTTTTTCTGTTTCCTGTGTCCTCTCCGAATCTCACTGCTCAGTACTCTGTCTGTGATCTCCTTTAAAGGCAAATTTAGCCATGTCTTTCCTCTCTACAAAGCCCTTTAATTACTTGGTTGCCTGCAATTTAAAGTTTTACCTTCTTAGCCTGGCACATAAGACCTTCCAAGGTATGACCTTTGCCCATCCTGTAACTTTTCTCCAGGTACTAGGTCTAATCGTTATAGCTAGACCCACCTACTATACATATATGAGTTAATTTTTACAAAAATCCTATAAGATTGGAAACATATTCCTCATTTATAAATGGGGATACTGAACCTCAGAAAGATGAAATAAATTGGCCAAATAATGGCACTGGGATTCAACATTTCACGGCATCAACATATTTTGACCAGTTTTTCCCACTATCTCATAGTTCTGTCCTTTGAAACTACATAATGTGGCTAACAAATCCAGTTTAAGAAAACGATGCCTCCCTCTGCACTTCCACCATATTTTGGTTGGTCTTTACACAGAAATTGGAGCATCTCATGGAGCCCTGGGCTCAAAGGATTTGGAGCCAGGAAAAGGCAAAGTCCCAGAACTTAGGGAAGACACACTCTTAGTGTCTCATTCCTGCTTTCCGCTCCATCCCTTCTCCCACTGCAGACTGGATTTCTCACTGTGTCAGCAGACAGCCTTATCCCAACCCCGAGGTCAAGAGAGAAACCTACATTTGAATAGGATTTTAACTGTGATTCCAGCTCACCAGGAGGAGGAACTTGATTGGCTCAGCTTGGATCAAGCGACCACAATGTTTAATCAAGTGCAAACCATAAACATGACTGCCTAGGGGCCATCTTTATGAGTGATAAAAAATGACCACAAAAAACTTAAACATTTAATTTTTTTTTATTAGTCAATAAAATATAATCACTGGATTTTGTTCAGATTAGGGTCCATGTTTTTAGTCTGGTTAATTCTATTTTTTTTTCCTGTTGGGTATTATTTCAAATTACCTATGTGCAGATATACATTCAAGGAAATGTTGGGTTAATGATAATATAAAAAACAGCTTGTCCTACCAATGCCTAGAACTGCCATCATTCACTAAAGTGGCAGCCTGCTTGTCTCCCCGTCACATCCATTTCCTTAGGAAAAGAGTAACTCTTCTAACTCCTTGCAGAAAATTTTACACTGATGAGAATGAGAGTAATGCCTTCCTTGAAACCAAGTTTAAAGAAGGTGAAATGAGGCTGGGCACAGTGGCTCACACCTGTAATCCCAGCACTTTGGGAGGCCAAAGCAGGCAGATCACTTGAGGTCAGGAGTTTGAGACCAGCCTGAACAACATGGTGAAACCCCATCTCTACTAAAAATGCAAAAATTAGCCAGGCATGGTGGCAGGTGCCTGTAATCCTAGCTACTTGGGAGGCTGAGGCAGGATAATCGCTTGAACCTGGGAGGCGGAGGTTGCAGTGAGTCGAGATCATGCCATTTTACTCCAGCCTGGGAAACAGAGTGATACTCTGTCTCAAAAAATAAAATAAAATAAAATAAGATGAAATGTTGCCTGGAGTCACTGGTACCTACCAGGAATGAGAAGGACACTCCACCAGAGGCCAAGGATCCAAGCTGCAGGCTATACTTTTCACAGCTGTGTTCAGATGTAGAACCACAAAGGCAGGTTACACATTTGCTGAAGACACATGCTCTGATCATGCCAAAGGCTGTAGTAATTTTTAGGCAAAGATAGGTGTAGTGAAAGCTGTCTCCTCCTGGTTTTTTCCTTGAAATAGCTCAGGGACAATGGAAATTGCAAATTAATAGCCACACCTGCTTGACAGCAGCTGTGGTCTCCTGTGGGCTAGGTTCTTAATGACTCCACTGGTGAGGTAAGCGTAGGGTCCAACATGAATGCAGAATCATGTATGATACAGACTCAGACACATCATAGTTACATCTACATGAAAGCAAGTTATTTCTTTTTTCTGGGTCTCAGTTTCTTCATCTGTAATATGGGAAGAATAATATCTTCCTTACAAATTTAAGTAATAACTGAGCAAAAATACATGTGTATGATGTATATTACATTTCAATGGATACAGCAGGCACATAATAAGTGGTAGCAATGAAGCTATGTATTTGCTTTGCTCTATCTTGGTTATGAATAACATGAATAATTGGTAAAGCCTCAGAAGAAGATGCTTATCAATGCTTTTGTGATTGCTCTCATCACTATGTTCATTGGAAAGAAAAAGTAATCCACATCAGTGACGAAACAGTCATTTCTTCTTTTTCTTTTTTTTTTGAGACAGAGTCTTGCTCTGTCACCCAGGCTGGAGTGCAGTGCAATGGTGCGATCTCTGCTCACTGCAAGCTCTGCCTCCTGGGTTCATGCCATTCTCCTGCCTCAGCCTCCTGAGTAGCTGAGGCCACAGGTACCCACCACCATGCCCGGCTAATTTTTTTGTATTTTTTTTAGTGGAGATGGGGTTTCACCCAGTTAGCCAGGATGATCTTGATCTCCTGACCTCGTGATGCACCCACCTCAGCCTCCCAAAGTGCTGGGATTACAGGTGTGAGCCACCGCCCCCAGTCAACAGTCATTCTTTACTATTCTTATTTGTGAGCACTCACCATGTGCTGCCATCTGGAGGCCAGGCTGGTAGAGAAGGGACTGGGTCCAATTTCAGGTCTATCACTAAACTCGGCAGCTGTGCAAGCTCTGAAAAATGGCTTAACTTATCTGTGCCTCAAGCTCTTCATCAAACATCTGACTTTTATCACAGATTTGTTGCAACCAATAGAAGTCGTAGCTGGAAAAGTACTTTGGGGATGTATCTACAAGATACACAGCAGTAAACATGCTGCTGAGATATTCACCCAGACAGACTCCCCATAAATAGAGAACACTCTGGGAGAAGTTCAGAAGGAAAAACCCTGATTTCTGCAAGAAAGCTAGCTGCCTTCTATGGGCTAAATCTACAGATTTACTCTTATTGGAGTTAATTCAATTTTCCCAGGAATAGGAGTAAAAACAATTTCATTAGGATCCTTGACTATAATTCTTCAAACATAAACTGGTGCTTGTCAGCTAGTCATTACTTAGTTGCTTGAATGTGCATGTTCACAGATACTAGTATTCCAAATTTAAATTTCCTCTCCTAGGCATCAACCACACATTTTCTTCTCATTGCTCCTCAGGAGGGAGCATTTCCTCATGGAATTCAAGGCCACCATATTGGTGGAACTCCAGGGGAAGGGATGGAGGGGTCACAGTCCTCGCCCTGACTGTGGTTCTTTCTTCTTATTTTTTTTTTTTTTTAGAGCATGTGAGGTTGGGCTGACACTGCTTTTGCTTCAGGATACACCCTTTATCATTGTCATCATCACCATCCTTATAAAGTATCAATAAATAGCAAATACTCTTCAAATCTATGGTGAAAGTGGTCATATTTATTTTTCAGCAACATTGTTTGAGTTCTATATGTCAGAATAGCATGAAGTTTTCTATCTCTTGATTTGATTCTCCATTCTTTGAATTTTCCAAAAACCAAAAATTAGGTTCTAGGAGCACAAAAAGAATATGAAAGTCATTCAGACTTACACATACACTCAATATCAGGAGAACAGCATGGGGGTAACTGCTTCCATAATTCAATTACCATCCAATGGGTTCCTCCCACAACATGTGGGGATTATGGGAGCTACAATTCAAGATGAGATTTTGGTTGGGACACAGCCAAACTGTATCATTCTGCTCCTGGCCCCTCCCAAATCTCATGTCCTCTCATTTCCAAACACAATGATGCCTTTCCAACAGTCCCTCAAAGTCTTAGGTCATTCCAGCATTAACCCAAGAAACCAAGTCCAAAGTCTCATCTGAGACAAAGCAAGTCCCCTCTGCCTATGAGCCTATAAAATCAACAGCTAGTTAGTTACTTCCTAGATACAACAGGGGTACAGACATTGGGTAAATATACCTGTTTCAAATGGCAGAAACTGACCGAAACAAAGGGGCTACAGGCCCCAAGCAAGTCTGAAATCCAATAGGGCAGCCATTAAACCTTAAAGTTCTAAATGATCTTGTTTGACTCCATGTTTCACATCCAGGTCATGCTAATGTAACAGGTGGGTTCCCATGGCTTTGGGCAGCTCTGCCCTGTGTGGCTTTGCAGGGTACAGCTCCGCTCCTAGTTGCTTTCATGGGCTGGCATTGAGTGTCTATGACTTTTCCAGGTGCATGCACAGTGCAAGCTGTTGGTGGATCTACCATTCTGGGGTCTGGAGGACTGTGGCCCTCTTTTCTTTGCTCCACTGGTCAGTGCACCAGTGGGGACTCTGTGTGGGGGACTTTGACCCCACATTTCCCTTCTGCTCTGCTCTAGCAGAGGTTCTCCCATGAGGGCTCCATCCCTGCAGTAAACTTCTGTCTGAACATCCAGGCATTTTCATACATCCAGCCAAAAGTTCCTGAACCTCAATTCTTGTCTTCTGCATACTCACAAAACCAACACAATGTGGAAGCTGCCAAGACTTGGAGCTTGCACCCTCTGAAGCAATTGCCAGAACTGTACCTTGGCCCCTTTTAGCCATGACTGGAGTGGCTGGGGTGCAGGGCACCAACTCCAGAGGCTGCACACAGCAGGGGTCCCCTAGAACTGGGCCAGGAAACCATTTTTCCCTCTTCCAGGCCTGGGATGGGAGGGGCTACTGTGAAGTTCTCTGACATGCCCTGGGGACATTTTCCCCATTGTCTTGGTGATTAGCATTTGATTCCTCATTACTTACGCAAATTTCTGTAGCCAACTTGAATTTCTCCCCAGAAAATGGGCTTTTCTTTTCTACTGCATCGTCAGGCGGCAAATTTTCTAAACTTTTATGCTCTGTCACCTCTTGAATGCTTTATTTCTTAGAAATTTCTTCTGCCAGATACCCTAAATCATCTCTCAAGTTCAAAGTTCCATAGATTTCTAGGGTAGGGGCAAACAGCTGACAGTCTCTTGCTAAAAACAGCAAGAGTGACCTTTACTGTAGTTCCCAACTAGTTCCTCATCTTCATCTGAGATCACCTCAGGCTGGACTTCTTTGTTCATATTACTACCAGCATTTTGGTTGAAGCAATTCAACAAGTCCCTAGGAAGTTCCAAACTTTCCCACATCTCCCTGTCTTCTGAACCTTCCAAGTTTCTAGGAAGTTCCAAACTTTCCCACATTTTCCTGTCTTCTTCTGAGCCCTTCAAACTGTTTCAACCTCTGCTTGTTATCCAGTTCCAAAGTTGCTTCCACATTTTTGATATATTATAGTAGCACCCCATTCCTGGTACCAATTTACTGTTTTAGTCCATTTTCATACTGCTATGAAGAAATAGCTGAGACTGGGTAATATATAAAGAAAAGAGGTTTAATTGACCCACAGTTCCATATGGTTGGAAAGGCCTCAGGAAACTTACAATCATGGCAGATGGGGAAGAAAACATGTCCTTATTCACATGGTGGCAGGAAGGAGAAGTGCTGAGCAAAGAGGGAAAAGCCCCTTGTTAAGCCATCAGATCTTGTGAGAACTCACTCACTATCACAAGAACAGTATGGGTGTAGCCACCCCCATGATTCAATTACCACCCACCAAGTCCCTCCCATGACATGTGGGGATTATGGGAGCTATATTTCAAGATGAGATTTGGGTGGAGACACAACCAAGCCATATAAGGTCTCTTAGGGAAGAAAGAGGCCTTAAAAAAACATGGGTAAATAAATTGAAATATCCCTGAAGTTCGTATGTGATTCTCTGAGGAGGTGAGCTATAATATGAGATAATAAATAAATAATAATAAATATATGTTTGCATAAGGTGTCGTGTTTCTCCAGGATTCATGTCTTTCAGAACCTGAAGCATGGTAACAGGTGATGTGCTGAGAAGAAAAGGAACTTCACTATCCAGAAGTCTCATCCCATAGCATCTTCTACCATTGAATTTAGAGCTCTCCTGGGCCAGCAAGTAACCACTTCCACTGAAAATCCTCAGACCTGGCCTGTTAAAGACAATAAGAGTGAACAAAACCCTAAACTGTACCAAGATCCATGATGAAAACACAACTGACAATCAGTTTGGAACCAATGGCCTCTTGAAGTATGAGAGATCAATCTCAGTGTGTCTAGACCACATAATGACATCTTATCCCCATGTACCAGGAATTAGCAGAAGACTCTAGTGAATAATCTCCTTGTTGTAGGCAAAGGTACTTGTCCCCTGAGATGATCCATGATGAACAGGGATATGATATCCATGGACATCTTGGCCTACTTGATTATTTTTTGAATGTTGTATCATTGTGTATTGACTATTTATCATGGCTAAGGTTAGAGAACAGAGAAGAGAAGGCAGTAGCAGAAACTGGGAAATTATGCTTTAATGGGTCAAAGTCAAACAGTCTCATTTCTTAGGAAAGCATCTTAGTATGCTCCCCTGCCATCCTACTCCTTCTGACTCTGACTACTCCATAGTGTTTATTGTCACCACTAACAATGTATGTCTCTAGGGTCTGGCAGACCTCAAGAAAACAGTGAAAATTCCAATGTCAATTACTCACAAATAATTGGTTTTTGATGGAATCACAAAGTTGGGCTTATTATTGGCTCCTTTTATGTGAATGATTAAAAAGCCAACAGGTGTATCAAGACACTAAAAAATCAATGGCAGTTCTTGACTTGCTACATACAGGAAAAAAGATGAGAGAAAAATAAACTTAAATTGTTAGCTCGTTGCACAGAGGCTTTTGGCTGAGAAGTTCAAATTCAAGCTAATCCACCTGTTTCCAGTGTGCTGGAGAGAGATATTCCTTGTCTATGATTTATTATGTGTTCTTTGTTATATACGGGCTTTGTATGTGGTCTCCAAACTTTCATTGTCAGGTAAGATGAGACCTATTGGCAGTAGAGTCCTATACATTTGGTTTGGAGCAATGGAAGTAGTGTTGAATGAGGAGACAGGAGACCTGGTCCTTATCCTGCCACTGTTTTTTATTAGCTGTGTGACCTGGCATAAATTGCTTAATATCTCAGGTCTCTATTTCATTTTATAAATGAGGAAACTGCTTCCTGACTTCCTGGCCTTACAAGGTGGTTTTGAGGTAATTAGGTAATGTGAATTAGGAAATTAGGTCATATGAATTAAAGAACTTTTGTTTAAGCACTTTGAACAAAAAGGATGCAAGCAGTTAACACATTCAAGGGCTCATTATTGCAGATAAAATTGGCTCTGGGCTTTTCTTGTAACTCCATTCGGGGCATGCTGCCAAATCTAACAAAACCAATCAATTCCCAAGCATCATTTTAAAGACTCACATTCACATACGCTCTGCCTTTTGACCTCACCTCTATACTAAAACTGGTTTCCTGAAGGTCAACAGTGATTTTTCTAATCAGTACATTTAACATTAACTTTTCCTCAGTTTCTATCCTCAACTTCTCCACAAGCTATAATGCCACTTGTCATCTACTCCTTGAAATTTCCTTCCACTTAGGTGAACCTGAACTCTTCAAACTCCTCTCTGGTGTCTCTAACTGATTTTTCTCCACTGATTTCTTTTTCTATTCCTCAAATTCAGGCATTCTCCCAGGTTTTGCTCTTGTTCCCCTTCTCTAAGCCCTTGGCAATTTCTTTTATTTCAAATCTTTAAGTTGTGCCATAGTGCCCCTCAGAACCACCATGTCCATTTGATGTCAGCATCATCATCCCTTCCATGATCTATACACATGATCAGGACTCATCTTCTTAGTACAGAGGTGACAAACTTCATTTAGTTTGGTCTTATGCCTCTGTCCCACCAGTGATTAATCCAACCAATGTTCCTCCAAAATATTCTGATTTCCCCCTCCCCTCTAGGCCCTCATAACCTCTCACCAAGAGTCCTTTAAAATCGCCAACCTATGGGGGTAATCATCTTAAAAGCAGAGCTTCAGTCATTTCTGATGACTCTATTATTCACACATATCCTCCTCTGACTTCCCCATCCCATACAGGGCACCATAGGCTGGTAACTGTATGTTCCCCTCACCTGAGCTACAACCTACCTGTTGGAGGATGTATTCATGACTTCCCCACATATGTTCAGGATTCCAACCAAACTTAATTTTCTAACCCCAAACACCCAATATTTATCACACAAATAAACAAATGAATGAATGTATGTATATTCAGTTTCCTTCATTTCTTGTGTCTGGGCATAGTTTTTTCTACTTACTCCATCAGCAACATTATTTCCAGTCTTTTCATCTCTCAAAACCCTGTTGATTACAAGACTCAGTACAAATGCCCCTCCTTCTTGAAGCTTTCCCTGATCCTATCAACCAACGTAATCACTCTCCCTCTAGAATTAGGGTGTTATTTCATGATCATATGGTACTGGTTACAGTCCATTGTATTCCTAGGTGACTTTCCTATTCCTCCTCTTAGATCAAGTACTCTCTGAAAGGTGAAACCATGCCTTTTTCATTCTTGTCACCAATAATGTTGTGCATACTGCCTTATATGTAGTTGAATTAAATTGAATGATATTGCTTAGGGAAACTCTCAATTTTGGTTGATTTAAAACTGGCTCTTAAGCTATTAAAACATGAGCAGAATTATTGGTTTCCCAGGTCAGATCCATTATCTGTAATAATATTCAATTGCCTTCCTTGGGTCTATGTTACTTAACTGAAGCTTACTGAGCACAAGTGTTCACCAAAAATCATCATAACTCTCACAGAAATTATTTAAATATAAAGTTATCTTCACTTTATAAATGTGGAAACTGAAGCTAAGAGAGGTTAAGTAAAATTAAAAGATCACACAGCCAGTAAATAGCAAAGTTGAGATTTGAGCTGCAAACGATGTGATCTTAGCCTTGACTATATAATAGATATTAAGGCCAGATATTTGACTGCATCCAAGTTTTTCTCCCTAAGCCAAATTAACTTGTTTATCCATGGATCTTAATTTAGCCTCTTGCAAATCAATTTATATTTTTAACTTGTGCTACCTCTTGTTTTCATGAGTTGAATCTTGTCCTAATCTCCTTTGGCTTAGATGCAACCTTTTGGAAAGTGTTGCTATGTCTGAATGTACTCAGCTGTTCATTGAAGTAGATAAAGCCATAGATGTTTCCAGTGGCAGCTGTCTGCAAACTCCTGCCATGTTTAAAAAAATAACTTAGAAAACTAGGCTCCTGGGGCCAGAGAAGCGTGTGTAATTTATTGTAAGATGGAAAATACTTTAGGAAGCCCAAGAGGCAAAAGAAATCTTTTCACCTACTTCCTGCAGGAGCTCCAAATGGCCAGGCTTATATTTTTCCAGTTGCAAAGGCAGATTTTTCCCTCTGAAACTCACAAAGGCCTTTGTGGTAAGTATGAATTGATGGAAAAGCACACTGAAATAACTTTCATGCTTGTACTGTTTGCTTTCTATAAATCTGATGAGCAATGACCCCTAGCAATGACATGTTATTTCAAAATAAAGCCATCAAATCCATCAAACAAACATTTATTGAGCTGCTACTCTGTGCCTATCTCAGATTATGGTTGGGGCATGCTGTGGGCTTCCTAGAATCAGGAAGTCAGATACATGGCAAGAGCTCAATAATCATGTTAAATTGAAATCAGCATGGCCTTGGAACTCAAGTGTTTGCTCTGAAATAGCCTTTATTGTTTCATATAAAAATGGGAGAGGTAAACCAGGTGATCCAAAGGTCCCTTTCAATTTTTAAACAACACAACAAAAGAATGTTTTCAAAAATTATTCTGTACTCTGGTGGCCTCATCAACAAGGCCATACAGAATGCATAATCCTATGAATTGTATGTAGATATATCATACAGGATGGTGAATTAGCCATGTAGATGATTCCAATGCAGTAATTAGAGCCAGTACAGGCTGTATTCAACAGTATATAATTTAAATAACTAGTGAGAATAAACAATGGTAAAAATATGTCATTTAGTACATTTAGCAAGGAAAAATATAAAATACCCAGGAATAAACTTACATGAAGGATGAATAATATATGTTGACAAAACTATAAAACTTTACTGTGGGATGTAAGTAAGATGAAAAATGGAAAAACCCAATATGTTCTTGAATAAGAAGTCTCAATTTAGTTAAAGTAATCTGTAAGTTGAACCCCATTTGGGCTCTTTTTGGGACTACAATTAAAGTTAAATTAGAGATGACTCATAAGAATGACAAGTTTGAGAATACCCAAGCAGTTTTGAAAAAAAGACTACTGACAGTAAGTTTCCCCAACAAACATCTCTTTGTGTTATAAAGCTACAAAAAAATCAAAGGAGTTTGGTATTGATATCAGAAAAGACAGATAGATCAATAGAAGAGAATAGAAATCCTAAAAAGCATATATTCTTGTAAAAATTTAGTATATAATTTAAAATAAGCAGATATACCAGTCAGAATAGGCTAAGGCAGGTAATAAATTATTCCCAAACTCAATAGATTAATACAGTTGACTCTTCAACAATGCAGGGGTTATAGGTGCTGGCCTCTACACAGTTGAAAATCTACAAATAAACTTTGACTCCCCAAAACTTAACTACTCACAACCTACTGTTTACTGAAAGTCTTACTAATAACAAAAACAATTGATTAGCATGTTTTTGTATGTACTATGTATTATATACTGTATTCTTAAAATAATGTAAGCTAACAACTTATTAAGAAAATCATAAGGAAGAGAAAATATAGTTATTATTCATTAAGTGGAAGTACATCATCCTAAAGGTCTTTATCCTCGTCACCTTCATGTTTTGTAGGCTGAGGAGAAGGAGGAAAAGGAAGAGCTGGTTCTGCCAGATCATCTAATGTCAACTATTTTCTGGTACTGCTTCTTCTATGTCTTCTTCCTTGTTGCCTGATACTGGTTTGGAAGCACTTATCTCTATCAAGTTGGCTTCTCTTAATTCCTTTTGGTGTGGTGTCTATTAGCTCTTGAATTTTTTTTCCAAGATCCGTATTTTGAAACTTCTCCTCCCAACTTTTTTCATCATATCCACAATCTCTTTCATGAATTTCTTGATGGACTCTGCTGTAAATCCTATATCATGCACAACATCTGGATACAGTTTTCTTCAGCAGAAATTTATTGCTTCAGGTTGGATAGCATTCCTGGCTAATTTATTTTTCTTTTTTTTTTTTTAACAATGGTGCCATTTTCAGTGGTGTAATTCTTCCAGACTTTCATAATGTTCTCTCTATCGGGGTTCTCCTCCATGGTGTTAACATAGAGTACCATGTGTAATGAGCCTTAAAGATCTTTATGACCCCGATCTAGAGACTGAATCAGAGATATTGTGTTTGGGGGTAAGCATATAACTTTGATGCCTTTGGCATCTGGGTGGCCAGGGGAATTATTCAATATCAAAGGAACTTTAAAAGATAGTCCCTTATAAGCAAGATATTTCCTAACTTCAAAGACAAAGCATCAATAGGACCAATTCAGAAAAGGGGTCCACATTGCCCAGGGCCTTCTTGTTGTACAACCAAGAGACTGGCAGCTGGTGTTTCTCTATTACCTTCAAGGCTTGGGAGGTTAGCAGTTTTATAGATCAAGCGGCAGTTCTGATCATAAGTCAGACTACATTTGCCCAAAGCAGTAGAGTTAGCCCACCCCTTCCTGCCTTAAATCCTGGTGCTCACTTATCTCCCCACTAATAAATGTCATTTGTGGCTTTTTCCCCCCAGAATAGGACACTTTGTCTGCATTAAAAACCAATTCATATATCCTTTCTTCTCAATGATTTTTTCAACAGGGTCTGGGAATTCATCTGCTGCCTCTTGGTTGGGAGAAGCTGCTTCTCCTGTTATCTGGATTTTTTTAAAACTAATCCTCTTTCTAAAATTATCAAACTATCCTTTGCTGGCATTAATTTCTCCAGCTTTAGATCCATCACTTTCCTTTTGCTTTAAGTAATGACTTCACTTTTTCTCAAATCATATTAGAATCTATAGGCATGTCTTTCTTATAGCAATCCTGCACCCACATAAAAGTTGCATTTTCAATATGACAAAAAAAGGTACTTGCAAAAAGTAGATTTTTGCACCTGCTTGCATAATTACAGTGACAGCTTCACGGATTTCCTTTCTTTTCCTTTTTTTTTTTCTTTTGCAATGATCCTTACGCTGGATTCATTTTTCCTGAAATGATGGACAACCACAATTGCAGACCCCAATCTATGGTACATAACAAGCAATTCTTTTTCTTGTAATTTCGTGACGTTTCTCTGCTTCTTGGGAGCAGTTCCAGTATCACTAGGAGCACTTTATATGATTACCATGGTGTTTTTCAAGGTTTAGGGTATTGCACTGAACATGAAAAATATGCAAGACCCATGAGAGATCGCTTTTTAGTTTCATGCACAATTTACTGGAGTGATGAACTGCTCACGTGGAGATGATTAGCTTCTCACATTGTTTTATGCAGATACTTGCCACACGAGTTCACTAAAATAACTACAGGAGGTGGCCATGAAATTATTACCATAGTATAGTATGCCCTATAGTTAATTTTACACAGTTATCATTTAATACTGCATCTTTACATTTGTTTACATTTCTCTCAATCAAGAATGGCACCATGTACAGTCTAGGTTTATGTGACTAAGTTTTAATAAATTTTAACTTTTTATAATATATTTGTATATATTTTATGGTAGTAAATGATTAAAAAACTACCTACATATATTTTATGTGTTCTTGACATAGTTACCTTTTTATTACTTTTTTTATTTCAAGGCTATGTGGTTCATCTGTGCATTTTTTCAAATTGTCACAAATCTCTACAAAATTTTCCAACATATTTTTTGGAAAAAAAATCTGCATATAAGTGAACCCACATGGTTCAAGCCTGTGTTGTTCAATGGTAAACTGTGCAACCAAAGTTTATATCATGGTCACTCCATATAGCTCAGAACAAACCACAGGCTGAGGAGAGGAAAGGACTTTGCTCCACCAGTCATTAACAGATCTAGGCTGATCTCCACTATCCTGTGGTTGAAATATTTTTAAATATGTGACCTCCCTGATTGCAAGACAAGAGGGCTAATAGGGATCTCATGTGTGTTATTAAATGTTTTTCCTGAATATAACAATCTAAAGAACTTATGACCTGCAAGAGTGTTGATAAATTGAGTAGGTTATGGATATTACGTGAGGAATGAATGTTTCTGCCACAATGGAGAATATATGAATCATTTTTCAAAAAGTGGTATCTAAGTAAACTTATTCAACATTTTGATTAGCCGATGAACATTTTCAGATAAACTAAAGCTAAGATAATCTGTTGTCAGAAAAAAAAAAAACCCAAAACCAAAAAAAAAAAACCAAAAACAAAAACCCAAAAATGCATTATAAGAAATGCTACAGTAAGTTCTTCAAGCTGAAAGGACATGACAGCAGATGAAACATGAAATCTAGATGTACAGAAAGGAACAAAGAACATAAAAAATGTCAAACACATGGGTAAATTGTACATTTTCTTCTTCCCTTAATTTCTTTGAAAGACAATTGATGGTTTAAAAATGTTAACACTGCACTGTGGGGTTTGTAACACATGCAAATGTAATATATGACAATAGGCAAAGAACCATTCTTTTAATTCCTATAATTAGAAAGAATTATGTTGTTGCAAGGTAGTTATATTTTCTGTGAAATGATACACTATTAACTATAAGTAGACTATGACAAATTATTGATATATTTGGTAAGCTTAGAGCAACCACAAAAAAGTTATAGCTAAAAGACAATAAAGAAATTAAAAGGGAATACTAAAATCTCTTCAATTAACCTTTTCAATTAAGAAGGCAGAAAATTAGCAACAGAGGAAGATCTACAACAGAAGATAAATAGATAACAAATAACAAAACAGTAGACATAAACCCAACTGTGTCAATAATTCCATTAAACATAAATGTTAAATAAGGAGACAGAGATAATCAAATTGGGGAAAAATACCAGGACCAATTATACGCTAATGACTAAAAGATGCATATTAAATACAAAGATGCAGAGACTTTGAAAGTAAAAAGAGTGGAAACTGTATCATACAATGGTAACTATAAGAAAGTTTGTGTGGCGATATTAATGTCAGGCAAAGTAGACTTAAAGATAAGGAATACTATCAGAGATAAAGAAGGACATTTTACAAGTAATAAACTGGTCAATTCATTAGGAATACTTAACAATCCTAAATGTATATGCATCTAATCATAGAGATTTTAAAAATATGTGAAGCAAAAGCAACCACCTCTAAAGAGAGAAACACACAGACACAATTATAGTTGGAGCATTCAAAATACCTTTCAGTCAGTTATATAATGAGGAAAAATCAGTAAAGACAAGTTGTACATCAATGACTGATGATTAAATATTCTTGTTAAGTGCATATGAAATGTTTATTAAAGTAGACCATATGTTGGAGTATAAAACGAGTCACAATAAACTTTAAAAACTGAAATAATTATGGAGTATGTTTTCTGATGACAAGAAAAATAAACTAGAAATAATAATAGTATGTTCTCAAACTCCCAAAGATTTGGCTATTAAACAACACATTTCTAAATAACCCATGGATCAAGAAAAAAACCACAAGGGAAATGATAAAAAAATTATGCATAACTTTCCATCAACAACATTAGATGAAATCTATAAATAGCTTAAAACACAAAACTACCAACACTTATAAAAAATAGAAGAAATAGAAGATCTGTATATTTCTTTATCTATTACAAACTAAATTTATTTAAATATCTTTGTTTAAAAATACCTCAGGCTCATTGATTTCAATGTTAAATCCTATAAAACATTTAAGGAAGTAATATTATTCTTACACAATTTTTTTTTGGTAAAAGAGAGGAAAAAAGTATACTTTCCTAGTCATTTTTAAAAGACCAGCACAACCCCAATAGCCAAACCTGATGAAGATATTATAAGAAATAAAAATAAAAGAATAAGCCTCATAATTATAATTGTGAAATATTAACAAATGAAATACAAAAATATGAAAAAGAAAATATAGCATTACCAAAGGACTTTTATCTCAAGAATGCAAGACTGAGCTACCATTCAGATATCAATTAATGTAATTCACAACATTAGTAGAATTAATAGAGCATAGCTTTATAATGATACAATAGATGTAGGAAAAACAGTTGTCAAATTAAACATTCATTTAATTTTTTAAAAAATAACTTCTCACTCTAGGAATAAAAAGGAACATTCTCCATCTAATAAAAGGACTTACAAAAAAAAGGCAAAACAAAACACAATGACCAGTAAATACTTAGTGTGGAAAAATTGCATACTTCCTCCCAACATCAGGAACTAAGCAAAGATATTTGCTCTTACCATTTCTATTCCATTTTGTACTGGAGGCCCTTGCTACTGCAATAAAGTAAAAGAGAGGAAAGTCATAAAGATTGGAAAGGAAGAAGTAAAACTATCTTTATTCACAGGTAACATGATTGTTTATGTAGAAAATACTAAGGAATCTTTAAAAATACCCTGATAGAACTAATAAAATTATGTAGTAAATTTCTAAGATTCAAGGCAAGTATACAAATAAATTTCTGTATTTGAGCAATGGCAAATGGGTGTAAAATAAAATTAAGAGAAATAATTCATTTCTAAGAGTATTAAACATATAAAATATTTAGACATAATTACAACAAAGGATATGCAAGATGCCTCTACCAGAAACTAAAAACATTGATGAGAAAAATAGCAGAAGACCTAATAAATGAAGAGACATACCATGTCTTAAATTAGAATACTACATATTATTATTAAGATGTTCATTTTCTCCAAATTGGTCTATCAATCTAAAACAATTCAAAGCAAAATCCCAACACACTTTTTGGCAGAAATCGACAAGATGGTTTAAAAATGTATCTAGAAATTCACAGGACATTGAATAGCCAAAGCAATTTTCAAAGAGAAAAAGAGTTGAAAAACCCACAATAGCTGATTTTAAGACTGTATAAAGGATATTGTAGACAAGTATGAGGTGGTATTTGCATTAGGAGTGATAAAAGCATGAAAGGAACACAACAGAGTCCAGAAATAGATATACACATAAATGATCATTGACTTTTTACAAAAGCTCTAAGACAATTCAGGGAAGAAAGGAAAATCATTTTAACAAATGAACTGGAATAACTGGATAAGCATATGGATAAAAAATAACCTGAGGCCCTACCTCACACTACACCAAGAAGTAATTTGAGATAGATTAGAGACCTAATGGCTAAAGCTGTTAACTCTAAAGAGAAGGAGACGTGAATGAAGGAGAGGAATTCTAACAAAGTCATGAGGATTTTTAAAGAATGAAAGGACCCTGGAATCATTTTTTTCCACTTTGTAGACAACAAAACTGGCCCAGAGAGGTAAACAATTTGTCCAATATCACACTGGTCATGTATTTTGTTTGACATCAGTATTCTCATTTTATGTACTCCTCCATTTGAGGATTTTTCCAGAAAGCTAATCTTAATAGTGCCGGGGTACCCTAACTGTATCCCAAATCCAGCTGTGACAGTTTATTGACTGCATTCAAATCTAAGGCTGCCGCACATCAATCAAAATAGAGAGTTAGGCAAATTAAAACTGCTGGTTTGATAAATGGAAAAAAGTAGCTTGGAATGGGAGTGATGGTGCCCCATATCTGATCCATGACACATGATCTATCAATTAAAGAACCATTTAATAAATCGCCTCCTACGTATCAGGGAGTCCCAGAGGTACAACAAATGGTAAAACATTATTTCAGTCCAGAATCTGCAGACATATTTTTGAAGTTACATGGTAATATTAATAGTTTTATGCAAAACACTTTACATATATGAATTAATTTAATCCTTATAAAAATCTGGCTGTTAGGAATCTTTTTTGTTTTTCCATTTTACAGGCCAGAAAACTGCTTACAGGACTATTAGGTAGTGGGGTCAAGATTCAAAATCAGGTCTTCTTGATTTCAGAACTCAAATTATTATCCTTTCTACAGTACACTCATACTATTACTACTACTAGTACTACAACTACTACAAATGGACACTAGTTATTGAATTCCACCTATACTGGGTACACTAAACTACACATTATAGATATATGGGCACATATATTTGATTAACAGATGTTGGGGATTGGTTCTAGAATCTCCTGCAAATACCAAACACCATTGGATGCTTGTATTTGTCCATTTCGCACTGCTGTAAAAATACTATCTGAGACTGGATAATTTATTTAAAAAAGAAGGTCTAATTGACTCACAGTTCTGCGTTGATGGAGAGGCCTCGGGAGACTTAAAATCATGGTGGGAAGGTGAAGGGAAAGCAAGGTCCATCTTACTTGGCAGCAGGAGAGAGAGCGAAAGCAAAGCGGGGAGCTGTGGAACACTTTTAAAACCATCAGCTCTCGTGAGAACTCACTCACTATCACAAGAATAGCTTAGGAGAGCCATCCCTATGATCCAGTCACCTCCCCATCAGGTCCCTCCCTGGACATGTGACGATTACAATTTGAGATGAGATTTGGGTGGGGATGCAGAGCCAAACTGTTATCAACGCTTACGTCTCTGATATAAAATGACGTAATATTAGCATAAAACCTACACACATCCTCTCATATTCTTTAAATCCTTTCTAGATTACTTATAATATCTAATACAATGTAAATGCTGTGTAAATAGTCGTTATGCTGTATTGTTTAGGGAATAATGACAAGAAAAATAGTGCACATGTTCAGCACAGATGCAATTAAAAAAATATTTTCTATCCACAGTTGTCTGCAAATAGAAAACATTAAAAAAATCCACAAATGTGGAACCCTCAAATATGGAGTACCAACTGAATATATATCTATTATATCAATTAATTTATCCATAATATATATTTTAATATGTTATATTATAGATATCACATATTATAGTTACAACATATTATATCAGATATATTACATATCATATAACATATTATATATAAAATATATATTATAGATATTATATTGTAATTATAGTGTATAAAAACTAGATTAATAGATACAATAGATACATTATAGATGAATGATAGCTATCTCATATATAGATCTATGTGACATAGATCTACATGAGATATAGATATATAGATATATAGATAAATATCATATATATCTTAATTGTGTAAACTCTCTGTTCTCTGTAGAAGAGGTTTACTGTTCCCACAAAGATGAAACTAAGATTCAAATAAGTTCATATATCTTTGTATTGTGAAGTGAAATAAGCTAGGCACAAAAAGACAAATACTTGATGATCTCACTTACACATGAAATCAAAGTTGAACTCATCCAACTAAAGAGTAGAATGGTGGCTATCAGAGGCTGGGTGGGAGGAGGGAATGGGGAGTAGGAAGATGTCATCTGAAGGGTACAAAGTTTCAGTTATTCAGGAGGAATACGTTTTAGAGTTCTATTGCACAGCCTGGTGAGTGTAGTTAATCATAATATATTGTATATTTCAAAATTGCTTAAAGAGATTTAAAATCTCTCACAACCAAAAACAATAAGTGCACGAGGTAATAAATATGTTAATTCATTTAGCTTCATCATTCCACAATGTAAACATATATCAAAAGGTCACCCTGTACCCCATAAATACATATAATTATTTATAAATTAAAAATAAAAAAATCATACGAGGTGAGATGTTTACCCAAAGTCAAGTAGCCAGTGAATGATATACCTAATATTTCAACCTAGATATATTTAGAGCCAAATTTAGTGGGTCAGCCATTGCAACGACACTGTCTTACTGATATTGGAAACTACTAGCTTTCACAGCACTGAATACAGTGCTTGACGAAACCCGAACAACTGACGAAAACCAGATCAAGGCACAATTTCCTGGATTTTAAAAGAAAACACTCCGTACGACCATCTGGGTTTCAAGAAAGATTGAACTTTCCCTGGGAAATGAGTACCACCATTCCCATCACCTGTACAATGCCAGGCACACAGGCATGATTGAAAATATTCATCTAATGCAAGGTGATAATACATTTATGTTATATGGTAGTATAAAGAGTTGAGATTTCCAAATGACTCACTCTATTTAGTTTTATCTAGCTATTTAGCATACTAAAGTAAATGAATGCAGCCTGCCTGGCTATCAAACCAATCTCTTAATTCCAAAGCTCCCAAACGTGTGTTATTTTTCTTTCTTTTTAATACAGGTCAGTGGTTCCAATAATGTCACTGATAAAGAAGTCAAAGCCTTTTAAAATTAATGTTTCACATGCCCTCAGAAATTCAGTTTTTATTTTAATTTAAAACAGAAGTTCTTTTTTTTTTTTTAATCATACTTTACATTCTTGGATACATGTGCAAGAACATGCAGGTTTGTTACATAGGTATACATGTGCCATGGTGGTTTGCTGCACCTATCAACTCATCATCTACATTAGGTATTTCTTCTAATGCTATCCCTCCCCTAGCCCCCACCCCCAACAGGCCCTGATGTGTAATGTTCCCTTCCCTGTGTCCCTGTGTTCTCATTGTTCAACTCCTACCTATGAGTGAGAACATGCGGTGTTTGGTTTTTTGTTCCAAAACAGAAATTTCTCCCTCCCTCTCCTTTTTTTCAGGGAGTTTCCTATTTGAAAGCAGTCAAGTGTATGTTATCATTATACTGAAAGTCTCTGAATGATTTTGAAAAAGATCAAAGTCCTTTGTTAATTGCTAAATATAAGATATTTAATCATTTCATTGTGATTTATTGGGCTCAAATAGAATATGACAGCCTCCTACAAAATTAATGTAATGGTAATAAGTGAATAAAGTAGCAAAATATAATACGATTTTCAAACGTTAAATCAACATAGATTGTGGAGGAGTTTGTTAAACTCAGTACCTTACTTCTTTCTCTTTCTTGAGAATTAGAAATTTGTTCAGTTGACCCTGAGAAGAAAAATTGTGCAAATACAGACCTCTTGGTTGCCTCAATTACATCAAAACATAAAGAGGATGTTATTTTGCTCTTCACAAAATCAAGAGCTATTTTGTCGAACAACAAGAAGTTATTTGACTAGTTCTTTCCCTCCTACTGTCAGTAGTCAGGTAACAGTCAGCTGGGAATGTTTTACACGTCCTCTGCTTTCTTGTATTTTTAGTTTTGATATTTGAATCTATGTAACTGAAAGCACACTCACCACAGTGTGCTAAATCCCAAGTGGATTTCCATGTTTCTTCACCAAAAACTCTATGAAAGCTAAGACTAATGTCTTTAAAATGGATTTTTGAATCACTTAGTCTTATATTTTGACAGGGCTATAGTTTTATTATGACTTCAGTGGGCAATGGCTGGATCTCAGTATTTCTCCCTTGTGTTGATCTTGAAGCAGTGAGGACACAAGGAAAGAGTCATTCATAAATAAACTGACTGTACATTTCCTATAGCCTTGCCTCCCTGGTTTGGAGACTCTAAGGTCTTCAGTCTTAACCTCCATGCTCCTTATGGTGATAATAAAAGTATTTATCTCAGAGGGTGGCTTCAAGGATTAAATAAGATTAAGTATAGGAAGCACTTAGATTAATACCTGAAACTTATTAAATACCCAGTAAATGTAAGGTATTACTACTACTAATATTTTAAATAATGCCTTTTGTATTATGCCATTATTACAATTTACTACATACTTTCACATCTATTATTCCAAGCACTTCAAGTTGAAGAAAAAAATTTTTATTTCCTGGGATTATTTAATTGGTTCAGACTTAAATGTAGAAAAATGAGGTAAATACTATAAAGCATTAATTAATGAAAATCTAAAAATCCCAGCATTCTAATTTTATTGGCATTCTCTGCTCTCAGTTTGTAGGAGAAAGAGAAAATATCCTTATATCAAGTACTTATTTTTTTAAAAGTTAGTTTTAGAGAAATTTAGGAATGAGATATTTTTTCAATGCTGCTCTATTTCACATCATTGTTCAAAACACTAGTCAATGCAAATCATTGATTGCAACTAATGTTGGAAAATTAACCTGTTAAATCACTTACTTACGCATCACTCTTAAATGCCTACTAAGTGCCGCCACACTTGAGGTTCCTAAGTAATCAAAGATACATACAATTACATTTAATTTTATTCAACTTATTTTAAGTTAGAAATATATAGTAATGTATTTTTAGGGGTTTCAACAACAAAAGCTAATCTAAGAGTATTTTAAAGATGAATTTATTTAATGGAAAATAAAATTAAGTATTATCCAATTCTATAAAAATTCAATTGAGGTTTTGTTATAAATAGAATACAGAATAGCTTTTCCATTAAGTGAATATTGTTTAGATTTTTCTAGAACAATCTTATTTAAATGAAGAAGCTGGTTTTTTTAGTACTGTAGACTCATTCTATGAGGCCATAGTTACTCAGAATAATAGCAGAGCACTTAACAAACAAACATTGAGATAGGGAAACAGTAGTCTCCATAAATTTGTGACAGTGAAGTTTTTACAGACTACTTTGCATTAATTTTTAAAATAGCCATACTGATATAAATTTGAATGCATAATACCTTTCAATGCAATCACCTTGAAAAACACTAACTTAATTTCAATGATACGGGTATCACTCCAAATAATATTTTAAAATCTTTCAAAGAATTGGACATTGCACATTTTAAAAAAATCTCATTGGCAGCAAATTTTCACTCTTTGAGCCTAAAGTAATCGACAACTAGCACTTTAAACTAGTAAATAACTAATATATATGCTGTCATCCTTGAGGAATGATTCAAAGTTCTTTACATAAATATATGAAGTAATATAAATATTCACCTCTTTTCTCTGGTATTCTAAGATACTTTTACATTTAATCTTTAATTCTCTGTGATTTATTTTGCTGTATGATGCATGACAAGGCTACATCCTGTTCTTCCTAAATTGTTATTTTCTCCTGCCAGAGAGTTTATTGAATGAGTTTTCCTTTTCCTTACTGGTTAAAAATATTACCTAAAATACCTTGGGAAGAAACTGCCCAGTTGGTGATGGTCACATTTCTCTGAAAACTGCCCGCACTCCCAACTCCCAAGCCATAGAGGGGGATCACTGTGTCCTGATGGCCTGGACCGATCATATTTCTCCTAGGGATTTGGAACAGGGACTGAGAGTTAGATGGTCCTTGTGCCTGGAACTGAGAACATCTAAATGGAAACTGAGGATACTATGTGCATGGAGAGGCAGGTCTGCAAAGGGAAAAGGAGAAAGCAGATGTGCACCGAAAGACAGTGATAAGAACCATGTTGAGGAGCTCAGAGCATGGAGACAGAGTGAGAATGACTCAGAAAATTCTTGACACTTCCTGATTCCAGCCACTGTGAAGTCTCTGCTTTTGGGTGCCGGAGAGAAGCCTTATGGTAAAATTTCACTTTCTTATTCATGTTAGCTAGAATTAAGTTTCCTTTGTTTGAATTTAAGAAGCACGTTGACTAAGTGTACCGGGTTGAATTGTGTTCTCCCCAAATTTATGTCCACCTGGAACCTGTGAATATGACCATTTTTGAAAATAGAGTCTTTGCAGATATAATTAAGTTAAAAAGAAGTCATACTGCATTAGGGTGGGCCCTAACCCAGTGACTAGAGTCCTTAAAAGAAGAGGGAAATTTGGACACAGACACAGGGAGAATGCCATCCGCTATGGAGGCAGAAATTGGGGTGACACATTTACAAACCAGTGATCCCCAAGGATTGCTGATAACTACCAGAAGCTAGGAAAAGGCAAAGATGTATCCTTCCCTAGAGCTTTCAGAGAACAGATGGCCCTCCTGATACCTTGATGTTTAATTTCTGACCTCCAGAACTGTGAAACAACAAATTTTTGTTGTTTTAGCCACCCAGGTTATGTTAGTTTATTTGTGGAAACCAATATACGAATAAAGTATTTTTAGAACACACTAGACTCTAGTTTTTAGTTTTGTTTAATTGGTATGTCTGCATAATCCTACAAGAACATCACACTGCTTTGTTTTTGCTTTTTAGTGTATTAATATATGGACTGGCAGTTCCCTCATTATTTCTCTTCAATATTTTCTTGACTATTATTATTCTACAATGACCCTGGGCTCTTTTGACAAAGTCCAGGAGGCTTAAAAAATAATTTGTTTAATGAGTTTTTGTTTAGCTTTTTACTGTTAGTTTATCAAACTATTTCATTTTGATCAGAAAGAATGATGCCTACACTTCCTACTTTGGGGAATTTATTAAGGTTTCTTTCCGGCCTGGTATTTTGACAATATTGGCATTCTTTTGTGCATGTGAGAGTAGGATTCTTCTTCTCTTGAAAAACAAAAAGTAAAATCATTGCTGTTAAGCACATGATTTATTTAAATCCTACTTTTATCCTTATTTCTTATTTCCCTAGTCTATTAAAAACAGTGAGGTGGGTACATATTTCCCAATATGACTACAATTTTGCTAAATAATCTTTACATTTTGGCTTATGTACTTAGATGTCATATTATTTAGTGCATTATAATTATATTTACAGCATTCATTTTAGAGTATACTTTTCATCACTACAAGATATTTAGCTTTCCCTTACTGACGTGTCCTTGACTTGAATTCTGCTTTATTTTCTATTAGTATCATTGGCCTCTTTTCCTTTAGAATTTGTATAAATTTCCCCAATGTTTTATATAGCTTTTTCTATTTTTTATTGTTTTTAACTACCAAATAAATGCAACCTTCAAAAAATTCAAAAGTGTGCAAGTATGTAGGGAAAAATCTGAAGATTCTTACTGTATCAGTCACCCACTGCAACCTCTATTCCAATGCTAATCACTTCTACCCAAATAATTAATGTCAACAATCTTGTGGGTTTCTTTTCACGTAACTTTCTATTTATTTGTCACTATATATTTATTTACTACTTTATCCAGATACCTGTAAAATAAAAATAAAGTTAATAAATGATTTATATATAAAATACAAATTTACAAGTATGTATTATAAATAATAAACACATAAATATGAGCTCTTACATATGTTTAGTCATACTGCTCCCACTTACATATGTGTGAAGGAGCTAAAGGCAGGCCAGGAATAAAGGACTCTGCCCACCAAAAACTACCCTGAGTACCATATGAAATATAGAAATCATCTCTTAGAATATAGAGGAGACACATTCAGACATTTAGACTAGAGGACCTAAGTTTTCAGGAGGGGGAACCCCCTAGGAGATGAGCCCACCTCTATGGCTTTTATTCTTTGGTCATTTGTTAATTCTGGGCATTAGGCAGGAGCTGAAACAGTGGACTTTTCACCTACAAGGAGCAACTACCGGAAAACAGAGAACAAGCAAACCTTTTTGTGTAGGCTTGCTGGAAATCTCAAGCACATCACCAGTTTGTATGTGTGGACTTGTGGTAGGTAGGGGAGGGTTTTCAAGTTCATGGCTAATTTTTCTTTCAGGATACTTGCTAAATGTGGAAGGAGTATTTCCAGGGCTCCATCTCAACCTTGACTCGGCACAGTCCCTGATTGGGTTAAAGTGACTTGACATCGCTCTATTGATCTAGCAGGAGACTGAACATTTTCTGAAGGAAGGTGTCTCCTGAAATTACTAAACATTTTTAACATAGAATATGCAACATTCAGAATACCAGAAAGCAAGGACACATGATTAAAACCAAGAAAAAAATGCACAATAGAAACAGATCCATAGATAATGCAGTTATTAGAGTTAGCTAAAAATGTTTAAATTATCATAATTAATACATTCAAGGAAACAGAGAGAATGATAAAGAAAAATAGATAAAAAGATGGTAAGTTTTATCAGAGAATTAGTAATTCAAATGAAGATTTCAAATGAATATTCCAGAAATTTAGAAATGAAGGGTGTTAATTAATTTTTCCGAAACTGTTTTTTAATTCATTAATTTCTTACAGACATACTTTACTGGTGACAAATACAGTTCGGTACTTCTTTCCATCTAGATTTGTCAAAAAGATCACTCCACGGAAGTATATACAGGTATCACTTGCTCCTTTTTATGGCTGCATATCATATGGATATACTCTATGTGATTTAACCAGTCCCTTAGTGAGGAACATTTGAGTTGTCTATCATTTTTTTGTTATTGTAAATAGTGATGCAATAAGTAGCCATGTGATGCGAAAACATATACTATTTTCAACAGTATACCTTTAAGTTAGATCCCACAATGTGAAACTCTTAAGTCAAAGGATGAATAATGTCTCATTATTTTGGGGTCACATTTTTTTTGGTACACCTAGAAAAAACTATTATCTATATTATCTGCTATTAAACTAAGTTAACACCTATTATTAAGATCAGTGAATTTCCTACTGATTCTTATTTGATACCACTCAACCAGAAATCTGGTGAGAAATAAAGAGTGGCAAGATTTTGCTGTTTTTCCAGGTACTTTCCAAATGTCATATGAAGTTCCCAGTCATTCTTTTATTCTATAAATATTTATTGAATCTTATGCAGCAAGGATAGATTCATTTTCAACTAGCTGTTTAGATGTTTGATATGGTTCTCTCAACTTGATTCTCCATGATATAGCTTAGAAAACAGAGAGAATTTTAAAATACATCTTCAGAAAACGCACATTTATAAAAGTTACATTAAACAAAGTAAAATAGCAAGGTCTGCGCATACTCCGATATTTTAGCAAAAAGAAGTTCCATATCTTGAAAATAAACTATTCCTTGAGATAGCGAAATATAATCACTTTTCATGGACATATTTCAGGAAATAATATCTTTGGAGATGATTCAGAAATTAAGATAGTTCATTACGAACAGTTTTCAATCAATTCGGAAAAGATAAGCAGAAAGATGGAGGAGACAAAAAGCAGGCTTTGGAACTCCAAAGACAAAGTTTGAACTCTGCATTCATCATTTTCTTCTGTGCCCTTGGATAAGCCTCCAAGCCTCTAAATTTCCTTACTTGTACGACAAGAGTGAAGCTATCCTCACTCCAGGGCTGTAGAGCAGTGACTGAGGCCTGGCTCTTGAGGCTCCAGTATTTCTCACCAATGGCAACAAGTGTTAAAAACCACAAATGTTCGAAACAACAAACGTTGCCATTGGTGAGAAATACTGGAGCCTCAAGAACCATGCTTTTTCCCTCCCTGCCAAGTCAACAATCACACACCCACTAACAACTGCATTCTTAGAACTTCAGCAAGTGCATTGCCACTGTAATACTTGAATTTCATATTTTATGAAAAAGACTTTTCCAATACTTAGTCCTTTGCTCTATCAGGTAATTGGTAGAGCTTTGACAGTGTTTCTTTCCTCTGCAGATGAACCAGTGTCTATTTGTATTAATGGAGATTTTCTTCATAAGCACCTCATCCTGTATCAGTAGATCTTATAATAACTATGCATGCATGCCCAGCTACCTGAAGAGGCTGTGACCTGAATGTATGACATATCTTCTGACTAATGTAGGGCATCATTGTGAGTTACCAGTCACTTGAAGGTCCGGTTATATAACATCTCTTTTAACCTCCTGTGTGAATAAAATATTCTTGGCATATTAAATAAGTCACTTGTCAAGAAGGCAAAAAGGGAGCTCTTCACTGAATGGATGAAGTGACATGCTCATATTCTTCCTATTATTTTATGGTCTTGGGATTATAAGAAAAGCCTTCTTTTTTTTTTTTTTTTTTTTTTTTTTTTTAACGAAAATGCATTGTTTTACCGGGACAGGAAGCCTTAAATGCTGGTGAAACTTTATTGTTTATTCTTCTCCAGGGGACCTTGCTCTCTCATTCAGTAATTTAGGAAGCACAGTCAGTTTCTTTTTGAAGTAGGCAGAAAAATAGATTGATGCTCATTAACCAAGATTCTCAGTCCCAAGGTTAACTGAATAGCTCTCACCCCCATGGAAAGTTTGCTTGACAATTTGAAGGACAGAGCCTACCTGGGTTCTAAGGCCAAGGTTTTCTCCAAACTCATCTTCTCTCTTGTGAAGCCATTGAGCTTTGGGGGATGTTCCAGCAAGCAGTTTATGATGCACAGTAGCTTCACTCTATTCAATCCAGACTCCAGATGGAAGTAATCTGCATTCTATGATTTGACTGCCCCCATCACTATTCACTTTTATCCCCCCTACTCTCTTCAACGATTACATTCATGTTTCCCAAAATGTGCTCCATGGAACCCTAATACCTAAGAATGTTAATAGACATTACACTTGGTAACACTGGCTCAAGCAAGGATTAATTTGTTCATTTACTGTGGGACCCGTCTAAATTTATATTCTTCAGTGTCTAAGAGAGGACTACAATAAGCTATATTTTTTCAAGTGTATTTTGTAATTACACCATTTCCCATCTTCTTTTTGTTGACATCTTATGGAGTATACTACTTCAAGATATTCAATTTTACTAGAAATAAATATTCAATTTTACTAGACTAGTATCGTATGGACAATTAGGTTCATATCACTGATCTTTCTACATGAGTTTTCCTGCCTTTGCACTACTGCATCTATATTAGTGTCATTAACATTTATATTGTTTACCATATGTGAGGAGGCACCTATAGGCAATTGGTTCCCAAATTGTGTGGTGATATCTTTAAAAATCAACAAAGACCATTTATGTATCTTCCATGTGTGGTGGTAGGATGGTGAAGGGAGGCTCCTCCACCTCTCAAAGCTAAGATATTTCTCTCTATAACCGAGGTTTCTGAAATTCCCTTGGTACTATTTATAGGCGCTCATGTTTTTAACCTGAATATCAGGCAGTATGTTTTTGTGGAGCAGCAACAATTAACTGGCTAAGATTTTAGTTGGGATAAGTTGTGATGAATGCATTGTCATATCAGCAATCAGATTTTGGGGCAACAGGACACAGCATAGTGAAGTGTTGATTAGAGGTAAGAGAAAGAAGGGAATAAAGAATTAAATGTACAATTACTTTGGGGTGAAGTCCAGGCAGCTAGAGGAGCAGCAGACTATGAATCCAGATACATCCAAGCCCTGTTTCATCACTTAATAATTAGGCCTTGTGTAATTTACTTTATTTCCTTAAGCTTCAGTTTTCTCTCTGCAAAAGAAAGACAATAATAATATCTACCCTGCAGGGTATGGAGAATTCAATGAGAAAGTACGTCATTAGCATCAGCTATTATTATTATAGTTACAATTATTAACTTGGTCCTTTGGATGGCACATCAAAAATAAAGCAGTTATTTACCAATGAATCACATGCTTTTGTTGAAGGAAGGAAACTCAAAGGGACATTGTTGAGAAATGTGAGTTCTTTGTCATTGACATTCTCTCTTTCATGCAACTCAAAAATTGTGATCCAAACATCTCTATTTATAAATGTATTACATCATTCAAAAGGAAGAATGGAATTCTTTCCTTAGACTCGAGAAATTGATGGATCCTGTGATTGATATACTTGTATTCAATCTTCAACTTAGAGGTATTCAATTTGATCATCTATTTTTGGAGTTTAAGGAAGATACATTTTACTTGTGTGTGCTTCCTAGGTTTTGTTGGTAGTCAATATCTAATTCAATGAAATGTTGCACCATCAACGATCTGTGAAACAAGGCATTTCCAAACCAGAATTCAGAATTGTCCTTTAAACATTCCTCCCTTCACTTGTTGGCACAGCTGTTGTGTTCTATCCAGGAAGACCTGGAGAGTACATTCTCTTTGTGACAGAGATTTGTCTTTTTAGTTCTGCTTTAAAGTTATTAAGAGAAGAATCAAGCTGACATTGAATGCTGATATATAAATACACTGAGGAAGAAAAAAGTCCTCTTGGGATAAAGGCGTGGATGAAAATGTCTCTCCAGATAGCTTGGTGAAAAATAGAATTATTTTTATTGATGTGTCAAATAGAAAATCATCTTGAAAAAATTCTCTTTCTTATTTCCTTTCAACCATTTTTCTGTTTTGTCGTCATGTAATCATTATGAACGGATACTTACTAAGCATCTAGTACAAGCAAGGTGTACTGCTTAGCTCAAAGATTTTTGTTTAGCTCTTTGAAATAGTTAAAGTATTTAAAACACAGACCTGTCTCCTGGTTGGAGCATTAAAACAGAGAGACACACATATAGGCCACATATAAAACCAAAGGAGTGATATATAACCAAAATAATAGTCCACATTTATTAAGTGACTACTATGTGCCAGGCATTTTTTCTGTGTTTTATGATTATTAGCCATTCAAAGCTCAGACGTTTTATCCCTATGGTGTAGATAAGAAAATCAGGGTTTATGAGTTTAGTAACTTTGCTAACAATTTATTGCTAGTAGATATTGGAGACAAGGTTTGAACCAATCTATCCTCTGAGTCCTCTCAACCAACATAGCACACATATAATAAAATGTATTGAGATACCTAGAAGATATAAAATACCTTAAAGACTGTTACTGATACCAAGAAGAACAAGGATACTTTACCATAACTATGGAGGCCACTGCCGTTTTAGTTTTACAAAAATTTGACCAGAAACAGAGTGCTCCCATATATTAATACTTCCTCTTCTTCGCCATTCCCCACCACCACAGTTTTCCCTATTACTGACATCTTGCATTAATGTGGTTCATTTGTTATAATGTACATGATGAGTAAATATTGGTACACGATTATTTAACTAAATCTCATAGTTATATTAGGACTCTCTCTGCATTGAATGGTTCTATGGGTTTTATCTCATGTATTCTCCATCAGAGTATCATACAGAATACTTTCGCTGCCCTAAAAATCCCCTGTACTCCTATTTATCCCTCCCTCCTTCCCTCTCCTTAGCCCACTGAAAACCACTAATCTTTGTACTATCTCTATAATTTTTCCTTTTCCAGAATGTCACATAGTTGGAATCATAGAGTATGTAGCTTTTTCAGACTGGCTTCTTTCCCTTAGCAATATGCATTTAATGTTTTTCCATGTATTTTGAGGGCTTAAGATCTCATTTCTTTTTATCACTGAATAATATTTTGTTGTCTGAATATACCATAGTTTAACCATTCACCTAAAGAAAAGTGCCTTAGTTGCTTCCATATTTTGGCAATTATGAAGTTGTAATAAACATTCAAGTGCAGATTTTTGTGTGGACATGTTTTCAACTCATTTAGGTACCAAGAAACGTGATTGCCAGATCATATGCTAAGATTATGTTTAGCTTTGTAAGGAACTGCCAAACTATCTTCCAAAGTGGCTGTACCATTTGCATTCAGCAACAAATGAGAGAGTTCCTATTACTTCACACCCTTGTCAACATTTGGTATTGGCAGTGTTTTGGATTGTAGCTATTCTAATAGGGGTGTGGTGGTGTCTCATTGTTTTAATTTGCAATTGCCTAAAGATACATGATGCTGAGCATCTTTTCATATGCTTATTTGCCATCTGCATATCTTTTTTGGTGAGGTGTCTTTTCAGATCTTTTGCCTATTTTTTAAGGGTTGTTTTTTTTATATTGTTGAGTTTTAAAAGTTGCTTATTTTGGGTAACAGTTTTTTTTTTCCTTTGCGTGTTGCAAAAATTTTCTGCCAGTCTGTCACTTGTCTGTTCATTCTCTTAACAATGTATTTGAAGAGCAGAAGGTTTTAATTTCAATAAAGTTCAAGTAATCAATTACTTTTCGATGGATTGTGCCTTTGTTGTTACATCTAAAAAGTCATCACAGTGGCCAAGTCAGCTTGATTTACTCGATTTTGTCTTCTAGAAGTCACACAGTTTTGCATTTTATATCTAGGTCTATGTTCCATTTTCAATTACATTTTAAGAGAGCTATAAAATCTAAATTGACTTTTTTTTTTTTTGCATATGGATATCTAGTCATTTCACACCATCGTTGAAAAGACTATCCTTTCTCTATTGAATTGCCTTTGCTCCTTTGTCAAAAATCAGTTAGCTATGTTTGTGTGGGTCTATTTCTGGCCTTCTACTCTGTTTCATTGGTCTATCTATCTGTTGTTCACTAATATCACACTGTCTGGATTACCGTAGCTTTGCAGTAAATCTTAAAGATGGGTAACGTCAGGCTTTCAACTTTCTTCTTCCTTTTTCAATATTGTGTTGGCTCTTCTGAATCTTTTGCCTTTTCATATAAACCATCTAATCAGTTTGTGGCTAGTCACAAAATAACTTGTTTGGATCTTAACTGGAACTGTGGTGAATCTGTAGATAAAATTAGGAAGGCTGATATCTTAACAATATTGTGTCTTCCTATCCATAAACATGGAATATCTATCATCTATCTATCTATCTATCTATCTATCTATCTATCTATCTATCTATGTCTTCTTTGTATTCTTCATCAGAGTTTTGTAGTTTTTATATTTATATACACATGGTTTTTATATTGATACAGACATACACACACAGAAAGAGAGACAGAGACAGAAAGAAACAGAGTGAAAGATTACTTACACTGTATAGATCCTAAAAGAAATATAAAACTATATGCTATGAAAATAAGCTAATATAATCCCTTATTTTTAAAATGGAGAAACAGAAGCCCAGAAAGAAGATGAGATTGGCCCACCAACTGATTAGTGATGGAGGCAGGACTAACACCCAAGTTTTCTGACCTATAGAAGAGTCAAAGACTAATAGACCTTTTTTGTTTTTTTAGTTTGGTTTTATCATAACATCATGTAGATCCTTGTACTAGTTACCTATTGCTGCCTAACAAATGACCTCAACATGTAGCAGTCTAAAACAACAAAATTTATTATCTCACAGTTGTAGGCCAAGAATTCAAACCTGGTTTACATGACTTAGCTGAGAGCCTCTGGCAGAACATACATATTGGGTTAGAACAAGATGTAGTCTCATCCAAAGAATCAAATGGGTGAGGATGCACTTTCAAGCTTATCCATGTGTTTATTTGTGGGCCTCAGGTTCTGGTCACTTTGTCCTCTCCAAAGGGCTACTGGCTTCCCACCAGATAAATGATGAGAGAGAGAGAGAGGAAGGGAGAGAGAGAATGAGGTCAAGATAGAAGTGATAGTCTTTTATAACCTTGAAAATGACATCTTGTCATGCCTGCCATATTCTATTCATCAGAAGTGGGTCACTAAATGAAACCCATGCTCAAGGGAGGCGATTAGACAAGAATGTGAATACCAGGAGGCAGGAACCATCAGGTGTCATGTTCGAGGCTTCTACCATAACCCTGCTTTCTAGCTTCAGTCTTTTGGCAACAAAGTAATCAAGAGATAGAAGCAATTGATGGTGGAATCACACTCAGTAGCATTCTTTCTTTACTCAGAGAAGAACTGAACTATTGATCATGGAGGAGGTGACCACTGATACTTCTGCATAATAATATACTTTGATCTTTCATGAAGTCACCAGCAAGCTCTAATTTAAGATCCCAGCAACACTGTTAAATCTATTCTTCTCTGCACATAGAGGCCTGACCATATGTAGTTCTCTCATCAGAGGACTTTCTACGCAAAAAAAAAAAAAAAAAAAAATCTATCCCATATCAGAAAAGACTTTAAAATTTCAAAAACCTTTAATCTGAAATGGTTTTCTGATACACCTTTTTAACGTGGTTTTAGAACACATACATGCAGAGAATATATGATTATAAAACTCAATAACGCTAAACTGGGAGCATCATAAAAAAGCAAAGAGAGATATATCTATTTTTTTGTGTCTTAAAAAAATCACCTTGTCTTCAAAACAGCCCTGTGAGCTATGTAATACTATTATTTTGCACATGAGAAAGGGAGATCTGAGAATTTGCTCAATTTCATGCATCTTTATTTGACCCAGAACCTTGATTACATGGTGGCAGGATTAGATTGAGGTAATCTATATGCTCTGAACCAAACAAGAGAGAGAACGAAAAATCCTGAAAGAGGGGAAGAAATCCTCGTGTGCCTTCATCTCATAATTGGACACTCCTTCTTTGGCCACTTTCTTTGAAAAGATTCCTTTTTAAAAAGACTGCTGGAGGCAGAGGGAAAAAATGTGATTTAACCTAGGGCTTAGAATAAGTCCTGTGAATCTCTAAAACTTTGTTGGAGATGTCATACACTGGAAAGAACTATACTTAAAAGCTTCAGGCTTTTCTCTGATTCTCCTTTTATATGATTTGTGAACATAAAGTCATTATGCAGATGTTCTCTGCACTGAAAGACCACTTTGATAAACCTTGAAGTTTTTCAAAGATAAAGCAAATTTGAAAATAGAGAGATTCAAGAAAATGTGGACCCAAAAACTGAACAGTTCTCCATAATAATGTAGAAAGCTATTTTTACTTTAGTTGGCATTTCATCCTATTGTATTATGTTTCCCTTAGGAAAAATGTGTTTTCCAAGTTAACATTTAGATTGATTAAATTCCAAAAAATATTTACTGTACTTGGATAATGGGCATGAATTCTTTTTCCATAATTGGGGCAGAGGTCAAAAAGACCCAGGAGATAGAAGGTGTCATGGCAATGTTTTCATTTGATCTTGAAATGAATTGGATTGAAATTTCTAAAGCTCAATTTTGACTGTATTGTAGAAGTATCACATATGGTGTTTTCCAGAATGAATAAACCAGGCTTTTCAAAATATATTGATGTTATCTATTGTGCTAATTTCAAGGAATGAAGAGAGGCAGATAAGAAGGCCTAATTTCTGTGAGACCTAGTGGGAATTGCTCTGAAAAGAATGGACTTCCCTGATGCCAATCACTCCTGGAAGAAAGGTTGCCTTCCATGAAAGAGTAAAAGGGTCCAGATATGCCCTCCTATTGTTATCAACTAGAAAACAGTACAAAATATATGAAACAATTGTCTTCCATCATTGTACAACAAACAGTTCAGGGCTGTGATTTCTGAAAGAAGATAAACAAATAAAGTGAGCTCCACAATTGCCCTGGCTTTATGCCTGGAGGCATTTTAAAACTATGGCACAGGGAGGGGGAGTCCAAACATAGTCTAGAAGCCTTGTTGATTTGGAGATACAGCAATTGGAAACCAGAAATGGTGAGGTGGCTATAATTTGAAAGGCAGATTACTGAGAAAGGGACATATGCAGAGAAATAGCTCCAGAAATATGTGTGTGTCTGTCCTTGAGTCTTTGACTAAATACCAATCTGCACATGCAAGAGTGACACAAAGTTGGACAAAGAACAACTTCTGAGAAAAGAAAATTTAGTAGGGTGGGAGGGCAGGGGGTGCAAACCAAACAATTCTCAGATTTTTTTTTTTTGAGATGGTGTCTCATTCTGTCACCCAACCTGGAGTGCAGTGGTAGGATTACAGCTCACTGCAGCCTCACCCTCCCCTGGCTCAGGTAATCCTCCCACCTCAGCCTCCTGAGTAGCTGGGACTATAGGCATGTATCACCTTGCCCAGTTAATTTTTTGTATTTTGTATAAAGATAGACCTCTGGCATGTTGCCCAGGCTGGTATTGAACTACTGGGCTCAAGCAATCTGCCTGTTTTTGCCTCCCAAAGTGCTGGGATTACAGGCATGAGCTACCATGCCCAGCCAATTCCCAGGATTTATACTGAATTTGGCATCATGTAAATTCCAAAGCCTCATGAAGAAACCTGAATGATTATACAGTTCATCAAAGACTCCTAAAGGAAAAGCTATAGTCTACACTTGATGAAAATGGTTAAATTCAAGACTCAAAAGGATCAAATTGATATGCAAATTGTTTAATTACATGTGGGAATACAGTAAACATTATTTAAAGAAACATAACAAAATTTAGAATTCTACAAAATAAAATCACAACATCCAGGATCCAATACAAAATCACTAAGTGTGCTAAGAAGCAGAAAAGTTTAATACATAGCCAGGATAAAAATGAGTCAAGAGACATCTGGTTTTTAGTCTGAAAAGTAAAGAGCTTGAAAGTTGTCACTCCCATCCTCACAACAAGAGAAATATTGAACAAACTAAAAATCAGCCACTCTTCTTAAATCCGTCAGAGAATTGATGCCACAGGACAAACCACTGGTACCCAAATTACGAGATCACAATTAACCGCAGCAGAAGCCCAGGAGCAGAAACCTTGGTGGCAACCAGTATTGGGGTAGGAAAACTTAAACTGTAATTGATAAATTGCTAGAGGCTCAGTATGGGTGAGTGTGAGAGTTAAAAATTCCAGATAGAGAGAGTAGTCTTGGGGAGGGGGACACATATTTATGTGAATTTAACTTCTAAGAGCTCTACAAGTTCTCACAGCAAAGATTAGAGAAAAATCTCCTTGTGTTTCAGCAGGAGGAAGGGAAAAGCAGACATTTTGGAATATGCCCAGATAATTTTGTTTTTCTTAACAATCTCTCCCTTCGAGAGAAAGTATTTTACCACAGTCTAGCGAGCTGGGGTTTTACTAGGGCCTAATTGACCCAAGAGAAGGGAAACACCCAGTCCCTACTAGCCTTTCCGGTTCACCAAAGAGTGAAACAAAACAAAACGTTATTAAAAAGCATTTGTGAGTGTCACAGCTTGGATATACAAGCAAACTAAAAGAAAGAGACCAAATTATAGGATGATAGAATACTTTACCTTTCCCCACATGTTACAAACACATTAATAGGTCTTTTGTATAATAAAAGTGTAATGTAACTATGTCTCAGAACTTATTTAAGAGGAAATCTCTAGAAAAGCCTCAAAACAATAGGGAGACAAAAACAGTACATCAGAGAAAATTATTGCATCTGACATCTACAACTGTAGCAAACAATAAATACAACCTAAGCCCTAGCCATTTAAACATAAAGCCTCACACTCCATGCCTACTTAGTTCAGTTTGTTTTACCCAATACATCATATCTGGCTTTCAAAAAATTACAAGACGTACTAAAAGACAAAAAAGACAGTTTGAAGAGACTGAGTAAGCATTGGAACAAGACTGAAATGTGGTAGAGGTGTTCAAATTATTGAACCAGTAATTTAAAATAACTATAATTACGGCCGGGTGCAGTGGCTCATGCCTGTAATCCCAGCACTTTGGGAGGCCGAGGCAGGTGGATCACCTGAGGTCAGGAGTTCAAAATCAGCCTGGCCAACATAGTAAAACCCCGTCTCTACTAAAAATACAAAAAATTAGCTGGGCATGGTGGTGGGCACCTGTAATCCCAGCTACTTGGGAAGCTGAAGCAGCAGAATCGCTTGAACCCAGAGGGTGGACAATGCAGTGAGCTGAGATCACGCCATTGCACTTCAGGCTGGAAACAAGAGCCAAACTCCATCAGAAAAACAAACAAACAAACAAAAAACCACTGCAATTAATATGTTAGGCATTCTACTGGAAAAAGTAGACAATATGCAAGAGTAGATGGGTAATGTAAGCAAAGAGATGGAAACTCAATATTGTTAAAATATCAGGAAGAATATAAAAGAAATACTAGAAATAAAAAACACTGTAACAGAAATAAAAAATACCTTTGATGGTGTCATTGGTAGACTGAACACAGCTGAGGAAAAAAAAATCAGTGAGCTTGGAGAAGTTAATCAAAACCTCCAAAATTGAAATGCAGCGTATGATGACACCTTGGTAATGCTGCAGACTCCTGAGTGTGCAGTGAAGAGGTGAACTTTGAAAAGTCACATGTGTGAAAAAAAATGCACAGAGCGAAAAATGAAAAATACAGAACAGAATACCTAAGAACTGTGAAACAATTACAAAAGGTGTGACATATATAATAAGAATACCAGAAGATGAAGACAAAGAGAAAGGAATCCGATGAGATATTTGAAATCATATTGATTGAGAATTTCTCAAAGTTAACACCTCCAAACAACAGACAGGCACCAAAAAAAAAATCAACCCTTAGGCATATAATGTTCAAACCTCATAAAATCAATAACAAAGAAAACTGAAAGAAACCAGAGTGTGAGGGAAGCACCTTCCCTGTAGAAAAGCAAAGATTAGAATTACATCAGACTTCTCTTCAGAAGCCATGAAACAAAAAGAGAGTAGAATGAAAATATTTAATGTGTTGAAGAATAAAAATAGCCAAACTAGAAAATTTTGTATCTATGAAATTATGCTTCAAAAGTGAAGAAAAATTGAAGACTTTCTCAGACAAAATTAAAGGAATCTGTTGCCAGTAAACCTACCTTGCAATAAATGTTAAAAGAAGTTCTTCGGAAAGAAGGAAAATGCAATAGGTTAGAAATTTGAATCACATGATAAATGTGGATCATAAATAAATACATTTTATTTTTATTATTCATGATTTACACAACATATATCTATTTGTTTAAAATAATAAATAGCAACCATATATTCAGTGATTATCACTTACTGATAAATAAAATGAATGGCAGCACTGTTACGAGATAGAGGAAGGGGGAATTGAAAATATCCTGTTGTAATGTAACTACAGTATCTATGACGTGGTACAGTGTTATTTCAAAGAAGGCTTGGATTAGTTGTAAGTGTACATTGCAAACTTAAAGGAAACCACTAAAAAAGTAAAAGTGGTATAATTGATATTGATAATTGACATTTTGAGTCTGATCTTCCAATGGGAGAGATACACAATGAGCAAATAAATAAGATATGTAGTATATTGAATGGTATTGTTATGGAAAAATTAAAGCAGTGTATATGTTTTGTTTGGGGCTTTATTCAAACATATCAACCATAACAAGTTATCTCTGAGACAACTAGGAAATTGGAATATGTACTGGTAATTTATGTTACTGTCAACTATGTTACATTTGATGATGATATGGTGGTTGTGTTTCCAAAACAAAACGTGTTTATCATTGAAAGACGCAGACTGAACTTGGATGGACAAAGCAGCATGTGGAGACCCACATCATGAACTATTGCTCCAAGAACTACAACAGGAACATACCAGGAAAGCTGAGATAATCCACAGACCCTTTGAAAAAGGTGGATTGCCACTGCAGGCTCCGTGGAACAGTTGGGAAATGTGAGTTGGCTTGCTTTCTCAGCCAGGAGGTTTGTGCTCTGGGCAAGCTCTCAGCCGTGCTCACTGGCTGCCTGGAAATAAACTCGGTGCTGTTGGGGAGTCAGACTGACCTTTTGGGCTGTGGGTTACATAAGAGCTGGGTGGGGCCTGTGACTGCTGACTTTCCCCCCACTTCCCTGGTGACCTGTGTGATGCAGCAGAGGCAGCTATAATCCCCCTGGAAACAACTCCATTGGCCTGGGAACCACACCCCCATTCCCCACAGCGGTCGCAGCAAGTCCCACCTGAGGAAAGTCTGAGTTCAGACATGCCTAACCCTGCCCCAACCTGATGGTGTTTCTCTACTTGCCCTAGCAGCCAAAGACAAAGGACATAATCCACTGGGATGTCTATGGCCTTGCCCACCACCTGAGAAACCTGAATACTTATCCAAATGCCACCTAGGGCAAACTTGTATCCTCCCTATACAACTGCAGCTGATGAGCTTTTCAAAGTGCCACTTCCTGGTTGGAGGCAAACCAACACAAAACTAGTGCACTTAACAAAAAACAACCAAGGACCTTTCACTCCTCTGCTACCCCACCAAAGCAGGTGCTGGTATCCATGGCTGAGAGACCTGAAGATGGATCACATCACAAGACTCTTTGCAGATGCTCCCCAGTACCAGCCCAGAGGCTGGTAGCTACGCTGGGTGGGTACATCCAGAAGAGAAATAACAATCACTGCAGTTTGGCTCTCAGGAAGCCCATCCCTAGGGGAAAAGGGAGAGCACCACATCCAGGGAGCACCCCATGGAACAAAAGCATCTGAACAGCAGCCCTTGAGTCCTAGATCTTCCGTCTGACATAGTCTGTCCAAATGAGAACAAATGAGATAAACAATTCTGGTAATATGACGCAAAAAAAATTCTTTAACACCCCTACAAGGTCACACTAGCTCACCAGCAATGAATCAAAACCAAGACAAAAATCTCCGAATTGCCTGAAAAAGTATTCAGAAGGTTGACTCTTAAGCTCATCAAGGAGGCACCCGAAAAAGGTAAACTCCAACTTAAATAAATTGAAAACATGACACACAATATGCATAGAGAAATCTCCAGTAAAATAAATAAATTTTTAAAAAAAGACATTCACAACAAAACAAAACAAAAACAACTTCTGGAAATGAGGGACACACTTAAGAGAATTGCAAAATGCACTCAAAAGTTTCAGCAATCAAATTGAACAAGTAGAAAAAAGAACATCAGGGTTCAGAAACAAGGATTTCAAATTAATCCAATCTGATGAAGGCAAAGGAAAAAGAATTTTAAAAGACAAACAAAGCCTCCAAAACGTCTGGGATTATGTTAAATGACCAAACCTAAGAATAATCGGTATTCTTGAGAAGGAAGAGAAATCTAAAACCTGCTTGGATCTAGACATCCAAATACAAGAAGCTCAAAGAATACCTGGGAAATGTATTGCAAAAAGATCATTTCCCAGACACATAGTCATCAGGTTATCTAAAGTCAAGATGAAGGGAAGAATTTTGAGAGCTGTGAGGCAAAAGCAAGAGGTAACCTATAAAGGAAAACCTATCAGATTAACAGCAGATTTCTCAACAGAAACCATACAAGCTAGAAGGTACTGAGGTCCTATGTTTAGCCTCCTTAAACAAAACAATTATCAGTCAAGAATTTTGTATTCAGTGAAATTAAGCTTCATAAATCAAGGAAAGTTACAGTCTTTTTCAGACAAACAAAAGCTAAGAGTATTTATCTTTACCAACCCAGCACTATAAGAACTGCTAAAGGGAGCTCTAAATCCTGAAACAAATCCTTGAAATCCACCAAAATAGAATATTCTTAAAACATAAATCTCACAGCACTTATGAAACAAACAAAAAAACCCAAGATATTCAGGTAACCAATAGCTCGATGAATGGAATAGTACCTCACATCTCAATACTAACATTGAATGTAAAAGGCCTAAATGCTCCATTTAAAAGATACAGAATGGCAGAATAGATAAGAATTCACCAACCAAGTTTCTGTTGTCTTCAGGAGACTGACGTGACACATAAGGACTCACATAAACTTAAGTTAAAGGGGTGGAAAAAGATATTCCATGCAAATGGTCACCAAAAGCAAAGAGGAGTTGATATTAGTTTATCAGACAAAACAAACTTTAAAGTAAAAGCAGCTAAAAAAGACAAAGAGGGACATTATGTAATGATAAAAGGACTAGTCCAACAGAAAAACATCATAATCCTAAATATATATGCACCTAACACTGGAGTACCCAAATTTATAAAACAATTACTACTAGACTTAAGAAATGAGATAGATAGCAACACAATAATAGCGGGGGACTTCAATACTCCACTGACAGCACCAGACAGCTCATCAAGACAGAAAGTCAACAAAATCAATGGACATAGTCTATATCCTAGAACAAGTGAATTTAACAGATATATACAGAACATTCTACCCAACAACTAAAGAATATACATTCTTTCATCAGCACAAGATAGACCATATGAAAGATCACAAAACAAGTCTCAACAAATTTTAAGAAAGTTGAAATTATAGTAAGTACTCTATCAGACCACAGTGGAATAAACTTGGAAATTAACTCCAAAATGAACCCTCAAAACCATGCATATACATGGAAATAAAATAACTCCTGAATGATCATTGGATCAACAAAGAAATCAAGAAGAAAATTTAAAAATTCTTTGCACTAAGTGATAATGGTGACACAAACTATCAAAACCTGTGGGATACAGCAAAAGTGGTGCTAAGAGCATTAAATGCCTATATCAAAAAGTCTGAAAGAGCACAAGTAGAGAATTGAAGCATCAAATTCTTTTTAGACTAAAGTTAGCATTAACTACCAGCTGGTGTTAATTTCTGCTTATACTTAGAGCGCTCAGAAATTGTATAATTTGTGTGATCCTTGTTAGTTTAGCAGCATTTTGTCCTAGCTGAAACATGATAATGAGATTTTAAAATTTTTTTTAAAGGAGCTCAGTGGTTAAAAGTCAGCTTACTTAAAATGCTAACATACAAGATGTGTGTGTATGCATGCATGTGTGCGTGTTTGTATTTTGAGGACTTTGTTTTTGTTTTTGTTTGCTTGTTTGTTCTTCTCTCTTAAGATCTTGCTTGTTTTTTTGAACAATTTTTTTTCTTCTCAGTTGACAGAATTTTGTTTTCACCTGATTTTTTGACTAAAATGGTTATTGCAACAGAGGCTACTTTCAGGTTTTTAAGGAATAATGTAGTTTAGACACTCAGAAATGTCTTTGTTTAAAAAAAATCTTTTAAGTGCGCTGTGAAAGTATCTCCCTCTAGCACCACCAGACATTTTCTCTTTGTATTTTAGAATGTAAATTTTGCTATTTGATTATCACCTGAGTTGTTTCCTTTAATATGAAAATTTAAGGCTATTTAGCTGACAACTGCTTACGGTTGTAAAACAGGTTTATCAAGAATCTGAGGCTGGGCGCGGTGGCTCAAGCCTGTAATCCCAGCACTTTGGGAGGCCGAGGCGGGCGGATCACAAGGTCAGGAGATCGAGACCACAGTGAAACCCCATCTCTACTAAAAATACAAAAAATTAGCCGGGCACGGTGGCGGGCGCCTGTAGTCCTAGCTACTCAGGAGGCTGAGGCAGAATGGCGTGAACCCAGGAGGCGGAGCTTGCAGTGAGCAGAGATCGTGCCACTGCACTCCAGCCTGGGCAACAGCGTGAGACTCCGTCTCAAAAAAAAAAAAAAAAAAAAAAAGAATCTGAAAGTCTAAGAAAAAAAAGTGGGAGGTCTTTATAAATCTATAAAATGTATCTCTACTGGCATGCCTAATATGTCTAATATGTCTATGTATTTATATGTTGTGTACACAATGTTTCACTACTAAGATATAAAAGAGCTCCAATTGGCTTTTAAAAAGTGCTTAAATGAGATACTAAAACAGTAAAGACTAGTCAAATGCCTTTTCAAATTTATGTGGTTTAAGTAAAATTTTTTAATAAATAAACTAGCCTTAAAATTATTGGTAAAATAATATTAGAAATGTCTTAAGGATTTCCAGCATATGTTTTGGTTTGCATTTATTAATAAAGCAATTTCATACTTGTCCCTGCCAAATACTGTAAGGTGTCAAAATTTGACACAGGGGTTACAAAACTATAAACCCAGTCTAAAACAGAATGATCTTTGCTTGTGTAATTTTTAATAAATAAGGCATTGATATCAGTTTAATGAAAATAGCTGCATCTTAAATTTAGTAAGATTACCATAACTTCTAATCTTGTGGCTTTAAGCAGTCTAGTCCACAGGCAATAAGGAGGCTTGTTTTGGGAAAGTACTGTTATCATCTTTGTTTCAAAGCTAAACTACAAACTAAGTCCTTTCCAAAGTTAGTTCAGCCTATGCCCAGGAATGAACAAGGACAACTTAAAAGTTAAGAGGAAGATGGAGTCAATTAGGTCAAATCTTTTTTCACTGTCTCAGTTATAATTTTTCAATGGTGGTTTCATAACTTTAAATGATGATGATCACAGTTTTCATAAATAATCTAGGTAATCAATTATAATAATTTGGTAAATGTAATGAGGTGAATACTTGTAGATAAACTAAATTCATAATTTCTAAATTAATAATTTAGAATGCAAATTTATATTAAATTAAATAATAGATATTTCATTATTTGGGTATTTTCCGATAATTATATATTGTAGGAAAACATTCTTGCTAAAAAAGAAAAAAAGGTGTGTCCTTTTTTAAAAAAGGTGAGCAAGTTTTGTCTAATTCAAAGATTATTTAAAGGTTATGTGTAAAACAAGATAAAAGGAACCAGAAAATAAAAAGAGATCCAAAGAAAGTTATAAAAATAAAGAAGTATTTTTTGTGGTAAAAGAACTTAAAGAGAAATAATTTTATATGAGAAAGAATCTTGTATGGTAAATTTAGTCCTAAAATAAAATGATTGTTTAAGAAGGAGGGATGTTCAGGACAAAACAGAAAGTCCAAGCATGTCATGAGTGGTTGGTGCAAGTCACAATAGGGGATTTATATTAAAAAATATTTAATGTGATCAAGTTGTCATATTGTTATTAAGTTTTGGTTTGCTTAGAAAAAAACTGATATTAAATTTTTTAAAATTAGGGTTATTACATCTATGTATCTCCCTTTGTGTGCTTTTAAAGTCCTTATGACATTGAGTTACAGGACTTTGACTCCTGGATCTAAAAATGACACCAAGTGCTGCTAAATCTTAAACGTTGACAGCAATTAAAGCCTCATCTTCAGGCCCCATAGAAGATGCCAATCAAAATAAACTACATTCTTGTGACACAGGGCAAAAAATTAAAGCTATTCAACTCTTCAAGGCCCAGGGACTATTGTGGAAGAGGTGGACACATAAGATTGTGAGGGCCAATTTTGAGATAAAATAAGTTCAATTTTTCTATAAATTAATCATTAATGTCAAGGGCGTATTGATGTAAGACTGACATATGGGTCCCTCTGTCAGATTAATGATATTTTCTTGAAGCATTAACTAACTCTTTAATACGGGTTACAAAAGGCTTATGGAAATTATATCTTATGGTCAAGATTAAAATGTTACATATTAGTTATAAAATTTTGAAAAACAAATTTGATTGGCTGCATGTTGTTTTTATTAGGACTCATTGTTTGGAAAATTAAGTCTCCTCTCTCAAAGAATAAAAGTTTTAACTTTTTTTTTTTAATTTTTAGAGTTATCACTTTGGTTAAATGAATGATTTATTTTATAATGACCTCTGATCCTATTTTGTGATATAGTAATAATAATATAAGAATCTATTTCTTAAATTATTTATTTTACAAATACCTCTGATCCTATTTTGTGAAATAATAATTTTTTTTTTTTTTTTTTTTTTTGAGACGGAGTCTCGCTCTGCCGCCCAGGCTGGAGTGCAGTGGCCGGATCTCAGCTCACTGCAAGCTCTGCCTCCCGGGTTCACGGCATTCTCCTGCCTCAGCCTCCTGAGTAGCTGGGACTACAGGCGCCCGCCACTGCGCCCGGCTAGTTTTTTGTATTTTTTTTTTAGTAGAGACGGGGTTTCACCGTGTTAGCCAGGATGGTCTCGATCTCCTGACCTCGTGATCCGCCCATCTCGGCCTCCCAAAGTGCTGGGATTACAGGCTTGAGCCACCGCGCCCGGCCCTGTGAAATAATAATTATAATTCTTATTATTCTTATTGCAAATAACTGTTTTGCCATAAGTTAAAAATAATCACAAATAGTTTCTGAATTCTGGAGAAATCAACTGGAGAGAAATATGCTCCAAATTTTGTTCATAAGAGTATACTAAAAGCTATGAATGATGTGCTTTCCTTAAAGGAATCAAACTTGACTTATGGAGCCAATAAAGCCCTTAGAAAAACTGGCCTCATTTTGTGTACACAGTCCACGTACAGGGTTTCTAACCTGTGGTAACTAAAGAATGTCACTTTCTGACAGGCTCAGAAGTCCCAAGTTTATCTTGAAACCTCAAGAGAAGAAAAAATTCACCCAACTCATAGGTATTTGATGACACAAACCTGTGACTGGGCTTGGCTTTAAAAATTCTTATCTGAGGTTTTAAAAATTCCACCAAAGCCATTTTAAAAGTCTATGTAAAAAAATAATTATTCTTGCTTCACCATATGCAGATAGTTAGGCCAACTGTAATAAAGCAAGCCAGTTCTACCATGATTTGTTTTTAGTAGAAATGGAAAACTGGAGAAAGAAAAATTATGTTTCAAAACAATAGTATACCTGTTGTTACATTCTAGTCTTGCCTAATGTTTTTTCAATTTTTATTATTTTCTACAGTATGAACCAAATTCTAATTTTTCTTGGCTACATGTCTTCAAAATAATGTTTTCAAATTTTTCCTTCTTTTTTTCCATTTTTCTTAATTTTGAGTCACTGAAAACTAAGTTGTGCTTTCTCAAAGCCCTCTGAACTGAAGCCAGAGAATATAAACTTCTGAAGAAAACAGCAGCAGCCTATTTACATACATAAGCCACTTTCATACCTGCCTACTAGTGTATGGACTTCAGAGTAATGTGGCCTAAATCAATTTTTCCAGGATTATTCTTTTGTTTGTTGCTGTTTTTCCTCCCTTCCTCCCCACTGTTTCTCTTTACAGGACATGGGACTTCACAACCTGCCAAAAATTACCTTTTGGGACCTACCCATCTAAAAATTAACTATTCTAGCAATGAGAGATTGGATGAAACCTGAGACCAGAGACTCATTTTCTTGCAAAATGCTTTCTCCAAAATATTTTTTAAAAGAAAAAGGGGAAAATAAGAAAGGAAAATATCTTGGGCCCCCAGAATCACTAGGTTAAAAACAAACAAACAAAAAAAACTCAAGCTGGAAACTGCTTAGGGCAAAACTGCCTCCCATTCTGTTCAAAGTTATCTTTCTGTTCACTCAGATAAATGCATATCTGATTGCTTCCTTTGGAAAGGCTAATCAGAAACTCAAAATAATGCGACCATTTTTCTCTCATCTATCTGTGACCTGGAAGCCCCCTCCCCACTTTGAGTCTTTCTGCTTTTGCTTCAATTTGTCCCACCTTTCCAGACTGAACCAATGTACTTCTTAAACATATTGATTGATGTCTCATATATGCCTAAAATGAATAAAACCAAGCTGTGCCCCAACCACCTTAGGCACTTGTCAGGACTTCTTGAGGCTGTGTCACAGATGTGTCCTCAAGCTTGGCAAAATAAACTTTCTAAGTTAACTGAGACCTGTCTCAGATTTTCTGGGTTCACAACTTTATGATCAAAAGCCTCAGCAAATTTTGCATAGAAGGGACATACCTTAAAGTAATAAAAACCATCTATGACAAATTCACAGCCAACATTATACTGAATGGGGAAAACTGAAGCCATTACCCCTGAGAACTGGAACAAGACAAGGATGCTCACTCTCACCACTTCTATTCAACATAGTACTGGAAGTCCTAGTCACAGCAATCAGACAAGAGAAAGAAATAAAGGGCATCCAAATTGGTAATGAGGAAGTGAAACTGTTGTTGTTTGCCAATGACATGATTGTATACCTAGAAAACCTCAAAGACACATCGAAAAAGCTCCTAGAAATGGTAAATGAATTCAACAAAGCTTCAGGACACAAAATTAACATACACAAATCAGTAGTGCTGTTATACACCAACAGCAACCAGGCTGAGAATCAAATCAAGAACTCAACGCCTTTTACAATAGCAAAAAAAAAAAAACAAAAAAAAAAAAAACAAAAAAAAAAACCTTAGGAATATGCTTAACCCAGGAGGTGAAAGACCTCTATAAGGAAAGCTACAAAACACTGCTGGAAGAAATCATAGATGACACAAATGGAAACATCCCATGCTCATGGATAAGTAGAATCAGTATTGTGAAAATGACCATATGGCCAAAAGCAATCTACAAATTCAATGCAATTCCCATCAAAATGCCACCATCATTCTTCACAGAACTAGAAAAAAACAAAGATGAAATTCATATGGAACCATAAAAGAGCCCAAATAGCCACAGCAAGACTAAGCAAACAACAAATCTGGAGGTATCACATTACTCAACTTCAAGCTATACTCTAAGGCCACAGTCACCAAAACAGCATGTCACTGATATAAAAATAGGCAAATAGATCACTAGAACAGAATAGAGAACCCAGACATAAAGCCAAATACTTAGAGTCAATTGATCTTCAACAAAGCAAACAAAAACAAAAACAATAAAATGATGAAAGGACACCCTGTTCAACAAATGGTGCTGGGATAATTGGCAAGCCACATGTAGGAGAATGAAACTGGATTCCTCATCTCTTACCTTATACAAAAATTCAACTCAAGATGGATCAAAGACTTAAATCTAAGTCTTGAAACCTTAAAAATTCTAGAAGATAACATTGGAAAAACCCTTCTAGACATTGGCATAGGAAAAGACTTCATGAACAAGAACCCAAAAGCAAATGTAACAAAAACAAAGATAAATATGTGGGACTTAATTAAACTAAAAAGCTTCTGTACAGCAAAAGAAATAATCAAAAGAGCAAATAGACAACCCACAGAGTAGGAGAAAATCACAATCTATACATCTGACAAAGGACTAATATCGAGAATCTCAAAGAACTCAAACAAGTCAGCAAGAATAAACAAACAATCCCAGTATTTTATTGAGGATTTTTGCATCGACGTTCATCAGGGATATTGGTCTAAACCGAATCCAGCAGCACATCAAAAAGCTTATCCACCATAATCAAGTGGGCTTCATCCCTGGGATGCAAGGCTGGTTCAACATACACAAATCAATAAACGTAATCCAGCATATAAAAAGAACCAAAGACAAAAACCACATGATTATCTCAATAGATGCAGAAAAGGCCTTTGACAAAATTCAATGGCCCTTCATGCTAAAAACTCTCAATAAATTTGGTATTGATGGAATGTATCTCAAAATAATAAGAACTATTTATGACAAACCCACAGCCAATATCATACTGAATGGGCAAAAACTAGAAGCATTCCCTTTGAAAACTGGCACAAGACATGGATGCCCTCTCTCACCACTCCTACTTAACATAGTTTTGGAAGTTCAGGCTAGGGCAATCAGGCAAGAGAAAGAAATAAAGGGTATTCAGTTAGGAAAACAAGAAGTCAAATTGTCCCTGTTTGCAGATGACATGATTGTATATTTAGAAAACCCCATCATCTCAGCCCAAAATCTCCTTAAGCTGATAAGCAACTTCAGCAAAGTCTCAGGATACAAAATTAATGTGTAAAAATCACAAGCATTCTTATACACCAGTAACAGACAAACAGAGAGCCAAATCATGAATGAACTTCCATTCACAATTGCTTCAAAGAGAATAAAATATCTAGGAATTCAACTTACAAGGGATGTAAAGGACCTCTTCAAGGAGAACTACAAACCACTGCTCAGTGAAATAAAAGAAGACACAAACAAATGGAAGAACATACCATGCTCATGGATAGGAAGAATCAATATTGTGAAAATGGCCATACTGCCCAAGGTAATTTATAGGTTCAATACCATCCCTATCAAGCTACCAATGAGTTTCTTCACAGAATTGGAAAAAACTGCTTTAACGTTCATATGGAACCAAAAAAGAGCCCGCATTGCCAAGACAATCCTAAGTCAAAAGAACAAAGCTGGAGGCATCATGCTACCCGACTTCAAACTATACTACAAGGCTACAGTAACCAAAACAGCATGGTACTGGTACCAAAACAAGATATAGACCAATGGAACAGAACAGAGTCCTCAGAAATAATACTACACATCTACAGCCATCTGATCTTTGACAAACCTGACAAAAACAAGAAATAGGGAAAGGATTCCCTATTTAATAAATGGTGCTGGGAAAATTGGCTAGCTGTAAGTAGAAAGCTGAAACTGGATCCTTTCCTTACTCCTTATACGAAAATTAATTCAAGATGGATTAGAGACTTAAATGTTAGACCTAATACCATAAAAACCCTAGAAGAAAACCTAGGTAATACCATTCAGGACATAGGCATGGGCAAGGACTTCATGTCTAAAACACCAAAAACAACAGCAACAAAAGCCAAAATTGACAAATGGGATCTAATTAAACTAAAGAGCTTCTGCACGGCAAAAGAAACTACCATCAGAGTGAACAGGCAACCTACAGAATGGGAGAAAATTTTTGCAATCTACTCATCTGACAAAGGGCTAATATCCAGAACCTACAAAGAACTCAAACAAATTTACAAGAAAAAAACAACCACATCAAAAAGTAGGCAAAGGATATGAACAGACATTTCTCAAAAGAAGACATGCATACAGCCAACAGACACATGAAAAAATGCTCGTCATCACTGGCCATCAGAGAAATGCAAATCAAAACCAAAATGAGATACCATCTCACACCAGTTAGAATGGCAATCATTAAAAAGTCAGGAAACAACAGGTGCTGGAGAGGATGTGGAGAAACAGGAACACTTTTACACTGTTGGTGGGATTGTAAACCAGTTCAACAATTATGGAAAACAGTATGGCGATTCCTCAAGGATCTAGAACTAGAAGTACCATATGACCCAGCCATCCCATTACTGGGTATATACCCAAAGGATTATAAATCATGCTGCTATAAAGACACATGCATACATATGTTCATTGCGGCACTATTCACAATAACAAAGACTTGGAATCAACCCAAATGTCCATCAGTGACAGACTGGATTAAGAAAATGTGGCACATATACACCATGGAATACTATGCAGCCATAAAAACGGATGAGTTTGTGTCCTTTGTAGGGACATGGATGCAGCTGGAAACCATCATTCTCAGCAAACTATCACAAGAACAGAAAACCAAACACCGCATGTTCTCACTCATAGGTAGGAACTGAACAGTGAGATCACTTGGACTCGGGAAGGGGAACATCACACACCAGGGCCTATTATGGAGAGGAGGGAGGGGGGAGGGATTGCATTGGGAGTTATACCTGATGTAAATGATGAGTTGATGGGTGCTGACGAGTTGATGGGTGCAGCACACCAACATGGCACAAGTATACATATGTAACAAACCTGCACATTGTGCACATGTACCCTAGAACTTAAAGTATAATAATAATAATAATAATAAAGAAAAAACAAACAATCCCATCAAAAAGTGAGTTAAGGACATGAATTGCCAGTTCTCAAAACAAGATATACAAATGGTCAGAAAATATGAAGAAAATGCCCAACATCACTAATAATCAAGGAAATGCAAATCAAAACCATAATGTGATACCACCTTATTCCTGCAAGAATGGCCATAATCAAAAAATAAAAAAATAATAGATGTTGACATGGATGTGGTGAAAAGGAAACACTTTTACACTGTTGGTGGGACTGTAAACTAGTACAATCACTATGTAAAACAGTGTGGATATTCCTTAAAGAACTAAAAGTAGATATACAATTTGATCCAGCAATCTGTCTCCTGGGTATCTACCCAGAGGAAAAGAAGTCTTTATACAAAAAAGATACTTGCACAAGCACATTTATAGCAGCACAATTTACAATTGCAAAAACATGGAACCAGCCCAAATGCCGATCAATAAATGAGTGGATAAATAAATTATGGTGTGTATATATATATGTGTGTGTGTGTATATATATATACACACACACACACACACACACACACACACCATGGAATATGACTCAGCCATAAAAAGGAATAAAATAATGACATTTGCAGCAACCTGGATGGAATTGGAGACCATTAGTCTAAGTGAAGTAACTCAGGAATGGAAAACCAAACATTGTACATTTTCACTCATAAGTGAGAGCTAAGGTATGAGGACACAAAAGCATAAGAATGATACCATGGACTTTTGGGACTTGGGGGAAAGGGTTGTGGGGTGAGGAATAAAAGACTACATATTGGATACAGTGTACACTGCTTGGATGATGGGTACACCAGAATCTCAGAAATCACTACTAAATAACTTAATAATGTAACCAAACACCACCTGTTCCAGAAACACTGGACAGAATCACTTATGGGAAAGCAAGATGGAAACCTGGAAAGCATCCTCCAGTCAGAGAAAGATTGGGATTAGGAAACTCCATTGAGAAGTGGAGAGCTACCTGATGCCCACAGAGGTCAAAGAAGCACCAGTAAAGCCTTCTTCATCCTGGATCATTTGCTTATAAGTGCTTGCAAAGCAATAAAAAGGAATGGCTTGTTCTCTTCTCCAGCATTAGGGTTAGCTTAGGATAACAGGTTAATAGGCCCCCTGAAAGAAAAATGCTGGAGCAGAGTGTAATGTGTTCCAATGCTCCAGTATTCCTCAGAGCAGCAGAGTGTAAGAGACATACTTATATGGCAATATAGTTTAGCCCCAAACCATACTGTACCTGGGTTGTGCCCAGTCCCAGAACCATGTTCTACCTAGAGAGGTAAACTCTAGGAATATGTTCACAATTGTTTCCTTCATGCGAAAGCCAATAAATGCATTAGGGGACTTTTAAAAAGCTTTTCTCTTGTTTATGAGGAAGATAAATAATTGAATTTGAGTTTAGGGCCTCAGTTTGGGGGCAGATTTTAAAGATTGGTTCCATTCCCACTGAATTTGCAGCGACAGTGAAAGAGCACACACACATGCCTGCACACATACACATATGATGGCATTTTGAGGATGCCAGCCTATTATTCACCTAGGATGATTCCAGCTAAATGAAGGGAACAGGAAGGAAACAGTTTCCAGAAGACAGAGGTATACCAAAAGGAAGCCACCGCTTTGGGGAAATTGAAAAAAGGTTAGTGAAATTACACAGACGGGCTACAACACTCTTCATGAATAACACATGAGCAAACTAAAAATAAGACAGCCCTCCATAATGCTGTGTATTTATGAAGCAATAGAAGATGTAAATAGATCACTTATTGGGGCCATCTTAGGCTAGTTGAATGGCTATCTCATTAAGGGAAGTATTTGGTATTTGCAGATATATAGACGGGGCGGAGCTCCCATTGAATGATATAATTCACGTTTGACATTTAAAGTGGCATATTGAAATCTTTTAGAAGGGCTGTAGTAATTCTATCTCATCACAATCTGTGAAATGACTGAGGACCAGTATACTCATCTAGACAGGTGACAGGCAGGATTAGAGGAATGAGACAAGCCGAGCTGTAAAATTTCCTTTTACCTCCTGTCCACAAAGGTCTCATGTCTATTTAGGCAGAGGTTGTAGATCTGTAGCCTAGCCTCTGGTGAGAATTTCTGTTGCCTTTGACCCCTCTACAGTCCTGGGTTAAAGAGTCAGATTAGCAGTCAACATTTTAAAACTAGGATATCACTGGAATTTCCAACTTCTCTGGTTGAAATGGAAAGACCCAACAACATCAGGCTTGTGTTTTTGCATGTCTATAATTAATTGGAGTTCAGCAGCAACTCCCACATGAAACTGGACATGTAGTTTTTGTTTCCATAGGTCCTCACCTGCTTTACTTCATTTATAGACGTTCCATTTGCATTTGTAACCCCTGATTTGGAGACATTTAGGCATGCCTGTCCTTTTACCACCGCTGTTGTTGCTTTATGGGGAAATGTGGGGAGGTAAGGTAATCCCAAAGTGCTGGGATTACAGTGGTAAGCCCACTGGTAAGCCAGAAAAATATTATTAATTCAATTTTACAAATATTAATTTAATACCACAAATCGCTATGCAAGGCATATGGGAGGGAGGACACATGGGAATAAGGGCATGAGAAACAAAAGACATGGTTCTTGCTCCCAAAAAATCCAGGAAAGGCCATTAATATTTATTTAAAAAGTAGTGAATTTGAAACGGAAACATAGTAGTACATATAAATAATTTGCAATCACTTGCTAGATTAGAGGAAAAGAAAATTACATGCTATCGGATTTCATCATGAAAACTGTTTTCTGTGGATAAACAAAGATAATAAGAAAATGGTGAATACTGTCAGTTTTCTGAAGGAAACTTTTGAGTAGTTGTAAAGAGGTTGATAGTACTTGTTCCCTTGGAATCATGCTTCTTAAGGTATTTTTAAAATAGTTTGAACCATTACATTCTTTTTCTGTATTTCTTTTTAGGGACCTAAAGAGGGTGGAGTGGAGGCAGAAGACAGAAGTAGGCAGGGAAATAGGAGAAAAGAGTAAAAAGAGAGAATGATGAGAAAGGGTTAAAAAGGATAGTATATGTGTTAAAAGTAGATGTTTGAGTTGAAACTAATTGACATGAAAGAGAAATTGAGAGAGAGAGAGAGCAGCTGCTTATGTGTTCTTCATTTGAATATTGATGAAAATGCTATAGACACTTCTCTTATCAAGACCAACAATACCTTCACATTGGTGAATCCAAAGATCAATTCCTCAGTTCTCATCTGATTTCTTAGAGCCATTTGAAGTGGATAATCCTCCCATCCTTTAGAAATACTTTGGCTTTCAGGACACCATACATTGCTGGATTTTCTAACTTACCGGTTGCTCCTTGTCCATTTCTTCTGCTCATGTTCCCAATCTTAGTGCTAGGGGACTCTGAAGGGTCATTGCTTGGGCTCCTTTGCTTCTCCACAGACCCTTAGGGATCTAATTGCCTCATGGTTCTAAATACCATCTGCATGGTAATACACCTCAGCCTTGAACTTCAGACATTTGGATCCACAACATACTCAACATCTCCACTTGACTATCCCATAAGTGTCTCAATTTTAACATACACAGAAATAAATTTCTCATCTTTTTTCTCAAAGTGGCTTCTCCCTCAGTTTTTTCCACCTCAAATAATGGAAACTCCATCCATTTGGTTTAGGCCCCAAACCTTAGAATCATCTTTCACTCATTTGTTTCTCTCATCCCAATAATCTGAAAATTATTTATGACCTTAGAAATCCAAATTCATACTACTTCTCACTTCCATCACGTGTCATGTTTGTATAAGCCAGCGTTATCTCTTCCCTGGGTTATGGCAATAACTTTCAGACTTTCATTCTTATCTCAGCAACAGTCAATCTTCAACACACAAAAAAAGACAAATTATTTTCATCTAGGAGATCACATACATTCTCTGCTTAAAACCCTGCAACAGCTCCTCATCTTACTTGGAGAAAAATTTAAAGTCCTTAGAATGGCCTCCACACCTGTAAAACCTGGTAGCCCATTATTTTGCTGAGTTCATTTCCAAAAATTCTCTCTGCTCACTATATTGCAACCCTACTGCCCTTTTTGGTATTCACCGAACATTCTAGACAAGCCACTGCCTCAGGCCCTTTGCATTTACTGTTCCCTGTGGTTAGATTGCTTATACCATAGACATGTATTTCCATTATTTGCTCAAAACTTAGCTTCTCATTAAGACCTTTCTGAACCACTCTATTTAAAACTGGACTTTGTCAACCTGCAAGTCACCTCCAATCTCTTTTTTCTTAAAATCTTTCTCTAAAGCACTTATTACTATATTACTCTTTTAATATGTAATATCTTCATTTTGCTTGTGTTTTTTTACACCTCCACTAAAATGTAGGCTTCCCAAAGGAAAGCATTTTGTCTGTTTTACTCACTGCTCTATCCTCAGTACTCAGAATAATATTTTACAAATAGAGGTTCAATAAAGATTTATTAAATTAATGAATGAATAAAATGAGGAAGTAGTGTGACTAGTTCTTGGATCACATAGCTGCCTCGTTTAAATTCCAGGCAGCATCATGGCTTCAGGAGAATCAGTTTCCTAAACCATTGCTATGGTTGGAATGTGTCTCCCAAAATTAATGTGTTGGGACCTTAATCCTGAATGCCACAGTGTTAGGAGATGGGACCTTTTGGGGAAGTGTTTACATCATGAGGGCTCCACCATTATGAATGAGTTAATGCCATTATAGAAGGATTTGGTGAGGGAGTGTGGTCCCCTTACCTTTCTATCTTCTACCACATAAGGACACAGCAAGAAGACCCAATGCCAGCACCTTGATCTTGCACTTTCCAGCCTCCAGAACTGTGAAAAATAAATTTCTATTCTTTGTAAATTACCCAGTCTCAGATATTCTGTTACAGCAGCACAAATGTAATAAGACAGCCATCAATTAGGATGCAGGAAGAAAGTGCAGGGCAGATTCCAATGTGTCATCATACTAGAACACATTTGGCCTTTTTCGTTCTTTTTCACCTGGTGGTGTGCCTTGCTCTATTCCCTCTCCACCCACCCCCCTGCTGTGGGGACATATGCATAAACTGAGAGAAAGGTAGTTGGTACAACAGTTAAGGGTGATGTGGGAGTCCTGCCACTTGCCTATATAGCTTTCTTGTGCTCTCTAGACTTGCTTGTGTCTGATACCAGTGGTACCACTTCCATCTTATGAGGATTTCTGTTGAGCCCTCTGAACCTTATGCCTTGATGGGTCTGATGAGCCAGCCCCGGATGGGCATTCATGTCACATGGCCAGTTGCTGTATCATATCTAATACTGTATCTGTAATAGGGTTCAGTAGCATGCAAAGGAGCTGTTTTAGAATGGCATAGAGTTCTCTGCAGTATATAGAATGGCCTTGCTACAAATACAGACCTACGTTTCTCCTAATACGATTTGCCATAAACTCTACATAACATACATTCTTAGCACAGGTACGTCTAATACCATAAGGCTTGGTAAGTCCGTGCCCCAAGTGTCAGGGTTGCTTGTACCCTATCTTAGATTTTTTTCAGATCGCTTTCCTGCTCTGGGACCCATTCAAAGCTGGAAGTCTTTCATGTCTCAGTAAATGAGAGAAAAGAGTCTTTCCCTTCCTTCCTTCCTTCTTTCCTTCCTTCCTTCCTTCCTTCCTTCCTTCCTTCCTTCCTTCCTTCCTTCCTTCCTTCCTTCCTTCCTTCAGATGGAGTGTTGCTCTGTTGCCTGGCTGCAGTGCAGTGGTACAATCTCGGCTTATTGCAACCTCCGCCTCCCGGATTCAAGCGATTCTCCTGCCTCAGCCTCCCGAGTAGCTGGGACTACAGGTGCCCGCCACCAAGCCCAGCTAATTATCTGTATTTTTAGTAGAGATGGGGTTTCACCATGTTAGCCAGGATGGTCTTGATCTCCTGACCTTGTGATACACCCGCCTTGGTCTCCCAGAGTCTTGGGATTACAGGCATGAGCCACCGCGCCTGGCTGAAAACAGTATTTCTAAGTGTGGAATACATTACATCCAGAGGCTAGAAAAACCTACAAGGCATTATGCTTCCTTCATAGTTGGTGCCAGAGGGCTGGGGAGAAAAGTTATGAGATGCTATAATTTGTCATTTACTTCAGTGGGGATGTCCCAGCATAACCCAGATCATTAGACTCCAAAAAATGTTCTTCAAGTGTCGAGCCCTTGAATATTCATAAGGTTTATCATTCTACCTTTTGGAGCATATGTGTCTTACCAAGGCTTTGTAGCATACTTCCACTTCTTATTCATACCATATAATTGACATATGTCATTGACTGAGAGGACTCATGTTCTGATCCAGGCACATATGGTTCAGGTCCCTTCAGACTATATCTTTTTTCTCTCTGTCTTTTATTGTTATTTTTTAAAATAATTTTGAGACAGCATCTTGTGCTGTTGCCCAGGCTGGAGTGTAGTAGCACAATCACAGCTTACTACAGCTTTGGTCTCCCAGACTCAACTGATCCCTCCACTTTAGCCTCTCGAGTAGCTGGCTAAAGTGACTACAGGCATGTGCCACCACACCCAGTTCATCTTTTTTATTTTTTGTATAGACGGCATCTCACTATGTTTCCCAGGTTGGTCTCGAACTCCTGGGCTCAAGTGATCCTGCCACCTCAACCTCTCAAAGTGTTGGGATTAGAGATGTGAGCCAGTTGGAAAAGAAGTATCTGACAGGTTAATATCAAGATACAATATGGCTGAAATTGTAATTTGCCCTACCACATATATATCTGGCATTGTAGCTGCAATTGCAGCTACTTGTTGAGTTGAATTTTGGGTTATCTATTCTCATCCTCCAGGATCCATTTGGTTTTCACAGGGGCATATCTTGGTTGGAAAAGGGGGAAAATACAGTTTCTTAGTCTTCTACTTGGTTTTTCCCACAGCAATAGCTCTTATCCCCACAGCCCATAGAAGCAACGTATAGGTTCTGACAATTCTCAGGTATATTTATTTCGATTATACATTCAGGGTCTGGGAGAATGACCAGGGAGTAGGTCCATGGACCCCAGTAGACTCATAATAGGCAGGACCTGGGCCAGAACTGCATTTATTACATGACTCCCATCTAGCCCTACTCTCAACAGGTATCCATGATAATACTCTGGGTCCCCAGATATCAATGTTAATTTAGACTCTCTTTCAAACAGTTCTTGAAATATTTGGATATTTATCTTTTTCCAATGTAGAATTATTTGAGTAAATGCCTTGAGATTCCTTTATGGATGAACTGATGGAATCATTATCAAGTAACTTTCCCATGGTATTGTGGAATCTTTTTCCCTGGGGATATGACCTTTCTGTCAGTCAATATATTCTAGGTTTGGGAATGGTTCCAGTCAGGATATTGGACAAAAGATTGTAAATTTTTATTGGGGTATCTACCATCAGCCTCTTGATCATCTGCCTTTGATTTCTTCTCACTGTATAATTCGAATGATACCCTCACATGATGCCCATCTATCTTGGGAATATTCTATTCTATTTACCAACTTCATTGTAATTTTCAGCTTAGCCTCTTTGACTACCACTTTGACCTTACTAGATATTATGAGAATGGTATCCTCCTTGCTTTTGTAATTTAAGTGGAGCCACCTGGCTTCTAAGAGCTGAGGATCCTCTCATCCTCATTGTTATCAGGGAGCCCAGTTCTTTAAAAGAATCTTTTGCTGCCCTGGTCTACCAAGGACAGCTGTCACTGAGCTTAAAGCAGCTTTCAGTAGCACGTTCCTTATCACTTTGGTAAATAGATTGTCCTCTATTCCCTTCCATGGGGCATTATTGACTTGTGCCTTTTCTGGGTTTATGTAGAATATCCAGCCTAGCAGGCCTTTTGATCACTCCCTCCACCATCTGTCACATTTCTACTTCATTAGGTACTGGCTACTGCTTTTTCCAGGCTACCAAGAGCCATCCTAGCAGCGAATTAGTACTGTCTCCTGGGGTTCTTGATGGGGTGTAAATCCTGTATCACAGGACAGTGCTCACATATTTGATGAACTCATCCTATTCCAGCTTCTTTTTCTGTTCTCCTTAATACAGAATCTTTGGGATGCTATCTCATATAAACTTTCCTGGCTCCTGCTGGCACATGCTAGTGAAATACTGCAGTTTCCTTGATATATAGCCCTCAGTTTCTCTTAGCAGACCCAGACCTCTCCCAGGTGTATTGTATTGTAACTTTTCCCATGATCCAGTGGCCAGGAGGGAAAGCAGGTAGATCATGATGTGTGCCATTTTGCATAGCAGAAGCTTGAGCATCTTCTTCAAACGAAAGTGGCATGATGAATTCAGCATTTAAGAGAGAGGAATGGACCATTTATGAATGATTAAAGGGCTCAAGAGAAACTGAAGGAACCTAAAGATTCAATATTTTCCAATGTATCAGTCAATATGCTCCCATCCAAGTCTTAATGCCCTACTCCTTCCTGATCAGGACACTGCCCTTACTGTAGCAGATATGCTGGCATTGAAAATTCAGTCTTCTGTGCAGTTTTGCCTCTGTGAGGTCCTCAATGTTTTTTGTCCTCTGGCTGTAAGAGATGAGTATTTCTTTTTATATTATCAAGGAGGCCCTCAAGTTTTCACACCTCATCTTACATTGGTGATATTTCACCCTTAGACTTTCATTTTCATCTCAATTCTCCATTAGTGGGAATTTTAACAAGTTCTCAAAATTGCATAACCAGTGATAGGATTCTTACTCTGAGGCTAGGTGATCCTTCTAAATCTCATCTTATAGTTGTGTTCCTGGAACCACTTTGACAGATACTGTCTCAAGTTGACTTCCTCAGGAGACAAACTCCAAGATGTTGAGATTTGCATGCACGAGATTAATTGAAGAATGTGTTAAGTAACAACATCTCTGATGAGTGAGAGTTGCAGAATAGGGCAGAGGAAGAAGTAGAATTGTGATGCGGTTGCAAGAGAGGCCTCAGTTGACCCTATGGTGTGATATGGAGCTGTGCTCCTCTCTATAGTTGTCCTAACTGAGTGAAGACCCTTCCTACCTCAGCACCATCAGTTATTGGATGCAGCTGCTCCCTGAGAGTGGGATGTGTAATATTTGATGAGGTAGCTTATTTTAGCCTAGAACAATTCCTGGAGAGAAACTCAGTTTTGAACTACCAACATTCTACACTTCTTGCAGCCCCAGGAGTGAGTGTCTCAGTCTTGAAGGAGTATTTGGGCAGTAAACCACAGAGTCTGCCTCTGTTCCCAATAGAGACTTGTTCAGTTAATGAGTGAATAGTCCTTTTTGGGTTATAATTGATTCCTTTTAAATTCTTTACAGCAATTAGCATGTCACCTTTAATATCATAATTACTTGATCAATATGTATTGAATGAACAAATGAAGGAATGAATTTTAGGACTATTATCCATCAGTGGCCATACGAGGCCTTAGTTAATATACTGGAGGTTTTAAATATAATCCTTCTGCATTGCAGTTTTCCAAAATGTGCTACTGTTACAATGAAGGGTGACGTGGGTTTACCATTTGTGTGAAACAATGACTGAAAAAAGTCACTTTGAAATGTGGTGGTGTGAGTAGACAACAGTTGAACCCAATTTAATTGCTGTTCTGCTCTTCAGTCATGACATCAGACCCATGAGTGCCTGGTTGATGTCAATTCATTGACATGTACCGCCTCAGATAGAGGCTGAGTCTTGCTTGCTGTGGAAATGCCTAACAGCTTTATTCTGAATGCTTAAGAGTATACCAGAAATGCTTTAAAATTCTTTCTTGGAAACAGATTGTTGGTAACTGCCTTATTTCCCCTCGAAATACATAGTTTGTCACCACATGCTTTAATTCTTCATTAAACAATGTCAACATTCCACTTGGTAGGAATAATTGAACCCTTTCCTTAGGTGTAATTATCCTGATGAAGGAAATTAGTCAACATAGTTACTTATGAAGGAGCCCTGCATTTGGAAGGGATTCAACTTACATGTACTATGTGGTAGAAATTTAGCTTGGCACTAGATTCAACTCAGCAATAAGCACAGCCTCACTGAGGGTTCCTTGGTTATTTGGTTGGCTTTTCCTTTATTCCTATAAAGGTGATGTCTCAGGAACATCTAGCACAAAGAACACAGCATGAATTAATCCTAAAGCATACATGCTATGCAGACACAAATTATGTGTACATATTATTTTTAAAAGTAATGAAAACACACATAAGAAATTAGATTTCTAATTTTGCTTTATTCTCTCCTGCCTGTTTGCCATCTTATTAAACCTTCAGATAATGTTGTACATCCACATAAATCTCTCCTATGTCATCAACATTTGGAGTTTGGATTTCACTAAACAAATATACAGTGAAGCAACTCTTTATTGGTTTGAGATCTGAAGCAATTTGTGAGGATGAACACTTCCTTTCAAATATTAAACTTTTTAAGCGATACCCAGACCATTCTCTTTCTGGGTAAAGAGGTAAATAAATTAATTCAAAGGCTTTTAAATCTCCATTACTAAATTTTCTGGGGTGACAGGAATGTTCTATATCTTTATAGGAATTTGGGTCAAGCAGGTGTTTGCAATTGTCAAAATTCAGCTAATGATCACTTTTACATCAAAGAAAAAGACTCAAGACACATATTGAACTCCAATGCTATGTATTCTGAAGAATGTATGGAGAAGTACTGATGTCTGCAATGTAATTTGAAATACATCAAAAAATAAGATGGGTTGATGGATGAATAGAAAGATAGGTAGATGGAGAGTTACATGATAAAACAAGTAGAGTGAAATATTTATGGCAGAATCTAGGTCACATATATAGGTGTTCTATGTAAAATTATTTAAACTTTTCATAAAAAAAAAAAGAAAAAAATTGCCACTGGCAGTCCTCCTGCAGTGCCATTGAGGCAAACTTTGATCAAAATGGGCAGCAAGCAAATTTATCCAATGTTTATTTGGTACTTATCCTGGCAAAGCTGGTGCTGAGAATGATATTTTGCTGGAAGTCCATACTTAGTCTTACTCCACCCTTCACTGTGCTGGTGGAGCAGCTTCATCCTTTCCTTCTGCTTCTTATTCCAGGAGGAAGAATGTGAGCAAGTGCATCCCAATGCTCTGGGATTCATTGATTCATTGATTGACTCAATCATCTATCCTTACGTTCATCCATCCTCCACCCATTTGTCCAACTTCCCTCCATCCATTCATCCATCCATCCATCCATCCATCCATCCATCCATCCATCCATCCATCCATCCTTTCATTCTTCCTTCCTTCCATCCATATCTACTGTATTTCTGTCTTTGGTGCAAGAAATTTTAAAGGTTATCAAGACAGAATTCTGCAATTAGGAAAAAAAAAAACATGGTGTCATGGGGATGTTAACATCAAGTCACTATTACTGAAAGTTCCACTTTGACCTTGTTTATTCACTCTGTCAGACAAAATCATTTCAAAACCAGAGATGTGATATAAGATATATGAAAATATACTTGTCGGCATCTGGAACACTTCAAAAGTGGTGCTTTTGATTTTTCGTGGCTATTTCCAAAGCCACAAAATATTCTAGTCATGAATAAAAAGCCAAGGCTTTCCTGTGGGAAACTTTAGAGGAAATCTAACAAAACTTTTCTCAATTGGAGTAAACCATTATATACTACTTAAAAGCATTTTAGTAGCATATAAAACCAAGCTAAAGCCTCTGAAAATCATGAGACCAAATCAAATGTTAAGTGTAGAATAGTCCCAACTGAATGCGTCTCACCCAGGTCCTGCCAAAGGAGTTACTGCTCCCTCCAGGGCTGTCTCCTTTTTTATTGGTTTTAATTAAGTTTTACAGGATAAATTAGTTCACCATATTTGGATAACATTTGCACACACAGATGAAAAGTCTTCTTCTTTTTTTTTTTTCCCAAATAAGTACTTTATTGCTGAAATAGCAGTCTATGGGATTCAACTACTATTAAAACTCTAGTCAATAAAATGGTCCAATGTAGCAGGAGGGAGAGAAGATGAATAAGAGAGTCAAAGAGAAAAAAGCAGAGCAGAGGAAATGGAAAGGAATAGAATACAGAAGAGGCAAGAAGAGAACAGAGAAAAACCAGGGAATGTAGGTGAAGCCATAGGGCTGTAAATAAGTTGGCTCCCTTAGTAACAGCCAAATGTGGAAAACTTACTGGCAGATATCGAACAAGTCTCTGATTCTCTTTGCTGCCACTCTGTAGTCAATAAACTGCTAGTTCAAAGTTTTCCTATCTTATTGTTTGCCATTGGAAATAAAAGTGCAAGGTACTCTGTAATCCTAAGAACCAACGATCCAGATTCCCATTCTTGGCCCTTCTATATCATCTAGAATAGAAAAAATATTTCTTTTAGCTATTCAGCTTTGGTATTAAAATGCTTGGATGTTTTCCTTCATCTGTATTTACCTCAGCTCAGGTATATAATTAAAAATACAAACAAACAAACAAAAAACTTTGTTGCACCAAAGATAGAACTAGAAGCTTAGAGCCATAGGTCCTTCCACATGATGGTGCTCATCTTTCTGTTTCTTATTTTCTGTCTTAAAAACTGGAGTGGCTGTGACTGGGGTTTTAAAATGATTTGGTTGATCATACATACATATTTCTGATGGCATCACAGGATTTTAATGTTGGGAGCTATTTAAGTTACATGGTGCATTTCGGGTGTTAAAGATGAAGAGGGTATCGCAATTTGGTTATTCCTGGATGCGAACTCAGAGCTAGAGATGAAGGCACAGGAAATTTTTTAGTGAATGTTCATGTAATTGACATCTGTGTAACGAAAGAGAAGGAAGGAAGATTGGTCATAGGGAGAAGTCAGGCTGTGGTGAAGTCTCAATCAATGTCTTAGCCAACTCACAGGGCTCTGGAGCTGAGAGGACACTCCACAGCTGTTCCTTTTTCGGACCAGGGTTGGGCTTTTATGCTCCTGGATTGACCAGTCATTGGTTACTGACTCTTCTATCAAAGCAGCATACTGTTCGGTGAAAAAACTCTCTTTAGCAGAGGCACTTCCTGAATAGGGCTGACAACTGAGGTCACCAGCAGCACTCACAGCAGCTGCAGGTATAAATCCTGCCTTCCTAAAGGGGGAGTTTCTGGCACATTATGGCATTCACTACAGGGGGTATTTTTTTTAATGTTTATGTCCCCTGGTATGTGGCATCCATAATTCCGCTTGGTTCTTTGAGCCACCTCATAGAAGTACAGTTCAGTACTTTTTTCAGTCTCAGCTTGGTTCTCTGAGCAGCAATAGCTGCAGCTTCAATTTTCCTGTAGCTTATCTTTCACCTTTGGTTTGAAATTGAGGAAGGCCAATGTGTCTCGTTGGAGAAATTCCACCTGCTCTGATTCCTAGACAAGGAAGGAGCAAACTATGACGCATCAATGAGCAATGTGAAGGTTCTGGATTGGTTTCCACTAATTTTTCTGATCTGTTTGCTAGTGCAGAAATAGATGAGGGTTACTTTTCAGTTTCCTGCTCATAAAGAATGTTAATATGAGTTTCAAGTCAATTCACTGGTGGATCTATATATTTTCCTTAGAGAGCTTAAGAAAGGCTCACTAAATAATATTCTTTTTCACCCATCAATCTGTGTTAGGAAGATGTATGACTGCTATCTAAGGTGCTGTCAGTGTGTTATTTTCCATGTTCCTCTTACATGTCAAATATAAAAATACAGCCTGTCAGTGTAAGGGTGATATGGGGCATTGTTCACAGAGACTGTGAAAAATCCTGTAGTGCTCCCTGATTCATCATTTCAACAACCTAATCATTTCATAGCCCCATCTAAACAAAACAGTTAAGGGCATTCCAACTTAGAGGGTACTGAATCCGGCTCGATTCAGAAAGGAAGGAAAAATCCTAAAGAAAAGAAAAATGTTCTAGAGAAAATAAGAGAAGCCTTGTCTTAGCCTCCAATTTCAGAGTTACTGATCTTTTTCCAAAGGTTGTTTATCAGTTAATTATTCTCCATCGCACCTTGCACCCTGACATTTTGCCGAAGTGGCCGGGAGGCCTCATTAAATCAGAATTTCTACTTTCGGCTCACCTGTCACAGCTAAAGCCTCCCTCAAATGCATTGACATCGATTAATATTTAATGATTGAATAGTAGAAATATTGGCTCAGCACTTTTTTCCTTTTTTTCCCTTGAATTGGAAAAAAGAGCTTTTAGAATGGATTCTACTTTATATATACCTAGCTCTAAATTTTTACAATGAGAAATTTATGTTTCCCTAGAAAAGGAAAATGACAGTATGTGCTCCAGGAAAAAGGCTTGACTGCAATGGGGAGAACTAACATTTAATGAACACCTGGTCTTTGCTAGGTAGTGTATGAAGTAGTTTTCACAGTTCATCTCTAATACAGCACCGCTACAAGGTGGATATCATTATTTTTATTTTACAAATGAGGAAACAGGCTCAGAGAAGTTAGTGAACTTGCCTGAGGTCCTATATTCAAAGGCACAGCCAGTATTTGGATCATGACTTGTTTGCTTAAATCGCGGATACCCTTTTCAAACAATTGTTGCCTCCCTGGGAGACGAGAAACGTGAGGCCCATTAAGTCAATGCCCTAAGGATTTGACTCCAGCAATCATTTTGGGTCTCTGTGACTCAGTTTTCCCATCTGCTAAATGGGCTATAAGCTCAATCTTGAATTCTAGTTTGGGCTCTTTTAGGAAAATTTTATTCCAGAGCAAGTAGAAAAGTATATAAAAATGCTAGGAAAAATTACAAAATGTATAGGATACATTTTCAGGGAGATCTATTGTCATAACAATGGCAGTGCAGAAGGAGTATGCAAAAGGGAAAGAGTGGGCTTTGGATTCCAACAAACCTAGATGAAGTCCTGCTTCTGTTACAGTGCAGTCACCTGGGGCATGTTTTGTAACCTCTTCAAGGCTCTCTCTCCTCACCAATGAAATAGGGATAATAATTCTTTCTTCTCAGTATTTTTATGAAACATAGGCTAGAGAAAGTGTTTAAGGGGCCTAAAATCATGTTTGGCACATAGAAGGCAACTGTGAACTCACAGATTGTTGTTATTATTAATATTGTTAATATTAATATTGTTATTATTAGTATTGAAAAGGACATAGCCATTATATCAACTTTCTTTTTTATTTCCAACTTTTAAGTTCAGAGATACATGTGGAGGATGTGCAGATTTGTTACAAGGGTAAATGTGTGTCTCGAGGGTTGGTTGTACAGATTGTTTTATCACCCAGATATTAACCTCGTATCCATTATTTTTCCTGTTTCTCTCCCTCCTCCCACCCCCTACCCTCTGACAGGCCCCAGTGTGTGTTGTTTCCCCCATGTGTCCATGTGTTCTCATCATTCAGCTCCAACTTATAAGTGAGAGCATGCAATATTTGGTTTTCTGTTCCTGTTTTAGTTTGCTAAGGATAATGGTCTCCAGCTCCATCCATGTTCCTGCAAAGGACATGATGTCACTTCTTTTTATGGCTGCATAGTATTCCATGGTGTATATGCACCACATTTTCTTGATGTAGTCTATCATCGATGGGCATTTAGGTTGATTCCATGTGTTTGCTATTGTGAATAGTGCTGCAATGAACATATACATGCATGTGTCTTTATAATAGAGTGATTTCAATTTATATTCCTTTGGGTTTACAGCCAGTAATGGCATTGCTGGGTCAAATGGTATTTCTTCTTCTAGGTCTTTGAGGAATTCCCATACTGTCTTCCACAATGTTTGAACTAACTTACCCTCCCACCAACAGTGTAAAAGCATTCCTTTTTCTCCACAACCTTGCAACCATCTGTAGTTTTTTGACATTTGATAACCACCATTCTGACTGGTGTGAGATGGTATCTCATTGTGGTTTTGATTCACATTTCTCTAATAATCAGTGACATTGAGTTTTTTTTCATGTTTCTTGGTCACATGTACGTCTTCTTTTGAGAAGTGTCTGTTCTTTTCCTTTGCCCACTTTTTAATTTTCTTTTCTTTTAAATTTAAGTTCCTTATAGATCCTGGATATTAGACCTTTTTCAGATGGATAGCCAGTAAAAATTTTCTCCCATTCTGTAGGTTGTGTATTTACTCTGTTGATTCTTCTGCTGTGCAGAAGCTCTTTGGTTTAATTAGATCCTATTTGTTAATTTTTGCTTTTATTGCAATTGCTTTTGGCATCTCCATCAAGAAATCTTTGCCCATGCCTATGTCCTGAATGGTATTACCTAGGTTTTCTTCTAGGGTTTTTATAGTTTTGGGTTTTACATTTAAGTCTTTAATCCATCTTGACTTTATTTTGGTATATGGTGTAAGGAAGGGATCCAGTTTCTATTTTCTGCATATGGCTAGCCAGTTTTCTCAGCACCATTTATTAAATAGGGACTCCTTTCCCCATTGCTTTTGTCAGGTTTGTCAAGGATCAAATGGTTCTAAGTGTGCAGTTTTATTTCTGAGTTCTCTATTCTGTTCCATTGATATGTCTGTTCTTGCACCAGGACCATGCTGTTTTGGTTACTGTAGCCCTGTAGTATAGTTTGAAGTCAGGTAGCATTATGCTTGCCTCTTTGTTCTTTGTGTTTAGGATTGCCTTGGCTATTCAGGCTCTATTTTTAGTTCCATAAGAATTTTTTTAAAGTTTTTTTCTAATTCTGTGAAGAAGGTCCATGGTAGTTTAATGGGAATAGTTTTGAATCTATAAATTACTATTGGACAGTACAGACATTTTCCCAATTTTGATTTTTCCTGTTAATGAGCACAGAATGTTTTTCCATTTGGTTGTGTAATCTCTGGTTTCTTTAAGCAGTGCTTTGTAGTTCTCTTTGAAGAGGCTCTTCACTTCCCTTGTTAGGTTTATTCCTAGGTATTTTATTCTTTTTGTGGCAATTGTGAATGGGAGTTCATTTGCAATTTGACTCTTGGCTTGCCTGTTGTTAGGATATAGGAATGCTACTAATTTTTGTACATTGATTTTGTATCCTAAGACTTTGCTAAAGTTGTTTATTAGTTAAAGAAGCTTTTGGGCTGAGATGATGGAGTTTTCTGGATATGAGATCATGTCATCTCCAAAAAAAAAAAAAAAAATACTTTGTTTGACTTTTTCTCTTGTTATTTGAATATTCTTTATTTCTTTCCCTTGCCTGAATAGGAGTGGTGAAAGAGAGTAACTTTGTCTTGTGCGGTTCTCTAGTTCTTTCAGATGTGATGTTAGGTTGTTAACTTGAGATCTTTCTAGCTTTTTATGTGGGCATTTAATGCTATGGATTTCCCTCTTAATACTGCTTTAGCTGCATCCCAGGGAATCTGGTACATTGTCTCTCTGTTCTCATTAGTTTCAAAGAACTTTTTTATTTCTGCCCTGATTTCATTATTTACCCAAAAATCATTAAGGAGCAGGTTATTCAATTTCCATGTAATTGTATAGTGTTGAGTGAATTTTTAAATCTTGAGTTCTAATTTGATTGTGCTGTGGTCTGAGAGACTGTTATAATTTCAGTTCTTTTCCTTTTGCTGAGAGTTATTTTACTGTAATTTATGTGAACAATTTTAGATTAAATGCCATGTGGTGAAGAAAATGTATACTCTGCTGTTTTTGGGTAGAGAGTTCTGTAGATACCTATCAGGTCCACCCGATTGAGAGCTGAGTTCAGGTTCTATATATCTTTGTTAATTTTCTGTCTCGATACGCTTTCTGTCAGTGGGGTGTTAAAGTCTCCTACTATTATTTTGTGGGAATCCAAGTTTCTTCGAAGGTCTATAAGAACTTGCTTTATGAATCTCAGTGTTCCTGTATTGGGCACATATATATTTAGGATAGTTAGCTCTTCTTGTTTAATTGAACCGTTTACCATTATATAATGCCCTTCTTTGTCTTTTTTAATCTTTGTTGGTTTAAAGTCTGTTTTGCCAGAAACTAGCATTGCAATCCCTGCTTTTTTTCTGGTTTTGATTTACTTAGTAAATGGTCCTCCATCCCTTTATTTTGAGTCTATGTGTCTCTTTGCATGTGAGATGGATATCTTCAAGACAACAAACTTATGGGTCTTGGTTCTTTATCCAGTTTGCCATTCTGTGCATTTTAATTGGGGCACTTAGCCCATTTACATTTACAGTTAGTATCGTTATGTGTGGATTTGATTCTGTCATCATGATGCTAACTGGTTATTTTGCAGACTTGTTTATGTGGTTACTTCGTAGTGTCACTAGTCTGTGTACTTCAGTTTGTTTTTGTAGTGGCTGGTAATGGTTTTTCCTTTCTATATTTAGTGCTTCCTTCAGGAGCTCATGTAAGGCAGGTTTGGTGGTGATGAATTCCCTCAGCATTTGCTTGTCTGAAAAGGATCTTATTTCTCCCTCACTTGTGAAGCTTAGTTTGGCTGAGTATGAAATTCTGGGTTGGAAATTATTTTCTTTATGAATGTTGAATATGGCACCCAATCTCTTCTGGCTACTAAGGTTTCTGCTGAGAGGTCCACTATTAGTTTGGTGGGCTTCCCTTTGTAGGTGACCTGGCCTTTCTATCTGGCTGCCCTTAACATTTTTCTTTCACTTTGACCTTGGAGAATCTGATAATTATGTCTTGGGGATGAGTTTCTTGTGTAGTATCTTACTGGGGTTCTCTGCAGTTCCTGAATTAGAATGTGGGCCCGTCTTGCTAGGTTGGGGAAGTTCTCCTGGATGATATCCTGAAGTATGTTTTCCAAATTGGTTCTATTCTCCCAGTCTCTATCAGGAACACCAATTGGCCATAGATTTGCTCTCTTTACATAATCTCATTTTTGTCAGAGGTTTTGTTCATTCCTTTTTTTTTTTTTTCTCTATTCTTGTCTGCCTGTCTTATTTCAGAAAGGCAGTCTTCAACCTCTGAGATTCTTTCCTGTGCTTGGTCTGCTCTGCTATTAATACTTGTGATTGCATTGTGAAGTTCTTGTAGTGTGTTTTTCAGCTCTATTGGGTTGGAGATGTTCCTCTCTAAATTGGCTGTTTTGGCTGTCAACTCCTGCATTGTTTTATCGTGATTCTTAGATTCTTTGCATTGGCTTACAACCTACTCCTTTAGCTCAGCAAAGTTCATTTTTATCCACATTATGAAGCCTACTTCTATCATGTTAGCCATCTCAGCCTCAGCCTGATTCTGAACCATTTTTGGAGAGGTGTTGGAGTCATCTGGAGGAAAAGGGACACTTTGGCTTTTTGAGTTTTCAGCATTTTTGCATTAATTCTTGCTCATCTTTGTGGGCTTGTCTACCTTCAATCTTTGAGGTTGCTGACTGTGATGGTTAATATCGAGTGTCAACTTGATTGTATTGAAGGATGCAAAGTATTATTCCTGGGTGTGTCTGTGAGGGTGTCGCCAAAGGAGATTAATATTTGAGTTAGTGAACTGGGAGATGCAGACCCACCCTCATTCTGGTGGGGCACCATCTAATCAGCAGCCAGCACAGCTAGGATAAAAGCAGGCAGAGGAACATGGAAGCACTAGGCTGGCTGAGTCTTCTGGCCTCCATTTTTCTGCCATGCTGGATGCTTCCTGCCCTCAAACATCAGACTCCAAGTTCTTCAGTTTTTGGACTCTTGGACCTACACCAGTGGTTTGCCAGGAGCTCTCAGCAACAAACCAAAGACTGCACTGTTGGCTTCCCTACTTTCGAGGTTTTGGGACTCAGACTGGCTTCCTTGCACCTCAGCTTGCAGATAGCCTATTGTGGGACTTAACCTTGTGATCATGTGAGTCAATACTCCTTAATAAACCCCTTTTAATATAAACATCTATCCTATTAGTCCTGTCCCTGTAGAGAATCCTGACTAATACACTGAACTTTAGATGGTGTTTTTCTGGTTTTTGTTGTTTTCTGTTCATTTGTTTTTCTTTTAATAGTCTGGCCACTCCTCTGAAGGTGTGCTGCAGTTTGCTGGGGTTCCATCCAAACCCTAATTGCCTCAGCTTTTTCCTATACCTGGAGGTATCAACAGTGAAGACTGCAAAACAACAAAGATAGCAGCCTGCCCCTTCCTCTGGAAGCTCCATCACAGGAAGTTAGTGACCTGCTGCTGGCCCAAACATGCCTGTAGGAGGTGGCTGGAGACTGCAGTTGGGAGGTCCCACCCAGTCAGGAGGAACAGGATCAGGGACATGCTTCAAGAAGCAGTCTGTTTCTGGTTGCTTTTTGGTAAGGCAGCTGTGCTGTGTTGGGCATCCCTTCAACCCCCAATTTTTCTGGGCTCTCCAAGGTCCACAGGCTGGACTGGCTGAGATGCTTGAACAGCCAAGGTGATGGCATGCGCCACTCTCTGGGCACTTTATCCCAGGGAGAAATTAGAACTCTGTCAATTGTAGAACAGGGGTAGGGGTGGCCAGAGGCCCTGGCTGGGAGGACCCGCCCTGTGAGGAGGAGTGAGGTCCCGCTTAAAGAAGCAGTCTGGCCACAGCATGACAAAACAGCCGTATTGTGCTGGGGAACCCCTCTGTCCCTGTCAACTTGGACTCTCCAAAGCCTACAGGATGGAATGGTTGAGTTGTCCAGACAACCAAGGCAGTGGCCCACCCCAACCCCAGGCACTTCATTCCAGGGAAAGATCAGAGCTCTGTCAATAGAATATGGGTGGGATGGTTAGAGGCCCCAGCTGGGAGGTCCCACTCAGTGAGGAGGAATGGATTGGGGTTCTTCCCTAAAGAAGCAATCTGGCCACATTCTGGCAAAGCAGCTGTGCTATGTTGGGAGGACCCTTCCTTATTCAGATTTTTTGGACTCTCCAAAGCATGCAGGCTGGAACAGCTGAATCATCCAAACAACCAAGGTGGCAACATGCCCTCCTCTTGGGCACTGTGTCCCGGGGAGCAATCAGAGCTCTGTCTGTAGAATATGGGCAGGGGTGGCTGGGGGACTTTGCTGACAGGTCCCACCCAGTGAGGAGGAATGGATGGGGGTCCCACTTAAAGAAGCATATATTAATTTCATAAACGTACAAGCTCAATTTTATCATTTGTTGATAGACACCTATCAAAAAAGAAACCACCTATATTACATATAGATGAAGATACAAAGGGGTCATTTCAGTGGTTCAGTGTTCTAAGTGTAGTGATAGATTCAGGAATAGCAGGTTTCAATGGGCAGAAATGGGGTGCTTACACAGGTCTGAGGGTCAGAAAGGCCTTCTGGAAGAACTAGCTGTATTGCCTTTTAAGACATAAAGAGGGGCTTCCAGAAGTTGTGGATTGCTGGATGTCTTACAAAGTCTGTTCTCTCCTCTGTGGTGTAGAGATACAGATTTGCACATTGTTGCCCAGTATAAAACAAGATTATCCAGCCTCTCTCGTAGCTTGATGTGGCCAGTGCAACTGATTTATCATCAATGTGTAATGTGTAAACAATCTGCGGCCATTGATTAAATGAAATGGCTTATGCATTCACCTATGAATAGACATTTGAGTTGTTACACACTTGACAAAACTATGCAAATTGCATACTTTAAATAGATGCAGTTTATTGTATGTAAAGTATACTTTGATAAAGTATAAACAAAGTAATAGAAAAAGAAAAGAGCTCACTCTTCAAGTTTTCTCTGCCTTCCTTCCTATGAGCTGAGCTACAAATCTAACTGTGACTCAGATTTGAACATTAAGTCAAGAACAACATCCTAGGGGGAAGACAGAGGTGCAAAATAGTGGGAACTTAGGTCATGATAAAATCATGGCACAGAACTACCATGGCGGCTTGAAATTCTTATCTTTGGACTGATAGATGGGTATGAAATAAACATCTATCTTATTTAAGCCATTGTGTTTGGGGTTTCTTTGTTACAGAATTGTTTGTACTTTAACTGTACCACACCAGGCAATAATACCTGTATAATAACTTGGTCAATATTTTTGAAAGGATGTTCCAAGTGCCATCTGCATTAGAATTACCTGGGCTACACATTAAGAGTGCAACATTAGGGCCAGGCACGGTGGCTCAAGCCTGTAATACCCGAACTTTGGGAAGCTAAGTGGGGGCGGGGGTGGAATTATTTGAGGTCAAGTGTTTCAGACCAGCCTGGCCAACATGATGCAACCCTGTCTCTACCAAAAAAAAAAAAAAAAAGCAACATTAAACAGTAACATTAAACCAACTCCTTGTGGAAGAGAAATGCAGGAAATCTACAGTTTAAACATGCTCTTGAGTGATGCCTGTACAAACTGAGGACACAACTATTCTAGTTTATTAGCTTTCGGCTTTTTCAGAACCTGTAGAAAAGTCAGTAGATAGGGATCACCTTTTGAAGCAAGTACATTTTTGTATGAGAGGACATAAAAGTAAAGTCAGGAGCATTTTTTCCGTAGTTAGAAATCTGTGTAGGAATCGCGATTATACCCTTTTAGCTTTGCTACTCAGACTTTGATCCATGCATTGCAGCCCCAACATCATATTGGAGTTTTTAGAAATGCAGCAGCTCAGGCTCCAGTCCAGATCTACTGAGTTAGAGTCTGCATTTTAAGAAAATCCATAGATGATTCAAAAGCATATTAATCTTTGAGAAATCTTGTATATTCACTGAGGTGAAGAAATAAGTCTCCGAACCTTATTGATTGCATTGTGACATGCAATCAATAATAGGCCTGGCATTTATGTAAGTGGTGACCATGGTTAGGAATTCAGTGTGCAACCTTTAAAATAGTAGCAACAATTCTAGAAGTCAATGCTTTTTGTGACAGTGATTGTGCCAGATTTATGTACACTTAGGTGTGATGGTCCCTACCCTCGTCATCAGACCCATAGTGGATATTCTGAGATTAAAAATACCTGGTACTCAGGTCTGGGACCACCTCTATTCCATCATTACATAAATGTAATCCCTTGTCTGGCTAAACCCCCACCAAGTGACTTTCACACTCTTTAGTAATAAGAAGGCTCTTCTACCTGTCTTTTCAATTAGACACCTCTTAGTTCGCCTTCCCATGGACATTAGGAATTGTCTTGCATGTTGCCTGTAATTGTGACATGGCACACAATCAAATGTGCATATCATAGTGTGTCAGTAGATATTCCAAGTACAGTAAGTTAAAAATTTCCACTCAGGCAGAGTTATGATCCCTGTCCTAGAAATAAATGTTTGTGGGAGGCTTTTTTATCAGATCTCTGGGTGGTAGGTACTAATCGCTTTGATGCTATCCAGTAGTTTGGTTTCCACAATGAGACTGAAAGTTCCTTAAAGGCAAATGTCCTTCCTCCCTTTAATAGACTGACCAGGAAGGGACTGCCCTGGCTTATCACTGCAGGTAAGGTTTGGATGACAGGGGAAGGATCATTGCAGTTCTCTCTTCCCTTTTCTCATCGTTGGTGCTATTGGAGGACAAATTTATACACCATGGAATACTATGCAGCCATATGAAAGGATGAGTTCATGTCCTTTGTAGGGGCATGGATGAAGCTGGAAACCATCATTCTCAGCAAACTATCACAAGGACAAAAAAACAAACACCGCATGTTCTCACTCATAGGTGGGAATTGAACAATGAGAACACTTGGACACAAGAAGGGGAACATCACACACCGGGGACTGTCATGGGGTGGGGAGAAGGGGGAGGGATAGTATTAGGAGATATACCTAATATAAATGACGAGTTGATGGGTGCAGCACACCAACATGGCACACGTATACATATGTAACAAACCTGCACGTTGTGCGCATGTACCCTAGAACTTAAAGTATAATAATAAAAAAAAGAAATCTTATTTGGCATTGAGGTGAAGAATATCAACTTAACACGAATTAGTCTACTGTTAGGAATAATAACAATTTTCACAACTATTAACCATAATAAGAACCTATCATTTATTGAGCTTTTCATTTCATTTTTATTTTTTTGAGATGGAGTCTTGCTCTGTTGCCCAGGTTGGAGTGCAGTGGTGTGGTCTCAGCTCACTGCAACCTCCATGTCCCAGGTTCAAGTGATTCTAGTGCCTCAGCCTCCAAAGTAGCTGGGATTACAGGCATCCACCACCACATCCGGCTACTTTTTGTATTTTTAGTAGGGACAGGGTTTCATCATTTTGTCCAGACTGGTCTCGAACTCCTGATCTCAGGTGATCTGCCCATCTCAGCCTCCCAAAGTGCTGGGATTACAGGAGTGAGCCACCGTAACTGACCATTGAGCATTTTCTAAGAACTTTACACATATAACCCCATTGAATTATCCAAAATATCATGAAAAATTAAGAAATGAAGGCTCAGAAAAGTTAGGTAATTTGTTCAAGATAGCTTAGTCAGTGAGTTGACCAGCTGGTGTTTGGCTCTGGAATTGTCTGATTCTAAATCCTCTTCTTTTACGTACTAAGATCTGACCTCTCCAAACAGGCCATCCAAAACCAGGAACACTAAAGCTGATTACCAATTTTGAGGTATAAAGCCAATGAGAATTCAGTGAGTTAAGTAAGATGTCACAATAAATCAATGCAAGATGCAAGATGGTGTGGGTAAAATCTGAAGGTGCAGGTTAATGTTCACATGCAGTGGACACTCACAGGAGTTTGGTTTCCTGGGTCCATTTCCACCTCTTACCAGCACCTTAGTTTCTATGGGGAATTACTTCTTCCCCTTAGCATACTATATGGTGGGATCCTAATCAGGAGCCCTGATGTCCCAGAGCAAAAAAGTAGGCATGTGATCTAAAGCCACCTGGACACTTACTCTCTAGAATTTGACTCTTGAACAAAATAACAAGCATATGGTGCATGATTAAAGTTTCATTACCCTGGAAGATGACCCGACTGTTCCTGCTGTGGGTTCATTCCTCTGGTTTCTGCAGTCCTTGATTCCCAGTTCCTAGTTTGTCATTTCTCCTGTCACTTTCAAACTCGGTCTCCAACTTACTAGTCAACTCTCTGAGCTCCCAGTATCCTTTCCATATATTTCCTCTTACTTAAGTTAGCCCAAGTCAATTTCTGTTGCTCATACCAGAGAACCCTGATTGTTACCAAAGAACCTTGATTGACACACTACAGTTGTATTTTATCCACTCCTTGTACCTTTAAGAGTAAGTAGGTCAGGGGTATTTAAGGAGACTTACTAGAGACATAGAAGTGAGATTATATTTGCTCTTCTGTGTCTTCCACACAATACTGAAAAACAATGAGTCTTATTGCTTTATTAGCAATAAATAAAAGTAAATTAACTTCTAGGGAGTAGGTAGGAATTTTTGAAAGCAGAGTATGGGCTGAAGCCAGGGAGCTTCAGGTTGAATAGCAAACCTTCTCTACCTAGTATTCAATGACACACTCTTTAATTTAGTATATATGTACTTAAAATTTCCTACTGAACAAAGTTTCAATTTTAAAAATATCAAAATAAATACTTAAAAGGCATTTCAGTGATCTGAAGTACCTTATCCATCAAAATAATCAAAATTGAATTTCTGACCATTGGTTCATACTCTGCATTGTGTCTTCCAGTTGGATATCTGGACAAAAAGGTCAGTCCTTGAATAATGAGTATAATCGGAGAGTCAGAATAGCATGCAGTGAGGCATAGGAGAAATTTCCTTCTCAGCCAGCAGGATCATTGTAGATGAAAGCCTACAAAGTTCTGGGTTAAGAGTAGAAACTATGCCTGTCACTGAGTATGTCAGCTGTGATATAAAAAGGAAAGTCAACTGGTATCCAAGCCCACAAAAAAAGGGACTGAAGGCAATTCACATGCTTTGTCTATTGGAGAGAGAAATCCATACAAATCTTTCCTTGTTGAAGGAAAAACAAATAGAAAAATAAAATTAAATATGAGAGAATATTAAACATAGTGCACCACAAAGAAAGAGTGCATTGGCCTAAGTACATATAAGAGGAACAACCCTTGGAAAATGATTTGTTCCAGTAAACCAAAGAGAATATTAGAAAAATGAGTCATTAGCAATAGAATGCAATACAACCAGACCTTGTGAAAAGCAGAAAATTATAACAAAAAATTGGATGAGATGAGAAGGAAGATTCCTGAGTGAACAAAAAGGACTTCAAGAACACCAAAAATGAAATAGCAGTATAGAAATGAATAGAAGCAAAGAACAGAGTAGATACTGTAGAAAAGCAAATCAATGATGCATTGAACTAACTCTAGAACTCTAACAAAATGCAGAGGGAGGGGATAAAAAGATAAAAATGATGAAGAAAGAGATGGTAGCTATATGAGGCAGAGGGTGAGATGAAATCTAATGACTTTACATGTTCAAGAGGAGAAAACCAGAGCAAGTGGAGATGAAGCGATAATCAAAGACATATGGCAAGTAAAAGGAAATTGTCTGAGTCATACAAAAACTTAAGTATCCAGAACAGAAGGATTCACTGTATGCTAGAAAAAAATCAAAGAGAAGAGAACCACATTTGAACATGACTGGCCAAAATGTTTGAATTAGAAGAATAAAAATAAATCCTACATTCTCCCAGGCAGAAAGAAAAATGTTGCCTCCAAAGGCTGACCTTAACCTTTCTGTAATAGCAAATGCCAGAACTGGAGAAAAGTCTTCATTTTCTTGGGAGAAAAGTTTGTAACCAAAGAATTTTAAAGCCATTCAGATTGTATTTCCCATGTGACAGCAACAGAAAGACCTTCACCATTGTTAAAAGGCTCAGAAACAACTCACTAATGGAAGCCTTCTTTATTTAGAAATATGTAAAATATACCATGAACATCCAAGAGATGAAAATAATGAAGAAAAAGAGAAATTCTTGGCACTGTGCTGAGTAAGTCACACTGCATGCTAAACTCAATAATAAAATGGATTTTGTAATTCAAAGCCAAAAGGGGTTATGGGGCTAGGGTTAGCCTTGCAGTTTCCCTGCATTCATTTACCTTTGCCACTTTTTCAGCACCAGATGTAACTCATGAGCTGTATCATTTACCCCACTGCCCTCCCTTTCAGATGAAAACTCTTGTAGTATTCACATTACTCTCCTCTGTAAGTGCTTGTTAACAATGGATGACCTATGTACAATGTTGGGTCAGAGAGCCTGGAAAATGATGAAACAAAGAATTGCTTTTGTTCTACATAACAGCAAAGTTGCAAAGAGCTATATTCTGGCCGTTTTCAATGTCAATGAGCTTGACTAATGGTGTTCTGTATTTCTCAAACATATATTGAATAACTTCAATCATTGGGATTAATCTGGGACATAGTATAAACAACCCAGTGAAAAATTTTGTCACCATGGCCCTCTTCACAGCTGCTTTTTACTTTAACTATATAAAACAATTATGGCTACTAAAATTCCATGAGGAAAATGCAGCTAAATGTTAATAATATTAACTAGTGGGTGGTGTGATTTAAGGTAATTTCATTTTTTCTTACAATTTGCTGTAGTTTATCATAATTGAGGATATATTACTCTTATACTTAGGAAGGAATTGAATAACAAACCACAATACTCAAAGGATCCAAAAAGGCAACTCACAAGCAGAAAACTGACTGACTAGTAAACATACGAAAAAATACTCTGCCTCATTAGTAATAAAATACATTTAACAGAAAACCACAATAATGTATCTTTTCATCCCCATCAGCACTGGCAATCATTTAAAAGTTTGGCTACACCTGTAATGTTGAAGGTGGGGAGATACAGGAACTCTCATACCCTACTGGTGAGAAGATACATTAGCACCACCACTTTAGAGTTGAATATTGCAATATCTAAGAGAGTTGCCAATTTACATATCTATAAGCTGGCAATTATAATTTTAGATAATTGCTCATTGCTTATGTATTAGTCTGTTTTCACACGGCTATAAAGAAATACCTGAGACTGGGTAATTTATAAAGGGAAGAGGTTTAATTGACTCACAGTTCCTCATGGCTGGGGGGGCCTCAGGAAACATACCATCATGGCAGAAGGGGAAGCAGGCACGTCTTACATGGCAGGTGAGACAGGGAAGTGCGCACAAAGCAGGAACTGTCAAACACTTATAAAACCATCAGATCTTGTGAGAACTCACTCACTATTGTGAGAACAGCATGGGGGAAACCACCACCATGATCTAACCACCTCCCACAAGGTTCCTCCCTCAACACCTGGGGATTACAATTCAAGATGAGATTTGGATGGGGACACAAAGCCTAATCATATCAGCTTATAATGACAAAAATTAGATACAAAATCCATAAACAGAAAAGAATCAGTACAAAGTCTGTAGTATACTCTAAACTGTGGTTACTATAACCAAACATGAGCTACATAAAACAATATGGGAAAACCCCAAAAACATAATAGTGAGAGAAGAAATGCAAGGTACAAAGGAGCATTTATAGTACAATTTCCAATTTTAAAAGTTTCAAAACATTAAAAACCAACCCCTCAGCCCCTATTTTGTTTATGCACATAAACATATATAGTAAGACTATAAAAGCATTCAAGGAAATCATCAATTCAAGATGGTGGTTATTTCAGGGGAAGGAAGGGACTTGACTTTGAACAAGGTTATCACAAAGAGTGTTGGCAGTTCTGCAAAGTTGGAGTTTTTTTCCTTGGAAAAACATAAACATCGAGGCATGTATGTGAATCTATTAATATCTGGCAAAGCGTATAGTAGGTATAATTTTATTTGCAAGATATATGTTATAATAAAAATGAAAATAAAATATTAATAATGCATTTTATTTATAATATATTTTATAAATATAAAATAAAGTCTGCGTTTACAATTTAACATGCTATCTGATCACAAGCAGATAAAATATTTATGATATAAAGCCTGAAAGGAAATAAAAAGGAAATCAAATACTGGTTATATCTGAATGATATATGTAATTTCTTTGCTTTCTTTTATTTTTCTATATTTTCAAAATTTTCATTATGAGATTACATTATTTTTTAATTGAAAACTTTTGAAAACTTTACAAAAGTGTGATTAAAAATGTCGGCTTGGGCCTTATGACATAGGGTCTTGAATGTCATATTAGGTTTTTAGCTTTATGATACAGGCTATCATTTCCCAAACTGTGTGCTATGGAACACTAGTGACTCTTGATGTTGCTGGGAAAAAGAGTTCCACGGTTAATAAGTTTAAAAATGATGGGTCTCATGCTCCCTGTTTCAAGAAGCACAATAGACATTTCTACATTAAAGGCTCCAAGAAGTTCTACAGTTGAAAAAACCCGCACACAACACAACAAAAACTTATTTGCATTTGCTTAACTCTGTGTCTCCCAAATACATATAATTACAGATCCCTTTAACAAGGAGTTAATTTATTATCATCTAAGGGATATTATCTTCAGGAGACATGATTTGTGAAACTTCTTAGTTAGAAAAATCTCCAAAACATCATACAGACAGTGGCATGATGAAAGGAGAGATTTTGGAGGTTGAAAGTGGCAGTGTTGGGTAGGAGAGATTGGAGGTGATGGAGGCAGGATACAAAGAGGCCAAGTGGGCAATAATTGCAGTAGTTGGTTAGTAGGTGATAAGGGCTTCAGCACAGGACTGATGGCCTCAGTGAGCCTTCACCAAAATTATGCTTCTGGCACACAATAAACATTTATTTCTCATGTGTTATAGACCTGCTGGGATTCAGCTGGTTTGGCTCCTGAATAAAGGTTGAAACAAAGTCTGTTCCACATGTCTCCTTGTCCTTAAACAAGAGGTTACCTGAGACCTCTTTTCCCTATGGAAACATGCAAACCTGTTTCAAGTCTTGTATCCTATCAGTTAACATCCTATTGGTCAAAGCAAATCACATGGATGGCCAAACCCAAGTCAAGAGCTGTTGCACATTGCTTATCATGAAGCTGAAGCAAGACAGGGCTAAGCTTAACATCAAAGGGGTGGGGAAGTATATTCCTCCCAGGAAACTAGGAATAGGGGAGGAAGTGAATATTTGCTGAACAGCAATATAATCTATAACCCTGTCTCTGTCTATAAAGTGAAAAAAACACTTGCTAGATTGTGGAACTATGTATATGTGGAGTCCATCAGTGTGGATTCCATTTCTAAAAGGCACCCAGAACACCATGAAATGACGGGATTCAGCATGGCACAAACCTAAAGATAGTAGTATGAAGTCTGACCCTATTGTAGCTTCTCTTTTCTCCAGGTGTCATAACAAGTGAGTGAGCATGTAAAGTGTCTGGGAATTCCTGAGAAGAAAATTACTAAGAAATTAAAACAGGATTGTAAGAGCTTAGCCCAAATCACTGTGCGTGGCAAAGATAACCAGATGAGTAAAAAGCTCCTCATTCACATTTTACACAGCTTTCCATTAACTGATATTTAGTATTCAGAGACATGACACAGTCTAGAGTTCAGAGAATAGTTTCAATCCCCAAGGGAAAAATAGGAATAATTTTGAATATTTTGAAATAATGTGATTAAAACATAGGATCAAACAACCTGTCGCCTTTTTATATCCTTAACATTTTTATTCCCAAATGATCTGGTGCTCACTGCATTCTACGTTTAATACTCATAAAGATCATGTTCTATGGATTTTTTCCAATTGCCATCTCTATATTTTAACTATGTCAACATGATATATAGGCAACCCTTCCTACTTGGAATAACAATATTTTATTGTTTCTTCCAAAAATTAACAATAAAATATTTTTCAGATTTCTATTTACTGGCTGGAAATTTTTGAAAAGCACAAGGCTTGTGACCAATTGTGCTGCAGGAGAATTGTAAAATGAAGCAATGACTAGAAGGAAACAGCAAAGAGGGTGACCCATGACAATTGTGAAAATGGCAACATTTGCTCCTGGCCTTTGGTTCTCAGGAGTACTCTAGCCCTTCTCATTGTCACAGGCTCAATGACCTCGTGGTCTTCATTCTGGCTCTGGGGGCAGGGAATCTGAAACTCATTTCTATCATGGTATAAGTGACTGATAAGAACTCCTGCTTGAAACATGAAAGAGAAAATCTACAATGAACACTGAATATCAGGAATGGTAGGAAGGGATGCATTTTGGAGGGTGGGGACTGTCTCAGTGCCCATAACATCCCTTTAGGACAGCACCAGACATGTTCTACCTGTAGAAATACATACCTATACAAAATGGTTAGTGTGCCACACTGTGGCTATAAAGAGCACTTAATATGTGCTACTAAAGAAAAAAAAGGAAAGAAAGGGGGCATGAGACAAGATATTCTAGATTTACACTACATCTCTTCTATGGAGTGTGATCCTATTATTTTAAAAATTATAACAACATAAAAACAAAATTCACAGGATGACGGAGATGTGAAGCATTGAGAGATGAAGTGTCAAACAATTATTATTAACACTTAGTACTCAATCTTATATCTGTTGAGTCCCACCTGAGGAGTTAGCCATGGACAGAGATTCTTCTAGAGACCAGTAACCATGTTGTGTAGGTTAAACTGTTCATTGCTATCCATCTGATATTTAGTCCTAGGTTAATAACAATTATTGGCAACAATAATGATGATGATGATAGCTATCATTTACACAAAACAATCTTAAGAGCTGTGATGGTTAATTTCATGTTTCAACTTGAAACATGAAGGAAGATAAAGACTAAGGAAGACACATATAGCTGGTAACACACTATTTCCGGGGCTTTCTGTGAGGGTGTTTGTGGAAGAGGCTACCATTTGAATGAGTAGACCTAGTAAGGAAGATTGGCCTTCACAACTTGAGTAGACATCATCCAATGTGTTGATGGCCCAAGTAGAACAAAATATGGAGGAAGAATGAATTTGCTCTCTTTGCTTGAGTTGGGACATTCATTTTCTCCTGACCTTGGACATGGGCATTTGCGGTTCTCTAACCTTCAGATTCAGAGCAGGACTTACATCATCAGCCCTTGGTGTTCTCAAACCTTTGGGTTTGGACTAGGACTTCATCGGCTCCTCTGGTTCTCAGTCCTTCATGTTTGGATTGAAACTATACCCTCAGTTTTCCTCCAGCCTTTTTACTCTAATGTGCAGACAGCAGATTGTGAGATTTTTCAGCCTCCATAATTACATAAGGCAATTCCTCATAATAAATCTCTTTCTGTATGTTTATAATATATCCTATAGGTTCTGCCTCTATGTAGAACCCTCATACAAGAACAAATTACCATAGTTTTGATTTAATGTCTTCTAGTTTCTATCATTAATGAGAAAGATGAATTGTAGATGGTCTTCACTTTTTAGGTCTCAATTCTATGCCCTTATTTATTTGACAAATATTACTGAGCAGCTATTCAGTGTAAGCCTTTGTTATGTAAACAGAATAGGTTCATTGCCAGATGCACACAGCAAGTCACTACGCTGAGACACTGGGTTGCAGCAGAGAAAGAGGTTTCACTATAAGGTCATCAAATGAGGAGATGGCAGGGAACCTCAAATTCATCTCTCTAAGGAATTTAGTGTTAGGGTTTTTAAGGGTTTTGGAGTTGGCTGAAGAGTGATCATTGATTGGTTGAAGAGTGCAGGGTGAAGTCAAGAAACAGGGAGATGAATCAGCTGTATTATCATGCTGATCCCATTCATCTGTGGAGATCTGTGGGAGTTGCTGGAATTTGGGTCTGAAAAACATCTAAAGCAATCATTAAAGAGAAGCCTTATGATTCCAGTGTCAGAGTCCTATCTATAAGAAAACTGGGGATGCAAATGGTCAGAATCATTCCATGCAAGGAAATGATAAGTTCAAGATGGTGGTTATCTCTGGGGAGTGAAGGAAGGGACTTGACACTGGACAACGGTAACAAAGGGGGATGGCAGTTCTGCAATGAATTTTACACATTGAGTTTTAGCCACAAGGAAGTGGGCCAAAGTACAGCCAGATTAATGCTTAATTATAACTATATTTCTGCCCAGAATCTGGATGCAATTCTTGTCAATCCTGTGTGGATAGTTTCAGTCAGGTGCTGTGGAAAACGCCATACCAAAAGGAAAAATACACAATCTTTTCTCACCACAAAAATACAACATATATATATGTATGGATACATATACATCCTACTTATATATGTAAAATATATAACTTAATTATATTTTTTATTTATTTATATTATATATATACATAATTTAAATGCTATAAGACAAATGTATCAAAAATGCTCAGATATTCAAGAGAGAGAGGCATTATTGGTTGGAGTGTGCAGGGGAGAAAGAAGAGGAACAGGGAGAAGGTTTCTTGTAAAGGGAGCTTTGGGGTGGGGCTGGAGGGATGGTAAGGCACTACAACGTAAGGAAGTTGTCTAACAAAGAATACAGAAAAAGGAGACATTTTTGTCCAAAGGTGGCAATTCCCACTTGGCTGCATTGCAGGTTACATGCATCAGGAATAGAGGGAGTAAAAGTCAGGGAGTTAAATTGGGAGCAGAGCATTGAAAATTTTGAATCTCCAGATAATGAGATTAAACTTTATTTACAAGGTACTAGCAAGTCACAGAATCTCTTTAAGCAGTTGTTTGGCATGATGTGAGCTGCACTTTGTGATAATTACTCTGGCATCATGGGTAGGATGATTTGGACAGGAAAGAGTGCGAGAGCAGCTTCAGGCTTCAGGCCACAGTAGCACAATAGATCAGGTCAAAAGAAAACATGGGCCTGGCCGGGCGCAGTGGCTCACGCCTGTAATTCCAGCACTTTGAGAGACCGAGGTGGGCAGATCACCTGAGGTCGGGAGTTTGAGACCAACCTGGCCAACATGGAGAAAGCCTGTCTCTACTAAAAATACAAAATTAGCCGGGTGTGGTGGCGCATGCCTGTAATCCCAGCTACTCCGGAGGCTGAGGCAGGAGAATTGCTTGAACCCAGGTGGTGGAGGTTGCAGTGAGCCAACATCGTGCCATTGCACTCCAGCCTGGGTAACAAGAGCGAAACTCCATCTCAAAACAACAACAACAACAGCAAAAACAAAACAAAACAAAACAAAACAAAACACCCAAAAAACAAAAAACATGGGCCTGAACAAGGAGATAAATAATAAGGGATAGAAGTGAATAAATTTTTTTAGATGAAGAACTGATGAGGAGGTTGGGAGGCCACTGGGAGGGTATCAGTTGTGGCTTATTTTTTGAATCCCCCCAAATTCCCGTAGACCAGGGTTTGACATTTAGACTGGATAATTTTTGACACCACTATTGACATTTAGACAGGGTAATTTTTAGTTGTGAAGAATTATCCTGTGCATGTTTAACAGCATCCCTGGTTTTTGTCCACTAGATGCTAGTATTACCTCTCCTCCAGCGTGAAAGTCAAAACTGCCACTGACATTGGTTAATTCCTTTGGGGGACAAAGTTATCCCCAGTGGAGAATCACTGCCCTATATAAGACAAATAGAGCCACTATGATAAAAAATTAAAAAAAAATCCATAGACAATATATATTCATATCTACTATCTATCTATCTATCTATCTATCTATCTATCTATCTATCTATCACTAAATGTTAAGATATTTCCAAAGACTCCAAAATATGAGGGATTAGAAAAAAGCCCTGAGAGCCATCAGACATGCACAGTATCAGCATCTTTGTAGAAGGAAGTAAAAGAAAGGCAATGTGAGTTGTGAGGATTCTGATACCAGAGTACTCCATATTTCTTATAGATATATACTGGAAAATGACTGAACTGGGTAAGAGTCTTGCAGGCTCTGAGTCATGGGTGAGAACAAGGGGACCATGTTCCATAGGATCTAATGGTGATGGAGTAATCTGGGCCCTCTAAGCCGTTGATGATAACAAGCCAACCTTCCCCTCCAAAAGAAACTGTTAGCATGAGCTTCATATTGAGAAGAACAGGGACAAAAAGAGCAGGAAAAAAAGAAAAAAGAAAAAAAGAAAAGTTCAGATGAAAAGGAGTTAGGGAATAGAAGAGAGCGATTCCACAAAATGCAAGCCTATGCATATTTAAATTACTGTAAGGTAAGAAACAGAAGAGGGAGTCCTAGAGTCATGAATCTAGAAAAGTTATTTTGCCCATTCCTCCCTCCTAAAAGTACACAAAAACTCATTTACTTAAGCATGAGCAAAGGAAAAAGTATGCAGTCTCAGAAGAATGAGAAGCAGAATTAATTCCCTATGACCTGGGAGGCACAAAGAAGGACATGCCTGCAAAAACAGATGAAGACTGAAGCCCAGTATTTCAAAATGAGCTAAAATAAACCAAGCTAATGGTAGAAGCTGTGACAAGAAATCACAAATGGAATAACTCAGAAATGAGGTGATAAAGGAAGATTTAAAATAAGAGATTACGTAAGCTGAGAAAAAACTAGAAATAAATAAAATCATTTCACTAAAGAAGTTGAGCCAAGAGGAACACAAAAGCAAATAAACAGAATAATGCAATGAGAGAAATAGAACATGGAAAGAAAGAAAAAAAATTAAATCAAAATGATGTAAATAAAGTGTTATGAAATAAAGCACCTGAGAGAAAATGATGGTTTAGAAATTTCAACATATGTCTAATATAGGGGTTCCTAACCTAGGGTCCTTGGATGTCAGGATTTATGGGTAAAATTTAGGTGGTGCAATGAACTTGGTTAAGAAATATATTATGCATATATTTTTACTACCTCTGGCTGAAATTTAATGTTTTTCTTTAATTATCAACATATGCATTAAACCACAGTAGTATTGACAGTATCTATGATTTTATCACCAAAAATAATCACAAAAGTCAAAATGCCAAATTACAGTTTGGAAAAATAGCTCCAAATACCATTGATGCTCATCACTTTTTAAGATTTGTAGTTGTTAACTATATTTATATCTTATTAAGATCTGTATCTCATTACTTAATAGTTAATAAAGAAGTTAATATATTACTGCAACATAATTTTAAATTATTTTGACAACTGTATTTCAATATAATTAGTCTCCTTTGAAATGCTGTATGTTCTCCTTTATACATCTAAAAATATTATTCTGTGAAACACTCCATTGTTTTTGCCAGACTGCTGCTTCCACGATACAACAAATTTGGTAACTACTGTTATATAAAAGGAATCTCTGAAGAGAAATTATAATTTGAAAACTTTCTTAAAATAAAAACAATTAGAAACTATGTATTAAGGGGACTTGAAATTTGACCCATAATGGCCAACACCATCCTTTAAAGAAAATATCTTTAGGCTATCCCACCAAAAAGATAAGTAGAAAGAAAATTATATTGTCATCAGAATTTTTAACAGCCATACTTTTAGGGCTAAAAATATTATAGTAATATATTTAAGATACTCACAGAAAGAAAATGTCAGCCAAGAATCTTATGTTCAGCCAAACTGACCTTTAAGTACAAAAAGCCTATGGTCAACTGATATCAACATGCGAAAACACAGAGAACGTTGTTCTCTTGTTCTCATGTGCTCTTCTTAAGGAGTCTACCAAACCACAATGAAATAAGAATGGATGTAAGAGCAAGTGTTCACAATTTTTATGGCACTTAAAATAAGAGATTACATAAGTTGAGAAAAAACTAGAAATAAATAAAATCATTTCACTAAAGAAGTTGAGCCAAGAGGAACACAGAAGCAAATAAACAGAATAATGCAATGAGAGAAATAGAACATGGAAAGGAAGAAAAAAAAATCAAATCAAAATGATGTAAATGAAGTGTTAAAAAATAAACTACATGGGACATTTTTTATAAAGTACATGACATCCAAGTACATGAATCATTTCTCAAGTAATTTGTTTTCATTGTATTTTACAAAAGTATTTTTCCATAAAAGATTGTTATAAAGTTTTAAAAAATCCCTGTACTAAAATATGAGCTTCATACAACCAAATTTACTGAAAGCATGGGTAAAGAACATTAAATATCAATTTGCCTGTACAATCAAGACCAAAAATACACTATAAATGAGTCAGTCTAGTATGTAATGTCTACATGCTCTGACAATATAGATAATGACTATGTTTTAAATGAGGGAATGAGGAATAAGGATATTATATTAAAGTTGGCTTCTAGTTTTGCCCACTGAAAAGGCCTAGAAACAGTGATCAAGTTATTAATAATAAGCATACGTGTCATGCAAGTTGTAGTCTTTAAACGCTATTTCCTACTCCTTGGATGTGGATGGTTGCAAATTCAGGCAGAAATGTGTACGATGAGCCTACAGTGCACCAGAGAACAAGGAAGCAATCAAAGGTTGCTTGACTAAGCTTGTGTCAAAAAGAGTCAGCAGCTAAGTTGAAGAGGCTCACAGTGGCCAAAGATGGGGTAATTACTCCAGAGAGTGTATTCTGATGAATTCGAACACATCGGATAAGATTAATTCCTTGAGTTCACAGATATATAAGCAAATAAAACAAAATTATTGGTCAATTTTGAAGCTTGCTAGGAAAAAAATTTATTATTTTTTAAACCAATAAATAAAGATAATTAAGCTATCCTGTCATTTTTATATGACCTGTATCTTAGAGCAGGGGTCCCGAATGCCTAGGCCACAGAGTGTTACCAGTCCATGACTGGTTAGGAACCGGGCTGCACAGCAGGAAGTAAGTGGCAGGCAAGCAAGTGAAGCTCCATCTGTATGTAGATCCCCCCTCCATCTCTTTCATTACCACCAGAGGTCTGCCTCCTGTTGGATCAGCATCAGCATTAGATTCTCATGGGAGTGCAAATCTTATTGTGAACTATGCATGTGAGGAATCTGGATGGTACACTCCGTATGAGAATATAATGCCTGATGATTTGTCACTGTCTCCAATCACCCCCCAGATAAGACCATCTCATTGCAGGAAAACAAGCTCAGGGCTCCCACTGATTCCGCACTATGATGAGGTCCACAATTATTTCCTTATATATTACCATGTAGTGATAGTAGAAATAAAGTACACAATAAATGCAATGTGCCTTAATCATCCCAAAGCCATCCCCACCTTCCCAGTCTGTGGAAAAATTCTTTCACAAAACCGGTCCCTGGTGCCAAAAAGGTGAGAATTGCTGTCTTAGAGTAGCCAGATAGTTGATAAAGTAAAACTTCTCTTTACCGAAATACTCTAGATAACAAATATACTAAGAAAGCAATGAGATAATTAAAATATCGCCATTTTATAACCTCTAGTATGTTGCTGAATCTGGCCAATGATCATCAGTGGCTGTTAACATCACAAAAAGTGTGACAATAAGACACTATGTGCTCTCCGGTGGAGGTATATAAGAATATCTATGAGATATTCTTTCCAAATAGGCTGGTCATCTCTCTCTATATGACTACCATTTTACAAGAAATACAGGTTACAGAGGAGGATATTCAATGATACCAAGGGGATGCATTCAGTATAATACAGATTGAGGTAAACTCTGTCCAATAAATTGTCGTTTCTTCAACAATAACTAAAAGGACCAAAAAAGATGAAAGAGATTAAGGGAAACTTTGACTTTAAAAAGATATAAGGTACATATCAATGAATTACAGTGTAAGCATTATTTGCATTTCCTCCAAGAAAACATTTTTAAAATGAACAGAGAATGTGAAAACTGCTGACTAGATATGATATTAAGAGATCATTGTGTATTTTGGGTACTTTATATAATGGTTTAGTTTGAAGAATCTTAGTCTTTTAGAGATATTGTATTCATTGAGATTTCTCTGGAGAAACAGAGGTAAGAGGACATATATAGAGACAGCAAAAAATTTATTATAAAGTGTTGACTCACTCAGTTATTGAGCCTGAGCAGTCACATAGTGTTCCTTCTGCAAGCTGGAGATGCAGGAAATCTAGGGCTACAGTTCAAAGGACTGAGAGTCAGAGAGCTGATGATCTAGATTCAGTCCAAGTTTAAAGGTCTGAGAACCAAGAACACTGAGGGCAGGAGAAGATCTATGTCCCAGTTCAAACAGTCAGGCAGACAGCAAATTCACCCTTCCTCTATTTTTTGGGCTCTATTCAGACCCTCAGGAGGTTGAATGATACCCAGCCACATGGGGAGGGAAATTTGCTTAACTCACTCTGCAGATTCCAATGCTAATCTCCTCTGGAAACACTCTAACAGACACACCCAGAAATAATGTTCAACCAACTTTCTGGACATTCCAAGGCCAGTCAAGTTGACCCGTAAAATTAACCATTGCATACACTTAAGTATTTGCAAATAAATAATGTGCTATCTGAGATTTTCTTCAAAATATTTCAGGGTGTTGGTGGCAAAAATATGGAAGAAAAGAAAAAAGACTTGAGGTAATAATTGTTGAAGCTGGGCTATAGATACATGGAAGTTCATTTTACTATTTTCTCTTATTTTCATATCTTTGAAATGTTCCCTGACAGGAAGCTTAAAAAATGATACGATATTATGGTACTGGTAGGCTCAGCTAAATTACTAGCTGGTATTTGATACTACAAACTTTATAATTATTTTATTCTGAGAAAATATTAAGGATATATAGTGTAGGTATGAGATGAAGAGGAAAGGGCCAATAATTATTCAAAGTTTTCTAGACTAGATTATTAGGGGAAAAGTGATTGAGAATAAAAATGAACATGAAAGAAAAACAAAAATTTAGAAAAGGATCTATCTTGTGGGAGTCAGATGATGTGAGCTTTGGGTACATTAAATTTGAGAGCTATGGCCACCAGACAATGAGAAAAACACATCTGAAGTGCGTTGGAAAGGTCAGCGCTAGAAAGGTAGCTTGGAGACTTAACTATTCAGACAGCAGAAGCCTCTGGTGCATACGACTCCACTGAGACAGAGATTGTAATATGCTATAGTTTGAATGTGTCTCCCTAAAAGCATATGTTAGAAACTTAATTCCCAATGCAATAGTGTTGAAAGATAAAGCCTAATGGGAGGTGTTTAGGTCATGAGGGCTCCACCCTCATGAATGGATTAATGCCAATTATAAGAGGGCTTGAGGCTGCAAGTCCTATCTTTTGCTGTTTCTCATGCATGCTGTCTTGCCCTTCTGCTTTCCACTATGGGATGACAGAGCAAGAAGGTCCTCATCAGATGCAGAGTCCTTGACCTGGGACTTCCCAGCCTCTAGAAATGTAGAAAATAAATCTCTGTTTTTAAAAATAAATTACCCAGTCTCTGGTATTCTGTTAAAGCACAGAACAGACTAGGACACAATGAAAGTAGGGAAGGCTGGTAAGATCAGCAACTTTGGGAGTCCCTATGTACAGCGGGTGAAGAAGAGACAGGGAGGAAGACCAAGACACCAAAACCCAGGGAATAGATGAGATTTACAATGAAGCGCATATCAAGAATGTCACAGTTATAGAAAGATTAAATAGAATGCCAAAGGAGAGAACACCACTGGACTTAGCAATGAGGAAGTTACCAAGGATTTCTGAGAAAGCAACTGGGCAGTCGAAGGAGATGTTATACTGTAAGGAATTCCACTGGAGATCATGACATGAAAGTGATGAGGTAAACTCCCTCAAAAAGTTTACTAGGGACAGCAAAGGAGGTACAGGAAAGCAACAAAAATGCCAGCAAAACTAAGAATGGGGAAGACCAGAGCACATTTCATAGACAGTGGAGGAAGCCCTGTGTAGAATCTAACAATAGAATTCTTCCTTCTAACAATAGAAGGGAGAGAAAGTGATGAGGGTGATAGAGAGAAGACCTGAAATGAGAGATCTTTAAAATCTTCCCACTCTCATATGTCATTCTGTCCCTGAAAAATTTTTTGGCCACTTGGTCTGGGTAATTAAGGCATTTACCACTTCTAGGGCAAGAAACATTGAAAGAGAGGCCCTGTGTTGTTTGGAGTGACTAGAATGGGTGGAAATGAATTAATGGGTGAAGTTACAGCAGACCCCAGTCCTCCTTGCTCAGACTGTCCCATTTTCAGAAGGCTTTCCCTGTGATTGCTGCCGTATATTATGAGTGTTAAATCAGCCTGAATGATGGTCTACGTATATGTGTTTATGAACCGTGGTCCTCTGGCAATTGACAGCATAGAAAAGACACTGTCTTAGCTTTTAAATAGGTTAGTTAGGTTCAGGAAAGAAGGCAGCAATTCTTAGAGCTCTCGAAAGACTCAAATTCATACACCATTGAGTCCTACTCCTGAGGAAAGAAACACTACTCTTCTTTGATGCTATGAAGTTCACAATTATTTCTCTCTGAGATGTTAAGGGCTATCTAAACACATAATGTGCATTTCATGTTCTTAGACGTTGTGTTTCAGGCACTGCTACTTTGAATATCCAACAATTTTAAATCAAGATTTTTTTTTTTTTTTTTTTTTGAGACGGAGTTTCACTCTTGTTGCCCAGGCTGGAGGGCAAAGGCAAGATCTCGGCTCACCGCAACACCCACCTCCCGTGTTCAGGGGTTAAATCAAGATTTTAAAAGGCCTTGGGATAACAAGGGAGTATCACCCTTAAGCAAAAGGATCTTGAGACAAAAGGTAATAATCACCATCATCTCCCATTTGCATAATGCTTTTAATTTTTTCAAAACCTTTTTTATATCTATTATTTCACTTGATCTTCACAAAAACCATATGAGGCTGTTCACTTTAAAGAAATGAACTCAAAAGCAGTGAACATTTAAAACGCTTCCGAAAAATGCAGTAAAATCACAAAGACAATTCCCAGAGCATCTATACCATAGCTCTAACTTAAACTGTATTTACTGCAAATTGTATTGACTCAGAAGAGATGGTAACTCGTAAATATAGTTTCTCTGTCCTGAACCACATTCAAACTGCAGTTGTTATGAATACAAAAGAGCTTTCTGAGTACATAACTGTAGTTTTGCTGCATTAAAGCAAAAGGCTGGCATTTGGACTAGAAAACAGCCTGTAACTATGTCTGTTCTGCATGGCAGGCATCTCAGGGCCTGCCAGCAATAGGGATGGATTTACATATATTGACTCTATCCAACATATGAGTAACGATCAATTTTCTTGATCTATTCCATTCTGTCAATCTGTGCTTTTGCTAGCAAATGAGGAGACATTGCTGTCAGCCAGAAATAGAGTTTCCTAGGCTTATGTGAGCTTTTAAGATCTCTTTTCTACTTAATTAAAAGATACATACGGTGGTTGACAGAGAGCAGCAGGCTAGTCAAAGTAACAAAATTTGCCACGTATACATGAGTTCCTGGAAGAAAAATCATGAAAGATGGCTAAATAAATGTAAAGGCAGACTTTCATTTCTGAGGATAGTATATTGTGATGTCAATTTTATTAACAGAAAAATAAATACAAAGGGACAAATGCAATTTGTCTGTCAGGAGTAGCCAGTAAAGGCATCCTTTTTCAGGAGTCGGAAATTACTCTTCCAGGTAACGATATGCAACCTGCCGGACAAAATGGAGAGAAAATGCTTTTCTTTTTGATCTCCCACATTAATGTACCATGTCATATTAATTCATTTGCTTTGGGCTTAGGTAATCTCTGCTCCAAAACTGTATGGGGATTTTAATTAGGATGATGGAATAATAGATACAAAGCAGGTGAGAAACCTTCCCACTAGAAAGTCTAGGAAAAACTTGACACATGTTGAGTTTCTTCTGGTTCCCTTCACCTCAAATGTGGCTGATGATACCAGAGAATGCATCGGGCACCCAGGCACAATGTAAATCCCTTTCGGGGAGAGTTTTACAGTGGGTGAGTAACTGAATGTTTCTGCTGGGGTTGCAGTCGTGCAACATTCTAGTTTCTACTTCTCTGACTTTCAAGTGTTTTGCATACATGGAGATTCTGAATCTGTACAAGTAGGATGTGGTTATCCACACATTGATTGGCTTTAATTAATTACTGGACTGGATTGGGTTTGGCTTCTGTTTGTTTCCTTAGATGCTCTCGAATGACAGTATCAAGTACCTCTGGAAGTGTCTCCAACCCACCAGGGGACTGATTTTAGGAACTGCGTACATTAGGAAGGAAGAATGCTTGATATTCTATGCTATAGCGATGTGAACCAGGCCATGGATTAGAAGCCAAAAATCTTGGTTTTTGGCTTGACTCTTCTATTGAGTTCTATAATCATGAGAAGATAATTTCCCTTTTGGACCTCAAAGTTCTATTTGTAGAATGGAGATGTTTTAGTAGGTGCATGATTTTCCAACTGAATTTGCAGTGTCCTCAGCAACTGTCACTGGGAGAAGGTGGATAGGATGCCAAAGATCCTTGCTTCTGTGACAACCTTAGCAGCTATTTGGGGTCATTTTGCACAGTGTGCTTCCAATAAGATTTTGTTCAAACCAAAGCTAAAAATGTTTTAAAACCTGGCACTAAAGGATCTCCAATGTTTCCTACATTTTCAACAATCTAGGACCAACATTAGTTCGTGTAAGCTTCTCATCCATTGGGTTTATAGTTCAAAATTATGTTTTCTAAATCCTAGGAATGTTTTCATTTTTCGGTTTTGTTTTTGTTTCTGTTTTTGTTTTTACTTTTAGTGATGGGGTCTTGCTGTATTGCCCAGTCTGGCTTTAAACTCCTGGGCTAAAGTGATCCTCCACCTCAGGCTCCCCCATAGCTGAGAATACAAGCAGGAGCCACTGTACCCAGATCCAGGAATAGATTTAAGCTTAGTCACCTCTTATTCTCGAACGGCTCTTCCTCATTTGTCATGTCTGACAATAACCTCCATTTGGCTAGCTCATAGATGTAGTGTCTGGCAGATAGGATGAATGCAATAAATAGGTATCAAGTGACTATCTGGTTCCTATAAGATTTATACTTCTAGATTTTAACTAAAGGAACTGATAAGAATGACTAAAAAGTGAAAGGGCAGGCATTTGGCCTAGGGGGTGCCTAAGAAAGACATAAAAATAAAATTAAGGTGTCTGATCCCTAAGATTCAAGAGGTTGACACGAATTCTACATTTATTCCCTAATCCATCTCATTTGGTTTGGAAATGAAAAGAGACATACGGTGCTCTTTGAAAAAGCTGCATCTCTTTTTTGATCTCCGCCTCCACTACCACTGCCTTGACACATGGTGCTAGATTCTGATGCTGAGCCTTTGCCCTCTGGAGATAGTGGAATAAAAAAGTTCAACTCAACCAAAACCACCAGGGACAGCACCAGTGGGAACTGAGATTGTCCCAGAAAGGAAATGGAAGCTCTGTTAGTTAGACATTTCTGATAAGGAATCTGTGACCATTGCGGATTGGAAGCAAAAATATATACTTCCTTACGGTAAGGATATTCTTCTTCCTATTGCGTCAGGTTTCTAAGGCTCACATTCAACCCCTGGTATTCATAACTAAATCTACTGGGACTGTTCTTTTTTAATCTATTCCTACTTCTTTTAAAACTAAGGAAATCAAGACCCATGATGGTATGGAACTTGTACAAGGACATGTATTTTGGTTGTGAACCTAAAAAATGTGCTTGCCCTTATGAATGAATGCTCCTAGATGAAGATGTGACTTTATCTTTAGGTTTCTCTTCACAGAAGTAGAACAAAAGGTCTATGAGACAATCAGTCACCCTATATTTACTGAGCATCTACTATGCGCCAGAGATGGTGATAGGCACTGAAGATACTGTCATACAGAAGACACACTTTCTACTTTCGTGAAATTCACAATCTTGTAGGAAAGACTCTCAATAAAGTTCTTTTGAGTAAAAACTGAAAAGTAGTCCAAAGTATTGTGAGCATAGTATAAAACAGATAGGAAGGGGATCCAACCTTATTTTGGGGTCCAGGGAAGGCTTCCCTGAGGAAGAAATGGTTAAACTGAGAGTTGAGCAATAAGGAGAAGACAGATAAGGTAGGGTTATTCTAAAATTGCATCATGAAAAATTATCTGGACATTTGCTAAAAATTACATATTTCCAGACTCCTTCTCTTGGAGAGTCTGATTAAGGAGATCAGGGGATGAGGTTCAGGAATCTGTATTTATAACGTCCCCAAGTTGTTCTTGCAATTTGAGAAGTTTGGGAAATCCTGAATGAGGCGATGAACTGTTCCAGGCGAGAAACTATTCATCCTAAGGCATTGCATTAAGGGTAGAGAGGACCTGAGAAAAAACATTTTGACTAGAGTGTGGAGTGCGACGCCAGGTAACAGACAGAAAGGGTTTGCTAAAATTTGTTGTAAGACCTTGGAAACTTGCACAGTAGCTGAGCAGATGCTTAAGTGATTACTGGGATGTAGTAACAAGAGGACATTGACAACTGCTCTACAGAAGGAACTGAACCTGTTAATTCCTCAGAGGTACTCCCAAATAAATAGTTTGCTTTTACTTTCTTTTGACACTAAAGAGAAATGTAGGTAACTGCATAAGAAGTATAGTTTGTTGAGAAGTCTTAGGCCGACCCCATTTTCAAAAACACTTCCTATCATTATGCAAAAAATTGTGCAGGAAATTACTTTTAAGTTTACATTTTAGCAAAATGTAAATAGTCATGGCAAGGGACTTTCCTTCAGCCACAAATCTGGTTGTATTCTCTTGTGTTAAACATTGTGCTTGAACCTTCTCAGCTGTTTATGCAACTAGATTTCAGAAGAGAATATGTGCCAAAAACATGAACAATTAGCTTTGCTTACCTTGTATTTCAGAGAAAGATGCACCATATCTTTAGGTTTATAATCTCCAGCAATAGTTTGCTGAAACTGGCTCATACTGGCTCTTGAGACGCAATTGTTAACATCTATTTGCAACTCTGTGTTCAGTGATTTCACATTTGTAGCCTGAAATCAGCCATCGTGGCAGCATTTACACTATGGAAATCAGCAATTTATCCCCATGATTGCTGAGAGCCTGTTGTTAACATTTACCAGCACACCATGACTGACAGCTATTCACATTTTTAAAATGGTGGCTATTTATGTATGAGAATATTCACTGATTAGTCTCCTACAAATAAATACTTTTTTCTCACTGCTTTCTTTGTTATTAAAGAGGAAAGTCTTTCTCAGAATCTTCAACAGGCTTCTATTACTTCTTCTTGGTCAGACCTGGTCCCATGACCATTCAAGAGAAGCTGGGATAGTGAGTATCTAATCTGGCAAAGCTACCAAGTCAACTGGTAGCTTTGGTACCAATGGGTACATATGCTTCAATTGAATCCTGATTCAACTGTGAACTTGGACACAATAATAATCTTAAACAACACTCGAGCTCTGTTAGTAAGGGAGGAAGGGACATCATCCTTGGTCAGGAAATGAACAGTATTTCCCGTTTTAGTAATACAAGAAAGGGATGAATGTGGTCTCCAACACCCAGAAGACTGAACTGTAACAGAACTAAAATAAGTTCTATTTTTCTTGTTTTAACAGCTGTTGGCATTTTATGCCCAGCCTCTTACAGCAGTGGTTCTCCAAGTGTGGTCCTCACATTGGTAACATCAGCATCATCTGGGAACTTGTTAGTAATGCAGATTCTTGGGCCCCACCCCAGATCTCCTGAATCAGAAGCTGTGGTGGGAGGAAGTGATGGTGGAGGGGAACATGATAAAAGATGTGGTCCAGTCATCTGTATTTTAACAGGTGCTGCAGATGATTGTGATGGACCCTGAAATTTGAGAACCTGTGTAAAGAGTGTCTAACTCTATCAGTGTGATAATGTGTAAAGTGAATTTCAGTGAATCAAAAGCACCTTATTGGTACTAGGTACATAGTAGGCACTGTCATTCACTCATTCATTCATTCATTCATTCATTCATTCATTATGCATTTATTAAGCACTTGCTAGTGTTATCCTGTGTCACACAATCCATTCCCCACTAACAGCCAGAATGTTTTAAAAATGTAATCAGATTGTGCAACTTGCTTGCTTAAAACCTCTCAGTGGCTTGTACAACAAGATGAAATACAAACTCTAAGTCACTCCATGGCCTGGCCTGCCTGCCTCTCCAAATTCCTCTTCATTGCCTCTTGGTTCCTGGACCAGGCTAATCTTCCTTTTATGAATGACTCTATATAGTCATTTTAGTTCCACCTTAAATGACACCTTTTCAGAGAAGATCTCTGCATACCTTATCAAAGGTGCCTCAACTTGCCCCTATTTATCTTTATCACATTACTCACTTATTTACTTCATAGCATATAAAACTATTGTATCTATTCATTTGCTTATTGTCTGAGTCTTCCCCTAGAAAATGAACTCCATGTGGGTGTCCATTGCCTCTCTGTGTCTATGTGGGCCTTTGAATGCTGGAAGTCTCAATAAATATTTGTTGAATGAATTTCCAGGTACTGTCCTAGATGTTTCATAACTGAGATTTGAATTGCTAGAGAAAATTTACAGCAGGAGTCAGCGCTTTGGCAGAGGCACATCATGTCTCTTTCTTTTTTTTTTGGTTGTAAATTATAATTTATTCAGTTTGTAGAAACTCAAATTTACTTACAGGAAGCTCTTCAAAGGTTCATGAAACTCAGTTGTGAGATCAGTTGGCTTCAGGTTAAGAGTGGGCATTATGTTTATTTATTGACAGGGGATTACTAGGAACTTGAAAAACAATACAGAAATGTTTTTTATCTTGTACCACATCAGATAAGCAAGTAACTGACTCAGAAAATTTATGATAGCCTTACCGTTGTTTTCCCAGGGACTGTTCTGGAAATAGAAAGATGAAATCAGACTCTAGTGCCATCTAGTGGTCATGTTTAGTTCCTCGAGAAATAAAATCCAATGCAGTCTAGCACTGATTTTTCACTTTTTTGGGAGGTATTAGGCTCGTGTATGTGTCTTTCCAATTTCAGATATCACTTTAGATATTTTAATAAATATTAGATTAATGCAACTGCTGCAAATTGGTCAAATTTTTTTTTCATTTTAAACAAAAATTAGAACCTCAAAAGTTTTTCATAAAATTTTCATCTCCTCTGGTCATAACATAATTTATAGGATCCACAGAAACTAATGGAAATAAGTACTCTGGTTGCATCTAAAATGGATCATGCCCTGTGCTTATCTCTTTATACACACTCAATAGCCCTTCACAATCTAATGATATTCCCTACATTAAAAAGAGGAAGAGTAATACTCATAGAATTGGCATTTGTTGAGACCCTAATATATGCCAGGTATCATGCCAGGTATTTTTAATACATTATTTTATTTAATTATACAAACTTTTCAGAAGTATTTTTTTTATCTGTGCCGATGAAGAAACTGAAGCTCAAAGGAGTTGTTAACCCAAAAACCCGTATCTGGAGATTGCAATTGGAGCCCTTCAGGCTGGCTCTATATCTCTGCTCTTTCTAATCATTTTCCAGAAGTTTAAAAGGAATTTTGATTTTTAACTTTTTTAAAAAAAGTTTTTTCCTGCCACATCATGTCCCATCAGAAGATCAGCCGTTTGAGGGCAGGAACCACATCTAATGCCTGGCATGTAATATCTCAATAAGTATTTGTTGAATGAATTGAAGGAGGCAGGCTTGAAAAGGTTTCAGTTCTGCAGCCAGTCATTTGGTTACCATTCATATTAGTTATTTATTGCTGCATGAGACTTAGTGGCTGAAAGCAATAAATGATAAACATTTGTTATCTCAGAGTTTCTGTGGTTCAGGAATCCAGAAGCAGGTTACCTGGATCTCTCATGAGGCTAAAGTCAAGATTTTGGCCAAGGCTATAGTCATCAAGGCTCAGCTGGGGCAGGATCCACTTCCAAGATCACTCATATGGCTGTTGGCAGTCCCCAGAACATCTGCATCCAAACTCATTTGTGTGGCTATTGGCAGGCTTCCTCTCCCTACCATGTGGGCTTCTCCACGGGGCTGCTTCACACACATGGCAGCTGGCTTTCCCCAGGATGAAGTGATCCAGGATGGAGAGAGAAGGCTCAAGATGAAAGCCACAGTCTTTTTATAACCTAATCTTAGCAAGTGATATCTCATCACCTCTACTGTATTCTCTTCAATAGAAGTTATCCATGAAATCTCCTCCTACTCATGGGGAGGAGATTATATAAGAGCATGAATATTAAGAAATGAGAGTCCTTGGGCCATCTCCGAGACTGCCAACCACCACATTCGTGGCATATCCATTAAGGATTGAGCCTTGAGATCACTCTGTAATATTACAGATCATTTCCTTCCCATGCTACATGAGAATGTCTTGTAATCTAGCTGAGACAGGCTGTAATAGTGCTAGTATTAGACAAATCCAAATCTTAACTCCTTCACTTTATAATTGTCACCCTGTTGCTTCATTTCTAATATATGAAGTAGGCATTATAATGGTACATGCTTCATAAGCCTTTCATGAAGATTAAATGAGAGTATCAGAAAAGTGCTTAGTATATTGTCTGACATGAGGAAACTAAGCAATCACTTCTGGCTAAAACAGTCTAAATATACTAGTGACTTTATTTTGAACATTCCAAAATGCTTTCCTATGTGTCACTTCCTGTTTTGTTTTATTCTCATTGTAATTGTAGTAATGTGGTAGAATTTGATGCAGTTATACATATTTTAAATATTACCATTTGAGGCACTTAAAATTGAATAACTTACCAGTAGATATTGAAGTCAGGGGCAAGGAACATTCTCACTACCTCATTTCTATATAATCAGTATTTATTGTTATGGAGTTATAAGAATCATGTAAGTAATGAAACCAAAAGTTGCCTTAGAATAGACAGAGTCATATTTTGAATGTCATAAAGGAAATGTCTATGAACTAATCATAATGTATACACCACATTCTAAACTGCACTGTTATGGTAGCTTAGGAAACCCACATCCTGGCTTCAGTTCCTCATGCTAAGAGTATGGTTTTTCCGTTAAGTTAATGAAAAATCACCTCACAAAGTTCAGATTCTATCTCTTAATTTGAGAATGGTCTACTAGAAAGCCTAGGAGACTTTCTTATGATAAATTCCAAATGATATTTTACCTAAACCAACAATAAAACTCTGTAATATAGACCTAAAACCACAGATACATCCCCATTTAATTTCTATTATTCTCCAAGTCCTCAACCCCTTATCTCCCTTTCTCTCCCAGAAACCCCAAATTCAGGCCAAACAATAATGAAGAAAAACATTGTTGACTATGTGTCATAATCACATCTGTCTTTAGAAGGGAAGGCTCTATTCCCCAGATATTAGATTGAGCCTTGAATCATTTTCACTTACAAAGCTGATCTACTCAGAAGAAAGGTCATTTTATTATTAAAGCTTAGTGTCTCTTTCTCCCCCATTTTCTGTTTACACAAAAAATAATAAACAACAGCTTCTCTGATCAAGCTGTAGCAAACTCGTGCTGCTGAACTCATCCCCTTTAAATGACTATAGCTTTCTTCTAAGCCCTCTGTTGTCTCGTCTCACATATGCATGGGAGCTACCCAACTTTTAAGACTTTTGTTTATTAGTGTTTACAATGTGCTTTGGAGGGGTTAGGAGAAAAATGAAGGAGAGCAGGAGAGAGGGGTTGTTATAGATGAAGAAGTGGAGAAAACAATGTTTGATAGGTTTTCAACTCTAATTTATAAATAATTATTGGAAATATGTCTAAGAAAAAACAAAGTTCTAAACACCTTTGTGAGGTATCAGACAAGGTAGCTGGTGCCACTTCACTATTTCAAAGAGGGAAATATTTCACATTCAGGCTCCGTAAACGTTATGTTTTGTTCCCTGGCTAACAGGCTTGGTTCTTCTGGGAAGCCTCCAAAGGCAATAGGTCATCACTACCACTGATGTCCTTTTCCAGCCCTACAGCCAAGCAAGAGAACATGTCACCACTGACCTTTTGGGGGCTGACCTAATAGAACACTATGTTCTTCAGAGATGTTGAAGATTGAAGAGCATGTATACCAAAACACTCGTACCACCATCATATAAAGTGTGTGGAATGAAATGGTGTCTGTGTGGGTGAGTGGGTGGGTGGATGAGGGCATGTGTGTGTTTAAACCTGTTGCATCCATATATAAATGGAGATACGTAGATAAGCACATGTGTATATCAACCTAATTATTTCTATATAATCACCAATCTTTAAGAAATACTCTATGGTCAGACCACATTCGGTGTACTGTATACAGCCCTAGGTCACAGGGTCCTGAACAAGTTAAGATATATCCAGAGAATGAATCTGGGCTAGGAAAAGGTCAGAAACTACTAGCAACAATAATCAGAAGAAGAAAGTGGGTATGACTACCCTGGAGAAGTGAAGACATAGTAAGAGCAGGGTCACTTTTAAATACCAGAACACTGTCATCTGGTGAGACGAAATACCAGCTATGTGTCTCTCCAGGGGCAGAGCAAGGACAAATTGGCAGAAGCAATGAACAGGAAGGTTGGTCTTCAGTACATGATGGGCTTTCTAACAACTTGAGACTGCAGCAAAGCAATCAGATCAGTCAACTCAGCTGTCCTACCAGTGTCCAGTTCAACGAACTGGACCATCTCGCCCATGGGGCAGCCTAAGAAATGATGCCAGGTGCATTTTCAGAAATCCAGACTCAGATTATCTGCCCTGTACTGCTGATCCAACAGAATAATAATAATAATAATAACAATAACAATAGCAAACATTTATATAGTACAATTACTCTGTGCCAGACCCTGTGCAATTGTTTTGCCAATCAGAAGATAACAGCTCCAGAGAAATCTTTAATGCCTTCTGATGTGAAGCAGAAAGTAGGAAAATAATTCCATTTTTTGTTGACAGAAAAGAGTAAGTGGAATGGCAAAGAATTCAACAAGGCAAAATAATATACCTCAATTCTTTGATTGCTTTAAAATTCTCTCTTCTTTTCGATAACACGTGGTATACACATACAGCAGAGTATTATTCAGACATAGTAAGACTGAAGTTCTGATACATGCTAAAATATGGATGAACTTTTAAAATATTATGCTAAGTGATGAAGTCAGGCTTATAGGATAAATATTGTAGGATTCCACTCCTATGAATATATAGAATAGACAGATTCATAGACATTGAAATTAGATTGAAGATTACCAGAGGCTAGAAGAGGGGAATGGGGAATTATTACTTAATGGGTTCAGAGCTTCTTTTTGGGGTGATGAAAATGTTATAGTGGTGTTGGTTCCACAGCATTGTGGATGTATTTAATACCATTGAATTGTACACTTACAAAAGGTTAAAATAGTACATTTTATGTTACATGTGTTTAACCACAATAAAAATTTAATTAAAAATTTTAAAAGGGATGTCAACCATTAAAATATTATTTCTTCCTTCTTGCTTACTCAGGGAAGAACTTGGTTTAAATTGGGATATTTCTGAAGAGAAGAATCAGTTTCCCAAATGGCAAGTCCTGGACCCAGAGAAGTCATGTCCAGAAGTGCCTAATGGAAAGAAAATATTCAGACTTCAAGCCAACAGTTGTTCCCGGGAACAATACCTTCCTGCAAAGAGGAGCCCCTGTCATGATGAACCCGTTGCTTTAGAGTAGTGCTGTCCAATAGAACTTTCTGTGATAATGAAAATGTTCTTTTTTAAAAAAACAAGACAAAACAAAACAATTTTTATTTTTGGTTCAGGGATTCATGCGAAAATTTGTTACATAGGTAAACTCATGTCATGAGGTTTGTTGTACAGATTATTTCATCACGCAGGTATTAAGCCCAATACTCAATTGCTATCTTTTCAGCTCCTCTCCCTCCTCTCACCCTCTACCCTCAATTAGAGCCCCGTAGCTGATGTTTCCCTCTTTGTGTGCATGAGTTCTCATCATTTAGCTCCAACTTATAAGGAAGAACAAGCAGTATTTGGTTTTCTGTTTCTGTGTGTGTTTGCTAAGGATAATAGCCTCCAGCTCCATCCATGTTCCTGCAAGAGACATATTCTCATTCTTTTTTATGGCTTCATAGTATTCCCTGATGTATATGCAACGAATTTTCTTTATCCAAACTGTCATTGATGGGCATTTAGATTGATTCCATGTCTTTACTATTGTGAGTAATGCTGCAATAAATATTCGTGTGCACATGAATGATTTATTTTCCTCTGAGTAGGAACCCAGTAATGGGACTGCTGGGTCAAATGATATTTCTGCTTTTAGCTCTTTGAGGAATTACCATACTGCTTTACACAATGGTTGAACTAATTTACACTCTCACCAACAGTTTATAAGCATTCCCTTTTCTTTGCAACTTCACCAGCATCTGTTATTTTCTTGACTTTTTAAATAATAGTCATTACGACTGGCGAAAGATAGTATCTCGTTGTGGTTTTGATTCACATTTATCTAATGATCAGTGATATTGAGATTTTTTTTCTTTGCTTTTGTCCACATTTATGTCTTCTTTTGAAAAGTGTCTGTTCATGTCCTTTGCCCACTTTTTAATGGGGTTGTTTTACTCTTGTAAATTTGTTTAAGTTCCTTATAAATGTTGGATATTAGACCTTTGTCAGATGCATAGTTTGCAAATATTTTTTCCTGTTCTGTAAGTTGACTGTTTGCTCTGTTGATAGTTTCCTTTGCTGTGCAGAAGCTCTCAAGCTTAATTAGATCCCACTTGTCAATTTTTGCTTTTATTGCGATTACTTTTGGAGTCTTTATCACAAAATCTTTGTTTATTCCTATGTCCAGGATGCTATTGTCTAGGTTGTCTTCCAGTATTTTTACAGTTGTGGGGTTTTACATTTAAGTCTTTAATCCGTCTTGAGCTAATTTTTGTATATGGTGTAAGAAAGGGGTTCGGTATGCCCCACAGCCATTAGCCACATGTGACTTTTGAATATTTGAAATATGGTCAGTATGACAGAAGAACTGAATTTTACATTCTATTTCATTTGAATTAATGTAAATTTAAATAGCTACATACATCTAGTGGCTATTGTATTGGACAGCACATGCTTAGTGAGTTTTTTCTGGCCCTTCCCTGGTCAGTTCCTTTCTCAAGATGGGAGTGGTAGGAGGGGCCCAGGAGTCTACCATTGTCCTCTTCCTCCAGGCTACAATCAGGGTAGTGTGGATGCCAGAGCCATGAAAAAATGTCTATCTGAGCCATTTAAGGAAACGTGGAATTAGAGTCTTATATTAGGAAGAGAGAGGCACATAGGACATTGGCAAGAGTTGACTTTCATCCTAGCAAGTGCAGGCATAAAAACCGGAGTTGAGATAGAAGAGCCCAGGATGTGAAGATGAGAAATGGAAGACTGCATAAAATTTTATGTTCTTGGGGTCACCTGGATGTTATATTTCTCCCTGCAGATTTGGGGAAGAAAAATAGATTCTTCCTGGACCCGTTCAACCATGAGAGAGAATGTTTACATTTTGCCAGAGGCTGGGACATTCCTGGCTCCAGGTCTGGGTGTAGCTTAGTCTGTAAGATAGTCCATGGTCTTCCAGAGCTGTGTTGGAATTCATAATAGATTTGGAAGAGGTGGTCATGTGGAATAAGTACTGCAGTAATTTGGCCCAAATAAAACTATATGACTTCTCAATTTCCACCTCTTCATGTTCTTCTGCATGTCCTTAAATACTGCCTTCCTTCTAAGGTTTTCACATCTCCTATCCTTTTCCCCAAACTATAGAACTGAAGACATAGGTCAAAATCAAAGAAACCCGGGTTTGGCTGAATCAAGGCTCCAGTGAATCTGGGAATGAAAGGGGTGAATTATCAGCAATCCAGTTGCTGATTTTTTTTTTCCTGTGAAAAAACCCTTTATTTACTCTGTCTTGGCAATCACTCGATTGATTTAGAAAAATTACACCTTAATTTCCCTTTGGAAATATTTGCAACAATGAAGAGGCGAATTACTTTTCTAAAGCCTTGGCTGCCTTGACGTGTCTGTACAGTGATGTGATTAGAGAATCACTGAGAAGCCAAAAGAGATCCCATCTCAATTAGCTTCTGTGGGAGGTGAGTGAGAAAAAGCTGCACCTTTGCTTCCCTTGACTGCTCACTGAATCCAATGAGGAAAGAGCACAGTTGTTCTAAGCACATGGCTAGCTTTGGATAAAATTGCAAGGTAATCATCCGATTATTATAAAAATACCATCAACTTTTAAGCTAGTGTATGATGAGTGCCTACTCCATTCCAGGCATTTCCCACGCATTTATATTCTAAAGGCTATCGTCTCCTTGAAAAAGCAATTGAGGCTCGGGGAGGGTAAGTGCCTTGCCCTGGCTGCAGAACTGGTGGGTAATAGAGCCAAGGTGGGAACTTAATTCTGTTGGGTACCAAATGTCATAAATAGGGTGATTCTTGTGTTTAACCTTCTTGATCTCAATTTACTAGGTCCTCAGGTACCTGCTGCTCTCATAAATTCTTATACCCTTGTGTTGCACTCTCAAGTCCCCTGCTGTGCCCACAGACCCCATACTCCCCACCTGACCTGTCTCTTTTTCCCTTTTCCTGAAATCTGACTTGGTCTTTTCTTATTTCTTCAGCAACTTGTTAGTCTCACTTTCAGTAATTTATATGAAAAAATTAATACACTACTTATACCAGTGATATTTGCATTTGGAAAGAGGTCCTCTATGGGCAGTATTATGATAATCCAAAGGAATGATTCTCTAATATGAAAAAATTCAGGCACTTACTCTGATTGAGAAATAATTTTGGTACATCTGAGGGTTCATGTGTCTGTGTGTTTGAATAGAGGGTTGCTGCTAGGGAAAGACTTACGGTAGTATTCTCCTCATACAACCCATAGTCCAATGTTTTTCAGTCTTTTTAAGTTAATGATCACTGAAGAACGTTGTTTTTTCTAATCTTCTTTTTCCTAGATATACCACTATCTGTTTATGTACTAAATGTAATCTGTGCTTTATACATAAAAAGAGTAAGATATTTTAGACCACCAAGAACCAATTTTGCCCCATTGGGGTCAACATCTCTATGGCTGAAACTGCATGCTGATAGACCAACGCTTGCCTACATTTTTGAGGGACAAGACAACCTAGTGGTAAGAGCATGCTGAGTTTAAAATTGCAATTCTGCTACTTCCTGGATGTGCCTAGGCAAGTTATTTAGCCTCTCTGTGCTTCAGTTCTTTTGTATGTAAAATGAACATAAGAATAGTCCTTTTAGGCCAGGCACAGTGGCTCACGCTTGTAATCCCAGCACTTTGGGAGGCCAAGGCAGGCAGATCACGAGGTAAGAAGATGGAGACCATCCTAGCCAACTTGATAAAACCCCATCTCTACTAAAAATACAAAAGTTAGCTGGGCGTGGTACTACGTACCTGTAGTCCCAGCTACTCTGGAGGCTGAGGTAGGAGAATCGCTTGAACCTGGGAGGTGGAGGTTTTGGTAAACCAAGATCGCACCACTGCACTCCAGCCTGGTGACAGAGGGAGACTCTGTCTCGAAGAAAAAAAAAAAAAAAAAAAAAGAATAGTCCTTATATTGTAGGATTGCTCTGAACATTAAGAAGGGTATATATACATAAAGCACTTAGAACAGATCTGGAGACAGAGTTGAAATTAAGCATCATATAGTATATTTCTTGTTAAGGTATATATAAAAAGAAATATTATTTGTATGGTACACAGGAATAAACTGGGATAAGGGCTGATTTTGGGGGGGTCAAATGGGACTTGAACAAAGTTAGTTTTGTATTATATACTTACTATAAGAAAAAACATAAACAGGAAAAACACAATCTCAAATTGGCATATAACGTTGAAATAAAACAGTTTCAAAAAATGTACTGATATGTTTGAACTTATTTGTCATCATTGACAAAAATTTTTGCTCAAATAGATGTGCTGGTAAATGGCCCTGGGGAGAGGCTTAAGGATCTTAAGTGTCAAATAACAATTATGAATTTAGAACATTTTTAGAAACAGTGATTTAAATAGTGCCTAAAGATAATTTTAATCACTGTAACTGTTTGAGCAGTGGCTTTAAAGAAGGTTAAATGTTTTAGCACTACGGAGATGGATAGCCCATCATATCTCCTGGCCGACTCCTAGCTTGCCTTTGGCTGTCACAAAATGGTTAGGAAGCTTTGGCTTAAATTGCCCCCTCACCCATTTCTAGGTAAGACAGGCCCAGAACAAATATGAATTCTTCCTAATGGAAGTCCTTTTCAGAAGCACATTACCAAATTGTCTTGGTCCAGATTAAAAGAGAACCCAAGCTGGGCCTTTTAAAGAGGAACTATTTCAGGCCCAGTTCTGAGCAGTCACCACATGGTTCACAAATGAGAGGGGCAGCAGGGTGGCCTATGCAGCTAGAGCTCTGAATGGGAGCAGAGTGGACACTAGCCAAGGACCAATATAGAGTGGATGCTGATGGCCAGGGTCTGGCCAGTAAGACTGGAAGCTAATTTATGGCTCTGAAGTCTGTTTCTGAGCTGGTTTCCTCCATACCGCCCAAGTGCAGGATTCCACAGAGCTCATTTACTATACCCTTCTTCACTACATGGTGTGAGGAGTGTTGGTAGATTTCTAAAAATATGGAGTTAAATCTTTTCTTGCCTTTATTTGAATAATTCCTTGCATTTTATTATTGTTTCCCACCAGTGAACTCGGAGAAGAACTGCATGTTCCAGCCAAGCCTAATGATTGTTTTATAAATATTTATAAATCAGATACTATCTTCTTTTCTTTCTCCTCTCTCCCTGGCTATACATTATTTGAAGGCCCATTCTTCCCTTCCTACCAGCTCCTTTGACGTTTTGCTGGGCTTGGAGTGTATTCGGAGTTTGACATTTTTCTTTGATTTGCTTGCCTGTACTTTGGGAGTCTTTGTTAAAAAGCTTCATTCTAAAGTATTTAAAGCTGGCCTCCTAAGGCTGTCTCATTGTTCACATGTGCTGAAACCAAACTGAAGCCTCTTTGTAGAGATTTATGCTCTTTCGGAGCAGAGAGAACCTGTTTAGTGAATTCGTTTATCAACAGAGGAAACCTCACTCTTGTTGAGACAATGTCTTATGCCTATCTATAAAAACATCAGAAATGAGGAGGGGGAATAAAAGGAGAAAATAGCCAGAACAAAAAAGTCAAGAATTGAAACCAATCACCAGTTCTATACATCAGGTCTAATTCCTGGAAAGACTGCTGTCCACTTTCTGGCAGGGAATGGCATTCCATCTACGATGTTTGGAAGCATGCCCCAGTGGCCATGGCTTTCAGAAAGTCACGCCAGACTAATTAGATTAAGTTAACCGGATGAGAAATATTATGTTGGATTGATCTCAGTTTTTATTCTAAACTTGGAATCAATACAGAAGCTAATTGCTAAATAAATGAGAAGTTTTTTGTCTGATATCAATAGGTCCTTCTGATCACTGATCGTCATGGGACAATGTCATGGCAGGAAAAGGCACAGTGAGACTAATGGGATCTTCAGAGTGGTCAACACCTCAACTAGAACTTGCTTTCCTCATTCCTAAGTGAGCCTAGAGCCAAATTTCTTATATTAAGATTTTCCAGGAAACTAATATTGACAGGAAAGGGAGATTTTTCTGTGCAGGCTTCTTCACTAAGTGAGCTGTTGGAAGCAGGGGTGTTCCATCTTCACGATAGGAACCATTACCCCAACAACCATCAGAAGAACTGCAAGGGCAATAAAGCAAGAGTATGTCAAGTTTCTACCATGTAACAGGACAGGTTTCATACAAAGAGCTTATCCCACTTTCTCTCATTTTACAATGAAAGACACTGGAGAAACACTTAGCACAGATAAAAATATTTGAGGCAACTGTATGGGATAAGTGATATTATTCCCAATCTTAAGAGAGATGAGGAAACTAGGACTCAGAGGAACTAAATAACTTGCCAGAGGTTAAAAAGTGACATGGTTAGAGAAACCTGAGACCATCTGACCCCACAGCTGGTGCTCTGAAGCCCTTTACTACCTCCTATAGTAAGGAGCTGGGCCCTGGGGAGCAGTAGAAAGAACTCTTTACTGGCCTCCATTTTCTCATCTGATGAAAACACTTAGAAGCCTTCCTGAGTTCTTCAATGATCCTGTAAAGTCCTCTAGATGGAATTCTTTGCTCTTCAAGATACCTCCAGTTAAGACCAAGACAAAAATTAGCTTTTAGAATATACTTTGGAGAAAGGAACAGCTCATTTTCTAGAGCTCTCTGAGTCCAGAGTCTTCCTGAAACCTAGTCCTGGGTTTTGAAGGGTGGTGTGGAGCTGCCCCAAGTGTTAATCTAAGATGGAGAATCACATCTGGAGACATGCAAGTTCTCTACCTGCTGCCAGTTGAGGGGAAGAACCATGGCATGATATGCACCAGACCAGACAGAAGGCTGGCTGCCAGCAAGCTGCCAACTCACAAACCACAAACCCAGCAAAGTACCACAGGGCAGCCCTCCCTGGCCTCTGTGGAAAGGCACAGGGAAGGGGGCCTGGGAACTCGACTTATCAATTTTTAAAATCTAGGCAAATTAAAACATTGAAGAGTTTCACCAAATTAGACCCAGTAGACCGCATTCATCTGAGTATACAGCAGTGGTTTTCATACTTTTATATAATTAAACAATAGGCCCTTTACAAAAACAAAGTAGCGAGTAGATCTTTGCTCTATTAAAGGGTTAAAATTGGAGTTGGGAAAGGGGACATGTGCTCACCTGATTACTTGCTCGGTTCACTTTGCCACTCAGGCATCTCCAGAGCCCCCCAGGATTTGTAAACTATTCTCTGCTATATTTCTGGGAAACTCTACATTTATATTAATTTTGAATATATTTTATAAGCGAAGACCGATTTCAGTTCAATCAAACTAGTATATCATCCTAATGCTCACAGAATTTAAATTGGCGAATTACAAATGAATGAAGTTTGGGCTGGGTGCGGTGGCTCACATCTGTAATCCCAGCACTTTGGGAGGCTGAGGAGGGTGGATCTCCTGAGGTCAGGAGTTCAAAACCAGCCTGGCCAACATGGTAAAACCCCAATTCTATCAAATACTAAAAATTAGCCAGGTGTGGTGGCTCCTGCCTATAATCCCAGCTACTTGGGAGGCTGAGGCAGGAGAATTGTTTGAACCTGGGAAGTGGAGGTTGCAGTGAGCTGAGACTGCACCACTGCACTCCATCCTGGGCAACAAGAGCTAAACTCCATCTCAAAAAAAAAAAAATTAATGAAGTTTGGCTGACTTTATATAATGTAAGTATCACAGAATTTTAAAATAAGATTCTTATAATAGAACTTTTCAAACATATATAGAATAGGTAGACAATTTAATGAACCTCTGTGTATTAATCACCAAGGTTATTAACATTTTGTCAATAACCCCTCTTTCTTTTCAGAAATATTTTAAAGAAAATCTGAGAACCCACATTATTTCACCCATAAATACCTCAGTATTCAACTCTAAACAGCAGGACTCCTTTTTGAGAAAACAAAACCCATGCCATTATGATACCTCAGAAAACCAATAGTAGCTCTATAATACAATCGTGGCATTTTAAGCTTGAAATCCTAACCCAATCAGCATTTCTCCAAGTGTATTTTGAAGAATACTAATTTTGAAGGATATTAACTGGTATTTTTAGACTAAAGAGTTTTATGGTCATATTATGTTGGGAAACTCATGATTTAAATAAAATTAGATTGTCTACCTGAAAAGTTTCTTAGAATTCTAATATGCTAAGTTTCATGGGACCCTCAAAGAAGGAAATAGACTCTATGGAAGTTTTGAAATGTATTTGACCTCTGAAGCATTTTTTTTTTCACAAGACAGGAGAAGGGTTCCAAAAATACACTAGAGTAGAAAGCTGATTTCGGCCACTGGATCATCTATTTCTTAAGGCGCCTCCATATTTCTATTCCCCAGAGAGTCAAGAGTCCAGCCTTGCTCACAATGATGATACACTTGAGAGCAGGGATTATACCTTTGAAGAGATCCTTCCAAATAAAACACCTTAAACAAAACAGGCTTAAGTAAACAGATGTTTATATACTGAATTCCACTGACTGGGGTGAGCCATGAATTCATGCATGTCAGCATAAACTCATTGATCAACATAATTAGCCTATCAACTACTGCTGACAAGACCCTACGAAAATGAGTCATGGGAAATGAGGAAGGAAATACCAGAAATGCAAGATGTTTAGGGCAGAGGATACCAAAAGAGAGGGCTCTGTCATGAGGCTGAAGGCAGAAGTTAGAGGGGAGGCTGAACTGGTGAAACAAGAGCCTAAGAGAATGGGGCCTCTGTGCAGCAAGGAGAGAAGAAAAAAGGAAGATCAAACGGCCATGAAACGCCTTCACTCACATTCACATTTCTCCATAATTAGTGATGTTGAGCATTTTTTCATATGTTTGTTGGTCACATGTATGTCTTCTTTTGAGAGAAGTCTGTTCATGTTTTTGCCTGTTTTTAATGAGGTTATTTGTTTTTTGCTTGTTCAATTGTTTAACTTCCTTATAGGTTCTGGATATTAGACCTTTGTCAAATGCGTAATTTGTGAATATTTTCTCCCATTCTGTAGCTGGTCTGTTTACTCTGTTGATAGTTTCTTTTGCTGTGCAGAAGCTCTTTAGTTTAATTAGGGCCCACTTGTCAATTTTTGTTTTAGTTGCAATTGCTTTTGAGGACTTTCCCAAGGCCAGTGGCTAGAATGGTGTTTCCTAGTTCTAGGATTCTTATAGTTTGTGGTCTTACATTTAAATCCTTAATCCATCTTTAATTAATTTTTGTATATAGTGAAAGTTAAGTGTCCAGTTTCATTCTTCTGCACATGGCTATCTAGCTATCCTAGCACCATTTATTGAATAGGGAGTCCTTTCACCATTACTTATTTTTGTCTACTTTGTGAAAAATTAGATGGCTGTAGGTGTGCAGCTTTATTTCTAAGTTCTCTGTTCTGTTCAATTAGTCTATGTGTCTTTTTGTACTGCTACCATGCTGCCATCTTACACCAATCAGAATAGTGAATATTAAAAAATCAAAAAACAACAGATGTTGGCAAGACTGTGCTTATACACTGTTGGTGGAAATGTAAATTAGTTCAGCCACTGTGGAAAGCAATTTCATGTATATTTCTCAAAGAACTTAAAATAGAACTACCATTCAACCTGGCAATCCCATTACTGGGTATATGTCCAAAAAATACAATCATTCTACCAAAAGACACATGCATTGCATGTTCATTGCAGCACTATTTACAATAGCAAAGATATGGAATCAACCTAGGTACTCATCAACAGTGGAATGGATAAAGAAAGTGTGGTACACATGCATCATGGAATACTATACAGCCATAAAAAAGATGAAACCATGTCATTTGCAGCAAGAAGGATGCAGCTAGAGGCTATTATCATCAGTGAATTAATACGGAAACAGTAAACCAAACACCACATGTTTGCTCTCACTTATAAGTGGGAGCTAAACATTGGGTACTCATGGATATAAAGATGGGAATGACATACACTGGAAACTACCAGAGGGGAGAGGGAGATAGGAGCATAACAGCTGAAAAAAAACTACCTGTTGAGTACTATGCTCAGTGCCTGGGTAACAGGATTGTAAGTAACGCAAACCTTAGCATCACGCAATGTACCCAGGTAACAAACCTGTTTCCCTTTGCATGCAACATAGAAGTTTTAGAAAAGAGAAGAATAAAATTTGTTTTATTTATTTATAAAAAAGAGAAAAATAAATAAAAATTCTTCACTCAGGTAGAAAGTGGAGTCCTATTTTAAGAAGAGTTTTGAATTTTAGAATTGTGTTTAGAATGAGACCATTATTTATTGGAGTTAAATAATGTGTCTAATCTAGATCATTGCTACTCAGAAAATGGTTCATGAGCTGGGATGAATAAATCCTCGAACTGTTTGTTTCTGGTCAGCAATAAGATAAGTATTAGAATGTGAAGAAGCCATATGGCATGGCTGGACATACAAGCAAGTGGTTATTTTCTAGTAATTAATTTGTACTGTTTTTTACAAAAGTATTAGTTTAAAAGATGTTGAACAAAAATAGTGCTTCACCACAGATGGTTTGAGAAGCAGAATCTAGATTATTCTTGAAAAGGCCCTGAGGAATATATCTTCTCTCACAGCCAGTTTTTTTTTTTTTTTATTGTGCATTAAAACAAGTAACTGTTTCTTTGTTGGAGAACCAGATGGCTTGCATTTATAGGGCATCTTATTAGAAAATCATACATCTAATCCCTAGAAGCCATACCCAGCTCTGGGAGATACTCACACTTGAAGAGGCACAGAGAACTGGGAGGGAGTGAGGCTGCCCATCTCCTGTTCACTGGGGATTTATTCTCACTGAGTAGAATAGCAGGAGGAATGATTGGCCATGGTCAAATTATTCTCTCTCACTCTATCCTTCTCTCCCTCATCTTTTTGCTGACCACATACATTTGCTATTTTACAACTGTACAACGTGACTCTGTTATGCAAGACCATTGTTCACACATATGCTTTTGTTCTTTTCTAATATTTTCTCTTTTGACATTTTCATCCTAACTGAAAACAGAAATAAGCAGGAACTGTATTGTTATCCCATTTTACAGGCGATGAGCAGAAAGGATTTGAGACCTAACGAATTCACTCAACTGGAACTAACATCTGACTCTTTGCTGAATGGTCTGGACTTTTGGCCATGACAGGAGGCAGCTGGGCAGAGTCAGAGAAGTTCCAAAACATTTTAAAAATGTAAATGAAACAGTGTGTGCAAAGAGCCAGCATGGAAACTGGCATAAGGGGCATTCTCAATAAATGTTAGTTTTATTTTGTTTTGTTTTGTTTTTTTGATTTTTAAGAAAAGCCAAAAGGTAGCATGAATTGAGGGAAGAAGTTGTGCCTTGAGCAAGACATAGCCCATGCTCTTTAAATTCACTGAGGGTTGACATTGCACAAATCATTTAAATCAACCTTTCCAAAGTGTTTTCCAGCCCATGTTAATTAGGTCCCAATCTCTGCTACTTACTGTTTGACCTCCTTCAACTGTTTAAACTCTCTGAGCCCCAGAGTTTTTTCATCTATTAAAAAAGGTTGATATCATTCACTTTGCAGAGAGGCCATGAGTTTTGAAGAGAATATGCCTAGCACATAATGGACACTTGATATTTGACACATTTGTGTTATGTGTACATGATTTCGGCATATATCTGGCATAGAACAGTAAAATCAACCAATACATATTGAGCACCACCTTCTTGTTTGGAGTGGATCTGTTACCCTTAATTGCCTATTCTTTGCTTCCAGAATCAGGGAATTAAGTCCAAGTGCCAACAAGATGCAGTCACATATACAAATAAAAAATGCCTATATGCATTTGCTTAAAATAATATGTATCCTTCTTGAATTTCCCTTTTACGGCACAATATTTGAGACCTGAAGGGATGATTTATTAGAGTCTAGCAGCACCGCTCTGTCGAAGCCAAATGCACTGGAGGAAGATTAAGGGGGAAGACAAAACCATTTGACAGCATAATTACACACACAACTTTTAATGCTATTGTGTATGTATCAAAGATACAGTATCAAAATTTAAAGAGATAAATATTTTAAATTTAGAAAATTAGAATAATTTTTGTTGGTGGAAATGAAAAAAAACAGAGAATTTAATAATATGCCATTCAAACTTGCTTTAAGTAATTATGTTATTTCAGATCTGCAAGATAAACAGGCCACACCACATAACAGAGCATGGGTTATAATTTAATAAACACATGTCCCACAAGAGTGATGAAGAATATGGCCAAAGGCTGAAATTGGATGCATACATGATCTGGGGGTGTAACTTCATTTGTAAAATGAATCACAGTCTAAACTTGGACTCGGTTGACTTATTGAAATCATACTTTTGCACGAAATGTTGTTTTTCCTATAGGGGCATTTTTCCCAGCTTATTTTTAGTTGAGTTCTTTTGAACAAAGCACTCTAGTGTTCACTAGGGGCCAGCTAAGGACACTTTTTAAGACCTTTCTCTCCATATTTAATTTTCTTTGAACCACCTCCAAAATTTCTCCAACCACATTGACTCCCTCTCCCCCATTCTCTTCAAATTAACTGCAGAAAACAAACATTTTGAAAGCTTTCAAAATTTATGTTTAGTTGGCTTCTGTAATCACTCATAACCCCAAGCAAAAAACAGTGCAGTGTGGTGGGAAAAATACAGGATCAGGCTAATAGGACAGTAGGGTCCTAAGTCTGCCACTGACATTAATGATCTGGGGACATTGAACAAGTCACTCCATTGATCTCATCCTCAGTGTTTTTTCATCCGTACAGAGTAGAATGAACCAGGGAATCTTAAACCAAGGAACTAAACTATAACACTCTGTGATGCATATTTTCTGCCTTGATTCAGTCAATGACATCAATAGAGAACTTTTTTTCTCTGGTTCAACTACTTATCAACTGTATTATCATCGGCAAATTCATTTTGCAGCATCAGTTTCCATATCTATAAAATAGGAAAAAAAGTATTTCTCGTAAAAAAGAGTTGTAATGATTAGATAAGATTATCTATAGGTATTCAGTAAATGTTACCTACTATTTGTCTTTCTGGATACACAGTTTTGATTTATCTTGGTAAGAAGTTAATAGATGCTGGGAGTTGCTCAGAAGACATTATTTTCAGCGATCACATTTCTTGTCTCAATTTCCCTATTCAGATCTCACCCAGCCTTTTTCTACTCTAGGGAAACCAGGCAAATAACAGTTTGCCCCAGCAAAGGATGACCATACAATTGTTCCATTCCACCTTCTGGGTACACAGTTCATGATTGCCTCATGCTAAAAACCATCTAACTTTCATTATTGGTTTTGTCTTTCTTAATCCAAGATTCTAAGGATAAGTAAGTGTCTTAAGACATCATCTTAGATTAAAGTCTGGGGTCAAATTAAAATAAACTGATGCATAATCCCTTCAGGTATAGGCTCTGGGTTCAATTATTGCCTCCTGACATCAGCTTGTGTATAACCTTAGGCAAGTTACTTCACTTCTCTTATTCTCTCCATCTGTAATATGCAAGTAATAAGATCACATATCTTGTAGAGTTTATGTGAAAAATAAATGAGTTGTTACTTAGGACAGAGCTAGCACATAGTAAGCACTATAGATTTCATAACTGTCTTTTCTTTTTCTTTTCTTTTCTTTTCTTTTTTTTTTTTGAGATAGATTCTCACTCTGTTGCCCAGGCTGGAATGCAGTGGAATCTTAACACACTGCAGCTTCAGTCTCCTAGACTCAAGAAATCCTCAGCCTCCCAAGTAGCTAGGACTACAGGCACACATCACCATGCCCAAATAATTTGTTTTTAGTGGTTTTATAGAAATGCTCTCTCAGTATGTTACCTATGCTGGTCTCAAACTCCTAGGCTCAATGGACCCTCCTGCCTTTGCCTCCCAAAGTGCTGGTATTACAGGCGTGAGCCACCCTGCCCAGCCTTATTTTTCCTAATTATTAAATTTTCTGGAGAGAGGAAAGGTGTGAGAAAATGAGCTCCAGATGAACTAACCACTTACCCAAGATTGTGCTGCTGGTAGGCCAGGGTAAAAATGTTCAGATTAAAGAAGAATGGTGTTTAGACATGTATTGGGTGTGAAAAGGACATGCCACAAGTTCTACATAAAGCAGAAGGGAAGAAATACTGATGGAACGGAAAACATTTTATTCTTTTTCTTGAAATGCCTACCATTTGCCAGTCATGCTCATACATTACCTCATTAAGTAGTCTTAGCAGCCCTCCCTGAAGTATCACCAGCTCCATTTTACTGATGAGTACATCGAGGCCCAGAGAGATTAAGTTGCTTGTCCAAGTTCACACAGCTGGAATGTGGCAGAGCTAGGATTTGAATCTGCATTTGACTGACTTCAGAATCCATGTTTGTCTAGAATGTCATATTGCCTTGCAAGTAGGACGTTAGAAATCCGAGGAGTCAAAGAAGTGGTCTGGGAAATTTATTTTGATTTTTGGTCAAAAGTTTGCCCATGCTATTTTACAGCCTCATACATTTTTCTTTGAGAAGCTTTAGAATGTGCTGATACCATCTCCCAAGATACTTCATCATAAAATAAATTTCTTAAAAATATGGGAAGCGTGATAATATTTTCTTTTCTTAAAAATGCTATTAGGGATTTTTTTCTAGATAGAGGGAAGTTAAATGACAATGGCTGCTAGAAAGTCTAGTTTTATGTAATATTTTTTAGTTATTTTACAGTGAATATTAATTCAAAACATAAAATTTTGCAAGGTGGTGTGCCAAAATTACTCATAGAAACTCCAGAAATAGTTAAAGAGCACAGTATTAGTCATTTTTCTCCAAAGGACTTTCTTATTTATCTTCTTTTTAAAGCTAAAACCTTAACAAACTGAACTATTGTTGAAATGCAGAGATTTTCTTTTTTGCTTCAGTGATTATTCTTGAAAGAAAATGAGTCTTTTAAGAGTGAGGCTATAAATGGTGAAAAAGAGGGAAAAATGTCATCAGACAATCTTATTGAAAAACCTTAAAAAGATCAGAGAGTAACTTTCTGGTCTGGCTGTAGCAATGTTTTTATTATGAGTTTGACATCTGACCTTACTGTCCTCCTTAACCAAAAACGTTCAACTTTTTATTGTACTAATTTCAAATTTATATGTGCATAAAGAAATAACCTACTTTCTTGGAAACATGTTCCATTACAGATTATAAATAACATAGTGATTCAGTTATTTTGAGCATATTTTTGTCCTCTCACTTCAGTTCATTTTGAGTATCAAACCAAAAGATGATCCCTTGAAGCAACACAAGAAGAACTTTTTATTTTTATTTTAATAAAACCACTCTTCTTTTTTTATCACACTTTCATTAAACATTTTATGAATGTACTAAAAAATATTGAAGCCAACATTAAAATGCTGTACTCTTGGCAGAATTATGCTCTTTCATTCTTTTCACTCTGTGTGTCATGGAACATTCCAGTCACACTGTGAAATGTGGTCTTTATGAGCCCCTGAAGGTCTAAGTATGGACTCTGGTGAGAAAAATACCAACAAGAATATAAAAGTAAAATAAAACTAATTAAATATTATAATGGCTTGTTCTATGAAAATTATCTTTAAATTTTAAAGTGTATTTCACATCATTAATGTGTTCATTTATTTAATTCATTTAACAAATATTTATTGAGGTTTTGCCACATGCTGATGCTGTGATGGGAACAAATAAGATACACATCTCTGCCCCAAAAGCTTACATTCCAGAGGAAAGAGGCAGATAAAGAAGTAGAATGTATAGTTTATTTCAAGGTAATAGTGGCTATAAAGAAGAATAAACAAAGAAGAAGGCCAGAGTGCTGGGTAGGATTGGGGGTTGCTATTTCAAATACAGTAGGTAAAGAAGGCCTGACAGAGGAAGTAATTTGAGTCTAGATGTAAAAAGAAGTGAGAGAGGAGGCCGGGCTTGGTGGCTCACTCCTGTAATCCCAACACTTTGCGAGGCCAAGTCGAGCAGATCACTTAAAGTCAGGAGTTCGAGACCACCCTGGACAACATGGTGAAACCCTGTATCCACTAAAACTACAAAAATTAGCCAGGTGTGGTGGCGCTCGCCTGTAACGCCAGCTACTTGGGAGGCTGAGGCACAAGAATCGCTTGAACCTAGGAGGTGGAGGCTATAGTGAGCCGAGATTGCGCCATTGCACTCCAGCCTAGGCGACAGAGTGAGACTGTCTCAAAAAAAACACACACACACACACAAAAATATAGTGAGAGAGGGAGGCATGTGGATACCTGGAAGAAGAGCTTTCTAAGGGAGGGACCAGTGGGTACAAACGCCCTGAGGTAGAAATGTGCTTCATATGTTCAAGAAACATCACAGAAGCTTATGTTTAAACAGAATCTTTCAAGCTGCTGGTTTAAGATTAAAGAGGGTTAAGGTGGAATTTGAGACACTAAGTAGAAAGCTACTGAGTCCTGCACGTAAAAATTGATGATGCCTGGACAGAGGTAGTAGCGTGGAAATTATAAAAAAGGAAAAAACACATAAAAATAATGCTAACTTGTAATAGTTCATCTCTGCAAACAAGCATTCAAATGAGGAAAAATATTGTTTGATATCTGCTTTTAATAGAGTTTATTTTCTATTCTTAAAATCCACCTCATCAGAGGCTTTAAAAAATAGGCCTTTGCTTTTCCACATCAAATTAGACAATTTCCCACACAAAAAAAAATTATACTGGAATTTTGGCTGGGATAGCATTGCATACATTGATTTATTTGAAGAAAATTTGCATATTTAAATAGCCTTCTAATTCATGAGCCTGATTTATTCTTCCACTTATTGGTCTGCTGTAGTACCTCTTAATGTTTTATAGTTTTCTGCATATAGGTCTTATACATATTTGGTAGATTTATTATTTTTTATTGTATTTTTTCACTCTATTTTCTATTATTTTTGCTGATAATTAGAAATATAATTGATTTCTACACGTTGAGCTTATATTCAATGACTGTGTTAAATGATCAGTTTATCTGAAGATCCCTTTGGATCTTCTGTAAATACAATCATATCTTTTGTAAATAATCACAGTTTTGTTTCTTTCCATAACTTACAGAACTGACTAGAACCTCCTATATAATGTTGAATAGAAACAGTAATAGTGGATTTCTTTGTCCACCAGTCTCAGGTGGAAACCTTTTAATAGTTTACCGTGAAACACATATTTACACTAACTTTTTAGAGTTTCCCTTACCAGATTAAGTCCGTCCTATTCTCAGTGTGCTAGGAGTTTGATGGGTGGTTGATTTTCTTCAGTCACTCTTTCTGTATTTATTGAGTTAATCATCTGTTTTTTCTCCTTTTTTTTGTCCCTATGATGAATTAAATTAATTTTCACATATTGAATCAACCTTGCATTTCTGAAACAATTCCAACTTGGTCTTGACTCAGAAGCTAGTGATGTTAAGACTTAGCATTGTATTTGTGATAGTGTGTTTATCCTCTCTTGTAATGTCCTCATCATGTTTTGCATCAAAGTTATCCCAACCTCATGAAATGAATTTCTATTTTTAAAATTTTACAAGGATTTGTGTAAGATTTGTGTTATTTCTACTTTAAATGGTTGAAAAATTTCACCAGTGAAGCCTTCTGAGTGTAGTGTTCTCTTGCAGGAAGGTTTCAAATTACACAAATTCTTTAGCAGATATAGGACTATTCAGGTTTTTTATCTCTTGTTGGTCAAATCTGAAAATTTTTGTTTTTCAAGGCATTTATACATTTCATGCAAATCACCAAATGTATTACAATAATGTTTGTAATAGTTTCTTTTGTCTTCCTAAAGTCTGTAGGATTTGAAGTTATAAGCCTCCTATTGGTTCTGATGTTGGTGACTTGTAACTTCTCACTGTTATTGATACTTGGTTTTTTCAGAGGATTAGTGTTCCAAAATTTACTTTTGGCCGTTTAGTATCATATCTACATTTGTTCTTTATTGCGTTATTTCTGCCTTTTATTATTTCCTTCCTTTTACATCTTTGGATTTAATTTATTCTTCTTTTTCTGAATAGTTAGAGACCTGATTTTCAGCCTCTCTTCTTTCCTAATATATGTTTTTATGACTATAATTTTCCCTCTGAGCAGCTGTAGCTACACCCCATAAGTTTTGATATCATAGCTTCATACTACTTGGTTCAAAATAGTTTTTATTTCATTGTAATTTTTTGTTTGATTTATGTGTTTTTACAACAAATATATTGGTTAATTTCTGTATTTGTGGATTTTCTACTTGTTTGTGGGTATTAATTTTAGCTTGATTTTACTCTGGATAGGAAATATACTCTGCATGATCCCAATCTTTGAAATTTATTAAAACTTGCTTTATGGCCCAGAACATCATAAATTTTGGTAAATATTCTATATACTTTTGAAAAAAATGTAATCATTGAATGTGGTCTTATATAGGTCAAGTGTATTAATCATGTTGTCCATATCTTTGTGTTCTTATCATATGTTTATTTTGTTTTGGTGTACTTATTCTATTAGTTACAGAGAAGGTTGTGTTAAAATATTCACCTACAATTGTTGATTTCTCTCTTATTTTATTTCTGCCAACTTTTGCTCTGTATATTTTGTGGCTATTTTATTAAATACATACATTTAGTTTTTATCCTCCTATTAACCAAATATTGTATAATTATGAAAAGTCTCTATTTTATCTCTCCTGATTTCTACTTTTTTTGAGATTAATATAGTTATACCAACTTTGTTTTGATTCATTTTGCAATGTATATTTTCTCATCATTTCACTTTCACTCTTTCTGTTTCCTTGTATTTAAAGTATGTATGTCCCTTTTAACAGCCTATAGTTTTTTATACTATCTGATATTTTAAAAATAGGAGCATTTTGTTTATTTACATTTAGTGTAGTTATTGATATGTTTACATTTAAGTCTGTTATCTTATTTGTGTTCTATTTGTCTTTCCTATCTCCCTTTCTTTCTTGGCTTCTTTAAAGTGGTGGTTACTACAGTTTTCACTGTCCTTGCAGTAGGTTAGTCTAAGGTGTTACTACATGTATCTTTGATGTATTAATTTCCAACTTAAATTATTTCTGTCACTACCCGAGTAATGTAAGGATCTTAGAATACATTTAACACCATTTCTTACTTCTGTATTTTTTGTTTATGTTGTTGTATCTTTTAATCACACATAGTAACTCCCACAAGACATCAGTAGTATTACTGTGTACAGTCAATATTCATTTAGATTGGTCCATGTGCTTCCCTTTTCTCTTTTTCTTTATTTTTTCCAGCTTCTCAATGCTTCCTTCAGGGATCATTTTATTTCAGTCTAAGGAAGATACACAGCATTTTTAAAAGAAGGTCTACTAGTGATGAAATCTCTATTCTTGTCTGAGAGCATTTTATTTTTCTTTCTTCTTTTCTGAGTCATTACGAGATATAGAAATCTAGGTTGGCATTTTTTGGTTGTTTTTTTCTTTCTTTTCCCTAGAAACTTGAAAATATCATCTGATTGCCTTAAAGCTTTATCATTTCTGCTGAGAATTCAGCTACCCTTTCTTACTTTTGTTCCTTTTTCTTGGAAAGGTCTTTTTCTTCCCCAGCTTTATTGAGGTAAAAATGAAAAATAAATTTAGGGTATGTAATATGATGTTTTGATATATAATTAACATTTCCATAATCTCACTTAGTTACCTTTATGTGTCTATATGCCTGGTACACTTAAGATCTGCACTTCTAGCAAATGTAAGGTATACAAGACAGGATTATTAACTATAGTCACCATGCTGTACTATAGTTGATCCCCAGAACTCATTTATTTTGTGTAGCTGAAACTTTGTACCCTTTCACCAACATCTCACCATTTCCCCTACCCTGAAGCCCCTGGCAACCACCATTCTATTCTTCATTTTTATGAGTTCAACTAGTTTTGATTCCACATATGAATGAGATCATGCAGTATATATTTTCCTGTGCCTGGTTTATTTCAATTAATATAACATCTTCCAGGATTTTCTATGCTATCACAAAATAATAAGATTTTCTTCTTTTTTAAAGCTGAATGATATTCAATTTTTTATAGGTATATATCACATTTTATACATTCATCCATTGGTAGACACTTAGGTTAATTCCATATTTTGGCTATTGTGAATACTGCTACAATGAACATGGGAGTACAGATATCTCTTTTGAGATACTGATTTCATTTCTTTTGGATATATACTCAGAGATGAGATTGCTAGATTGGATGGTAAATCTGCTATTTTTTTTTTTTTTGGGAAGCTTCATATTGCCTTCCATAATGGTTCTACTAATTTATATTCCCACCAATAGTGTACAAGTGTTTGTTTTTCTCCATATTTTCACCGGCTCTTGTCTTTTGTCTTTTTTAATAGTATCCATTCTAACAGGTGTGAGGTGATATCTCATTGTGGTGTTGATTTGGATTTCCTTTATGATTAGTGATGTTGAGCATTTTTTCATATACCTATTGTTCATTTGCATGTCTTCTTTTGAAAAATGTCTATTTAAATTGCCTGTTTTTAATCGGGTTGTTTGTTTTCTTGATATTGAGTTATTTGGATTTTTTATATATTTCAGATATTAACAGTTTTTCAGCTGAATAGCTTGATAATATTTTCTCCTATCTTGTAGTTATCTCTTTCCCTTGTTGATTGTTTCCTTTGCTATACAGAAGCTTTTCAGTTTGATGCAATCCCATTTGACTATTTTTGCTTTGTTGCCTGTGCTTTTGGGATTATATAAAAAAAAATCATTGCCAAGACCAATAATCTTTCCCCTCTGTTTTCTTCTAGTATTTTAACAGTTGCAGGTCTTATGTTTAAATGTTAATCAATTTTGAGCTGATTTTTCTATATGGTATGAAATAAGGTTCAATTTTATTCTTCTGCATATGGATATCCAGTTTCCAAAATCCATTTATTGAAAACACTATTCTTCCCCCATTGTGTCTTCACATCTTTGCTGAAGATAAACTGATCATATTTCTGGGCTCTCTGTGCTGTTACATTGGTCTACATATCTGCTTTTATACAGCACCATACTTTTAAAATTACTATAGTGTTGTAGCATATTTTGAAATCATATAGTGAGATGCCCCCAGATTTGTTCTTGCACAAGATTGTTTTAGCTATTTGGAGTCTTTTATGGTTTAGTGTGAATTTTTGGTGTGTTTTATCTATTTCTATGAAAAATAATATCAAAAATTTTATATATATCATTTTGGATAGTACAGACATTTTAACAATATTAATTATTCTAATCCACGAAGGTATCTTTCCATTTATTTATGTCTTCTTTATTTTTTCATCAATGTTTTATAAGTTTCAGTGAACAGATCTTTCACTTCCTTGGTTAAATTTATTCTTAGGTATTTCGGGGAGGGATGTTATTGTAAGTGATATTATTTTCTAATTTATTTTTCAGAGAGTTTGTTGTTAGCTTATATGAATACAACTGAATTTTGTATCCTGAAACTTTACTGTACTCATGTATTAGTTTTAACATTTTTTTTTTTTGTTGGAGCCTTTAGGGTTTTCTACATAAAAATTATGTCATCTGCAGAAACAGTTTTACTTCTTCCTTTCAGATCTGAATGCTTTTTATTTCTTTTTCTTGCCTAATTGCTTTGGCTGGGGCTTCCAGTATTATATTCAGCAGAAGTCCTGAGAGTGAGCATCCTTGTCTTGCTCCTGATCTTAGAGGAAAGCGTTCAGCTTTTCAACATTGAAGGTGATGTTAGCTATGGGCTTGTCACAAGTTAGGGTGCATTCCTTCTAAATGTAATTCGTTGAAACTTTGTTTCATGAAAATATGTTGACATTTGTTAAATGCATCTTCTGCATTGATTGAGATTATCCTGTGATTTTTATCCTTCATTCTGTTAGGGTGGTGTATCACATTTATTGATCTGCATCTGTTGAACCATATTTGCATGTCAGGGATGAATCCTCCTTAATCATGGTGTATGATCTTTTTAATGTGCTGTTGAATTTGATATGCTAGTATTTTGTTGAAGATTTTTGCTTCTATATTCATCAGGAGCAGTGGTCTGTAATTTTCTTTCTTTCTGTTTTTTTTTTAATGTCTTTGCTGACTTTCATTTCAGGGTGATGCTGGCTTTGTGAAACAAGTTTGCAAGTGTTCCCTCCTCTTTAATTTTTTTGGAAGAGTTTGAAGAGGATTCGTAGTAATTCTTTAAATGCTTTATAAATTTCACCAGAGAAGCCATCATGTCCTGGGCTTTTCTTTTTGGGGAGGTGTTTGATTATTAATTCAACCTCCTTGCTCTTTATTGGTCTGTAAATATTTTCTATTTATTCATGAGTTAGTCTCGGGAGGCTGCATGTTTCTAGGAATTTGTCTGTAGCTTCTAGGTTCTCAAATTTGTTGGTGTAAAATTGTATATAATAGTGTCTTATAATCCTTTATATTTTTGTGGTATCAGCTGTAATATGTCCTCTTTCGTTTCTGATTGTATTTATTTGAGTATTCTCTCTTTTTCCTGGTCTAGCTAAAGTTTTGTCAATTTTATTTATTTTTTGAAATAACCAACACTCAGCTTTGTGGAGCTTTTCTATTGTTTTTCCAGTTTCTATTTCAGTTATTCCTGCACTCATCTTCATTATATCCTTCCTTCTGCTAACTTTGGGTTTAGTTTTTTTCTTTTTTTCTAGTTCCTTGAGGTATAAAATAAGGTTGATTATTAGAAATCTTCCTTTTTTTTCTGAGTGTACATGTTTATCACTATAAACTTCCCTCTTAGAACTACTTTTGCTGCATCGCGTATGTTTTAGTATGTTGAGTTCCCAATTTCGTTTGTCTCAAGATTTTTTAAATTTATCTTTTGATTTCTCCTTTGACCCATTGGTTGTTTAAAAGTGTGTTGTTTCATTTCTAAATATTTGTGAATTTAAAAATTTTCCTCCTGTTATTGATTTTTAGTTTCATACCATTGTGGTTGGAAAAAAACACTTGATATTATTTCCATCTTCTTACATTTGTTGAAAATCGTTTTGTGACCTAACATGATATTTCCTGGAGCATATTCCATGTGCACTTACAAAGAATGTGTGTTCTTTTGCTGTTGGATGGAATGTTCCACATATATCTATTAGATTCATTTGTTCTTCAATGTTTTGAAGTCTGATCTTTCTTTCTCTTTCTTTCTTTCTTTCTTTCTTTCTTTCTTTCTTTCTTTCTTTCTTTCTTTCTTTCTTTCTTTCTTTCTTTCTTTCTTTCTTTCTTTTTTTGAGGCAAAGTCTTGCTGTGTCACCCAGGCTGGAGTGCAGTGGCACAATCTCGACTCACTGCAACCTCTGCTTCCCAGGTTCAAGCAATTCTCCTGTCTCAGCCTCCCGAAGCTTGGACTTCATGTGCACACCACCATGCCCGGCTAATTTTTTGTATTTTAGTAGAGACAGGGTTTCACAATGTTTCCCAGGCTGGTCTCAAACTCTTGAGCTCAGACAATCTGCCTGCCTCAGCCTCCCACAATGCTAGGATTACAGGCGTGAGCCACTGCGCCCAGCCAAGTCTGATGTTTCTTTATTGATTTTCTGTCTGGATGATCTATCCGTTGTTGAAAATGGGGTATTGAATACCCTACTATTACTGTATTGCTGTCTATTTACCTCCTCAGTTAATATATGCTTTATACATTTAGGTGCTCTGATATTATTCGCATGAATATTTATAATTGATATATCCTTTTGATAGACTGGCCCCTTTATCATTTATAATTAATATTATACAATTAATAATAATTAATTACCCCTTTATCAAAGGGACTCTCTTATCCCTTGTAACAGTTTTTGACTTAATGTTTATTTCATTTATGTATAGCTATCCTTGCTCTCTTTTGGTTTCCATTTGCATGAAATATGTTTTTCTATCCCTTCACTTTCAGTTTGTGTCTGTCCTTAAAGGTCATTCTGCAGGGGACCTGGAGCCTAGGTCTGTAGTGCAGGTCTGAATCCTGGTTCTACAAAGGCTGGCCTACTGGAACGGGCTTGGAGTCTGAGGCTATGGGGGATAGCCTGGTAACAGAGTTCACTGTGACAGGCCTGGTGCTTCTCTGTTTGAAAACTGGCAAATCCCTCAAAGGAAAAATTGCGTAAATGTTAGACTTATCTAAGAACTTCGCTTCCCTCTGGAATCTTGGCCCTTGAAGCCTTTGCTAATTTGGTAAGCTTTCTGATGTCCTCAAACAAGTATTTTAAAACATTTTCTGGAGTTTATAATTATCCTTGGCAGCAGTGCTGGTTTGTAATAGGCTTATCTATCATTACTGGAAGTGGAAACCACTTCCTGTTACATTTTGTTTTTCTCAATTTCGTATGCCAACTATCTTTTCTGTTTCCTTCTCTGGTTTATTACCTTTTATCATATTTGACTTTATCTTTCTTATTTCAAATCTACTTTATTGCAGATGCTACCTCAGTGTTGATGTTATTACTTTTTATCCTTACTCTTTTAGTGAATTCATTTGCACAGATAAGTCTCAAATCCATTTCTGTAAGGCCTGTCCTGAGTGTGATTTCTACCCATCTTTCTCTCAAAAACAGTCTATTGATTAAAGGAGGGACATTGAAATAGTATGAGTTAGAGTCAACTCTTGTTTCACAACTCACTAACTGTGTTGCTTTTGTCAAGTTGTTTAACGTCTTTATGTCAGTTTCTCCATCAAAAATATGGAAGTAATATAAATAGGATTATTGTGAGTATTAAATAAGGTCATGTATATAAAAATGCTTGGCATAGGCTTGACATAAGGTAAGCACTTTGAAAATGTTCGCTTTTACTGTTCTGAATACCCATTGTAAGTTAGGTAGAGGGGTAGGTATTAGGAATTCAAAAATATGGTATCTATCTTTAGGATAATACCTCCCATTCTCTACTGGAGGTATTTTCTATTAACATGTCTCAATAATTCTTAAACTAGATATGTCAAAACTGAAGTCTATGCTTTCTTGACACAGAGTCAATCATTCCTCATATTTCCAGTGGCACCTTATATATTCAGCTCTCTAAGATAACAAACAGAATAATTTTACACTTCCCCCAACCCTCTGTCATGTCTGTCACTATCTCTAGCCAATTATTTTTCTCTAATGTTTCTGCTTCTCTTTTTTCTCTCTTCTGCTGACACTTTTATTCTGGTAGAGGGCCTTTCTCACTCCATGCATACGTAGCTTAACTACCTATTTTTAGTCATCCAGGCTTTTGCCCATTCACCTGTTACATCTTACACCGCAGCATGAGAATCATCTTGTAACACAATTCCATCACACACTCCTCTGCTTAGCTTTATAAGATTTCTCTGTAATACTAGTTATACCAGATCCCAACTCCTTAGACTGATGTGCAAAGTACTCTAAATTCCTACCCACTTAACTATCTCCACTCCCATCTCACCAAGGTTAGTTCTCATTAATGAAATGAAAGGTCTGAAGATCGGAATGCAAAGCTGATCTGACATAGCACTCAAATCTTAGTCTCTAGTTCCTGTTCTTCAATATAAGTAACTCAGTCTTCCTGGAGAAGTGCTTGATTCTAAAGCTAGCGGAAAAAATACAACATAAAGCTGGAATATCTTGTAGTACTGAAAGCAAGTAAATGCTTAAAAAAGGCAGCTTGTCAAAAGAACACAGGATCCAACCCAAAGAAACCCCCCATGACCAAACCTAGACCAATTTGAGCAACAAAATATATAATAATGGTATTGAATTGAAGCCATAGAATAAAATTAATTTTCCTTGAAAAGTACTTATACACATAAGTAATTAAATAAATTAATAGAGCAGAAGAGACAGCTCTTCCTCACAGAATTCCAATTAAAGGTAGAAAAAGAGATAGAAATAGAAAATCACCATTAGGCAAACACTGCAGTAATAAATATTGCAGACAAGATCCACCAAAGGATACTAAAATTTGGAGGCAATTATTTGAACATAAACAGGATTTACATAGTCTCAAAGTAGCTTCCTCCAAATACCTATCAACTATAAAGGAAAAGATAGTAATTTCACAGTGGAGAAATCTGGTGGACACTAGTAATAATATATCAACATCATGAACCCTGAGATATGATGCACTGAGAAGGATACAAATGTCATTTTGAGATATTCTTGCCAAAAATGAATGACCTCATTCCAATCACAGGAAAATATTGAACATGTGCAAATTGGGAGACATTCTACAAAATAGCTGATCAATATTCTTCAAAAGAGTCAAAGTCATAAAAGACAAGGAAAGACTATGATGGACTACAGGAGACTAAGGAGAAACAGCAGCTAAATGCAATGTGGAATTCTGGACAAAGTTCTGCAACAGAGAAAGAATATCAATGGAAAAATTGGAATTTTGAATGTGATTTGAAGTTTAGTTAGTAATACTGTACCAATGTGAATTTCTCATTCTTGATAACTACAATGTGGTTTTGTAAGATGTTAAGGTTAGGGGAAGGAAATGAGGAGCATAAGGTAACTCTTTTTTTAAATATTTTTGCAATTTGTCAATAAGTCTAAAATTTGTTCAAATAAGCAGTTTTAAAAAATAGAAATCGAATCTGCCTCCAAAATGTCACATGATCCCTTACCTTTATTTCTATGCTTCGCTCTCTGAGAATGTGTTCATCTTTCCAGAGCCAACATACATTTTCATTCAGTTTCTTTGAACACAGTATACATAATATCAAGCACTTCAGCTTTAGGTGTCAGACTGACTTGAGGTCAGATCCTGACCCAGTCTGTCATTAGCTCAGTAATGTTACATATATTGTGCAGCCTTTCTACTTCTTGATTTTCTTATTTTAAAAACAGGGGCAAAATAATACTTTGTTAAAGGATTGTTATAAAGATTAAAAGAGATCCTACTTGCACAGTGCTAAGCACAGGGACTTGGAAGTAGTAGGTGCTCAACAGAAGTTATGATTTTTAGTGCAAATGCTATTTTCTTTAGAGCTTGTTGATTAATATGTAAAACCTCTTTTACTCTTTGTTCCTTTGGTATAGACCAATTCAATTCATAACATTTAAATTTGTATTTGATATTTAATAAGCTGCTCTTAAGTTTAGATAATTTCCTCAATTAAATTATAAAACCGCTTGATGCAGTCTTCTACTTCTTTTATCGCGCCGCAACTGACTGATTCAGTATTCTGCACACAAGGCATGATGAATGTTCACTGACTGACTGATTATAAAGTTGGCAACACTGTATCTTTTCAGCTTTCTAATGAGTTGAAGCTTTCATATACTGATAATATTTAATACACTGAAAATGCTGCAACTCTGCATGTTGGCAAAAATATTCAAATATTGCATTAATTTCTACATTTTGAATTAAATTTGCCATGGTGCTACAGTCATATTATGGGGTGATGTCTACAAAGCACACCATCATCTGACAGTTTGGAACATGGGTGAGACAACAGTACTTCATCAAAATTCATTACAACATCTTCAGTCTAAACAACTTTCATTCTACTCTGTTCACTTATGAATGGTTCACTGTAACAAATCAAAAAAATACATATGTGGTTTTTAAAATCAGATACTGATGAATAAAACCTCTATCCAAGGAAGTTGTGAATTTCATTCTTTGGTTTGTGGGAGAAAACTCTTCTAGATAGAGATGATTTTTATTTTTTTCCTTTTTATTCATCTTTGCCTCAGTTTCCTTATCTCCAAAAGGAGAATAATAGTAGCATCTATCTAATCAGATTTTTGTGAGCATTAAATAAACAACTGCATATAAAGTATAGAGTATCATGTACTTCATAATTGCACAATAAATGCTAGGCTTTCTATCTATAGATAGGTCCATTTCTTTCTTTCTTTCAGGTCCTAGAATCTTGGACAGTTAGAGCAAACACTGATTTTAATAGTGGTCAGACCAGTTATTTTCACACAGAAAGAAACTGAAACACAAAAACTTGCTCAAGATGGCAAAGCTATTTTTATTTATTGAAAATGGCTAATCAGGGTATGATAAAATCTTTACAAAAATACATTTATTTGAGTTAGTAGGCAGATAGCAGTCTTTACTAAAATGCACACCCGCTTACCCCTAAACAGAAGTCCTTACTAAAATGAATTCAACCTCTATTCCTTCCTTTTTGGTTGGTTTCATGACAATATGTCTGAATTGGAGACGTGCTTAAAGAAAATCACTGGGTGTTCATCGTGTTATTATTGCTTAACAAACATTGACATGTCAGGCAAGGCAGATTGCAAAAAGAAGAAATACTCTAAATGCTTATTGACAGACGAATAGATGGTGTGGTATATTCATAAAATGGAAAACAATATGAGCATCAAAAAAGAATACAATAACTATATGAAACAAAATTGATTCATCTTAGCAATGGCTTTATGTAAAAATTGTAAGTCCCAGAATATTACATACAGTATTTTTAAAGTTAAAATCAACTAAAATGAGAGAGTATAATTTTTAGACATGACAAAATGATATCAGTGAGAAGCAAGCTGATGATGGACACACGATTTGAGACATGGTTATTTTTAGGAGGAAACAGGGATAGTATGAGGTAATACCAATGAAAAATACGTAAGTAATTTCAAAGGTTCTAGATTCTATGATGGGGGTGGTTTTTTGGTATTTAATATATTATCAAAACAAAGAAAAGAAGGCCTCGTACAAATCAACAACAAGGGTATGTCCTGAACAAAAATATTTTGAGCACAATAGAATGTATGTGTGCATGCATAGATGTACGCATATATCTAAATTTATCCATCTATATACTTGCATTATGCTTTGTATTTCTTCATATTGAAAAGTTAAGCTGAACATGTCACATGTTGCTTTGTCCTCATGAGAGTCTTAAGAACTTCCTTTTTCACAGTAGGAAGGTCAGTGAGAACAGCTATGTTTAAGGCAAATTACTTTTATTTCTGGCACAGAAGGAAGTGTAGCAAATGAGATCTTACATATACACACAGTGCCTCCCACTGATGTTCAGGGATTCAGCAGAAATCTGGGTTCTGCTCCTCGGCTGCCTGTTTTTCTATTATAAAACAGTTTGTCAAACAGCATGTCTATCCTGAAGGAGGCCAGTGCAATCGTATTATGCATTCTCCCATTTTACGGATATGCACATTAAGGTAAAGCATTTTGCCTGAGTTTATAAACGTTCTTGTGAATACTTGAGGTGAAAGGGGTAGAGACGTTCATTAGATCTAGGAACAACCTTCTCTGCTCCCCTATTTCTAAGTAACTCTTTATGTCTTCCTCTTACTTTTGTCTTCCTTCTTCGCTGCCACGATGATAAATGAATAGGTAGGACATGATTTGAGTTGGTGAAGAATGTCTAGAAAGAAAAGATGACAACACCGATAACCAGCATCTGTTGACTGCTTACTGTATGCCTGTCATATACTATCTCATTTAATTCTCAGGACAAGGATCAAACAGCTAATACAAGTAAAATTATCTTATGCAGAAATTTAATTCTGTGTCCTTCTCTGCCCTTCAACATAATGTATGCATGGCAAGTGACAAAGGCTAATAGTCATAAGAAGCCATCTAACACATCGGGATGAAAAAGATTCCCTATATGTAGCAGTTGCTAAAGTCCATGGTGACAAAATCCTTGTGATAGCTCAACTAGGTGTGAATGTTTACTTCATTTAATTTTTGGCAGGTCTTTGGGGCCTTTCAAAATCACATTTGGTTTACTACTATGCTTCTTATATCTCTTCTAAGTTGTTAGAGAATTTGTCAGCCACACATTTCACCAATCCATCATCCCCAGTAGAGCAGGTTTGAAGGTTTATGACTTTTCTTCCCATGATGTAACACTTCCAAAGCTTCATTATATGTGACTGTGACTCAAATATTAGGAATGAAAGGAGGAGCCATTATGGAACTTAATTAGAATTGCCTTCTGCAGCATGAAGGCATAATTTCCTTCATGTACCTTATGATTATCCATGTTGAACATACAGTCAAACTATCACAGGTGGAGTTTATTAGAATGCTCATGCCATTATTCTAACCTTGTTTTGTATGACATAATATGGCTGGAATTTATGCCTTTTATGCTGCGAAACCTTGCCTAGAAGCATACCAAGGAATATAAGAGGGAAACTTCTAGGCCTTAGGGTTATTGCACATGCAAGCTTGTCCAACCTGCAGCCCACAGGTCGCATGCAGCCCAGGATGGCTTTGAATGTGGCCCAACACAAATTTGTAAACTTTCTTAAAACATTACGAGAGTTATGCACAGACTCTTTTTTCTTTTTAGTTCATCAGCTATTGCCAGTGTTAGTGTATTTCATCTGCCACCCAAGACAGTTCTTCAATTCTTCCTCTTCCAACATGGTCTAGGAAAGCCAAAAAATTGGACACCTCTGCTAGAGTGTGCAGAGCCACAATGAAATGAAGGTGTGTGAAAAAAGATTGGAAACTCCAGAACGAATCACACTGCATCCTCCTACCCACTCGTCCTGCTGCATATTTTTATAAATAAGTCCAATTAATGCACATGGGGCTTCATAACTAGGTAATGGGATGATAGGTGCAGCAAACCACCATGGCACATGTTTACCTATGTAACAAACCTGCACGTCCTGCTCGCATATCCCAGAATCTAAAATTAAATTAAATTAAAATTTTTAAAAAAACAACCCTAAGACTTGAAGAGGTCAAAGGTCAAAACCCAGGAAGTCAAAGAGTACAGGAGAGATGGGGCTGATATTTTCAGTGGGAGGTAGTATAGTGAGTCCAACTGATTAGTCATATGACTTTGCGTATGTCAATATCCCTGCACCTCCGTTTCCTCAGTAGAGATAACAAAAGCACCTTCTTCATAGGATTACTTTAAGAATCACATGAAATTGTGTGTGTAAATTACTTAACATGGTGTATGGCATATATCATGCAGTCAATACTTATCAGAAATAATTGTTACTGTGAAAAAGAAGAATGATAATCCCTTAGAAGGCTTTTATGAGGCATAAATGAGATAATGTGTGTTATATGCCTGATATCATGCCTCACACAGAGTAAGGGCAGAGGATGGGTAGCTTTTATTCCTCAGCTTGTGTTATTAACGTAACATCAGTATTTTCAAAGAATGAGGCGCAAGGCTCTGATGATCATTTTTGAGGCTTTATGATTTGTAAAATCACCTAAAATGTACAAAGTGTTTTCCAATTTTTAACTCAATCGGTCTTCACAATAAGCTTGTTACTTCCTATTCTGAAAAATCAGCTTAATCATTCTCCAGCTTTGCAGAAGACAAAACGCTAACTCATAAAGTTTAAGTGACATGTACAAGTTATGCAGTGGGAGAGGAAGGATTTGAACTCAGGTGTGTAGGATCCTGAAATCAACATTCTTCCCATATGACCCTTCTAAAGGGGTTACTATTGAGCTAAGTAGGTCAAATTACAAATTTCTGCCTGGCCATTACCTTAAATAATTCATTCAAGCTGTTTTCATGGTGGTATTGATGCAACCGGGTTCATTAACTGGGTTCCTTAGAGCAGTGCCAGAGTTGAAAAGCAACTACAAACCAGGAAGCCAAAAAAATGAATACCATGTAAATACTTTTTTTTTTTAAAGATTGCAGTTTGTTTAAAGAAAAAGAACTTTCTGGAGATGCAGCAGCAGCAAATCTATCAGCTCCTTGCAGTGTCATCAATCACAGAAGCACAGAAAAAAAAAAAAAAAAAAAAGCCAGCTGGACCCAGTACCCATCCTTGTAAATTATTTTTCAGGAAATCCTGCAGGCTTGGTTTTTTACCAGGAAACAATTACAGTTTAATATAGAGGACCACAGAATTCACATGGAACCGATTTCTATTTCTTTTTGTTCTGGTTACACAAAGGAAATGTAATTTTTCAAAAACCAGCAGAGAAATACACAAGCACTGGACTAATATAGTGGCGCTTGTCACTTACAACTGAGGGATTGTGTTATTTCTCATTGCCAGTCCTGACAGCACCTCAAATAAAGAGGTGTCTTAGCAAATTATGTTCTTGATACCGCTTACTGAAATGCAACGACTCCATTTTAAATATTAAAGTCACAATGCAAAGACCCAAACTGGCTATGAAGAAAGTTTACGCAAGCTTAATTGATGGCTCATTATATTGCTCATGTCATTATCTTAATCTCATATTTTTATCACGTGTCTTTAAATGTGCAATGTTAAAAGGCCAGAGGTAATTTTATATTTTATCTGAATCCAGGAAAAGAGATTGTTAAGTTATCCTCAAAAGATATTAAATAACTTGAACCTGTATAGTGACATTTGAATATGCAAATGGGGTACCTTTATAATCCCCCACCAAAAAAATGTGGTTTACTAATTGTTAAAATGATAAATCGGGGAAAAAAATGGAAGAAACCTGGAATTTAGTTTGATGCAAACCTCGTTGAAGGTTTATGTGATAAGGATAAAGAAAATGTTTTATATTTATGTACAGGTTCAGAAGAATGATTGTCTAGAGCTGTTCAAATCTGTGACTTTGCAGCTGTAATCAAAACCAGCAGGAGAGTTTCTGACTTATGTCCCTGGCAGAGAACTAGAAGAATACATAATACATACCCAGAAGAGTTAAAAGAATTTCAATAGTTTCTTAGGTAACAATTTTCATTCTCTGCACTTGAGATGTTTGAAAAATGAAAGGCTGCAACCCCAAATCAAACAATAATTAAACATCCATCTTTACTTTAAAATGAGCTTTTTAACACCGACGTACTTACCAATCTAATGCCCCTCAACTGGGGGATGAATACAACTTTCTGGGATCGTGACATCTGTGGGCAGGTTTTCCATGAGGAATCTACCATTTTAACCTTGAGCTTCAGCTCTTTGGATATTTGATTGCCAGGGTTGCCTCAAGCAGAGAGAGGCCCCATGTAGGCTGGGCTTGGACAAACACCTATGGGGACTTAGACGTGGCATCCCCTTTGTTTTTACTCTTGGGGGATTAGGCATAGTCTCCAGGCCAATGGCGATTCTGTCATGTTACAATTGTGGAACCCACTTCCTTGGCAGACTGGGAGTTATGTGCATGTAACTCTACAGCGGACAGTTCTCTACAGATGTTTACTATGAATGACGGAGATGGCACCACATTTCCTGACTTCCCATTTCTGCTAATGATCTCCCATTGCTTTAGCTGCAGCATATCACTGTGATTTAAAAACAGACTCTGAAGCCACTTAGGGCTTCAACAAGTTACTTACCTGTGCCTCAGTTTCCTCATCTCTACAATGAGTAGTATCATTCTATTACCCATTTCAAAGTGTTGTGTTGTGAGCACTCAAGTTAGTTATTGACACGCTGTACTAGAACTGCCTGGGTCATTAAAGACGCAACCCCAGAATCCTGCCTCTGTCTTAGAAAAATGGAGATGGATGCAGTCAAAGCTATCTCAAAAGAAGCAGTGAAATGCAGTGAAAATGATAACAATTAATAACATTCATTCGGTGCTAGTCATCTCTAGGCATTCTTCTAAGTGTTTAATACGTCACAGTAATGCCAGGAGTTGGATACTGTTTTTATCCTTATTTTACAAATGCAGAGAGCAGGTCAGTAGGAGAGATTAAACCCCAATTTGCTTGTCACCAAATCTTATTATGCTCTTAATAACTCTGCTAGAATGCTTCCGTAGGAGGTTACGATTGGGAAATCCGGTGACTTGGGACCTAAACTTCCTTAGGCCATTAACTAGCTTTGTAGCTTTGTGGCCTTGGATAAATCATTTCATTTCTTTGTACCTCTATTTTTTTATCTGCTAGAATTGTATGATCTCTATGGCTTTTTTCCAGTTCTAACAATCTATGTTTCTAAAAGGAGAGAATATATTTAGGAGGGAGGGAGAAGGAGAGGGATGAGGAAACGAAGAGGGAGGGGTGAGAGACTTCTGTGTATAATTATAATTGAACATAATGGTATCTTTGTAGCTTATAAGGAACTCAAAACACTTTCACATATTTTAGTACCTTCATTCTTGTACAATATGTCTATATATTATCACCATCACATTATAAATGAGGAAACTGCAGTATAGAAAGTTTGTAACTTGCCAAGGTCACATAGCTAAGTCATAGAATCTAGCAATTTTACTGCCAATGTGAAATAGCATTTTCTGGATTATGCTGAAAAGCCAGTATATAAAACACTCTGAAAACTTCTATTGCTTAATAATGCAAATAGAAATGTACTTCATGTTATGCAATCAAAGAGTTATTTGAAAGGTATAAATCAAATGTCTTTAAATCAAATCCTGTTTGTCACTGGCAACTTTTTAATTTCAGTTTGATCTTCAATGGGTGATAGCTCCTTTAGAATTTTTTTCCTGCCTTATTTCTATACTTAGTCTCCAACCTTTATTCAGTTATTCAATGCACAATGAAAATTCATACTTAAATGAGCCCTGCTGTGAATCCACTAAAAATTCTGTGACTACATATTCATAATGAAATTCATTTATTCTACTATACCTCTATATGCCAAAGTTTCTGTATATATTAATTGTGAACAATGGTCTCCAATGTAACCTCCTTGACAAGGTTTTAAAAATTAAATGAGATACCTGTGACAAAGCTTGGACCAAAGTAAAATACATAAGAGGCATCATTTCTTTTGTAAATCTGAATTTTTGCGTTAAATTTGTCCTCATTACAGTTTATTAAATGATGAGTAGTTTTATTCTGCTACCAAGTGATTTTGGTAAAATCATAAATCTTCTTTTAATATCATACAAACTGGATTTGGAAAACTGGTTTTAAAGCCTCCAAAGTTTTGACAGCAAGTAAGTTTCACCCTATAGGAAAATGTGGAGCTAGCCTTAAAAGAGAATAATGGAATCAAATCTGTTAGCAATAATATAAAGATAAAAATTTTGGTTTCTATTTTTAACAGAAGCCTGGATCTGCTAATAGTTATGCATCTTCCTAAGAGTGTGTGTGTATATATAAAGCTTCTCCTTTTAAAATCTCAATTGTAAAATAAAATCAGAGCCCTCACTCCTTTCTTCTTCTCTCTTTCTTTCTCTTTTAAGTTTCCTGTTCCAGAGGCATTATCTTTTGCAGGGTTTCTTGATGGCAGACAAATTTGTTTCTCAGATAGAGCATTGGGTTTTGCAGTGCTGCTCAAGGGCTCCAGGAGATCAGAATGCCTGTTTGCTTCAGAGACTCCTGTAAAATTCAACTTCCCTCAGCCATACATCTCTCTGATTACTGCTTAGCTATATACATTTTGACAAGGAGAAAAACAGTCTCAATCGTTAAAGCTTTTTGGTATTAAGAGTTTTGCTTTGACTGCACCATATGGATATATTTAGGCTGAAATCCTTCACACATTTTGTTCTCAGATTATAATTACACTTGCCAAATCATTAGGCATAACTTAGAGGAGAGTATTGTTATTAAAAGAGAAAAATCCCCAGGGATATAGAACCTACATACATACATATCCTGTAACTATATCTATATCTATACGTGTGTGTTTGTGTGTGTGTGTGTAATGAGCATTTACAATGTTTAGCAAAGGACTGTTCTCCAAAATAACTCTGTTAAAACAATCATATCTCACAAACCTCAGACAGTGCTAGTGTGTTGGGTTTCTAACCTCTGGAGAATATTGCATTGTGGTTTACTCATGATAACCAGAGATGATGGAAAAGTCAACTACTTGGCAGTGGATCACATTTCTGTAATAATCAGATACACATTGTAAAGTGATTTGTTTCAGATTTGGCACAAAATTAAGCAACAAATAGAGACATTTCTTTAGCTGTCTGAAGGTAGGTTTGACCATGAACTTCATTCAGATGGTATTTTTTCTTTTTCGCAACTAATTTCAATGAGGAGTCAGGAGTCCATTTGCAAAAATTTCAACCTCCATATTTACGGGTTTGGAATTTTGGTCTAAATCCAACTCTTTTTGTATTTAAGTTCATTCGCCTTTGGCAAAAAAAAAAAAAAAAAAAAAAAAAATCTGTTTTTAAAACGAAAGAAGTCATAAGAGAACTTTATTAAAAAAGTTTCAACCAGCTGTTTAAAAAGGCTATTGTGATGATGTCAGTGCAAGTGAATAAGAAACACATGGATTTAAATTCCCTTAAATTATATAAGCCTTTAAAAATTAAAGTAACTACGTTGGGAAAATGTGTTTCAAGTTTATTAACTTAAGAATCATTCTCCCATGGTTTCTAAACAGCTTTGTATTGGGAAGGACGCTACAATTATTTGCTAAACTTAAAGACAAGTGAGAACATGGTTCAGTAAGAGCCAAGAGGCTTATGTTTGTGAACCTAATGGGAGTGGGTCCCTAACAGCTGACAAGAAAGCTCATACAAATCCTCTCCCCCTTCCTCCCCAATAATATGGGAGTAACAGAGGGAGAATGAGTGGTCCGCTTTCAACTGGCAACCACACTCTCTGTGATGTTTTATCTTCTTCTTCTTAAATGTTTATTTTCCTATTGTATAGACAAAGCCCTAATATTTGAAGAGCTGTTGGATTTATACCAATTATTGAAAGAGATCTGCGAATATAAAGGTTTCTCCACGTCTTCTGAAAATCATGGGCTCATTCTTCTAAAATTGAGGGGGTTTTTAGCTTTCATAAATTGGACAGGGAGACAGACTATAAACAACTTTACTGTTCAATTCTTAAGGCAACATGATACCTCTTTGCAGAAAAAGATGTGGTGAAGTTTTGACAAATGAGTACATTCATACATAGACCCTATAACCAAAGCATTTTGAAAGCATGATTGATGTCCCAAAACAGTCATTTCTTGTTCTTAATTTGGTGAAAAATAAAAGTACATGTCTTCACCTGCTTGTTCCTTGGTCTTCTGCAAGCTGTTTCTTTTATCACACTCTGATATGATGCTGGGACTCTGAGTCCTCAAATAGCAAACGCCAAACCACATCTGTCCCAGTGATGTCCTAATACATTTTTTCAATGACTATAAAGTACTAGATTCTACCTCTTTAGTCTTGGGAAATTTAGCAGTCCAATCTTCCAGGAATAATAATGAGATTAACCCATATTCTCCACTTTACAGAATGCCAGATGTTTGCAAGTCTGATGAGGGAGAATAGAGCTATTATAACTGATGTTGCTCATAAGTGTTGTGTCTTCCACTCCCTAGTGTAGGTAAACACTTAACATAGTGGTATAAAATAGATGCTTAAGAAACAATAGTTATTATTTCACATACATTATTGCATTGATTGTTTCCAACTCAACTATGAGGTAACTATTTTTAATGCCTTGTTGCAGATTAGAAAAACAAGAATCAGAGAGGAAACGTGACTTGCTGAGACAACATAAATGTGATAAAACCTGAATAAAAGTCATGTCTGTCTAATTCTAAAGTACAGGCTCTTCAAATTAAAAATATTGACAAGAGGAGCTAAAATTAAAAAGACTGACAATATAAGAACATGGGCCTTGCATACTCTGTTGGTGGGAATGTAAATTTATACAACCACTTTGGAGGACTGTTTAGAGGTTTCAGCTAAAGCTGAGCGTCTTCACAGCTTACATTCCCACAATTTTATCCCTAGGTACAGCAATAGAAATGCACACACAGACTCACCAGAAGACATACACAAGAATGTTTATAGAATTATTTATAATTGCCCCCAGAACTCGAAATAACCAAAATGTTCATGAACAGTAGACTGCTTATAAAGATTGTGTTATATTCATACAATGGAGTGCTAGACGGCTGTAAGAATGATCTAACTGGCTGGGTGATGTGGCTCACGCCTGTAATCCCAGCACTTTGGGAGGCCGAGACGGGCGGATCATGAGGTCAGGAGATTGAGAGCATCCTGGCTAACACGGTGAAACCTCGTCTCTACTAAAAACACCAAAAATTAGCCATGCCTGTAGTCCCAGCTACTCGGGAGGCTGAGGCAGGAGAATGGCGTGAACCCAGGAGGTGGAGCTTGCAGTGAGTAGAGACCGCGCCACTGCACTCTAGTCTGGGCAACAGAGCGAGGCTCCGTCTCAAAAAAAAAAAAAAAAAAAAAAATCTAACTACAGCTAAAGATGACCACATGGCTTAATCTCAAAGACATAAAGTGAAGTGGCAGAAGCCAGATATGTTTAAAAAGTACTTTCTATAGGAGTCCATTTATATAAAATTCAAAAACTGGCAAACGTCATCTATTATAAGAGATAGTGGGATAATTGTCACCATGGGAAAGAGACAATGACTGGAAGGAAGCATGAATCATGCTTCTGGCGTAACTGGAAATGCCTATTGCCTGATATGAGTGCTAAATGCATGGGTATGTTCACTTTGTAAAAATTTATTGAGCTGTACTTACCATTTTTGCGCATTCCCACACAAAGTTTCTTTGTAAGATTTGCTTTAGTTTTTTTTTTTTTTTTTTTTTTTTTTTTAAGCAGATTTAGGTTCACAGTGAAATTAAGAGGAAGGTACAGAGAAATTCCATATACCTCTTGCTCTCACACATGCATAGCCTCCACCATTATCAATATCTCCACCTTGGGTGATACATTTGTTACAACTGATGAATCTACATTGACAGGTTATTATCTCTCAATATTCATAGTTTACATCAGAGTTCATTTTTGGTGTTGCACATTCTATAAGTCTGGACAAATGTACAATGACATTTATCCATCACTCTAGCATCATATAGAATATTTTGCTGCTCTAAAACTCCTCTGTGCTCTGTCCATTCATCCTTCCCTTCTCCCTAACCCCTGGCAACCACTGATCTCTTTATTCTCTGCATAGTTTTGACTTTTCTAGCATATCATATAGTTGCAATCACACAGTATGAAGCCTTTTCAGATTGACTTCCTTCACTTAGTAACATGTATTTAAGTTTCCTCTTGTCTTTTCCTGGCTTAATAGCTCATTTCTTTTTAGCACTGAATAATATTTCATTGCCTGGATGAACCTCAGTTTATTTATACATTCACCTACTGAAGGGCATTTTGAATGCTTCCAAGTTTGGGCAATTATGAAGAAAGTGGCTATAAACATCTATGGGCAAGTTATTGTAATGATATAACTTTTCATGTTTACATAAGTTTTCAATTCTTTGGGTAAGTACCAAGATGCACAATTGCTGGATCGTATGGTAAGACTATGTTTAGTTTTGAAACAAACCACAACTATCTTCCAAAGTGGCTTTACTCTTGTACTTCCACAGGGAATGAATGTGAATTTTTGTTGTTCCGTACCTTTGACCACATTTGCTTTTGTCAGTGTTCTGGATTTGGGCCATTCTAATAGGTATGTAGCAGTATCTCATTGTTTTGATTTGGATTTCCCTGATGAATATTATGTGAAGCATATACTCATATGCTTATGTGTCTCCTCTGCATATCTTCTTTGGTGAAGTGTCTGTTCAGGTCATTGTTGCATTTATTTATTGGATTGCTTATTTTCTTATTGTTGAGTTTTAAGTGTTCTTTGTATATTTTGAATAATAGTTTCTTATCAGATGAGTTTTTGCAAATATTTTCCCAGTCTGTGGCTTTTATTTTTATTCTTTGAAAGTGTTTTTCACAAAGCAGAAGTTTTAATTTTAATAAAGTTTGGCTTATCAATTATTTCTTTCATGGATTATGCCTTTGGTGTTGGTGTCTCATCTAATAAGTTATTGCCAACCCAAGGCCATATATATTTTCTTCTATATTATCATCTAGGAGTTTTATAGTTTTGCATTTGATATTCAGGTCTGTGATCCATTTTGAGTTAATTTTTGGCTGTAAGCTTTGTGTCTACATTTATTTTTTTGCATGTGAATGTCCAGCTGTTCCAATACCAATTGTTGAAAAGACACTCATTTCTCCATTGTATTGCCTTTGCCTTTTTGTCAAAGATCAATTGATTATACTTATGGTAGTCTATTTCTGGGCTTTCTGTTCCAATGATCAATTTGTTTATATTTTTTCCAATACCATGCTGTCTTGATTACTGTGCTTTGTACTAGGTCTTGAAGTTGGGGAGTATAGTCCTTCAACTGTGTTCTTCTCCTTCAGTATTGTATTGGATATTGTGGGTCAATTGCCTCTCCATAAAAATTTTAGAATCAGTTTGTTGATATCCACAAAATAACTGCTGGGACTTTTACTGGGATTATATTGAATCTACAGATCAAACAAGGCAAAACTGACATCTTGATGATATTGAATTTTCTATTCATCAATATGAACTTTTAATTTATTCAGTTCCTTGATTTTGTTCACCTGAGTTTTGTATTTTCCTCCTATAGACCTTACCTGTATTTTGTTCTACCAAATTATTTCATTTTGGGGGGTGGTGATAGAAACGGTACTGTATTTTTATTTTAAATTCTACTTTTTTTCTTGCTAGTATATAGAAAAACAAATAATTTTTGGATATTAACAGTGTATATTGCAAACTTGTCATAATTACTTATCAGTTCCAGGAGTTTTTTCTTGATTCTTTGGGATTTTCTACATAGAGATCATATCATCTGTGAACAAAGATGGTTTTATTTCTTCATTCCTCAATCAGTATAGTTTTCACTGCCTTTTCTCATCTTTCTGCATGAGCTAGGACTTCCAGTGTGGTTTTGAAAAAGAGTACTGAGAGAGGAAATCCTCACCTTGATACTGATCTTAGTAGAAAAGCTCTAGTTTCTTACCATTAGGTATGATGTTAGCTTACGTTTTTTGTAGACATTATTGATCAAGTTGTGTAAGTTATACCTCTTCTTCTAGTTTACTGAGAGGTTTTTTCTGAGATTTTTAAAATCATAAACATGTGTCTGATTTTATCAAATGCTTTTTCTGCATCTATTGATATAATCAAAATCATAAACATGTGTTTGATTTTATCAAATGCTTTTTCTGCATCTATTGATATAATCATGTAATTTTTCTTCTTTAGCCTGTGGATATGATGAATTCTAATGGGATTTTTGAGTGTTGACTGAGCAAATTAGCCTTGCATCCACTTGATCATGGTCCAAATTCGGTTTTCCATACAAACTTTACTCTTACAAATTTAAGACATTACACAGTCAAAAAGAGGAGTGTGAAACTAGTATACTGTAGAGGAGAGGAATCCTCTCACCCCTCATGGTGGGCCCACACCAATGTCTCCAAAGCCAGTCTTGAGCTATGAAAGCACAAGTTCTTTCAAATAAGCTCAAGTTTGGGATTACTTCCAGACATACAGGTATTAGATAACAATATGTCACCAAAGCAAGAGAGAAAATAACATAGAGCCTTCTTCCCACTGATAGAGCATCAGCCATAGAAGAATACAACTTCAGTCACCCACATGTGAAAATATATTTCTGACATTGAGCCCACAAAAATTCTGGTCAGTTCGCTAATTTATCCCCTCTCTATTAATATGACTGAGCCTGGGGGCAGCATGCCTCCCTGACTCAGGCTGTCTTGGTGACCAAAGAAACACATGCATGGCAATTAGAGCTGAGTGTTTACTCTCAGAACATCTCAATCTCCAAGCCTAATGAAAACTTTCCCAGTAAGGCGAGGCAGATCTCAATACATTCTAGACTTGTTACCTGATTTCTTTTGGCACTGCTGAGCATGTGGCCACAGCCTAATTTGAATAGCTTATATCTACACCCAAGTCTAATTTGGAATCACAAGACCCCAGGGTCCCTGATGCTAAATAACCTGGGACTTCCATCTGTAGCACAGCATATGTTAGTCTGATGCAAAGTAAAAATGGGCATGAAATCCAAATCTAATTATAAATATACAGTCAGAATGTCAGGTAAATTATACTATCTACAAGTAAATTATTACTTTAGAGCTCAGTGAACTTCGGCATAGTGGGCCATCTGCCCTACAGCGTCCTCTGCCTGTAAGTACCCAGAGTGGGACTTTGCCAACTGAATGTTAATTTAAGGAGTTTTGGAGCCCTTAACAAGTATTTGTGCTGTGTCTACAATTTATCTAAATTCTATGAAATATATAGGGACAGACAAATGAAAGCAAAGTTTAAACACATTCAATATCCAATCGCATGTTATGATTATGAAATGCCCTAGGGCAGGGTTTTTCAAACTGGAGGTTACAATTCTTAAGTAGGTCATAAAATCAATTCAGAGGGTCATGACTAGTACTTTTAAAAACAGAAATAGAATTAATTAGAAAATTTAAGAATAAGCTACCTGTGTGTGCTGATTGTCAGTTTAGTTTAGAGTAATGTTTTATTTTGTTGTTGTTTGTTTGTTTTGATTTCATGTGTATGTGTGTGCCTACCAAATCAGGATGTACAATATGTTTCTAGCTGGATGGCAGTTTTTAAAAATTTGAAAAGCACTGCTAAAAGGTGCATCATGAATAGATGGAATGTCATAATTGCTATAACCTTATCACCACAATAATTTTATAGCTCTTTCACTTAACCGTACCAAGTCCGTACCTGACATGTGCTAGGCACTGAAAATAAAGTAGTGGATGAGACCAACAAGGTCTTTGCTTTCATGTAATGTGCTTTCAGAGGGGAGGTATGTGTTAAGCAATGAATGGCACAATTAATTACTTAGGCAATTACAATCATCACAAGCAGCACAAAGGGAGCAAATTCAGGAGTTATAAGAGTGAATGACAGGGGGACCTGACAGAGATTTTAGAGGTGTCAGGAAGCTCTTCTTTAAAGAAGTGATATCTGAGCTTCTGATAAGGAGTGAAGGATGAATCAGAATGAACTAAACTTAGTCTCAGAAACTTTAGCTATTTCAACACAGCCTCTTGATTTTCCCAATTTTCCCATTGGTACATCAAGGCATCTTTCGTGCCTTGTTTGGACTCCACAAAAGCCCTTCTTGACATGGACAGTGTTCTAATTAATGATGCGTCCTCACAGTCTCTTTTCACAGTCCCTCACAATCTATTCAGACTGATTCCTACTCACTGGTACACACAGGCCTGTGAAGTCATCATGAGAGACACTTTTCAATGAGTACCTGGAAGAAATAAGAAAAGATTTTAGAACAATGCAAGAGACGACCTTTGAATTATTGGTTATGTGTTGACCAGGTCTGTCCTCCTCACCACCCCCCTCCACCCGATTGCTGCTTCTCTGAGAGTCTTCTATTCATGGGAAAGAAAGGGCCACATGATACCCACTTTGCCTCACAGAAGACCAATTTCAGCTCCACCAATTCACATGACTCTTTCCAACTCAGATGATGAAACGGGCAAAACAAATCATATAATAGATTTCTTCTTGGGGTGAACAGTGCATTTGTTTATAGAAATACTTTGGAACCACTGCTTGGGATGGTATTGGGGGAATGCCAAGAGGCCAGTCTGGTATAAGACACTTAATCACTTTCTGTTTAAGGTTATTGGCATCTTGCCATCCACTTAATGCCATTCCAAGCAGTGATTCCAAAGTATTTGGAAAGAAGAGCAGCTTTTCTTTCTGTGCAAAACTTGTATGGAAGTGTGATGGTAAAGACTGGAACCTAGTCAAAGGGCTCGGTATAATAGAGAGAAGTTGACGTTCCCTGGAAGCGATCCAAGAAGCTTCATGCTACGTAGAAGAAAGATAAGAAAGAAAAACTTTTGGGGCTCCTCTCTTAGCTTTTGGTCCTTGTGGATTTCCTTCACTTGTGAGCTCATCTGTGCATTTAAAGAGATGTTTACACCGTATCTAGTATTTCCAAATGTTGGAGCAGGAAGGTTTTTCACAATACGTACTTTGACATACTGCAGCAACAGAAGTCCTCAATATATTCAAATTTTGAGCAAATGCCATTCATTACACAGTATATACAGACTATTTTTAGCAACAATATATTCTTCTTCCATCATCCAAAATGTAGTTTCTAGGATAACTGTAAATCTCAGCAGCACCAGTGATATTGCTACTTCTCTAGAATCTGTGTGAAATATATTATTAAGGAAACTAGGAGATAGCACATTAATGAACCAGATCTGTCCTCCAGACCAATGATCCTCATGTTTTGACCAGATATTACAGACTTCAAACTGCCAAGAGTCCTCTACTCATCTCCAATAGAAACAGAAATAAAAACCAAGCCAATTTTGGTAAGAAAATAACCATCTTGTTTTGCCTCCTCTCTCTTATCTTGGGGATAATCAAAATCGGTAAGGAACTTTCAGTTGCTAAGTTTTTAACAGCTTTCAGAAAAAAGAATTCTGGAAGAAGTTTTAAAAGGGATTTAAAAATTGTTTACTATGGGGAAGGTGACACCTCTCTTCCACTTTCCACCTCCCCTAAACACTTTAGTGAAGTGTACATAACTCCCTGATACTTCTGCATGCATGCGTTCTTTGTGTGAAAATGAAAAGGTGTTGAATTTGTGTCTCAGAAGGCACAAGATGAAAATAAAGACATAGAAGCCAGAAGACAAAAAAAAAGAGACACTTTTTATTTACCCCTTAAATGGGAAAGTACAGTATTTTCTTTCATAGAAGCATCAAGATAGAGACCTCACTTGACTTTCTGTTTTACTGACAAGTAACAGTTATATAAAATAGTATAAATTAGCTAGTCTATGTCAAGGATCAGTGAACTGTTTTTCTTAAGGGCCAGAAAATAAATCTTTCAGGTTTGGGGGCCAGAAAGTCTGTGTTGGAACTACAGAGTCCCCCCTTATCCGTTTGTCACTTTCTGAAGTTTCAGTTATTTGTCAACTGCAGTTGGAAAATATTAAATAGAAAATTCCAGAATATAAATAATTCCTTAGTTCCAAAAGGCACGTCATTCTGTGTAGTGTGCTGAAATCCCTTGCCATCTGGTTCCATCCCACCCAGGACATGAATCTTCCCCTTGTCCAGCCTATCCACACTGTCTACACTCCCCACCCGTGAGTCCCTTGGTAGTACTCTCTGTTATCACATTGACTGTCTTGGTATTGCAGTGTTTGTGTTCAAGTGACTCTTATTTTACTTAATTATGGCCCCAAAGTGCAAAAGAAGTGATGCTGGTGATTTGGATATGCCAAAGAGGAAGAGGAATGGGTTTCCTTTAAGTGAAAAAGTGGAAAGTTCTTGACTTAAGGAAAGAAAAAAATTATATGCTGAGGTTGCTAAGATCTACAATGAGAATGAATCTTCTACCCATGAAATTGTGAAGAAAAAAACAGAAATTTACGCTAGTTCTGCTGTCTCATTTCAAACTTTGTCATAGTTATGTATAAGCAAAAACATACTATACATAGGGTTCCTAACTCTCCATGGTTTCAGGCATCCACTGGGGGCCATGAAACATATCTCCCTCACTCTTGGATAACAGAGGGACTATTGGACTGAACTCTGCCACTGCATTGCAAAACTAGCCATAAACAATATGTGAACAAATGTGTGTGTCTATGTTCCAATAAAGCTTTATTTGCAAAAACCCATTATGGGATGAATTTGGCCTACAGGCCTTCAGTTTGCCAATCCCTAATCTATGTAAAAAGGCAGAACCTTAATGGGGAAAGATCTGCCTACACCAGTCTTAGGCTTTCCCAATCACTGCTTATTTACAAGGCAATTATTGTAATTTTTCAGTGGTTTGTAAAGACTTTAAGGACATCATATACTCTTTCTTTACTCCCTTCAGCAAATAAAAACTTCAGAGTGATTTTCGGTACCACTGTGCCTTTTTTCCCTTTTTCTGACAGTTGTGCTGATGTCACTGTTTTTTAAATAATCAATGTTTTTCCCCAGAAGGAAATCTGTACATCTGATTTCCATGTGTTGTTAGAATAGAAATCAAATGCCCTATGACTAGAGAGTAACACTCTGAAACAAATCTAATCAGGAGGCTGCCTGTGATTCAGAAGGATAACTTGGCATTCACTAAACCTTATCCCAGTGAGTCCAAAACTATGCCAGTCAAAGACCTATATGTTCTTTTAATATTTTAAAATTCAAATTTGCTTTTCAATTAGTAGAAACTCCACTTACAGCTCCAAAAAGAACGAGTTTGTTTAAAAAACTCATTGTATAGTTTCTTGGATCTGATGGGGTCTTGGAGGTCACTGGTCAGCTCACCAGCCCATGCTGTCCCCCATGCCCACCTCCAGCTTGCACACTTCCAGTGATGGGAGTCTCTCTTTGTTCTAGGGCAGCTCATTCCTTCTGTGGTCAGGCCACCATTCAAGATGTTATTTTGCTGCATGGAGACAGCTGCCTTCTTTTCAACTTTTTCTGTCCTTCGAGGCCACAGTACCTTACTTATCTATTCACACCTTCCAGTTAAACTCTTCAGGTATTTGAACATAGCTACTTGTCTTTCATTATCACACATTATCAATTTTCTCCAAAGTTCCCATATGACAGCATTGAAGAGAAGAGTCTCCAACTCAGATGTCTACAGAGGTAGAACATCTAATGTACACAAATCCAATTTGTTGTGCATGTTGGATGGGACTGAAGTGAGCCAGAGAGAGAGCAACCCAGGAAAGAGGCAGATGCCACTCAGCACCTGCCAGTTGTTGCCATTTGAAAAGTGGCGGTCAGGGCTGCCAGTGATTTTTTTCAAACAACCTGAAGATCAAGATTTCTATTTGAAAACTCCCAACTTTTAAATGTTGGCAACTAATTCAGAAAAATGTTTAAACACGCTGTAAGCCAAACAAAACGCATATGTGGGCCAGATTTGGCTTATGGGAGACTAGCTTGCAACCTTAAGTTCGGAGTCATCTTACCATCCTGGTCGCCATATTTTGTACATATTCCAGTTTAGTCAGTTGTAACGTGAGGAACATGGATCATCAAAAAGAAACAGAGAATTCATTAGTTGAAAGGAAAACAGAGAACCAGTAACTTCAACACAGACGAGCTCCAGCGATCAACTTTACTGCATAATCAAAATTTAGGTCACAAGTAACATAAGGTTACGTTTTTAACTTTTTAACTATTGTGAACTCTAAAAGTAGAGACATGTGTTAACAGTTGATGTGATAGGTCGACAAGAAAACATACTGCTCTTGTCTAAAAGAGGTCTCCTAAAAATGGGAATAAAGCGCTCAAGAAATATAATATAAAACCATTACCAGACCATATGTTTGTGATATAACATGAGGCATTTTCTTGCCAGGATATCACATAACCATGGCAAACTGCCACTAGCTTCACTCTCTCTACCACAAAAGAAAGAAAGAGATTCAACAGACATTCTTGGGATAAATTAGGTTAATGTTTTATTATAAGTATTTAATTTATAAAATATATTCCTGGAAGTGCCACCCACCAGAATAAATAATTCCATCATTGGACTGAGAGGATATTGTTTTGTCATTTCTAAGCCTGCCCTTTCTATGACACATTGTTTTATGGATTTTAGAAAGACATATCTGGAATACATTTTCATTACTGTGATTCTTACCCTCACTAGTGTGTGCTGATTTTCAAGCCAGTTTGCCCTTTCCCCTTATTTCCTCAAGAATCTGTTAGGAACTTAATTGAAAGAACAAAATGAACTCTAAACCCCAGCTGGACAGTCCCTGGTGTTAAGGTTAATCCACCAGCACCTTATCTAATTGCTGACCTCTTCCTCATGGAAAAGGTGGTCTTCAATGATCTGCGAGTCAGTCACCACCAGAAAAGTTTATTTTGCCCACAGCTGGCAGCTCATAAAGAAGGAAGAAAAGCTGAGTTGCTTTGTGGAATATCCTTTATGCCACAAATTTATTAATTTCAAAATTGCCTCTTCTTTGCAGTTCAAGCAAGCATCTTTACAAAAACAATTTCTGGGAAGAGAGCTCTGAATACATATTACTGAAGACAATCACTAAATTAAAAATTTGAACATATCTTCTAGATTTATATTAAGAAGCTATTTCAAATAAGATATTGAAGTTGTCTTGTAGAGACAAGCTGATTTTAGAACCAGAGAGTATTTTGTTATTGCTGGAGTTAGTCTTTGTGATTATTAAAAAAAAAATGCATGCCAAGGAAAACCATTTACCCTTAGTTAATAGAGATTAAGAGATTTTATATGCATAGGAACTGAAATGAGCCAGAGAGGGAACACCCCAGAGAAGACGAAATACCAACCACCTAGCATTAGCCAGTTGTTGCCACGTGAAAGTGTGGGCCAGGGCTGCCGGTAAATTACCTGCTTCTTTAGCCAGGCAGTAAATAAAGCAATGTCATATATAGTTGTAATATACAGTCCATCTATTAGGTGAAATCTAGAATTAGTAACACTGAATCTGCAACTTAGAAGGAAAAGTACTCATCTTCTTGTTTTATGTTAACACTCCTAATGAAACTTAATCAAGAATAATAAACAAATAAAATCCAGACAATTGGAAAAGATAGACCAAGGGTCCTTTTTTTTTTTTTTTTTTTTTTTTTTTTTTGAGACGGAGTCTCACTCTGTCACCCAGGCTGGAGTGCAGTGGCCAGATCTCAGCTCACTGCAAGCTCCGCCTCCTGGGTTCACGCCATTCTCCTGCCTCAGCCTCCCGAGCAGCTGGGACTACAGGCGCCCGCCACCTCGCCCGGCTAGTTTTTTGTATTTTTGGTAGAGACCGGGTTTCACCGTGTTAGCCAGGATGGTCTCGATTTCCTGACCTCGTGATCCGCCCGTCTCGGCCTCCCAAAGTGCTGGGATTACAGGCTTGAGCCACCGCGCCCGGCCAAGGGTCCTTATTTTCACTTCACTGCTACAATAAATCTAGCTACCTCATAAATTCACCCTTTTAAGGATGCTCACAGTCCTTGAAAGTTTAGATTTTGCTTTCCAATGTATGTATTTCGTTTAATCAACTATGAAATATAGCACAGCTATTTCTTACAAACTTTGATACCTAAAGAAAGTGCATTAAACTATAGCTTATAACTTCTATCTCTTTGAATACCACCTTCTAGTTTTCTTAATCTCAGACTTTGTAGTCATTCTTACACTGCTTATGAAACAGTTACTACCCTGAATGAAAGTGTTTCAAAAGTCCTATAAAGGATAGGCCATTTTAATGTATAATTGACATGAATTAGCAGCAGTTTACCCACATGCTTCTCTGCATTTTGGTTGCACATTATTCTAATGTACCTGATATAAAATAAGCCATGACATTTGCTATCTCACCTGCTACTGCCAAGACATAACTTATAAACACTAGCAGAATTTCTGATCCAGACAACAATGTCGTTGGAAAAAACCTAAACTAGTGTCTCTATAGTTTTATATTGTGTGTATATATATATTTATTACATCATATGTGTGTATGCATATATACAAATTATATATATATATAACATTAATTCAAAACTTACGCTCTGTGAAATACCTTGTTAGGAAGATAAAAAGGCAACTATGGACTGAAAAAAAGTTGTAAACCACATATCTGACAAAGGACTCATATCTAGAATATGTAAATAACTCTAAAAATTCAACTGTAAAAAAACAAAACAATTCAACTAGAATGTGGACAAAAGACATGAAGGAAAATGTTTCACAAAAGATATACAGAAGACACAGCAACAAAGCCATGCAAAGATGTTTGACATGACTAACTCTTAAGGAAATGCAAATTAAGTCCATTATGAAATATCACTGTGTACTTATTAGAACAGCTAAAATAAAAAAAAGTAGAATACCAAATGCTGATGAAGAGGCTGAAAAACTAGAAAACTGCATCTCTCACACATTGTTGATGGAGATGTAAGAGCACACAGCCACTCTGGGAAATTTTTTGGCATTTTCTTTAAAAAAGTAAGTATATACTTATCATGCAATGAAGCAATTTCTCTTCTGAGCACTTACATTAGAGAAAGAAAAGCTAATGTCCATACAGAGACCTGTACACAAATGTTCATGGCTGCTTTATTTTTAACACTTTCCAACTGGAAGCAACCAAAATGTCCTTCAATAGGTGAGTAAACAAACCGTACTACCTCGATAACAAAATACCACTCAGCAATAAAAAGGAATGGACTGTTGATACATGAAATGACTTGAATGGGTTTCAATGAAACGCTCAATGAAAGGAGTCAATACTAAATGGCCTCATACTGCATGATTCTATTTATATAACATTTTAAAAGTGACAAAAGTGTGGAGATGGATAACAGATTAGTGGTTGCTAGGAGTCAGAGATGGTGGTGGGGTGGAGGGTGAATGCTATTATAAAGGTGTAGTATGAAGAAATCTGTGCTGATGGACAAGTTCTGTATCTTGATTATGATGATTGTTGCACAATATATGCATGTGATGTCATAAAATTATGCATACACATTGTACCCAATGTAAATTTCCTTGTTTTGATATTGTACTATAGCTATTAATATGTACCAATTGGGGGAATTGGGTGAAAGGCACTTGGGATCTCTATGTGCTTTTGAAACTTCTGTGTGACATAGTTTTGTTGTGTGTCCCTGCCCAAATCTCATGCTGAGTTGTAATCCCCAGCATTGGAGATAGGGCCCTGTGGCGAAGTGATTGGATTAGGGTGGCAGATTTCTCATGAATGGCTTAGCACCATCCGCCTTGCTACTGTCCTCATGATAGCGAGTGAGTTCTTGTGAGATCTGGTCATTTAAAAGTGCGTAGCACCTCCAACCTCACTATTTCTTGCTCCTTTTTCGCCATGTGAAGTGCCTGCTCCCACTTTGCCTTCCGCCTTGAGTGAAAGCTCCCTGAGGCCTCCCCAGAGACAGGTGTCATCATGCTTCCTGTATGGCCTGCAGAACCATGAGCCAATGAAACCTCTTTTCCTTATAAATTACCCAGTCTCAGGTGTTTCTTTCTAGCAATGGGAGAATGACCTAATACACTGTGAATCTAAAAATAATTTTAAAAGCTTTGGAGAGCTATACAGAATTTAAAGTCTATATTTTAAATATTCTTAATGAGGTGATAGACTGTTGACTGTTGTTTTAATGAATTTGTATCCTGAAATATACGTTAAAAGCCTGGATTTTGGTGTCAACCAGACCTACTTTTATTTACTAGGCATAGGTATTAGGAAATTACTGATTGTCTCCAAGTATCAATTTCCTTCCCTGTGAAAAAATGATCAGGGAACTAATAATAGAAAAATATCTCATAGTAGTTTTGGAAAAATTAGAATGAGGTAATGTACGTATTACTCTTAGCAGACTGTCCAACATCTAAACATGCCCCAATAAATGTTATTTTCTTTCTTTCATTGAACTCTGTACTATTGCTTTATTTTACTACTTTATTTAAACTGATAATGTTTATGAGTTGACTGTCCAGCTGCATGAAAAATTTCATTAGCTTAAGAACTAAGTTATATCTAAGACATCATTGGCACCTAGCAAATTACTCCACAGGGTAAATTGTTAGCACATACTTGTGAAATATATAATCTGCATTGTACAATCCAATGGTCACTTTTCAGTGTCCTCTAGAACTTATACCTCAGCATCACTTGACATAGTTGACCATTTCCACATTTTAAATCTTCTTTATTCTTTTTTTATGACATCCTTTTCTCTTGGTTTCTCTTTTACTTTTCTGGCTAGTTCTACTCAATCTCCTTTGCTTCTCCCCATCTCCCCCAACCTTTTACTATTGAAATTGCTCTTTGCTCTTATCCTAGGCTTTTTCCTTCTTTTAACTAAGGGCATTCTTCCTAGATGATCTGATCAGTTGCCAACATTCCTATTATTATCACTATGATGGTAACATCCATATTCATATCTCCAGTTCACATCTTGCTTCTGAGTTCCTACCCATCCAAATTTCCACTGAGATGCCTTAAAGTCACCTTCAAAACAATATGTCTGAGATGCCTTAAAGTCACCTTGAAAACAATATGTCTAAAACTGAACATGTATCACTTAGGCTTCTGGCAGGAAACAAGAAATTTTAATGAAGGATCTATCTGCAAAATTATAGACAAGGTGCAGAAAAAGAACAAGGGTTGACAAATTGCTGTAGGCCTGGTAACAGCAGGAAGTTATTAGCACTCCTGGGTCTAAAAGGCAAGGAAAGGAAGTTATTACAAGAACGCACACACACACGTGCGTGCGTGCACATGCACACACACACACACACACAAAGAGAGAGAGCCGTGTAAACAGAGCTGTCTGATAGTGGTACAAAGCCAACCCAACCCAAGATAATCCTGCAGGAAGAGACCCAATGGAAGAAATATCTAGGTCTCACTTTCCTCTCTTCCTTTGATCTTTTTCTTCTGAGCCATTCACTGAAACCAACTCAAAGCATGAGGGCAAAGAGGCTTACTGATGTAAGACAAGGTCGTTCACCTCGAGTAGAGAGTGGAGTGGCAAAAGAAGGAAATTCCATCTGAAAGAGCAAAAGGAAGCCATCTGGCACAGAAATCAGGGAGCATAAACCACCTTCCTTTCCAGTATTACCCAGGTCCAGCTGCATATCTAGTACTTCTTTACTCAGCAAATGTTGCTACCATCTACACAAATCCTAAAGCCAAAATCCTGAAAGTCATCCTGATTTCTGTTTCTGTTCCTGTATTCACATCAGAGACTGTCGATACAACCCAAATATATTACAAATTTGACCAGCTGTGTCCATTTCTATTGCCACCACTCTGATTTGAGCTCCCATAATGTCTCTTTTGGACTACTGGAATAGTCTTACCCTATCTCCCTCATCACCTCTTGCCTCTCTCTATTTCATTATCTGCACGCATTCAGTGTGATTGTGGTGGACAGAATAATGGCTCCCAAAGAAGTCCACATTTTAATCCCTGGAATTTAATAATATGTTACATTATATACCAAAAGGACTTTGCAGGTGTGGTTAAATTAAGGACCTTGAGATGGGAGAGTATGCTGACTTATCTGGGTAGATTCAATCTAATCATGGGTCCTTGAAACTTAACAACGTTTCCTGGCTGTAGTCAGAGGCTAAATGCGACTGCAGAAGAATGGTCAGAGAGATGAAACATTATTGGTTTTGAAGATGAAGTAAGAGGGACATGAGTCAAGGAATTCCAGTGGTCTCTGAAGCTCAAAAAAGCAACATTGACTTCTTGCCTGAAATCTCCACAAAAGAACACAGCCTTGCCATCACTTTGCTTTTAGCCCACTGCAAGCCATGTCAGACTCCTACCACACAGAAATGTGAGATGATACATTGGCGTTGCTTTAAACCACCACTTGTGGTAATTTGTTACAGCAGCAATAGCAAACTAATACAGTGATCTTGCAAAAATCTCAAGTTTGATCATGTCATTTCATCGCTTTAAAACTTTCAAATACTTCTCATTGCACTGACAAAATCTAAAATTCTGAACATGAATCTTGTACCATCTTTCTGTGTCTCCCTCTTCACCTCATTGCAGATGCTCCCCTCTTCAGTAAGTGTACTCTAGTCATACAAGACTTCTTTACCTCCCTGAACCACGTCAAGCCTTGTTTTGCATTAGAGTTCTTGCACCCTCAGCAACATCTAGTTGACTACTCTACCTAACTTCACACTCTTTCAGAGTGTATTGGTTTTTCATTGCTAACAACTTATCACAAATTTAGCACCATTGAATAACACACATTTCTTATCTTGCAGTTTCTGCAGGTTAGGACTCTAGGCATGGCTTAACTGGATCCTCTTTTCAGAGTCTCATCACACTGCACTCAAGTTATCAGGAGAGTTGCATTCTCATCTGCACAATAGAGAAGAATCTCCTTCCAAACTCACAGAGACACAACCTAGCTCCTGTCAGTTGTACAACTGAGGTCCCTGTTTTCTGGCTAGCTGTTGGTTAGGGATTGCTGTCAGTAGCTAGCAGCCACCCTTGGGTGTTTGCCACATGGTCTTCTCACAGACCTTCTCACAACACGGTAGGGCATTTTTTTTCAAGGCCAGTAGGAGAATCTTCAGTCAGCTTTGACAGAATCTTACATAATGTAGCATAACTACAGGAGTGACTATTTTACCACCTTTCCCATAAAACATAATGTAATCAAGGGAGGAGTTTTCCCATCATATTCACAGGTCTTGCCCACACTCAGGTGAAATGTGTTATTCAGGGTGCATACAGCAGTGGGGCAAGAAAATTGTGAAGGTCTTGGTGTGGCGGTTCACACCTGTAGTCCCAGAACTTTGAGAGGCCGAGGTGGGAAGATTACATAAGCTCAGGAGTTTGAGACCAGCCTGGGCAACATGGTGAAACCCTGTCCCTACCAAAAATACAAAAGAAAAATTAGCCCGACATGGTGGTGTATGTCTGTAGTACCAGCTACTTGGGAGACTTGAGGTGGGAGGATCGCTTGATCCTGGGAAACAGAGGCTGCAGTGAGCTGTGACTGCACCACTGCACTCCAGCCCAGATGACAGAGTTAGATCCCATTTAGAAAAAAATAAAAATAAAAATAAATATAAATATAAGTAAATAAATAAATGAAAAGAAAATCTCGGAGGGGTCATTTTAGTATTCTTCCTATAGGCTTCCTTTAGTATTCTTCCTATAGTATTCTTCCTATAATAACTATACCTTCCTCAGATATTAGTTTACACATAATATTTTCAGAGAAGATTCTTATAGTGTTCCTGCCTTCAGGAACACAGTTTCGGATTGTCAAATCAGTCTCATGCAAATCAGAGATTTTACCCTGTATCAAGTTTTACTAAATTTCTAGAATGAAAACAATCACAACCCACAGACAAATCAGAGAGGTCAGAGACATCTGATGTTCCTCCCAGAGCCTTCCTTCCCTCCTGCATCTGATATACTGATATACACGTTTGAGCCCAGAATATTAGGCATGGGCTACATGCGAGGTTTATATTTAAGTTACGAAATATCTCCATTGTATACCTTCAGAGATATGTACATTCTCTGGGAATCTGTGATTCATAGACCCCTAGAATTTAGGTTTGTTTGTTGACCATAAGCCATCCTAAACCAGAGATATTCTTCTAAAGATATTCCTTAGATTAGGACTCTCTTACTAGCAAATAACATTGGTCTAATTGTATGGAAGTCTAGTTATCATGTGTAAAAGAGATCAGAAAACTAGAAGCGTCATCTATCTTAACTCTTCTCCTCAGAAGTAATGGGAGGAGAAATAAAACATACGCTGTGTGTTAGTGTCCCAGAGCTGCTGTAACAAATTCACACAAACTGGGAGGATTAAAACCACAGAAATGCATTCTCGGTGTTTTGGAGGCTAGAAGTTGAAAATCACAGCATCAGCAGGGCCATGTTCTCCCTGGGGACTCTAGGTAGACAATAATTCAATAATTTATTAATGATCTCTCTGTCTCAAGGTTTTCAACTTAATTACACTGAAAAGATCCTTGTTTTCAAATAAGGTAACACTGATAGGCTCTAGGGATTAGGATGTGGACGTATCTTTTGGGGGCCACCATCCAATCTACTACAGGCCAACTGCAGGAATGTCTTTCCCGGTGGGTGTCCCCATTCCATGCTCCCCGGCATCCTGCAGTTTTCTTGCATAATTACAACTGTGGTTACTTGTTCAATGTCTGTTTAGGTCCACTAGAGCACACCGTCTTCGCAGGTAGAACTGTGTCCGTCTTACCTACAACTGTGAATAAGCACACAACATGATGATTTGCCTATATTAGGCACACAATAAATGCATTTTCCCCCCAAACAAACTGGATCATAGTTTTCTCTTTCACTTTATTGGGTAGAAATAGCCCAAGTCATTGATAATGAAAGTTCTTTCTACTAATTGTGAACTTGTCATCCCTCAAGCTGTCTCATTTCTTAAAAAGCATTCATATTCTGAATTTCAATGAAGATATTTCTTTTCTAATGCATTGCTTTACCTTAGAAATTTCAGGCCAATCTCACTGTATAAGAGGCACATCTATGGTGCAACTCCTTTGTTAAAGTCCATGGCGTGTAAATGTGGCAGAAGAAACCATATCCACGTTAACAGCTCAGTTCTGTGAGGCTGACAAGATTCCTTTCTACAATAAGAATATTTAATACTTTCACATCTGAACTCTGTCTTCCTACGTGCTGTCTTATACAATGCAGAATACAGAAGTGGTGCTCAGCAAGTTACAAACAACCACAATAATGATTGTAATGCATACCGTAATATTGTTACTAGAAATATAATTATGTGAACAGACAATTTACAGAAAAGAAGAGACCTCAGAGCCCTTGTGTTGTCAATCTGGCCTCTCTCTTAATCAGGGATAATAATAATAAAAATATCCCCCCCATCTGCAGTCAGCTTGCCAACATAGCAATATTTATAGAACGCTGTATATAACAATGGCATCTTCATGCAGATGGATTAAGATCGAGGAGCAGCTGCAGATGGCTGTTCATTAACTGAAAGAAGAAAATGAATCTGAACAAAGGCACTTATGGATCCCCTAATTTATTAGTGCTGTAATAGGGAAGAGGAGCTCTCTGGAATGGTAACTGAGTGAGACTGGTAACAAAGATAATTGTGAAAACAAGACACAGATTCAGTACAGCATACAGGGATATTTTATTGCCTGTAAGGTCTGTAGAATTACAAGGTCAACAGATATCAGACTCAACATCTAATCCTTCATATTTATTAATTACATTCAATAAAACACTTGCCATCAATCTATATACTGAAGCTAGATTAATATTCTGTCACAAAATCCTGCTTAATTCATCCAGAGAGAGGTAAAGATTTCTTTTACTTCTCTGCTGTAGTGAATACAGCGCACGAGCATGCACGCGCACATGTACACACACACACACACACGCACACACATCCTTTCCACAAAATACTTCTTGACTGTGGCTCTCAGGATGACTTCCTACTCATTCCAAGATAACAAAATGTCTGACATGAAGAAGATGCTTCATGGCTGTTTTGTTTTCCTTCCGTGTCACAGTTGCCACATGAGCAAGAGAAGTGCTGACTACCTTACGTATTTGGTTTCTACTCTTCAAAAGAGTCCATAAGTATCTAAAAATCTGCTATTAACAGGGATCTATGTCAATGATTTTAAAAGTAAGTGTTCCATAAAAACAAAACAAAACAAAAATGTTCATTGACAGGCAAACAGTTAAACACATTGTGGTGTTTCCACACAATGGAATATTACTCAGCAATAAAAAAAAACAGACAGCCAGGCATGGTAGCTCACACCTGTAATCCCAACACTTTGAGAGGCCAAGGTGGGCAGATTGCTTGAGTCCAGGAGTTCATGAGTAGCCTGGGCAACATGGTGAGACCCCATCTCTACAAAAAGTACACACACACACACACACACACACACACACAAATTAGCCAGGCATGGTGGCACACCCCTGTAATCCCAACTACTTGGGAGGCTGAGGTGGGAGGACTGATTGAGCCCAGCAGGTCAAGGCTGCAGTGAGCTGTGAGCATACCACTGCACACCAGTCTGGGGGACAGAGCAAGACCCTCTCTCAATAATAAATAGGAACTGACAGCTGCTATAACATGCAGCAATGTGGATGAATCTCAAAATTATCAGGCTGGGCACAGTGGCTTAAACCTGTAATCCCACCACTTTGGGAGGCCTAAGCAGGCAGTTCACTTAAGGCCAGGAGTCTGAGATCAGCCTGGGCAACATGGTGAAACCCTGTCTCGACTAAAAATACAAAGATCAGCTGGGTGTGGTGGTGTGCGCCTGTAATCCCAGCTACTCAGGAGGCTGAGGCATGAGGATCATTTGAACTCAAGAGGCAGAGGTTGCAGTGAGCTGAGATTGTGCCACTGCACTCCAGCCTGGGCAACAGAGGGAGACTGTCTCAAAATAATAATAATAATAATAAAGTATTATGCTGAGCAAACAAAGGCAAACTCAAACAGTACATACTGTATGATTCCACATAGAAAATTTTAGGGGAAAAAATTCAACTATAGTAATTGAGAGCAGATCAGTGGTTGCTTAAAGAGGGGTGGGAAAATTTTCTGGGAAGGGGTTGATGAAATCGTTCTTGACCTTCACTATGGTGCTGGCTCCATTTGTCAAACTCATTGAACTGTTCATTTAAGATGAGTTTGTTTACTGCATGTAAGTTATAACTCAAAAATTGGCTTTTACAACTTTTTTGTTCAAATATGTGTAAGCAATATTACATCTTATAGTCTTATCTTAGGAATTCATAATTAGTCAATTAAAGACTCTTAATCCATTAAGAGCAGTTGAATCATTCTTTTAGTGATTTTTCAGAGAAATCCTATGGTATAGAACATTGAATAACTGTTGATTTCCACATTCTCTGAATCTACGTTACTTTTAATCTATCTTTTTTAAATAATGAAATCCCATTAACATACTTGAATTATTAATTTACAAGTTGTGTGACCATAGGCAAGTCACTTAAAGTATTTGTATGCCAGTTTCCTTATGCAAAAAAATGGAATATTAGTCCCTATCTCATAGATGTAGTGAGGACAAAATGAGCTAATGTTTGTAATGCACTTAGAACAGTGACCGGGACAAAGTAAGGGCTCTGCCAGTGTTAGCTTCTCTTGGAACACATTTGCAAGATGGAAAACCTTCCAGTCAGTCATCCACTCAAGCGCAGAGAGACAGGATACATGTTATTGTCTTATACATCCCTGAAAAAGAAGGGAAAGGTGAGCTATGCTTCTTAATTAAGAACACGCAGATGATCTGTACATGGAGTAATGTGTAAGGATGCTCCAGAGAGGGAATTGAACTTGAGTTGATGCTCCAGCTCTGAGGCATCTTTACTGGCTGTGTGACTTGCAAAGTCATGCTATGTCCCTAACCTCGGCTTCCCCTCGTTTAAAAATAAGGTGGCCATTGTAACAGAAAATAGATTTGTGATTAGAGCTGGAAATGTCTGGTTAGTGGGCACAAACTGTATTTTAGTGGGGAGGTTGTTGACAAAAATGTTCTGGGATTAGATAGTGTTGATGGTGGTGTAATATTGTGACTCTACGAAAGCTACTGAATCATACACTTTAAATGGTTAAAATGGTAAATTTTATGCTATATCAACTTTATCTCAATAAAAGTACAGGGTGGTTGAAATGTATAATATTAAATATCCCTTGTAGTACACTCATTCACTAAATAAATCTCTACTGAGTTTCTGATGCATAACAGGCAATGTACTCTACCGTCATGACACAATAATGAACAAAAAAAGACATGGTCTCTAACCTCATAAAATTTATATATTAGTAGCTTCCTTTTTAATTGGTGACCTTAATTTAAAGTACTACACTTTGTTCCCTTTAAGTCAGTGGATAGTTCAAGAGTTTTGTGCTGCAGCATGAGTTATTAGTTGATATTACAGAAGGAAAGAATAAAGAGAAAGGGCTAATATTTAATAGCCTCAAGGAGCAGTCACTGTGTACTTACCTGTGCCTAGGTCATTTAATCCTTACCATGTTTGCATGAAGTCAGTGTTATCTCGCACATTGTACTGATAAACTAAGCCTTAGGGAAGTTAAGTAAGTTTTTCTTACATTATAGATTTTCTAAATAGTGTAGCAAGGGGTTGAAATACATAAACCCATAGATGTCATATAATTTTCTCCTGTAATATAATTTTTATAAATCTAACATGATTTATATAAAATAGGGAGTGCACGTGACATTAAGATTTACAATATTTTCTGTGAAGTTTGGCCTCACTGTAACAGATGCCAGCAAACAGCGCTAACAAGCTGAAGAAAACTAATTAGAGGCCAAAGAGCCAGTAATGCCTACAGTAATGTATTTTGCAGTATTTATATACTCAAGATACTTGTTAATATTCACAACCATTGTATAGAATTTCTGTTTGTTTTCATTTGAGGAAGAATATTGTTATAAAATGTCCTGTGCAGGCCGGGCGCGGTGGCTCAAGCCTGTAATCCCAGCACTTTGGGAGGCCGAGGCGGGCGGATCACAAGGTCAGGAGATCGAGACCACAGTGAAACCCCGTCTCTACTAAAAATACAAAAAAAAAATTAGCCGGGCGCGGTGGCGGGCGCCTGTAGTCCTAGCTACTCAGGAGGCTGAGGCAGAAGAATGGCGTGAACCCAGGAGGCGGAGCTTGCAGTGAGCCGAGATCGCGCCACTGCACTCCAGCCTGGGCAACAGCGTGAGACTCCGTCTAAAAAAAAAAAAAAAAAATTTCCTGTGCAACTTCTAAAAGACTCTATCATAACAAAATCTTGTGGTCATCGTAGTTTTTAGTCACTGGATTCCGGGCACACTCTAAAAAAATAAAAAAAGATACTTATAGAACATGCTCCCACACTCATTTACAGTTTGCATGCACACATCAGGTAACTACTGAAATGTAAAAGGCAAGGAAATTGAAAACAGATTGGATCATAAAAGATACTGAGGAAAGACAAACGGAACATTTACTTTAGTCTGTAACTTGCTGACACAAAGCTATTGCCACATTTAAGTTATATTATCAACTGGGGTGTTTGGTGGGTTAAAATTTTTGCTTTAATCAGCAATTCAGTTGACATAAAGGTTGAATTAACCCTTCACAATTCAATCATTTGCTTATTAGTTTGAAAGGAAATTTTCTAAGGAAAGCAGTCTCTTGCTCTTTTTCCAGTTCTTGTGTCTTACTTCTTTTTCTTTATTTCTTGTCTACAACTGCCATTATAATGTAAAAGAAAAATGGTGATAGAAGCACATTTTCTGACTTTAAGTGACATGCTTCTTACGTTCTCCTTCCCTCCTCCCCTCCCCCTCCCCGAGACAGAGTCTTGCTCAGGCTGTAGTGCAATGGCTGGTGGGATCTTGGCTCACTGCAACCTCTGCCTCCCAGGTTCAAGCAATTCTCCAATCTCAGGTTCCCCAGTAGCTGGGATTACAGGCGCGTGCCACCACAACCAGCTAATTTTTGTATTTTTAGTAGAGACGGGGTTTCACCATCTTGGCCAGGCTGGTCTCAAACTCCTTACCTGGTGATCAGCCTGCCTCGGCCTCCCAAAGTGCTGGGATTGCTTATTATGTTTTAATATAACATATGTTTCTTTTCATTTTAGGGGGAGATACCCATTATAAACTGTCCTTCTAATCTCAGTTTGCTAAAAAATTTTCCTGAATGAATGTTTATCTAATATCTTTTTCTGCATCTATTGACATGAAGATACTGGGTTTACTTTTTCATTCTGTTAATACTGTCTATTTCATCAACATACATTCTGAGTTTGAACCACCCACACATTCCTGGTGTCATGCTGGGCCTTATTTATCTCTTCAGTCTCACCTCTTGCCAATTCCCCTAACAATTGTGATGAGCAGTCTGGTCCTATTTGAATTTCTTTCAGTTCTTTGAGTATATTTACTGTCACATGATACCTGATGTTTCTCCTCTCTGGAGTAGTCTTCTGGGCTTTTCTCTCCCCCAAAACACTGATGTTGTCGAAGTATTGTCTACTATCCTTGAGAACAATTTTTGGAGGAAGGTTTATTTTAATACCTTCCATTCTCCCACCCCCTATAGCACCCACTACCCTTTCAGAGTACTTACTTTAAATTGCAATTATATGTTTAATTTTTTTCCTTTTGAAATATGCTGTATAATCCATGAGAGAAGATATTAGGTATTTTTCACTAAAATTAACCCTATACCCCACAGAGGATCTGAAGCAGAGTAAGAAATCAATAAATGTGAAACAAAGAAGGAAGGAAGGAAGGAAGGAAGGAAGGAAGGAAGGAAGGAAGGAAGGAAGGAAGGAAGGAAGGAGGGAAAGAAGGAAGGAAGGAAGGAAGGGAGGGAGGGAGGGAGGAAGGGAGGGAGGGAGGGAGGAGAAGAAGGGATGGGTCAGGGTTGGGGAGACCAAAAGACTACCTTAAATCCAACTTAAATTTCTGAAATGTTTCTGAATATGGCATAGTTTGAATTTCTGTTAATTAGCCTCAGAATTTTCTGGTTTGACTCCAGTCATGATATACATATAGAAAAGCATGAAAAGGAATTGTATATCTTGAGCCTATGGACCAAGATGAAGAAACAACACTGCTGGAGAAGGGAAAGAAGGTATTTCCTATTTTCTTCGTACTAATGAAGACAAAACTGTATTTAACTGTCTTTTTCTTTTTAATGTCACACCATGTGAAGGATTGCAAGATATTAATTCATGTTTACATCCTAAAAACTACCATTTTTCCAATAAGCCTAGCAGTTGTGATATACAGACACTACAACTTGGGTATTCTGATGCTAAAATGCCAGCAGCCCTGGGGCTGTCAGAGAAGGATCCTAAGCAACAGGACAAGAGTGTAGGTGCAGGGAGAGAAAGAAAGGGCACAATGACTTCTAGGACCATCTTTGTGAGAATGAAAGTCAAGGGTGCTGAAAGTAAACAAAATATGAGCCTGTTTCTTGACCTTTTTAAAATTAATAGTTACCTTTCAGGGCCAACATCATGTCTCATTTAGATTCCATTTCCCTTCCACTATGTTCTCACTGCTCACCCCCTGGTTTATCCTCTCAGCAGTTCATGCCTGATTCTTGCCTTCTAGCTCTTCCTGTCCCCAACTACTTTCTTCCTAGGAACATCTCCAGTCCCATCCCTCTTCCTCCCCACTTTCATCCAGGTCCATGGGTTTGTCTCCGCTGCAAGTCCCAGCAACCTTGGGGGTTTGTCCAGGACATAACAGGAAGCATATCAAACACTGGTTTGAGCAGAGGCGGTGCTTCATCCTCAATCTTCTTTCTCGCCAAGAAGAAATGGGAATGGGAGTTATCACATTCTTTCATTCCAGTCTTCTTTCTCATTTCATTTGAGTCCAGTTCTTTACTCAAGTTTCTAAATTTCATGTTAATCTCCCTGGCATTTCTTGTCCATCTCTGTGCCTCCCACTCTTGTTATCCACATGAGTACCAATATGCTGGCCAGATGTCTTATTTCCCTGCCAGTTCATCACCTTGAACACAGTACTCAGATGTCCCTGGTTCTTTAATTCCTCCCTACCCCAGAAGTTGTTTTGACCTCATTGTTTTTGTAAACATCCAAATATCTTTCAGGAGTCAGGAATGTCATAAGCAGTTGAGTAAATAAACAAAAACAAATTTAAAAATAGACTCTTTTCCTGTTGTGTGCAAGCCAATTGAGAGTTAATCTACTCGTTGTACTGTCTTGACTGACTCTACTTCAAGTCTTGATCTGCACTTGATCTTGTCCTTTTTCTGTTTGCCTCCCAGGACCTGTAGCATCCTTACCTTGTTGCTGCCAAAAAGATCTGCTTTCATACTTTGCTTCCTCTCCACTCATAAACCCACAACATTCAGCTGCTTAACCCAATGACTCTCAAATTATACATGTCTCTCATTGTCACCCAGGTGTCCCCTGTAAACTACAAATAATGGGAATCTTCTGTTACACAGAAAAATTAAATGAATGGATTGAATTTTTCTCATTTTCATGTTCTTCAATAGGTCTTTTAGTTGTAGCACACAGATAAAGCCAAAACACTCAATGGGCCAAAGAGTAAGTAGTCATTTTTTTTTTACTTAACCAATGTTTGTGGTTTGGGATTGATATGAAATTAAAAGCAGGTTCCCAAACAGGAAAAAGATTTTAATATTTTTATGGTCACACTATGGTCTCTTGAACATTTTGGAATATGATATAATAAAATAAAATATTAAAAGCAAGCTACTATATATAATATATTATATATAATTAATGTACAGCTAGTACAAATACATATATTTTTGGTCATCAAATATATACAAAATATAAATAGTCATCTCCCTCAAAACACATACACACATAGGAATATTACTCATGGAGTGATTCCTTCTGTTAGTGAATATTTATAATTATAATATGTTTTACTTTATAAATGAGAGCAGTAATATTCTCTACATCACGCTAATCCTTCTTTTCTTTTAGCTCATTTTGCTTTCTAGTTTGAAATATAAAAATCTATATGTCTTTGATTAAAATAAAAAGTCTCTTTCTGTTAATAATCAGAATTATTAACCGAAAGACAAGGCTAAGACAAGAATTCCTTTGGAAATATGCCTAGAAGACCCCATGAGTATCTGGTAACACTTAAACCTCCACTAAATATCCTATTATATATTTATCAAATAACGTATCTTTTTATGTCAGGCTTTACAATAACTCACTCTGCAGCATTAGGCAGACATATGGATTGTTTAATGACATTGGCATGTCTTATGTCTCCAGAGGAGTTTGCTGCCATGGCATCCACACACTATAAAGAAATTATAGATGCATTTTTTGGATATAGAATACATTTTGGAATGACAGCCTGGCTCAGTTCCATGATCTAAAAATGAATGATAAAGCTTTTTCAAAAGATCTTGGTTAAGAAAAAAATTCTAAAATACTGATTTATAGAGATCCTTGAACTTGTTTTAGTTACTGGAAATTTAGTATCCCTGGTAACTTATTCTGATAATCTAGGTGATACTCACTATTCTATTTGCTGCTTTTCCAAACCAATAATGTGGAGAGATGCTTATAATAACTGTTTTCCTTAATCCCCTACTGCACTGATAAAGGTGATTTTCTGAAATCAAGAGGAAAAAGGCATTCCAAGTAATCACTGATGATAACGATTGCTGGACAGACTTCAGACATCTAAAAATAGGAGGGCATTAGTTCCTGCCTACACAAAAAGAATCTGATGTCAGCAGTGTCAGAAATGCAACCTAACCAGAGCAAAAACACCCCATGGGGTTATATAACTCACTGGAGTCATTTTCAGGTTCTGCATGTAAATTGTATAAAACTCCCAACAATAAATCCTCAGGATACGGGGATGATTGGCAGGCTGCAAAGCTTTTTCTTTAGACTCAAACAGTTCTTTGATACAAACAATATTTTTCATTTCAAAGGTAATTGTTGGTAGCCAATAGGCACTGATAGTCCCATGTGGGTAGCACAATAAGTACATTGCCTTTCAAAAAACAGTATTGCTTTTCATGTGATAGAGACCATTTGTGCAATTGAAAACCCATTCAGAAAGCACACTGATAGACAGACCCTTTAAAATTCCAAGATGTAAATGTATTGAAGTGCACTATCAGACAGACTCTCACACAAAGGCTCCTTGGAAAATAATTTAATATATATATTCAGCTATTATTATATTTACTTTTTTGGCAATAATTTCTTTTCCTTTATTTTCCAATACACTTAGTGGAAAACCTCAGCTGTGTTTCAGCCGAAACAAAGGCAAGCCACAACCACAAATTTCTGATTTTATCATTATCTCAAATGTTTCTCACAGTTCCATTTTTGTTTCTTACCAGAAATTTGTAACTAACCTAAAGGAACCAAGATGAAAAATAATTTTATAACCTATCTTGGCCCAAAAATATCCAGGAAATTAGATTTTCAAGTAAATCTTACAAATCATCTCTTTATCTTTCAGGGTGAATTTTACATTAAATGACAAGTGGATTTTTTTGTTTTTATTTAATTTCTACTAACACTTTTCTTGGAGAGAGTAGATCAGTAAGAGAGATCTTCAGTCTGTGAAATATTTTAATATTTGTGCTTATTGGCAGAGCCAAAGAAAACACAATAATAGAGTATTGCAAAATTAACTATTAAAAAGCATATAGTCAAGAATAAAGGATTTTGCATCATCATTCATCAAGAGATTCACCATAATCCTATTAAGAAATCAAAGTACATTTCTAAAAGAGTTCTGCACTCAAACCTCTCAGTGATCAGTTTTCTGAAAGAAAATCAATTTTTACATCACATCCAGAATCATCTTTAATGAATCTCTACAAAGCTATTGACAGCTATGCAATTAATTAAAATCATAAAATTTCAATGACAATCTTGAGCCATTATTTAATCAATCCTTATAAAATGAAAAATGAAAAGCTTATTTAACTAGGCCTTGGTACCTTGGAAGAACTAGGTCACAATGATAAAAACAGTGCAGAAATTCATTTTTTTTTTCTGCATTGAGTTACGGTATGACCTTAAACTAGTTGCTTAATCTTGGGGTTTGTGACTTTTTTTCTGTAAAAATGAGTCCTAAATCAACAGAAATGACAGAGGGATAAAGATATCATTTTCCTAAAAGCACCGACAACTATTGAGAAATTCATGCACTAAAATTAAAAATCTATTTTTCAAATTAATGCATTTATTTATCTATGTGTTAGGAGGGCTTCACACTCTCTAATACAAATGTATACATTTCAAGTATAATTTTTTTATGGGTGTCTTAAGGCTCTTTCACTTTTCCCACCACAGGTTGTTTTCTTAGCTAATCTAGGATATTTTCTGTACCAAAATTATCGTCATCATCCAATATTCATCTAGGAACTTTGGCTAAATTCCAGAATGCTTGTTAATGACAACACTATAATACTGCCTTATATATGCATATCACTTTGCAATTTACAACCTGATATGGTTTGTCTGTGTCCTCACCCAAATCTCATTTTGAATTGTAGTTCCCATAATCCCCACATGTTGAGGAAGGGATCCAGTGGGAGGTAATTGAATTATAGGGGCAGTTTCCCCCATAGTATTCTTGTGATAGTAAGTTCTCATGAGATCTGATGGTTTTATAAGGGGATTTCCCCTTTGCTTGGCTCTCATTCTCTCTCCTGCCACCTTGAAAGACATGTTTGCTTCTCCTTCCACCATGATTGTAAGTTTCCTGAGGCTTCTCCAGCCATGTGAAACTGTGAGTCAATTAAACCTCTTTTTTTTTTAATATATTACCCAACCTTGGGAATGTCTTTATTAGCAGTGTGAGAATGTACTGACACACAATCTAATTTACATAATCCTGTCTTGGTTAGTAAAATATTCTGTTTTAAGGGTGGCGGTACACATGCTATGACCTCAGTCCTTCTTAGCTTCTTGTTCAAGATCTGAAACTACAAGCCCACCCTGCAATCACTCTGTGACCCAGTCTGTGGAGTTTGCCATCCAGTGACAGAAAAATGTTTGGGATTTTGACACTTGAGCCAAATCATATGATTCACCAGTGTAATCATATTCATTGGCTAAAATCACATACATTTGACTACAGCAGAGTGTGAACTCCAATGCCCATAGGGATCAAACTGTCTAAAATGAGCGAAGTGAAAGTGGCATTGGAGAGACAATAAGGAGGATTGGGGATTGTGTCAAATCCTGATTGTTCTGATTGTTGCCATGTGGGAACTCAAGCCTGATAGTAATCTCTGCAAAATTCTCAAGAAAAACATGAAATCTGTATACATGCATGTAAAATATCCAAATTTTTAAAAAGAGAAATCCTTTAAAATATTTTGAAAACTGTGTGAGAGACCTCTGTGTTATGATGTAATAAGTGTGCAACTGGAAGTGTCACATTATCAAAAAAGTTCATGATAAAACAGTTGTTTAAATGGGTGAGTATTGGTTAAATGCTCAAGAATTTCAGTCTTTCTATAACACAAGTCTTTACCCTGTAGGAATTTCTCTATAATGGTTGTTTTTATAAAGTGTAGTGCTGTAATACCTAAACATCAGGGAATATTGACTTCATATGGACTTCTGCTTGAGAGCAACATCTTCTGTCACCATAAGCACTATCCCTGAAACAGCACTTCTTAACATTTCTGTCACTTTCCTCAATGCTGTTAAGATAAACAATGCAAAAAGTTACTCAAACAAAAGAGATGGGTTATTAACAAAACTACACTGTACACTTGTTGCTCCTGATTTTTATCTCATTAAAACCTGAAACACATATACTCTAATAAAATATGCACAAAAGTGGTCTTTTTATTTTCTGTTACTGTTTTCATTTTACTCTGAGACATCCCTTCCAGCTGCAGAAAAAAAAAATACTTCAAAACTTACCAATTACAGTCTGAGGCCCTTTAAGTTGAAAATCCTGTCTTTTGATTTGAACAGTTTTGCTTTAGATATTATGAAGGGAATTGGAAGTTCAATCCCTACCACATCTGCTTCTTTCCTCCTGCTCACAAGGCAGTTTCTGGTTTCAAGGATATTTTTCATCCTGATGGTGGGTAGTTGGGACTAAGGCTCTTCATGCTCATTTCTGGGCCTCCATTGACCCACCCAGGTGTCCAGTTTTGGTGCTCAACAATGAAGTACTCACTTAGTGAAATTCATATTATGTTTCTTAGGCACGTATAAAGCTTGTTGAGCAGTTAGCCGTCACTAACTAACTGGGTAGTCAGCCAACACTCCCTGCTGACAAAGCCCTACTTCTATTATTATTATTGTAAAATGTACATATAATAAAATTTACCATTTTAACTATTTTAAAATGTACAAATAAGTAACATTAAGTACATTTGCTGTGTTAAGTAACATTAAGTGCGTTCACCATGTTGTGTGATCATCACCACTCTCTATTTCCATAACCTTTTCATCGGTCCAAATAGAAACTGTGTATTCAATAAGCATTCATCACCCATTCCCCCCTCTCTGCAGCCCCTGACAACTACCAATATATTTTTAGGTCTCTATGAATTTTTTTATTCTAGATATTTCATATAAATTAACCATATTATATGTGTTTGTGTGTGTGTGTGTGTGGCATATATAACTTATATGGTCTTCAAGAGCCATCCATGTTGTGGCATACATCCATGCTTCATTCCTTTTTTGGCTGAATAATATTCCAGGGCATAGATATATTATATTTTGTTTATCCATTCATCTCTTGATGAAAAGCTGGCTTGTTTCTACTCTTGGACTATCGCAAATAAAGCTGTTATCAATAATTGTGTACAAGTGTCTGTTTGAAAAGTTGTTTTCAATTCTTTTGGGTCTATTCCTAGGAGTAGAATTGCTAAGTCATGTAGTAATTCTTTACCTACTTCTATTCTTGTTGGCATGCAGATCATATCATTCTCTGCCATTTCCTTCATCTCACCTCTAATTAATGGTGTCCAACCCACAGTTTTCACTCTGGGGACACTTAGTTTCTCTTTACAGAAGCTCTTCAACAGGCCTGTAAGCTTGAAACTCAGCCTTCTGGTAGGCTTAAAACTCAGCCTTCTAGGAAAGGGGTCCCCAACTCCCAGGCCACAGATGGGTACCAGTCCATGGCCTGTTAGGTACCAGGCCACATAGCAGGAGGTGAGCAGCGGGAGAGCAAGCGAACATCACCTGTATTTACAGCTGTTCCCCATCATTCTCATTACTGCCTGAGCTCCGCCTCCTTTCAGATAAGCAGAGCACTAGATTCTCATAGGAGTATGAACCTTATTGTGAACTGTCATGTGAGGGATCTAAGTTGTGCACTGCTTATGAGAATCTAATGCCTGATGATCTGTTACTGTCTCGCATCATCCACAGATGGGATCATCTAGCTGCAGAAACGCAAGCTCAGGGCTCCTACCGATTCTAGATTATGGTGAGTTGTAACTCTATTTCATTACATATTACAAAGTAATAATAATAGAAATAAAGTTCACAGTAAATGTAATGTGCTTGAATCATTCTGAAACCATCGCTGCCCCACCCCCTGACCTGGCCCTGGTGCATGGAAAAATTGTCTTCCAGAAAATCAGTCCCTGGTGCCAAAAAGGTTGGGGACCACTGTTTCAGATGGAGAGAGACACTTAGATATTTCTAAATCTCTTGTATACCACATGTAGACAAGATATAAAACCAGCAGAAGTCTCTGAGGCTCAAGCCTCACCTTGTTCCTTCTATGCTTTTTTTTGCTACTCCTGAGCCTCATCGGATGTGCTGGGAAAGTGAAACATCTGTCTCGATGTTCTCACACCCTCTCTCCACCTGAGTATTCTAGCAGGTATTTTTTCTTGTCTCATTACACGTCTCCCATCACCCCCTCAAACCTTCCCCTCACCCCGCCACACACACACACACGTGCACACACAAATACACACACACATAACCTATCTGGGTGTTTCTATTCTTTCCACCAAGTAGATTGCTTCAACTCTAAAGAGGACGGGACATTTCTCTCTAACATTCATTCTCCATGTCTTTTTTTCTTTCCGTAACTGGAAGCACTTTCACTTCCTGGCTGGCAAGGACTTCCACTACATTCTTTCATAAGTGTTATCTGCCCTTGTTTCTTTTTTTTAAGACTTTGCTTTTTTAGAACAGCGTTAGGTTCACAAGAAAATTGAGTGGAAGTTACCGATTTCCTATATATCCCTCCCCCACACATGCATAGCCTCCAACATTCTCAACATCCCCCACCAGAGTGGTACTCTTGTTACATACAACTGAGAAACTTACACTGACACACCATTATCACCCAAAGTCCATAGTTTACACTAAGGTTCATTCTTGGTGTGGCACATTCTATGGACTTGAATAAACATACAATTGCATTTATCAATCATTACAGAATCATATAAAATACCTCCACTGCCCTAAGCATCCTCTGCTCACCTCTTCATCTATTTCTCTCCCTAACCTTGGGCAACCACTGATTTTTACTATTTCCATAGTTTTGCCTTTCTAGAATGTCATATAGTTGGAACCACACAGTATGTAGTCTTTTCAGGTTGGCTTCTTTTGCTTATTGGCTTCTTTCACTTAGTAAAAAGCATTTAAGTGTCCACCATGTCTCTTCACAGCTTGATAGCTCATTTATTTTTAGTGCTGACTAATATTCCACTCTCTGGATATACCACAGTTTATTTATTGATTCACCTCTTGAAGGACATCTTGGGTACTTCCAAGTTTTGACAATTATGAATAAAGCTGCTATAAACATCTCTGTGCAGATTTTTCTGTAGACATAAGTTTTCTACTCCTTTGGGTGAATATCATGGAGTGCAATTGCTGAATTACATGGTAAGACTATGTTTAGTTTCTAACAAACTACTAAACTGTTTTCCAGACTGGCTATATCATTTTGCATTCCCACCAGCAACGAATGAGAATTCTTTTCGTTCCACATTCTTTCCAGCATTTGGTGTTGTCAGTGTTCTGGATTCTAGCCATTCTAAAAGGTGCATAGGATTATTTCATTGTTGCCTTTCTCTGTTGACATTGATATGGGGCATCTTCTCATTTGCTTATTTGCCATCCGTATATCTTTTTTGGTGAGGTCTCTGTTAAGGTCTTTGGCCCATTGTTTTAAATTGGGTTGTTTGCTTTCTAACTGTTGAGTTTTAAGAGGGTTTTTTTTTTTTTTTAAAAAGACATATTTTAGATAAAAGTCTTTTATCATATACATCTTTTACAAATGTTTTCCCCTGGTCTGTGGTTCATCTTTCAGTTATCTTGACAGCGTCTTTCCCAGAGCATTAATTTTGTCCTTTCTTGGAGTTATAATGGCAGAGGGCTGCAGGACATTATGATTTAGGGAGAAAAGAAACATGTAAGTTTAATATTTTAAATATGAAATTATCTTCTTTTCATATATAATAGCAGTCTATGTAATGCAAATCATGTGCCTTAATTAATTGCTTAATTTACATTCAGTTTGTTTAGGCATTCTTGTACGGTAAGAAAAATTGCATGCATTTTTAAGCATCTGGAAATACAAATATGTCTGGGAAAATTTCAACTGGGTCCACGTGTCCCATGCTCATGTTCTCCAAGTTTACCCACAGAATAATGATGATACCTTTCATTGTGCTATAGGTAAACTTCTACTACAGCCATCCATTTGACACCACTGAGGTTTCAGCCCCAAAAACTGTGTTTTAGCTCCTGTCTTCTTCAAGGTATGAAGCTACAAACCCATCCTACAATCACTCTATAACCTGGCCTGTATCCCAAAACCCCTTGCACTATGTTGACTGGGAGGTAAATCATCAACCAAGTAAAGGTGTAGTCAAGAGAGCAGGGAGCTACACAGAGGAAAAAACTGTTAGCAATGTCAAAAGTTCGAGAGAGTAGAGGTATAATGAAGAGAGAGATAGAGGGAGAGAAATGTGTTTTAACTACCATAGTGACCAAAACTACAGCAGAGCAGTAGAGCTTGACACCCTAGATAAATAGCTGGTACTTGCAAAAGTTTTTTATATCAGTCTCTGCATCTTTGTAGCACTCGTTGTGGTTGTAATCCATTTAGTAAATAATGGTTTAATGTTGACTTTCCTCAAAGTCTTTAAGTTCCATTAAGTGTAAAGACTGTAGCTCCTATACAATATCTCTGTATCTTGTATCCACAGAATTAAACAAGATTCCTGGTACAGAGAAAACGCTTAAGACATAACTGTGGAATGAATGCAAATTAGCAAAAGTTTAAAGACACGCAGTCTTTTGGGTATTGTGGGTGAGAGTGGAAATTTCAAATGTCAATTATAGTTCTAGTCCCATTATTAACAAGCTGCCTAAGCTTGAACACAGCATTTAATTTCTCTGATCCTCAATTCTCTCTTCTAATAAGGTGACCGGATTAGCTAAAGATCTTTCCATCATTAGTGCCTTTTTACTAAATTCAGCCCTGTTTTTTATTTATGAATGAAGATTTAGTGTTTTCTTCTTAATAGACACACATTTTATTCACAGCTCCAGGCCATTTATTGCCTGCATTTAACTTACTAAAATGAAGATATGTAGTAATTCTACTTCCCTTAACTTTTTGTCTCTTTATCTGGTTCTGGGGATTCTAACTTTCTTCACTTCTTTCTCAAATTTAGGTGTTCAGCCTTATTTATTTCTAATTTGGTTTCTACTTGCTCTTTTTCCTTCCATGGCAAGGGAGAGAGGAGAAAAGGAAAATAGAATCAGGCAACCTACTTTGGTTAGCAGTTTGACTCTTCCATGATGATCTTTTTCCAATAGTGAAGATTTTCCTCTGGGAACCACACTACCAAAGTGAATTTATATTTATACCTCCTTCAGAGATCATTTGTACTAAAGGGCTCTTTGTTGAACCTCTCTCTGGATTTTTCCTGTGTATGTGAACCTGGATTTATGCCAGTTTCCTTAACGGGTAAGCCCACTTATAATTGTGAACCCTGTAAAAAAACATTTAAACCAAACAAAGTAATAAAAATTAAAAAACAGGATTATGCTACAAATATGCAATTTTATTTCAGAAAGAAATAATTTATAATGGTTAATGATAGAGGCACGTCCCTCTTGATTACATCAAAGCATCTTGCACCACAATCTTCACGGTTTCTTAGCTACTAAAAGAATCTAATATCCAATAGAAACTAATTCAAGAAGGCTTAAAGTAAAGTAAGTTTAATATGCAGTCCAGTTCTCTAGTCTCCAGTATTATGACACAATGAAATCAGGCTCTGAGTGGCCTCGAAAGGAAGATTCCAATTCCTATTAGAAAATCAGGCAATTAGGGGAAAAATGGTTTAAGGGAAAAGAAACCTTGAGATATTGTTGAATTAATTATGTGAGTTGAGTAAAATAAGTTTGAGTTGAAATTATTTTTATAACTTTAGTCTTCCTTTCTTCAGCAGAAGAATTGGAAGGTCACACATGACAGTTCTGGAAGAGAAGATAAGGGAATGGTTGTAAAAGGGAAGAAGTGGTCAGTTTCTTCCTATAGTCCCATAACTCTTAATTCTTTTAAGTTTTCCTGCTGGAGAGCATTATTTTTCATTGTAAAAATGTCCTAAGTTCTTGCCAATAAAAAGCACCTATACTTTATAGTCTATTGAATCAAGACTGATATATGGTAAGTAATTTACAGAAAGATGCATTGAGGCCAGTCCCCAGGAGGGATGCTACCATTTCATGCAAAAGTGACTCTAAAGTAAAATGAACTCTCAGAAATGTTATTCTTTCACTGGCCAACTCCTGTCATCCTACAGTCAGAACCTAAAGTTAATAGGCTCATAGGTGGGAGGTTGCTATTGTAGCTATGTTTCTAAGTCTAGGGAGTTATGTTTTTATATTTTATATATTAAGAGAACATACTGCAACACTGAAACTTTTTCTTTTGAATTTTTGCCTGTGTCAAAGAATTGAAGATATAACTTGTGTTGAAATAGAACTACTACCGAAGGGAATCCCACCCCATACACCCACTAATGACTTTTATGCACAAAGTATTAAGAATTCCTCTATTTTTCTAAAATACAGTGATAGATGCATTTTGGTAAGGTGAAAATTGAATATAAAATGTTATGATGAATTATAAATACAGATATATTTCATTTTCTCATCTTAATACTTTGCATTAAATATGAGTGTTGTATTTCTTTCAAGTTACTGAGTTAATTTTATCTGAGAAAATAATAAAATGATCATTCATTTCAGAAAGGCCTTTTGGAAAAGTTTACACTCATTTCCTTTTTACTTTCATATACATACATAACCTACTCTTGAAGGGCCAAGAAAATGCTTTAAACACCTCATGAACTCCATCAAGTGGAAAAGAACTTAAAGCAAATATTGACATAGAGTAGTGACTTACCCTATTACCTAGTGGGGATAAATTTAAATTAGCTCCTTGAGGGATGAATCAACAAAACCCAATGGTAAGTGAAGTCTGGATTGATCTTTGAGAAACTTGAACTCTGGAGTAGACTTTGGAAATTTTAATGAGACTGAAATGGAAAACGAGATGAGAAGTAGTTTACAAATCATCCATAGTTATTTGAAAGATGTGTGTGTTTGTGTGTCTGTGTGTATACAGATGCAAAGAATAAAGGGGAAACAGCAGAAACCAGAGGGTGTATCAATTATAACTTAATGGCAAAAGGTCAATGTGATAAATGTAATAAAATATTAATAATAAAATAAGATAAAGTAACTCAAATGTAATAAAACTGCAAACACGGTATCAATCTCTATACAAGCTATTCAGAAAAGAGAGTCAGAAAACCAATTTTTCCTTCCACAAAATTTCTCCATGCAGAAGAGTTTGCGAGTTTGATAAGGAGCTCATAAAGCTTCTCATCCTAGCAGGCATCACCAACATTTTATGTTTTCTGCAAAGAACAACATAACAATCATTTGTGACTGGACAAGGAACTCATGGACATATGCTCTTCAATTCCTATGTCATGTAAGTCTCTTCATGCATACAAAGATAATTAAAAGAATATTTTTAATAAATTCATTGGATCAAAATTATCATATGCTTAATATTTATTTATTTATTTATTTAAGATGGATTCTCACTCGGTTGCCCTGGCTGGAGTGCAGTGATGTGATCTTGGCTCACTGCAACCTTCGCCTCCACAGCTCAAGCGATTCTCCCGCCTCAGCCTCCCGAGTAGCTGGGATTACAGGCTCCCACCATTATGCCCAGCTAGATTTTGTATTTTTAGAAGAGACGAGGTTTCTCCATGTTGTCCAGGCTGGTCTCGAACTCCTTTGACCTCAGGTGATCTACCTGCCTCGGTCTCCCAAAGTGCTGGGATTACAGGTGTGAGCCACTGTGCCTAGCCGGCCTAGGCATTTGTAAACTTTTACTTGTTAGTTGAATTTTTAATATATATGCATAAATGTTAGGCATACAGCTTACTAATTTTCACAAAGTGAAGAGGCTTATGCAAACACTATTCCAGTTAGAAAGTAAAACATTACTAGCACTCAAGGAGTACCTCCAAACTTGTGCTTCCTAACAACTGCCATCCTCCACCATTCTCCTCAAAAATAACCAATATTCTATTATTTTTACCACTGTAGATAAGTTATACCTGTTTTTAAACTATATGTTTGGAATCAAACTCTTTGTCTCTTTGTAGCAGATTTCTTTTGCTTAAAATGATGTTTGCGAGATTTGTTTTGTTGCATGTGGATGTGGTTGTTCATTTTCATTACATATGGTATTCAATTGTATCAATGTATCATAATTTCTCTAACCACTATGTTGCTGATGGCATTTTCATGGTGCTCAGTTTCCAAATATTAATAATCCTGTTATGAGTGAGCATTCTTCTGCACAAAGCTTTTGTTAGATGCGTATCTAAGAAGGAAATTGGGGAATTTGCGGATAATGCCAAACAATTTCCAAAATGATTTTAACAATTACATTCTTACCAGCAGTGTATAAAGGATGGCGTTGCTCTGCATTTTTGCCAATAGTTGGCATGGTCAGTTTTTAAATGTTAGCCATTTTGATTATTATAAAGTGTTATTGTGATTTTTATTTGCATTTCTCTGGTGACTAATGAGGTGGCACACTTATATGTTTATTGGCCCATTCTGCTGAGGTACTAGTTAAGTCTCTTGCCCAGTATTCTATTGAGTTGTCTGTTTTTTTTCTCTGACTGATTTTTAGGAATTCTTTATATATTATGCACATGAGCCCCTTGTCAAATTATATGTGTTAGAGATATATTCCCTTACTTGCCTTTCACTTATATAATTTTTATTTGACAGTGATTCTTATTTTTCATGTGTATGTTTATAATATTTTTCTTTATGGATATGGCTTTCTTTTTTATTTTATTTGAGAAATACTTCCCCACCCTAAAGTCTTAAAGATATTATCCCATTTTTTCTTCTCAAATATTTATTGCCTTTTCTTTCATGTTAAGATATTCAATCTACTTGGAACCCATTGTTGTATATGGTGTGTGGTAGGGATGGTTTTGTTTTTTCTCCATGTAGATATTCAATTGACTCAGTGATGTTTATTTATTGAAAAGGGCATTTTTTTTACACAGTGCTCTTCAGTGAATGTTTATCATAAATTATAGATGAGATGGTTTGCATTCTTTATGGTGAAGCATTTGTCCATCTTAATGTTAATATCATACTATTTAACTAACTATTAGTGCTTTATAGTAAGCCTTTATCCCTGATGGAGTAACTTCCCTCACACTTTTGCTTCATATTCAAGAGTGTTTGGACTATTTTTGGCACGTGCACTTTTATATGTATTTTAGGCGATCGCTAGCAATTTCCACAATAAAAATTGGAATTCTTTTGTTTGGAACCAATAAGTATACTTGAGGATAATCTACATTTTTACAATATTAGTATTCTAATTTTTGAATAAGGCACATATTAATATTTCTCCATTTATTTGGTTCTTCAGTTTTTCTAAATTTTCCATATACATCTCTCTCTCACACACACACACACACATACACACACACATATACACATAGATATATGTACATAGTATTTGTATCTCTATATCTGTCTATCCTCTCCTCCCTAGTGCATACATTGGAAGGCACATAAAGTAAGTTTGTCTCCTTCTAGCGGTTTTAACTTTGATCACTCAATTAAGGTGGTACCCACCAGATCTTTTCACCTTACAGCTACCATTTATTTCTCTTTACCATTCATTTCTTTTTTTAATTAATAAGTAAGCTGAGAGATACTTGAAGTCTAAGTAAATATCTTGTTCTTCTTCACACATGCACTCAACGGTTTAAACATTCATTTATGATTCCTATCTGAATACATTTTCAATTATTGTAATATAAAGATGAGCTTTCTCTTCACCTTTATTTCTTTATTTACTTAATATTTGTATGAACTTATGGTTTCTTATTTTATTCAATGGTAATGACTGTCGCTTTTCATTTTCAAGTTAAATTTGCCTCGAGTATGGCCAGTTGGAAGCCTCTTTAAGTTGGCTTTGTGTAATTTTGACAAGTCCTCTTTATTTTTGAGGACTTCTTTATTTTTGGCCTTATAAGATGTTACAAGCTCATTTTTTAACTTTAATAAACATGGAATTAGCCAAATCTTCAAGGAGCCCTCTTTTCTTTTAATTTGCTAAATTAATTTTTCATTATAATGTTTATTATAAATTCTTTCGATTTTAATTCATCTATAAATAATGGTGGTTTTATTTCTTTCTTCCAATCTTTTTTTTATCTTTATGTTTCCTGCATTTTGGGATTTTGTAGGATTCCTAATACAATATTAAATCTAAAAAGTGATATTGAGACCCTGGTTTCGGATCTAATTTCAGAGGAAAAGCTTTCAACCTTTCACCTTCAGAAAGGATGATGTTTGTACTATGTTTTTATAGATGCCTTTTAAGATGTAAAAGTTTTCTTTTTTTCCTAATTGCTAAGATTTTTAAAATCATAAATGATAAAGTATTAGTGTCCTATTGCTACTGTAACAAATCAGTCAAATTCAGTACAGACTTACTACCTTACAATTCTGGAGGACAGAAGTCCAAAATGTATCAGCAAGGCTGCCTTCCTTTTGGAGATTCTAAAGGAGCATATGTCTCCTTGCCTTTCCAGGTTCTAGAGGCTGTCCACATTCCTTGGCTCATGGCCATCACTCCAGGCTCTGCTTTTGTGGTCACATCTTCTCTGACATTGCCCCTCCTGCCTCCTTCTAATAAGGACCTTAGTGATTACATTGGCCTGATCAGGATAATCATGCAGAATATGCCCACCTCAAGATCCTCAAATTAATTACATCTAAAATGCCCTTTTACCATGTAAGGAATCATTTCCATTGGTTATGGGGATTGAGTTATGTAAATCATTCATTAGAAGCCTTATCCAGCCTATCACATATCCAGCCTATCCCAGAAAATAAATGTTTATCAAATAATTTTTCTGCATCTACTGAAATGATCACAAATCATCTTATTCTATATATGTGGTGACTTCATTTTCAAAGTTTTATGTTAAACAACCTTGCTTTCCTTGAATAATTCAGTTTCCTTGTGATGTGTTACCCCTTGTATAGGTTGCTTGATTTCCATTGATGATATTTTGCTCAGCATTTTGCATTTATCTTCATAAGTAAATTAGGCTGTAATTTTCTCTCTTTTGATGTCCTAGACAGTTTTCTTTTTTAAATACAGTAATTCTGGCCTCAGATAATGGGTTTAAAAGTATTTTTCATTTTTCTAGTCTCCTTAAACTTTCTGCTTTTGTCTTTATTATTTCTTTTCTCATACTTTCTATAGATTTAATCTGCTTTTTCTTTAATTTCTTGAGTGAGAATTTGAGCTAGAATAATATGTATATTCTTTCTGATATACGTATTTAATGCTAAAAAGTCCCTCTAACATAACTTTAGATGCAGTTAACAAGTTTTGACATGTAGCCTTTTCATTATTGTCGTCACTAATTCCAAATATATAAATAAAGTCTACTTTTCCTTTTGATTTCTTTTTACCTATAGCTTCTTGACTGTCTTATCCAGAATATGTACATTCATACACATATACACACAGATTTTCTCTGTGGGCATATTGATCCAAATTGTTTTCCTGTCATTATCAGCAGCAGTTTTCTCTGTGACTATTTGTAGACTATTACTATATATACATGAATCTACAAATAATATATGGTATTGTTCCTTGGGCTTTCAAATGTGTGTATATATATGTGTTATACTGTATCATTTTACTCATTGTTGCTTATATTTAGATTTTTATATTTGTTAATATTGATAGGTATAGCTCTAGTTCATGTATTTAAATTTCTGTTTATTTCATTGTTTCATATTAATAAAAACTACAATTTATTTATCCATTTTCTTTTCAGAAGTTTTTAAGGTTATATCCACTTTTATTGATATTATAAACAGTGCTACAATTCTCATGTTGTATATATCATTTTGTGTATTTTTGCCAAATGTGTCTCTAGCTAATATGCTTGAAGGAAGAAGTGTAGCATCATTAGGTGTAAACTTCTTCAATTGACTGGATATTTTTCAATTGCTAAACAATGTGTTTGTAGTTTAGAAATTTACAATTTTCTTACCAAAGTACAAAATCTCAATTTTACAACTTTCTCCCTATTTTTTGTCAATATTTGATATTGCCAGATTTCTTAGATTTTACCAATACCGTGTGTGTAAAAATATTCTTCACTTTTGTTTTGGTATTAATTGTATTTTTCTCTGAATACTAGTGAAGCTCAATATCTCTTAAAAGTGTGTAGGTTTTCCCTTCTGTGAATAGTCTGCTTATGTTATTTTCTCATTTTTCTGTTAGATTCTTATAACATTGAAATGTTCTTGATTTGTTTGTTAAGCTAGACTTTATTTGATTGTGATGTGTATTATGTTATTTAATTTCTTTTAGTGTTTTGTTTAGAAATTTTATACATACATTCATAATTTTCACTGTTTCATTTTTATGTCCTCTGACTTTGACTTCAAGGTTTTAACTGTCTCATAAAATGAGTTGGTGGTTCTCTTTTTTTCTGTTCTGTTAAATATTTTGTACTTGTTGGTTTTTTGAAGGTCAGAAAAAAATGTGCTTTGAGAATAGTCATAATCTGAAGTTTTTGTGCATTGCTGCTAGTAGAGAAAGTGCGTGAAAATTTTTGAATATAAATTAAATTTAGTTAAGAGCTCCTAGTTCATAATACTTTTCATTTTAATTTGGAGAATGTGTAATTTTAAAAAATATATTTCATTCACATTATTATTTCTTTAAACTTTTCGTTATGCTATTATCTTATGATCTTAAAAGTTGATGTAATCCGTGGTTATGTTACTTTAGTTCATAATAAAGTCATGTGTCATTTAATGACAAGGATACATTCTGAGAAATATGTCACTGGTGATTTTGTCATTGTGTGAACATCATAGAATGTACTTACACAAATCGGGATGGTCTGGCCTACTACACACTTAGGTTATACGGCGTAGCCTATTGCTCCTAGGCTAAAACCTATACATATGTTACTTTACTGGATACTGCAGGCAATTGTAATACAATGGTAAGTATTTGTGTATCTAAACATATCTAAAAATAATAGAAAAGATGTAGCAAAAGTACGGTATGAAAATTAAAAAAACATAGTACATCTGTATAGGGCAATTACCATGAATGGAGATTGCAGGCTGGGGAAATTGCTCCAGGTGAGTTGATGAGTGGTGAGTGACTGTAAGGGCCAGGATATTATTGTACCTTACTGTAGACTTTATAAACACTTTGCACTTAGGATACATTAAATTTATAACAAATAATTTACAACAAATAATTTACTTCTTCAATACTAAATCTTAGCTTACCGCAACTTTTTTTCCTTCCAATTTTTATTTTAGTTTCTGGGATACATCTGTAGGTTTGTTACATGGGTAAATTGTGTGTTGCAAGGTTTGATATACAAATTATTTCATCATCCAAATGGTGAGCACAGTATCCGACAGGCAGTTTTTAATCTTCCCCCTCCTCCCATCCTCCACCCTCAAATAGGCCCCAGTGTCTATTATTTCCTTCTTTTGCATCCACGTGTACTCAATGGTTAGGTCCCACTTATAATTGAGAACATGAAGTACATGGTTTTCTGTTTCTGCATTAATTTATTTAGGATAATGGCCTCCAGTTGCAACTATGTTGCTGCAAAGGACATGATTTCATTCTATTTTAAGGCTGTGTGGTATTCCATGGTATATATGTACCACATTTTCTTTATCCAGTCCACCACTGATGGGAGCCTAGCTTGATTCCACATCTTTGCTATTACAAATAGGGCTATGATGAACATACGTGTGCATGTATTTTTGTGGTAGAATGATTTATATTCCTTTAGGTATATACCCCATAATGGGATTTCTGGGTCAAATGTTAGTTCCAAATTCTGTGAGAAATCTCAAACTGCTTTCCACAGTGGCTGAACTAATTTACATTCCCACCAGCAGTGGTTAAGCATTGTCTTTTCTCCACAACCTTGCCAGCATTTGTTATTTTCTTTTTTAATAATAGCTATTCTGATTGGTGGGAAATGGTATCTCACTGTGGTTTTGATTTATATTTCTCTAATGATGAATAATGTTGACCATTTTTCATATGCTTTTGGCCATATGTATGCTTTCTTTTGAGAAGTTGTCTGTTCATGTCCTTTGCCCATTTTTTAATGGGGTTGTTTGTTTTTTGCTTGTTGATTGGTTTGAGCTCCTTATAGATTCTATCCAGAATATTAAACCTTTGTCAAATGCATGCTTTGCAAGTATTTTCTCCCATTCTGCAGGTTGTCTGTTTACTCCGTTGATAGTTTCTTTTGCTGTGCAGAAGCCCTTCCGTTTGACTAGGTCCCACTTGTCAAGTTTTGTGTGTTGCAAGTACTTTTGGCGTGTTCATCATGAAATCTTTGCAGAGGCCTATGTACAGAATGGTATTTCCTATGTATTCTTCTGGGGTTTTTATAGTTTTAAGCTTTGCATTTAAGCCTTTAATCCATCTTAACTTGATTTTTGTATGCGGTGTAAGGTAGGGGTCCAGTTTTAGTCTTCTGCATATGGCTAGCCAGCTATTCCAGCACCATTTATTTAATAGAGAGCCCATTCCCTATTGCTCATTGTTGTTGACTTTGTGAAAGATTAGTTGGTTGTAGGTGTGCAGATTTGGTTCTGAGTTCTCTAATCTGTTCCGTTGGTATATGTGTCTGTTTTTGTACCAGTATCATGCTATTTTGGTTACTAAAGCCTTGTAGTATAGTTTGAAGTTGAGTACTGTGATGCCTCTGGATTTGTTCTCTTTACTTGGGATCGTTTTGGTTATTCACGCTCTTTGTTGGTTCCCATATGAATTGTAGAATTTTTTTTTTTCTAATTCTGTGAAAAATGTGCTGGGTAGTTTGATAGAAATATCATTGAGTCTGTAAATTGCTTTGGGCACTATGGCCATTTTAATGAAATTGATTATTTTGATTATTCCTAGCCAGTAACGTGGATGTTTTTCTATTTGTTTTTGTCATCTCTGGTTTCTTTGAGCAGTGTTTTGTAATTCTCATTGTAGAGATCTTTAACCTCCCTGGTTAGCTGTATTCCTACGTATCTTATTATTTTTGTGGCTATTGTGAATAGGATTGCATTCTTGATTTGGCTCTCAGCTTGGACATTGTACAAAATCAGTAGTATAAAAATGCTACTGATTTTTAAACATTGATTCTGTGTTCAGAAGCTCTACTGACATTGTTTACTAGAAATAGGAGACTTTGGGTAGAGATAGGGTTTTCTAGGTATAGAATCATATAGTCTGTGAAGAGAGATAGTTTGATTTCCTCTCTTCCTATTTGAATGCCTATTATTTCTTTCTCTTCACTGGTTGCCCTGGGTAGGACTTTCAGTACCATGTCAAGAAGGAATGGTGAAAGTGGGCATCCTTATTTTATTCTGGTTCTCAAGGGGAATAGTTCTAGTCTTTGCCCATTCAGTCTGATGTTAGTTGTGGGTTTGTCATAGATGGCTCTTACTATTTTGAGGTATATTCCTTTGATGTCTAGTTACTTGAGGGTTTTTAACATTAAGTGATATTGAATTTTATCAAGAGCTTTTTTTGTATCTATTGAGATGATCATGCGGTTTTTGTTTTTAGTTCTGTTTCTGTGATGAATCACATACACTGATTTGCATATGTTGAAGCAACCTTGCATCCCAGGAATAAAGCCTTCTTGATCATCGTGGATTAGCTTTTTAATGTGATTCTGTATTTACTTTGATAGTAGTTTGTTTAAGATTTTTGCATCTGTGTTCATTTGGAATATTGGCCTGAAGTTGTTTTGTTGTTGTTGCTGTGTCTCTTTCAGGTTTCGGCATCAGAATGATGCTGGTCTCATAGAACGAGGTGGTGGTGGGGGAGTTCCATTTCCTTAATTTTTTGGAATAGTTTTAGTATAATTGGTACCAACTTTTCTTTATACATCTGGTAATATCTGGCTTTTAATAAGTCTGGTCCAAGTCTTTTTCTGGTTGGTAGACTTTTTATTACTAACTGAATTTTTATAACTCATTATTTTAGCTCTGTTCAGGGATTCAGTTACTTCCAGCTTCAATCTTGGGAGATTGTATGCTTCCAGAAATTTATCCATTTCTTCTAGATTTTCTAATTTGTGTACATACAGGTGTTCAAAATATTCCCTGAGGGTTTTTTTCATTTCTGTGGGGTCAACAGTAATGTCCTATTTGTCACTTACTATTGTGTTCATATGTCTCTTCCCTCTTTTTTTCTCTATTAGTCTAGCTAGCAATCTATCAGTCTTATTTATTCTTTCAAGAAACCAACTTTTGGTGTCATTGATCTTTGGTATGTTTTTTGTGTCTCAATTTCATTTAGTTTAGCTGATTTTGGTTATTGCTTTTATTCTGCTAGTTTTGGGGTTGATTTGCTCTTATTTCTTTAAGTTCCTCTAGGTATGATGTTAGGTTTTTGATTTGATATCTTTCTAAGTTTTTAATGTGGCTGTTTAGTGCTATAAACTTCCCTCTTAACACTGCTTTAGTTGTGCCACATATATTCTCGTATGTTGTATTTTGCTTTCATTAGTTTCAAAGGATTTCTTGATTTCTGCCTTAATTTCATTGTTTATCCAAAAGTCATTCAGGAGCAGATCATTTAATTTTCATGAAGTTGAACAGTTTTGAGAGATCTTCTTGGTACTGATTTCTGTTTTTATTGCGCTGTGGCCTGAGAGAGTGATTGGTATTATTTCAATTTTTTGGATTTGCTGAGAGTTGCTTTATGGCTGAGCATGTGGTTGATTTTAGAGTACACGTCATTTGCAGATAAGAAGAATAAAGATTCTCTTGTTGCGTTGAGTGTTCTGTAGATTTCTGTTAGGTTCGTTTGGTCAAGTGTCGAGTTTAGGTCTTGAATATCTTTGTTAGTTTTCTGCCTGGATGATCTGTCTGATACTGTCAGGAGATCTGTTTAACACTGCCACTATCAGTTGAAACTTCCCACTATTACTCTGTGGTTATCTAAGTCTCTTCATAGGTTTCTAAGGGCTTATTTTATGAATCTGGGTGCTCCAGTGTTTGGTGCATATATATTTAGGAGAATTATGCCTTGTTGGATTGAATCCTTTGTCATTATGCCCTAATTTGTCCTTTTGGATTGTTGTTGGTTTAAAATTTGATTTGTTTGAAATAGTAACCCCTGCTCTATTTTGTTTTTCATTTGCTTGATAAATTGATAGATATTTTTCCATCCTTTTACTTTGAGCCTATGGTTTTCACTGCATGTGAGATGGGTCTCTTGAAGACAGTACACACTAGGGTCTTGCTTCTTTATCCAACTTTCTACTCTGTGCCTTTTAAGTAGAGCATTTAACCCATTTACGTTCAAGGTTAATATTGATATGTGCAAATTGGATCCTGTCATCATGTTGTTAGCTGGATGTTATGTAGACTTGATTGTGTAGTTGCTTTATAGTGTTGATGGTCTATGTATGTAGACTTGATTGTGTAGTTGCTTTATAGTGTTGATGGTTTATGTACTTAAGTGTGTCTTTGTGGTGGTCAGCAACAGTCTTTTGTTTCCATATTTAGCACTCCCTTCAGGACCTCTTATAAGGAAGTCTGGTGGTAATGAATTTTCATAGCATTTGCTTGTCTTAAAATTATTTTATTTCTTTGCTTATGAAGCTTAGTTTAGCTGGATATGAAATTCTTGGTTGGAATTGCTTTTCTTTAAGGATGCTAAATATAGGTCCCCAATCTCTTCTGGCTTAACAATGTTTCTGCTGAAAGGTCCTCTTTAGCCTGATGGGGTTTCCTTTGTAGGTGCCCTGCCCCTTCTCTCTAGCTATTTTAATATTTTCTTTTCAAAAGAAAGGCAGTGTGAAGGTCTCCAAGGGCAGTATCACACATGGAGTTGTCATCTCCTGTGATAACAATGTCTTCTTCTTTAGAATACCTCCTGAAGGACCTGCTTAGATTGTTTTGCAGTTAACTTGAAAAAAAAAAAAAACAGTAGAAAGAGTAAGCTCTAAAATAAAGATCAAAAGTGTAGTATAATAAATACATAAACCGGGTAAATAGTTGTTCACTATTATTATCAAGTATTTTGTACTGTACATAATTGTATGTGTTATACCTTATATAACTGGCAGCGCAGTAGGTTTGTTTACATCAGCATCATGACAAACTCATGAGTAATGACTTATGCTATATTATAGTGGTCCATCACTGACCAAAATGTCGTTATGTGGTGCATGACTGTAATTTTTATGTTTTATTATTTTTCTTGATCATTCCTGTAGGTAATGGGACTATGTTATTAGATTTATTAGTTCATTAAATAATTATATTTACTTTTGTTTATCTTTCGTTCATTTGATTCATTTTGCAATTAATTTCTCATCTTAATTTTGAAATTTCCTTCTCCCTAATTCAGAGGTGTTGTTTGTCACTTTTCTAGCTTCTTGATTTGAAAGCTAAATTTATTTATTTTCAAATATTCTTATTTTTTAATAAAGGTATTTAAGACTGTAAGTTCACTCCAATCACAGATGTAGTTAAATACTGCATACTTTTATTATTTGCTATATTTATTATTATTCAACCCTAAATATTTAAACATTTCTAGTAATTTAGAAATGCCTTCCTAAATTTTTAACTTTCTAATATAAATTATTATTTATTACTAAATTATTAATTTAATTTTATTTTCAAAAGAACATGTGAAATGTATGAATTTAATTTTAATAAATGATTCCTTGTTCTTGAAAGTATACTTTCTATTTCCTAGGTGTAAATCAATCTCTCTCTCTTTGTGTTTCATTCAAAACTTCTATAACTTAACTGATTTATTCTTGGCTGCTTGACTTATAGAGTTCTTGACAGAGCTGAATTAAAATATCCCACCATGATTGTTAGTTTATAAAATTTACCTTATCATTTTGCTGGTTTTTGCTTTATATAGATTAAAAACTACATTTTTAGCTACTCAAGAACTGATGATTCTTATATACGCCTTGCGAATTATTATTTGTTATGTTTCTTCCAATTTAGTTCTTAAGTTCTGTTTTGTCTGATATTAATAATTCACTGCCAGCTTGCTTTTGGTTACTGTTTATATGGCATCTTTTGTCACATCTATATTTTCTATTTCTCAGCTTAGTTACAGTTTGAATTTTGATAACTAGTCTCAAGTTAGTAAATCATACTCTTTTGTTGTGAGCTTAATCTATTACATATACATTTATTTTTTTTTTGACCCTTATTTTGTGTTTTTTTCCCATATCCTTTCCCTTTGCTCCCTTTTTCTCCTGTTTTCTTTGGAATTAATATTTTTTCTGCATTTTAAATATTTAATGACAGGTGGAAATATTCATTACGTACTATTGATAGAAACAATTGTTTACAAAAGTAACATACATAGTATAAATCCAGTTTTAGCTTAAGAATTACATTTATTTTTCTCTTGTTTCAAAAAAATCTTTAAGGCGATTATAGGAGATATGTATGATATTAAGATAGATATGTATGAAACTCTACCACTCAACAATCATTGCAAATAATGCAAGAGACTGAATATCTCTTATGGTTTTCTTTAACTATAAGAAATACATTGAAAATAACTGTGCTCCATTTTCTGAAGCAAACTTAATGAAAAATGTCATGGGTATTGTTTAGTTGTTAAAATCATTTGATATATGCATGCAGATATATGAATCGTCATCGAATTATGGAAATTTTGAAGGAAATAGAAGATAGTTAATTTAATGAATCAATAAAATTTTTAATAGCTACTTTTACTTTTCTCTACAGGCTTAAAAACTCTAATTATATAATCACTTTGATAGATACACTAAAATTTTGAAAAACATATATAGTTGGTTACATTTTTTAACAAATTCTAACAGTACGCAACATTTCTCCCCTTCTCTCATATATAACACAGAACTTATCACGGTACAACTATACATTAAGCATTTCAACCTATCATCTAGTTATTTATAATTAGAATTATGATTTGACATTTTAAACAATATATAAAATAGTAAATTGTTTTTATGGTCAATACGTAATTAAATTTACTGACATTTGTATCCGTTCTTTTGTTCTCTACTTGATGGCAATCTTTAATTATTTTTTTAAGCTGAGTGTCTACGGTAAATACTCTTAGTGGTTATATGTTTGAAACTGTCTTCATTTTATTTTCAATTTTATGATTTACCTGGAAATAAAATTCTAAGTCACAGATATTGTCTTCGACATCTTAAATACAGAACTCCATTGTCTTCTGGGTTTTCTATTATTAAAAAGAAATTTCCTGACAGATTGTGTCATTTTTCTGTAATGGTTTTCCTCTATGTTTTACAATTATTTTTAATATCTTTAACCTTTTGGTTCTGACTGTATTTATGTGTATCTTGCACACAACTCAGATTTCAAAATTTGTTATAAGCATTTTTGTTTTTCCTCACTTAGGGAAAATTCAGTTATATCTGTTCAGATTTTATTTATTCTTTCCTTTCATCCTGAAGTCTCTGAAATCAATCATCTGTATTTCTTAGTTGCTTTGCTTTGCCCTTTAGAAATTCATTTTGCTCTTTGTTATGCATTCTATGAGAATTCCCCAGTATAATTTTCCAATTCATGAATTCTTTTTCTGTAGAGTCGTTCCAACTATAAAGTTGTTTCACTGTGTGTGTGTGTGTGTGTTTTAATTTCAACGACTATATTTTTTTCACTTCCAGTTGGTGGTTTAGTCTGTCTCATCTTCTTTGGAAATTATTTACAAATGTTTACATTTTATAGATTCTTGCTCTTGCTATGCAGAAAGTATTCTTTCATTTGAGGTTATGTCATTGTCTTCCCATATCCCTGTAACAGCATACTTTCAGAAAGTAAATCAGCAGCAGTGGTTTTGGTTTTGTTTTTCCAGGTTTTGATTTTGCTTTTTAATGAGCAGGAACCACCCACGCACCCCAACCCCTGTTTTCAAATGATTGTTGTTTTGGTCTTAATTTCATGTGGAACTTTTTAAAACCACCCTAATAATGACTGCAACAACCTAGATCTGAACCTGTGGAGTCAGTCTTGCTCACTGTTTTGTTTTCCTATTCTATGTCTTTTCTATATAAGAGTTTATCTTGGTGAGCCTCATGATGACATTTCAAATGCCTAGCATATTTTATCTGTTATTGCTATAATTTTGGAACTGTGCATATGCGAAAAGTGAAAACTATGCTCCCCTTTGCTTATGTTTGGCAATTTAATTGTTATTAAATTAAAAACTGTAAATATCCTCCTATCCCAAACCTGGTAGAAAGTATATTATACTTCCAGATAAAGTATTAATGAATATCTTTGGGCAACCAATTAAGAATTCTCTGGTAACAATGAGATGATTTGGAATGGAAATAAGGAAACTGTATTATCACTTCTACTTCTGCAACTGGAACAAGCTAGTCTTGGAATAATATTCATGATGCCCAAATTATCTATGAAATGAGATTTACTGTAGATATAGAAAATAAATACATTTTTTGAACATTGTGAATTACAAAATTCTTATTAAATATCTTTCAATAAGATTTTCCAAACTTGTGAAATTCCACGGAATATTGATATATTTCATAAGAAAAAAGTAATTTCTTGACAGGTAAGCTTCATAATTCTGGTTAAATGAAGGGAAACAGGCGTATTTATAACTGGAAGTTTCAGAACCTTTAATATGCTGATGTTTGGGAGTCTTCTTGATTGAGCCATCCATGCAACACTTCAGTCATTCAATATGCAAAGATTGACCTTGGAGCCATTTCTCCTTTACTTTTGAAAGAACTGTTTTGGGAATTAGTGTTCCATAAAACAAACATTTCAAATTTAGTGTTAGATTTTTTTTTTTAAGTTACAGTGTACTTTCTATAAGAGAATGTATACCTATACCTACTACTGGTTGTCTGCCTTCTTAATTTTGATGGAACTAACTTCCTTCTTAATATTGATAGAACTAACTGGGGCAAGGCATGAACCCAAAGAAACAGTATCAGAAAAACTGCCTAGGATTTCAGCCCATTATTTAACCTTTTAGCAACCTAATCTAACTACTTACAGGATCAATGTTAAAAGGAAATTTGAATGTGACTTACCACATAGTATATGTTAGGATTCTTAGGCTTGGAAAGAGAGAAATCAACCAGCTAAGGAGATCAACTTCATGGGGCAATGCTAATGGGCCCTGACGTGTTAGCTTCTGCTTTTATGGATGACTACTCTAGCCAGTTAATTAGGTTAGATGAAGCCAAGAACTGTATTTCTTAAAAGGGAGCATATGCCATTTGCCTATTTTTATCCAACATGATGATAAGTAACCTGGACTACAAAGAGTTTTCAAATAGCACTAGTCAGCAATGTCAATAATGAGAAGATTTGAGAAATAATTTTTAAAACGAAAATGTACCAGGACCAGACATGTGTGTGTTAATGGATACATTTTTTAGCCATAGAATCAGACACACATCATAAAAGCACTAATGAGATATAATTTATATATTACATATATATCTATCCTCATTTACCTATAGTAAGTTTAGTTTACTTAAGTCACTAATTTCACATTTTGTATCTTTCTTATAAGCTTTTTAGCAGACTAATCTCCTCAATTCCTATATTGTACTTTCTTGAAATTTGAAATAATTTCTGAGAAACCCTTGGTAAGCAGCCTCATTGTTTGCTATAAAGTGAGTCCTAACAACAGAAAGATATTGTAACACAAGCCGAGACTGAGTTCTTAATTCCTTCTTTAGAGTTATTTCCCCTCTAGCAATTCCTCAGAAATAAAATTCAAAGCACTGCCATAATTACAGAATTTTAAAACTGTTATAAGGGACCCCAAAGGTTATTGACATAAAATTTATGCTTTTTGGTTGTAATCTCCAATAATCACTTAAAAGATGTTTGTAGCATGTATTATTATTTCTGATGACTTATATACAACAAGCAATATCTTAAGTAATAAATTTCCATAATATTTATTTTCTTGCCTTTTGCATCATTTCTCCCCAGGCATCTGGAAAACATAAAAGAAGAAACTTTTGTAGTCGTGTAAAGTCATCTACTTAGTTATTTATCCTGTCGTATTTCCATTCCCCCACAAAAGGATCTGAGTTGGCTTAGGGAAGAATGACTCCATAGCAAGAGCAGAATTAAGTTATCAGAATCCCCCATGACTTGATTCTGATTTATCCCCAGTTGCAACTCTCATGACTTCCTACCTTTAAATTTATATTCCAACAGCACATAATCTTATGCAACTGACTCATTGTTCTTTGTTATTCTCCATGTAACTGAAATGATCTTTTTTGCTACCTATAACCTTCTTTTCTCTTGGCCTAATAAACTCCTACTTGTCCTCTAATACTTGCCAAGGAAGACTTGCTGTCCCTCCTGGGTTGATAATTGCCTTTTTCTGGATTCTCATAATATCTCATGCAAAGATACACCTTTGAAATTTTCATAACACATTAGATTTCCGTGGTTTCTCCTCTCTGCTTGAAGAGAATGTCTGCATTTTGTTCTTTGTGTCACCAGTGTGTACCTGGCACACAGTAGGTGTCCAATTAATGTTTTCTTGGTTCACAAGTGCCACATGTGACAATTATACATTAAAATATTTGGAGGTTGCGTACATAAAACCCCACTAAAGTGAGGATTAAAAAATAAAGCTATGTGAAATACTGAGGAAGGTCTGAAGGACTGAAGATAGAAGTGCCTGAGACTTTGGTGTAAGATAATCACTGACTGTCTTGCATCAATGAGGCATTGAAGTATTCCTTATACACTTATTGTAAGTATTAATATATCATACAAGACACAGTTGATAAGTAACATGCTGGGTAGGATTAAGAAGTCAGCTCTATTTCGGTGTTCTTTATACCAAACTGCATTGCCTTCATGGTTCTCAGCTGTATTCCAATATTTGAGATGTACTGGCAGTAAGATCTTTTTATTTGTGTGAATTTTCAAGGTCTACCCTCCTTCACAACCTTTCTGGTTTACAGGTTGTTTGGGAAAGTGGATGGGCTGTGGGATAAGTTAAATTTTCAATATGGTGGTAGAAAAGAACCGAAGACAGATTTTGCAAGTTTGCCGTGAATTGACCTTGGTAATATGCCAGATTTTAAGCTCTTTCCTATAAAACCATTGAAGGCAGAAATTAATTTTTAATCTAATTTAATTAATCAATTAATTAATTTTATTTTAATTTATTTATGAAAGACTGATTTTTATTAGCCTTAGCCTTTATTAGGCTATGCTCAACAGCACAAGATCAGTGCTTAATAAATATTCAACCATCGATATGCTCATCCAACAATTTATGCATGAAAGAATAATTTGTTAATTATTAGCACAGTAATCTCTCTATATATTTTCTGACTCAGAAATTCCAAGTGTTTCTAATAAATTTATTTGTAGATATGAGATGTTTTACTGCCAATGGTATTTTGTTCAAAGATAAAAGATATGTTGACCCAAACTAATTACAGAAAGCTAAGAAAGTCAGCCAGGCTTTTAAAAATTCTCTTGCTTCCCTTCCAAACACTTTGATCTTAGAGTATTACACCATCTGTAATCTCCTTAATTCTTAATCTCACTGACTAAAAAAAAATTGATCTTCTAGCAGCCCCAAATGGGATGCTCCTCTGAATGAGAAAGACAGGAATGTAAACTAGATCTCCGGTCTAGAGCTCTCTCCAAGCCTCCAGATTCGTATATCCAAATTCTTAAGGGACTTTTCTACTTACATGTCTAGTAGTTGTTTGAAATTTACCATATCCAATACAAAACTCTTAAATTTCCCCACTTAAATAACTGCCACTTCTATCATCTTCCCAATCTCACCAATGACAGCTCCATCTTTCTGTTTGGCCCAGACTTTTACTCTTTGTTGACTCCTGTCTTCTCTCGCACTCATCTCTAAACCATCAGCAAACCTTACAGCTTCTCCCTTAACATTTCAGGAGAACCTGGCATTTTTGTATCTTTCTTTAACCATGATTCTTGTCCAAGTCATGACCATCTCTCAGCTAAACCATCACAGGGGCTTCCTAACTGCCTTCCTTGCTTCTCCTTTCCCGTCTACTGTATATATATATTTTTTCTTGAGGCAAGGTCTCACTCTGTTACCTAGGCTGAAGTGCAGTGGCACCATCATGGTTCACTGTAACCTCAGATTCCTGGGCCCAAGTGATCCTCCTACTTCAGCCTCCCAAGTAACTAGGACTACAAGCCTGTACACCTGGCTAATTTTTAAAAGTTTTCATAGAGACAGGGTCTCGCTGTGTTGGCCATGTTGGTCTCAAATCCTGCACTCAAACAATCCTTCCACCTCGGCCTCCCAAAGTGCTAGAATTACAGGCATGAGCCATTGCACCCATTCCCCTCTACTGTATTCTTAACACAGCACCCCAACAGTATTTCTAAAATGGAAGTCAAATCATGTCACATTTCTGCTCAGAAGCCTCCAACAGCTTCCCATCTCATCTGGAGTAAAAGTCTTTATACCAACCCCTTCTATAATTTATCTTCTAGTATGTCACTCTGGTCTTTCTGTTCCTCAAATATGCCATGTCCACTCCTTCCTCAAGACTTTTGTACTTTCTTTCCCTGTTCATTGTTCTCCAAAGGGTCCCATCTCGCTCCCTAATTTCCTTCAGGTCTCACATGCCATTGCATTACTGAGACTTTCTCTACCCAATCTACCTGAAATAACAACCCCTCTCCTCCATCACTCCATGTTGCCTTTATGTTATTTTTTGCTTCCTTTTGCCACCTGTCATATGATATATTTACTTGTTTTTAAAAGTTTTACTTTATATTTCCCTACCCCAGAATGTGAATTCCATTTGGCAATGACTTTGTTTTGTTTAGTGCTCTATTCACACATCTAAGGCAGTGTCAGACAGGTAGTTGATGCCCAGTAAACATTTGTTGACCACATGTATGAGCTTGTAAGTGGTTAACAATGGCACATCATTGTCCATGAACTCACTTTCCCCTCACTAGACACCATGATCTATTTATAATTTCAGTGGCTCAGAAATTGTTAGTCCATTGAAAACCAAGACTTCAAAGAGTGTCTTAGAACTCTCGTGATTGCAGGTAATAAAAACTCACAAAATCTAGAAAAGCAATAGAAAGAACTCCAGCAATATAACATTGGCTATCTCACAGAATCAGAGAGCAGGTGGATAGCCAAGCCACAGGCAGGACTTAAATGGAGTGGTGAGGTAAGAAAGCTGACAAGTTGATTCTCTCTCCTACCCCAAGATAGCTTAGGAATGCATCGACTCAGTTTCCCTTTCTCATATTTGCTTTTCTCTTCCTTTCTACCACATTGTTTTCTCCCTGCAAATTAACTTTTTCTGTTCCTTTATGCATGTGGAAGAATGCAGCTTTTCATAGGTCACTTTTTTTTTTTTTTTTTTAAGATGGAGTTTCACTCTTCTTGCCCAAGCTGGAGTACAATGGTGCAATCTTGGCTCATTGGCTCACTGCAACCTCTGCCTCCCAGGTACAAGTGATTCCCCTGCCTCAGTCTCCCGAGTAGCTGGGATTACAGGTGCCTGTCACCATGCCCGGCCATTTTTTTTTTTTTTTTTTTTGTATTTTTAGTAAAGACGGGGTTTCACCACGTTGGCCAGGCTGGTCTTGAACTCCTGACCACAGGTGATCCACCTGCCTCGGTCTTCCAAAGTGCTGGGATTATAGGCATGAGCCACCATGCCCGGTCCACAGCTTACCTTTTATTAACCTTGCCTGGGGGAGAAAATCTGATTGGTAAAGTCCAGTTTGCTATGGGTAAGTAGCAAAGAAGACAGCTAGCTTCCCATAAAAGTGAAAAACATTTTGAGCTGGTTAGACCCCTACAAACTCTCTAAAATAAGAAAGAAAATAAATTTGCCCTAAGAAGTTGAAGAAGCAGTATTTGAACTGGGGTCTTCTTTTCTAAATCTTGGGCATTTTAAACTTCCCCATACATATTCTTTAGTGAGTTACCCATGAGTTTTTCTGTCACTTTGATCACCATAAGCAAGAGTGGTGCGGTAAAAAAAAAAAAATGTGAAATAGGACAAGAACTAGGCACAGTGTCTTATGCCTATAATCCCAGCATGATTACTTGAGGCTCTGGAGGCTGATCACTTGAGACCAAGAGTTCAAAACCAGCTTGAGCAATGTAGCAAGACACTATATTTAATCTTATTATTATTATTATTATTTTTAGCAGCCGGGCATGGTGGTGCACACTATAGTCTTAGCTGCTTGGAAGGCTGAGGAGGGAGGATCACTTGAATCCAGGAATTCAAGATTGCAGTGAGCTATGATCAAGTCACTGCACTCCAGTATGAGTGACAGAGTAAGACCCTGTCTCTGAAAGAAAAGATGAAATGAAATAGGCTGTAGGGGAAGAAAAAAAAAGCAGAAAAAGCAGATTATGAGAATGAGGACATCCTTATTCTGATAATCTAAGTCCAACCATCATGCTGCCAGAAAGATGACCACAGTGTCCAGTTAGCTCAGACAGCATATTCATGGGCCTGGTGCTGGAAAGCCCGGGGCATAGAGATGTTCGTGCTCCTTTTGTGATTCCAGTGTGCCCAGTGGAGCATCAAGGGTGTTGGTCTGGCATAATTCCACCACTGGTGGGCATAGGCCTGCACGGTAAAATATTGTTTTATCAATTTTATTTTAACTGCATTCCTTTCCAAAAAAGAAATGGCAGTATCTCTGCGCTATTGGTTTATAAAGATATGTAATTTACTTTACTTTCGGCCCACAGTTAATTTATCCTCGTTGTGTCCTTGCCCCCAAGTTCATGGAAATGTGACTTCACGAGGGAAGAATCCATGTAAAGATTGTACATTATACTTTAATATTGGAAAGGTGGATGAGTTGCCATCATATAATGGACAGTGTATCACCCTTTTACTAGGAGATGTAATAGCAGAAACAGTCTTGACTGTGGCAACTGCCATAATAACTGCTATGCTCATTTTTTATTGATGATGGATAAAAATTCTCATAATACTGTAGCACAGTAACTTGCTGGAATATAGCTTCGGGCTGCCCCTAAGGCAGACTTTACTTATGCATCCCTACTTTCACTATTTGTAATGATAATGATAATAATAATAATAACAATAAATATCAGTACTTTCTGAATTACAACAGGAACTAGAAGTTTCAGTGGGACTGACTCTGCCGAATTTTCTTTTAAAAGGGTAATGCAAAAAACAGCCATTATAATCCTCACCATTGTCCTGGTTGCTAATAGACCTGTGCTAGCAATTTGGAACAGAAAGTGAAATCTGCCCACTGCGGGTTTTGCTGGTTTTGCAACTATTATCACAGGCTTTTTAAAAATGATTAATTTATAAAGTGCCCTGAGCCTTACAGAATATAAGCAATCGAGCAAACTGGGGAAATAAAGTTACATAAATCGCTATTAAGTTAGTAGCAGAAACCACCGTGACCCTACGATGGTTCAATACTGTCATTTCAGGAAACCAGGCACAATCAGGAGTTTTGTAAAGCCTGAAAAAGGAAGTATAGTCAAAAATGAGTAAACTTGTCATGAGATTTATAGAGTGTCAAATGGAGTTTAATGGAGATTCCAGAGAATCAGAAAAAAAAGATGTCAGGATAATGTGTAAAGTTCTTGTTAATTTGACATTTTGATTACTTTAGAAGTATTCGTGAGAGAAGTAAATCAGCCCAAAAAAGGGCACCTCACCATTAATAAACGTGCTTTCCACAAGTGACCCTACAACCTCCCGTCATCTCATGAAACTCATCGCTGGATTTATTGTATGAATGATGTTAAGAGTGCTGTTCAATAAACGTCTCCAGGCCCAGGGAGAGAGGTCCTGTCTGTCTTAGTGCTAAGAACACTAGTATACCCCTTCTGAGTAATGGGTTTTTAATATATATGCACACATATATATTATATATACACATGTATTATATATTCATTTATATAATATATACATATATTATACATTATATATATACATAATATATATATGATGGACCGTGGGAATTGTGTAATTGACCAGGTTTCCCTTTATATGCTGGCAGTGAGAGAAAACAATTCTAATATGCAGCCTTCTCCTAGCAGTGTATAGGTCATTATTATTATTATTATTATTATTATACTTTCAATTCTGGGATACACGTGCAGAACATGCAGGTTTGTTACATAGGTTTACACGTACCATGGTGGTTTGCTGCACCCATCAACCCGTCGTCTACATTAGGTATTTCTCCTAATCCTATCCCTCCCCTAGTCCCCCACTCCCCGACACACCAGTGTGTGATGTTCCCCTCCCTGTGTCCATATGTTCTCGTTGTTCAACTCCCACTTATGAGTGAGAACATGTGGTGTTTGGTTTTCTGTTCCTGTGTTAGTTTGCTGAGAATTATAGTTTCCAGCTTCATCCATGTCCCTGCAAAGGACATGAACTCATCCTTTTTTATGGCTACATAATATTCCATGGTGTATATGTGCCACATTTTCTTTATCCTGTCTATCATTGATGGGCATTTGGGTTTATTCCAAGTCTTTCTATTGTGAATAGTGCTGCAATAAACATACATGTGCATGTGTCTTTATAGTAGAATGATGTATAATCCTTTGGGTATATACCCAGTAATGGGATTGCTGGGTCAAATAGTATTTCTGGTTTTAGATCCTAATGAGGAATTGCCACACTGTCTTCCACAATGGTTGAACTAATTTACACTCTCATCAACACTGTAAAAGCTTTCCTATTTCTCCACATCCTCTCCAGCCTCTGTTGTTTCTTGACATTTTCATGATCACCATTCTTACTGGTGTGAGATGATATTTCATTGTGGTTTTGATTTGTATTTCTCTAATGACCAGTGATGATGAGCTTTTTTTCATATGTTTGTTGGCCACATAAATGTCTTCTTTTGAGAAGTGTCTGTTCATACCCTTCACCCACTTTTTGATGGGGTTGTTTGTTTTTTTCTTTTTTTTTCTTTTTTTTTTTTTTTTTTTTTGAGACAGAGTCTTGCTTTGTCGCCCAGGCTGGAGTGCAGTGGCCGGATCTCAGCTCACTGCAAGCTCCGCCTCTCAGGTTCACGCCATTCTCCTGCCTCAGCCTCCTGAGTAGCTGGGACTACAGGCGCCCGCCACCTCGCCCGGCTCGTTTTTTTTTTTGTACTTTTTTTTTAGTAGAGACGGGGTTTCACCGTGTTAGACAGGATGATCTCAATCTCCTGACCTCGTGATCCGCCTGTCTCGGCCTCCCAAACTGCTGGGATTACAGGCTTGAGCCACCGTGCCTGGCCGTTTGTTTTTTTCTTGTTACTTTGTTTAAGTTCCTTATAGATTCTGGATATTACCCCTTGTCAGATGGACAGATTGCAAAAATTTCTCCCATTCTATAGGTTGCCTGTTCACTCTGATGATAGTTCCTTTTGCTATGCAGAAGCTCTTTAGTTTAATTAGATCCCATTTGTCAATTTTGGCTTTTGATGCCATGGGTTTTGGTGTTTGAGTCATGAAGTCTTTGCCCATGCCTATGTCCTGAATGGTATTGCCTAAGTTTCCTTCTAGGATTTTCATGATTTTAGGTCTTATGTTTAAGCCTTTAATTCATCTTGAGTTGATTTTTGTATAAGGTGTAAGGAAGGGGTCCTGTTTCAGTTTTCTGCATATGGCTAGCCAGTTTTCCCAACAGCATTGATTAAATAGGAAATTCTTTCCCCATTGCTTGCTTTTGTCAGGTTTGTCAAAGATCAGATGGTTGTAGATGTGTGGCGTTATTTCCGAGGCCTCTGTTTTGTTCCATTGGTCTATATGTGTGTTTTGGTATCAGTACCATGCTGTTTGGGTTACTGTAGCCTTGTAGTATATTTTGAAGTCAGGTAGCGTGATGCCTCCAGCTTTGTTCTTTTTGCTTAGGATTGTATTGGCTATACAGTCTCTTTTTTGGTGTCAAATGAAGTTTAAAGTAGTTTTTTTCTAATTCTGTGAAGGAAATCAATGGTAGCTTGATGGGTATAGCATTGAGTCTATAAATTACTTTGGGCAGTATGGCCATTTTCACAATATTGATTCTTCCTATTCATGAGCATGGAACGTGTTTCCATTTGTTTGTGTCCTCTCTTATTTCCTTGAGCAGTGGTCTGTTGTTCTCCTTGAAGAGGTCCTTCAAATTCCTTGTAAGTTGTATTCCTAGGTATTTTTTTCTCTTTGTAGCAGTTGTGAATGAGAGTTCACCCATGATTTGGCTTTCTGGTTGTCTATTATTGGTGTATAGGAATGCCTGTGATTTTTGCACATTGATTTTGTATCCTGAGACTTTGCTGAAGTTGCTTATAAGCTTAAGGAGATTTTTGGCTGAGACAATGGGGTTTTCTAAATATGCAATCATGTCATCTGCAAACAGAGACAATTTGACTTTCTCTCTTCCTATGTAAATACCTTCTCTTTCTTTCTCTTGCCTGATTGCCCTGGCCAAGATTTTCCAATACTATGTTGAATAGAAGTGGTGAGAGAGGGCATCCCTGTCTTGTGCCAGTTTTCAAAGGGAATGCATCCAGTTTCTGCCTGTTCACTGTGATATTGGCTGTGGGTGTATATACACACACACACACGTACGTATATATATATATAGCTCTTCTTATTTTGAGATACGTTCCATCAATACCTAGTTTTTTGAGAGTTTTTAGCATGAAGGGGTGTTGAATTTTATCGAAGGTTTTTTCTGCATCTATTGAGATAATCATGTGGTTTTTATCATTGGTTCTGTTTATGTGATGGATTACATTTATTGATTTGTGTATATTGAACCAGCCTTGCATCTCAGGGATGAAGCCAACTTGATCTTGGTGGATAAGCTTTCTGATGTGCTGCTGGATTTGGTTTGCCATTATTTTTATAGATTCTTATAGTCAGAGTTTTTCTCATCATTTCTGAATCCACTTTATGCTCCTACACCACGTTTTATTATGTTTTGTTAGCTTTACACATCTGTTTAGCTGCCTTATTTTTTAAATACTTACTTGAAAGATTGTGGGGGTTGGGGAGGAGAAAGATTAAGAAAGTTGAAATTTGTAAACTTAGACATAAGCATAACGTTCTATGACAAATTATAAGATCTCGTTCTTCTATACTTACTAAAAGGTAATTAAATTCCTCTTAAGGGATCCACATCTCCAAGGCAAAATAGCATTGATAAGTAGGTACCAGTTTTAATTTGTATCACATTCATGAATGTATCCATATTAATGCAGATTGAATACAGGCTCACAGTTTAACACTATGGGATATTCGTTAGGTTTCTTAATCTCTCTTTCAATTTATTCATCTATGAAATGGTGGTAATAGCATATACCTTAAAGACTTGTCATGAAAATTAAAGAGAATTTCATTGAAAAGCAAGCTTTAACCTTCTTGTAGCTCGATTTTCTCATCTATAAAATGGATATAAAATAATACCGATGTCATAAGTGAGTTGTGAAGATTAAAGAAGTAAGCATATGTATCATCCTAAGAAAAATTCCCACGTAGACTAAATGCAATTATTATTTTTATGTTTTTATTTTACAAAGGTTTTATAACTATCCTAAATTAATTCCCTCATCTTAAAGGTTGGAAATATAGATTTCCTCAAACCAAGTACTACAGTAGCATTTTTTAATGGGCTTAAAATGACCATTTTTAAAAATTGCATGGTGTCTCATTGCCTTTGTGGGATTCTCTGTTTATTTTGGCCCAAAATACCACAAGATTAGCTACTGTAGATCAACAGTTCTTATCCTTGGGTGATTTTGTGTCCCCCTCTCCTTCTGCCTCAAAGGTATTTGGCAGTGCCTGGAGTCATTGTTAAATGTCACAACTGAGGAGAGATGTAAAACTGGTATTTAGTGAGTGGAGGTCAGAGAGGCTGTAAAACATCTTAGAGTGCACACAGCAGCCCCCATAACAAAGAATGATCTGGCCCAAAATGTTAATAGTGTCAAGGTTGAGAAACCCTGAAAGGTTGGGAAATCTTGGTGTAGAATTTCGCTTCCAGAAGGGAACTAACAGAAGAAACTGCCATAAAGCTGGTGGAAATAGATGTTTCTTACTCAGGTACTGCTGTTTCTGGATTTTGTTTTTCTGATTTTTGCTTCTAGTTTTGTCAGAGACTTAACAAATACTGTAAGAAAATAAGAATAGGTGAATAGAATAGTTTAGAGTCCTGGAGATTACTATTACCCATCTGCCTCAAAATTCATAAATAATTCTATTTCTAAAACTGCTTGGAACCAAGTTAAGAATCTTAAAAAGATCCATCTGAGTCCACATCCAACATACATCCTAAAGAAACCCTTGTGCATGTGAGTGTGCAGGGCTACACAGAGCAATAGCATTGGTAATGGTAAAACTTAGATGCAATCTAAGTATCTCTTAAGAAGAAATGAATAGAATAAGAGAATTTTAAATGAGCTAGATACATGTCAAGGTAGATAAAGGTCAAACATAATATTGAGTGGAAAAAGTAAGTTGCAGAACAACTTGTTAAGGCAACCTCATTTTTATACAAATCATTACAGCAAAATAATACAATACCAGTTAGGATTGTATCTGGCTGCATTTAAAGAAATTTAACAACAGTGGTTCAACCAAACAGGGTGTTGTAATTTTCTCATGTAAGATTTCAGCTAAAGGTGATCCAGCTGAAGTTGGCTCCCAGCTGCCATCAACTGTGTCCCCACAAAGCAAGGAGGGGAATAAAATTTACCCGGTCTGGTGGTCCAAAAGATGAACAAAGGATGATAAAGTGTAATTAGTCCACTTTTGCTAAAGGGACTCAAAAATTTATTTTCGTATAGGCGCAAACCTGCCACCAGAGTCCCTTTTGTAAGGATCATGGCTTATTTTACTTTCTTCTATGCATTCATCCTCAGGATCACAAGACGAAAACTCTTGTGACAAATATTGCATCCATGCTCAGATCTAAAGAAGGAGAGACACAAGATGAAACTGAATCTAAATCTGCCCCATCTTACCAAGAAAATTATGGTTTTACTAGAAGTCCTACCTTTTAAATTACTTATAGCTCCTTGACCAAAACTTGGCCATGTCCTTCTCTACCTACCGTTTGGCTTTTTAGCTAATGACAGAAGAACCTGGGAGCGGGGATGACTAGGACTCACTAGGCCACAGACCAAAGTTCTGATAGGACAGAAGAGAAGAGGGGATTGGTGACAACTAGGTGGGTCACTAGAATTTATTGTCTCAAGTATTACATGTTGTTTAAATATAAGTAATAAAAGATATCAAAATGTAGACTGTGAGAATACATACCAAATTTGTGAAAATGTGTGTCTCCAGGCAGGGAGAAATTGGAATACAACTGAATAGAAGTACAAAGAGGATTTTCAGTTGATCTCCGTTATCTTTAAGCATTCATATTTTAAAACATCTGAAGCAAATGTGACAAAATATTAGAGTTGTTAAACCTGGATGTTAGATACATGAATCTTATACTCTGTACTTTACTGTAATTGTTCAAAATTAAGAAAAAAATCTTCGAAGGTATTTTGTTAACCTTCAAAATGCTGGGGCTAGTTGTAAGTGTTCTTTTACCTTGAGAGAGAAAGAAACATGAAAGTATCTGCCCAAATGATGAACGAAAGGAGGACTAAGATAAAAATTCCAGGGAGCTACATTCCCACTGGCCCCTAAGCTAGACAATTCTTGGAAGTTCTAACACCCAAATCCATATTACATACAGAGTCTCCCAGGGGCATACTCTGAAACAATTAAACTAGGATTTGAGCAGAACTATGGGGAAAAAAAAATTAAGTATTCATGATTCATCTTGTTCTCACTGAAAGTCAGCATAAAAGCTTACACGTACAATGTTTCCAAATAGCTGACTGTCCTAACATTTTCTTTCATAAGAGATAGGTCACGCAGGATATGCATACAAGAAGTGCTTTTATGTAAGACATTTTTATCCCCCCTCTTCACCATAAAAAATGTGTAATGAATTATTTTCTAAAATTGATGGTTTTGGAGCATTCATTTTCATGAAAGTCAAAGTCACCCCCACACAGTCATGAATTCTTTTTGGATGCAATTCAGACTTTCCAAGGTTACCATTTCAGGTTTTACAAAAGAATTATACCTCTCTGACAAGAGGTATCTAGGAGAAGTTGAGGAATAAAAGTTAAGGAAGCAGAAGACAAGATGAGGTGACATCAGCAGCACTGGGCATTTAATGAGTACTTAAGAACTTATTTTCATGAAATATAGACAAAGTCAGTTTAGAGTAGGTTTTAATTTATTCAGATGAAGAAGTCAAAGAAAGAAAAGAAAGGAAGATGCCATTTTAGTTTCACTTTTACTTGCTGCAGATTAATATCCCATGACCTAAAGTGCTTGCATGCAAAGAGGAAGAGTTAGGGAGAGAAAGGAAGGGGGAAACCTGTGTCATAGAAACTTGAAGGGTCTTCTGTCATACAACCCTACAGATTCCCTGCCATGGTGCCTTTCTTGTATTCTTTTAATTGTTTTGGAAAATGTAGTAAGGGTGTCAGTGCAGGAAGGAGGAAAAATGAGTGTTCTTTTTTCCAGCTCTACTGAATACAGAAGAGAAGCCAATCAAAAGAAAACACTCTGACATAAATAATTCTAGTACCACAGAAACAAAGGCAATTGCTTTTCTTTGAATGAATGTGCACAACTTAAATTTCTGTTTGGGAAGAGGTAGTCAAATGACTTTTCTCATTTTCGATGAGTGTTAGAATATTTCTGGAAATGGACCCTGTTGGCAACAAACCAGCTCAGGGCCCAAAGAAAGAGTGGTAATTCAATCCCATTCTGATTATGCTGAGAAATGGAGTTGTCATTTTATGGAGGTGGGTTTGTACCCACTTCCAGGGACAGTGAGACTATTTTACTGGTTAAAGCTAAGTGTAGAAAATTTCAGACCAATGGGAAAAGTATATCTACTTAGATTTTTAAGTTGATTTGTTGTCACTACTGCCCCGTGTTGGAACAAAGTCCTTTCATAATGCATTCCTACCTTGGGAGCTGAATCTTTGGACTTGAATCCCTTGGACCCAAAGACTTGACCTTTTATAAGTCTGTTGACCTCTCTGAGTGCTCATTTCCTCATTTGTCTTTTTAGGACTTGCCTCCAGAGTGGCTGTCAAGATTGAGATAAAGATGTGAAAATGTATAAACTTTGAAATGGTGGGCAAGTAAAATTGTTTCAAGGATATTATAGATATTACGTGCTATTAGCAGAAAACTAAAGATGCTTAACTTTTTGTTTTGTTGTAGATTTTGTTTGTATTTTGTTTTTATGTACAGTTAATTCTGATCTTGAGTATGCCATCCCTAGACTACAACTAGGCTGACCCTTCTCTCAGCTTTCATTTCTTTGCTTTCAGGAAGATAAGGAGATCCCAAAGGCTCCAGGAGTATGTGACTCAAAGTACAAATAAAGGGCAGAGTCTATGAGTAAAATCCTTGTACAGGCAACCCCTGAAAGGAAGTCCACAGCATGACACTAAGTGAAACAGCATTTTTGAGGGACTTGAAGCTGAAAAAATAGAAGTTATGATAGTCAATGTTTGCTTTAGCTTTTCCAAGAAGTTGGAGAAACAAGGCCTATAGTTTTTGGAAGATTCTAATTGAAAAGAGGATTTTTATTAAGTTTTAGAAAAGCCATAAGATGAGGGTGAATTTTGTGATAGCTGCTCAAATATTTCCTGCACGTTATCCCTTTCGAGGGACTGGAACTTTGATAAATGTGTCTGTCACCCCAGAGATGCCATGGTGTAATAAATGGATCAGTGCCTGGATGTTTAGTCTTCTATGGAAGAACATAGAATGCAGAAATTCAAGGGTGAGCTTATTTTGGTCGGTGCTGATTTTATATCTGTGCAGGTAGGTGAGCAATTTTAAAACACACATTTTCAAGATGCTATATAGATCACCAGCTCTCAGGCTATGAAGCAGCATGTGTGTGCAGCAGAACCAGAGATGTCTGCAAGTTCAATCAAGTCTGATTCAACAGTCTCTAAAGTAGAAGCAACAGCAGATCCAGAAATATCAGCCATTGCCTCTCATGATGTTGACTCCCAAGCCAAAATAAACCAGACTGAATGAACTTTTTTGTCATATCTGATTCAGCAGCACAAAGCTTAATGGGCTCCTTCCCAAAAGAGAGAAGTGGTGGTGGACATCTGTTCTTAAAAATGACTGACATGTTTCCCAGACTAGCATTTTCTCTATGGCTTTTAAGCCATTTATCACTATCACTAAATATTATTTTAAATCTTTCAAAAAGGATTTGAAAGAGTTAAGAAAAGAGATTATAATCCTCAAGTATGGGCCAAGTATATCTTCCTTCTAACATTGTGTTGCTGTAATTAAAGTTGCTAGAGAGTAATGGCCCCAAGTATTCCTGTTAGCCAGTGATTCTGTAAAAATAAACCTCAGTGCTTTTTGACATGTGACAAATGAGCATCTTCTGCCCTGAATATCTACGAGGGATACACTTTAAATTATTCTGAAGGCCTGTAAAGTGCTTTTAAGTCTTCTGTGGGGCTTTCACATGAATGGTGCTTTACCACTTTGAGCACAGAAATGTGGCTGAGTTCAGACAGAAACCTCTCCAGAAGGGTTGCATCCTTTGAAAAGAAGACAGCAGATCATAGCCAAAACCACTGTAAGTCTAAGATGAGCTCTTGCCATGTTTGGGGGATCCTATGGTGCCCATCCCACAGTGATCAAGGGCCATCAAGCTACAAAGGTGTGTTTTCAGAAAACAAACAACTCTCATTTCTTTTAAATCAGCCCTCTAAGATCTACTTCCTTTTTTGCATTTCCTCTTGTATTTCAAAGCGCATGTTGGAGCAAGGCTAGGGACTTCAGGTTCCACACAAAACTCATAAAGAACCAAAATGAGCCCTTCACAGGCAAGAAGTTAGGTGTCAGGGAGCGATGTTTATGGAGGCTATAGCAACATTTTTTAAAGACCACTGATATAAAAATTTTCTCTGAAGCAAGTAAAATGTCTTATTCATTTGTGTATCCCTCACATAGCTAGCAGTGGTTTGTATATGATAAATATTAAAAGATATTTGTTGACGTCATTGATCATTCATAGAGCAAAAATATTATTCCTCATGTACCCTGAGAGTCTCCGTGGATTACAGAAAAAATAATAAAATGAGATTTCAATTCCAGAGTTTACCACAGGGGCACCATTTGGTCTAGGCTTCAAATTCACAAAAGGCCTGAAAAATCTCTCATTTCTCCAAGTGAGGTTATATATGCCTTCATAGAGGTGATACTGAAAAGATTGAGAGCTTAAGTTGTTCAAAATATATTCTTAACTTAAGCTAAAGTTTTGGGAGCTCTTTCGAGTTTTTTTTTTTAATTTTTAAAGAATGAACTAGTGTATTATTCCATTTATATCTATCTATCTATCTATCTATCTATCTATCTATCTTAAAGGTTCACAAAAGAATAACCTTTAAAGTGTTAATAATGAATTGTAATAAGGTGGGAGTTCATGTGATTTTTGCCCTCTGTATGTTTTACCCTCTGTATGTATTTTATCCTTTTGTATGTTTGAAATTACATTGATCACATATGACTTTATATAATCAGAGAAAGCAACAAAACTGTATTTATTATATGAAACAGAGTATAGGATGCAGCAAATGACTTTGAGAATCAGTCAAAGATAACTCCTTAGTCTGAGCCCAAATGACTGAATAGCTAATGGTTCCATTAAGAGAAATTGAGAGATTAGGAAGAGAAACAGATGTGGGGGAGGAGATGTTTTGAATCCAATTGTGAGCACATTAAGTTGGAAGTGCCAGAAGTGCTTCTGCATGGAAGTGTTGAAGAGAAGCTTAGAACAAGGTTGGAAATGCAGATTTAATGGGGCATTTATAAGAGTGGAGTCACGGAGAGACAGATGAGCCCAAATGAACAAGATAGGGCTTGTAAATTTAGAAAGTAAAGGAATAAATAGACCCATGCAGATAGAAGGAGCCAATAATGAGGAACCAGGAGATGATGGTTCTCATATAACCATAGGAGTGGAGGTGACCACTATGTGTGTCAGCCCCTAGGAGGACTTTGCATTCCATCTGGAATCAAAATGAGAAGGAGCTTCTCTAGGGTGGGATTGGGGTGGGATAGGGGCATCTCAGGAAGAAACACCCACAAATATGAAGTCCCAGAGACAGAAAGAAGGCTGGTGAATTCTGGGAATAGACAAAATTTCAATGCATCTGGAGTTCTGTGGTTATTGCAGCAGAGTATAAAACATTACCTGCACCCTCAGTTAGCTCACAGTCTGATGGGAGAGACAGACATAGCGGCGAATAATTCCAATACATTATGATAAGCACAGGGATAGAGACAAGACAAGTATGAGTGCTATAAATGCACAGTAATAGAGGGGAGACATTCAGTTCTGGAAGTAGGAGGGTGTAATATTTTTCATAAACTTTCGGAACCTTTTATGAGGGATTTTGCCAAAGAGATGGTAAATAGTGAGTTGGAGATATTGCTAGAAAGGAGAATCTCTGGAAGGGGAAGGGATAAGGCAATATATTTATAATATATTTATAAGATGTTGGATTAGTAAACACAGATTAAATTGCATAGTTCAGCCAGATTCAAGATAGGATAAAACTTCTGGAGACAGTTGGCCTGTTGCTTCTCTTGCAGACTCTAGTCAAGGTTCATGGTAAGTGATCAATGCTATAGCTCGATATCCACATTGCCTTACCTGGCATCCTTAGGATTGCTGCTTCAAAGGAAACCTACAAATTGGAGACCCAGGACTGAAGGACGTCTTTGCTGTCAGGACAGGGGATGTCTACACTCACTCACCTGGAGTTCCCAGAGGGTGTAGAACAATTTTTCCTTCTGGGATTGTTCTTTCTTCCCTAGCTATCAACTCTGGATGGAGAAATTAGGCCATCAGTAATGGAGTGGTGGCATCACTGAAAAGAGAATTATGCTTGTAAACACAGCAATGTAAAGGATAATGGCGTGTTTAGGAGAATACAAGTAGTTTATTATGGTCTTACGGTGGCAGTTATATGTGTTGGGGGTCAGACTGCAGTAATGGGAGACAAAGTTGAAGAATTAGGTTAGGGGCAAATTGTGAAAGTTCTTGAATTATTTTAGAGGGACTTTAGGTTTGATCTTATGGGCAGTGAGGCATCATGAAAGTGTTTTGAAGAGAAGAGATGTGATCAAATGTGCATTTTAGAACAGCCAGCACTGAATGCAGTTTGGAAGATTACTACGGAGGATTAAACCAGGAGGTTGGAAGACCAGTTGGGAAATAATTGCAATCACTGAGGGAACAAATGATGTGATACCAAATTAAGATAGTAGTACTTGGAATACAGAATGTAGGATAAAGATTGAGAGGAAGTATAAGCCGCATAACTGACAGAATTTAGGGATTACTTAGGAAGAAGGTATAAGAAAAAAGAAGCAAGGACCTAGGAAACATCTGGTTTTGGCGTGGGTGCCTTAGTGGCTGGAGATGCTACTAGTCATTGTTTGGAACACAGGAAAGGAGTAGATCAGGGGTTGAGTGTGGTAAGACATATATAATTTTATATATATATTTGTATAATTATATATATGTATAATTATATATATAAAACATATAATTAAATATATATAATTGAGTCTGTAATACTTGCAGAATATCCAGAGGAGATGGAAATCCAGGCATAGAGTCCAGGAAAGAAAAGAGTTTGGGGTTAGAGATACCAATAAAAATCACTAGTTACAGGAATTAGTTGAAACCAAAAGATCCAATGAAATAATTATAGCATTTGACCCACCTGTTCGCTGCCACTTAGGTCATATGGGGACTCTTGCATAATAGAGAGAAATATTCTTTGCCAGAAGGTAGAAACAACCCCCAAGATCCCAGAGCCACAACCATCTGAATTCTTCAGCTATGCATTTGGCAGAAGCTGAACACCAGCATCCATAGAGAAAACATATTTTGTCTTGTAGATCCAATTTTCCTTGCCCAAAATTCTTAGTTTGGATACAAAGACTATACGATATTTGACATATGGCTGGTTTAGAAATGTTTGTTTTCCTCAATAAGTCGATCAGATTTGCATATGATCCATTTGATCACTTACCACAATCAGTGATAAATTTAGTAAATACTTGGCAAAAATCATAAAAGCTTACACACACAAATTAGATGGGCTGTGAATACAGACATGGAAACAGATGCAGATTCTTTCTGAAGTTTTCTATGTCAGGGTTCCTTCACTTCTCAATCTCTTCTGGGGAAACCAGCATGACTGTGTCAATCAAAGTGAAATTTCTTGATGGTTTGTGTTGGTGACTCCATGAATGTCAGGAGTGTGGAAGTGTTAGACTGGCAGCTTCAAAGTAGTCTCCATAGTACTCATCAAGAAAGACCCAGTGCATCTTTTTGGTCAGTTTGATTTTTCTGTGCTCTTCTGTATCTATTCATTATTTCATTTCCCTAGTTTTAGACACTTCATAAGGCAAGCAGAATTTGATATGGTTTAAGGCCTTGATTTATCTAAAACTTCTCAAGATCATCCTTAGTTATAATGAGAAGGTCTTTATTTTCTTGGGTGGAAGTAAATGATGTGCTTTTACTTTATTTGCAAAATGATATCAAAGCATCTGTACATGGCAGTAGGCTGAAGTCAAGCTCACAAGTAGGTGAGGTTTCCTTTGTTATAATTACTTTTCACATTACAAAATAATGCATAATTTTAAAAATTCAAGCTATCAAATATATAAGAATAGTTTTAAAAAGGAGGGAATATCCACGATCATTAGAAACTTGAACATCATTTCGTGTTTATTAGCCACTTGTGAAGGTGTGGATAACATTTACAAAAAGAGTAGCATACTAACTTGTTTCGTATCCTTATTTTTACTTAACAGAATATTTAAGCTATTGTTTCCTATCAACATCAATGCTATGGCTCTACTTCATTCTTTTAAAAAATAACATGGTATTATGTAGTATAGAGGTTACATTATTTAACCATGACTCTATTGATGGACATTATGCTGCAAATATAGAACATACTGAACAGTCTTATACCCACATTTTTGCACACACATAGCTACAGGATACGTTCTTAGAAGTGGAGTTGCTAGGTCAGATGATAAATGTGTTTTTTTCTGACTGCTGTTGCCAAATTGTCTTACAGAGGAGTTGTACCAATTTACACCCTCACTAACTATGAATAAGAATGCCTACTTTCCTTGTTGCCCTCTAATACAGCATTCTAAAGAACTTTTGGGTCTTTGCCAACCAACTAAGTGAAAAACGGTTACCCTGCAGTTGAGTCTGCATTTGAAAAATGGTATTTCATTGTGGTTTGATTTGCATTTCTTCAACTATTCCTTTTGCAGTTAATCATACACTTATGTCTTTTGCTCATTTTTTCAGTGATTTTTTTTTCTTATTTGTAAGAACGGTTTGTTCATTAAGAAAACTAATGCATTGTTATATTTCTTGCAAACAAATTAACTCAGTTCATTGTTCAACATTTGAATTTGCTTATGGTATTTTTACAATGCTAAAATTTTTAATTTTATGAGCTGAAATTTATGACTCTTCTATGGTGTCTCATTTCATATCGTGCTCAAAAAGCATTCTCACCATCGCAATTATAAAAACAAAGTTTTCTGTGCTTATTTTATTTTAAATGTTTAGTTATTTAATCTACCTGGAAATGTTTTAGACATAAGGATTGAGGTAAGGATCTAATTTAATATTTTCCAAAACCTAAACCATTTATAATATTTTACCCCACCCATGATTTATCATATATCAGAATCCCTTGTGTAGCTCAGTCTATTTATTAAACTTATTCTGTTCAGCTTTTTGGCCTGCTTATTCATATTTCAGAACCAAATTCTCTTGGTTATTGTAGTTGTATAATATATGTAAATATATTGAAATATCTCTCTCATTTTTCAACCTTCTTTTGGTATTTTCTAACTATTCTTTCATGCTTATTTTATCATGAAATCTTTAGAATCAACTTGGGCAGTCACAAAAAAATTAATATCTTGTTGATAGCATGATGAAGATTGTACTACTTGATCTATTTATAGATCAATTTAGGGAAAATCGACACTTTAAAAAAAAAAAATCAAGGCTTCTTACCAATCCCCATAAAATAATGTCTTTCTTTTTGTTAAATTATTCATGTATGGCCCTCACAATCATTTTTAAGTTTTCTTCACATAGATCTTATACATTTCCCAAGTTTATTCCTATGTATTTTATAGATTTAGTTTATATTGCAAAGGAAATATCTTCTTCAAGTATATATTCTATGTGATTTTGTATGTAGAAAAGCTATTGATTTTTGTGTGTGATTTCAGATTATCCTTAAGTTTCTTAGGTTTAATATGTTTTCCTTGGATGTTCGAGACTCAGTCTTCTATGAATAAATGATAAATTTGGCTCCTTCTTTCCAATTTCTATACCTCTCATTTCTCTTGTCTGATTTCTCTGACTCCTTTCTCCAGAAAAGAAAATAAGAGTGATGTATTTATGATAGCTTTTGCCACTGAGAAACATTAAGCTTTTATGTAGGAAAAATCTGTCAATTCTTCTGTAGCTTCTGAGTTTCATGTCTTGTTTCAGAAGATCGTTCCCATCCCCCACAGGCTAAAGACAGACTGCATATTTTCTTCTAATATTTATAGTTTTCATTTTACATTTACATCTTTAATCCATCTGGAATTTATTTCTATATATTGCAGGAGATAAAAATCTAACTTTATTTTTTCCAGATGGATTGCAAAATTTCCCAACATCATTTGTAAAATTGGTCAGCCTTTCCTCACTGGTTTGAAATGCCACTTTAATCATATTCTAAATAGATCAGTTTTATTTTTTAAACCAGAGCTTAAAAACCATAAAGGAAATGAATTGCAGTAGAGAACAAAGACATGAAAAACCAGCAAAAAAAATCCACATTAAGGTAAAGTTGTGCACACACTATTTAATACATATAATAAAATACAAAGGCCACTCATAGCAAAATAGTATAAATATGAATACTGCAGAGAAAATATTCTTAAATGGTATTCTAGTAAGGAAGAGTCAGAGGATGAAATAGATACACATAAAATACAAGACCATAGCAGTTAATTATTCAAACATTGTTTAAAGTTACTCCCTGCATATGGAAACTTATTTGAAGGCTCAAAGCTGTAAACATCCTCCAGCTGCCTAGTTTAACCCCAAATCAGATGTTTCTGAGAGCAAATCAGAATGTCCAGTAAGTAAAAAGCAGTCTGAAATTAGAAAAAAGAATAACAATCCCCTTTTTTTCTTGTAATTCAAGACTGTTTGGTTTTTCATTTGCGTCGCTGTAGTATACGTCACCATCCCTCTTTCTTGGCATTGGAGGAGGGCTACAGTGGACAGATGCCTGACATTTGCAATTCTTTCTCTCTTTTAACAGGAAAAGTTGGTTAAGAATTATCAAGAATCAAATGCCAAACATTATTACATTCAACTCTGAAAGATGCATAGAAATCTTAAAGCATGTGCACCTACAAATGCATGCCTTTCCAGAGCTTTGAAAATGTTCAATTAAATAATGAGTTTAATGAGTTAGCAATTAGTATTATAATAGTGAAACCTGATATTCCTTGGCCATATCTATATGGTTCTACGAGGCCTGAAGTGCTATTTGTTAGTGGAACTACAACACAGCCAAGAGAAAATTTGTATCAGACTCTTCACTGGAAGATTATAAAGAATATTATTGGCCAATTCAAAATTTTAGTTTATTATGCTGTTGAAACAGCTCAAATAAAAATTAAAAGAATAATCAAAGATAAGGATAGTTTACTACTATTACTATGTCAAGTCATGTCCTCTGAGAGTCGTCCAGTAAGGGCAAAGGAAACCCACAAGATGATGGTGAGGTGTGTTTACGCACAGTATCATTGAAACATGCACATTGTGTTTTCTTTCACAAGTGGAATGACATGTTTTTAGGAAGGACATTGACTGAGCTTTAATCAAGCATTAAATAACAACTATGGCAAAAATAATAACAGCACCAACAACCTCAAATAAGCCACTTTCTTCAGGAGTCGGGGACTGACCTGCTGTGTGTCTGGGGGAGGGGTTATGATAGAGAGGATGGCTTGCATCACATTATACAGGTGTTGTGAGTCAGTTATCTTATTACAAATAAAATGTAAACAAGTCCCAGGGTGTCCACACATGGGAGGTAATGGATGTTCTAGCCACTTTATAACAAACACTTCGATGTTTTGAAACATTACAGTATTTAGCAGTCTACATTAAAAACGACAATTAACTGAATAAATTTATAATATTTAATCAGGAGTCTTAAGAATGGCTAATATATAACCTAGGTTTAGAGCTTTCTTTCAAATAAACTAAGCAAATGCAGATTGTTTTTTCCTACTATAAAAGCAGCCAGTCTAAGAGAGTGGGAGTACTGGCAGCTAGGTTAACAAATGCTGCCCCAAGCAGATTTTCCTGGAAAACCTTGCAGAACCTGGGTCTATTTTTGCCACTATTATTTGCCAAGATGGTCCTGGGTGCTCTTTGACTTCCTGACCCTCTAAATAAAGCTAGACTTTGGACAGGCTTTTTATTTCTCAAGCCCACGAGGAGTGCTAATTACAAAATACTTTAATTTAAACACTAGAAACTCATTCACGAAGCCAAGCCAAGTCTGAGATTTGAAAGCATTTAAAAATATCCTTGCAACAGCCGTACTACTTTATACTTTATCTATTTTTAGGGCCTCAGTGTTTGTTTTGCTGGAAGAAAAAAATTAAAACATGAAAAGTATGCCATGAGCAAATCTGCAATAATAAGCAGCACATACATGTTGTGGAAGAAAATATTCAACATAAAGCAGTCAACATAAAAACAGATTCTGCTGAGGCATTTTTATAAATAGCAGTTATTATTTTGCTTTCAACTGCTGAGCACTTTAAATAACATGCCCTTAAAAGTTGTCAAGTGCTTTACTTCATATACATATAATTTCTTGATCTTAACTTTCATAAAATTATTATGGAAAATCATAAATTATTCCATTAGTTCCATGTGTCATTTTATAGTCATTATATTGTTAAAATTAGAAGCACAAGGAAGAAAGAAATAAAAACATATGACAATGGCGCTGAAGAAGCCATTTATGAGAAAATATGCATGACTCTGTATAAAAACAGAATTTGTGTATAAAAGTTTGTAGAAAATATTTCTAATAGGTATCATCTCACCCAGAGAGTTACAGATAAAATTGTCCCAACTGGTTGTCATACCAAATTAAGAGCATACCCCACCTTAAATGTCCCTTTGAATTCTCGAGTATACTAATCCGGGGGAATTAGGTTTTGAACCTAAAAGAACAGTTTTGGAACTGCTTGCATCATGTAATTACTGCTATACACCCGAGCAAATTTTCACACTGTATCTTTAAAAGCAAAAATCACTTTAAAAGGTTCTGAATCACCTCCATCTGGAAAGTATAGAGGTATGTAAAGGAAAAGTATGGCTATTTCAATACTGGGAATATGAAGTCTTAATACAAGAAAATAAAGTGAATTGCCTGATTCCCACAACAGGGTAGCACATTCCGACTCCCGTCACTCCACAAGGGCTGTTGGCCCTGGGTGGGGCTGATGCAAGCCTCCATCACCATGTTCCCTGAGACCAAAGGCCACCTCCAATAGTGGCGGTTCAGAGAAGCTGCAGCTTTGTTCTCTACTGCTGGCAGACACCAGAAACCATGGTAACACTTACAGGGCCCGAAACACCTTTATTCACCGCTTCAGAGCTTCCCTGCATCAGCCCACGTGATTCAGCTTGGCAATATAGAAAATGGTAAAGTAGGGTTCAGAAAAATACTGACGAACAGTGCAAATCATGTCCAGAGTAGAAATTGTGACTTTGCTAGCATTTCACCAGTATTTCCTGCCTTGCAACCAGTAGATATGTAACCAAAATGACTTGCTGTGAATTTTGTAGCACCCAAGCCAAAAGCAATAAAATCTCTGTAAGAGCATATGCGCCATGGCAGAATGCAACATCAGCCCAGAAAAATGATTTTCCTGGAAAGGCCTGTGCAGCGATGAATAAGGCTCTCTATGATACGGAAGCTGGGCAGAGATTTTCGCTGCTTCCAGCCCACAGTGAGGTAATTTTAAAGGCACTTTTCCCTTCATTTGTTCTGCATTCACTGAATGTACATTTTTTGATGTCAGAGGGACATTGCAGAAAAGATCAGACGAAATAGTCTGACAATGGAGCCAAAGTTCAAAGCTTCTCTATTTTCAGGTAACAGCCGCGACAGTTCGTCTGCACTAAATCTTTCGAGGGCATGTCACTGTAACCCCTTCCACAGCTTTTCAAACAGTTCAAGACAAACAAATCACTTAGTCGTTGAACAACTATAACATCTGATACCATCACACAGAAGTTGTAGCAATAGTCACTAATCAAAGTTCCTTCTATTCAGTTGAAAAAGAAAATTCCTCAGCTTTGGTTTAAGATCACCTTTTTATGCTGTTCTTTTGAAAATTATTATATGCCAAGGCTGGGGGAGAAGGAGGATCCTCCCTATAAGAAGAACCAGGGAGTCAGGTTCTAGCCGCAGACCCCTGTCAATCAATAACTAAGGGGTGGGTTGGGAATCGTCGGTGACTGGGGAGCCCCGCAAAGGAATAGCCAGGCCCTCCTTAGACTCGCTCTGCCAGTCCCGCGGAGAGGACCCACTCTCAGAGGTCTGTCCCCGGCAACCATGTTCTCCTTTCGGGCCTTCTGACTGACTTCTCAATGAAGCACGGACTGCCAATGCCAGCACCACCAAGCGGTAGAGTTGCAACACCACCACGAGGAAGTTCTTCACTGCAAAGAACACCAGCATCTGATTGATCACTTTGAAATAGGTCATCAGTATGAGACGCACCACAAGGAAGGGGCCATCTTGTATGAAGACGCTGATTCCGATGTTCCACAGATCCGCACTGTACTGGCAAAAGAACAGGCTGGGGAATCCCCTCTCTGTCACAGACACGGGGCAAACGACGTTCTGTACTGAAAACACAGGACAGACTAGTTACTATCTCTCTTGGAAGTGTAGACATATAAGACAATGACATGGGGACAAGTCATTAACAATGGGGACTGTGCTAGTAATAATTCTGTGAATACAGAATGGAAATGAAATGGAATGATCCCGTGATTTAATTCTGAGTGGAACAAGTGAAAACACCTTGCCCTGTGACTTGCATCCAAATAGAAAATGTAAGATCATCTAGTCCTCAACCTGGGCAAAGCACCACATGAAATAGATTCTAGGAGCCAGGCATGGTTACAAGTGCTCATAGCTCAAGCTCCTTGTGAGGCTGAAGCTGCACCACAGGGGGGGAATAAAAAATAAAGGAAGCTGCCATTGTGATCCTGGGATCCACAGTGTAAGGAAGACTCACAGTTACATGCTCACAGCCTCAAGTCAGAGAGCATGACTGCCTCATTTTCCAGCAGTGAGTTGCTGGCGGGGTCACTAAGCCTTCCCGGGCCACAGTTTCTTCCTTTGAAAACTGGGATAACAATCATATCAGTGAGGAGAGGGGTCCCTATTCATTGGCTCATTTTGTTTCCATTAGAATAACAGCCCTGCCTCCTGTCCACTTTTTCCCTGTCCACGTGATCTTCCCGTTAGGATCACGAATGATTTGCTTGATCGATAAGCTTGAGAAACGGAGCAAAGTGTACGTGGCTCTGATCATTCTATATACTCTTTTTAGGATCTACCTGTTTGTTGGTTTACACGTGTGTAAACCAACATGTGTGCAAACTGTGCTGTGAAAATTCAAGTGCTTATATTCAAATTCAAACTTAATTCATATTAAACATATTTTTCAAATGATGGAGGAAAAAAACCTGAATAAATGCCATTGTTATTTTATTTTGTCTTAATTCCTTGTGCTTTGTTTCACAGTTTACAAGAAAGACTGGATATAATTACTGATTTTCCAGTTAAACAAAAGGAGGTCCAATCAACAGAAGAACCTTTTGTCTTAATTTCTCAAATGTAAATTTAATTCAGGGTCAAGGGCAGAAAATAATCCTTTTATAATAATGAAGCCTTCCATTTGGAGTTTTCAAACAAAGAATGCCATCGTCTACTGGAGCCTGCAAATATTATGAAGCTGCTTTGATATGGATAAACATAATGTACTATTTGTTGGAAAATACAATAATGATTTAGTCAGAAGTAACATTTGGTCTTTGTTTTTCAAACAGCTGCATAACATTATCACCCCTGAAAGTTTACAAAATGTCCTTCTTAAATACAAATTTTCTTAGCAAGGCAACAAACCACAAGATATGGGAGGGTGAGGATTGGCAGGGTGAAAGACAAAAGAGAAACCAAGGTTATATCAATGGTAGCCTTTCCTAAGAAATGAGGGCCAGGAAATGGCTCCCAAAGGACCTTCTAAAGGTATTAACTCAATATCTAATGTGATGGCACCTAATATTCTATAAGTGGATACCAACTGGACCAATGAGTCCAGACCATACCTTTCAGGGCTCATTATGACAAAAATCTGTGTGTGTGTGTGTGTGTGTGTGTGTGTGTGTGTGTGTGTTATTAGCATAGATTTGTTTGTAATTATTAATAAGTGATTCCATTTTTGGTATTCCTTAAAAGCTACAGCAAGTTTTCCCATCTATTTCAAATTGTTAATAATTTCAACAAGTGGATGCTATGTTTAAAATGGCCTCAGACCTCTGAGTCTACAAAAGTGAACCAAAAAAGGAGAAAAAAGTTAAATATCCCTGTCCTAAGGATTAATTCTAATCCTGAGGCCAGCAAGTAAGGTGTCATAAATAAACAAGTTGGGCTAAGGAAAATGTAATTATTAATTTCTAGAATTTCTTTGTAGTAAAGTGACATCCAGGAGAATTCTCAAATCAAAATTCTAGGGTTCCAAGAAGTTTTCAGATGACTCCAGATCAACAATGCTCAATTGAACTTTCTGTGATGGTAGAAGTGTCCCATATTACTGCTGTCCAATATGGTAGCCATTTGTGGCAACTGCGCAGTTGAAATGTGGCTAGTATGACTGAGGAATTGGACTTTTAATGTTTTACATTTTTAATTAATTTCAGTTTAAAGAGCCATGTGTGGTTGGTGGTCCCCTGTTGGACAATGAAGCCCTAGATTATTGCTAGTATGAAATGCCTGGGAAAGAGATTACTTCTTGCAAAATCTTAGGGATTTATGTTTTTATTAAAATAAGACCAATGGGATTCCAAGGACCACCAATGAGGACAATTTTAACTGCTCCTATGCCTTCTGAAGTTCTAATACATGGGTCTGGAAAAAGAATGAAAATTACTTCTTATAAATAATAAGAGATAAAACATTTATGGCAGCAACTTGCTAAGCAAAGTGTATATTACTGAGTCATGACAAGAATCTTCAATCCTAGTGACTATGATTATCATCCCTATTTCATGGATGAAAGAAAGCTGAGACACAGAGGTATCACCTGGTTTGCAGGAAGTCTTATAAATCATAACTGATGGAACTGTTGTTTGAAGTAAATATAATGCTGTGCAATTATCTGCTCTGCTATCTTAAGCTTACCATGTACCACAGTGGATCCACTCTTCTTGGCTTACTAAGTTTCAATCTACTTTCCTTCTAAGCTGAACTAGAACTAACACTGGGATATAGACATGATAATCCTTTCACTTGCCTTCTTAGTTTTAGTATAATTGATAATCAAAAGGTGTAATTTTCTGGTTTTTTGCACAAACATCAGGATACTTACCTGCCAGGTCAAGTGGAAACTGCAGCATGCTCCAAGTCCATATAACAAGGATGGCATAGACTAGTGCAGGGCTATTCCTAGAATACAGACAAAATTTTAAATTTGTAATAAAAAGTATGATCACACGCAGAAGAGAAAAATCTTCTCAGCCCATGTTTTTAGTATATTCCTAATAAACCTCTTGTGGCCAAAATATCTTGGTGATTTAATATATCAAGGAAAAAAATCCTTACCTGATAATAATGGAATAATGAAGAAGTGAAAAATAAGTAATCTGAGACTTAAAACCCAACATATGCATGAATTATGACAAAACCTTTGGTCCCATATTGCTGTCTTTAGTTTTATAAAATTATGGAAATATTATGGGAGAGAAATGATAGGGAGGAAAATATAGATATTGACATGGATATTCAAATGACTGATTTCAAGGAATGTCAGCAGGGGAATTAATAATTATTCTAAGAAACCAGGGATCTAATTGAAAAGACATTTCATAAGAGCTAAATGATGCTTAAACACTAAAAGCTCAACATTGAAAGAAAATTGTCATTAGACAGGAAAAAGGTAAGGAGATAAATCCAATAAACAAAGATTTATACCAGATAGGAGGACGTAAGGCAAGTAATAAGCCTGTTTCATTCACCACTGTATCCTTAGTGCCTAGAACAGGGCTTGATGGATACAACATATATTTGTGGAAGGAATGGTTAAATGCACTAAAGAAGGGTCTATATTCAGACAAATATAGAAATGTCTTAGACCTAGGAAAATGGTCATGAAGGCTAAAATCAGAAAGAATAGAGGTTACAGAAATGCAAAGGATATTAAAAAGGGTCACATTTATTTTTAGCAAAGATAGAAAGGAAGTCATCAATTTGAGCTTGGTGGAATAATAATAGATTTTGTTTCCATCTTCTGTCAAAAGAGATTTTCAGATTGAAGAGGTCTGAAAAGCATTAAAGATGAGTAATTGAAACCAAAAGAAATGAGGTGATTGTAAGGGATATCTTTAAATGCTTCAAGTGTAGAGGCATTAAATGCAAAATTAAATCTCAAAACTCTGAGAGAATTTGTAAATGAGATTTCTAAACCATCATTATCTGTCTTGGCAGTTAATGGTGGAGACAAGGTTGGTGATAAAAAAATAAAGTCTCAACTTTCAAAATGAAACAGAAATATGTCTAAAAGCACAAAAGGCACATTTACCATTAATCTCTGGTTAGATTATATAGATGATTCTTTGAAAGATTTCTGAGAGCCCTTTTAGAAGAAGACAGTTATTACGAAGCATCAGCACAGGTTCTCTGAGAAAAATTGCACTCAACTAAACTTAGTTCTTCCTTTGAAAAAAATATAGTTAGGATTACCAAGCAGGTAATGTTATGTAAATCGATGACAGACATTCAGATTAAAACAAGGCTTCTGAAAAAGTCTCCCATAGTGTTCTCATTAACAAAATTAACAAATATTCCAGGTGTGAATACTGTTAGGTAGATTCCTGTGTAAATGGCTCCCCACAGGGGGACTCTCCAATGGGTTGCTGAAGGCTGTGCTTTTGATTCTTTTCTACTTCACATTTTATCATGACTTGGTTGACATTGATGGAAGGCTTCTCATATGCACATATGGCATGGAGCGTGGATAGAAAACCAGTACCCTGGAAGACACAATCAGGATTCCAAAAGAGGTAACTAGATGACCTAGATTAGAATAGAATTGGAAAGAAGAGATAGCATTTCACAGCAGTAGCCATAAAACAGGGCTCAAAGATTTTCCCTTACTATTATCTAATTATGAGTCCACAGTATGACATGATTTATGATTTACCAAAATCAAATAAACTCATAGGTTGCTTCACAAGAAATATAAAGCCTAAAATTTTAAGTGGAAATGCCTTGGGAATGCAGACTATAACTTTTCTCTCTTTACACGGTCAATGTCTATACACAACAGATCTTCAATAAGTGCCTGAATTTTTAAATAATATTATGGACAGTTTCTGATTTCAGACATCCATGCCAGGCAGTTTTCTAAATGCTTAACTCTATGTTCATACTTAATTCTCATACCAGCTCAACAAAGTAGACACAATTGTTATCTTGTTATTTTATCAAGGAGGTAAAAGAGAGTTGAGGAAATGTGTCCAAAATAATGTAGTTATGAATGTTGAGAGCAGAAATCAAAACCAGACAGCTGATTTCAGCATTTACTCCTTTGATCATTACATTATATTATTTCCATGAATGAAATGGAAACTTTTAGCTCTGCTCTATTCTACAAGGTTCAGAACATACCTGAAATATTATGTGTGGTGCTTAATGTATTAGAAGAAACATTTATAAAGTTTCTTGTACCAAAGGGGAAGAAGCAGAATGGTAAAGAATTCAGAGTCATGATATATGTGAGATAGTTCAAGAAACTGAAAACTAGAGAAAATTCCTTAGAAGTTTTATTTCCTATGTTTAAGGACATAATGTGGAAAAGGAATGAAACATTTCTTTTGACTTGAGATGGCCAATTCAGGCTCAAAGGATTTCAGTTGCAACTGTGAGAATTCAAATTTCATCCTAATAGAGGAAAGTAGTTTCTAATAATATTACCTCAAAATAGAACAAGTTGCCACTTGGGGTTAGTATTTCTTCTATTAGTGTAATTTTTCAACAGAGCTTGCAGAAAAAGTTGTTGAGGATATTTTGGCGAGGTTTTTTCAACAGATGCAAACGAAATTTTTCACAACATCTTCTGAAGTTTCATCTAATCCCAAACTTCAATAATTCTTCCAAAAACTATGTGCAATTTGCCTGCAAGGCAGTAGAAAGCAGTGGCAAAGCAGGGGGCTGTGGTGCCAAGTGACCAGAGTTCTAACACCAACTCCAACTCTCATTAAAGAAATAGGATGTGAGACTCTAATTCCAGATTGATCAGTTATTAGTTATATGAATATGAGTAACTAGTTTAACATCTGTATGCTTTAGTTTACCCATTTACATTATGAGGAAGACAATAATAATAATTGGATTATATAATAATTTTATTCAGTATATTATTTAAGCATGTTAAACATATAAAGCTCTTAGAACAGCATGTGACACAAGCTATTATGGTAGATCACTACAAATTAGTTATTTTTGGTTTCATGTCATCTTGAGACTTTATTTGCCTCTCCTGACATGTTTTTGCTTATAAAATGGTGATAATAAGAATATTTACATCATAGTGTGAATGTAAATGCAAAATAACTTACTGAATTAAAGCATTTAAGACTTCTTAGCACACAACAAGTGATAAATAAACATTACATAATTGTAGCAGTAGTAATTTTACTAGTATGTCAGTATGCTTCTTAAAATATTTGTATATTATTCATCATCCTACAAAATAGGGATAAATGATATACTAACCCTAGCCCTACATAAATTCAACTTTAACCATGCAATAATGAATGCACATTTTTGCATATGCATATATTATCTATGCACACACAAAATATGGAAGAATGTGGGTGTTGAAAAACATACTAGTAAAATTATCAAACACAATTTTGGAAAAGTAGGTCAGAAAATTTTTAAAGCAGGCAAATATGAATTATTAGATCAGACAGTAAAAATTCTCAGGAAGGTTAAATGTTAGAATGTAAATAAATCATGGAGATTAATGGCAAACACTCAAGATCTGCAAAGGAATTTTGGGTGGATTTATTCACCACTGTCCCATGTGTATAATCTGCCTTCACAAATGTCAACTGAGAAGCATGTAAGGAGACAATGAACTTGATTCAGAGAGAGACAAAAAAACTTGGGAAGTTTAATTATTAACATTAGTATCACTTTTCTATTTGAAAAACTAGTAAGATAAAAGACTGGCATTTGGTGTATCAGCACACCCAATCTGGTGGTTAAAAATAAAAATAAAAAGTCATATTTTGCCAATTTGCTTAGCTATTTCTTTTTCTAAAAAAAATTTTATTATACTTTAAGTTCTAGGGTACATGTGCACAATGTGCAGGTTAGTTACATATGCATACATGTGCCACGTTGGTGTGCTGCACCCATTAACTCATCATTTACATTAGGTATATCTCCTAATGCTATCCCTCCTCCCTCCCCCCACCCCATGACAGGCCTCGGTGTATGATGTTCTCCTTCCTGTGTCCAAGTGTTCTCATTGTTCAATTCCCACCTATGAGTGAGAACATGTGGTGTTTGGTTTTCTGTTCTTGCAATAGTTTGCTGAGAATGATGGTTTCCAGTTGACTGTAAACTAGTTCAACCATTGTGGAAGACAGTGTGGCAATTCCTCAAGGATCTAGAACTAGAAATACCATTTGACCCAGCCATCCCATTAGTGGGCATACCCCCAGAGGATTATAAATCATGCTGCTATAAAGACACGTGCACATGTATGTTTATTGCAGCACTATTCACAATAGCAAAGACTTGGAACCAACCCAAATGTCCATCAATGACAGACTGGATGAAGAAAATGTGGCACATATACACCACGGAATACTATGCAGCCATAAAAAAGGATGAGTTCATGTCCTTTGTAGGGGCTATTTCTTTTTGGAAGTGTAAATATTCCTGTAGAAAAGAGACAATCAGCAGATAGAATTCATCTAGTTTTTTTTTTTTTTTTTTAAAGAAAATGACAAATACCATCAGAAAAGGAAAAAATGATAGAAAGGAAGAAAAAAATGAAGTATTAACCTATCCTAGAAGAAATATTTCACCATTTCTTCCAGGTGAAAGACAGATTAGCCTCAACTCTGCAAAATAAAAGTAAAACACAATGTAAACATAAGAAGAGTTTCCTTTGTATGGTCGAGTATTCACAGGGAAATGTTAGTAATGCTGTGAGAATAGAATTCTTTTTAATACATGATTTATTAATGTGTTGGCGGGAAAAAAAGACTGCACAAAGTGATCTCCAAAGGTGTAAATGGCCAGGGAACTCTCCGTGGCAATGATGTTGAAATTCTGACTTGTGAAAATGTTGGAAGGTGGCTGTAGTGAAATGAAAAGGTCAGCAAATAATTTCCCCAACAAACATGTATAATATTAAAAAATTGTCAAAAAACAACCATCAGGGCTCTGAAAATCAACCAAAGTCAAACAACAAATTAAGTAACATTTATTCATGAAAAGTTGACCAAGCTTCAGGTAAGAACAGTGAGAATCTGAAGGATTCTTACCACAGATACTCATTCCCCTATCCCCAGCTTGGCTATTTTTTTTTCTTTTAACTGTACTGAATGAAGTTAAACAGATGAGGAAGAATTTATTCAAGACTATTGAAATACAAGAGAAAGATTAAACTCAACTCTGCTAAAACAAAAAGTAGGAGAGTTTTCAAGAACTGGGGTGACCTACTGGAAAAGTACTGGAGAATGTTAGGATGGAGGTTGGTCAATTTGATTAGGCCACTTGTGTTTGGTAATTGGCACTTTTCAAAGTTAGGATCCTACACTCTCACAGAGGCTGGGAGATAGGGGCTCCATCTTTCTTTAAGACTGCATTTTAAATAGATGGCTCCCAGGTCCTTGAGAAAGATATTGTTGGTTTGCAAACCGGCAAGAGGCTGGGAAATTTACATTTCAAAGAGGCAGAAACAGAATTTATGATATCAAGTTTCTTAACGTAAATGCTGTATGAAAAGATAAATTAGGGACTTATAGTCAGAAAAAAAAAAAAACTAAGTTAATTCAAGTTGTGGGAATGCTAACACCATATTGACCAGTTAAAGTGGTAATTTTACCAGTGACGGCTTCGGAGTGGAGTATGAAATCTCACACTCGGTGGTGTGGTCAATAGAAGTAACAAATTTGATTGGAAATATTTTAAAAATATGTAGCTTGTTACTTTGAGACTGCAATCCCATTTGGAGTATAATGAACTAACTTTAAATTTGATAGAGAGATTCTTAAAATGAGAGCTATAGAAGGGCTAGATGAGTACTCCTGTAGGCCTGGCTGACTGAAAAACTGCAGGCGTGTTCAGGGAAGGCCAAAGAGGGCCCAGTGGGAATCAAAAGCTGAGGCAGACATGAAAACATCTTGAACTGTAAATGTGCTATCTGCTCCATGCACAGATCATCAAAGAATGGAAGTCATAAGGGCTCACAGTATTTGATTCCAATCTGCCCAAGTTATTGACTGACCAAAAACGTAGCTATAGGTGTGACCACTAAGATGTCGAACTAAAAATAAAACTAGGTATTTTTTAAAAATCTGAGACATCAGTGACTACAATCCAAGGAGAGATACATTCCTCCAATTAAGAAAACAGATGCAACAAAATGAGAAGCCTCAGCTGGTGGCAGTGGTGGGGAGCCTGAAGATAACATATTGTTAGAATATATTATCCAAAATGCCCAGTTCTCAACAAAGGAAGTATGTGATAAATAAAAGAAAAAAATCCAGAAACATCTAACTTACAATTAAGAGGGAAAACACAACAGTAGAAACTGTCTCTACTGAGGTCCAGACATTGGAGTTAGCAGAAAAATATTTCAAAGCAACTATTATAAATATGTTCAAAGAATGAAAGAAAACTAAGTTTGATTGGTTAAAGAAAAGTCTAATGGCAATGACTCAACAAGTGAGTAAATAAAGATACAGAAACTATGAAAATGATTAAATAGAAACTCTAGAATTGAAAATATGCAAACTAAAGTGAAAATTTCAATAACCTCTACAATTGGACTCTACATCTGGATTTGACATGGCAGAAAAAAAGAATCAGTGACCTAGAAGATAGATCAATAAAAATTATCTAATCTGAAAGACACAGAGTGAAAAAAGATTGAAGAAAAAACAGCAGAGCTTCAGAGACCCGTGGAACACAGTCAGTCATATATATTTTTAATAGGAAACCCAGAAGAAGAAAGATATAAAAGAGAGGAGAAAATATTTAGAGAAATAGTGGCTGAAAATCTTGAGGAAAAACATAATTACAGGTATAAGAAGATCAATAAAGCCCTAGAATAAGTAGAAGCAAATATCCACACTTAGACATATCTCAAACTATAAAAAGCGAAAGAGGAAAAGAAAACATCAAGAGAAAATTGAGTCATGATGTACAGAGTAACAACAAATAAGTACAATTGACCTGCGAGCAAAGTGGGGGTTAGTTAGGAGAACTGACCTCCCCACACACAGTTGAAAATCTCTGTATAATTTTGACTTTTCCAAAACTTAACTACTAATAGCATACTGCTGACTGGAAGTAATATCAATAACATAAACAGTCAATTAACACATATTTTATATGTTACATGTATTACACACTATATTTTTATAATAAAGTAAGCTACAGAAAAGAAAATGTTATTTAGAAAATCATAAGGAAGAGGAAATGTATTTACTATTCATTAGTAGAACTGAATCATCATAAAGCTCTGCATCTTCATTATCTTCACATTGAGTTGGCTGAGAAGGAGGAAGAAGAAGAGAGGCTGGCTGGTCTTGCTATCTCTGGGGTGGAAGAGGTGGAGGAGGTGGAGGAGGTGAAAGGAGAGGCCAGAGAGGCAGGCACACCCAATGTAAGTTTTATTTTTTAAAAATCTGCATATAAATTGACCCACACAGTTCATACTCATGTTGTTTGAAGGTCAACTATAATGGCTAACACTGATCAGAAACAATGAAGGCCAGTAGACAGTGAAATTATATATATGTGTATATATGTAAAATGGTGGATCTTTGTTTTTACTTATTATATGGTTTTGTTGATCTTCTTACACCCATAAACTATGTTTTTCCTCAAATTATATATATATATATGAAAACCCTGTCAACCAATAATTCTTTATATAGCAAAACTATCCTTTAAACATGAAGGCAAAATAAGAACATTTTCAGATTAAAAAAAAAAACTTGGAGTATTTTTTACGACAGATTTGCCTTAGGAGAAACACTAAATAAAGTCTTTCAGGTTGAAAGGAAATTACACCACATAGTAACTGAAATACACATGGAGAAATGAAGTGCATGAAAATGATAAATGTATGGGAAATTAAAAGGAACATATAAATATACAGTTATAGAGACATTTTCTAATATCTTTTTAAAACATTAAAAGATTATATAGAACACTAATTATAACACTGGATTATTCGATTTATAACATACAAAGATATAATATATTTATAAAAACAATAGCAAAAAGGAAGAGGAGGAAACAGAGTTATCAGTAATGGAGCAAGTGGGGCAACAGTGCTATGACCAAATGGAGCCATATTGTTAGGCTTTATCAGAATTAAGTTAATTTTACCCTATAATAGAGTGTAAAATTTTTAAATGTATATTTTAATCCCTAGAGCATCTACTAATAAAATAATTCAAAAAATGTATACAGAAATTAACATCATTGACTTAAAAATGCTCATACAACCACCCCCACCAGAAAAACAAAACAGTAAAGGAGTAACACAGAAATAAAAAGGATGTGAGACATAGAAAAAAAAAAATAGTAAAATGGCAGCTATAAATCTAATCATATCGATAATTACATTAAATATTAATGGTCTAAACACAGTGTACCAGCTTCAATAGTGTCCCTTAAAATTCCATGTCTACCCGAGTCTCAGACTGTGACCTTGTTTAGAAATAGGGTCTTTGCAGATGTAATCAAGTTAAGATGAGGTCATATGGATTAGGGTGGGCCCTAATCCAATGACTAGTGTCTTTATAAAAAAAGGAAAATTTGGAGACACAGACAGACACACTGGGGTGAATGCCATGTGAAGAAAGGGAGAAATTGGAGTGATATATCAACAAACAACAGGACACCAAGAGTTGCTAGCAGCCACCAGAAACTAGGAGAGAAACATGAAGCAGATTTTTCTTCAGAGCCTCCAATAGGAACCAGCACCTTGATTTTGGATTCCTAGCATCTGAAACTGTGAGAGAAGAAATTTCTGTTGTTTTAAGCCACCATATTTGTGGTATTTTGCTATAATAGCCCTAGTAAACTAATGTAAACTTAAATCAAAAGACAAAAACTGTACTCAACTGGGGAGGAAAATGCAGGATCCAACTGTAAGCTGTTTATAAGGGACAGAATGTAGATACATATATACATATAATTTGAAAGTAAAAGAATAAGAAAAGATATCCCTATGCCAACATAAGAAAGCTGGAGTGCCTATATTTGTAGGAGACAAAATTGGCTTTCAGAAAAGAAATATTACTAAAGAAAAAGTGATCATTCATGACAAAATGTTACTACATTGGAAAGATGTTAACAATTCAATTTTGCACACCTACATACACAGCCCCAAAATATATTAAGCAAAAACTGACAGTATTTGAAAGAGAAACAGACATTCCAACAATTAGAATGAAAGATTTCAGTGTTCTACTTTCAGGAATCAATAGAACAACTAGACACAAAATCAGTAAGGATGCAGAAGACTTGAACAACGCTATCAACCAAGGTGATGTAACTAACATTTTATAGAACACTCCACCCAACACCAAGTAAAGACACATTCTTCTCAAGTACACATGGATCTCCAGATAGGCCATATAATAGACCATAAAGTAAGTCTCCATAAATTTAAAAATACTGAAACAATTTAAAGTAGATCCTCAGATGAAAGTAGAATTAAAGCAGAAAACAACAACAACAAAAAGTCTAAGGGATCCCCATATATTTAGAAGTTAAACAGCCAACTTCTAAACAACCCATATAAAAAGAATGCCAGAATAAATTGGAAAATATTTTGAACTGCATTAAGCAACAAAAAAAGACATATAAAATTTATGGGGAGCTGGCAAAGCAGTGCTTACAGGAAAATTCATACTTTAAATGTCTATAGTAGAAAAGATGAAAGGTCTCAAATATAGTAGAAAATATGAAAGGTCAGTAATCAAAGTTTCCATCTGAAGAAATTAGAAAAAAAAAAGAAGAGCAAATTAAATCCAAAGCAAGCATAAGGAAGGAAAAATTAAACATCAGAACAGAAACCCATGAGGTGGAAAACAGAATAACAATAGAGAAAATCAATAAAACCAAAGGCTGGTTATGTTTAAATATCAACAAAATCAATAAACCTGATCAAACCAAAAAAGTAAACATCAGCGCCTCCCCTCACCCCCTAAAAAAATAAGAGAGAAGGCAGAAATTGCTAAACTCAAGAATGAAAAAGGAGGGTACCACAACTCAGTCCACAGAAATTAACACATATATAGTAGATATTATGGACAATTTTATGACAAAAATCTACAACTTAGACAAAATAGAAAAATTCCTAGAAAGGAAAATGTAACCAAAACTGATTTAAGAGGAAATAGAATATCTAAATAGACCTATATAAAGTAATGATATTAAATTTATAATTTAAAAAATCTTCCCACAAAATAACCTTGGTCCAGGTGGCTCCCTAGGTGAATTCTATAAAATATTTAAAGAAGAAATAAGACCAAACCTATGTAAAATCTTTCAGAAAATAAAGAAGGAATACTTCTTGAGGTATTTGATGAAGTCAGCATTACCAAAGACAGAAAAAGATATCATTAGAAAAGAATACTATAGATCAATATGACTCATAAGCAAATGTTAGCAAACTGAATCCAATAACATGTAAAAAGTAATTACAGACTGGGCACAGTGGCTCACACCTATAATCCTAGCACTTTGAGAGGCTTAGGCGGGGGTACTGAGACCAGGCGTTCAAAAGCAGACTGGGAAACATACGGAGATCCTATCTCTACAAAACATAAAATAAATTAGCCAGGTGTGGCATGTGCCTGTGGTCCCAGCTACTTGGGAGGCTGAGCTAGGAAGATCACTTGAGTCCAGGAGGTCAATGGAGTGGTGACCACACTGGGTGGTACCTGGGCCTGGGCTAAAGGGCAAGACCCTGTATCAAAAGAGAAAAAATGTCAAAGTTGGTTTAACATCTGAAAATTAATTAGTGTAATATATTGTTTTAATAGAATAAAAGACAACCAACACTTAATTATCTTAATAAAAGCAGGAAAAGTATTTAACAAAATTTAACACACACCAAAAAATAATCCCTAATAATCTAGAAATAAAAGGAAATTTCTTCAAACTGGTAAAGGGCATCTATACAAAACCTACAACTAATATCATCTTTAATATAGCAAGACAGAATGCTTATCTTTTGAGATTGAAATGTCTACTCTTACTACTTCTATTTGACATTGAAAGAAGTTTTTTTCAGTGCAATAAGGCAAGAAAAATAAATTAAAGGCATACGGATTAGAAAGAATCAAAACAGTCTGTTCACAAGCAGCATGATCTTGTAAGGAGAAAACTTAAGGGATAAAACTAATTAGCAAGTTGAGCATGGCTGTGGTAGTAGATCATCATATAAAGTAAACTGTGTTTCTATTATAGCAATGAAAAATGTGAAAATAAAATTAAAAAAATAATTCTACTAGTAAGAGCATCAAAAAGAATAAAAACTTAGGAAATAGTTAAGAAAAGCAATACAAGCCTTGCACACTGAAAATTACAAAACATTGCTGAGAGAAATTAAGGAATATCTAAACAAAGGATGAGATATTTTGTGTTCACAGATTGGAAAATTTAATATTGTTAAGATGACAATTCTTCCCAAATTGATCTTTAGATTCAATTCATTCTCTACCAAGAGCATAGTAAGTTTTTAAAAAACTTTTTTACCCTTTCTACAACTTGAAAGGAGAATTTTAACAATTATATAAAAATGTAAAGCACCTATAACAGCTAAAACAAATTTTAAAAGAACAATTCTGGAAGACTTACAATATTCAATTTCAAAACTCACTATAGCTATATAATCATGATAGTGTGGTATTGGTATAATGACAAATATATAAAACAATGGAACACAACAGAAAGTCCAGAGAAAAAGCTTTACATCTGTGATCCATTGATTTTTTGACAACGATGCTAAGGCAATATAATAAAGAAAGAATCCTTTCAACAAACGGTACTGGGAAAATTAGTCCCAGCTGGAATGGGCCAGTGCCAAAAATAAAAAATAAACTTGGAACCTTACCTCCCACTGTACACAAAAATTATGTAAAAACAGATAATAGAAACAAATGTAAGAGAACTAAAACATTCCATAAGTGTACGAGTCCATTTTCATGCTGCTGATAAAGACATACCCGGCACTTGGTAATTTGTACAGGAAAAAGAGTTTAATGGACTTACAGTTCCACATGACTGGGGAGCCTTCACAGTCATGGGGGAAGGCAAGAAGGAGCAAGTCACATCTTAGTGACTGACAGCAGGCAAAGACAGCTTGTGCAGGGAAACTCCCACTTTTAAACCATCAGATCTTGTGAGACTCATTCACTATCACAAGAACAGTGCAGGAAAGACCTGTTCCCATAATTCAATCACCTCCCACCGGGTTCCTCCCATGACACCTGGGAATTGTGGGAGTTACAATTCAAGATGAGATTTGGGTGGGGACACAGCCAAACCATATCAATAAGAAAACAAAAGAAATTATATTTCTCATTTAGGGTTGGGAAAATAGTTCCTAGATATGACACCAAAAATGTGAAAGAAAATATTGATAGATTTGAACTTCTTTAAAATTTTAAAAATGTGTTTTTCAAAAGATAACATTAAAAAATTTAAAAACAAGCTGAACACAGGGAAGAAATATTTATATTTAGACATTTGATAAAGGACTTGTATCAAGGATATATAAAGAATTTTTACAACTCAATAATAAAAAGGCAATCCAATAAAAAATGAAGAAAAATATACAGACACATCACCAAAGAAGAGATATGAATAGCTAATATTCCAATGAAAAGATGCTCAGCAACATTAGTTGTTAAAGAACTGCAAATTAATGTCCTGGTGAGATACCACTCTACATCCATCAGAAGGGTATAATAAAAAAGACTGGGGGGAAAACAATTGTTGATAAGGATGTAGAGAAAATGGAATCCTCATACATTGCGGGTGGGAATATAAATTAATACAGTCACTTTAGAAACATCTCAGCAGATTATTAAAAAATTAAAGCTATACTTAGCATATAACCAGCCATTCCACTCTTAGGTGTCTACCAAAGAGAAATGAAAACATAGCCAGGCAAAAGATTGTCAGTGAATCCTCTTTGCAACATCATTCTTAGTATCAAAAAGCTGGAAGTTATCCACATGTACATCTACTACTGAATGAATAAACAAAATGTGGTATATGCGTTTAATGGAACACTAGCAACTAAAGAGGAGCTAAACATGAAACAACATGGATGAATCCCAGAAACATTATGTTACATAAAAAAGCCACACATAAAAGAGTACACATTTTATAATTCAATTTCCATGAAATTTCTAAGAAAGAGAAATCCACAGAGACATAAAGTATATCAGTGGTTGCCTGTTAAGAGTGAAGATTGACTGCAAACAGCCACAGGAATCTTTTGGGAGTGATGGGAATGTTCTAAACCTGGATTGTGGTTATGGATAAACAAATCTATAATTACTAAATATCATTAAACTATAGAATTACAGTTGAAATTTGTGTTATTTAAACCATAACTTCATAAAGCTGTTAAGAAAAAAATGCAGTCAGAAGCTTTACAAATCTATGTAAATGCATAAAACTTAGGTAGATGAACTTTAATGTGAGCCAAAGGAAGGAAATTTATTTAATAAAAAATAGAATTTGACATATTAGCTAGAAAATGGGGAAGAGATTTAGACATTTTTTGTGATGTAGATATCATTGTAGGCTTTCTCCTAAATCTATCAGCCCAAACTATGGATTAAAACATTAGAAAAAGTGAAATGTCATAATAATAGGCAATGCTGAGTAGACTACAATGAAGTGATCCCTTCTTCTATTAGATATAAATATCTTTTACTTATGTATTAAGAATATTCTTCATAATTATCCTCTTGAGCCTAAAAGGGAAGGCTTATGTCCCAGTGGGAAAGGATTAAGGGTCTTCTTCCTTGAAAAGATAGATATTTGCAGTGTCAATTCTTGCAGTATAGGTGAGAACCAAAACAAGAAATCAGAACATGGAAGCTAATTTCTAGGAGAGAGAAAAATTTTATATTCTTCTTGGGCTTTCACTTTGGGAGGGTTTTTGGGAGAGTGGATATTTGAGTAATAGAGGCACATGGGAATTACAGGCACAATGGGAATTACAGAAGGCTACCGTCACAATGTGGTAATATTAAAAATGAAAATGACTTCAAACTGAGACAATGAAAATTGAAACAAATTTTAAAAACAGTAACCATTAAAAACTATGACATAATTTATTGGGCTCCATTAAACATCAGCTTTCCTAGGATATGATACAAGTTTAAAATGATAAAAATATATATTTATGAAGCATTAAGAGTAATTTGTAGGTGATAGAAGAAATTGGGGGTATTTATGGTGTCTTGAAACATCAAGTGCTCCTAAATTCTTGCTGAATTGAAATAGTCTTAATTGAGATAGGCCTGTGTGTCCTTCTACTAATACTTGCTCACAATTTGTTCCCCAATCTCTGCCTAGCTCAGTGCTTGACACATTAGATAACAAATCAGTACTGGGTGAGTGAAAAAATCCCTTATGGTTTTCAAGATTTGGGGTTTTTTTTTTTTTGTTTATTTGGGTTTTTTGTTTGTTTTGCTGGGCAAATCTACTTTTATTCACAAAATTATTTAATATTCAACCTTTATTGGAAAACACAGATCTATAAATTGCTCCTTGGTGTCACTTCTGGATGGGACTACCAACAGTCCATTAAGATAACCGAGTTAGGCATTTCTTATAATTTTATGACTGGCCCCACAAAACATATCCCTCCTTACTACCTCTTTTACTACTCTATGTTTTCTCCCATCTCCCTAAATGTTTTGCATGTACATGTTTATTTCTACATAGGTGGAGTTAATTATGTTTGTTTTGTGATGTGCCTGTCACTTTTATATGCTCTGTCATGATTTCTTGAAGTTTTTCTTGTAACAACATTGTATTTTATTTGAAAATACATTTTACAATGTAAAGTATTGACCATACTTAAGACATTAAAACTACAGAACTAAAATCAACACTATGACGATAATGAATCAATTTAGATTGGATTTTTTAAAAAAATATGTCAACTTAATAAGCTATGAGAAAAATTAGTATAAATGAAACAGGAAATTATCTTGTAAAGGTAGCTCATGGTTATAAATATAATTTGTGCTATAATTGGGATATTAAATTTACTTGGTAAGTTAGTGTATTTTGTTGAGCTTTATGTTTTGTTGTTTGAGAAGCACAGCATAAAGTAAACTGTAGCATTAAAAGCCAGCCTCATTCCAATTTATTTTTATGGCATAGTGCAAAACAACCCAAGCTTAAAGTATATTCAGGCATTGAGACTTAAATCCCTAATGGTAAGGAAGTCGTTCTGTAAACAGATGTGATCATGGATTCTGAGTTTATTTGCTTGTGGCAAAAATGAAAGTACCAACTCAATAAGTTTTAATTTATAGGCCTCTACACCAGAAAGCCTTTGGGCACTTTGAACAAAACTGACTAAAAATAAAATTTAGTAAAATAAAACCTCTGCCCCATTCTCCATTTACACCAGAGAATGCAAATCCCCAAATGGATAGGAAGAGACTTCTCCATGTCTTCTCTCAGTGCTCTCTTAAACTGTAACTGCGCTGTGTTTATGATTGGCTATGCTTCTCACACTTAGGAGTGGAAAAGAGGGGCTAGGGATGGTCATTCCACTTCAGGTTTTCAGAGAACCATGACTCTATCTAACCTGTAGTCATGAAAACATGCAGAGCCTTTCTGTTCTCGCCCACAGAGAATATTATGTGTCTCTTTCTCTGGCAGAAATCTCCTTTATGTATTTGTCAAAAAGCATAAAGACTGTGCTGGTTTCTAATATGCAAATAGCAGCAAATTCTCTGATCCTAACATTGCATATAAAATATACTAAAAATTCGAATTCATGTGATATACAAGTCACAGAACCAAGAGACAGGTGCATGGTCTTGACCCTGAACACAAGGTGTTTTTGTTGCAAGGAATGCTCACCTCACATTTTGTTCTTCTAGGGTCTCACTTGTGAATTCCAGTATGTCAGCCGCTGTCCCCACAAACATAAGAAGAAGTTGAGAGAGTTGATCTCGAGTGATCCCGACTCCAATGGGTAAAAGCCATCTTCCAATTATTAGCATTAACAGGAATGTTTGATGGAGTCCCAATGTCCAAACTTTCTCACAAACTGTAGATAAGTTATTCACAAATACTTTGGCCTGTTTAACAGAAGTGTCATACAGACAGAAGGATTATGAGCCACCACCTGAGAAAGAAATATTTTCTTCACCATGATTTCAATCAAGAGTTTGCTTTTGTAGACAGTCATTTTCAGGAGTTATTCTTTACTTGCTAAAGAAAGTAAAATGCCTTTCAGCTGAACACTCTGGAAAAAATAAAGAGCTACTGTGGTCCTTAAGATGGGGGTGCCTATAACTAGCAAGTAATTTAAGCCTTAAACTTAAAAGTGGGATTATACCATATGGTATTTAAAGAACCAATTTTACAATGTTTTAAAGATCATGTCTCATTTTATTACACTGTGTAACAAAAAATAACACATAGCAAAGTTTTACAAAATCCATATTAATAGCACAAAAACTTCCTATATTTTTAATAGATTTTAAAATCTGAATTTACTAATCTTGAAATATTTTTAGCATTGTACAAATCTTCCCTTTCTTTTTGCTTTAAAACTCTATTATAGCTAAACATAAAAATGTAATAATGTTTATCGATTACCTAAATGTAAAGAAAGAGAATAACTATAAAATTATTTTTATTCTGAGTACATATTATTCAATAATCCATAAGCCAAAGCAAATTTTACTCTGCCATTATTCTTAGACCTAGAAAAACTTACATCCCACCAATGTATTCTGGATGACAACTCTTGCCCAATTACCTTCTAAATAAGTCTCAAAGTGTACTATTGCCCCTACAAGGACTTAGGTCTCCAGTGGATAATGATTCCAACTTACTTATGGAAGTGACTTAACTGTTTGTGCAAAATTCATTTATCCCTCTCCATCACTTGCTGATATCAAATGCACAAGGGAGGATAAAAGACGAGGCATAATGCTATCCTGATTGAAGCCAGACATGAAAATGAATAATCTTCCATTTGTACTCTTTCTTATATCAGTACTATGAAACTTTACATACATCATATTTAATGTATACAGAAAGCATACTAGTAAATATTAATAATTTTGATTGTCAGATGAAAAACTGAGAGAGAACCTAAGTGATTTGTCCAGACTGATGTAAATAAATTGTGATTGGAGCTTGAATTAGAACCCAAGGTTCATTCCACTAAACCTCACAGAACTAATAGTGCATCTCATTATTGAAAATACGTTTCAGTGATAGGGGCCTTTTCCTTTTTAAACAGGTCATGGTCAGTTTGCCAAATAACAGCCTTATGAAGAAAAAGAAAGGGATTCTGTTTTGGCCGGAAATCTTCTCTATTTTATTAATAAACAGCTACAAAATACATATGGTGGAGGCCCTGGCTAATTCAATAAGACAAGAAAATAAAATAAAACGTATAGGGAAGAAATAAAATAAAAGAAATAAAACTGTCTCTGTTCACAGTTGACATAATTGTTTAGGTAGAAAATCCCAAAGAACTGGCAAAAAAAAAAAAAATAAATAAATAACCTCCTGGAACTAGTAAACGTTTATAGCAAGGTTGTGGGATAAAAGGTTGATATACAAAAGTCAATCTCTTTCCTATATACCAGCAAAGAATAAGTGAAATTTGAAATTAAAAACAAAATGCCATTTTTATTGGCATCCACAACAATGTCATGTAGGTTTATCAGTTTTAACAAATGCACCACTGTGGTGCAGGGTATTGATGAATGAGGAGGCTGTACATGAATACAGAGTATATGGGAAATCTCTGTACCTTCCTCTCAATTTTTGCTGTGAATCTAATATTCCTCTAAAAAAGAAAGTCTTAAAATTATCATATCCCAATTTTTAAATTATATCATTGCTTCATAAATGTATATGTCTCTCATTGTGCACACATTATCCTCTTTAAGTGTTCCTTAATGAGGCAGGTTAAATGTATCTATTTATACATAATGTATCAATGTATATATTTATGCATATTAAATATGTTTAATAATTTAAAAATATAATTATTTTGTGAATTCATGAGCCAAATAATGGATAACTTTCTTCTGAAAAGAATTAGCTGGGAGAGGTGTATAGCAGGTAATTGAGAATTATACCAAGTCCACCATTTGCTAGACCCTTTAATGTACAGTGGAAAAGCTCTCACCGTCTCAATGAGATCATCAGCTCTACTGATTTGTTCATTGGATGTCAATGTTTGATTGAAGACTTCTTTTCTGCTGATATTCTGTGATGTTCCTTCAGCCTGGATACTGCAATACTAAGAATGGGGTCGGGGAAGGCAATTGTGGCAAAAAATTAGCACAATATGGTAGAGCTCAAAACATACAGTATGTCTCATAATATATAGTATATAGAGTTCAATCTGTTCAAGAGATTATGAGCAGATATGCAAAGTTTATACAGCATATACATAAACATTTCCAAAAATCAGAATATAGGCCTGAGATGGAAATCCACTTTTTAATCTATATGAAAAGAGTGTCAACTATACAAAATCTTATTTTTCCTTAGGTCGATGAGGATGCAAATACTGAGTCATTGCAGAGAGCTGTAGAATTTATAGATTGGTAACTGAGATTCCTTTCTTAAACCCTGCAAGAATTTAAAACCAAACAACCAGTGACAACAATAAAACATATATGATCCTGGTCAAGGAAATTATGGTGATTTTTTTTTTCTTTTTGTACTTTTATTTTAGGTTTTGGGGTTCACGTGCATGGGTAAATTGCATGTTGCTGAGGCTTGGTGTATAAAGAATTCCATCACCCAGGTAGTGAGCAGAGTACCTGAGAAGCAGCCTTCCAATTCACACTTCCCTCCATCCCTCCCCTCTCAAGTAGTCTCCAGTGTCTGTTGTTCCCATCTGTGTCCATGTGTATTCAGTTTTTAGCTCCCACTTATAAGTGAGAACACGTGGTATCTGGTTTTCTGTTCCCGTGTCAGTTTGCTTAGAATACTAGCCTCCAGCTTCATTCATGTTACTGCAAAGGACATGATTTAGCTATTTTTATAGCTGTGTGGTATTCCACAGTGTGTGTCTGTGTGTGTATATGTGTGTGTATATAGTATTTTAAGAGTTTGTTTCTTATCCAGAAGCCTCTTTATCTAAAATATCATATTGCTTAAGTAAATAATACAATCATTTTTAATCCTGTCAAGCACTGAAACAACCTAAAAAATTAGCACCAAAACATACATTTTAGTGACAGTGTAAGAGCCAATTTAGGTTTATGGAAAATTCAACAATAGACATAAAAAGTGGCATTTTTCCTTTTTTGTTTCTTCATTTTGTATGAGAATTTCTGCAGGTGAATTGTGCATGATATTTATCCACCGTATGCTGGGAATCCGAGGTAAGAGAAGGAAAAATTATATAAGAGAAGAAAGGGGTGACACTTGAAAATGTAGCTGTACCCAATGCATATTTTACAAACTGGCTTAAAAAAAAGTTGAAGGTTTTTCAAACATCTGCAGTGCTAACATATTTTGAAACACACACACACATTCACCACCACCACCACTACAACCACCATACATCCACGATCACACATTTGTATTTAGAGAGGACTTATTTTTTAAAAAAATTAAAGCTGTAAAAAGTGTATTTTTCTTAATCATTCTGGATACATCATCGACTACTCTATAAGCTACTTGAAAAAGCAGAAAAGAAAGTCTGCAAGAAGCTGTTTTTTCTACCCTCTATCCAAACAACTAGTATTATGGTTGAAATGACAAGAATAATTAAGAAAAATGGCCATATGCCATATCCGTAGGAGCAAAAATACAGTTGTTTGCACACTTTGTGTGTGTGTGTATATGTGTGCAGCTAAGGCTCCAAAAACAGCTAATGAAGATAAAAATTAAATCTTTAACCAAGCAACAAATTTTCATTGCAAAGCATGTTGGTGACTTTATTTATTTCCAGAGGAAAAACATTTGGACCATTCTGTAGGCATGAAAACAGACTATGTATTAAAAATGGTGACCTTAATATGTTTTTGACATTCTTAAAACTAAAAATACATAAACATCTTTTTATTTAAGAAAAAAGGCCATGCTTTAGTGCAGTAGAAGATAACGTGGAAGCAAATAGCTTCATAGTCCATATTATGGTATTAAGACTTATCTGAGTTGCTCTCCACTCCTGTTACTCTATTTGTCACAGATTGATAAGATTTTCCTCCAAGTGGCCTCTACATTGGGACTGCAATGAACAAGTGACTTCACTCTTAAAACCTAGCCTGACTTGTATTGTTTTGGGGATTATACTGTTTACATTCTGCCTTGTATAGGTGAGTTCACATAGATTATCGGGGTATCAACATGCCTTTTTTTTTTAATAGGCTGTGTATATTAAACTCTTATTAGCTTCAAAAATATTCCTCTGTGTCCAAGAAATTGTGACAACAAGAAGACCAGAATGTTTCCATTACTTTAATCTTGTCACTTCTTAAATGGACCTGAGAGCTAAGGTCACGATCATTGTCATGAACGTTTTGTTCCCATACATGTAGACCCAACCAGATTCAGCAATGAAGGTAAGAAATTAGTCATCTAGGAGAAATGTCTCATGAAATAGGTCAGGATGTTTTCCTAATGCCAAGTCATGGGTTAGAACATATAGTATATAGAGTAAAGGGAAAATGTGAAAGAAAATTAAACTGCTCTTTTCTACAATGAACAACTCAGATAATTCTGATGCAAACGCCTCTAAAATACAGAACAGATAGCTGAGAAGGGCAATATGGTTTAATGGACTAGATATCCGTTAGGTTCTAGGCCCCAGCATTACTGTGTATTTACTGTATCAACTTAGGAAAATTACTTAACCTGTCTGAGCCTCAGGATCCTCGTCTTTCAAATAGAAATGTACGCATCATGCCTAACTTCTGTAGTTGTTGGGTCCATAAATGTGAAAACATTTGTAAAAGTACAGGAGACTACCTGAAGAAAAGTGATTATTATCACTCCCAAAATGTTCTAAATGAGTACACTAGAAGAATTGCTGTAACTCCCTTTATTCTGCCATTTCTTCTTCCTTTAACTGCAATTCCAATGCTTTCTTTCTCTCTTACTATTTTTCTACTTTCATTTCTGCTCAGTCTGCCCAATTCAATCTCTGGGCATTCATTTTAATTCAGTGTCAAAATGAGTCAAATCCATTACTACTAAAGGTTCAATTTCTTTTGTAGTATGAAAATTAGAGAGCTACTGCTTGGGGCTCAAAAATCTTTTTTTTATTAAAAAGGGAGCTTTTGGTTGCACGTTATTTGTTGTAATGGGATTTGACCTGTATATCAATTAATTGTGCAACAAATTTATATTATAAAAGCATTTAGGGAAATGAATAGTTATTGTGTATGATAGCCATGTCATAGAATTGGATGTGAAAGAAACAATTGATTCAAATCACTAGAGCTTATTTTCATACCCTTGAAAGTAGTAAGTAGTAGAGATTGAAACAGTCCCCTAACTCTTTACAGTATAGTTTTAAAAAGCTACGATAACTTGAACCAAAAATATACAGTTACAAAAACACTTTTGCTACAGACATAGGAATAGTCTGTATGACTTTAGTGATTTTTAGCAGGAGATTGAAGGGAGAAAAATGTTTTCTTTATCCCTACATTCTTGGTACTTGCTTGTGGAATTCTTCAAAAGTAGTCCACAGAACTAAATTCCCCTTTGTGTGCCTATAATTTGGAGCAAGCCTTTTACAGATAAGGTTATACATTGGAGGCAGATAGGGTTACATATTGGAGGCTTAACCTTGCTATAAAATGACCAATTATAACAAAGAAATCTATGTAAGTCCAAATTCTCGCAGATCTTTTTAAAAGTATTTTATCAGTGAAGGTGCCGAAATATTACTAGGTCATAACTACATTTCTCTGTAACGTAGTCCTGTAACCTGAACTATGAAGTCAAAGCTGGAATCTGATGGACTTTAGTAATTTGGCCTCCCCAGCGTTGAACAGGAACATCAACAGCAGTATATGACTGCACCCAACCTAGAGACTGCTTATTAGAACTGTCTGTGTAGAAAATAACTGTTTAAAAAATATCTGTAATAAATTAGGGATTCTTATTGGAAGCTACTTTCTTTTTTTTTTTTTTTTTTTTTTGAGACGGAGTTTTGCTCTGTTGCCAGAGCTGGAGTACAGTGATGCAATCTCGGCTCACTGCAACCTCCACCTCCCAGGTTCAAACGATTCTCCTGCCTCAGCCTCCCGAGTACCTGAAGCTACACGTGTGCGCCACCAGGCCCAGATAATTCTTGTATTTTTAGTAGATAAAGGGTTTCACCATGTTGGCCAGGATGGTCTCCATCTCTTGACTTCGTGATCCGCCCGCCTCGGCCTCCCAAAGTGCTGGGATTATAGGCATGAGCCACCGCGCCCGGCCGGAAGCTACTATTTTATTTTTAGGACAATGTGATCTTCTAACACATATAAACCCACCTTCCACATGGTGGGTCCTACGACTCCTCTCCTTTAATCTTAGTTTCAGGGCTCTAGAAAAGAATTTCTTTTTTACTAAGGCAGCCCGTGGGACTCCCAAAAATTAATCTCCTGTAATCTGTATAACCTTCATTTTAAAACAGACTATTTTAAATGGCTCCTATAAGTTTAATTGTATTTATATAGCTGAGTACAGATAAGGGTTTTGTTTCTGTTTTTGAAATTCCTAAGTGTCACTTTACAGAATGCCAGATCATTGAGGCGTGCCCATTCTTAGCACAACATAGAAACTCACTGAAGCTGGAAGGATTGAAATCAAATTTCCACACCCCCAGGTAAACTCTACCTGTAGGCCCCTACCTATAGGGTGGGGGCCAGGGGAAGTCTTAGTAATAAGATCTCTAACACAAAATGTTAATTCACTATAGAATCCTAAATCTTACAATAATGTAATATTTTTTATTGGGGCTTTTATTGGCAAATCATGGATTCACTTCCTTTTGCTGATAGCCTCTTATTTATTCAATTCTTGATAACTCCAGTTACTTAGAAAAGTGAATTCCTGAAATAAATTGGATCATACTGTGAAAGTAGCTTATTGCTGAATATGTCAATTCCTACTTTCCAAAAAGAGGTACCTGGGTCTCATGGTGCAATTCAAGAAGCCATAATGATGGAACGATGCTAATCAGATATACAAATATGGCTGGCGAAAACCTGTGAAAAGAGAGAAGAAAAAATAGTTTAGCTAATTTAAGCTAATTTTTCAAAAAAAAATTAAGAGGAAGAATGAAAAACAAATGCACATACTCTGACCACATTGAGTCGAACCTTTTTATCTCAAGTGTTTATTTCAATGAAGGAAAAAGCATTATGTGATTTCCGCCATATGGATTACAAAGAAACAAAGTAACTGTAAAAGGCACTAGCAGCTGTCATTCTCACTGAATTTCTAATCCAATTAATAGACATTAATTTTGATATGGTTTAATGGGACACTGCCAATTAGTTTCAGGCACTACACTGGATATTTTGTATTTAATATGTTTTACAAAAAGCAAACACAGCAGCAGTAAATGTTGGATTTATTAGACATTACAATTTCAAGATTTGGCTACATTTTTCAACATTAACCTGGAATTCTGAGAGCTCAAACAATAACATGGTGCTAGAACACAAAAATCAGATGATAAGGACTAAGAATGAGAGTAACCCATTGGCTTTGTGCGTGATTGCTAAACCTATAAAATAAAAACACAAACAACCAACAGTGTAAGCCTTTGGTATTTTTTAAAGATATCTATATTCACTGTTTTCTCATTCAAAATTCAGAGAGGAATCTGAAGAGTGGACTTTTGTGATCCAGCACACTCAGGTTTAAATGCTGGTTTTGGCACTGACCTCTCAGTTTGTTTCCTAATCCACAAAAATGTCACTATATCAGCCAACGCAGGCTGCTGTACAAAAATACCATAGACTACGTGACTTAAACTACAGACATTAATTTTCTCAGTAGCTCTGGAGGCTGGAAGTCTGAGGTTAAGGGGCCAGAAGAGTGGGATTCTGGTGAGGGCTCCCTTCCTGACACGTAGACAGTGCCTTCTCCACGTGTCCTCAGATATCTGTCTCTTCCTCTTCTTATAAAGCCTTCAGTTTTATTGGATTAGGACCCTATCTTTATGACTTATTTAACCTTAATGACCAAATTAATCTCCAAATATTGTCACATTTGGGATTAGGACTTAAATCTAGAAATCTGGAAGGGGGCACAATTCAGCAGTTACATTCATCTCACAGAGTTTTTTATTTTACTTCCTGTAAAGCAGTGCCTGGCAGTGGTGGGAATTCAATAATAGGTAGATATTACTAGTATTATTATCAGACATGGTACAACATAAATGTTTCCTTAAAATGCTGAAATAAGAAAAATAACATACTTTCCAAATTTATTTCTTCAAATTGGTCCGGGCACAGTGGCTCAGGCCTGTAATCCCAGCACTTTGGGAGGCCGAGGCAGGTGGATCACTTGAGGTCAGGAGTCCGAGACCAGCCTGACCAACATAGTGAAACCCTGTCTCTACTAAAAATACAAAAAAAATAACCAGGCATGGTAGTGTGGGCCTGTAATCCCACCTATTTGGGTGGCTGAGGCAGGAGAATTGCTTGAACCCAGAAGGCAGAGAGGTTGCAGTGGGCTGAGACTGGCTACTGCACTCCAGCTTAGGCAACAGAGCAAGATTCCGTCTCAAGAAAAAACAAACAAATAAGCAAACAAAACAAATTGAACTTTATTTTAGAGGACTCTTGCATTACAGAACATCTCAAAGTCAAAGTTATGTCACTATAATTGTATTAAAATGCTTTTAATACACAGCAATAGTTTGAAATGACCTAGAAAATAGAAATGTTAATTGCTCAACAAGTAGAATTATTTGAGATGAAATGTTACCCAAACTATGTTATTATAATTCAGGAGAGAAAAGTGAAATGAAAAGAGAAAATTTAGAATGATATTTTTAAAGGCTATTAATTCTTTCACTAATAAATTTTTTCAACTTCTAGAGAAAGGAAGGGAGAAAGGGCAAGAGAAAGAGAGGTCTCTTAAAAAATCAATATTTAATATAGATACTCCCCCACCTTTGATTTCCTGCGAAAACCAATTTCGAAACAAAAGGTTATGGGTCATGATATTATTAAAATCTGTCTTGGAGGATGGTGAAGCTGTAGAGAGATATCAAAAGCCCATGTTTAGCATGCTCTTAAAAAGAAAAGAACAATTAACTTTTTGACCTCACATATCAAAGGAAACATCAGGAGATAGTATTTCCCTTGTGAAACTGGGAAAGAAAGTGAATTCTAGGTCAGAGGGACAGTAGGAATATGCATATTTTTGTTTGGAGACATCAAATGTTGGCTGGATTGCAATTTTGTTGAGTCCCTTGGGATTAATTTTGAGACTAACCCCTCCCTAACAATAATGTAACAATAATAATCTAGGGAAACCATAGCCTGAACATATAATAGCTCTTGAAAAAGGTTAAAAATAAAACAAACAACACCCTTAACATCTTCTGTGCATAAGATTTATTTCTATAATTGGAAAAAAGTACTATCCTGTTTCAACGTATTTCCTCTAACTGGGAAACTGGTTATATAAACAAACAAACTTCAAGATTCAAGATGTTTTGTGTTGCCTAATAGAAAATCTAAACTCCATAATCTGATATTCGAAGACTTCATTATCTGGTCTTATCTCCACTTTTCCTTCCTCTTCCCTTACCACATCCTATCAAGTTGAGCAACTCAGTAGTTACAACCGACTGTGTATGTTAAATAAAACAAACAAAATGCTTTGGAAAGTTCCTCTCACTTCAATCCTCTTTATTAGATTATTTGACCTAATGAAGAAAGGGGTTAGGAAAAAGGAATCATATTGAGGGCCCAAGAATTAATTATATTCAACTCAATTCTCAGCCTTGTTTAACTAACCATGTGTCTCTGGTAAGAACAAAGTGCTCTCTGCTCTTTTAGTTTGGTTAATCTAAGGAGAGAGGTTCTGCAATGGTTTTACAGCAAATATCTCCCAAAATTATGAAAGCTTATTTTGGAATAAGCTTTTTGGAATAAATTTTATTTTGGAATAAATAAGCTTTCTCTTGCACATCTATCCACCAACATTCTACTCGTATTTGAAAGGCACAGCAGGAATTAATCTTAACCTGTATTTCTCTTGTGGCCCAACACATGCTGTACTGTTTTATAGTTACATGTATATTAGATTTTGCTTTCCTAACATAAGTTCCATGAAGAAAGGTCCTTAGTCTTATATATCTTTATATCTCTTTCCTCTTCCCACTCCTTCATTTTCTCTTCTCCCCAGTGGAATCATAGTGTCTTACTAAGTCTCAAATTAATGCTTATTAAGCAAATGCCTAAATGTTTGAATGCCTGAATTTATAAAGGAAAGAAGGACTGAACAAATAAAGTGAATAAAGACTACTGATATCTATAAGGATCTTTCATTTCAAGAGGTCTGGTATCAAGTAAGCTCTTCTAGCTATGACCCTTGAAATATTATATGTTAGTAAGACCCAGTATAAATTTCAGAAACTTAGAAGACCCAAATTTGAATCCTGCCTTTTCCATGCACTCATCTTTGGAAATTCACAACCTTCCCTGAAACTGAATGTCCTCATCTGTAAGACGGAGAAAACAATACCCATCTCATAGTGTGGTTATGAGGATTAAGTAAGACAATGTGTGCCATGAGATTGACACCTTAGGTGCTCAACAAATGTACTTGCTGCTTTCCCTAGACTCAGCTCTGAAAATGTACTCATGGCTACATATTTGTTACTTATGCTTATGAAGGACTCTTAGAGGACAGCCAATTAGGACACTGTTTCTTCATATAATTTATAATGACATATTTTTAAACCATGATTCTCAAAACTAAACCTGTATAAGGTCGTGCACACTGGCTCATGCCTGTAGTCCCAGAACTCTGGGAGGCCAAGGGGGGTGAATCACTTGAGGTCAGGAGTTCGAGACCAGCCTGACCAACATGGTGAACCCCCATCTCTACTAAAAATACAAAAATTAGTCGGGCATGGTGACTTGCACCTGTAATCCCAGGTACTCTGTAGGCTGAGGCAGGAGAATTGCTTGAACCCAGGAGGTGAAGGTTGCAGTGAGCTAAGATCACACCACCACACTCCAACCTGGGCAATAGAGCGAGACTCTGTCTCAAAAAAAAGCAAAAACAAACAAACAAAAAAAACAACAAAAAAACTAAACCTATATAAAACTCCTTGAATCAAGGGCCCTTTTCTTTGTACTGTTGAATACAAACATCGTTATGCCTAACTTCACAATCAATGTTGAGGCAATTACTGTCACACTGCCATGGTTTGCATGGAGCATTTACCCATCACGACCTACAAGATGCTGCTCACTCAGGGCCCTGCCCACCTCTTGGGCTCTGTTGCTTGCCATTCTTCCAACTGTGTTCATGTAACAGTGTTCTTCTTCCAGTTCTCAAAAAAAACCAAAGTGCTATCCTAACTGAAGCCCTCACACACGTATTTCTCTCTTTAGAAATACCCGCCTCTCCTACCTTTTTAAACTTTATTTTTATTTTTATTTTTTAAATTATTTTTTATTTTCCATAAGTTATTGGGGTACAGGTGGTGTTTGGTTACATGAGTAAGTTATTTAGTGGAGTAAGTTATTTAGTGGTGATTTGTGAGATTTTGGTGCACCCATCACCCGAGCAATATACACTGCACCCTATTTGTAGTCTTTTATCCCTCAACCTCTACCACATATCAGTTATATGGGACTTCAGAAAACTTTCCTTATTCCTTAAGTCTAAATTATCCCTCTCTGGTCACTTCTGGGTCTTAAATTTTCAATATTTATAATTACATATGTGCATATGTAGATGTGTGTGTATTTGATATCATTTAAGTGTTGACTCCAAGCAATTCTAAATAATGCAAGCACCAGAACTGGGTCTGTCTGCTCAAAATTGCAGTCATCTCTTAGTATCTGGGAGGGATTGGTTCTAGAAACCCCGCAGGTAGCAAACACTATGAATGCCTAACTTCTTTATATAAGATAGTGTAGTATTTGCGTAAAACCTATGCACATCCTCCCTATATTTTAAATCATCTCTACATTACTTATAATACCTGATATAGGTGTAAATGGTATGTAGATAATTGCTGTACTGTATTGTTTTTTATTTGTATTATGTTTTAGTGTCACATTGTTGTATTTTTTTTTCCCCAAATATTTTTGATCTGCAGTTGGTTGAATACGCAGGTGTGGAGCCTGCATATATGAAGGGCTGGCCGTATACTCTCTGCTCCTTCCAGAGTATCTGGCATATGATGAGCTTGCCACAAACATTTAACGATTTGATAAGGCTCTGGTTGATTTACAGTTTCTACTTTTTTGACACTCTGTTGCTGGTTTGACTAAAAATTTCTTCTTGAAATATCATCATAAACTGATTTTTATTGGAAGTTTTACAGACGAAAACTAATTTTATATGTTCTGCTCCTATGAAAAACGTAATATTTTAGTGTGATATCATTGCCACTAATTATTATTTTGAGGGTTTGCAGTATTCTTGATCATGTATTGTCAGTGCAATTCATTTTTAGAACGAAGAAGAGTGTGAAGTTTAAAAATTAATAAACCAGATTTTATTTTAGTCTTTGTCTTGACGGCATCAAGAGTAAGGAGATATGGAGTACCTTGTATGACGACTAATACCATGGAAAGGTCTGGCCAACTCACAAATCATTTATATCAGGTTTCTGGATAACTGTTTATAAACATACAATATATTGGACTGATAAAAAGCTGATAAGTATATGATTCAATGACTAACACATGTCCAAGTGAAAAATGTTTACAAATGGACAATACCCTATTACCAGTGAGCTATCTGCCCTTAGAAACTCAGATTTATTACAATCCCAATTACCTGTCAGAATACCAAAGTTGTCCAACATGAATTCTTTAATGCCAAATTACGTTGTTCAACGATTTTTTCATATAAAACCCTCTTAAAATCTTTCTTTTCCATGAAGTTGTGTTTTTTTGTTTTAATTCCATAGCTCTTAGCCTACCTACCAATTCTCTCCCAAGTACACAAACAGGAGCACCATCTCAAAGGAATTTTTCTTTATATATTTACTTGTTTATCTAAAAATTCATTTGTTTTGTTTTATTTGTCTATGAAATATATAGGTATATGTGTGTGTATATATAGGTCTTGCTACATATTAGACACTGCTCCAAGCTCTTGAAAAGCTTTACTCATTGCTTTTGTCAGTTCATTTCATCCAAAAGTAAAATATTATTTACCGTACAAAGTTGTCATTTCAACAAATTATAATGTTTTCTACAAAATGATATGTCATGACATTTAGCAATTTAGCCCTGTAGTAAATTTTATTTACTTTGACTCACCATTAGTCTAGAATTAGGATTCCATTTTCCTCTTCCTAAAAATGACAATTATTAATGTTTTCTTATTGAAAAAATATCATCCACTCATTTTTATAAAGAAACAACAATATAAATAAGCCTATGGAAGAAAAATCAGCCATATCACTACCTTGTTTAGTTTTTCTCTGTCTTCTCATCATATGTATATATCTGAAAATGGATAATATTTAAGTGAAGCAAAAATAATATTCAAAATGTACTTTAATTGAATCCAGATTTTATTTGTATTTCATTTCTCAATATTTTCTCCTCTACAAAAACAGAGTGAAATTGTAAGAATACTAGACCCAAGTTTCAAAATCTCATGTTAAGTGAGATTTTGCATGTTCTCAGTAAAATTTCTGGAGCAATTTATAAAAATTTATTTTCATGGAAATCAGAAAACTAGGTCATGATATTCTTTTGTAAGTCCCTAAACCTGTCTAACAATGCAAAGGTTGTTTGTCCTTCTTACATGTAGACTCATTTGCCTAAGTGGGCCTTAACATGTACGATTTCCATCAAGGCTGCTTGGCAAGGGCGTTCTGTTAGTGTGTAAGGGGAATATGATGACCAATATAACAACCTCAGTATTTCCTCTACCTCTCTTCAGTTCCTCAAAGTGAACCCAGTGCTTTTGCAGAACACAAAGCCTCTGAATGCCTGGGAAGTCACCAGTGTGACCCCAGCCACCACCCATTAATCTTCTTGACTAGCATGTCCCTCATCACCACCTCCCTTCCCAAAGCCCTTTGCAAGTGCCTGTCCCCTGGCAAGTAAGCCACAACTAAATGGCCAAGAGCTAATGAGAATTCCCCCCAAAATGGAAAACTGAATATGAATGAGAATGTTTTAAAAGGTGCCAAGATCAGGCCGGACATGGTGTGTCACGCCTGTAATCACAGCACTTTGGGAGGCCGAGGCTGATGGATCACAGGGTCAGGAGATCAAGAACATCCTGACTAACACGGTGAAACCCCATCTCTACTAAAAATACAAAAAAAAAAAAAAAAAAAAATTAGCCAGGCGTGGTGGCAGGCACCTGTAGTCCCAGCTACTGGAGAGGCTGAGGCAGGAGAATGGCGTCAACCTGGGAGGCGGAACTTGCAGTGAGCCGAGATCATGCTACTGCACTCCAGCCTGGGAGACAGAGCAAGACTCCGTCTCAAAAAAAAAAGAAAAAAGTGCCAAGATCAGTTGATAGGTTTGTTTATTCAGTGATCTTAAGGACACCAGACAAATAATGACAGAAGAGACAAGGAGGAATTTCAAATGGGTTGAGAAAATCCATTGCAATGAAATCTTTCTTTGTATTTCCAAAGCCCTTGAAGATTGTCTACATTTAGGTTTTGTAAAGAGAAGATACTGCTGAATGTGACTCTTAATTATAATTTTCATTGTTTGTTGTTGCAATTTAAAAAAATAGTCATATTCCCAAATAATGATATAAACTGATAGCAAAATTAGTACCCCATATACTTCACTCAGTCTAAAATTTTCCAAGAGTAGGCCTAAAGCAAGCACAAGCTTTATTACAACTGAAGTTGTTCACAAACTCCAGCAATATGTTTCACTATTACTAAACTAGTTAATATGAATTCATTTGAGGATCTACATACTATCTTTCTCATAAAATATTTTAGAACAAAAGAAAATCATGGCATCCTCCTAAATGAATTGTTCCAATTGAAATCCTAACTATCACCATCATGATACTCTTTCAACCTGAAAAGCACATCTTTCTTTTCTGGACTCATAACCACCAGTACCTCAGAAATCATTTACCTCTGAAATGTTCCTTGTCAACAAGCCTACCTTACTGATTGTATCCTGATTCTGCAGGCTTTCCACACTCTCTGACTTAATTTGTGAAAAATTATTTGGTTCTCTAAATGTCATTTTATATTGTTTTCATATAACTATATATATATATTCTATTTTTTATAAAACCACCACCACAGCATCTGGTACAATAAATGCTTATTTAATGAACAAATGAACTTATATTGCTGCCAACTACAGGAACTTTAATGCTCTCTGAGAAAATAAAATGCATTATAATTGTTCTTTGTGTAAGGCTTTAGTTTATTTCATTCTAAGTAAAGACAGTAGTACTTATTTCTGTTCTGTAGAGGAGATTGGCTTTTTAGGACAAAAGTTAAAATAGTCTAGAATTTTCCCCCTTTTCTTCCTTTTACATCCTGTTTTGGTTTTACAAGAATGTCTGCTTGTGCAAGAGTGCATCTGAGCCAGACACTCTTGTATGTAGTGTGGACTTCCCTACATTGTGTTCTAAGCAAAATCATCACAGTCTTCCTTTAGCAGGTGACTTGAGTTTTACCTACATAATTAAAACAAAACAAAACAAAACAAAAACAGAAAAAAAACACCACCAACAAAACTTGACGCTTTCTCTACTACAGGCAATCCTTGACCCTAAAAATTACGTAGTAATGTAGTTACTGAATACAAAAAGTAAGAAATAGGTTGATGGAGTAAGGGGAAGACTTAACACAGGATTACCAAGCTTTCAATCCTGGGAAGAAGAATCCTTCTCCAGACCTCTAAGCTGTAGCTTCCCCATCTGCAAACAGAGGCGTAAAGACACTACCAGGGCTATTGTGAGGATTGGATGAGTTGATGCGTGCAATGCCAATGCCTGGCTCAATAAATGTGAGTGCTCACCAGATGCTAGGAATTGTTTTCATTATCTATTATTATCAGTTGTGACCTTGGATAAATGATTTAGTGTTGGTGTGCATTAGTGTACTCACCCTAAAATGGTAATTAAGATGGCAACTAATTTATAGAGTCAATGTAAGGATTACATGAGACAAGGGAAAGAAAGCAGGCTGTAGCATTGTCAGTACCCAATAATTGATAAGTGGTACTACCTCCATTATCATCATCACCATCATCACCTTCATCACCATCATCACCACTAGTATTAGAAGACTGTCTGAGAATGGCACCAGCTAATTTATTTTGAGGCTATTTCAGGTAGATTAAAATGTGTATGGGACAGGAAGCTCAATCTGGGAAATAAGAAAGCAAAGGAACACTACCGGAACAGCCCCACCCCCTCATCCAGGGCTACAGCAGCACTGATGTTAGAGGACCTCTTTATGTGCTTAAGGGTGATTGATTTTTATTCTAATAAGTGGATAACATTAAGTCAGTTGTACATTATCGACCTCTTTGAGGTAAGTCAGACAAAACAAAGATAAAATGAACCCATCTCCTTAAATAACTATAGGTAATAGGTTTATATTCAGAGTAACAAAATTTGCGTTCACCCTGGCATGTTACATTAACAAGCCTTATATTCTTAATATGATTTCAATATGACTTTCCAAAAAAGCACATTTCATTAAGTGCCTACATTAAAAATTTAGTTTTTAAAAAAAGGGAAAGAAACTGTTATTTTTAACAAAACATTTTATATACTGAAGGCCTAATTGTCCTAGTACCAAGACTTTATAGGAATTTCCAGAGTAGTGGGGAATATACACAGAGGGAGAATAAACCTTGACGTAAATGTGAATTTTCCACTGTTGGAAAAAAGTTAAGCTATTCAGATTTGTCCTGATGCTGTATGCATAATGTCACTGCCATGAGAAGAAATGCATGAAATTTCAAAGTAGGAATATATTTATGCTGACTTATAGGAGCTGCCCATGCTAATTTATACTTTGTTATTTTTCCAGTCAAGTACAAGAAGTGAAAAAAATATATCAGTAACCTTAATTTTCAGTTCTAAGTGTCTCAGTTGAACATGATCATAAAGAAAGCATGGCCATCATTCAGTGGTTCCATTTCTTGGAGCTCCCATTCTACTTGCAGACATAATTATTACATTGGTCTGAAGTCTTCTGTGAGGCAAAAGAAGGAAATACGACCTCTTGGGAGTAATGCACGGTACTAATTTTTGAAGAAGACTCTTCTTCCTAAACCATGACTTGGATTACTAAAAGCAAAGCCATTTGCTAATAACATTCAGTGTGTGCTTCCCAAAATGATACACATTTAAGTCATCCTTCTGCAGTGAGTTCAAGACTCAGGATATAAAACACACATTCCCACAAACATACAGGAAGATAACAAATACAAGCATACTTTGGTTTCAGATATCTCAATAAAGCAGATCACACAACATTTTTGGTTTCCCAGTCCATATAAAAATTATATTTACACTATACTCTAGTCTATTAAGTGTGCAACAGTATCATGTCTTAAAAAATGTACATACTGGCCCGGTGTGGTGGCTCCTGCCTGTAATCCCAGCACTCTGGGAGGCTGAGGTGGGCTGCTCACGAGGTCAGGAGATCGAGACCATCCTGGCCAACATGGTGAAACCCCGTCTCTACTAACATACAAAAAATTAACCAGGCGTGGTGGTGTGCACCTGTAGTCCCAGCTACTCGGGAAGCTGAGGCAGGGGAATGGCTTGAACCCGGGAGGCGGAGGTTGCAGTGAGCCAAGATCATGCCACTGCACTCCAGCCTGGTGACAGAGTGAGACTACATCTCAATAAATAAATAAATAAATAAAAATGTTTTATTGCTAAAAAGAAAATGCTGACACAGAGGCACAGAGTGAACACACATGTTGGAAAAACAGTGTCAAGACTTGCTCCCATCAAGGCTACAACAAACCTTAAAAAAAAAGCACTATATGCAAAGCACAGTAAAATGAGGTATGCCTGTAGTATAAACCCTCAGATACACTAAAAAGCTAAAGAGAGATTTCAGGAAAGTTGGACATGAAGTGTGAAGAGGGAGAGAAATTGTTTATCTTCTGAGAGAATTTCCAGTGCCCAAGTTGGCCATATGGAAGTCACAGGGTCTCCTTTCAAATCCCTCTATGTCATCCTCTCTGGGGTCCAAAAAGATTGCAGTGGGGAATGGGGAAGGAAGAATTTTATTTCCAAACCTTCTCTCTGGCATTTTCATAAACATTTTTGATGGAGGAAAGTACATATTATCACATACTACAGAATTACATCACACAGAGTTCTTCCGCATTGCTCAAAACTTATAAATCAAGATCAGATTTCACACAGTATGCATCTGTTGAGTCTAGGTTTTCAATTTCACTGCTGAACTTTTCAAATGCAATTGAATGATCTAAACAGATTTCAGTGAGCTTTTTACAAAATTGGTTTGAATTTGAGATCAGTTTAGGATAGAATCCTTTCTGTTTCCTAACTTGTCTTTTCTGTTTTCAGCTGTGAGCCATCCAGACAATATCTAATGCACAGTGTTTAACATGAGGTATGTAAAGTTAAAGAAATTCAGAAGAGTTTTTAACATGGAGTCTAAGGACACTGGAATAATAAGAAAAAGGGAAGAATAGAAAAACAGTATTAATCGGTCATTTGAGGGTATGTCAGAAATATTTGAAGGCTCATGAAGATTGTCCCTTTTTCTTATCCTCCTCATGCCTGGCTGGCGCCCTCTCTTCTCGAAGGCCTAAGCTCAAAGGTCACATCCCCAGTTAGGACTCTCTGACCATCCAGTGGCACCTTCCCCTGCACACCCCCCTCACTCTGTCACCCAAACCACTGAGGCCTTCAGAGTTCTGATCACTCATTTGTTCAATTTTCTGTTACCTATTCATTCATCTGTTTATTAATTACTTACATCTTTATTTTCTGAGCCCCTTGACTAAAACGTGAGGTTTGCGAGGGCAAAATTTTGCCTGTTTATTCACTTCCATATTGTCAGTACTTGACACAATGTAGTAGATGTTCCGTACATTGTTGTTGAAAGAAGAGTGTAAACACTGTGCCCTCTCTAGAGAAACCTGCTCAAGGTTGCCTAATTCACCTGCCCACCCAGGAGGTTCTGTCTCTACATGGCCTTCGCACACCTCTCTCCAGATACAGCTCTCACCCATTCTTCCTGCGACAGCTCAAATGCTGTCAAGTTTCCTGTGCCCGACCCAGTATTCAGCAGCACATCCTTTCTCCTTTGAACTGCTGGAGTGAGTAAGACTGGGAACCTGGAGTTTTCACTCTTCTCTCTCAACTGACAACTAACTGGTCCCAAAAGAGATGACTTAATAAGTCTGTGCCTCAGTTTCCTCATCTAAAAATGGGAGAAAACAGAGAAACAAAATAAACCAGATACTGAAAGGATGAAATGGGATCATCTGTGTGGAACACTTGGAAGGTTCTGGAACATAGGAAATGCTAAATATTCATAATTATTCTCATTGCAGCACATTTGAGCACTTTATCAAAATGCTACCTTTTAAAATGTCAACCGTGTTTGTTTTCTGTTTTGTTTGTTTTTTTTTTTTTGGTCTGGTCACGCAGTGTTTAGCATAGTACTATATCATGCTTGCTCATTAAGCAATTCAGAAATACTTGTCTGATTGAACCTAATAAAGTAAAAGGAAATGAGAGATAACAAAGCAACGTGACCAAATAGGTGAGCTATTATTTATTAACTCACAAATGATATTTTCCTTGGATTTATCTGGGGAAGAAAGCTCCAGTGCCTAAAATTGTATACTTTTGCCAGTAAGTTCAACTTAGCTTTCTACTTATTCTCAGATAATGCCTGCTTTCGAGTGAACAGGCTTCAAACTTGTCACAATCTTAGTAATTTTTTTCTATCCCTGAGGAATATTTTATTGGCTGGAAAGCAGCCGAAATGTTGCCTTTTCTTTGACTTTACCTAAATGGTAATTCACAGATCCATTGGATTGTTGCCCAGACAATAGAAAATCAAATCAAGAAAAGCTTAAGCCAAGTGATATTCATTTTCATCTTACAGAAATGTAATTAAATACGCAGGTGAAACAGATAAATATTAGGTGGAAAAAAAGCAAACTCCAGGAGCACACATTTTTTTAGCTTAACGGGGGACGTGTTGTTGGCTCACCTTCTCTATTCTATAGGATTCCAACAAATTAAACGTCTCCAACTGGCGAGTTAGTAGTGTTGATGTAATGTTGCTTGTCCCTGGACAGCTGAGCTCAGCAATTCCAGTTCCATGTTTCCTTTCCAAAGGATAGCTAAAGAAACATTCTCTGGATAAGTGTCATATGTTTGCTATGTTTCAAAATATTTAGTTCACATTTTTCTCTATAGATCTATTCATTGTTCCACGATTTCTATAGATTGGACTCGTTTGGGTCCAAGTGTAAATTTAAATTAAAAGGACAATATTCAAAGTAGCCCAGAGTAGTCCAAAGGAGGTTCATGGATCTGATTTTCAAAGAAAAGAACTTTTCCACCGTGTGTGTGTGTGTGTGTGTGTGTGTGTGTGTGTATGTCCATCATTCAGGTTTATTCAATCACTCAATCTATTCTAATCTATTCTTCTTTATTTATTTTCAATACGGAAGGTTTTTTTTTTCCTTTTCCCCTTCTCTTTCTCCTCCTCCTTCTCCTTCACTCCTCACTTCAACTTGTAGAAACAATGCTTTCAACCGATACAAAGGGGCAATTCTTTTACATTTTAAAAAAATGTAACCATAATATACACAACTCTATAACTTTAGTGTCTTGATAATATATCATGGACATTCTTCGAGTTTAGTGGTTAACATCTAGCTCATTATTTTTAATGTCAGTAAAATAGCCTATAGTATGAATATTTCACAATTCTTAACTATTCCTTTGATGGATAATCAGTATGCTTTCAGCTTTACTTTCCACAAACAAGATGGATATTAATATTTTTGCTCATGTCTTCACATATGGGTACCTTTGGTTCTATAGGGTAGATTCCAAAATATAAGACTATAAGAGCAATGGAACAAAGGTTTATCTATGTATCTATATAGATTAATGCATATTAATATTTTTCTATATAGAGGTATAGATGTTGTCATAGTGTTTGCTTCATCTCTATTTAATTCCATCAGCCTAGATTTTCTAATGGAAATTTTTTCTTAACACTCAAAACCAAAAATTATACCTTGCTTTACCAGAATACTTCACCTAGAAAGGGAATGTTCCCCAAATCTAGCCCTTTTTCATTGTTACCGTATTGTTTTAAAGATAATTTCCTACATGTTTTAGCAGCCCATGTTCTGATTTTTTTCTCTCATATTTATGACAGAATAGTGTGTGGGCTTTGTCTACCACAAGAATGAACATATTTGTATACTCGGTTGTATTTGGTAACATCAACAGAATAAAACATTACTAATCATATTCCTTTTTAGACCATTTACTAAGACTCATTTGTTGCTGCAATTTTACACTAAGTCAAATCAATCAACTTTTTTCTTTACTTATTTTCAAATTTGCTTATTTCAAATATGGCATAGTAGATACTATGCCAGCAAGATTTTCCTTGAATTAGTGTTATAATGCACAGTATATATAATGGGTCTGTTCTTCTGAAATAAAGGTGAGAATTTTTTTTTCAACACTTTTGCCTGGAACCAATAGTGTATTGGCTAGTCGCTCAAGTAAATTTGTCTGACATGTGCAGACCTAAAATGTGTCTAGTTGATACAAGAATATTTTTAATAAGAAGAAAATAAAGAAAAATCTTTGGATCTAGAAAAGATCATTGCTTTTTTATTCATCACCAATCAACATATATTATTTCATATAATTCTCTAATTGCCCATGAGGTAAATATTCACAGGTAAGAAATTGAGGCTGAGACACTAAGTAGCCTGCTCAAGGTCTGACAGCAAGTAGGAAAACCCAGATTTTACCCCATTATCTGTCTGATTTTGAGGTGCATATTCTAAACACTAGTATATCCCCAGTTTCCTGCATTACTTGACTTACTGACCATCACTCATTTTTATCCCAACCATTTTTCCTCTCTCAGTTGTAAGTTACATGTCAGTCCCAATCAGCAGTAAACAAAGATATAGAAATGAAGGTAAAGTTCCATTTGTATAGGATTTATACACAACAGGAGTATATGACTTAATGCAAGTTAAGGCCTCTGGTCTACTCGTGGAGGGAGAGAGCAAGCCTCTCTTCTGAGGTTGAAGGTCTCCTAGAATCTCTGGTGGTTGGTGGCAAGACTATTTTCCATGGAACAGTTTTCAGCCTCAGACTTCATCTTTCTGTGACCAAAGATATTTCCACTCTGGTTTGTTAAACCTACTCAGTCAAAGTTAAATCAATGTTATATGACCTGCTGAGTGAACAAACACTTTTCTCCCCTTTTGTTTCTTTAACCCTGAGGCTTATTTGGGAAGCTAACACCATTTTTCTTTGAGATTTCCAAAAGGCACACTGGAAAGTACCTCAAATGTCTCATGCTTAATAAATTCTTCATGGGGGTGGGGAAGTGGAGGCAAGAGTAGTCACATTCCCATCTTGGTTGTATTAAATTAGAATTGTTCTTGAATAATTCGAGCATTGATAATTCTAGAAATTTTTCAACAGTAGAAAATATAAGCAAGATTCACATCATCTTCAGAGGCAACATGTTTTCTTCCATGAACTGTCAGGAAATACAAAGCATTTTGTAGTTTAATATGTAAAACTGTAGAGCGGTTGTTTCATTTTTTGAATACGATGACTATAATGCCATTGTGTATGTAATTTGCAAATTGCCTAATACCATTTTCTCCTTTCTCATAGCATGAGGTATTTTTAATGTATTGATACATATGAAAACACATCCCATTTTAAGAATTAATACAGAAAGAGGCCTAACTTGCAGAAGTTCTGGATGAACTTCCAGACGGATTCCTCTGGGGGTTAGGAGAGGCTCTTTGTCAATGGCAAGAGAATCTTTTTCTCAATTATTTGATTGTCATTCAAGCCTTTCGGGGAGAAAATGAGCACCACACGTGGCGTGTAGTTCTTGTACACAGAGGTTAAGACTGAACTACTACCTGCTGGTCCCTTCACCAGCGTTACAACCCGTTCCTGGCAAGATAGGCCGTTAGCCAAGCCCCAAAGCCAACAAACCCAGACACCTGAAGCTGGCGCTGTGCCAGAGAGAGCGCAACGCCTGCGGCTGGAGGGAAGGGAAGCGGATGAAACCCCAGATGCGCAGCGAGGGTCTTCTCGTCTTAGGAGGGTGGCCCGTGTGCTCAGCTCTTGCGAAGGTCGCTGATGCCCAGCGAAGGACATTCCCACACGTGCACGCACGCAGAGTAACCCGCGCACACTCACACACCCCAGTTTCAGAAGGCACACTACATGGCAACCTCCTTGTCCCATGACTCCCCTATTTGGGGGGCACATTCAGCAAAACAGACCAGCGCTTCCTCCCTTTACTGATCTTCCAAGTTTCCAAACCTGAGACTGGGTGACTCTTGCCTAGGCTCACGGATCGAGCCTTCCCAGTGTTGCACTGAGACCCTAGGGTAGCCCTGGCGTGCCCAAGAGATGCGCAAGCATCTCGTGCCTTCCAAGCTCCCAGCGAGGACAAATGGGGTCCAAATTCTAGTAGAATCTGCGGGTTGCGGGAAGATGGACTCTAGGGCTGCCCGCGAGTGCGGTGGGGGACAATACCTTAGGGCCCCGTGAGCCCTCGCTTTCCCGGGGCACTCTCACCATTTGTAGCCTCTGCCGCGCTTGAACCTCAGGGTGAGCGCAGTCTCCAGGAAGAGCAAGAGGTTGAGCAGCGCGAGCAGCCAGTACCACGACTCCTTCTTCACCTCGGTCACTCGCCAGACCCCGACCAGCGAGTGCAGCACGAACAGCAGCCGAGTGGCCAGGGCGTTGAGGAAGACAAGCCCCTCCATGCTGGCCCGCGCACTCTGCCTACGGCCCCTTGCCTGCGCCCCCAGGACCCTGCCGGGCGCGTCCGGAGCCCACCCGTGGGCAGGAATATGACAAGCACTGAGACTTGCTGCTGCTTGTGGTCCCTTCTCACCCTCAGCGCCCGACGCCGGTAGAGCTGGTGCGCAGCTCGCCCCTCCCCCAAACTTCCTGAGAACTCTTCAAAGAGGGGCGAATCCAAACCCAGCTTTTCCAGACGGCTGGGCTTTCCAGGGAGTGTGTAGCTGCGCTGCCCCGGCTCCTGGGCGTTATTCTCCAGCGCTGCCCACCCCCCTCCCAATCTCGGGGCCAGTCTCCATCCCTGTCCTCTATCCCCGCCCCCGGGCCTCCGTGAGGTCCCCAAGAACTTCCCCATCACGAGGGGGTGGAAAGAGAAGGGAGGAGGACTGAAGGTCAAGGTGCAGCACAGCCAGAAAGGCGGAGGAGGAGCGCATCTCTGGCAGCTCCTCCTTACTTTTCCTCCTTACTTAATTCACTCCCACGTTTCACGCTGTCATGGTGACCCGAAGCCGGGACGCAGGAGGGCCAAAGAATCCAAGCAGTTTTAGAAACCCGGTTACTGCCCAGCTTGAAGAATTAAAACTTCCTAGGATCAGAGGCAGTCAGACCCTCCGGGCTTTCTGTGAGCTTAGCACACCTCCCTGGGCCAGTGGGTAGCCCTGGTCACTTTTACTTCCTTGTTGTGCCATCCCCCACCACACCACACCCCTGTTTTGTTTTGTTTTCTGTTTTGTTTTGTTTTTCCTGAAAAAATATAGGGGTAGCAAGATAAGACTGCAGAGGGGAAAGTGGAGGAGGAGACGACGGATGATAAAGCCAGGAATGCGATTAGAAGGTAAAATGCATGCACTCCCAAATTCAAGGACCTGTGCTCTTGAGATCAACGACCATGAATTAAACTCTCCTTCTTCAAGCATCCAACACAAGAAATGAAGTCAGGGTTTCCCAAAACACCTTCGTCGTTTTTGTTTCCTTGTTTGGTGTCCTACCACCTGTACTACTATTGACTTAACAATTTTCTTTAAATGTCCTCAAATTTTTACTCAAATAAATTTATTTTAAAAAGAAACTTGTATCACTTGTAAATAGAAAGCCTGTAGAGTTGTCTATAGTTGGAAGGTAATTACAAAAATAGCTAAAATATAATAAACTAAGTTATTGAAATCTCTCTAGATATTAATTAGTGCCTTCCAAAGCTTTGTGCCTCAAACTCCCTCTTTCTTTGTTATAAAGGAAGATATAGAATTAATTAGTCATATTACTATAATACCAACCAAGCAGGAATGCTCCCTTGACCACATTAGTAACATTGAAAGAAAAGTGCATAGGGAATATCTTTCTGATTAGGTATAGTCAAGTTAAAATCATGTCATACTTTTCTTAAAATCAAGTTGAAAAACTGCGAGTTAGATGATTAATGCCTCCATTAGGTGAGAAATCTCTGATTGCTCACAAGAAGCTTAGAAGTGATTTCCGATACTGAGATCTGAGAGAACTTTTTTTTCCTCCTGTGGGTCAGCATTCTCCCACATCTTACAGGAAATCCAGCAGTGATTTACCGGTGCTGTTTAGTCTAGTTTCTAGTGTCCTTCAATGTTGACTGATGACACAGTGACCACAGGCTATTCAGTGAAGTGGAAAAGCATAGTGTGGCAGACGAATGCCATGGAAGGAAGCGGTGTGCTGTGGTGGTTAGAGCCCTGTATCCACCAACCAGCTGACTTAGACTACTCACTAAGTCACTTAGTTGTATTGTGCCTTTGTCCTTTTGTAAATTTGGTACTCAATCTATCTACTCACAGGGTCATTGTGGGGATCAAATGAGTTAATCCATATGAAGTGCCTGGCAAGTGATAAATGCTTGGTAGACATCAGCGATTATTGGGAGGACCAAGAAAGTTATGCCAGGGGAGCTGCTCTTCGATGATCTGAGACAAGTAATAACAGGATTGGAGTGGAGGTACATGACATTCCTGTCGAAAAACCCCAGATGAACAGGTCTGGAACTGAACAAGTTGAGTTTATTACTTGTTTAGTGAGGGGGCACACTCCATGGGCCACTGTGGAGCATCTCAGTATGAAAGTGTTAGAAAGGTTAAAAAGCACTGGAGATAGCATTAGACATGATTTGGGCTTGACCTATGTGATTTTGGGGCTTAGGGAAGTGAGGCTTTACTCTAGATGGAATGCTATTAGGAAGTGGGGTTAATTTTATGTTGGGCATGTTGATAAATCTAATATAGAAAGGGATGTTTGTGGTTTGTACAATATTCATGTTCAGATGTAATTTTGGAGAGGTCCTATTTGATCCACCATGATCTCAGAGTGGCCTTACCTGATGTTGTGTAAAACTTGTATGTTCAAGAGGAGGATGCCAATGCCTGGCTAATGATGCCAGACCACTTGCTTGCAGTCAGGAGTTGTTTCTCTCTTTCTCTTTTTTTTTTTTTTTTTTTTGAGACGGAGGAGTCCTGCTCTGTCACACAGACTGGAGTACAATGGCGCGCTCTCAGCTCACTGCAGCCTCCGCCTCCCAAGTTCAAGCGATTTTGTGCCTCAGGCTCCCGGTATTACAGGCACATGCGCCACTAATTTTTATATTCTTAGTAGAGACGGAGTTTCACCATGTTGACCAGGCTGGTCTTGAACTCCTGACCGCAAGTGATCTGTCCACCTCTGCCTCCAAAAATGCTGGGATGACAGGCGTAAGCCACCGCATCCGGCAACTTCTCTCTTTCTCAAGCCTACTAGGAAGGGCTCTCTAGGAGAGCTTTAAAAAAGGGAAGGCAGTCAGTCTGACATCTTCCAATCATTTGTTGTTCCCTATTTTGAAGGTTCAGAAACAAATTAGGTTCTATTGTCTCTGGATCTGATAAACAAAATTGTCATTAAAGAGAATTAAAGGTTATTTCTTCTTAATTTTCTCCTAAGTACATTTTAAAGACTGGAAGCTTTCAGAAGTATCTTAAAACTGTCAGGCAAATAGCCCAATAATCTTTAAACAAAAAGAAAAAAATAAGCAATTTTAAAAATTTACTCTTCTTGAAAAAAAGCAATCTCAGTTGCATGCACCCAGGTCTTGTGGTAGAGGCTGAGGTTGCACTAAAATGTAGCCTGATTGTTCCACTATCCCAGGAAACAGCTAACAACTTCCCTTCTGAATGCAAACGGAACATAATTATCAGGATTTTCTTTCAATTTGGGTGATTCTGGCTACAAGGAAGAGACTTTCTCAATTCGCTCATGTAAAAGGAGTAGTTATTGGAAGGGAATGCATGGTCTAAAAATGGAGATGGACTCTCTTGACTGAAGAATAGGAGGTAGATGAAGACAGGGCTTTGGGAACTGGGAGCCTGAGGACAGCTGTGGACTTGGGTGGCAGCAAGGATCTCAAGGTTGCAGTTTCCAGACCTTTGCACAGCAACTCTCTGACACTGTTGTCTTCCAGCCAGATTTCTCCACACTGAATTCAAATTGCTGAGATAAGGAATTCAACTGACTTCCTTCAACTCTAAGTACCAGGGTCACACTATGGACCGCAGAGCAGGCTACTGACTGAAATCCAGTCGTTGACTATCCCTATGCAAATACCAGTTTAGTGTTGTTTTGTTCATCCTTCAACGTAAGATTCTGGGCAGCAGAGTTTAAGCAGGGGAGGAATGGGCATGGCAGGTACACTGAAACGTGGAGTACCATGCAGCTGTGGGATGACATGCCACATCCTACACCTATGACGCCAAAGATGCCCCTCCCTAATATTATTGAAACATTGTGCATGCAATTATGCACGCAGCTATGGTCTCCAAACAGGGATGCAATACAAAGGCACATCTGCATCCAGAGGCCACCAAAGCTGCAGATTGTTCACAGAAGCTGCAGTCTCCTGGCAATCTTCCTTCCTCCCTTGGCTCTATTTAATCCTATTCAGACATCACTTGTATACATAAATGTGTGTGTGTGTATGTGTGTGTGTAATACAATGCATGAAAAAAAATCATACACTACAGGAAGATGTATCTATTCCCCAGAGGAACCACTCACAATTACCATTTTCAATTTTTTTTTCTGATAGTTACAATTATACATTTAAAATCACACTTTATATTCCTCTATTTCCTGATTTACCAATTTACAGAACTTGATTTTTCAGTTCAAGATTTGGGGAATCCATTACTCCTGCAATACCTTCTTCCTTCCTCATTCCACCTGTACTACTCAAATTTGTTAAAATTGTTGTCTGTAACATTCTATTCTCCAGCTATAATTAAGCCTGTATCCTGTGTCTTCTCAACTGGTTTATTCTAAAAATTGAAAATCAACAAACAATATTTAAAATATATAACACAATATATAATTATTACTCAATATATTTTCACATATTTTCAGAGTCCATTATTTTCTAGAATGCAATGTTACTGATAAGAAGTATGTTTTATGTCTCATTGTCTTCTTCATGTAGATAAGTACTTTTTTAACCTCCAGAAATTTTTAGAATTTTGTTTTACCTTGGAATGTTTATCATTTGACTGCATCTAGTTATTGGACATTTCTTTCATATACCCTGCTCAACACAGTAGTCTTGTGTCTTTCGGTAGAGAGTCAAGTCTTCTTTTATTATGTCTTTGATCTTTTTTTTTCTCCTTCATTGTTTCTGTTTTCTCCTTCTGGAATACCTTATATTTTTCATCTTTGTCTTTTTCATCCATGTTCTTGTAGTTTCTTACCTTTATCTTCTATATGTTTAAGTTAGTCTTTGGATTATTTAATTTTATTGTTGACTTCTATAAGTCATTTTTTTTTGTTGTTGGTCAACTTATTTTGTAATAAGCCTTACTCATTAATGAGATTTATTTTTACAGCAGTTTATTCTTGTCTGGTGGATGCAATACCTTTTTGTCTTCCTGAATTATTTCTGTTTTTACTTGATTGGTTGCTCAGTTCCATCCTTTACATCCAGGGTTTTGTAACATGACGGTTCTCAAATACTCTGATGATCTTTTGTTGTTCATTTATTTTTACAAACCGAGGACTGGGCTGGTTACAGGACATATTTGAAATAGGTGTATGAGTTGCTGTTTATCTATTAAATGGAAGAGCTGGCTGTGGTCCTGGACACTTGGGCAAGAAACACTTGCCAGGTCAGCTTCCCTAACAGGTGCAATGAAGAGGAGCAGGCAGGGGTATCAAGGCAAGGAAGGTTCCCCTGAGAGCTGGTTCTTAGTGCATCTTATTCAGTCCTTGGTAGAGCTGCCTTGATGTCTCTCTTCTACTCCATGCCCTAGTTCTGGCTGCTGTGAAGATCCATATCTACCCATAACAATGCTCCCATTCTACCCACGACCTTACTAGAAGCCTCACAGTCCACCCAACAACTTTTCTTTAAAGAACACCTCTCAGGTTTTAGCTTGGGGGCAAACATCACTAGTGATATCCTCTAAGTAAAGAAGCAGAAATTATCTCTGGACATTTCAATTGTTCTCAATATAGGTGTTGAACAAACACCTCAAACATTACTGCTCTGTTTTCCTCTGCACTGGTTTTTCCAGTGACCCAATCCTGTCTGTATTCTGTCTCCCTGGATTTCCTCAAAAAGGAGGTTCAACCCCTCATGCTTTCTAATACTGCTATTATTGTATCTTTTTGGTTCTGCAAAATCCTTTCTTCCATTTCAAAGATGAAATCTTAATTCCCAGTTCCCAGTTTGAAACAGAAAACTCACAGGTTGCTTTACTGTTCGAAATGTGTGTATTAAACAGGAAAAGAAATTGTAATTATTTCACATTATAATATAACATGAAGGAAAATAGAACTTTATTAAGCTAGTAATAACTATCATAATTACTCATCTTTAGAAACTAATAAAAGTCAATGGTAGTGATCAGTTTTCAGACACTTCAACAGCTAACAAGGAATAGGAATCTAAAGTGCAGGTGGAGGATCTTGATGAGACCACCTTCTTCAAGAGCTGGCTCCACGTCTTACGTGAGAGTTGGAGAGTTACTTAATTTCTTTGAATTTTGGTTCTCATCTATAAAAACAAATAATGCTAGGCCTTCGTGTCTATTATTAGGATTAAATTAACTGATACTTCAAAAGTGCTCAGAAAAATGTCTGGAATAAAGCAGGTACTCAGTAAATATTTGTTGAATAAATAAATAAACATGTAAGTGAGGATTGGGTAAACAACACCCAAAATAATTCCCCAGCTGGGACCATAGCTGAGTATTCTAAGGCCAGCTGCTTGTAAATTATGGGGCTAGTAAATGTCATTTGCCTCACTCCATCACAAAGAAGGGAGAACACTGATCAGTAGAAACATTTGATCATCTTCTGTGATGATCTAAATTTGTTCAAATAAGCCTAAGGTTACAGTTACAGTATGAAGATAACATGAATCACTAAATCATGAACATTCCTAGCCACAGCAGCTCTAGAGTGAGTTGACATGGGAAAGCATTGTGCAATATTGCTTCATTTATGTACAATTTAGAAGAGGTTGTCAGGTGCTACAAAGGAACCAGTAGGGTGGAAGTCCCAACACCTTAGTTCCATTTCAGCCTCAAGATTCCCTTTGTATAATGGAGCTAAGGATACCAGTCTGGTCCATTTCATGATCATTAAAAGAACCACATGAGGTAATGATTATGAAAATGCTTTGTACATTGAGGTCAAGGTTAATGTCACCAGTGATAAGTCATGTTGATAGCATGCGCCTTTGGTATGACGTTATGAAAATGGCACTTTACCTCTGTGATCTTCCTCCCAAAATCTCATAGCCCTTGTTTAACATGAGAAAAACATTACACAAAGACAAATTGAGGGACATTTTGCAGAATAACCTACCAATACTCCTCAAAACCGTCAAAGCCATGAAAAACAAGCAAAGACTGAGAAACTCTCAAAGACCAGAGGAAACTGAGGAGACATGATGACTCAATGTAATGTGGTCTTCTGGATGGGATTCTGGAACACCAGAAGGACATTAGTAACAAAAAATAATGAAATCCGAATAAGACCAAGGGTTTAGTTGGTAGTACTATACCAATGTTGGTTCTGTATTTGTGATAAAAGTTATATGATAATGTAAGATGTTAATAAGAAAAATAAATGAAGGGTATATAGGAACTCTGTACTATTTTTACAAATATTCCATGCAAATCTAACTATTATAAAATTTAAAGGTTTATTTTTTAAAAGTTGATAGGTAAATATAACATTTTATTTGGTTATTTAATTTTATTTCAAAACAGATTATACATTTAAAAATAGACTTCCGAAATGTCAGATAAAGGAATTATGTGACATTTTAAGAATACTTTTCAAGTACCACGATCAATTATCTTTCTGCTACCTTCCATGAAAATTGTCTGTTCTATGATTGTTGTCATCAATAAAAACCATTATCTCAGTGCTAAAAGGTCCACAGAGCTTATCTAGTCCAATCTTCCCACTTTACCTACTGAGGCCCACAAGAGGCAGGTGACTTTTCCAAAGTCGCAATCAATTTCATTTTTAGCAGCTTTCAGAATGTGAAATAAGAGATATTTTTATTATACCCAAAACACTAGAAAAAAATGAGTGTGTGTGTGTTTGCCAGAAAAGCTTCAAATATGAGTGTGTGCGTGTGTGTGTGTGTATGTGTAAAGCTCCAAGGAGTCACCTAACCCAATTATGGGACTGGCCTTAAAGAACCCTTCTTGGAAGAATGACCACTTGTAATTTCTTAAAAAATGAGGGGAGAGTTCACCAAATGGAGGGAAAGGGGGAAAGGGTTCCACGCAAGAGAAGGGATGTCTTGTCCTCCGAGATTGCAGGGCGGAAGGAAGGGTGAGGGTTTAGATAAGGGAATGACTAAAGTGAGACAGGAAAACGATGTAAGTCAGGTCTGATGATCTCAGCCATCATAGTAATAGGATATGAGACCATGTGCTGATAGTGAAGAGTAGGCATTGGGTGGGGAACTGGAGGAGAGTGGTGAGGATTTTAGCTTGTCTTTGAAGATAAAGAGTAAATCTAAGCAAAGGTAAATAAAAAGCTAATGAATAATTCTAAGCTTGTATTAACACCATCATACAGGGATATGCAATTTTCTCTAGCAACCTTCAGATATCCAAGTACAGAGAAAGTGGACTGTGGCATTCATCTAGGATTCAGTTTTCTTGGGCAAGGTTAACAGAGTATGAAGATCTAAAGGAACCAAGGATGTTGATATCAACCATTCTGAGATCAGCTGTAAAGTCTAGGAGGTGTAGGAAAAAAATAAAATGGAGGAAGTCAACTGACTAGAAGAAAATAGAGGCAGCAAGAAATTGGATGTCTCTAGAATGACCAGGGAAGGTAAAATCTCTTAAAAATAAATTTGGTAGAAAAGGATCTCAATTCATGTGCCAAGTATCTGAGTGAATAAAAGGAGATGACTGGAAGGTTAAGAGAGTCATAGGCTATTAAAGAAGATGGCATCAACTTCAAAAGAGGATGACACTTACAAAATGGTAGAAGCTGAACTGGGTGCCAAGAGAATACATCCTAGGATGGTGGAGGTACAGATGTTGACGTGCAGAATTGCAAAGCAGTAAAGGATAAAAGCATGACAAGGAACAATTCACAGTTGCAAAGATATGGAACCAATCTAGGTGTCCACTGACCAATGAGTGGATAAAGTAAATGTGGTATGTATACACCATGGAATACTATGCAGTTATAAAAAAGAACAAAATGATATCTTTTGCAGCAACTTGGATGGAGTTGGAGGCCATTATTCTAAGTGAAATAACTCAGAAATGGAAAATCAAATACTGTATGTTCTCACTTACAAGTGGGAGCTAAGCTGTGGGTATGCAAAGGCATACAGAATGATATAATGGTCTATGGAGACTCAAAGAGGGGAGTGGAGGGGAGTCAAGGGATAAAGAAACTACATATTGGGTATAATGTACTCTACTCAGGTGACAGGTGCACTAAAATCTCAGATTTCACCAGGATACAATCTATCCAAGTAACCAAAAACCACTTATACCCCCAAAGCTATTGAAATAAAAATATTTTTAAAAAAACATTCCAAGGAAAGGAGATACCATGGGAATGCATTTTGTTTGGTGACCAAAAATTGCAAAATGGGAGGAAGGGTTGAAAAAACTCCTCTCTAATATGGCAGGGAGAGTAGCAGCACAAGGTGAGGGCATAGGCCTTAGCATCAGGCTGTCAGTACTATGTCCCTACAGGAAAGAACCTAAACCTTCTATGCATTCCTTTTCTCCTTTGTAACAGCACTACCTAACATACTAGTGTGACACCAAAGAACGTAATGTGCCTGTACCATAGAGAATGAGTACCTATTAAATGAGAGCCAATGGTTTTCTTCCCCCAGCTTTCACTGTGGCTAAAGGCTCTAGATAGTCTTACAAGTCTGTGCAAGACCTGCACACAGTAGACAGAGGGCTAATGACATCCTGGTGCCAGGTGGACAGAGCATCAGCGAGGGTCAGGTGTGACTACAGTCTTTCATAATGTATCAAGTTTGAAATATTCAGATGTCTAATATTTATGCCTACTTTGAAGGACAAAAATGATGGAGGTTAACATCCCCAATCACGACTGCAGACACTAAAGACAATTCCCTTTTTGGCCCTGATTGCTCCCCAGATAGCTAATCTAATTCCTACAACTAAGGCGGAGACACATACACATACCTGGCAGAAAATAAGGAGGGGGAAAGAATTTGAATTGAGTAAGGGACAGGAGCAAAGCGATGAGAAGAGACTGTATACAGTCAAAGTTATCAAGCAAACCCACTTGAATTCCATGCCCCTAGGCTTGGATTGTGTTTATAAGGAAAGGGTCATTCATGAGATCTATGGAGTCTTTAGTTCTCATTATAGCGAACATGTTGGTTATATTTATAAAATACAATCATAACTACATCTGGAACTTCTATGCAGAAATTAAGGTTGACTTACATGCCAGATTGATTTATATTCCCCGATAAGATGTAAAGCAAAGATTTATTTTACTTTGCACTCTTACAGCATGGATTATTATTCATACTTTATTTCACAAATTGGTGGTAACCTAACTGCAGCCAAATCAAGAGTTCACATGCCAAGTTTTGGTCTGAACAAGTTTTGCATCCAATATACACTTGGCCAGAAAAATAAGGAGATAGAATAATAGAAGAGAAAAGAAAGTATTTTATGCACCCTGGAGGTCAAAAACAGATGTGAGTAGGGTCTTTGCGGAGTGTGGCTAGTTGACATCTGGTAATCCCTAATGGATTTCACTGTCCATTTGTAAGTTTCCCCCAATGTTTAATATCAACAGCTATTCAGGAACGTAGTGACTCGCACAAAGAATAAAATTTACAGATATCAAAGACAAAGCCAGAAAATTACTCTGTTCTTGGCATCCATCCTTTCTGGGCAAAGACTACATATTTTCTTTCTGTTGATGCTATGTTTAATAAAGCTATGTGATTGGTTAGATTTCGATTGAGCTGAATGTGTTTTGTTTTGTTTCTTTTTATGACTCAGTGACAAAGGGAAATATAAAACCTTCTGCTTACTTAATCAGAGAACTCTGGTTTCTTCTATGTAATTTGAGCAGGAATTGAAAAAAACCATCCCCAGAAGGACTAATTATGCCCATACTGGTGGGAGGAAGACAAGAAAGGGATGGTGAGGAAGGTAGATAATCTGGCCCATTTTCTTCTCTTAGTGCGTAGACTGTCTGATTTCTTGTTTCCTTTCTAGTCACTCTTTTTTGCAGTGGCAATTCCCACAAACTGCAGAATTTGTAAGAAAATTTACAAAGAGGGGCAGAAATGCCTGTATTTCTGACCATAAAGGTTTCAAATGCCGAGGGACACCCTGGAAATGTTTTGCAAAGTTGATGCAGAAGAGTTATTGCTTCTTATTGCTAACTGCAACAATTAAGATTAAACATAGTTCTCCACACCATCCACACACCAATTAAATTAAAGGTAATCCAGACATTCCTTTGACAGAACAGGCTACCCACAGAATTGCTAACTTAGTAACAAATTTAGAGATTTGTTACTAATCAATGAGGCATCAATTTGTGGACCTACTCAAGTCCATTGGTAGTGGTTATAAAATGCTAATATAATACTAGACATTAGAAGATTTTTTAAAAGACACAGGGTCTCTGTCGCCCAGGCTGGAGTGCAGTGGGGCAATCTTTACTCACTGCAGCTTCAAACTCCTGGCCTCAAGTGATCCTCCCAGCTCAGCCTCCCAAACTGCTGGGATTATAGGCATGAGCCACCAGTACCAGTCTAAACCCTTAACATGCTCAGTGGGAAAGAAATATATCCTTGGTGGATTTCAGATGCCTGTCAGGGAAGTGGGAAGGAAGACTAGCAGCATGTGTGCTACTGAGTTGCCATCTCTGATTTATCCAAAGGAGTGTGTCATCAAAAGATGTTTCCTAAGGTTTAGGAATTTTCCATTCAAGATGAACGTACATAGCAGCAAATGCATGTGTATATTATGCAGTATTAGTGAGAAACTCAATCACATGATGGTGCTTTGTATCTTTACTGGAACTTTTACATGTGCCATGTCATGAGATGCTAAAATGGCTCCTTGAAATAGAAAGAGGATATACTTTTATCCCCATTTTACAAATGAGGAACTGAATTTTGGAGCAAATAAGTGATTCACCCGAGGTCATGCAGCTAGTATGTTAGAGAATTTAGGAAATATTTCATAGTCACTTGGATATTTTGTAATCACTCAAATTTCTGACTCAAATTAAGAGTCAGAAAACTGTGGGAACTATGGCTGAGATTTTCTGATTCCCACATTTTGCAACAATAAAATATAAACATGACTAACCAGAATACATTTACAATACACATGACTAAATGACAACATGTGGGAGATAACTGGCCTTTGAAATGCATGTCTGTATTAATCAGAGTTCTCCAGAGAAACAGAATTAATAGGATTTTACAAACCTGCAGAGCCTATATCCCAGCTTGAAACTGAAGGCTGTAAGGCTGCTATAGTACCAGAAAGAGCCAGTATCTCAGAGTTCAAAGGCCATCAGGCAGAGGAAAAAAGAATACACACACACACACACACACACACACACACACACACACACACACACACACACAAAGTTGATGTTTCAGTTCAAAGGCTGTCAGGCAAGATAAATCTCTTACTTGGAGGAGGGTCACCCTTTTGCTCTACATAGATCTTTAACTGGTTTGGTAAAACCCACCCACATTACGGAGGGCCATCAGTTTTACTCAGTCTACCAATTCAATTATTAATCCCATTCGAAAACACCTTCACAAAAATATCCAGTTTGACCAAATATCTGGGTATCTCATGGTCCGGTCAAGCTGGCACAAAATTAACCATCATAAGCCCACCCTTGTCAACTTGGCACTGTACATGTCTCTGTAAAACACATGTAATGTCCAAATAAGGATAATAACAAGATCGTACTTCTACCACATTATACAGCTATCCTGCATACAAGCATAACTGCACTAACCCTTTCCCCAGAAGAGGATGCAAACTCCTTGTATGATGGACTCTTCTCCTTAAAGTCTCATAACTTAAGTAAGTATGTGGGAAGAATGTTATGAAGTAAACTGTGTCTCCCCTCCGCCATCTATATATTCAAACCTTATCCCACAACATGACTGTATTTGGAGACAGGGCTTTCCGTAGGGTAATTAGTTTGAAATGAGGTCATAAGGGTGAAGCCCTAATCCAATCAGACTGTTTTCATAGAAAGAGGAAGAGACACTAGAGGTCTCTCTCTCCCTGCTCACACAGAGGAAAGGCCACGCAGGTCCACAGCAAGAAGGCAGCCCTCCGCAAGCAAGAACGAGAGGCCTTACCAGAAAACTACCCTGCTGGCTCTTGATCTTGAGGCTTCCAGCCTCCAGAACTGTGAGAAAATAAATGTCTATGTTTTAAGCCACCCAGTCTGTGGTACCTTGTTATGGCAGCCCAAGTTGTGTAATATGACGACTAAAGCTCTACCTGGGGTATTTCTCACTGTCACAGAAGAGGGAATTTATTTAAAATGTATCAGTCCAATTATTGTGTGCATGTCCTAAACCTTTCTGTTTATTTTCCAGGCTGGACAGAGGCCTCCAATGGGGCTCTTTTTCAGAAGACATATGTTCTTGGGTATTTTGAGGGCTGGATTATAAATTCCTTTATGTCTTAGGGGAAGATTTCATCATGCTGTTTTAAAAGCTGCATGACGAGCCTGTCAATAGCAGGCAGATGTCTGGAACAAAGAATAAACAATCAACAAATTTTCACTGAGTGTCTACCATATGCTGAACCTCGGAGATACAATGTGGGTAAAGGCATAGGCTGTCCTTCCCTTTAAGTAGTACTCTAGTGAGGGACCTAGGTGGTAAGATAGGGATTGGGTGTTGATTCATCTGAACATTTAACGTTGTTATAATAAAGAAATTGACTTTTAGAAGCTCATTTGGAGATTCTAGTAGAAAGCACAGCTACACATATAGCCTTAACCTGGAAGATAATGCTCTCTGACTAGCAAAGGTGTTCCCTTTTTCATTTGTCACCTTTGGCTATAAGCAGGAGTAGCAGATACCATGGCCTGGTTATACTACCATCTCAACATCAGGCTACCAGTTGGGTTATAGAAGACTTGGTTTAGGTCCAGGGGATTTGCAATCAACCAATGAAGAGCTAAACCAGAATTACAAAGACAATGTCTGGTGTGTGTGTGTGTGTGTGTGTGTGTGTGTTTTAATTTATACTACACAACCAAATTTCAGAAGCCTAATTTGTTGCAAGGCCTCTATGTTTGTAACAAGGTGGTTTTCATTCTTTCAGTAACACTAATTTTTATTTTTACAAAGTTGAAGAGGATTCTTGAAATATTTTCAAGTGTAATATAATATTTTCATGTGTGTTAATATAACACCTTTATGCTGTAAGTCCAAAAGAAAAGTCAAACAAAAGGTGGTCTGTAGCAACACTAAGGTGTTTCCATTTTTCACTGCTCTGCATTCACAGACTTTGGAGATGACCTATGAAGCTATAAATAAAAGCAAAACAATTTTTCTCTAAAACAATTTCCAAACTTTTCAAAAGGTGCAATGTTAGATTCATTTAATAGATTGCTACAGGCTTTCCTTGGGGAAACTCAGTTTTTTCCCCCCTTTTCTGAATCAAAAGTTGATAATGCAGAAATATTGCACAAATATCATGACAATATCTTTTCTTTTCTTTTTATTGAACAATAGTTGTGATTTGAAGAGTAACTTTCTTCAGTAAATTGTGGAGACTTCACAGAAATGGTTAAAACTATTTGAAGTCCACAAATTACCTAATGGAACAGCTAAGCTTTATGCCTTTAAATTTTTGTATATATATTTTATATTTTCTTTGAAGTCTCTGGTACAGAATTTTTCAGCTCGTAATATTTTGTATTGAGCATGAAATTGACTATTGTTCTTACTGCTTCGTCTTTTCAAAGCCCCCAATGTAGGGGAAAAAAACGAATTTTTTTACAAGCCCCAAATCCAAGAACTATACCAATGCTGCCTTTGTTTCCCACAGAGCCGTTAAAAAATATATATCAACATGGCTTCTACCATATTACTAAATTCTATCAAGTTGGTACCCTTCTAACAACAATAACAACAACAGATTCCCAAAGTCATAAGGAGTGAGGAATGGTGAATGGAAACAGTAGGGAGGGAGTTACCAGAGTTACCAGACAGTGTCACTTTTTTTTTAGACGGAGTCTCAGTCTGTCTCTCAGACTGGAGCGCAGTGGTGCAAATCTCGGCTCACTGCAACCTTCACCTCCCAGGTTCAAGTGATTCTACAGCCTCAGCCTACCGAGTAGAGTAGCTGGGATGACAGCTACGTGTCACCATGTCCGGCTACTTTTTGTGTTTTTAGTAGAGATGGGGTTTCACCATGTTGGCCAGGCTGGTCGCAAATTCCTGACCTCAGGCGATCTGCCACCTCAGCCTCCCAAAGTGCTGGGATTACAGGTGTGAGCCACCACGCTCGTCCCAGTGCTACTTTTTAAGACAGGTTCAACAAGCTTTAAAACTGAGTTGACAATTTAGTCACAGGTAAAAATATACTGCATGCAATTAGCTAAAAATTTCTTACAATAAATGAAATCTTGGTATGGCAGACCACGAAAGCCTACCAGGGCACACTGAGGTATGAGTTGAGGTTTGGACATTCTAGCGTGGACGGCTCCCTTCCCCCACACTTCAAACTCCTCTACCTCCTGCCTCCCAAACACAAACTCCCAATCCCACCCTAAATGGACCTATTGAAACTTGCTCTGTTGCCCTCAAAAAGTAAGAGGCTATTTGTTCTTCCCTAAGCACCCTACTCCTGCACATTCTGAACTAATAGACTCAGCCATGCCCCAGGTTTCTGTAGGTTCCGTAAACCTCAAAGAGCCTGAATTCCACATGCAGCAGGAATTTAGACCAATGAGGGACAAAGGTAAAAGTTCCTTTTGGAGGAACACTGAAGAAGAGAAATCAGTCACTTACTAAAACTGATGAAAATTCTGGCTCTCAGGCGAGGGAAGAGGGGTCCTGTGCACTCTGTGAGGCTGTTTGTAACCCTCCAGAGTCACCTGTGTGCTTTGAGTAAATAGTAAAACTAGTTATCACTAGGAAACCGGGCCACTGCGTCATGGGACATCGGCCTTAAGGGTGGGATGTGGGCCGGGCACAGTGACTCATGCCTGTAATCCCAGCACTTTGGGAAGCCGAGGTGGACAGATTACCTGAGGTCAGGAGTTCGAGACCAGCCTGGCCAAGATGGTGCCACTGAATCGTTGGGATAATTTTTTTAAAGTAAGATTGCCAGTAATAGTGTAAATGAGTATGTGATTTTTCTAAATATTGCCAAATTCCTTTTCCTATAGGTTGTACTATTTATTTTGCATTTCTACCAGCAATATGTAAGAATGGCTGTTTCCCACCCCATCACTAGCGTCATCCACAGAGTATGCACTGACATTGGCATTTTGCCAACCTGATGATGAGAAATGCTATCTCAGTATAGTTTAATTTCACTTTTCCTTTTGTAATTAATTGAGCATTTTTATATTTATATTCCCCTATAGAAAATATAAAATTTAACTCTTAAAAATTCAGCTTACCTGATATCAACATTATCGAAATATATCAAACTACCTGTGTAAACCTAGAGTAAATGGCTATTTTTGTGTCCTAGCTACAGGGAGCAAACTATGGAATCCTTCCCCCACTCTTTGCAGCAATGACCCTTTAAGTCCTAGCTTGTCTCAACTTCATGATATCCATACCACACAAGGGAATGAATTTTTCCCCTAAAGATTATATAGATTACATTTTTCCAAATGATATCTTCTTCAGTTCCCTCCTAATGTACTGTGTTTCTTAATTTAATAACACACATTTACTGAGTTTCTACTATGTACCTGCACAACATAGATCCCATAATAACCAATGAGAGTCAGTCTTTTTCTAGGCTGCTGGTACCATCAATGCATTGCAAAATTCCAGAAATTCCTGGTCACTCACAATTCCCAAGCCCCTAGTAAAACTATTTTAATTCTATGTTTTTCCTCTACCCAATACCAACATTTTGCATAATTGGGATGTGGAAAACCTCTCCACTCTGGAGTAGGCTTTGAGTTTAGAAAAGAAAGCAGGGTGGAAGAGAAGTTGTTCTTCAACAACAAGATTAACTAAAAAAACAAGGGTCCTGAGGAGTCCTGGGCTTTGGGGTCAACGTGATTTATCATTCAGGGCTCTGACTAAGACACAAGAGTTGAGCAGCAGGCAACTTTTGAACCTCTACAACTTACTGAATGTTAGTCTCTTCATTAAAGTATAGTCTAAATTTTATTCTCTTCATTCAAGTATAATTCTTTCATTTGCAATGAGTCCAAGAGAAAAGATAGGTTAAAATATTTAAGACTATTAAGTAGGTACTAAATATTATAAAGTCTTGACCAAAAAAAGTGCTTATCTTGAATAAACAATAGCAAATGACTCAAATGACAGAGATGATTTGTGAAACTGCTGTTAGACTGTATTTCAGAGCTGACTAAGCTTGTTTTTTCTTATAGCCCCCACATCCATGCCATTAGCAAATTCTACTTTCAAAATATATCTTCAATTCTAAGCATTCTCATTACCCCACTGTTACCCCTCTAATTCAGGCCTCATCTAGTCTATAACTACAGCCTTCTAACTTGTCTCTACTTATGAGTTTATCCCTACTTTGGCCTTCAGTTATACCTCAGTTACCCATACGGCAGCCAGTGATGATTTAAAATTGTGACACAGCTCCTGCCACTGATCCTTCAAACCCTCTATTGGCTCACAATCACACCCAGTTTAAATCCAAATCCCTTTCATGGCCTGAAAGCTTCCACTTGATCATGATCCAGCCTCTCACCTCCTCTCTGACCTGGCCTCCTCTCACTTTCTGTCTTGCTCATTCTGCATGGCCAGAAGTCTTCTCACACTTCCTCATAAAATCCAAGCATGATCCTGGATCAAGGCCTTAGCACTTCCTCTTCCTCTGCTTGGAACTCTTGGCTCATAACTCCCCGTGACTTCGTTCAAGGTTCTGCTCAAACACCTCATTAGTAAGGACTTCCGTGACTAAAATAGCACTTCGGTCACTATCTGCTTACCATGATTTATTTTTCTTCATAATATTATTTTCAATACCTGGCACAGTTTATACTTATTTGTTCATTGTCTGTCTCCTCCTACAAGAATGTAAACTCCAGCAGAGTAGAGACTTTGTTTTGTTCACAGATGGATCTGCAGGGCTTGGAATTGTGAACGAACAGTTATTACAGTGGTCTGTTCCCAGGAGAGGCATATGAAATAAAATTGTGAAGTGGGATATTGCTTTATTGACAGCTGTTTGGACTGTGAAAACTCCTTGTCACCACCAGGTTACAAAGTCTCTCGTAACAAAGATAGGGAGGTAGGCTGGAGAGAGGTGGGGACAAAAAAAAAGAAGAAGAAGAGTTGGGGTGTTCCTAATATGGCCCAAGGGAGAAAAAATGGTGGTTTGCATAAGGGTCTGGCAGCCCAAATGGAGAGAACCAGCAGGGCTTGGTAATGGTTTGAATGTGGGAAATGAACGAAAAAAAAGAAAAGCATAAAAATGGTCCTTGATAATTTTTTCACATGAGCAGTTGAGTGTATACTGGTGCCTTTTCATGAGATGGAGAAGGGTGAAGAAAGAATGAGATGTGTGTGTTTATTTGGAGAATGGGGATTGGTAATAGTACAAGTTGTGCCAATCCCCCACCTCCACAAATAAACAATGTGCATGCACATGCACACACCTATTTCCCACACTTCTCTGCTCTGCTTTATGGCTGGGGTGTGCTCTTTTCATCTGATTTCAAATGGCATAAGGCAATATGAGGTACCAGCAAGAGGCTGAATAAGAAACAAGTAGGAGAATTTATTCCTTTAGACCCCTCCCTGTCTCACTCCAGTTCTGCCAGTCACTGCATTCTGGGATTACTATTTCAATTGGATGGACCTTGTTCTATGACTCCAGGCTTTCTCTGGGTTCCTTTTGCTTGTCCCTACAGGATTAAAGAAGATAACAGCTTCCCAATGTTGCAAATCCCGGGATGCCTTAACACCTTGTATTGGCTTCTGTAGTTCTGCCCACACCTTGGTAAACTCTACCTCATTGAACTTTCTTTTTTTCCATTGCCCAGGCTGGAGTACAGTGGCATGATCTCAACTCACTGCAATCTCCATCTCCCAGGTTCAAGCAATTCTCCTGCCGCAGCCTCCCCAGTACCTGAGATTACAGGCACGTGCCACCATGCCCGGTTAATTTTTGTATTTTTAGTACAGAAGGGTTTTTGCCATGTTGGCCAGGCTGGTCTCGAACTCCTAACTTCAAGTGATCTGCCTGCCTCAGCCTCTCAAAGTGCTGGGATTATAGGCATGAGCCACCACTCCTGGCTCTCATTAAACTTTCAGTTAAACCTTTTGAGTATGCCAGCTGTCCCATGCTGAGACCCTGATTGTAACAAGAGCCAAGTTCATGTTGCTCTGACTATTAGACATCCAAGTGAAGATATACATAGGCAAGCAGAAATGAGTTGGGAGAGACCCTAAGGCTGGGGAAGTCTGGGATACAGAAAAGGTAAGAGTCTTCAGCAAATAAAGTTGGAGTGGAGGCGTGTACCTGTAGTCCCAGCTACAAGGGAGGCTGAGGTGGGAAGATCACCTGAGCCCGGGAGTTCAAGGCTGCAGTGAGCTGTGATCATGCCACTGCACTCCAACCTGGGTGACAGACCAAGACCCTGTCTCTAAAACAAAAACAAAAACAAAAACAAAAAACAAAACAAAACAAAAACCAAACAAAAACAAAACAAAAAAAAAGACTTTTTACCATATAAGTGCAAAAGGAAATAGTTATCACCTTTTGCTCTCCAGGAAAGCAACTGTCTCCTCTGTTGACCAGGCTACCTTGCTGAATGGTAAGATGGGAATCTTATTAGATTCAAGGAAGGCCTGGACTACTTCATCCTCGTATTCAGGAAGCCTGACATTCAGTACTAAAACCTGAAACAGTTACCCTCCTTCCTTTAAGAGTCTAGCAAGACTAATCTCCCCATGCCTCACATCGCTGTTTACCTTGGTTAATAACAGAGGCCCAAACGTCTCAGGCATCCATTTTCTTCGGGACTCTCATTTTCCTACTGTTGTGTATATCCCTATCATATGATTTGATACTTCCCTCCCTTTCAAACTTTTACTTTCAAGCAATTTTAGTTTCTAAATGATAAATTACTTACTCTATGACCATAACGAACTTCTCAAAAAATGGTTAACAGTTAGCCAAGAAGAGAACAAAATTAATTCACTTCAGCCATTTATTCACAATTACAACAGCCACAATGCACTTCATCACTGAACAAACTCCATGATAGACATTTGGCCACCGGGACAAGGAGCCAGATTAGACTGATCATTTTTTTTACTATTTTGGGTTTGCACTGACATACATGGCCATAAACAGTTAATTGGAGCTATAAATACTTCCAGCTAAGTTTAATTAGTTTTCTGTACAAAATCCCAGGTTATAATAACTGTGGTGATAACTCTGGACAAAATTTTAAAATTCCATAGGAAGTTTGTTTTAAAAATTGACCTAGAATATGCTCTGAGAGAAAAAAGAGAGAGAAAAAAAGAAATTGAATAAAGGAGCAAGAAATCAGAGTATGAAAAGATTAGTTACTCTGTAAAAAGCCAATATGATTGTAGAGGTATTAAAATCCCTGTAGGAGATTTACAGAGAAGTCTGCCCTGGATTAGAATTTGATATCAAATAACTTAACTGAAGTCATACAATTTCTGTGCCATTTGTAGTTGAGTTAATAGCATATGTTCCTGGAGGATTACAGCCAATGATTAAGGAAATTAGGTTTTGTTTGAATTTAATTTAGTTATATAAAACTGCTACTATAATTTACAGCTTTGATATTTAATATTTAATAACCCAGATCTTAGAAGAATACTAGATATAGCTGTGTCATTATGCTTTGAAATATTATTCCCATAAGTCATTTATATTTGCTGGCTGATAAGGATGTTCATCAACTAGATGGACTCAACATGAGTCCACTGATAAAGCCAATGCAGTTTTACAGTTTGCTGAGTCCCTTGTATGTTTCCACTCCATTTCCCACACCCGTAACTTACTGAATCATAAATTATCTGGCCAGTCAATTGTCATAATAAAGAAGCATTACAGCCTTTTCTTCAACAGCCAGCTGTGGGAATGACTCAACTCTGCTTTCCTCTCACATTTTATGTATCTGTGGCATTTAGTCATTAAAAATCATAGTAATTTCTCCGTAAATATTGCTCCATCAATATTTTTTCTTGTTTTCCTTTTGTTGCATTGCTTCTTTTTTCCCTATTCATCTCTTTGACTTTTTATTTCTCTTTTCCCATCATTTTTCTGAGGAAAAATGATAAATAGTAATGACTCCAATTTTTCTTTCCTAAGTATATATAGAGACAGATTTGAGTTTTCTTTTTCTCTGATTTATAAAAATTAATCCTAATTTATGATTCTATAGATTGGCATTTGTTTCCAAACATTCATATTTTTTCTCTCATATAAGAATATTTAAACTATTTAAACTCCTTTTATCTTTTAGTGTTTCTGACTTAAACTTTTTATCTCCTTTATTTACATGTCTTACTGCTTTTACAGCTAACAGGAATCCTTCCAGCCTGCTATTCTCTCTAATTTTATTCCTCTCACTTGCTTTTACTTCCTAGTTTAGGCTTCCTTCAAAGACAGGTCAAGTCAGCCCTTACATATCAATTAAAAAATGAGACAGAAAATTTAAGAACAAAAAAATGGTGAGTTCATAAGCTACAATTTATAATCCCAAAGATTTTAGAGTCTATACAGAGGGTTTAGGTGAGAATGCCCATTTTTAAAATTTATTTTTTATACTTACATATATATGTATATAGATGTCAAATATTAAACGTTGACCAGTACTTAAATATGCAAGTTGAATACTCAAAGAATGTTTGAAGAGAATGAAGAAATTCATTAATACATCTTAGAAACAAGTTTCCTTTGTGCTTTACTGCCCACTTTCCAACTTGGATTCCAACTTGGAGAACATTTTGTAATAATAACAATAATAAATGTTAATAAAATGTTAAATGTTAATAACAAAATGTTATTACTAATATTATTTTTTTAAAAGTATAGTGGTGTGCCTAGGTGGCAATCTTGACTTCACCATTTTATAGCTGTGTGACTGAATAATTTACTTAACCTCTCTGTGCCTCAGTTTTCAAATTTGTAAAATGGGGATAACAACAGTACTCTGTGGACAACGTTCTTATGTTAATTTATGTAAAATGCCTAGAATGATGCCTCATCCACAGTAAAATCTCAATAACTGTTCAATATTGTTATTATCTGTATTATTATTTTTGTTACTATGAAATAAAGCACCAATTAAAAGGAAATAGCAGACCAATGTAAACGCTAAGAAGCAAACAAGCACCACGGCAGTAACTGGAAAGTATTTACAAAGTCTATGATTTTTGGCATGTATGTTGCATAATTTTGGAGGTAAAAATTCTTTGGTATTGTTTGGAGTAGCCACAACACATTTTGAAGTGACCAATACAGTATCAACAATCACTAGTTCAAAAGTTACCCATGTGAGTAGTTGAAAGAAAAGTCTACATCAAACATATTTGAGAAGCAAAGTCCATTTGTTATCTGAATATAATGAGCTGCTTCAAATCATGTAAAGCTTGAAGCTCTGGTGGATATTAAAAATTCCATCTCAAAAACTACAGAAATAGTATGGTTGCACTAATCTAAAAAAAAAATCACGCCATAAAGCAGCATCCAGAACTGGATAAAGAGATTTCATATCTAAAAATAGAATCTCCTAATTTATTTGAAGAGAATTTCACTGAGTGCAGGCTGTATAGAAGACACCGATGTCCACCCTGTGAGGAAGTTAAGAACAGAAGACTGTGTAACAGAAGCAATGGTAATCCTTAATATTGAATACAAATGAAAGGAAGGAGAGAATTTGCTATGTTTCAATGAATCATAAAATAAACCAGAAGACACCAAGAAAGAGAAAAAATTCAAAATGTCCAAGAAAAGAAACAAGATCTATTTCCTGTACTATGTTTTCATTTATTCACAAACCAGATACCACATAATGTATACTGGAAAGGGGTAAAAATATACATAATGACTAATACCAAATAAAACATCTTCCACTAAAGGAAATACAAGCAGAATCTGCAGGATATAGACATACTGCAGCAGGGACAATAAGAAATGTGACTTTACGCCAGGCACAGTGACTCATACCTACAATCCTAGCACTTTAGGAGGCCAAATGGGGAGAGTCAGTTGAGCCCAGGAGTTTAAGACCAGCCAGAGCAGCATGGCAAGACCCCAATTCTACAAAAATTTTAAAATTAGCTGGGCATGGTGGCGCACACCTGTAGTCCCAGCCACTCAGGAGGCTAAGGTGGGAGGATCACTTGAGCCTAGAGCTTGGGGCTGCAGTGAGCACTCCAGGATGGGTGACAAAGTGAGATCCTGTCTCAAGAAACAAGGAAGGAAGGGACGGAGGAAGGAAGGGAGAAAGGGAGGGAGGGAGGGAGGCTGAAGTGGCTAATGATGAGCATTCCTGGGAACAAGATTGTTTGTGATACAAAGCAATAGAAGCATAGTCAAATTCAGGTCTATTACAAAGTTATTTTCAATTACCTAAAACATTTTAAATACCCAGATAGTTATGACTTAGGAATACCAGTATTTGAGGATCAGAAAATTTGAGTGTGTGTCACATCTTTGCCAATTACTAGCTCCATGATCTTAAGCAATCATTAAACTTGCTGAACTCATTCTTTCCATACGGAAAATAGAGACAATAGTGTTTACATACTATACCTTATAAGGGTTTAATAATAGTTCAATTAAATGATACTTTGAAACATGAAGCACTGCTGGAATGTAAACCATTAATGGAATTCCGCTCTTCTTAATTTTTCCATTGGTGAAGATGTTACTATTTTTTCATATTATTTATGATATATAAACTAATTGTTAAGTCTAAATCTCTGTTCAATATATGAAAAAACATATAACTCTCACACTGGTCCCAGCTATAGCCTCTGGTACATCATATAATTAAATTTATCTACCAACCAATGCTATTTTTTAAATATTTAATGATAGCTACCATAATACCCTTTTTCCATCTGTATATTACAGAAGTTCAAAGGTTGGTTAATGTACTGGTGTAATGACATCAAGCTCTGATTGTGCCTGGTTCCTTTATTTACTCAAAATACAATGCAGTTGCTAAGGCTTGGAAATCCTCGTCCTTTTTCTCTAGATTCTCTCGAGTTTGTTAATATTTTTCTTAAAAGTTGCTGCCTGCACCTGTGACATACTCTTGCTTACCCAGGACATATGCATCACCACCCTATTTATCTCTTCTCTTTGCCAACAGAAGTCTATTGTTTTCAGATATTGGGAAGTATTTTGCTTAAGAAAGTCAGCCCTGTCCCTGGACCCAAGAGGTGAGTGTTGATTAGTTTAAACCAATCACAACAAGTCTATTACTCTGCCATTGTCATGGCCACATGGTGCAGCCTTGACCTCTGAGATACAGAGGGAAGTCTTCTGGCAGGGTTTGTAGAAATGATTTAACTCTTTATAAGACTCCAAACGTGGATTCACTCATTCCTGCCACTGGAATACTTACTTCCGAAATCGTAATGTTTGGAAGGGCTGCAGACAACTTGAGATGATGTTAGGAGGAAACTCAAGATTATTGCAGAACTGCCAATCCAGAGTCCCTTCATCATTAACCCACTGAATTAACAAAATGTTAACTTTTCCTTTTTCCAGACATTTGTATGTGAGATAATAGATTTTAGTTATTGTTTTACTCCCATTTCGATGTGTAGAAGAGTCTGTTGATGCACCAACACGTGCTCTTTGCCTCCCTGAGATGATCTGCTGCTGCAATAGTTTCTAGCACTCTGACAGTTTCCCACCTCAAGCACCTGCACCTCTTCTTCTCATCCTGAGGTTGCAATGCCAAAGTGGAGGAGGGGTTTAAGCTTCTTCCCCCTTATCCCCAATCAATAAAGAAGGAGATTTGGTGGAGTTGGAGGGTTCAGCCTTCCCACACCTGGCGGGACATTTCCGAAGTGAGTTTTCTCAGAGGATTCCAAAGGAGTCCCAGTTGCCTACAGTTGAAACTTCATATTAATATGCCATCTACTGGCTCTTTTACCTTCCTTTTCTTACTTTTATGTTTCCTACAAATGTGCTCTACTTGACTTTGGGATCACCTCCTAAATAAGCTAATCACCTCCTAAATTTAGCTAATTACATAAGCTAAAACCTTGTCTCAGGGTCTGCTTTTGAGGAGCCCAACTCAATATGAATTGAGAATTCTGTTACTTGCAGTTGAAAGCATTCTAATGCAAATCCGATAGAGCAGCACTGTTCAGTAGAACTTTCTGTGACAATGGAAATGTTCCATATCTGTAGTGGTCATCATGGGAGGTAGCCATGAGCCCCGTGTGGCTGCTAGAACACATGAAATGTGGCTAGTATGACTGAGGAACTGAATCTTTCCTTTCCTTTTAATAAATTTAAATGACCACATGTGGCTAATGGCTACTATATTGGACAGCATGGCTCTAGATGCATTTCAGGGAGTATAGAATGAATGAAGCAATTACATCCTTGCCTTAGACATCAGAATTATATTCCACAACCATATATTTTGCACAATAAAGAATTAGGCTAGGCCAGACTCTGTGAAGAATACAAAGATGAAAAAAATAAACAGCTCCTGCCTTCCAAAACTCAGTATATTCAGGGAGGCATACATACAAGTATATACATACACAGGATACACATTGCAAGAGTGGCATAAACAAAGCACATTTGGAAATAAGAGGATGCACAATTGATTTCTACTGTGGGAATCCAAGAATTCTTCACTGAGGTAGCAATTGAGATTGGTCTTGAAAATGAATAGAATGTCTTTGGGGAGGGACAAATGGAAAATTACATTTATAACAAAGAAAAGAGACACATGGAAGCAATATAAACAAGAGATATGAGAAGGCAAGCAATATGGTAAATCTGGGCTACAGACCAAGACTCTAGGTGAGGTCCAGAATATGCAGAGCTTTGAATTCCATGTGAGCACACTTAGATTTTTTTTTCTATGAGAAGTAGTCATCAAAATATTTGAACTTGGGTGTTGATGATGGTATTGTCAGTGACATAACCGGTTACAGATGGAAACAATTAGAGACATGGAAATCAGGAGTTTACAGCATTACTCCATATAAGAAATAATATTGATGTTACTTTGGCTTATAGCATCAAGAATAAAAATGAGAAGGAGTTTCAAACCCATCCCATAGGTAGGCGTGGCAAGTCCTGACCACAAACTAAAAGTAAGCTATGAGAAAGAGTTGGAGATGGCCCTGAAGAGAACATATGAAACAAGCATGTTTGAGGGGGGAAAATAATGAGCCTATCGAGATGAAAGGGATGCTCAGGAGACATCTGCACATACAAATGTTGGGTTTGATGGTCAGCTATGTCAAAAGATGCAGAGTTTAAGGAGGAAGAAGAATGAGAGGAAGCTCTTGAAGTTCACTCATAGCTCAAGGAGGATGAAAGGGTTTGGAAAAACCAAAGGGAAACAAAGGAATAGATGATGTATCTTTCTAAGAACCACATTATACTTTCACTAATAATGAGTAAAGTATTGTTATTTGTTTCTGCTACAGTGTCTTGTTGACTTGAATGCATGATTCCCATCTACTGAGGCTCTGTTTATCTATTACTCATTGCACAGAAAATTTAATCAATTTTTCTGATTGTTTTCTTTTGTATTTTTAGCCTAAGGAAGTTATTTAAAATATACTGAATAGAAGGGAAAGCTAATCATTTTCCTGGAAAAGCAAGCAAGATTGTAAAAATGGTGACATGGATGCTGTGGTGCACTGCCCATATCCCTATTCAAGATCAGGGCACTCATTTCCAGAGACAGAGTATTGGCTACTGACAGCTTGTAGCTGAGTCCTTCTCCAGAAACTGCCCTTGGCCTTGCCCACTACACCTTCTTGGAGGTAGCTTGTGTCCATTAACAGGTTGCTGTAGCTCTTTTGTTTAATTTCAGTCAATTCAGAAGAACAATCCTAGCCTCAGAGCTCCCTATGGAATCAACTGAAGCCTCCGTTGCAACTCCATCACAGTTTACTTCTCCCTTTGCATTCTTTCTTCTCTTACAGGTGTTATTCCCATGAGATTCCCAAATAAACTTCCTGCATGCAAATCTCCATCTCAGCATCTGTTTCCCTGAGGAGGAACCAACCTAAGATGAATTGCAAATTAAAATCTCAGTGGGTACTTTTTAACTTAACAAAACCACTTTAGACATCATTTAAAGCATCAGGATTCTCTTTACATTCGAAAAAGAAGATTAATGAGGATGACTTTTTTAACATTCTATTAATTTAATCAGCATGGCACTAGTACAATAATGAAGAGACAAATGAATAGATGAGAATAGATATCTTAGAAATAGATCCTACAATATACAAGAATGTATTATATTATCAAGGCCATTGACATCACAAAATATGATAAAGATTAATGGCATAACAAATCAAAGAGGAAGGGAAAGATTATTCAATAAATGGTTCTGGGACAACAGGATGAAAAAAATAAATTTAATCCTTATATTGTATACTGAAATAAGTCCCAAATGTATTGAAAATATGATCATAGTTCAATTTTACTAATAATCAAAGAAGCAAATTTGGGCATCAATGAGATACTACCTGTTGCTTGTCATATTGTTGGAAAAGAGTATCTTCACATTTGTTGATGGAATATAAATTGTTATAGTTTCTGAAGCACAATCTGACACTCACTATGCAAATTTGAAATGTGTATGTCTTTGACTACTTGAATATATATAATATTAATAATATATGTATATATAATACATTTCACAAACCTTAAGAGTTTTTACAAATTTATATACTCATGTACATGTAAAAATAAGTGTCATCATTTCTGTAACCATCAGTCTGTGGGGCTCAGAAAATGACACCCTATAAGTATGGCACTTTGACATGCTGAGTACTTTGAACTGAAGAACACTGGAAGGGCTTCAAAAGCAAGTTCTCTCTGACCTTCTCTTGCCCTCCTGTCTCCAACTCCTTTCTCCCCAGAAGTGAGTCAAAGCAACCAGAATTTCCCTTCCCAAGGCAAGTCATAGAAACCAGAAGCCCTCTCCTCCACAGCAAGTCCTAAAACCTACAAAAGTTACTCTCTCCCTTCTCTTTTGAAGACCCTCATTCCAGAGGGGTCCAGCCCCATATCCAGGAGGAAAGGATGCTACACAGAGAAGCCAAGAAGAATTTACATGGATAGGCCTTACTGGGTTCCTCACCTGAGTCTGTCACCATTAATTAGATGATACCCCTTTGTCCAATCACATTTCTACATGGCTGTCCCCAATCTAAGGACAAAAACAGTTTCCCCTCGAGTCTTTGAGTCTTCATTTTTGAAGGCTTCCATGTCACAAAAAAACTTTGATTAAATAAATTGATGTTTTTCTCTTGTAAACTTGTCTTTTGTTATAGGAGTATCAGCCGTGACCCTTATGACAGGTGAGGAAAAGTATCACACGCTTTCTGTCCCTACAAGTCAAATGAAGATCTAAAACATTTTCAGCACTTCAGATGTTTTCCTGGTGCCCTATCCTGGATAGTAACCTTCCCTAACCCCTACAAATAAGTGAATAAGACAGAGACCATGTCCTAGCTTTCATGGAACTTATGGTCTACTGAGGAATACAAATTGTTTACTTAAGTAAACAATTACACAAACGATTGTTTATTAATAATCGATATTACTATTACAGTGGAAAACTCAAAGTATGAAAAGAGAAATGTAATTTAGATTGGTGAACCTGAGAAAATACAAACCTGAAGAAGTAATCTTTAATGTGAAGAATGAGTAGGAATTAGTTAGGTAAAGCGAATAGGGAGGAAAGAGCATCCCAAGGAGAGGAAACAGTATGTGGCTCGAGTAGGAAAAAAGCTTCAAGGAAATAAAAAATAAAAATAGTGTTGGTAAGCAGAAAAGAGGTAATGCAGGAAACTGGAGGAACAGACAGGAGCCAGTCCCTGCAGGGTCTTATAAACTGGTTAAGGATGTGTGTTTTAATCTAATTGTAATGGAAAACTACTCCATGGCTTGAAAGGAAAGTGCTTTTTTAAATGATCATTGTGGACCACTGTGAAGATAATGCGTTGTTAAGAAGACAGAATTGAAGTTGGGAGCCACTTTTAGGCTATTGTAAGAGACGATGATGACTTGGACCATAAAAGTGGCTTTGAAACAAAAATACATGGGAAATTAAAGACGCGGTTTGAAAGGTGCATCCACTGGATTCAATGGCTGATAGGATGAGAAGAGTAAGTGTAAAGAAGATTCCAGATTAATATAAAAGAAAAGCTCTAAAGGATATACATCAAACTGCTAGTAGTTAGCTCTGATTTGGGTTTGGGTGAGGGGGAAAGATGAAGACGACTTTCACATTTTATTCTGTATAGTCCAAATGAAAATGGTGATGATAGTGGTGGTGGTGGCATTAGTAGTAGTAGTACTAGTAGCAGCACTAATAATAATGCTAGTAGTAATAGTTTAGAGTTATTAAATGATCTTGCATTATCATCTTTAATTTATTACATTGTTTAATAGAAATAACATAAAAGATCATTTATTTGATTTTATAAACCAAAAAGCATCTGAGGCTCCTCTCAGTTTAGAAGTTTGTTTTGCCAAGTTTAAGGATGGGCCCATGAACAGCCTCAGAAGGTCCTGAGAAGGTTGGGTCACAGCTTGATTTTATACATTTTAGGTGGGCAGAAGTTACAGACAGGTATCAATCAATATATGTTGGTGTATATTGGTTCAGCCTGGAGGGGCAGGACATCTCAAAGCAGGAATGGGAGGGAAGGGGGTGTTCCAGGTCATAGATGGATTCAAAGATTTCCTGATTGGCAAATCTTTGAAAGAGTTGCTTTGCCTGAAGAATTGAAATCAGCAGAAAGAGATACTTGGGTTAAGATAAGGGGGGTTGTAGAAATCAAGGTTCTTATTATGTAGATGAAACCTCCAGCTATTCGGCTTCAGAGACATAGATGGTAAATTTCTTATTAGTGAACCTTAAAGGGTGCTCCACTCTCCTGATTCTGACAGCTTTGAAGGACCTTTTAAAAATACGTCAAAGAAATATATTTTGGGGTAACATACTTTGATTCTTTTCAGGGCCTGTTATCTGTCATGTGATGTTTTATTGTCAGGATGGAATTTGGTGTCATTGCTACAAAGAGTCTGTTTCATCAGTCTTAAGATTTCTTTTGTAATGTCAATGCTGGTAGGTCACGGTGCCTGAATTCCCAAGGGAGGAGAGTATAATGTGGCATGTCTGACCTCCACTTTCCATCATGGCCTAAACTAGTTTTTCAGGTTAACTTTGGAATACCCTTGGCCAAGAAGAGGGGTCCATTGAGTCAGTTGGCAGGGCTTAGAATTTTATTTTTGGTTTATATTCTCATAAAATACTTGTTATTCTATAAATGAAATATAATTCAAATTAAAAGGCAAAAATAAACTGGAAACAATATTCCAATAAGTATCACAATGGATTGAGATCATTTCTATATAAAAAGCTCATACAAATTATTAAGGTTTGTAAGAAGATTTCCATACCAATCAGCGATTCACAAAGGAAGAAATAGTAGTATTCAATAGACATGGCAATCAAGAAAATGGGAGTACAATCCCCTTTCTGTTCCTGTCAAATTAGCAGAGATTAAAGAAGAATCTGCAGGGGGTGGGTTGGGGAGGAGGAACCCATGAGACAGGCCATCTCAAGCATTAATGTTGTGAGTTAAATTGTTGTGGTCTCGTAGTTAGGTGATATAAAAATTGTAACTATGTCATTACCATTTTTATAACCTTTGACTTGAACTTCTACCTTAGGGATTCTATTCTAAAGAAATGAGTATAAATGTGAAGAAACATGTATACCCAAAGGCATTCCTTACAGCCATTATTCATAACACAATACTGGAAATAATATAATGCACAATGGTAAATGGTCAGGGTAATTATAGCATATTCTTGACTCTTGTAAAATCATTTAAATGTACATGGAGAAATGTTTAGGCTCTAATTTTAAGTTAAAGCATGTTTTTACATCTTCTTGGCCCAGCATCCCTCTATGCCCTCACCTGTGCCAGCCATACATAACCCTAGTATCAGAAACCAGATTTTATCCCAATCTAGCCAAAATTAGGCCATCTGTGGCAGGCCCATTTACATACCTGCCTATGGGATCCTGTCTTTCACTCAGAGCTCCAGCCACTCCATTTAAAACAGATGCTATTCACTCTGTTTGGGCAACCTGCAAAAGAACTCAGGTATATGGGGATTACTGAAATCAGTGACTCTCTATATGTCATAAGAAACACATTTCAGAAGAAATAAATTATAAACTCGGAGCTGTGAGATAAGCTGAAAATCTATTTAAAATAAAGAGTGACGCTATGTGCTGAATATAGATAGAAGAGAACAACAGCCTGTATGAAGGTTAACAAAAAGGAAAGCTGAGAATCCGTACTTCCCAGTGTAACCAGTACTCCGCCCTGTAGGTAACAGGCACTCAAAATTTATTTGTTATTGATGATGTTTTAAGATAGTTTGTCTTCCCACTAGAAGCCAAAGTATTTGAAGACTAACTTGCTGACTTACTTGCTTGTGTAGACACTTGCATAGCTGGAACAGTGTTTACATCCAAGATGTACTTATTTCATTCCCGAAACAACCAGCCTTGAGAGACGTACACTGAAAAAGTATAGACTGAATAACCTCTGGGGAATGGAACTGGGAAAAGATAACAGAAGAGAGTCCTCTGTTTATTTATTCATATACTTCACTTTTTACATCATAATTTCGTATTATTTTTGACCCTTTTTTACAATTGATGTGTATTTTATTAAAACTAAATATGTAAAAGCATATTACTATGTTTTACCTTATCTTCCACTGTTTTAATTATACAGGTATCAGAGGAATATAGTATATATGTCGTATATCTATATATTACTCATCTTCAAATCCAGGATAAAAAATAGCTACTCAAAGCAAACCCAAGATGAAAGTAATGCTGTTAGTGATGGTGGCAGCAGTTATAATAGCAGTAATAACAGTAATAACAGTAGTAGAAGTAGTATTAGTAGCTAGTAATAGTAGTGCCTTATGTATGTTTGGTCAACCCTTGTGGTTTTCATTGACCTTACATTATTTCCTTCGTCCTATCAAACAGCACTGTGAAGCCATTGTGAAATAATTCCCATTTAACTAAAGGGAGAAGTGAGACTCAAAGTATTTGCCTAACAAATGACACACAGATAATGAATGGTAGAACCAAAACAAAATTTTGCAATTTGATTCTTAAACTGGTTTCAGTTTCACTATTTTTCCAGGCACTTGCATACACAATTATCCCAAGTGGATCCACATACAATTTGGCTCTCCAAATTGGTGTTGTGCTTTTTATGGAAAAAAAAATGTAATCCGAGAATGAGCTTAACAATAAGAGTAATAACACTAGGATCTTCTGATTTTTATTTGTCTCACATTAACGACCATTTTCCTAGTGTAGGTAAAACTAGAAAGGTGTAAAAATAAAATTCAGTGTGTCCCTGGAACATACAATTTTGAAGTTGTTCTGAGTAGGAAATAATGTTCTACAGTGGCTGAAAATGAAAATCGCCTTGCAAGGTTATCTGGATTTTGAAAATCTGCATTGTGAATCCTAAGCTTAACGTAAACTTTGTGTGAGTTACCACCTTATAGCAACTTGTGTTAACAAATGCCATCCCTAAATCCTATCATTTGATGACAATTAAGAAGTCTTATAAAAATCCTTTTCCTGAGCAACTCACTTCCTGCCAAAGAAACTGTAAATCTTCACTTTAAACTACAACATCTGCTGAGGCATGAGTGTCAGGTGGCCATTTTTAAATTGTGAATTTTAGCATCCATGCAGTCTGTCGGTTTGTTATTTTCACGTTGCTGTGAGTCACTTCTGAACTGCCATTTCCTCTTTTACATTCCTAAAGCTTTGCCATAGTCAGATACTCACTGGAATATCTAATACTCTGTTGTTACTGTAGTGGCCAAGCCCTCTTTTCCGTGTTATGGTAACTCATCCATATCATCAACACTACCAGTTCTGCCATCATCACCCCCATCTCTGTCATCATCACCCAAGAGACATTTACCCTATATCTCCTCGGGCACACACTCTGTATAAGACCTGATTCCTTTTTTCCAAAGGTACCATCCCTCTTCACTGAATTCCCAAAATTTTATTCTTCTCTGAAGTATTTCAATGGCAGGTATACATTTATTTTGTTGCATCAGTGGGATCTTCTTGCCATTTAGATTCTTATCTTTTTTTCTATCATCTTATCTCAAGATAATAGGAAAAGAAACTGATGCTGCTGCTAATTTTGAAGTCTTAACATTTTGTAGTAAGTATTTTCTGGGACTAAACAAGTGTACTATGCATTCAATTTGACAAGAAAGATGAGAAAGTTAAGTATCAATAGAGAATACCTTGAAGAAGAATTCTTAAGCATCCAAGAATAATTTCCATCATAAATCCTTTCAGAAGGGAAAACAGGAGCTGAGAAAAACATCCCCCTCTTTAACTTATCCATATATAGTGGTTTGGGTGTTACATTTTCTTATGAGTCAGCATTTTTGTGGGAATTCACTATGTACCAAGAAGACTTTTAAGCATTTTACATACCATATCTTGTATAAATGTCACAATAACTTTAAAGGTAGCTATTATTATATACATTTTCTAGAGGAGAAAACAAAGGCTTAGAGAACTTGAATGATTTTTCCAAACTAAATAGCTAATAAGAAGCAAGAGCCAAGGCTTAAACAAAGATCTTTCTCTAGATAAAGTCTAAACATTTGGTCAAGTATGGAAAAAGTTTCTACTAGATTTTACTAGGTTCAATAAATCTATATTGTGTTAGAGCCAATAAAAATTATTGTGGGATATATTGCCTAATCTTGGTTTAGTTATTTCATTCATTATACCTGCCTTAAGCACCTATTATGTATTGGACACCATGTAGTATAAGCTCCAACATTCTGGACACAGAATGGAAAAAAAATACAGAAAGGAAAGTATTTAAGATGAATTATAAGGCAGTTAAAGTTACAAATTATGGGACAAAAATAAATAACTGGTTATGAATAAATATAATGGGAATGATATAGGGATTGCAGCAGATTATAAGTTACATATCAGTCAGAAATGCAATGCTGTTTGAAAATAACACAAAGACATAAAATATAACTGCAAATAATGTTCTCTTCATATTTAGCTTTGGCTAAATGGTTATGAGGACAAGTTATTCCAGAGCAACCATGTAATAAGCAAGCTATGGGAAACTTGAAGAAGGTCCATAGTTCTACAGTGAAAATAATTAAAAAGTAAGAAGAAAAGAAATCTTTAAACAAATACTTTAGGATTTGTGGTTATTTTGTCTAATGAAAGCAAAAACATGAACAAGGAGAGCCTTAATAACTATTTCAACATACAGAGAACTTTTCAGAGGATGGGAAAAAGTTGTTCCATTTTTCCATCGGAGAGAGAACAAAGGAAAATGTATGTTCCTCAGAGGATGATACCATAAACATGTTCAGAAAGCGACATCCTAATTCTCCTCTTGGGACTTGTAAGTAGATGGAAACAAAAACTTTAAGATGATCAGAGGACAAAAGTTTCTCTTCTCACCCTTTCCCTGACACACATGCAACCAGGGTGTGCCTACTCAACAATCAACGACATACACAACTGTGCAACATAAATGGTGTTACCTTTACTGAAAGATGATACAACATATAGGTCTGAAACTCATTTGGTTGTCTACATATTTTATAAAACTGAACTTTTTACCAAAATCAAAAAAAATTCAGATAATAATTTAAATTGCTTCTCTAATTTTTTAAAGATCAAAACATGAGGTGACCTGATCCCCATTCTTAGTGGGTTGAAGGTATGTACTTCATCTCACATTAAATAGTACACATGCCCTCCATTTATCTGAGTCTCCGACATTTCCTATAATATGCATACCTGACCTATTTCATTCATTCAAGTTACCTCGTTAATCTCTTTAGACTTTTGATACTGCGACTACTGGCATGAGTTAAAGAAGGACCATTGGATGACTTCACTAAACCTATTTAGTGTACACAGTTTCTCATATGGAGCCCTCTTCTTAACATTTTATTTAGAACTAGGCAACCAAATTCTGGCTGGTATGGAGTGCCTGAGCAGTAGTGCACAAAGAGTAGACAAAGAAGAATAAACACCCCATGGTCTTCCAAAAGTATTCTATGGAGCTAGGTTTCTCCAGGTGCGATTGATACAATGTGCCAGGAGCCACTCCAATCTTCAAAAGACTGTGGCAGCTGATCTCTTGGATAATTAGTTTTATTCAATGAGGAGTAACTTAAAACATGATTTTCATATTAAAGCATTATCATATGCAAAATTCAAAAACATAAGATAAAGTATGAAAGTTCAAAAACATTTTGTCATTTGTAACAGAGAACCAAGGTTTGCATACTTTTGCATACTTTTGGTGGGTATGTTGCCGGCAATGTTTGAGGAGCATTACTAGATTTCCACCAACTCTAAATTATTGCTAAGTTATATCTCTTGTGACCTAAACCTCTCCTGAATCTCTTCTTGGAAGCCTTACAAGCACAAGGGTATGTGTCCAATGAACAAGTAAATCCTAATTAAGATTATTCCCACCAAAATTAAGCAACTCTTCATTTGAGATGTTGTTTTTTAAATGATCTCCAACACACTAATTCAGCCTAATGCCTTCGGTTATGGACACATATCTGGAGTCAGATTGCCTGGGCTCTCTATCACTCAATAGTTGTATGACCTTGAATGAGTAACTTAAGCACCATGGGCTCCAATGTCTTCATAGGTTCTTCATAATATTGTTAAGAGGTTTAAATGTGTCAACATTTGCAAGGCATCTAGAATAATATGTGATAAACAGCAAGTGGTACAAATCTTCCTATAGGGAATGCTAAGTTTTTTTCTAAAGCTTTGTTTTCAGGTGGAAGAAATATGGCTATTCACATAATAAGCTTTATAAACTTATCCTGAGGTGATAATCTTGGGTAGAATATATCTATCAACCAACCCTCTAGTGATCCAACCTTCAGTTTAGCATTAAAGGGAAAGGAAAGTACTGAAAAATAAGGACCAACTCTCAACAACTATTTAAGTGTGTTTTGACATCTCAAAAAGCAGTAGCAAAACAAAGAGAAAGCAAGAAAGAAAAGAAAGAGAGAGAGAGAGAGAGAGACAGAGGGATGGAGGGAGGGAGGGAGAGAGGGAGGGAGGAGGGAACGAAGGAAGGATGGAAGGAAGGAAGGAGAAGGGAAGGGAAGGAAGGAGAAGGGAAGGGAAGGAAGGAAGGAAAAGAAAGAAAGGAAAAAGAAGAAAGAAAGAAGGAAAGAAAGAGAAAGAAAGAAAGGAAAGAGAAAGAAAGAAAAGGAAAGGAGAGAGAGAGAAAAAAAGAAAGAAAGAAAGAAAGAAGAAAGAAAGAAAGAAAAAGAAAGAAAGAAAGAGAGAAGGAGGGAGAGAGGGAGGGAGGGAGAGGGAGAAAGGGAGAGGGAGGGAGAGAGAGGAAGGAAGGAAGGGAGAGAAAGGAAGGAAGGAAGGAAGGAAGGAAGGAGAAGGGAAGGGAAGGAAGGAAGGAAAAGAAAGAAAGAAAGAAGAAAGGAAGAGAAGGAAAGAAAGAAAGAAAAAAGAAAGAAAGAGAAGGAAAGAAAAAAAAAGGAAGAAAGGAAGGAAGGAAGGAAGGAAGAAAGAAAGAAAGAAAGAGAGAGAGAGAAAGAGAAGGGAGGGAGGGGGAGAGAGGGAGAGGGAGGGAGGAAGGATGGAAGGGAGGGAGGAAGGAAGGAAGGAAGGGAGGGAAAGGAAGGAAGAAGGAAGGAAGAAAGGAAGAAAGGAAGGAAGGAAGGAAGGAAGGAAGGAAGGAAGGAAGGAAGGAAGGAAGGAAGGAAGGGGCTAGAGAAAGAAAGAAAATTGGGACAAACAGAAGCCCTGTCAAATAGTATTTATTTCAGAAATGTGAAAGACTTGATCTCTAAATTTTATTTTGAAGAATCACATTTTAAGTAAAAGTACAAACATTTAATGCTGTATTATACTCAGTAGCGTTTAAAGGAGACTAATTGTATTTATTTGTGAGTATTGTCTTTTACTTCTGTTTTTTGTTTTTGTCTGAAATATTTTTAAAGCACAGGGTCTATTCCAAATACCTTATCCAAAAGGTTAACAACACCAAATTAGATGATGGAAGCTTATTCAAGGAATAAGGACCCATGGTTTTTGTGCTATTATAACATATTCCATAATTAAAAGGCAGTAAAAACCTGGCGATCTCAGGTTTTTCTGATTAGCCTTCCCCAGTAGTTCACAAACATTTTGGTCTCAGGACCACTTTACAGTCTTAAAAACTATTAAGAATCCCAAAGAGCTTTTATTTATGTAGATTAACCCAATAAACATTTACCTAATTAGAAAATTTTTAACTGAGGAAAAATTTTAAATATTTCTACTTTAATGCTATTAAAAATAACATTAAACCAAATGCATGCTAAAATAAATGAAATAGTTTTATGACAAAATAACTATGCTTTCCAAGGCCCAAAAAGAAGTAATTTTTGACAAGAGTGGCATTGTTTCACATTTTTGTTAATTCCCTAATGCCTGATTTCAGAGAAGTTGAGTTCTCATATCAGCTACTGCATTCAATCTGTTGCAATATATGTTTAGGTTGAAGTATGTGAAGACAATCTGGCCCGCACAGATATGTATTTTGGAATGAGAAGAGTACTTTACTCATTTTGTAAGATAATTGTGGATACCCTTCTTTGGAACTAAACTTGGAAAGAGACAGTTGCTTAAAGTTTAGTTGCAATATGGAATCTGGAACCACATCAATGAATTTTTGGTACATATTGTAGGGATGTCTATGTGTCTGTCTTGCACTTCCAATGGATTTTTCACCTATAAATATCTTTGCAACATTGTGCATTGGCCATTGGGAAAATTTGACTCACTGAACGATGTAAATCATCCAAATGATTACACAGCAATTTTAAAATTGCATTTATTAATATACCATCAATCTTAACACCAAAGCTTTTCAGAATTGAGATGCCATCACAATCCTGGGGACATATTTTGCAATGTTCTAATGTTTGCTGGAAAGTTCTAATGTTATTGTTAAGAATGAAAACTATCATTTTTTGAAGTAGGAGACTCATTCATTCATTTTTAATAAAACATCCAAATACCAAAGTCAGAATGGCCATAATCTGTCAGTCATTCTCTCAAATAATAAATGTGTTCAATGAAAAAGTGGCTACTTGGGCTTGTAACTCAATTTCACAAGTGTTTTTCCTCTTGACAACCATCATCCAGCAGAATGTTTTATACATAATTCCCATTTCACTACACAGGACGTTAAAAATATCTAATAAAATTCAAGATTGGGATTAATGAATTAACAGTGTTTTCTGCTTCATTGGGTACATTTTTTAACAAAACTGACATTTCTTGTTTTCTTCCTTTTTTTAATAAAGTGAGGGCATGTTAGTGATGAAACCATCACTACTGTTCAAGCTGCCAGTAGTTTGACTTATCATTGCTTTTGTACAATCACTACATGTCAGTGTGGGAAAAAGAATAAAATAACATGATAATATTCTTATGAAAACAGTTTTTGCCTCATGGACCCCTTGAAAACCTATCACGTTAACTGCAGACCACAGTTTGAGGCTTTTAATGTATCCTAGAGGAAATCCTTCTTTGTATTAGTGTGGGGTATACATTGTCGTTGAAATTTGATTGATAATCCCCCTTTGTACCTCTCTTCTGTCATCATCTTGAATCACAACTTGCATTTTTTATTACTATGGTTATCTTTTCACATGCTGGGCTTGGCTACCCCACAGATAATACAGTGCCTTGTTACCCAAAATGTGGTCCATGGACCACTAGCATCGGTGTCACCTAGGAGCTTCTAAACATGCAGAAACTCAGGCCTCCTCCCAGTACTACGGAAACACAAACTGCAATTTTTTTTTTTTTTTTTTTTTTTTGGAGACAGAGTCTGGCTGTGTCGCCCAGGTTGGAGTGCGGTGGCCGGATCTCAGCTCACTGCAAGCTCCGCCTCCCGGGTTCACACCATTCTCCTGCTTCAGCCTCCCGAGAAGCTGGGACTATAGGCGCCCGCCACCACGCCCGGCTAATTTTTTGCATTCTTAGTGGAGACGAGATTTCATCGTGTTAGCCAGGATGGTCTCGATCTCCTGACCTCGTGATCCGCCCACCTCAGCCTCCCAAAGTGCTGGGATCACAGGCGTGAGCTACCGCGCCCGGCCCACAAGCTGCATTTTAATAACACCCTCTGGTGATTTGTACGCTTGTGTGATGGAGATCAGTTATATTTGCCTAACTGTTGTTCTCTGCTTCAGGAAATCTGTCATTTCTCTATTTCAGGAAATGCTCTGACTCCAACACACGAGATTGGCTGCATTTTCCCTGATACAGAAGTGGATGTATAACTAAGTTAAGCTATTTAGAGTATGCTGTCCCTGTAAACAGAGTAATTTGTCCATTGCTGGGCATGTGTAAGCAAGACCAATCAGAGTCCTTTTTTTCAGAATAATATGGGTGGTGGGAGAAAGGAAATGCTCCTTTCTCTGGGATTATTAGCTGTATGGATAATGCAAATCCAAAAATTGCTGCTGGCCATCTTTGCTGCAGCATGAAGGAAAGTTCTCTGAAGTGATTCCAGAAAAGAGGAGGACAGAAGTCAGAGAGAGAGAGAGAGAGATCCTTGATGACATCAAATGAGCCTCTGGATCCAGCTCTGCCTGAAGTCATCTGCCCCATGATTTTCAGTAACGTGAATCAACATATTCTGCTTTTCCAGTTAATGTTAGTTTGAATTGGCTTTCCGTTCCTTGCAACCAAAAGAGTTTTTGATAGAAGACGAAAAACTCCATAGGGACATACGCATCATTTATATTCTTTGTAATCTTCAAAATATCTGGCAAGTGCCTTAAATTTAATGATCACCGTTGTTCACCATCTCAGCTCATTTTATCAAGCCCCTTATTTTATACATTTCTAATATGCATATTGGAATATGTCAACCCTGGCTTAAATGCTTCAGCTCTTCCTCACCATGGAGGTTTACAGTGCTGTTTAAAATGTCCTTCACAGTATAGCTATACCCACCTTCACAGGCTTATCTGTCAATTCCTTTCTACTGGTGCCATTCACCTCATTTACTGGATTTCAGAGGAGCCCTAGCATTTCTTGACACCAAGCATTTACATATGCTGTTCCCAATATACCTTGGCTATCTAACTGATGAACTCCTACGTGATCTTAAGGAGCGTTTTCAAAGATCACCTTCTTTGTAAAGGTTTTCTTAATGCCCACTTATTTTCCTCCCTGAGATTATACTCCTTCTGTGTTCTTTATCAAGCCTTTACAAACTATATTAAATTTCTTGGACATTTCTCAGTGTTGCCTGTAAGATTATGAACCTGTTAAATTCAGAGACATCTTTCATCCCTGTATTCTCAGATTTGATATAGAAACCTGACACTTACCATGAGCCCTTTAAATGTTTATTAAAAGCAAAAATAACTAAAAATGACAAAAGGATTTTAGTCTTTACTCCCGGGCTCTGCCATTTATTTACTCTGTGACCTGGGTCAAATAATTCATGCTACTGAAATACTGTATTTCTTCCTCTATAAAATTAGGATAATATTGTCCACCTTGCCTGGTATGATAATTCTATGGAATTACAGGCAGTAAAACAGTCTCCCCTCAAAGATGTCTATGCCTTAATCTCTGGCACCTGCTAATATATTGTGTTACATGACAAAAGGGGTTGCAGACATAATGAAATTTACAGATCTTGATGTGGTGAGATTATTTTGTATTATCAGGCAGGGTTCAGTCTAATCACATGAGCTCTTAAAAAAGATGTTTTTTTCCAGGCAGAGAGCAGAGGAGAGATGAGGCAAAAGGGAATATTAGAAAGATTCAAAGCTTGAAAAGGATTTCATCCACTATGAGGCCATTAATGAAGGAATGCAGGCTGCCTGTAACAGTTGAAAATCACCCCAGCCAATACTCAGCAAGGAAGTGGAGACCATAGTCCTCTAACTGCCTGGAACTGAATTCTGCCAACAATGTGAATGAGATGGGAAGTGAAGACCCTCCCAGAGCCTCCAGAAAGGAAGAGAGCCCTGCATACACCTTGATTTCAGCCTTCTGAAACTTGGAGCAGAGAGCCAGCTGAGCCAACCTGAACCTGGGCTTTTAACCTACAAAACTGTGAAATAATAGATAGTGATTGTTTTAAGCTACTAAATTTATGATAGTTTTGTTAGGGCAGCAATAGAAAACTAATACATATGTAATATAGCATTTTATAAACTAAAATGTCAGGCAAATATGTGCTCTTAAAGTTTGATATTGCTATCTATTAGAGATGTTGGGTTAAAGAATATATTGAACCAATGTTGTATTTATTATAAGAAAGATAAGGGTGGGAGATGGAAAAAATGATGTTAAACTCATGAATTTAGTTTGCTTTGCAAATGTTTAACTTTGAGGTTGCTTCTTTCCAGATCCCTGGAGATTTGGCCTTTCGGCATACAGAGAGGTTTTATTAAAGCTCAAGTCCCTTGTAAAAGCTTTTAATAGCTTTCTTTAAAAAATCATCTAAACTCTCTGTTCTGTGCTATTCCTCTAAATGCAAGAAAGCACAAAGATACTAAAGAAACACAGAGACAAAATTAAATCAGGGGCTCTCCTAGCTCCTCCATTATTCAAAGCACTTAGTGGACTATAAATGATTTAGAAGTGATACAACTAGACTTTTCACAGTAAATAGTTTTCATTTTCCTGATTGGTAATCAGGAGAAAGAAGATTCCATATTCCCATCAACAGAGATTTAGAATTATCTTTTGCCAAAAATGAAAGAGCTCTTTCTTCCTGTATAGTCTATTTAAAAAAATATATATGCACACACACACACACACACACACATACACACAAAGGTGAATCAAAAAGAAAGAAAAGAGATTACAACTTTATTACTGCCCTTATTGGACACTTATAGCAGCAGGCTAGCAGGCACTGCACAGAATATAGAAATGAGACACTAAGTACATGATCTATAATGAAAATGAAGCTAATCAGAATCTAATATTACTACAAGGTTGAAATGAAAGCTATGATATTTCTTATAACTGCACTTGGCACTTACAGAAATTGAGACTCACAACATGCTTCATAAACATTAATTAATTATGCTGGGCTTACATTTAATTCTTCCAGTGGATAGAATGTATGTACAGAAGATGAAAGAGTCAGCCATAACCTGGTGCTCATTGAATTCTGGATTGTAGGATCAGCTAATAATAATCACAATAGTAGTTGACACTTGTAATCTTCAGAACACCCTGTAAGCATTTATTAATCAACCATTGCACCATCTCAAGGGAAAGATAAATATTATTCTTCTCATTTATAACCTATAAAGTTGTGGCTTCAAGTGGAACAGCTTTGCCCAAGATTCCCCCATAAAACCCCAAGTGGAGATTAGAGAATTAGAATCACTGTATATACATACCATAAATGTTCAATACCACATTATGAGAGAAGTCTTAAAACAGTGAAATTTATAGACAACTTTGATTACTACAGAGAAAGTCCTAGGGTACATCTAGCAAAGAGAAAAAAGGTTGACAAATTGGAAAGGAAAGTTGATGCACTCCCAGAGAATATCTACTCAAAGCATTTCCTTTGACTGCAACACATGTTTTTCTGATTCCTCCAGAGCATTCAATTCTGGAATGGTCACTAAACAGGTTTAAGATGGGGGCAACAAAAATCCAGCCAAAAGGCCCACATAGGAACTCACAGATATATCTGACTGGTTCATATAGTGTTTTTATTTTTAATGAACATAAATAGGGTGCAGCCACACTTGTCCGTGCACCACTGGATGTGAGACAATGCATTTGTCACTCGTGGTTGTTAGTATATATAGACTATACTATTGAGAGATGCCTTGTACACCCAGAATCACCACCAGCTCAGAGCATATAATGCCTCCTTTCTTTCTACCATTCTCAAAACAAAAACTTGAGTGAGAGTACTAGAGGATCCCCAACCTACTGCCATTGTTGTGGTTTTTCTGTCTGTTCTTTGTCCTACCTCCTATTTTGCTTCCTTTCCAGCCCAAGTCTTTCCACCCTGTATCTGGCCTTTTTACTCCCAATTCAGAGCTTTCATACTGACATCTCCGTCTGCTTGGAAAGTTCTTATCTCTGTATCTCATACCCTTTTGACCTACAGAATTGTGTAGGCCCCAAATCTCTCAAATATGTATCTAATCAAATGCTGTTCCCACCTCCTGTGACCCCTTAACCTGCTTTATGTTTTTTCATAGTAATTATCACTCCTGAAATTACATTATATGTTTGTTTGTTTAGTTTTTCATCATCTGAATCTACCACTAGAATGTAAATTTCTTGAGTGCAGGCCTGTTTTCTTTTCTACGGAAGTACCTAGTCCAGAGCTTGCCACGGAAGAGGCATGTGGCAATATGGCACATAATTCCATGTCAATACATATGTATGTCTTCATTATTATCTTAATAGCTGCACATTTCACTAATATCCACATTTATTTAAACAACATATTGTTTTTGGAAACTGAGGTTGTTTGCACTTTTTTCTTTTAAACTAGCATAACATGAGGACTATGACAGGGAGGGGAGAATAGAAAGGAGGAAGGGATCAGGGTTAAAGACACAAACCTACCCTCTTTCTTGGTAATCAGGGGCTGCTCTGCTTCCTACAACCCAACTGATTTCTAGTGACTACATCTCTTTTAAACCTGGGTTCCTGCAGCAGTTGGCCCCTGTCAGATGCCTTCTTGCACTTACTTGGTTGCCATGTCTAGCTGTCTAGGCTCCAGTTCCGGCTTAAAGACAATGAGGTACAGAACTAAGTGCATGAAGCATATCCTCTATTACTGTTAAGTCCCTTCCTACTCCTATTGATCAAAGGGGAAGGTGCTAAATGTGTTCTTCGTGTTCCCTTCGGTTTCATTCTGTGTCTTGGTCCTTTGGAGCTAATTGGAGTAGAGTATTACATACTATAATTGAGGATAGTGGGTTTTTGTTTTGTTTTTGAGAATGAGTCTCACTCTGTCACCCAGACTGCAGGGCAGTGTCTTGATCATTCACTGCAAACTCTGCCTCCCGGGTTCAAGTGATTCTCCTGCCTCAGCCTCCCAAGTAGCTGGGATTACAGGTGTGCACCACCATGCCTGGCTGATTTTTGTATTTTTAGTAGAGACGGGGTTTCACTATATTGGTCAGGCTGGTCTGGAACTCCTGACCTCAGGTGATCCGTCCGCCTTGGCCTCCCAAAATGCTGGGATGACAGGTGTGAGACCTCGTGCCCGGTCTAGGATAGTGTATTGATGCAAGAGGTTTTGAGTGTCCAAATAATTATCTGCTGAATTTGCTGCTGAATTAGGAAATAATTAGGTATTAGGAAAGAATATCTAGAACTGTGATTTCAAATACACCTCTGGGAGGGGCTGGAGAAGTTAGGAGGCAGAGTGAGGGTGTTCACAAGTCAAATCAGTCAAATTATCTGGAAAATTCAGGGTGCTAAGTTTACAGAGTTACCCAATGCTCTATTCTTCCCCACTTTCTCATTTGCAGTATATAGACTCAGCCATAAGCATATGTAAGGCCTGTCCTAATTTCTACCCTCAGTTTCTTGACTGCAACTCACCATGGGAGTTAACTGACTAAAGGTTAACACTCAGACTGGGTCCATATTTCTCTGAGAATAGATTTTGATCTTCCATTGCTAAGAGACCTCCCCATTCCACAATGTATACTAACCTGTAGCTCTGTTCTTCTTATAATTATAAAATGCGAGATGGCTGGGTCTATTTCCTAGAGGCAAACAGTATTAATCTGCATACCTGAAATGCTTTCTCAATATGTATTTTTTGTAAAAGCATCTGTAGGTTTTGTCATAAACACATAGTGTTTAAGGAAGCTAAATTAATTACATGCACTTTAATACTGAAAGTACAAAATAACAAACCTTACCTAGAATGCATATTTTATCTGTCTTGCTGAGAGGAAGGACAGGTGAAAGAAAAATGTGTACTTAAGCATGCATTTAATAGTGTGGATAGTGAGGGGCAAACGTGTGGATGAAAAATGAATGCTAAAGTCAGATATTTTTGCAATAAATGAAGTAGAAACATTTGTAGCTAAAATACAAGGATAATCTCAGCAACTACTGAAACAAATATCATCACTAATAATATATTTCTGGAGGCTCACAAAAAATATAATCAATTTTTCAGTTCATAAAATTTCAAAAAATTGAATTTACATTTGCTAAACCAATTAACAAATTCTAATTTACACAGTGTTGATGCTTCTAATTGGCAGCCGTGCATTTTTATGAGTCTTCCTGTTAATCTCTTATGGTAATCAAACTCACAAATTTAAAATTCATTGGTGTTCTTGATACATGTAACTAGTTAAAATTCTTAATTAAATTAGGGTGACTAAAAGAAAAGTCGTTTTAAAAGTAAAATCATAAAGTGTTATGACTAATGCTGTACAAATTAGCATAGGGTAGGTTTGGGGAGAATCATTTGAAGACTTTGCAATTAGAAGCACCTGCTATTAGTGCACTTGTTAAACTTTTATCAATTAATCATTACTGTCTCAAATAGCAAGAAAAATTGAATGTTGTGAATATGAAGAGAGTGATTAATTGCAAGTGGTAAATTGCTGACTGGTTCCATTATTACCTGTGCTTTAAGAATTTTTAGAAGTAAATGTCTATTATCAGTTTTATGAATACATAAATTATACTAATGTGTTCAGTATTGGTTGCTTTTCTGTCTTACTTATTCTGTAATAATTGTTTTCTCAAAGTTATAAAGACGACTTGGAGAACATGGATTCTGTAATAGAATATTATTATGGCTTCATCAAAAACATTTAATGATTGAATTATTTAATCTTATTCTCTAAATACACTCTATCCATATTTTTTATTAAAAGGGGCACGGGAAGAGGCAACACTTGTTTTTCTGCGGTGTAGAAATCAATCCCTATTTGAAGTACAATTTAGGATTAAACAACATAGCACTCTGACTTCAAAATGTTAATTAATTCTCAATTTGGCCTGCTGTCTCAAACCTAAGCATTTAGATTGCAAAGGGCACTTTGGTTAAGACTCATTTTATTACAAGTTAAAATTGTGAAAAAAAATTGATTCAGAAATGTGTTTCTAAATCAATGCAGTAATAGCAGGGTACCTAAAGTCTTTGCTCGAATGTACTTTTCATTATTCTAAGATTCACACAGGGATCTCTAATGGTCCCTGAAAATCCAGAGATTATCAAGAAATGTGACTTTAAGTACCATGAAATTGCTATAGCTATTTATCTTAGCCACTCATAGATAAAGTAATGTAACTATTAAGTGGAAACAGTTTCAAGTATAGGAAAGACTTCAGGTATATTTTATATTTCAGAAAATTATAGGACATAAGTTTAAATTAGGAAGAAGAGTAGGGGTGGTTGTGGGGGGAAGATGACCTATAAACCAAACCTTTACAAATACCAAATTCAACCAAAAAATAATATCAAAGGAGGATGTTCTTCTTACCTTCTGGAAAAAAATACCGCACATAGCATTGACTTCCACAGAAGCTTTGAGATCACAAATGTACCCTCATACTCAACTCTCTTATGTTGGCTTTAGGTCATGCGTTTTCTTGTCTGCCTAAGCCAAAAGAAGGAATTCACTAATTTACAACAGAACTATCCAGGCATCGAAAAAGAGGTGAAGATCAGGGATTCTCCATGGACATTCAGAGCCAGATCATTCTTTGTGGAGGGGGGCAGCTCTTTGTGGGGGAGAATGTTAGGCAGCATCCCTAGCTTCTATGCTAAGCTCCACAGGACTCCTACAGTTGTGATTTCCTCAAATGCCTCCAGACATTGTCAAAAATCCCTTGGTGGCAAAGTCATCCTGCATTGAGAACCACTAATCTCAATTGATCTAAAATTCTAGAAATTATTTATGTGGTATATCAGGTAGATTCAGATCCCAGTAATATCACCTTTCAAGTGTTGGCAACTATAATGCTTAATTCAGTTTCCCATTCTGCTACTCACTAACCCTGTGATTGTGGTTTTCATCACTAAACTTTAGTCTGTTCATTTATAAAATGGAGATAATAAGTTTCAAGTTAATAGGATTATTGTGGTCAATAAATAAGATACTGCATATAAACATATAACATAATGCCTAGCATATTATTAATCTTCAAAAAAGTTGATATTTTGGGTTGTTATTCGTCCAGTATCATTTTATAACAATGAAATCTGTGTCTAGATGTCTTCTCAAGTTGCACTAGAGAAAGTTTCCAACATAAACAATGATGATAACTTACATTTGCATAACACTTTAGAGAATCTAAACACTATTCCAGAGCTTATTTTTTATTTTCCTATCAACGTTTTTTTAGGACGATATGTGCAATAGTCTATTGAACATTGTCAAGAAATTCAAAAGAAATAAAAGTCTACTTTGGGCCTTCAAAGAACTTAAAACCTAGTCAGGTAAAATTATTCTTTACTCATAACGCCATTAAAGAAAAGTAGACAATGCTGTTCTACACGTATTTATTACATTGCAAACTCATTGTGAATTGTAATAGTGTCTTAGACACAAATTTAATTCCCCCACTGCTACTTTGCAAGTAGAAGGCAATCCATAAATATTGGTGGGATGAAGAAATGGAAGGAATGTCAGAATAAAAAACTGGCTTTTCTTCCAGGTTGTTCTTGACTTAATATATGGCCTTGCTGAAGTCACGTCTGGAAGTTGATCTCTCTCAGTAAATGGAGAAGGTAATAACGATGCCTAACACCTGACATTTGTATTGCCCCAAATAGTTTGTAAAGCATTTTCCTTTACATTATCATCTCTCATGATAATATATCATCAGCCCATTCTCCTTTGAGAGCTCAGCAATTTCATAGCTGCAGCTACATCATGGGTCTTGGCCCTGGAGTGTTTCTCAGCCTAGGATGTACCTCAGACCTTAAATGGACTTGACTCTATGAGAATATGCTTTAGTAACAACAGATCGATTTTATTATATGCAAGATGAAGTTATAAACATAAATATAAAACCCCTTAGGATCTTTATCTGATGGGGTAGAGCCCTAAGCATCAGTTTAGTCTTATGCTTTTACAGATATGGAGACGTGGTCCTTTGGTGAAGAGGATTTCCCAAGTTTTCTCTTGGTGGGTCACCAACCACATCAGAATTAGAAGCTGATGACTCTTTCATTGTGTCACAGTATGAATCATTACAAAAGACAGAGGATTTAAATTTAACTCAAATTAGTCAGGCTTCCTTTGGCTCTGTAAAATATTTCACTTGTAAGAGCATGTACATTTTTTAGTCTCTCATCTATAAACCCAATAAACTAATGAGCACGTAGTTTAGTTAGCCAATATGGAAAGAAGTAATGTAATGCAGCTGATGTCTCTTCAACAGCAATTTGCTTAGGAAGGTCCAAATGGAATTTTTTTCTCTTCAATTCCAACTTTAACATCTAATATACACTGAGGTAATTGTCTTAATTTTAGAGAAATCTTGCAACTATCATTAAGTGCAAATGAATTAAATATTTTCAAGCATTAAATGTACCCATCATGGACTTTTATTTTCATTTTACTCTCACTCAATTTATTTGGAGACTTAATTAATCATGCAACAAGCTCTATATACTACATGTGGACTGTAACTCTTCATGGATATAAACAATGAGGCTCGAACTCCTTTTGGATACAGCCATGTAAGAAATGGCTGACAAATATTGAGAATGTTGGCGGCTGCCTGCTGAGACTTTAAAGAGCCACCAACTATAATTTATGTATTTGGTCTGGTGAGCCATCTTCATACAATTTGAATGCTTGTAGAGTTCTTTATATAGAAAAGCTTTAATAATAAATGTGTAAAATGAGAGATGAGTAAGTCAACCAGCAGTAATTATATTCAAGGCTAGAATTAAGGGTCTTAGTTACGTAATCACTGGTGAACTATAAAGCAGAAATTAAACTTTCTTTGAACACTACCTGAAACTAGGGGCAATTCTAAAAGTTCTGTAAAGTTCTAAAGGACAGAGACCATATTTTATCAATTTCTGTACATATTAGCATGTAATGGTATTCACCAATTTTTTGTTAAACTGGCCCAACATTCTCTCTAGAACGTTAAATCACCTACTAGTCCATTTCTAAATTTTAGGGATGGCATGGCTTTCAAGAAATCTTCTGTTTGCCCTACATACACAGCTCAGTTTGACCACTTGTGTTATTTATGTGGATGCTAACTGGTTGCTAAATTTACCTGTAAGATTTCTAGAAGCCAGGTTGGCTAATTCTTACGCAACCATTCTGCCTCCTGTTTTTGTTAAGCCAAGAAAAATATCCTATTTAAATACAAATTTCCGAATCTTAAACTGATGCTAACTCCAAATCTTAAACTCTAAATTAAGAGAAACATTCTTAAAAATACATGGACACTAGGGCCAATTGCTGTGAATGCCTCTGCAGCATCCATAAGAATTCATGAAAACCTGGACAGAGTGAAATCTTCATAGAATTTTGTAAATGATATCCATTGTGGAGGCTCTTTTAATTTGTCAGATCCCATGATGGCCAGGAAAACATGGGCTAAGAAAACTTAAGGAGGAGAGATCTATTTTATCCCAGTTAATAGGCTTACCTTTCATACAAAAAGAACATGGCTGTGACTGGTGTTTTTCAATCCTTCTTCCATATCCCAAGGCTGATTAAGTTCATGACCAATAAATAGATGTCGCTTTCCCTGAAAGGTGATTTAAACAACTTTTGATGCTTTTGCCCTAATAACAATACTCATCATATCTAGAAACCTCTATCATGTCTCCTTGCAAGATTCCACTGAAAAAGAGGCTTGCTTTTTCCTACTAAAGCCCTGATATATTATTGTATAACCTGTGAGCCTGTACTTGCTTCAAGACTGGCACCCTCTGTTAGCCCTCCAGATGGAGACACTGAATATTCTTGCCGTCCCCTCTCAGCTCAACACCACTCCCCTGGGAAAAAGTCCATCATTTTCCAGGTGTGGCTAACTCACCACTGTAAGTAACCAACCCAGAAGCCCTGAAGTTTCGAAAATGAAAATTCGTGCTTAGAAATGTTCTCCATAGACAAAATGAGATTGGTTTGCCAGGTTCAAGATGAGCTCTCCACCAGGAGCAGGGTTCAGCGCTCCCTATATAGGAATACCACAGTTTCAGTGCTTTGCTCCTGACAGACTCATTGGCAGGTATTGCTTGAAATGTAAGGTTTCTTTTATGTCAGGAAGTTGTAAATCCCACAGTTAAGGAACTTGATGGTTAGTAACATAATTCCTGTACAAGAGACTTACATTTTAGAGCATCGATCTCTCTGGATTCATGGTGTTTCTTTATCTTTTGGGGTAAATATTTTTAGAGTATTGTCTACTCTTTCTCCTGGTTTTAGAGAACATTCTGGCAGCCAAATAAGTCACTAGTGAAGATGAGAGGGGAATCTCTTTTTTTTTTTTTCTTTTGAGATGGAATTTCGCTCTGTCACCAGGCTGGAGTGTAGTGGCACAATCTCGGCTCACAGAAACCACTGCCTCCCAGGTTCAAGCGATTCTCCTGCCTCAGCCTCCCAAGTAGCAGGGATTACAGGTGTGCGCCACCATGCCCCGCTAATTTTTGGATTTTTAGTAGAGATGTGGTTTCACCATGTTGGGCAGGACGGTCTCGAACTCTTGACCTCATGATCCACCTGCCTAGGCCTCCCAAAGTCCTGGTATTACAGGCATGAGCCACCACGCTCGACCGAGAGGAGGAATCTTAAAGGGTCCAGCTTTAAGCTGCCTCTCTCATAAAACCAGAACACCTTCTATTCAGTCCGAGTTTTTATCTGGTATGGTAGATGCAATGAATTTCCTTGTCATGGAAAATGGCATCCAGCTATATGAGTTATTTTCAATCTTGGCTGCATATTAGATTTACCTTGAGAGCTTTAAAAAATACCAATGCCCAGGCCCTACCCAAAAAATTCTTATGTAATTGATCTGGAGCAATGAAAACCCATTAGTGTTATTTTTTACTAACTCCCCAGGTGATTCTAATAAGTGCCCAGAATCATGAACTTATGCTTAGATTTATTATCTCTCTCTCTCTGATAATCTTTTAAACTTATTTAGATTTACAATGTTCTGCAAAGGTAATCTTCCCTGGAGGACTGAAGGGTAAGATTGATGATGAACTCAGTATTTCTCCACCTGAAGTCACTGGGGAATAGATTGGCCACCTCTTCCCACTGGGCCACTATTTTAGATATAGAAAAATTAACCTAAAAGGGATATTTATCATTAAATGTGTTCATGAACTAAACATGGTGGTGCTAAATGGTAGACATAAATCCAGAGGAAATATTGCACATGTCACTGGATCAAATATTCTCACTTATCATTTATCATCAAAAGACATATTAAAAAATTCCACCTTAGTTACTTAGGGAGAATGTTTCTCCCTTCACCATCTTTTAACAGATTGATGATGACTTAAACTTGATCTGCTCTTGATCTGCTAGGGTCTGATCTGACAAGGAGGATCGGACAGCTAAATGAATCTTTGATCAGGTCAGTGTGCAACATGCAAAGTAAAAAATAAAGGCTAATGTGTTCTTTACAAATTTTAAATCTTAATATATGATAGGGAGTTCTGGCTCTGCCAAGGATGGAGTAGTTTCATTTCTCTCCAATGCCCCCCTTCACAATTAAAAAAAAAAATCCCTGGATATAACACAACAAGCAAAGGAATTCTCAGAAATGGGGGAAAGAAGAAAGCTGGATGCAAAGGTACCTTGAGACTTGAGGAACTACATGGTGATGAGTTTACTGTGTCTACTTATTGCCTCCCACATATCCCAGACCATGCCAGGCAAAAGCTTCCAACCCAGAAGTGTCAACAGCCACAAACCAAAATGCTCCAAGAAAAACCTGCTCAGCCCAAGTTAAGAGGACCAGGAAACATGTCTGACATTAGAAAACTTTCTTGGCAACACCGCCAAACTCTAGCCAAACATGAAGGGGAAAAATTATATCTTGTATTCCTCTGGTTTCAGCCATGCAGTGGGAAGTTGATCTTCCACACCAATACCCTGCCCGGGTGAAAATAGGCAGCATTCTGATTCCCCACATCTGATTGATGTCCATGGGGCTAAGCAGGGAGATGGTATTCCATCCCCTGCCTGGTGAAGATGGGCAGTGCTCCAATTTCCCCATGAGAGTTATGGCAGTGGAGCCGGGTTGGGGGCTGAACCTCCACTCCCACCCACAACCAACAAGATTAAATAAAGAGGTGTCAGTTGTGGCTAATCTGTGCTCCTGTTGACCTCCTCCCCAGGTGTCAGCAAGACTCGGTGGGGAACTGAACCTCCACACCCACCTAGCATCAAGGAGATGGAATGAAGTCATAGAAGGCAGAGTAGTTGACAGTGGGATAGTTGTCCCATTGTCCTTCTACCTTTGTGTCAGCAGGACTAGTGAGAAGCTAAACCTCCACCCTGTCAGGCACTGAACAGGCAGAAGAGGTAGTGGGAGGCAGGAATAATTGAAACTCCACTTCTTCTTCTGGTGTCAGGCTCAGCATGGAACCAAGCTTCATCGACACCCTGCAGCAACCATGCAGTGTGAGTCAGTGCCCACTTTTGCCAGGTTATGGTAGACAAGACCCTGCAAGAAGCTGAACACATACAACCACCCAGACCTTGAGGTGCCCCTTAAAAGAGGCATGGCCTGCACAGAAAAGATTATTAAATAGGAAACAGAGTCTCATAATATAATATCCAAAATGCCTAGGACACAACAAAAAATTATTTTTCATATCAAAAACCAGGAAAATCACAAGGATTAGAAAAGCAACCAACAGAAGCCAGCACCAAGACAAATCAGATGCTACAGCAATTTGACAAGGATTTTGAGGCAACTATCATAAAAATGCCTCAATGAACAATCACAAATTCTCTTGAAACAAGTGAACAAACAGGAAAATCTCAGCAAAGAAATAGAAGTCATTCAAAAAGAATCAAATGGAAATTATAGAACTAAAAAACACAACGGCCAATTTCTTTTTAAAACTCACTGAATGTGCTCAATAGTAGAATGGGAATGGCAGACGATAGAATCAGTGAACTTGAAGATAGATCAATATAGTTTTCTCAGTCTAAACAGCTGCAAGAAAATAGATTGAAAATAAAAATAAAGTCTCAAGGACCTTTGGGACAAAAACAAAAGAACACACATTAGTATCATTGGAGACTTAGAAGGAGAGGAAAAAGAGTAGAACTGAAAAAGTATTCAAAGAAATAATGGCAGGCCGGGCGTGGTGGCTCACGCCTGTAATCCCAGCACTTTGGGAAGCCGAGGCAGGCGGATCACGAGGTCAGGAGTTCGAGATCAGCCTGGCCAACATGATGAAACCCTGTCTCTACTAAAAATACAAAAAAAAAAAAAAAAAAAAAAAAAGATCTGGGCACAGTGGCACACACCTGTAATCCCAGTTACTCAGGAGGCTGAGGCAAGAGAATCACTTGAACCCAGGAGATGGAGGTTACAGTGAGCCAAGATCACACCTTTGCCCTCCAGCCTGGATGACAGAGCACGACTCCTTCTCGGAAAAGAAAAGAAACAATGACTAAAAACTCTCCACATTTGGTAAAAGACATAAACCTACAAACTCAAGAAGCTGAGCAAACTGCAAATAGAATACCCAAAGAAATCCATGCCAAGATACAAACATCATAAATAAACTTCTGAAAATTAAAGGCAAAAAAATCTTTAAAATGGCCACAAAGAAATAATATACTGCTTATAGGAACATACCAGTTTCATATCTAAAACCAGGGAGTACAGAAAAAAGTGACATTTTTTAAGTATTGGAAGAAAAGAACTCAATATAAATTTTATGTCTGACGAAAATAGCCTTTAAAAATGATGGGAAAATAAAGACAGTCTCGGAAGAAGTAAAACTAAGAAAATTTATTGTCAGCGAATCCACTGTAAAAGAATTTCTAAAGGAAGTTCTATAAATGGGAAGGAAATATTAATAGAAGGCTTGAAACTTCGGAAGGAAATAACATCGGAATGGGTAAAAATAGGAATAAATATAATAGACAATCTTCTTGTTAAGTTCTTATATCATGTTTGATGATTAAAATAAAATTTCTAACACCCTCTAATGTGGTACTTAATGTATGCAGAAGAAATACATAAAACAATTATATTTTTAAATGGAGTAATTGAGTAGGGTAAAAGGACCTCGATGGGAGTAAGCTTTCTAAATTTCACTCAAAGTGGTAAAATGTTAATAATGTCAGACTGATATGCATATTGTTAGAACCTGGACCATCCCTACTGAAACTAAAAATACTATAAATAAAAAACAGGATGACATTTTATAAAATATTGAAATAACCCACAGGAATGTAAGAAAGGGGAAACAGAGGAACATAAAACAGAAAACAAATATTTTATTTTATACTTTTTGCTGTCTTAAAATACACACATACATATATGTGTGTGTGTGTGTGTGTGTGTGTGTATATATATATCTCTCAGATATCCATGTAAGAGTATCCTAATTTGACACTCAGATCCAATCATAAAGAAGAATCTAAAACATTATTACCTAAGGTATGAATTCAGAAAGTATACAAATGAACATTTTTCGAGAGGAAGTTTAAAGTAAGCTCTCAAAACTTTGTTTTATGTCTGAAGAATGATAGCCTTCATTTTAGTCAATTTTTAGTTGTTCATATAACTAATATATTGCGGTCCCATCTGGTATAACTAAAATGAGCTATTTCTTATTTTCTAAAAGGCATCTTTTACTCTTCCAACAGTATAGAATCATTAGTTTACAGAAGAACTATGTATATCAAAATATTTTTAAATGTTTTTATTATAAAGGAAATAAAAATATATTAGTAAACCGAAAGCAAGGCTTTTCAGACTAACGTTCTACTGACAGAAGTATTTAAGGTACATTTATTTTTCTGATGCTGATCGCTTACTATGTTTTTAAATAATCTTGTAAAAAATTATTCAAAACAATAAAGGATTATTGATTTTATTACCATTATTACTTTATTGTATTTTTCTTTTTGCTCATTTGTAATAAGTAAAGTTTTTTCAAGAAGCATGCATTGGTATTATAAGATAAAAATTCCAGGTTCATATTATATAATCATCAGCAGCAAATTCTAATTTCTCTATATAATTTCCCAAGAACTATACAGATCAAGGATGTGAGCAAATAACAAATAACATCACCATCAAAGAGGATACTAAGAGAAGAAAAATATTCAAATTATTTTTATGATTAGAGCATAATATTGAAACTAGAGGGCTGGAACCCTAAGTAATTAAAACTACAGATAATTTCATTTATGAATATCAATGCAAAAATCTCAAATAAAATATGATCAAGCAAAATCAAACAGCACATTAAAAAATAATATATCCTGACTAAGTGGAATTCATTATAATAATGCAAGAATGTTTCAACAATTTTTAAAAAGCCTTTAATGTAATTCAACACATGAATAAATTTAAGGAAACAAAATCATACATATTCCTAGGTGCTTAAGAGGCATTTGAAAATTCAACATCATTTTCTAACTTTAGAAAAAAGGATTTGTGAAATAGGATTCAATGCATTCATCCTTAAAATTATTACATATGTGTCTGTGTGTCTGTGTATGTATGTATATCCAGTCCTCAACACAAATGCTAACATTATGTAGAAAACACCACATAAATTTTCCCTAAGGCAGGGATAAGGCAAGGATGCCTATCATTTCCACTAATATATCGTCTTGTTTTGGTGACATTACTGATATGGTTTGGATCCTTCTCTACACCTAAATCTCATGTTGAATTGTAATCCCCAGGGGTGGAGGTGGCGCCTGGTGGGAGGTGATTGGATCATGACGGTGGTGGTTTCTCATGAATGGTTCAGCACCATCCCCCTTGGTGCTATCCTCATGATAGTGAGGGAGTTCTCGTGAGATCCGGTTGTTTAAAAGAGTGTGGCACCTCCCCTTCTCTCTCTCTTGCTCCTACTCCAGCCACATGCTGTTTGTACTCCCCGTTTCTCTACCGCCATGATTGTAAGTTTCCTGAGGCCTCCCAAGAAGCTGAGCAGATGCCAGCATCACGTTTCCTATACAGCCTGCAGAACTGTGAGCCAATTAAACCTCTTTTCTTCATAAATTACCTGGTCTCGGGTATTTATTTATAGCAATGTGAGAACGGACTAATACAATTACCCAATGTACTAATAAGCACAATAATTAGGGGTATAATGATTATAAAGGAAAAGATAAAAGTACATCTATAGGTATGAATTACGATAGTATACTTGAAAAGAATCAATGAAAATAGAATTACAAACAAAAATATGGTTCCATGAGAAATCAAGATCTAAAATTAGCATGCAAAAATTATTTCATATATGCAAAAATAATTAGAAAATGTCATAGAAGGAAAGATGCCCCAACAAAAACAAAACCGTGAGCAAAACAAGAAATACAGTGAATAATAAATGTGGTGCAAAATCTATACATGGAAATAATAAAACACTATTAGAAGATGCAAGCAAAATAAACTTGAAAAGAAAGACACCCTATATTCTTGAATTTGGTGATTTGACTTATAAAGGGTTAATATTATTCAAGTTAATATAAAAATTACAATATGCAATTCCAATAAAAACATGAAGTTACTTGCTAAGCTACAGACTTGATTCTCAAAATGCAAATAGACAAGAAAATGTAGGAAAAAAATCAATAAAAACTACCTTAATTATATAATAAGGTCACTATAATTAAACATTGTGGTGTTAGTACAAGAAAAAATAGACAAACAGTGAAAGTGAATAGAAAGTACAAAATTAGAGCAAGTATATATGGATATTTGATATACTGTAAAGGTGGCATCTCAAGTTACTGGGAAAAAGATGCACCTATAAGTAAATGATCGTAGAACAATTGCATAACTAGAAAAAGATACAATTGAATCCAAACCTCTCACTTACTATACACCAATTAAAAAATCCATATGGATCAAGGATATAAATATAAAAAAGAGAATATTACCTATACTGGAAGAAAAATAAGTAAATTATTTTAATACATGAAAACTGGAAAGTCTTTCTGTCATGATTCAAATTCTGAAGCAATAAAAAAACAATAGACCTGAATACAAAAACTCTTGTGTGTGGCAAGACAAAAAGGAAAACAAAGAAAATATAACACCATATACCAGTAAAAATACAACTCTATTCATCAGCTTTTATAAGATATGCTGTGTAATAATCCTCACATCTCCATGAACAGCAACAGCAAATGTTGATTTCTCTCTTGCCTTATTGAAATTTTGTGTTGGCTATTGCTTTGTCTCATTACTCCAGAATCCTCATTACTCCAGAATCTAGGCTGATAGAATAGCCCATTTCTGTAACACTGCTATTCTCCTGACAGTCATTTAGCACCTCCACAGGTGGTTCATGAGGATTCCAGTTGCTCCACATCTTTGCCAGGGCTTGTTTTTAATTGTAGTTATTCTGATGGTTGTGTAATAGTATATTACTGTGGTTCTAATTTGCATTTACATAGTGACCAATGATGTTTAACAACTTTTCCTGGGCTTGCTGGACATTTACAAATAACTTGCCCATTTCGTGTTGGATTGTCTTGTTATTGAGTTGTAAGATTTCATTTTATGTTCTGAATCCAAGTCTTTTGTAACATGTATGTTTTGCAAGTATTTTTCCCCATCTGTGGCTTATCTTTTAGTTTTCTTAATTAATGGTGTTTTCTGACAAGCCAAAGCTTATTATATTGGTGCATTTTAACTATAAAATATTTTTCTTTGGTGAGTCATATATTTTGCAAACTGTCTTTGCAAGCTTTGCCTTACCCAAGATCACAAAGATTTTTCTTTTATGTTTTTTTCTAGAAGTTGTGGGGTTTTAGCTCTTATTGGGGTCTGTGATCCATTTTGAATCAAATTTTGTGTATGTTGTGAGAAAAGTGCCTAAGATCCTGTTTTCCACACAGACATCCAGCTGGATCATATCTTTCAGGACCATTTATTTAAAAGACACATTCTTTCCTCATTGAATTATCTTGACAATTTTTTTAAATTGACCATATAATCATACATCTATTTCTGAACTCTCAATTCTGTTTCACGGATCTAGATATCTATGTTTATGCCAATACAAGCATTACACATTGATAGTGCCTTCAACTCAGGGAATAAAAGTTTTCTGGATACATTCTTCTTCAAAATTCTGTATTCTTTGTGGACTTACATAAATTTTAGGATCAGTTTGACAATTTCTGTAAAAACTTCTGCCTGGATTTTAATTGAAATTGTGTTAAATAGATAAATACATTAGGAAATAATCAATATCATAACCATATTCAGTCTTCCAATTCATTAACATTATGCCTCCCAAATTATTTGTTTCCTTTAATTGCATTCAGCAATTTTTTATATTTTTCAATGTATTGTTAAAATTATCTCTATGTTCTTTATGGGTTTTAATGCCATTATATTTGTTCATTGTTAAAATTGAGAAAATCATTGACTTTGGTCTACTGGTTTTGTCTCATTTGATGTTATATTTACATACTGGTTAGAGTAGCTTCAGTTGTAGAGATCTTAGGAATTTCTATGTACAGGATGGCAATATCCAAAAAAAATTTTAAGTTTTATAGCTTCCTTTCATATATATACATGTATATATACACACACAGAAAAAAAAAAACAAATAAAACATCTCTCTATCTAATCTATCCATATGAATGTGCGTGTGTGTGTGTGTGTCTGGAAGGTGTGTGTATATATTGTTACCTGGATGACAAAATAATATGAGCACCAAAGCCCTGTAACATGCAGTTTACCTGTATAACAAACCCGCACATGTATCCCGATCCTAAAATAAAAGTTCACAAAAATTAAAAAAAAATAAAGAAAAACATATCTCAACAGTGTAATACACATATATCCATACATACACGTATATATGGATAACTATTTAGAAAAGATACAATTGAACCCAAACCTATTTTATTTCTTTTTTCTTGCTTTATTGCACAGGCTAGGACTTCAATGACAATGTAGAATGTAAGTGGGAGTAGGTATTCTTTCCATTTTCCCAATCTTATAGGACAATTATTTGATCCTTCACCATAAGTATGATGCTACCTTAAGTAAGGTTTTCTACTCTTACTCTAATATTTATATGTTGCTCAGAACTTTTACAATGTGTGGATGATGCATTTTGCAAAATGTTTTTAATTACATCTATTGAGATGATATGTTTTTCTTCATCTTTTTTGAATTTTTAAAAAATTTTATTTTAGGTTTGGGGTACATGTGCAGGTTTGTTATACAGGTAAATTGCATGTCACAGGGCTTTGGTATACATATTATTTTGTCACCCAGGTAACAAGGATAGTACCTGATACGTCATTTTTTTGATCCTCACCCTCCTCCCACTCTCCACCCTCAAGAAGGCCCCAGTGTCTCTTGTTCTCTTCTTTGTGTCCATATGTACTAAATGATTAGCTTCCATTTGTAAGTGAGAACATGTGGCATTTCATTTTCTGTTCCTGTGGCAGTTTACTTAAGATAATGCCTGCAGCTCCATCCATGTTGCTGCGAAGGACATGATCTCATTCTTTTTTATAACTGCATAGTATTCTATGGTGTATATGTATCACATTTTTTAAAAAACAGTATACCATTGATGGGCATTTAGGTTGATACCACATCTTTACTATTGTGAAGAGTGCTGCAGTGAACATACATGTTAATGTGTCTTTATGGTAGAATAATTTATATGACTTTGGCTATACATCCAATGATGGGATTGCTGGATCGAATGGTAATTCTGCTTTGAGTTCTTTGAAAAATCGCCAAACTGCTTTTCACAATGGCTAAATTAATTTACATTCCCACCAGAAGTATGTAAGTATTCCCTTTTCTCCACAACCTTGCCAGCATCTGTTATTTTTTGACTTTTTAATAATAGCCATTCCGACTGGAATGAGATGATCTCATTGTAGTTTTGATTTGCGTTTCTTTAATGATTAGCGATGTTGAACAGTTTTTATATGCCTGTTGGCCACATGTATGTCTGCTTTTCAAAAATGTCTGTTCATATCCTTTACCCACTTCTTCTAAGGTTGTTTGTTTTTCACTTGTTAATTTGTTTGAGTTCATTATAGATTCTGGATATTAGACCTTTGTCAGATGTGTAGTTTGCAAATATTTTCTACCAGTCTGTAGGTTGTCTGTTTACTCTATTGTTTCTTTTGCTGTGCAGAAGCTCTTTAGTTTAATTAGATCCCATTTGTCAATTTTTGTTTTTGTTGCAATTGCTTTTGGTGTCTTAGTCATGAAATCTTTGCCAGGTCTGTGTCCAAAATAGTATTCCTAGGTTATCTTCCATGGATTTTATAATTTTATGTTTTATATTTAAGTCTTTAATCTATCTTGAATTGATTTTTGTAAATGGTGTAAGGAAAGGATTCAGTTTCAATCTTCTACACATGGCTGGCCAGTTATCCTGGCACCATTTATTGAATAGGAAGTCCTTTCCCCATTGCTTGTTTTTGTCAGCTTTTTGAAAATCAGATAGTTGCAGGTGTGCAGCCTTATTTCTGGGTTCTCTATTCTGTTTCATTGGTCTGTGGGTCTTCTTTTGTACCAGTACCATACTGTTTTGGTTACTATAGCCTTGTAGAATCATTTGAAGTCTGGTATTGTGATGCCTCCAGGCTTGTTCTTTTTCTTTAGGATTGCCTTGGCTATTTGGCCTCTGTTTTTATTCCATGTAGATTTTAAAATAGTTTTATCTAGTTCTGTGACGAATGTCATTTGTAGTTTGATAGGAATAGCATTAAATCTGTAAATTGCTTTAGTCAGTACAGCCATTTTAACATTCATTAACATGGGATATTTTTCCGTTTGTGTCACCTCTGATTTCTTTGAGCAGTTTTTCATATTTCTCATTGTAGATATCTTTCACCTTCCTAATTAGCTGTATTCCTAGGTATGTTATTCTTTTTGTGGCTATTGTGAATGAGATTCTCTCTCTCTCTTTCTTTCTTTCCTTCTTTCCTTTCTTTTTTTCTTTCTTTCCTTCCTTCCTTCTTTCTTTCTTCTTTTCTTCTTTCTTTTTTTCTTTTTTTTTTTTTTGTCAGAGTCTCGCTCTGTCACCCAGGCTTGGTTCAAGCGATTCTCCTGCCTCAGCCTCTTGAGTAGCTGGGATTACAGGCACTCCACCACACCCAGCTAATTTTTTAGTATTTTTAGTAGAGACGAGGTTTCACCATGTTAGTCAGGCTGGTCTCAAACTCCTGACCTCGTGACCCCACCGTGTCAGTGTCCCAAAGTGCTGGGATTGCAGGCATGAGCCACTGTGCCCAACTGGGATTTTATTCTTTATTTGACTCTTAGCTTGGATGTTGTTGGTGTATAGGAATGCTACTAATTTTTTGTACATTGATTTTGTATACTGAAACTTTGCTGAAGTTGTTTATCAGATCAAGGAGCTTTTATGGGGTTTTCTATGTATAGAATCATATAATCTGCAAACAGGGTAACTTGACTTCCTCTCTTCCTATTTGAATGCCTTTTATTTCTTTCTCTTGCTTAATTGTTCTGGCCATCATTTCCAGTACTATATTGAATAGGAGGGGTGACAAAGGGCATCTTTGCCTTGTACTGATTTTCAGGGGAATCCTTCCAGCTATTCCCCATTCTGTATGATGCTGGTTGTAGGTTTTTCACAGATGGCTCTTATTATTTTGAAGTATGTTCCTTCAATACCCAGTTTGTTGAGGGTTTTTAACATGAAATGATGTTGAATTTTATCAAAAGCCCTTTCTGCATCTATTGAGATGGTCAGATGGTTTTGTTTTTAGGTCTGTTTATGTGATGAATCACATTTATTGATTGGCTTATGTTGATTCAGCCTTGAATCCCAGGTATAAAGCCTACTTGATTGTGGTGGATTAGCTTTTTGATGTGCTGCTGGATTTAGTTTGTTAGTATTTTGTTAAGAATTTTTGCATATGCTCATCAAGGATAGTGGCCTGACATTTTCTTTTTATGTTATGTCTCTTCTAGGTTTGGTATCAGCATGATGTTGTTCTCATAGGATGAGTTAAGGAGGGGCCCCTTCTCCTGGATATTTTGGAATACTTTCAGTAGGAATGGTACCAGCACTTCTTTATACTTCTGATAGAATTTGGCTGTGAGTCCATCTAGCCCTGAGCTTTTTCTGGTTGGTAGACTTTTTATTACTAATTCAACTTCAGAACTCATTATTGGTCTGTTCAGGGATTCAATTTCTTCCTGGTTCAATCTTGGGAGATTGTATGTTTCTAGGAATTTATTCATTCCTTCTAAGTTTTCTAGTTTGCATTCATAGAAGTGTTTGTAGTAGTCTCTGAGAGTTTTCTAATTATTATTATTTCTGTGTGGTCAATGGTAACATCTTTGTCATTTCTGATTGTGTTTATTTAGATCTTCTCCTTTTTTTCTGTATTAGTCTAGCTAGCAGTCTCTCTATCTTATTAATCTTCCAAAAATTTACTTCTGGATTTGTTAATCTTTTCTATGGTTTTTCCCATCTTAATTTCCTTCAGTTCAGCTCTGATTTTGGTTCTTTCTTGTCTTCTGCTGGCTTTTGGGTTTGTTTGCTCCTCTTTCTCTGGTTCCCCTGGTTGTGATGTTAGGTTAATTTGAAATCTTTCTAAATTTCTGGTGTGGGTGTTTAGTGCTATGCATTTCCCTCCTAACGTGGCTTTAGTGTGTCCCAGAGATTCTTGTATGTTGTCCCTATGTTTTCATTAGTTTCAAAGAATTTCTTGATGTCTGCCTTAATTTCATTGCTTACCCAAAAGTCATTCAGGAGAAGGTCATTTAATTTCTATATAATTGTATGATTTTGAACAATTTTATTAGTATTAACTTCTATTTTTGTTGTGCTGTGGTCTGAAAGGGTGGTTGGTATGATTTCAGTTATTGTGAATTTGTTAAGGATTGTTTTACGTCTGATTGTGTGTTTGATTTTAAAGTACATACCATATGCTGATGAGAAGAATGTATATTCTCTTGTTTTCGGGTGGAGAGTTACATAGATATCTATTAGGTTCATTTGGTCAAGTGTTGAGTTCAGGTCCTGTATACCTTTGTTAGTCTTCTGCCATGATAATGTGTCTAATACTTTCAGTGGGATCATGAAGCCTCTCAATATTTTTGTGTGGTTATCCAAGTCTCTTTGTAGGTCACTAGGTACTTGTTTTACAAATCTGGGTGCTCCTGTATTGGGTGTTTATATATTTAGGATACTTAGATCTTTTAATTGAATTGAGTCCTTTACCTTTACCATTATGTAATGCTCTTGTCTTTTGTATCTTTCTTGGTTTAAAGTCTGTTTTGTCTGAAATTAGAATAACAACCTGGGCTGGGCACAGTGGCTCACGCTTGTAATCCCAGCACTTTGGGAGACCGAGGCAGGTGTGTCACTTGAGGTCAGGAGTTCAAGACTAGCTTAACCAACATGATGAAAACCCATATCTACTAAAAAACACAAAAAAATTTAGCCAGGCATGGTGGCAGGCGCCTGTAATCCCAGCTACTCAGGAGGCTGAGGCAGGAGAATCACTTGAACCCAGGAGGCAGAGATTGCAGTGAGCATAGATCATGCCATTGCACTCCAGCCTGGGTGACAGAGTAACTCAATCTCAAAAGAAATAAAAATAAAAATAAAAAATAACAACCCTTGCTGTTTTCTGTTTGCTTGGTAGATTTTTTTCAACCCCTTTACTTTAAGCCTGTGAGTGTTACTGCATGCGAGATGGGTCTCCTGGAGACTGCATATTGTTGGGTCTTGCTTTTTTATTCAACTTGCCATTCTGTGCCTTTCAGTTGGGGGCATTTAGACTATTTACATTTAAGGTTAATATTGAAATGTGCAAATTTGATCCTGTCATTTTGTTGTCAGCTGGTTATTATGCAGACTTATTTTTCTGGTTGCTTTGTAGTCTCACTGGTCTATGTACTTAACTGTGTTTTTGTAGTGGCTAGTAATGGTCTTTCTTTCCATATTTAGCACTCCCTTTAGGACCCCTTTTAAGGCAGTCTAATGGTAACAAATTCCCTTAGCATTTGCTTTTCTGAAAAGCATCTTGTTTCAACTTTGCTTATAAAGCTTAGTTTGGATGGATATGAAATTTTCGGTTGGAAATTCTTTTCTTTAAGAATGTTGAATATAGGCTCCTAACCTCTTATGGCCTGTAGGGTTTCTTCTGAAAGGTCTGCTGTTAGCCTGATGGAGTTCCCTTTGTAGGTAAACTGCCATTTCTCTCTAGCTTCCTTTAACATTCTTTCTTTCATGTCATTCATGGAGAATCTGATGACTGTGTGTCTTGGGAATGGTCTTTTTCTGTATTACTGTGCAGGAGTTCTCTGTATTTTCTGAATTTGAATATGGGCATCTCTAATAACGTTGGGAAAATTTTCATGAACAATGTCCTGAAGTATATTTTGAAGCTGTTAGTGTTTTCTCCCTCTCTTTCAGTGATGCAATGAATTGTAGATTCGGTCTCTTTACATAATCCCATATTTCTCAGCAGATTTGTTCATTCTTCTATACTGTTTTTTTCTTTAGTTTTGTCTGACTGAGTTATTTTGGAGAACCAGTCTTTGAGCTCTGAAATTCTTTCCTCAGCTTGATTAATTCTGCTGTCAATACTTGTGATTGTGTTCTGAAATTCTTGAAGTGGGTCATTCAGTTTTGTCAGAATAGTTTGGTTCTTTCTTAAAATGGCCATTTTCTCTCATCTCCTCCATGCTTGTATCATATTCTCTAGGATTCTTGGATTGGTTTTTGACCTTCTGAATCTCAACTATCTTCGTTCACATTCATATTCAGAATTCTATTTATGTTATTTCAGCCATTTCAGCCTGGTTACGAACCATTGCTGGGGAACTACTGTGGTCATTTGGAGGCAAGACTCTCTGGCTTTTTGAGTTGGCAGAGTTCCAGGGCTGGTTATTTCTCATCTTTATGGGCTGATGTTCCTTCAATCCTTGAAGTTGCTGTCTTTTTATCATTTTGTTGTTGTTGTTGTTCTGTTGGCTTTTGTCCTCTTTGATGTCCTTGGGGGTATACTTATGGTATAAGGTAGCTTCAGCTGACGGACTTCATTTCTGGAAGATTTTAGGAGGCCAGAGCTCAACTCAGCACTCCTGGGCTGAGTGCTCTAAATCATAGGGGCTGATAGCAGGCCCTGGCTCCTTAAGGTTAGGAACCTGCTGCACTGGAGGAGTTGAGGTATTCCTGGACTGCTGGCCACAACACTATGATGGGTTGTGCCAGTCAAAGCTGTTCATTGGGAGGTGACAGCAGAATCTGTGGATCTGTGCTTTTTCATACCTGTCAGTAGCAGCAACACCTGCATGACGGCTAGTGAGGCATGCTGGCCTGTACAGGACTTTCTCCATGCAGGTGTTTGCAGTGGCAGCATATGGGGGACAGGTGTTGGGGCTACTGGTGTCTGTGGATACAGTGGTGTCTGTATAGGGGAAGGGTGCTGGTAGATGTGGGACTGGCAATTTCTGTGTATGTGTTCATGCCAGAGCAGCCATATCGGTACAGGACAGGAGATGGCACTTTTGGCCTCCATGCATGTGCTTGTGCTGGCAATGCTAGCATGACAGGGCATTCAGGGGCAGAGTGCACTCAGGACAGCAGCAATTGCACAGTTATCTTCATTATTTTCTACATGGGGAATTACATTAATTGAATTAAAAATGATAATCCAACCGAGTGTGGTGGCTCACACCTGTAATCTCCACATTTTGGGAGGCTGAGGCAGGCAGATCACGAGGTCAGGAGATGGAGGCAATCATGGCTAACGTGGTGAAACCCCATCGCTACTAAAAATGCAAAAATTAGCTGTGCGTGGTGGCGTGTACCTGCAGTCTTAGCTACTCAGGAGGGTGATGCAGGAGAATGCAAGACTCCATCTTAAAATAATAATAATAATAATAATAATAAACCAGCCTTACAATCCTGGGATAATACCATTTGGTCATCATGTATTATCTGTTTTGTTGTTGTTGTTGTTTTGTTTTGTTTTTAGAGATGGACTCTCACTCTGTCACTTAGGCTGTAGTGCAGTGGTGTGATCTCAGCTCACTACAACCTCCGCCTCCCAGTTCAAATAACTCTCCTGCCTCAGCCTCCCAAGTAGCTGGGATTACTGGCTATCTGTTTTTTATATAGCTTGGTGTAATTTTTAAATATTTGGCTCAGGATTCTTACATCCTGTTTTATAAGGGATATTGCTCTTTAGCTTTGTTTGCTTTTGAAGTCTTTATTTGGAGATGGTGTTCAACTAATGCTAGACTCATAACATGCTCTGAAAAATGTCGTCTCCTTTTACTTTCTTACAGAGTTTGTTAGGATTGGTATTGTATTTTCCTACATATGCAATACAATTCTTTTATGAAGTTGTCTGTGCCTATAGTTTCTTTTGGGAAAGTCTTCAAGTAATAAATTTAATTTATTTGATAGATACAGAACTATCGAGGTGTCTATTTCTCAATAAGTCAGTTTTTTAATTAAGACCTTTCAAACAATTTGCCCAATTCATTTAAGTTCTCAATTTTTATTGGAATAAAGTTGCTCATAATATTCTTTTATAATCTTTTCAATGACTGTTGGATCAGTAGAGACATCACTTATTTCACTTCTGATGGTGATAATTTGTGCCTTCTCTCTTTTTTCTTAATTCATCTACTAGACATTCAATCATTTTTATATCTTTCCAAAGGACAAACTTTGAATTTTATTCATCTCTGTTTTGGGAGTCTGTTTTCTCTTTTACTATGTTGGTTCTCATCTTTATTTACTTGCTTTCACTTACTTAGGTTTTATTAACTCTCCTTTTTTAGCTTCCTATACTGAAGCTTAGCTCATTGATTGTATGCCCTTTCACTTTACTAATATAAGCATTAAAAGATATAAATGTCTGTATTGGCTGGGTGTGGTGGCCCATGCCTGTCATCCCAGCAATCTGGGAGGCCGAGGCAGGCAGATCACCTGAGGTCAGGAGTTCAAGGCCAGCCTGGCCATCATGGTGAAACCCATCTCTACTAAAAATACAAAATTAGCTAAACTTGGTGGTGGGTTCCTGTAATCCCAGCTACTCAGGAGGCTGAGGCAGGAGAATCACTTGAACCCAGCAGGCGGAGGCTGCAATGAGCCAAGATCACCATCACACTTCAGCCTAGGCAGCAGGGCAAGACTCTGTCTCAAAAATAAATAAATAAATAAATGTCTCTGTCTACGCTTTAATTGTATCCCACAAATTTTGAAATACAGCTGCTTTCTTTACATTTGATTTCAAATATTTTCTAATTTCCTTTCTGATTTCTTTTTTGATCTAAGGGTAATCTGGAAGTGTGTTGGTTGCTTTCTAAATTGCTGTTATCGCTCAATGACTTTTTTGCTTAATTATCTTGTTATAAGGGAACATACTCTACACAACTACAGTCCCCTTAAATTTATTGGTAAATTCATCTATGTCTTCTGTAACTCTCTGTGGTAGAAAAAAAAAGCCCCCCAAGATATCCATATCCTAATCCACAGAACCTAAAAATATATTACCTTACATGACAAAAGGGATTTTTCGAATGTTATTAAATTAATGATTTGGGGATGGAAAGATTTTGTATTATCTGTGTCAAAGACTAAAACAATGTACAAATTTTGCTAGATATTGTCTATTCCTTTCCATAAATACCATTTTTCCTTGTCACCGGCAATATGTCATTGTCTCTACCCCTGAAGCCTGGCCAAGAGAATATGTTGTAAGACTTTTGGATTTTTGTCAGTGTGATAGGTCAAAATTTGTACATTAACAGAGTTTTACATGTAACTTATTGTGATCAAATTAAGCCTTTTTGCATATGTTAAAAGTCATTTGTATTTCTTTTTTCAATGAACTATTTTTGTCTTTGATACATTTTTGTTCCATTATATATATTCTATTTCTTTTAGCTCTTTTATGTTTAGAATATTAATCTTTTGCCTGTGATAAAAAACTGGAAGCTATTATTTTTTTTTAGTTTATTGTGTCTCTTTATTTTGCTTGTGGTATTTTTGCCAGGCAAATGTTTAAATGACTTTTAGCCTAGTATTCTGACTGCACATCCTTAATAGAACATATTCTAAAGGGAAAAAAATCTGAAACACAATTTTAAACCTTGTTGAGAGTTAGTAAGCATATTGGAATTTTTATGTTGTAGTCATTCTATACATGTCCTAGAATAAAGAATAAAGTACCATCCTGGCTAACACGGTGAAACCACGTCTCTACTAAAAATAAAAAAAAAAAAAATTAGCCAGGTGTGGTGGGCGCCTGTAGTCCTAGCTACTCAGGAGGCTGAGGCAGGAGAATGGCGTGAACCTGGGAGGCAGAGCTTGCAGTGAGCCGAGATGGCGCCACTGCACTCCTGGGCAACAGAGCGAGACTCCGTCTCAAAAAAAAAAAAAAAAAAAGAATAAAAGAAGTGTGTTAATTAGTAACCAGGGTTTTCGATATAAAACACAGGTTTTCAATACAAAATCAAAAAATCAGAAAAGCACTGTAATGTTAAATTTGAATTGGAAATAAACAACATATACTCAATCTTTAAGTTTACTTATATTTACATATATCCTAGCTTTATCCATTGAAACCACACCACTCCAATGTAAATGAATACTCCTGATACTCACATTTTAGTTTCTAACTATCAGTTTCCCCCCAGAAAATCAGATATATTTCTTAGTTTAATTAAGTCCCATTTTGTTTTTGTTATTTGTGCTTTTGAGGTCATTAATTATTTGCCGAGACAATGTCCAGAGGAATTTCCCCTATGTTTTCTTCTAGTATTTTTACAGTTTCAGGTTTATTTTTAAGTCTTTAATCCATCTTGAGTTGACTTTTTAACATAGTGAGAGACAGGGGTCTAATTTCATTCTTTGGCATTATGAGAACCCAATTTTCCCAGCACCATTTATTAAAGGGGTGGCCTTTCCCCAGTGTGTTTTTGTCAACTGTCAATGATCAGTTGGCTGTCAGTGTATGGCTTTATTCCTGAGTTTTCTATTCTGTTCCCATTGATCTATATGTCTATTATACGAGAATCACATTGTTATGGTCACTATACCTTTGTACTATGATTAAAGTTAGATAATGTGGGCTGGACATTATGGTCATTTTAATGGCATTAGTTCTTCCAGTCAATTAGTATAGGATGATTTTCCCACGTGTTTGTGTCATCTACAATTTATTTCATCAGTGTTTTGTAGTTTTCCTTGTAAACACCTTTCACTGCATTGGTTAAAAGTTTTCCTAGGTGGGTTTTTTTTGTTTTGTTTTGTTGTATTGTGTTGTGTTCTGTTTGTGACTGTTGTAAATGGAATCACCTTCTTAACTTAGTTTTCTGCTAGATCACTAATGTATACACATGGTACTTTTTTTTTACATTAATTTTGTATCTTGAAACTTTACCGAGTTTATTCATCACTCAAAGATTTTTTGTGGAGTCTTTAGGGTTTTGTACATGTATGATCATCTCACTAATGAACAGGGATAATTTAACTTTATCTTTTCCAATTTGGATGTCTTTTATTTTGTTATCTTGCCTGATTGCTCTAGCTAAGACTTCCAGTGCTATGCTGAATAGGAGCGGTGAAAGTGAGCATCCTTGTTTGGGTATCTACCCAAAAGAAAAGAAGATATTATATCAAAAAAGATACCTGCACTCTCATGTTTATCCTGACACTACTCATATTAGTAATGATACGGAAGCAACCTAATTGTCTATCATGAGATGACTGGATAAAGAAAACGTGACATAAATACACAATAGAATAGTATCAGCCATAAAACAGAATGAAATCATGTCTTTTGCAGCAACATGGATAGAAGTGAGATGCAGAAAGACAAATACCACATCTCCTCACTTATAAGTGGGATCTAAATAATGTGTACACATGGACACAGAGTGTGGAATTAGAGACACTGGAGACTCAGGAGGGTACAGGTTGGGGGTTGGATGGTGAGAAATTACTCAGTGGGTGCAATGTAACATTATTCAGGTGGTAGATATACTAAAATCCCAGTTACATATCCATGTAACAAAATTGCACTGTACACCTTAAATTTATACAAATAAATGTTTAAAAAATGAATTCAGAGATCTTTGAAGAAATGTTCGAATTCTGATCTGGAGCATAGGAAATACAAGATAAGACCAACCTGGACAACATAGTGCGACCCTGTCTCTACAAAAAATAAAAAATTAGTCAGATATGGTGGCACATACCTATAGTCTTAGCTACTCTGGTGACTGAGGTCAGAGCATCACTTGAGCCCAGGTGTTTAAGATTAAAGTGACCAATGATTGCACCACTGCATTGCAGCCCAGGTGACAGTGTGAGACCCTGTCTCAAAAAAAAAAAAAAAAAGAAAGAAAGAAAGAAAGAAAAGAAAAAGAAAGAAAACACAGGGTAATACTGTAATATCTTAATAGTTCATAAAACAAAAATTTAGTCAAAGACCACTGAAGCAAAAATTTGTGTCAAAAACACACAAAGGCATTTTTGACTTTATTTTGTAAATTTGTGGTACATGTGCAGGATATGCAGGCTCGTTACATAGGTAAACGTGTGCCATGATAGTTTCCTTCACCTATCAACCCATCACTTAAGTATTAAGCCCAGCATGCATTAGCTATTTTTTCTGATGCTCTTTCCACATATCCCACCCCGTGACAGGCCCCAGTGGGTGTTGTTCCCCCCAATGTGTTCATGTGTTCTCATTGTTCACCTCCCACTTATGAGAGAACATGCGGTGTTTGGTTTTCTGTTCCTGAATTAATTTGCTGAGGATAATGGCTTCCAGCTCCATCCATATCTCTGCAAAGGACATGATCTCATTCCCACAAAAGCATTTTTAAGGGATTTACATTAGCCAATTTTGAGATCTGAGTATTTGAGTATTGAAATGTGAGCACCAATAGGGATAATTATTTTAATTGTTCAAGTATAAAAGATTTGCCTATGAAAAGGCAAAATTAATTATGAAACATTGAATAAATAAACACTTAGGAGTCTGTAGTGATTCTGCAAGTGAAAGCCAGGTGGAGAGAGAAATTGGAGGTGACTGATACATAGAATAATGTTATAACTTATTGTCAATTTGTTAAATTTTTATTGTGAATGGAAACACAACAACATTCTGCGGAAAGAGACATAACCAGGACTGTCCTGGATAAACTGGAATCGCTAATCATCTTATTACTGTATCAGTTTCTTACTTTGACAGCTGGTAATTAAAAGAAAGGAGCTGAGCAAATTTTTGGAGGAGAAACACTTTTTCCACAAAAGAGTGATAGTTAATAAACATAGAAAGCATAATAATATTTTAAAATCATGTTTTTCTGACACCCCACATGGAAATAAGTAATCAGGAAAAAATTATTTGTAAAGATTAAAACAATTCGGTAAAATGTTGCTGGAGTATAAGATATACACCGTTGCCAAAGGAAAACATACTTTTAAATGGAGAGGTTTGCTCGTCATCACATTAACAGAGTGATCAAACTTAGAAATTGCAGATGACTCACTAACATTGGGATATACCAACATGTGTACCTCTTGATATGATGTAAAATGAAATACAAAGCATTACTTATTAAATATTGTCTAAAATGTTTACTGTGTATCTAGTCAAGTCTTTAGATCAACCTTCAGTTTTCCAGAAATAGAGGATAAAGAAAAAAGATAAACGTTAAGAGGAAACTATCAGATACATTCAGGATGTGGGACAATCAATGAGAAAATGGATTTGGTCTTTTTAAAAAGTCAATATAAAAATTATAATAATGGAGAACAGATTAGTGGTTGCCAGGGGCATTGGAGAGAGTGGAAACAGGAGGAAGCAGTTGTGGCTATAAAAGGGGAATACAAAGGATCCTTGTAGTAATGGAACTCTTCTGTATTTTGACTGTATCAATGTCAATATCCTAATTGTGATATTTTTATACTATCATTTTGCAAAATGTTATCATTGGGGGGAAATGGGTAAAAGATACATAGGATCTATCTGCATTATTTTTTACAACTGCATGTAAATCCATAATTCTCTCAAAATAAGTTTAATTTTAAAATAATTTTTAAAATACGTTAAATGAATTAAAAGCTGGGAAGACTACTCTAGATTTTATCTAGAGATAAAATGAGCAAATGCAAATATGGTCAATTCCTATTGCTGAATATTGATGGTAGATATTTATTTTATTCAAGTATTCTGCATGCTTGAAATTTTTCATAACAAAATCAGAAAAAAAATCAATCTCATTGTTAGACAATTGATTAGAAATTGATCATTTCAGGCAAATGGTTAAAATATCATACCAACCTTAGCTATTGAATTTTCTTCTCTTTGTGGTCATCTCATTAGTTAATAGAACATGCAATTTTTAGTGACTTGCTTCATTAATTTACCCTTCTACTTGCTGAAGACACACCAACGGTCATATCTGGAAAAAAATAATATTCATTAAATAAACAGAAATTTCTGCTTGATTTATTATGTAGAGATTATGGCAGGGTTTTAATTTGGGGCAACATTAGAAGAAAGAGAAAGCCAGATAAGTAAGATTCTCAAGTTTTTTATTCAGTTTTAAGTTTATCACCCACAGTGCAAGTCAGCTACAATGTTGAACTCAGAGCCAAAAAAAAAAAAAGAGAGATCACATTAGGCATCAGGTCTGTTTGCTTTTGCAAACTCATATTTCATCTCTTTATATAAGCTTGGCTTATGACTATTAAGAAAAGAACACCTGAAAATATTCATTCCTTTTACTCCCTATGAATTAAACAGGACGCCTTTTAATGCAAATTTTCTGACACAAATTTCTGATAAGCAAATTTCATTACAATTCTTTCTTATGCACTTCTCATTAAAATTTTCAGGGTAAGTATATTTCAAAATATCTAGATTAACAGAAATTCTTAGAACTGATAAATGCAGTAAAGTTGCAGGCTAAGAAATCAACATACAAAAATCAGTAGCATTTCTAGATGCCAACAGTAAACAATCTGAAAAAGAAATCAAGAAAGTAATGTCATTTACAATAGCTACAAATAAAATTGAACCCCCGGGAATTAACCAAAGAAGTGAAAGATGCCTACAATGAAAACTATAAAACATTGATGAAAGAAATTGAAGAGGACACAAACAAATGGAAAATTATTCCATGTTTATGGATTTGAAGAATGAATATTGTTAAAATGTCCATACCACCCAAAGCAATCTACAGATTCAATGTAATGCCTATCAAACTACCAATGACATTCTTCACAGAAATAGAAAAACAATTCTAAAATTTACATGGAACCAAATTTCATTACCAGTGATTTAAACATTTATTTCATTTAGACTATAACATGAAACTCTATCTCGGTGTTATGTGAGCTACCATAAAGCAGGAATAAATAGAAATAGGACTGGTGTTTGGCGAAGCCTCATAAAACAGAGATGCTTAGTAGTAAGTTTTATACTATGATAATCATTTGATAATGGGATCAATTATATGATGAATGTAAGCCTCAATGGTCTAATGGGACTAGGACATCTGTTCGCTGTATTTTTAGTGGGCCCTTCATTAAGCATGTGATTTGCAAGGTGAAGCAAAACACTGACTACAGAAAAAAGGATACCCAAAATATCTGACTTATTATCAATAGTTTCAGCAACTGATCTCTTCATAAACCTGAGGCTGGCAATTTTATTCTTCCTGAAAAAGACCAGATACTAAAAAATTTAGGCTTTGTGGGCCAGACTGTCTCTGTCACAACTACTCAACTCTGCCATTTAAGTGCAAAATCAGCCATAGATGATACTAAATGAATGGGTATAGCTGTGCTCCAATAATACTTTATTTATAAAAATAAGAAGCAGGCCAGACTGGGCTTGCAGGTGGTAGTTCGCTAATCCCTTTCATAGATGATCAAATGATTCAATTAGCGAATGGCACTCAATGTGGAATTTGATTTCTGAAAATGCAAAATTGAGGATGTTAAAACAAATTATTTTCAGAGAATATGAACTTACTTTATGATTTTCCATTTTGTCTTCTTTATCCATTAATTCTTATTTGCCATTAGTGTGAAGGTACAAAAGATGAAAAATTGGAAGGCTGTGTGGGACAAATAAGTAGACTAAATATAAATAACAGATTTGTATATTTTCATTATTTTCATCCCATGTAACTCTGCAAAATTATATTTTTCTCCTCTCAAAAGAGGAAAGTAATGCATTCTTGAGGTTTTGGCACAAGCACTGTTTAATGAAGGTCACAAACTGAGCAACAGAAGTTACTTATATGTTAAGACCCTTTGTAGAAATATGGAAAAATATACAAGATGAATAGAATACTATTTTCTAATATGTCTATAATTAAAAATAGTGCATTGTGGAAAATTTTCTCAAGTCCAGCGGTGGTCTTCCTGCATAATGGCTAGATTCTGACATACACATTCCATGCATATTGAGAATACAGATGAAAAATTCCAGCTCAGATCCTGGCCCATAGCTCTTCAAAAAATAGTTGTCAAGGACCTATTCTGAGGACAGTGTGTTCTTCCCCCCCCCCCTAAAAAAAAGGTATACATGTGCAGAACGTGCAGGTTTGTTGCATAGGTATATGTGTGCCGTGGTGGTTTGCTGCACCTATTGACCCGTCCTCTAAGTTCCCTCTCCTCACCCCCCTCCCCCCAACACACCCTGGTGTATGTTGTTCCCCTCTCTGTAGAACAGTGTGTTCTAATAGTTAAGAGTGTGAATTCTGGGGTCAGACTGTCTGCCTGGCTATGAATTCCAGTTGTGTGATATTGGGCAAATCACTTTTCTTCTCTGTACGTTAACTTCCCTATCTATAAAATAGGGGTAATAATATTGACCTCTTAAGTTTGTCTTGTGGAATACATGAACAAGTATGTATAAAGCACTTCAAAGCTGTAGTTCATGATTGGGAAAATATAAGTGTTGAATCAGTTTATGTCAACTATTTTTCAGCCTGTACTCTAGAGCTAAGTTGTTTTAGGGTTCATGAGTAAAGAAAAGGAGAGAACCATGTGTTTAGTAGCTATTTTAAGTGTCTGTGGTAGATGTTACTGCTGCTCACAGAAGGCTTGTACTTCTCTACGGTATTAGTCAGGGTTCTCTAGAGGGACAGAACAAATAGGATAGATGTATATATAAAGAGCACTTTATTAAAGAGTATTGATTCACATGATCGCAAGGAGGTCCCACAATAGGCTGTCTACAAGCTGAGGAGCAAGGAAGCCAGTCTGAGTCCCAAAACCTCAAAAGCAGGGAAGCCAACAGTGCAGCCTTTAGTCTGTGGTTGAAGGTCCAAGAGACCCAAAGCTGAAGAACTTGGAGTCCTACCTTCAAGGGCAGGAAGCACCCAGCATGGGAGAAAGATGGAGGCCAGAAGACTCAGTGAGTCTAGTCTTTCCACATTCCTCTGCCTGCTTTTATCCTAGACATGCTGGCAGCTGATTAGATGGTGCCCAATCAGATTGAGGGTGGGTCTGCCTCTCCCGGTCCACTGACTCAAATATTAAGCTCCTTTGGCAACACCCTTACAGACACACCCAGGAACAATACTTTGCATCCTTCAATCCAAACAAGTTGATACTCAATGTTAACCATCACATCTACTCACTTAAAGTTAACCATAGACACGATTTTTTAGCCAAAAATATGTCAGCAGAAGTGAAAAGTGTGAGGGTGTGTCTTTCCAAACTCAGATATTTCTTTAGTAATATTCAGGGCAATGATAGGTATTCAGCAAATTCTAGGAAAATCATGACGATCACTAACCTTTGATGTGTTATAATGGAAATGTGTTTTACACCCATTAATAGTCTTAAGAGATGATTTATTTATCTAAGATACAATATTCCTAAGAGATTGAAATTATGTGATTCCCCTTGGGTGGTCACTCAGATACAAGGAGAAAATTCAGAATTCCTGATCTTGAATTACCAGTTTTTACTCTATTTTATTGAACATGGTGGTCCAAAGGTTGTTTCGTATGTCCCACCTTGTCTTTATTTTTTTCTCCTTTTAATATGCACTAGCTCACAGCTTGGTCTTTTGAAAAAAAAAATTAACTAAATCTTCAGTTGAAGAAACAAGGTATAGATTTTAAGCAAACATTGTAAGCCAAAAAAGGTATCTATAGACTTTTTTCTGTCTCCAATAGCCATAACATGATTTGTAAAGGTTTATAAGTTCTACAGACATTTACAGGGTGTGTGTTCTAGGTGCATCTAAAATGGACTGTGCCTGGTGCTAACCATGTTATTTATGTATCTTCTACCATATGCTCAGTAGTAACTTTATTCTCAGAGCATATTTACAAAATGACACTGAGACTGATAAAAATGGCATCTGTTGAACTTCTAATATATGGTATACATTCTTACAGGTGTTTTACATGTTATTTCATTTAATTCTATAAACCTATTAGAAGTAGTGATAACCACATTTTCATGAGGAGATTAAAGTTCAGAGAAGTATTTACCCCAAATTCCACATCTAGAGACTGGAATTTGACCCATTCTGTTCCATATCTCTGCTCTTTCTACATTATTACACTCCTCTGCATTTTAAAGTGATTTTTACTTTTAGTCATTTTCTTATATTTCTTCCCCTTCCCCATCAGGCAAGAACCTTTGGGTTAATATATTATTCATCAATAGATAACTAATGCAAATGCTTACCAAATTACATGCTGGACAACTGGAACTTTCCCATTTCTGTCTCTGGCAATTGATTTAACCAATATTTTTGAAGCTTTATATATGCAGCATTAGATATTGTCCTTACTATCAAACGGCTTCTTATCTAATGGAGGAGGGGTGGTAAAAAATTTTAATTGGACTTTTTCAAAATTAAACTCAAAGTAAACCAAAGCGCAGAAATAAGTAAGGTAATAGCAGAGATACATGAAATTTAAAATAATAAACAATAATTGAAAGTTGATTCTGCACAAAAGTTGATTCTGCAAAAAGATTAATAGAATTGATTGGCTTTTAAAATGCTCAGGGGACAAAAAGAGAAAGTGAGAACAAAAATTAGCAATATCAGAAATGGAAAAGGGACATCACTACATATCCCAGAGATAAAAATAAGATAATAGAAAATGTTCTGAACAATAGCATTAAAATGCTTAATCATAAATTTAACAATATATCAATGGTTGTGCAAGACTTCCACAGTAAAAACTATATAACATTGTTAATAAAAATTAAAGGAGACTTAAATAAATGGTAATATATTCCATGTTCATGGATTAGAAGACTTAATTACCATTAAGATGTTAATTCTCCTGAAGTGGATATAGAGTTTCAACACAATCCCATATAAAATCCTAGCAAACTTTTTTAGATATTGTCAAGCAAGTGCTAAAATGTATATGAAATTTATAAAAACCTAGGATAGCAAAAAACAATTCTGTAAAAGAACATCCAAGTTGAAGAAATTACATATACTTGATTGTAACACTTATGTTACAGTAATCAAGTTAATGTGATATTGACTTAAAGGATAGAAAAAAATAGATCAAAACAACATCAACAATCTGGAATCCAGAAGTTGACTCACTTATATAGACAACCAATTAAATTTTTACAAAAATACAGCAGCAATTTAATAGGGAAAGAAAAGTCTTCTCAGTAAATGGTTCCAAGAAACCTGGGTATCCATAAGGAAAAAAATAAACTACCATTCCTACAACACATCACACACAGAAAATAAAAGATCATAAACTTAAACTCAAAAGCTAGAATTATAATGTTTTTTAAAGAAAACATAGAATAATATCTCCATGAATTGTAGCCAACAAAGATTTCCTAAGCCATAGAAAACATTAACCATAAAAATTTTTTTAAATGAGAAATTACTTCATTGAAATTAAAAACTTCTGTTCCTTAAATATCACCATTAGGAAAATGAATAGGCAAATCACACACTTGGGGAAAGTAGTCATAATAGATATACCTGAAAAATACATATATCCACCATATGTAAAGAACATCTACAGTTCAACAACAAAAATGCAGCAAATTTTAAATATTGGGCAAAGGACTAAAACAGACACTTCCAAAAGAAAGACAAATGAATGGCTAATAAAGATATGATGAAGTGCTCAACATCACTAGTCATCAGGAAACTTCAAATTAAAACTTCCATGACATTATCATTTCACACCAACTAAAATGGCTGAAATGAAAATGACTGGCATAGCAAAAGTTGATAAGGATGTGGCAAAATAAGAACTTTCATACATGACTGAGTATAAAATGGTTAATCTCTTTGGAAAAAGATTAGGTAGTTTCTTATGGAGTTAAATACACACTTACCCTCTGATGCAGCAATTCTACTCCTCAGTAATCATCACATAGAAATGAAACATATATTCCCTTAACTCCCACAATGAAATGCATCATCAAAAACTGTTTGTATTAGTGGAAACTAGCCTTTGCTATGTCTGGCATTGAAACATGTTTTAAAACACTGCTTTTTAAAATAAACTTTAACTTGAAATAAAAACTGTAAACAATTAATTTCCTGTCCATTGGAAGATTATTTCTGACTGAAAGAGTCATCAAAACAAAGTCTGAAAAGATTGAATTCTCCCAAGTAATATTCTGTGAGAAATATGTAACATTTTGTTTAACATTCTTTAATGCCTTCAATATACAGTTTATTATATCAGATTTCAAATGATTTTTTTTAAATTAGCTTTCACTACCAACCGTAACATAATTGGGCAGATGAACACATAACTATCTAAGGTGGACAATGATAAATACTACAATGAAGCTAGAACAAACTTGCCATGAGAATATAGCTATAGGGACAGATTTTTCCTTAGACAATATAATATTTAAACTAAGCTTTAAGAGGCAGATATCATGACAAAAATAAAAAGCAAGTACTCAAACTTACTCCAAAGTTGTCTTAATTTCTTAAAGCTTTGATCTCATTGTGTTAGCAAATGTTGAATGAATTCACATTTTTTATTATTTTATCATTCACATTGATATTAAATTAGCAAATATTTACTAAGTACCTAGTATGTCAGTTGTCAGAACTGACATAGTATTTATCTAGTAAATTTTTGTATTTCATACACTTCTCATTACCAGTATGACATCCCCAGTTGTCATGTAGTTGTCATGATGGAAGAGGGTGTGCTACTGACATTTAGTGGGTAGAGGTTGGGGACACTGCTCAACATCCTACACAGAACAGGACAGCCCCTAGACAACAAAGGGTGATCCAACAAAAATGTCAATAGTACCAAGGTTGAGAAACCCTGGGTTAAAGTATTGCTTCTCAAACATTTTCCTTACAATACAAAATATATTTTTACAACATAATCCAGTAAAGTAACACAAAACATAACAAGCATTTACATGAAATAATATTTACCCTTTTGTTTGCGATGTAACTTATCTTCCCTTCCCTTCCCTTCCCTTCCCTTCCCTTCCCTTCCTTCCCTTCTATTATTTTAATGCTGGTCTTGATTCACAGAATTTATTTCATGACTCATTATTAAGTCTCAGTCTGTAGTTAGAAAAAATCACTGTGCTGAAGTATCTAAAAAGAGATGACTGACTGGAGCTCAGAAATCAAGAGGGAAGGTTGAAAAGTGGTGGAAATAGTGAGGCAGGTGGGAGATCTTTCACAGACCTAGAGGCCAAGCTAAAGATTTTGGTCTTTATCTAAAGAGTAACAGAAAGACTTTGAAAGAATATGAGCAAGGATTGGCATAATTAGATTTTTTTACAGTACACAGCAGTACTGTCCAACAAAAATATAATGCAAGCTACATATCTAATAATAAATGTTCTGGCAACCATAGTTTTTAAAAAGGTAAAAAGAAACAGATGAAATTAATTTTAATATGTTCTACTTAATTCGATGGATCACTTCAACATGGAATCAATATGGAATCAATATAAAAATTATAAATGAGGCCAGGTGCAGCGGCTCACGCCTGTAATCCCAGCACTTTGGAAGGCCTAGGAGGGTGGATGAGGTCAGGAGTTCAGGACCAGCCTGGTCAACATGGTGAAATGCTGTCTCTACTAAAAATACAAAAAATAGCCGGGCATGGTGGCAGGCGCCTGTAGTCCCAGCTACGCAGGAGGCTAAGACAGGAGAATTGCTTGAACCCAGGAGGTGGACGTTGCAATGAGCCAAGATTGTGCCACTGCACTCCAGCCTGGGCAACAAGAGTGAAACTCCGTCTCAAAAAAAATAAAAATAAAAAATTATAAACAAGATGTTTTACATCCTTTTTTCACACTAAGTGTTTGAAATATGGTGTGTGTTTTATAGCTACAACTCATTTCAATGTAGACTAGCTGTGCATTGCTCAATAGCCCCTGCAGCTAGTGGTAGAAAGGCACACCTTACAGTACATGTGTAGAGAATGAGTTGGAGCAGAATAAAGGTGAATGTGGTGAGACCCGTTAGGAAGAGATTGTCATGGCCCAAGCAAGACATGATGGTTACTTGTGGTGCGTGGTGGTAATATACATGGAGAGACATGGGCGATGTTAAAGAAATATTTAAAAGTAAAATGAACAGGTTCTAGTTATGATTTTTGATATTGAGTGGGGTGAGGGTGGATGAATAAAATGGAAATTATCTGGGAACCTGAGTATGTCTCCTTTTTCGCCCTTGAAAAATAAGTGGAGTCCACTCCTCTGTGTTAAAAACCCCTAAGGTCAGAGTTCGGTTAACTGTAAGAGGGTTAATATCAGAGCTTTTTAAAAATGGTGTACACAGTCTGTGATTCCACAACTAGTGAATGTGTATGACTAAGCCCAATTTTTAAAAAAATTTATCCATTACTTGATCTACAAAAATTTAACTTCTCAACTGAAAGCTACATAAGGGCAGAGATTTGTTTAGTTACTGCAGTAGTCTCACAGGCTAAAATGATTCTTGGCAAATAACATGTGCTTAATAAATATTTGTTGAATGAATGAATCTGCTTATTTAAGCCCTGGTATTCTTTTGGAACATTTTCAAATATTAAATATTTTACAGATATCTGATCATAACAAATAACTGTACCACAGGACTTGATGTACCATTGAGTTTAAATCCCTTATTTATCTGTTCTTGGTATTTATCAGGATGAATGCATTAGTAGTCTTTCCTCATCAAACTGCCCAAGCTTGTATATTTAGGTCTGTGTTTATGTGTATGTATATATATGTGTGTGTGTATCTTGGAGGTAAATATCTATCTGTGTTCATCCTCAAAATCCAAAAGTATTACATTTCTTTAATTTATGACATGTTAAAATCAGATACTGAAACTGTGCCCCAGTGGTAAATAAGTTGTTAACTAGCAAAATTTCTTGAGCTTCTTTTGCAGGACAGTGGAGAAAAAAAACAGTTTTTACAATCCCTTCTGTCTGCAACAAAGAAAGAAAAGAATGCTTCTCTTTTTGCCACCCACAATCCTTGGGCAGATATCCAAACTCACTTAAATACCCTCCTTACTTCAGGAGAACATAGAATTTTCCTTTCAAAGAGCCTGTACCAAGGCTGATAAGACATATGAAGAAGCCCCTAATAACTTGGTAAGGGCTGCCCTGACTTGACCATCCCAACACCAACCCTTGATGAAATCCTAGCGACATGGAAGATAGAAATAAGTTTGAACATTATAGAGATTGCATACTTAAGGGGCTAAAGAAAGGAGTTTTGACACAAAAAGTTTAAATTACACCCAGGAGGTCAAACAAAAGCCTAAAGAAGACCCCTCAGAATACTTACAATTTGGGGGCTTACTGACGGTATGCAGAGATAGATATGGAAGCTCTGAAAAATCTAAAAATGAGAAATATGACCTTTACAGGACAAGCTGCCCCCAACATTCAGAATAAATTGCAAATAGTGGAAGAGGCTTTAGGAATGCCCATGTCTCAGTGGTTTGAGATTGCTTTCAAAATTTTCAATGGCTGAGATGAGGTCCCAGAAAATAATGAACAGAGCAAAATGAAACACCAGGCCACCTTGCTGGCTGAAGCCCTGAGCGAGAAACTATTGGGAGGAAGCATATCAGCTACTTCATCTGGTGCTCCACTTGGTACTTATAGATGGAGTTTGGCAGGTCCCATTCTCAGGGTAAACAGAACTTACAGGGGCTTGTGTCCCAGCCACCAGGTGGGCTGTTTCTTCAGGAATAACCTCCTGTGTTTCTAGTTCATATATACCTATCTGCAATTGTTTAACCCAAATGCATCCACCCAAACATGGTCTTCCACTCTGCAGCATTTAAAACCAAAGATACTGCCCCTAAATTAGTTTATCTCATAATCCACTTCAGTGAATGTTCCTCAAGAAGCTGATAATGTTGATCTTCAAAATGAGATAGTTCTGTCACACACAATACCCTCCGGTTTCAAGTTACTTGGTTTTGCCCTTCCCCAAAATTTAACTACCTTCTTGGTAATCACAGGTCTCAGAGGCACTTTCTGCTATCCCCAAGGAACAGAACTTTCCCCTTCGTGGATGACTTTGTGGTTAGTGGCCTGAACCCGGACACATCCACATCTGAGCTTGGTCCAGCTCAAGGCCCAACCTAGTAAGTATTCTCTTTTATTCCCATCTTAGCTATTATAGATAACAATAATGAAGGGATTGAGTATTTCCCTTTCTTTGTTATTAGTTTGCATTTCCTTAGGCAGCCAGTAAACCAACTCCCCAGGAGTTTAGTTTGACCCATTTCTAAATTTCACTGATAACTTTTGCCTTTAGTAACTGTAACTTTTGCCTTTAGTAACTGCGTGCAGCACAGCTGTAGCTCCATGCCATGGGTGACTATGTGGTCACTCAGGGAATGAAAGGTTCCTTATTCCCCACATTTCCATCCTTTCTCTTCCCAAACCACATATTTCTGTGAGTTAGGGCCTCTCTAGGAAACCTTATTTATCTGACACCAATTGCTATTAAACCCTCAAGCCATGTTTTTCCTCTGTTCTAATACCAACAACAGCAATCAACTAACAAGACTTCTTTGACCCCTAAATAATGTGGGACTTTCTCCCCACCAGCAAGCAAGCAATCAATTCTGTAGCAGATACCAGCTGGGTTTCCTCCAATTCAATTCCAACACTATCTTTCTGGAGGTAGCATTAGCTCCCACACATTGAGATCTCAATCCCACAAGACTGCTCCCTCAACTCCCTCCTGCAACTCCCTCAGACACCAGTTGCAATTCTGGACCTCTGGAAATTCTGACCTACCAGCCTCAAGATGGGGTTCCCAAGATCCCCTCTCTGGGGTCAATCAATTTGCAGGAGCTGCTCAAGCTGCTCACAGAGCTCAGGGAAACACTAACTTATGTTTACAAGTTTATTATAAGGGATATTAGAAAGGAAGGATAAATACAGATGAAGAGGTGTGTAGGGTGGGGTATGGGGGAAGGGGTGTGGAGCTTCCATGCTTTCCCTGGGCATGCCACCCTCCAGGAACCTCCACATGTCCAGCTATCAAGAAACTCCCTGAACCCTGTTCTCTTGGGTTTTTATGGAAGCTTCAGGATGTCAGTATTCCTTCCCCCAGGGTATGGAATGAGACCCTCTCTGGAATGAAGGTCTTATGACCCACAATCAGAAAGACAGGGGAAGATCAGAGTCCTGCCTTGGAGCAGGTGAGAGGTGGGCATGAGAAGGTCAGAGTGATTCTGTTTCCTGAGACCTGACACATTCAACATTATAACAAAAGACTATAACTAAGGCTATGGGAGTGGTGAGCATGGAACTGTGGCTGAAAACCAATAGATGGATGGATGGATAGATGGATAGATAGATAGATAGATAGATAGATAGATAGATAGATAGATACATAGATACATAGATAGATAACTACTCCACTAGGGTTTTTTGGGAATGGTAGGATTTTTCTGAATTTCGATTCCAAACTTTGGGTTCATGGCTAAGCCCCTTTAGGAAGCCATGAAAGATGAGGATGAGGAACCCCTAAAATGGACTGGAGAATGTCACAAAGTTTTCCAGGACATAAAAGAAAAATTGGTGATTGCTCCTTCCCTAGGCCCTCCAGATCTAAGAAAATCTTCTAACCTTTTTGTCATGAAAGATAGCAAGTAAGCCTTGGGGTGTTAACTCAGAATTTAGGGCCCATAAGAAACCTGTGGCTTATTTTTCAGACCTGGATGTTGTCACACAAAGATGGCCAGTTTGACTTCAGGCAGTAGCAATCATTTGTGACTTGCTCTTTTTAGAGGCTGACAAGTTTACCATAGGGCAGCCTACTACAATGCAAACCCCACATTACATGTTACCTCTTTTAGAACAAAAAGGAGGACATTGACTTATACCTGAGAGGCTAGAAAAATACAAAACATTATTGCTGGGCAACTCAAATGTGAAACTAAAAGTAGTCTCCATCTTGAATCTTACCACCTTACTCCGGAGTAGCATGGAAGAAACTATTCATTGTTGCATTCATATTGTATAAACTTTGTGACATTCCCCAGTCCATTTTAGGGGTTCCTTGTCCTCATCTTTCATGGCTTTCTAAAGGGGCTTAGCCATGAGCCCAAAGTTGGGAATCCAAATTCATTATTAATTCATACTCGATCAAGTTTATTCTAGTCAGCTCAACTCAGTAAATCAACCCCTAAAAGATCCAAATCTGATTCACTGATGGAAGTAGTTTCATGGATCAAGGGATATGGAGGGCTGAAAATGCTGTAGTGACACTCATCAGGACATGTCCAGCTCAAACTAAATACACACTCATCAAAAAGTAAGCCCTTCTACTCCCCTGAGGGCTTGGAAAGATTCAGTCAATGGGGATTTAATTGGGGACCAATGTGTTCTCAGGACACCACATACAAGTATACTAAAGAAAGAGGGATATGTGATAGACAAGAAAAGGTCCTGATTCCTCAGGACTTAATGGAAGAAGTAATTAGTCATGTCCACAAGAGCACTCACTATGGTAGGGATGCTACACTACAATGGATACAAAAATATATCATTGGACCCAACATGTGGAGAACAATCCAAAAGGTAATACATCAATGTGTGATCTGTACAAAGAATAAACCAAATGTAACTGAACATCAGGTTAGTTGCTCACCACGTGCAGAGTCCAAGTAACAAGAGTGAGGTCTGATATAAAGAAAGTGGTTTATTCCAAAGCTAATTTGGGGAAGTGGCACATGTGTCCTGCCATACTGCTTCACTTTTGGGACAGAAAGCAGGCACTTTTAAAAGGCAAGGAGGAAATAATCAAAGTGAGGGGTCCATGCAAGCTCTGGTGCCTTATCCAGTAGGCAGTCAAGCTGGTAACTGCTGGCACATTCATGGACAGGCTGTTATCTCTTGAGGCCACCTCCTGATGGAGGGATCCTTAGTGGGGATCCTTTGGTCTGTAAATTGATTATTAACTCTCCAGGAAATAGATGACCTTGCCCTGTAGGGAGTGTCTGATGAAGGAGAGGGTAAAAGGCTATATTTCCTTTTCTAAAGGTCTAGGTAGGAAGTAGGGAACCAGGGAAACAAATTAAATCATCCCTTAGAAAAAAAGGGTTACTCCATAACAGAAAGACTGGTCCATCTCAGTCATAAAAGGAGTTCAAGCCAGGAGATTAAGACCAGGTGAGGAGTCAGGGGCTGAGGCTCAGGCCTATAATCCCAGCAATGTGGGTGGCCAAGGCAGGAGGATCTTTTGATCCCAGGAGTTCAATACCAGCCTGGGCAACATAGCAAGACCCTATCTCTAAAAATCAGGAAGCAGAAGCAGATGAAGAAGAGTAAGAAGAGTAAGGGGAGGAAGAGGAGGAGGAGGAAGAAGGAGGAGGAGGAGGGAGGAGGAGGAGGGAGGAGGAGGAGGAGGAGGAGGAGGAGGAGGAGGAGGAGGAGAAGAAGAAGAAGAAGAAGAAGAAGAAGAAGAAGGAGGAGGAGGAGGAGGAGGAGGAGGAGGAGGAGGAGGAGGAGAAGAAGAAGAAGAAGAAGAAGAAGAAGAAGAAGAAGAAGAAGAAGAAGAAGAAGAAGAAGAAGAAGAAGAAGAAGAAGAAGAAGAAGAAAGAGGAGGAGGAGGAGGAGAAGGAGGAGAAGGAGGAGGAGGAGAAGGAGGAGGAGGAAGATGAGGAAGGAGAGAAAGAGGAGGTAGAAGGAAAAGAATCGAGAAAAGTTAAAAAAAAAAAAAAAAAACCCACCAGTGAGGACTGGCAAACGGATTTCACCATGATGCTGAAGGTTGCCAGAAACTTGAGGTATCTGCTACTATTGTGGATACTTTTGCAAGATAGGTAGAAGTCCTTCCTAATAGGACAGAAAAGTCTTCTGAAGTAGGCAAAACCTTACTAATATCAACCATTTCTAGGTTTGGACTGCCTTCCTCAATGCAAAGTGACAGTGGAGCAACCTTCATTGCTAGAATGACACAGGAAGTCTCTGGAGCTCTGGGAGTACAATGGAAACTCCATTCTTCAAGGAGACTCCACTCAATAAGAATGATAGAAAAGATGAACTACGCTCTAAAAAAAGCTCTGGCTAAAATTTGTCAAGAAACTAATTTGACCTGGGATAAGGTGCTGCTGGTTGCACTGCTTAGAGTGAGGGTGGCCCCCACAAAGTAGCTCCAATTGAGCCCTTACAAAAAACTTTATGAGATACCCTTCCTTCAAAATGAGCTTGACCTAGGGCCTTGGAGACATGGAGGGTAAGAGAACCAGATCTCATCAGATATGTCCAATCCCCAGGTGCCACTTTAACTGCTATTCATAAGTTTGCCTCCAGCAGGTTAAGGTCTGTTACAGATATGCCTCTTCATCATTTGACTCTAGGAGACTGGATGGTGCTTAAATCTTGGAAGAACAAACATTCGGAAGATAAGCTGCATCCCGGGTATGTGGGGGCCTTATGAAGTATGCCTGGTAACTCATTCCTCTGTTAAATTATAGGAAGTCACGCCTTGGATTCACCACTCTCGTGTCAAGGTGGTTCCGGTTCAGCAGATTGACCCTATCCCCACAGCCCTGCCAATAGAATGGGAACTGTGCTGAGGATTTCCATAAGGGCTAAGGCCACCCCAACATCTATTGGAAGCATACCTCTGACACAGACTTCTCTCAGCCTCCTGTTTTTGTGAGCCTTTGGCTGCTCTTAGCTGCTTTTCAAAAGAAAGCCACAAGAGAAGACATGTATGCCTCTTAAATTCTTGATCTACTTGTTGCTTGCTTTGTCCTAAATTTCTATTAATTTGTGATTTGTGTGTGTGTTACTACTTGAAAAAATTAAATCATTTCTTGATGATCATTAAGGCTCTTCATTACCTCTGTTAAAATTATCCACCCCTCCTTCTTCTTAACAATATCCTTTCACTTGCTTTAACCATAGCATGGGAATTTTTCCTTAATACAAATTTCCCAATCTCTTGCCACTTTGGGGATTTTACTTAGTGTTGCATATGTGATCCAAGAACCTCCTCTGTACTTAACCTTGCTGATCTCCTAATTATCCCTGTGACCCATTTCTCTAGCATGCCAAATTTCATGATGACCTATGATAAAAACAAAAACAAAAATAAAAACAAAACCATAGGTATAACCTATCGAGTCAGATTGGCTGATGGAGAATTGTCAGTTCCCTGTTTTCCAGTAACAGTTCCCACAAAGACACACCTATGCTAACAGCTGAAAAACAATGCAAGCACAAAGAGGCCTATGCCCACATACACCAGATATTGGCTAATGGAAGGACTGAAATCATCTATTTACATAACAACATTTACTTTCTGCTTCCTGTTTCCTATCCTGCAGTCCAGAAGAGATGAATTAATGCATCCTCAAAGTACAGGTCTACACCATTATTTCAAGAATGTATACACCATTATATTAAAGTACAGGTCTACATCATTATGTCAAGAAAGTCTAAACCATTATGTCAAAGTACAGGTCTACACCATTATGTCAAGAAGGAATTGAGTATACCTTCAAGGACCACCCACTTCCCTACCAGTTCGTACAATAGATGACTCCTCCTGGACACCACCATAAACTGACCCCTGGCTTGACCAAGTCCTAAATGAAATTCCCAAAAACTTGAATTTTAACATGTTTAGTATTCTGTGTGCCCTCTTCAGGATATATCTTTACTTGCAGAACAAATGGCCAGTCTTGGACCTATGAATACCTTGACAGCTGTCATATAGGAGGGTTCTGTTTACTCGGGTACCTACTCATTCCTTTCTTTATCAATAATGTTAGTGATGCCAAGTATTGGACTAGTATCATAAAACTATATGCAAGGGCCAAGATTTATGTTAGATACCCTGCCCAGTAAATATTTGTCAGGCAGCTTATCACATGGGGCATGATATTTCTTCAGGTGAACTCTGTTAACTAGGTGGGGTGTGCAGTTCATGAACACAGGATTAGAAATCTTTCCAACACCCTGGCAAGGCTTGCCAATGAGACCATCTTACCCATAGTGGCAAAACAGAGGTGCTAGATTCTTTGGTTAAAATAGTATAGATCATGGAGTGACTCTTGATTGTATACTGGCCGAGCAAGGAGTTGTTTGTGTAGTAGCTAACACATCATGTTGCATTTACATTAATACCACTGCAGAAGTTGAGACACATTTGGAGAAAATCAGACAAGAAGCCACCTGCCTTAACCAAGTATCTACCAAAGAACCAGAGTTCTTCTACTTTATAATCTTTTCAGTTGGCTTCCCCAGGATTTTGGATCATTTTTCTCACCTGTATTGCAACTTTTCCTGATTATTCATTTCCTCCTGTGTGTTATGAGAAAAATGTTCAATTTCTTAACTCTCTGATGCTGAAAATGTCTCTTTCCCAGAACTGGGTTGAAACAATTTCTGAAATGTAAGCCTGATACCAGGGAACTCCCACAGCAAAGTGCTAAACAATTTCATTTCTCTAACTAAGGTTGATGCTCCTGGTCAGCAGAAAATACCTAGAATGGTCATCATCACAAGATTGAGGAGTGATTAAAAGACAGGGGGCACTGAGGCATGCCCCAGGGTTAGAGAATTTGTTAACTAGCAAAATTTCTCCAGCTTGCTTTGCAACACAGTGAAGATAACAAGTAGAGAAGAAAATAGATTGTTAAAATTCCCAGGATTTGCAACAAAGTTGGCTGGCAGGCTGACACTAGTTGGAACCAACATGGCTGACTACAGTCTGCACAGAGTAGATTTACAGAGTAGATTTACTCACCCCATAAGGGACCTTTTGACACAGAGGGCTGAAAACTCCACCTCCAAATCACGCTAATGCTGCCACTTTTTGAACATGCAAGGCATAAAGAAGCATGCAGGGTCAACAGCACATGCCCAAGGGACTTCTCAAATGCCATTTCTTTCCAGACCCAAAGCCCCACCCTCAAAACGTCTCCCTAAAATTTATGTTGACAAGGACAGTAAGGGGAGACCAACTTGAGCATTTCCTCCAGTCTCCTTGTCAATCCACTCACAAAAACCTTTCTCACTGCAAAACCCGGAGCTTTGGTGTTTAGTTTTCTGTTGCTTATGGGCAAATGGATTCAGTTTAGCTTGATAACAATATGAGTATACATCATGCAGGTTCCTGTCCATTCTGGGCTTTCCCTCTGGAGTTCATCAGTACTCTGCCTCAACAAGAAAGAACATTGTTGTTTATAGTAGTTCTATTTTTAGATTTTTGAGGAATGTCTATATGGTTCTGCATAGTGGAATGATGATATGATCCAGCATCCCCTTGCTGGGTAAGTAACCAAAAGAAAGAAAATCAGTATATCAAAGAGATGTCTGCACCCCCATATTTTTTTGCAGCACTATTAACAAAAGGCAAAATATGCTATTATCCTGAGTGTCCATCAGTGGATGAATGGATAAAGAAAATGTGGCATATATACATAATGGAATATTATTCTGCCATAAGAAAGAATGATATCCTGGTATTTGCAACAACAGGGATGGAACTTGAGGATCATATGTTAAGTGAAATAAGCCAGGCACAGAAAGAAAAATGTCACATGTTCCTACTCATAATGTGGGTGCAGTAGATTTGGAATGTTCCCACCACAAAGAAATGATAAATATTTGAGGTCATGGATATCCCAGTTGCTATGGATATCCCAGATGTGATCATTACACAGTGTATGTTTGTGTGAAAATATCACATATAGCCCATATATATGTACAACTACAATTAGCTCGTAAAAATTAAAAATCAAAAAAATTAAGAAAAAGAACAAGCATTACAATATTTTGAATGATCTTTCCTATAGTTACATTTTACAACATAGGTTCTTATCGAATCTTTTCAAATATAAATAGGAAATAAGACATCTTTTTTAAATGTATCACAAAATTACAGGTTTCTCATATAAAATGCTGATAGACTATCTATAAATAAATATGGAATAACAATATAAATATCTTTGAACCTTTCTTTTCCTACTTAACAACAGCTATAACGTGTTTCTCTGTTAATAAAGCACCTCTTTAACATCTGTGTATATCTACCAAGGGTTTAAACAAATTCTTTCATCCTTGGATTTCAGGTTGCTTACAGTATTTTGCTATTATAAATAACACTGCAATAAACATTTATGCTAAATGTTTCCACACTCATTCTGTTTTTTCTTTTCAAGAAAAAATTTCTAGAGAAAAAAAATTCCATGTTAAAGGTTATGTAAATGTTATGAGTCTTAATACTGCCAAATTGCCTTGAGAGAGACTTGTGTTGATTGCTACTTCTCCCAGCAGTGCAGTACTTGAGTCCCTAATATCACACACCCGCCCAATCAGGCGCCTTGTCTTTGTCACTTTGGTAGATGAGAAATTGTCATCTTCATATTAATTTGCATTTATTTTATTACTAGCAAGCATATATAAACATTTTTTCACATGTGTATCAGTGATTTCTATTTATTTCTGCATTATTTATTCATGCCCTTAGTCCATTTTTTCTTAGAGATTATCTTTTTCTTTTTTATCTTTTTCTCATCCACTCAGAAGTGAAACGGCTTTAATATATTAATATTAACCCTCAATTACATATGTTTTAAACATTTACCAGTGGGTCACTAACTGGGAGAAGAGGGGTACTTTGTGATATTTTGGTTAAGGTTTTTGTGTGCTCGAGTCTACTCATCTTTTCATGTAGCATCTGCCTTGATATCACAAGAGAATGTTACTCTTCAACATAGGTTATATAAACATTTATCAAGAATTCATATTATGTTACTTTTATTATTTCATTTTCAATATTTAAATATTTAATCCATTATAAAGTTAATTTTGGTAAAAGTATCAAATAAGGATATGATGTGAATCTTTCCCCATATGTTTAGCCAATTACAACAACATGCTAAAGGTATAATCAGTTTTTGGTTCACTGACATGATTTTCCAACTTTACTATATAAAACTTGTTCTACTCAATGGAGTAATAGAAGATTGAGTAAAAGGGGAGTATACCTTAATAAAAAGCTAACAATAGGAGAAATATCTCTAAATATGATACATAATTTAGTTTTTCTAAAACTTTGAGTGTTTGGCAATGTATATACAATTACTAAAAGCCTACATTAGAATGAAATTAAATCATAAAATAAAATTTCAAAGGTATTTGTTATCACTCAGTTCTAGTTTCTAGTTCTCTCAGTTTACTTGAAATGACTTTTATGAAGCAGAGGAAACTAATTGGGAAGAAAATTTGCCAGTGTTAAGCTTGAACAGCTAATTGAGTTTCAGACTTAAATGGTATCTTATAAGCATCCTTGAAATATTAATAAGAAAAGTCAAACATCAAAAATCTTCTCTTGATAAAAGAGTTTTCATTGTTGCTATTAGTAACAATGCAAATTTGAATTAATGGAAATATTTTTAACTATTCTTGCAGAAAATTTTAGACACAAACAGAAGTAGAGAAACTAAAATAATAAGCTGATATACTCACCACCCATCTTCAACAATTTTTAAACTCCTGGATAGGATTTGGTGCTTACCCTAAAACACAAAACCATCCTCACCTAAAAATTTTCTTAAATCCTTAAAATATTCATCAGTGTTCACAGATCCCCAATTATCTTCTTTCCACTCTTTTTAAAATATTGCCTATTTGACTTGTGATTCAAGTAAGTACATATATTGTGGTTCACTGTTACATTTTGTCTCTTTGTAGGTTCTCCTTCAATATGCTGGGTTTTAATCTTTGCATTTTTTGTTGTTGATGTTGTTGAAGAAATTGGCTGTATTGCCATATGGAGTTTCTCCACTGTCTGAATTTTGTTGATTGCCTCTCCTTGATGAAATATAATACATTGATAAGATTCAGATTCTTTTGTGTGTTTGTGTGTGTGTGTGTGTGTGTGTGTGTGTGTGTGTGTTTCTGAAGGGTGGGTAGCTCCACATTTCCTAAACCAGATCCAGAATTCATTAATCTCTCTAAAACCCCCAGTTTCTTTTAGTGGAAAATATTTCAGTACCCCAATCTGGGTGTCAGTGGGGCTCAGCTGAGTTGATCACTGTTTCTTGGTTTTTACAGAGTGAACCAACCAAAGAAATATCTATTTTATTCAAAGATATTTTGATATGTCAAACTGATGTTCCAGTTCAAATTCAGGACTACAGGTTTACATCTGTATCTCCTTTCCCTCATGTTGAAAAGCTTGGTTTTCCAAATGCTGAGGGATTTCATCACCACCAGGCCTGCCTCACAAGAGCTCCTGAAGGAAGCACTAAATACGGAAAGGAAAAGCCGGTACCAGCCACTGCGTAAACACACCAAAATATAAAGACAAATGTCACTCTGAAGAAACTGCATCAACTAGTATGCAAAATAACCAGATAGCATCATCATGACAGGATTGCATTCACACATAGCAATACTAACCTTAAACGTAAATGAACTAAGTGCCCTAATTAAAATACACAGGCTGGCAAATTGGATAAAGAGTCAAGACCCATTGATGTGCTGTATTCAGGAGACCCATCTCATGTGCTAAGACATACATAGGCTCAAAATAAAGGGGTGGAGGAAAATTTATCAAGCAAGCAGAAAGGAAAAAAAGCAGGAGTTGCAATCCTAGTCTCTGACAAAACAGACTTTAGACCAACAAAGATCAAAACAGACAAAGAAGGCATTGGCATTACATAATGATAAAGGGATCAATGCAGCAAGAAATGCTAGCTATCCTAAATCTATATGCACCCAATACGGGAGCACCCAGATTCATAAAGCAAGTTCTCAGAGACCTACAAAGAGACTTAGACTCCCACACAACAATAGTGAGAGACTTTAACACCCCACTGTCAATATTAGATCAATGAGACAGAAAATTAACAAGGATATTCAGGACTTGAACTCAGTTCTGGATCAAGTTGACCTGATAGATGAACTATCCACCCCAAATCAACAGAATATACATTCTTCTCAGTGCCACATGGCACTTATTCTAAAATCAACCACATAATTGGAAGTAAAACCCTCTCAGCAAATGCAAAAGATCTGAAATCATAACAAACAGACTCTCAGACCACAGTGCAATCAAATTAGAACTCAGGATTAAGAAACTCACTCAAAACTGCACAATTTACATGGAAATTGAACAACCTGCTCCTGAATGACTCCTGGGTAAATAATGAAATTAAGGCAGGAATCAAAAAGTACTTTGAAACCAATGAGAACAAGGAGACAGAATACCAGAATCTCTGGGACACAGCTAAAGCAGTGTTAAGAGGGAAATTTATTGCACTACATTTCCACGTCAGAAAGCTAGAGAGATCTCAAATTGACACTCTAACATCATAATTACAAAAGCTAGAGAAGCAAGAGCAAACTAATTCAAAAGCTAGCAGAAGATAAGAAATAACTAATATCAGAGCAAAATTGAAGGAGATAGAGACACAAAAAACCCTCCAAAACATCAATGAATCCAGGAGCTGTTTTTTTGTTTTTTTTAAAAAAATAACAAAATAGACCACTAGCTAGACTAATAAAGAAGAAAAGAAAAGAATCCAATAGACACAACAAAAAACGATAAAGGGGATATCATCACTGACCCCACAGAAATACAAACTACCATCAGAGAATACTATAAACACCTCTATGCAAATAAACTAGAAAATCTAGAAGAAATGGATAAATTCCTGGACACAAACACCCTCCTAAGACTAAATCAGGAAGAAGTCGAATCCCTGAGTATACCAATAACAAGTTCTGAAATTTAGGTAGTAATTAATAGCCTACCAACCAAAACAAGCCCAGGACCAGATGGATTCACAGCTGAATTCTACCAGAGGTACAAAGAGGAGCTGGTACCATTCCTTCTGAAACTATTTCAAACAATTGAAAAGGAGGGGCACCTCCCTAACTCATTTTATGAAGCCAGCATCATCCTGATACCAAAACCTGGCAGAGACACAACAAAAAAGAAAACTTCAGGCCAATATCCTGATGAACAATGATGCAGAAATCCTCAATAAAATACTGGCAAACCAAATCTAGCAGCACATCAAAAAACTTATCTACCATGATCAAGTCAGCTTTATCTTTGGCATGCAAGCCTGGTTCAACATATGCAAATCAATAAATGTAATCCATCACATAAACAGGTGAGGGGTGAGAGGAAGGAATTTAGAGGATGGGTCAATAGGTGCAGTAAACCATAGGACACACGTATAGCTATGTAACAAACCTGCCCGTTCTGCACATGTATCCCAGAACTTACAGTAAAATAAAAAAATAAAAGAAGAAAAAGCTTGGTTTTCAATGATACCAACCTAATCACTCGTTTGCTTTATCCTACACCACACGTAAAGCCCTCTCAGAGTAGTTACAGCACCACCAACATGTGTGATTGTGATTGTTAAAAATAGTTTACATTTTTTACAGCTCTTTTCTTTGAGTATGTCTTAGTAGTAACACATAATCAAATTACTGAGTTTTAAAGTAATTTAAAAGAGTTCTTGCTATGACATTAGGTCAACTGGATATAGGGTTAGGTTTATTTGTTTTCAGTTTTAAAATATTGCTTTGTACTTAATTTTATTTTATAATGATGTTAAAAAACAAAAACAAACAAAAAAAAAACCTTAAGGCCTCAAAGTCAAATCTTCAAAACACAGTATATTTGAAAACATATAGCTGTCTGTATCACACTATCCCTCTCTTCTTCTATAGGTAAGCTTTCTAACTTTTTTTTTTTTTTTGCTTTTATTTTATGGTAGCCTTTCATTGTTTTGTTAGTAAATATTCATATCCATATCCCATGTTCCCACTTGTTTAGATGAACTTTGCCTTCTTTTTACTACCTTGTTTTTTCCCTTATCAATATATCCTAGAGATTGTTCCATAAGAGTATACAGAGAGATTTCTTATACTGTTTTATAGTACTCCATTGTGTAGATGTGCAATAGTTTATTCAACATGCTCCATTCAACTTGTCACCTATTGATGGATATTTGGATTGTTTCTAGTCTTTTCTATTATCCGTAATATTATAATAGTCTTGTGCAGTTTTCTAAATGTTTGCCAGTGTTTCTTCATGATATATTTCTACAAATATAATTGCTGGATCCAAAGGTAAATACCTATGCAATTTTGCTAGATTTTGGAAAAATCCCTCTCTGTAAAGGTTGTATTTCTTAATTATCACCAGCAGTATATAAAAGTGTCTACTTACCCATAGCCTTTCCAAAGAAGTATGCTGTGAGGCTTTAGAGTTTTGCCCATTTGATGGGGAGAAATGTTTCCTACAGAACTTTATTTTTCTTCTTTCTTCTTTTCGTGTTTTTTTGAAACGGAGTCTTGCTCTGTCGCACAGGCTGGAGTGCAGTGCTGCCATCCTGGCTCACTGCAATCTCCGCCTCCCAGGTTCAAGTGATTCTCCTGCCTCAGCCTCCCGAGTAGCTGGGACTACAGGTGCCCGCCACCATGCCTGGCTCATTTTTGTATTTTTAGTAGAGACAGGGGTTCACCATGTTGGCCAGGCTGGTCTCGAACTCCTGACCTCAGGTGATCCTGACGCCTCGGCCTCCCAAAGTGCTGGAATTATAGGCATGAGTCACTGCACCAGGCCATCCTACAGTACTTTTAATTTGCATTACTTTTGTGGCAAATGAGGTTAAGCATCTTTTCATTTGGTTTAGGGCCATTTGAATTTCTACTTCTGTCAACTGTCTTTTCATACCATTAGCATATTTTCCTATAGGGAATTTTTCTCCTTTTTCATATTTTAGGCATTATTAACTCTAGTATATGATAAAGTGCAAGTATTTTCCCACGGTTTTTTGTTTTATTTTGTTTTGTTTTGTTTTTACTGTGTTTAATTAGCCATGTAAGCTTTTTAAGTTTTGTTGAATCAAATTTGTTGTGCTTTTCTTTTATCACTTTCAGATATTGAGTCAAATTTAGGAACATTTTCCCAAATTTCATATAGAGAAATACACTTGTGTTTTCTCCTGGTACTTACAGTTTTGTGTAGTTCTCTTTCTTTTACTTGTTCCCCACATTTATCCACTTGTATCTGTGATCCATTTGGAAATTAATGTGATATAAAATTAAAGTCTTGGCTTAATAAGCCATATGAAAAAGATGAAGTGAAAACATTTTTCATACCCATCTATAATTTTAAAGACATATTTGTTTTCTCCATTTCTCCACTATACCCTTCTTCTGTAGAGAAGGAAGAAAACAACATGTTATATAATATGATTCAATGACGTAGTGTATTACCTTTAATTTTATTACATTAACTCAACAACTGAACAGACAGTTGACATTCATAAGCCCAATAAACATGCTATAGAATATAAAGATGCAAGTGGAACAAAATAGTGAGCCCAAAACCAAATTCAAACATATACTGTATTAGTCCATTCTCACACTGCTATGAAGAAATACCCGAGACTGTATTTAGGAATACAGGAAATAAAGGAATATTTATTAGGAATGTATATAAAGGAAAGAGTTTTAATTGACTCACAGTTCTGCATGGCTAGGGAGGCCTCAGGAAACATACAATCATGGCAGAAGGCAAAGGAGAAACAGGCACCTTCTTCACAAGGCAGCAGAAAGAAGAAGTGCTGAGGAAAGGGGAAAAAGCCCTTTATGAAATCAGATCTCAGGAGAACTCACTCACTATTATGAGAACCGTATGGGAGAAACTGCCCCCATGATTCAATTACCTCCATCTGGTCTCCCCCTTGACACGTGGAGATTATAGAGATTATGGGGATTACAATTCAAGATGAGATTTGGGTGGGGACTCAAGGCCTAACCACATCATATAGGGTCAACTGATTTTCAACAAGGGCACCAAAAAGACACAATGGGGAAAGGATAGTCTCTTCAATAAATGGTGCTGGGAAAACTGGATTTCCACATGCAAAATAATGAAATTTGACTCTTATCTTACATTATGCACAAAAATCAGCTTAAAATGGATAAAAGACCTAAATATAAAACCTGAAACCATAAAAATTCTAGAAGAAAACAGGGGAAAATCCCCTTGACATTGGTCTTAGCAATGATTTCTTGACTATCACACCAAAAGCTCTGTTTAAAAAAGCAGGAATAAATAAATAGGAATACATCAAACTAAAAAGCTTATACACAGAAAACAATCCACAAAATCAAAAGGCAACCTACCAATAGGAAAAAAGTAGGGTAAGCCATATGTCAGACAAGTGGTTAATATCCAAGATTTATGAAGAACTTATTAAACTCAACAGCAAGAAAACATATAACCTGATTTTAAAACAGGCAAAATACTTGAATAGACATTTCTCCAAAGATGACATAAAAATGGCCAGCAGATATGTGAAAAGGTATTCAACATCACTAATCATCAGGGAATTGTAAATGGAAACCACTATGACATACCACCTCACACCTGTTAGGATGGCTGTTATCTAAAAGACAAGAGAGAACAAGTATTAGCATGCGTGTAGGAAAAAGAGATGCCTTGTACAATGTTTATGGGAATGTAGATGGTACAGCCGTTATACAAAAATGGTGGTTTTCCTGAAGAAATTAAAAATATGAGTACCATACGACTCAGAAATTCATCTTCTGGGTATATACCTAAAGGGAAAGAAATCACCGCCTCATAAAAATATCTACACTCCCATGTTCATTAAAGCATTATTGCATTATTCACAATAGCCAAGATATAGAAACAATCTAGGTGTTCATCAATGGACGAGTGGATAAAGAAAGTGTGTGTGTGTGTGTGTGTGTGTGTGTGTGTGTGTGTGTGTGTATACACACATGATGGAGTATTATTCAGTCTTTAAAAAAGAGGAGATCCTGCCATTTGTCACAACATTGATGGACCTGGCGGACATTATGCTAAGTGAAATAAGCCAATCACAGAAAGAAAAATATTGCATGATCTTACTTATAGGTGGAAACTTATTTTTTAAAAGATCATAGAGAGAGAGAGAGAGAATAAATCAGTGGTTACCAAGGTTGAGGTGGGGACAGAAAATGGGGAGATACAGGTCAAATAATACAAAGTAGCATATATGGAGGATAAGTCAAAAAATCTAATGTATGACATGAAGATTACAGTTAATAATGGTGTATTGGATTCCTGATTTTTGCTAAATGAGTAGAGTATAGCTGCTCTTGGTAGGAGGGATAGTGGGTAACTATGTAAGATGACAGGTATGCTCATTTGTTCCACTACAGTAGTCATTTATATATATATATCCTATAACGTCATGTTGCCTACCTTAAATATACACAACAAAATTTATTTTAAAAAGGAAAACACATGCAACACTTTTAGCTTATCTGATAACTCCCATTTATACTTCAAATGTATTATTACTAATATCAGGACTTCCATTTTTCTATTTTAACCTCATTGTATAAAAAACATGGTGGTTTTTCCTATGTCTCATTCATCATTCATTTACTAAAGGAATGTTTACTGAATATCTACAGTGTTCCAGAAATGTCCTCATTCTGAGGTTTCAGATATGTCCCCCTATATCTCCCCCTACACACTCTGGCATGCGATGCAATTAGGAGATCAACTGCCTTCGTTGCAGATACTAAAGAAGGGCATTGTATTTCTTGTGTATGTTTTAGTGGGTGAAAAATATTGGCAAACTGCTTTAAAGGCAATTGGGTGACATTGAAGAATTTTAGCAAAGTGCTGACATGGTCAAAACACTTGACTGAGAATGGATTAGAGGAGGACAAGACTGAAGATATGGAGACTAGTCAAGAAGCTGTGAGAGACAGCCGGTGAGAAATGCCTAGGATGGTGGCAGCAGGGATAAACAGAAATGTCTGGATTCTAGAGAAACTTAGGAGTTAAAACTAACAGTAGATTGTGGGGTAGCAAGAGTGAGGAAAGAGCTGAGGATCACTATGTGCAACTGCATGGATGGCAGTGGCAGACACAGATCTGGAGAACATAAGAGGAGAAAGAGGTGAAGGAAGATGGTGAGGTCAGATGGAGAAGAGATTACCTGCTTAACTGGAATGGAGGGTGATCACTAATCAAGATGTGCACTAAAATGCATACTGAAGGTCTTTTCTCAGCGAGACTTAGAAACAGTTCTGTGGTCCTTATTGTTTAACTCAAAGGAATTAGGAATAACAGAAATTGCAAAATAGGATAGATGATTTAAGGCCAACCTGAAGAAAAGGTCAGAGTAGGATGGAGGTGATTTTTAGGGGAGAGGTGTTTTTTGGAGTTCTTCATATCATATGATAGAGTTAGAGGCATATCCCTTTGCTTGTTGGATAACCCCCATGTATACTTATTACGACATATGCAGTGACCTGAATTACATTAAATGAGCCACAAAATTCAGACAAATGCAAAGGCTGTTTTCCCTGAGCTCTTTAGATTCACTGCATTCCCAGTGCATTTGTGACTGAAGTCCCCTGTGTAGTTTTGATTACGCAGATACTGCCAAAATGCATCACTTAAACACAGCCTGGAAATTGTTAGAATGAATGCTACGTAGGCAATAGAAGAAAATAAAATGCAAAGGTAGTCTTAAAGAAAAAATAAGTAAACCTGTATGTTCTTTCTATCAACCTGATTTCTACTCTGAGATAGATTCATCTCAGATTGATCACTGAGTCCTTCCTTGACCACGAAAAAGCATGATTTTGAGCCTGCAAATTTTAAGAGCTCCTAAAAGACTTAACATAGGTCTTTTCCTAAACACAATCCACTGGATTTTCCCAAACAAGATGCCCTCTGGAAAAATTGTGGAAGGAAAAGGAGCATTGATCTGAAGAAATAACAAAAGCTGTAAGGAACTCCGGAGAGATGAAAGGCCATGTGAATGGGTCTGGGAGTGACAGGGTGTTCCTCTAGGGTCAAGAGCAGCCAAGCAGCAGCAGTAAATATAGACCTGGGCAAATATTTTTAAATTATGCTCTTATCTCAGCCCATATTGCCTTGGAATAATCATTGCTTGTTCCTTGGCCTCAGAATCAGCAGTAACTGATTTCTATGGCTGTGGGTATTCTTACAGCAGCCTTTGGGGATGAGGAGCTGGCATAGGTGTAAGCTGACCAGTGTCCCATGAATAGTCATCCATCCAACCCTTCTCCAAAAAATTACAAAGGTGGTAATTTATTACCTAAAGAGATTGCCATCTCATAGTCTGCTCCTCTCTAAGAATTTAGATATGAATGCCTAAACAGAGTTATTGCCTAATGAAATAAAGGAAACTAGATTCATCTGAGGGATTATGTGATGCCTAGGGCTCTAGGGCACAACACTTTAACCCCTCCTTCTTAACTATGCCTGACCTTTAGCCCTTCCCTAACGTAAATTCTCATAGAGTTTTCAAACTGTAGGTATTTACCCATTAACAAATGATTAAATCACTTTAGTACGGAGCACTGGTATTTTTCAATAAAATCAAACTGACTAAGAAATAATAGAGTGCATTGCTTAACATGATGATAAATATTTTGTAATATATATCAAATATATTTTAAAATACTTTTTATCAATATATATTGAGTCAAGAGATAAAATGTATTTCTGACTGTAGAAAAGTCAATAAAGTCTGAAATCCCTTGTTATCCCTTGCGAAATATGACTTTACAGACAGCTGAGGGCTACAACTCTAAAAATAATAAAATCAACAACAATAACCTTATGAAGAAGAACTGTTGGCATAAGTAATCCAAATAAGCATAATAAATATTCTCAAGCAGGGAACGGAAGACATTAGTATTGTTAGTAGTACTAAGAAGACAGAAAAAAGAACAAGGTCAAATGTGAGATGTGAAAAGCATGATAGGTGAATAAAGAACACCAGTTTGTAAAACAAATTAGTGAGCTAGAATATAAGACTAAGGAACTTTCCCAAAATGCAGCAAGAAAAGATAATGATCAGACATATAAAAGAAAATAAGACTTGTGGAGATCAGAAATCAAAGTGAAAATGTATAGAGAATAGAAGAATAGATGGAGATTTTTTAAAAGACTAATGAAGAAATATTTGATAAAATAAGGAAAATAAAATTGCCCAATTTAAAGAAAGCTGAAAGGGGCCCATACAGAGCACAAAACAATAGACAAAAAACCTTACCCTTAGACATATTGTAGTAAAATGTGATAACATAAAAAACAAGATAGGCCGGGCGCGGTGGCTCAAGCCTGTAATCCCAGCACTTTGGGAGGCCGAGACGGGCGGATCACGAGGTTAGAAGATCGAGACCATCCTGGCGAACACGGTGAAACCCCGTCTCTACTAAAAAAAATACAAAAAACTAGCCGGGCGTGGTGGCGGCGCCTGTAGTCCCAGCTACTCGGGAGGCTGAGTCAGGAGAATGGCGGGAACCCGGGGGGCGGAGCTTGCAGTGAGCTGAGATCTGGCCACTGCACTCCAGCCCGGGCGACAGAGCCAGACTCCGTCTCAAAAAAAAAAAAAAAAAAAAAAAAAAAAAAACAAGATAAAATTCTGAAAGCTTCCAAAATAAAAAACTAGACATATTGGAGAAAAAAACAAGAATTACATTTAAAAGAAGCAAGAAGTCAATACAGTATTATTTTTAATCTGCAGAAGGAACATATCTCTGATTGTAGAATTTTATATTTGCCAGTATGTCATTTAAATTGATGGGAAAAAAATATTCTCAGACTTCTAAGAAATCACGAAGTTTGCCAAGATCCCACCTTCAAATTCCTCCTTAGACAAGATATTAAAACAAAAATAAGGTTAATTTCAGGAGGATAATTGAAGAGATCTGGACAATAAATGCCATCAAATCCATTTTTAAAATGTATTGTTGTCTAACAAACAAAGAACAGCATAAATAAAAACACATCGAAAACAAACTGGAACTAAAATTCCAGAAAAATTAACAGTAGAGAAAACAATGCATGAGAAGGAAGATACAGATCAGTGATGCCCAATCTTTTTGGCACCAGGAACCAGTTTTGTGGAAGACAATTTCTCCAGACTTAGTGATACCGGATGGTTTCAAGATGAAAGTCTTTCACCTCAGATCATCAGGCATTAGATTCTCATAAGGAGTGTGCAACCTAGATTCCTCACGTACATAGTTCACAATAGGGTTCGTGCTCCTATGAGAATCTAATGTTCTCACTGATCTGACAGAAGGCTGAACTCAGGTGGTAATGTTCACTAGCCCACCACTGACCTCCTACTGTGTGGCCCGGTTCCTAACAGACCACGAAGCAACCTGTACTGGTCCACAGCCCTGGGGGTTGGGGACCCCTGAAATAGATGATTAACAAATCAATATAAAAGGAATAGTTTCTTTTTAGAAGACTACACCTTACCAAAAATAACTCCAGTGGAAACAGTCTAAACAGATCATTTTCCACAAAAGAAAGAAAAATAGTAGTTAAAGAGATCCCCACTCAAGAGCACTAGGCCCAGATTTCATAGGAGAATTCTGCTAACTCTAATTTTATGAAACAATTATTACATGATTACAAAACCTGACAAAGATTGTCCCATAAAAAAAGTACAGATTAATCTCACTTATAAATAATACTATAGAATTTTTATATAAGTTATGTTAGGAAACAGAATCCAACAACACATTAAGCATGAGTCTTGTGACTAAATGGGGTTAACTCTAAGAATATATGTGTGCTTCAACATTGGGACACTTATAATTCATCTCAATGAAGTTAAAGAGAAAAGTAATACTGTTATCTCCATGGACACAGGAAAGGCATTTGACAAAATTTACTACCCATTCATTTATAAAAGCATTCAGTAAAATAGGAATTGATGGAGATGTTAACATGATTTTATGTATCTATCTATTCTACCTGTCTATCCTTTAATCCAAAAGCTGGTCTCCCTTAACAGGAAAACACTGGAGACTATCCTGCAACAATCAAGAAGAGAAAAGCCTATCTGCTGACTCCCTTGCTATTAAATATTGTTTTGAAGTTACTGACCAAGGCAACTAGATGCAAGTAAAATATGTATAGTATGCTACCTTTTATTTATTACAGTGAGTGGGTACATAATTTTTTAAGTGATCAACTGCACGGAATGGAAGGCATAGGATGGAGGGATAGTGATAAAAGCTAGATCCACACAAATATAGCCAAGTGACCTTCGACAAAGGAGCAAAGGCAATTTAATGGAGGAAAGATAGTCTTTTCAAGAACTGATGCTGGGAAGATTGTACATTCATATGCAAAAAGATGAATCTGGACATACTCCTTACACATTTCACATAAGTTACCCAAACATGGGCTTACCATAAAATCTGGCAATTCCACTTCTAGGTACTTACCCAATTAAGTGGAGAACCTCTGTCCACACAAAAACCACACATGAATGTCTATGGCAGCAGCTTAATTCATTGCAAAACACTGAACAACCAAGACATCCTTCACCAGGTTACTGGATAAATAAACTGTGCTATATCCACACAATGGAAAGGAATGTTATTCACTGACAAACAGAAATTATTAAACTATGAAGCCATAAAAAGACATGGAGGAATCCAAAATGGATATTGTTGAATGAAAGAACTCAGTCTGAGAACGCTACTTACTGTGTGATTCCAACAATATGACATTTTGGAAAAGGCAAAACTATATAGACAGTTAAAATAATTAAAAGATCAGTGGTTGCCAAGTTTCAAGGGAGGGGTAGGGGAAGAAAGCATAAGTGAAGCACAGAGGACTTTTAGGTGAGAAAACTAGTCAGTGTGAAATAGTCATGGTGAATACCTGTCATTATACATTTGTCAAAGCGCATAGAATGTACAACACAAAGAATGAATCTTAATATAAATGATGGACTATAGTTGATGATAATGTATTAATGGTTTGTTAATTTTAACAAATGTACCACATGAATGCAAGATGTTAATAATAGAGGATGCTGAGGAGGGAGAGGTGGTTAGGTGATTATATGAAACTCTATACCATCTGTTAAATGATTCCATAAATCTAAGACTGTACTAAAAATAAAATATACTCACTTTTTTAATAAATTAAATTAATGTATGAGTATCCAGCTAGAGGCATTACCAGTCTTACAGAAACTACTCCAAATGACTTTAAAATATGGCAATTTGACTGCATATTCCCAGTGAATACAAATCATAAAGGTAAAGAAATTACAAATAATTTTTAAGCTGTCTTAATAATCATATTGTCGGTAGTAGTGTGGGTATTGTTCTTCTGATACACTTGTTGTGTAATGTGGGATCCAGTGAGTGAGTCATTATTTGAAAGACTAATTTTACCAGTGTTATTGGTAACTGGGATTTACCTAGTGGGAAAGAAGATATAAAGATGTAATATAAAAGAGGTTTCATTAAAAAAAACTCTGTGGTCCTGAATTAAAATGGTAATAAATTAATTACACATTGCTAGTTTTATCTATAGAGAAGGCCTAAAAATAATGATCAATCTGGTGGTAAATGATGTACGCCTGTAGCACCCAGGTTGTGGCCTGGAAATAGCATTTTACTCTAAAAAGAAGCTGGTCTCCTCAGAGAAATGACTGATTCAAATTTAGGGCAAGAAGTATACAAGATAAGCATGAAATATACCAAAATGAGGGAAGCTATTAAAACTACAATTGTGTCAAAATGATTTAGAAGCCAAATTGAAGAGTCCATGGATGAAACAATTTGAGCACTAATAATGATGATGATTTCAGTGAGTGGAAATACATCAAATATGTTTAAATTCTTGAGTTCATAATGACTTTTTTAAAAAATTAAAAAGTGGGGCAAAAAAGGGAACAACTTATGTTTGTGGATGCCAGGGGTTATTTTGAAAACTTGCAAAAATAATTTCTAATTATTTTGAAAACTTGCAAAAAAAAAAAAAAACAAAGGAAGGAAAGAATCAAATATTATCCTGCCTGTCTCCCTATGTGAATGATATCATTGTATAGTCAAACAGGACATGAGACATTTCACTTTATGGAAGAATTCCAGTTAAAAATGAAGACCATAACAATAGAAATAAATTATCATCATTTTGCAACCCCTAATGAATTAATGGATCTAAGAATTGATCATCACAAAGACAAAGAAATAAAGAAAGAAAAAGAGAAGGGGGAGGAGGGAGAGGGAGAGAAAGAGAGAGAACCATGCAGTATGTACCTTTTGATGGAAAAACAAAACACCATTTTGAAGAAATCTTACAAGATCCTAGATCAAAATACCAATTTAGAGGGAATACATTGAAAAATATCTCAACCTATATCACAGGAATACAATCTGTAAAATGTCAACTGTGCAAAATCTACAGGAAAATTAATATGGTTTTATCAATAATAGCAATAAAATAAAATTAATTGTAAGAAACAATTTATTCTTCCCTATACAAAAGGAACCTCCAGATTAAAGAGAAAATATTTGTAAAGAAAAATTTGCTGTAAGTGAACCTTATTTGTATTCTATTTCAAAAAGGATAATTATAAAAATGGATTATGACATGCAAGCTTAAAGTTTTTATTTGATGCTATTAAAGAATCACTGATGTAATAATTTTACTTATTTTTGAGATTCCTTGTCATTTAGAAATATTTAATAAAACATTTATAGATAAAATGATGTAGTATTTGGGCTTTTACTTCAAAATAGTGCAAGAAGAGGAAAAATGTGTGAGAGTTACAGGTGAAAAAACAGGAGCCATTAGTTAATTGATTGCAAGGTTGATGGTGAGTCCAGGGTGCTTCAAACAGTTTTTCTGTCTTCTTTTAATATACTTAAAATTTTCCATGACCTTAGGTTTTTATTTATATTGCTAATGCATAGTGAAGAACGAGTGTTCTCTGAGAAGTTCTTTAAAATACATCAATAACATTTGTCCAGTAATTTTTTAAAAAAACATGTGCTTATAAAGGGAGAAGGAGATAGCAGAAAAGACAGAAAAAGAAGCCAAACTTCTTGATTTGTAGATTTAATGTTGGAATCATAAAAATATTTTACATGGTTCTAAGAGAAAATTCAATCAAAAAGCAATCATTAAAATCTAAAAATGAAACAAATGAAGCTAACTCAATCTCCAGTTGGTGGCATAATCACACAGAGAAGATCTATTACAAATGAATTTAAGACACAGTAATTTGATTTTACACTCTCAGTGGGAAATAATCTAAAATTAAACCATTTTTGGTAATCAGATTTTTGGTGGTAATAGTGGTATTATCATTCTAAAACTGATGTATTAGTCAGGGTTCTCTAGAGGAGCAGAACAAAATAGGAGATATATATATATATATATATATATATATATATATATATTCTCTCTCATATATATACTCTCATATATATACTCTCTCTCATATATATATATATCTTACATTAACTTACATGATCACAGGTCCCACAATAGGCTATCTGCAAGGTTGAGAAGCAAGGAGAGCCAGTCCGAGTCTCAAAACTGAAGAACTTGGAGTCTGATGTTTGAGGGCAGGAAGCATGCAGCATGGGAGAAAGATGTAGGCTGGGAGGCTAGGCCAGTCTCACCTTTCACTTTTTTCTGCCTGCTTTATATTTGGTGGCAGCTAATCAGTTTGTGCCCAACAGATTAAGTGTGGATCTGCCTTCCTCAGCCCACTGACTCAAATGTTAATCTCCTTTGGCAACACCCTCACAGACACACCCAGGATTAATATTTTGTATCCTGCAATCCACTTGAATTGACACTCAGTATTAACCATCACAAACCCACCCCTTGTCAGCTTGAACCCATACACATCTCCTGAGATCATACATAATCCTCAAATAAAGCAATAATAAGATTACAATTACACCTAACACAATACAACTTCCTTTGTACAACCAAAAACGCACCAACCCCCAATCCAAATACTATTACATAAAGTTAACAATACTTAAATGTCGATATGAAGTCAATAAAACTTACGTCACATGATAAAGGAAAAGGAAATAAAATGAAGATATTTTCTTAGTACAAGTGTATACATGAACAAAAATGTTTTTAACAAAAGAAGAGGAAATACTCATGACAACTACAGTCCTCGTTTCTGCAGCTGGTCACGTAGTCATACCTGGTATTGATGACTACCTTCTTCTACTGCTTATTCTGTATTCCCTTTCCCTTCAGCAAGCACCTTAGCAGGTCATGGTTTTTTCCTGGTGGAGTGACCCAAACCTTCATTCCTGAGGGGTCTGGACCATTTGCAGTCCCACCTGGATTGGGCTGCTGTAGTTTCCCATTGACCTTAATCACATGGCATAGTAATATTAAGAGACGCCCTAATGGAGTTCCTGTATTCCATGCATACTCTTCCTTACCTCCATTATGGAATAGTAGACTGATTTCATCTTGATAGTCCAGGTCAGTCACCCCAGACAACACTGTAAATCCCTTCTTAGCCTGTTGACTTTAGGATAGGAGCAGCCTGAAGTGTCTAGGTGGCAATCTTAACTTCCAGTTTAATGGAACCGTTTTTGTGTCTCCTAGTGGCAGCATTCCTCCCTTTGGAACTAAGACCTCTAGGCCAGCAGAACGTAATGTCATGGAAACAGGAAGCAAACATTTGCAAGTGGATCACTAGGGGTGATGGTGAGTGGTGTCACTTCCATTTCCAACCGTTCCTGGACCCGTGAATCCTAGCTACGGGAGAAACAGTACAATATATTGGACTCTGATTCGGAGCATACATGGCCTTCTAGAGAACTTTGCCCCAGCCCTGCAAAGTATTGTCATCTAGTTTGTGTTGTAATTGTGACTTCAAAAGGCCATTCCACTGTTCTATCAATCCAACTGCTTCAGGATGACGGGGAACATGGTAAGATCAGTGAATTACATGAGCATGAGCCTACTGCCACACTTCTTTGGCCATAAAGTGAGTGCCTTGGTCAGAGGCAATGCTGTGTGGAATACTATGATGGTGGATAAGGCATTCTGTGAGTCCACGGATGGTAGTCTTGGCAGAAGCATTGTTTGCTGGACAGGCAAACCCATATGCGGAGTAAGTGTCTATTCCAGTAAGGACAAACCTCTGCCTTTTCCATGATGGAAGAGGTCCAATATAATCAACCTGCCACCAGGTAGCTGGCTGATCATCCTGAGAAATGATGCCATATCAAGGGCTCAGTGTCAGTCTCTGCTGCTGGCAAATTGGGTACTTAGCAGTGGCAATAGCCAAGTCAGCCTTGGTGAGTGGAAGTTTATGTTGCTAAGCCCTGGCATAACCTCCATCCCTGCCACCATGGCCACTTTGTTCATAGGCCCATTGGGTGATGACACGGGTGCCTGGGGAAAGAGACTGAGTGTTGTCCACAGAACAGGTCATTTTACCCACTTGATTATTAAAATCCTCCTCTGTTGAGGCCACCCATTGGTAAGCACTCACATGTGATACAAATATCTTCAGTTTTTGACCACTCAGAAATGTCCATTCATATACCTCTTCCCCAAATTTCTTTGTCACCAATTTTCCAATCATGCTTCTTCCAAGTCCCTGACCATCTTGGCTACAGCCCATGAATCATTATGTAATTGCACATCTGGCCATTTCCCCTTCTGTGCAAAGTGCACAGCCAGGTGCACTGCTCAAAGTTCTACTCACTGGGAAGATTTCCCTTCACAACTGTCTTTCGAGGATTTCCTAGAAAGGGGCTGTAGTGCTGCAGCTGTCCACTTTCAGGTGGTCCCTGCATATCATGCAGAACCATCTGTGAACCAGGTCCTAGTCTTCTCTTCCTCTGTCAACTGATCATAGGGAACTCCCCATGAGGCCATCTGTGCAGGCTGCGGGAGAGAAGGCAAGGTGGCAGAAATGGAAACAATGGGCACTTGAGCCACTTCCTCATGTAACTTACTTGTGCCTTCAGGACTTGCTCAAGCCTGATAATGTATATATCACTTCCATTGATGATGGAATGCTGCTGTGCATGACCCAGTTTATGGCTAGATGGGTTAGAATGCACCCAGTTCATGATAGGCAGTTCAGGTCACATGGTGACTTCCTGACCCATAGTCAAATGTTCAGTTTCCACCAAAGCCCAGTAACATGCCAAGAGCTGTCTCTCAAAAGGAGAATAGTTATCTGCAGAAGATGGCAGGGCCTTGCTCCAAAATCCTAGGGGCCTCCACTGTGATTCAACTATAGGGACTGCCAAAGGCTCCAAACAGCATCCCTATCTGCAACTGACACCTGAAGCACCATTGGATCTGCTGGGTCATATGACCCAAGTGGCACAGCAGCTTGCACAGCAGCCTGAACCTGTTGCAGAGCTTTCTCCTGTTCTGGACCCCATCCAAAACTGGCAACCTTTTGGGTCATTTAATTAATGGGCCAAAGTAACACACCCAAATGTGGAATGTGTTGCCTCCAAAATCCAAATGGGCCCAATAGGCACATTTCTTGGTTGTAGGAGGCGCCAAATGCAGCAACTTATCCTTCACCTTGGAAGAAATATCTCGACAGGTCCCACACCACTGGACCCCTAGAAATTTTACTGAGATATAAGTTCCCTGAGTATACTCAGATTAATTTCCCATTGACTGGTATGTAAATGTCTCAACAATAAGTCCAGTGTGTTTGCTACTTCTTGCTCACTGGATCTAATCGGCATAATGTCATCAATGTAATGGACCTGTGTGATATATCTTTTTTTTTTGAAATGGATTTTCACTCTTTTTGCCCAGGCTGGAGTGCAATGGCACGATCTCGGCTCACTGCAACCTCCGCCTCCCGAGTTCAGCCGATTCTCCTGCCTCAGCCTCCCAAGTAGCTGGGATTACAGGTGCCTCCCACCACAACTGGCTAATTTTTTGTATTTTTAGTAGAGATGGGGTTTCATCATGTTGGCCAGGATGGTCTTTATCTCTTGACCTTTTGCAGAGGAGAAAAGTGATCAAGGTCTCTCCAAATAAGATTACGACACAAAGCCTGAGAGTTGATATACCCCTGAGGTAGGACAGTAAAGGTATATTGTTGGCCTTGCCAGCTGAAGGGAAATTGTTTCTAGTAGGCCTTATGGACAGGAATGGAGAAAAAGGCATTTGCCAAGTAAATGGCTGCACACCAGGTACCAGGAGATGTATTAATTTGCTCAAGCAATGAAACCACATCTGGCACAGCAGCTGCAATTGGAGTCACCACGTAGTTAAGTTTATGATATTCCACTATAATTCTCTGAGATCCATCTGTCTTCCCTATAGGCCAAATGGGAGAGTTGAATGGGGATGTGGTAGGAGTCACCACCCCTGCACCTTTCAAGTCCTGGATGGTGGCATTAATGTCTGCAATCCCTCCAGGGATGCAATATTGTTTTTGATATACTATTTTTCTAGGTAGAGACAGCTCTAATGGCTTCCATTTGGCCTTTCCCACCACAGTAACTCTCACCCTAACAGGGAATCAATGTAGGGGTTCTACCAGCTGCTAAGTATGTCTATGCCAATTACGCATTCTGGCACTGGGGAAATGGCCACAGGATGAGTCCGGAGACCCACTGGACCCACTGTAAGTCAGACCTGAGCTACAGCTTCATTATTACCTGATCTCCATAAGCCCCTACTTTAACTGGAGGACCACAGTGATGTTTTGGGTTCCCTGGAATCAACATCAGCTGAGAGCCAGTGTCCAGTAGTCCTCGAAATATCTGATAATTTCCCTTTCCCCAGTGCACAGTTACCCTGGTAAAAGGCCAGAGGTCTCCTTGGGGAAGGATAAGAGAGAGATTCACTGCATAAATTATCAGTAATATAGTGGGATCCTTCCTTAAGAGAACCTGGCCTTCCCTTCATTCAAAGGGTTCTGGGCCTGTAAACTGGCTCAAGTCTGGAAATTGATTCAGGGGCCATGATTCTCTATTTTAATAATTCAAATTAGTCTTTTGTCTATTTGACCTAGAAGTTTTCTCCTTATACAAAGTAAGTAGGAATGCAGTAGGCTTCCTATCAATTTCACCTCTAGGAACACCACGGTTAATTAGTCAATGCCAGAGGTTTACATGAGTCAGACTACTCTGATTGCTGCTTTGTCTCTGCTGTCCATTATGGTAGCTCACCTTGTCTTTGACAGTTGAGTGCTGCCACTTGGCCTCTGCCCCTTTGGGATCCATTCCCATTGTATTTAATTTTTGTAGTTGAGTCACTCTGTTTCCCACTGTTAGATCTAATATACAGAGAAGAGCAATTACAGGGTTCTTCAAAGATGCAGGTGCTGCCCTCACAAATCTATTTTGCAAGGCATTGGTCAAGGGTATATCTTCTGGACCCTCCAAGCTGGGATGAGTAGGTCTGACATGACTAATGCACCATCCCAATCTCCCTAAGCCTTTGCACACCTTCCTCTACATTAAGCCAAAGGAGATCAGGCATTTCCAGCTCACTCACAGTGGGCCCTCTTTTAATCCACATTTCAGCTAACCAAGCAAATAAACTATTGGAATCTTTTATAACTCCTTGAGATGCAACATTAAAAGCAGAGTCCCTACTTAGTGGGCCCAAATCAATAAATTCAGCCTGATACAACTCTGTGTTCCTCCCACCATTAGCCCATACCCTTAATACCCATTCCCATGCCTGTTCTCCAGATTTCTGTTTGTATAAATTACAGAACTCAAACAGTTCTTTTTAAGTGTAGCATACCTCTTTATGGGCCACACTCTCAACCTCACCTCTAGGGACCTACCAGGACTTTAGTTGTAGGTCTAGAAGCAAACAGGGGTGTTGGGTGTGGCTCCTGAGGATAATCAACATTATTTTGCCTGACATCTGCCTCAGGGGAGGCCATCACTGTTGCCTCAGGCAATGCAGAGTTTATCTCCTCAGACAAAGGTGGAAAGGCTGATGGCAACGTGGGTCAGGGAGGGGATGTTGCCACTACTGGGGATGGGGAAGTTGTTCCTTCTGGCAAAAAAGATTCATCCGAGTTTACAAACTCAGTGTCCCCAGCTTCATCAGGGTCCTCCCACACATCCCCATTCCAAGTTGCAGGGTCCTATTCTTTTCCAATCAATGACCTCACTTTAACAGTAAACACCTGGTGAGGCTGGGCATGCACCTTTTGTTGCAGGTCAGCCACTCACATGATACGAGCTTGTGTCTGTTTTTCCACAACTTCAACTCTTTCACTACAGGAGATAAGACTCTCATTCAGGGCAATCTTAGCAGATTTGAGGCTCAGTATCTGTTTTTGAAGCTGGGAGACATAATCCTTGAGTTGATAATTTTCTTTTATCACTTTGTCCACTGAACTTAGGAGCAACCAACCAGCTTCATTATGTTCCTTGGTTCTCCACATATGGTCAAAGGTATTATGTATAAAGCCACTAAACTCCTTGCCTCTCATGAGAGGTGAATCGGGAGTGTCAAATGCATTTATTTTGCATAACTCTCTAAGAAGTTTATGCCAAGGACTATCAGTGTTCTCCATACTACTAGAATTAGAGTCCTTAGCGTTTTTGGGTCTAATCATATTAAGCATCCAACTCCAGAAACCCTAAAACCAAAGAAATAACTCCATCTTTAACATTTTGTTCCTCCAGAACCACTTCTGGTACCAAAATCTGTATTAGCCAAGGTTCTATAGAGGGACAGAACTAATAGGATATATATCCTATTGGCCCACGCTCAATCTGGATGGGTGCCATCTAATTAGCTGCCAGCACAGCTAGAATAAAGCAGGCAGAAGAACATGGAAGGACTTGACTGCCTGGGTCTTCTGGCCTCCATCTTTCTCCCATGCTGGATGCTTCCTGCCCTCGGAGATAATTCTTCAGCCCTTGGGCTCTTGGACCTATACCAGTGATTTTCTGGGGGCTCTCAGGCCTTTGGCCACAGACTGAAGGCTGCACTGTCCGTTTCCTATTTTTGAGGTTTTGAGACTTGGACTAGCTTACTTGCTCCTCAGTTTGCAGAAGGCCTATTGTGGGACTTCATCTTGTGATCATGTGAGTCAATACACCTTAATAAACTCCCTTTCATATATATCTATCCTATCAGCCCTGTTGATAGGAGAACCTTGACTAATGAACCTTGACTAATGAACCTTGACTAACGAACCATATAAGATAATATATGTAAAGGTTCCAAGGATCATTATTCAGCCTATCATAACCCTCTAGCTCCTAATGAGTAACATTCTTTTCACATACGAAATACATTCATCCCCATCCCAAGGTCACCAAAAGTCTCAACCCAAGTCCAAAATTGTATGACTTAAACATCAGCTCAAGTCCAAAATTTCATGTCTCATCAGCTCAAGAGTAAAATATCTCACTACATCATCTAAATTAGGTACGAATGAGACTCTGATATGATCCATTCTGTAGTAAAATTTCTATCTGTGAACCTTTGAAATTCAAGAAAACAGTAATTCTCTTCTAAAACAAAATGATAGTACAAGCATTAGCTAACAGTCATGTATTTCTCATTCAAAAAGGGAGGAATAAAGGGCAGAAAAGGAGTTACTGGTCTCAAGCAATTTTGAAATCCAGCTGAGCAAACTCCATTAATTTTCAAGTCCTAGGAATAATCCTCTAAGGCCCATAGCTGTACCCTCCAGGTTCACAGCTCTGCTCTCATAATTCACTACATTGGACAACAATAATAGAATCAATGAGCCTTTCCAATAATCAGGTTATGTTCTTGAAAACCATGTCACACCAAATGGAACCACATTCCTCATAGAAATTACTAATGGTTCAAGATAGGGAGAATAAAAAATTAATATAACAGAAAGTTTATCATATCAAAAAGCAGAAAAGTTATAAAGGACTCTTAAATGTAAGCCAAAAGGGCTGAGAAGTCATCCTTGTCTAAGATGGAAAACTCTGAGCATCAATAAGGATAAAAGCAGAAACGAGTTGAAATATATGAAATGTATTTTTATCCATGAGTATATAATGATGCCAAAATGAATGAATAAGTAGGTGAATGAATAACATAAAAGCAAAGAAACCAACATAATAGTTTTAATTGGTCATTTTCGGAGGGTGCCAATGAGCCATTTCATTATTTTGAAAATTGGTAAATAAAGTAAAAGAATCAAGAGTTTATCCTATTTTTTCCCATGTGATCTGTTAAGTCTTTAAGTGTAACAAAGACTTAAGAAGCATCACAGAAGCAGAGACAAATGAACATTGTATATCTCCTAATGGAAGTACATACCATCTGTTTATGGAATCCTTTCAAAAAAATTTGCACCTGAATATAATTCAAACTCCAGATCTACCAATTTGCAGACAATAGAAGGTTTAGAAAAACATATTAAGAATACTACAGGGAACAATCAGCAAAATTCAGACTAAAAAAATCTATGAAACAGACAACCCAGTGTTTGCTCAATTAAAAAATAATGAAAAGGCCGGGCACGGTGGTTCAACCCTGTAATCCCAGCACTTTGGGAGGCCGAGACGAGCAAATCACGAGGTCAGGAGATCGAGACCATCCTGGCTAACACCGTGAAACCCCATCTCTATTAAAAAATACAAAAAACTAGCTGGGCGAGGTGGTGGATGCCTGTAGTTCCAGCTACTCCGGAGGCTGAGGCAGGAGAATGGCCTAAACCCAGGAGGCGGAGCTTGCAATGAGCTGAGATCTGGCCACTGCACTCCAGCCTGGGCGACACAGCGAGACTCCGTCTCAAAAAAAAATAATAATGATAATGAAAAAAGAGAGGGGGGATGAAAAAGGAGGAATTAATAATACAGTGTTCCACATATATTAATATGTATTTCTAACAACTGTAAATCTTAATAAAATGCAGATTCAGACTCAGTACTCATGTGGAGCATTACCTAACCTCTAGTGTAGCATACCTCTAGTTAGCATACCTAACCTCTAGTGTATTGAACCTCCTACAACTCAGAAAATGGCAAAAAACATAAGATATTTAAGAGACTTATCAACCAGTTAAATATAAGCATATAATTTAGATTGTGATTCAAACAAACATTGATTAAGAAAAATTTGGTAGACAACAAAATGAAAATACTAAATATTAGATTACATACAACAGTTTTCTTTAGCTTTTGGTAATTGTATTGTGGAAATGTTTTTTGAGTCTTTATCTTTTGGAAATTCAGTATAAAATATTTCTAGCGAAATGATATGAAATCTTGGATTTGCTTCAAAATAATCTTGGGAATGGTGGAGTGGCAGACAGTGAAGAAGTTAGAAATAAAACAATATTGGTAATGTGTTGCTAAGAGTTTAAGTAGGATGGTTGATACATTGGTTTTATTATACTGTTTTCCCTGTTTCTAAATTGACAGAAAATTTACAAAATCAAAAACTATTTACAAAGATCATCAGAGATTAATAAACATAAGTCTGATTTTTAGGTTAAAGGCAAGCAGCATAGAAACAAATAAACACATAAATTTTTAAGTGCATAGCTTAAAATACAAACTAGCCAAAGACAACCTGTAGGAAAAGAAGAAAAATGAAAGTTAAAATAGAAATTATTCAATAAAATAACAGAAAGCAATTCAAATATAAATAGGATTATAATAAACAGACTAAACTCACCTATATTCTTGGATATCGGTATTCCAATAATCTCAGATTTGGAAAAATCAATAACATATTCTCTATAATAGGTTCATTTAAAGCAAAAGGAATCAAAAAGAGTCAGAATTTAAATAATTGAAAAGTTACACAGAAAAAAAATATAGACAAAAAGAGGGCATGATAGCAGTCTTAAATTTTGTAAAAATAAAATTTAAGGCAGAAATTACCATGATGCACGATGGTATCTTTTGACATTGGTTATAAAAAAAGAATAGTAGAGAATATACTCCTAAAATACAGCCTCAAATTATATAAAGTGACAACTGATAGAAATTAGTGATTTTTAAACACCTCTTTCAGAACTTAACAGATGAAGCAGATAATAATAAAGACACAAATCTCTTGATATTTCTTTTGATCTCTTTGATTGAATAATATACATGCTTGAGTTAGTTATACAAAAAAATCTATACTTGAGAAAGCAACTATTATATATGAGGGCATAGGGAACATTTACATTTACATTTCTCCCACAAAGTAAGCCTAAATAAATTGTAAAGAATCAATATCTTACAGACTATTTTCTCTGACCATAATGCAATAAAATTAGAAAATATTAACAAAAAATTGCTAAAAATCAAATTTTAGAAGATAAAATATTAATTCATAATCCTCTAGTTAATTAGAAATGACAAGGAATATTGTAAAGCAAAAATTAAATAGTTCATGTCAGCATTTGTGGGATGAAGCTAATACAGTACTTAGAGGGGAAAATATACCTTAAATGCATATATCAGAAATCAAGAAAGTTTGAGAACAAATGAGCTAAGCATTTATTTTGGTCAGTTTCAGGGTAAGCATTAGAGCTCAACAGCAAAAATGCAAATAATAAAATAATAATGATGAGGACAGACTCATATCTCAATAAAGAACAAAGAGACAAGGTGAAAGAGAGTGAGAAAGGAGTTACCAAAAAGTACAAAGTGTAAAAAATGAAAATTTAAACAATATTATTTTAAAACACATGCATACATTTGAAAATCTATATAAAATTGATAAATTTTCAGATACCCTAAAATGAAAAATTGGTGCAAGAAAAAATAGGAAACAAAGAGATAGCTATGCACAAAATAAATTGAAATTGTAATCAAAGATCTCTCTTTCTAAAATGCCCTGGACCTACGTAGTTAAAGAGATGCCTTCTACTAAGCTTCCAGCAATCAGGTTGTGATGGTTAATTTTAGGTGTCAACTTGACTGGATTAAGGGATACCCAAGTTATTGGGTACCCAAAATTAAATAGTTCATGTCAGCATTTGTGGGATGAAGCTAATACAGAGGGGAAAACGTATCTTTAAATGCATGTATGAGAAAGCAAGAAAAGTTGAGAACAAATGAGCTAAGTATTTATTTCAGTAAGTTGAAGGGTAAACAATAGAGCTGAATTACAAAAATAAAAATAATAAAATAATAATGATGGGGAATGACTCATACTGGTAAGGCATTCTGGGTATGTCTGTGAGGGTATTTCCAGAAGAGATTGGTGTTGGAACCAATGGACTGAGCAAGGAAGACCCACTCTCAACCAGTGTGGCAGACGCTGTTTAATTGGATGAGGGTCTGGATAGAACAAAAGGGCAGAAGGACAAAGTTTCTCTTTCTCTCCTGGAGGTGTGACACCCTTCTTCCTCTGCCCTTGGACATCAGAATCCCAAGTTCTTTGTCCTTCAGATACTGGGACTATCACCAGGAGCCCCCTGGATCCTCAAGCGTTCAATTGCCAACTGAGAGTTACACCATCAGTTTCCCTAGTTCTGAGGCTTTGAGCCAAGCTACCAACTTACCTGGCTCTCTGGCTAGTGTAACCTTGACTCCAAAACAAGAAAAGGAAAAAAGAGAAAAGAGAAGCAAATGGAAGGGAAGAGAAAAGAAGAGAACATTTTAGGTGCATGCTACATAAAACATAGCTGCAAATATCCTCCATAAAATATTAGTTGTATAAATTAAATATTGTACTAAAAGAAAACTTCATGATCCCAGGAAAGCAAGTATCAATTTTTATTAGAAAATGTATCAATATATTTCTCCAAACAAAAAGGAGAAATCATATTATCTTAAAAGTTTCAGAAAAAACAATTTAGGAACTTTAATACCCATTTGAAATTTAAACAAAAATGCTGTTGGCAAACAAAGAACAGTCAACAACTTTATTTGCCAAGGATTATATACCAAAAACATAAAGAAATGTAATACTTAATAGAGAAATACATTATTATGAAAAGAATTTTAGGTATTATTCCTTACATATTCGGGCAACCACACAGATACTCACTTTTACCACTGTTTTCTAACAAACTCTTAGAGAACCTGGTAAATGTTTTAAGGAAAGAAAAATAAATACAACTGTAAGGATTAAAGTGAGAGTTAAAACTCTAAATGTTTTCAAACTATATGGTCATCTATACAATTAACAGATTCAACAAATTTTAAACTAATAAGATAATTCAATAAGGTTTATGAGGTTTTAAACATCAACTAATGAAAATCTAAAGCATGTGTCATGACTACTAATGTCCAGTACAAAATATCTCTAAGAATGTTCATAGCAACTTGTCAATGACCTTAAGTCAAACAATCCAAATGTTTATCAATCGGAGAATGGGAGAACGAATTGTCGTGTATTCACACACTGAAATACTGCTCAAGAATGAAAAAGGAATAAACCATCATAAATAAATCTCACAAACATCATGTGTTGAACAAAAGAATGCAGACACGAAAAATACATAATATATGGTTCTAGTTATACAAAGTTCATATAAATGGTAGAAGACATGAAGGAGACTTTGGAATTTTTGAAAGCTACTACACGTTGGTTTGAGCAATATTTATATGGCTGTATACAAAAATAAAAATTCATTAAGCTGTACTCTTCAGGTTTATGCAATTTATTATATGTAATTTATACCCCAAAAGTAAACTAAATAATCAGTAACATTTCTTTATATGAGCAATAACATAATAGAAAATATAATAAATGAAAAAGGCTATTCATAATGGTACCAAAGGTACTGTAAATAATCCAGAACTTAAAAGACTCTTAAGGATAACATTTTTAAATCATAAAAGAACATAAAAAATTTTAATATGTGGGGAGACATTCCTTACTCTTGGTTGTAACGACTTACTAATATAAAAATATTAATATTCTCTGAATTTTTTGAAGATAATAAATTTATTTTTACAATTAATATGGAGAAACAAATATAAACAAATTGCTAAATAAAATATGAAAATGAGAAGCAAAGGAGTGGACTTACATTACCAGGTACTGACATACTACAAATGCATTATAATAAATTTTTTTTTACTCACACAGGAATAGACAAATATAACAGAATAATTAGCCCAGAGACAGATCACTTTTATATGTAAAAGTTGCACTACAAATCAGTGGAGGAAGAAACAGGTGTTTAGTAGAACTTGTGGAGGGAAACTTGCTCATTATATGGAAAAATAAAACTAATCTTCCACTTATAAACACAGAGAGCAATGGGATGGATTAAACACACAAATGTGTAAGGTAAAACTACAAAATTAAAACAACTGTAAGATCTGAGGGACAAAACGACTTGAAGGTGTAGAGAATGAATAAACCAGAAAACACCAGAGCGGAAAAGGAAACAGCATGTAGTGAGCTTTTTTTAATTTTTAAATTAATTGTTTTAAGTATGAGAGCAAACCACAGTGAGGACTATGTGAGTCGGTTAAAACTTTGACATAAAATACACAGATTATCTTGCTAGAAAAACCAGAGGACAAGGTTCAGTGCAACGACCATAGTAGAAAAATTAGGGGGGAAATTTCAGAAAGTCAAACTCTGAAGAAAGGAAGCCCCAAGTTTTTGGTATACTGATACTCTACACAAATCTGTAGCTGATACTTGAACATATACACGAAGTAGACTTAGTAGACTAATTAATGATAAAAGAACTCTGGCCAGGTGCAGTGGCTCACGACTGTAACCTGCGCTTTGGGAGGCCCAGGAGGGCTGATTGCTGGAGCCCATGAGTTTGAGACCCACCTGGGCAACATGATGAAATCTCATTTCAAAAAAAAAACATACAAAAATTCAACGGGTATGGTGGCACACACCTGTAGTCCCAGCTACTCAGGAGGCTGTGGTAGGAGGATCATTTGAGCCTGGGAGGCACAGGTTGCAGTGAGCCGAGATTATGTCACTCCACTTTAGCCTGGGAAATAGAGTGAGACTCCATCTCAAAAAATAAAAATAAAAAATTAACTTCTACAACGTATCATTCTCAATGTCCAGGGTAAAATTCAAAATTACTTAAAATACGAAGTAACAATATAATGCTGGCCATTCTCAATTGAAAAGATAATCAATGGAAACCAAACCTCTGATGACTCATATGTTGAATTACTAGAGTATTTTAAATTATTTATTATAGATACATTCAATTATGTAAAGAAAAATATGCTCACAGTGAATGAAAAGACAAAGAAACAAAACCTATAGAAAGAAATTGATGGAAATTCTAGAACTAAAAACACAGTATCTGAAATAAAAATTTCACCACCTAGCTTAACATGAGAATGGAAATGACAGAGAAAAGGTAAGTAGAAATTATTCTATGAGAAGATGAGAAAAAAAATAGGGGGAAAAGGGAATAGGGCTTTCAGAATCTGTAGGATGATAGCAAATGGTCTCATAGATGTATATTTGAAGTCCCAGAGGAGATAATAGAAAGAACGAAGCAGAAATAAAACACTTAAAGAAAAAGTTTATGCATAACATCGGAAGGTATCTTTGTATCTTAAACTAAACCCCTAAAACACAAACCATAGGTGAAAATTGCATAAAAACACTGCCTTGAAAATATCACATGCAGAAGCATTTGCGTTAAATACATTCATGGAAATCTGAAATTTTTACTTCAGATACTGTGTTTTTAGTTCTAGAATTTCCATCAATTTCTTTCTATAGGTTTTGTTTCTTTGTCTTTTCATTCACTGTGAGAATATATTTTTCCCAATCAACTTGTTCTCATTCTACACATTTATGAGGAATGAGAACAAGTTGATTGGGGAAAATATATTCTAATTTTGCTATTTTTTTCACTTATACATAAATACTAATTAAGTCAACTATAAGACACTTATACAGAGTGGCTTACCTGAATTGCTTTATATATATACCATCCCTCTGCATCATCACCTTTGGAAAGTGGGGATAACTCTTCAGAACTTTCATTCAACTCAAATGAGTAGGAAAGGAAATAATTAGAGGGTCCAGCAGAGATTGGGGTAAATTTAAGAAAGAGGCGTTCCTGCCCTTCCTTGTTTCTGAGTCATCCTTGGGATAGATAGCTGAGCCAAGCAGGGATTCAGATACTAGTCATCATGTAGCTGGGCTCCAGAATATTCCCAAATGGACTTCCAAACCAAAGATGTTCTGAAAGCCAAGCTCCGTCTGGGATCTACATTGGAAAGTTCTGGCTGTTTTTCTTCCTTTCTGGAGTACTCTGTTGGTCTCACAAGCAATTGCCTGGGCAAAACAAGCTCTTAAAGGGTCTTAAATGTTAATGAGGCCTCTCACCAAAAGAATCAAACACAGTAGCAGATCGGTGAGCCTAGGGACTGCCTAACGTAAAAGCAGGTACTGGTCTTATTTCATCACCTACTTTCTCTCTGTCCACAATACTTCCCTCCCTTTGGCCTATGTATTTCCTTCTACCAGACAGCCAGTGCTCTAAGACTGTTCCCAAATGTTCAGTCCTTCTAACTGAGTTAGCCTTTTCATATTCTCTCTGGCATCGCCCACGGTTTTATTTTTTCCTTAATTTTCTAAATTAGAGATCACTTTCCTCTACCTCAGCCACTTAGGGCTCTGCTCATTACTAGCTAACAGAAGAGAATGAAAGTAGGAACAGCTAAATAAGAAATGGCAGAGTGTGAAAACTTTCCCAGGTGTTTACATTGTAGCTCAGGGCTTCAGAGTCTCAATCCAAATGAATGAATCACTAGAACACTTATCATAATCTAGAATGATTCTTAGAGGAGCTGGTTTTAGAGAGAGCCTTGGGCAGGAGACAGTTCAGTGGTCAGAGCTCTGAGGCTCTTACTAGCACTTTAGAAGCAGCTGCTCTGCTTTTTCTTTCTTTCATGTTGGGTTTCTGAATAAAACTGAAGAAAGAAACAATGTTCTTCTATTTTAAGTTTTAAAAAGAACAAAAACAAAGAAAAATCAGAGAAGTGGAGGGCTATGGGTAGGAACTTCATGACCATTCCTGGTGAATCTCTGAAGCCATGAGCCCTACTGATGCCTCATTCTACATCAGAAAGTCTGCATTTGTAGGCTGTCCCAGGCCAGTGAGGGTAAAGAGATGCATCGTGAGGGCAGAGGGAAGCATTACTTTACACTGCATCAATCGCAATATTTTTATTTTTGAAAGTCACTCTGCACAGTCATTAAATAGCCTTGCAAATGTAAATCTTCCATACACACCCCACATACACACACAACCTAAATCATCATCTCTGCTGCCAGTGTTGATCACTAACATGGTTCCTCAGAGGTATTGTAGAATTGCCATTATGACAGAATGGGTTCTTCTTTCTTTTTACTTTAAAACCTCTCTATCTGCTTACTTGCTAGAACCCCCTGCAGTGAACAAAGAAAACCTTGCAAAGGTTTATAGACACAGGTTGGATTCCCTAAGCAAAGAACACTGCAGGATGCTTTCACATGTAATGAGAACTTCCCAAATCCATAGTCTTAGAGGAATCCAGGTATCTAAATTACTGATGCATTAAATTCACTTAGGTAATATAATAGTAAATAAAATAGCCTTTAACACAAGCATTATTGGCCAGTTCCTAGGAGGCTTCCCAAGTTGAAATGTGTATTCATAACCAAATTCCTTTGGTTTTCCTTTGTATCATTTCAACCTTGTATGCATAAATTAAGACTTAAAACTTGTTTAATAAACATTTAATACAGGACATTTGTCATCAGAAGAAATGTTTGTTATTATACAAAGGTTTCTGTATCAAGACAGAACAGTAGCCAGAAATATGGTTTTAATTTCTTCAAATGTTTTAATCCAAGCAGTCTATGGGCAGAAGTAATACTGAGTCTAGCTCAGCTGAAAGATAGAAAGAAAACAAGGAGGAAAGAAGGAAGAAAGGAAAGGAGGAAGGGAAGGAGAAAGGGAATAAAGGAAAAAGATAGGGAGAGATAAAGGGAGGGAAGGAAAACAAGGAGGCTATCCATATTAGATTCCAGTTCTAAACCAGCACTTTAGTTTACAGTATTTTCAAATTCCCCACTGAAGAGTTCAGTAGAGGATAATTGCAATATTTGAATCACTAAATCAATTTAAGTTCAATTAATGATCTGTAAACTTTGAAAGCATTGGTTTTAGTGATTCTGTAGCATTCGTGATTTCAAATGAATACATTTGAGATTATGAGAACTACTGTCTTGAAATGGAGGCAAAGGGAGACGGAGAACATGTTCACACTACATTATTATCCAATTGTGCTTAATGGAGAGTTCATAGTGAATGGGAATGATAAGAATTCTTGTTTCAACCTATACCAATGTTTTGCTTTGCTTAAAAAGTTACTAACACATTGACTAAATACTCACTTTAGTATCAGAGTTATGGAAAATAATTATGATCTACTGAAGTCAGTGAAAAGAAACAAAGTTTAAACAATCACATAACAGGGTTTTAAATTTCTTATCCTTAGAGATTACTTTTTCGGTAATAAAGTATGTTTAAATCAAATTAATAAATAAATAATAAACTAGATAGTCATATCTTCTGCCCCTCATATCTCTTCCTTGTCACCATTTCTTTTTCCAATTAGGGGCATGACCAGCGATAAACATATAATTAGTCACTGGTAACATTGACTACTCACAGTTTGGGAGGCAGTAAATTGGTTTAGGGCCGACACTGACAAGTTACGCAGCCCTGGACTCCCATCCAGTGTCCATCACTTACTAGCTTTGATGTCTTCAGAAAGTAACAGTGCTAAATTCAAAGTACTCTTACTTGTAAGATGGAAATTGTAATGTTTACTCCCACATGTTTGATAGGATAATCAAATTAAATAATATACTTAAGACCTTAGTAAAGTAACTGGCACGTGGTAAGTATTCAACATAAAGAGATAGTTGAGGTTATTGTTAATTTTTTTATTGCGTATAGGCATGATCTATCAATGGACATAATCTAAAATATAAGCACATTTTTATACCTTAGAAATTACATATTCTAAGATCCCTCATTCTGGAGATACAGGATAAATCTAAAGTAGATTTCCAGAGAAGGAAGTAATTTCTCCAATATCAAATGCTAGCTGTTGGCAGCATGGGTGGTAGAACGCAGTTCAGTTGTTTCTCTGCCCCAGGCTTCTTCTATAACACTGTGTTTACCTCATATACATCCATCAAACATTTTGTGTGTAATGCACTACACACCAAAAATTACACACCAAAAATCCCTGCATGAGTAAGATATGGCACCTGCCTGGGGAAGCTGACAGTTTAGAATCCCCGCTAAGTACTAATTCCTATTTCTACCAGTAGCTTCATTAAAGCAGAAGAATAGAAGCTCTTAATTCTTCATACGTCTCTTCTGAAAGGAGATTTCTCATGTCCAGCAAACAACGAAGTCTATAACGAATCTCTGGGTTCTGGTAAAACAGTCGCTGAGTTCTGTAACATGGAAAGCCTAGCGTAATGCTAGCCAAGTCTGGTGTGACTTTCCAGGTGTGACTTGACCTTTATCGGCTTCTTTCATTCTCAGCCATCCAAAGTGATACTTAGAAAGAGCAAGAGTTATTCTCTTAATTTGCCAATTTTTATGACCATGGGTAAAAAAGCTAAAGTCATTTAGATGCTGTCAAATTGTAAAAGTACATTTTTGTTTAAAGCATAGAAATAAATCATGTGTTCAGATACAGCTGAGGAAGAAGGAGGTTTTATAACAAGATGCTCTAGAATGACAGCCACATAGAATGGGTGATGGCCCCAAATATGACTCAATTTTTAAGATGGACCCAGAGATAGAGATAGTTTCAGCTCTCTCCTATATCTCCCTGTTTTCTCTTCCACTCAAGGAAAAGCATTACATGTGAGTGAAAGCAATGATATTTACAGAGATGTAAGAGGGTCTGCTTTAGCTTATAATAAAAGAGAAGTCCTATCTACTTTGGTACAATAGATATGTTCCAGCAGATTTTTTGGGACATACTTTATAGGATGCACAAGCATGTGGTAACGCCAAGATGTGGAGCTTAGAAAAATATTCACTCTTTCTTCTAATCATGCTGCCAGACATACAGCCTGGTCATCAATGGCTTCAGGCTGTGTTCAACTTATAGTGAGCACTATGTATATGTATATGTATATGCGTATCTATACCTATATCTATATGTATAATAAGCATTATGGGTGCAGCATGCAGAGGGCCATTGGGAGAATGCACCAATGGCAATGGAGTCAGCACCATGCTAGCCGCATATGTCTCTCTTATTGGATGGGTGTTAATAAACAACTATTCTTTCCCCTCTTCTTGAATGATCTAGTCTTGGTTTAAGCTGTGTTTCCTCTTAGTGGTTCCCTTCTATTAAATTCACAAATTTGGCTGTATCTGTTTGTCCACCTACAAAGAGTAAGTAAATACTTAAATATTTGATAGTTTTCTTTAACCTGGTTCACAATGTCTTACATATTTTATCCAAAGAAATAATGCCAGTGAATTTGAGGTTTCATTTGTCTTCTAAGTCTTTTCTAGTTCATACTAAAATATTATTAAAAATCTAAAATGTCAGAAGCCTTAATCAGAACAATCAAGCAAAAGAAACTAATAAAAGCATCAAAATTAGAAAAGAGAAAGTCAAATTATGTCTGTTTGCTGATAACATGATCATACACCTAGAAAACCTTAAAGACTCTTCCAAAAGACTCATAGACTTGATTAATGACTTCAGTGAATTTTCAGGTAGTAAAATCAATGTATGAAAATTAGCAGCATTTCCATACACCAATAACATTCAAGCTGAGAACCAAATCAAGAACTCAATCCCACTTACGCTACACACACACACACACACACACACACACACACACACACACACAGACAAATTACCTAGGAAAACATTTAACCAAGGATGTGAAAGCTCTCTCCAAGGAGAACTACAAAACACTGATGAAAGATATCATAGACAACACAAGCAAATGGAAAAATATCCCAAGCTCATGGATTGGAAGAATTAATCTTGTTAAAATGATCATACTGCCTAAAGCAATATACACATCCAATGCAATTCCTAACAAATTACCAAGGTCGTTTTTCACAGAATTAGGAAAAAACCTATTCTAAAATTCATATGGAACTGAAAAAGAGCCAGAATAGCCAAAGCAATCCTAGGCAGAAAGAACAAGGCTGGAGGCACCATGTTCCCTAACTTCAAATTATACTACAAGGCTATAGTAACCAAAAGAACATGGTATTAGTTAAAAAAAAAAAAAAAAAAAAAAAAAAAAAAAAAAGACACATAGGCCAATGGAACAGAATAGAGAACCAATAAATGAAGCTACATAGCTACCACAAACTGATCTTCAACAAAATTGACAAAAATATACACTGGGGAAAAGATACCTTTCAATACATGGTGCTGGGAAAATTGGATAGCCACAGGCAGAGGAATGAAACTGGACCGTATCCTTTACTATATACAAAAATTAACTCAAGATGGATTAGAGACTTAAATGTAAAACGTGAAACTATAAAAATCTTAGAAGAAAACCTAGGGAGAATTCTTCAGGACATTGACCTAGGCAATGAATTTATGACTAAGATTTAAAAACAAATGCAACAAAAACAAAAATAGACGGTACTTTAAAAAAAGCTTTCACGCAGCAAAAGAAATAAACAGACAACCTAAAGAATGGGGAAAATACTTGCAAACTATGCATCCAACAAAAGACTAATATCCAGAATTTACAATGAACTCAAACAACTCAACAAGAAAGGAAACCAACTAACCCCATTTAAAAGTGACAGATATTTTTCGAAAAAAGATACACAAGTGGCAACAAAGATATGAAATAATGGTCAACATTACTAATCATCAGAAAAATGTAAATTGAAATCACAACGAGATACCATCTTGTACTAGTCAAAATTGCTATTATTAAAAAGACAAAAAACAACAGATGTTGAGGATGCAGAGAAACTGGAACACTTACTTGCTGTTGGTGGGAATATAAATTAGTACAACTTCTATGGAAAGCGGCGTGGAGATTTCTCAGAAAGCTAAAACTAGAATTACCATTTGACGCAGCAACCCCGCTATTGGGTATCTACCCAAAGGACAAGAAATTATATCAAAAAGACATCTTCATGCATTTTTTCTTGCATCACTATTTGCAATAGTGAAATCATGGAATCAACCTAAGTATCCATCAGTGGATGATTGGATAAAGAAAATATGATGCTCTCTCTCTCTCTCTCTTTCTCTCTCTCTCTCTCCCTCTCTCTCTCTCTATATATATATATAGAGAGAGAGATTATATATTATAGATAATCTATATATTATAGATATATAGAGATACATAGTATAGATATATAGATATATAGAGATAATCTATAATATATAATCTATAATATATATTATATATTATATACAATAGAGATTATATATATTATATATATAAAATACCATGAAATATTACACAGTCATAAAGAGAATGAAATCATGTTTTTTGCAGCAGCATGGATGAAGCTGGAGGCCATTATCCTAAGTGAAATAACTCAGGAACAGAAAACCAAATATCACATGTTCTCATTTGTAAGTTGGGAGCTAAACAATGGGCACACATGGACATACAGAGAGAAATAACAGAGACTGAGGGTCTCCAAAAGGGGGAAAGGTGAGTTGAGAGATGTAAGTTGAAAACTTAACCATTGGGTATGATGTTCATTATTCAGGTGATGGGTACACTAGAAGCTTAAACTCCAACACTATGCAATATATCTACGTAACAAATCTGCACATGTACCCCCTGCCTGAATCTATAAAATAAATGTTTTCATTTAAAAATGTCCATTGGTGCATCTCCCTAAAACATCTCATCCACCTTACCCCAGAAATGTGGTTTAGTGCCATAAGGGATATGTGCCAGTTGGGAAAACAGCATTATGAATTTTTTAAGCCACATTTTAAAAATGCAAGTGTAACTGATTTTAGCACATGGAAAAACAATCTGTAAAGCACTGAGCTAGCTCAGTTTGCATGTCCCAAAAGATTACAAAAAGATAGCATTGTCAGATACTTTGCTGAAACAATAATGTTAGGCTAATTTTGCCCAAAATAATCGATCCCAGGAATTTGAAATTTATTCACAACAGTGGACAGTTAATAACTTGTGATATCTGTCTCAGAAACCCCAATCATCTTTTATAATCCATTAATGACATAATTAGAGAATATTTTCCAATACATTCTTCAGGGCCTCCTTCCTCTCAAGAAAAGGGAATCTCCTTGTTACCCAAGTCCATCAAGCCCACAATGGAGATGTGGCAAATAGTAAAAATTACATGCCCCTCATCATGAGTGTGGTTATGAAGAGACCTCCTGGAAGATGAGTCTCTTGTCTCTCAAGCTGCCTACAGTCTAGCTGATAAGACTGAAGCTAACATATGTGAGGTGAGAGAGAGAGAGAAAGAAGTAGAAGATAGTACATAACCAAGGGCTCAATCAGGAGCCAGTGTCATTCAGCATCCAAGGAAAGTGAGAACAAGGAGGCCAGAATCCTTAAGAAAGACTTTATGGAACAAGCAGATGTCAAGCTGACCCTGTGATTGGTCACAGTTAAGAGAACCAAAAAAGAAAAGCATGTCAGAAAAGAAAAAAATTAATGAGGATATGGATGCCAGTGGGAGTGAGCTGGTGCTGCCCATCCCCTCGCGGGACCAGGCAGAGGCTGGACTAATTGTTGCTGGGACTGCCAGCCCTACGTTTGTGAAAATACATCATTGCTGAGATAAAAGCAAAGAGATTTAGCTTTCACAAAATAAAAACTTCCAGAAAAACTGAATGCATTCCCTTAGGGTAGAGCAAAGCATGGAGAATTTCAGCTCCAAAAGCAGAATCTTTGAGTTGGAGATAATAGGGGGAACAGAATTGGAAGCCAGGACGTAGCCCTAGGAGGGAGCCTGCCACTATGCACAGCAACTACACATTTTCCCCTTTTCTTTGTGTTAACATTACATCTGCGCTCACATTTATTTCCTTGGGGATGGGTATCTGTTTCTCATTAGAACCCCTATTTTATCTTACTTTTTGGTATCCTTTCTCAACTGTTAAATTTTATGCCAATTAATCTTATTAATAAAAGATCCCAAATTCAAGTAACACTTTTTTCTTGAGTTTGGATAGCTCAAGCTGACTAGGACTACAGTCAGATCAATCACTTCTGTGGGCATTCATGAAGAAATCATGAAAGGATATTGTCTGGGAACCCAGTTCATGGTACAGAGACCCTGATACTGTGATTTTCCAAAGATTCTTTTCAAGTGGGCCTTTGTGCTTCAACCTGCAATGCATTTAACACATAATTTTTAGCCTCACACACTGTCCTGTTCACAGGGTGCCAAATATCTGCTTGAAAGAAGAAAAATATCAACCCTAAATTGACATTTCCAAATACTCACATGTTTAGATATGTGAAAAGAAAACATTTGGGTTTTGGGGACTGTATTTATCCAAATGATTTGACAATTCATATTGTTCCATCTGAATGCTCTCAGGAAAATGTGGATTCTTATTATGTGTCCATAACTTATTGTTATTTTAGTATTACCACTACATTGAAAAATAGCAATTTGGTCTTGAAAATTAACATTAAATTTGTACAACAATCCAAGTTTTAAAAAGCTTTTTTTTAAACAAACAAAGTACCTAATTTGCCTTCTCCCCCACTGAGTGGTAGAACTACTTTAATATCATTCATATATAAATAGTTTCTCATTTTGGGGGGAATAGTCAATTAGCAAGCTTAAATACCCAAGCACATACATAAAGGACACTATATTCATGCTTTTAATTCTGATAACCTTGACAGAGACCATGACGTCAACCTGGGACACACCTCCTTTCTCCATTAAAAATAAATATACTACTTTGATTTCAAAAGAAAAATGCAGCATCTCTCAATAAGCTTATGTAAGTAATTTAGTTTGGAAGGGTGGGAAGCTGTATTTATAAAGATTTTAACTAAATTGAGAATAGGCCCTGGATTCAAATAGAAGAGTAAGGAAAAGAAAATAGGGAAAACAGGACCATTTATTATCATTACCTTTTAGAAAACACCCAGCACTCTTGCAGCAAGATACAACAACACATTTGATGAGTGATCTCGTTTCTGCGTCATGATGTTTGCAAGGAGAAGAGTGTCCAGCATACAGATATCACTCTCAGAGAGTCTGGGGAATTGGTTTTCCTCTTTGGGAAACCATAAATCTTGTGGCTGTTTATCATGACCTAACAGGACCTCTGTCTGAAGGAATGGCAGGCGCATTCTGACTCTAATCTCTGACATCAGCCTGGGCTGGCTGGTAACGTGTGTTTACACAGAACTGTCTGAAAGCTCTGGCATATGACAAGTGTCACAGCCCTGCCTTCTTTGGGCAGCCTAATTAACTATTGCTACCTGATACAGTAGGGACGGGGCCCCATGCCAGGCCAGGGAAACCTAGATAGGGAAGGGAAGCAAGTGCTTCTGAGGCCAAGTCTGAAATCAAAGGAAGGCACATATGATTAAACAGATCTTCCAATGCTTATAATCGAAAACTCAATAAAATCACAAAGTCTTATAGATTCTATTCCAGAGGGATGTTTAAAAACTAAAATGACAGCAGGAGGTAGCTAAAATGGATAGATTGAAATAAAAACTGCACATGGCCTAGGACTCAGGCTGCAAGAGAAACCAGGAGGAATCAGAGCAGAAGAGCATCCTCCTCGGATGAAGAGCACCCAGGAGACAGGAAGAGAGGTGGGGCCAGGAGATGGAGGGGAGTTTCCGGAACAAACTGTAAAAGTGCATGGAGGGGCCTGCCAATGGTGGCATTAAGGAAAGTGGCTGGAAAATCAATATGGAAAGGAAAAAATTTTTAAAGAAGTCTAGTGAAAAATGAAAAACAGCCTCATTAAAACATTTGGAAGTGATTATAAAAACCACCTTGAAATAATCAGTGTTAAACACAGCTTCAGAAAAATGTACTGAGATTTAACTTAGTTAACTCTTTCAGTCCTGCACTGATGTCAGCTCTCACAGGCACAACTTTATGCTAAATATACACTTCTTCTCACTGTACCGGTTTTAAATAGGAATCATTGATGCAAAGAGGAAGTGACTCAAACAAAATTCAAAGAGATATGAATTAAAGAAACCATGCAAATTACCTCTGATTTTTTTTCTTTAAATCATACAAACCAAAAAAGAACCCAAAACAACTCCATCATGATTGTACATAAAAGAAGCAGCTTAAAATAAAATGTTTGTAATCAACCAATGAAGAAACTATGATGTTAAATCAGGCTTTTATTTATGTATTTGTTAAATGACTCCATTTCCTTGGCCAGAAAAGAGGTCACAATGAAAATAAAGCTTGAGAAAAACAGCAACCAAGAACCAAGGCACGTGGCCATCCTGGCCCTTCCGCTACACCATGGTCCCCTGTCCAGGAGTCACCGGCTGCCCTAGGTCAGAACTTCAAGGAGCCTATGAACATTAGGAATCCTGGGCAGATTCTGTGTGTGTTTGCTTATGCTTTTTCTTTTCCTGGGCAAAAGGTTTGTTAACCTTCTTGCAGCTTTCCAAAAGGTGTTTATGACTCAAAGAAAGCTTAAAGGTTTGAAGTCACCTATTTGAATAAGTGACTACTTTCACAACGTGATGGTGGTAGGGGCCAGTAGCCCCAAGGACCACCCCCTAAGTATTCTATCACCTGTTCCTTTAATGCTAAAAAATGCCACAATTAGAACTGCATTGTTGTTAGCTCACAACTAAATCCTGTTAAAATGAAAATCCTCTACATATATATGTATATATGTATATACATATATGTGTGTGTATATATATGTATATGTGTACATAGACATCCTCCAATAAAAGAAATAGCAATTTATATCATCCTCCAATAAAAGAAATCAGGGCTTCTTGAATAGATGGCTGATTCTCTGGCTGGGACATAATGAGCCTGGGGGCATCTTGTAGTACCAGAAAATAAAGAATTGCTAAAGTAAATAACTAAATAAAATGACCCTGGGAGGTTAGGGGTGTGTCAAAGGGATATAGAAGTTATTTGAAATAGCTCCCAATGTTCTAAGCTGGAGCAATTTGAGCAAAAATAAATAAAGTAGAATTGGACCTAAATTATAAAATAAATAACCATGAATCCATACTGACATACATAAATGGTTGGATAAATAAATGGGAGAGAAGTGATAAATCCCTCATGCAGAAGCATTCCAAATGCTATATCCTAGATGTAGAAGATATTCTTCCCTCAAATGGGGGGCAGAGGAGCTTCATTCCCTACTGCTTAAGTGTGAGCCAGGCTTACTGATTTCCTTCCAAAGAGTACAGCATGCAAAGAGGAGGATAAAAGAGTAACTTTACAATGGAGAAATCTGGCAAACACTACCTCAGCCAGGTGATTAAGGTGAGTATCAACAGTCATAAATCATGTCGATAAAATGGACCCTTGGTATGACATGATAAAAATGGCACTTTACTTCTGTGGTCTTCCTCCACCAAAATTTTCCATAACCCTAGTCGTGATAAAGACATCAGACAAATCCAAGTAGTGAGGCATCCTATAAAATGCCTAACCAGAATTATGAAAGCCATCAAAAACGAGCAAAGTATGAGAATCTGTCACCACAGGAGGACTCAAAGGAGACATGACTACTAAACTCCTAAATATCATGTGACATCCCTGTATGGAATCCTGCCACTGAAAAAGGACATTAGGTAAGAACAAAGGAAATAAGAATAAAGTATGGACTCTAGCTAATTGGGAAAAAAATGATCTAGAAGGATACCGACCAGTATTATGATACAAGTTGGGGAGAGCCGTGTTGGCCATAGACTTGAAGAAAGTGGACAGTGAGGCTGTGGGGTGGTTCAAAGGAATTCTAGCAGAATCCAAAATTCCTTATATTTTTTAAACAACACTGGTACCTTACGTGATGAGGGTGAATCTGGGTTAGAGGCATATTATTATTATACTATATCTTAATTTTTCCATAAGTTTTAAATTTATCAAGAAAATAGGCAAATGTGTTTGTTAAAAGCAGGAAGCAGATAACCCTTTGAGCTGCAAGCTGTCATCCCTTTACAATGGTCTTCCAGCTGAGTTCTGTAGTCCCATATTTCTTATCACTGCCTCAAGGACCAGAGCAAACGTATAGAAGGCTGAGTGGGCAGGACTTTAGAAACTACTGTTGCTTCAACCAGGGCAATCTGCTCCCAACTGTTTTATAAACTGGGGTGACTATGTAATAAGGAAGGATTCTCCCTCTTAAAATGGATACTGCTGGTCGTGATTTTTTTTTTTTTTTTCCTTAAGAACAGCATCCTCCAATTTTAGCAGGACATGTGGGCACTCAGAATACAATTCACATTGCCCATGCTTCCTTGCAGGTAAGTGTGGTCACCTGACCACCTAAGTTATAGAAAGTAGGATGTAAAGTATCCTTAAAGGAGGTGTCATTCTCTCTCCTGCCCTTTCCTGCTACCTTCTGACTGAAATATTGGATGCGATGCCTATAGCTTTCAGGTTTTGAGAGTACCTGGAACTATGAGTTGACCTTCGGAAAGTAAGGAACACATGGTGGAGCACCAAGATACAATATGAGAAAGAAATCAACCTGTGTCTTATTCATCTGGTGATTTAATTTTTTTTTCCATTCCTTGCAGTCTAATCTAGTTGTAGCATGTCTAAAGAAATATCACTCATTTGGATGCATTAATTGGGACAGACCATGGGCCCAAAAAAGGATTTTCTCTAATATCATGGGTTAGGGTGTTGATGTATAAGGGAGGCTGGTTTGGGATATGAACTGTTTCTGAGACAGGAAAACCCTCATGCCTTAGCTTCCCAGACAGACACTATGGGTGAGAATGCTTTGGACAAATGGCTGTAGATTGTGTTTTGAAAGGGCAGTTACCTAAATGGTAGAGCCATATGAGCAGGAGCACGGATGACCATAGCTCTGCCTAACACAGAGCAAAAGAAATTCCCATTCACCCCTCACATCTGCAGTCTACCACCAGCCAAAAATGGCAGTGTGTGCAGATAGGTCTCTGCTGTGGTCTTCCATGGACACACAGTGCCGTGGCTTTGGTACTACAGTCTCCACCAGTGACACCATGTGGCGGCAACAGCAACAACAGCAGTGGAGGTCTTGGCTCCCAGGAAGTGCATTAGACTATTTTGGACTTTTTCTTCATATGGTATCTTATATGTCATGAACTGAATATACACTTTTAGCATTGTTGGGCTTGTTATGGGAAGGAAAGGTCCAAGGAGAAAAGAGAGACATTTTCATGACACCACGATGGGACTTAGCATCATTTAATTTGAATATGAAAAGAGAGATGACCTTGTTTTGAACTCCTACGTGGTGAAGTGGGACATATTGGTTACATGTGTAAGATTTCATTTAACATAAGGTTTTGCTGCTAAAGTAAATTTGAAAAACCACTGCCTTATTGTGAATGAAGCTTGAGGACTTTACAGTAAATGTGTTAAAACTCCAGACTTCAAATCAGACACACAGGGTTTGAATCCCAGCTCCCCTGCCCCTTTTTATGTTCATGGACAACTAATGTAATCTTTCTGAAGCTCCATTGCATCTTCCAGACAAAGGGGATAACTACATCTAGATTTCCTATTTGGGGAAGTAAGGAAGGCATTGTGTATAACGGATATCTGTGTGTGAAAGTAGTTAAGGTGAGTTAGCAATCAAATGACCGAAAGTGATGAACTATGAGTGGTACATAGAATAATGTCTCCCCAAAGATGTCTAGGTCTCAATCTCAGGAACCTGTGAATATGTCATCTCTCACGGCAAAAGGAACTCAGTTACCATAATGCAGGAACTGGATCTGCCTGAAAAGGGCTTGGGTCTTTCAGAACCACCAAGCAGTGAAGAGGTCCTGAGCCACTATACAGTTAGTATTTGTGGTTGGAATAATTATGCCACCATATGTGTGACATGACTGTGGCCCTTGAAAACGACAGACATGCACACCATAAACTAACACCAACATTATATTCCAAGAAAGGGACTCAGGAGCAATGACAGTTATTTGAGTCACAAGCACTCCTAAGAGAAGGCAGGAAGACATCATGGCATGAAGGGAAAGGAAATACTTTTGTAACTCAGTACCAGTGTGATCCTTGGCATAACACACTATCCTGGAGCCTTAGTCTCAATGTATTTGAGGTGAAATTGAATAATATATGTGGCTATGAAGTTCCTACCCGACCTAACTTTTAAAGCCTCTAAGTGGTAAGAACTCCATTTGACTGTCAAAGAGCTCACTTTATTAACATTTCTTTCTTTATGGGTAAACATGTAAAAAGGTTTATAACCAAGTTACTTTCCTCTTGATGGGCTTTTTTGTATGTTTTCTTACTTTCTAAGAAAAGTGCTGTATTTTACCAAATTTTACTATTATAATTTCAAACATAAGCTATGATTCTCTAGACCCATTAGACCTGTTAAACTATTCCCTAAAATATCACAAAAAATATTTGTTCCCTTTTCTTATCTGCAGTTTCTTCCAACATTTTTTTCAATCTCCTCCAGCATTTTATTTGCCACCGCCAAGCTGATTCACAAGCCCTCTAAATTGTGAGGCACTGAGGTTTCTGACCAACAGACCAAAAACATGGGACTTTGGGTTATGTTGGAATGAAAAGGGGATAATTCTCCAGCCCTATTAAAACTACTAAGACAATATAGCCACCACAGAAACCAAATATTTAAATTCTAAAATATTGGGGGATAATAGAATCATTATTATTAAAGTGAAATCATTCAAGCCTCCTTTTGTTGGATATGTTGATTCATTCTTTCTAGTCCTGTGAATCAGACCTCCTAGAACAACCTGATTGGGGCAAGTTCAACACATTTCAGTTCAATTTTCTCCAATTCAAACACAACTTCCACAATGAGGTGAGCTTCTAACAATTCAAAGGAACAAACCATTAAATTAAAATTCCTAACTTGATTGTTTGAATCACACTGGGCTAAATTTACATCCTCCATAACACTGTGGGAATTCACTCTGTGGGAGATTTTTCTAGCTACATTTTTTTAAGCAAACATTTTCTTTTCTCTTCTTCTTTTTAAGGGTGAATTAGTTGTTGCTGTACCTTTAATGATAAGAGGAAAGAAATAAAACTGGGCTCCAGGAAAAAACAATGAGGCAATAATTTTGAAATTAAAATACAGCACATGATATATCAATATAATTGTCCTGCGTATATGGAGATAACTCTGCTTTGATGGTGTTATTTCCTGAGCATGCAAAACCTAATAAAATCTGGAGGGCTGAATTGATGAGAAATTCAGGGTTAGAGATTATGAAAAACACACACTCAAATAGCCAAACAAAATTACTGAAAAACAATTGTAGTGTAGAATTATTTATCTAAGTAATGCAGGAGGATTTATAAAGATCTCTCAACATTAAAATAAATCACTTAAAACACTTTACTTCTTTGGCAAAGGAAAATGTGATTATGTAACTAGCTGTTTGACCTTGACCAAGTCAGTTGATGCTTCTGTGCCTCAGATTCCTTAATGTTTTCTTAATCATCCTTAAGAAAACTTTTAATTCTAAAATTTCTATGATTGTATGCTTATAGTGACAGGTTTTTTCCCCCTTATCTTATATCTATCTAATTTCTTCAAAATGAAATCATTATTAATGAAATAGAAAAGATTCAGCAGTGGCCAGCTCACCAATTGATAATATAAATGTCAAATTGCGACAGAATCAGCCATGAAAGCATCCAATGGTGATTGTAAGCATCCAAGCAACCATGAAGTATCCGAGGGAAAAAATCATCAGGATGCTAACCTTCCCTACATAAATGTAGTTTAACCACTTATTTGCTTGATGTGACGTTGAGTGTGTCATTGAACTGTTCTGAGTCTGTTTTCTTTTTCTGAAACATAAAATGGAGGTAATAACAGTATTTGCTGCACAGGATTGCTGGAGACTTAAATGAAACCCCAATGCCTGCCATACAATAAAAGCTCCATAAATATTTCCCATTACTACCATCATCATCATAAATATTACAGATAAACTCTCAGCTGTGATCACCATTTGGGGAATAAATTTGAAGGAACTGGACATTCCACTTTTAATGTGAACATTACAATTTAATGAAAGATAGGAAAAAATTTGGTAGGAGAAATTCTTCCATCCTTTCCTTATAAATAATAGAACATTTGCTCAAACAAATAAGAACTAATTGTCTTACAACAAAGCAGTACACTTTGACTGCATAGTCATAAAAAAGACATTTGTGAGCTATGTGATTCTGCTATGAAGAGAAAAGGTGGAGGAGAAAAAGGAAGAACAATTTTCTGTCTATGCCTTGGCATCTGTTCCCAGGCTTTGAATTATTTTCCCTACTAATTAACCCCTTCTACTTATAAACTCAGAAATCATACTTTATGAAAACTCCAAAGTTTTTTAAAAATTGTCTTGCATTTTTGGTAACCCCTACTTCTTTCTACCCCACTAATCCCTCTTCCTCATACACACCTGCTGGATTTCTCACAGCTCACTTAAGAGTCATGAAGGTACAGTCTTCTAGCTTCTTCTGTCAGAATTTGATATATTATGCCAAGGAATTTCTCTAGCCTCAAACTGCACTGGCAATTCCTAACCCCAAATTATTTGAGTGAGGCTAATTTGTTTATATGACATTAAATAACAGAGTTCATAACGTGGCTGTAAGTATTAAATAAAAAAGTAAAGTTTTAGTAAACAACTCAGGAGAGGAAGGTGCCCAGAGTGGAGTAAAGAGAAGACGCCTAACAAGGTGGAGGGATGGAAGCCTTAGCAACAGAAGGGACAATGGTCAATAACTGAGAAATTGTCCCTGGACCATGAATGCTGTATGTTCTCACTGAAGATATTGATCATGCAGTAACACAATGTGAACTGCTGTATGTACCTGGTTCAATTCCACACCCATACCCAACTTTTGTACAAATCTCTTATAAATTTCACTTTCTATCACTGGTCCTTTGAAGGATAAGGTACCAAAGTGAATCTAGTGTTGGGAAGGCAAATTAGTGACAACAAGCCCAGAGACAGATACTGAAATTAAAAAAAAAAAAAAAAAAGACAAAAGAAAAAAGAAAAAAAACTAATTCTGTAGAAGAAAACAATTAGAGCCAGAAAAACCTAAGCCCTCAACCCAAGAATCTGGGGGGCCATTAGAAGGGATTCTTGAGTTTTACATCTATATATAGAATGAGAACTCAGGTGAATTTTATGTGAATGCCAAAGGACAGGGTACCCTAGTCGGCTGCTAGGTTGCAAAGGTGAAGTACTTGGCAAGTACTTGTATGCTTAAGTGCTCAATAAATATCAGCTATACTATTAGTGAAGATTTTGATTTTGGGTGATATTCTGGTTATTTAATATTTGTACCCAATATTTTCCCTCATAGTGCTTACCAACATTTGTAGCCACATATTTATTTTCATAGCCTAATTGATTATCCTTCTTTAATCTCGATGTAGCTTTTTAGAACATATACACTAGATCTCTTATACTGCTGCATACACATTGACGAACTTGTACTATTTAATTTTTCATTTTACCAAGCACAAAAACACACCATTTACCTATAATTGAATCAATCTGTAGCTTTCTTTACTTTGTCATTTCTTCCTGACTACACTCTGGTCACCCCTAGTAGATTCAGGAAATGTTCTAGTCTTAGAAAAAACAATCACAGGTTTCTACTCAAAAAAGAAAACTTCTACAAATATTGATAAAGTGGTATAAGATGGACTATATTAGATGGAAGGAGAAAGAAAAAGGAAAGAGATTTCATAATCAGAAACTTGCATCAACCTCTAAGTAACCCAGTTATTTATTGGTTAGGTTTCTTTACTGTAAGCAACAAAAACCAAATCTGGCTAACTTAGCCAAACACTAAAAATAAAAAGGGATAGAAAAATTGTAATCTGTTCGCACCTATAACTGAAAAATTCAGTAGGAATATCTTTGTCATCATTCTATCTAGAGGCTTATATGTTATCATTAGTGTTTGGTTTCTCCCCATCTTTTTGTTCTGTCTTCTTCCATGATGCTGTCATTATCTGGATCCATATAGTGATAAGAAAGTTGCCAGAAACTCTAGAACTGTATCAACTAAGGTTCAATTCTATTAGAAAAGAGAGAATGCATCTTCCTGGACACTCAAGCAAAAGCCCTAGAAAGGACTTTGATTGAACTTGATTGACCGGCTTTTGTCCTAACTCAACAAAGCACCATGGCTGAGAAAAATGAACCATGCTAATTAGCTTAAGCTTAAGTTACAGGCCAAATAATGGACTGAGAAAACGAGGAGGTTATTTCTTGAAAGAAAATTAAGAATCTGATGTCTGGAAAGTAGTAAATAACAATAACAATAATATTAACATTTTGTTGGTCTTGTAGGTCAGGAAGTTATTCTATACACTTTATTTATACTAACTCATTTAATCTTCAAATGCAGATACATATGATTATTATCTCATTTGGCAGATGAGGAAATCAAGGCTCAAAGTAGTTAAAAATAACATGACCAGAATTACTCACATAGTTCCTGACAGAGTTGAGATCTGAACCCAGGCAGTCTGGAGCCAGAATGTCTTTATAACCACTCTAATTCACTAAGTATACTATGTATAGGAAGCAAAAAAATTAGTCAGTTAAAATTGTGTATTTTCACAGACTCTAACTGTGTACTTATGATCACTGATTTACCATTCAGGCCCTACAAGTAGTATTTGGCATATAAGAAACATTTATTGAATGAATGGGTTAATAAATGAGTGAAAGAATAAGTGATTGCAGTATGAAATCTACTGCAATATATCTCAGCTAACTTTAAACTTCAACTAAATTTTTAAACTCCTCGGGACAGTCATACCTTGTGAGCTTTCTGTATTCTATCCAAAGATGAACACAGTGTTAAGTACACAAAAGGTTCTTAAAAATGACTTCCCATTATTGAAGGCCTACCCTGCACAGTAAATCCTGCAGATTATCATAATTTAGGCTTTATAAAAGATGTCCTGTTTTACAGATAACAATAACTGATGCTGAGAAAGGTTAAGACATTCTCAAGGTCATATAACTAGTAATGAGAATGCTGGGATTAGAACTCTTGTCTATTTTACCATCATAGAAGCTTTTTCTGACTTCATTCTCCATGGTGCTTCTTCCCTCACCAAGAGCTCACACTATAAGAGGTATCTATAGTGACCAAGCGTTCCTATACATACGAGCTCTCATGAAGATACAGTTGTATGTATGAAAGTCCAAAAAAAGCTATATTAATATTTAAATTTAAAAAGCAAATTTTTGGAAACATGCACTAATGGGAGAAAGGTGTGTTTTCTTTTATCACAGTGATAGAAAAAGGAAAGAAAGAGGAATTTTTAGAGAATTAATTGTCAAAGAAACCAATTTGATACCATATTGGGAAGCTAAGCAGAAGGCTGTATCAAGTGACAAGTTCCAAAGACAAGTACCCTTTATTGCAAGTTATTTGACCTGCCTTAAGTCTCTTCAATTCAAATCTGGAATCTGTCAAGGGTGCTCAAATGTGTTCAACCAGTCAACTGTAATAAAGACAATGAATGGGCTCCAGAACTTTCCGTTACTTAATTCATTGTGAAAAATCTTAAGGTTTTGTTTCTGTATTAGATTACTTGTCAGCTGAATCGAATGTTCAGAACTAATAATAAGGAATAAATCAGGAGAGAATGAATGCCTTTCTCCTCAAAGACCCCAATAATATAAAATTACTAAAGCTAGCTAAGTTGGAATATACTGAATAACTGAATATATTTATACATTGCAGATGGTGTGGAATGCTGCCAGTGATACCTTGGGGATAACTTTAAGTCTGGTTTTCCTAGGGGCAGAGAGATAAAATAGCCAAAATAGAATCCCTTCAAACTTGAATCAAAAAGACGGAATGAAAATGTAAACTCATTTAAAAACTCGAAGGACTTATCTACCCTAATAAAAACCAAGGGAATAACTCAATACATTTGAAAAAAAAAATACTGTTTCTTATCAAATCATCAGAGTAAAAAGGTCTTTGCAAAAATAAATAGACCTACAATGCCACCATACAGACTAAATAGCTGAGACTGTGTGTTCAAAGGCAAAGTGGAGTGGAGAAGAGATGAATCAATTTTTTTGTATAATTCACATAAACTCTTGTCCTTTTAAAGGGACTGGAGGCTCAGAATTAACCAGACTGGCAATGTTGATTTAGCTCACAGAGCAATTTAGAATTTTATTTTTATTGGAACCAAAAGGACATTTAAAAAAATCTAGTCCTACTTACTCACAGTATAGCTCAGACAATCTAAGTTCAAAGGGATTAAGCTACCTGCCCAAGGTCACACCACTAGTTTAGCTGTAGAAGAAGAATACATATCTAGGATGCCTAACTCCTAGTCACCTGTTTTTTTACAACACACTATACTTGATTTGATATTTGTGTCTAATATATTTTCTCTGGGACAGCTTCATTCATGAAGACATATCTAAACATAAACAAGAAACAGAATGTTAGGGACTGAATTTAGTCACGAAAGAAAACAAAACATCTGAACTTCCCCAAAATTGATCAAGGCATATTTAATCATCATTTCATCAAGATCTTCATTATACAACTGTGAAATTCACAGCATAGCTAAACTAAATATTTTACCTGATTTCATTTAGGAGTAATTTGGAACTACTGTTTCCCTAACATTAATCTTACTTGTCTGTATGATAATACAATAATTCTATTAATTTAGTAGGGCAAAACATTTTCTGAAGTATATGTGTGTGTGTGACACATATATATATTCTAAACATGTGTTTAGATGTATATATCATACACATATTTTAAATATATATATCTAAACATGTGTTAGATATATATATATATTCTAAACATGTGTTTATATAGTCATATATCCCCTTTGATGAGATAATATTTTGTGTCTGTTCTGATGATGACCTCATTGTTATTACAGGGCTTCTTGACATTTTTGGAGTATAATCATTAAACATGTTTAATTTCACAAAGATTATGCTCCAGTAAGAAAGGTATTTTATTCTTCCTTTCGTTAGTATAAAGCTTAAATATTTTTTTCATAAGTCTGACTCCCTGTCATCAGATAATCTATTTTAAATGAATTTTCCTTCTCTTGGTTCCAAAATGCAGATTGAGGCAGGAGCTCAAGAAAGATTGGTCCTTGGTTTTTAGACTGTCTTTTTCAAATAAGATGTAGATCTATCTTGCCACTCATAAGGGCCTTTAAGAACCAGGTCACTTGTCCTGTTCAGACTGAATGCTAGCACTATAGCTAATGAAAACTACCCTATGGTTTGAATTAGACCTAACAGTCCTCACTTCCTGCCTTAATTTGCAGTTACAGCTTTTTTCAGGATAGTGTTGTATATAGTAAGACCTCTGCAACTGTGTAAACAGGTTTTATCTGAAAGCTGGACACCCTAGGCACAATTGTTATTGATAAGAGGTAAAGGGATTATAGTTCAGATGCATTTTCAGTGTGAATGTGAAAAGTCTCATCAATCCCCTGAGATAGCCAGTGTTAATCTCTTGATATCATCTAGATTTTGCCATCTTTAACGATATTACATTTTGTTTTGGGGGGAGAGAAATTTACTTCTCCCTGATGAGTGAAGGGTCCAGAGTCAATAAAACACAGAATTACACAAACAGCCACATTCTCAAAGAAATTGCCAACTCCAGAGTTTGACTGTAATCTGAGTTTAAATAATAGCTTATTAGGAGGCAAAATACTTTGCATATGCAAAGGTTCATCTCTCTAAGAAGGTTAATGGAAAGAGGAAAAGTGAATCCAGACTGCACCCAGCATATTAAACACATCTTTTTATTTGAATTTTAATAATTCCAGCATATTCCTTGGATACAGAAACAGAGCCACTGAATTGTATCCTTAAACTCGACTGTAAAATCTACCACTTAGCGCTTCTATATTAGTAATGGTCTAAAAGGACATGGGAACTCTGGAGTGTTGAGTTCCACGTGAAACATACGGATTTCTTTACACCAAGACCTCCTATTGCACACTTAAGGTGTTACTGGGGTTTTCAGTGGAGCAATCAATAAATGACCACTGTTTGATCTGACCGAAATTTGAAAGACTTGAGTAAAGTAAAAGCAGCAAGTTTTTGTTCACTTATTCATTCATTTATTCAACAAATATTGATCTGTACCGGGCCTTTTAAAGTTTCTAATCAGACAAGAAACTATGAGAAAATAATATTTAAAGAAATTCACTGGCTCGTCTTGTCAAACTCTCAAACGACTGGTTTGAAACCTTATGGAGGAGAAGGGACACAGAATCTGTAGAGAAATTGTTGAAAGTTGTAAACCTTCAAAAACAACATCACCAACAACAAAAAGACACCTAAATCCAGACAAACGCACAAATGTTTACATACCACTTCACGGGTTTTCAAGTGTTTCTAAAATTTACCCAAGGACACATGCTTAAGAATCACTGCTCTAGATTAAAGACCTAAATAATTAACGAAAGGCTAATCAGTTAGCTGCTGATGGTATACACCAAGGCAGTGTCATACTTTTTCCATCTTCAGCATTCACTTTAACACTTTATTCATCAGTGTTACCGAATTGAATGTTGAGAACACTGAATTGAGAGATGAGAACACTGATTTGGGTCTCTCCTCTCTCTCTCTCTCTCTCTCTCTCTCTCTCTCACACACACACACACACACACACACACACACACACCATTTGCAAAGTTCATTGCCATTCATCACTTTATTGTGGGGAAAAAATGCACTTTCTCAAAAATTATAAATATTCAGCAGAAAAAGTAGAAGAGTGGTTCTCTTTTTTTTGTATAGGCTAGATAAACACAAACTATTGTAATTCAAAAAGAATTTTAGAAGCCTTTAAAAATATTTTAAAGGCTAAGTTAAATAACAAATAGTACAATGTGTCTCCAGGGAGAGAAGAAAGAAAAAAAATTAACATAATTATACATTGATAAAATCACTGAGTCCCAGACATTTTGTCTGAAAGAGCAGATTATATTTCACCTGGAACCTTCACTTTCATTAATTTTCCCCAGCTCATTTCTGGTACTGCTTTCACCTTTATGGCTCTGGTCTTGGTCTAGACTCCAACCAATGACCTGGACGTGAAGGGATTCCTGGCTGCCAGATCATTGTTTCTGCAGCAGATCAATATCACAATGCTACAGTTCATGGAGCATTGGCCCAGCTGGTCTGTTCCAGATCTCAGAATGACAGCTTTGCTGATCTCTCTGAGCTCTAGCCTCATGTACTTTATAAAACTAGGGAATGGCATTTGGGGAACCCAGGAGTGACAGGTACATTCTGCATGTGATAACTCTCACCAGGAATAGTTTTCATGTTTAGCAGTTCCAAGGAAAGAAGAATTTTCCTCTAGTATATCAAATGATTCTGTATATAAATGAATTGGCATTGACAATTTTGATATTCATTAGGTAAATCAAATATATGAAGACAAACATCTTGAACATTAACATGTCGATGAAACATATAACTGATAATGTTATCAAATTATTATTTATTTTTAGGTGTAATAATGGTCACGTAATTTTTTTACTTAATTTTTTTCATTTTTAATTTGTATACATTCATAGTAGGTATATATACTTACAGGGTACATGAGCTCTTTTGATACAGGAATAAAATGCATAATAATCACATCATGATAAATGGGGTACCCATTACCTCAAGCATTTATCATTTATTTATGTTACAAATATTACAATTACACTCTTTTACTCGTTTTTAAATATACAATAAATTATTGTTGACCCTACTCACCTTGTTGTGCTATCAAATACTGGATCTTATTCATTCTCCCTAACTACATTTTTGTGCCCATTAACCATCCAAACACCTCCACCTCCTCTACCCCTCCCAGCCTCTGATAAACATCATTCCACTCTCTATCTCCATCAGTTCAATTGTTTTAATTTTTAACTCCCACAAATAAGTGAGAACAAGTGATATGGTTTGGCTGTGTCCCCACCCAAATCTGCTCTTGAATTGTAGCTCCCATAATTCCCATGTGTTGTGGGAGAAACCAGGTGGGAGATAATTGAATCATGGGGGCAGTTTCCCCCATACTGTTCTCATGGTAGTGAATAAGTCTCACAAGATCCCATGGTTTTATAAGGGAAAACCCCTTTTTCTTGGCTCTCATTTCTCTCTTGTCTGCCACCATGTAAGACGTACCTTTCTCCCTGTGCCATGATTGAGACCTCCCCAGCCGCGTGGAACTGTGAGTCTGTTAAACCTCTTTTTCTTTATAAATTACCCAGTCTCATGTATGTCTTTATCAGCAGCATGAAAACAGACTAATACAACAAGTGAACTCTGTCTTTCTGTGCCTGGCTTATTTCACTTAACATAATGTACTCCAGTTCCATCCATGTTGTTGCAGATGACAAGATCTCATTCTTTATGGCTGAAAATGTACTATTTTCTTTATCCATTCATCTGTTGATGGGCACTTAGGTTGCTTCCAAATTGTGGTTGTTGTGAATAGTGCTGTGATAAACATGAGAGTGCAGATATCTCTTTGACACACTGATTTCATTTTCTTTGGATAAATACTCAATAGTGGAATTCCTGGATCATATGGTAGTCCATTTTTAGTTTTTTTGAGGAACCTCTAACCTGTTCTCCATACTGGCTGTACTAATTTACATTCCCACAACAGTGTACAGGGGTTTCCCTTTATCCATATCCTTGCCAACATTCATTATTGCCTGTTTTTTGGATAAAGGCTAGTTTTACTGGAGTGAGATATCTCATTGTAGCTTTGATTTGCTTTTTTTAAATCAGTGATGTTGAGCGCCTTTTCATATATTTGTTTGCCCTTTGTATGTCTGCTTTTGAGAAATGTCCATTCAGAACTGTCACTTATTTTTTAATCAAATTAGATTTTTTTCCTATTGAATTGTTTGAGCTCCTTATTTATTCTGGTTATTAACCCCTTGTCAGATGGACAGTTTGCAAATATTTTCTCCCATTGTGTAGGTTGACTCTTAATTTTGCTAATTGTTTCTTTGCTATGCAGAAGCTTTTTAACTTAATGTGATCTCGTTTGCCCATTTTTGCTTTGGTTGCCTATGCTTGTGGGATATTACTCAAGATATCTTTGCCCAGTCCAATGTTCTGGAGAGCTTTCTCAAAGTTTTCTTTCAATAGACTCATAGTTTGAGGTATTAGGTTTAAGTATTTAATCGATTTTGATTTGATTTTTGTATCTGCTGAGAGATAGCGGTCTAGTTTTATACTTCTCCATATGGATATCCAGTTTTCCCAGCACAATTTCTTATTAAAGAAATTGTCCTATCCCCATTATATGTTCTTGGCACATTTTTTGAAAATGAGTTCACTATAGATGTATGGATTTGTTTCTGGATTGTTCATTCTGTTCCATTAATCTATGAATCCATTTTTATGCTAGCAGCATGCTGATAGCTCTATAGTATAATTTAAAGTCAGGAAATGTGATTCCTAAAGTTTTGCTCCTTTTGCTCAAGATGGCTTTGGCTTTTCTGGATCTTTCGTGGTTTCATATAAATTTTAAAATTATTTTTTCTATTTCCATGAAGAATGTAATTGGTATTTATTTTGATAGGGTGCATTGAATCTGTAGATTGCTTTAAGTAGTATAGACATTTTAACAATATTGATTCTTCCATTCCATGAGCAAGGATATTTTTCTATATCTTTGTGTCCTCTTCAATTTGTTTCATCAATGTTTCATAGTTTTCATTGTAGAAAACTTTTACTTTTTTGATTAGGTTTATTTCTTGGTATCTTATTTTATTTTGCAGCTATTATAAATGAGATTATTTTCTTGATTTCTTTCTTGGATTGTTCAACGTTGGCATAGAACTGCTACTGATTTTTATGTGATGATTTTGTAACCTGCAACTTTACTAAATTTGTTTCTCAGTTTTAATAGTTTTTTAGTGGAGTCTTTAGGTGTTTCTAAATATACGATCATATCATCTGTAAACAAAGATAATTTTATGTCTTCCTTTTCAATTTGAATGCCCTTCATTTCTTTCTCTGGTCTGATTGCTCTAGTTAAGATGTATAGCACTGTTTTGAATAACAGTAGTAAAAGTCAGCATACTTGTGTGATCATGGCTCACTGCAGCCTCAACTTCCCTGGACTCAGGTGAGCCTCCCACTTCAGCCTCCTGAAGCGAGAACTACATGCTTGTCACCAGGCCTGGCTAATTTTTTGTTTATTATTATACTTTAAGTTCTAGGGTACAAGTTTGTGCAAGTTTGTTACATATGTATACATGTGCCATGTTGGTGTCCTGCACCCATTAACTCATCATTTACATTAGGTATATCTCCTAATGCTATCCTTCCCCCCTCCTCCCTCCCCACAATAGGCCCCAGTGTGTGATGTTCCCCTTCCTGTGTCCAAGTGATCTCATTGTTCAATTCCCACCTATGAGTGAGAACATGCGATGTTTGGTTTTCTGTTCTTGCGATAGTTTGCTGAGAATGATGGTTTCCAGCTGCATCCATGTCCCTACAAAGGACACAAACTCATCCTTTTTTATGGCTGCATAGTATCCCATGGTGTACATGTGCCACATTTTCTTAATCCAGTCTGTCATTGATGGGCATTTGGGTTGATTCCAAGTCTTTGCTATTGTGAATAGTGCCACAATAAACATATATGTGCATGTGTCTTTATAGCAGCATGATTTATAATCCTTTGGGTATATCCCCAGTAATGGGATGGCTGGGTCAAATGGTATTTCTAGTTCTAGATCCTTGAGGAATTGCCACACTGTTTTCCACAATGGTTGAACTAGTTTACAGTCCCACCAACAGTGTAAAAGTGTTCCTATTTCTCCACATCCTCTCCAGCACCTGTTGTTTCCTGACTTTTTAATGATTGCCATTCTAACTGGTGTGAGATGGTATCTCATTGTGGTTTTGATTTGCATTTCTCTGATGGTGAGTGATGATGAGCATTATTTCATGTGTCTGTTGGCTGTATAAATATTTACTTTTGAGAAGTGTCTGTTCATATTCTTTGCCCACTTTTTGATGGGAATGTTTGTTTTTTTCTTGTAAATTGTTTGAGTTCTTTGTAGGTTCTGGATATTAGCCCTTTGTCAGATGAACATATTGCAAAAATTTTTTCCCATTCTGTAGGTTGCCTGTTCACTGATGGTATTTTCTTTTGCTGTGCAGAAGCTCTTTAGTTTAATTAGATCCCATTTGTCAATTTTGGTTTTTGTTGCCATTGCGTTTGGTGTTTTAGACATGAAGTCCTTGCCCTTGCCTATGTCCTGAATGGTATTACCTAGGTTTCTTCTAGGGTTTATATGGTTTTAGGTCTACCATTTAAGTCTCTAATCCATCTTGTATTAATTTTCATATAAGGAGTAAGGAAAGGATCCAATTTCAGCTTTCTACTTATGGCTAGCCAGTTTTCCCAGCACCATTTATTAAATAGGGAATCCTTTCTCCCATTTATTGTTTTTATCAGGTTTGTCAAAGATCAGATGGCTGTAGATGTGTGGTATTATTTCTGAGGGCTCTGTTCTGTTCCATTGGATTGTATCTCTGTTTTTGTACCAGTACCATGCTGTTTTGGTTACTGTAGCCTTGTAGTATAGTCTGAAGTCAGGTAGTGTGATGCCTCCAGCTTTGTTCTTTAGGTTTAGGATTGTCTTGGCAATGCAGGCTCTTTTTTTGGTTCCATATGAACTTTAAAGCAGTTTTTTCCAATTCTGTGAAGAAAGTCATTGGTAGCTTAATGGGGATGGCATTCAATCTATAAATTACCTTGGGCAGTATGGCCATTTTCACGATATTGATTCTTCCTATCCATGAGCATGGTATGTTCTTCCATTTGTTTGTGACCTCTTTTATTTCACTGAGCAGTGGTTTGTAGTTCTCCTGGAAGAGGTCCTTTACATCCCTTGTAAGTTGGATTCCTAGGTATTTTATTCTCTTTGAAGCAATTGTGAATGGGAGCTCATTCATGATTTGGCTCTCTGTTGGTATGTTATTGGTGTATAAGAATGCTTGTGATTTTTGCACATTAATTTTGTATCCTGAGACTTTGCTGAAGTAGCTTATCAGCTGAAGGAGATTTTGGGCTGAGATAATGGGGTTTTCTAAATATACAATCAAGTCATCTGCAAACAGGGACAATTTGACTTCTTCTTTTCCTAATTGAATACACTTTATTTCTTTCTCTTGCCTGATTGCCCTAGCCAGAACTTCCAACACTATGTTGAATAGAAGTGGTGAGAGAGGGCATCCCTGTCTTGTGCCAGTTTTCAAAGGGAATGCTTCCAGTTTTTGCCCATTCAGTATGATATTGGCTGTGGGTTTGTCATAAATAGCTCTTATTATTTTGAGATACATTCCATCAATACCAAATTTATTGAAAGTTTTTAGCACAAAGGGCTGTTGAATTTTGTCAAAGGCCTTTTCTGCATCTATTGAGATAATCATGCGGTTTTTGTCTTTGGTTCTGTTTATATGCTGGATTACGCTTATTGATTTGTGTATGTTGAGCCAGCCTTGCATCCCAGGGATGAAGCCCACTTGATCATGGTGGATAAGCTTTTTGATGTGTTGCTGGATTCAGTTTGCCAGTATTTTGTTGAGGATTTTTGCATTGATGTTCATCAGGGATATTGGTCTAAAATTCTCTCTTTTTGTTGTGTCTCTGCCAGGCTTTGGTATCAGGGTGATGTTGGCCTCATAAAATGAGTTAGGGAGGATTCCCTCTTTTTCTATTGATTGGAATAGTTTCAGAAGGAATGGTACCAGCTCCTCCTTGTATCTCTATTCGGTTGTGAATCCGTCTGGTCCTGGACTTTTTTTTGATTGGTAGGCCATTAATTATTACCTCATTTTCAGAGCCTGCTATTGGTCTATTCAGGGATTCAACTTCTTCCTGGTTTAGTCTTGGGAGAGTGTATGTGTCCTGGAATTTATCCTCATTTCTTGTAGCCTTTCTAGTTTATTTCCGTAGAGGTGATTATAGTATTCTCTGATGGTAGTTTGTATTTCTGTGGGGTCTGTGGTGATATCCCCTTTATGTTTTTTTATTGTATTTATTTGATTCTTCTCTCTTTTCTTCTTTATTAGTCTTGCTAGCAGTCTATCAATTTTGTTGATCTTTTCAAAAAACCACCTCCTGGATTCATTGATTTTTTGAACTATTTTTTGTGTCTATATCTCCTTCAGTTATGCTCTGATCTTAGTTATTTCTTGCCTTCTGCTAGCTTTTGAATGTGTTTGCTCTTGCTTCTCTAGTTCTTTTAATTGTGATGTTAGGGTGTCAATTTTAGGTCTTTTCTGCTTTCACTTGTGGGCATTTAGTGCTATAAATTTCCCTCTACACACTGCTTTAAATGTGTCCCAGAGATTCTGTATCTTTGTTCTCATTGGTTTCAAAGAACATCTTTATTTCTGTCTTCATTTTGTTATGTACCCAGTAGTCATTCAGGAGCAGGTTGCTCAGTTTCCATGTAGTTGAGTGGTTTTGATTGAGTTTCTTAGTCCTGAGTTCTAGTTGGATTGCAATGTGGTCTGAGAGACAGTTTGTTATAATTTCTGTTCTTTTACATTTGCTGAGGAATGCTTTACTTCCAACTATGTGGTCAATTTTGGAATAAGTGCGATGTGGTGCTGAGAAGAATGTATATTCTGTTGATTTGGGGTGGAGAGTTTTGTAGATGTCTATTAGGTCCGTTTGGTGCAGAGCTGAGTTCAATTCCTGAATATCCTTGTTAATTTTCTGTCTCATTGATCTGTCTAATGTTGACAGTGGGGTGTTAAAGTCTCCCATTATTATTGTATGGGAATCTAAGTCTCTTTGTAAGTCTCTAAGGACTTGCTTTATGAATCTGGGTGCTCCTGTATTGGGTGCCTATATATTTAGGATAGTTAGCTCTTCTTGTTGAATTGATCCCTTTACCATTATGGAATGGCCTTCTTTGTCTCTTTTGATCTTTGATGGTTTAAAGTCTGTTTTATCAGAGACTAGGATTGCAACCCCTGCTTTTTTGTTTTCCATTTGCTTGGTAGATCTTCCTCCATCCCTTTATTTTGAGCCTATGTGTGTCTCTGCATGTGAGATGGGTCTCCTGAATACAGCAAACTGATGGGTCTTGACTCTTTATCCAATTTGCCAGTCTGTGTCATTTAATTGGACCATTTAGTCCATTTACATTTAAGGTTAATATAGTTATGTGTGAACTTGATCATGTCATTATGATATTAGCTGGTTATTTTGCTCATTAGTTGATGCAGTTTCTTCCTAGCATCGATGGACTTTACATTTTGACATGTTTTTGCAATGGCTGCTACCAGTTGTTCCTTTCCATGTTTAATGCTTCCTTCAGGATCTCTTGTAGGGCAAGCCTGGTGGTGACAAAATCTCTAAGCATTAGCTTGTCTGTAAAGGATTTTATTTCTCCTTCACTTATGAAACTTAGTTTGGCTGGATGTGAAATCTTGGGTTGAAAATTCTTTTCTTTAAGAATGTTGAATATTGGCCCCCACTTTCTTCTGGCTTGTAGAGTTTCTGCTGTGAGATCTGCTGTTAATCTGATGGGCTTCCCTTTGTGGGTAACCCGACTTTCCTCATTGGCTGTCCTTAACATTTTTTCCTTCATTTCAATTTTGGTGAATCTGACAATGATGTGTCTTGGAGTTGCTCTTCTCGAGGAGTATCTTTGTGGCATTCTCTGTATTTCCTGATAGAATAACCAATGCAGAGAAGTCCGTAAACAAACTGATAGAGATGAAAAACATGACAGTAGAACGACATGACAAATGCATAAGCTTCGGTAACTGACTCGATCAACTGGAAGAAAGAGTATCAGTGATTGAAGATCAAATGAATGAAATGAAGTGAGAAGGGAAGTTTAGAGAAAAAAGAGTAAAAAGAAGTGAACAAAGCCTCCAAGAAATACAGGATTATGTGAAAAGATCAAATCTACGTCTGATTGGTGTGCCTGAAAGTGACGGGGAGAATGGAACCAAGTTAGAAAACACTCTGCGGGATATTATCCAGGAGAACTTCCCCAACCTAGCAAGGCAGGCCAACATTCAAATTCAGGAAATACAGGGATGGCCTGGCTAATTTTTTGTAATTTTTTTGTGGAGAATGGGTTTTTCCATGTTGCCCAGGCTGGTCTCAAACTCCAGGCCTCAAGCGATCCACCCACCTGGGCCTCCTCAACTACTAGGATTACAGGTGTGACCCACCATGCCTGACCTGGCATCCTTGTCTTATTCCAGATCTTAGGGAAAAGACCCTCAGTTTTTCTCAGTTTTCAGTATGATACTAGTTGTGGGCCTGTCTTACACGGCTTTTATTCTGTTTAGGTATGTTCCTTTTATACCGAGTTTTTTGAGGGTTTTTATCATGAAAGGATGTTGAATCTTACACAGTGCTTTTTCTGCCTCAATCCCGTATGGCTTTTGTATTTCACTTGGTTCATATGATGTATCACATTGATTTGTATATGTTGAACCATGCTTACGTCCCTGGGATAAATCCCCTACTTGGTCATGAAGAATGATCTTTTTAATATTTTGCGGAATTTGGTTTGCTAGTATTTTGTTGAGGATTTTTGCATCAATATTCATCAGGAATATTGGCCTGTAGTTTTCTTTTTTGATGTGTCTTTGTCCAATTTTGGTATCAGAATAATACTGCCCTTATATGGAATGAGTTTGGAATAGTACCTCCTCCTCTATTTTTTGGAATAGATTCAGTAGGAGTGGTTTTAGTTCTTTAAATACTTGGTAAAATTCAACAATGAAACCAATGGTTCTGGGCTTTCCCTTGCTGGTAGACTTTTTCTTAATGCTTCAATCTCATTTCTTATTATTGGTCTACTCAGGCTTTGGACTTCTTCATGGTTCAATCTTATTAGGCTATATGTATCTGAGAATTTATCCATTTCTTCTAGATCTTCCAAGTTATTGGTATATAGTTGCTCATAATAGTCTCTAACCATTTAATTTCTGTGGTATCAGTCATAATGTCTCCTTTTTCATCTCTGATTTTATTTTAATCTTCTCTCTATTTTTCTTAGTCTGGCTAAATGTCTCTCAATTTTGTTTACCCTTTCAAAAAATCAACTTTTTGTTTCATTAACCTTTTGTATTGTTTTTTATTTGTTGCAATTTCTTTTATTTCTGTTCTAATCATCATTATTTCTTTTCTTCTGCTAATTTTGAGTTTGGTTCACTCTTGCTTTTCTAGTTTTTTAAGATGCATTGTTAGGTTACTTATTTGAAGGTTTTTTTGTTTGTTTTTTGTTTTATACTTTTTGATGTAAACACTTATTGCTATTAACTTTCCTCTTAGTACTGCCTTTGCTGTATTCCATAGGTTTTGGAATGTTATGCTTCCATTTTCATTTGTTTGAAGAAATTTTTAAAAATCCTTCTTAATTTCTTCATCAACCCACTGGTCATTCAGGAGGATATTGCTTAATTTTAATGTGCTTGCATAGTTTTCAAAAATCTTCTTTTATGGATTCTACTTTTTTTCCATTGTAGTTAATGAAGATACTTGACATAATTTCAATTTTTTTGAAGTGTTTAAGATTTGACTTGTGGCCTAATACATGGTCTGTCCTTGAGAATGACTCATGTGCTGAAGAGAAGACTGTGTATTCAGAAGTCATTGGGTGAAACGTTCTTTAAATATCTATTAAGTTCATTTGACTTGTAGTACACATTAAGTCCAATGTTTCTATAATGATTTTGTGTCTGGATGATCTGTCCAATGCTGAAAGTGGAGTTTTGAAGTCTCCAGCTATTATTGCATTGGGGTCTATTTCTCTCTTTAGTTCTAGTAATATTTGCTTTATATATCTGGTTGTACCAGTATTGGATACAACACTGGTACAAGCAGATTTTAAATTGTTATATCCTTTTGCTAAATTGACCCTTTTGTCATTATATTATGACCTTCTTTGTCTCTTTTTATAGTTTTTGTCTTGAAATCTATTTTGCCTGATGTAGTGTAGCTACCCTAGCTCTTTTTTTAGTTTCTATTTGCATGGAGCAGCTTTGTCTATCTCTTTATTTTCAGTCTATGTGTGTCTTTATAGGTGAAGTGAGTTTCTTGTAGACAGTAGATCATTGGATCTTTTCTATTTTATCCATTTAGCCACTCTATGTCTTTTGATTTGAGAGTTTAGTCTGTTTACATTCAGTGTTATTATTGATTATTTAGGACTTACTCCTGCCATTTTGTCATTTGTTTTCTGATTATTTTGTGGTCTTATCTTCCTTCTTTCCTTCGTATCTTCTTCACGTGAACTTGATTTTCTTTGGTTTTATGTTTTAATGTCTTGTTTTTTATTTTTTTGTGTACCTGTTGTAGATTTTTTTATTCGAGGTTACCATGAGGCTTACAAATAATATCTTACAACTGATGGCAACTTAACGCTGATTGTAAAAACAAACAGATAAGCTAACAAGCAAAGAGGAAACTTATAAAAACTCTGCACTTCAAATTCATCCCCACTTCAAATTCATCCCCACTATACACACTTTAACTTTTTGTTGTTTCTATTTATATCTTATTTCACTGTTTATGTCTTGAAAAGTTCTTGTAGTTATTTTTTATAGGTGAATCTTTTAGTCATTTTACTCAAGATATAAGTAATTTACATACCACAATTGCATTGTTATAACATTCTGTGTTTTTCTGTAGACTATTACCAGTGAGTTTTGCACCTATTGCTCCTTAACATCCTTTTCTTTCAGATTGGAGAGCTCCCTTTTGCATTTCTTTTAGGGCAGGTCTGGTGTTCATGAAATCTCTCAGCTTTTGTTTTTTCTAAGAAAGTCATTTCTCCTTCATGCTTGAAGTATATTTTCTCTGGATATCCCATCATTCTAGGGTAAAAGTTTTCTTCCTTCAGTACTTTAAATATGTCATGCCACTCTCTCTTGGCCTATAAGGTTTTCACTGAAAAGTCTGCTGTCAAACATATCAGAACTCCTTTGTATAGTAATTGTTTCTTCTATCTGACTACTCTTCGTATCCTTTCTTTATCCTTGACCTTTGGGAGTTTGATTAATAAATGCCTTGAGATAGTCTTATTTGGGTCAAATCTGCTTGGTGTTCTATAACCCTCCTGTATTTGAATATCGGTATCATTCTATACATTTGGAAAGTTCTCTGTTATTATCTCTTCGAATAAACATTCTACCCCAATCTCTAACTCCTCTTTAAGATCAATAACTCTTAGATTTGCCATTTTGAGGCTATTTTCTAGATCTTGTAGGCATGCTTTTTTTCTTTTTTTTTCTTTTATCTCTTCTGTGTATTTTCAAATAGTGTGTCTTCAAGCTCATGATTTCTTTATTCTGTTTGAAAGTGATGTCATGTTTTAGGAAAAGAAGCTCTTGTCATTTATAAACATATGCTGAAATATTACACATGAAATAATGTGATGTCTAATGTTTATTTCAAACAATGTGGACAGCAAGAAGTTTCTGAAGTGTAGATGAAACCCAATTTATACTGGGCCAGGAATTGATAATGTAGAAACTGTGAGACACCCCTTGAAAGTTTATTATAGCCCCTTTTTTTTACATATCTTTGAAATTTTTTCATAATAAAAGTTTTTATAATTAAGAAGTCATGAGAAAATGGAAACAACCCAAATGTCCATCAACTGACAAATGGATAAATAACATGTAGTATATCCACACGACTGAATTTACTTGGCTATAAAAAGAAGTGAATAATACATGTTACAGTATTGACAACCTTGAAAATGTATGGAAGTGTAAGAAAGATCACATATTGTATGATTTTATTTGTATGACATATCCTGAATAGTCAAACCTCTGAAAATAGAAAGTGGATTCATAGTTACCTAAGGCTGGGGAGAATGTGGGCATTTGGGGATGATGGCTCAGGGGAGTGGGGTTTCTTTTGGGGAGTAATAAAAATGTTTTAAAATTGATGTGGTGATGAAGGCATAATTCTGTGAATACATGGAAAGCCATTGGATTAGGCACTCTAAAAAGAAGACATATGGGGAATAATTTAGAAAACTTGAATATCACGTGTGTCAGACATTAAAGAAGCATTGTTAATTTTGTTAGAAGGGATAATGACATGGTAAATGTGTAAGGAAATCTGTTTTTTATAAAAGCATCCCAAAATATCTAAGGATAAAACATTATAATGTCTGAGATTTGCTTTAAGCCACCTCAAAAAAGAGATGGAAAAATCTAAATAGTTGTTATATGTATGTTGTATATAGGACTTATTATGCTTTTCTTCCTATGTATGTTTGAAATTTTGAAAAATTTAAAAAATAAAAAGAAACAAAAAGAAATCCATGAGCTATTGGGAAAGGAGACATTTTGAATCAGAATGGTTATTCCCAGGTGAACATTGTCATCTTATACACAATAATAGTTCCCTGTTGATGCTGGAAAATGGTATTATGTGGTGAAATAAGACTGAGAAACCATGAGTTAGAAAAGACTGGAAGACTTTTCAGCACCTTAACTATGTAAAGATACAAGATGGATCTCCAAGATGAAGGATACATTATCATAAAAGATTTTTTTCATGTACATGCTGTGTATTAGGTAATATAAACAGCAAGGAGGCAAGATCATTCTGTAAAACACAGCTCATCATTTTGTTGATAAGAATAACTTGTCTTTCTGTGATCAGTCCAGTCTTATACCAGTACTAACGTTTTAATTTGGAGTCAAGGAACTAATAATAGACATGCTCAATTTTTTTTCAAATTTCTCATACTTCCATTTGCTTAAAATTATGTCTGTTGTTCAGAACAACCCATGGTCTAGACCAATGATGCAAGGTTTGAGTTGCATATTAGATTTTGCAAAATTTTAATGCTACTTAATTTATAAAGCTTTGCCTTGTCACATATTCAAGGAGCTAAGTCTTGTGAGCCTGGAGTATATAGTTTTGATTGAGCAAATCAGAGATCCATGCTTCACAACTCCAGTGCTCCAAGTCATTCTAGTCTTTCAGAGTATATTGCATATTCATGGCACAGACATGTGGAACAAGTTCAATGTACATACCTAGAAATTTCATGATCACCTTGCATGAAAACTGCCCTGTGAATCATGGGATGCCAGCCTTTAAGTGCTATTCTATGAACCATCCTTTTGCCTTCAGCTTCCAAGATTTTTTGGTAAACCCCTTATCACTCAAGCCTTTTGACAAAAGAATCACAGAACTTGAATTGAAAATTAATAATCATAATTCTGGATGCTGCAGTTAGCTCAGATATAATAATATATACCTACAAGACATTAAATCTTAGGTACATTAAAATTTACATCAAATGATTCCAAAAATGAGTATAAATAATTCAACTTTAACGTTAAATCTTAGTTAGCATCAACTGAACTGGCCCATCTTGGGAAATAACCATTGAAGTCCTCTAGAGGCACTGTTGTGTCAGAGGGTTGAAAGTATCAAGTCCGAAATCAGAACGTATTCAAGTACAGCTTCACTTTGTATTAGCTATAAGACCTGGAACACCTTAGTTAACTTTCCTAATCCTCAATGATCCTTCTGAAAAATGAAATATAATGGTACCTACTTCATAGGGTTTTTGTGAGGACTAAGTGAAATGTTATGTATCATATGCATAAAGTATTTAATACAATGTTTGTACATGGTATGTCTAAATATTCACTATTAGTGGTTTTTATGCATATTTTATTTTTCTAAAAAAATAGTATTCTACTAAACACGTGTGTGGGGGTAACACCGATTTAAACAAAATTAACTTCTAATCCTAAGCATCAAACACAGTACCCTTTATATGATGGTTGTGTAAAAGATGTTTATTTTATTTTATTATCTTTTTTTTTTTGTGATGGAGTCTCTCTGTGTTGGCAAGCTGGAGTGCAATGGTGCAATTTCAGCTCATGCAACCTCCATCTCCCGGATTCAACATTCTCCTGCCTCAGCCTCCCGAGTAGCTGGGACTACAGGTGCCCACTACCATGCCCGGCTAATTTTTGTATAAGTAGAGACAGTGTTTCGCTATGTTAGCCAGGATGGTCTCGATCTCTTGACCTCATGATCTGCCCGCCTTGCCCTCCCAAAGTGCTGGGATTATAGGCGTGAGCCCCTGCGCCTGGCCAAAGATGTTTATTACTAAAAATGAAGGATAAACGATTAAATCAGAGTCTTCTAAGCCTATAGGTTAAGTCTTTGGGGGTTTTTAAGTTAGTGGCAGAAATGAAGACTTTGCCTACCTCACATACATCCTACTAAAACAGAATAGGAATTCAGTTATCTAAATAAAGCTTAATATATTCCTGAAAAGAGCATCATAACCAAATTCCATGTTCCACTGGCATCAGAATGTCTTTGAATCTGCTTATTATCTTAAGCCACATTCCAATGAGCCCAAAGTGCCCTGTGAGGAAAAATAATTACTCAATTGCTAGTAGTTGGCAGATCTCCCATTAAAAAAAAAAAAAATAAAAGACTTTAAACTTGCCTTTGCATTCCTCATTTCAATACTAGTTAAATCAAAAGTGGATTGTGATTAAAATGGAGATATTTTTATGCACTAGCATTTACAGTATACGTTTTCTAAATCATATTATTTTTGGTATTGTTTAATGAAAGGTTTAGTTCTTCTTGGTTTTTCCCTTCCACATGAATTAGATTTTAAACTTTTCTTTCTCTAGTGAGGAAAATATTGTAGTTCTACACATACCCCTACAGCCCTAAATGACATATAATCTACTGATGACTTCACTGCTCCTCATTTGCAGACTTTACATTTGGAAAGTTCTTAAATGGAGAAGAATTACTGCCTAAAAACTCATCTATTTGTTTAAAGTATGCAAAGAATACGCCAGGGGCGATGGCTCACGCCTGTAATCCCAGCACTTTGAGAGGCCGAGGTGGGTGGATCACCTGAGGCCAGGCATTCGAGACCAGCTTGAAATGAAATGAAACCCCATCTCTACTAAAAATACAAAAAATTAGCTGGGCATGGTGGCAGGCGCCTGTAATCCCAGCTACTCGGGAGGCTGAAGCAGGAGAATCGCTTGAACCCAGGAGGCGGAGGTTGCGGTGAGCTGAGATCGTGCCACTGCACTCCAGCCTGGGCAACAAAAGCAAAACTGTCTCAAAAAAAAACAAAACAACAACCAAAAAAACAAAGAATATAGAAGTTGGAAGTACAAATTTGTTCCAAATTCAGAGACACAAAAGTAGTGATTTGCTTTAAAAATTACATATTTAAAGAAAAGCAAAAAATGAAACGTCTCTAATTTGCAGCCAGCCATTCTTAGGGATTTCTAAGTATCTTTCTGGGTTGAATTTTAGAATATAGTTCCATAAACAAGAGAAACTTTTTTTTAAGTTTAAAAAAATTTTAGTGGTTAATCATGTAGTGCTCAAGCTTGGAGTAACCAGAGGGAAGTGAGATCCATCATTTATTCTCAGATTTGCCAAATATTGGCTATATGACTAGCATTGGGAGCAGGCTCCCAAGGGATTTTTCCTCATCTGTAACACAGGGATTGGGCTAAATGACCTCTAAAGTACTTTTTGGCGATATTACTCTATACTGGAAACAAAAAGATTGTGGGAAAATCTAAATCACTGTGAACTGAAAGGCAAGTGAAGGAAGCTGTTGATAGTAAAACATTCTGACATACCCAAGCTTTATTGAATGGAATCAGGCTATAATGAAAACAACATCTGGATGTGATTGTTTAAAACCAAATGCATAAAGGGGAATCCAAATTATGTTAGATGTTACACTGACTAACATCAGAAACTTGGGAAAAGAAACCATTTGACAGAAAAAACAAGACAGAAATGGCCCATACGGAAAGAGTGGTTGCTATAAACCAGAGCATATTATTCAACATAAAGGAAATTAAAAGACGCTAAAGTCAAGGAAACTGACAAAGCCAGAAACGTGAACTATCCCATTAATACAACCCTTATGTTAGCCTAGTTGACTTCAAAATATTTTATTCTATCTATAATACAAATTTATATCTCCATGATAGTCTAAATGATAGGCATCACCCAGACAAGAGTTCTGTCTTTAAAGTGGTCAATTAGATTTACAACTGCATTTGTCCGTCTGTTGTACATCTTTGTCTGCCCTTTCCAGTAAAAACATTTATGGTGGTTACGGCTACTAAATGTTCCCAAGTTGAGAACATTTTCAATAGTGAGTTTAAATATTTGTTAAAATGTTCTTTTTCTCTAATTTGACAATATTGGAAATCTCCCTGGGGTCATTTTGATCAATACATCACTCAAAGTTCCACAACAGTAGGATCTTGTGAGGTGTATATCATGTCAAATGTAGAGAGAAAAAAAAAAGCAAAAATAACTACCACTTATATCATTTATTGGGAACCCAATACATAAGCCCACCCTATAAGCCAAGATGTGTCAGGTGGGTGTTATCTTTGTATTATAGCTGAAAAAACTAAAGTGAAGTTCCAAAATATTAACTATTAACTAGCTTATTTAAAGTCATGAACCTGTCAAGTAGCAGGGTTAGAGCATGTACTCGGATCTGTCAGTCTCCAGAGTCTATGCTTACTCCACTATGCCCTGCTGGAATTGACAGAGGCAGGATATAACATTATATATGCTTGCAAAATGTGTGAGCATGCATACAGGCACATTTCTCTGAGGCGAGGCTCCATTGCTTGAATCAACTTCTCGTAGAAGTCATGACCCCAAAAGGATTCAAAATTCCAACAGTGAATTCAGCAGATCCTGGCTGAATACCATTTCACTCTAGAAAAAATTAGCAATAAAAGATAACTAGGTTCGAAGTACACATCCCATCACTTCACTTAAGTTCCCATCTGCATACTTTCTGTATACACAGTGCTCTAAAATTTACATAGCTTCTTGATCATCCTCACCACAGCCTTACTAGAACCTCCTGTTTTGCTCAGGAGGAAAGAGAGAATCAGAGAGAGTAGAAATTTCATGTGAGAGCACAGCACTAGCCAAGGCTGAACTTCTTCCTGGTCCACAGTTCAGATCTAGACCTCTTCCCGTGTGGAGCGTGGCATCCCTGGGAGCATGCCCTTGGGCGAGGCACTCAGAGCCTCTGCTCTCTCTCTTTAGCTCTATCACTCTGAAATTACTGAGGCACTGCAATATGCTCTAGAAAATATTACAGAGTCAAGAAAAGGAATTCCTAATAATTCCTTCTGTCCAACAAAGAAGCTTATATATATAAGCTTAATCTCTTTTCCCTGATTAGGAACAAAGTGATTCTAAAGTAAAGTAACAAAACATTACCCCCACCCCAAAAAATGCCAGTTCTCTTCCCAAGCTACTAAAGGAGCCAACTACTCAGGAAAGCATTCTTGTTCCAACAGTTACCTACCAAAACCAAATTGCAACATTGATAGATGCCTAATTTATAAATCCACTTAGTCCCATATTTTTCTCACTCTTTCCAAAGTGTTTGTTATATATCTACATATCTTTTAGGCCCTGTTCAATTTCCAAAAATAGTTGAATGTTTTATTACAAGCTTACACATGCCAAATGTGCACAAACCTTATCAGTTGCTAACCCCAAAAAAGGGAGAGGGGGGCAAATTGGGAGGAATGGAGGGACACATATAGATATATATTGTAGAGTTACAGAGGTTTGATAACTTTTCTGGAGAGGACAGAGGAGAATAAGAGAAAGAAGAAAGAGAGACAGGGAGAGGGAGGGGAGAAGGGAAAGAAGGGAGAGGGGAGAGGGAGACACATTATTCTAGATAACTTACATGAAACCACAACTGTCAAGAAAGTACAAATTATTCCCTTTGTTAGATCTTCTCCATGGAGTTAGTCCACTTCCTTTCCTCCATCTGTTCTATGGCACAGAGTGGAGGCTATGTGCCTTGGGGCAAATGTTCAGGTTGGTGAACCTATACAGGCTGTGACCATATGCCTACTTGTCTATTTGTTCTTTAGCCAGTTTGAACAGCCCTGTTTAGATGATTTGGGAACCAGTGATCAAAGATATTGCTTCTTGTGCCATTACACATATTTCAATAAATCAAACTCTTCCAAAAGCTACCATTCCAGATTTCCAAGTTGAAAAGACAGAGAGATTGGCTCTAGTGTGTCGGGCCCGTGCCAGGGAGTTCCCCAGTCTCAGCATGACAGAAACATGATGTAGAATATCTTTTTTGCATGTCATCTACCAATGACCCCTGAACATTTTCAATGAGAGGATTTTAACACTTAGATTCATGCCTTTTACAGGTTAATGGCTATGCCTTTAACAAGTGCTCCTTAAATAAGAAAAAAAAAGGTAAAGCAGACTAATTTAAATCTTAAACAAATTGTGATGATTGCCTCTTAATAACAACACTCTCCCTTTAAGTTGTCCTTTAAGGTGACACCTCTAATCTCCTTAGGTCACACCCCTCTCTTTAACCTCCCTTCACAACTCAAATACATCATGCCTTTTCCTGTATAAACTTCCCTCGATCCAGCCTCCTGTTCCTGGGCTGTTTATAGAAACAGATAAAGAACTTACTTTGTTCTTTTACCCATATGGCACAAATGTGTCCAAAATCAAAGTCACAGGTCCCATGGGCAGAGAACAGAGGAAGGGAGGGAGAATGATTTATGATAGTCAAAGTGTGGGATGGTGCAGGAAGATAAGAGAATAAAGCAATTTCTTGCATGAGCCTTGTTCTCAAGGATGATTAAAAATAAATAGCTAATCTTTCCTTCTGCTTGAGTGAAAGACTTGTACTGACATGTGGGTGGAGAGAGAGACCATTACTTCTCATAAGTATTTTTGAAATCAAATCATTCAAAATAAATGTTTATTGAATATTTACTCTGTACATGAATTTATTAATAATTTCACCTTCTGTACTTGAACTAGTTCAGCTTTACCTCATGTTTAGCTGATTTTTGCCTTTTTTTCTTATCCCTCCTGGATTTTCCAACCTAGAGTTCTGCTCAACTCCTATTTTCTCATTTTATTCTAAGCTAATATAACATTTTATTAAACATTGGCTGTTAGGCATAGAAGCTTTTTCTCCACCCACATGTACACTGAGTAGTTGTTTGGGGTAGATGTTTACTAAGTTATGCTCTATAGCTCTTTATAAATCCTTTTACCAGCAAGCCAACTTAATGTGCAAGTTAAGGGCTTTGTGCAAACTTCAAGGTAAATTTGTTCTTCCCAAAAGCTTTCTCAAGAAGGCCCATACCTTCACGATTTTAAGAGCTGTTATCTTCCTTATGGTGTGACTGGGTCTTGAATTTCACTTGTATTCCTCAGAAGCACAGGGATATAAATGGAACACAAAACAGAAACTCAATAGATACATATTTAAATAGACTTTATTCCTTCCCTTTCTGGATGTTCTTTCTTTCTGGAAACTGAGCTCCTCTCTCTTTTTTTAGCTGGTATATGAAAGTGACTTTAATTAAGCTTTATGGGTAGGTATTATCAGAGGTTTGTCCAGCAAGTGTAACCCAACTTCATAAAAAACAAGGTAAATCTCTGTGTGTGTCTGCATGTGTGTATACATGTGCATTAAATATAATGTATTACACATCATATAAAATTATAAGCAAGCAATCAAATATAAATAAACAAATCTAGCAATTTGTTATGGACTTAAGAAAGAAAACACATTTAAATGGCAGGCAGTGGAGCTGCAGGGCAAGGAATGAAAATGAGCCATGATGAATAAAAGAGTCCACAGAGAACACAGTCACATCCTCCCCCTGAGTCTAATAATGGGCACCTCCCTCAGACAGCCATGGTGAAGATTAAAGGAGATAATACACGTAAAGTGTTTGGAAGCACACCTAGCGCTCAGTAAGTGCTCAGTAAAGATTATTACTATGAAATTTTAGGTGCTTAATGTGTGCCTGTGAATAGGAGGTGCCGGGAATACAATGATGAATAAGAACAAGCACTTGTGGAGTGAAATAAACACAAAATAAAATATGTAAATATAATCATTTCACATTCTGCCAGTTCATATGGTGAAAAAACAAATAGAATGCCGAGAGCAAAAGTAATGAGCAGGCACGCCCCTCCATTGCATGGCCGGGGAAGGGCTGAGGAAGGGATACTTACACTGGTTTGGGCACCTCAGCTGAGATGTCTTCCACTGTGACTTCTTGTGTTCCTTCTCCAAAAAAATTTTAAAAATTAATAAAACTTTTTAAATGTTGTCTTTCCCCCTTCTTTCATCATACCCTCAAAGTCACTTATAAATTCCTTTCTTGTAGAATAGAACTACGTATTCCATATGAACCAAGCTCAGTTCACAGTGATCCCTGTATTTTTCTAACTAGTGACTACATGCTCTATTTTTTGGCCTCAGACAGATCTGGGTTGAAATCCCACTTCCTAGTTGTGTGTCTCTGGCCATTTCCTTCATCTGTAAAAAATGTGGAAAATAAAATCTCCTGCTTCATAGAGATATCATGGAGGTAAATGAGATATTTTAAGCTCTTTTTTTATTATCATTATTTTGAGACAGAGTCTCGCTCTATCACCTAGGCTGAAGTGCAGTGGCATGATATCTGCTCACTGCAACCTCCGCCTCCCAGATTCGAGTGATTCTCCTGCCTCAGCCTCCTCAGTAGCTGGAACTACAGGCACCCACCACCACGCCCAGTTAATTTTTTTGTATTTCTAGTAGAGATGGGGTTTCACCATGTTGGCTAGGCTAGCCTCAAACTCCTGACCTCAGGTGATCAGCCCGCTTCTGCCTCCCAAAGTGCTGGGATTATAGGTGTCAACCACCACACCCGGTCAGAAACAATTTAAGTTCTTTTCTCAGTTACTGACAGAGTTAAGTGCTCAATAAACAGGGAGTACTTACAATAAAAATTAGAACTTTATCAACAACTTTAGCAGGTTTACTCTCGAGCAACTGTGGCCATATTGCCCTTTCTGCTGTTCTTCCTAATTACACTTATTTCACCTTCATCAATCCAAACTCCTTCCAAAAGAAAAAAAAAGAAAAGAAATGGAAAATCAAATAAGTTATCCTCAAGTTCTCAGCTTTAAACTTGATTTGTGGACACGTTGAGGAGTTGTGTAGAGCCCATCTGGTTTATTTCCTTTATGTGAATATCAGTCTCCCCTATGTCACCAAGTAGTTGCTGGCCACTGAGACAGTCCATGCTGTTGGCTATATAAATGCTAAAGCTTCCAAATGCACAGCCTACAAAAAGCAAGGGAAATGAATCACTCTATAGAGTGTTGTTGATAGAGTGTTGAGCAGTATCTGATGTCCCAGCTCCACTTCTTCCAGTTTTGTTAGATGACGTCTTATGCTTTCACTTTTTTTTCTAAAACAAAACAAACAAACAAACAAATGCCAGTTATCACTGAAAGCCATTTGAATTCAAAGCCAACATTCACTCTTGCCATATATCATCACAGTGTACCTGAAGGCCATCACTCCCCTTTTGCAGTACATATTGACATCCCCTCAAACAGTTGCAGAATATTCTACCATGACTATAACAACAATATTAGTTCAACGATTGAAAATATTATCCAGTGCTTTTTTTTAATTTCAAGTTTTATTTTGGATTCAGAGAATATGTGTGCAGGTTTGTTACGGCATGATGCTGAGGTTTGGGGTATGAATGATCCCAACACCTGATAGTGAGCATAGTACCCAATAGGTAGTTTTTCAGTCCTTGCCCCTTTCTTTCTCTCTCCCCGCGCTAGTAGTTCCCAGTGTCTGTTGTTTTGATCTTTATATCTGTGTGTACCCAATGCTTAGCTTCCACTTATAACTGACAACCTTGTCCAGTGCTATTTTATAGTGAAAATTCTACTTTGCTGCCATCAACTTACCAAGCCCCTGTACACACATAGGCAGTGGGTATAATTCCCTGACCCCAAATGATTTATAGAATACCCTTGCCAACAAAAGTTACTATTTTGGCCCTCTGGAACTTATCAAGGCTTTTTGGTGTCTATTTCCTCATACCATCTTCCCAGTTCTGTGAAGTATGGCAGCTGTCATAGTCCCCATTCACAGATGGAGAAAAATGAAATTGTAGAGCTATAGAGAATTTCCGAGAGCCACTATCAATAATATTTACTCTTTGCAAGTCACTCATTAACAGGCCATCTGAAAGAGTATAGCCTGGAAAGGTCCTCTCATTTTGATGAAATAGGAAGCAAACGTTTGCAAACAGTGTTCAGTTGGAATATGCATTTGCAAAGCAAAAAAGCTTATAGCACATATAGCACATATACCAGTGTAGTCCTCAGACTCATTGATCTTGCCTGGTTTGGTCATCCCATGAGATGAAAGCATGGAGAGAAAGAAGCCTGGATCACAGGTGAGAACCTCTTCCAGGTGAGTTACACTCTCCATGTGTAAAATCTGTCTCTCTTCTAGAAAGCCCCACCCCTGAGCCCAGCTGGCTGTTTCATGAATTCATGTTTCTGATCACAGGGGCAACTAAGTGAGGCAGTGTGAAGACCTCAAAGCAGACCCATCATCACTTCTGGAAGCTCCTCTATGCACATGCCCTTTTGCCTCTTGGCACAAATAAGGGGTAGAATCTTTCAAATACATCAGTAGAGAATACAAAATCTTTGCTCACAGAAGTCTTACCTTAAAAATAGAAACTCGTAGTTCTTTTACATCACCATGAAGAGTAGACATTTTTAAAATACTATAGAACAGTGGTCCACAAACCACAGCCTGCCATCTGTTTTTATAAATAAAGTTTTATTGGAACATAGCCACGTCTATTCATTTACAGTTTGTCTATGGTTTTCATGCTGTAATGGCAGAGATTTTATGGCCCACAAAACCTAAAATATTTACTATCTGGCCTTTCACAGAACACATTTGCTGGCCCCTGCTATATAACATAGTCCCAGAGTTTGAGGCAGAACAGCATCCTCGCTTAAAGCATGGGCTCTGAAGTCAGTATTCGATGTTTAAAGCCTAGTTCTGCTGCCAAGTAACTGAAACTTTGAAAAAGTATTCAACTTCTCTAGGCCTCAGTGCCTTTATCTGTAAGACAGGAAGATTAACAGCATTTACTGGAGAAAAGTATTGTAAAGATTAATTGAAATAATATATCTAATGGGTTTAGAATACTGCCTGGCATAAAACATCATTACTAGCATCACATTGGCAACAGCTGTATCAACTTAACTCAAAGAGAAAAGATTCAGCTGAGTTTCAAATGGCACTTAAACATGCTTGTAAGATTTTCCAAGATTCATCACTCTGTTATACAAAGGGGGTTCTCAGCTTATTTCCAATGACAGGCAATAGGCTGACATAAATGACAGCTTAAGTACACAGCCGTTTTATATCCTTCTCTCACTCTATCCCCCAACCACTGCTTTTGATTTCAATAGCTTATGTCTACATATATCATACATTAGTCTGTACTCAGACATTCAGACTTCAAATTATTTGATCGTCCAACTTGTCATTCCTCATGTTTTTCTTCCTCATCTCATCTCCCTTGGCCTTCTTTTCTTTTTTATTTCCAGTACTCATTACTTAATACCGATTCTACATCACCCACAAATTCTCTAGGTTGTGGAGAGTGCTGGAGAAAAGAACCCCAACACTTCTCCTCAAGCCGATGATACACGAATGTGAATGCCATAAAATCCCTAGTGAGCATATTTTAAATGCTACTGCAACCCACACAGAATCTGATTTCATAGGCCTGGGATGGGCCTAGAAGTTGCTTTGTTTAGTAGGAAGCATACGGCTGATTCTGACATAGGTCACCTGTGGATCACACTGCCCTTCTCTTCTTTCCCCCACTATCAAGAAAGGAGCTTTCTGAACTCAACACATGCATCTCATGTCCTCTTCTCTATGAAAAAACTGGTTTTTAGGCATTAGTGGTTGGGGGGGATGGGAGTGGGGTTAATATTTTTATGGACGTACATTGGTCACAACTATATGGTATGAATGGACTTAATGAAAATAAAACAGAACTTGATGCCTGTGAGTAAGATCAGTACAGATTTGCTGAGATGTGTAATGATGCATACCATGGACCAAAGGGTAAAGGTAAGCTCATAAGGCTTTTCAGCTGTATTTGGTACTTTGGAACATGAGGGTCTTCACAGATCAATTGAAACTATCCAGATGAACTACCTGATTTAGTAATAACAGGATTTTTTTTTTCTGACTTCGCAAGTTTCAATTTATAACTCCAAGCTTGGGGAAACCATCTCAAGTTAAAGACTGGTTTTGAAAATCATTCTGTGCATCACCCCCTACTCAACGATGCAATGAATTATTGGGAATACGCTGAAGGCTTACAGCTCTGCCAAGATTTACTTCCTGTTTCTACTCAGGCTGGTTTAGTATTATTTTCCAGTGTTCCAAAATTGCATGTCAGAATTTATTTGAAAACATAATAATTTGGAAGTGGATATCTTGCTAATTGGAGCATCTGTCTCTAGCTATAGCTCTTTTCTTCTCTTTGTAATATCCCAATTTACAATGATCATCTCACCTTCTCTTTGTAATGTCCTGATTTACAATTAGCAGATATTGCACAGTATTTGGGAATAATGCTGAAGCCTGTTCTGTCTCTGGAATAACATAAAGTCATGTGGGTTATGCGATTATTCTACTACCTAAGAATTATCTCTATAGTTTGTTCCCTGCTGGTTTGGTTGGTTGCCAAAGTGGTGATTTATATTTGCTTGCTTCTAGACTATGCTATTGCAGTGCTTTCATATGCAGACTGATTAGATTTTGTGCAAAACGAAATGAACACAGTTCACTTAATCAAATGTGTTACACGTCAGTCCCTGTTTTCTTAGGTTTCCTCATGACATCCATTTTGAGGTGAGATATAGAATCCATACCACTGAAATAAAAGCTCTAATTCCTATTGATTACTTTGAAGATTGTAAATCCTATGTTTCTAGAATTAAAATTATGTCTTACATCTGGCATAGGCAAAGAGATGTTGATATTTTGATAATTGGAGGTTTTATTCAAACAACCATATAAATCAGAACTGATTTTGTTACTGCTGACAGTTTTTGTGCAGTTGCCATTTAGGTTTCAACATTATATATACATGCAACCTTACTCTTACAGTATTGGGCCCTTTAGGCTGCCTGGCATGAAGGAAATATGGTTCTGAAGAAGAAGGAGGTTTCTCACATAGTCTAACTTTTTTCCCCACGAAGCAAACCCACATCCAGCAACCCTGACTGAAAGCTGTTCTGCATCCCCCAGTTACCTTCAATGACTAAGAGTTCAGTACTTTAAATGCAGCTGATACCGCTGTGAAAAATTTCCAGTTGCTGATCCTTTCTTCCTTGTCAATAGGATCTCAAGTCTCCTTGTGGTAATTTCCAAGATGTACTGTAGTTTTACTTTTCTTTCTTCTGCAGCACTTGTTATAGACTGAATGTTTGTGTTTCCCAAAATTCCTGTGTTGAAACCCTTACCTCCAATGTGATGGTATGGTATGGTATTTGGAGACAGGGCCCTTGGGAGGTAATTAGGTCATGAGAGTGGAACCGTCGTGATGAGATTAGTAGTCCTTATAAGAAAAGACTACAGTTTGTGCTCTCTCTCCCTCCCTGTCCCTCTCCCTTGACTCCCTCCATTTCCCTCATTTTCTCTCCTTCCTTCTCCCCACCCACCCCTCTTCACCAAATAAGGAGACAAGTTGGCCAACTGTAAATCTGAAAGAGGATCTTCCCCAAGAACTCAACCATGCTGGCCCCTGATCTGCAACTTCCAGACTCCAGAACTGTGATAAATAAACATTGGTTGTTTAAGCCACCCAATCTATGGTATTTTGGTTATAGCAGCTACTACTAAGACACAAAGATTTCCACATGGTAACCATTCTAATAAAAAGACAATTAAATTTATCTGAAGCTCTTTCTCCAGACTAAGCCTGCCCAATTTCTTTGACTGTCCCTCACATTCATGATTCTCAAAGATTTTATTTTGTGCTCAGAGTTTTTAGGAATCACTTATCATTACCAGTTTCTCTCCCTGCCACTAATCAGTCCATGTGATTCAGAAAATATTACTTTACCATTTCCCACCTTATAATAGACCTGCATAGGCTGATCCTTCCTACTCAAAAACTCTAGAATCTAAGAAATGCATAAAAGAAAATCAATGTAGAGAAAAAGATGAATCAGGCAAAGCACTCTGCACAATTCCATGGGAGAAAAAAAAAAAACATTAAATTTTGACCAGGTGCAGTGGCTCACCCCTGTAATCCCAGCACTTTGGGAGGCTGAGGTGGGAGGATCATTTGAGGTCAGGAGCTCGAGACCAGCCTGGCCAACATGGTGAAACCCCGTTTCTACTAAAAATGCAAAAATTAGCCAGGCAGTGGTGGCACATGCCTGTGATCCCAGCTACTCAGGAGGTTAAGGCAGGAGAACACTTGAGCCTGGGAGGCGGAGGTTGCAGATGGTGCCACTGCATTCCAGCCTGGGCAACAGAGTGAGGCCTTGTCTCAAAAACAAAAACAAAAACAAAAACAAAACAAAACACAGTAACTTTCATGTATATACCCAAAATGATTAATGACTCAAGCTTCCTATTTATTTCCTAACAGAATGGGCATACAGTTTGAAAGGATATGACTCAAATGATAATAATAATTATTCTGGGGTAAAAGTATTATATTAATAGATACTTTCTTTGTTGTTTCTGCTTATTTAGAAGGCCTAATTTTTTCTATACTAAGCTAGCAATGTTTATGTAAATCTTTTTAAGGCAGTCATAAGCAAGACCAACTATTCTTAAACAGATTTGCCAATTAATTATTATGGGATAGATAACTTTCAAATGTTCAAACTCTGGGCATTAAAAAAACTTGGAAACCACATGTTAAAACATTTTTGTATAAAGCAATGATTGTTTTATAATTGAGGAGGAATCATGAGAAATTATCTATGACCCTAGAGTAAAGGCAAGAATTTTGAACAAATAATTCATCTGAAACATTTAGGCAAAAGCACTGCCTCTGGCTACATTGTTTTAAATCCATTTCTTGTGAAACCTTAATGTGGAAGATAACACATACAATGGTGTTAGCCTACGGTAACACACAACAGAAAATGTATTATTAAACATGGAATACTTATAAGCATCCTTACACGAAAATGCCCAAAGTAGCTGCCTAAATTGAGACATCTAGAAAATGAAAGCATTATGTGTTGACCTGGGATAATTTGCTATGATGCTGGTGATTTTCTATTCATTTTCTTCAGTACTTTTCAAAGACTATTGTACTTAAAAACCAAATTGCTGGTACCATGCAATTTGAAAAAAAAAAAAATACATCAAGTACACAAATTACCGGAGAAAAATGCTTCCTGTATTTTCCAACCAAGTTAGATCCACAGAAAATGTCATGTCAAAATCCTGCAGGGTCATCCTTTATATATTTGTGGATGAATTTATTACCTTATTACCCAGACCATCCCCATTATAGAGCAAAAGTACTGCCTGTGTAATGGAAGCTTATGCAAACATTGATTTCTCGTGGTTAACTTCCAGGCGTCTTCAGATTATTCTTGTGCACTCTCAGAGCTTATCTCTTCACCCAGCAGCAGACAAGCAAGTTAATACACAGCGTGCGTGTGTCCATTTCCGTTGACACAATGCACAGGCTATCAGTCGCTATTAATTCCAGGAGGGTAAGGGCAGGGCAGAGGGCAGGCAAAGAGGAATCTCAGCGAAACAGTAAAAAGAATATGCGCTGTCGGATCTCTTTTTGTCGAACAGTTCAGTTGTGCACCACTGATCTTTTAAAGTCTGTGTTTGCACTACCTTCAATTACTTGCTGAAAGCAGCCCAGATTGGCTTGTACATGTCATTGTTTGTATAGCATGGAAACATGAATTAAATCTGTCAGTCTTTTGATCTGCATGCCAAGTCAACAGTGTACTCATTGTAAGGACTTACCAAAAAAAAAAAAAAAAAAATCACCTCCCTGTGTTCTTCCACGAAGAAGAGAAGGAACAATTTTTGCCCTTTTGCTTTTTTTTTTTTTTAAGTGTCATTTATTTGTCAGTAGGAAAAAAAAAAAAAAACCTTGTCAGATACAGTTCTTAATTATAGATTTTGAGGTCTGTGAAGGCTTGTGTTACCTCTTTCTATTCAATATGTAGCCACACGAGTAACAGAGAAAAGTAAAGAGTAACACAAGGAAAATCCTGTTTCGCACAGGTCCTGGTACAGGTGAAATTCCTTCTCTTGGAATTTTTTATAAAAATGAAGTTCTGGAAGCAGACAGAACATCAGACAATCTTTTGGGAAGAAAACAGAGAAGACACTGATCTCCATTCAAGCTGAAGTTCAACATTAAGGAAAAAAAAGAAGCTCTACCGGACAAATTAAGTTGGTACTCTTGATTCTGTTTAATCCTCAAAAACAAACACCTTATATATCAAATGTTTCAACAAAGACAAAAATTATTTCTAAATCATATCTTTGAAATAAAAAATATGGAAGACTAGGAATAAAAGTTCCTTGGCTTTTTAAAATTTACCTTCTGTTATGCTTAATATGAACGGAAAGAAGATACGTGCAAAAACTTTACATTTTAATAGCCATAAATAACTAGAAGATGGATTCCATTGATAGTTGAATAATCCTTAAACCTTAGTTTACTAACTGTTCCTTAAGTACCTAATAAGTAGAAGATTGATCCTATCTAGCCATTAGAGGTGAAAAAGGATGGAGAAAAAGTTCTGAAGGAAAACAGAGCAAATTGGAGAAAGGATCTCAATAGTAATTTATATTATCAAACACTGAATAACAGAGTAGGTTCTTTATGTTTAACGTTCATTTTGAATTAATAATGAATCCTTTTCCCCACAAAACAAAGTGGAGGTTCCAGCATGGAAAGTTAGGGAATTTATCTCTGAAGCTTTGGGGTGAACATCATTAACAGAGGCTACATTTGTTTTATTTTAGAAGCTTGAAAGGACTCTCCCATATGACCAACAATTAATCCAAACCAACGATGTGCTGAAAAATCACTATGACCATAATTGGAAGTCACCACAAGAAGTTATCTCTTTTAGGCTGAGATGGGAACAAAGACGCTACTGAATGTGTTGTCTTGGGTCTTTTTGTCTGGCTGACCTTACTGTAGATGAAAAATCGGTGACAGCTGTAGCTGTGAACAGCACAAAGATCTCTCTCAGTATTCTGTATAACACACACACTCCAGCTTGCTTTGCTTTGTTTCCAGAGGCATTTTATTCTCAAGTTTCAAAGCTGAGAGGCAAGAAAAAGTGCCAATTGAAAGTCAAAAACAAAACAGTGAGGAGATGTACTTTAATAGATTCATCTGCATCGCTTTGTTAGTATTCTGTGATTCAGACCTCCATTTTTCCATCACTCAAATGAAGTACATCTGAGTCACATAAAGACATCATCTCTGAATAATAAATTGTCATAAGAGGGCGAATAGTTTTGGGTTTCCAATTCCAGCAAATAAAGTTTGCAAGTAGCAATGGAAGAGTTGCAGGTTTTGTTTGGGCTGGTTCTAGTGCCAGCTCCCAGTGTTTGATTATGTATGTAAACCAAATACTTCATTCCTCTGAAGTGGCGTAGAAATCCCATGAGATCATGCTTTCAAACACATTTCCAGCATTTCCTGCTTTTAAACAGGCCAGCAATATCATGTGAATACATTCTGTGTTTCTTCTCTTTCTCTCTCTCTTTACCTCTCTCTCTCTCTCTCTCTCTGTCTCTCTCACCCTCCCTCTCGTGTGTGTTGTTTCCGTTCACATGTTCTGGCCAGAACTTAAAGCAACATGAATCTGAAAAATAGTCTTTGTGCTTTCTGTCAGTCATCAATGCCAACATTTGAACTAACTTGCTAAACATCACATATCTGAATTTCCTCATATAGGGACAGGAAGTATTGTATTTGGTCTGACTGAGATTTTGAGGCATATACAATTTCATGATTAATAATATATTAGTCATCATATTAATGAACAGATTCTTAGTGAATTAACACCTAGGGGTTAAAGGTGTACTTAAAAAAACATAGACTGGCCCACATAAAATCAGGAAACTTCGAGTCTGAATATGAAGGTGATGCTATTTTCCATGTCTTGATGGAAGGCCAAAACCATAATGAAAAGATGCATCCGTGTAAGTGGAGGCATCCATATAAGCAAAACCAAAAATCTGGCTTTTAATGAGGGCAGTAGCCACCATGTTAGTGGTACTGTTCTCTACGTGCCACGATCAGCATCACAGTATTGATTTAATATGCAGCCAAGAAACTACCAGCCAAGATTCTGGGAAATCTTGCTATAGCATACCATTTTCAACAGTTGAGATGGATTGAGGTCTGATAGTTTAGTAGTTACAAATTTGGAATGTGGATCCATACAGACCTGAGTTTAAGTCTCAATTCTGTCATTTACTGGCTGTGTGGCCTTGGGCAAATTACCTTACTCTCTGTGCCTGTGTAACCCACCACTATTAGAAGTAGGAAAAAAAAAATGCTTTACAAGTTTGCACAAGAGAACGTTTGAGTTAGCTAGAAGGATTAAGAAAGAGAATTCCTATAAAGCACTGGCAGGTAGAATGTGCTCAACAGCCTGCAACGACTGTTTACTTATTATTAATTATTATTATTGAATTAAAGCTTCCACCTGCTATCAGTTTTCCCCTGGGAAATGTGGTTTAATGATTTATCCCAGAGTAGTCTTTCACACTGAGTAAAACTTCCAGTGGCTTTTCAAGGGGAGATCCAAGCAGAGGGAAGCAAGAAGAATAATCTGTGAGGAAGAAAGTAAAGGTTTGAGGGAAAGCTGTACTCATCAACGACTGTGATGTTGACTTTGAACCTGTGCACCAAAGTGCTACAATTAAGCTTCAGCCATTGAACTTTAAGCTAGGACAGGAAACTAGAGGAATCTCCTAGACATTTGCCCACTTGCCACTCCAGAGATACTGGGGATGACTGGTAGAATTCTCATTGCTTTAGAAACAGAGAGAAATAATGAGAGAACCACAGGTGGGCAAAATCTCAGCTCCATAAAGACTATGCAGAGTTGTAGAAAAGTACAAGTGAAGTGAGCAAGGGGTAACTTCAAAACCCCTGTTGGTAAGAAATTCGAGGCTCTACCTTCTAATGTCACTCTTGAAAGCAGAACTCTGGAGCCTCAATGACACACTGCATATACACACACATTCACACTTACACATGCACACTCACATGCAATCACAATTGCCCTTATGATTTAGGAAATGGTTCCAGCACAACCATTTACTTTACAAATAGGGAGCTTAAAATCTAAAGCTAAGGATTTGACCCCAAGCTAATACTTAGCACACACACACTTTATATCAGTAGTTAGCCCAGAAACACTTTATGATATAATACCTAATAGCTCACTAAATGGCTTTTCGGTAATATTAAAATATAATCAGTGAATGTCAAGCCAGTAAACAGCAACAATATTACACCTAGTTGTTCAAGCCAAAAAAAAAAAATGCCTTATCCTTTGCTACATCAAAACTGTTGGCATTCCTATTTTCTCTGCTTCAAAATAGATTCCAAATCTGGCCACATCTCACCGTCTCTATTCCTACTACCCTAGGCCACGTGGCAGTATTTCTTTCCTTGTCTCCCGGCTTCTTCTCTCACACTTTTAGAATCCATACCTTATGCAGCAGCCAAAGAAATTCGTTGAAATGTAAATCAGATCACATCCTTCCCATTAAGGTTAATAATTCTTATAGGTCATTTAACAACTTATGTCTTAGATTCACTACTTACTATCAGATCTCCATCATCCTCCCATCGCGTAGATAAGCTGAGTTGTCCTGCTGCTTTGCTTCCCAAACTCACCTCTTACTCCTCTTACTTCTGGCTTGCTTCTCTTAACTTCTGGCTTACTCCTCTTACTTCTGGCTCCTACGTTGGGTCCTTTCCACATTCTGTTCCCTCTGCCTGGAACACTAGCCTGATTTCCCTGTGGCTGTCTCCTTGATATTATCTGGGTCTCACTGGAAAGGACACTTCCTCACAGGGACCACTCAGAGAAATGATCGCCATCCTCAGTCATTATTGCATCCCCGCTTGCCTGGCTTCACAGCCCTCACTGCTGTTTGACAGTATCTTGGTCATTTCTTTGTCTCCCTGCTGCTTACTCTCTGCCTCCCCAAGTCTAGAATATAAGCCCAGTGAGGGCAGGAATTTCATCTTATTTACTACTGAGAACAATGTCTGATACATATTTTTGCTGAATAAGCATGTGTTGAGTGCCTACTATGGACAAGTATGAGGGTAAGCTCTCTAGATGGATTACCTTATTGAATACTTCCCCCAATTTTTGAGGTGGGTACAGTCCCTGTGTACACAGAGGGAATATGAAACAGAACAGTTAAGTCACTTGCCCGATCAGATGGCAATTGAATGATAATATCTGTAATTTATAAATCAAGTCTATTGACGTAAAATTTATTGACAGTAAGATGTTCTCATTTTAAGTGTGAAGACAGATTTTGACAAATCTATGAACCTAGGTAAACACAATTAAAAGATAGACTATTTTCATCAACCCAGAGGGTTCCCTCTGCCATTTCCAAAGTTGCCTCCCACCAACCCTTTCTCTGGCAATAAATGATCTGCTTTCTGTCATTATAGATTTAATACAGTATATACTTCCTTGTGACATCTGTAGTTAAACTCTTATTAGAAACCATACTCAGCTACTTTGTCCCTAAAGTCATTTCTAAAGTTGCCATTGTCTTTGATGCAGGAACAGGTGACATTCAGAAGTTTAGATCAAAATTCTATATATTCCAAAATTTTTATAATAAAGGCCAATTATGCCAACGTGTATATAAATTAATAAAAATAGGCCAAGCGCAGTGGCTCACGCCTGTAATCCCAGCACTTTAGGAAACCAAGGTGGACAGATCACCTAAAGTCGGGAGTTTGAGATCAGCCTGACCAATATGGAGAAACCCCATCTCTCCTAAAAATACAAAATTAGCCAGGCATGGTGGTGCATGCCTGTATTCCCAGCTATTCAGGAGGCTGAGGCAGGAGAATTGCTTGAACCAGGGAGGCACAGGTTGCAGTGAGCCAAGATCACACCATTGCACTCCAGCCTGGGCAACAAGAGTGAAACTCCATCTCAAAAAAAAAAAAAATTAATAAAAATATACCAGCCATAACTTATTTAAGTTGAAAAACACTCAAAAATGAGACAAACTAGATTCAACTTCTGGTTTTTGCCTCTTACTAGGTTTTGTGGCCTTGGACCAGTTTTTCACATACCAAGCCTGTTTTCTCATCTGCATGAAAAATAGAGATTATTATAAACAGTGGCAGAGACGGTAAAAGGTTATGAGAGATCATGTAATTAACATAAAGTGCAGGTGTCTACACTTAACAGGCCATTGATAGCCATAGTGCACTGCTCTTTCTATTCCAGAAGCTAGGCCATACTGCCTTAAATTCTTTTCAAAGTAGCACAATTGCCTATGGAAACTCAGGCATCTCTGTAAAGTAGATAAAGCAATTATCACTCAGATTGTTCAAGTGGAGAAACCAAAGCAAGCAACAGTCAAAGCAACTTCCACAGGCTACAAACAGAGCTGTTGGCAGAGTGAGGTCAAGAACTCAAGATTTTTCTAAAGAATCTCAAAGTAATTCATGTACATTATTCATTGCCACTATAGTCCTGCTAAGCTGGTAGGAGGAAACTGCTGTCACTGCATTGGGTAAGTGGCGAATCTAAGACATAGGAGTGCTAAACGACCTATAAGAATTATTAATGTTAAACAATGACAGAGCCAGGACTAAAACCTGAGCCTGTGGATTTGCCATTTTCTTAACACTGAACTTCCCTATCCCACAAACTTTTAAACTGGAGCTCTACAAAGATGGATTACTGATCAGCACACTCAAAAAAATGAAGAGAACAGAGAGACAGAAGGGAAATGGAAAGAACTCTTAGGAAATTTGATGGAATAAAGATAAACACTGAAAATGGTAGAAGTTGTGAATATGGCCCATATGTTCTTCTGGAGCCTGAAATTACCAAGACAAATAGGTGGGAATATATGGCTGCTAGACAGACAATGTACCAGAGATATCCATCTAGGGATATAGTAATCAAAGTGTTATCAAGAAATGTGTCTTCAGATCATGGAGAATATGCTATTCTGATGATGACTCAGAAATTTCAAAATTCTTGGTTTGTGCCTGCATAAAATGAGCTATTGGCTTGAAACGGAACACAGAAGACAGACTTGCAATGCAGAAAAAATTTTACTCCTTTTTAACTAGCTCTTTGCAAAAGAATGTTATGATAGTTGGTGAAGAAGCACTTTCTAAAATAAGAATATCTGTTTTGGGCACAGAACAATTCTTAATATTTCCATGTTTTAAAAGCAGTAGTTTTCCAGCACTGTTTAAAAATTAATAGAGTATGATGTTCCAGAATTCTTGTGCCTCTTTTCTGAAGACAGACTGGGGAGGAGGCTTTTGCCGATATTAAGTCATGAGCTATATAAGGAATACCTCTTGAATTCTTGCTGGCACTGACTTAATTCTACTGTCTACATGATAACCTACATTTTTTTGCCCTTTAAGATACAGCAGAGTGAAAGCAATACCTTTATCTTTTTGATAGAGATAGAGAATTTCATTTTTTAGAAACATACTTTCTGAGAATTTCTAAGGAGAGTTGATTCCCAGGAGGGCTTAATGAATACCACAGGTCAAGGACAATTTAAATACGTCAAGCACAATCTAAGAACAGTCCTGCCTAGAGGCAGAATGACAAATCTTAGTGGGAGGTGTTTGAATTATGCTGGAATTCAGAACATGCGATGACGCACTATAGTATTTACTTCAGTCCATTCCTACCCCTCACTCTTAAGTAATCAAAAGAGAAAAACAACATTTCACGTTTCTTCATGCTTGGGCTGTGTGGGCTGTGTGTGTGTGTGTGTGTGTGTGTGTGTGTGCGCGCGCGGGCGCGCATTGGAGTGAGAATGTCTTCCCTCCTTATGGAAGTAGCATGACACTGTTGGAGTTCGAGCTCCAGAGTTCAATTTTCTAAGACAGAGAAAATAATTGGAAAAAGATAGATACTTAGCAAAACTGAAAAATCAGCAAAAAGAATCAACAATATCTTTTTATGGGACCACGGCTACCCTTCTTCCCCAGTGTGTGACTTTGTGAAATCTCTCATATATGTTCTGTTTTCCCCAACCTAAAGATCACACTCCACCACTTCACCCACATTATATGGCACCCCATCCAAAAGCCATACACTTGAACTTTCCTGAGCTCTTGTTAAAGGATTGAAATAGGCCCTTTCCCCTTCAAGGCACAATGGCATGTGATTGCAAATGTATCCTATTTGGCTTGCATAGCATTTTTTCAGATCCGATTCAGTGCCACTCATTAAAAACAAAGAGTGCTCACCTCTAATCTGAATTTCGTACTTTTCGAGAAGAACTGGAAGAACTGAAGATACTGGGCTCACCATCCTGAAAGGCAACAGCCTCCAAGAGGGGAGCCTCGCCTGCCCCTTTTAGACAGGTCATGCACATTGCTGTTTACCAACTTCCCAGAGGGCTCCCTCTGTTACTGTTGACTGCAGGGAGGGCTGTGTGGTTAGGGACTTTCAGTCACTGCCAGCATGTGGCCCATGAGAACAGAGTGGGTAGCCCCCCTTTAGAAACACAGAGGGGAGAGGGGTGCAGTGGCGTGCACATGTAGCTCTAGTTACTTGCTGGGAGGGAGACTAAGGTCAGAGGATCACTTAAGCCCAGGAGTTCAAGGCCAGTCAGACAACATAGTGAGACCCAGTCTTTAAAAAAGTTATATATAAAATAAAGAAAACAAAGTTATATAGAAGCACAGAGAGGAGTCAAGAGGCCTGGTGAAGTTGCCTCTCATGCTACAAGGTGTGTCATTGCTGGCTGTACACCTAGAAGCACAAATGTCCACAGATTGGGGGAATTCTTTGTTTTATTATTTTATCTTAGAGAAAAAGCCAAACTCAAATAACAAAAGAAATCCAAGACCAAAACTGACCTTAGCCCCAGCATCTAAACAAATCAGTGCTTTTTTTTTTTTTTTTTTTTTTTTTGAGAAGGAGTTTCACTTTTGTCACCCAGGCTGGAGTGCAATGGCACAATTGCATCCTTCACCTCCTGGATTCAAGCAATTCTCCTGCCTCAGCCTCCTGAGTAGCTGGGATTACAAGTGTGCCCCCACCACGCCCGGTTAATTTTTGTATTTCTAGTAGAGATGGGGGTTTCACTACGTTGGTCAGGCTGGTCTCGAACCCCTGACCCCAGGTGATCTGCCCACCTCGGCCTCCCAAAGTGCTGGGATTATAGGTGTGAGCTACCGCACCCAGCCCAGTGCTCTCTTTTAACCACGTTACCTTGAAACCATGTTCATAGGAACAGTCAAAGATGACCTATTTGCGGCAATGCTGGAGGCCTGACTGCGATACAGTGCATATGTTTCATTCACATCACACTAGGAACCTATCATTTTTCCCCAGCTTTTTTATCCTTTTCTCCCCCAAGTACCTAAGGTAACCCCACAAACATATGACAGCATCTACAAATGTAAATATAGGAGCATTTTGTTAGGAGAAAACGGGGTCCTGCTATATATATATTTCTCTGTAGCGTGCTTTTCTCACGTAACAATACAACATAGATAAGAGGAAGTTTATGTCACTGAAAAACCCTTTGACAAAGTTTTACAGAGAGTCCCAGGAAGCCTTTTACCTCTTCACAGATGTTCTGTTAAGACCTCTTTGTCTGCGCCTAAGTGATGAGCAGGTTCCCCTGAGGTGAGCAGACACACAGGAGTTAGACTTATCCCAGGCATGGCTCACTGGGAAAGCCACGTTCTTAAAAGCCATATTATCAAAGGTCAGATAGACCTAAGTTTGAATCCTTCCTCTGCCACTTACTGGCTCTGTCACCCTTGGGTGCAGTATTGTTTCAGACAGTAAGCTAGCTAGGAGCACCTCACCAGGGTGCCACAGCTGAAGAGCTACTCAAACCTGATGCAAGCCCATACTCAATTAACTTACCCGGGACATAGACCTGAGAAAAACTCAGAACATAAGCTAATGTTTTAATTCTAGCATACACTTGAATGTATTGTATTATGATTTATTTTTATTTTGAATTATATAGGGGGGTTACCATAATCTTTCTGTTGTTTAGCTATTCTAAGGATCTTAATCATGTTCCATTTTGGGAGGCAGGGGTGGGTCTCTAATGAAATAAAGGCCTTTTTTGTCTCAAAAACAAGCTAATTAGCAGTTGGTCTCACGGCGCTATTGTGAAGACTGCAGGAGACAGATACATGAAAAGTGTTCTGCTCCATCCAGGTACAGTCGGTATTCCATAATGTTCTCTTCCTAGTACAGTCCCTCTTGCCTTCCCATTTCCGCCCATTTTCCCCATCAATAGCCCTCAAGGTTTGACTCCTGAAAGCACCATCTTTAGTAAAGTTTTCCTTTTCTCTCTCTTTCTCTTATCCTCTTCAAATCCTTCACAAGGTTATCAGTATTTTCCACACTTACTGATATCCTGATCTCCACTGCAAGTCTGAAAGCTCCTTGAAGGCAGGAACTGGTTTGCAGGCACTGGACAAAAGAAAAAGAAGCCTCCAAGTCTAAATGTTGAACCAGGCCAGGCACAGTGGCTCACTCCTGTAATCCCAGCACTTTGGAAGGCCAAGGCAGGCAGATCACTTGAGGTCAGGAGTTTGAGACCAGCCTGGCCAACATGATGAAACTCTGTCTCTACTAAAAAATAATAATAATAAAAATAAAAATAAATACAAAAATTAGCGGGGTGTGGTGGCGTGTGCCTATAGTCCCAGCTACTAGGGAGGCTGAGGCAAGAGAATCGCTTGAACCCAGGAGGATCGAGCCACTGCAGTCCAGCCTGGGCAACAGAAAGAGAGTCCATCTCAGAAATAAATAAATAAATAAATAAATAAATAAATAAATAAATAAAGTTGAACCAGTTACTGTCCTAAACTGTTACATGTATGCTGGCATCCCTGCCCTTCCCTTCTTATCTTTGACTGCCTCTGGCTATTTTCCCTGCTTATAGGCAGCCTCTTTCGTAGCTCAACCCAGTACAAGTGTTAAATGCTTCATTAGCACTTTTTTTTAGCGACTCAGAAGAGTAGATGCCCTCAAGTGGCTCCTAAGACCAAAGGCACAGCTCAGGTTGTGGCAATAGAGCAGGAACCCATGTGGACTCTGGACTCTGGACTCTCACATTTGTGCAAAACCCAAGAAGACTGCCACTTTCCTTCTGTCCTAGTTCTTCCAACAGCCTTCATTTGGGGCTTTACCCAGCTTCCAAGTTGTACAACCTACCTTTTTTTTTTTTTTAACTTTTCAAGGCCAAAATATATTTTGTATGCACTGTTTAAAATAAATTACAGCTTTAAACATTCAACAGAGTATCTTTGTAGCTTTCTAGTTGTTCAAAATAAAATTAACTAGACATGCAATAATAAAAGGGATTTTAAGGGAAAAAAATACTCATTGCCGTAATTTGTCTCCTAAATAATGACAATAGATGAGCTACAGCCTCTTTTATCTGAAATTTCAGCTGTCTTTGTTTACTTCATGACACAGGGCCCAACACCTACATTATTGCATTAAGTTTGCAAAGCTATCAAGATGCCCTTGAGTAAGATTCATCATCGTGTCCTAAATTCTCCACACGCTCCACTAAAAGCCTAGTGGCAGACTGAAGGGATTGTCAGAAAGCATAAAAGACAAAATAAAAATTTTATGCTCTTTTAGGCAAGTGAAGATTTACCCTGTAGCAATTTCTGATATTAACTCATTAATCCTCACAACCTATCTTGAGGATAGATTTTAGAAAGGAGCAGCCCTTGTCATCTTACTTGCCTTCAAAACTTGTACCAAACAGACAGCTGGCTCTTTCCTTCGTCCTGTTCTGAACATCTCCGCCGAGCCCAGGAGGAGTGGGAGAGACGGACAGATAGAATTCAGAAGCACCTCTATAACTCCCTTCTTCTATTTTTACCAAGACAGGTCCTCAGGTGGGGCTCCATGCTGTGTCTAAAACTTTTGGTCGCCATCTTGAAATCCTTAATGAATGGTGATCAAGGGGTCCTGCATTTCCCTTTTTCACTGGGCCCCACAAACTAGTAGCCAGTCCTGCTGTCATTCATCCCAGGAGAAAAGATATCAGTGGTATAGCATGTGGGCCAACACGTGGTGCCTTGATCTCCACACTGAGGGTAACAATATAGTAGTAAAGCCCATATTTCTCATGAGCACTGTAGTTTTTCCTCTGCTTGTGCAAAATTGAATTGGGCTATGTGCTTAGAATTTTATCTAAAACATAGAACAAGATATCAGTTTGCCTTCTTAAGTCTATCTATGTTACATTTACTTCATGTTTTCTTGGTTTGCAGTCCTGTTCAATGTACCTTATAGTGTGTTTAATTATTGCCATATAATCCCATACCTTCTTTACATGTGGCATCTCAACAATGTGCAACTTCTAATAGTCAGCATGAAATCATAACTTAGAAAAACATTGCTGAGCTAATTACAGGGACAATCAAAATAAATCCAAATCTTTTCTGGGCCACAGTCCATATCTGAATCATAATAAGTGTGAAATGTTTACAAATCATTACAAATTTTCCACATAGTTTTGCTCAGTGTTAGGACCAGTCGTGTTTTTTCAGTCATTTGAGTCGATGTTTCGGATCTCTCCGGTGAGAAGACTGATTTTAGAAAACACTCAGTTTATTAGCAATTATAAAAATCAAAAGACAGAAGTAAAATCGACTCTAAAATCTAGAATGTAAGAAATATCTTCATGGAATTGTTTGTATACCAGCATAAACATAATATACTATTCATTAAAAAAATTTCGCTGAAGTTATAAAAGCAAAAAATTGAAGGAAACTAGCCAGGCACTTCAACTACTTTGCATATTCTAATGAATTCACATATTAAGAAAATCTTATTTAGAAGCCTAAAAATTGTACAATAATGAAGTAGTTCGTGTACGACCAAAATAACTGGGAATCATTTAATAATACTTGCCCATTATTACTTTTATAGCATTGGAATTGAGCTGCTAGCTCTGCATAATTTTAAGACTGACTTTTCATTAATTTATATAAGATTCATTGTACCTACTAAGTGTAAGGCATTAGAAGAATCCATTGACGCTACATTTTTCTTACTCCTTCATAGGTTCTTATTCCTGTTAGATCAAACTACTAGAAATATATTTTGGGGAACACTGAACTCAGGTCTTTCAAATCACTACATCTTTGCCAGTAAGAAGCCAGATATTAAATTTTAAAATTCAAGGAAGTCAGGCTTCATTTTGCATTCTGATAAAAAATGGTTTATATTTACTTAGGTCTAAAAATTAGCTTTGGGGAGTACATGAACCCCCCAAAATTCTATATGAAATTTGGGGTGGAAAAGACGTTTTCTGGTATGAGCATTTGTGTCTTTCATCTGACTCAAAAAAATCCATGGCTCCAAGTACTAACAGACTGTCCACAATACTGCCATTCTTCCGGGGAGCTCAGCCTCTATTATGAGGCTCATTGGTGCACTCAAAAGCCACAAAATCCAAAATAATTCTGTATTCTGAAAATTCTCTGAGAGTTTATGGTTGCATCACTTTGTTGTGCTTAGTATCGTTTGGTTCTGTGATAATTTTCCTGTCAGTGAGGTATATATTCTCCATGGGGATGCAAACCACTTTGGAGCCATGATTATTTTTAGTCTACTGCAGCTTGGATAAACACTGTATCCTCAGACATTTGTGAAGCATCATCTGTAAATGCTTGAAGGATGCCAGAACTGAGAGCATACATTTCCTTGATAGCAACAAAAAAATAATTTCCAACTTGACTAATATTTTGTTAAATAACATGTGGGAAAATAAGAAGGATTACATGTTGATAATGCTGTAATTTGCTAAAAGTAGAAAATATGTTTTTGGCCAAAATGATTCCAATGAATCCATTCCAACCTCATTTCTATCTTGCTTAATAAGACGTTTTTCTGAAGATGAAAATTCAGTTACATGATAATACAAAATAATGCCAGTAATTTGTCTTTGGTTTCAAAGCTTCAAATACCACACTCCAGATTCAGAATTGCTCAGAATGTGCTATATTTATTATAATTAATCTAGACCTCCTGTCTAAGAATAGCAAACTCTTCTGTGGGTCACTGCTTTGAGAAGAGATTGAGAAAGTTTGAGTACAAATAGATGTAATTCTTTAAATATGTCCATGCTAATATGCTATGTTCATAATGCCTATTTTAATCAGTGTACGGGCAAAGAATTCGATGTTATATAAAATAGAGAGCTGTGGTCACAGCTAACACTAGACCTCAAATTTGGGACACACCAGTAGCTTTGGGAATATGTAGTGCATATTTTGGCCTACCCTTATCCATTGTCCTCTCTTAGTAAGCCTTCTCTAATTTTCTTTTGAGTGTCCTTGCTTCTCCAACACAGTATTTAGTGCAGGAAAAGCTGACTCCATTCTCCACACCAGAAATGGATTCTGGCAAACCAATTAACACATTCAATCTCTGACATAACAACCAGAGCCTAGTGGGGGTCAATGAAACACAAGAAGATCTTTGCTGAGAGTTTCTTTAACAAATAAATTTCTATACTCTTCTTTGAGAGCTACCAAAAGAGATTTTCTCTTTTTCACTGCTTAATCTGAATTAGGAAGCATTCAGTTCCCAGAAACTGAGCCTTTCTTGGATGAAGTAGACACTTTGGCAGGCAAAGAGGATAGTCAGAAAGTAAATGGGATCTTTGGTAACATGGTTTCAATTTCTGGATCAAACCTGGACTGAAATCTGACCTACCTCTGACTCACCAGTAAGTCAATAAATTACCTTTTGGGTTGTTTTTGTTCTGTGTCATTCAGACAAGTTCAGCACCCATAGGTCATGAAGTTCATAAATCTAGAAATATCACCAATAAGGAACATACTTGAACAAATTCACAAATTTTGTCTCTAAATACTATCACTATCACTTTTTTAAAAATATGGAATGAGCAACATTTTTAAAGGTAATAATGAAGCCCTTGAATTTTGTTTCCGGATTCAACTGATCAATAAGTATTGATTGAATGATAATGAGGGCAATATTTATTGACTATTCACTATGCTCATATAACTAAACAAATGCTATTTTGCTCATGAAGAAACTGAGGTTTCGGTTAAGTAACTTATCAAATGTCACTGAAGAAGTGGCACGGTCAGTACTTGGATCCATGCCGGTCAGACAGCAAAGCTCAGCCTCTGAACCCACCATGTATCCAAACGTTAGTAAATGAAAAGTAATTTTACTACATCCTCCATGTATGTAAATACTTTTCTTTCTTTCTTTTTTTTTTTTGAGATTGAGTCTAGCTCCCATCACTTAGGCTGGATTGCAGTGGCACAATCTTGGCTCACTGCAACCTCCATCTCCTGGGTTCAAGCGATTCTCCTTCCTCAGCCTCCCAAGTAGCTGGGATTAAAAGCGTGTGCCACTACGCCTGGCTAATTTTTGTATTTTTAGCAGAGATGGGGTTTCGCCATGTTGGCCAGGCTGGTCTCGAACTCCTGACCTCAGGTGATCCACCCACCTTGGCCTCCGAAAGTGTTAGGATTACAGGCGTTAGCCACTGCGCCCAGCTATGTAAATATTTTTCATTTACTAAACTACAAAAAGTAGTTTGTATTACTAGCGAAATATATCCTGCACTCACAAGAAAAATAAAAAACCACATGACTCCAAAGCACAACAAAATAATGAACCATAGAATCTCAGAGAACTTTCAGAACCCAGGGCCCTCATGTAAGTGGCAGAGTGGTACAAGGAAGAGATGTGGTCTAGATGCAAGAAGTTGGGTTATTCAGCTACCTTCTGGGCCTCAGGCTCCTCATTTGGCAAATAGCCTGGCAAACTAAATAATTCTTTTTTGTTTGTTTTACTAATTTATCTTTCAATTGATAAATAGAAGTTGTATATATTTATGTTGTATAATATGATGTTTCAAAATATATATTCATTGTAGAATGGCTAAATAAAACTAATTGACATATGCCTCACTTCACATACCACACTTTCTTACCAAAAAATTGTTTTGTGGTAAGAACATTTAAAATCTACTCTCTTAGCTATTTTCAAGCATGCAATACATTGTTATTGACTACAGTTAGCATGTTGTACAATAGAGCTCTTGAAGTTATTTTTCTTCTAACTGAAAGTTGGTATCCTTTGACCAATGTCTCCCCAATTCCCCCCCACCCACCACCATTCTATTCATTGTTTCTATGAGTTTAATTTTTTAGATTTTACATATAAGTGAGATCATGTGATATTTATCTTTCCATGCCTGGCTTATTTCAGTTAATATAATGTCCTCCAGGTTTATCCATGTTTCACAAATGACTGAATTTCAGTGTTTGAAAGGACAAATAGTATTCCACTATGTATATATACCACATTTTCTTTATTCATTCATTCATTGGTGGACACTGAGGTTGATTCCATATCTTGACTATTGTGAATGCTGCTGCAATGAACACAGGCGTGCAGGTATCTTTTTGAGATACTGATTTCATTTTCTTTGTATATGCATCCAGTAGAGGGACTGCTGGATCATATGATAGTCCTATCTTTAATTTTTTGAGCAACCTTCATGGTGTTTTCCATAATGTCTGTACTACATTCCCCCCAACAGTGTGCAAGGGGCGTCTTTTCTCCACATCCTCACCAACACTGGTTACCTTTCGTCATGCTGATAAAAGCCATTCTAACAGGTATGAGTTGATATCTCACTGTGGTTTTAATTAGACTAAAACCCTGATGATTAGTCATGTTGAGCATTTGAACTGAACAATACTTAACTTCCCTTTCAGCTCTTAGTGTCTAGTGAGCCTTGTCGGAGGAAGATTTCACAGCAACACTATGTGAGGTTACAGGTGTAGTCTTTGAATAGGAGACTAAAATCATCTACTGTATAATTAAGTAGATATTCCTTTTATGACCTGATTTAATTCTTTTGATGACATGATTTAATGTTTTCAATCATAATAATACTCAATTTTCTTTAGACATCCACCAGGTTGTATATAAACAAGCAAATGCATTCTGTTTACACCTTCTACTTCCCATAGCTCTAGACCCCACTGGCAGCACCCCTCAAAATTACTAACGGAATGTTATTCCACAGAACCTCTTTAGAGGAACACAAACTTTCAGAAGGAAAAGAAAATAAGGAATATTTTGCAACATTACACAGAATAACCAAATCTGACAAACTGATATATAGATACCAATAAAATATTGCCATTAAGCAATAAATAAGCACATTAAGTCTGTGGGTGACTGGAAGCCACAAGAACAATGTCAGGTATCTTGAGTCATTTCTAATTAACAGAAAAAGTTTTTTATTAATTGAACCTCTGGCCATGTAAAATCTGATGAGTGGCTTTGAGGAGTAAGTTACATTCTGGGAAAGGTGGGGCTAATTGAGCCCTTTTAGCCCTATTCTTATGAGCATAATGAACTTAGTGGAATTTAAAAATGACTTAAGACCTGTGAAGTATCTGGTAATTAATAAGCATAATATAATTTCTTCCTAAATTTGTCCCACAGAGTACCATATAACTCAATAATTTCTTGAGATACTTATAGTAAAAAATGCACTGACATTAATCACATTCAAATATTTATCAAAATTACATCCAGGAAGTCAGTAACACTCTCTATTGTAGGTAGCATCCATTATTAATACATCAAGTGTATTAACTGGCATTTGTTAATTATTCACATAGCAAATGATAGAGTCCCACAAAACCTGAAAGAGTTAATGCAATTGCTTAATTTATATAAAGGTAAGACTGGCCACAATGACAGCCTAGTGACTGAGCATTCACTCACTGGCAAGAGAGCCAGGTGTCATGATTTCTAAAGAACAAAATACATTAATCCTTATTTATTTCACTTTCCAGGAAACGTATTTATTGAATACGTGAGCATTAGGTGCTACTTTTGTGCTGACTTGCATTACCCGCCCATAAGAATTTTCTTTCTTAACCAGATTGTTCCTCTCTGACTACTGAAAACATTTTACCATATTAAATCATTTACCATATTTACATACTATTCCCTCGCCCGGAACTGTATCCTCAACCTTGTCACATTTAAAGGACCCAACCTTTAAACCTAGCTCCAATATTGCCACTATTCCCCTCCCAAACAAGGGGTGTCTGTTTGCCTTTTAACCTCGGGAGTCATTGTCTTCATGATCCTCGCTGACCTCAGTTTCAAATGTGCCTCCGTATGCACTAAGGAGCCTGTTTCACTTGACTCCATGACTTACATTGCCTGGACCGCCCACCTGATACTCCTTTTCATTCTCAATTTTCTTGCTATGTATGGGGTCCTCTCTGCAAGCAGTTCATAGGCAGCTTGGAGATAGACACCATGCCTTGCCTCTCTTGGCATGCCCCACAGTATGTAAGGCAATGACTAACCATCCAGGCTCCCAATGTAAATACTGGGAGGATGACTTGGAGAGGAAGCATCTTCTTTTTCCTCATTCACACTCAATTTGCAATTGATCACTAAATGCTGCACAGACCGCTTTGTATCTTTATATTCACTCTGCCATATCACTGGTTATTTTCGAATTATATGGGAGTTGGGAGGTGACATCAAGTAGTCAGCTCTTTTGAGAAGTTTGGCTAGGAAGGAATGAATAAACCTAAGTTAATTGCTTAAAGAGAAGGCTGGATCAAGAAAGATTTTATGAGCAGGGCTTAGAGGGAAATGTGAGAGTGTTTATAATAAGATGCAGGAAAGAGGACGATGGAGCAAGAGAGATGGATAGGACACGAGTTAGGATTCTGATGGATAAAGTGTAGGAAAAAGAGAGAATGGAATCAGGTGGAAAACGTATAAGCTTTTTAAAAAATACACATTCGTGTGCTGGGAAAAAATGGAGCACATCCAAATTTTCGAACAAAGCAGTTAGGTGGATGCCCACTTGAAACCTAATACGCACTGTGAACACAGTGGATCGCCAGCATCATTGTGGGATATTTAGCATGTGTTGAGCGCTCACCATCTCCCAGGCACTGTACCGGTGCGATCTTACATACATTATCTCATTCAATTACCACCCTGGCAATTTAGCATGCTAACACCATGAAGTATTAAATGCAGCATAAAAAACCTCCACTAGGAAAGCTTATCAAAAGGGTTATTTTGCTTTTTAACTCAGTTGTAGCAGAATGTCTTGGTGCCATTTTACAGGAATTGAAGAGATGTATTTACATAGTGACTGCAACCAGAATAACTCCCTCCAAGAAAGTTCCCACCAGGCGGTTATGGTGCACTTCTGAAGTTATAATAAAGCACATGATTCAGTAAATTCAGTCCTTCCATTGTATGATTAACAAAGACACAGAACATTACACAGGTCACCAAACTGCAGCGTGCTCACAGCAAAGCACCACAGCCCCAGCCTGACAGCCCGGAGACCGATAGATACCGCTGTCCCGAACACACACACACACACACACACACACACACACACACACACACACAGCCTTTCAGGTAAAAAAACAGCCTGCTTACAGCAGAGTCCAGAAACAAGGTGTTGTTGCTTTTTTGTTTTGCTTTGTTTTGTTTACTATTTTGTACTTTACTGTACAGGTAAACCAAGCACCATTTTCCAGCATTTTCTTTTTCTTAAGCAACATGCACATTTCTCAGATAACCCATTATATTTTTCAATAATATCACTGAGAAATACTCTCCACCAATATATGAACAACCTGGATACCTTTCATTCGTGAGTCTCAGCTATCATAGTTGTATTCTGAATTCACAAATCAGAAAATATTTAATAATCATTGGGATGAATTTATATGTGGAAATGCAACAAAGAACAGGATTTTTTTAAAAATCTATGGAATATTTCAGAGCATATGTACAGAAAGAAGTAGAAATAAAGGAAATTTAATTTTAAAAGACAGTCTAAAAGCAAGAAACCAGGCCTAGGATGCATAGTTGCTCCATCAAAATCGCTGCACACCTCTACATGAATGTCCATGCAAATGCCCTTTATTCTCACAGAGTTATAAAGAATAAACCCAAAACTCAAGAGAACAGTCTCACCTCACACCTCAGACTACACTAATCCATGCACCAGTAGTCTTGAAACATAATGAAATTGATCGAGCAAGACAAAACACAGAGAATGAAATATTAGTTTCAACAATAATGATAGCTTTCCAAAATCCCAAAGAAAAAAAATTACACTGTGATAGGACTGACAAAAAAAGAATATACATATATTTATTTATTGCTTTAACTCATACAGTAGAAAGATTAAATTACATCTGGATTTTTATTATTCTATTCAACACACATGGATTATTGAGGTACTCTACCTACCTCCTATCAATAAATAATATTAAATGAAGGAGGACTGATTCATGACTGGCATAAATTTTTTCAGTATTACTACTTGCCATGGACATTGCTGCTTTAGTGTTCTCTCTCTGATACCAACACACACACACTACAATCATAACCATAAACTAAATGACTACATACTCCGAATAGATGGCTGTTAGAAAATACTCACACTAATTGATAATGACATCATGCTGGTATGCACATTACAATGTAAATGAGGCTTCCAGACTCATTTATGGCTCTTTTATTCAAAGTTTAGTACTTATTGCTTTTCTTTCTATGGTTAAGAAGGTTCTTCTTAAGGCTGTGGGATTACTTATTCCTGCTGATTTTGCCCCTTGGAATTGGACCAAGAGTACCAATTTTTAACTGTATTTTAAAACAGATGCTTACCAGCAATGAAGCAGAATTGAAATGTATAATGGAAACCACATTACTGGAAGAAAACAAGTAAAGAGAAAACTGATTAACAAATGTATGCAGGCAGCCATTCACTTTATTAAAAATTGAGTTATTCTTTGCATCAAAATACAATATCACTGTTTCCATGCATTCGTCTGAGTGTGCACGAAGAGAAAGCATCCAAATGAATATCTTTTATTACAGATCGATTTTGAAAGGTGGCTTAAAATCCATCTCCCCCACATCTGTAAGTTTAAGTGACTTCTCAGGGTCATATGAAAGATCTAGGAATAAAATGCAGAACTCTGAACTTCCCCTGAAGTGTTTGTAAAACTCGGCCAGATTTAGAAAAACCTGGAAAGAAAACAATGCTTGATATCATGCCCAACTTTTCTTTGGCTCATATCTGTAATGATTCACAGCAAGACCACATGGTTTCCCTATGTCTCAACTCCTTCCTTTTCTAAGAATTCATGTTTCGAGAAGCCTCCATTATTCTCTTCAACACTATAGAGTATGGAGGAAAATTAGAGAAATGAAAAGTCAGGATCTTGATGGAGATGTAGGAATCTTTTTTTATTTTTCTTTGTGAGTAAACTTGAACAAAGCTAATCAGTCACATCATTTGGTAGTAAATACTTAAGTACAAGAAGGCTTATGTTCGCTGTGTTTAATCCACTTATAAGAACATTCCTCTATGTTTAAAATAATTGCACATTACCAGTATAAATCATAACAAGTAACTCATTAGCTAGACATTGTTCACTTATTACATTGCTCATGATGGAGGGAGGAAACTGCATGTATTTTCATTCTCAAATAGCTGAATAAGTTTTTTTTAAATGTAGTATATGCTCTCCCAAAGTGAAGGAGGAGAAAACACTTCATTACTGAAAATAAATTACTGAGATGTAAAATTGGGATCGGAAATGATGGAAACATTAAGAGAAGTAGACTGTGATGATCTCACCAAGTGATATCACTGTAGTCATTTTTCAGTGCAGTAGTAATTTGGCAGAGGAATGGTCTGACAGTAGCTCTACATTCTGCTTAGCTGAGAGCTTCCCTTGTAGTATAATACATCATGGAATTGAAAGCATTCAGCTTTGTTTTGCAATTCACAATTCAGCCCAGGTGGGCCACTATTACACAATAACCGTGCAGCTGTTAGTATCATTGCCTAAATTGCCCTTCCTTTTTAAAATTTACAGTATAATCTGCTCAACCAATAGATACTAATGTCCAAAAACTCAGCTCTTATTTACCATTTACTCCCTGTAAAGGTCCAAAATAACTAACAAATCATTCTCAAAGGAATTCCAATTATGCTGCTTGTTCCCTTAAAGAGTATAAAGGAGTAAAATGTCAGCATTGTAAGAAATAAAGTGCTCACAACACCTGCTAACGATACATACTGTATAAAGCACTTAGCCTGTAATGCGTTTCTGGAAATCATTTCAGAAATTTACAAACATAATTTTTGGCCTATCTTCCCACCATTTTAAAGACCCTACCATATGCTACAATTTTCATCTGAATTGCCTGATTCTTTATTCTTGATGTTAATATGGTGGGGGAGCCTACAGACACATAGATTTTTGTCAGAGTTAATGCTCATAAAAATTAATAGCTTCTGTTGAAACTTTCTGATCCCAATGAAATTGTTCATTTATTTCACTGATAGTGTTTGTCTTCCTCCAAAAGCTGTTGAGCACATCCAAAGAGCTTTGTTCAGTCTGACAAATGATAAGTAGAACATGTGTTTACTCATTTGTTTTCAAGGCTTTGAAAACATTTTTTTTCTTTTTTGTTCTAAGGGCTTTCAAAGAGAACAATAAATTAAACAAATAAGTGGGCTGAGAACAGAAAGGTCAAACCTAGGTGTAATCTATGATTTGTCAATAGATAGTAACTAAAATAACACAGAATGACATCTTTATATTTTACAGATGAGACTGACTACATGCTAAAGAGGCCCTTACCCAATATATTCACTCCTAACCAGTTCTTTTGGCAACTTTTATAGGATTTTTTTTTTAATCAGGGAAGCATTTTACTCATCAAATATCTGCCATATCGTGTTTAAAATGAGTTCAGAAACAAGCAAATTTACTCATCCTATTGCCCCATGTAAGCATCTCTCTTTGTTGTTCACAGTCTATGTGAGCTGAAGACCAATTTTGTGACTGAAGCGATGTTTCCCTCTGACATGGATAATTCTACATGACAATATTTGACTAACAAGTATATGAATATACCTGACACAGCTTTAGGATTCTAATCTCTATGAATAGTTTCTCAGTATGTGTTATTAAAAAGTTATCTGATCCTGATTCTGTTGTTTTCTGCTTCTCTGAAATAGCTCTCATTCATTCATTATTTATTTGATTTATATAAAATGTGTTCACTGCCCAAGGACTTCTGGACTTTTGCATAACATTTAAACTAAATCCGGCAGCTAAAATCCCTCTTAAACTGTAATGAAATTACCAAGTTAATGGAGCAGTGTAATCAAACCAAAGTTAATAAATATGGTGTGGCCTTAATAGATGCCATAAGAACAAATGTCAATGGATATTGACAATTTGCCATGTGAATGCAGGACATGTATTATGTTTATACTCATATTGTCATGCATTTATTATTTTTATGGTCCAGTTATACCCAGTGTATTGGAACCACAGCATCGGGCCTTGTGGAAATTAAAGAAATAAACAATATCCACTTTCCAAAAGTAAGTTATCCAGGATTTTTTAAAATAGCACACATTGAAGTTCACCAGAGGGGTTAGTCCATCAAAATGCACACACTCCCACTAACACACAGTGTGAAAAATGTGCCTTTAAAGCTCGGTAGAAACACAGGAATCTACAGGTGAGGTTTTTAGTTGGAAATACACTAAATGGTGGTTGTTGCACTTCTTTGTGTCTTTTATGCTTCAATGGGGAAAATACTTAAACTCACAGGAGTCTTTTTTTTTTTTTGGCATGTAGGCACCTAATCCTTTGGAGCACCCTTGATTCTTACCTTCTTCTAGAAGCTCCTTATAAACATCTGCTTGCACAGCACAGACTACATTTCAAATTCTGAACTCAAGAATGAAAGTGCCCCCAAAACTGATTGCAGAGCAGACAGACAGCCCTGTTACTGAAATGTGTTTTACCAAGTTCTGCCCTGATCCCTAAACTAGATGAAAAGAGATGACACACACACACACACACGGCTGGCTACATCACCTTTTAGATCTTACTGTTCTTACGTTTCTTGTTTATGTGTTCAAAGAAATAGTAATCAACTGCCAGAAAACCTATGTGTTTTTTACTGGAATAAAAAAATAAGAAATCACATTATTGATTTACTTTTTTCATTAACAACACTGAAATGCTTTTAGCTTTCTCATATAAACATTGTTGGTGAGTAGGCCGAAGCTTTGAAAACCAGGACTTTGGCAGTGGAAACACGACGTTTTTCAAGGGAAAATATAACAAATTCTTTATAAAGAATTACAATTAATAAGTTGCTCCAGGAGGTTTGAGCACAATGGTTTCTGAGTAACTGTACTTTTAAAAAATATTTTCATTTTTCTTTTTAAAGAAGTGTAGTAGATAATTGTTGAAATGGGAGGAATAGCTACACAGAAGTTCATTATACTGTTCTCTATTCTTAAGTTTGTAAATTTCTATTAAGAAGTAAAAATAATGTTGCATATATATTGCAGAAAACTTGCAAAGTACAAATAAACAAGAAAAAAATCACCAAAAGACATTTAATATTTTAGACAACATTCCTCTAGTTCTTCCATTAAATAAACATATATTATAATAATTATACAGATAGATACACAAATGAGCATCATGTTGTATATATCTTACTTGGCAATGTATTCACTTAATTTATCATTAACATCTTCTCAAATATGATACTTTGTAACCATCTAAAATTTCATTTTATGAGTCTGACTTGATTTACTTTATCATTAACCCATTACTGGACATTACCTTATTTCTCCCTTTTCCCCTACAATTATAAACAATGTTAGACTAAAAATTATAGGTGTATTTGCAGACATTTATGATTATGTCCTTAAGACACATTTCTAGAAATATAATTTCCAAGTCAAGGAGTATGGAAAAATTTTTATGCATATTGTCATACGAACATCCAGAAATACTGCTAATGCACATGCCCACGAAAAGTGCATGAGACTGTCCTGCCCCCATGTTTGCTAATGTTGACGGACAAGAGGATCTATGATTGTTTTAGCTTGCATTTCTTTCAACATTCGTGAAGCTGAACACTTTTCATGTCTTTCTTTTCATTATCTTTTCTTTTGAGATACACTCACTTACATTCTTATTTTTCTATAGGGGTAGGAGATTTGTCTTTTTCTTATTACCTCATACTTATTTCAATAATTCCACTAATGTAATACAAAAATTGGTTAAATTTTTATGCCTTAATTGCCCCATAACAAGACATGATTTCCAGAATGGTTCAGTGGCTTATGCCTATAATCCCAGCACTTTGGGAAGCCAAAGAAGGAGGATCACTTGAGGCCAGAAGTTCAAGACCAGCATGGTCAACATAACAAGACCCTGTTTCCACAAAATACTTAAAAATTAGCCAGGTGTGGAGGCATGTGCCTGTAGTCTCTGCTACTTGGGATGCTGAGGCAGGAGGATCACTTGAGCCCGGGCGTTCAAGGCTTCAGTGAGTCATGATCATGCCACTGTCCTTCAGCCTGAGCAACACAGAAAGACCCTGTCTCAATTAAAAAAATAAAAAGACATGATTTCCATACAAGTGAAACCATCCTCAATATATTAATTGGCCACTGAAGACAATTCTGTCTAGTGGCCAAAGTAATAATTATGGAAATAATATTATGAATGCTCACCCCTTGTATCACTGACAAAAAACAACCACATGCCACCCATGCAAGTAAGTGGACTTTTTACAATTTTTAATTTGTATGGGTACATGGCAGGTGTATGTATCTATGGGTTACATGAGATATCTTGATACAGGCATACAATGTGTAATAATCACATCTAGGTAAATGGACTATCCATAACCTCAAGCATTTATGATTTCTTTGTGTGAAAAACATTCCAATTGCATTCCTTTATTCTAAAATGTACTGTAAGTTATTGTTGACTGTAATCACCTTATTGTGCTATTAAATACTGTATCTTATTTAATCTATTTAACTATATTTTTGCACCCAATTACAATCCTCACTTTCCCCCTCCCCCCTGTTCCCCACCCTTTCCAGCCTCTGGTAATTATCATTCCACTCTCTATCTCCATGAGTTCAATTGTTTTAATTTTTAAACTCCCACAGATGAGTGAGAACATGCGAAGTCTGTCTTTCTGTGCCTGGCTTATTTCATTTAACATAATAACCTCCAGTTCCATCCATGTTGTTACAAATGACAGAATTCCATTCTTTTTATGGCACAACAATGTTCCATTACGTGTATATACCATACCTTCTTTATCCATTCATCTGTTAATAGACACTTAGGTTACTTCCAATCTTGATTCTTGTGAACAATGCTGCAATAAACATGGGCATGCAGATATCTCTTTGATATATTAATTTCCTTTCTTTTTAGGTATATACCTAACAATGGGATTGCTGGATCATCTGGTAGTTCTATTTTTAGTTTTTTGAGGAGCTTATGTACTGTTCTCCATAGTGGTTATACTAATTTACATTCCTACCAACAGTGTAAAGGGTTCTTTTTCTTGACATTCTTACTAGCATTTGTTATTGTCTGTCTTTTGGATAAAAGCCTTTCTAACTAGAATATGATGATCTCATTTTAGTTTTGATTTGCATTTCTCTGACAATCAGTGATGTTGAGCATTTTTTATATACCTTTTTGCCATTTGTTTGTCTTCTTTTGAGAAATGTCTACTCAGAACTTTTGTCTTTTTTTTTTTTTTCCGAGACAGAGTCTCGCTCTGTTGCCCAGGCTGGAGTGCAGTGGCATGATCTCGGCTCACTGGAAGCTCCACCTCCGGGGTTCACACCATTCTCCTGCCTGAGCCTCCCGAGTAGCTGGGACTACAGGCACTTGCCACCACACCTGGCTAATTTTTTTTTTTTTTTTTGTATTTTTAGTAGAGACATGTTTCACCATGTTAGGCAGGATGATCTCGATCTCCTGACCTTGTGATCTGCCCATCTTGGCCTCCCAAAGTGCTGGGATTACAGGCGTGAGCCACCACGCCAGGCTGAACTTTTGTTCATTTTTAAATTGGATTATTACATTTTTTTTTCCTCTTAAGTTGTTTGAGCACCTTATATATCCTGGTTATTAAACCCTTGTCAGATGGACAATTTGCAAATAGTTTTCCCATTCTGTGGGTTGAGTCTTCACTTTGTTGATTGTTTCCTTTGCTTGCAGAAGCTTTTTAACTTGACGTGATCCCATTTGTCTATTTTGGATGTCTATGCTTGTAGGGTATTACTCAAGAAATCTTTGCCCAGACCAATGTCCTGCAGTTTCCCTAATGTTTTCTTTTAGTAGTTTCATAGTTTGAGGTCTTAGACTTAAGTATTTAATCCATTTTGATTTGATTTTTGTATATGGTGAGAGATAGAGGTCTAGTTTCAGTCTTCTGCAAATGGATACTCAGTTTTCTCCAGCACCATTTCTTGAAGAGACTATCCTTTCCCCGTGTGTTCTTGGCACCTTTGTTGAAATGAGTTCACTGTAGATGTATGGATTTATTTCTGGGTACTCTATTCTGTTCCATTTGTCTATGTGTCTATTTTTATGTCGGTAGCATGCTGTTTTGGTTACTATACCTCTGTATTTGAAGTCAGGTAATGTGATTCCTTCAGTTTTGTTCCTTTTGTTCAGGATGGTTGTGGCTATTCTGGGTCTTTTGCGATTTCATATACATTTTAGAATTATTATTTCTATTTCTGTGAAGAATGTGATTTGTGTTTTGACACGGATTACATTGAATCTGTAGATTGCTTTGGGTAGTATAGACATTCTAACAATATTGATTCCTTGAATCTATGAACATGGAATATCTTTTCCTTTGTGTCCTTTTCAATTTCTTGCATCAATGTTTTATAGCTTTCATTATAGAAAACTTTCATTTCTTTGGTTAAGTTTATGCCTAGGCATCTTGTTTTATTTGTACATATCGCAAATGGGATAACTTTCTTGATTTCTTTTTCAGATTCTTCCCTGTTGGCATATAGAAATGCCACTGATTTTTCTATGTTGATTTTGTATCCTGCAACTTTACTGGATTTTTTTTATCAGCTCTAATACTCTTTTGGTGGAAACTTTGTCTTTCCAAATATAAGATTGTATCGTGCAAACAAGGATAATTTGACTTCTTCCTTTCCAACTTGTATGCCTTGTATTTCTTTCTCTTGTTGCTGTAGTTAGGATTCGCATTCTATGTTGAATAACAGTAGTGAAAATGGGCATCTTTTTCTCGTTCCAGATCTTAGAGAAAATGCTCTCAGTTTTCCTCAGTTTTCAGTATAATGCTAGCTGTGGGTCTGTCATATATGGCTTTCATTGTCTGGTGGTATGTTTCTTTTATACACAGGTTTTTTTTAGGGTTTTTATCATGAAGGGATGTTGAATTTTATCCCATCCTTTTTCATATGATCAATTGAAATGACCATGTGGTTTCTGTCCTTCATTCTTTTGATATGATGTATCTTATTGATTTGTATATGTTGAACCATCTTTGCATCCCTGAGATAAACCCAACTTGGTCATAATTAATTATCTTTTTAATATGTTGTTGAATTTGGTTTGCTAGTATTTCGTTGAGGATTTTTGTTTCAATGTTCATCAGAGACGTTGGCCTGTAGTTTTCTTTTTTGATATGTCATTGTCTGGCTTTGGTATCAGGGTAATACTGGCCTCATAGAATGAGTCTGGAAGTGTTCCCTCCTCCTCTGGTTTTTGGAGTAGTTTCCTTAGGATCTGTATTAGTTCTTTGAATGTTTGGTCATATTCAGCAGTTAAGTCATCGGGTCTCATGCCTTTTTTGCGGGTAGACTTTTTATTACAGTTTCAATCTAATTACTTGTTATTCGTCTTCAGGTTTTGAGTTTCTTCATGGTTTAATCTTGATAGATTGCATGTGTCTAGGAATTTATTCATTTCTTCTAGGTTTTCCAACTTATTGGCATATACTGGCTCATAGTAGCCTCTAAAGATCCTTGAATTTCTGTGGTATCAATTGTAATGTCTCCTTTGTCATCTCTGGTTTTATTTATGTGGGTCTTCCCTATTTTTTCTCAGTCTGGCTAAAGATTTGTCCATTTTTTTATCTATTCAGAAAACAACTTTTGTTTGTTCATTATTTTTATTGCTTTCTTTGTTTCAATTTCATTTATTTCTGCTCTAATATTTGCCATTTCTTTTCTTCTGGTAATTTTAGTGTGGTTTGCTCTTGCTTTTCTAGTTCTTTAAGATGCATCACGGATTGCTTATTTGAAGTTCTTCTACTTTTTTGATGTAGGTGCTTACTGCTATAACTTTCCTTTTAGTACTGCTTTTCCTATATTGCATAAGTTTTGGTATGTTGTGTTTTCATTTTCATTTGTTTCAAGAAATGATTACATTTTCTTCTTAATTTCTTCATTGGCCCACTAGTCATTAGGAAGCATATTGTTTAATTTACATGTGTTTGTGTAGTTTCCAAAATTCCTCTTGTAATTGATTTCCAGTTTTATGGATTTCTCTCCACTGTAGTCAGAAAAGATCCTTAATATAATTTCAATGTTTCTGAATTTTTTAAGACTTGTTTTGTGGTCTAACATACGGGCTAACCTTGAGAATGACTCGTGTGCTGAGGAGAATAATAATATGTAGTCTGTAGCCATCAAATGAAATGTCCTGTCAACATGTATTAGGTCCACTTGGTCTATCGTGCAGATTAAGTCCAATGCTTCTTTGTTGATTTTGTGTCTGGATGATCTGTTAAATGCTGAAAGTGGGTGTCGAGGTCTCCAGCTATTACTGTATTGGGGTCTATACAATCATCTGTCCTTTAGTTCTAATATTTGCTTTATACTCTGGGTGCTCCAGTGTTCGGTGCATATATACTCACAATTGTTATACTCTTTTGATGAATTGATCCCTTAAATCACTATATAATGACCTTATTTGTCTCTTGTTATACTTTTTGTCTTGAAATCCATTTTGTCTGACATAAGGATAGCAATTCCTGCTCTTTTTTGGTTTCCATTTGCATGGAACATCTTTTTTCATCCCTTTATTTTCAGTATATTTGTATCTTTATAGATGAAGTATGGTTTTGCAAGAACAGATCATTGGGTCTTTTTTTTTTTTTAACCCATTCAGCAACTCTACATTTTTTATTGGAGAATTTAGTCAATTTACATTCAATGTTGTTATTGATAAATAAGGACTTATTCCTGCCATTTTATTTGTTTTCTGGTTGTTCCGTGGTCTTCTCTTCCTTCATTCTTTCTTTCTTGTCTTCCTTTCTGTGAAGGTGATATTCTTGGGTTGTATGTTTTAATTTCTTGCTTTTTATTTTTTGTGTATCTGTTCTAGGTTTTTTGATTTGAGGTTACCATGAGGCTTGCAAATAACATCTTATAACCTATTATTTTAAACTTATGACAACTTAACACTGATTGCAAAAAAAAAAAAAAGAAAGAAAAAAAGAAAGAAAAAAAGAAAGAAAGAAAGAAAGAAAGAAAGAAAGAAAGAAAGAAAGAAAGAAAAAAGAAAAACTAACAAGCAAGCGAAGAAAACTAATAAAAACTCTACAGAAAGACCTTTAGTTGTAGGTCTGCAAGTGAATGGAAGGGACAGGTTCTGCGTACATAGCAGTGGCAATCTTAAACTCAAGTGAATTTTCCTTTACCCCCACCACTCCAGCAATTACCCTTCCCCAAGTTTACTCATCTAAAGTCAATGACTGAGAAATGAAATTGTGAAGGTTTTCATATTATTTTACTTCCTTTAATGGTACAATTATATAGATTAAAATAGGTGAGAGAAAACAATTATTATTATTATTATTATTATTATTATTATTATTATTTTTGGAGACAGAGTTTCACTCTTGTTGCCCAGGCTGGAGTCCAATGATGCAATCTTGGCTCACCACGACCTCCAACTCCCAGGTTCAAGTGATTCTCCTGCCTCAGCCTCCCGAGTAGCTGGGATTGCAGGCATGCACCACCATGCCCGGCTAATTTTGTATTTTTAGTAGAGCCGGGGTTTCTCCATGTTGGTCAGGCTCGTCTCAAACTCCCAACCTCAGGTGATCTGGCCACCTCAGCCTCTCAAAGTGCTGGGATTACAGGTGTGAGCCACTGTGCCCGGCCGAGAAAACAGATTATTTTGGTCATTAGACTATTTATATTCACAAAATGTGCAATATTTCTTAGCTTCGGTTAAAGCAAATGTGTGCACAGTCTATGTTTTCTATTTCCTTTTGAACAGCAGACACTCCTCATTTTCAGGGATACATTCCAAGACTCCCAGTGGATGCCTGAAATTGCAAGTAGTGTTGAACTCTATAAATACTGTGTTTTTTTCCTACATATACATACCTATGATGAAGATTAATTTAAAAATTAATCACAATAAGAAAGTAACAATGACTAAAAAATAGAACAACTGTGACAATATACCGTAATAAAAGTTACATAAAAGTGGTCTCTCTCTTCCCCCCCCCCACACCAAATATTTTATTGCACTGCACCACGTGTATGAAAAGCAAAACCATGGAAAAGGGGGGATTACTGCAGTTGCCATTTTAGAAATCCATGTCCATGTTTACATCACTGGATTTTACCCCATTCATCTCCCTTGCTAATTTTTAAAAAATTAAACTTCAAAGGTAAATAAATGAATGTGTTGTATTATTTATATCAATTACTGTCCACAGTATATTTTAATGTACTTATCATAACTATAAACATATATTTACTTATTATAACATACATTTGTTTGTCATTGTAAAAGCTAGTGTAATGAGACTCTTCCAGTCACATCAGTCTCAACATCAAATTTATTTCAATATTCTGACTTGGTTTCATAGTATTAAAATAAATTTTTGAACTACATAAGTAATTACAAATGATGGTTTGGAAAAAGAAACAAAAACCTTCCCTAGTTGTCTCAAGATATGCTTCAATTAGGTAATTCAGAGCTTAAAATAAAATCAAGGTTTAATCACTAATTGTATCCCAGCTTTTCTCAAAATAAGGCAGGCAAAAAGCACCTAAACCTAATAACACTAGAAATACCTTTAATATCACACTACATAAATATGTTATAGGTTCCCTTATTAATGAGCTATCAATGATTCCACTACGATGTGAACATCTAACCACCAGACATACTTGATTCTACTCCATGCTATATTTGAGCTGTTAAGCAATTTTATGTAAACAGGCATGCTAAGGCCTGATTTTTTTTTACATCATGAAAAATCAAAACACTCCTAGCCAAGGAAACATTTACATACTGTTCAAATGCATAGAGATGAGAAAACATTTGCACATCTGCAAAAAGTACCTACCTAACACAGTTTAGTAAGTTGGGTCCCTCCAATATGGTAATATGTGGACTATAATATATTTAAGTATGTGCTTTTAAGTATAGCATGAAAATATGGTTAATAATAGATGCTTTAAAAGCTAATAATATCCTGGTGATCTGTATTTATAAATACGAATACAGTTTGTAAGCTACTGCTTTGAGACATAGTACAGTGTATGTAACTTGGGTTCTTAATCAGATAGTCCTGAGTTAAAATTCTATTGTCTCTATGAAATAGCTGTGTAATACTGGGTAGATAATTAACTTTTTTAAGCCTCGGTGACCACATCTGTTGCAAGGTTTAAGGAAGAAACACACAAAAGGCACTTAGCCAGAATGCTAGTTACGACAATAGCGATGATACACTTTGCTCAATTCTCATCTTTTGTCTAAGGCCTATCCTGACTATCCTATTCAAGACTGCAACACACCTTGATTTTCTTAACCCCACACTTCTGATCTCCTCAGTCTGCCCCATTTTTCCCACTTTCTAAACAAACTATTAACCATCAGCCCATAGGATTTCCAGTTTTTTAAAAAATCACATGTAATTAGGCTCTTTGTACATCTTAACTTCTCAGAGTCACAAAAACAGGATGCCTTCCAAAATAATAATTAGCAAGTTCGTGAATCTTCAGATAGAATGTAGATTTTTTTCAACTCATCAGAATAGAATTTCTGAGAGGACAGAGTTTTTGCCTCTTTTATTGACCAAATGCTTAGAATAGTACTGGATACTTATACAATAGTCCATAAGTATTCGTTGGATGAACTCATGACAATAGGAAAATGTCTCAGTATGCATTTTCAACAATTTTACCTGGTCTTAAATTGTGGAAAAAAATTCCTTACTCCATTTTGTTGTTCCTGATTCTCAGTGTAATAGTATAATTAATCACTAATCACTAAAGGTGGAGTTAGAAACCAGGCCTTAATAAGGAGTTTGACTCTCCATATATGGATACAACCCAAGCCAGCTTCATTGGTATCCCCCAGGATTTAGGCTTTGCATAAGGAAGAAAGGGACAGCTATCTGGGCAAAGACAGAAGCTAAAGTCTACAATGTTTCATCTAGCATATGCTGCTGCCAGAGAAAAATTATTCCAACATTGTGTGTCCACAAGAAAAATGGGCCCTTCTTTGTCCAGTCAAGGAAGGAACAGCAATTTTGCCAACGGTTTTTAGAGGATGCAACAGCAACATGAAATCGGAAGCATACTCTGCTCTACTATCTTAAGCTGTCCTTGGACCCTGGACCTGTGACCACCGGACTCTCCCACTTATAGAGTCCATCGAGTAGTCTGACTCTTCTTGAGTGTGGCTCAAGATTTGATGGGAAGGCTGCCACATCAAGAATAGCCAGACATTCATGAGAAGACTGCCCAGGCAAGAGTAACCCACCAAGTCTTTAAGAATCTAAGTTTAAACAAATCTCCACTACCTAATTCATCTGCTGAATTGTAATCAAGTTGCATCAGTCATGCAACTTGCATCTATGGCCATGGCATCAATTTAAGTCTAACGATCAAAAGGGAAAAAAAGACTCATTTCAGAGTGTCATTTGTCTAGAGGATGCAGGTCCCTAAAAGGGCATTGTCCTAGTGACCTTCCTAGTAATTACTAGGCTAATTCCTGAGCAAAGCAAAATCTACTGGAATACTGTGGCCTAATCTCATATGACTCCTGATGACAGCTGTGTGATCTCATGTCGTGGTGGTTTTGACTTAGATGTTCTGTTTGACTCCATTTTCTCTCTCCAAAGTCTGAACATCACTTCTGTTCTGCCATCCACCTTCCCTTCTTTTCTCTTTTCCAATTGTCTACTTTTGTTTTTCTGTGCAAACATTCTGAGTTTGCATTCCTTAGCATAAGGAACTGCTTAAAAATTTTCTGAGAAGAATCATCAATGTTGCACGGAGATAGAGTAATTTTTCCTAAGGTTTCTTAGCTGGTCAAAAATATCCCTCAACCGAATTCACTATTCTAACTTGCACCAAAGCTACGCCTATCTGTGTACCAGTGACCATGAGGTGGCACCATAAGGGGCACGATGAGACTATCATCAAAATAACAGGCTGGAGACCACCCATTAACCATCAAGAGGCTATGATTTCTAGCTTCAGAAATATCATATATAATCTTCTCATGCTCTTTACAGACCTAGATTTCCAGCACACATAGGCAAACAGCCTATTTCCTCCCCAAATCAATGACTTCTATTATTATAAAATAAAATAGAAAATGGCTAGTAAATCCTGTGATCATTTGTTATAATCTTCTGAAAGCTGCACAATGACACCCTGAATTTCTCTCATGTAGATGCTTAACCTAGCTTTGAGGCATATGAAATGCATTTCACTCAAAAAGAAGGCACATGGGCCTTTTAGCAATGTAGAAAAATAATATTTAAATTTTTCCTGCTGGTCTCAGTGGCTCACGCCAATAATTCCAGCACTTTGGGAGGCTGAAGCGGGCAGATTATTTGAGGTCAGGAGTTTGAGACTAGCCTGACCAACATGGTGAAACCCCTTCTCTATTAAAAACGACAAAAGTTAGCCAAGCTAACAGGTGGCATGCGCCTGTAGTCCTCGCTATTCAGGAGGCTGAGGTGAGAGAATCACTTGAACCTAGGAGACGGAGGCTACAGTGAGCCAAGACTGAACCACTGTACTCCAGCTTGGGCAACAGAGTGAGACCCTGTCTCAAAACAAAAACAAAAACAAAAATTCCATGTAGTGCACTCGAATCAGGATTAACCATAGCTACAAGGATATTTTCTACTGATTAATTTGCTTTTTTTCATCATCATGCTCTACCATTTACTGGATGTTTATCAAAGCACTGTAACAGATTCTGTGGAGGGTAGAAGAAATCATCATAACAGCTTCTGACACTAGTAAGTGGAATAAAGCTGTGCCTCAGGTGAAGCCTTTGAAGGCACCAGAAAAGACCTTCTGTTTTGAAAATATAAGCCCCACGAGTTGGCAATCCTCTATTAAAACCTCGTTCATTTGAGCTGCGAAAGAATTTTCCATCTTCAAGTGTCTCCTAGTACAAAACAAAACAAATGCCTCCTGGTAAGAGCTAAGCCATATCATCTCATACTTTAGTTATGACTATACACCTGGCTTGATAACCTACAAGAGTAACACACTAAATGGATTAGCAATTATTGTGAAGACCTTGGGGAAGTGGGAAGTACGTGGTGAGAGGAGAGGCACTGAAGGAGAAATGGAACGGCTCCAGAGATAAATTTCATCGACCCGGCCAGGGTCTTGAGCACGGCACACAGCTGAGGTAGTGCGGCATAGCGAGCAGAGTGGGCAGGCTGCAGAATCATAGAAACTAGTTAATACCTGTGCCTGCCTGCCACATACTTAGCCATGAGACATTAGGTCAGTTACCTTGGCCCTCTGAACCTCAGTGTCCTTGTCTGCAAAACAAAAATAATACCATATGCCTCTTAGTGCAAGTCTGGTGATGAGATGAAATAATGCATGTTATTTCATTTCCCTGGAATTATAAATGTGCAAATACACCAGAAATGTTTAATAACAGTAATGCTTTGTATTTGCCAAGGTGAATGTCTCAGGCAATGAATTCTTTGGGAAATTACATCACAATAGAATTTTCAGAGATGAAGCTTCCTTAGAGATTATCTAGTGGCTTTTAAACTTCTTAAAGCTCAAAATGCTTCCTTCTAACAAAATTTATAAGAAGGTGTTATGTAAAACAGGTAAAACTAGAATTGCTATTTTTCAAAGTTAGGGGGGCGAGAAGTAGTACAGAGAAGGGGGCAATAGTTGTTCAGTGGAGGCACTTCCTAGAATCTCCTAGAAGAGGTTTCCTCAAAAATGTCTTCAAAGAGCAATGGAGTCCCCTGCCATTAATTAAGTGGCACCCAGTGACTTTTAGGCAGTTTCAGAAGGAAAAAAGAAAAAGTCTGTGAAACCGTTTGATCATACATATTTTGCAAATTTCAAGTGCAGGATGAATTTTGATTTTTACAAAAATTCTTTATAGCTAGCTCAAATCATCTGTTTAAAAATCCTGCCTTTGCTTTAGGAATTTGGGTAAGTCTACCTTGGCTAACATTCTGGAAATCGGGTGCAGTGTTTCCTCAGCTGAAGTATTTTCACATAATACGTATGTCCCTGCTTAGGACGGTTAACTTGTTTTTTGCATTAAACTACCAGTTCACAAACATGGATCAGTGACCTAAAAGTGGTTCACTGAAGCATAAAAGGAGTGATGAAAATACTAACGTAAATACTGCCATAAAGAACAATCTGTAAATGGAAATAATTAACAAGACTCGCGTGCAAATACAGATTATGAATCTAAATGTGCTGGGACAAGTGAATGTGTGAATGACATGCATTCTCACAAGCAGCAGCCCCTGCCAGGTATGATCCTCCTGGCTTCCAAATTCACAACCTCCTGTGACATGGGATAGGTTTTATTGGGAAAGGTCAAAGCTTCAAGGCCAGGATCGGCAAGAACAAAAAAGGAAGCCACTGTTGTTTCTCAAACACACCCCAGCATCTATGGAAAAGCTTGCCAGGGCCCAGGACCTGTTCTTTTTACTTTTTATGGCACAAATTTTAAATGAGTCTTGTCAACAGGGGGACTATACTACACAGTCTGCTTGACATTGGAAAGTTAAGATTTGAGGAACCAGCAATCTACACAAGTTGTCTGAGACAGCCAGCTGTCCAAGACAGGGATAACACAGGTCCCATGGGTAGTTACAGTCTCCACTGTCTGCCATCAGTCCTGAGGGTAATTGGGTACAGCCTCTCCAGCTGGAGAAAGGGGTGGGCTGGGGTGCAGCCCTACCTAGATAATTGTGCAAGAAATCCACAAGAAGTAGCCAGGATCACTTACAGACAATACTGCTCGCTGCACAGCTACTAAGCAGTGGGCAATAACAACGGTGTTGAACAAGCCAGACATCTTCCTTATTAAATGTTGTGGAGTTAGTTTTTGCTAAAATCAGTCAAAGTCCCATCAGGAAGCAGAACAAATGTGGTAACTGAGGAGAGCTTATTAAAGGAACCGTTCACAAACAGGTGAGCAGCCATAAGTAAAATCAACAGCAGCAGGAGGAAGCCATTACCACCTCTAGGGCTGGAGGGGCGAGGGGAGGAATGGTTACCCGAACCCCAAGACGGCTCTAGCTGTGGAGGGGGCCAAAGGACAGAAGGTGGCCTTCAGGGCTTTTGGTGTAGGAATCTAGCTACTTCTAATCTGTAATTCTGCAGAGAGGGGACTGGGAGAATAAATACCCTGATCTCACTCTTCCACCTTCCAAACCCCTGGTGATGCTCCCATTGGCAAAACCCAACCACAAGTCAGAGGGCAAGGAATGTGGCAAAATCAGCTGATGAGGCCCATAAAGGTTGGCACGAGACCAAGCAGAGATGGGGAGAGAGTGGATATGAGGGGCGAGCGAAAAGTGTCCACATACTCAGAAAGACAGGAACCAGTGGCAGTTTTGGGGAGGTCGGCTTAGGAGAGCTAAGGAGATGAGAGACTGATTACAGAGCTGGAGTGGGTAAGGAGAGATGATAAGAGAGGGACTACTTTTTCAATATTTTGATCAGGAAGGAAAGCAAAATGGCACAAAACTATCTTAAAGAGATCTCTGTAGTAGGAAAAGATAGTATTGTCTGGTTTGGAAAAAGGACTTAAGTTTCATCTGAACAGCAGAAGGATCCATTGTAAAGGGAGTGACTAGAGAAAGAGGGACAAACATATGGACCCAAAATGGGAAAGGACAGAGTTTTGAAGACAAATATTAGTGTTACATAAATATTCTCAAAATAGTATTATACCAACTGTTTTCTGGAAATCATTATCCCACCCTACAATAATCACTCACTCTTAGAATGTATACTATAGTATGTTTACTGTATCATATTCTAAGTGTGTTTTATTAAGGTAAGACTTCACAATGTTCTCACATATGACCTGAACAGACTATAGTACTTGGTTGAAATGAGAAGACCAGATTTAAGTATCAGGTAAAGGTTAAGAAAACTTTAAATACATTTCAAAATTAACTATTGGAATACTTTCTTTGCTAAAAATAAAATATGTAACCAGAGTGAAGGCAATTACAAATTAAATTGCTTTCAGTCTTTTTTCATTCTGCATCTATCAAGTTTCAGGGATCTCAAGACAAGAAACAATGCGCTGTCTAAATTCTATCACTAGAATGATGAGATCTCTCATTACCATTTAGGGGCATACTGAATTGTTTCCTGCCTGATCTTCTTAAGATTATCATTATCTATCACTTAATAGATTGAAGACCTCAGGAATCACAGTGTTTGAACTACTAACATGTCATTAATCTCATTAATGGCATTATTTTGTTTATTGTTGAAGAGCCTCACCATATTTAAAATGAGCCAGAGACACAGGAACCACAAAGAATGGAGTAGAAATGTTTACCCACTCTAAGAATACAGTTAAAATCTGTCAGTATTCATTGCCAAATATTGCCACACTGGACTGTCAATATCCATTATAAAATTATCTAGCCCTTTCTTAAGCGTTTTCCTGATACTTAAAAGTATGCTTTATTTTAAACATCCAATACTTGGTTAAACCAGTAGAATTATGAAAATGCCCCTCTTCAAGAGAATCTGATTTTATTTATAAAGTGTTGTACTACTCACAGGTTTATGGACACATCGATTGGAAAACTTTCTTTAGAACAGGAACCTGAATTCAATTGATCAAGTAATATCAAGCTACCCCACATTTCAATGTGATGGGGTAAAAGTCAGTGGTCTTTTAAAAAAATAACTGTGAACTAGACCCATATGCTTCCTTTTCTCTTCCAGTCCTAAAACAATAGACTAAGATAACAAACGGAATTTTGCAGGCTTTGGTTAGAGGCCTGTATCTTCAAAAGAGACCTAGGAAGGAAGACTTAAATGACTTCCCACGTAAGAAAGCATATCACCTACTGAGATTTGTCTTTCTTGTTGGCACCTATCTACAAAAGAAATGGGAGGCTAAAATCAGCTTCAACTTGTGCAAATTAAAAGTAACCTTCAGGCTAATGGGTTTTCAACACCACTTCTTACTGAGCAAAACATTTGTGTCCCATAAAATTAAATTACCTCCTCAAAACTGACTTCTCTAACAAATTACAACATTGAATTTTTTAAAGTAAAATTGTAATTCCTACAAAATAATTCCCCACTCCCTGACGTAACCTTCCTATTACTGTTAGAATTGATTCCATCTTTAATGGAGTTTTGCATCTGGTTCTGGGGTGCAAAACCAAAAACAGGAGAAGAAAAACTAAAAACTGTCAAATAAATGGCAGCAAAATTAAAGGCCTGAAAAGTAAGCCAAATCTTTGAGATCACTGGAACTCCACGTTAGAGAAATAAATGCTTTATCATGTCACCAGACACTAAATTCAAGGAATATGGTAGGGTCCTTACCTTGAAGAAGGTGACCAGCTATCTTCAATTTCTTTGAAGCAGCGATCAGAAGGAAGTAATGAAAAAAATTAAGCACTGTAATGACTTTCTAAGGTGGTGACTTTTGCATTAACTCTAGCAATCACTAAAAAGTGACTATATTTTCACAAATTGAAGAAGTTTTAATATGGTCCTATTAATGTCCTATATAATGGGGTCCTATATAATGGGGTTGCAAGTCATAAACGTATTGTTGCATGCATTCTTTGTACTGAGAACTAAACTAGCCCCTTCAGAAGTGAAAATATCAAGGAGAACAGTAAAACCCACTTGAAAAGATGGGCCATACAAGACTAGAGACGACTCAAAAACACAGGTTGACAGTACAAATTGTATAATTTGAACTATGAGACAATTTGAAGGCAAGGCACAGTTATGAGGTTATATAAAGCTAATGTGTTAAATTTGGTTCTAAAGACAATGGGCTAACATAAAGGAGAGGTTCATGATGAAATATTATCCTAGCATCTGTGTACAAGATGGACTAACGTCAGGAGAAGCACAATATTAATACTAACACTAATAATATCAAACACAGACCACTACTACTAGGTGTCAAGGCTGATATAAGCATTTACATATATATATATAACCTGTTAAATCCTCATAGTCATGTTTGAAGGCCAACACTGTTATTTCATTCAACAGATGAGGAAACTGAATCACTTAAATAATGTCTGATTTTTACAGGAAGTGTCCTGCATAGTAACCTCCATGCAGGTAAATATAAGCCAAGTACATTTCATTTTCAAAGCAGGAGTTGATCATCCAAAGAAGTCAAGAATACTCATGCTGCTATGTGATATTTCTTATTGTTTTTAAATGTTTTTGTTGTGGAACACTTCAAACATATACAAAAGTAGAAAGAATAGTACACTGATGGAACCCCTTCCATTCACATACCTAATCTAGATTCATCTACTATACCTTCACTCACTTCCTGTGCCCCTCCCTCATTATTTTGGAATAAATCACATATTTTACATCATTTCATCATCACTAAATTGTTAGGCATGTATCTCTAAAAGATAAAGACATATTTTTCCTTCTAAACATGACCACAATTCCAGCATGATACTTTAGAATTTACAATGATTGCTTAGTATCAAACATCACTCAGTGGTTGAAGTTCTAATAATATATCTTACTTTAATACTTGTTGAAACTTGCAATGTGCTAGCATTAGGTACTTTGACATATATCATTTCATTTAAATTACTGCTACTTGAATTGCCTTTTCCCCACGTTCATTCCTACTAACTGGAACGACTCTGTCTCTTCAAGAGGATTCAGAGCCTCCGCAGCGGGCTGCTGTCGGCCTCCCTCCCGGCCTCCTGCTCCTCAGCGCGGTCCCCAGCCCTGTACTCGGCGGGAGGAGGCTCAGGCCCGGCGCCGCCTTCCGCTGGGATCTGTTCCCAGGCCCAGGGACGCCGGCCCCACCCCAGTTGCCTAGGTGACGAGGGGCCGCTTCTCTCGGCCGGCCGAGATCGCGGCGATGTCGCAGGGGACGACTCCCTGGGGGCCGACCCCAGCAGGGCCGACCCCGGCGGGAACAACGCCCGAATCGGAGGTACGCCGCCCCTTTCCCTTCCCGGTCCCAGTGCCGCTACCAGAGACCTCCGAGCTCTCATTCCCCGTCCGCGGAGTCAGCGGCCGAGCCAAATCCGGTCTCTGAAAAGGCGCCGCACGTCCGGCCCCGGCTGGTGAGCGGCCCGGGAGGGCGGCGGGGCTGGGAGCTGCGCTGGGGTCCCGGACACCCTCTGCTGCCCGGCGCCCCCCAGCCGTCCCCGGCCCGCCGTGCACGGTGCCAGCGGGTCTAAATGTATGAATTCTTCCATTGGACGTCTCTTGCCCAAACGCTCTCATAACCACGCGCTTCTACCGCAGGTTTTGTTTTTTGTTTTGGGGGGTTTTGTTTTGTTTTGTTTTGTTTTTTGTTTTTTGTTTTAATTCTAAGTAAAATAAGTGATCTCAGATTTTTAAATGGGCCAGTCTCTTTTTGAAATTGCTACTAATTCTGTAATGATTACAGTTGCGATTGCTCAAAAGATGTCATGAAATAATAGCTGTTTACTGGTGATGGACTGATTAATATTAGAAGGTTGGTGTTTCCATTATTTTGCCATTTTTTCTAAACAAATAAATAGAGGTCAAAGGACACTGGCTGGAAAATCTTCTCTCGTTATGGCTTTAGTTGCTCATCAACTTGACTTTAAGGAATGTTACTTAATCTCCTTGGACACCAGTGGCCTCCTGTGTGACAAAAGGTTGATCTTTAGGCCCCTCCCGTCACCAACTCTCCATAATAAATGGGTTTTAAGTAACTTTACTCATAAACTTAATATCCTGAGATTTTAAGAACACGTCTGCCGTGCCAGATATTACAAACAAAACATGTTTAAATCTTTGCACACAGAGTCTATTATTATTGTTCCTGGGAAGTTGTTTTTCTTCCATCAAGGCTCTAAAGGTGAATAATCATGTCTTAATTAACATTGCTTGTCTTCATTATTCGTTGTTCTAAACAACATTCTTTGTGCAGAAGATAAGTGTTAGCTACAATTTTATAATGAGGAAACACAGAGAGCCAATAATTCCATGCCTTGCTCAGAGATATGTAAGCTGTTCCCAGCCGAGATTCCTACCAAAATCAAATGCAGACCGCTAAGGCATGTGGACTCTCATATGAGCCTTTTGAAATTAGCAGACATTAAAGTACATTTTAATGTGATAAACTGGTTACTAAGCCTATTACTCCCTTGTGATCGCTAATGTAAGTAATACAGTTTCAAAAGTAGCACAGGAAATTTTCCAATTAAATTGTGTTATTTAAATATATACCAAGCTTAAGACAATGCGCAATTGTCAGTGTACACATACACATGCTCACCCATGTAGATCATGTCCTTTCCAAAAAGACTGATCATTTGGGGTCTTAATGAATCTGGACTTTAAAAAGTACATAATTTTTTAAAAGATGTAAAGAAGTGCTATGCTTCGGGAGAAAAGACATCATTTGATAATGGTTGAGTCAGATGAATGAGCTAGTTACAGGCCTTACATGATTATCTACCGTCTTAGGATTGTCAGCTCGCACATTTGTCAACTTCTTGGAGGGGCAGGTATTCTCATGACATGCAATTCAGGATGTGCTCAATCACTTAGTAACAAACAGAAGAAATCAAGTTGAAACAGAGACTCAATTAGCAGTGCTCATTTACTAAGATAACACACTAATTCGCTGCTTGGTGGAAACTCCATTTTCCATTTTAATGAAAGCAGAGTTCCTGTAGTTCATGGGGAATATAGTTGATCCACAGAGCTGTGTCATTCGTTAAAACAAGTCCTGCCTGCCACCCATTTGTGCTGGTTGGGGGTGTCGTATGTTAGCTAGAAAAGATGGCAAGATTCTCTCTTGTGGTCTGTTCCCAAGGCCACCACTTTTTAGTTAAATACTGAAAGGTTCTTCTCAGATCAGATTATTTACAGTGTTGATCCCCCAACAGCTAATCACTTATGGTGTCATTTCTAATAAATTCTGTATCCAAAATGACTTAGCCAATAGCCCATGTAGTCGACTGAGCCAAACAGTACTGAATTAGTTCCTTTCTTGCCAAGTGCATCAGAAAGAAAGCATAAGCTTTCAGTAGTCCCATGTTTCCCATTTGTTGTTTGTGGCCAATATCTAGAATAGAAGTAATTATCGCAATCACATAGTAGGCGCTCAGTAAATTATGACTAATTAAAATCATGGATGGTCTGAGGCATGCTAGGAAAGGTGGTTATCATAGATTAAAATCTACTCTATGAGTTACTGTGAACAAGCAGATATGAGGTGCAGATCCAGAGAACTAATTTTTTCTGTGGCATTGAATAAGTCCTGCTTGCCAGCCTTCTGAATTCAACATCCCGAGTTCTTTAGTAATACTGGAGGAAATGCCTCCCTTTACATGGTAAAACTAAACTTTTGGCAGATATCTGTATGAGTGCATAACAGAAAAAAATGACAAAAATCTGAAAATAAATGTTTGTTACGAATAGACCTGTAAGTGAAAGGAGTTTATAAATGTGCACTTGGAATTCAGTGATCAATCTTGTATTAATAAATTGTTCATATACTGACTTTCTTAATATCTTCAAAAATATCTAGGGAATAGACTCATAAGTAGTATACTTACAAGGAATATACTTCAACTTACATCAGAGACCTAAAAGAAAACACAAATGATTATTTCCCAATTGCTTCTTCTGAATAGTGTCTCTTGAAGTATGACCACATCACCCAATAGGTGACAATTAATGCATTCACGGCTTTATCAGGATAGGACACTTACATAATTTTGAGGGGAAAGATGATGTAACCTGTCTAGGAGATCATCAACATGTCCTGGAGCAGGCCATAGACAACTCTGTCTACACTGGGTGCTCCCTAAAGACTTTAGAAAACAGACCCCACTCCATCATTACAGAGAAAACTCAGGGCTCAATTGAGCAGCAAAAGTATCAGTTTCCTGCAACATCAGTGTGTCATTCAAGAAGTACTTATTGAAATTATGAATAATTCAATGTAAGTGAACACATTGTGATCACATCGTACAGATCAACCTATGCAGGCTATGGGGAAAATGCCAAAAACGTCACTTAAAATATTGTTGAGAAAACAGTACTAATGGAACTCAAAATGTGAGTACATGGTAGTTGTATTTATCAGACACTTAGAACCTGTAGCAAATTCTGGCTGCAGCATGGAGATATTGACGAACACTTAGGCTTGTCATTCTAACTGTCGATCTTTGGGTTTACTGTCTTATTTAAGAAGTCCGGCTCCTCCTCTTCCTTTTGTCTTCCTCCCTAGATGGCACAAATCATCTTCAAAATTTTTCTAATATTTAAAGTTGTATTTTACTATGAATTTGGTCTTTAGCAAGTCTAGAATATTTTTATATTTGAAATGAGGATCTAATTTTATTTCCTTCTAGAATTGAATTACCGATTATGTCAGCTTCATTTACTAAATTATTCTGTCTCTTCCTATTGAGAATAGACTGACTGTTGCTATCACATTATACATATATATGAATGGACAAAATAGGCAGCAGAAGAGAATAGCAAATCCCAAAATATGGGTGTATATTATATATATAATTTTATATATTATATATAAATATAATTACATTATATATAAATTTTATATACTATATATAACATAATTATATATTACATATACATTTTACATATATAAGTATAATTATAAATTATATATTTTATTATATACATTTTTATTTTAAAAAAATTTATATATGCATACATATACACATGGTTATCTATATAAAATAAATTTTTGGATCCTCTATGCTTTTCCACTCACATGTTTGTCCATTAATATGTCAATATCATGTCGTTTTATATTCATCTTTAAAATCTATTTTGGAAAGTTCACTCTATTTTTTTTGACAAGTATGTCTTCTTCCATAGGAACTAAAAAGTTATTTTGTAAAGTTCCAGAATAATCTCATTGGGGCTTGAGATTGTCATTACATTACATTTATAATGTAGGAAGGACTTAGTTCTTTGAATTTGAAAGTTTTTAATAAATCTCTTTTATCAAGTCTTGTTCTTGAACTTTTGATAGTTTTATAATTTATATAGATACTCTACCTTTCTCATTATATTTATAACCAAGTATAATTCAATCAAGATTTTACCATTTCTGTTTCTAATTAGCCTCTTATATAGGAGAAAACTGACTTTTATATATTTATGTTATATAGAACCATCTTGCCAAATTTTTTATTAGCAATAACTTTTTTGTTAGTACAACATCAGCTTTCTTAGGTATGCAACCTTGTAATCTTCAAATAAGGATTTTTAAATTTCCTCATTTCTGCTATTTAAGTTACATATTTAGTTTTCTTATTGTATTAGCTAGAACATCTATAGTGTATTGAATTACAATAATGTTAGCATCCATAACCTTTTTTTAGTTCCTTGTTTTCGTAAGAAGGACTTAGGATTTCACTATTCAATATGATGCTTGCAATATGATTTTGCCAAATAGTCTTTTTCATGTTTAGCATTTTTTTCTTTTCATATTTTACTGGGAGTTTTGCTGCTGAGTCTTAGTAAGTGCAAGTTTATTATATATTTAAATAATCATAAAATTTGCACTACTTAATTTGACATAAAAATTATATTAGACCTGTTAATGATGATCCATCCTTGGATCTCTAAAATTAATCTTATTTGGTCATAGGTATATCTTGTAATTGTTTTAGTACATTTTAAGATTTGATTTTCTAAGATGTATTTTAATTATAATTTTTGCATCTGCATTGATATGTGATTTTGGTTTATAATTTCCTTTTTTGTTAGTTCAGGGTTTTGTGTGTAGACTATGCTGGCCTCTTAAAAATGAACTCTCTACAGTCTGTAAATATTAGGCTAACATAGAATTTATGTGTTCTTTGATTAATAAGTAAAACTACAAGTGTAAAACCACAAGTGTAAAACCATCTGGGCATGGTGACTTTTTAGAAAGCAGACTTCCAGTTTAGTTCATCTTTGATCAGATCAATTTTGTCATCTACCCCTGATCAATTTTGAGTACTTACATTTTCCCAGGAAACCACCCACTTTCTTAAAATTTTCTAATATATTGCCCCTGAATGTGACAAAATTTATATTATGTTTTAGTCACATTTGTCAAAAATTTGCCCATTTTATTAACTATTCTAAGGAATCAGCTCTTGCTTTTACTTATTCTTCTTTTACTTTTTTTTAATTGTTTTTTAAAATACTAGCTTTTTAGCTTCATAGCAGGACTATGGTAAGGTGAATGAGGCACTCTCCTTGAGCACGGAATTGAAGGAAGTACCAAAATACTCAGTAATCAAGATAAGTTGTATTTTAATGCAATACTTTAAAACATCAAACCTAATGCCCCAGAAAAATCCCTGGTGGATTAAATTTTTCAATAAAGATCAGATCTGTATTACTGACTTTTCCTTTCACTTCAGCTCCAGTATGGCTTAGCACAGCACTGCTCCTGCTCCTTGGTTCATTTACTTTCAGGCTTGAAAACAACAACAACAACAACAACAACAAAAACACCTTCCAAGTCTAGAATTTGCAGACCAGTCTATGTCCTCTGTGACTAGGAAACTTCTCCTTAGTAATCCTTGGTGAAATCTGTTATCTTTCTTTTGATGAATACTTATTAAGAATCTTTTTGATATAAAGCACCACCAGTGATGGATACAAAGATGTCCCTAAAAGTTTACATTCTAGAAAGAAAAAATATATACAAATGTGAAAAGTTTAGTTGACATTAGAGAGGGGCAAAAATTAGAGAAAAACATTATCTGGCAGATAGTATCAGGCTTATAGTTTTATTGCTCTTGGAATAACTCCTAAAATCCACCAGGTGGTGGAGTAAAATGAATTAACAGTGCCATTTAACTTACATATTTTCCTAGTTGGAGATGTAATTTTACAGAGAAAGCCACAATTACATAGCACATATTTTAGCTTATTTATGAATTTTCTATTATATCTTTAATTTTTACAAAGCAGAATGTATGTGTTGAAAGATTAAACATTTTTAGCCATCTGATATCTTTCTCATGCAAGGCACTGTATAAACAAACAAGAAAGCAGTCTGGTTTAAAATAGGTCCAGGAATATAATTTAAAACAAAAGAAAAAACCCAGAGGCAAACTCCCCTAAAAGATGATTATATGAAGCCTGCAAATTTTAGTAAAGGAATGAGGCTCTAATATTAGGCACCTTAGCTAGAATTAGTACTGTCCAAAAGGTTAAGATTATTGGATTCTCTTTCATATAGTTCTTGTGTGACCTACTTTTCTCCTATCCAGAGATTTTTCAAATCAGATAAATTGATCTGAATGTCTGTATAATTCACTTTTCATGTATATCTTTATTCATTATTAATATGACAGTAATCTTGTGTGTATTAAAACACATAAAAATTATATTTAATATGAATTCAAATTTAGGTTCAAATGACTTGCCTTGAGTCATAAAATTAATCAGTAGTCAAACTATCATGAGATCTGGAGTTCCTCTAAGTCCTGCTTTTCATCATGCTCCACTATCTAACAATGTCATCAGATGATGAAGATGAATTTAGACAGTCAGTTAGCAACCTATGTTGACATATCAAGAACTGTGGAATTCTAAAAAGAAATGAAAGATTGAATGACTGTCCCTGAGGAATTTACAATCTAATGGGATTGACACCATGGGAATAATTATACTTTACCACTAATAAAAATGTGTATAACCAAAATCATTTAAACAAATATATAGCCATATATTATAGATCAAAACAGTATCCTCAACAAAAACTGGGTGCATTTAATTCAATGTGTAAGTATCTGAGTACCTACTAGATGCAGCATACTAAAATACTTTTTCCTTAATGAGTTTATAATCTAATTATATGACCTAGTTTAGATTAATTGACCCACCCTAGCTTACAAAAAAAGTGGCTAATAATGTAGCATATTTTATTTCTAAATTAGATTTTCAAAGATAAAAACATAGCACAATAACCTAACATTAAATTACAAATATTAAGCCAATTACCATTATCAATAAGTGGTAGGTTTGATATTTTTCCACTCTTGAAAAAGAAAAAGAATTTGGTATGTTATCTGGTAAACTACAGCAAGGCAGTTTTTTTGTTTTTTTGTGTTTTTTTTGCTGCCCTTATCTATCAGAATTCAGTCGCATGGAACACTCAATAACTATTTGTTGAACTGAGAAACATTTGCCCTCTTTCCCCACAAAGTCTCATAATTTTTTATTTTTGTGTAGCTGCTGCTGTCTTGCCTCTATTTCCCAATCTCTTCTTCCATCTCCCCTTCACAGCTCTTCTCTACATGCCCTGGCTTTGAGCAGTCTCATCCATTGTCACCGTTGCAGTTGACTCCTAAACCAACGTCTGTAAACTTGACCTTTATGACTCCAGCCTTTCTAACTAAACTCTAAACATTTCTTTCTCGCTATTGGTATTCCACCTTAAACTCAGCCACTGAAATCAACTCACCATCTTGCTATTTAAAAATTAGCATCATCTTCCAACACTCTATTTCTAGCATATAAAAAGGATTGGCTGAGCGCGGTGGCTCACACCTATAATCCCAACGCTTTGGGAGGCTGAGGCGGGCGGATCACGAGTTCAGGAGATCGAGACCATCCTGGCTAACGCGGTGAAACCCCGTCTCTACTAAAAATACAAAAAAATTAGGCACACGTGGTGGCGGGCGCCTGTAGTCCCAGCTACTCGGGAGGCTGAGACAGGAGAATGGTGTGAACCCGGGAGGTGGAGCTTGCAGTGAGCTGAGATCCGGCCACTGCACTCCAGCCTGGGCGACAGAGCGAGACTCGGTCTCAAAAAAAAAAAAAAAAAGTTGACATGTACAGTTATGCAGGTTGTGCTCTGAACAAAAGCACTTGGCTGAGGGGTGAATGGGGTCTAAAACTACACTCTATTCACAGGCAATACACTTGGACACAGGGCTGTGTCAGCCTTAGGGAAATCTTTTTAGCACTTCCTCCACCCAAAGAGGATACCTTTGTCTAAGGCACATAAAGGTGGCGTATGTATTATTAGTATCACCACCATTTTCTCCAACTCACCTATTTCAGAAACTCAGAATCTCCATTCTTTCTCCCCTCTTTTAGGCCCCCATAATATGACTACATTCACCACTTTCTTTTTCATCCACACTGCCAAGGAGATCAGAGCAGTGCAATGCTTCATCCCTGCACTGTTTAAATGACCTCTTTGTTTAACTCTTCCTCTGCTCCTGTCTTTCCTTCACCCTCCAGTAGATTACCCTTCCTTAAAGCACAGTTTTGTCTTGTCATTTACCTGCTCAGAACCTTCATGGTTCTGAGCGCTACTAGCTGTGTTACCAGAAACAAACTTCTCAGACTACCATTGTTCAACCAGCCAGGGTCTAAAATATCTATGATGCCTTCACAATGTCCTGTACTTTGTGAGCACTCGTTGAATCATTAAATTTAAGATCGCCCACCATACCTTTCCAATGCCCACTTCCACCTAAGTCCAACTAGTCCTCCTCATGTAACCTAGGTAATATTGTGAGTTGCTGATATTTACAGAACTCATTCCTAACTATCCTATCTTCATAACCTCGGTGTTGCTGGTTCATTCACATGGGGCATTAGCTGGCCACACCCAACCCTCCAAAGCCTATTCCTGGAACTCCTCTCTGTGGAGTTTGCTTGTCTTTTGCCTATACTTGTCCTTTCTTTTAGACTGAATGCTGCATTTATTATGGCTTACTTGTGTTCTTTTCTTCTTTTAACATCAACCTAGGCTTGTTTCTCTCACTAGATGTTAAGCTTCTTGAGGTTAGCACATCTTTCTTGTTTATATTTGCCTCCTCATAAGCCCTAGATTCAATGAAGAATGTGCAGATAATAAATATTTGTTGAATTGGAAACCATCGCCCAGTTGTACATATGCCCCAAAGACAGATTGACTGTTAGCCATTTGACTTTTCAGGTAAAAGGTACCATTGCATAATATGGAAAAGAAAAAATGTCATCTCGAAGGTTGTTGTTTTTAAATGTTTGTCCTGACAGCAACTAGACCATAAGAAGAACCAATTTTGATATTATTCGGTTTAATATATGAATGTACGATTGCAATAACTCACTCTGCATTGTGTTTTGGTAGAGAGACACTGAATTCCAGGAGCATGAAAAGATTCTATCTCCAGATTTTCTTTCAGCTGAACAAATCACTGATTTGTTAACGGAGGACATCGATGGAGTTCAAGAGTAAGCACTTCACTATTACAATCATATGTAGAACAGTTCGAGTTTTGCATCTGTAAACCATTGTGATTACGTATTTAAGATTTCTTCAAAATATTTGTTATGATATTATGCGCTGAAATATATCTGGACTCTGAAACACAAAAATTCTCAAATAACTGACTTTTTGCACTACTCAACAGTCTCCTTTATAAAGAAAATGTATTGCAAACCAGCTTACTAATACTTACTAATACCAAGAGCAGAGGTTTGTTGATAAAAGCAAGCTCTAGCATATGCCATCTTGTTTTCTCTTTCATTCATAAAACTGTCAGTATGCACATTAACTTAAAGGATGTTCTCCCTCGTTGTAAGAAAAGTAAGTTGTGTTTTCTGTAATGATAATGGCCAATACACTTTATTTTTTGGAAATCTTGAGTATTTGCCATCCACCTGTGATTTTCATCAGAAGTAATGCTATACTAAGTACTCTGATTGAGTACATGTTACTTAAAAATGTGAATACGATGGAATTTATAGTCATTAATTCCAATATATGTACATCTCACTCTTTAGGCCATTTATTTCTATAGTAGATCATCTATTTAGAACTTTTGTCAGATCTATCCAACAACATAATATCCTAAAAGGTATTTTTAGTAATCACCCATTTAAAAAATGATCCTAATTTAGAATGGAAGCCTAATTGGCCATCATGTGTGGAGAGTGGGGATGATGTCATGCACTAGCATCCTGGTATCAAGTCTCTGCAGGCCAGTCCTTGGGACACAAGCAGGGTGTCGTGGACTATAACGGACAAATAGAAAATGGCTCTGTCAGTGGTTATCACTGACAAATCTTACAAATGTTATAGCATAAAGATGACTTGCTACTGAGAAGGGAATATGACAAATGTCCTGGCTGGAAGAAAAATCCGAGAAGGGAAGGTTTATCAAGAACGGGTGAATAATACTGACAGGGCTTTTCCCGAACTCTCAGCTCCAGCGCTGGCAACCTCTGCTGGAAATTGATGATCTGTGATCAGCCATACCGCTTACTATCTGCATCTCTACAAGCATGAGTGAATTTAAAATTTCACAGATTTTTAAGCAAGTATCTTCTGATGATTTTTACCATTTTTATAGAAATTAAGATTTGTTAGGAATTCTGATTCTTAATGTAAGAATTGATCCATGATACCACTGATCATGTCTTTACGTAAAATGTTGTATTACTTTTCCAGGTAACCCCAAATGTTATTGATCATTGCAATGCAAAACAATAGGTATTTGATACTAGGCAAAATAGCACAATGCAAATAGCACACATTTTATACAGTTCGTAATGTATTTATATTAAATGTCAAGTAAAAGATATTATATTAAATACAATTAATAGTAAATAAAAGATATTGCAAATAAGTGCTTTTTAGAATTATTTCTTCCCACCTTGTAAATTTTGCTATGTATCATACTTTGTGTGATGATTTTTTTTAAATTATAGGCTCTCTTTGTTGTTGAAAATCTAAATTCTGAACATATTTTTAATCTTTAGGGGGTAAGGCCTAGGATACAGTAAATGATACAGAAGGTGTTGCAGAAGTTAGCGGTATAACAACAGCCAGGTTCAATAGCAGGTTGACCTTTTTAGACTGTCTCATTAATGTAGAAATCACCTGAAGTGACCTCAAATTTTAAGACATCATCTTTGGATAAATAACATCAGTATTATGTTAGGAGCCATTTCTTTGTAAAACAATTTTCTTGAGATTTTTTACATGATTTTTATAATAGTAATCCTGAAATATTTGCAATCTGTCACTCACTTTCAATTTAAAATAGCATTATTATAAATGGGGGTTATATGCTTTACAAAATGACAGAAATATAGTTAAAATATCCTATCACCAAGTGACAGAAGTATGTGAAAATCATAGAGTCTACAAAGTTATAAGCCTATTTAAATAAGTTAGAAGAAATCAGCACATTTCCCTACCTCTTAAAATTAAAAATTGCTCTCCATGAAAGCAGCCAACCAAATGAAACATTAAAGTATCATTAAAACATATTTCTGAAATCCACTGTAAACAGTTAAATGTCTGGGTACATCTCTCATGATCCCTTAGCTGCTATCCATCATAAATATTTTAATGTAACCTTGACTTTATTTATAGATCCATCTCAATCTTTTTAAAAAAGAATAAGGACTAAAATGAAAGTAACTATATAAACACAAGAATAACACTGAGACATCTTTAATAACCTTTCGGTAACTGGGCCTCCATGAGCTATTTAGCTCTTGCCTTGAGGCTTATTCCTGCATGTCATATTTAAGAATTAAAATGCACCCCATTGTCCAGAACATGCAAGAATAATGTAATATTTTTACCCAAATTCTCGGTGAGACAAAATAGATAGGTATATCACCCATCATCACTATACCAAACTTCCTAAAACACAGTGAATCATCTTTCTCTTTCCCTACATTCTCTCATGTTACAGCTGTAGCCATCTCTCCCCTCTCCCCTGTTCCAGCTCCCCTTATTCCCAGAGAAAAAGTTTACGTATTTGCCAGTAAAATACTGGAAACTGTGCATTCAAACCGTAGCAGTATCTTGCTCCAAATGTCTCCCTACATAATCTTTGGAGTGAAATGACTGAGCAAAGAATGGAAATGATAAATCCTTAGCCCTGTGGTTCAAGTTAAAAGGGAAGAGACAAATGGTATTAGGGAAAGTGGTGGAGAGAGTGTCGGGGACAGCAAAAGTGAAGAAGGTCAAAGAGATTTCACCAAAATATTCTTTGGCAAGTAGTTACTGTCATTCAAACACTGCTAAACATTGAAAAGTAAAAATGAAAAGCAAAGAACATATGCAAATATTCAGAGCAAATACTTAATTAAAAATACATAGTGTGCAGATGGCAGATGATGAGTACACTTAGAAGGAAAACTAACTGCTAGAAACAGAAGAAAATGTTAGGTTGAAGCTAATAATTAAAAAGGGCATCAGTTTCACAAAACAAGAGACCAAAAACTAAAAAACATGGTAAAATATATAGAGAAGTAGCTTTTAGAACTAAGGCAAGAAACTAAGGCTAAGAGTAAAACCAATGTAGAACTTACCTTGCTGAAAATCAAGTCAGTAACATGAAAGACAAATTTAAGAAAACTTACATAAAGTGTAGATTAAAGCAATTATTTGAAGAAGTTAGAATATACATTCAATATAGTCAATCAGAAAAAAAAATCTACACTTCATAAAAGCTTTGATTTTAATATTTTAGTAGAATAAAACTTCATGTATTGCCTTTTTGTGGGATAAATTTAAAGCAAGTCACCTAAAGAGGAAAATAACAGGCCTCAGACTTTTCCCTAGCAAGGTTAGTCTGCAAAAAACAGTGGTGCAACAAGTAACCAAAATTTAGGAAGTCAAAAGAGTATGATTGCAAAATAAAATACTAATTTTGTCTGATGTTTAGTTATAGGGGCAACAAGACATTGCAATATTTAGAACAACTCAGAAAATACAGTATTCCTGTGGTCTTATTAAAAAATTTACTTCATAACCCAGCTGAAAGATAAATTGTGAATTTTAAACAACAAAACTGCCAATGAGAAATTGTGATATAAGAAGCCTGGTAGTAAGTACGGGTCATTTAAAATTAAAATAAAATCCAATATGATAATAATAGACTGAAATAGTTATTCTAGAACTTGTCAACAAAAATAGTCAAGCACATGAGAAAAAAAGTAATTGAATTTCCTTTTCTCACCAAAATAAAACCGAATTGAAGCAGATGACCCCTATTTACAGTAATGCTATTTTAAATTGAAAGTGAGTGATTGCAAATACTTCAGGATTAGTGTTACAAAAATCATAAAATCACAAGAAAATTGCTTTAAGAAATGGCTCATAATAAAATGCTTTTAAAAACTTGTATCATAAATCTAAAGGGTTAATATCCCTAAGTATGCAAAAAACTTTTATAAACTTATAAGAAAAAGTAACCAATAGAGGACATTAAAAAGAAATCCAATCTAGTAAATAAGCAAAGAAATACATAAGATTGTAATCTTTGGCCAGGCGTGGTGGCTTACGCCTGTAATCCCAGCACTTTGGGAGGCCTAGGCAGGCAGATCACAAGGTCAGGAGATCAAGACCATCCTGGCTAACATGGTGAAACCCCGTCTCTACTAAAGATACAAAAAAAATTAGCTGGGCATGGTGGCAGGTGCCTGTAGTCCCAGCTACTCAGGAGGCTGAAGCTAAAGAATGGCGTGAACCCGGGAGGCAGAGCTTGCAGTGAGCCGAGATCGCGCCACTGCACTCTGGCCTGGGTGACAGAGTGAGATTCTGTCTCCAAAAAAAAGAAAAAAGTAATCTTTTCTATTAGATTAGATTAGTAAATTATGGACAAAATCCAAACTAGATTGGAGTATAGAGAAGTGGACTTTTTCTGTGTGGTCTTGATGAAAGACCTATTTGGCACTGCCTTTCTGGAGGGAGGGTTAGCAGCATATCTCACCATGGCCAATATAATCCAGCAGTCCCAATTTTAGGAGTTTATTGCAAAAGATAATTGGAGTTTTGGAAAGATCTTAATTGATCATTTCTCTTTACTTTGGATTCTTAACCAATGGAGGACATCAAAGCCAATTTGGGAATACATACCTCTGATCTATTATTAACTGTATTTAGACCTCTCTCCTACTGATAAGACTTAAGAATGCATGAAGGCTTCCTACTTCTCCTTCCTTACTGAATACTAATCCTTTTATGTTCATTACAATTTTTTTCCCCGTCTGCAGCTTGTCTTTTCAATGTAGTTAGATTGTCTCTGGTTCTCCAGAAGTGTTTCATTTGTTTAACAAGGACCAACTTATTAGTCTTTTTCTTTACGGTTTGTATTTTGTGGTGTCACTTTTAAGAAATTTTGGCCTATCCAAATGTCAGTAATATATTTTTTTATTAAAAGTTTGTAATTTTTGCTATTGCCATTTAAATCTTTAACCCACCTGGATTTTATTTTAATGTATTGTATGGGATGGTATTTTATTTTATTTTCCATTTGGATAACCAATTCTCTCAGCACCATTTTTGAAGAATTTATACTTCCTCTACTGATTTGAAATAATACCTCTGCCATATACCAGGCTCCCACATGTATTGAGTCTGTTTCTGGACTTTCTACATATTCCACTGGCCTACTTACTTATCTCATAACAATACCACAAGTTTTCACTATTGTGGAAGTTTTCATACTGACTTTCACTTAAGAGTAAATGATACTGTACATTAAACATTGAGAAATAAACCTTGCCAAGTAATGTCCAGTGCAAATTAAAGTTCCCTGGCTAATAGACTAAAACCCTGCCACCACCATCATCAGGATGTCTGTATCTGCCATTTGAATCAAATGCCTGAAAAAATGTATCAAAGTGCATAGTGACATGCAATATAAAAAACTGAACTTATTGACCTAAAAATTAAAAATATACAATGTTCACATATATACATATATGTACATATGTATGACATAACAGGAAATTCAGAGATAGATTAACTTCAAAGTTAATTGAGTCAAGGTCTAAATAGTATCATCGAGAAATGAGGCTTAATCTTAGAACCCATTTTTCTTAGGGTTACAAGATAACTGGCAGTAGCAACTAAAGCCACTTATTTGCTCTTTTTTATTTTTATTCAACAGGAAAAAAAGAAACTTCATCCTCTGTTATGAATTATTTAGAATAATTTAGGAGCGTGCCCATCATAGAACAATAATTATTATTGAGATATGCCATATACCAAATGGCATTAAGGCAAGGGGTGAAATTACCGTGATTAGCTTAGAATAATCAGAACTCGCTTTTGGGTTTGAGGTCTACCCTGATACCACTGTAGATGAAATGGATGTTGAAGAAATAGACCCATATCAACATCAGCTTTATTTGTTCCCAAACTTGTTTAATCTTGCTGTATTTATTAATCTGATTATATCATTTATTTTGATGTTAAGAATAATAAGGACTTCCATTTTTGAAAACGGCAGTAAAAAGTTGTCACACACGTATTACCCCTCTCAAAATCACATAAAAACAACAAGGAAATACCACCTTCATCTTTGTCAAAATCAAGAGAATGCTAATGGTCCAAACCACAAAATATAAAGATGATGGCTACTGTCATTATAGATCAACCAGAAGTGCAGGAGAAAATATAAGGAAGGATGCTCATAGTCACAGAGCTTAGAATGAGCTAACATCTATATATCTATATCTATATCTATCTATATCTATATCTATATCTATATCTATATCTATATCTATCTACCTATCTATCTGCTAATCTCCCAGGAGGAGAAACCCTAAAGTACCATTCCAGGAATGCTTATCTGCAATAGCAGGACCAGGGTGTGCAGGCTTGGAGCAGATTCTTTCTGTAGCACAGGAAATTGACTGTTTATATGATAATCAAGAGAGCCTATCTGTTCTTTTCTTTCTTTTTCCTTACCAATTAAAAAAAAAAAAACAAGTGCTAGAATAATTGACACAAAGTTACTTCATACAGAAAATGCCTACTAGTTTGTAACTTGGCCAGGTCTCCACCTCCAGTGTACTTCCCAAAAGTAGGTATTCAAGGACAAAAACTCACTTCATCCAAAGATAAGGTGTAAACAAAGAATATGCATTCCAGGACACTGCAAGAAAAAATAGAAGAGGAACAGGAAAGAGAAATAGCAAATCAAACACACCAGAAAGATACAACCATGAGCAGACAAAAAAGATAATCAACTATTTTATCATGAATTTTAAAACATATGAAGCAATTACAAAAAGCATACAACAGAGATATAAAAGCTCAAGGAAGAGATAAAGAAATAAAAGATTATAAAACTTGTTTTTAAGAAAGAGTAGAAAAGGAAAGATCTTGCAGAATTTGGGGGAAATTTAGAGCCACCCACAGAAGAAGTAACACTGCTGAAAACACACTAAGACACATAGAAGACGGTAATGAGAAAAGTATCCAAAATGAAAACAAAATAGACTTGAAAAATTTTTAAGGTTGAGGAGAAAATTATAACTCTAGAAAAAAATGACTAAAATATACATAATTGGAATTTTTTTAAAATATAGCAGAATGAACTGGGTGCAGTGGTTTACGCCTGTAATCCCAGCACTTTGAAAGGCTAAGGTGGGCAGATCACTTGAGATCATGAGTTCGAGACCAGCCTTGCCAACATGGTGAAACCCCCTCTCTACTAAAAATACAAAAAAATTAGTCGGGCGCAGTGGTGGGCACCTGTAATTCCAGTTACTCTGGAGGCGGAGGCAGGAGAATCGCTTGGACTGGAGAGGCAGCAGTTGCAGTGAGCCAAGATCACACAACTGCACTCAGCCTGGCCGATGGAGCAAGGCCCTGCCTTAAAAAAAAAAAAAAAAAAAAAAAAAAAAAAAAAAAGTGTGTATATATATATATATGTGTGTGTGTATATATATATGTATATATATCATAATATTTAACAATTTAGTTCCAGAACATTTTCAGAAATAAAAGAAACTTAATTTTATAAATGCAAAAAGACATTGAATTTCAGAGAAAAAAATACTAGTAAAATTGCTATACATACACAAGGAAGAAAGAAAGGGAAGGGGGAAGACTGAGGAGAACCAGAAAATAAAGAGGAAGAGGAGGCAGGAGACCAAAAATAGAGTTTGCTCCCCCCTCCTCGTTCTGTCTCTCTCTATTTCTTTTTTGAATGTCATTTTGGTTTTATGAAGTTTGATGTAACTGAATATTTTCAGATTATGGGCATTATAGAATTTTCATTAAAGAAAAAGACCTGTTTTCAAAACTTAGGAAAAGAAATGGTTCTATATCTAATCTGACTTAATGTGTGGATTTTTCTTTTCTTTTACAGAAAACTGGGAACATTTTTGAATTTCAAAAACCTTGAAACTTGTTTAAAGGATGCTATTCTACTAGATTATTATGTATCTGGATTTTTGTGGGCTAGAGGAATGGATTTTTCTATTATTCAGTATTCAAAATTTATGACTTTACTAGCTATGTTACTTCAAAATCTTAAAAGTAAGTACATTATTTTTCTTTTTTTAAGTAAAACAAATTCAGTTTACCATCTAAATTGAGGTTCTTAAGCAAAAGTTACAGATTTTATTGTAATTTCTTTAATGAAAAATAAGGGTTTTTCCTGAGTATAGCAAATATATAGTTCATATCTCCATTGAGTTATAAAACTTCAAGTAATACTTAACAAAGGTTACAGTTTTCTTAATAGTCAATTTGCCAAAGATATGTTAATTTCATTTTAAAGTTGTATCAGTGTCATTCACCCTCTAAATATCTGAGGACTCTGTGATATTCTTGTAACCTTTCCGTAAATTTAAAACTACACTGAAATTAAAAGTTTATCAGTAATGATTAGCCATCTCTAGAATAGAATACTAGGAAGCTATAGAAAGGAAAAAATGAAGAAGCTTTCTGTGTACTATATGGGAAGCAATATATAGTTATTAAGTAAAGCAAGGTGCAGAACTACATGCTTTCATTTATAAAAGAGGCAAAAACAAGAATCTATCCATATTTTTATTTGTGTGTACACAAAGAAATGCTGGAAGATACAGAAAAAAACTAATAATAGATATTCCCTGGGGTGAATGGTAGTAAGAACCGGGCATGTGGGCAACAGATATTGGAGGAAGTCTTTTCATAAGATTTCTTCGTTTGTATTTTTGAAATATGAATACATCACTTATGCAAAAATTAAATTTTAAAAGAGAATATGTAACATGGACAGTCCTAAGTTTTGGCAACTTCTGAGCTGAGTATTCATACACCAGAAATAGAATAAAGGAAAGTAAAAATTTTCATGGACCTCACATCCCAAATTTGAGAACATATTTTTTTTTTTTAATTTATTTATTATTATTATACTTTAAGTTGTAGGGTACATGTGCATAACGTGCAGATTTGTTACATATGTATACTTGTGCCATGTTGGTGTGCTGCACCCATCAACTCGTCATTTACATCAGGTATAACTCCCAATGCAATCCCTCCCCCCTCCCCCCGAGAACATATTTCTTTTTTAACCTTTTCCCGTAACTTATAACTGACTCAATAACATTTTTTTCTAGATGAAACTTTATATTGTTGATATTACTGCAAAAATGAATTTCTAAAACCTGAGCAGGATCCCTCCAGCTCCTCATAAACCATGAGAAAGAAAGTACATATGTAGAACCTAACCAGAAAAAAAGCAAGGAATCTAGTTTTACCTTCTGGCAGGAAAAAAAAAAAAAAAAAAAAAAAAAAAAAAAAAAAAACCTCCACACTTTTAAACTGAACAAAGTTATAGTCATCATTAGGAAAGAATGTAATTTTAGCCAAATGTGCCAAGGAAAAAGGTAAAGTATGTTTACACTTCAACTAGGTAGCAGTAGAGTCCTGAGCACATAGCCACCACTCCCATTCAGCAACGTCATAATAGAAAAAGCCCAAAAGCGCACACTCTGGGCCTCTGGCAGGGGTGTACTCTGTCCAGTGTGGGAATTCCATTTCATGCTAGCTCAGTCTCTGATCGATCCTTGCCTCAAACTTGGCTGCATATCTACCAGGCATTCTACAGTCAACCCATCTGGAATCAAATTAGATGAAGCTAAAAAATATGGGACACCGAATTTGGAGACTCGTCTTAACAGTATATATTGTGAGGTCTGGTTTTTCTAGGACCTGACTGAACATAAGCTGTAGAGCAAGTTTATCCAACCCACGGCGCGCAAGCTGCATGTGGCCCAGGACGGCTTTGAGTGCGGCCCAACACACGTTCGTAAAGTGTCTTAAAACTTTATTACGGGATTTCCCTTGTGATTTTTTTTATGCTCATCAGCTATTGTTAGTGCTAATGCATTTTATGTGTGGCCCAGGGCGATTCTTCTTCTTCCAGTGTGGCCCAGGGAACCTAAAAGATTCGACGTTCCCACTGTAAAGTATTGGATAGACTGGATATTGGGCCTCCAGCCAGGTCCATAGGCCTAGATGGACTCCCCTCTGTATGATGTGAATGTTTGCAAGTAACTGTAGAATATTTTTTAGTTCTTATGATGCTAAATTGGTTTTCCCCTCAATAGGAACGGCAAATTCAGGTAACATTTATGTAGATTAACTTGTGCCAGTCACAGTGTGGATTGCTTTAAAAATATTGTCTTATTTAATTCACATGCCACCTTATGAGAGAAATTGGTAAGAGTCAGAGGGGTTCAGTGACTCCTTAAGGTCACACAGGGTCTACACTAGCAAGTGAGGGCCCATCCTCTTAAATACTACATCAAATGTGCTGGCTTCGGGCTAAATCTAGAAAGCACTATACACATGTAATAGTACCAGGAGTTCCATATGAACTTTTTTTTGTTGAGACAGAATCTAGCTCTGTCGCCTGGCCGGGCTGGAGTGCAGTGGCATGATCTTTGCTCGCTGCAACCTCTGCCTCCTGGGTTCAAGCAATTCTCCTGCCTCAGCCTCCCAAGTAGCTGGGATTACAGGCACCCGCTACCACGCCCAGCTAATTTTTGTATTTTTAGTAGAGACGGGGTTTCACCATGTTGGCCTGGCTGGTCTCGAACTGAGCTCAGGTGATCTGCCCACTTTGGCCTCCCAAAGTGCTAGGATTACAGGCGTTAGCCACTGTGCCCGGCCATGAATTTCTTATTTAATCCCCACAACGGCACTATACTTTTGAAAACAGGTATTGCAGTATTCTCATTTTACATAGAAAGGAAATGAGGCCAGATGTAGTGGCTCATGCCTGTAATCCCAGCACTTTAGGAGGCCAAGGCAAGAGAAGCATTTGAGGCCAGGAGTCCAAGACCAGCCTGAGCAACATGGAGAAACCCCATATCTAAAAAAAGACTGAAAAATTAACCGGGTATGGTGACCCACATCTGTGGTCTCAGCTACTTGGGATGCTGAAGTGGGAGAATCGCTTGAGCTCAGGAGGCTGAGGCTGCAGTGACCCATGATTGCATCATTGCATTCCAGTCTGGGCAACACAGCAAGACCCTGTCTCCCAAAATAAATAAATAAATAAAAAGAGACTCAGGTCACCTAACTACTAACAGTAAAGGTCAGTTATGAGGTATCATCCTACATTTTCCAATTAATTTTAAGTCTGGTATGTTCTTTCATTACTCTAAATTTTCAAGAATACATTTTGTTTCTAGAAGCTTTTGCTATTTGAGTGGTTTAATCTTTTATATTTTAATCACATCACTAAATGTGATTTTTAAAAGAGCAAATATTTCAGTTCGATAAATGAAATTATAACTTCCCTAATTTTTAAAGCAATTATCTACAGAAAGACATTAGACATAGAAAAACAGTTTTAAAGATTCAACTATTTTCAGAAGGAAATAGTCATATAAATGTATTTTTGTTTGATAAGTATAATTTCATCTAGAATTATAATCAATTATCTAAGAATTTCTCTTTTTCTGCATCTCTAATTAATATCATTTTATTAATAAAATGATTCAGATTTTCCATTTATTTATGAATTGCTTTTATCCAACAGATTTTTCATTTCTGAAGCTACTTCCACTATTATCAAAAGAAGTTTATCATGGAGAGAGAAATGTACAATAATAATTGAATTCCACTTAGAATGATATAGGAAAACCTAGTTATCCAGAAATAATTCACTGTATCTGACATACATAAAAGATGATCTGGAGGGAGGCAATGGGAAATGAACCAATTGTAATTCATTAAACCAGATTTTAATTGTTGTATATAGTTTTTATGCTTCTTTCTAATTCCTGTAAGTAGAAAAGAAGCTATACTAAACAAATTACAAGTTTGTGTTTATAGTGTCTTCCTAATATTTTAAATTACTTTCCTTTCACCTTCTTAGTAATTTTGGTATTTAGGGTAGAGCACTTACACCCCAGTGGGAAAGAGCAGCTGTTTAATCCAGAAATACCTGGTCCAGCAATCAGCCTATGTTCTCGTAACTTCTTTTAATCTCCACCCCCTCCCTTCCAAATCAACTCCATTACAACAAGTGTAATGTTGACTGATGACTTCAGAGAGAGAGACAGGGATTTGGTTGGTGGGGTCCACACTGAGCAGCACAATTCCCGCAGATCCCACATTCAGGCTCCCCGCTGACATTCACCTCCCCCAGGCGGCCAGTCCAGCCTGGCTTTAGTGTCTTTCTACTCTCCACCTCCAGCATCCTCGGTTTTATGTCCACATACCCATCGCTTTTCCGCAAACATAGGACAATCTGGCCAGTCCACTTACCTGACTCCATCTTCCCGGGGAAGGGTGGATAGTGTGTGTGTGGGTTGTAAATAATATTTTATCTGTCACAAGTAACACTGAGCATAACGGAACCAAATGAGAAAAGAAAATGGAAGTTTATGTTTTTATTACAGACACTTTAAAAGTTAAGTCTAAGGTGTTCTTTTTCAACTGGACAAATGCCACACAAGACAGTTTCGGGTGTGTGTTTGCGCTGGTGTGTAGCTGTGAGAGAATAGACGAGAATCACTGAGCTGTTTACTTCTGGTGGTGGTGGCCAGGTTGTGTCACTCTGTGCATTTTCATCCGGCTCTCACCAGCACCACAGGGCAGACATTTGAGAAACAGCTTACATGAGTTATAAGTCTGTGGCTGTGGAAAAGAAAAAAAAAAAAAACTTGATGTTTTACATAAAAATCCATATTTCTGACTTCCATTGAAAATCTTCAGACCCAGATTTACACATGGAAACAATTGGCTAAAGCCCGGTGTTGATTGACTCCATTCATTTACATTTTCAGCTCTAAGTTCAGTTCTGCTGTCTAGTAACTGAACCTCCCATCTAAGTCTTCCATTCCTCACCAGCTGTCAAACATCTTTTTTTGTAGTTTTCATGCTTTTATTCTAAGATTGTAGAAAAAAGAAAAAACAAACCCTTTTCATTTTAAAGATTTTAAAGTACAATTTGAACTTTTTTCTTTTTTTTTATCCTAAAATAGAATCATAAATTCTACAGACAATTGTGTAGCATTATAGTAATTCACAAATGTTGGGGCGGGGTCAGTTGCTATTCCTGAGACAGAGTCTCACTCTGTCACCCATGCTGGAGTGCTGTGGCACCATCCCAGTTCACTGCAACCTCTGCCGCCCAGGCTCAAGCCATCCTTCCACCTCAGCCCCCCAAGTAGCTGGGACCACAGGCATGTGCCACCGTGCCTGGCTAATTTTTGGAATTTTTGAAGAGACAGGATTTCGCCATGTTGCCCCGGCTGGACTGTAACTCATGGGCTCAAGTGATCCACCTACCCTGGCCTCCCAAAGTGCTGGGATTACAGACTTGAGCCACCGTGTCCAGCCAGCTGCTATTCTTCTGCATAAAATGTATTAATGTATTAAGAAGAAACAAGAGTTTTACCATTTATCCTCACAAATACTTAACAAAGTAAATTTTGGCACATTAAAAACATCTTAGATTATCTTATTCTGAAAACATCCATCAAAATAATACTTAAGATCTCTCTGGATTTTATTTCAGCACTACATATGTCCTTAGAGGACAGCATAAAATGGCTTGGAGAAGTTATGGCTGAAATAGGACCAACACATTCACAAAAAAGTGAGGACTGGAATATCTTTGATGTAAAACAAGCCAATGCTATCATTGATTACTTAAAAATCAGGTATGGATTATTTTCAGTAACATTTATTTTTCATTTCAAATCTTCTGGAAAATGTCTGTTAAGTAAAAAGTAATTCAGTTTTTGGCAAATTCAGATATTTACAGAATTTATGCTGTAATTAGCCCAACCAATAATTAGGTAATTAAATCTTCTTTAAATTAGATGTTCAAATCTTTCATCTATAAACTAAAAGTCAGAACAGTGAATAGTTTGGCTAACTTTGCATTCCCAGAAAAAAAGGTTTGCGTTTGATAAATATAATTTCATCTAGAATTAAAATAAATTAAGATTTCCGTTTTCTTTGCATCTCTAATTAATATTTATTAATAGGATGATTCAGATTAATCAGATGCAATTACAATAGACTCTATATTTTAGGTAGTTGATCTTTCCAACTACCTGATTCTACATTTTGAAGAGCAACATTCATTGCTATTTAAATATTTATTTTGAATGCTTTGTATTAGAAATTGAAGAGATTTATGAATATACTTCCTCAAATTTATTACATCCCCTGAAATATCTTGTAATATTGACCAATTAAACTCATTAAGTCTTTCTTACTGCTTAGAAAATGATGGAAGGAAAAGTATTTTTATTACAGTGATTCTTCATTGGTGAACTAAGAAATTTGTCTTTTTATATAATCTGTCACAAGGTCTCCAGTAGAGTCATGCATCTCTCTAAAGGGACATTTTTAGAGTTTGCAAATATTCCAACAAGAGTAGGTTAAAATCTTTTGTCAAGCTGAAAGCTTCTGCATAATATTTTTGTTTCTCTTATACTATATACTCCAGTGTTTTTCAACTTTAAAATTTAAAATTCTAAAATAAGAGTGCTGACTGATATCCTAGACATGCTCATGATTTGCTTGGCAAGGATTCTAGCTGAAATCGAGAAAGCTTTTTAAATACTAGCGTGTTTAATATGATAAAGTTTATATATTGGTTTCTGGCATGAATTAATAATGTCATATGATATAATACGGTTTTTACGTAATAGCATTTGATATAATGTGGTTTCTTAATATTAAAACATAGCTCCTAAGGGGTATCTCTCAGTAAAAGCCGAAGTAGTTTTCATATCAATTAAAGTAAGGCAAGGTCCTTGTGTTGGGGGAGATGATGGCAATCCAGAATTGGAGGAGAGCCTATTCCTGAAGGTCTTTCTACCCGTCAGGGTTTGGGAATCACTGGGCAAGAGGAATTCTACTTTGCACATTGTGTTAGCATCCTTCTTTTCCTTCTCTATTTGAACAATCCCAGTTTCTCTTGCAGAACACATTTTTAAAACTGAGCTAGCCCAGGAAGTTTCTAATGGGCACAGGGACTGATAGTTAACCAGGGCCACAAAACCCATGCCATAATGACCCCTTCTAGAAGGTAAAGGATGGCAGCTCTTTTCCCCTTCATCTTGTCTCTCTGGGCAAATGTTCATTGACATATTTCTTGACATTGTCCTTCAGAAAACAATTAAGTTAAGAGAGGATGTCACCTTTAGATCCTAACCAGGGTAATTTCGCATATTATAAATCCCTAATATTATTACTTCACTAAAAATAAAACGAAAAGTAGTATTTAAGAAATTAGTCAAAGTAAATCACAACAATTGTTGATGCTGTTAAGTCTTCATATTGTTATTTCAAAGAAGTTATGCAATTTAAATATCCCTATTACAGAACTACAAAATATCAGTTAGTAGGATGTCTGGAATTGATTCTGAAGTTGTGTAAAAGAAAATATGCTTTTCTACAACACCTGTTGAGAATCCCTCAAAAGTCCACAAATGAGAGTTTAGGGGGGACTGGGAGGAGGGGCAGCATCAAGAAGAATAACTAATAGATGCTGGGCTTAATACCTAAGTGATAGGTTGATCTCTGCAGCAAACCACCATGGCACCCATTTAAACCTACACATCCTGCAAATGTACCCTCAAAGTGAAAAGTTGAAGGAAAAAAACAGTTTAATAACAACGAAATCATATAATATTTTTCATTTTGATTACTACAAAGCAATGTTATAAATATGAAGGCAACCCAGTTATCAAAAGTATAAGTGTTTGAATTTAACCCGATACTAAGTTTACCCAACCACTAAAAGCCCTAGTCAATTGAGGTAGAGCAGTTTTTAGAACATGACCTATAGCACATGAAACTTAACTGACAATAAAATTGAAATTTCATCTGATGCCCTTAACACACTCTGCCATGTGTCTGTGATTTGAAAAAAACTAATACCAAATTTCCTCCCCTACATGACTGTAAGTACTGGCAAATCTAGCTGTACAAATCTAGTTTTACATTTGTACAATGTATTGTATAATGTATACAAATATAAATACTTCTGCAGCTTTTTAGTATAAAACATCATTTACATATATATGGCCCAAGTACACGTCTGTCATTGTGGATTCTACCTATTTATGGGAATTAGGCGATAGTAATCTCAGGTGTACACTCAATATAAGAGGCAGGTACCCAAAATAAGAAAATCAACCCTGCTGCTCTGTAAACCACAGGGTATTGCACTTCCAGGCATCGAGCCAGACATCTTGAATTATTTTCACTTCATCTCTCTTCAATTTAGAACTAAGACTAAATGTTTGACAAAATAATCTAGGAGGTTGAGTCAGTCAGAAGAGGAAGAAAATGCATTACCGCAGTTGAAGTGTCACTTTGTTCCCATACAGCACTACCTAATCGCTCCTGGTAAATCTGGACAAGTCCTGGACTTGCCCCCAAGTCTGCACCTTTGACCACCACATCCAAATCACGCATTTTATTTTCAGTGTTAAGAAGTGAATTTCCCTCTTGGCATGGGACAACCTAATTCCTATATGCAGTGAAAAGAATAAGCCTGAAAGATTATGAAATTTCAGGAAGGAAGATCTATGAACTAAATTCTTTGTGTGACACAAGATAGAGAAAGGGAAATTTTATGCTGGTTCACTGAGAGGAAGCCAAGCTGTTTCCAAAATACTCTATAGTCTTTAATTTTTCTACTTAAAATCGGTTGTTGCCAGTGTAATATTTTTGACCTTAAGGCTTTCTCTAGATAACCAGTGTAAGTTAGGGAGAGTTTGAATTTATTTTGTGTCATTGAATTATCAGACTTCACTAATCTTGATGTATTTTTCTAGCCAACAAATCAAAGTAATGTCAAAAGCTAAGTTACTTTTCTGAATATTGATGAGTAATTTGAATGTACAAGAGGTTTTTTTCCCCAAAAAATACCATGACAGAGTCTGCACACCCATCACTTTTTAATGGATTGTGTTACTAGTGAGATCAACTGCTAATATAACTCAGAGAGACTCAGCTGCCTGAGGATTTCTTCATTGATTTCAAATGAATTGAAACTTTGATCCATTACAACATCCAGGAGAAGCCATTATTATACATGCTCTGTAGCTACATTTTGCAAATGTTAATTTCTCAGTTATATTAAAATCAATTTCCTTAAATAGCAAAAGGCACCAGAGTGAGAGAGAAACCACTAAGACAATTTTTTGTTCTTGGGCATTTTGCTGTATTATGAGTCTATTAATTTTCTCAACCAGCAGGAAGAGAACTAGAAAAATTCAAATATTATCACAAACAGGATATTAGAAGTCAGCCCTTCAGTAAATTTTTAACTCTTAATAATGCATTGCTCCTTAAACTTACTAGAATACTTATTTTAAGGACCTCCTATCCTTTGGTTCTTTATAGGGTTTTGTATGCTGACCACCTGGTCTTTAGGGTAAGAACTGAAGAAATGATCTTTTTTTTTTCTGTTGCCCAGGCTGGAGTGTAGTGGCACGATCTTGGCTCACTGCAAGCTCTGCCTCCTGGGTTCAGGCCACTCTCCCACCTCAGCCTCCCAAGTAGCTGGGACTACAGGCGCCTGCCACCACGCCCGGCTAATTTTTTTTATTTTTAGTAGAGGTGGGTTTTCACCGTGTTAGCCAGGATGGTCTCAATCTCCTAACCTTGTGATCTGCCCACCTTGGCCTCCCAAAGGGCTGGGATTACAAGCATGAAGGAATTATCTTTCTTAAATTAATGTTTCCCTTTCATGTGTGACCGAATATTCTGCAGAAAACTCAGACATTTTCTAAATGGATTTTAATTCATGCGCCCTCATTTTTCAGGTATTATCAGAGATTAATTTAACATTGAAACAGTTTGAGAATGTGAGAAGTAATTGATATAGAGGTAGATTATATAATTCAGTGCCATTTTTCCAGAGGAAAATGACTCCTGTTTGCAGCAAAACATAGCAAATAATGTGAAGTTTCATGTTATTTAGGAATGGTGCATTATTTGCTTTTAAGCTAGGAAAAGTCAAGATGCCATCCAATTTCTCCCTTATTTCTAACTTACCCACTCATTACAGATGGATTTACTGATATTATTCTAGGTATTGTGTTATACTGTCATCTCCTTAAAAACTAAAACTCTTAATTTCTTAGCATTTCCAGACAATTTCTTTTGGAATAAAGGAGGGTACTAACTCTATTTTGGTGTTTGATAGCATTAGCTTAGTCAATATGAAGTTTCCTTTAATAAATGTCTTTACATATTGTGGGGGTTTTTTTTCCTGAAATCAACGTATCAGAGTGCACATTTATTTTATATTTCAGCTTATTTCAACACTACAAGCTATACGAGTTTATGTTCTTCTCTGCCAGGGAAGAAATTGTGATAGGAACTGAGGTAAGTAATTTATCTAGATGGAACCAATTAAGCAGAATCACTTAATGCATGCTGATCAGCATCTGGATCTTTAACTGCTTAAAGCAACTTCTTGTCAAGATTATTCAAGTGTTAATATAACCAACTCGTAGTTTGCAAAAAGAATAATTGTATAAAGCGATCTTTGGATTAGGAAAATAAGCTGTCTTTTGGCATTAAAAGCATTGTTAATCATTTATACTTTGTGTATTTATGGATTATTTGACAAAGTTCTATTGGATAAGGTACATATGTCTTCATAAAAATAAAATCAGAAAAACTGATAAACTAGTAATTTGCAAAAAGAATAATTATACAAAGTAAATGTAATGATAACTCAGTGAAATCCCTTCTAATTTCTCTTTCTTTTTCATTCTACTCATTGTTTAAGACCTAATTTAAATCCCACTTCCTCAATGAATCAAACTTACCTTAATTGTATCATAATCCCAAACAAAAGGTTTAGACAAACTCTGTAATCAATCCTATTATTGTGTGCCAACTGATCTCTTATTGCTGAGTTTGGGCTACTGTCGCACCAATAAGCATATCAATATTCACCGTGTTATATGGTTTCCTAATTGTTTCCTGTGGGTTGATATAGTCAGTACAACTCAACAGTAATTTTCCTGAAGACAAGGATATCTGCTGCTTTTCTGCTACAGCATATAGTACAATGTTGGATACAGTAACCCCTCAATTAATACTACATAAACAATTCAGTGCCTAGGACAGCAGTTCTACAATGAAAGGTCTATCTGGAGACACTTTCAAACAGGCTTTCTTATAGTCATATATTTGTAATTCCTAGAAATGAATCCTGAGTAGGAAAACATTTTTTTTACTTTATTTTGTTTTATTTTATTTTTTATTATACTTTAAGTTCTGGGATATATGGGCAGAACGTGCAGGTTTGTTAAATAGCTATACACGTGCCAGGTGGTTTGCTGCACCCGTCAACCCGTCATCTACATTAGGTATTTCTCCTGATACTATCCCTCCCTTTATTCCCCACTCCCCGACAGGCCCTGGTATGTTCCCCTCCCTGTGTCCATGTGTTCTCATTGTTCAACTCCCACTTATGAGTGAGAACATGCAGTGTTTGGTTTTCTGTTTCTGTGTTAGTTTGCTGAGAATGATGGTTTCCAGCTTCATCCTTGTCCCTGCAAAGGACGGGAACTCATCCTTTTTTATGGCTATATAGTATTCTATGGTGTATATGTGCCACATTTTCTTTATCCAATCTGTCATTGATGGGCATTTCGGTTGGTTTCAAATATTTACTACTGTGAATACTCCTGCAATAAACATGTGTGTGCGTGTGTCTTTATAGTAGCATGATTTATAATCCTTTGGGTATATACCCAGTAATGGGATTGCTGGGTCAAATAGTATTTCTGGTTCTAGATCCTTGAGGAATTGCTACACTGTCTTCCACAATGGTTGAACTAATTTACACTCCCACCAACAGTGTAAAAGCATTCCTGTTTCTCCATATCCTCTCCAGCATCTGTTGTTTCCTGACTTTTTTTTTTTTTTTTTTTTTTCTTTTTTTTTTTTTTTGAGACAGTGTCTGGCTCTGTGGCCCAGGCTGGAGTGCAGTGGCCGGATCTCAGCTCACTGCTAGCTCCGCCTCCCGGGCTTACGCCATTCTCCTGTCTCAGCCTCCCGAGTAGCTGGGACTACAGGCGCCCGCCACGTCGCCTGGCTAGTTTTTTGTATTTTTTTTTAGTAGAGACGGGGTTTCAACGTGTTAGCCAGGATGGTCTCGATCTCCTGACCTCGTGATCCGCCCGTCTCGGCCTCCCAAAGTGCTGGGATTACAGGCTTGAGCCACCGCGCCCGGCGTTTCCTGACTTTTTAATGATCGCCTTTCTAACTGCCAAGAGATGGTATCTCATTGTGGTTTTGATTTGCATTTCTCTAATGATCAGTAATGATGAGCTTCTTTTCATATGTTTCTTGGCTACATAAATGTCTTCTTTTGAGAAGTGTCTGTTCATGTCCTTCACCTACTTTTTGACGGGGTTGTTTGTTTTTTTCTTGTAAATTTGTTTAAGTTCCTTGTAGATTCCAGGAAATCATTTTAAGGAGACTAAAGATGCCATTAAAAAATAGTGCTTCTGTAGGTCCTCAATTACTTTAGGGGGCTTTCCTGCCTCCTAGAAGTACCAGGGACAGGAGTGGCAATAATCAGAAATAAACAGTGAGTAAGGGGATATTCACATTACCTTTGTAATTTTCCTGATATTAAGAAACACATGGAACATGCCAGCTATTCTGACTTCCTGGGTATTGTTATTCTGGAATTTATAAATTACTTGCTTCATAAACACCTCAGTCACCATCCCTCACTCTTCATTTGGGTACTTGTTCTAATGCCAGCCTTTTAAAAGGTGAACTGCCAGAAAACAAGGAACCCTTTTTGCTTCTGACTTTCCTAAAAATTACTTCTTTGCAGTCTCCTCATACTGTAGCTTAAATTAGGTGTCACTTGACAAAGTTTCACTGAAAAACGTTTCCATTTCAGAATTACATCATATCGTGTGACAGCCCTTGCAATAATTATCAGTTTGGAATATAATCCTATCTCATCTATTCAAGCAAAACTTTGGGGAAATGATAGTGGCTTCAATAACAGCATAAGTAGACATTTAGAGTGATCAAGAAAAAATTTCAGAAAGAACTCCCTTTTCCTTTGTTAATTACACAATCATGCCTTTCTTCTATATTGTAAGGATATATTTAGGTGACATTTACACTATGGAAAGATAAAATGGAGAAAGTAGACAGGGATTGGCTGCTTTATTTTCCATTGTCATTTGTATTTTCCCCAGGCTGACCAGGGCAATAAAAAAAAAATCTTTAAGAGAATGATGTTGGGTCTTTAAGAATTAGGCCCCTCATGGCATTTTAAAGGATTAGTGAAAGTATTTTATGACATTTTAGAAGTGTTTGCTAACCTTTGGTACAAATATCTGTTTTTTAATTAACAACCTTTCATGGAGGAGGTAGGGGCCTGCCCCAGTAATATGATTATTCATGCTGATATCAGGGCTCTGGGACCAAATAATGGCCACAAGACAAACACACGAATGTTTGAAATTTAACTCTTAGGCAAGCATTCAAGTTAGATAACACTGATGAAATTTAGTTTCTTTAATCATGGATAGATGAGAAAAAAACATAAATCCCCTCTAATCATAGAAGTGTCCATTTCATAAGTGAGAACAGAATGATGAAATAGAATATCACCATTTGTCAACCTTTAATAAAATAATAGATCTAGGCAATGATGATGAGTAGCTCCTGACATCACAAAAAGAAAGAAAACCAGACATCACTTGCTTGTTAATAAAATTATACAAAACCCCATATAAATTGCTCTTGCAGTTTGAACTGGATAGTCTTTTAGTCGGTCTTCTAACACTAACTTCCCATTTACTGGAAATATGGAAGATAAAGGAATATGTTAAGGATATCACAAAAAGGCAATTAGCAAACCAGGGTATAGGAGATTCTATAGGACAGAAGACATGGAATATTCAACAAATAAATATTCAAAGAAATAACAAAAACATAAAAGGTGAACCTGTGGATTAAAAAATGACTGAATCAAATTCAATGTAGGTATCTTATTTGGATCCTACTTCAAACAGACAGATAGACAAGCCAAACCACAAACACAAAACAGTTATGAGACCATTGAAGCATTTGAATATTGGCCACATAGTTGATGATGACTGTTACTAATTCCTGGAACTTGTTAGTGTATTCCTTTACATGGTAAAAGGGACTTTGCAGATTTGATTAAGTTTATGAATTTGAGATGGAGCGATTATTCTAGATTACTGAAGTGGGATCAATGTAATCTCCATGTAAGAGAAAGAGAAAGAAAGGAGGGTCAGAGTCAGAAAAAGGGAGATTTGAAGATGTCACACTGTTGGCCTGGAAGTTGGAGGAAGAGGCCACAACTTTATCAACTGTCTTGTCACCTCCTTCTCATAGTTCTTTTTAATCCTTAATTATTATTGTTCATTTTTCTTAAATATGAAATTTAGAAATAAACCTGTGCATATGTGGATTTTTAGTATGTGGCATATACAAATATTTAGTAAATTGGCATGTAAAGTTACTTGGGATAATTGGCTATGTGTTTGTTAAAAACAAATTAGATTTTTACCTTATACCAAACTTAAAACTAAATCCAATTTATTAAGAGGTTCATTTCCCATAATGGAAGACATATTCCTTAATGGCAAACTATAATTTGGTCAACACTTCCACTGAGAACAACTGGAAAAACTGGACAAGATTGTTTTAAGACTTAAATATTTGAAAGCTCAGCTAGCAAGCTCAAAAAAGATTATGAGCCTGACAGTCACAAATGCTTTCTACTTATAGGCATCTACAAGTTTGGAAAAGGTGGCTAAGAAACTTAAAAGCTGAGAAGTGAAGCTTTGGTAGACACATGGAGCTAGGAGAACAAAAATTGGAGGGGGAAGAGAATATAGCAAATTTTACAAGTAGCATGTTGGGTCTGCACAAGATCACATTTTAGGACATCAGCCCTAACTACCATGGACTGAACTTCAATTCCAAATTTTCTCCATTTCTGGTGGATTCAGGTTAGCTGTGTATAGTGTTGTTAACTTCCTCTGTAAAATAAAATCATGCTACACTCCAGATTGTATCAACAGTTTTTCATAACCAATGTCTGTTACATAATAAAAATCACACAGAAAACAAAAATAGACCACAAGTGTTCCAGATGATGGAGTAATTGGTCATGTACTTGAAAATAATTATCCTTAAGAAATATTCTAAAAAATATTCTTGAAAATAAAATATATAAATTTTAGCAGATAAAAATGATTACAATATTAAATGGAAGTTCTGAAATAGAAAAATACAATAAAAATTCAAAACCAAGTGGATGTGTTTAACAATTTAGTCCATAGCTGAAGAGAAAAATTGGTAAACTGGAAGATAAATCGAAAGAAAAAATCTAAAATAAAGCATGGGGATGCAAAAGCACGGTAAACACAGAAAATGGATGAGAGAGTATGGATATAGTAAAAGGCATAACGAGAGAACAAAAGTCAATTCTAGAATGAGAATATAGAAGTCATATGTGAAGAGTTAATTTTCCAGAACTAGTCAACACCATTAGGACACAGATTTAGGATTTACTTGAACTTCAAATACATGTCAATCCCCACCTAAGCATATTATAGTAAAATTTCTAAAAACGAAAGATGAAGACAATCTTAAAACCGGCCATAGAAAACAAAAGACATATGTCCTTCAGAGGAGCAACAATAAGACTGACAGCCAACTTCTCAACAGCAACAATGAGAGCCAGAGGACCACAAAGTAATTCCAAATCGTCTTAAGAAAATAACTGTCAATCTAGAACTTCATTCCAAGAAAAAACACTTTCTGTGATAAAATAAGAAAAAGGCAAACAAGGCAGCGCAAACATGGGCAAAGAATATGAACAGACAATATGAGGATTTTAATAAAGGGATTTTTAGATTAAAAAAATAAGAAAATTTATTATAAACAGAAACACACTAAAGGAAGTACTAACGGGTGCTCTCTGGGCATAAAGAAAATGATTCCAAACAGCAAGTGAGAGAAATAGAAAGGAATGAAGAGCAAGTAAAACAGGACAGATTAGGATGGATGGATGGATGGATAGATAGATAGATAGATAGATAGATAGATAGATAGATAGATAGATCTAAATTAATATCAAACGTGTTACACAAAATGTTTTGTGAGGTTTAAAATACACAATGACAATAGCATATAAGTTGAGAGCAAGGTAAGTGAGTCAGTTTTCTAAGCCCCTCCTGTTGTTTGAGGAAAGTAAAAGTACTTATTTATAAATATTTAATAAGTTGAGGATGCATATTATATCCTTGGGGTAAGCATTGAATAAATGATAATGCTAAGCTAAGAGAGGAGGAAGATGTAACAACAAAATCAGTTGAAGTACTAAATTTAAAATGCAAAACTATAGTAATAAATATAAGAAAAATATTAAGGAAAATAGTTTAATTGTGGAACTGGCTATATAAATTTTTTTAACATGTGATGAAAAATACTGTGAATAAAATTTTGTTAAGTCACTGGGAGAAAACATTTGCAAATTAACATACGAAGGTCAAAAAAAAAATTTTTTTTATCGTTTTAGAGATGGGGTCTCATTCTTTTCCTCAGGCTGGAATGCAGTGGTATGATTATAGCTCACTGCAGCTTTGAACTCCTGGGCTCAAGTGATCCTTCCACCTCAGCCTCCCATGTAGCTGGGACTGCAGACACACACCTTCATACCCAGCTAATTTTTTTTTTTTTTTTTTTTTTTTTTTTTTTTTTTTTTTTTTGGTTGAGATGGAGGTCTCACTTTGCTGCCCAGGCTGATCTTGAATTCCTGGTCTCAAGAGATCCTTCAGCTTCAGCCTCCTAAAGTGCTAGGATTACAGGTGTGAGCCACCAATTCCAGCCCAAAAATATTTTATACACAAATAGTTTCTTTGATAAAATAAGAAAAAGGCAAACAAGGCAACAGAAACATGGGCAAAGAATATGAACAGATAACATACTTTACCAATAAACAGATACAAAGATATCCAACCTTAATAGTTATCAAGGACCTGCAAAAAATATGCATTTCTTAAATATAAGATTGGCTAATAGTAAAAAGATGGATTAATATCTTGTAAATGAGGCTGCAAGAAAACATAGCCATATTTAGTTGGTGCAATGTTAAATTTGTAAAGCCACTCTAGAGAGAAGATTGGCAAAATCTATAAAGTTTTTGTGAATGTGAATATCTTTCTTCCCTAAATTCAAAGTATCTTCTCTATAGACATATGTATTCATATTATATAAAGCTATTCATACCTGAATATTCATCAAAGCATGGTTTATTACAGCTAAAAATTGCAGAAGGTAAATCAGAAGGGAAATACTTTATTTAAATGAAGTACTCAATAAATACTTCATGTGTACATTCATTTAAATAAAATGAAGTACAGTCACACTATAAAAAACTATCAAGTCTTTAGAATGAATATAGTAGATTCCTATGTATGGTTATGTTAATATCTCTACAATATATTCTTAATTTAAAAAGTGTAGAAGTAGAACAATATGAATAGTGTTCCCATTTATTTTTAAAAGCAAATAAAAATGAAAATATATAGACGTGTATATGCATGTAAGTGATTGTATAAAAACCAAAAGAATTTATATTAACAATTAATATGGCTTACCTTTGGGTAGTTGGGTGGAAATAGGAATGGAATAGGATGTGAAAAGGGACATTTTATTCTGTATATTTCAGATTTAATGTTAGGCTTTTACAATGTGAATGTCTTCACATATTTTTGTACAATAATAAAATTGTTCCCTAGTTCATTCCCGAGAAGTATAGTACTAAGGCACATTTTGTGAATTAAGTGCAGCATATAAACAAGCTTATATACTAACATATTGATAGAGTGACTTCATCTGGGTTTTTACAAGATGAAAGGCTGCATGGGAAAAAATACGTGAACTCTCAATCCATAAAATTAAGTGCTTTACAAGTGTGTTGCTACCATATTAAAATTTTCAATATAAACTAGGTTTAGCTAAAAAGTCATTTATAGAGTAAAAATCTGGTGTTGTGCTATAACATCCCAAATTTTCCCCAAGAAAATAAAATTTATATCATGAATTATGCATATTTATCATATTGTAAAAATATTTATTCAGCTTAATTTCACCAAAGTGGCAACACATCAAATCTTAGATCATTTTTATTTTCAAAGGTTATATCCTATGTATGCATTTCAACACACACACACATATATACGCATTTGTGTTTGGATATAAAAACATAAGAATAAATCTGCTTTAATAATTTCTTTAACTTACAAAATGTGATAGATAGGTATAGCTTTATTTGTAACCATTTAAGCCAACTCACTCACTCAGTTTCAAGATTTTATTTTGCAGCATGGACATTTTTCACGTAAGCCCCATTGCACAGCTCCAGGGGCACCATTCACATTGCAGTCCATGTGTTTAATGGAGTTGTGCATTGTACAGACCATGCAGTCATTGGTGGAGGCCCTGTTTTCTAAAGCGGTTCTGTAGCAGAATCTGACTATAATAAATATGATATATTTAGAAGGATATTTAAAGAAAATCATAAACATGCCTAAGTGGTTACCTTGACTAGAGTCACATTTTGGCAGCCTTTCATAACCCGAAATAATACCACTTAAGGTCAATAAATGTACCTCTCTAAAGTCAGTGAATGTCAACTGTATATAATTTCATGTTCTGAGCACTTATTCCTATAGCAAAAACAAAATAAAACACTTTTCCCTTCCTTATTTCAAAACCCACACAGATTGTGGGTGTTAATGACACTATGCTTAAACATCGTTAGCTTTGTGGCAGAAAATAACCATATAAAAACATAAATTTTATTTTCTTTCTTTAAACTATAAGGTTATAGTGTCCTGAATAAACAAACTATGAGACTTATGTAAACATTCACCCTTTTAAGAAAAAAAAGGACCAAAACAGCATTGCACATTAGATCATATTTTGGAAAGGAGGAAGGCAACTGAAGCATAGCCATAAAGATACCTTTTTTCTCTTCAGTTTACCCTTGAGATGTACCTATCAAAATAATCTAAACTTATCCAGATGATGTTTTTAATCTTGAAAAAGGCTTTTTTCTTGTTGGATGATCCTATTAGCAAACTACTGGAAGGGAAAATCATACAGGGCATAATTTGTAGTTTGACCTACTCACATTGGGTGTTGCTAAAGAAAATCAATCAGAAATTGTTGTGTTAAAATAACTCTACCTGCTCTACCTGGCATGTGTGACTAACTGACTTTAGAATCTATCATTTAAAGAAAATGGTTGATTCTTGGATATACAATTTATCAAACTTCACTCCAGTCCTTTTTCTCCAAAGCACAGAAAAATAATCATCCCTCTCTAAATATAAATCTTTTAAGAGAAATTCAAGGAATCTGTCTCCAGCAAAATAATTGATAAATGGCAGGAGCATAATTTAAAGATGATTTCCATCACAGATCACATGGCATCTCAACTCTTGAGTCTGTCACCCAAGTCTTCCCATCTGTTGCCCCAGGAGCATCAATCTTAGCTCCTCTGTGACCAGTTCTCTGATTGAGCTAGGTTGGCCTTTTCGTAATTACAGCTTTCTCATTTCCCTCTGCCTTGCAGTATGAGGCTGTTCTTACTGCTGCCTGAAAAGTTCTCCAACATTTTTCTACCAACCCATGCCTACTATCCCCTCATAGCTTCGTCTGAGAGACACTTTTCTTACAGAAAAAAAAAAAAGTGAACAAAGAAGGAAGGAATAAAAAGTACTTTCTCTTACATTACCTTTTACTTGTTATTTCCCCAACATTAAATGTCTTGTTCAAAAATACTGTCATCATACACTCTCCTAGAAATTGACTTCTAATTATAAAGTGATATCTCAAGCAACCAATTACTATCTACAATTCCATGAAATCCGGGTAACTGACATTATTGTTTCTCCTGTTTTTCTGCGTGTAGGAATTACATACATTCACCTAGTGTTCACTAACTGTTTACTAAATCAATTAATGTAAAGGAGGAACGTTTTATTTTATTGATTAATTACACAAAGTTATATTTGGAAAATATTATTTTGGTGTGTAGACTGAAAAAGTTAGATCAATCTCTTAAATTATTAATCATTAAGTCCATGACCAGGAAATTAAAAGCTGGTAATAGAATAACACATGTTTATATTAGTCATGTTTTTTATTATAAACTGCCTTATATGGACCACCTTGGGAAATGGCTAACTATAGCCCACTGTAAGTCAAGACTGTAAGATACTAGAGGCCACCAATATTATTGACTATATCAAAATTTAAAATTTCTATTCTAGGGGAAGGAAAGGAAACATCATAAACGAATTTAAAAATCAAACTCTAAAAATAACATTTCCAGTATAAATGACAAAAAAGACATCATAGTCTTAATATTCTATATAATCAATAAGAAAAAGGTTACCACACTAATGGGAAAATTAACAAAGCATATTTACAAGAGAAAATATATAAATAGCCAATAAACTTATGCAAAGATTTTCACCCTTTATAGTACCCAAAGAAACGTAGATTCAACAAAAATCAAATTCTCGAAAATTAAAATGAAACCATTGGCTTGTGAGAATGTGATGAATGGCATTCTCATACCCCACTGGGAAGAATGTAAATTGGTAAACTTTTCAGAGAGTGGTTTGGCAAGATATATCAAATTTTTTATTTGTATTTACCTTTTGAGACAAGGATTGTCCTTCACTGGGTTTATCCCAAGTAGATAATCAGACAATGGGCAGAAATATGGGTGCATATATTTGATTATAATGGAAAAAAAACTGTGGAGTAGCCAAATGTCTGTTATTAGAAGGAAGTTTAAAATTCTTATGGTGCCTCTATATAATTCTGTCATCATTAAGAGTATTCATATAGTGTTGTACTTACAATGGAAAGTTATTCACGCTGTGTTAATTATTTGATAACAAGCTACTAAATTGTGTCCATTGTGACTGCAGTTTATAGTTTTACAGCCACATCTGTGTATGTATATGTACACATACACAGAGAGAGAGAACATATACATATGTATATGTATACATTTATAGTTTTACATCCACATCTGTGTCTGTGTATGTATACATATATATACACAGAGAGAGAACAAGTCCCGAAGGACATACATCAAATTGTTAGCAGTAGTCCTGGGTTGTCAAGAAAATGATGAAGAGCATTTAATGTCGATGGTATACCAGATAATCTTCGCTTTCTCTTTCCTTTGTACTTGTCTTTATGAAATTATTTTTCTGAAATTATTTTTTGCAATCAGCATGTATTATAGCATATATACATGTTCTCGTTTTTAAAAAGTAACAGCTTAAACTACCAAAGTTTTACTCCATTCCCTTTTATTTTCCTTACTTAGCATTATTTCTTTTTTTCTTGCTTATTTAACTTTTAAAAAATGCATAACATTATAAAAATGTCTGTTTTATTTTGAACAGATGCATTTCATGTTTATGTGATTAGGCAGTGCTCTTTTTCCCTAAAGCAAAAGGTTCTATTGCAAATGAAGATTTAATTATTACTCGAGGATGAGTATGTTATTATTCATGAGTTATATAAGTCATAAAAAGTGTCCAGGGTGATAACAATACGACCTAGAAAACAAGGGCTTTAGCTAAGGGGATTTACTCTGCTATTTATGATACTATCTGGCCAATAGATGGCAGGACTTGGGGGGATGAATGCAGTCGAAGAAAAATTGTGTTTCCATTCTGTGATTACAAACCCACAGAATCCATTAATAATCCATACTTCTGGCTTAAAGTGTTCTTTTCAGTCTTTTTTAGGATGCCCAGACGTGCATGCCTAAAGTAAACTGTATCAGGTTCAGCAACCCACATTTTGAAGTGAACATTTTCAAATCAAAATGTTTTCAAAGGAAAATAACCTGGATTTTCCAGGACCAGAGGCCTCTGAAAAAGAAAAGATTCAGAGTGGATATAATAACTGTCTTCAAATCTAAAGGACTAGCAAGATAAAGAAGAGATTTGTCTTGTCTGCATAACTCCCAGATGGCAAACCAAAGATCGCTGGATCTTCTAGGGAGGATTTTTACTAAATAAATGCAATCCCTTTCTAAATATAGAAGTATCTAGAAATGGAAGGGATGAAATGTGGGAGGGCAGAGGCTTAGGCCTTCCTCAGTTTTATACTACCAATTCTCAGCACAGGTCCTGGCAGACAGATGGCACTTTAAGTTTGTTGGAATGAATTGAGAGGTAATAGGTTACATCTTCATTGAATATATTTCAAGTTTAGCAATATGGCTTTTGTTGAATGATATTTTCTGAAGTTGTTTAAAGCACTAGAAGGAAAATTGAACTAGATGATCTATGAGTATGTGACCATCACACCCAGATTTTTCTAGGATTTTTTAGGACTTTCAATTTAAACTATTTTGTCCTATTCTTCCCACGAGTATACTTCCAAATGTTATTCTCATTAGTAAAGTACAAAATTGATGATCAGCCAGTCTTACTCTGGGTAGCAATTACTAATAGAATGACAAAGTGAATTCCTCTCTATGGGTTGGAAATCATGTAGGATTGCTTACAGTTGGAGTGGATAAATGCAGTTGTTTATAACTAAAAGGTCACTTACCATAAATATGTAGCTGGCTCTATCTTGGTGAATGCAGACTTACATGTCAATGTAAGTCAACCAAGACTCTAGGGTGATATATTTTTATTGATTTTTTTTTAAAAAAAGAAGATTTTGATCACAGTTCTATAATATTGGGCCACATACTAATGTTTTCATAGTGTTCATGTTGGCTTATGAGGCCACTCTTTAGGCTTGGTGAGTGTTTGACAGATGGCTGAGAATATACAAGCAGATATGCATTGTGCAGGAAAGCATGCAAGTGAAGAGTCAATTAAGAAAGAATAAACATGCTTAGAAAGAGGCCACCTGATTGGTATTCTGATGGCAGAATTGAGAAACTTTCTATGCAAATTATGCAGCTGCATCGGCACCATTGACATTATAGGAGTGAAGAGGGAAAAAAAAACAACAAAGTTCTCTGTGGCAAAATAGCTCTGTGCTCGATCAAGGAAATAATATAAGGGGAGATGTGGTAGAGGGAAGTTGCTTTTTCTTCTGTTTGCCTGAACCACTAATGACCACAGCACAAGTGGCAAGTTTGACTGATGAATATGGAGTGTCATAGCTCCCAGAGCACTGATTTTGGACTAAGAAGAATTTAGATGAGAGATGCAACCTACTTTCCCTTATTTCAAGATTTGCATGCCTGGTCCATACAGTATCATATAAATGTACCAAAGCTTGTGAGGAGGCGCGCGCGCACACACACACACACACGTACACATGTCATACTCTAAACAGCGGGAGCACCAAAGAGATAGATCATCCATTATTCTAGGAATTTTTTTCTGCTCCTATTCAATACACAGTAACTTAAAGAATAAGGGACTTTCATGTAAAAAAGATGAAGCATTTTAGATTGGAAAAAAAGACATAATATAAGCTCACAAATGAACCCAGTTATTTTGCTTCATTTAAAGAGTGGAAATCTGACTTGAATGATATTTTCCTCAGTAATAAGCAAAATACATTAAATAAATACAACATACTAATATTCATGACCTGGAGCAACTCATGTTTCTTCTATGAAGACTTTTCTGACTTCTGTAGACCATGCTGAATCCTCCCTCCTGTAGACCACCATTGATTTGAACTAAGGCACTGTGCTTTTTGGTATCAATTTATATGTAATCTGACTTTAGCCAGGCGGCCTTCAAGCCTGCCTCTGCTCTCTCTCGCGCTGTCTCTCGCTCTCTCTCTCACTCACACACACACTCTCTCTCTCTCTCTCTCTCACATATGCACTCACATAAAATCCTCTTGCTGCCCCCTACACACAACTGATTCCTAGGAGCTTGAGGGAAATGGTGACTCCTTACTATATATCTTTAGCTTTCTTTAAAAGCTCAGCCCAAAGATGATACATAGGGCATCACACAGAGACCTGGATACTCTCCTAAGTTTTCTGTTAGTTTTAAAAATATGTGCAAAGGCCAGACGCAGTGGCTTACGCCTGTAATCCCAACACTTTGGGAGGCCGAGGTGGGCAGATGGAACACTTGAGGCCAGTAGTTCGAGACCAGCCTGGCCAACGTGGTGAACCCCCCCCCCCATCTCTACTAAAAATACAAAAAAAATTAGCTGGGCATGGTGGCAGGCACCTGTAATTCCAGCTACTCAGGAGGCTGAGTCAGGAGAATCGCTTGAACCTAGGAGGTGGAGGTTGCAGTGAGCCGAGATCGTGCCACTGCATTCTAGCCTGCGTGACAGGGTGAAACCCTGTCTAAAAAAAAAAAAAAAAAAAACATATATACACACACACACACACACACACACACATATATAAATATATGCCCAAATTCTTCCAAATGTTCTACAACTTTCCCCTTGAAAGTAGGCTGGGCTTAGTGCCTTTCTTCTAGTGAATAGAATATGGCAGAAATGGCAGAATACCACTTCTAAGATGAGGCTATAAAAAACCTGTGGCTTCCATCTTGGTTCCTCTCTTGATCCCTCTCTTGCACTGGTGATGCCTGTTGCTACACTACAAGGACACTCGGCAGCATCTGGAGAGGCCCACAAGGCGAGAGCCTGAGGCCCACCTACAGATGCCTGAATGAGCTTGGAAGTAGATCCTCCTCTAGTTGATCCCTAAGATGAATGCAGGCCTGATTGACAGCTTGACTGAAACATCATGAAAGACCCTGAGAAAGTACCACATAGCTAGACTGCGCTCAGATCCCTGACCCACAGAATTGTGTATTTCTAAATATTTGCTGTTTTAAGCGCCCAGGCTTGGGGTAATTTGTTACATAGCAATAGGTAACAATACATTTCCCATTCATAACAGCAGCTGAAATCTCTCTCTTTTGCCCCATATTTCAATCATCCCCAAAAGGCTTACTTTTCTCTTTTTTTTTTTTCGTTTTCTCCTCCCCTGTGTCTGGCTGCTCCTTGCACAACCCACTCTAGCCTCCTGTTATTGCTCTTCAATTTCAGAAAAGTCCCCTTGGATTTCTGGTTTAAAAAAAAAAACAGTTCTCCTCCATGAATGGCTTGTCTCCCAAACCATTGTACATAATAGGTGCTTAATAAATATCTGTTCATAGTATAAGGAAACTTCAAATTCTTTTGACTTGCGCAAACAAAATTTATTCATTTGAAAAATATTTTCTTAACAATTGAGACTGAAGTTATGGAGAGAGGTGCTTCAGTGTTTGAAGCTAAGCCTTTTGTGAGCAAGACTCAATACTGATAACTCTAAAACCTTATCTAGTACCTGAGCCAGACAGACATTGGACTCTATGTACTCTTTGGCTTCTTCAGCTTCTGGAACAGGAAGAAGCATACATTTTAATTTCACATGATCAAAGCTGCTGTACAGTTAAAGCCCAGCAAGTACTTTCCTCTCAGGAACAATTCTGGGTTCAAGATCATTTTCTTCTAAATGCATTTTACAGGTCAGTGTCTGTGGCCACCTGATTATCAAGGTATTTATCGAACAAATGCAGTATGCCGACCAGCATTCTAAGTACTCTGGAGACTTTCTGTCAGTCAGTAAGTTCCTGTACAAATATTACTTTTACTGCTATCGTGTGACACTGGCTAGAAAAACAAACACAGTTTCAAAATGCTAAGAGCCTAGCAAGAGAAACAGACATTAATTTAGTAAACCCACAGGCATATAATCACAAACCAAGTACTGTAAAGGAAAAATAGAGGTTACTCTAAAGAGATATATTAGAGGGCTTCTTATAATCAGTGGATCAAGGAAGGCTCCTCTGAGTTTATTATCTTTGTGAAGAGGTCTGGGCATAACCTGTTAACCAGGAAAATGTGTAGGGCAAAGGGAAGTGGAGTTAGTTGAGCATTTACTGTATTCTAGGCACTAAGCACTTTAAATATCACACACACATAATCTTCACAACAACCATAGAGGGTGAACACCTCTTCAACCATATTTTAAAAACATGAAATCTATGACTAATCTCCACAAGCCTAACTGCTGTCCCAAGCTTCCTCTGCAAAGACTTTGAGTTAATCCTTAAAAGTATCAAAGACAACCTTGAATGAAAAAGACTGTTTAGATCATTTTTCAGTTAAGCAGCATGTGATATCAATTACCTACAGAAGTTTCAACAGTTAAAACCCAAACAAAATAGAACTTAGTTTAAATTACTGCCTTCCAAACATGCACTCTAAAAGAATAAAGGATGATATAAATAATCGTGTAATGAAGTTATTTTCAATTATTCTTTTACAACCCTCTCCATTTCTTTATACTTTCTACCCAAGAACCCCATGATGCTCTTTTTATATAATAAATACTGCTAACCAAATATATATGTTTCAGTTTATGTGCAGTTTATGAAAACCAACACTGTACCGTGTATTAAATTACAGCCAAAATTGAGAAAAGAGAAGGGAACGCAGTTCATTATTCTTTGTTAAATAATGAATGTTTTTGAAATAATATGATCATTAAATGCAAATGAGCATAACTGATATAAATGTAAATTTTTCAAAACTTGAAATGTTCCTTAAGATAAACTCTTTGGCTGAATTCTGAATATTTAATTGTTCCGCTTTCACAAAATGAATGCAGTCACCTATTCAACATAATTAGTTATCTAGGGAAAAACAATTATAATTGAACATAGCTGCTTCCCAAATGCATTTTAAATAACATAAACAGTCCTATGTTAAATATTTGGCCTACTGCTTGGACATCTTGTATTTGCCTCTCCAGACCCCTTTTTCTACCCTACCACGTGCCTCAGAATGCTAATGTTATGGAAACCATCCAGAGGCTCCTTTGCTTCCTGGGCTTCTACCTGTGCCAGCAGGGTGCCTGGGTGGGAGCAAGCGCAAGGCTGAGGTGGTTTCATTCCCAGCTCCCTCCGCATTGAATCACTACATGTTGGGTGCATCCTTCACAGGTTATAGTTTCTGTCCTGTCTATGCAGCTCTTCTCCCTGCGTTCTGGAAACTGTTCCTTCCTCTTTCCCAATCACCCGAGGGATAACAGAGGTAGGGTGCTGTGCCATCCCCGTTACTTTCCCTCAAACCAGCCTGCACCTTTGTATAAAGTCCTTTTATTAAACCCTCCTCAATGATCCATTTTCAGTGCACTATTTTCTCTTAGAACTCTAACTCTATAGTAATTGATACCAGGAATGGCCTCAGGAAACTGATCCTCAAATGAGATTCTGAATTGGGTTGTTCACATATGTGTGTGGTGTCCCGAAAGCTTACTGGGCAAGAGTAGGTGTAGGGAGAAATTGGGATGCAACACTGAGGAACATGACTGAGCATTGACTCTAAGGATATCCAACAGAAGATAATCAAATAGCAAGTTGAGCAGGCGAATGTGTTGATGTGGGTGCACTCAGGATTTGTTACTTGAGAATGTGGTTCCAGCACCCAGGAGTGACATTAAGAGTCTGCTAGGCTGCTAGGCTTGCCATACAGTCAATTAGGTTGTGGTGGCAGAACTTCCCTGGCAGGATGCAAAGAAAAGAAAGGATTTTGATAGTGCAGGGAGATGAAATAATGTACTATCCATTTAGCCATTTTCTACTTATCATCCCTGTGAATGTCCAGAGGATGCACTCCTCTTATCCAGGCATTCGGGAATCCCTTGTTGGGGAGCTTTCCATCATCACTGACCACCCCAGTAGTGGCTATTCTCAGTAGGCTGACTTCTAATCAGAGGCGTGAGATGCTTTGAACTATGTTTGGGATGAAGAGCTTGCTAAAGTGAACAGTCCACACACACCATTCTAATGACAAGCTTATAGGTTTTTAATCACTAAATGAATCTTCAGTATTAGTGAGAAAAACGTGTAGTAATGGAACTTTTTTAAAAGAAATCTCCTGAAAATATACACTGCTCACTAATGCTTGCATGAATGTACTCTGTATAATTGACACAAAAAAGTGTGGAGAGTTATTTCAAGTTTTGCACAAGGTAAAAACAGAAGCTGATACATGAGCTTAGTTGAAAGGTAAGCATCCCCCCGCAAGTACTTGGATTACCATTAACTATTTTCTTAATCTCTATGAAGCTCGATTCTTCATCTACAAAATAAGGGAACTAATATCCGTCTCCCATTGTTGTGGGGATAAACAAGACAGGGCAAAGTAAGTTTGCCTTGGGCATTCCTCTCTCATTGGCATTTACAATCTATTACTACATCCTATACTGGAGCCTTGAGGTCAGGCTCCACAACTGCTTATTTCACAGAAGCATACCAGATCCTAACTAGTGAGGGTGACTGAATGAATTCATGAATGTGTTATTGTGAGGATGCAATGCAAGTGGTTACTTTAAGGTGTACCTTTCTTTCCTTCCCTCTATTGGTGTTTACATTTCACCTCTTCATTTGTTGCCTTTATAGTCAGGGACAATTTATTTAACTGCAGGTTTGCAGTAGGTTTCTCCTCATTAAAATTGAGATGACATCTCTCCCTTGTCCATTGGTGCTGCTATAACAAAAATGTAAACTGGATGGCTCATAAGCAACAAGAATTGATTTCTTACAGTTCTAGAGACTGGTAAATCCAAGATAAGGCACCAGCAGATTTCTAGTGTCTAGAGAAGACTTGCTCTCTGCTTTTGGCCTCTTTCATAAAGGCATTAATACTTTATGAGGGTGGAGGCATTGTGACCTAATTGCTTCCCAAAGGCCACCCCTCTTAACACCGTATATTGGGGACTAAGTTTCAACATATCAATGTTGGGGAGATGGTAACATTCAGACCATAGCAACCTATTACCCTCGTAGCAATGCTGTGAAATAAATTAGATAACAGTCTAAATACCTACAAAATAGGGAGTACTCCATACATTTTATTTTCCTTTCTTTTGTCCAATTTGTATTTCAAGGACTCAACACATTACAGACACTGAAATAAATGTTGTCCATTATGGACCACGCATAAACTTCTAATTTGGAAAGTTTATACACTGTACATTTCTTAAAAAAAAAAAAAACTCCCAAATATCAGATTACTGCCCATGGGATTGCAAAATATTTTTATGCCTTTTATGGTTAAAATGCTCTAAGAATTTGGAAGAAGTCCTACTTCTGAAAGTTATTTCAATAAATCCAAAATGAATAGATGTGGAAAATATTTAACATTCAACGGTTAATTTTGAGTAAGAGACATGTAGTTGATTTTATCCCTTTTATTTCTACAAACCATAAGAAGAAACAGTTTGGACAGGTTCCTCAAAAGAGTCTCCCCAAATCCTTTTTAATGGGATATATCAACTCAAGTGTCACCCAAAGATTATTCCTAACAAATGTACATATTGTTTGACTTTGCTTGGAATAAACAAAAAGCTTAAAATTAGATTATTGCTTAGAAACAGAGCCATTAAATTAAAATAAGGCCAGACATTTGGAACTAAGTCAGTTTAAGAGAGTCACCTTTCATTAAATTATGGCTACCATGTTTGGATTGTTTTATTAGCTTTATGCCACAACCATAAAAACTCAGTTAAAATTTCACAGTAAGTGCCTAGTCCCTTCACACAAATTCACAAAATCAGTGCCTCTAAACAAATTCATTTTTCATACTAAAAGAAATGCCAATAACCACTAAATCACTAAAACTAAAAGGCAAAAAAGTGGAAAATTTTTTTAACATCATTTAAATCACTATTGGCCTGACTTACTTTTCCCCTTAAAAAAAAAAATGTATATATGTAGACAACAACTTAATGCTGTTTCCTCTCATTTCTCTCATTTTTCATAGGGTTCCAGCACTCTATCACTATTTGAAATGTAACTAATTTAAACTTATTTAGCAAAAGAAGCTTTATTTATAGCCTTTTTTGTGCTGAGCAGCTTTTCAAAAAACACATTTTTCAGATTAATGGAAATGCTTGTGGTAACATTAGCTTTACTTGCCATTCCAAAACTATAAAATGAATTAAGAGGGGGAAAAACTTGAATTAAAGCATGAGTGACTTCATAAAAATAAACACTTTACATAATTTGTAAATTTAAATGTTTGTTACCTCAAAATGTAGACAGAATGATTTACAAACATAATGCTTTTATTTGCCAAAAATAAGAAGAAATTTGCCTGATTACTGATTACAATTATTTTAAATGATTTTTCCAGTGAGTTTGTTGTGTGTATATCACTGATGGAAACTTTTTATTCTGTGTCACAAATTCTCATTTCCACATACAGTTTTGTGACTGGAGACTTGACATGCTGAATTAATGGTGTGTGTGTGTGTGTGTGTGTGTGTGTGTGTGTGTGTGTGTGTGTGTGGAGAGACATAAATATAGAGATAATGACAGAGACATCATTGTAATAGCTTCTTTAGGGAGCCCTTAGAGTTAACTGGAGAAACCCTAACTTTCATTGAACACAGTTTGAATTCTAAAGTAGTTGTGATGCTATTTATATTCTCCGAATATACTGTAAACACAAAATATTCCACTTTTTAAAATAGTGGAAATATATTAACAATAAAGCATAAAATTTACAAATAATTTTATCTTTCAAATATGAAAAATGCTTCATCCAAAAACTAATGATGCTGGTCCACCTGGTTTCAGCTCTGATGGACTACCTTGCAAGAAATTATGCTCTAATCAAGAACACATAAAAAAGTGGATACTTTTTTAAAAGTAAGTTTGAAGGCATTGGAGATTTTCCAAGGTAGTCAGGATTTAAGAGGCCACAATCCTAGAGAGAAGTGAAGATTTTTGAAGTGAACCCAATATTTGTGTTGCTCTTCCTCTAGGGGAATTTGTTGAGTTTTAGGAAGTACAAGACAAGAAGTTGAGAAGCAAGCAGAGGACAGTCCTTAAGAAGCAGAGAAGCCAATAGAACTTTTGACAGTTTTCTAAGACTAGAAAACAAAACTCTGAATATAAGCATGTCAAGGTGGCCAGGATCAAGAGGACAAGATTACAGGAAGAAGAGGGGGTACACAGAAGTGAACCTGGTACTCTGTGATAGCTTTTCACTCCAGGCATTTGCTGATTCTTAAGCCATGGTGGGAAATTGACCCAAATGTATACTATAAACCCCAAAACAATCACCAAAAACAAACAAAAACTTATAGCTAAAAAGCAAGCAGAAGGGATAAAATGAAACACAAAAATACTCAATGCAAAAGAAGGCAAAAAAAGAGAACAAAGGAGTTATGGGACAAATAGAAACAAATAGTGAAGATGGTAGATTTAAACCGAACTAAATCAGTTATCACACTAAAAAGAAATGTATGCCTAACCATATAAATTATCACATTAAACATAACACCCCTTGTGAAAAGAAAAAAGCAAAGATGATCAGATTGCCAACTATATGACCCACTATATAATCCCTACAAGAATAAGGACATAAACAGTTTACAAGTGAGGAAATTATGGAAAATATGTATACCATGTTAACAGCAATCATAAAAAGCAGGAGTGGTTTCATAAGTATCAGACTCAATAGATGTCAAAGCAAAGAATATGACCAGTGAGAAAGAAGGTCACTTCCTAATGAAAAAGGCATCAAATCATCAAGAGGACATAACAATCGTAAATGTTTATATACTTAACAGAGATTGAAAATATATGAAGCAAAAGTCAATAGACCTGCAAGGAAAATAGACACATTTACTCTTATAATGGTAAATGTCAACACCCTCTTTTAACGATTAATAAAGACAAAGTTAGTAAAAATATAGACAACTTGAACAAGACTATCAAATAATTTGACATTATTGACATTTATATAAGGAAAACAACAGAAAACACATTCATTTTAAGTGCACAAAAAATATTTACAAGTTAGTTCATATTCTAGACTATAAAACAAGTCTAAATTAATTTCAAAAGATTCAAATCGTACAAAGTATGCTTTCTGATCAAAATTGAGTTTCAGAAGTCAGTAACAGAAAATCCCAAATATGTACAGACTAAATACACAGTTCTCCATAACCCATGGATAAAAGAAGAAATAAAAAAGGAATTTAAAAAGCATTTTGAATGGGTTGAAAATGAAAACACAAAATATCAAAGCTAAAACAGCATTTTGAGGGAAATTTATAGCACTAAACAGTCTTAAATCTTTAACTTCAACTTGCACCTTAAGAAGCTAACAAAGAAGAGAGGTTTAAACACAAATTAAGCTGAAGAAAAGAAGTAACAAATAACAGAAAAAAAATAAAAAACAAAATAAAAATAGAGCTTTTTATTTTAAAATCAACTAAATTAATAAATATCAAGACCAAGCAGGAAAAGAGAGAGAAGACAAAATTACCAAAATCAGGATTGAGAGTGGTGACATTATTAAAATTTCTACAAATATAAAAAGAATAAGAAGGTATTATTATTGTCAAAAACTGTGAAGAGTCAGATTTTACCTATTTTACAGGTTAGCCTGTCTCTGTCTTGTGGATACTGGCAGAAGATTCAAGACTCCTTAGTCAGAGAGAGTTAGAGAAATAAAACTCAATATTCTCAAATTGAGCTGAAAGAAAGGATAAGAAAGTAAATAAAAAGAGCAGAAATTAAAGAAAAAGAAAGTATATACAATGAGGAAAATAAAGCTATGAGGTGATTCTTTAGAAAGGCTAATGAAATTAATAATCCTCTAGTAAGACTTTAAGAATAAAAAAAGAAAGATGAAAATACAATGTCAGTAATAAATTGAGGCGTCTCTAAAGATCACATAAAATAAAGATAAGATAATATGAATAACATTGTGTCTAAATTTTCATACTACATAAAAATGATAAAATTTGAAAACTTCTCTATCAAATAAATGGAATTAAATTATAATATCTAAAAATACTACCTTTTTATTTTTTAATTTTTTATTATACGTTAAGTTCTAGGGTACATGTGCACAACGTACAGGTTTGATACATAGATAGACACATGCCATGTTGGTTTGCTGCACCCATCAACTCATCATTTACATTAGGTGTTTCTCCTAATGCTATCTCTCTCCCAGCCCCCTATGCCCTGACAGGTCTAGGTGTGTGATGTTCCCTGCACTGTATCCAAGTGGTTTCATTGTTCAGTTCCCACCTATAAGTGAGAACATGCAGTGTTTGGTTTTCTGCCCTTGTGACAGTTTGCTGAGAATGATGGTTTCCAGCTTCATCCTTGTCCCTGCAAAGGACATGAACTCATCATTTTTATGGCTGCATAGTATTCCATGGTTTATATATGCCACATTTTCTTAATTCAGTCTATCATTGATGGACATTTGGGTTGGTTCCAAGTCTTTGCTATTGTGAATAGTGCTGCAATAAACATACGCGTGTGTGTGTCTTTACAGTAGCATGATTTACAATCCTTTGGTTATATACCCAGTAATGGGATTGCTGGGTCAAATGGTACTTCTGGTTCTAGATCCTTGAGGGATCACCACACTGTCTTCCACAATGGTTGAACTAATTTACACTCCCACCAACAGTGTAAAAGCATTCCTATTTCTCCACACCCTCTCCAGCATCTGTTGTTTCCTGACTTTTTAATGATCTCCATTCTAACTGCCATGAGATGGTATCTCATTGTGGTTTTGATTTGCATTTCTCTAGTGACCAGTGATGATGAGCTTCTTTTCATATGTTTCTTTGCTGCATAACTATCTTCTTTTGAGAAGTGTCTGTTCATGTCCTTCACCCACTTTTTGATGGGGTTGTTTGTTTTTTTTCTTGTAAATTTGTTTGAGTTCTTTGCAGATTCTGGATATTAGCCCTTTGTGAGATGGGTAGATTGCAAAAATTTTCTCCCATTCTGTAGGTTGCCTGTTCACTCTGATGGTAGTTTCGTTTGCCTTGCAGAAGCACTTTAGTTTAATTAGATCCCATTTGACTATTTTGGCTTTTGTTGCCATTGCTTTTGGTGTTTTAGTCATGAAGTCCTTGCCCATTCCTATGTCCTGAATGGTATTGTCTAGGTTTTTTTCTAGGATTTTTATGGTTTTATATCTAACATTTAAGTCTTTAATCCATCTTGAATTAATTTTTGTATAAGGTGTAAGGAAGGGATTTAGTTTCAGCTTTCTACATATGGCTAGCCAGTTTTCCCAGCACCATTTATTAAATAGGGAATCCTTTCCCCATTTCTTGCTTTTGTCAGGTTTGTCAAAGATCAGATTGTTGTAGATGTGTGGTGTTATTTCTGAGGCCTCTGTTCTGTTCCATTGGTCTATATATCTGTTTTGGTACCAGGACCATGCTCTTTTGGTTACTGTAGCCTTGTAGTATAGTTTGAAGTCAGGTAGCATAATGTCTCCAGCTTTATTCTTTTTGCTTAGGATTGCCTTGGCAATGCGGACTCTTCTTTGGTTCCATATGAACTTTAAAGTAGTTTTTTCCAATTCTGTGGAGAAAGTAATTGGTAGCTTGATGGGGATGGCATTGAATCTATAAATTGCCTTGGGCAGTATGGCCATTTTCACGATATTGATTCTTCCTATCCATGAGCATGGAATGTTCTTCCATTTGTTTGTGTTCTCTTTTATTTTGTCAAGCAGTGTTTAGTCGCTCTCCTGGAAGAGGTCCCTCACATCCCTTGTAAGTTGGATTTCTAGGTATTTTATTCTCTTTGTAGCAATTGTGAATGGGAGTTCACTCATTATTTGGCTCTCTGTTTGTCTGTTATTCGTCCACAAGAATGCTTGTCATTGATTTTTGCACATTGATTTTGTATCCTGAGACTTTGCTGAAGTTGCTTATCAGCTTAGGTAGATTTTGGGCTGAGATGATAGGGTTTTCTAAATATACAATCATGTCATCTGCAAATGGGGACAATTTGACTTCCTCTTTTCCTAATTGAATACCCTTTATTTCTTTCTCCTGCCTGATAGCCCTGGCCAGAACTTCCAACACTACGTTGAATAAGAGTGGTGAGAGAGGGCATCCTTGTCTTGTGCTGGTTTTCCAAGGGAATGCTTCCAGTTTTGCCCATTCAGTATGATATTGGCTGTGGGTTTGTCATAAATAGCTCTTATTATTTTGAGATACATTCCATCAATACCTAGTTTATTGAGAGTTTTTAGCATGAAGGGCTGTTGAATTTTGTTGAATGCCTTTTCTGCATCTATTGAGATAATCATGTGGTTTTTGTCATTGGTTCTGTTTATGTGATGGATTATGTTTATTGATTTGTGTATGCTGAACCAGCCTTGCATCCCAGGGATGAAGCCAACCTGATCATGGTGGATAAGCTGTTTGATGTGCTGCTGGATTTGGTTTGCCAGTATTTTATTGAGGATTTTTGCATCAATGTTCATCAGGGATATTGGTCTAAAATTCTCTCTTTTGGTTGTGTCTCTGCCAGGCTTTGGTATTAGGATGTTGCTGGCCTCATAAAATGAATTAGGGAGGACTCCCTCCTTTTCTATTGATTGGAATAGTTTCAGGAGGAATAGTACTAGCTCCTCTTTGTACCTCTGGTAGAATTTGGCTGTGAATCTGTCTTGTCCTGGACTTTTTTTGGTTGGTAGGCTATTAATTATTACCTCAATTTCAGAGCCTGCTATTGGTCTATTCAGGGATTCAACTTCTTCCTGGTTTAGTCTTGGGAGGCTGTATGTGTCCAGGAATTTATCCATTTCTTGTAGCTTTTCTAGTTTATTTGCATAGAGGTGTTTATAGTATTCTCTGATGGTAGTTTGTATTTCTGTAGGATTGGTGGTGATATCCCCATTATCATTTTTTATTGCGCCTATTTGATTCTTCTCTCTTTTCTTCTTTATTAGTCTTGTGAGGGGTCTATCAATTTTGTTGATCTTTTCATAAAACAGCTCCTGGATTCATTGATTTTTTTGAAGGGTTTTTTTTGTGTGTGTGTCTCTATCTCTTTCAGTTCTGCTCTGATCTTAGTTATTTCTTGCCTTCTGCTAGATTTTGAATTTGTTTGTCCTTGCTTCTCTAGTTCTTTTCATTGTGATGTTAGGGTATTGATTTTAGATCTTTCCTGCTTTCTTTTATGGGCATTTAGTGCTATAAATTTCCCTCTACACACTGCTTTAAATGTGTCCTAGAGATTCTAGTACATTGTGTCTTTGTTCTCATTGGTTTCAAAGAACATCTTTATTTCTGCCTTCATTTTGTTACTTACCCAGTAGTCATTCAGGAGCGGGTGGTTCAGTTTCCATGTAGTTGTGCACTTTTGAATGAGTTTCTTAATCCTAAGTTCTAATTTGATTGCACTGTGGTCTGAGAGACAGTTTGTTGTGATTTCTGTTCTTTTACATTTGCTGAGGAATGCTTTACTTCCAATTATGTGGTCAATTTTAGAATAAATGTGATGTGGTGCTGAGAAGAATGTATACTCTGTTGATTTGGGGTGGAGAGTTCTGTAGATATCTATTAGGTCTGCTTGGTGCAGAGCTGAGTTCAAGTCCTGGATATCCTTGTTAACCTTCTGTCTCATTGATTTGTCTAATGTTGACAATGGGGTGTTAAAGTCTCCCATTATTATTGTGTGGGAGTCTGTGTCTCTTTGTAGGTCTCTAAGGACTTGCTTTATGAATCTGGGTGCTCCTGTATTGGGTGCATATATATTTAGGATAGTTAGCTCTTCTTGTTGAATTGATCCCTTTACCATTATGTAATGGTCTTCTTTGTCTCTTTTAATCTTTGTTGGTTTACAATCTGTTTTATCAGAGATTAGGCTTGCAACCCTGCTTTTTTTTTTTTTTTTTCTTCCCATTTGCTTGGTAGATCTTCCTCCATCCCTTTACTTTTAGCCTATATGCATCTTTGCACGTGAGATGGGTCTCCTGAATACAGCACACTGATGGGTTTTGACTCTTTATCCAATTTGCCAGTCTGGGTCTTTTAATTGGGGCATTTAGCCCATTTACATTTAAGGTTAATATTGTTATGTGTGAATTTGATCCTGTCATTGTGATGTTAGCTGGTTATTTTGCCCATTAATTGATGCAGTGTCTTCATAGCATTGATGGTCTTTACAATTTGGCATGTGTTTGCAGTGGCTGGTACTGGTTGTTTCTTTCCATGTTTAGTGCTTCCTTCAGGAGCTCTTGTAAGGCAGGCCTGGTGGTGACAAAATCTCTTAGCATTTGCTTGTCTGTAAAGGATTTTATTTCTCCTTCACTTATGAAACTTAGCTTGGCTGGATATGAAATTCTGAGTTGAAAATTTTTTTCTTTAAGAATATTGAATATTGGCCCCCACCCTCTTCTGGCTTGTAGGGTTTCTGCCAAGAGATCCGCTGTTAGTCTGACGGACTTCCCTTTGTGGGTAACTCGACCTTTCTCTCTGGCTGCCCTTAACATTTTTCCTTCATTTCAACCTTGGCAAATCTCACAATTATGTGTCTTGGGGTTGCTCTTCTTGAGGAATATCTTTGTGCTGTTCTCTGTGTTTCCTGAATTTGAATGTTGGCCTCCCTTGCTAGTTTAGGGAAGTTCTCCTAGATAATATCCTAAAGAGTGTTTTCTACCTTGGTTTCTTGGGGTTGCTCTTCTTGAGGAGTATCTTTGTGGAATTAAAATAAATGGAATTAAATTATAATATTTAAAAACATTTTCCACAAGCAAACTTCCCAGTCTAAGTTGCTTCATATTTAAGATGATATAAAATTATATGAAGTTTTCCTATAAATTTTTAATATTTAATATTTTTTTCTATATTTCCTATAATGCCATAACATGACAAGGACATTCATTGTAAGAAAGGAAAATTACTGACATATCTTCCTTATGAATACACAAATTACATTTTAGTATATCCTAAAAGTGAAAGTTGCAACAGGGAGGAAGCAGAAGCTGCCAGTCCTCTTGGAAGTCAGGCCCAGAACTGGCACAGTGTCCCTTCAGTCTTGTTGCTTTGGTTGAAGCAGTCACAGAGTCAGCTAGGGCGCAAGGGGAGCAGAAATAAACCCCACCTTTCAATGGGGGGAGTGACAGGGAATTAGCAGGCACCCACAATTCATCACATCTTCCCACCTCTCTCAAATTTATGCTTGTCCAAAACCAGCTCTATCACCAAAGTTCATTTCAAATCCTCTCTCGTATGAATTATTAACCCCTAAACTGAAAATAGCTCTTCCATTTTCCCCTGTGAACTCTCATTTTTATCTCTACCTTTCTTGGGGCACTTTTAACTTCCAATCTTGAATTATTTATATGAGTCTTATCTCCTCTACATTTTAAATAACATTTATTTCTAGTTACTGAAATAAGAAACTCATATTGTAGCAAATTGTCAAGGTTCATTTCTGAATAATACCTCTCTCAAACTGCTTTGCAAATATGAGATGCTTGATAAACATTTAATAAGTGAAGATTGTAATAAAATCCAAACTTTCTAATAGGTCAATACTAGGTATGTCTGAGATTGTTTGGCTTGTAACTTTCTTCTGTATACTAATCATATATTTTTAAATACAGATAGGTAAAGTGAAGCTGAATAATAGTTGTGTGTATTTTACCTGACTTACGTTGGGGAGAATAAAAGAAAAAGAAAATAGTGTAACGGCGAACACTTACTGAATTCTTAACTATGTGTCAGGCACGTTTCTAAAGACTTCATCCTCCTAACATCCTGCAAAGTTTCGAAGAAAAGGAAAAAATTACCAAGGAATGCAAAACAAAGGAAACAAAAGATGCAGAAAAAAAATATCCTATAGACCTGAAGAGCTCCAAAACATCTGAAATTCTGACATAAGTTGGCTACATGGTGAGGGAAGCTGGCTTCTAAGAACACACACAGGAAAGAACTTTGGAATAAAGGGCACTTTTCCTATGACTTAATCTATTCTTTCCATATTTAATGGAGTACTATTTTATGAATTCTTATTTTTGAAAATAAATACATCAATTTTCTGGCGATTGGAACTTTGAGGTCTTCAAATTACCTTCACTTTTAATATAATGTTAACATCTTTAACTGCCAGGAAAAGAAAAGCCTAATAATGACTTAGTTTTTAAAACTGGTGCTGTACCTGGAGATCCACAACTACAATGAGACAAAATTAAAAAAATTTCTGATACTTTTATTTAACAACCAAAAGGTATTGCCTGTTCAGTACTATGCTTTATAATGGTGGAAAAATGGAAAAGGAGTATAATATGGTACCCGACATCAGAGAATTATGCAATCTATTTGAAAAGATAGAATTAAATATTTAGGAAATTAACAGGAAAGCTTTAGTTTAAAAAACAAGATAGAGGTCAGGAAAGGGAGGAATCACTTTGGAATATAACAGCAAAATAAATTTTTGTTGGAAGCATTGGGAATTGAGGTGGGCTTTCAGAGAAGGGCAGAATTTAGAAAGGTTAGCAAAGAATATTCCAGATTTGAGAAGGTGAAAATTAGTAACTGCACAAGCAAGGGCATAGAGGCAAGAATGATTGTAATGTTTTAACCCAATAGCAGGGAAGAGATGACTCATCTTGAGCAGGGTTATGTATTTAAGATTATTGGAAAATAGAATCTAATGGGTAAGGTAGATTATGACAAGCTCTGAATGGATGCTGATCAGTGTGGTTCAGGCTGAGTACAGTAAAAACAACCTGAGGCCATTTTCATCCCTGACTGTGAGAGTATTTAATGTACTAACGGGACCTTTACTGAGTTTTAACATAGGAAAGTTCCTCCCAAAGCGTAGTTGGAATGAAATCTTCCTACTTGTTTTCCATAAAATCAGTATGATTTTCCATAAAGAGATTATTATTTTTGACACGAAGCAAAGGTCAGAGTTTGGGTGTGTATTCGTGTCCATGAACATTATGATGTGTGTAGGTGTTTTAATTTCCAAAGTCAGGGTCAGGAGGCAGATTAGGGCTATGGTGTCATGACAACCAATCAAGCTGTTTGTTTCAGTCCAAAAAGTAGTCAATTCACTGGAAAATGCTCAATCAACTAAGTGTAAATTAAAATAGTTATGAATTGTTTGTAAAAAGCAACCACAGTTTGTTTTAAAAAGGTATGAATAATTTTGCATATGCATAATTTTCCATAAAGATATTATTCTTTAAACATACAGCAAAGGTCAGAATTTGGGTGTGTTTATATGCATGTGTGTTTGTGTTTTAATTTCCTAAGTAGGGGTTAGGAGGCAGATTAGGACTGCAAGGGGCCAAGCCAACCAATCAAGTTGTCATTTTGGTCTTTGTCCTTGTCTACAAAGTAGACAGTTCACTGGAAAAAGTTCAAGCAATTAAGTTTAAAATAAAATATTTACCAATTCATTATGAAAAGTCGCCTTAAGTTTATCTAATGAAAGGTATTAATGTATCTATTATTTTACCATATCTAACAGCTTATCACTCTATTATATAAATAAGTATGATTAAACTGAGGGGACATATTTCTCACAAGAAGGTGTTCATTTCTACCCAATACCTATATCTTCTAGGTGCTTAGAAATTGATTTCCAATTCATAATAAAAAATCCAGTAAAATTGTCAAATGAAAAGCTTTCATCAATTACTTTTTATTTTATAAACATGCTTTGAAAACACTTTGTTAATTTTACAGAAAGTCATTAGGCTGCATAAATCACTTTTTGGGTACATTTACTAATGGAATAAAATAATTCCAATATATCATTTGCTTCTGAATGCCTCAGAGTTTCAGGAAGGTATTAATAAGGCCCTGCTTCCTGTATCTGAAAACAAACATTTAGTTTGATTATTGCTTTCTTGAGTCTTAGAAAAACAAATTATGAAAGTTATAATGGACTTCTTGGAAAGGTAATGACATAAGGGCATGGTTACAAAACTGCTTTGTTTGATTTCCAACTTAAACTAAGAAAGGCTAGGCCTACTTTATAAACTCCAAAGAGCAATTATTAGGTAAATATTAGTTAGACAATATTGAGAGTAGACACTGATATGCTAGTTTAACTTAACCTCTCCAGTTTATGAACACAATATAGTTACAGGTTACACATGATTTAAAAAAAATCTAGATACCCCCACACCCTCCACACACACACATTTTTTTGCTTAGCTTTGAAAAACACAGAAAATACTCAGCATAGGGTCTACACTTGCACTGCTGATGAGCAAGATGAGAAATGACTTTTCAAAACAGCATCTTGTTATGTTTGACCTGTTCTTTTAATTAAGAGTGGTGTCATCGGGCCAGGCGCAGTGGCTCATGCCTGTAAACCCACCACTTTGGGAGGCCAAGGCGGGTGGATCACCTGAGGTCAGGAGTTCGAGACCAGCCTGGCCAACATGGTAAAACCCTGTCTCTACTAAAAACACAAAAAATTAGCTGGGTGTAGTGGCGGGTGCCTGTAATCCCAGCTACTCTGGAGATTGAAGCAGGAGAATCACTTGAACCGAGGAGTCAGAGGTTTCAATGAGCCGAGATCGCACCGCTGCCCTCCAGCCTGGGCGACAGAGTGAGACTCCATCTCAAAAGAAAAAATAGACAAAGAAGAAAGCAAAGAAAATCACACAAAAACTGTGAGGGAATAGACATAGAAACAAGGATTGCCAGAGAGCCATTCAACATGCATCGGACTGCTGTCTCTGAAGGAAACAGTAGAACGAATGGAATAAGAAATCATTCAAAGACATCATTGAAATAACATTTCGGCAAAGAAGAAACACACAGGATCTGAAGAACAAAAGGAGCCACTGTTCTAAAAGAAAAAGATAAATGACACACTCTGAGATGTCGTCTTACAATTGAACCTCAGTGATTTTTTTAAGCATGCAAGCAATAAAAATGCGTCACCAACAAAGGAAGAGGTAAAAAATAAAAAATAAAAATAAAAAAACACTGACTTACAAATTCATGTTAGCAGCTTTACATGCAAAAAAAACTGTGGAACAATATCAACAGGATTTTCAAAGAAAAGAGATTCGAATTACAAACTTAGTCAAATTGGCATTTAAATGTCCAGATGATAGGAAATGATCTCAAATTTACAAAGTCCGAGGAAGTATATCTCCCACATATCCAGCTAGCATTTCTAAAAATATCTACTTGTCACAATCTAGCCAATATACAGATTAATCCAAATAAAAACGACAGGAATGGGAAAGTCACAGGATGAGAAATGGCAGGTGATTATTAAATTCGGTTGAACATAAAATTAAGGCCAAACAACTAATTAGTGTAAAACAGTATAATGTTTCTAATTCTTGAAAGAAACACTACATCATATGGTCGGGGGGGAGGTGGTAATGAGGACAAAACCTTCAGAGAATACCACGTATCTACCAGGATTCTGGGCATGAAACAGCATCTTCAAAAAGACTTAAAGAACGGTCTCTTTATATAGTAGTGAACCTCCATGGGCTGGTAGGCACCCATGTACAAGCAGTAGTAGGAAAGCATAATATTTCTGTTAGATTGTATTGCTGGTCACCCACCTCTGCCTTTTTTTTTTTTTTTTTTTTTTTTTTTTTTTTTTGAGACGGAGTCTCGCTCTGTCACCCAGGCTGGAGTGCAATGGTGTCTCAGCCTCCTGAGTAGCTGGGACTACAGGTGCCCGCCACCACACCCGGCTAATTTTTTGTATTTTTAGTAGAGGTGGGGTTTCACCATGTTAGCCAGGATGGTCTCGATCTCCTGACCTCATGATCCGCCCGCCTCTGCCTCCCAAAGTGCTGGGATTGCCGGCGTGAGCCACCACGCCCGGCCCCACCTCTGCTTTTTCTGGGGAAGGCTTATACTTCCCTGCCCCACTTAAAGTTAGATTTGCCTATTTACCTGAATAAAATGTGAGCTGAAATGTCATGAAACAGATGGGAAGAAGCTTCTGAAGCTTGTTTGTGCTTCTCCATCACGTGAATCCCTAGCTAGACATCAGGAAGAAGCACCACAACCAACCTGTGATGGATATGTACCACAAACAATAGTTGTAAGTCATTGATATTTGGGAGTAATTTTGTAGCAGCAAATCTAACCTTTCCTCAGCCTGAAGAGGAAAGGGAAGGGCAATGCATAATAGAGTCTAATAAGGGATGGAATCGTGGAAGAGGAGCCACAAAAGAGGAACTGAAGTCACAGAGTACAGCATAGGCCACAGCCATGATGAAGCAGTCGGATGTGGGGCAACAATACCCTGACTTCTCTTTCCTCCCACCATTTTACTTGCTGCTTGTGGCTCCCTTTCACCAAATCCAGCTGGAAGCAGAAGACTGACGAGTGATGCACTCCATAGAATTCAGTGTCACAAGCCAGGTTTCCCATTATCCAGTGCTGCGACAGATTTTGCGTGCAAAATCTTTATTAGGAATCAACACCTGTGAAGAGAAGGGGGAAGAAGCAGGATCGGACAGAGAAAGATGTTGAACGTGTAATTATGCAGACAATGAACTAGAAAACCTTAGCCAGTCCACTGGGGAGCTCTGACCTAAGAATTATCTATAAAAATCTTCCACAGAGGGTCAAAATGCTCAGCCATGTGCCCATCATGACAGCCCTGAAAAAGGCTGATGGCCAAAGATATTTGTTGTCAATTGGATGAGTCACTTTGTATACTTGTTTGTTTAGTTCTTCTGTGGTGAATGGTCTCTGGTGGGCATTAACATGTGACACATACATACACACAAACCATATGTATATTTCCTCTTTTTACCTTTGGAGAAAACATTATTTTAAGCAGCCATCACAAATTTTTAAATGTAATATTTTGTCCACAAAATAAACCTCAATAAATTCCTATATTAGAAATAGTAGATAATGAACTGTCTGACAATGATGCTTTAATGTTAGGAATGCAAAACAAATGTATAAAGAAACAATACAACAGCTGTTGCAAATTTTTAAATTTACTGGAACAACTCTTAGCCAAAAAGGAAATCTAAATGAAAATTGCTAGAAAAATAACAATCTACAAATTAATTGCCAAACCTATGACACATAACCAGAGCTGTACTCAGGCCCCTAAAATTGTTTTAGTGTGAAACAGTACAAAAATTAATAAAGCATTTACTCAAGAGTTTATTAAAAAAACATTAACAGCAATGAAATCAGAAGAAAGTCATTAATGATCAAAGCGGAAATAAATGAACTTTTTAAAGAAAAGTGGTAGAACTCATAAATTCAAGAATTGCTTCTTCTAAAAAAAAAAAACTAGGTAAAATACTAGCTAGTTTAAATTTTAAAAAGAAAATTAAAGGATAAACACCAATACAAAAAATACATAAATTAGAAAGCAGCAATGGCCATAGATCACCACAAAGAAATGTGGTTGAAAGAGAAGTAAAAATTATCAAAATAGACACTAGATTGTATTGAAAGCCTTCATCAACCAATACCTATGGGAGAAAAACTGAAAACAAAGAAGTCTTCAAAGGGGAATTTTTAAACCTTCAAATAATTGATAATTGACACGTATTTAACAAGGCTAGAGAAAGTAGAAAACCTGCTCACATTTTTTATAAATGAAAAATAATGATTCAAATCCTGTCAAAAGTACTCTAAAAGGGCAAATTACAAACAATTCACTTCTGAATATTGGTACAAATGACCTAATTAAAATGTTGGCAAGTAGAATTCGGCAACACTTTAAAAGAATAACACATCATGATCAAGTGGAGTTATTGCAGGACGGCAAGGATGGCTCCTTGACATAAGTCACCACTTGGTGGACAAGAAGAAAAAACTTTATAATTTTGATATCTTCTTGATAAACACTAAAAAACACTTGATACAATTTAATATTCTCACACATTACTGATAGGGGCTTTTACTAAAATACGAATATAAGGATATTTAATATTTTTATAGTATACAGTCCCCAAATCAAAAGTGAAAATATGAAATACTAGAAGCAATCCCATTAAAAATGATGCTAAGACAAGGTCCTACATTATTTAACATTTACATGACTGGCTTTTACTAGTCAATGTAATAAGAGATGGAAATAGGCAGGGTATTCATGTGCTCAGATTGCCGTAGCCAAGCACCACAGGCTAGGTGATGGAAACAATAGAAATTTGTTTTCTCACAGTTCTGGAGTCTGGAAGCCCAAGACCAGGGGCCATCATGCTTAGCTTTTGGTGAGGGGTCTCTTTTTGGTTTGCAGATGGCCACCTTCTCACTGTGTCCTCTCAGGGCAAAGAGGAAGAGCCAGCTCTCCAGTGTCTCTTTTAATAAGGACACTAACTCTGTCAGATCAGGACCCCACCCTTAGGACCTCATTTAACCTTGATTACTTCCTTATGCTAAATGCAGTAACATTGGAGGTTAAGGTTTCAACATATAAATTGAGGCTGGAGGGAACACAACTGATCATGGCAAAAAAAGTATTACTACTGGAAAGAAGGTAAAATTGTGATGACCTTTAAACTGTATAACTATTTATCTGAAAAAGCCCAGAGAATCAATTGAAAATTCTGAGGAAAAAAAAAAAGTAGCATTCAGTATGCTGGCTTTAAAAACCAAAACACAAAAGTCAGTAGCATTTTTATGTTTAAGCAATATAATTAGAAAATATAGCAGAGTAAAAAGTCCATTCACAAAAGTAAGAAAAGTTTTAGATAGCTATGAAAATCCCAAAAGAATGACCCAAATGATCAAACTATAAACTTTCCTGAAAAAACTAAAGGAAGACCTTAACAGAAGAAGCATACGTTCTTCATCGATAGAAATACTCAATATTATACAAATTCAAGCCCTTTCTTAATGTTTAAATCCAATGCGATGCCAATCAAAACTCTAACAAAATTTTTTTTTTTTCTAACAAAATTTTTGACTGGAGTATACCCATTCAGGATATGTAGACTGAGAATAGAGAATATTGCAAAATTATTCTTTCATCTGGAGAAATAAACATATGATGTAATAAAGAAAAGCTGACTATACCATATACAATTATACAGGATATGGAAAAGACCAACAGATCACTGTAGCACAATAAAGAGTTTAGAAATAGCTGTGAGCCTTTTCTTTATCTTAATATCTGATAAACATGGCATTGAAATTAATGATTGAAATATGGAAAACGGGAAAACACTCCCATATCTAAAAATTAGATACCAGAAGTAGATTTTATATAAGTGAACATTCATAATTTGTTTATAGTTTTGGATGGGAAGTCCTTTGAAAATGTCTCATAAGCCACAAAGGAAACGATGGATAATTGTAAAATATCAAAATTATATTTTTAATTGAATCAGGCACCAAAAACAAGTTTGAACTTTTTTAAAAAAGAAATACTATTTGTAACACATGTTAAAGGGTTAATATCATCAGCATCTTATATATCAATAAGAGAAAGGAAAACACCACAACAGCAAAACAAACAACATGAACAGGTATTTCCTAAAAGAAGAAAATGTCCCCTAATATATGAAAAACATATTCAGGCTTGCTAATAGTAAAAGGGATACAAACAAGATAGTAGGACACTATCCCTTCTATATCAGATTGGCAACTTTGTATGTTATCCCTGTGTGAGAGAAACTCTCATACTGTTTGTGGAATCTTAAATTGGGACTCCACTACAGTGCAATTTTTAAAAATCTATCAAAATTTTAGGAAGGCATACCCCTTGACACAGCAATTTTAATTTCAAAGCTTTGTTCCAAGAAGATAATTCAATATGTGTAACAATATGTCCATGAAGACTTCTGTTCTAGTGTTATTTATGACAATCATGAAAATTTGGAAAATAGCGTTCCTCAATAAGAAATTGATTAAGCACACATTTGTACATACATCCAACATAAGGCTACATACCGATTAAAAATTATGAGCTTGTGCATTTCCACAGGCGATTGACAACAAAATTACAAAATACCTGTATCATGGTATCTTATTTATTAAAATAAGTACATATATAATATTAAGTGTCACAATATAAAACATGTGGGCTATATTTTTACTTGATTACAGTGCAAAATATCTGGGAAAATGTTTAATTATTTACAATGGGATTTGGAGTGATTTTGTTTTCTAAAAATATTTTTACTATTTGTATTGCTTGAACTCTTTTACAATGATTCTGTTTATTTTTATGAATAAAAAGCAATAAAGCCCCTTTATCTGGTGGGGAAAATGTTGTAAGAGGGGTTACTTTGTGCATTCATAATAGTTAGAAAATATTATTATTCATGGAATCATATATGATGGCCCAGAACTGGATGACCTCCTTTTTACTCCTACAGCCTTCATTTATGGCACTTGTACAAATTATAATAATAAGGCCAGGTGCAGTGGCTCACTCCTGTAATCCCAGCACTTTGGGAGGCTGGGGGCAGATGGATCACCTGAGGTCAGGCGTTGGAGACCAGCCTGGCCAACATGGCAAAACCCCGTCCCTACAAAAAAAAAAAAAAAAAAAAAAAAAAAACAAAGGTACCAAGTGTGGTGGTGCACACCTGTAATCCCAGCTACTATGGAGGCTGAGGCACAAGAATTGCTTGAGCCTGAGAGGCCTACGTTGCAGTGAGCCGAGATTGTGCCATTGCACTCCAGTCTGGGCGACACAGTAAGACCCTGCCACACATACACACACAAAATTATAATAATAAGAGATAAAATGTGATCTTAGAGCTATCACCTTCTATTAGATTATAAACTTCTTGAAGGTAGGATTATTTCTTATTTTTTAGACTCCCATAGATCTTAACATAGGGAAGTACTCAGTAAATGCTTATTGAATTGAACCAATTATACTCTACAACCAAAAAAATCCATCATAATCTCTATACCTACACTAATAAAACTGGAATTTTCAATTATCTAAGAATTTCAAATTTATCTAGTTACAAAGAGAAAGATGTATAAATTGTTCATTTCATAAATCTCAAGAATAGTTTTACATTAATAAGATTTTCACTGATATTCTCAGAATATTGAAGAAAGATTTAAATTGTTTCAAGTTAATTAAAATGCATCTGAAAGAGCTCTAGAGTTCAAAGAATGTATAATCAAACCCCTTATACACAGAATTTCTCTCCTGTAAAAGGAGAAAAAACTAGAAATGTCTGTTTTCATCCATAACTGTCTTCAAATAGCAGAAGCTTGGTTAAGGAAAAAGAAAGATTTTTGCATGTTTCTAGGATAAAAGAAAAGCAGAAATATTTTCCTGATAATTGTCATTCTATTCCTTTTCTGTATTTTCTGTAGCATGTATTTATGTTGATTGGGAACATTTTATAATTTTGCAAATTGTCAGCATGACTCAATACAAAATAGACCAAAATAATTTTGAACACCTAACTGATAATATTTTTAAATATTCCTTGAGCTGGAACAATTAGATGTTTGAATTACTTACTCTGAATGCTAATGTATGAATACTTTTCTCCTGTTCCACATTCGTCCCTCTATATATAAACTATTTAAGTCACAGTATAATTATGGAATATGTTAGTAGAAGGAAGGCAAAGTGTTTTATCAATGCCTGTAAGCATCATTTACATTAGCATCTGTTACAGAATTGGTTTTAAATTTTATTTCTAGATCCTTAAAACCTGTGGGTTACACACATCAGTATTTTTAGACTGTAATTTCAAAGGACTAAACCCATTTTTGAACCTTTGTTTCAACATGCGTTTGAAAACATATAAAGATATGGGTATTATATTTTTCTGATTTTTTTATCTTTCTTTCTGATTTCTTTAGCTTCTTCTAGATCTGTAAGTCTTCTTGTGTATTGTTGGTTTTTCTACTTTTTTGTTTGTTTTTCCCTTAAATATACAAAGTTAGTTCTTACCTACGTTTATGTACAAGGCCTTTAACACTTGACATGTCAGTTCTGTGATATTCGGTAACAAAATACCTTTCCTGAAATATGGAATTGTGGAGACAGACCTGCCAGCATTACAATTGGCCTGTCAGTCTTTGCAAAGCAGCACCAAATATCACCCAGCCCCTGTAGATCTCTGGGCAAAAACATATCAATCCTCATAAGTGAATTCAATAGAATTCTTCTTGTCAATTACAAAGATATAATAATTTGTATTATCTCTTCACATTTATAACTTCCTTAAAGGTGAAAAATGTATTGAATCCTTGAGAGTACAAGGAATTACAAGTTTTAAAAATACACATACATACGCAATTTGAGTGTTTCAATTAATATTAAATAGATCCCAAAAGATTACTTCAGAATTTGAATTTTCAGAAATTTTGACCAAGCTAAGCTTCTGCCAGCACAACCAGAAGGAGGCTAGCTAGATGGAGCTTATCCATCCACAGGCCACCTTTGAGTCAACACAACCGGCAGTAGTATAGGAGACTGCTATAGCCAGAGGCAAGTTTTCTAAGCCTTTCCTTCTTCCTCCTTTCTTCATCCCATTTCCATTCTCCTTCTTGAAGTCATGGCCAGGATACTGGAGAGAGGGTAATGGCAGCGCATGTCTACAGTCAAGATTGTCATAGCACGGCTTTGAAATGTGGTTACGTATGGGGGGAACTGGGCAAATAAGTAAATATATCAAAAACAATGAGCTTTGTGACTGTAGAAGGGAGTTATATCTGTGGTAAGGGGGAAGACTAGAATAAACCATGTGGTGTTGGACGTATCAGTGTGAACTAAGGGTTTTAAGACAAATAGACAGATAGGTATAATAAGACATAATATAATATTTTTTCTAATTTTGTCTTCTAAGAGGGCTGGATCAATGATACCTCATTAGCAATGAGCAAACTTAGCAAACTTAAGGATTATGATTTACTTTGAGATTCTGATTACTATTATCTATGATTATATACGATGTACTATTTCATTTTCTAGTAGCTGTTGTTGTGCTTTCATTGAATCGTAAATCCAGTTTAAGACATTTCTCCAAGGAAGACAGACAAATAGCCAACAGGTATATGGGAAAAAAATGCTCGATGTCACCAGTCATCAGGGAAATGCGAATTAAAACCACACACTCGTCAGGATGGCTATTATCAAAAACAAACAAAAGACAAGGTGAAGATGTGGAGAAATTGGTACACTTGTACACTTTTGGTGGGAATGCAAAATTTCTAGCCACTATGGAAAACCGTATGGAGGTTCCTCAAAAATTAAAAATATAACTGCCATATATGATCCAGCAATCACACTTCTTAGTATTTATCAAAAAGAATTTAAATCAAGATCCCAAAGAGATGTTAGCACTCCTATGTTCACCACAGTACTATTCACAGTAGTGAAGATGTGGAAAACCCTAAATGCCCATCAACAGATAATGGATTTTAAAATGTGGTGTATACATACAATGGAACATTATTCAGCCTTTAAAAAGAAGACACTTCTGCAATATGGACAGCATGGATAAACCTTGAGGACATAGTGCTAAGTGAAATAAGCCAGTTCCAGAAGGGCAAATTCTGTATGATTTCGTTTATATCAGTTATCTAAAATAGAGGCCAGCAGGGAGAGGAAAATGGGGAGTTACTGATTAATGGACATAAGGTTTCAGTCAAGTAAAATGAATAAGCTCTAGAGATCTCCTGCACAACATTGTGCCTACAGTCAATAATGATGTATTGTAGACTTAAAAATTTGTTAAAGGGATAGATCTCACGTTGCATTCTCACCACTAAAAGTAAAATACGCCATCCAAAACAAAACAATGAGCACTCTTAGCACCCAGCTCTTGGTTTCTAAATACCGTTGTCCAATGAAAGAAACTATGGCTTCTTAAGAAATGTCTGACTTTGTGTTTGGGAAAGGAAAAAATTAGATGGGGCTGGAATATGTTATCATGACAAAAAGTGAAGAAGAATGATGGGATCTTGCCCAAAAGACACAGGATCCAGCTTGAAGGGTCTCCTACTAGCCAATGTGAACATCCAAGTAAATTATGATAGGAACAAATTGTAACTATTTGAGTAAAATACATATCCATGAAGCACTACAGTTATAAATAGGTGAATGAAAAAAAAAGATATATGAAGAGGAAGGAAGATGCATCAGTAGAATGACAACTAATAAATCCAAAAGAAACAATACAGTTACAATATTGTCATTTAGTAACCATCCCACTAATCGATTTAGGAATGAATGATCAAAGAGTGCTAAACTTGGTAGGTGTAAGTTTGGTAAGGAATCAAATATTTAAAGAGTGCCAATGTATTTTCCCATAAAATTATTATTAATTGTTTAAGTAATAAATATAATGTACTGAATAATTAATTTCACAGTTGAGAAACTTGGTAGATACCATTTTATCTAAGTAATAAACATTCATAATGTAAGTAATAGTGCAAATTATCAGTTTCCTCCTCATATACCGCATCGAGATAAACAACATGAATTCTGTGATATTCCTGTCAAAAATGCATAAATCATGAAGAAACATCAGACAAACCCAAAGAGGAAGATCCTAAAAAGTAACTGTTGTAGGGTCTTTAAAAATGTCAAGGTCAAGAAAAATAAGGAAACACTGAGAACTCTTGTAAATTGAAAGAGACTAAAGGAATATTTAAATACAACACATGCTCCTAAATTGGATATTGGACTTATAAATAATATTATTGGGATAACTGGTAAATGTTATTGCAGTAGAGAGATCATATGGCAATGTTAGATCTAAGTTAATTTTAATAGCTGTTTTCTGGTTATGTAGGAAAGTGTCATTGTACTTAAGAAATGCACATTGAAGTATGACAAGGGATGCTGCATTAGTCTGCAATTTATTTCCAGTAGTTATATGGGAGCACTATGTATTATTTCTCTAACTATATGTAAATGTGACGTTATTTCCAAAACAAATTAAACAAACAGAATTTCCGAGGTCGTGGGAATTCTAGGAATGTTCATCTGAGCTATCAGGAGAAGCTGCTTCCACACATTCTGGCTCTTGTTTTCGCTGGGTTTTATTACATAATCCTCCCCAAGGAGGCATGGTTCTTTCAGTCCTTCACCTGAAGATGAAACCCACATAAAACCCAGGATCTTCCTCTTATCGCCCTTGCATTGTAGAGGTTTTTAGTATTTACCAAATCTCATATTTCACTTTCTCATTTTTTTTTTTTGTTTTAAGAGAAATACAACAGTTGCCCCTCAAAATACTTTCAAGGAGTCAAACTTGGAAATTAAACAGAATTTTGCAGCAAAATTTTGATTAGTATGGAGCATTTTGCTTAACCAAAATTTGCTTTTGACATATGATATTTTATGAAAAATCTATTGGCACAGTTTTCTGACTGGAAAAACATTAAAAATGGAGGGGAGGGAGGGAGGAAGGGAGGGAGGAAAGAAGGAAAGAAGGAAGGAAGGAAGGAAGGAAGGAAGGAAGGAAGGAAGGAAGGAAGGAAGGAAGGAAGGAAGGAAGGAAGGAAGGGAGGGAGGGAGGGAGGGAGGGAGGGAGGGAGGGTGGGAGGGGAAAGTTTCTTTTTTAAAGGGAGATCTTTTAGTACCTCAAAATCATATAAAATCCAGTAGAAATTGCTTCACCCTTAATATAGATGCCAGAAGTTGCATTATTGAGTGATTAATATCAAGTCATTTGATTACAATTTACCTGTTCTAAAATTTCTAAACAATGAAGAATCTCATAATTAAAATGTTCTGATTAACTAGATTCCAGATTTTAAAGCAAAAGAAAATTTTGATTGTATATGGTTCTGTTGTTTGTCTGACGGTATAAAAGTTGCCAGTTTTTTATAACAATATTTAAAAGTAATCTTATTATGTGAAAGCAGATTACCCAAGTCTTTCTTTAAATCTACTTTTTGAATCCTTTATTGGCATAAAGATCTGTATGAGCTGAAAGAAAAGATATTTAAATTAATACAGTCTGCCTGGATTCCCCAGGGGAGTGATGAACTAGCGTTTTAATTACTAACAAATTTAATTATTCAATCCAGGTGTGAACCATCAAAAATTTAGAGACTCCTTTGCTTTAAGCAAGTACTTTTCATTTCTAGGAAAACATGATGCCATCAATGTCTAATCTAGAATGCAGGTTCAGAAAGCTGTCAGATGTGTACTGTGGTTACATTACTTTGTTTCAATTGTAAATTCCCAGAACATTAAATCTATCAATAGTTGACTGTAAAGACAACAACTACCACCCAAAAGTTAAGCCCTGCTGATATAGCCCACTTTAACTTTGTACCGGTCTTGGATTTACCTAAATCCTTTTGGCAAAACTGAAAAATGAAAAGTTTCCTTACTGGAAATAGATTTGCTATGTAAACAGTTATTAGAACCATATAATCTGTATCTATAACTACTGCTCCTGCGACTTTTCAAATTTAATGAAACTGTCTATTCGATACAGCTTTCTTGGATTTGCAAGGCTCTGTTAGTCCTCAAAATAATAAGGCAAGTCTCATAAAGACAGATGGCAATTGCCAAGATTACAATTACTTTTATATTGATTTTAAAAACTTTAGTAAAATACCAAAATATGTTATCTCCTGAAGAACAACTTGAAAATAAACTAGTGAAACTGAAAGTTAGGATGAGAAACACTTATTAAATCTTAATCTTGGCCATCTTTATGGCCTTAATCTCCATCTTTATCATTACAATGAATGTTTTTAGAGCTTTTATTGGGATCAGGCGAACCAGTTTGGAAATGCTTTGGTATTTATGTTTTGATTCTGTTTCTACATTTACTAAGATTTATGTAACTGTCTACCATCTAATTAGCTAGACACACCATTGCAAGTAATATATACCATGTTTAAGTAATACCATTTATATGTGCTTTTTATACATACTATCATTTATGAGTAATAAATGCACTTATCTGTTGTAATGTCTTTTGGTTTTGACTGCTTAACCAAATGTTCTAAACTATTTCTGTTATTTCAAAGCATTATATAATTTTAACCTACTTACAGTTTATTTCACTCAGAGCATGCATCCTGCCATTTTTTGCTGTATTTTGAGATAAGATTTTATGTTGAATATATGCCTCAAAAGAAAGATTAAATTACCTATAGCCATGTTTTAGCAAAGAAAAAATATTTACCATATATGAAATCTACCTAGCTTGAGTTTTGAAATCTAGACTTTTCTAATCCAAGAGAAGGACTCACTGTTTAAGGTTTTTAACCAAGAGCTGGAGAAGGACAGAATGAATTGCTGTGGCTGCAACTTACACCAGAGTCACACTATAGTGCCCTCCTGTGGAGGTTTGGTTAAAACTTCATTTTTGTGCCCATGAGAATGATTTTCAAACCAAGTGACCGAGTCATCACATTCAGAATTGCCAAAGTTCAATATAGTTTGGTCATTTTTTTTCATTTGCAACTAGACTTTAAATTCCTTTTAAAATACAAGAAACATTCACAGTGCAGAAGATTTGCAGTTCAAAATACAAATTGAGACTTGTCGGCATTTTATCTACATTTCTTATTTTATTTTAGTGGATTTTTAAGATATTTATAGGTTTATGTAATACAAAGAGTTTTCTTGTTAAAAGCATAAAGATTATAATATTGTAGAATCACAAAACAAAAAATAGCAACAAAAGTTTAGACTATACACTCATTTACATTCATCAAAAAATGTGCAAACAGTGTTTCTTTTTCAAACTGTGATACTTCCCCCCGCTTACTCCCCACCCCCAGTTAAAGAGTTAATGTTTTCTCTGAAGATAAATTAATGCTACTTATTAGTTATTTATTTCAAAATAATTTGGTTCATTTGTTTTTTCTCTCTGCCCTAAACCTCCTTTTACCCTTAATTTCAAGGATATGAAAATGTGAATTTTATCGTATGTGGCACGTGCACACTCATATATGCCCTGAGACCTCTTTACACATTTATCCTTTGTATACCTTTATAATTAAGTTTCAATGTATACAAAATTCTCAGGTCAATGGATTAGGTATTTCCTTTTGCATTTCCTCTTTTCCTCCCCAGCCCAGTGCTCCAGCACCCAAGCTTTTCTAATTTGTGACTGCCAGGGATGCCTGTTAACTACTGAAAACCTGAAGCCCACCTTCACTCTTCAATGGGATATTAAACAGGTGTTAAGAATCACAGAACCTAATTAAGACTTTATTCAAGAAGTAGGAAGGGGGAAAAAAGAAACTAAGAAGACTTAAGAGAAAAACCAGAAAGTTATATGCAGCATTTTATGTCAACAAGAAATACAATGGATTTTTGTCTCTTCACATAAATCTTTTTAAATCTGTCTCCTGAAAATGGGAAGGAGAAAACATTGGTTTTCAAAGTTTAAATGTCTGTAATTACAGACCATTAACTAACTGGCAATGTTCATAACTAAAGAAGTAAGTGGAGTGCTTTCTGTAGGAATGGCCATGATCAAAGAGATTGTAAGTAAGCTCATCCAAACTAGAAGTGTCGGATAAAATCTTAAAACAAGAACAGAAATAGGATGAGAAAATGCAGAACAGGGTGGAAGATGGTGTTCATTTCCTTTAGTAAAAATGGCTTAATTTGTGGGACCAGATTAGATAAGAAACATAACTGAGAAACTCAACCTAACCTGAAAGTAACCTTAAAATTTTAAATAAAATATGCTTAGTACTGCGCATTCTCATTGTTCTGTGTTCAAAAGAGAATTTAGAAGAATGAGATTTTTCCAAGGCCTGGAATACATAAAGTTCCATTAATGAGTGAAGGTGATATCTAAGACACCTCTTTAGAATAGTTTCAAGTCAAGAGAATAAAATTGGGAGTCAGCTAGAAAATATCCCTCAAAATGATCCAGGATGAACCCCCAAAAGCCATTTATAAAGTAAGTAAGCATCACAGGGCTCATAGTCAAAAGGGAATGTGTGGGGCTCAGAACACATCCTCTCCAGAAATCTAATTTAGTAACATCGAGAACTTGGTTTGCTCTCTTTGTAGGCTCTATGCAGATCTGAGAGCAGTTTTCTATCAATAAAATCAGATAAAGTCATTGAGGTGAAATCATCTAAGATGAGGTAGCTGGAACCCTTACATCTTTAGTCCTAGTTTCCCACCCTGGAGCAACCAAAGTTAGACAGAGGGCTACAGTCTAGTACCAATATAGCTTATTCCCCTGCCAACCTCTCTGGAGCTTCTGCTGTCCAATGGAGGTCTTGTTGAAAAAGATGAGGGCCTTGCTTTCAAGGAGTTCACCTTACAGATGTGAATGTTAGCTTTTATCTATCACCTAAGTTTATTTCAGGAATGTTTTTGTTTTAATCCTAAATTTCATTTCCCTCTCTATTTCTTCTGTCACATGAGCCATGGCAAAAATTGCTCCAAAGGCTTGATGAGAGTTGGAGAAGAGAAGAATATGTAACCAAGTCTGATAAGTGAGGGGAAGAAAGAGAGGTTTGAAGAGGTGCTCACAATTCTCACTCAGTCTTTCCTATAATTCCTTCCCATAGCAGTTCTGAAGTAATGTGGCTCAGAACCCTGACCATGTAGCTGAATCACTTGCAGTGCTTTAAAAACAAACTATGTTTGTCTAATTATCAGTGATACTGAGCTTTTTATCACATGCTTGTTGGCCAAAAGTATGCCTTCTTTTGCGAAGTATCTGTTCATGTCCTTTGCCCACTTTTTAATGGGGTTATTTATTTTTCTCTTGTAAATTTGTTTAAGTTCCTTATAGATGCTGAATATTAGACATTTGTCAGATGTATAGTTTGCAAATATGTTCTCACATTCTGTAGATTGTATGTTTACTCTGATAGTTTCTTTTGCTTGCAGAAGCTCTCAAGTTTAATTAGATCCCATTTGTCAATTTTTGCTTTTGTTGAGATTGTTTTTGGTGTCTTTGTCATGAAATCTTTGCTCATTCCTAGATCCAGGATGGTATTGCCTAGGTTGTCTTCCAGGGTTCTTATAGTTTTGGGTTTTACATTTATGTCTTTAATCCATCTTGAGTTGATTTTTATATATAGTGTAAGAAAGGGTTCCAGCTTCAATCTTCCACATGCAGCTAGCCAGTTATCCCAGCACCATTTATTTAACAGGGAATCTTTTTCCCCATTGCTTGTTTTTGTCAGCTTCATCAAAGATCGGATGGTCATAGATGTGCAGCCTTATTTCTGGGCTCTCTATTCTGTTCCATTGGTTTACGTGCCTGTTTTTATATCAATGCCATGCTGTTTTGGTTGCTGTAGCTATGTGGTATAGTTTCAAGTTGGGTAATGTGATTCCTCTAGATTTGTTCTTTCTGCTTAGGCTTGCTTTGGCTATGTAGGCTCTTTCATGGGTCCATATAAATTTCAAAATAATTTTTTCTAGTTCTGTGAAGAATGTCATTGGTAGTTTGATAAGAATAGCATTAAATATGTACATTACTTGGGGCACTATAGCCATTTTAATGATGTTGATTCTTCTTATCCATGAGCATGGGATGTTTTTCCACTTATTTGTGTGTTCTCTGATTTCTTTGAGCAGTGTTTTGTAATTCTCATTGTCGAGATCTTTCACCTCCCTCATTAGCTGTTTACCTAGGTATTTTATTGTGTTTTTGTGGTTGTTGTGAATGGGATTACCTTTCTGATTTGGCTCTCAGTTTGGTTGTTGCTGATGTGTAGGAATACTAGTGATTTTTGTACACTGATTTTGTATCCTGCAACTTTGCTGAAGTTGATTATCAGCTGAAGGAGCTTTTGCACCAAGACTATGGGGTTTTACAGATAGGGAAGAATCATGTCATATGCAAACAGAAATAGTTTGGCTTCCTCTCTTCCTATTTGGATGCCCTTAATTTCTTTCTCTTGCCTGATTGCTCCAAAGAAGACATACATGCGACCAACAAGCATATGAAGAAAAGCCCAATATCACTGATTATTAGAGAAATGGAAATCAAAACCACAATGAGATAGCATCTCACACCAGTCAGAATGGTTATTATTAAAAAGTCAAAAAATAACAGATGCTGGTGAGGTTGCAGAGAAAAGGGAACCCCTCTACACTGTTGGTGGGAGTGTAAATTAGTTCAATCATTGTGGAAAGCAGTGTGGTGATTTCTCAAAAAGCTAAAAGCAGAACTGGTAACCATTTGACCCAGCAATCCCATTACTGGGTATATACCCAGAGGAATATAAAGCATTCTACCATAAAGACACATTCACGCGAATTTTCGTTGCAGCACTATTCACAATAGCAAAGACATGGAATCAATCTAAATGCTCATCAGTGACAGACTGGATAAAGGAAATGTGGTACATATACACCATGGAATATTATGCAGCCATAAAAAAGAACAAGATCATGCCTTTTGCAGGAACATGGTCGGAGCTGAAGGCTATCATCTTTAGCAAACTAACACAGGAACAGAAAACCAAATACTACATGTTCTCTTTATAAGTGAGAACTAAATGATAAGAATTTATGAACACAAAGAAGGAAACAACAGACACTGGGGTCTACTTGAAGGGGGATGGTGGGAGGAGGGAGAGGAACAGAAAAGATAACTATTGGGTACTGAGTTAAATACATGGGTGATATAATAATATGTACAACAAACCCCTGTGTTATATGTTTATATATGTAAGAAACTTCCACATGTACCCCCAAACCTAAAACAAAAATTTTTTTAAATGATATCTGGGAAAAACAAGCAAATATCTTTGCTTATCAATTAAAGAGTATACAAAAAACAATAAATAAAATATTTTTTAAAAAAAACTACAACACCTCCCCCACCACCATTCTAATTCAATCGGTCTGGGATAGGGCTTGGCATCTCTAGTTTTTAAACGCTCTGTGGAGATTCTAACGCACAACCAATGGCTGAAAACCAGCAAATTAAATTTTGCTGCAACTGTGTATAATTTGCCAGCATACATTCATCTACCATCCACTCCCCCAAAGAGACAGAAATGGAGGCCAGTTACAGGAGCAGAAAGGTAGCAGGAGCCTAGATCCCAAAAGATTTTGTGAAAAGCAGAGCCACCATACAGGTTGGTACTGCCTACTTCTGGATTTTTATGTGAAGGCAAGATAAAATACTATCATGTCAAAGCTGCTGGAATTTTGGATTTTCTGTCACTTTAACAGCTAAATATAATACCATCTAAATATACCAATATCACTACTTTATATTGCTGGTAAACAAATATATTTTTGCTAGTAAACAAATATTATATTGCTAGTAAACAAAAATTAGCCACCTTTCATTTTTAAATAGTTAAATTCAAAACATCCTAATGATAAGTCCAGAATCACCTCTATTATAACATATTTTGTCTTCTCAAAAAAAAATTTTTCTTATAATTGTAACTAAATATTATTGTAGTCTACATTATGTCTTAACAATTATACAATAAATGTTGTAGTGGCTTGAACCTTCTTGCAAATTATGCACAGTAAAAACTATATTAAATCAAACACAGATAACTTTGAATTTCAAATACATCAACTTGGCCTGCACTAATAGTAAATTTTGGTCTATAAAAGAACAAAGACACTCATAATTTAGAGAATATTACATGGAGGCTGTTTATAAACCAGCTCTTGCTCTCTTAAGCAGAGCAGTTTGAATTTGGCAGCATTTGTTGTTTATATGCAAATGGACATTGCTAATTATAAGTGAGGTTTTTTTTTTTCTTTCTTAAGTCATTAAGGTATATCCAGAATCTCAACTTGTAACCTTTCATTAGCTCTGTCAGTTACTATACCAGTCTTTTTTAATAGGGATCTGCAACAGAACTATATTCTACGGAAAACAATTAAATGACTATTTTCTGAATTTTCTCAAGGATGGTTGCATAGCTAGTAAGATTCTAGATGCATAGGAGAGAAATTAACTCATTACAAAAGTTGATGCCTTGGGCATGAGGGATAAATTCTCTAGGAATCTTGCTTGAGAGGTTGAGAATTGCTACCACTTGAAAGTGAAGTTTTATTTAGAAATATTCTATAATTCAGACTGCTCTCAAATTTAGACTGGCTTTCCACCAAATTCATCCAAATTAAAAATATTTACTAGATATGAAAGTAGCTTTAATTCTTCAGAAATTTGAGTTCATTTTTAAAATTATATCTTTGGTAAAAGTTCTCATGTAAATGTTATAAACAGCAATTTAGATTGCAAGTTTTAAGCATGAGACTGGTATAACAGCAGTATTTTGAGCAAAGTAACTTGGCAATGTTATTACAACAGTTTGAAATGAAAAGTGATTAGGGACAGAGAGATTAATTAGAAAATTAGGAAATTGCTAAGTTATTTTTTTTAATGCTAGCATATAGCAATGGTAATGGAAAGGAATGGACTTATGTAAAATATATTGGCTGGGTGCAGTGACTCAGGCCTGTAATCCCAGCACTTTGGGAGGCTGAGGCACGAAGTCAAGAGATCGAGACCATCCTAGCTAACACAGTGAAACCCCGTCTCTACTAAAACTACAAAAAATTAGCCAGGCATGGTGGCACGCGCCTGTAGTGCCAGCTACTCGGGAGGCTGAGGCAGGAGAATCTCTTGAACCCAGAAGGCGGAGGTTGCAATGAGCAGAGATCACACCACTGCACTCCAGCCTGGGCGACAGAGCGAGACTCTATCTCAAAAAAAAAAAAAAAATTATAAAGGAAATTTAACATAGAAGTTGGTAATCACTTGGATATAAAAGACCTGAGAAGTTAAGACAAACCAAAATTTGCACACATTTGAACAACAGGATCTAAAAGAGAAATTGTGCCATTAACACAGCCATTAACATAATTTGAAGCCAAATTTTCATAATAATAGTAAGAGATGTGAATACAAGTTTAGTTTTAAATACATTAAGTTTAATGTAATATTAGAATGACAAAATATAAACTTCCAACAAACAGATAGGACTGGATATGTATATTAGGTCATTGACTCAACTGGGAGAGGGAACTCTTGTGTAATAATCTATACCTATCTTTGTGTAGATACAGCTTCTCATACCATAAACTGTGACATCATGATAGAAAGGTGCCAGGTTCTGCCATATTGCAGTGTGACTGTGTGTCCTTTGCGGCCAGGCTTTGGACATGTGTGAGTAATGGAGGGGAAACCAGGTTTGAAATGTATGGAGCAAGCAGCAAGCCTACGGGATATTCATCTAAACATCAGCTGTGTAAAAAGCTATTCAAGTCTTGCCATGAGTTAAGTGACATTTTAAGAACTCTAAAATATATTTTTGAAGACTTGGAATAAAAACCGAAGTGCAAATGAAATGCAAACATTTTATTCAGTAAATTTTGAATATACCATTTTAACTGCAATTTGGGCAGACTTTTGGAATGTTTTAGTTCAACAAGTGAGAAATTACAACTTCGGATTTGGAATTATATGCAGAGTACCTTCTTTTGTCATCTTTAAATTGACTTATTTACTGAGAACCGAGAAAAAAATTAAAATATAGCGGAATGTGAAACAAGAGCAATATAAATGAGCAATGAAATCAATAGAAATTAATTTAACATCAAGAAGTAAATCATAACCCCCCAAAATTGAGGTCATAACTAAAGTAGGAATCCAATACGAGGGCTGGGCGCAGTGACTCACGCCCGTAATCCCAACAATTTGGGAGGCCAAGGCGGGAGGATCATTTGAGGTCAGGAGTTCGAGACCAGCCCGATCAACACGGTGAAATCCCATCTCTACTAAAAATAGAAAAATTAGATGGGTGTGGTGTGCACCTGTAATCCCAGCTACTCAGGAGGCTGAGGCAGGAGAATTGCTTGAACCCGGGAGGCAGAGGTTGCAGTGAGCCAAGATCGCACCATTGCGCTCCAGCCTGGTTGACAAGAGTGAGACTCCATCTCAAAGAAAAAAACAAAATAATAAAATAAGATAAATAACAATAAATTTCAAAAATCCAATAAAAGGAAGAAATACATTTTAAATGGAAGCAGTGAATAAGTTTCTACACTGCTTATTATTAATTGCTAACGCAATTAATAGAAGTGAATAATATGACAACATTAAAAATAGATTTAAGCTTCTTGCATTTTTACCAAAAAAAAACCTTGTATTGATTAAGGTAGCATAAATTGTACAATATGACTTTACAAGGAGGGCAACAACACAACTCGGTTAATGAGTGCCACCTATTTAAGGAGTAAAGAGTATTTTAAATTGTTTCCTGCATAAAATAACCTGAAAAGAAGCTTAAATCTTGTAGTTAATGTATGAAGAAAACTTGCTAAATGTTTTCTGAAATTGGACATCAATGCTAAAATCTACAGGATGTTACCAAAAATAAATTGTGAGGCTGAAGTTTTCCTAAACTATTAATAACTTAAAAACATATCCTTTAGCCAAGCTAGAAGAAAGACTAATTTTTCTATTTTTTTTAAGGAAAATAATATCCTAATATTGTTGTACCTGAATGGCAGATTAGAATATGAAGCCCAAAAAAGTAGGGTAAAGTGTATTATTGAGATAGGTTAAGCACTTAATTGTTAAATTTAATTTTTAATTTTGTGCTATTTTTGGAATTTGTTAGCTTTTTAATAAAAGTAATTTGTTGTTCTTTTATTATTCTGTATACCCACTTCTGTGAATTCTATAGATTCACTTCTGTACCTAATTTTGTGTCCTGATTTAGCTTCAGGCTTCACAAAATCTTCTCTGGCTGCTGTTTGTACATGTTTCTTATCAAATGTGGGGAAGCAGGGAGACCAGGTAGAAGGTAATGGCTGTGGTCTGAGTCACATGGAACAGAATGGTGGCATGGAAGGTAGAGAGAAGTCTATTTCAGTTTCATTTCAGAGCATATATGACAGGACTTGTCAAAGAATTGGGTGCAAAGAGTGAGCGAAAGGGAGGAATTAAGAATACCTTCCAGGATTTAGTTTGAGTAGCTGAAAGACTGGGGAGGAGACAGGGCTAAGGGAAGAAAAACAGCTTCTTTGCCCTGGACATTGAGTTTGTCATGTTTTCTCCATGCTGCCTAATGTATTGTACTTTATAGTGCCACCCACATTAGACTATAAACTCAAAGAGGGCAAGAACTGACTGCTTTTGACACTCATGACATAAGATTTCTATTCAGTTGAATTTAACATGTGTTGCACCAACTATATGCAAGATGCTCCACCAGAACTAGATTCAAATCCTTTGACTCAAACTCAAGCTACAAAGAAAAAAAAGACAAGTGGATAAGAGCCCAGATTTGGAATGAGATAGACCAGACTTAGCACCTTAGTTCTGTCACCTGCTAATTGTGGGACCTTGGAACAGTAACATCACCTCTCAGAGCTTCTTGTTCCTTGTCTAAAAATGAGAATGATTATCCCTGTCTTATAGGATTATCACAAAGTAAAAATAAAACAATGTGTGCAAAATTCTTATTACAGTGCCCAGCATACATTAGCACTCAATAAATGGTAGGATGTACTTGCATTTGGTTTTCCTGCCAATACAGACAATATCTATAGCACAGACATCACAAAATCAGTGTACTAGAAAATGCTGAGAGAGAAGTTATTTTTTTTTTCAGCATAAGAACATATCTTAAATAATTTCAGGAGAAGATAATAGGTTTCTGTATTCTTCTAGTCCAGAAAAGGAGGAAGGGGACTAAAAGGCACCATGAGCAAAAATAGAATGAATTTACCCAATTCTTTACTGCACTATTTAACCTCTGCTTTCTTAATCATATGCACAGCAGGGGAAAGGATGTGCTAAAACAATTCATGTGTCATGAACAAAGCAGCCGCAGATTTTAGCTCAAAAATCACACTAGGAAAACCACCAGTTGGAAGTAAAGTAATAAGACCAAATTTATTTTTTTAATTGAGTCTTGAGTTACAAGCAACCCTTTAATTACATTAATCAAGCAGGCTTCCTCTCAACAAATGATGAGGGAAATACATTGTCTTAACTTTTGCTAAACTTGTTTTTTAAATAGCTGGATATTATTTGGACATATGGAAAATAAATCCCTTGATTTCTTTTTTATTTTTTTCTCCATCTTTCAATGTAGCCATAGCAAAAGACAAACAGATACTTACTTCTAGGCATGACTTACTCTGAAAGATTGTAAATCACATTTTAAATTTAAAACACTTACATTTCAATATTTAAAGCATTAGCACTCGACTAAATTTCACTTTAATTTTCCTTTCCATTTTTCTAATTTTTGCATTTTTAAATATGTTTCTAAGAAAGTTGGCTCTACCAAATCAGCAGGTCATTTCTCCCATTTAACGGGTGGAAAACCCAAGGCTTGTAGGAGATTAGATGATTTGCCCAGAGGTCTTGTAGTTACAAAATACCAAAGCTGGGGCTGAACCCAGGCCTGTTTGACCCTAGCTTTTCACCAATGTCACACATATCTTTTGTTCTAGAATGCTCTCCTTATGTATCTATTCATTTGTACATGCCACTTCCTCTGTCTGTCTATCTGGTATTTCCCCTCCCTATCCATCCCCATCTGCATGCTAACTCCTATTTCTCCTTTGAGATTCAACTCAAGCACCACCTCCCTTTTTAAGCTTTCTCTGAATCCATTCTTCTCTTCCCTCCCACCAAAAATAAATTGGCTATCCTTCTTCTATATTTCTAGAACACTCTACATATACTTCTAATAATTGTTTCATTCTGCAAATTATGTTATTCCTACCAAGCGTCCCCACCACCCACACAATAGACTGAGACCTCCTTGAAAGTCAGAGACTATGTGTTGTTTGTCTCTGAATCCCCATGACCTAGTACAGTACGTGGCTTGGAGTGCATGTTCAGTGAAGGTGAAAATGATAATATAAATGAGAGTGTATAAAATATAAAGTTCCTTGTTTTCTGAAAAAAAAAAAATGAAAGCTTTAAATAATTGCTGAGACCTTAACTTAACTTTTGAAGATATACAGGATTTATAGAAGATGGCAGGAGGAATGTTAAAATCTAAAACAAGTGATTTGAAATAAACCCTGAATTGAATTGAAATTTCCAAAGTATAACATTATTACAAGAAATGTAAATAACCTTAATTTATATTTCTATTATTTCAGTCGTACTTTGAGAATGCAGTAAAATTGTTCGTATTTTGTAGTGAGGGCTCTAAACGTGCACATTAAACATTTCGTGTTTCCTGGCTTTTAAAAATGATTACTGCCATGTAATTTACACTTTGTTCAAGGAAATGAACAAACATAGCATCATTTTAATCAGGTCATCAAGCAGCTCAGCAGCAACTCATTTGGCCTAATATATGATTAAACTTGTTTGAGCCAGGTGGTATTTCTCGTATTTCTCAGATAACCACGTACAATCTCAGTTTGTGATGAAATAAAACTAGTCCTTCAGTACATGGCACTCCTATGTTGTGCTGGCATATCAGCCCTCCTCACACTAGGAGGTGCTAGCGAGTCAGACCTATTGTCCTCAGAAAGGAGACAACATCAGCCCTGGTACTTACTGCCCTACTGTAACATAAATCAGCTTAGGCCCTACCTAAGAAAAATGACACCATAGAGGTCTTAGTAAGAGAATTAACTTAAATAACACCAGCAATTCAATAAAATAAAAATAAAATATGGCAAACACTTTGCAAGCAAGTTGAAATGGTATGAGTTCATTTCCAAATGCACACTATATTCTGCAGACCTATATTTCCATTTGCTACTTTTTCCTTGAATTAATGTCTAGTCTTTTGAAAGGGTAGCAGCATTTCAGTGCTATTCCTCTGTGTATACAGTCAGTAATGTTTGTCAAGAGCTTTGGGAGGAAAGGACTACATAAATGTCAGTAGTTATTAATATTAGGATTTTTATGTCTACTATCAAATGTGTTTTTCATAATCTATGACCAGAGGTCTATTTGTATCCATCTAACTATAAACGTTTTAAGTAAAAATAACCATTGACCAAAAACAGTATTTCTTCTGTTTTTCTTTATAATCAAAGTAATATTTATCAGAAGTTAACAATTATACTCAAATTCTTCCAGAGCCAAGTTTATTTTGACATGTTTTTATATTCCAGGTCACTTAATGCCACTTATTCCTCTGGCTTTGGGTAACTATTATGAGGCATAGCTAGTTGACAAGGTCCACCTACAAACTCCACTATGCCCTCCCTGTCCTTGCTCTTCTCTTTGGCCCATCCCTAGCAGGTACATTGTTTTGCTGTCAGCTAAAATCAAGGACTCACCCAACAGTCCTCTACCCCTATGGCCCAACTGTAGCCATTTTTAAATAGTGTTACAATGAATCGTACAGGCATTTGTATCCCTGCCTTCTTTCTCGACCTTCAGACCTTAACTCTTTTGAGGCAGAAATCCTGCCTATGACATGTTTTGCGCATGGAACGCACACAGATCAATTGAATTGAACCAAAATCTAAATCTTACGCAAAAAACAAGACTCTTCTTTTAAACGTGTGATGTGCTGTAGCATAAAGCTTACTGGCAGAGGGTCACAGCAAGATGGCTTTTCACTTTTTTCTCAAATGTATTTCAACTCCATTTTCTTTGAAAGACCCCAAGTGTTCTTTAAAAAGGAGAGGATGGAACAGTTGGGTTGACCTACAACTGGTTCTCTGAGACTACAGTTCAAATCTTAATTTGAATTAAAAACCAAGATGGATTTGAGGGCCTCTTACCACAAACCCTATCTGCTAATGCATTTTTTTAGGATCACACAAATTCCCATGTTTATCATGTACTCATAAAAACCAGAATAGGTCAACATATATTGGCTGAGTTACACAAAGAAGTCTACAAAATATAGGCCTATGCTCTTCCTGGCTCTGGTCAGCAACATTAGCCCTTCACTTTTATATGCACTAAAGTTTACTCTAGTTTTAATAATAATCACAATAAATATAATAATAAAATCATGTTTATATAAGAGGTTCATCTTGTTTAAAATGCACTGAAAATCATGGTGCTTTATAGGACACAATTTATGCTCTCCTTGGTGATTTAAAGGTGATAACTTCATGTGTTTCACTACCACCTAGTTCTGAACTTTCATAATATAATGACTCATTATGATTTTTACATTTCTTAGGGAACCAGCTTGGTTAAAAACCTTGCAGTTGTTTTTACTGGGGTCATCTGAACTATGGTTTCCAGAATGTTCATGAAAAAGACATGCTTATATATTCTGAACCGCTGTAATCTATCATGGCTGGTGCTTGGTCTGCGGATTATGAGTTTACAGTGTCAGCCCAGTGAATTAAAGCTTTGCTGTATATCAGCTTGCCACACAATTATTTCCAGTTCATATCATATAAATCATCACTCTTCACATGACAATCAGTAATTTCCATCTCGTGTTCTAACCATCCATGTTTTGTCTTAATGGTTCTGTCTGATTCTGCACCTAGGATGGTGTGACATGACTAGTACTAATAGCTTAGAAAATAAATTTCACTGTCACTAGAGCCTATTTAAGGAATATTCTTTGTTCTCACTCTTTTTTGTAAAGCTGTTTTGTATATGTTGAAATAATAGGAAATGAATTTAAATAGAAACACTTCTCATGTCTTATCTCTGCAAAAAAAAAAAAAACATAATTTACAATAAATTAGCACAGCAGTTGTTAGTGTAGCTCAGCTTTATTTTGCAATTCTCACACCTAAGCTCACAAGATGACACTTTTTCTGATAAGGTAATCTTTATAAGGTAGTTCTGTAGGTGATTAAATCTGACAGATGCTAGTGAGATGGTGAAGTTCAGAGATATAACAGTAAACGCTTTAAAAAAATTCTTGTAAAAATAATAAAATGTCTTATGATCTACCAATAGAAAAATCAATCTGACAAAAGAATAAATTAGTTATAATGCTGCATTTCTGTGTCTAAAACCAAAATAAAATTATTTACCAATAAGTAGATAAATATACTAATTATAACAAAATACACTGCAAGGAAACTGGTATTTTTTAGGTAAAGAATTCGTGTAGTAACATTGCTTTCCCAGTCACTTCTTAGTATTTACACAGCATTGTTGAGTAGAATGAGAATAATAAGCTTCTAACACAAACAGAAGCCAAAGAAACAGAGTGTGTCATTTCATAACATTTTGATAGTCTATCTGTTCTTCAAAACATACCTTGAACACAAGATCTTTCAAAGGTACAACCTTCATCTTTTCCTGGGGCAATGACGATCATCAGTGGGTTGGTGTTTCCAATGATACTAGCAATCTGAAATATGTTAAGGCTTAATTGTAGATTGTATAATTAGATTAAGCCAATTAATGCTATGGCTTGGTTTTGCAATGCTCCTTTATTATTTGAATGTTTTTAGCCCTGGTTTCTTATTTCTAGCAGAGTTTCCCAACAGTAGCTCATTGTCCTTGCTTGTTTTTGATTACTTAAACCATGTTAGCTTTGCTAGAGTCAATTGATACTTCAATCTGTTGAAGTGCTATGTTGCAGAATGTGCTGTTTTCTGATTTTCTTATATAAATATTAGTTGCCTAATGTACAGAGTTAATTTATAAATACTGGAAAGTTCCCTGGATCAAGTAAATTAACATACTGGGCCAGATTCATTGGCTTCATTAGCAAATCTTCATATCAAGGCTGTCTTCATACAAGTGTGAAAACCAGAAGGACCCTTCTAAGGTTTTCTTGGCGGGAATAATTCTCTCATCAGATAACAGGCTATACCCATCCTAATATTCCGGTCTTATCACCACAATCGGTTCATTCTACACAACTTCATCTAGCATGGACACTTTTTGGAAGACCATTAACATAGGAAGAATATGGAAAAGCCAAGGAGCAGGATTGGACACCCAGCTGAGGAGCAGCCTGATGTATAGGTTGTATTGGGGAGGTGAAGTGGGGGGAGATACAGGAGAAAAACAAAACCCTAAAATTTGGCACTATTAATCAAGAGACTCTATAAAGGGGACAATCACAATATATAGTGACTTACTGACCATATAAAATTACAATTATTTCCTACATTTAATTCTTCAGTAAGTATTTATTTATTTTCCCACTATTTCTTAGCTACCTGCCAGGCAGTGAAGTTAGGAACAAAACAGACCAAGTCCCTGCCCTCAGAGAGCTTTGTTTAGCATTGTTGTAGACATAAATATGTGACGTGGAAATTTAAAAAACAAAAAGCCTCACGCTTTTAAGCTTTTTCTACATGCCAGGCACTGTGTGAGTACCTTTCACATATTGATTTAGTCCTCTGAAGAAAACACGCAGTGGGTAACCACCGTTATGGCCATTTTCTAGGCAAGGAAACTGTGACCCTTGCTGGAGAACTGTGAATGAACATGAATCCTCAGAGAGCTGCAGTTATGCCTTTGACTGGTGACAATGGCAGTGTTCTGACCTAGCAGATGATACAGCTTTTTTGGTGTTCGAGTTTTAAAACAGTATTTGTGCCGTAAGATGGCATTCTCTGTTTCCCACTCAAAGAAAATAAATTATTCAAACCGTGAAAATAGGTGCCTAAAATCCATAGGGCCGAAGCAGCATTCTAGGCCCTGTGGGACAATTGTTGAGAAAACGCCAATGCACCCCTGGGTCTCTGTTAGAAGAGTTACTTGGTACAGCTGTATAATTCCTTTTATGAAATGGATGGGTCTGATCAGGAATCAGAGCCGCGGGATGGACAATGAGACTCATCCACAACAGAACTAATATCTTATTCACCCAGGTTTGACTTTAAAATTATATCAGCCATGAAAATTATTTCACTGCCTCTGTCGTGAACAATTGGACTATATTTAATTTTAATCATTCGTATGTAAAAATAATAAAAGCCACCAAAATAGTCTATAGTCAATTTTCTGATAAAGTAAATTTGTTTTTTCCCCATTTGTGATTTAAATGGCCTCCAGAAAGTTTTTTTGGAAGTAAGTGTTAATTAAAAATATGGAAATGGATTTAAAGCACATTACAGCGCACAGTGGAAGAATAATCACAGGGGCTCGGGTCACATGACCATCCTCATTTCTCTATGTATTTTTTAACTGTCTAGGTTATTGGTTGTTTTTCTGCATGCCTGTTCCTAGAGAAAACTGTGATTCCAGTAAAAACAGTAATTACACTTATAACAAATAGGACAAATTGCCATTTGAGCAGGAACATGCAGTTTTAGTGGCCAAAAGCAAACTGATGTCCCTATGCTTTCCTGTTTACACAAATGAATTAAGTGTGTTCTCAGCTTTCTTTATACATGCAATGCTTTTTATATCTTGCCATCTTTAAAACCTATTCAACCCCTCATTCCTGACTTTCACTGACTTATTTTGGAACAATGCACTGTAGTTGGTGCCAACACGATGTAAAACCAGTGAACAAATTCTCTTTCTGAATTTACCAGAGAATGCTCGCTTTCACAGCTCTAGTATATACATGTCATTTTACTTTTCTGAACCTGTATTTCCTCATTTATAAACTAGAGATAAACATTTTTTGGAATCCATAATGAACTACTGGGGTTCCCCTTCCTGCTAGGTGCATGGGTTTCAGAGTCAGATAGATCCGGGTTCAAGTTCTGAAAGAATTCTCCATTTTTTAGTTGTGGGGCATTGGCCGAGTTATTTAACTTCTTTGAGCTTTTGGCTCTTAATCAAAAAAATGAAGTCAATAAAACCTTTCCTCCAAATGCAGTATGACTTTTTATACTATTTATAACGTGCTTTCTAACCAGCCCAATGCCAGACACAGAGTAAGTTCTCAATAAATGAGAGCTGCTTTTTTTTTTTTTTTCATCATCACACTTTATTTTCCCGAATGGTGGCCAGCACTGCCCTTAGGGCCTCCCCATTGCACACCTCCAGTGGGTACCTTTCACATTGTATTGTAAGTGGGGGACCAGAGGAGGCTCATGGAAAGCGATGTGAATCATGGCCCCTAGAGTCAGGCAACTTGTCAGCCCTCCTAGAAATTCACTTCCTGATGTTACTTTCATCAGGAGCTAAGTGAGGGGTGTGTTATCTCTGAAGAACTCTTTATGATTTTAAACTACACTGTGTCTATAAAACGGTTTAATTATAAGTCAGTTAAAAATAACTATCAGGCCAGGCGCAGTGGCTCATGCCTATAATCTCAGCACTTTGGGAAGCCAAGGCAGGTGGATCACCTGAGGTCAGGAGTTCAAGACCAGCCTGGCCAACATGTTGAAACACTGTCTCTACTAAAAATACAAAAATTATCTTAGTGTGATGGCAGGCACCTGTAATCCCAGGTACTTGGGAGGCTGAAAGAGAAGAATTGCTTGAACCTGGGAAGTGGAGGTTGCAGTGAGCCGAAATCGTGCCACTGGACTCCAGCCTGGGTGACAGAGCAAGACTCTGTTTCAAAAAAAAAATGATAACAAGAACTATCAATGAAGTCAAATCAGTGAGAATCTGTTTGGTTGTTTAGAATTCTGCTAATCAAACAAATACTGTAGGGCTCCACTGATACGAAATACAGACAGTTGCACCTGATGCAACAATACAATGACTAGGTTTGCTTCTCCAAGTGTTAACCATTTTTCAAGACAAATATTTAAAGTGATCTGTAGCTGGTCTAACAAACTAGGCAGCCCCGAAGATTTTTAAATGAATGGACACTCTGATGAAATACTCAACATCCAATGACTGCCCCCTGTGTACAAAGACCTGAGCTAGGTAGGGGTCCTTAAGTTGAATATGACGTGTCCCATGTCCTTGAGTTATTTCCACACAATGGCAAGAGATCACTCTACCTGGCTGTCACTCAAGGCCAATGTGACAAATACTATGAAGTGGAATAAGCAAGAAACTCTGAGAGCACAAGGGTGATGAGGAGAAACGTTGCAGAGGTGATTGAGCTGGGTGAGAAGTCCAGATGGATGAGATGGGCTGGCAGGATGTGGGGGAAAAGCGCCCCCAGCAGAGGGAGCAGCACAGGCAAGACGCAGCTGAGACCACAGCTTCCTCCACGCCTTGCTTTGCTTTGCTCTGTTTTGCTTTGCCTTTTTTTTTTTTTCTTATTCTTTCTTTTTTTTTTTTTTTTTTCCCATATAACAATTATGGAGCATCCACTCTGCTGCAGGCACTGGGCAAGCAGGAAAAGAGTGAGTAGTCTAGTACAGCTGGAGCTCAAGATCTGTGAAGGCAAGAACATGGAGCTGAAGGCTTCAAAAAATAGAAGGGCGCAAGTGGGACCTGCATCAGTAGGTGCCCCCAATGAGTTTTATGGCTGACTTAATGTTAGGGACGAGTGAGAGGGCTGAAGACAGCTGCAAGGCTTTGAGTCCAGTAATTGAGAAGCTGGTGATGCCACCAAAAGATAAAGGAATTGGAGGAGGAGCGGGTTTGGGGAAGGTAATTAAGGAAAAATAAATGGACAAGCTTCAGCCTGTCAGTGATTCCAGTAAGCACTAAATGTGTAATCCAAATATTCTTCTACATCGTGACAGAAAAAATACTGAATCTGGGGATCTACACAGGCAAGCAACTTTGAGTTTTGTCTAAATAGAGAAAAAGCCACTTGAAATTTAGTAACATAAGATGTAACATCTGTAGCTGGACTAGAGATGACCTAGTCCAACTCCCTAATTTTACAAACAAAGAAACCACATCTCAGACTGAGCAGCAGAGCCAATCCAGAACTCTGACTACACATTTAAGGGGAAAAAAAAATCCACATTTTTAGAACATTCAAATCTGGAATAAAGATACCACCTAGATTTTTCAGAGCTGCTGCTATTTCAGTTTGTTTATTTTTAACTAAACTAGTGTGATTCGCAGATTGTAGGTGAGAGGTCTCTTTTGAGAACATGTATTGCTATGTACACCTTTGTCCACAAAATCAGTTTTGTAGTTAATTTCTGAGATTTCAGATTTCATGAAAAGCCAGAGAAACTTAGAGTACCTAGATCCATTCTTTATAAGGGAAGACATGCTTCTTTAGGTCACTGAAATAATGACATTTGCCATGTATGGAATAAAAAGCTGCCTTGCCTAGGAGGAAGGACTTGGGTGCTCACTGAAAGTGTCCTGTTTCTAGAATGCCAAGCACATACAACTAATTGGCAGTAGTTTCCTCCCAAGCAAGAAAATCCTGCCTGCTGACCAGAGAAAAGTGCCTAATACGGTTAAAGAATCACTAAATGAGACTTTTTTAAAAAAACGAAAAAAAAAAAAAAGGGTAGGGGCTAGGGAGAGCTAAGCAGAGAGGGAAATATTGAGAACTGTAACATGTTTCCTGGTAATAATTTATGAGCCTACTGGAGAAAAAAGAAACACACAAACTATGAATAAAATATCTAAACGTAAACATCATGCTTTCTGCAAATTTTCTTTAGTTAAAAATTAAGGCTGAGGTTGACTAAAGTAAATGACTACATTTTCATGGTCTCTTATTTCCTTGATGCTAAGGGTTACCAACTGATTTACAACTTCCTGTGTTGTTTTTAAATCTATATTTGTCAGCATATTTTTAATGTCAGATTACTTAAAATAGACATCTTGGCTCTAAGAGGTCAGAAATAATAATATTAGGTTGACTTCTCTGAAGATTTCATAGCACTTTACAAACATTCTAATTTAGCACCAAAAACTTTTTATTTCTAACTGAATATGGTTTTAAGAAGTTTCGCCCCCACCTTTCAATTGCAGACTTCGGGACTGAAGTGCAGTTCAATCAGTATGCTTTGAAGTTAAGTAAATTACATGATAGCTTTATCCAAATAGTTTCAGCCTCCTCCTCCTATTCAGGTAGTTTCAACTGTCAACATAACAGGAAGTGCATGAAAAAAAGAAAGACTCGAACCAAGGACCTAGCATTCTTCCACTGTAGTTTCTTTCTGTTCTAACCATTATAATTTATTATCTCATATGATTTCTGCAAATTATAGGTGCTTATTCAAAAAGAGTATAATATGAGAGCCTTGAAATAGCTTCATCTTCTTGTAAGCTATCATAATGTGTAATGAAAATGCAATCTCCATAAAATAAAATTTTAAAATATTAAAAACCTCAATTTTAAATAGAATACTCTAGAAGAAACCAAACAAAAATCCATGCTTAGAATTGTTTGAAATATTTTATACTGAGTTCAAGGGTATGCCTTTTAGAGTATACCCTAGTAAGCTAAACAAATATACTCTGAGTGGCTTCTAAAAAATATTTTGAAAAGCATTAGATTTTTTAAACTATTTATAATGGCACCATACTTTTCCATCTCTCACCCTGAGGAAGTTGCAAGGTAAGGTCAATCTAAGAATCAAAAGTACAATGCTGAATTTAGTCGTTGAGCTCCAGTATTTCATTTTCACAAGAGAGACGTGTTGAAAGTTTGCCCTGTAAGCCCTGACTCTTTACTTTTGACAAAATTTGTTAAAGGCAATCTTTTAAAAATGAATGCAATCAGGGCAACCACAGGCCATATTTGAAGCTGAAAAACAAAAGATAAAGAGAGTGATAAATTGGGTGGGGGAAGGGGAGAGGCAGATTCTCTAATTGGAAAGTTAGATGTAAACACTCTCCTTTTCTAAATAGGTGTCTTGCCCTACTCCTGATCATGCTACATATCTACCTCATTATGTCATTCTATCTAGGCCTCAAAAGAGAAATTGTTTGGGACCAAGGAACTCTTCAAATAACATGGTATTGAATATATGTTTGATATTTTAAAGACTGTCACTATATGGAAACACAGTGATGGCATGTCCTCGTTAACAAATTCTTCCCAGTTAATTGGGCTGCTTGGGCAATGTTAACAATTACATATAAAAATAGCATGGACCAGCGTCCTCAATATGGCTACTCTAGTCTGTCTTTCAATGATGGCATTAGAAAGATGATCCTTTCAATAATAACAGTAATTATAAGTAATAATAATAATACACCTTGAGGTTTAATAATGCTTTCCCTTTGAAGAACTCCCAGTATTTTCATCCACATTATCTAGTTTGTGCTTGAAACAATTCGATGAAGTAGCCAGGTAGCAATTATCATTATCCTCCTTTTACAGATAAATAAACTGAGGCCTAGGGTTGTTCTCAGCATCCCACAGTTAGGAATAGAGCCAAGTCTAAAGCCTATAATTCCGTGATCTATCTTCCAGATTATTGCATCTTTAGAAAATATCTGGGTATCTGAAGCACTGCTCTATCCCTCAGGAAATGTTTACACCACGGCCAGATCAAAACATCTTTTCCTTTTAAATTGCATTTACACTACAAGAAGATGCTCCTTTTCTGATTCATGAAAGAGGATTTTATTGTCTGAGGTCATTAAAATAGGAATACTCAGATTTCTTTCCAAATTGTCATATTGGCCTTAAGCAGGAGTACACTTAAAAATTCAAAAGATATCTAAAATACTCTGGAATCACTTACTTTAATTATCTAACTTTTTAAAAATTATTATTTGAAGCCCAAGCGAAACAAGATCAAATCAAGAGATAAATAAAAATGGACACAAGGTGTTAACTGGAGTGTCCTAGCCAGATTGCAAATTGGTTTACCGTGGCCTGCCAACTTAAATTTCTCCCTGCAGCTTCAGCTGGAATGGGTAATCTTCATTTCCTGTCCTAACTTGTTGTACTGTGTTACCGTTCACTGTTTAGGTGATTAGCATGTGTGGATCTGATGGTCTCAAAGCTCTATTAAGTTATAAATGTTCAAACTACCAGTATGCTGTGGATAAAAATAGAACTTGCTATTAGATGTCTATTCATACTCTGCAGAAGCCTGGCAACATTTTGAACCTTTTCAAAATGTAAATACTGCATATTAAGCATAGGAAAGAAAATTAATGTGCTGCATTTGCAAATTTATTTCCAAGTCAAAAATGCAAAGGAGGAGGAGGACTCTTGTTAGTAGAATTGATATTCTACATTTACAGAGTATATTAAGAAGATTGTAATGGCCCTATCACAAAAGAAAAATACTTTAAAAATGGATTAATTAGTTTCTCTGATAATGTTGGCTTTTGAATTTCCTCTTTTCATTTAAAATTTATGGCCTCAGTATGACATTACTAGAGTTTATTGCATTTTGCAGGTGGCATTCATATGTTGTTGCTTTATGTGCCATATATTGTGGGCAATGGGTTGCAAGTTTTTGTTAAAAATTTCCAGAACCACACAAGTACTTCTTAATTAGACTTGCAAATGAGTAATGCCTTTCTTCAAGGGGGGGAAATCGTTAAAACATTACAGGAATTTCTGTGCTTTTTTTCCCTTAGTTAATAGTCAGGAAAGTTTGCAGTAAAGTTTACTTTTTGAAACTTTGACATTTTATAGTAAGTTCTGATTTACATATGAAGTCATCATCTGACAATTCCAAACAAATGTCTTTACAAAGCAAACCAGTATTTTGTCTATGTGCCTGTGTCTCAAAAAAGCTTGAGCAGATTTATCTTGCTTTCTGCTATTCAAAATAGTGGAAAGATGTAATCTTAACTGCATATTTAATATCTTAAAAATTTAATAATAGATTTTAATAATTTAATAATTACCCCCTTAGTCATAGATTCCAGTGGCACAACCACTACACACAAATCACTATACTTTCTCCAAACAAGCATTACTAAAGTAAAACAATACATCAGAGCTCATACTATTGATAATGTTAACACGGAAAGTAGAAAAAAGAAAGCATGAAGTGATCAAATTTTCAGATAAAATCTTTATACCACTTCTCAGACACAGTAAGATCTAGAAACAGAGTCTAATTTCTATAAGCATGTTTTTAGATCCAAACTGACCCTGTACTTAGTTCCAAGAGAGTTCAAAATTCTTAGTATTTATTCCCATGGCGGATGTCCATTTCATCTTGAATATGCAAATTTTTAAAAGATTTCTTATGATTTTATTTGGCTTGTAAATAACAACCTTGATTTTTTAAGATACATAATGCTTGGCAATGACATTTTATACTTACGAGTATTAAATTATGCCAAAAAGCCATTTACTTGATATTCTTCAAATACTATAGCACAATTCAACTTAAAGCACAATTCAACTTTAAATACCATAGCACAAGTCAGGTAAAGATGTAAACCATCTTAAATAACACTAATGCAATGTGCACGTGATGAACAATATAACTAACTTAATTTTCATGTAACAGATAACATCTGGGGGAAATGTATATTGGCAAGTTATGCAAAACTAATTTTCTAGCAACCACATCTGTAGATGTTATTTATTGTATGTTCACTTAACAGTCCATTATTCTGTTTAGAAATCTATTCTCTTCTTTATTAGAGCTTTTAATGTACTCACCTTAGTTCAAATGGTCTGCTCATTATCAGAAAAAATATAAATGGCATTCACATGGAACAACGTGATTGTTTTTATTATATCCATTTGTGTTCAAGCATTCAAAAATGGCAAGAGAAACACATTTATTGCTTTACATTCAAAGTAATATTTAGGGGGTATTTGAAAGTCAAGCAAAACCAATCATTTGGCCAAATGGATGTATGTGTATAATCAGAAACTCCTGATTTTTAATCTCAGCATTAGGCCTCAGGCAACTCACTTAAAGGCCTTCCCTTTGTTTCCTGATCTGAAGATTATGAGTGCTATTCTCATATAGAAAAAGGGAGGTTGCTAAATCAGGGTACCAAATAGGAGTGTTTTTTTAATAAACATTCTTGATCCTTTTCTGTTTTTATTTTTCCAGATTTAAGAGGTAACATATTAGACTTTTGAGGGGAAAAAAATGAGACAATTACAATTCTGCAGGAATGTATAAAAATAGTTATAAAACTAGCTTTATTTAATTTGCTTCAACTATTCATAGACTTGAGGAAATTATAACGTTCTTTCAGAAAATCTAACTTAATAAAGCTGACCATGTCTCTCTGTTTTTAAATAGATTTTATTACAGAACCAGCGATGTTGTAAAACATGAGGTTTTGTTAAAAAAAATACAAAGGCCTAATTGTATTTTTTAAAGAAACTATTGCATCAGACGGTTTCATTTAAACATAGTTTCTGGCTCTGGGCTCTCACCACAATTATTGATTCTAATTTTCCTTAAACTTGCTTTTTAAAAAGGCTACCATTTTTAATGTGAAAAAAATCACTGTGATGCTTCTGGGCATTATGTTTATTTCAAACCATATATTTGACAATGTACTTTATTATTATTAATGAAAAGACTTTATATTTACCCTCTTCTGAAATTGGGACATTTCTTTCCCTTGCAGTATCTCACTAACACAGCTAAGCGTAATTCTTCATAAAAAAGAAAAACAGAGCTAGGGTTTGGTTCACTAATAGTATGCAAAACACCCTGAAGAAATTCTCACCCCCTAGTTTCTGTGCACCAATTAAATCAAATTAATAGTTATGTGGGCTACACTCATAAAAATGAGGGCAAAGAAAAGCTCAACTCTCAGTCAGAACTTCAGGTTCTTGGGAGTTTCACTCCACCAAAGAAATGATGATGTGGAAGCTGGGAAGTTCCAAGTTTCCAAGTGTGTGCCCAGTACACACACACACACACACACACACACACACACGGTGCCAAAGACCAGGAAACTGGGTAGTTGGTGAGTCATTCAGATGAGCCTTATAAAGAAATCCAGAGCACAGGGATGTGAGAGAAAGAAATGAGAGAATTGGACACAAATACCTGCTTACATTTAAGTGTATAATCTGATGGGGAAATGGGTACAAGTAGAAAAGGGCCGATGGTAGAATCTGCTACTACCAGGCCGGAGAGGCAACCTATTGAGAACTTCCACAGGGTGTGAGGTCAAGTGAGCAGAAAGGCCTAGCCTGTGTATGGCCAAGCTCAGCAACAAGACAGATATGGTGACAGTAGACCAGAGAAAATTCTACTGCCTTAAAAACAACACTTTTACCTTGCAGATTATCTCAGTGCCTGCAGTAAATTCAGTAAACTCCATTCAATTCCTTTCTCTCTTCTTTTTGCCATCTCACTCATCCCCACCACCCCCACTCCTGTTCCTCAGTGTATATTAAAGTCTATACCACTAAGTAAATACCTCATCATCTTCCCTTGTCTCTGATTCCCATGTGCAGCTTATTTATTTTACCTATAATGTTTCAGAGGCCACTAAAATATGTTTAGCTGTCTCCTTTTCCTAGCTTGGTAAGATAAAGAGCAATAGAAGGTAAAGGAAGGATGAAAAACAAGAGTGCTGAAAAAAGGTACAAATCATTTTGTGGGAAGATGAAATTCTTGTATGCCCCATTTACGAAAAATGCAATGGCTCGTGGAAGTGCATAAGAGAAAAGAACCGTTCTGATATGTTTTCTAAATATTCTATTTTGATTAACATTTAGTTGACTTAAGATAAACAATCTGGAATGATGTCACCTAACAGAATAAAAATTAAGTGCTTGATAATAGCAGTAATTTCCAAATATGGCAACTTAATGACGTATTACAGTTTACTGAAAACCACAAAGGACAAGAAGTCAGCACACCAGAGTTTAACTCCCAGCCCTGTCAAGAAGTAATTATTTGACCTTAGGCCAATCATTTAACCTCTTGGTTTCCAAATCTTTTTGCCTATAAAGTTAGGACACGTTGGGGCTTCTATATATTTACACTAAGCAGCAACTTTGTATAAAATCAAGTTAAAATTAATAATATTAATTCAATGCAAAACACATAAGCATTTGTAAGACCAAAAATAAAACTTAGCTGCCAGTACATTCCAAAACCTATCTAAATCAAAAACATTAATACTTATATGGTGACATGTAACATACAAATTCATTTGAAATATCGTGGAGACATTAAAAATGAATTCATGATTATTTCATTGGTTTTTCTTTTTCAGGCTTCACAGGATGATAATTATTTGGCGAATTTATGCATTTTCAAATTTTTGTCTTCAAACTTACATTTGAAGCTCTAATCTTGGGGCCTGACTTTGTCAGCATACTGTGGGTGACTTCATCTCTGGGCCACAGTAACAGGCTCCTATAAAGTAAAACAATTTATCAATTTACAACGAGGCATGTAGTAGGCGTGCAAACGAGAACCCTCAATTGGGCATGTCTCTACAGATCAACTGGGACGGGAATTCAAATTATAACCAAAATATTGCTTATTAAACATGGAATTAGAACAACACCTAATTAAATGAATCAAATGTTTAATGTGATGAATACCCTCATCTCCCCTTTCCCTCCCCTGAGACAGAGTGAGATGGGCACTGCCAAAGTTGGCTTCCTTGACTCTCCTTTTCCTTCATTTCCAGTGTTAACCAACCATCAGCCTCCTTCTGAGCGGCACGCTGCTGCTAAAGAATTCTTCAATGCTCATAGTGAAGTCTTGCCTTGCCCTCTGTGTGTTTGGCAAATCTCCTCCCTGGTCCACTGGCTTCATATATTAACCTTTGCAGCCCTTATCGTCTTCATCACCAAGTTCTTGATGGCCACTTCAGCAGCTACATTCTGCCGAGTCATAGCAGTCCCCATCAGGATGTCATTAAGTGTATTAAACACCTAATCCTCTGCCAGAACTAGAGAAGATACACATAGCATCTAAAACTTGGTTCTCCACCTACAGAGGGCTTATAGTCAGGAGAAAGGGGATACTGAAGCACAAAACAGTTAAGATCGAGGAGATACTACATGAAATCGTAAACCACAGAGTATAGAAAGGGAATGAGACAGTGGGCAAACAAAGTGTTAATTTTGAGAAATGGAGCTCAAAAAGCACTAGAGAACCAAGAGGGCAATGGCATCAAAAATTCAAAGGAGGTGGCACTTGAAAGATAACAGACTTGGAACTATGGTACATATGTAACGGAACTGACCGAAACTGTGGTTGCTCACCAAAGGCTGTGTCATAATTCAACTTTTTTCTTCCCATCAGCAAGTGATAGAGGTTGTCAAGTCTGCATGTAGCCCTTTCCCAAATCCTCTGGAAGAAGGAATCTCATCTGATATTTATTCAACATTCATAGAGCCCCCCACAACATTGGATACAGAAATGAAGGTATGTTTCTTTTTGTCTTTTCATTCACCCTACCTCATCATTATATTCTCTTGGGGAGGGAGGAAACGAACTAAAGGTTTTCTTCACTTTCTTTGCCTCTGATTTTTCCCAACCAAATACAAATATTTCTCGAAGTGTCAATTCAAAGATGAGACCGCTGATGGTAGTTCAGCAATTTTAATCCTTTGCACCCCACCCTTCCTAATCTCCACCTTCACTTTCCCCTAGGCACCACGTTGATACCATGACTTGATCTGTCATAATCCTTATGAATGGGAATATAAATGCAGAGTAACATCAAATCAAAATCTCCCTCCAGATTGACATTGTTTCTGCTAGAAAAGTATCCAATAGAAATTTGAGGTTCAAGTGAGAACACATGGACACAGGGAGGGGAACAACGCACATGTGGGCCAGTTGGAGGGTGGACAAGGAAGGGAAGGGAGAACATCAGGACAAATAGCTAATGCATGCGGGCCTTAAAACCTAGATGACAGGTTGACAGGTGCAGCAAACCACCATGGTACTCGTATACTTATGTAACAAACCTGCACATTTTGCACTTGTATCCTGGAACTTAAAGTAAAATAAAATAAATTTAAAACAAGAAGTTTTACATTCCATATAAATCACCGAATGCTCTAGAAATCACCTGAGTGTTGTTTACCTTCAATATTCTAGGGGTTGGATCAAGAACAAAGTCCTGAGGAGTCTCAGCCAGAAACTGACACCTCAAACATGGATCCTTTAGTTGGGTTCACCATTGAAGATGTAAAATCAGTGCTGGATCAAGTCACAGATGACATTTTAATCAGCATTCAGGTACTCAGTATTGATAGTATGCTCACTTACTTTATTACTGGTTAATTAGCCAACCTTAACTTTAATGTCTATAAACACTTCCCACACGGCCAGCACGAGTGATGCTTATGATGAAGTTCAATTTAACAGCTTCACGTAATTCTCAGTTGCGTCATCAGAGATTCAGTAAGATCACAAAATAGATTTTCCAACAGCATCTAGTGTGGTGCATGTTATCAGTTAACAAAATCAACGACAAAATCCAAAAAATAACATGGTAAAGGCTTTATATCTTGTCAAACCGTAAATGTTGCTCATGCAAAAGGAATTGGAGTGCATTTCTAAATGGTAAACACTGAAGATCAAACCTTAATCCTTAGCTAAGTGTTCTCCCCAAATTTCTAAAGACTTTCAGATCTTTGAACTGCCTCTCAGACAGTTTGTTCCTTTTCACCTATCATTAATGGCTAAGCAGTTTACACCAATAACTACACGAACATAGTGATGGCAGCAGCCATATGAATAGCAGCTGCCAATGATTTATTAACTGGCTTAGGTTTATGCTTAGTTCTTTCTCATTCTGTTCAAAAAACAAACAGCCATTTCTACCCCAACTCAAAGACTTACAGGAATTCACATAATTTTTCAGGCCAAATGATTAAATAAGTAAAATGCACATTCTGAGTACACTTGCAATTTCTTTAGAAATGACTATAAATCAGGAGGGCAACCTAGTGCATATTTAAAATATTAATGCACCTCAGGAGAAGATTTAGTTGTCATCTGAACATGAGACCATATATTAAAAGCCCACTGTATTAACAACTAATTTAAAAAGAGCACAAGATTAGCTTGGCATAAACATACCTTGTTACTTGTTTAATCATCAAATGTTATTGCACTATTTACACGAACATTTAATGATTTGGTGCCAACAGGCTCAGCCAAAGTCCTCAGCTTAATAAGGGGTGTTTAGTGTTTACCAGAAATAGTGGAAGAAGACGTTTTACACAAAGCTTTATTGTTAACAACCCCATGAATGTAATAACTGGTTATTGTGTAGAAGGGCAGAGTGCAGTTGAATTAAGCTGAGTTCAGAACATATCTCCTTTTTAGATTTGATAACATTTCATCTAAATATAGTTTATGTATAATCATGGCTCTGGGCTCCTTTGCAATCCTGCAGCTCTGAAATTATTGCCAAGGAACTACTAGACAGTAACTGAATTGTTTGCAGGCCCAAAAAATCGAAAACGTCTTTACCAAAGCTGTCTTCCATGCAGTGAACAGTATGTTTTTAACTATTCATTGAAATTATTTTCAATATTACAGTCTACAGCATTTATACCACTACTCTGTATGATAGCTGTGTGTCTGTATGTTATCTTCCCATTGGCCTGAAGCCATCCTGGAGGTTCAATAGCTTGCTCACCTAAATGTAATTAAGCACGGAGAGGACATGGACCAGAGGACAGGGATGCAGATCCGCTAGGTGCCACAATCATTTCCATAGTAAGTGGATTTGTAGATATCAGCCTGGGCCAAATTACTGCCAATTTTTCAATGAAATAGCATGATGATGTGGAATTATACAATGGCTCGAGATGGCAAACCCCTTTATGTATTTTTTCTCAGTAATCCTAGTAAACTCCATGTGAGTGAGGCAGGCACTTCCCCTGATAAATTGAAAAATGGGACACAGAAAGACTTAAGTTATTTGTGCAGAGTTCCCAGGGTCGACAACTGATGAAAGACCCTGAATGAGAGCTGTGACCTGGGTTCTAGTTCTAATTCCAGTGCTATCCACAAAAACCACATAACTTCTAATATGACAACCAGACTACTTTGGATGTTAATACTCCCGTGGTGTGGCACTTTTTCCGTGTTTACCCTTGCGTCTTGGTCAGATTCCAAGTTGGGTAATTACTCTCTGCTTACCTAAATTCCTCCTCCTATTTTAGATGTATAGGTTATTTTCCACTTCTAAAACCTGCCTTCCAGTGTTCCTTGCTCTAAGAACTGCCATATCCCGTTTCAAAGGTAGCTATGTGTCAGTGGTCAGTGTATATATGCCATTTGAATACATTGACCTGCTGTAGGAACATTTAATGAATTACTGCTTGTGAGATGTTTTAAATTTTCCCACAGTTTTTTTTCTCCTCCTTTGTGTAAAGGTCATACTGTTATTACAATTTTTGCAAAAAAAAAAAAAAAAAAAAAAACTGGCAGTAAATAATTCATGTTTTAAGTACAGTTTTTTTCAAAACTCCTTTTCTTTGTGGTTTCAGGCATATTTGACCTTCTCTAATACAGAAATTTCTGAAAATGTAGTATGAATCCATAAGTTTTTTATGTTAATTCACTTATTTTCCCATTGACTCATTTTATGGTTTTAGATATTTATTAAGAATGAAGTTATCTTGGCCCTGAGATGTTAATTAAAATTATACTGAATAGAGCAAACATTTTAAGCCTGTATAGTTTAGGTATTTTAATTTTAAAGATACATTCAAAATGAAATTATTTTGGCCCTGAGTTGTGTAATAAAAATTATACCCAATGGAGCAAACTTAAATATATTTAAAGAACTACATTTCAGAGAAATATGAATGCTAACACTAAATTCTTACATTACATGTTGGCTGTTGGCCCTGTCTAAGCAATAGAGTAAAATAATGTAAAAACTTTGAGGGAAGTTTGCCATCTTGGGACGCTAGATGTTTTTAGGTCAACTTGAATTTTCCAGGTTAGAAAAGCTGAGCATGAGATCATCTCAAAGAAGTGGTCAATGAGAGACTACTGAACCTATTTTTTTTTTCCTTTAAAAAAAAAAAAAAAAACTAGAACCAGACCCAACCACAGTATTTGCAGGATTGTTTGTCTGTTCAGCAAGGTTCTGAAGAATGATAAAGAAAAGTGGCTAATGGCAGCCTGTTCTTGACTAGAAGTAGAGCCTTTAGATCCAAACTCCGCTGGTTGTGACTGAACTAAAGTACTAAGCACTAAAGTCTGGAGATCTGAAACATTATTCACCTTTGTCAGTATGCCACTCTTTTAGGTGCACCTTCAGGAACCTTTTCCCAAGGCCTACACTTGTTTTGATAATTTCTGTCTCAGTAAAATACCAGAAAGGCCTCCAAGTGAATGTAAAATCTCTATGCAGTAGTGAAACAGAAACTGGTAGATGATAAGCACATTAATCCTTAGCTGAAAAGAAATGAGATTACTGGTGGGCATAGAGGGACATTAATTGAAAGTGGGAAGAATCAATTGTTTGAGTGGAGAAATTCTTCCCAATCCCTTGAAATTGTGGTAAAATTATTTCAAACCGTTTTAATCCCTATGTGGTCCAATATGTTGTATGCCATAAATTTATTTTAATGAGGCAGGAGTAACAGATTTTTAAGTATTTCATGACATCATAACAATGAAAGATAACATTGGTGAAGTATATCACAAAATTGGAAGTTGGAATTACGAATCCAAAAACTAAAGTGTGATGTTAACATAATCCTATTCCCCTACTTAATTTTTTTTTTTTTTTTTGAGACGGAGTCTCGCTCTGTCACCCAGGCTGGAGTGCAGTGGCCGGATCTCAGCTCACTGCAAGCTCCGCCTCCCGGGTTCACGCCATTCTCCTGCCTCAGCCTCCCGAGTAGCTGGGACTACAGGCGCCCGCCACCTCGCCCGGCTAGCTTTTTGTATTTTTTTAGTAGAGACGGGGTTTCACCGTGTTAGCCAGGATGGTCTCGATCTCCTGACCTTGTGATCCGCCCGTCTCAGCCTCCCAAAGTGCTGGGATTACAGGCTTGAGCCACCGCGCCCGGCTCCCCTACTTAATTTTTAAGGTAAGAGCTAAAATCCAGGTGGTGAAGTGAGTTACCTAAGGCGACATAGCTGAACTAGTACCTAGATCGTCCCAGTCCGAGACCAGTGCTCCTTTCGACCCTACCTAAAATCATGCGTAGATGATGATTTCTTTAGAGTCAGTACACCCTAAAGAAAAAGTTCCTCTGTGACCTGGAGGACAGTTCCATCCCTCCTTGCCTCCTCCACCCAACCACCAAGAAAGGAAAAGATAAGAAAGCAGAGGCCAGAGCTTGATCCCAAGGTTTACTAAAGCTTGAATCAGAAAAGATTCATACTTGTGAGAATTCTGAACCCAGAATTGTTGGCACATATATGATCTTTCCAGAAATATCATATCTTACTGTGAGATGAGATCACATCTCATCAGATAAGGCAGCATGGACATTTCAAAACTATCTGTTATAGTTACCCTCTTGTAAATAAATATGAAAAATTATATCTGGGCTTAAAACAGTATTTGATTTTTTTAAATGTCTTCTATTTAAATTAAAATAATAAAAGGTTTGCAAAGTACAGTTACCCTGAAGCCCTCAAATAATGTTACAGCTATTAGAAATGTAACTTTTTGAGTTTATTAACACAGATGTGTATAAGCTACTCCTTATACAGTGGTAGACATTTTTTAAATCACCTAAACAAGAACAAAAACACCAATTTCGCCACGTCAACCACCACTGGTTTTTCTGTACCTAATTTTATTATCCCTTGTGAAAAAGGGAAGACATTTCCAGGGCTACTAATGTTTAGATAATGTGAAAGTATTTATGGAATTGTGCAGGTAGCAATATGAGTCCACAGAAGATCACTGCCAGAGGCAAAATGCTATCACCACCTCGGCAATCACAAAACCTGAGAGTAATTGCTTACTTTTTTTTACCAAAACTATACCACAAAGTGGCATCGTTCCAAGAGTTCTAATGTATGATGAATACTCTTAATTATGGGAATTGTTCTAATTGTAAGATTATTTGTGTTGTTTTTTCGCAACAGAAGCTTCCTGGGATCTCATTTAGAATGTATTACACAGAAGACACAGACATCCATTGCAGATGGGTGGAGGGACCCACAGCCCAGCAATAACTGAGCCCAAAGCAGTTATTCTGATTCGGTGCTTATTGGTAAAGTCTGTCTGAAAATACAGATAAATTATCCTATCTTCCAACACAAGGCTATGTGAAAAATGGCCATCCAAATACCACTTCCTGTTCATAGCAGACATGCTATACATTGGAAATGTGCAGAGAAATATGATAAAGTGTTATCACATCACTACAGGCTGAAACACAGCTATGTCTGCAAAACAGGAAGGTGTGTGAGGGATAATGTCTGTCTTTAGGCACTATAGTATGTCAAAACCACAAAGACAATGTGCAGCAAAAGATAGCTCCATCATAACCACGTTTTTTATGATTGTCTTCACAGACCGAGATAAACGAAAAACTGCAAATACAGGAAGAGGCCTTTAACGCACGAATAGAAAAATTGAAAAAGGCCTGAGGACTCGGTACAAGGAGAGTGATGCTAAACTTCACAGAAACAAACAAAACCAGTCAGAATAATAGACTCTCTGGAGCGTCGTATCTCCGTCACTTAGTTGTGAAAGGAAAACCAAGCCCCAGTTTTTATTTTCCTAAGTAATTAGGAAAGTATTGGTCCCAATTTTGCTATCTCCCATCCCATAACAGCCTCTGAATTTATTGCACCAAGTGTAATAAGAATATTTTGTATACAAGAGTTTGGAGAATTATATATAAAAATACAATTACTTTTATGATAGTCCTTTGACGTTTTGACTAATAAATGCTATTCATCTTCAAGAAGAATGAAGCCAACTTTTTAAATAACCAGAAATAAAGAAAAATGATAATAACTTTATCCATTTTGACCCAAATGAACTGCCACATTACTGGAACACTGTGAAAAGATATCAGTACCACACTACTGAGGATAAAATTTGTTAAACAATAGTAATTCAAGTGCATATACGAGGGTTTTTTGTTTTTTTATTTTTTACTGAAATCATTTGTTTTTCTTATTTAAACGTTTCAGTGTGAAACCAGTTTTCTGAAATTATATAATGCAGTTTGAAGCACTTTAATTTATTCTGTACTGTATTTGTTATTTCTAATCTTGTTACTCTCCCAGGAGAATACATGACCTATATAAAAAGAAGCAATGTATAAATGGTTATTAAAGACCAACCTATATATAGATTGTAAAAATCTTAAATACAAATCAAACTCATAGAGTTCCCAAAATTAACCATTATATTGCAGTGGAATTATTTTTTTAAAATCTCAAGTCTTTAAATACCTTTATTAAAATATAATTTCAAAAGAAAAAATATCAACTTGCCAGCTGATTGTCCCCAGTTGGACAAATTAATTAATTACTACCAAACTCTTTTCCAAAGTTCTTATACGTCAGAGTATGCTGGAATGGAGAGCAGTTTCCTCAAAAATTTTCTAGGTTATACAGTACTTTGATCGGGGTGACACTTGATTGAATATCAGCTTTAACCCTACTTTCTCCATCAGTTCAAAGAAACTGCCCAAAATATATTCACTGGGGGCACAGGCAGATCTGACAGCATTTGGTAATTTTCTAACTACACTGATCAGCGAAGTAAGAGTACCTTTTAAGGTAAAACAATGTTTATTGTTCCTGCAGTTCCAAGACTAAAAGGCCTGGAGATGTGTTTCTTCTCTGAGCTGTCCTTCCTAAATGAAAACGTTGATGGCTGCAGATCAGTAGGAGGGCTCATGAAGTCTGGATTCCATCAGGCGGTGTTTTCTCCAGAACAAACTGAAACTGGGGAGACTGCAAATGTGGAATAAAGGAGCTTCCAGAAATCACCAAAAACAGCTTCACGTGCAATCGTTGGCACAGAATAGACCTGCATCTCCAATAAAGAGTGCTTATCTGAGCAAGGATATCAGTCAGAAGTATCAGGACTCTAAGACTGAACCAAAATAGCACTAGGATCCCTAAACACCATATAGAGACAATATATGTAAGCATGCCTAAAGCTGTGGTCTCTAGACTGAGACTCCCACAGTGTGATACTGGCTTCACACTGGTGAGTGTGTGACCTTGGACAGGCTACTCAACTTCTATTTGCTCATCTGTTAATTGGAAGTAATACTTTTTTTGAAGTGGTTATGAGGACTCAATATGCCGCTGCCCATCCCTAATACCCATTGCCCAGTTGCTTGATTAGACTGTCTGCCAGAATTCCGAGCCTTCTCTTTCTCTCCACTGGCACCTGTGGGGCAGCATGTCCTCTCCCTCTGTTGAAGTCATCCCATGGTAGCCACCCTGCCACTCTGCTCTCCTGTATTTTCCATGGTGGAGAAGCCCAGGGATCTCTCTGGCAACCCAACTTGAAGATATAATAATAATAGGAGTAAGAGCAACCACAACTTGCAAAAGTATTTTTTGCCCATTCAAACAATTGGATACATGCATAAGTGGTCTTTTTTTAATATTGCTCTTTACATTCCTTTTCAGCAAGTAATATATCGGAGAGAGAATTTCCTATCAGTACATTTTAGCAACCATGTAGTATTTCATTTTATCAATTTCATGATTTTTTGATGGGTCCTCCTGCTGAACTTTTTGGTTTCCAGCAGTTTGTTATCGCCATGCTGCATGGACACCCTTGCGCACACATCTTTGTGAATGTATATGATTATACCTGTAGGACAAAACTCTAGAGATGGAATTCCTAGGTCCAATTGTATGTGCATTCCAATATTCTTAGATATTGTCAAAGATATTTCACCATTTTGTATGCCCACCAACAGTGTGTAAGAATACCTCTTTCTCGGCCGGGCGCGGTGGCTCAAGCCTGTAATCCCAGCACTTTGGGAGGCCGAGACGGGCGGATCATGAGGTCAGGAGATCGAGACCATCCTGGCTAACCCAGTGAAACTCCGTCTCTACTAAAAAATACAAAAAACTAGCCGGGCGAGGTGGCGGGCGCCTGTAGTCCCAGCTACTCAGGAGGCTGAGGCAGGAGAATGGCGTGAACCCGGGAGGCGGAGCTTGCAGTGAGCTGAGATCCGGCCACTGCACTCCAGCCTGGGCGACAGAGCGAGACTCCGTCTCAAAAAAAAAAAAAAAAAAAAGAATACCTCTTTCTCTACATTTTACCAACAACATACATTAGTCAATTTTTTGTCTTTGATATTCTGATAGAAAATAATGTCACACTATTGCTTTAATTTGCTTTTATTGTTTTACTCCACATGGGTTGAATACCTTTTCATATATTTATAAGAAAATATATATATGTTCATTTAACATATATAATGTGTGATAATAATATATATATTATGGTTATTAGGAAAACTATATTCATTTAGTCTTCCTAATAACCCTGAGAGAGAGATGATAGATAGATAGATAGATAGATAGATAGATAGATAGATAGATAGATAGATACTATTAGTCTTTAATCGTTAGCCTCATTTTATAGTTATGGAGCCTGAAGCTTAGAGGGATTATTAACCTAAACAGAGTTACACATTTAATGATTGGTGGGACGGGGCTTCCAAACCGAGTCTGACCTACTTTACAGATGACGAAACTGGAATACAGAGAAAGTTTAGGTAACTCTCCATGATCATACTGCCTGCAGGTGGTAGAGTTAAGTTTGGAACTTGGGCCAGTATGATCACAAAACCCAAGTGCTTAACCTTTATCTTCATCTAGCCATCTCGTAGTTGATATGAAATAAAGAGAAAGCTGACCTTTCCTTTTCCTTACTATATGATAGTATTATTAGAATAAGCAAGTTTGTTGCTGTTCCCTTATTACTATAATAAGGGAACAAACTTGCTTATGCTAATGAGTGTATTAAGTTTTTGAAAAATGTATCCAAGGATAGAATATATAACTCATTTCTATTCATCTATTCATTGTGATGTATTCGTTGAGCACCTTCTATTTGCCTGGGCATTTAGTGGTGAGCCAAATAGACATGGTATCTGCCCTAATAACTTAGTGGGGGCAGTTAATAGTAACTGTGATAAAGACAAGCTCAGGGAGTTAGGAGAATATAGGGCAAAGGAGCTTGGTGGCATCTAAAAGGTCAGAGAATCTTCCTATGGGTATCAACATCAGGGCTGGGCCCAAGAAAATTTAACCGAAGAGAAGGTGAAGGAAGATGTGTTTCTGACAGAACGAGGCATGTGCCAAGTCCCTGGGACACAAGCTGAAGCTGAAGAATTGTCCAGAGCCAACGCTGTTGTGGGGTTGTGGAGCACATTACAGATTTTTATTTTTATTTTTTCTTTTTATTATATTTTACTTATTTATTTATTTATTTTGAGACAGAGTCTGGCTCTGTCACCCAAGCTGGAGTTCTGTGGCGTGATCTTAGCTCACTGCAAGCTCCGCTCCCGGGTTCACGCCATTCTCCCACCCCAGCCTCCCGAGTAGGTGGGACTACAGGCGCCCGCCACCACACCCGGCTAATTTTTTTGTATTTTTAGTAGAGACAGGGTTTCACCATGTTAGCCAAGATGATCTCGATCTCCTGACCTTGTGATCTGCCCACCTTGGCCTCCCAAAGTGCTGGAATTACAGGCGTGAGCCACCGTGCCTGGCCACAGATTTTTATTTTTAACGTAAAAACAATGACTCATTGTTGACAAACCTTAAGTAGCAAGTGACATCAGATTTGTGTTTTTAAAAAGGTCATCTCTCTGGTACCAAGACTTCTAGCCATGGAGACCTGGAAAAGGGAATATTCTTATAAAAAGAGTCCTACTGCTAATGATGTCATAGCAACACTTCATAGCAGTTTCTAAGAGAGGGAGAAATAAAGAAAATGTTTGACTTTTTTAAAGTGACAGAGTCCACCTACTCTAAGCACTCTTTGGCATAAAGGTTGCCCTCTGAAGAGCCAGTTTAAAAATAATACCAACCTATCACTTAGGAGCAGCTTTTCTCTCGTCATCCACAATAAAGTATGTTTCTTCTATTTGCAGGAATAATTTGGAAAACTTTTTGCATAGATCCCATGATAAGTTTCAAAGAGCAAATATATTCATTATGTTATAAACAAGCCACAGACTGCCACTATTTCAGGTATTTGCAGGCACTGTTGTGCCTAAATATAACTGTGGAGTCATTTTTCCAAAATCTGAATATAAAGCCCCTATTTCTATCCTTCATTTGATTGGAACCATTCAATCATCCTGGTAGATAATAAGTTTGCATGTTCTTAGATTGCATTTCATTATGTTTCAGTTCCCCTAGAGAATAAATGTGCTCCTTTTCCCAACAATTGTAGAAGAGAAATACTTCTGACATCTCAAATTTCAGCCTCTGGAAGAAGTCCCTCTTCTGGACATGAAAGTCATTTGTTTCCTGGACATTCGTTTGTTAAATAAGAGAAGTCAAGACCCCCTCGTGACAGCCAAAATACCTATTAATTTAAGTTTCCAAAGAAAAACGAATCCAGATCAAAATAATTCCATCCAGATCAAAATAATTTCAAACCAAAGAGAGAATACTAAAAATTCCTTTTGCTTTCAGGATGACTTTCCTTTTCACAGAAGTACCTTCAGTGAAGAAGATTGGTTTATCATATTTTATTTGTCAGAGCTGCCAAAGTGTTTTATGTTAATATAATTTTTAGCTTCAGAGAATGTTCATTGAAAATGTCTTCAATGGTCATTTTGGTGTTTGTTTCTTCCTTTTAATCTAGCTTGTAATTTATTCTGGGCTTTCTAAGTACCACAATGAAAGAAGACAATTAAGGTCCTTAACTTGAGAGAGTCCATGGAATTAATGACGTTTATAATCTAGAGACAGAAGACACGCAAGTGAATTATTTTTTCAAAATAACATGCAGAATTATAATCACAAAATGTTTATAAGGATAATCCTCAAACCCATATAAACCCACTTACTTAAAATAATGTTGGTCCAAATCTTCTTTGCAGAATTCCAAATAAATTATGTGGATACTCCACTCCAAAAGAGGAGGAGTGTAACTCCACTGACGTATGGGCTGTACATAGTGACTTCCAAAGAATATACTATGGAAAAAATAATGCTTTTATAGTTGAGAAACCTGACAAACACTGCTTCAGCCAGGTTATCAAGGTCAACATCAACAGTCAATAAATCATGTTAATTCATGTACCCTTGATATGAGGTGAAAATGTTGAAGATCTCTGTGATCGTCATGCCAAAAACCTAAAACCCCGGTCTAATCATGAAGAAAACATCAGGCAAATTCCAAAAAAGGAATAGTCTATACCTGATTAGTACTCCTCAAAACTGCCAAAATCATCAAAACAAGGAAAGTGTGAGAAAATGTCACAGCCAAGAGGAGCTTAAAGAGAATGACAACTAAAATGTAATAAGGTATTCTGGATGGGATTCTGGAACAGAAAAAGGAAATCTTAAAAAATATGAATAAACTATGAATCTCAATTAATAAAAATGTGTCAATAGTAGTTCATGGACTGCACCAAATGTACTATACTAACGTAAGATTAATAATAATACTAAGAGGAAACTGTGCAGTGCTGGAGTGGGGACAGCATAGGGGAATTCTGTACTATCTGCTCAATTATTCTACAAATCTACAACTATCCTTAAAAAATCTAAAACTGTTTTAAAAGAATAAAATCTATTAATTTTTAAAAGAATCTTAGTCAAAACAAAATTAATTAGAAGAAAAAATGCCCACAGTCAGATGTCACTATTGATAAAATGATACCCCCTTGCAAATGTCACATGGAAAATCAAATATAGTCATCTTGCAAATTAGAAAAAATATGCTCAGAAAAAAGAGAAAGTAATACATCCCATTTTAAAGAGGTAATTGTAAATTTCAACCGTTCTAGACTTATTCATACCTTCTTAGTTCCATAGTAGAATTTGAAACTTTTCCAAAAATATGCACACTTTATAAAAGCAGAGAACATAGATTTCTTTTAGTACCAAACTCGTTGTATAACACAACATTATAATGTGTTCTATCAGCTGATCTTAAATAGAGAGATCAACCAGGCTGGGTACAGTGGCTCACGCCTGTAATCCCAACACTTTAGGAGGCCAAGGCAGGAGAACTGCTTTAGGCCAGGAATTCAAGACCGGCCTAGGCAACATAGAGAGACCCTCATCTCTACAAAAGAAACTTAAAAATTATTCATGCCTGGTGGCACATGCCTATAGTCCCAGCTACTTGGGAGGCTGAAGTAGGAGGATCATTTGAGCGTAGGAATTCGAGGCTGCAGTAAGTTATGATTGCACCACTGCATTCCAGCCTGGGGGACAGAGTGAGACCCCATCTCTAAAGCAAAAAGAGAGAGAGAGAGACAGAGAGAGAAATCAACCATTTATAGAATGGCCCCAGTCTCTCAAGCAGCTCACAATGAGGTAAGGCTTCTTTAGATTCTGCTAAGATTTCTCTAAATGAGCAGTCCTTGTTTTATATAACATGGAAAACACAGTAAATACATAAACAAATAAATGCTATCCAGCTACTTGAAATCAAGCCTGGTAATAATCATATCACCTGCCATCCTGGCACCAAAAAAAAAAGAGATCAAAATGGCCTGGTTATTAATATTTTCATTGAATATTCATCTCAAAATCAAAAAGAGGAAAAAAGTAGCCCCTGTTTTTGTTGTTGTTGTTGTTGTTGTTGTTGTTTGTCTTTTTTTCTTTTGAGATGGAGTCTTGCTTTGTCCCCCAGGCTGGAGTGCAGCGGCGAGATCTCGGCTCACTGCAAGCTCCACCTCCCAGGTTCACGCCATTCTTCTGCCTCAGCCTCCAGAGTAGCTGGGACTACAGGCGCCCGCCACCACGTCCAGCTAATGTTTTGTGTTTTTAGTAGAGACGGGATTTCACCATGTTAGCCAGGATGGTCTCGATCTCCTGACCTCGTGATCCACCTGCCTCAGCCTCCCAAAGTGCTGGGATTACAGGCGTGAGCCACTGGGCCCGGCCCCTAGGCCCTGTTTTTATACCAGTGACATTTTATATTAATGCATTGTCAATACATGTATAGCTTTCACAAAACCAAGGCCCAAATTCAACCAGAATAAAAGTAACATAGTACTCATCTTCCAACCTCACGTGGGAGTTGTTAAACTGTTACAATGACCAACAAAATATGGATTTTTTTTTTCCTTTTTTAGTATAAAAATTGATATGATAATTTTTCATTAACTCTACCCAGTCCCTTTTTGGGTTGTTATTGGACTTTATGGATTAGGATAAATTTAAAGTTTGCATTGAATTTGCAATAGTCAAAAATTCCAAATAAAAAGTGTTCTCGCTTGATTTTGCCAGAGCCAGAATTGTTCCATTTGCTTAGTATGCATAACTGAATGATCGAACAAAATCCATGACCAACAAGATTCGATTTAAAAATAGTACTACCGTAGGACCATGGTGGTAAAAGTCCTAAACATCTTCTAGTTTAACCCTTTCACAATAAAGAAACTGAGGGCCAGGAAAGTGAAAAGACGCTGTAATAACACAAGTAATTTATGGCAAAGTCCAAATTAGCATCCACATTATCATTCATTCATTCAAACATGGTTATATTCAACAAATGTTTACTGGGTGTCTTCTGTGTGTCAGAAGCTATGCTAAGCATACATCAGCAATACAGATAAAACCACTGCCTCATGGAGTTTATAGTCTACTGAGAGAGGTAGATTTTAATCAATCACATAAACAATTAGTTTTAAAAAAACTATAATGCATTCTAGAAAAAGGGTATACCCTGCAGCAAGAGCTCACATAGAGAAATTTGACTAAATCAAGGAAGGTTCTAATGAAGAGGCACATGTCAAGGATGAATTGGGCACTCATTAAGGAGAGGAGGAAGTTTTTAAGCGAAGGGAACAGCAAGTGCAAATCCCTATGGAAATAAAATATGGAAGGCAGAGCGTGTGAAAGGAGGCCTGTGTGGCTGAAGTCTCTAAGTAAGAGCATTTTCAAAGTTGAGGATGAATAGGTAAGTGGAGATTAGATAATGCAGAACCTTGTAAGTCAGAGTAAAGAGTTTTGTCTTTGTCCTAAATACAATCAGAAGTTACTAAAAGATTTTAAGCAGAACTTGGAGGTGGTTGGTGAAGGACAGGCATTTTGCACTATGCAAGGATTACTCTAGCTGCAGTAGGGAGAATGAAGAAGAGACCTGGGAGGATGGGGTCACCCCAATTAGGATATTTTCCAGCCCAGTGCTCTTTCTATTACCCTACATATGTGTCAGAATCTGCCCACCAAAATCCATTTTCCCTTTCTCCCTAACCATGTGGCTGGACTCCATTTCCCAGATCCCTTTGCAGTTAGGTATGGCCATGTGATGAAGTTCTACCCAGTGGAATGTGGGCAGAAGTGAAATTGGCTATGTTAAGGGCTTTGCTCAAGACCAGGCAACACCTCCTGCATGTTCTCTTCTCTCATCTTCTGCTGGCTGCATAGCAGTGAGGACAATGAGAATTTGAAGGTAACAGTGCACTTACCAGCCTCAGTTCCTGAATAAACACATGACAGGAGAAACTCACCAACCTGAAGCACACATCCAGACTGTCTGACAAGCAATAAATATAAACTTCCACATCTTAGAGCCACTTCATTCTTGGGTCTATTCTTTACAACAATTTAGCCTGTTCTAATTAACTCAATCGATATGTCTTTCTATGTTATGCATACATAATATGTCTCATATGGGTCAATGTCTATAAACTGGAAAAACAACTAGCAAATTCATTAACTAGGGACCTGCTTATAGTTTTATTATATAAGGTAATTACTTCTTAGTTTATATAAGCCCACAGTCCCTCCTAAACTGGCATTCTATGAAATAGTTGACTGAGCTTCACAAGTATGATGAATTGCACACTTAGGAATTTTCTACCAGGGTCCACACCTTACCTACTTTCTCCTTCAAGTGAGGCTAGTAATTTTTAAAATGTCTATGATTGGCTTGGGATTTCTCCAACAAGAAATGTAAAAAACAAGGCCCTAAATTATTAATTTGCTAGTAATTTTTCCCTTAGGCCAAGGTCATTTTTTCAGCTGATATAGTCTTTAATTCACTAAAAATTATTTACTAAATACCTACTCCAAGAACCCAGCTAAGTCCCTCAGCAGAGCCAATATTGATGTGTTGACTGCTACGGATATTAACTATATCCAGTTCTCAACACTAGTATGTATTTCTGAAGTATTAATCTGGCTTGGATAGTAGACAGTTCCATAGGTTAAAATAAAAGGCACAGTCAGATCATATACAGAGTTGGAAAGAGAAACAGAACTTTGTTTTTCCCTCCTGCAAACATGCTCAGTTAGTAGTTGTCCACTTGTGATGGGTACCACCTGAATCAGCTGGCATATTCTTGGCTGCAAGTAAGCAAAATTCTAAACCTAAAATGACTCAAAAAATAACAAAAAAAAATATGTAGAGACCCTTCATGACGTCATGGAGGACCCAGATCATTTCTCTATCTGTGGTGCCCTCACCAGCACCTTGGCTTTTGTCCCCAGTATTGTTCCTTTATAGTCCAAAAATGGCAGCAATATCCTCTCAAAAGGACTAAATACTCAAAAAAAAAATTCTTTTTAAGAAACTTTTTTCTTCTTTTATATCTCTTCTTAAGAACAAGAAAAACTTCCCAAAGCCTGCCAAGAGAATTTTCTGTGTCCCTTTGGCCAGAATTGTGTCACATGGTGAACCCTAAACCAGATATTGATAAGCGAAGTAGAATTCTCATGATAGATTTAGGTGGGTTAACATTTGCTAACCAGGACTAGAGGATGGCCCTGAAAAACAGAGTCAGCCAATACTTGAACAAAACTGGGATTCTGTTAGAGAGAGAAAAAAAAGAACAGCTATTGGGCAGGTAATTGCCATTTCTACTCCACAAAGTGATCTTCCCTTTATAATATTTCATATCTTGAAATGACCTAACATTCTCTTCATTCTTCATTTCCAAATTTAGATATAGATAATAGATAGGTAGATAGATAAACAAATAGATGGAAATTTTCTTCTTTTTCAAAGATTATGCTACTGGTGCTAATTATTATCTCTATGTGTGGGTGTGGTTTAAAAATAATTGTCATAGAAAAACCTACTGCATTCTAACATGTCTGTGAAAAATAGCTAGAAATTTTTGAAACCAAGTCTATTCAGTTCTTAGGGTGCTGGCCTCATATTGAATTATTATTGCCATTTCCTTTCTGCTGAAATTTTGATGACATGGTCATCACTCATTCAACCAAGTGTGGCTATTTCAGATTTAGTTAAGTGTCTTTATTCAAGGTGTCCTCATAGGCTTCTTTATTTGTTAGAACTATTTCAAAATGAATAGACAGATGAATCACCAGGGCACTGCACAGCACTAAATGGAGGAAATAAAACAAACAAAATAATAAGACAATTACAGATTTGGGAAATTGTTTATAATATACTATCAAATGATAAAAGGGTGAAATCTATCATTTAGTATGACTTGTGTTTGTGGGGGAACATTGATAGGCAAAGAAAAAGAATTCAAACAAATTGGAGGGTTATCTGTTAGTGGTGAAACTACAGGTGATTTTTTAAAAATCTTTTTGTGTTTTTCATGCATTCTATATTGACTTTTTATGAATAAGAAAAATTAACCACTGCTTCTGACAGGCGTATGCTGCATCCCAGCCTTCAGTGTCATTTACCAGCCTCCAGATCAATCCACTGGAAGCTTGGAGATTAAAAGTAACAATCATTAGAATGCAGCAGGCACTGTTTTGACCCAGGGAAGCCCAAAGAGCATCCCAGAAACAGTTTTGTTCTGGAAAAGCTTCCAATCTAAGTTAAACACATTGACAGGCTCATGACATCTGGTAAATAGACACATTGCCTTTGCAGTACTGAGATAAATTCTAAAGATGGATTCCAGCAAGGATTCAGTCGAAATCAATTTCATAATGGTGGGCCTGTCACATCGCCCCAACTAAGCTTCAGGTTTATTGTTTATAAAATGCATGAAGTTGAAAACAGGTGAAAGGAGGCAACACTGAGAAATCTTTTCCTAAAAGTCAAGAGACATACTGACTTTAGTTTAAAAAAAAAAAAAGAACTAGAAAACTAGTCTTAGAAGAACACATCTTAAAGAATATCTCAAATTGACTAAAAATTGAAACACCAGATGCATTCCCATTAAAATCAGGAATGAGATAAGGGTTGTGATTTGAAGTAATTGTATCATTCCATGTTTAATGTCTGTCTCCAGCTTAGGCTGTAGCTCTGGAAGGACAGAAACTGTTTCTATCTCGTTTGGTGCTCTATCTCCAAGGTCGAGCATGGTTTCTGGTGCAGGATAGGTACTTTGTAAATCTCTTGTGAAAGAAAGTGCAGAAGGCAGACTGATACGCTGGTTGGTTGGCTGTTTTCACCAATAGTATTTTGATTTTTCTACCACTGCCATAAGACAGCGTGTAGGACTTAAAAGTATAATTAACACAAAACCAAAATCATTATTGTTTGTAGACTGTAAGACTATCTACAACGAAAACCCATGAGAAAATCATTCTAAAAATTTCAGTAAGAAGCCAAATGAGAAAATAAATATTAAAACATAGATTATCTGGCCGGGCTCGGTTGGTGGCTCACGCCTGTAATCCCAACACTTTGGGAGGCCAAGATGGGAGGATCACTTGAGGTCAGGAGTTCGCGACCAGCCTGGCCAACGTGGCAAAACCCCATCTCTACCCAAAATACAAAAATTAACTGGGCATGGTGTGCACACCTGTAATTCCAGCTACCCAGGAGGCTGAGGCAGGAGAATTGCTTGATCCCAGTGGGTGGAGGTTGCAGTGAGCCGAGATCGTGCCACTGCACTCCAGCCTGGGTGACAAAGTGAGACTCCATCTCAAAAAAAAAAAAAAAAAAAAAAATAGATTATAAATTAACAATGGTTAGAAAATATAATGGAAAAAAATCTCTTACAAGAGTGACAAACATACAGAATACTTAAAGTGGCAGTAAGATGTAAAGGACCTGTTTGAAGAAAATTATAAAACTCTTCTAAAGGACATTTTGCTAGATGCAAAGTTTAAATATAGGAAAGATGTCAAGTTTTAAAAGTAACTCCACTGAAAATCTCAGGAAGCATTTTTGTATTTGCTGATGTTAGTCTGAGGTGAACATGAATATTGAACCAGTGAGAGTTCAATATTTGAAAAGCTGAAGAGTAATAAAGTGTGACAGCTTTCAGTTTTAAAACCATTATAAAGCTAAAACACTTAAAAGTATGATATTAGTGCAAAAAAATAGAAACCTAGTTAATGAAACAGAATACAAAACCCTAAAATGACCTATACTAAGAATGTGTTTTGTGGTAAAACTGATTTGGGTGACTGAGTCTGTGGACTTTGGAGTCACTCTATCTTCAGGTTGCCTCTCCGCTCTGCCTCTTAATAGACAAGCAACTTGAGCTATCTAAGCCTCTGTTTGCTCATCTGTAAACGGGAATTAAAAATAACTCCTAGAATGTTGTTGTAAGAACCAAATAAAATATATATGCATTAAAATGAATAATCATTAAATATATTTAGCACTGTACCTAAGTATATAATAAATGGTAGTTACCATGTATTTTACAAACCAATTAGAAAGTAATATACAGGAAATGATACTAGGACAACTATTTGAGGAATAATGTTTATATGTTATATATTTATATTTTGTATGTTACATTTTACAAAGCATACCAACAAGTGAAAGCAGCAAATCCAAATGTTAGAACTACAAAATAGCTATAAGAAAGTATAAGTAATGATTTTCCTGATCTTGTGATAGGGAGAGCTTTAACAAATAAAACTGATGAAACATCATCACAAAGAACAAAAAAAAAGCAATGAGTTTAATGTTTCTGTAGAAAAAGTTTAAACTGCCCCATATAAAAGAAAATTAACCATAAATAAACAAAAAACAGAAAAACACTTTCAGGAAATTGTATGACAGATATGGAGTTAATAACTTTAAAAAAAAAAACAGCTCTTTAAAAACAATACCAAAAAAAGCCAGCAACTCAGTAGAGAAGTTCACAAAGGATCTGAAAAATGATTCACAAAGAATTAAAGAATAAATACAAATTGTTAGCAACAATGAAAAAGTGTTTAATTTCATCAATTCTGGAATTTAAATACATGGAGAATTTAAATTAAAATTTCAGTGTATTTAAGTCCAAAGAAATCTATAAAGGGAAATGCAAAAGTAAAAATATTTTGTACACTGCTATCTTAGCAACTGCCTAAAATTGACTCAAATATGTGAAGCATTGTGCATCTCCCATTTAACCCCTATGTGTTAGGGAGAACTTTAAATTTTCAAATGAGATTTCAGAACTGATTTTTGCTAAACTGCAACATGCCACTCTCTCTGCCACTCCATGTTCTTTTCCTTTCTAATATGGCACATGTGACTTTCATACTACCAATAATTTCCATGTCATAAATGTCAGTTCGCATGAGCATGAACTAAGTACATGATGAACGACCCTTGAGGAAACATGTAGAGATCCAGTTCTGCGCTTGACTCTCTTACCACTAGCTGTGAGGAAGGCCATGGATGAGGCCTGTCACCCCTCCAAATGCAAAACAACTAAGTCAGCATTCCTCCCAGGGAGGTCTATAATTCCATTCCTACATCCCATTCCAGCCCCTCAGAATCAGAAGGCAGGATCTGGAAACTGGCATTTTTTTAAGAAGCACCCTAATTAATAGTTAAGTACTTTAAAATTTGAAAGCCAATATAACGGCAGACCTTTAAGTCCCTCCTAACACCAAAAATCAAGTTCTTTAAAGAAAAAAATATGCATGCTGAAGAGTAGCTCCTCTATGCACATCTGAGAGTGACCACCCACCTCAATGCTCAAATTTGGCTTCTCAGATCCTTGTTATATTTGAGGTGATATCTCTTTAGGTATCAACTAGGTTTGTTCTCCCAATCCCACACATCAAATTACACTCATCAAAACTGCCAGTCTACAAAAGGGCTCTCAGAAGCACATAAATTCAATCCCAAGTCCTGATGATTCAGACACTTAATCACACCATAAAGTTAATGGAATCCTATTCGAATGTAGACACCTCAACAGCTACATTACATTGAATTCACAGCATTCATAAAGTGTGGATTTCAAAGTGAATCATCAGCCTAATGGAAAGTTCAGAGCAGAATGCTCCCCTCTCATTGGTCACTGTGCAGATCCTCAGCTGCCAGGAAAAGGACCAGAGCTGTCAACACAACACTGTAACCCAGGCAACCAGCCACACTGCTAGGAACTTTTCAACACTTGAAAAAAAAAAATACAAGTTATTATAGAAACTTTCAGGTGCTCCATAGGCTGTTTGGACACCTCCTGGTTTATAACAGTCATGACGTTTAGACGTCAGACTCCGCTTGTCAGTTTAGGACCTCCCATCATTAACAGCCCAGAAACCGGTGGCTCTCTGGCTGCTCCTGATTTGACCCGATTGCCATAAAGTGTGCTCCTGCAGCAGAGCAACTCTGGGGTAAGAGGAAATAGAGACTATGTTCCCAAGATCCCCCAAATCCATTATTTAAACAGCAGGAAATAAAAATGTCATTGGCCCACTAAACATCCAGATGTGGTCTCAGTGATATTTGGCCTCCACTAGATGAAGACATCTGGATGACTGACTGAGCTTCCCATCCAGGTGGTCTACGCAAGTGGCATCTCAACTCTGAACTGAAGGTGTGTGGGGTTTGCAGTTATGACGTCGCTGTGTGAACTCCTTCTATTGAGAATGTCTTTTCACATTAGCTTTTCCACCTTGGATAGGGCGGCTTTGCCTAAAAGAATTTCGAGATCCACAGAACAGCTTAGATCCACCTTCTCAACTAGGCTTTCTGTTCTTCAAACATTTGCAGTCATTGGGAAGCTAAGTGGAAGATAGACCAAAGCCTTTCTTAATTTTTTCCTTAAAGACAGCTGCTGGAATCCACTCATTCTTAAAAACTTATTTACCTGAAGTAGGAACTATGCATATAAAGGAAGGAGACAGGACTCTCAAAATGTCTTGTATACTTTTTGAGTCTAATGTGCTGAACTGCAAATTTAATCCACTGAAGTGGTTTCATGCAAACGCTCCTCTCAAATTCCTTTTGTACAAAATCTTGATGCATAATGTATAGAGTCTGAAAATGGATTAAACTACATTTGGAGATGGCTTGAGTTGTTTTTTTCTTAAGCAAGCAGCAAAAATGAGCAGGTTTTTTGTTGTTGCCTTTTTTAACCCTTCTTGCTCTCAAACAATCACACATGGATTATGTGTTCTTGAAGCTGCCTTCCACACAATTTTTCTTTTTATTTTCCTGTCAAAAAGCTTGAAATGTAAAAAGTTTTAATTAGAAATGTGAAGGGTGAATTAAACTCATTTCCTTCAGATCTCCCAACTAAGGCAGGCAAATAGAATGGTAAAACCTTCTGATGTATTCCTGGAAGATAGTTCAGCAACTGAATAAGCAAATGAGTATAATCTTACTGAATAAAATATTTCCTGTTACTCCACAATCTTAATTACCCTTAGGACTGTGGCCATAGAAAGAATGCCAGTCTGTGTATTGGGGGAGGCAGGTGTGGTAGATACTCACAGACACCTTTTTACCAGTGCCCAATCAGGGCCAAAAGAGTGAGACAGGAGGTAGCCAAGGGCAAATGCCAAAGTCTCCAGGAGAATCACAGAGATGTGGTTACAATCTTACCCTTATGTCTTGCAAAATGCTGTGTTTCATTATTTGCTTATTTTTTACATATCATTTGAATACTAGCAAATTGTAATGGAAAGAGTTACAGCTAGAATGAGGAGATTTACACTCGAGCCCTGACCCTACATAGTTATATGACCTTAAACTCACTCACTCTTGCTGGTTTCAAGTTCATCATCTGTGGAATGGGGAGAACCATCCTCCATCTAGCTACCTTTCTTCATCCTGGGGTCACTGAGAAGGACAAAAGAAAAGGATGGGAAAGTATTTTGTAAAGTCTCAAGCTTCATGTACACTGCTGAATTCTCCTCTGCTTGGAGTTAACCACTATTTCCTGCAGAGAAAATGGTGGCCTCCTTGTCTTCTCCCACCTTCTTCTTCATCCAGGTTTCCCAATGCTGTGGGTGAAGTGAACAAGTTGTCCTAGGGGAGACTTCCAGCTGCTGCACAGCCAACCGCTTCTGGTGGGCTCCATGTATGTGGCCTAATAAGAGCTGTTCAGCTGACAGTCCCCTCCCTACCCATTACACTGAGAAGCAGGGCTTGAGATAAAACACAGGCACCCCACTCCCCACCTCCTGACATTCCTCACAGTCTACTTTCTGAACCACTTCCCTTGACTCACCTTGCTCCTGACCTTATGACTAATCCTTTTGCTTTTGTTCACCACACCCCTCCAGTTTCATAGGTAGTTCCAGTTACCTGGCTTGGGCTTTTTGCTTCTCTTCTCCATCCTGATGTAATTAACTCAGTGAATCACACTCCCTTTGCCGACAACTGGTCCCAGCACCTTGTACTTCAGCCCTGTGAATGGGACACAGACAAAGAGAAAGTTGTATATGCAGATGTAGGAACTGAGATGTCTCCCCCCAAAAATAGGCTGTTTCAGGACTTCTGCCAGCACTTGGGGCATTTTCTCTTTTGGGGCAAAAACTTGGACCAATTGAACAATTTCAAATTCTATGGGACAGGTACTTTGGGAGAAGGTGATGAGGGGAGAAGGGGAAGTTTCCCCCCACTCATCTTTTCTTCATATCTTAAACGGAGCCACATACCAGCATATGTCAAAAACATAGAGGAACCATATTCTGCTCATGCCTCTCCATATAGATGTTGACTCAGTAGACGAAGAGTGCTGAATGGGAATGGAACTTTAACTCAAATTCATTCCCCATAATTTCACAATAATATAGACACCAAACTTAAACATTTTGTTTAAAATGTACTGAGAGCAAAGGCCATGTCTATCTTTTCACTGGAGTATTTCTAGAACCTAGCACAATGTCTGGCACCCAGTAGGTGTTTTAAAATATTTGTTGCCCGAATGAATATATAAGAAGAAAAAAAGTAATAATTTGAAGGATTTCTTATTATCTGATGCTGATAGAGAGTAGAGTTACTGATTTACGGAACAAGTATCCAGCAGTACAGCTCGCTAATACCTTTTAAAACATGTTGATGCTCATAAATCCAAAATAAACGACCTGTAAAATCACTTAAGAAGAAATAATACGCATTTAATCAGGCTTCCAGAGGAAAGTCTGAAGAAAAAGCAGAGAATTTCATGAAGAATTATTAAATCCCTTCAAATTCAATCGCTGGCTGATCACAGACACGCCACATGTCCCTCTGCCCACAGGGCCGTCACTTTAGGCGGTCTTCCTCAGTGCTTCCTTATAAAACTCCTAAATTACAGCCACCTCCTGGAGCCAGAGAAAAAGGCTTTGGATTGACTGAAAAAAGGGCAAGTCCTCTTACAGGTCTAGCCAGCACACTTTTCCATATTCCACAGAGAGATCTTAAATAAAGGGGGAGAAACTGAACACATCACCCACATACTAAAGCCAGTATCTTCAAAGTCTTACACACAGCTTTAGCTTCATGTCAAAAGGGCTCTTCCTCTGGCAAATGAAATTCAAAACACTGTGAAATGCCAGTCTGTGCCTCTGCTTTATAATCCTGTTGAAGTTTCTGGAATTTAACAGTGTTCTGGTACCTTCCATTCCATCCTGGATTTTGCCTCTTAGTCTGCTAATGAGAGTGACTTTACCTTTCCTGGAGTTTGATTAAGGTCCTGAGGGTGGCAGTAAAATGGATCCATGTTTTTATTACAAACTCAATTAGCAGAAGTTGGAATTGCTCTCTTCAACAAAGTTAAATAAATTGTTAATGAGAAATTTACCTTCACTGGATTTGCTAGTTGCCTTATTAGCTTGGAGTCAACACTATTAAAGAAGATGTTTATTAAAGCTTAAGGTGTTTGCTAGATGGAATGTTAAAAAGAAGATGGCAGGATAGTGCCTGCTTCCAAAACCCAGAGGGGATCCCATGATCCATCCAAAATAACTGACTTCCAGCCCTCATTTGGGTCTCTTCATCAGGGAAATAGCAATTTACCCAGTAGATAAAAGTACTGGACATTCCTGGATAGCATCTAAAGCTTCTCTTTTCACTCAATGTCATGGGGATGTTTTTAAAGATGGACACTAGCATGAAGAAAGATTACCCAGTAGTAGAAGTGTCTGAACGGGGTATAGGAACACTTTTGCGTCTCTGCTCAGAAGGAAACTAAAACACAACACCATAAATGTCAGGAGCATAGAAGAAGGAGCCTATTTACTCAACAAACTTTACATACAGACCTCAAAACCACTTACCCAAGGAAAACAATGATGTCTCCCTGTTGTGGCATTCCCAAAATGCCTCATTTTAATAATCAGGACCAGCTCTAGGCAAAGCTGTGAGGCCAGTCAAGATTCTTTTCAGCCCCCTCTCCATTTATGTCTCTCTCAAAAATGTTCCTCTGGCCCCCATGTCCCGCCTCACCCCGCCTATGTAACCCCTGCAATAGAATCTGCAGACTGATTCACTCTGGTCCATTGTAAGATCCCTCCTCATAGCTACTGTATGGCCCTCAAGAGTCAGAAAAGCTAAGAACCTCATTTCCCAGAGTCCCCTGCTGCTTAGGTTCCATGTGAAACCCAGCATGAGCCAAACAGACTCCTTCATGAGAGCTGGATGATAGAAGCAGACATCAAGGCTGAGGCTGCAGCCCACTACTTCTGCTGACCAGCACAGTGTGGAGATATGTGGGAACTATAACAGAGCCCCCAGGATCCAGACCCTATCACTGTGGCTATTGAGAGGCAAGTGCAGGTTGGATAGACGTGGTGAGGTGCAGAGCCAGCAGTTGTAGAGGCGACCTCCTTATTCACCAACTTGATCATGGCAGAGGCAGCAGCTGCCTCCATGGGCCAGTCCTGAGGCGTTGTTCTGAGGTGTGATTCCTGGAAGTTCTGCCTCAAGAACTCCAGCCTTTCTAGTGATCTTTGTAAGCTCTTATTCCTTGTATGAAACTCATTTCTGCTAAAAATGACTACACTGAATTATGTTACGTACAACTAAATTCTGACAGAAATGCTTCCTTCCCACATAGGCAACCAAGTGACTTAATACTTGGCCCTTCATCTTCTCAGATGAAATGATTGAGAAACTAATTCACAATAGTCAATAACTAATATAGGAACTTATTATGAATAATGGCCTTAATCACAGCAAAAGATTTTAGTGGTAGACAACCATGAGTGGTCTATGATGTTGATGGAGATTTTTTCTTCCTAGACAAGAAGGCAAAGGTTTTTTAAAATTTAAAGAAGCTGTTATTAGTTGTTGCTGATGATGATAATGTTGGCGGTGATGTTTAAAAGCTGTCCTCACGTGTAAAGTTCCCTGGGCTGACAACTTCAACTCACCCTCTCCACCTAACCCTCTAAATGGGGCTAGAAACACCATGATCACGACCCAGTTTCTTACCTCTTACTGCAAACTTCATCTACGGAGCTTTCATGAAACTATACAGAGAAAACTTGGCATATAAGAAAATGAACAAGGGTTCTAGCATCTCTCTGAAAATTGATAGTGCACTTTTAGACAGAAGACAGAGAACAGGCTGAGGAAGAAGGCAAATAGGTAGAGAGAGATGATTGACAATGTCCACCTGCACATCCACAGATGTTCCTGAATCAGCTACTTTGTCAAGACCCCATCGTAGGGGCTTCTGGTAAAGAGGTGAGGCTTGTCCTGGCTTCCAGGATCTCACAGTGTAGGGGAACAAGGGAAATTGCCATTTCTTAATCGTCTACCGTTTGCTAGTAGACTTTGTCTCTGTTGATTTCATTCATTAAATAAATATTTTGTTTTTGTTCTAGTTTATGAGACAGATGAATAAGTTAGGTTTCCTAATCCCTTATAGAAGGAGCCAAACATGACATTAGTACTGACACAAAATGTTTTCAATTATAACTGAGGCAAGTACTACAAGCAAAATCATAGCACAAGGTCTAATGGAGGAGGAGGAGGAGGAGTTAGCATGACTTGGTCTGAGGGTCCATGGAAGCCTTCCCAGAAGAAAGCTATTCCAGCTGGGTTCTGGGGCCAAGCATGAATTAGCCCAGTGGAAGGAACAGCACTAGCAAAGGCCCTGAATTGGAAGGAGCTTACTTCAAGAATAAGGTACATATTATTATCCCCATTTTACACATGAAGCAGCTGAGATCTACAAAGATTAAGTAACTTCCTAAGGTTACGCACAACACATGAACTCAAAGATAGTGATCTACCATATAATCCAGCCTCTCCTAGAGGCAGAAACAAAGATACATGGCAGCCTTTAAAAACAATTATCAGGAGACCCTCTCATGCCCCTCAAGGCCACCGCTCCTCCTGAAGGAGCTGAGAACAGGTTTTCATTTGCTCACTCTACTGGACTCCAGATCAAATTAAATTAAAAGCCAGCTATTTCAGACGAAAAAGTCCTGCGTCCTTTTTGGGAATGAAATCGTCTTCCCTCCTCCCCAAGGCCTTTCATACCATTATGGTGCAGTCCCAAGCTATCAATGATAGTGAAAAAATGGGGCTTTGCGATAGAGGAAAGAGGCTATTCAAACTGCTCCTGATTTCTATAAAAGAGAGATCTTTTGATCTTTGAAACAGCTATAGGGCAGTTTGATCTTTCTCAAACTCATTTATTTTAGATTCTTGCAAATTTCTTTTCTGTAGGTTTACTTCCTTAGAAAACTCAATATTCAATTGAACAGTGACTTTTATACATTGAAATGCAATATTGAATAGCTGAAGCCTAATAAATGCCATCCCAGCTATATAGGATATTTTAAAAATCATAAAAGGGCTGATTGAGCCCGATCCAGGCAAAGATGACAAAGCGAATTCAATGCTTCTTTTGAAAATGAGTCATGGTCAGAAATACTCACTTTGACCAAAAGCATTTCTTTGAATGCCAGAGGTAAATTTGCTCACTTTCATTTTCTGCCTGGGTTTCAGATCGGCCCTGCACAACTGAACAAAATCTACTCTGAGAGGCCCTGGCAGCTGTTCCAGATGTAAATGTGAACAGGATACTGAGATTGGGCCTATTTCCTTCAATGTGTTATTTTCAAATTATGCAGATAATATTCTGATATGGGTCTATCAGACTTGGTATATTTTTTTCAGGGAGGAGTAAATCATTGCTATTTTCTGCTGCATTAAAATTCCCCAGGACCTCTCTTTTTTTACTTAGAAAAAGGATGTTTTATTATCATGAGCCTCTAAATTACTGGCACAAGAAGAATCTGACATATGTTCCCAGTCGTGGGGGGCTCATGGGAGGACAGGTACAACATACTCAATAGATTAGCCAAAAGAAACAGCCTTTGATGTCAGGGAAACTTTCCAAATTTCATGTAAGACTCAAACAATCTGTGGGAAATCAAAGTTCTTAATCAGAACTTCTGTCCCACTTCTCTGGGTGCAGCTATGGCTGGAGGAACTTTTGTTTTAACTCTTTGTAGATTATTACTCAGTTTGAGAGTGTGTTACTCTCATGACCCTTCCAACATTATGAACTTTAAGAAGATCAATAACTTCATTCTCCATCTTCATCTTAATACACGTACTTTTTCCCTCTTGGGTATTTGTTTTAGGAAAATGCAGATTAGCATTGCCAAAGAGCCAATTGTTTTTAGCAACATTCCCCTTGGTGTGACCTCCCGAGAAGATCTGATTTTATAAAGTACTAAAGGAACACTCTATGTTTTCCATATTCCCTGTATCAGCTAAAGGCTGGAAAGGGCAGGAAAAGCAGGATCTCCATGGAGGAGGAATGATAACCACTTGGAAGAAGATGGTGGAGAAAAAGTACGTATTGGCTATGCACAGAAGATTTGGGTCTTGCTTTAACAGTCTCCCTTAAGGCTTGCTGCCCCACACTTTCCTTATGGTGTCAGGATTCCAAGAACATACTTTGGGAACCAGAGACAAAGATGGCGCCAGTATCTCAGAGTCTTTTGATTAAAGAACTTGTTGTTTTCCATCTTGGGACCATGGAAAACAACTTTTACATAAGAAAGTTTCTCTCAAGGGTGAGTAAACTATCCACAGCTTAAAAATAAAAATTGATAATTAATATCCATGAAAGGACTCTAAGGAAAAGATTCCCAACAAATCAAGGGTAAAATTCTGAGCTTGTACGACTATATCCATAGACATGTCCATGCCTGTCTCTAGAGCCATTAGCTATCCAAGGGACATTGGGGGAAAGAAATTATTTTTTCCTTAGAAGCAAATGGAGGCTTCCTTTTCCTTCCATCAAGAACACTTTAAAACAAACAAACAAAAAACAATATCTGGATTTCTAGACACTCACAAATGTGTTATTCATAGGTTTCTTACACCCTGGGCCTGGAACATAAGGTAGCATGTTCTGAGAATAATGTTCTGAGAGAAACGTAAGATATACAAGAGCTAATGTCATTCAAGGCACAGTAATACAATCCAAAGACGAAACAACACCACACACATCTTACAGGGCATGTGCTCTGTGTCCAGTCTATCATTGTTCTGAAAAACTCTAGTGCAATGAGATTGCCTTTGTCACTCAGTTAGCACCTCTTGTCTCCTTTCATTGACTCTGCTGTTTCCTGGTTATAATTTCAGCAGGAGATTGAATCAAGCTGTAGACTTACGGAATAACGTCCCCAGACATTCACCCAAGAGTAGTTTGGGCAAAGTTTTCTGTGTCAGGAATAAAAACGTTGGATTTGAAAATGAAGTACAACCAAGTGGAAATATAAAATGGCAGAGGAGGGCCAGATGTGATGGCTCGCACCTGTAATCCCAGCACTCTGGGAGGCTGAGACAGGCAAATCACTTGAGCTCAGGAGTTCAAGACCAGCCTGGGCAACACAGTAAAACCTCATCTTTACAAAAAAGACAATAGTTAGCTGGGCATGGTGGCACATGCCTATTGTCCCTGCTTCTTGAGGGGCTGAGGCAGGAGGAACACTCCATCACAGGAGGTTGAGGCTGCAGTGAGCCCGATTGTACCACTGCACTTCAGCCTGGATGACAGAGTAAGACCCTGTCTCAAAAATAAAATAAAATAAAATAAAATGGCAGAGGAAGGCTGCCTGCCTAATTAGAGTGGTGGAACAAAGTTATGAAGCAGGAATGCTCAATATCAGGAGAAAAATGGAGGATTATGACTTTAAATAAATAGGACCCACTCTCCTAACAGCATCTTCCCCATTCCAGTGCAATCCTCCACACTGGACCATCTGCCAGTTGCTCTGGCAAGAGTGTGTCACCAAGTAGAATGGATCTATCAGCACAGTCATTGGCTATACTCACTAATTCTGGGATAAAGTCAAGAAAATTCCTCCAATGCAGAAGACAACACTAACCTCAGTGGCTGTAACCCTTATATGTCCAACAATCTTCTAGGGAAGCAAGAGAGAAAGCAGCAATAAAATCCCAAAGCAAAAAGATAATTCTGTGAAACATCACTTGTCAATGAAGCAGTGGGGTACAACTTGGAGAAAATGTTCACTGATAATAAATCAAAAGCTCAATATTTGCCCCCTCAAGCTTCCCCAAACTTCCTATCAGTAAAATGCTATCAAAACAAGCAAGGAAAAATATATTCCTATTTCAATTTCTATTCCAGTGCAAAATATAGTTCTCAAAATGTCAGTTTCATCCAGTTTGGCCTTTCCAAGAACGTGCATAGTTAATCATCAATGAACTGTAGTGTTTGGAGAATGTTGTTTAATTGAATTTTCAGGTTAACTGGGGCTAAGCAGAAAACATTTTTTCTCTTTTTGGTTCCAGTAGGAATCCTATAAAGTACTGATGGAATGGAAATGATGGTGTCCTCAAGACCCAGGGACCTATGTTCCTAGGAAATTTCTTGGGAAGTCATACGCAAAAGAAATCCTGACAAAAAGAAGGCAAATAATACCTCATTGTCAGCTGTGCTTGTGTCCCAGGCCTTTAGGTAGAGCCCTCTGATACGGTGAGCTGGAGCCCATGCCTTCGCTCAGGATTTTTAGGTCCTCACCCTGCCCATGTGCCTAAAGCCAAATCTTATTATTAGGACATCACAGGAAAAGAGCAAATAAAGAATGTTTACAATGAGAAGAAAGTACAAAATATCCTTGCTGAATATACCACATGGAAGTGAGTGCTAAACTTTGCCTACTTCTGCCTCCTGAAGAAGAGAAGCTGATTTTACCTCTTAATAATAAATGTGGTTCACGGCAAAAATGGGTTTCACCTCATGGATAATTTTATGCCTTTTTAATTGAAATTTTACTCTATTATATATGTGATGATTTGCATGTTACTCCTACATGTCTTTACCAGATTCAGAGAGTGTAACACTACTCTCTGAGATAGTAGAGATAGTCAAATACATTTTTTTGTGATAGTCAAATACATTTTTTAATGATATATGAATACTTCATGGATAATACAGGCCCTTATATAAACAACAGGTATGGAACATACAATTCCATTTTAAACTTGTCATTTTACATTTTTGCAATTTAATAGTAATTAGATCCTAATCTCATTATCTTAAGACTTTGCAGTTTGTATCTTGGATTTCAGGACAATGAAAGGTCACCTCTGAGATATGTAAAGCTGTAGCCTTGTTTGGGAACACAATTCCCAAATATAACACTGTTTGAATGGGAATATATTATCCATTATACACATTCAGTGAAAGCATAAGGCAATGATCCAGTTTCCAGAAATAGATTTTGGCAAATAGCGAGGACTGAATTTCTATTAATGATACTCCTGCCTCCCTGCTTTAATTACTTCCTTGAATCAGGTATAGAGAGCAATTGATTCATCTATTGATTATGGTAAACAAGCACCATAGGGAGCTTCATTGGCATTTCATAGAGGGCTTCTGGGAAAAAGGAATGCATCCGTCCTTCAGTTCATAGGACAGAGAAGCCCATGCGTGAAGTCACCATAGCACTTAGAGACCAGTGTCCACCAACCATGAAAACCAAATAGCCTGCAATTCCTTGTGATTCTTCAGCTCTCTAAGGGGGAATGAAGTTTCTCCAAAGAGGGTTTGAAGGCCTTGTCTGCCCAGATCTGGATGCAAAACTCAGTTAGGTTCAGCTCTGAGGCTCTGACTCCACAGGCTCAGGAGTTTACTTACATCACTCTGAGATCACAGGTCACCCTCCCAGATCCCAGCGAATTCACTCTCCCACAGTTTACCCTGGGAGTCCAACAGGCAGAGTGTGAGAGGGTGAAAGATGAATCTGTGTAAAGTCATCACCATTCGCAGAAAAAGAATCCCAAGCATGTACTCAGCTCAGATATGCACTGGGGGACATCCAATGAGCCTGTCACGTGACATTGGACTTGGGAAAAGTCAGTCAAAAATATGCTCACTTACTTAGTTCATGATTAACTATTTAAGACAAGTTGCATGGATGCAAAACATATATGAAAAAGTGAAAGCATAAGGCAAATCCACAAAGGGACAAAAAGCACTAATGTCAGTAATAAAAATAGCATGATATTTTGTTTCCAACTGAGCTGGTCAGAACACTATCAGCTATCGGTGACTGACAATAATGCACCTCAAATTAGTTGCAAACAGAAAGGGAATCTATCAGTTCATAAACTTGGAAATTCTATCCTGCTTCAGGTACCACTGAACCCCAGGTACTCAAATGATGTCTTCATTATGCCTTCACTCTATCACTATCTCCTGGCTCTGGATGTTCTGTGTTGGATTCACTGATGTCTTCAGAAATTCCCAAAGAACCTATAGTTCCAGGCTTGTTCTGTTGCTTGCAATCTTAGAAAGAAAAAAAACAGACCCTCTGCTCTAAGAGTTTCAGCATAAATCCAAGGGTTACGTGCATCAACCCAGTTTGGGTTGAATGCCATCCATAAGCTTTACACTGCACCTAGGGGATGGAATATGCTCATTAGACCTATTTCTGTTCAAGAGGTGTTGGGATCCCCACCTGAACAACACTGATCAAAAGAGGGGGAGGGGACAGTCCCCAAAGGAAAACTGAGAGAGTGATGGCAAAATAAGGGAAAAGGGTGTTGGGCAGACAAACAACAGATAACCATTTTAGATACCAACACTCAGATGGTAGTCTGTGGATTAGACTTGGAAATGCCTAAACTTCTCTAGACAATCTCAGTGCCCTCTCCAGCATTTGCTCTTCAGTTCAAGGACCCAAGACTACCTCAATTACAAGACTCATTGTGCATTGCTCATTCACTCAACAAATATTGTGCACCTCCCCAGAGCTAGTAACTGGGGATACAATGGCAAGCAAGATATATAAAGTATGATAAGAGATAGGATAGGGAATGACATCACAACTAATATTTATCATTAGGTGGCAGACAATGGGATGAATTTATTTACATATTTTTAAGGGTGTTATAGAACACAGAGAAAGAAATTCTAGCCCAGTCTCAGGAGATCAGGGAATACTTCTAGAGGAAATGAACTTGAAGTTGAGGTTTGAAAAATGGGTGAGAGTTAATCTAATCAAAGAGAGAAGTTAGGTAGTTCAAGCAAAGGAAACAGCACAAGCGATGTCTCCCAAATCAAGAAACAGTGTACTATTTTAGAGGAACAGAAAGACTTGTATAAACTCAAATAGTATATTAATATAAACATTCTTAAGGGCAAAAACTATTCTTATTCTACTTACAATGTAATCTTAAACAGGTTACTTGAACCCTCTGGGTCTCTCTCATAATGTTTTTATAAGGATCAAATGTAATAATATAGGTAAAATAGTAAATTTAAAGTCATCTACAACTCCAAGGCACACGTCGAGAACTGAAACTATTATGTAGATTCATAAAATCCTGAGTGATTAAGGAAAGATGACTGACTCTGTATAATTGGATCACTTGAGAAAAACATGCTTGAGCTTTCTGATGTCTATTTACCCACTAAGGCCTCCTTATACTCATTGTGTGAGGTTAAACTATAGTCTTCAGACAGGGGAGACAAGGGTCATGTGTCTTTTGTATCAGTGATCAGAAATTTAGTAAGAGGGAGCAGGCAGTGTGGAAGAGTGTGCTCTCTAGGAAAACAATGGAAGTGTTCGAAGAATGTGGGTACAATGCACTGTTATAAAAACATCCTTGGCAGGAGAGAGGGATCCTGGGATTTTTTTTTTTTTTTTTTTTGAGACGGAATTTCACTCTTACTGCCCAGGCTGGAGTGCAATGGCGTGATCTCAGCTCACTGCAACCTCCACCCCCTGGGTTCAAGTGACTTTCCTGCTTCAGCCTCCCAAGTAGCTGGGATTACAGGTGTCCGCCACCACGCCCAGTTAACTTTTTGTATTTTTAGTAAAGACAGGGTTCCATTATGTTGGCCAGGCTGGTCTTGAACTCCTGACCTCAGGTGATCCACCCGCCATGGCCTCCCAAAGTGCTGGGATTACAGGTGTGAGCCACTACATCCAGCCAGGATCATGGAATTTTAAAGGCAAAGGAGGAAAAAGTTTGCATCTCATGTTCTAAGAATATAATCCACACAAAAAAAGAATATGTTTAGAAGATACCTGGAAGGAGGAAAAATATAAGGTATGAAGTGGGAATGAAAGATTATGAATTATGAATCTAGGAGAAATAGTAGAAATAGTCTGGGGGACTCATACTCTTAAAACATCAACATAAGGTATGTTTAAATTGTAACCCAGGCCAGAGAGTCATGAATAATCAGTTTGTCTTGGAGAATTCTGGAATTATAAACAAAAGGATACAAAGCATTGTCCAAGGTAAATATTGACATAACTGAAGAGGAACTAGAAAAACTCTTAATGAGGCCAAAAATACTGCATCTGGGGCAGATGTTTCACATTCTAACAATAAACACTCGGGTACAAAAAGTCTAAGGATGAGGGGTAAGAATGGTGTCCAATAGGTTGAAAAATTGACTTTGAACAAAGATCTTCTCAAATTTAAAACAGTGATACTATAAAAACATGAATATTAATATTTAAGACCATGTTATTTCTTAAAATAAAGGCAATTCTCTCTGCCAGACACTCATTTGCCCACAAATATGAGGGGATTAGTGTTCATATCCTGAAGCAGCCATCTGGTTTATACGGTGACAAACGCACAGTGGTTTCTTCCTCAACTCCCAGCTGCCCAGGAGTGAAGTGGTCTGGGAAGCCCCAGCACTGCAGCTGGGCTGCTACTAGGCCTAAGCCCTCCAGCCCCTGCAATGACAAACCTTTTTGCTGAGACACACCCCGACTCCGCCATCAAGGATGGCTAGGGAAGGACTTCACTAATTCCTTCGGATCCATGCCCTGCTTCCTCCCAGGAGGATGTTCAGGTGGGGTAACCTGAAACAGAATAAACAGAAGCCCATTATTGCTGCTTAGTGGGAGCCAGTGAAGGATCTTGTCAGCAGAAAAGCGCCATGGCAACCAGTTCTTCAAAGCATTTTTTAAAACTACAAGTTGAATTTCATCTGGAAACATCCCAATTACCCAATTAGACTAAACTGCAAAGTTTTTTTAGAATAAGCTCAGATCATAAGTGAGTGAATAGCTCAAACCCAAACCATTGCTTTCTGATATCCAGAAAATGCAAGTTTGTTGGTACTGTATTCTGGTAGAAAGACAGTTTATTAGCAGGGAGAACGAAATCAGTCTGCATTTGCACAAAGTCTTAGTGCTACAGTAACATATGACTACATCCCATTGGGAGCCATGAGATCCTGGTTGTATTTTTCCCACTTAACAGATGGGAAAACTAAGGAGCTATAAGTAGACGCATCCCTGGGGGACAGAGAAAGAGGCCAGGGTAAGGCAAATCTGGATTTTCTTGCTTTTGTGTTTATTTCTGTATAGCTCCAAAGAGTCAGAGAAATCAGTATCCAAGCCCTGTAGGTTCCACCCCTGAAATGTCTCATCCCTCACCTTCCTATCCACCCTCTCTCCACTGTGCAAGTCGGACTTGGAGGATTTGCAACCTGGGAAAGTGTTCTCTTCTCCTCCTGCTGTTGCTGGACATGCCTATGACAGCACAGGGCACATCACAGCCCCCACCCCCACCATGTTGAATTGTCTCTTGTGGGCTGAATTATGTGCCCCCCCAAATCCATATGCTGAAGTTCTAGCCCCCAATACCTCAAAATATGACTGAACTTGGAGATAAGGCCTTCAAAGAGCTAATCAAAGTAAAATGAGGTTATATAGATGGGCCCTAGTCCAATAGGACCAGTGTCTCCATATGGAGAAAAGATTAAGACACAGAAAACATGCTGGCCCAGGGAATGACCACAGAAAGACACAGTGAGAAGGTGGCCACTTGCAAGCCCAGGAGAGAGGCCTCAGAGAAAACCAACCCTGCTAAGACCTTGGTCTTGGACTGCCATCCTCCAGAACAGTGAGAATAAATATCTATTGCTTAAGCACCCAATCTGTGGTATCTTGTTACGGCCCCTCTCGCAGACTACTCCACTGCTCTTCGGATGGCAGTTCAGGTCTCCTCAGTGTCACAGGCTGATAGAATTATCTGCTACACCCTCACCCACCACAAGTCTGGCGCTCCAGCCACACCATGCACTTTCAACACTCTATTAATTTCCAGAAATATTCCCCATCAACTTGAAATTAACTTCTCTACCTTTGCTTTCTGTTAAAGTCTTCCTCATGCCTCAAGGCCAGGCCCAGGAGAGCCAGTTCATAAAGTGCTCCTTAATCTCTTGCTAAGACTTGAATGACACTTGCCATGTGGCAGGCTCTGTGCAAAAGCATTTCCTGTCCACTGTCTCTTTTCATCATCATGCCTAGCCTATAAAATGGATACCCTCTGCTGATCCCATTTTATGGATGAGGAAACTGAAGCACAGAGAGGAGAGGCAACATGTTTGTCACAGTTAGCAGGGGCGGTTTCCCTCCAGAGCATCTGCAGTCCCGTGGCTATGGCATCCCTCTTTGGGGTAATGTTTGTTTTGTGCTCCTACTGCACTTCCAACCTCAGGGAAGCACCTTTAGGCCACTGTGCTTTCTCTGGAAGTTGAGAGGCAGTATATATAATGGTAAGTCTCTCTGTGCCTCAGTTTCCTCAACTGTAAAATGGGGATAACAACTGACTATATACTGTACTTTTGTTTTATAAGGACTACACAAGCTATTCCATTAAAGGAAAACACTTGGAACTAGGCCTGGCATGTAGCAAGTACTTAACGAATGTCAGATACTAATTGATTAGAGTCTACTGTTGCCCCAGCAAGAATTTGAGCTCCTCTGTCCAGGTTATCTTGGTATACCCAAAACCTAGGAACCTAACGTTGTGCTCTGCACAGCTTGGGTACAAGGTATAAAACTATTCTAATATTAATTGAATATAATTTTTAATAGATACTACCTTTTGATCATCTTCTATCAACAGTTACAGTAAAACCCAAGGTTTACCTTAGTTTACCAGGCACTCACTCTCTGCCCTGGCACCTGACTACCTGTTTAACCTCATTTCTCCCTTTCTCCCTTTCCCTCTGTTCATTCTCACCACACTGTGACCACCTCGCTTTTCCTCACACATCTCTACCACACTCCTGTCTCAGAGGCTTTGCTATAACGTCTCCCTTACTCTGATATATTTTTCACAGTAGTTGGTAGTTTCTTACATAGCTATCTATATATTTATTGTCCATCTCCCCCATTAGAATGAGAGCTCCATGAGGACAGGAACTTTGATTCACTGCTCTATTCCCTGTGCCCAGAGCACTGAATGGCACATAGCAGACAATTAATATCTCAAGGTTGCATGAATAAATGAATGAATCTCCAGACCGCACAGCAATGCTGAAAGGTGGGTTTTAAATGCCCGTTCTACAGACTAACAAACTGAGGTCTAGCAATTAAGTTATTTTCCCACAGGCACCCATAACAGGCAGATCTTGGATTTTATCCATGTCTCTCTGACTCCAAAATTCTTTCCATAACACCAGGGTCTCCTCATCTTAAGAAATACATGTGCCACCTTCAAGAGTTTCACCAACTTTCACGTAACATCTTAACTTGGATTTGCCAAAACTTTAAGTCATTTAAATATTATGCAAGTTATTATAGATTATATATACCTTAAGTATAATTATACATACCTTTAAGTCATTTATATGTTATTCAAATAATTTTATTTTGAAAGAAAAGCAATCATTTCTGTGGAATAAATCACACTAGAATAGATATGCATTCATTATGATTCAAAATATTTGTCAGTATATTTGGAAGCAGGGATATGGCTCCTGCGTTTGAAAGCACTGATCCGTGCTGCCTAATTCTACATATCTCTGGGCTGGTCCTGAGTGCAGCCACCCTAGGCATCAGGATCCTCCACATCCACAGTGCCTCTTCTCGACTCCCCTTGTTCATCCAGCTTCCTGCTCACAAGTCCCTCTGCTCTTTGACAGGACATTTCTCATCAAGGAAAGGCCAGAAGGAGATTTCTGATGCCTTCAAAGCACGCACATGCACTTGTGTGCACACACACATACACACATACACACACACATCATGTCAGGAACTCACGTGAGCCTGTGAACACTCCAGCTGCCCAACTGAAAGCAAAAGCAAGATGTAGGAGAGAGAAATTAATTGAAAACTTGAGGCTGTCAAGCCATACTGAGGAAAATCTCTCCCTGAGTTAAAGATCAGGAACATAATCAAGGAAAGTGGCTTCTATAAAAGCTTGATTGGTTGATCGAAATCTCCAGTCATCTCGAAAATAATTGCCTGAAAGAAAGCACTGAGTGACCTGTCTGCTCGGAAAGGAGCCGCCACACCGACAATGGAAGGTGCCCCCAACCATCCTCCCCTGCACAGGCCCCGGCGATGATGAACTGAATCTGTTTAAGGAAGTATATTGCCTCATTATTTTCTGCTCTGACATACACGCATATTCCTCATGGATGTTAACTCTCAACAAAATAGAGAAGTGTTTGTGCTCTTTGTTTCTGCAGCTCTTTCATTTCCATGTCAGTATTTTATAAATATTCTCCTCAGGGCATGAGGAGTGATGAAGATGGCTGCGGGCCCTGCTGTGGGCACAGCAACTGGAAGCAGGCCTGTGTCTGGCAGTGTTCTCCTCCAGGTTCCCAAAACATCCTCCTACAAGGGTCTTCCTCTGTCTTTGTCTACTCCCTGGCCCCACAGTGGTCTATCAGAAATGCAAATGTCATCATGTCTCTCTGTGAGCTCAAAGTCTTCAGCGCTCTCCATTGCCTACATTGAAAAATCCATCATCCTTAACGTGATGTGCTGGACCTTATGAGGTTCCATCTAGCCCCTGCCTGCTTCTCCTAAGCATTTCTCAAACTCTCCCTGCCTCAACTCAAAGCCCTCCAGGTTCTCTCCCATCTCTACATCTGGGCCTGCCTACATGGTTCCCACCACCTAACAGGCCCACTTACCTCTTCCCCTCACATCCTTGTCAGTCTTGGAAATTCCTTTCTGTCCTTTAAGACTCTGCTCAAAGAAGTCTTGTCTTACCAGCCCAGTGCCTGTGTCAACTGACTTATAGAAAAAGGGCATCCAGAGTCTCGGAGAATTGCCCTTCCCCAGCAGGCTCCCATTGTCCAAGGTCAGCTCATGCTCTGTCCCACCTCCTCAAAGAAGGCTTCCATGATTTGTTTTCCTCTGCTCACTCAGATCTCTAACTCTCCTGAGTTTCTCTGTCATGTAAATCTGTGCCACACTTCTGAACTCTTTTTTCTTCCTTTTTCCACTCCACCAAAGATTTGAACAAATGCCAAAATTCTGAGCAAGTCATCCTCTTCCAGGAGTCTGTCCTGAGTAAATAATCAAAAAGCTGATCGAAGATTTACAAACACAGACATTCATTGAATTTTTTTAAAAGACAGGTCCTCAGCCTGCCAAGTAGCTAGGACTACAGGAGTGCACCACCACACCCAGCTAATTTTCCATTTTTTCAGAGATGGGGTCTAGCTATGTTGCCTAGGTTGGTCTCAAACTCCTGGCCTCAAGCAATCCTTCCGTCTTGGCCTCCCAAACACTGGAATTACAGGCATGGGCCACCTGGCCTGGCCACATCATTTTTTGTAATAACAAAAATCAGAAACAACTTAACTGTGCAACAGTGGGGATTCCTACATAACACATGCCTATATGGTCATTAGAAATATTTTAAAGAAAATTTAAGGATATTGAAAGAATGCCCATTGAATAATGTTATGTTAAAAAAAAAAAAAAGTAGAATCTAAAATTGTATGTAAAATCTGGCCAGGCACAGTGGCTCATGCTGGTGATCCCAGCACTTTGGGAGGCTGAGGAGGGAGGACCACTTCAGCCCCTGGAGTTTGAGACCAGCCTGGACCTCACTGTGAAATCCCATCTCTACAAAAAATACAAAAATTAGCTGGGTGTGGCCCACATCTGTAATCCCAGCTACTCAGGAGGCTGAGATGGGAGGACCCCTTGAGCCCAGGGAGGTTGAAACTGCAGTGAACTGAGATCGCACCACTGCACTCCAGCGTGGGGGACAGAGCAAGACCTTGTTTCAAAAAAATATAAATAAAAATAAAAATAATAAAATTGTAAGTAAAATTTGATTTCAGGTTTTTAAGATAGATAGATAGATAGATAGATAGATAGATAGATAGATAGATAATGTGAATATACATTTTACAGAGAAAAGTGAGATAGGAGAAGAGAAGCATGGGCTCCAGAACCAGGCTGTATGGTTTGAGTAGGTTGACCCTGTAGTCTTGGGAAAGTTACTTTAATCACTCTTTACTTCACGTTTCTCATCAATTAAATTGGGATAATAATAATACCCTCCATGTAAGACTACCGTGGATATGAGTTAATATATGTACACTGTGCGGAATTACACCTGGCAAATAGTAAGTGCTGTATACGGGCCAGTCATCTTTGCTACTACACATTCAAAAACTGCTTCAAAGAACCAAAATACTGCGCTTTCCAGGTGGCAAAACTTTAAGTGATTTTTATTCTTGCCTTTACATTTTTTCTATTCTTTCTTATTTTTCAAATTGCTTATAATAAGCAAATATCACTTTTTTAATCTAAAAAATATATGATGCTTTTAAAGAAGTAAAGCACCATTCAAAATATATTTTATTCTTCACTCTCAGCATCTAGGCATGAATGCTTTGGGGGGTTTTCTTGTGTGTCTTTTTTTTTTTGGCTGGGGGATGAGCGTGGTTTATTTTATTTTATTTTATTTTATTTTATTTTATTTTATTTTATTTTATTTTACTTTAGAGCAAGAGAGAGAGAGACAGAACGTCGCATAAGCCAGTCTGCATTGCCTAAGTCTCTGTTCCCAAGGAGCGCAATAAAAACCCTTGGGCCTGGGAAAAAAGAGTGGCTGCAAAATCTCTCTATTAAGAACACGAGCATTGGAACTGACAAGAAAGTGGCACTGTCACTTTGAGCAAGTTGCAGATTTTTCTTAAGTCTCAGTTTTCTCATCTGCAAAATAAGGAAAAAAATTATTCCCACTTCATAAGGTAGCTAAAGCAACACACAAAATTAAATAAGGCCTGCGACATAGTAGGGACTCAGGAACTTTTAGCAATCATAGAGATCATCAAAACTCAGAAGGGAGCTGCTCAGGAGGCGCAGGTGTAATAGAGAGAACAGCTTTGGGGCCAGATGAACTTGGATTTGGATCAAGCCTCTTGTCCCTACTTGCAGTATGGCATTCAAGATCAAAGAAGAGCCTTCTAAGTGAACCCCAATTATCCTCTATTTCAACATCCTATTTATAGCCTTTTGGAGTGTTTACCATTTGTTTTTTATTGATTTATTTCTTTGTTTGGCTATATTTTATCTGTCCTCACAATTAAATTGCAAACCCCATAAGAGCAGGAACCAAGCCTATCACGCTCATTATGCTATCTTCAGTGCTTAGCACAACACCTAGAACAAAGTAGTAATCAGTAATTGTGTGTGTGTGTGTGTGTGTGTGTGTGTGTGTGTGTGTGTGTGTAGAAGAGTCATGTCCAAATGAATGAATAAATCTGGGTCAGTTATTTTAGATGCCTTCTCCATTAAGAAAATTAAATGATATATAGTGTCTGACACATAGTAGGTGCTCTTTCAATAATTTCTTCTTTCTGGGTATTCATCAGATTCGCTGTTATCAAACCCACACATTTTCTAAAATTACTTTGACTGCCTGAATAAATGCTGTCCGTGATGCATCTTAAACAACTATCCCCTGTGCCTATGAAATTGCTTGATAAAGGAAATTTTTTCCACAGAACACAGCAAAAAAAAGCTTAGAAACTATAAGTTTTATAGTTCACACCCCATGCATGCCAGACATAAAAATCATTTTGAGGAGCTAATTAGTGACGTAAAAAATAAATTTAAAAAAATGAAAAATAAAAATGTAACACTGGGTTTTGGCAGCCAAAAGAAGAGGTACTTTTCAATCTAAAAGTGGTCATCATTCCAATTTGTATTGCCTTAATTCATTTCTTAAACAGAGGGGAAAAATTGGTGATTAAGATGTGTAATGGAAAATTTTCAGAGCAAAGTGAGGAGGTGACTGGAGACCATATGTTGCCCAAGAACAGAGCCTTCAGCAAACGTTGAAGAAGAACAAATGTGCTGATTTGCATGCTGTCGGCGATTATGTCCTGATGAAAGAATATATCCCATTAGTACTAATGGGCATTATATACACATGCTATTAAAACAACATATAACCTTTCCTGAGACCAAGAGCAAAGGAGACACCAACAATACATTGCCAGCAGCAAAAAGAAGAGCAATATAAGTTGCTGAATAAGAATTTTTCACACATATTCACATTAGAAAAGACCCTATTTCTAATATTAGCAAAGCAAGGACTCTCCTGGCATCCTATGTTAAAAATCAGCCCCCACTGTCAGACATGCAGAATCCACTGTGCCTGTAGCAATGAATGAATCTACAAAATTAAGACATAATGGACCTTGTTATTTACCTTGATGCATGAAGTTCAACCCAAATGATAAAACTTAACAGTTAAATCATGCAATACATATAAGATCAGCACTCACTATAGTATGCAGTAAACAATGCTGGCACAAACTACTAGGCAAAGTTAAATACAATTCACCGGAGAGTAACTTGGGTAAAGTTTTCAGTGTTGAGAGTGAAAACATGGCCACAGGCTTCCATCAGCCAGTGATATAAACCCAAGCAGTCCTGGCCCATCAATTCCTCCTAAACCAGTACTCAAGATCCTTTGTGCTCAGAAGTCCAGAAGTCAAGACCAAAGTGGTCAGGTTAAGGTTCTCAGGAAGGCTACCCTTACTTCTTTCTCAGACAAGTCCTATGGTGGACTAGAGAACAAATTCAGTGACACGAGTCAAAATGAAGTTGGAGTCAATGTCAGAGGAAGGCTTCCCAGGTTTTCTACAGATGTTCTCATACACCTGGACTGGGAAAGTATATAAACCGGTTGAGATGACAGCAGGTGTCAATAGCTATTTATCCTCAGCCCTGGAGAAGGACACTTCCTGCCTCAGCACTGCCCCGGTGACCTGAGATTCACTGATGTGGCTGTAAGGAATTGTGACCTAGGGAAAGACCTGCTTGAAGACAGAGATCATATTGTAGCTGTCTTTGAGTTCCCCATGGTGCCCAACACTTTGCTTTGTGTACATTACATACTCAATACAGGAGTGGTGAGATTAGAAAGGTAACTTGACGATAACCTATCCTTTCCTTTTATCAGTCACTGTTCCTTTTCCTACAAGTTCCCTGTACCCTCAAAAATGCCACTTCCGGGGTTTACCAAAGCTGACGAGCCAATCAGAGCCAAGTTCAATCTCATTTCCACTACTTGATAACAGCAAACATTTCTCCCATGCCAAATATGTGCCAGACACTATTCTAAATACTTTTATACACTAACTCCTTTAATCCTCACAATAACCTAGAGATAGATACTACTATCATTCCTGCATACAGGAATGAAGACACTAAGGCACAAAGACAGATGTTTAGTCTCTTGTCCAAAGTCACAAAGCTAGCACTCTGAACCTGGGTTCAAACCTCATTTCTAACATTTATTAGTTGTATGACTTTACCAACCTTGCTTGTTTCTATGCCTTCATTCAACAAATATATAATGAATGCAGACTCTGGGTTAGAAATCATTCTGAGCATAGGAGATAAAGTGATAAATGGGACAAAGATATCCCTTCTCCATGGTTGGAGGCCATTCAAAGCCACAGATAACATACTACAAACAAAATCATTTTATGTAAGAACAATAAAAATAAAGGTGATATGATAGAGCAGTGAGGGAAAGCAGTAAGGTGGTCAAAAAAGTTCTCTCTGGAGTCATAGCAAATAACCTGAAAATCGAATGATAAGCCAGCCAACCTACTGGTCAAAGGCCAAGATTTCACAATAAGAAGATGGTTGGTTGCTAGTGCCATTTTTAGGGAGAATGCTCGCAGGTGAGGGTTAATAAGTGATGCAAAGGTCTTCAGACTTACTGTCCCTTTCCACAAGTCCGCTGACATACCTCTTCCCTAGATCTTGTCCTCCAGCCTCTAATCTTCCTGCTCCCAGGCCCCTGTCTGACCAATCCAAGCATCTCCTGCTGATAATGTGTCTGTGTGTGTTCTCTCTTTTTTTTTTTTTTTTTTTTGAGACGGAGTCTTGCTTTGTGGCCCAGGCTGGAGTGCAGTGGCGCGATCTCGGCTCACTGCAAGCTCCAACTCCCGGGTTCATGCCATTCCCCTGCCTCAGCCTCCTGAGTAGCTGGGACTACAGGTGCCCACCACCATGCTTGGCTAATTTTTTTTTTTTTGTATTTTTAGTAGAGACGGGGTTTCACCGTGTTAGCCAGGATGGTCTCGACCTACTGACCTCGTGATCTGCCCACCTCAGCCTCCCAAAGTGCTGGGATTACAGGCATGAGCCACCATGCCCAGCGCATGTCTGCGTGTATTCTTACCTTGGGCCACTTCTTTTCTTACACAAAGTAGAGGAGCAAGTGTAACCCGTGAAGCTCTGCCCATTGAGATGATCTCACCTCACTGTTCCCTTTCACAGGGTAGGACTGTAGAGCCTCAGCAGCCCATTCTAGGCTTCCACTCACATACTAAGCCAACCAATCTAGTCTTTTCTCCTCCACAGTTTCCTCCTCTGTCAGCTGTTTATAAGGAACCCTTCATGTGGCTATAAGTGTGTACTGAGAAAGAGGGCTTAGAGCCAAAGTGGAGGATGGCATAAGGATCTGGACACCCCTTGTGCAGCTTACTTGTGCCTTCTGGCCCTGTTCATGGCCAATGCCAGGTGATGATGATAATGATGATGGTGGTGGTGACCATGAGGGGACTAGCCATTCTTAGTAGATCTGAGATAATCTAGATCATAGTAAGCAACTCCGGCCACAAAGCTGTTTGATGGTACAAAGTCAGACAGCCTGTCCACCCAGGGAATAATAGCATGCCAAGAGCTATTTTTGAAAGCTATATAGTTCTCTACTGCAGATAGTATGGCCTTACCCTAGAATCCTAGAAGTCTACATTGTCATCTTCCTGTTGGGCTTGCCATAAACTCCACATAGAGTCCTTTCCACCATACAGACTTATAGTACCATAAGACCTACCAGGTCTAATGGTCCAAGTGGCAGGGCTGGTCACACTACAGACTGGATCTGCTATGGAGTTCTTTCCTGGTCTTGATGCTACTCAGAACTGGCAGTATTTCATGTCATATATAAATGGATTGAGGCAGTATTGCCAAAGGTGAAATATTCTGCCCCAGAGCTCCCCCCCAAAAAAAAAAGCCTAACTAAAATCTGTCCTTATTTCTTAGTGGTAGAGGGAAGTGGTTAAACCATTGTTCCTTTTCTTTGGAGGGGATGTCTCAGCATAACCTAGACAACATGAACTCCAAAACTTTCATCAGTGTCACCAACTTTCATCTATGTACTCCTAGTGTTTAACTTCCACCCTCTGGAGCACATATATCTTACCAAAACCTCCAGTTAATTGCTGTCTCTTGCTTATCTGATCCAATGAATATGATGTCATCAATGTAAAGGACCAGGGTGATGCTCTGTGCAATGTCCCTATGATCTAGGTCCCTTCAGACTATATGACGACAATAAAAAGGAAAAACAACAAATCCCTGGGGAAAGAATGCCCATTCCACATAAATGAGAATGCTTCTGATCTTTCTTATGACAGAGATGGGAAAAATGTGCTCATCAGCTCAATAGTCACACACTGGTCTACATATCTGAAACTATGTTAACCTACTCCAGTAAAGATACAACATCGAGCATAGCAACCACAATTGGGATCACTACTTGTCTGAAGCTACAGTGGTCTACTGTCAACTACCAGAATCTATCAGTTTTTTGGTGGGAGTCAGACTGGTGAATTAAAAAATGCTATGATGGAGATTATCAAACCTACATCCACCTAGCCATAAAGATGAGTGTGCCCAGCAGCATTCCATCATCAAACGGCAGTGGTACTTATGTGATCAGGGCCCCAGCAGGCCTGAACACACAAATGAGTTACATGAAGAAGTGGCCCAAATGCCCATGGTCCCCACTGTTGCTACAGCTACACTGCCTTCTGTCTCTTAGCCTGCACTGAGATGGTCACATGAGGAGATTTCTATAGTCAGCTGACAGAGAAAGAGAAGACTCAAGCCAGACTTACAGATGGTTCTGCATGAAATGCAGGCACCATTCAAAAGTATACAACTGTACCACTGCAGTCCCTCTCTGGAACGTACCTGAACACAGTGGTGAACGGAAATGCTCTCCGTAGAGAGAACTGTAGGCAGTGCATCCAGTTGTGCACTTTGCTTAGAAGGAGAAATGGCCAAAGACGTGATTCTACACCAATCCATGGGCTGTAGCCAGTGTTTTGGCTGGATGGTCGGGGAACTGGAAGAAACATGACTGCAAAATTGGTGACAAAGAAATATGGAGAAAGGGTACGTGGATAAATGACTCTGAATGATCAGAAAAGTGAAGATATTTGTGTTCCATGTTAATGTTCAACAAAAGTGGATAAAATACCAGTCAGCATCTCTTATCATCACCCAATAGGCTCATGAATAAGGTGGTCACAGTAGGAAAGATGCACTTTATGCCTGGGCTCAGAAACAGAAACTTCCACTCAGCAAAGCTAACTTGCCTGTGGCCACCACCGAGTACCTAATCTGCCAACAGCAAAGACCAACAGCGAGTCCCTGATATGGCACCATTCCCCAGGGTTATCAGCCAGCTACATGGTAGCAGGTTGATTACACTGACTTGCTTCCATTACGAAGGGGGCAATGTTTTGTTCTTATAAGAATAGATATTTACTTTGAATATGGATTTGCCTTCCCTGAATGCAATGCTTCTGCCAAAACTACTATCCATAGGCTTACAGAATTCCTTATATGCCATCATGATATTCCACACAACATTGCTTCTGATCAAGGAACTAACTTCACTGCAAAAGGAGTGGGGCAATGGCCCTATGCTCATGGAATTCACTGCTTTTATCATGTTCTCCACCATCCAGAAGCAGTTGGCTTGATAGATTCTCTGAATAAATGCACATTATATGGTTCTGTGTCTCCCATATCCAGGATTAATGGGTCCAGGAATGAAATGATGAAGGTGGGGTGGCACCACTCACCACTACCCCTAGGGACCCACTAACAAAATTGTTGCTTCCTATTCCCATAACTTTATGCCCTGCCGGTTCAGAGGTCTTAGTCGCTGACCTTCACTGGCCCAGAGGTCAGAGGAATGCCTCTACCAGGAGACACAATAATGATTCCATTAAACTAGAAGTTAAGATTGCCACCTGGCCACTTTGGGTTCCCTGTGCCTCTGAATCAACAGGGAAATAAGGGAGTTATACTGTTGGCAGGGATGATTGATCCTGATTACAAAGGGTAAATTGGGATATTATTCCACAATGCAGTTGAGGAAGAGTTTGTCTGAAATGCAGGATTTCCCTTAGGGCATCTCTTAGTATTATCATGTCCTGTGATTCATTAAGGTCAATGGAAAACTACAGCAACCCAATCCAGGCAGGACTACTAATGGTCCAGACCCTTCAGGAATGAAAGTTTGTGTAACTCTTCCCTAAGTATCCCAGGTAAAGAACCACAACCAGCAGAGATGCTTGTTGAAGGCAAAGAGAATAAAGAATGGATGGTAGAAGAAGGCAGTTAGAAATAGCAGTTATGACCATATACAGGACCAGTAACAGAGGCAATGACTGTAATTGTCATGAAGATTTCCTCTTTATTCATTATGAGGAATTTATTTTTATTCATACACATTTGTGTGTATATATACATATATTAAGCAAGTATCCTTGCTTTCTTTCCTCTTATTATGTTACCATGTAACATAAGTTATATTGACTTTTTGTCAGTATATAAGTATTGTTAATTTTACATCGCAGTATTTAGGTTATGGAATATCAGTAGAACAGTAAACACTATTCAAGGACTTTACCTCCTCTTCTAGGGGAAGGATAAGTAGGTTTTCAGTTGTACACAGAGTTAGTTTTATCACATTAAACAGAATTATGACCTCGTTATTGTCTCTGTGGAGAGATGAAGTACTGTTTAAGGCAATGTATATGGGTGCCAAGTTGATAAAGGGTGAATTTGTGATGGTTAATTTTTATGTGTCAACTTGACTGAGCTAAGAGATGCCCAGATAGATGGTGAAATATTATTTCTGGGTGTGTCTATGAGAGTGTTTCTGGGAGAGATTAGTATTTGAATTGGCAGACTGAGCAAAGAAGATCCCCTTCTTCGAGTAGACGTCATCCAATACACTGAGGGCCTCGACAGAACAAAATGCAGAGGAAGAGCAAATTTTCTCTCTGCTTAAGCTGAGACATCCATCTTCTCCTGCTCTCAGACATCAGTGCTCCTAGCGCCCAGGACTGTGGACTCAGACTGGGACTGATACCATTGGCTCCATTGGTTCTGTTTCTCTGGAGCACCCTGACTAATACAATTGGAGATGAAATAAATGCACTCACCAGATCAATGACTGGTCTATGTATCCAAGGCCACATCAGTGCTCACTTCACTAGCACATTCCTTATTGCTTTGGTAAGAATGTTCTCCTGACCCGTCTATGGAAAATCGTCAATTAATCATTTTTCTGGCCTTATCTTGTATAAATATTCTAGCAGGGCTTCTTCTCTGAGCCTTCCTATGGCTTCACCATCTACCTGGGCAGTTCTGCCAGTTCTACTTCATTTGGTGTGGGTCATTGCATTCTCTGAGTTTCCAAGAGCCATTCTAGCACTGTCTCCCGGGGTCTTTGCCAATGTGTTAAAATTGAGTGTCCAGGGAAACATGCTCTCATATTGGGTAAATTCTCCATTATCCAACTTTATATTCTGTCCCTTGGTTCAGCACCTTCAGAAACCAGAATAGCCTGGGTAGCTATTCTATAAAATAGACTCTGAGATGGTGATATACATACAAAATGTTTATTGGTGTGTGCTCTCAGGAACAACGCCTGTAAGAAGGTAAGGTTAAGTAGGATTGAGCATAGGAAAAAGTTTAACTGATGTGCTTGCAACAGAAACTTCAGCTGACCCCATGGGGAGGACTGGAGCCAGAATGGCTCTTCAGAGCCACTTTTGAATCCCTTTGCAGACAGTTCCTAAATGAAGACTGCCCCTAGACAAAGGACACACCATGAACAAGGCAATTCCCTTCCACCAAGGCAATTGCTGAAGAACAGCTTCCACTCCCAGCCGCTGGAGGCATGAAGAGGGAACCAGCATTAAAGAGCCCATCAGACAAAAACGCTTGTAATAAAATGAAAATCTTCCAAAGCCTAAGTTAGCAACTTCACCTTTAAGAGAAAAGCAGATACTAAGAATTCCAAAGGGCAAAGGCCCCAAATTATAAGTTATGAGGGTAAAATATTGGAAAGAAATGTAAATACTTCATGTGTCTCTATAAAATAATGAACTTTCCTTTAAAAAGGTTAATTGCTCAAAGAACAGTGTTTCTGTGGCTTCCACAGTACTGCAGCTTTCACAGACAATGCAAGCAGACATGTGCTATTTTGGGCCCTGTTGGACCAAGAACAAAAGCAGAGTTCACAATATGGCTCAAAGTGGGTTGTTTATATGTTATCACATGCCCAGTCATTCCTGGCTTTATGTTTTCCTACATACTTTGTGACTATCCTTATGGAACAGAAGACTTTATGAAAGTAGATCCCAGCATGGCAAAATGAAAAATCCTTGGCATCAGAGAAAGGAGACCTGGGTTTATTCCCCAGCTGTCTAACTAGCAGTGTAACCTCAGATAGGTCACTTCCCCTCTTTTGACCTCAATTTGTCTCGAAGATTGGGTCAGATATTGAAAATACATGGCTAGCACATCTTCTTACCATTCTCACTCAGGGCAGACATTGCTAATGCATGAAGGTAGTCTTTTATGCTGAACCTAGATATGAAACTTAGAATCCTCTCAACGAAGTGCTCCAGGAAATCACTACTGACTAATCCATGTTGACAACACCATGAAACCCACAGATCACCATGATCTGGAATGAAAGTTCCCTTCTCTCATCCACAGGTTACAATGAGCAGAGCCATGCACAAAGACTCACAAGCCAGGGTAGCTCCAGCAACTCTTGTGTATACACACCCTAGGATCCCATGTCAGCAGAAAGACCATGGAGACACTCAGCAGCTGAGGTGTAAGTTCTAGACCATATTTCCACTTTCTCCAATGCCCTTCATCCTCTCTGCCTTTTGGTAGGCTATGGCCAGGGAGTTCATCCATAGCTTAGGTTCCAGCCCCATCCATCCCTAACTCAACCCACTAGGGAACCTCTAGATTGAGGTAATCCTAGGGCATGTCAAACAATCACACAGGGTCAGACTATCACCCAAAAAGCCGATCTTAGGATGTGTCATCACATTAGTGCAAATTAGCTCTGATTTTTCTGTGTCATTAATAGAAAATTTGCTGTACAGAAAGAAAATCTTTTATTTCCACAAGCATCACAAAGACCCACCAACCCCACCTTCCTACCCTCACAATTTCATGAGCGCCCCTTTCCTCCTCTACCAACAAACACACACAAGAATCTAACTGATCTATCGTGAGCAAAATAATAGTCCTCTTGCTTAGACCAGTTTAGCTCCCATCATCCCCAAAGCTTTATTTCCCCTTCTAACCCTCCTCCCCTCATACCACCTCTCTCCTCTGGCTTTAAGTAGCTCATTCTGCATAATGAGGGTCTTTGCAAGGCAAATGCTATGGTTCCTAAAAAAAATCTAGTGTCCTCATTAGGGTCAACCTTTTAAGGCCCTTCAACTATTTGGAAAATGTTAACTCAGTCCTTTTTCCTTGATTCATTAGTAATGCTGCCATCATTCAGTAAGTCCAACCGCTTGTCAAAAATAGTAACTGAGTTCCCTATATTGCCAATTCAAAGTTTGATCTCCCAAAGCCCAAATACAAAAATACATTAAGCTCCACTGTGTTCAAATTTCATTTGGAGACTATTTGCTGATAGCTGCCAGTTCCCAGGACCCTAAGTCCTAAAATGAAGCCAGAGTTAACATCTCATTAGGTAAAAAGTATGACAGGATATGAACTTTCAGGGGAGGGGAGAGCTCAAAAATCATGTAGTCTAACCTCCTTGTTTTACAAATAGGGAAACTATGCTCAGGAAGGCTAAGTTACTTACTCAGGGTCACACAGAAAATTAGTGACATGGCAGAAATTAGAACCCTTTCCTTATGGGCACCCCCCTACACATATACACACATGCCCATCATCTTTTGTTATTCCAGCTAGTTATGAGGCACCATCTTTTGTGGTATCTAAGGGACAAATGGAGCCAAATTTCTAACGCTACCTCTCCTCTGGTATAGTTAGGCTTTGTGTCCCCATCTTGAATTGTAACCCCCATAATCCCCATGTGTCAAGGAAGAAACCAGGTGGAGGTGACTGGATCATGGGGGAGGTTCTCCCATGCTGTTCTCGTGATAATGGTGATCTCAGGAGATCTGATAGTTTGATAAGGGGCTCTTCCCCCTTCGCTTGGTGCTTCTCCTTCCTGCTGCCTCGTGAAGAAGGTGCCTTGCTTCCCCTTCCCCTTCTGCCACGATTGTAAGTTTCCTGAGGTCTCCCCAGCCATGCTGAACTGTGAGTCAATTAAACCTCTTTCCTTTATAAATTACCCAGACTCTGGCAGTTCTTTATAGTAGTATGAAAACAGACTAATACAGTAAATATCTGGCAAATATGTTAATGCCCTACCCAACAGCCATTCCAATTCCACCTTATTTTCCCTTACCCTAAAAGAACTAAGAGAATTTAGAGGGAAAAAAAAAACCCTCTTTTTTTAAGTATCAATTTTTGTCAAGGCCATGCAATATAGACCTCATCAGAAAGAGCTATAAGCTACCAAATTAATGTAGCTCAGGATACCTATCTATTGAAAGATTTTTCCAGCCCAAAATACTTTCATTTGCTGGCTGTGGTATCTAAAACTCCACAGCAAACTTAATTCTTTCAGCTTAAAGAAAAGTTGCATAGAATTCTTTTAGATGATTACTCATTCCATATCATTCAAGCTCCTAGTACGTTTTAGGCACTGTTATAAGCATAAGGAACAGGCATAGAGAAAAAGAAGGCACAATTCCTTTTATCATGGAATATAACTTTTGTGGGGAAAGCCTGACAACATGCAAGTGAAATCTGTTATTGCATCTCAGATGGGGTCAAGAGCCATGGAGAAAAGTCCAGCAGGGAATGTGCTAGGAAGGGCTATGAGTTAGTGGGTGATCACAATCCCACTGACAACATGACAATTTAACACAGACACAGAGGAGGTGACAGAGCAGGCCACGTGGACATATGGAGTAAACATGTTCTAGGCTGAAGGAACAGTAACTGCAAAGACTTCAAGTCCAAACAGCAGAGTAAGCCAAAGAGGAAGTGGCAGGAAATGAGATGAGAAAGTTGAATCAGGATGTGTGAGGAGCAATTATATAGGGCCTTAAAAACCATTGTGAGCTATGAACCATCCAGGGCCCATAAGACGCAGGTGACAGGATTTGACTTACATATTGAAGGATCAGCCCACACAATGAGAGATTACTTCACATCCACTAGGATGGTTAGAACAAAAACAGGCATATAATAGCAAGTGTCGGCAAGGATGTGGAAAAATTTGAACCCTCATGCATTGCTGGTGAGAATGTAAAATGATGCAGTCACTTTAGAAAACAATTCCTCAAAAAGTTAGACAGTTCCTCAAAAAGTTAGACAATTATTACCACATGACTTAGCAATTTCACTTCTAGGTATATACCCAAGAGAAATGAAAACATATGCCCATGCAAAAACTTGTACACAAATGTTCATAGCAGCATTATTCATAACACCCAATACATGGAAACAACCCAAATGTTCATCAGCTGATAAATGGATAAATAAAATGTAACCTATCTATACTATAGAATATTTTTAGACACTTTAAGGAAATAGTGATACATGCTAGAACAAGGATAAACTTTGAAAACATTATGCTAAGTGAAAGAAGCCAGTCACAAGGGATATATATATATATATATATATATATATATATATATTTTTTTTTTTTTTTTTTGGGACAGAGTCTTGCTCTTGTGGCTTAGGTTAGAGTGCAGTGGTGCAATCTTGGCTCACTCTGCTTCCCAAGTTCAAGTGATTCTCCTGCCTCAGCCTCCCCAGTAGCTGGGATTATAGGTGCGCACCACCGCACCCAGCTAATTTTTTATATTTTTGGTAGAGACGAGCTTTCACTATGTTGGCCAGGATGGTCTCAAACTCCTGACCTCAAGTGATCTGCCTGCCTCAGCCTCCCAAAGTGCTTGGATTACAGGCATGAGCCACCAGGCCTGGCCTCACAAGGGATAAATATTATAAGATTTCATTCATATAAAATGTCCAAAATAAGCACATTGATAGAAACAGAAAGTAGATTAGCAGTTGCCTAGGACTAAGGGGGCAGGGAAGGTTAGGAAGAAATAAAACACAACTGAAAATGGTAATGGAGTTTCTTTTTAGAAGTGATGAAAATGCTCTAAAATTTATTGTGGTGACAGTTGCACAAATCTGTAAATAGATTAAAAATCGGGCCGGGCATGGTGGCTCACGCCTGTAATCCTAGCACTTTGGGAGGCTGAGGCTGGCAGATGACCTGAGGTCAGTAGTTTGAGACTAGTCTGACCAACATGGAGAAACCCCATCTCTACTAAAAATACACAATTAGGTGGGTGTGGTGGCGTACGCCTGTAATCCCAGCTACTTGGGAGGCTGAGGTAGGAGAATCACTTGAACCTGGGAGGCAGAGGTTGTGGTGAGCCAAGATCACGCCATTGCATTCCAACCTGGGCACCAAGAGTGAAACTCCATCTCAAAAAAAAAAAAAAAGGGAGAGAGAATTGAACATTTTACATGGTGAATTATATGGTAGGTTAATGATAACCCAATAAAGTGTTATTTTTAAAAATCAGTCTATCATTTGGGCTACTTTGGTGAAACCATAGAGCGTCAAGGGCAGAAGCACGAAAACCAACTAGGAGGCTGTTGCAAAAAACAAGTGTGAGGTGATGGTGGCTTGGACCAAAAAGTGAGTGGTGAAGGTGGAAAGAGTCACTGAGTTTTGTGTTCCTTTTGAAGGATGAGTCAACATCTTTCCTTTCTCAGAAATTGAACATAAAAATATGAGTTAGAGGTAAATGTCAGGTTTGAGGTCTGAGCAATTGAAAGGGAAAGTTCCCATGTACTGTGAAAAGGACATTGCTGTCTGCATTCAGCAGCCCACGCTTCTAATCCCAGCACCTTGGGAGGCTGAGGTGGGAAGACTGATTGAGCCTAGGAGTGCAAGACCAGCCTGGGCAACATAGAGAGATCCAGCCTCTGCAAAACATAGAAAAATTAGCCAAGCATAGTGGCATGTGCCTGTAGTCCTAGCTACTTAGGAGGCTAAGGTGGGAAGATCACTGAGCCCAGGTGTTTGAAGTTGCAGTGAGCTATAATCAAGCCACTGCACGCAGCCTGAGTGACACAGCAAGATACCGTCTCTAAAAGAATGCATATAAAATACAAAAAGGACATTGCTGGAAGAAAAAATTTACTGGTGGCACAGGAGACCTGGAGTTTCATTTTGGCTATGTGAAACTGAAGACCCTATTCGCCATCTAAATGGAGTGGTCAAGTGGGCACCTCAATCTGGCATTCAAGGGAGAGATGAAAACTGAAGGATAAATACAGGTATGATCAGCATGTAGGTACTTTGAACCCTGAGAAAGGTGCCACACTCACCTACCAAGTGGGAATAGATATAAAAGATAAGAATTCCAGGGACTGAGTCTTGGAACATGGTAACATTTAGGTGTTTGGGAAATGAAGAGAAACCATTAAAGGAGTTGCAAGTGGAGTGGCTATTGAAATGGGAGGGAAATGGGTAAGTATAGAGTCTTAGCACCAAAGGAAAAACAAATGTTTCAATGATGAGGAAGGAATGATTTGTGTCAAGTGCTTCTAATAAGTCGAGTGAGATGAGAACTGAGAATAATCCAATGGACTCAGCAGTTTGGAGATCCTTGTGTGACCTTCACAGTATCAGTTTTAGTGGAGTGTTGGGAGCACAAGACTGATTCAAGTGACTTCAAGAGAGAATGAAAGGAGATTGGAGAAAAACATAAAGACAATTTGTTCAACTTGTTTTCTTGTAAGAAGATCTGAGAAATAGAGTGGCAGCTGGAAAAGGTGTGTGTCAGGAGAGGTTCTTTTTCTTTGAGATGTGAAAAATCACAGCATGTTCATATGCTAATGGGAAATATCTAGGAAACAAATAAACAGGGAGATTAATGATGCCAGAAAGAAGGAAACAGCCCAAGAACCAAAACTTGAATAGGGAGAAGAGCTGAGGTCTGGTGGCCAGTAGGAGGGGCTGGCCTTAGACAGGCATGTGGAAAGCCCGTCATAGTCACAAGAGTCCAGTGAGCCCAACAGCACAGATTCAGGTAGGTGTGGAAACTGGAACATGTAGACATCTTTTGATTACTTCTGTGTGAAGCGGGAAGCAAAATCATTAGCTGAGAGTGGAGAGCAGAAGAGGAGGGAAAGGGATACTAGAATTTCGAGGAGAGGGAAGTAAAATTGTCCATAGTAAAGGAAGGGAAAGACTAGACCAGGCAGTTCTGGCAGCCCTAGTGGTTATTAATTAAGGTGTGATGTTCAGCCTGTGTGTTTTCTCCCGCCACATTGAACTGCACAGGAACAAGCAGAGAGTGGAATTTAATCCAGGTTGGGGTCTTCCAGAGGAACATAATGAAGAGAGAGAGGGTGAACTAGTTGATGGAATGCAATAAAGTGATGATAATGATGGTCCAAGGAGTCTAGACTGGGTAGAGAGTAAACCAAGAACCTCCTCCTGCTTGAGAAGAGGGACAGTGGAAAGATGATAGGAAAGTGTGGGTCTCAGTGGGGAAGAGATATGGAGGGCTTGAGGAGGGAGGAGCACATTACACCATTATCAACTATTACCACCTCTGTCTGAATTCGTTTACAGGCATTTGTTATACTGAATTAAATATTTTTTTAGAGACAGGCTTTCATCATGTTTTCCAGGCTGGTCTCAAACCCCTGAGCTCAAGTGAACCTCCTGCCTCAGCCTCCCAAGTGGCTGGGACTATAGATGCATGCCACTGCAAAAACTGGATTCAATTTTAATGGATTAATATTGCCAACAAAGTGACATTGTATGCTAGTTTCCTGGCACTGCCATAGCTGGGTGGCTTACACAACAGAAATGTATTGTTTGAGTTCTGGAGGCTAAAAGTCTGGAATGAAAATGTTGACAGGGTTGATTCCTTCTGACCATTTTAAGAGAGAATCTGTTCCAGGCCTCCCTCTTAGCTTCTGGTAGCCTCGGACATCCTTGACTTGTGGATGCCATGTTCCCCATGTCTTCACAGTCTTCCCTCTATGCGTGTTTGTCTCTGTGTCCAAATTTCTCCTTTCTATAAGGACAGCAGTCATGACATGTTAGGGCCCACCCTAATAACTTCATTTTAACTTGGTTAACTCTGTGAAGGCTCTATATCCAAATAAGGTCACATTCTGAGGTGCTGGGAGCTTAGATCTTCAACATGTCTGTTTTGAGGCACACAGTTCAACCCATAACACAGAGTATCATAAGTTACAAATGCTGAGAAAACACACAGGAAAATTGTGCTAGCAGGATGCCTTAAGTTGAGAGTGACCAAACTTGAACTTAAAAAAATGCCTTCAGTTGAGAAAGGTGATGTTCATTGGAAGAGTCTCTAAGTCATTCATTACCCTTCACCTCTACTTGAGGGCAATTAGTAGGTAGGGGTGCAAGACTGAGAAGTAAGAGGAAGCTAGTAAAATTACCTGCATAGTGGTCCAGACAGGAGCCCTGGGGAAACGCCACCTAAGGGCCTTTAGCCAGGCTCTCCCAGCCAGGAACCAAAAAACTTCTCCACCAGGGCCTGAAACACTATATACTTGGCACTGTATCTATGAAGGAAGCTGGTAATACCAATAGGATGGTCCTGTTGGTCATGAAACAATAGGACTGGAATTCTCCCAGCTTTAGGAAACATGATGGTAACCACTGGACCACGGCAAACCATGCAAGCTTTCAACACAAGACACTTCTCTCTCAGACCTGAAGCACCTGGCAAACCAAATGCATTCTACAAGGTGAGCAATAGATCCCCAGTGACTTTTTTGAAAGTGTATGGGAAGTGGATGCCCCATGCCTGGAGCCTCAGTTGGGAAGCTTTTTGCATTTTGCCAGAAGATTTATCAAAATAAGGGTCTAAGTGTGAAAAGTTGGGTAAGCTGACTTCTAGAAGAATGATTATCAAACTGTGACCAGCGAGACCCGTTGATTGGCTGCCATTTGACCTAATGGAAACTGATCCTGGTTTAATTCATAGGCATGAGGACTAGCAGCAAGTGGGCAATTAGGTCACCAAATTTTAGTCTTCATAAATTCAAGTTAGCACATTACTAGTTTATTGAGCACACAAATTCATTGCTTCTGCTAACAATTCTGATTCCTACACAATGCTTGGTAACATTGCCAGTTCCAACACAAGCTCACAAACAAACAGCTGAAATTTCCAAGTCACGGGATGAATCCTTTGCTGTCAGTATATTATCAGTGTTATCTTGGGTTCGTTGGTTGTGGTTTTTAAATTGCCGCTGTCCTTGTTTTTCAATTACACATTACTGTGGTTTAGTTACATCATAATTAATTTAGTTTGTTGTCATTGTTTGGGGAACCCTGCTGTGTGAATGGTGCGTACTGGCACCAACAGTATTTTAAACTAAACTTTAAGACAGGTATATATTGAGGTTTAAATATGCATCATCCAGACCATTATTCCAAAGCAAATTTTGTATACATTTATAATATAAACCTATTGTGTAAACACACATGCTATATATTTATATTCCCCCGAGTTTGTTTGTACAATGACATTTTATTGGTGATAAATTTGTGTTCTTTATATAATTTCCAACATGTTATCAAGCTAGTGTAATAAAATTACTAGATTATTTTTACAGGTATAGGGCATTGTTTTATGTGTATGTGACTCTAGTCTTTTCTTATAAAATAAATAGTAGGTTGTCAGCAATAGATTATCTACATTTTCTTCTTTTGTTCCCCAGATTATGAAAGACTACACTTTACTTTTCTAGGTTTGTTCCCTGCAGGGATTGGTACCTGAGGGATCTGAGAATCAGAATCTTTGGCACTTGGGTTAGATGACAGCTTAACAAAAGTTGTTGGGATAGGGATGTAATAAAGTGAAGCAGTTAAGAGCAAGGGCCAGGTCAAATCCTGAACACATGTGCAGGTGATGTGACTACATAAACCTTTTCAGCTTCTTTGAGTTTCAGCATCCTCATCTAGACATTAAAGAAAGGTATCTATCTCACAAGGTTGCTACCATATTAAATGAGACAGAACATCTAAAATTCTCAGCACAGGGAGATATACATTGCTTTGGCCCATTCTTCATTGACTAAGGCAAATCATATCGCTGCTTGTGAGTTTAACAAGGTGGAAATATATAACTGTCCTGCAGAAAAGGTGCCATAAGAAAAATTGAATATTTGGTGAGCAGTAATACTATCAACATTGCTATTACTAACTCGAAGATAAAATGAGGCAGGTAACTTATCAAATGGTTCATCCTAGGTTTATTCATGAATGGAAAGGTTTATGTTTGAGGTTGCTGACTGAAGGTATAATCTTTAGCCCCATTTTATTTAGTGTAGTGGCTGACCTAGCTTAACTAGTAGAGTCAAAAACCCCCTGCCAATGCAATCTAAGCTATATTTAAGAATAATCTCTAAGTAGATCCTACATTCAAGGTAACTATGAATGTAGGATCATGTTTGTCTTATATACAAATCCCAGTAAGACACAGCTCCGGCTACCATTGCACAAGTGCTCAAAGCAGTGAGTCCAGGTTTTCCTCATTGCTGTGACTTCATTTTCAGCCAGATTCTCCCCATGCCAAAACTGCTCCAACATCTTAACAAAGACAACGTGCACCGCAGCACCCATCCCACGCTGCTCATCCCAGCCGCCTTTCTTTCTAACCTTGCTTCCTGAAGCACCAGGTCTTGCTGAACCACAGTGGTTCCTAAGGAATAAGTAACCAAATGATTCTTGGGGGAGACATTTTTAAAGTCCATACAATTTCCTGAGAGCTAAATTGACATGGTAGAACAACGTCCACTCTCAAGGGCTTTGTTTTTACGTTCACCAGGGACCTACAATGAACCAGACTAGGAGCTAGACACTGAGAAGAGAATGCATACTTTTCAGTCATTCACAGTGGGAAAGACAGCAGCCAGTAACTAAGTGGGAGGATGTGTGAATGGAAAAGCTGTAAGAGGCCACATTGAGCCAGGGAATGGACCCATGTCTAGTGCAAATAAAAACTTGAGCTTAAATCATTTATCAAATGGAGAAACCTGCCCACCCGTGATGACTCACTTTCCCCAAAAGCCACTCAGGTGAAGTCTCGCATTTAAAGAGTGATAACTCAGAGCGTTGACATTTTGCAGGTTCGGCTGAATAATGAGAATGAATAGATCAAATTCCTAAGAATTCACAACCAGTCTTGGCAAACCAAGTAAGTATCACTTGGACACTCTAAGTCTAGTCTAGACTACAAGTCTAGTCTAGTCTTGACCCTAACTTCAGGAAGCCAAGATGGTGTTGTCCCCCTTGAAAGTATAAAATTGAGGCCCAGTGAGATAAAACATAAAGTATAAAATTGAGACCCAGTTAGATAAAATATAAAGTATAAACTGAGAACCAGTCAAAGGATGTGAGTAGACACTTTTCAGAAGAAGACATATATGTGGCTAACAATCATATGAAAAAAAAGCTCAACATCACTGATCATCAGAGAAATGCAAATCAAAACCACAATCAGACACCATCTCACACCAGTCAGGGTGGCCATTACTAAAAAGTCAAAAAATAGCAGATGCTGGCAAGGTTGCAGAGAAAAAGGAACACTTGTATATTGTATACTGTTGGTGGGAGTATAAATTAGTTCAACCACTGTGAAAGACAGTATGGCAATTCTCCAAAGACCTAAACACAGAAATACCATTCCACTCAGCAGTTGCATTACTGGGTATATTCCCAAAGGAATATAAATCATTCTATCATAAAGCCACATGCATGCATATGTTCATTGCAGCACTACTCATAATAGCAAAGACATGGAATCAACCTAAAGGACCAACAGTGGTAGACTGGATAAAGAAATCTGGTACATTTATACCATGGAATACTATGCAGCCACAAAAAGGAACAAGATCACATCATTTGCAGGAAAACAAATGGAGCTGGAGGCCATTATCTTTAGTAAACTAATGCAGGAACTGAAAAACCAAATACCGCCTGTTCTCACTGATAAGTGGGAGCTAAATGGTGAGAACACGTGGACACAGAGGGGAACAATACACACAGGGGCCTATCAGAGGGTGAAGGGTGGGAGGAGGGAGAGGATCAGGAAAAATAATGAATGGGTACTAGGCTTAATACCCAGGAGATGAAATAATCTGTACAACAAAGCCCTATGACATGAGTTTACCTGTATAACAAACCTGTACATATACCCCTAAACTTCAAAGCTGAATTAAAAATAAATAAACAAGGTAGATAGATAGATAGATAGATAGATAGATAGATAGATAGATAGATAGATAGATGGATAGATAGATGGATAGATAGATGGATAGATAGATTACCCCCAAAAAACGAGGCCCAGTGAGATAAAACACACGTAGGTGATGAGTGAAGCTCTGGCCTCCTGTCTCCATGTATGAACTTCCCCAAACATCAGCCATTCCCATGCTACCTTCAGAAATCATGCCATAGCTAAGTGCCACCTGCTGTATTATTTATTTAATCATTTTAATATTGAATAACTTTTTAAACTGAACTTAAACTTAACCTTCTCCTAAGCAATAACAGCTGTGAACTCACAGGTTTGATGTGCTAATTATTTTCCTGTAACACATTAAAATAACTATTAAAATATTTTTAAATATGTTTATATACCCCTAAGATCACTTATGTCCCACCACTGATGCCCATATTGAGCTCAAGATGGTAAATTCTGCCACCTGCTGCCTCCACAGAGTGTGGCTCACCTGTGTCACTGTAAGGATGTTAATTCCTTTATCATTTCTCCCATTCTTCCTTTATCCGTAATCCATACTCAAACCAGTGTCTAATTTTTACTCAGAGCTGCTTCAGGAAATAATTTAACAGCTCTGCCTTCTCTGTATTTCCTTTTTGGATGTTTACCTCATCTGAACAGCCACAACTATGACAGGAGAGTCCCCACATTATTAGTCCCTTGTCACAAAACTGATACCAGGAATTCATTTCTCCAGCCTCTCTTTCAGCTAGGGCACAGCATTTAATCCAGATTCTGTTCATCTGATGATCCCACTTGAGATTTTGAATTCAATTGTTGGTTACAAAAAGAAGAGCCACCTGGAGTTCATCTGTAGAAGGCAGTAGATATATTCAGTCTATTTCGTCATCAAGTTCACAATCCAGTGTGCTCCAAATGGGTGTTTTTAGACAATTGCAATATGGTGAGATAAATACTCTAATTAGAGCACATACAAAGCACCCCATGCAGAGGTTTACAGGGAAAGTATCAGGGTAGTCATGCTTGAGTTGATTCATGAAGAAAAGAGATTCCCAAGCAGATAAGAAAGTAGGTAGCTCAATAATGATTAACTATTATTGTAATCATTCTTGCCAGATTAGAGTCAGACAGACCTGGATTCAACTCACAGACCCATTAGGAAGGTCAGTTTGCTCACCTATAATCTTGCTCCATTTGAGCTATTTCTCTTCCCACCTCTATTTTTTATTAGAATGGCCTCTCCACTCCCATTCTAGAAAAATCTAAGATTGGACTTTGGATTGCATTCTTGGAAAAATTATAAAATCTGGTTATTTAAATTTTCCTTGAAACACTGCCTCTTCTGTGAAGCTACTATTTATCCCAAAGATACAATCTTCCCTCCTTCAAACTTCTATTTAAGCTGATCTTGACCTCTCTTGTACACACTCATACCCTTGCCACTTCATAATGCCTGGCTCATAGATGGTACCTGCTTGCTGAACTAAATTAAACTGCCCCCATTCTCTCCTCTGTTGCTCAGTCTTAATGCCTGCTCTTCTATTTTTTTAAATTCTTGCTATCTGCCTAGATAGGATTATGACCACTATAAGACTCTGACTTAAAAAAAAAAAAAAAAAAGAAAAAAAAGAAAAAAAAAAAAAACACTTGTCTAACTCTCCGGGCAATTAAACTACTATTATGCCTCTGATCTTGAGATTCTAGCTATGTCTTCACCATTGGCGAGTCCCTTTCCAAAATTTCCTTCCTCCCTTTACGAGATATGTATTTTCTGAGCCCCTTTATCTACCTATATGTGGTCACAGGCACTTGGCATACATCAATGCATAGGAGAGACCTCATCCCTAGTCCTTGATCTCAAATGGCTTACCTTCCAATCTAGGAGACAGTCAATAAACAAATAACACAAAAAAAATGACAACTATAATGATGCTACAAAGGAAAAATACAGACAGTGTTATCCTAGGCCCAGATTGTTTCTTGTCTTGCCTCACCTAACCTCTCCTCCTGCCTTTTCATCCTCTACATCCTTACCCCAATTTCTGTATGTACAGATTCTTATCCCATAAGGTCTATTTCCAATATCACCTTATCATGAAGTTAAGATAAGTTAGAGAAAGAAGTGTGTGCAGTGGTAAGCCTACAGATAGAGTTTTACATACATCTTCTCACCCTTGCTATAAGCTCCTGAGGGCACAGCCTCAAATACTGCATGATAATGCTTACAATGCCACCTAACACAAAGCCAGGAAAGGAAGTAATCAGTAACTCTTCATGAAATGAACAAAGAATCCTCTTCCTTGTCCTGACAGACTGCACTTGAAGAGCTCTGGCTACAAAGGGTGATGCATCATCCACATTCCTTGCAGGAAATCCTGTTGTTTCTGTCTTCATTCAGGCATATAGCTTTACCCCAAAGGAAAGGACGCACTCACCAGGCAGCAAAGACAAGAACTTAGAACACTCTTCATCATGATCCCCATGGTAACTAAGGCTGTGCACAAAGGAATCAGCCATGAGAGTATCTTAATCCAGAAAGGCTGAGTGTTTTTTCTCATATTGATAATTCTGTTATTGTGGCCATAATAAATGGTTACCTAGATCACAGGCTGCTAAATGGTATTCTAAATTTCTAAACCCATCATTCTGTCATACATTTACCATGAATGTAAAGTATGATTTACCAACAGAACATCTGAGGTTGTTGATGAGAGCCTTGGATCAGGTCAACACTTACTACTGTTGGTAAATAAACAGAAACTTACAGAACTTTAGACTGGAAGGTACACACACTTACTCCTCTGTTCTCACAAAGCTTGCTACTTTCCACCATATATTTGGTTTTTATCTTAGGTGCCATGCGTAAACAATGCCATGTGCACTGCTGTGAGGAGTGGTGAATATGCATGCTTCTGTTTGTTTGGGGAATATAAGAGCTGTGGGGTTTTAATTACCCTGAGCTGGTAGAGATCAATTAGAAAAACAAACATATTAGTAAACTACCAAGAGCTCTTTTGCTGCCAGAGGATTGTAACTTGAAATCATAGCACTCTAGAGCTTTAGAGCTGAAAGAAATGGCAGAGATCAGGAAGGCCAAGCCCTTCATTTTGCAGATAGGAAAGCTGAACCCCAAAGAGGCAAAATAGCTTGCAGAGTGGTTAAGAGCTTGTGTTCTGCTATCAGACAGACTTTGCTCAAATTTCAGGTCCACGATGTACCAAACTACCTTGACAAGTCACTCAACTTTTTTTGACCTCAGGGTCCTCATCCGAAGAACAGGGACAATGACAGACTTGTAAAGAATAAGTGAGATAATGGATACAAGGTGCTTAGCACAGTACCTGACCTAGTAAACAATCAATAGGGCTAATTTTTATCATTATTATTATTATCATCATTGCAGTCTAAAGTCACATGGATTATTAGTGACATTACTTTTACTTAAACAAATACTCCCTTACACATATCTGGGTTTATTTTAATACAAAACAAAAAATAAGTCTTGTCCCAATAATCATATGGTCCAAATTAGTTTCCAAATCAAGTTTTACATTAATTCTACATTTTCAAGGGTTTATTGAATCTTCTAGTAATCACATATTCAACCTTGTCACAGCTCTAGAAACATAGTTCACTTAGCATAAATATATTCTCATCCTAAATGTGTATTCACTCAAGAACTATTAGTGACTCACCAAGATGTTTGACTTTGAAGAGTGCAGAATCTCTTAGGATATTTGACTAGAATTTTTTTGCCCTTTCCAAAGGCCCCAAATTAACAAAATACAGTACTTTTTGTGGCTTGATCTAAATTGATAATTTATAATCCATGACTCAGAAAAAGACTACTTCAGAGCATGACATGCAAATGCAGAATTCACAGCTGTTTTTTTAAAATCAAGGCCCTTTTTCCTTGACTGCATTTACTATAATTAGAAGATTGGACATTCTCACAAGGGGTTGCAAACACACCATTGGCGATGTCACATGTGAGATGCCAGAGAAAAGATTAATACTTTTCTGCTGAGTGGCTAGAAGCTGTTAGTCCCCAACACAGCTTGCTGTCTAAATAAAATGAGGTTCCAGAGAAGGGAAATATCAGGAATTTGAATGATGAATAATACTAAAGAAAAGAGAAGGCTCTACTCATACCACATTCTCCGTGGGGTGGTAGGTGATAAGAATGGAAGGACCATGTGACCATCTAGTCTAGAATAATATGGTATTTTCAGGGCCAGATGCAAGTTTTGATGAGCCCAAAATTTACATAATTGGTGGGGTTGGGGGCTCTTTAAGTTAAAAAATGCAAAATTATAAATAAGTATTAATGAGGCCCCTCCCGAGGTCCTAGAAAAGGCCCTGGAAAGTGAGGGATCCCTGAAGGTTTTTTATTTATTTATTTATTTATTTGTTTGTTTATTTATTTATTTATTTTGAGACAGGGTTTCACTCTTGTTGCCTAGGCTGGAGTGCAATGGTGCAATCTCGGCTCACCACAATGTCCACCTCCTGGGTTCAAGCAATTCTCCTGCCTCAGCCTCCCAAGTAGCTGGGATTACAGGTGCCTGCCACCACGCCTGGCTAATTTTTGTATTTTTAGTAGAGAGAGGGTTTTACCATGTTGGCCAGGCTGGTCCCAAACTCCTGACCTCAGGTGATCCACCCACCTTGGCCTCCCTAAGTGCTGGGATTACAGGCGTGAGTCACCATGCCCAACCAGGGTCCCTGAAGTTTAAACTTAATAACTGCATGATTAATTCACTCTTTGATGCTTGATAGTTTATAGACCATTTTCACATAGGTCAAATTTAACAGATAAATGAAGAGTCTAAGTTATAGTGGAACCCTGGTTTGACCTGGATGGACCCTTTATAGCTGTATCACCTTAGGCAAGTGTTGTAAACTCTCTGATCCTCAGTTTCCCCAACTATAAAAGAGAAAAATAATATCTCCCATACCTAGTCATGCAATTTTCTTAAAAATCCATGTAATGCACTTTAAGAGGTACCCAGCATATGGTAAGAGCTCAATAAATAGTATTATTTTTGCAATTTCCTACACTATCTCATTCAATCCACATCTTAACTCTGTGAATATTTGCTCAGAAAATAAGATGTTTCCTCTTTAAGGTCAACCCTTGATTATCTGGGAATTATTATTCTTTGAGTCCATGTCTATTGTTTCTCTTTTCTAATGCCTATCTTGACTTCTTGTCTATTTTATCCCAGAATGAGTACAGGACAGGAAAAAAAAATGAAATTCAAATCAACAGCCCTGGATGAAAAAAATATGTTAGCAGTCCAACCACTTACTCCCCTTTCCCCAGACCTGCTGTTTTGTGCCAGCTGTTGCCTCCCCATAACGGCCATGACCATGGGCAGTGGAGACCACGGGGACAGGGGTGTGCAATGACGGTCCTGGACTAGCCACTAACTCTTGAGGACAGACACTTCACCTGCTTCCCTTTAAGAAGATGGAACATAAGTTTAAGGGCATGCTTGGTTCTGTTCTTTCTCCTGAAAATTCAGATGATGCCTTCAATTTTATAAAGAAGAGGGTCATTTTTTTCATGGAGAAGAACAGCCGTACTTCCTAGGAGAGAGAACCTCACAGTCCTGACTGCAGGCAAGAACAAGCTTCAGCTCTGACATCAAATAGCGGGGAGTGGAATTCAGGTTCCACTACTTACTACTGGTGGGACCTCAGGCAAGTTCTTTTCAGAAGACACTACTAGCACCTACCTCACAGGGTTACTGTGAGGATTAAATAAAATATTCAGGTAAAGCACATACTATAGTGCATGGGAGGTTATATATGTTTAATTCGTGCTAGGGATTGATTATGACAATAATAAATGTTAAAATTACATAAAATTATTTAAATTGTTGCATATTATAAAAAATAAAAATTATTATTATTTCCTAAAGCTATGAAAGTTCTGAGTAATAATATATTGTCATCACCTTTTAACAACTGTCAGACAGCAATATCAACCAAACTTTGAAACAAGAATGTAACAGAGTTAAGGAAGAAGCCCCAAAGAAACCCAAAGTATTCAGTTGTTTCTTACATTAAAAAGAGTTGGAACGTATTTAAAGGAGTGAAGGGCCTTCGGAGGGCAGAGAGGTTTTGTCTTACGTGCCAAGACAAGTTCTGGCCACCTGGTACTCTCTCATAGGGAGAATGTTGAGGCTACATCCAGGCGTAGCAGGAAGAAGTACTGTGATCTATTAGTAATGTCTGCCAAGGACATGCGGCACAGGGTCTAGTGACATTTACTATATAACTGCTATCTCTGGATTCTCTTCTGGAACTCAGATCATTTTTCCAGGCTCTGCCACTAGAAAAGGTACAAGAGCATTATTTTAGGTAACCAATGACCTCAATCTTCAGAAGCAAGAAAATCTTACTATTTATTTAAATGTAGATAAATATGTATTAGTAATAAGTCTACCAAAAAATTGCCCAGGAGTGAAAGGGAACCTGTAAGTGGTGGCCTGTTTCTCTTTCTATTGCTTTATTATATACTATTTGCACTGTTTCTCAAATTCTCTTTAATCTCTGCATTTCTCCACAGTCAAAATCTTCATGTTAATTCTCTGTTGAGCAGGAAAACAAACAAACAAACAAAAAACCCTGCTGATTTCTAACATAATACTTTAAAACAGATGCTGTTTATGTTACTTCCGCATTACATACCTAGCACTTGGAACTACTTTTGGTATAGCAAAGGTGCTCAATAAGTGCTTTTAATGAATTAATCGGATGTATTTTATGTCATCTCCCTCTTAGGATGTGAGCTTCTGTAAGACAAATATGGTGTATTACTCATTATTTGCTCCTTTGCCCTCATTCCCTAAGTGATTGGCACAGTATCCAGTACATGGTAAGGGCTCTATAAATATTTGTTAAATGAATGAAGTATTAATGACAGTACTGCCAACTTTCATAGCCTCAAATGTCTTCTGCTATTGGTTAAGGCCTCTTGCTACATAAATCTTTCATATCAGTGCATTACAGTATTTGAGAATATTTCATTTGAAGAGCTCACCAGAGAATATTTCCCATAAAAAGGAACAGCCCCCTATATTACCTTACTACTCACTAATTTCATAAGAAGTGCTGTTTGCTAAATTCCTCCACCCTGCTTTTGCCTTGTTTTGCACTTTCGCTGCTATCTGCTTTGCTCCCAAAGCAGCCCCTCATACTTTGGGAACCACAGGGAGACATCAGTGAACCGAGACTTTTTCCTCATGAAACACTTGCCTTCTAAAGCAAAGTCTTTCTTCTCCATTGTCCCACTGTAGCAAATCTCTCCCCACCTTCTGCAGTGCCCTTTTTGTCTGAAGGAATTTCCATTTACCACATCCAGTAAATACCTTTAGTGATCAATGACTCGGCACCTGACTTTTAACACTCAATCAAGACGCGCTATGTTTCCATCATGTGATGGTTAAATTTAACTTAAAACAAAGAGATTTCTTCACACTCATTCCATTTTGCTTCAGTTTCCAAGGCAATTTGTGTTTGTGCAGAAACCAAATGTGCTCTCTGGAGACAGATGGAGATTGGTTTATTCTACAGGTGCCTGCCTACTACCTACCTACCTGCTCATCTCTCTAGTCTTAATCTGTTTTCCTTCCATATGAACACTTTTTCTTTAGTTTAAATTTTTATCTTATTTTATTGCATTTATCTTTGTAAGCCACCTTGAATCTATTTGGAATAAGGTGGTATTACGATTCAATGAATATAAAAATAAATTCATATGCCTTATATTCATATTCATATAGCTCCTGCCCCCTGATGCTTAGAGTCTTCCTAGAAAAATAAGACTGACTTACTTGAGGAAATATGCGAGGGAGTGATTGGCAGACAGCAGCAGGAAGGTAGACAACAGACTTCTATAGAAAGCTACATTTGAAGGGACTTTCAAAATTATCCAGTGGAGGCTGTGTGTCCTATACCTGAGTACTTAGTGGCAGAATCAAAACAAGTCCTCATCTAACTCCAAACCTTATGCTTGCTTGATGCCCTCAGCCCCTCAGTGCTTGCCTAATAGTAAGGCAAATGTATATAGTAGTCCATTTAGGAAGATCCCTCAACAAATATGAAATAATTTGTCATTATTGAGCAAATGTCAATGTCCTCAAAGGGTCACCCAAGCAAATATCTGCTCTTAATCATAAACTCGTTTTCAACATTTTTCTCCAAGTCTAAGGAAACTTAAGTAACAATCTTGATTGACTGAAAGACTCTCTATCTTGATTCTGAATCAATTAAATTTAATTTTTAAAAATACTCATCTCTGGCCAGGCGCAATAGCTCACGCCTGTACTCCCAGCGCTTTGTGGGGCCAAGATGGGCGGATTATCTGAGGTCAGGAGTTTGAGAACTGCCTGGCCAACATGGTGAAACCCCGTCACTATGAAAAGTACAAAAATTAGCCAGTCATGGTGGTGGGTGTCTGTAATCCCAGCTACTCAAGAGGCTGAGGCAGGAGGATCCCTTGAACCCGGGAGGCGGAGGTTGCAGTGAGCTGAGATCGCGCCATTGCACTCCAACCTGGGTTACGAGAGTGAGACTCCATCTTAGGAAAATAAATAAATAAATAAATGCTCATCTCTCTCTAAGAAGTATTTGAAGCAGATTATGGGAGGAAAAGAAAAAAATTAATAAAATTGGAACTAAAAAGGTGATGCAGCCTGGAAAACATAAGAAAGTACTTTGATGGTAAGTGACGATAGCTATTATCTTTGCACCTTAAAGCTAGCTCTGAGCTTCCTGGAAATCCAATCAAAAAAGGAAACACAATTAGTTGCACAGTTCTGTCTAGCTGAAGAACAGAATCATATCTTCTCAGGAAAAAAGAATTATTCTTATGTCAAATTCTGAGATCATTTTCTCATAAGAAACGATATATAGGGAGATGTAATAAATAATATTTTCAATAATAATTCTCAGCTAAAACAGCAAAATCTAGAAAGCATTTTCAATTATAACAAAGAGATCAATGCTTTGTCTTAAATTACATGAAGATTATTCTGTGGGAGACCCAGCAATCAACTTGATCAATTTTAAAAAATAGGTAATCTAGAGAAATGAGGAGATTACATGAGCCTTAAATTATCTTCTCTCAATTTTTCTCTCTTCCAGGTACTTGACAGGTTGTAGCTATTACACAGTTTCAAGACCTTACTGTAGCAAGAACACAGAGGGCAGTTATCCTGAAAACTGTTGAGTGCAGAGTTAAAACTATGACAACATATAAGCAGATATTAAATTTGACATTGCCTCATGCAAACTATTAAAGCGTTCCTGCCTGAGTGGAAGGCCTCCACTTAGAGACTGGCTAAACTTCCTAGTCAGGAGCAAAGTTTAACAGCCTCAAGTTACCTTACTGAGGGTTTACTCCATTATCTCATTTGTCAAAAAGGGAATAAGAATTACCCACTCACAAGGTGGTCAGTGGAGAGTGATTGTGATAACATGCGAGCACACTTGGCCCCTCGTTCATTCTCAATAACATGTTTGTTACATGTGTTAGTAAGTGAATAAGTTTCCATTGGTATTATAGATTCCCACTGAATGTTGAATATTCATCACTCTAAAAACCTCACAGACTGGGCACGGTGGCTCACGCCTGTAATCCCAGCACTTTGGAAGGCCAAGGCGGGCGGATCACGAGGTCAGGAGTTCAATGCCAGCCTGGCCAATATGGAGAAACCCCGTCTCTACTAAAAGTACAAAAATTAGCTGGGCGTAGTGGCGTGTGCCTATAGTCCCAGCTACTCAAGAGGCTGAAGCGGAAGAATCGCTTGAACCCAGGAGGCGGGGCTGCAGTGAGCGGGGATCGTGCCACTGCGCTGCAGCCTGGGCGACAGAGTGAGACTCCGTCTCAAAAAAAAAAAAAAAAAAAAAAAACCCTCACAAAACCAGCCGTTAAAGGACTTATGTTCTCTCTCCTTATAACCTATGATTGTATCACATTTCCCATGATGTAGTGTAGGAATCAGCAAACTACAGCCCTTGAGCCAAATCCAGAGTGCTGCCTGTTTTTGTAAATAAAGTTTTATTGGAGTACAACCATGCTCACTCACTTACACGTTGTCTGTGGCTGCGTTCCTAATTTAACAGCAAGGTTGGATAGTTACAACAGAGCTAACATGGCCTGAAAACCCTAAAATATTTACCAGCTGGCCCTTTATAGAAAAAATTTGCTGACCATAGAGCACATGTCCTCTGAGATGCCATATACATCATTTCAAACTCAGTACTTCCCAAACTAAGACTTCCATCTGCTCATGTGTGTACATGCACATGCACACACAGACCCCTCAATCCCCACCTTTCCCTTCTGAACTTTACAGTCAATCAAGGTCCCTGCTGTTAATGCTGTCATCTTCTGAATCCATTTGTCATCAAATCCTACCATCTTCTTTTCCTTTAGAAACTCTCCCAGCCTTTCTATTCCCCTCTCACTATAGCCCAGATTCCAATTACTTTCCCTGACTCTACTGACATCTTCTTTCAATCCATCCTCTATGACACTGTCTGTGTCATTGTTCCAAAATGCCATTTTTACAGTATTACAATGCAATTCAAAAACCTACGGTGGCTCTGACTTGCCTTCCACACCAAGTCTGAATTTGCTGTGCTTGGCTTTAAAAGTAATCACAGTCTGTCTCCATAGTTTCTGTCAAACTCCAGGTCCCACCCCTTCCAGATCTACTCTGGGCACTCTGGTCTGGCCCATCTCCATTAGCACCCAGCTTGCTAAATCTTACCTGTGTTGTTCACTCCCACCATGGCTTCTGTTACAGGTTGAACTGTGTCCCCTCCCCAAAATTCATATGTTGAAGTCTGAACCCCCAATACCTTGGAATATGACCTTATTTGGAAATAGGATCATTGCAGATGTTATTAGTGAAGCTAAGATGAGGTCATTTGGGAGTAGGGTGGGCCTTACAAGTATCCTCATAAAAAGGGGAAAGTTGAAACCAGAGACACAAGGTGAACACCACATGGTTCTCAAAGCAAATGTCTAAGTGATACATCTACAATCCAAGGAAAACTCAAGATGGCCAAAGATGGCCAGCAAATCACCAGAGACATGGAACAGATCCTCCCTCACAGCCTGCAAAAGGAATCAACCCCACTGACACCTTCATCTCAAACTTCTGGCCTCCAGAAACGTGAGACAGTAAATGCCTGTTGCGTAGGGCACCCAGTATTCGGGGCTTCATGACAGCAGCCCTGGGAAACAAATGCAGCCCCCGACCTGACCAAGGCTCAGGCGGCTTTCTAGAGGAAAGGTGGCTCTGAAGGCTGTGTGAGATGCGCCTGTGCAGAGAAAGAGATGAGGACAGCTGCAAACAGCAAGGGAACAATTAATAAGCCCAGCAAACTGGCCTGCGTCCTCCTGTCCAAAAGGAAGCCAAGCCTGCTTCCTCGAAAGTCTGCAAGGCGTTTCCCCGCTTCATACCACTCCTAGTTGGTCAGAGGGAGAGCAGGAGTGAGGGAAGCTGAGATAAGAAAATTGACTCCAGGATCTGTCTTCAGTGAGCTGCTTTTGGATGTCTACTCTTCCCTTCCTGTCCTTTTCTTGCTGAAAACTTAAGCCCCAACTTTTGTAAATGGCATGAGCCAAGCGAATCCTCTTCAGGACTCTGTTGTCATGCCCTCCCTCTGCTTCTGTTCTGGAAGTCTCGCCTTCCGGCTGGAGAGTCCACAGTCCCTGAACAAAGGCTGCCTGCAAGAGGCTGCCAAGACCTGTGCATTGTCCAGGAACTTCAAGGAGGCTCAGTTGGGACCTACCAAATCAGCAGGAGACATCTTTCAGAGAATGTGGCCCAGGAGACTCATGAGAGGCCGAGGACAGCTCTGCAGCTCTGTTTGGCTCTGACATGCAAGCCATGTGACTCTGGCCGGTTGTCAGTGAGAAAATGAACCCCCTCCAAGTCACTGGATTCCAGGAGGCCAAAGGCCAAACCAACCCTTCCGCCACCAGGTCACAGACTGTGCGTCTGTGAGCTCATTACCCCTTTCCCCAGAGATATGAGTGGTTTGGTAAACTCCTTATCTCAAATGAGGCAAGGTAAACAATGATCATATTTCTTGATCCCAGGGAAAAAAGAGGCACAAGTGCTGAAGTGAAGACACGACTGATTAGGTGGAGGGAAAAACTGGGCTGGCTTCAGGGGCGTGCGACCTGAACACAGAGCCCAACACCTGGTTTAATCCTCTGCTCCTGCCATCTGAAATTCTTAGGAACTGTTGAACAAGGGGTCTTGAATTTTCATTTTGCTCTGAATCCTGAAAACTTTGTAACCATCTCTAGGTAGGGGTGTGTGTGTGTGTGTGTGTGTGTGTGTGTGTGTGTGTGTGTTCATCCAGAGGGTGGCTTGAAAATGAGTGATGAGCTGAGAAGGAATAGCTCAATTTCAAACCTGAGTAGAGGATATGAGAAGTAGCTGACTCCTGTTACTTGCAGTAGTTAGCTTCTACAAAGCTGTCACACACACTGAGTTAGGGAATACTGAGCCATGGCTCCTAGAGGAAATACAAGGCTCAGTTCCTGTGAGCCTCTAGTCACAACAATTTCATCAGTCTATCAACACATAACCTTCTTTTATATGTGTTTCTGTTTAAAGATATTATTTATAAAATATATGATATATAATATGCATTATATTATATACTATAATACATATATTTATATTATATCATTATATATATTGTTTATATTATATTTTTACTATATATTATTTATATTATATTCTATATATAATGTCACAATATAGTGTATAATTATTCTATATATAGTATTAGTAGTATTGTAGTATTATATACTGTATGTATAGTATATAATTAATACTATATATTATTTATATTATATACTATATATACATTACATAGCATATGTAGTATATAATCAGTACTATATTAAGTATATTAAATACTATATATTATGTACTATATTTATTTAACTAGGATGAGGAGCCTACGATTCCATTTCTGTCACTGCTGTGTGACATCTAGCAAGTTGTTTATCCTCCCTGTCTGTTGGTTTTCCCTTCTTTGTCTGCTGAATTTCTATTCAGCCTTCAAGAGAAAGGTGGAAACAGGCTGAATGTGGCAAACCACCACCTCCTCCATGAGGATTTTCCAATAACTTCAGTTAGAAGTGAATTGTTTCTTTCTTCTAAATATCCCTCAGAATTTTGCCTATTCTTCCATTATAATGATAATTTAATCATGCTTTATTGTAATTCTTTGCTGATCTTCTATTACTCCTATAAGTATATTTGAAGATCTGTAAGGACAGGGATTACATCTTATTCACTTTTATATGCAAACACTACTGAGCCCACTTTTTCATAATGCAGGTGCTGAATAGTGACTTAACTTGAAATGACAACAATAAGCCTGGCCTTATCTACCATCGTGGCTTTCATTTTTTGCATTTTTTACTGTGGTAAAATACACATAATATAAAAGTTGCTGTTAGTAACATGTAGTACATTCACAATGTTGTGCAAGCATTGCAGAACATTTCATCATTCCAAAAGGAAACCCTGTACCCATTAAGCTGTCCCTCCCCATTGTCCCCATCCCCCAGATCTTGGCTACCACTCATCTGTCCTCTGCCTCTATAAATAAGCCTACTCTGAATATTTCATATAAATGGAATTATGCAATATGCGGCCCTTTGTATCTGGCTTCTTTCACTCAGCCTAACGTTTATGAGGTTAATCCATGTTGTACCATACATCAGTACTTCATTACTTTTTATGGCTGAGTAACATTCCATTGTATATGGCTATACCACATTTTGTTTGTCCATTCCTCAGTTGATGGGCATTTGGGTTGTTCCCACATTTGGACTTTTGTGAATAATATACCATAATATTTCAATGATTCACTATAGAAATATTAGTAATAATAATGTTTTAAATATACAGGTAGAATGCATGTTTACTTGTGCTCCACCCCCTACTAGACTGTAAAGTCCGGAGGGCAGGGACTTTGCCTTCTTCCTTGTAAATTCCCCAGGGCCTTGGCTACTGTCTGACACAGAATACACGCTCAGTACTTCTGTTGCCTGATGAATGATTTCTGCTTAGAAGATTGACTGCCAATCACAATAGATATGAAACATAGCAAAAGTCACTCTTATATAATCATACAATGTTAGATTTTGAAGGGATCCAATTCAAGATCATCATTCAATATTCTTGGGCCCATTACTTCCCAGCTGTGTAACTTGGGCAGGTTCCTTAATCTGTTACTCTCATTCCTTCTCTATAAGGAATCTTGTAGAAGCATGACCTACCTCAGATGATTTTTTTGGTGATTAAGCGGCTTAGTGTATATTCAACACTTATTGGGCATGAAATTTAAGACCAAAAGGGTAAGCAAATTACTCCCAAGATTGCCCAGCTAGTTAAAAACAGAGCTGGAACTGGAACCCATATCTCTTAGGTTTCCCGTCTTCCAAAATAGTTGTTTGATGGCTGCTCAGAAATTGATGGAGAACAAAGTTTTCTTCTGCAAGGATACCAGCACAACTTAAATATGTTTTTAGGGGCAAACATCTCCTTCCCCTTACAGGTGGCCTCTAAGCACCAGCCTCTTTACCTCCTTCTAGCTTCCAAATCTTCCAATCTTTGAATGTCTACTACTCAAAGCAATTTTTCCCAAAGTATATTCCTCAGAGGATTCACTTACGTCCAGGGTAATTTCTAGGTTTAAAAAAAAGGAGGATGACCAACTGACATGATAAGAATTATGAAGGTAGTGTTTGAGTAACAGAATAAAATGTTTGGAATATTTCTCTAGGGTAATAATGACATATTTCGTTTTTTAAAAATTGGCTTGGAGAATGTTTTTATTTTTAAAAAAATTATTCCTTAGCCAAATATATTTGAGAAATAAGACATCTCTTAGAAAGGGACTGTGCAAATTAGCATATAGAGGTTACTAAGGAGTTTTGCATCTAGACACTTTTTAACCCAGCAGTTCCAAAGCATAATGAAATATGAAAACATTTCTCAGCACAATACTTATTACGACCCTTGGAATGCCACAAAACACATTTTGAGAAACACCGGAAGTGATTTTTACCCCAGGCATCAAATGGAAGGGGCATATGTTAACGCAAGCTCTATGAGAGCAGGTTTTTCTAGGTTTTTTACTGCTTAGGGCAGTACCTGGCATGCAGTAGAGATTAACTGAATATTTGTTGAAGAAATAAATATATGCTCATGGAAACAGCAACTTGGGATTTGGGACATCAGCCACTGGTAGAGAAGAAGCCAGCACATCAGCTTGTGGGTCTCTGGTCTGGTTGTTCTCAGGCAGAAGGTCCCCATGGAGTTGGCTATCCCAAAAGAAGAAGGCCCCCATCCACCCAGGAAGGGCATCTTACCAACCAAGATGGCAGGTCCCCACCAGAGTAGAACAGGCATGCAATACAGGCCACAGCTGCCTAATTCACAGCTATCAGTATTTCCACGGGTGCCAGTCTTCATGACTTCTACACAAAAATCAGGTTCCCTTACAGATCTAATATGAGTCCATAGGCTTTAAACTGAGCACTCATTAAAGAATAAACTCCACTCCCCTACTCACAGCCAGCCCTCTGGCCTTATCCAGGCGTGGCCAGGAGCACTAGGGAGGAAAAAGGAAGGTAGCTTCAACTTTTCCTGGCAAAGTGGCCTTCCTTTTCAGAACCTTTAGCTCAGCTAAGTGGAGACACCTGGTGTTTGTTGTTGCAACTTCAAGAACAATACATCAAGACTCAAGGCAGAAAATCAGGCTTCTCATAAAAATTGCATCATCACAAAGACAATTCAGGAAGAGAAAATGCAAATGGCAGCCCAACCCACCCCTACAAGACTTTTTTCCCCTCTCAATATTTCTGCCATCTGAATAGCTTTTCTCCGTATTTCTGTCTGTAAAACATGGGGGGAAAAAAAGAAACCAATAGCAAGGCACCTAAAATTTGTGAGAATCCAGAAAAGAGAAGAAATCATCTTTCCTGGTTGCTCCATTTTGTCAGGTGTTAAATCAGAGTGCTAACTTTTGTACAATAACTGTTTGCTAATACTTAACAAGTAGCCTGTGTAACACAGTTCCAAAAAAATTTTTTTTGTTGTTAAGCCTATGCAAGGCCAAAGGAGTATTAAAGTTTCACTACAGAAGAAATATGGCCACTGCCAAGAACTGATTAGTCATAAAATCCGAGGCATTATCATCATCCATCATTGCCTTTCTTTTAATGACTGAACTAAAAAGAGAGACATCAAAGTTTTCAAAATAAGGTTATAAAAATGCTGTACGCAGATGAGGCCTCCAAATATTTTGATAGAACCTGAACAAAAAAAATATAGAAAAATCATTGAAACAAATCACAAAACATATGTTGTTATGTTTTGCTCTAAAAAGCATGAAGTTTATCCAGAACCCTATTATGGTAACTGCTTAGCTTTTCATGCATTCCTAAATTACCATGTAATCTAAAACGTTGTTTTCAGCTGCCCTGTATTGGAAAGTCCCTTAAAATAATCAGGATGATTACAGGCTAGTATTCAGAAAGAAACTTGCTTGTATTATTGTAAATGAAAGTATTATTTATCGGGCAGCCTCCTTTAAAGAAAAAAATAAAAACCCCTATCTCAGAAGCACAGAAATACAATGTATTCAGGAAATACCTAAACCAAGGATTGCATTTTGGGCTCTCTACATTTTCAAACACATGGATAGTTGGTGTAAAAATATGTTCTTTTTCTGCAGGGACTTGACTGTAATTAGTGTGTGCCAAAACTCTCTCACAGAGATTTCATTGTCTTATCTACTTACATCATCTTAATGCGATTTTATTTTACTTTGTCAAAGTCATATTAATGTAAATGTGTTCTTGATAGCAAACAGAGTTCTTTTTTATGCAAAACAGGATTCAGCTGACTCTAATAAAACAGCTTGCAGTCTATTAGACTCTAACAGTAATGTGCTTATTTTGTTTCTCAAATCAAGACTGTGTCAGAAAGCTATAGATGGAGATTTGTCTTGTTTTTCACAATAATTGCTAGGGTGGGGTTACATTATGATCTTTAAATGAATAGTATCGCTTAGAACAAACACTTCATATATCTTTTATCTTCCCCGGCATACAGTTCTGAGTTTTCTTTGAAAATGCTGCGCTACTTTTCCACATAAGTCATCAGAATGTTTCCAAAGAATTTTAACTGCCAGATTAATTATATCTTGCAAACAAAGATAGATTGCTTACATTCTTTATTCAGAATTCCTGCCAGTATGGAGCAACTGGCAACAAATTAATTTCTTTTGCAACCATGCAAAATGTTTTGCTATGAAAAGCTCTGGAAGGTAAATGGATCCTTTAAAAAAAAAAAAAAAAAAATCAGGTTGCTCATTCTGAAAGGCTAATCTGTAAGCAAAGAACACAGGATTAAATGAATTTGACTACTTCCCCCACCCTCTTTTTTTAGCATCTATGTTATAACCCTCCCTTAATGTATTCAGTTAATTAAGTATTGCTGTGACCTGGTGGCAATTTTTGAAATCCAGGGAATTTTTTCCCCCTTTAAATTCTGCCTCCCCCACAGAGCAGAATATAATCTGTTTCCAGTCAGTCTGTTTATTTCAGCTGTGCTTCTACTACAAGCCTCTAAAATGTTTTAATAAATTTATCAACCAAAAAATATTACAAACATTTCATTTCCTTTGATTCAGACACACATACACACCAAAAAAAAAAAAAAAAAAAAAAGCCTCTGCCTTCATTGCAAATTCTTGCTGGTATGAATCACTCTAAGTAATATTTGCTTTAACTTTCGTGTGGTTCTACAAACAACCTTTATATGGCTGGACTTCAAAGCGAGGAGAAATAAAGGTTAGAAATGTGATAGGAGTAATCTATTATTAGGCATGAAACATTAAACCACTTTTAGCTATAAGTCTTAAAACCTGAATAATCTGGGTTTTTAAAGTAGTGCATATTTATTGTGCTTTCAGCTACACACGCATTTATCACAGAGAAGTGTTTGGAAGAGAAATATTTTCCATTGCACTATGTGCCACAATTTGGTTTAATTTTTCCTAATATTTAATTTAGAAAAACGGTAATATTATAGCAGGATTCTCATGTGTCCTGGCCAAAATGCTTGGTGTTCCTCACAGAGTAAAATTAATCTGTTACCAGCCTCCTGACCTGCAAGTAAGGTTTAGTAGGCACAGAGCGGGTAGGGCAGAGAAAGGGGTGGGTTAGGGTGGGTAGGGAGATAAGATCTCTTTCTTTTACTAGAAAGGAGAAAAAAAAAGCTTAGAGGAATGTCTCAACCCACCAATGCCATCAAATGACAGAAAATAAGCTGAACGTGGATTTGAGCCGAGGCGTGTTTGAAAACATTTATTAGCTCCATCCATAACGACATTCACGGCAGGAATGTTAATTGTTAAAATCTGTACTGCAGCTAGTTCTTTAAGTAAGGGGGCTGCAGTGAGTGGAAATTCAGCTCCTCGTTTCTTTTTTTTCTCCACATATATTTGCACTTAAAAAAAACTAATGTTATGAAATAAGTCAGATGTCAGATGGAGAGCTTTCTAGCACAAGGGAATACAGAACAGTGTTAAGGATATATGCATATGCAGGAACAAAAAACAACATTGGTAACATTTTGTTCTTGATTAAATTTGTGCTCCTAATACAGTAGATTAAAAATAAGTCCAACTGTTAAACACATTAGTGTTCAGCTCCTGCTGATGTGCCAGAAAAGCAGCTATCACTCCAGACCTGGCCTGACTCTTTCTGGTAGCCTTGAGACAGGAAATCTGACCCCCAAGAAACCTGAACCCCAAAGTCCATCAGTGACCCTGAAACTTGGGGATTCCTTATTTTCATCTACTGATTAAATCCCAGAACCTTCTTAATATTTTCTCATACCCAGTCAAAACTGTGTATGTCTCAGCAAGGCTAAAAGACAATACCAGTTTGGAAGGATGGAGAAAAAATTATGGCTGGGCGTGGTGGCTCACACCTGTAATCCCAGCACTTTGGAAGGCTGAGATATAGGATCATTTGAGTCCAGGAGTTCAAGACCAGCCTGGGCAACATAAGGAGACCCTGTCTCTACAAAAAAAAATTTGACAAAAATAAAATTAGCCAGGCTTGGTGGCATGTGCTGGCACTACTACTAGTCCCAGCTACTCCAAAGGCTGAGGTGGGAGGACCACTTGATTTAGGGAATTTGAGGCTGCAGTGAGGCATTATTGTGACGCTGCACTCCAACCTGGATGACAGAGTGAGACCCTGTCTCAAAAATTTAAAAAAATAAAATAAAATTTAAAGGAAAAAAATGAAGAATTGCTGATAGCCACAATCAAGGCACTCTTTGAAGAAATTAAGTTGTAGTTTATTGGGCAATTATTTGTAAAACCTGTATCGTTTAAGAAGATTATTGTAAGCCATGTCTCCCTCTCCCTAGAAACGTTATAAATGGAGTTAAAGACATAATTAAATTCCAAAATACCCTAACTGGCATGGTGGCCCACGCTTGTAATCCCAACACTTTGGGAGGCCAAAGCGGGCAGATCACTTGAGGTCAGGAGTTCAAGACCAACCTGGCCAACATGGTGAAACCCCATCTCTACTAAAAATACAAAAATTAGCCGGGCATGGTGGCGGCCGCCTGTAATCCCAGCTACTCGGGAGACTGTGGCAGGTGAATCACTTGAACCCAGGAGGTTGCAGTGAGCCAAGATTGGGCCACTGCACTCCAGGCTAGGTGACAAAGTGAGACTCTGTCTTAAAAAAAAAATGCCCAAACTGGAAGGCACTTCAAGATCATAGCCAACTCTCTTCTTTTCTGGATGACTTTCCATAAGGTTAAAGAGAGGGCTTGGCCAAGGTCACACCAGGGGGAGGCCCCCCGTAGCTGAACATCGAACTCAGGCCTTGGTTTCCCCAGCCATGACTATGGTGTGGTACCATCTGCCTTTTCAGTTTGTTCAAAAAGAAGACTGAAATTAAATTCATGGGTATAAGAAAAACAACATGTGTCTTCAGGTAATTATATTAATGGCTCTTTACCTAAACTGTGTGTGTTATTCCACCTGTATGTTTTCTTAGAGTATGTATATTTTTCTAAACAAAAATGCCAACTCAAATTATTACTCCCTCCTTTCTCCAGCCTCCCCTGCTCCAACCCTAGTGTATTTTTCTGGTCTTTGGTCAATCTGGTTTAATAGGTTACCTGTTGCTGACGCTCTCATTTCACAGAGAAGTGGAGCTTTCTGCTGCGACATGTTTTCTGGAAACAGAAGGGTGTGAAGCTGTAACATCCGTAAATTTAGGAAGTAATAGCTCCCCAAAAGCAATGTAGATAGCAGCAGATATTGCCAGAAAAGAAGAACAGTTAATTGAAACTATTTGGGGCATGCAGTATTGAACAAGGAGATGGTTTCTGAGCAACACATATCTAAACGTGGCTTGCCAGAGACCCGCACACATTTAATTTGCTCTACAAATTTGGTTAGCCCAATAAAGTGTAAACATCAAACACTGGTCGTGGAGAGCATTAAACATTAACCAACTGAGACCTTAAAGACTTGGGCAGAACATTAAAACTAGAGGAGAAAGATAGGCCAGGCAACTCTGGGAAATTAGGTTAAGACTCCAAAAGAGAATGTTTGTTGGCTGAATAAAAATAAAGTGAAAACTATTTTGAGATTGGTAACCATTTGTCTCCGCAGACAGGCCACTTTCCCCCTAGGATTATATTTTTAAAATCAAGCAAACATACGAAAGTCGATTTGATTTTCTGTTGTTCTCCAGAATGAAACGTATTACCACCCAAATGAACCCTGAAAAGGGGGGTTTCGGTTGCCATTCCAAGATCCACGAATGCTTAGATGGAGTCGGGCCTTTTTTCCATTTTTCATGTTTATGTGTGTTCCATGCTGCTTAGCCTGGGGCTCAAACCCTGTTAAGGTTCAATCAACTTTTGTTGAACAGCAGAATGAAAATGTCCTCTAAGGAGATAAGGATGGCTCCCAGGCTCACTCATTCAGACTTCCTCTTTACCTGACAAAAACTGGTGTGTACTTCCCTTCTCAGCAACAGCAATCAGCACTTCCTTCCAAATAGTTAGATTCAGGAAAAAGAAAATAATATCAAATTCTAGTCCTTATTCTCTAACTATCTTTCACTCTAGTAGGCCTCACAAAGAAAATCTCTTGAAAGTAAGAGCAGTTTTCTCTCAGGAGAATGTTTGGTACACTATTTTTTTAATATCTAGTAACGTTCCACGATGTAGTAGGTGACCTCACTCAACAACTCTACATAACTCATGGAGAGGTGGAGTTAAACATAAGTTAAACCACTACTGGACCATGAGTTAACTTCTAAGACAATTTAAGTATAGCTACTTGTCTTCTTAAGATATAAAATATCCACTAATGATAGAATAGACGAACCCCTAGGGGCCCTGACTTAAGGTGAGTTCCCCCAGAAATAGACCTTTAGACAGGATTTTTTTTTTCCTTTTTTATTCTTTGCCCAGGTTAGCATGCAGTGGTAAGATCTTGGCCTCAACCTCCTGGGCTCACCCAATACTCCTATCTCAGTCTCCCAAGTAGCTGGGACTGCAGACATATGCCTGGATATTTTTTCCCATTTTTTTTATAGAGGTCAGGTCTCGCTATGTTTCCTGGGCTGGTCTCAAACTCCTGGCCTGAAATGACGCTCCTGCCTCAGCCTCCCAAAGTGCTGGGATTACAGGTATAAGCCACCATGTCCAGCCCTTGAGTAGGATTTGAGTGCAAGAAGTTGATCTGAGAAACAAGGGAAACCCCAGGTGGGGAGAAGGAAAGTGAGACAGGATAGGGAAGCCAGTCAATGCAAAGTGTGTTGTCTAGCTAGCTACCACTGTGGGCAACTGTTTAACCCTAATGAGGAAACTCAGGGAGGCCATGTAGAACAAACACCTCAGAATTATCCCACCAGAGGGGTGGGAGCTGGGATATTTATGTACCAGCTGCCATCAGCCTTTGGATGAGGTTGTTCCTTTGAGGCATTAGCTCCCTGGTACTAGCAGCTGTCCACATAGGCAGGAAAATCAGGTTTTCGTGGCCAAAGGAAACTCTCAAGTTTAAGGAAACTCTCAAGCAGACAAATGCAGGAGCTGACAGTGGAAAAGCAGGCTGACATGCTCTGAAGCCAAGAGGGTGAGGGGCTATGGGCAGGACCCAGACAGGTGCCTTGGGTGGAGGGAGGTTTAAATGCAGTTCTTTTTATGTCTAGCATAGTGGCTAACATATTGTCAGATCCTATTCAATAGTTGTTGAATGAAGAAAGGAAAGACAGAATAAGACATCAATTAATAAAATGTTGTTGATGCTTCACAGATATGGTTTACTCTGTTTAATGTTGAAACAGTTCAAACTTTTCTCAGTAAACTATATAATATCAGTTCAGGCTTGGTGTCAGACAGATCAAAGTTTAAACCCCATTTCTATCACTTCTAGTTGTGAGACCTTGAGTAAGTTACTTTATTTCTCTGAGCCTCAGAAAATGCCTATTTGACAATGCCTATTCCATAGTATATTACAATGCCTATTCCATAGTACAATCACCTATTACAATGCCTATTCCATAGTATTTAATAATATAAGACTGAGAAAGTAAATGACATTGAGCTCGGTACAGTAACTGAGCTTGGTAAGTGTTCAGTGGTACCAAAATGGCTCAAGAATCAGTTCCCTGACTTGAAATCCCACTCATGTCACCAACTATCTACATATCTTTGAACAAGTCACTTAGCCTCTGTGGTACAAGGTCTCCTCATCTCTAAAATGGACACAAAATTGCCTGTTACTCCTTCCCCTGAGAATGAAGTCCTAAACAGATATCATGAGAGGGTAAGTCACACTCACGGAGCACTTTACAGTTTACACAGTCCTTTTATATATGTCATCTCATTTCTGAGCAAGATAGGGTTGTGAACTTGCAAATCATTCTGTCAATGTAGGGAAGCATTTCTGCAGTTCTCCAAATGCCCCCGAGTCCGATTTGTGTTTGGAAATTAGGTTATGGACTGTGAGATGACCTAAAAGGGCAGCACATAGGTGCCCAAAGGGAATTGGGTTCGAATCACTGATGGTTGGTGAGGAAATGAGGGTGCATGTGAGAGTCAGGATCTGGCAGAGACATGCCCAAGTGGGCACTGCAGGCTCATGTTCAGAACACAGTGTTTATAGATTCAGAATGAACCAACAGTATAATTTATAGCAGAAGCCCTTGAACCAATGAAGTCATCCGAGTGGGGCTGACTGCAGTGGCCGGCAAGCAGGGCCTCTTACACATCAAGCCGGGAGATAGAAGCCTAAAACTCAGCCAGAAGGTGATCCTGCCAGAATGTCTGAGCACTAATTATGTGCCAGGAAGAGTGGAGGATACAAAGTGAATGCCCTTTTATTATCTCTATTTCACTGCTGATAAAGCTGAGGCTTAGAAAAGATGTGTCATTTGCCCAGACTTCACAAAACCAAAGCCCAGGCCTGCTTGATGCCAAAGAGAAGCTTTTAAACCACTGTGTAACACTGACTTTCTACAATATCGTAACGTTTGATGCCAATCAAAATATAACTATAATAGATAAAAATAAAATAAATATTTTTGATAATTTTCTAACGTTAAGCATTGCAAGGGAAAAATATTTTATAACAAAGCGTTGATAGTCACCAGACTAACCATGTGAGTCATGAATATACTTTATAAGACAACGCAAAGTTGTGGTCACTGCTTTCCAAATGCTCTCATCCTAAGGTATTCCTGAGCCTTCCACAAGAATTCAGCCAAGTCAACAAGAATAAATGTAAGTAATTAGTCCGATTTGTGATGGCTTCCTTTCATTGCATCTCAATGAACTCACTTTAATTTAGAGGAATCTAGGAATCAAAAAATAATTGCTAACTTACTATTCACTTACTGTGCACTTACTCTGTGTTGGGCACTGGGCTAAATGCCTTACCTGAGTAACTGCATTTATTCCTCACAACAGCCTTCCAGGTTAGAAGCTATTAGCTTCCTCTTTTATAGATATGAAACTGAGGTTCAGAGAGGCTGAAGAACTTTTCCAAGGTCAAGTTAAAGCTAATAAGTGGGAGAACTGAAATTCAAATCTCGACCGCCTGATTCCGGGAACAATGCATTCATCCTCGGCTCTACACTGCCCAAGTCTTGAATGCTAGTGTTGGAGAAGTCTTTATTTTCATTTAGATGTTCCCTATTAGATGAGATAAATATGCGCTCTTAACTACTGTAAACAACTTTTTTCTTTTAAATGTACTCAAGCAAACTTAGTTCCTCGGAATTCTTGAGAACAGAGTTGAAGTTCCAAAACAAATCTCCCCAGAACAAGCCTGTTTAATACAAATAATTAAAAAGGAGGGTATGTAATTGCCTACAGTATTTGATTCCAATTTTGTAAATTCTTTTTAAACTTTTAGTAAGTCTATGCTTGTAAAAGTACATTTTCAAAAGACATTATATTATATATGCAAGTTTACAACCCTGATGCTTTTTAAAAACTTGTCATTACTTTACAAATATACAATCTCTATAATATTCAGCATGAAGAAAATTCCAGAAAGGAATGCATTAAAAGTCAAAATGTGATCTCTACCTTTTCTTATCGAAAAAGTGCAAGTGTTACACGGTTATCAGGGAAAAAAAATGAACATTAATATTTGTCCATTCATCATGAGTCAGAGACAGAGTTGGCTTTTTACATCTATTTTCCTGACTAATGCCCACAACAAGCTTTAGATGTAGCTATTATTTTGTCCTATTTATAAATAAGGAAGTAAGTTTTAGAGAAATTAAGGGACTGTCCCAGGGTCATACAACTAAACGCGGCAAAAGTAGGATTTCAGTTCTGTTTTACTCTCAGCTGAGAGCTCTTTGCACTACAACACAATCTATCATACAAATTATTTATGTCGGCATCCATATATGCCTCTGTGACAAGATTATTTACCGAGATATTGATTTCTAATTTTTTCCTGATTTCAAATGAGACTAGAAGGAAGGTATTTTCCTCTCCCTAAATCAAAACTGTGGAGGGATACCTGCCTGAGACAGGAGAGATTCGTAGGGTGGAGGTGAGCCTTTACAAATGGGGAAGACCTGAGCTTGCAGGAAGTGGGTGTGGATACTGGGCTCCCAGGGAAGCCGCCACCCCAGGCATTTAGCCCGAAGATCCTGCTGCCTCAGCTTAGCACATGGTGGGTGAGGTGGCCCACCTCTGAAATAAGGTACCCTAAGATTATTCAGAGCATAACTTGAAAAATCTCCAATCTAAAGAATTAAAATAATGACCCTTTGTCAGGTCAGGACTCAGACTTGGCAATAAGCAGTTTGCTCAGACACAGGCACAACTTCTGCTGTGGGGCATTGAACTCTGGTCCCATGCTAGAGAACTGATCCCCATTAGCAGGGACAGAATGGGATGCAAAATGTAGCAAGTACTCCATCAGTGACCTGGTGGGGTTTGTTTAGAAGCTTTTCCTGGCGCAGTACAGCTGCCTTTTAGAATGGTAAGAGTTGACCACCAACCAGAAAGAAAACCAGATTCCACCAAGCCTGCGGGCCACATCCATTGCAACAGGAGCCACTTTCAGTCCCATCAGCTCCTTCTCTTCTAGCTGTGACTTTTATCATGGGCTCCACTTCAATCATTAGCAATAAATAGAAAATACCCAAAAGCCCCCAAATAAAGGTCCCCTTTTCATTTAAAACATTCAGATTTCACTGCTTGTGCTGTGGCTAACGTCAAGTCACAAAGTGGCAGGGCAGTTCCCCAAGCCCGTTCTGCTTCCAAGCTTGTTAAACTTTGGAATGGGTTTTGTCCTTTGGGTGTGCATGTGTTTTAAAGTTGTTTTATGACACATTGTCAGGAACTCAGGTACTGGACCTCTTTAACTCCAGCTTTCAGCAGCTGCCTTTGCACTTCCCTTTCACATAATTAAACACCCTATGGTACTTAACAGAGTCATAAGTAGCACATCAATAAAGCAATAAATAATTGTATTCAGGCAAACTCCATAGCTATCATCCATTAACCAGCGCTGTGAGCAATACTTTTGATTAATCAATAAGGTTTTATAATAGCAAAGCAAAAGTCACTCAAGGCTCAGGCAAGAATCAACCAGACTTCCAAGCCGTGAAGAAGTCTTATCTCTGAGGTAACTTTCAGGGAGGCTATCAGTTGGAAGCATTAACCCGGAGAGTAACTGAAGCAGCAGGAAGTCCCACCTCCAGAAACTAGTTAAAAACAAAGAAGCAGGATGATCTGGCTGAGGTAGGAGGGCTGCCTACTGAGAACATGGAGTAAAGGGCCTGTAAAAGCAAAATGTTCTAACTTCAGAGAACAAATACTTGCAGCTGAGCTGAAGAGCAAAGGAGAATTAGGATGGACCTGGAACTCCATCCATGAGTCTGAGGGAAACTTCTGCAGATGCCGTCTGGAAGGAGTGCTTATTCAGCCTCCCGCCGACAAGGGAATCATATAGGAATGCTATTAGACCACGGCTCCATAGGCCAACACCAGCACAGGGCTGGGTGACTATGCTTAGAGCCCTCAGAATCACCTGTGGAGCTTTTTATTCTCAACAATAGCTTGCCTGGATCTCACAAACCCAAATCTTCAGAGGCAGGGCCCAGGAACCTGTATTTCTAATGGGCTCCCCAGGTGGTTCCACTGCACAGACAATGTGGAGAACCTCTGGTTTGGTGACAATAATGGAGGACCTCTATAGACCTAGCCAGCTGGGCCAGCCTGACCATGTGTGGCCACAAGGCTGCTGTCAAGGTCCTCAGCTTGCCACTGGAAACAGATCTCGGGCAGTCCAGATTTGTAAATACACTATGAGTTTGTTAGTACCAGTAGTCACTAAACTCAGAAGAGGTGCCCATGGTGCACCTAATCAAAGATTGTGCCCAGGTTTCTGTGGGCTAACATGTTCCCCAAGTGAGTCAGAGAAAACTAACCCAATACCAGTCATGTTGAGAAGCATTCCTTCCATCCTCAAAATACTGAGGGCCTACTATGTGCCAGGCACTCTTTTAAACACTGGGGATTCATCAGGAATGAAAACAAAACTCTCCTCAGAAGGAGCTTCATTCCAGTGGGACCCCAGAGTTTTCTGGGTGTCTCAGGGCACAAGAGGATGGGGACTGAGCCAATAGAGGTCTGCATACTCGAACTGCACTTCAACAAGACAGCATGTTTTTGTCATAGAAATTTTAAGTGCATGTGAAAGTAGAGAGTGGTATAATGAATCCCCACCATGTACCTCTCACCCAGTGTCCACAATTACCAATTCATGGCCAATCTCCTTTCATACCCATTTTCACCCTCATTACCCAGATTATTCTGAAGCAAAACCCAGACATCACATTGTTTTATCTGCAAATACTGTCAGCATGTATCTCTAAGACACAGATAATCTTTTTTAAAAAAATAATCACCACATACCCTTATCCCATTTAAAATGTTAACACTAATTTTGTAATCTTCAATTTAGTCAGTGTTAACATTTTCCCAACTGTCTCACAGTGTAAAGTGTGTATTTTCAAATCAGGATCAAATAAGGTCCATACATTGAAATTAGGTGATACATCTCTTAAGTCTCTCTTAATCTAAAGCTGCCCCCACCCCTGCTTCAATCATGTCCTTTGTTCCATAGAGTCTGGATTTTGCTGACTGCATCCCCGTGGTATCACTTAACATATTTCTCTTTTGTTCAGTGTATTTCCTGTCATATGGTAGTTATAGCCAGAGGTTTGCTCAGAGTTGGTTTTGATTTTTTTGGCAAAAGTATTTCAAAGGTCTATCAGGCTTTTCATGTCTACTGGATGTTGATCTCTTTGTGATGTTGGCAGCCATGTATGATCATTATCTAGATCCTTTACTTCATTAGGAGTTCATGAAACAATTTGTAAACCACTAGGAAGATTCATTAGGATCATTAGGTGAGATCCCTATTTCAATGGGTGATACTCTAATTTTAATAGCTATAACAGCTAAAATACTGTTATGATGAAAACTTCTCATCGGCTCCCTGGTTACCCTGAGGTATAGGAAAAGCAAATAAATGATTTATTTCTTTATTTGTCAGTTTTCAAAATAGGTTGGTTCCTTAGCATCATCCGAAGATTTTTGTTAAGTGTCATTATGAACCCATGAATTAAAGCAGCTCGTAACTTTTTAAGCAACTCGCAACTGACATCCTTCTTTGAATCTCTTACATATATAACCTGTCTTTGTCCAGTGAGAACTGACTCAGACTGGCTCCTGGATCCTTGAAATATGACCCTTGTAGTCTTTGATATCTTTCTTGCTAGTATGTCAAGATGTTCTCGGTGCTTCTTGTACCTTTCCTGCCCCAGATCTGGAATTAGCCATTTTTCCAAAGGGCCCTGGCTTATTTTTAGTGAGCAACGGTATTTAAAGACCACATTCTGCAGTCCCACTTTTATCTATTGTAGTTATTGAGGTTTCACATGAGAGTCCCATTGAATAAAAGGTTTTGCTACTTAAACATTTCTTTGAGAGTCATTTGTCTTTGGAAGAAAAAGTTAATAAAGAGTTAATTTGAATACATTAGGAGTTCTTACGAATTAATTCAAAAACACAAATAATGATACAAATATAGGCAAGATATTTGAATAGGCAATTGAGAGAAAAGTAAATACAAGTGTACAATAAACACAGAAAAATGTTCAACCTTCTAGCTGTCATGTAATTACAAATTAAATCACTAATGAGATACGAATTTTCAGCCTTTAGTCCGGCAAAAAAATTTAAATTTGAGAGTTACATTTTAAGAGGTGCCAGAGCTAACAAAAATAGGGATCAAACACTGATATTGAGAACGTTAATTAACCCATCCTTTTGGAAAATAAAATTTTTTAATATATACCCTTTGACCTTGTAATCCCATTTCTAGGAATCCAGCTTACAGAAATGAAAACAAAAATATTTTATATATATATATATATATATATACACACACACACACACACATATATGAATTTTGTTGCAGCATTGTTTACAACAAAATTTTTAAAACCATTATTAAGGCACTGGTTGAATAAATTACAATACACATTACAAATTTTTTTTTTTTTTTTGAGACAGAGTTTCACTCTTGTTGCCCAGGTTGGAGTGCAATGGTGCAATCTTGGCTCACCTCAACCTCTGCCTCCTGGGTTCAAGCGATTCTCCTGTCTCAGCTTCCCAAGTAGCTGGGATTATAGGCATGTGCCACAGCGCCTAGCTAATTTTGTATTTTTAGTATAGACAGGGTTTCTCCATGTTGGTCAGGGTGGTCCTAACCTCCCGACGCCAGGTGATCCGCCCGCCTCGGCCTCCCAAAGTGCTGGGATTCCAGGCGTGAGCCACTGCACCCAGCCCACATTATAAAATTTTATACAGCTATTTTTTTAATGTTACAAATTTATATCTATCAGTATGTAAAAATACCCACCATATAGCCAAAGCTTCAGAATATTACATATAGAAAGATAGCATCTATATGTATATATTCGTGTATACACATGATAGGAAGACAGCAAGGCAAACAAACAGGCTTAAAGATAACTCAGAAAAGATGCATGGCAACATGTTCAAAGTGGGTAGCTTTGGTAGCTGAGATGGGAACATCATTTTTAAATTCAATGTTTAATTCCATATAATTAATAAAAAGTGATGGCAATATGAGGAGTTTTAACTCTTTTTCTGTTTTCAATGTAATACCTACCCCCAAAAACAGAAGAAAAAGAAAGCCCACAATGTCAGCCCTGGTTGAGACATCATTTCTCAAATAGCTTGACATGGATTAATCAAATCCCTTCTTCCTAAACCCATCACAGGTACATGTGGGAGAGCATTTGTGCTCAAGAGTAATTGCCACTCATTTCCACCTTGGTATTTGCTCCATTATTTCTTAGCTTCTTGGCCCTCAAAGCCTCTATGATCACAGTAACATTTTCCTCAAGCCCCCTTTTTGCTTGGGCTGAGGTGCCTTTCTGTTCAGGTCTCTGGGAAACTGTTCCCCGAAAAATGTTGTCTTTGACAACTGAGGAAGTTTCAGAGGATGGGATGCTGAATGCTGCTGCTAACCTGTAAATCTGTACCCCATTCCTGGCTTCCCGGGCTTCTCCCCAAGGCACACAGTCACTGATCTCCACGGGCAAGTCAAATGAGATCTTTGCCAAGGCTTTCAGGAAATTGTTAAAAAGAATATAAAATGTAGTCAAAAGCATGAGAAGAGCTAGTGACTGGTATTAAGTTTAATGCTCTCCATTAGGTACATAATGGCCTGTCCTGGCTTCCCCTCCAAGTCCCATACATTTCCTGCTGGACAATGTGCATGTGTGGCCTATCATTCTCCTTGAGCATTTACAGAGCCTTGATCATCACACATGAGCTTAGCCTGGTCCCACACACCAGGGATCAGGGTCTCACCCTCAGGATAGGGACCTAAATGCTATACTGCAGGGTAAGCCACAGCAGCATTCCTGAATGTTGACCCTCCTACCAATATTTAATCTCTTCCTTCTTCCCATTCCCAGGGCAATAACTTCTCAGATATTTCCCTTTTGACTAAGGATCCGTAGCATTATCTCCTTGCCGGGCACTTCTCTTTGAGTCCCAATCCCCCATCTATTTACAAAAGACAGATAAGATCAGCCACTTGCCCAATGCTGTTCCAATCTTTTCACAAGACCCCAGCCCTTTTCATCACCTTTTTCTCAACTTGCCTCCAGCCGTTGCAGAGAGGTGATGAAGTCATTCCTTTGAATGTATGGAGCACCTGCTATAGACAGTTCCAGGTGCCGTCTCTGTCCAAGCTCCTAACTTTTCATCTCATAGAACATTGGGGTGTTTCGGATCTAGAAGGAAACTGTAGATTACAAGCTGGTTCAACTTCTTATTAAACACCTGAAGAAGTAATTAGGTGTCCATGACTTGCTAAGTATCATATTGTAGTGAGGGTTATTAACCCACTAAAATGTGGTTTTCTAGATGTGGTCTAAGCACATGTTTCACTTCACCATGTAAATTCAACTCCATCTCTAGTCTTTCCTTTTGTGTAAATTTTTTTAGATTTCTTTCACCCATTTGGTTCATTTTCAGTTCTTTTGACCCTCAGTACACCTCCACATTGCCTCTTACAATTAAAGCAAATTTCCAGACCCACTTTTTTTTTTTTTTTTTTTTTTTTTTTTTGAGACAGAGTATCACTGTGTTGCCCAGGCTGGAGTGGACTGGTGTAATCTCAGCTCACTGAAACCTCCGCCGCTAGGGTTCAAGCAACTTTTATCCCCAGCCTCCCCAGTAGCTGGGATTACAGGCATGCACCACCACACCCAGCTAAAGTTTGTATGTTTAGTAGAGACAGGGTTTCATCATGTTGGCCAGGCTGGTCTTGAACTCCTGGCCTCAAGGGATTCAAGGGAACTCCTCCCCTCAAAGTGCTGGGATTACAGGCGTGAGCCACAGCACCCAGCCTGGCTCACTTTCAATATGTCCTTTCTACCAATAAGCATTGTCAAAATTAATTCCCCTCCCTACCGGCAGCACCCTTTGTGAGCTCCCCTTTCCTTTTATGATGATATAGCTGAGGGTGATACCTAAAGAACAGAAAAAAGTTATGACTTCTTGGAATGCTTTTCCTTCTGCATATCTGGAAAATAACAAATTCCTACATATGCTTCAATTCCCTACTCAATTATTAATCTCCTCTTAGTTTTCCCTGCCATGCCCTTTGCTCTTCAGACCTTTTTCTTTCATTTGTGCTATATTTTCACCATGTTGGCCTCTTCTGCTAGACTATGAACTCATCAAGCAAGAAACCTCATCTCACTCTTTTCTAGCACCCCTGGAGCTCAGTATGGTGTCCGGCATAGAATAAGTGCTTGATAAATGCTTATAGAAATAAAATAAAATAAATATCAACCATCTCTCCTAATGAATTCTTTATTGTTCCCTATATTTATTTATTTTCTTCTTTCTTTTTTTTTTTTTTTTTTTTTTTTTGAGACAGAGTCTCACTCTGTCACTCATGCTGGAGTGCACTGCCATGATCTAGGCTCACTGAAACCTCTGCCTTACCTCAAGTGATTCTCCTGCCTCAACCTCCCGCATAGCTCGGACTATAGGGGCCCACCACCACACCTGGCTAATTGTTGTAATTTTAGGAGAGACGAGGTTTCACCATGTTGGCCAGGCTGATCTCAAACGCCTGACCTCAAGCCATCTGCCCATCTTGGCCTCCCAAAGTGCTGGGATTACAGGTGTGAGCCACCACGCCCAGCCTGTATATTTATTTTCTTATCTATTTTATTTATATTTTTCTCCAAGCACTGAATATTTTCTGCCTTTAAATTTCACATGCCACCTAAATCTGATTAAAATTAAAAGCATGTATAATTATTAAATATCATCAAAGATCGGGCTATTCTCCATAATGAAATTTTCAGTTTTCAGCAATATTTCCTTATTGTAATTAATTGTTGATAATCTTTATAAAGAGCATTACAGACTTTCCTGCTTTCTTTAACAGAGCACAACATTATAACATATTGTCTTCCTGATGAGTTAGGCAGTTTTATGCACACCAATTATTGTACTCTGATATCATATAATGAAGCCCATGGGGGCAATTAAGGCAAGTAGAGTTGTTGGCCTCAACACCAAAAGACTCTAAGATTTTTTGTGTGTTTTTAATGCTTGGGTCTTGTTTTGGAGCTTTACGCTTCCTCATTGAAAGTTTAATTGTCACTCCGTTACTGTCATAAAGTGAGCCCTGCCTCTTCTTATTCATATTGTGCTTTCAATAAGTCATTGTTGAATTTGATGAATTGGTTAAAAAGCAGGGGCTTTTTGACTGCTACTCAGAGCCTGTTCCTGCTCTCCAAGTAAGAGGCACATTATTGATGTGAGAACAGCCAGTCGGCAACAAAACAGGGGAAATGTCATATAAGTATTGGCTGCAGGGCTCATAAGATAAAAAAAATTAGGGGGGAGTGTAAGAAAACAAGCACATTCTGTAGGATTCCAAGGGGAAAAATCAGGCAGAAATAGCAAATGAAATGCACAAATGTTTTCACTTACTACATTCCTACCTCTTCATTCCCCATTTCTCATACCATGGCACATATCACTATCTTTCTTTCCCAGTTTCCTTACAATTCTGTTAGATATCAGTCTCCAGAAAGCCACTGTCAATCAGCTAACGATGGCATTAAAGAGTCAACTATATGATCTTCCAGAACAAGCACTACACTTCAGGAAGATGACCTTCAACATAGGATAGAAAAATGTTTCATAGTCAATCTAGTAAGTAGTTCTGCCTTCAAAGTAAAGAACTACCATGTATTAGATGTTTGCCATGTGCCATGCAATGTCACAACCATTTTATATCCCATTTAAGTTCATAATCATCCTATGACATAAGCAACACTATTTCCCCCAGTTTACAGATGAAGAAACTAAGACGCAGAGAAGACACATGACTTCCAAAAGGCACTGAGCTAGGAAGTAGTGACACTCGGATTCAGACCTTGGATTTTGCCTACTTTAAAGTCCATGATCTGAAACCTTGTGCTATACCTGTTTTCCAGGGAGGTGAGTCTCCAGTCACCTGAAGAAGCTCAAACAGACTGAACACCCTCTTGGCAGGGATACTGTAGAAGGATTTAATTATTATATGAAGGTAAACCAAGGACCATTTAAATCTTTTGCAATTCTGACAGCCTTATCTTTCCATTCATTCCTTGAAAATAGAACTACTTATATGCAAAGTCTCATGAATTTCAAATGTCAGTCGACCATTTCTGAGGTTTCTGTGTGTTTTAGGAAAATATGCAGGAAGATATTATTAAAGACTTTTATCTAATAGAAGCCATTATTTACTGAATTCTTTTATCAGAGAAATTTGAGTTAAAAGAGGTAATGAAATGAGAGCAAGATAGTCCTCAGGGTTGGCAGGGTTCTGGTAGAAAGTTACAGGTGGGTTGGGAAGGACCTTAGAGCTATTAAGTGGTTGTCCAGCTTCTATTTCTCTCCTTCGTGAGACAAATCCCTCTTCAAGGGCTATTATGGCTGGGTTTCATGCTGGGCCTTGAGGATACAGTGGAGGTCCAGAAAGACCTTACCTGGCCCTAGAAAGCTTTAGTTTTCTGGAAGCAGTTCATTCCACACCAGGACAGCTCCAAGGATGAGGAAGTTCTCTTCCAGGAAAGTTATGAGCCTTCCCTTTGAAGAGCCCTAGAATATATCTACCATGTCATCTACTTGAAGTTATCTATCATATCTCCTTCAGGCCTTGATTTTGGCGTCTAAGCACCCCCAATGTGTCAATCATCTGTCATGTGGCAAGATCTGCACGGCTTGCTATCCAGGACGCCCTGTCTTGGACACTCTTCCTGGTTCTTGTTAACAAATGAATTTAGGACCACCGTATCCCTATTGTGTTTTAAACAAAAAAGCACACCCTACTCCTGCCTCTCCCTCACTCAATGTCCTAGGTTTTTATTGACCCAGGAAAAGAACAGGCAAGACAGCAGGCATTATCTTCATAATAAGAGCTACTGTCTATTGAGTATGTACCATTTGCCAGGAACTGTTAAGAATTTTCCTTGTGTTAACTCACTTATTCTCAATTATTTTTGCCACTCTAAACATAAAGAAACTGAGGTTCTGAGGTTCTGAGAGGTCATTACTCGCTCAAAGTTACATTGCTAGTTAGCACTGAAACTGGGATTCAGAAAATTAAACTGCTATCTCCGAGGTCAAGATCTTTATCCTTGTACACATGTCATCAATCACAGACTACCTGTTCTTTGTCCCAACATTTGGAAAAAGGAAAACTTCCATGATAACCGTTAAAGGGAGCAATGCCTTGGACTTGGTACCACGCACACTTCCCCTTCCAAAACCTCCACTTACTCAGGCACAAATGGGGCCTATTCTCTCACTTGTTGGTTTCACAAATACTGAGTGGGTATTAGGGAGCAGGTATCATTCAAGGCATGGAAGGGGGTGTCTAGTGATGAACAGGACAGCCTAGATTTCTGCTCTAAGGACCTACACAAGGTAGATAATAAACAAGTAAACAAATACATGTATAGTAATGCTTTGGGGTAGTGATATGTGCTCTAGAGCAGGGGTGCCCAAACCCCAGGCTGTGCACTAGTACTGGTCTGTGGCCTGTTAGGAACCGGGTCACGCAGCAGCAGGTGAACAGCGGGAGAGTGAGCACGACCACCTGAGCTCTGCCTCCTGTCAGCTCAGCGTTGGCGTTAGATTCTCATAGGAGTGTGAGCCCTATTGTGAAGTACCCATGCGGGGGATCTAGATTGCGCACTCCATATACCAATCTAATGCCTAGTGATCTGAGATGCAACTGTTTCACCCCAAAAACTTCCCCCTCCCCACCTTTGTCTGTGGAAAAATTATAGTCCATGAAACCAGTCCCTGGTGCCAAAAAGTGTGGGGACCACTACTCTAGAGAAAAAGAAAGCAGAGTAAGGAGAGAGAGGATAAGAATTGATGTTTTAGAATGTACCTGGAGATGTCCTTTTTATTCAGGTATGGTGAAGCCAACAGACCAGGAGCGGACTGCCATTGAAAAGACAGTTCAGTGCTTACAGTTCCCTAGAGGAGGGGCACATCAGACCCACCACAGTGCCATATGGGGCAATACCAGGTGATCAGGAGGTAAAGGAGTGAGGAAAGCAAGGGCAAAGGCCTTTAGTGTGGTTTTTACTTGAAATAAGTGAGACAGGATCAGTAGGTGAGCAGGTTTAGGATCAGACAGTTTGAATAATTTTGGAAGGCTCTGGGCTATAGTGGAGGTCTCCAGCTGTCTGATACCTGGCTCCAGGGTGACTTAGGGATGGGGGATAGTCCTCCCAGACTGCTGGAGCCTGAGGAAAGGAGGTGGATAGGGATATGGACTCTAGAGTGGCTGGTTTCCATATCAAAGGCATAGTTAAAGCCAAGTTATTTTGCTATCTTGGGAAAGATAGTCTCTCCCTGGGTTTGCAAGGCCCCAAGATAGTGAAGCATCTTAAAATATAGAAAATAAAAAGCAGAATGAATACAGTAGGAGACTAAGGAAGGCACAGGACTCTGTAGACTGTTCAGGGAAGGAATGGAAACTAAGCAAAGGTCTGCAGAGGTGAGGGCTGGGGAGGAGACTGAGACAAAGAGAACAGCAAACCACAGCACCCACCAGGAGCAAGCATGCTGCTTGAAGAGCAGCAAGAAGGCCAATGTGGAAAGACCAGAAACAACAGGAGAGAGGTAACTGGGACCCAGGCTACACGGGGCTCTGTAGGCCACGCTAGAGAGCTAGAGCTGTATTCTGAAGCCATTGAAGGAAATTTTAGTTTGTATACACATTTACTTCTTATTTTAAAAAGCTTAATGCCTGTAATCCCAGCACTTCAGGAAGCTGAGGCAGGCAGATCACGAGGTCAGAAGATCGAGACCATCCTGGCTAACATGGTGAAACCCCGTCTCTACTAAAAACACAAAAAATTAGTCAGGGCATGGTGGTGGGCACCTGTAGTCCCAGCTACTCGGGAGACTGAGGCAGGAGAATGGCATGAACCTAGGAGGCAGAGCTTGCAGTGAGCCGAGATTGCGCCACTGCACTCTAGCCTGGGCGACAGAGCGAGACTCCATCTTAAAAAAAAAAAAAAAAAAAAAAAAAAAAAACCTAAACATTTACAAAACTAGAGAGACTAGTAAAACAAACCCCCATATTCTTATTACCCAACAATTGTCAACTCAAATGACCTGAACCCAAGTCCCCAAACCTTGGGTTATTTAGAAACAAATTCTAGACATCATGTTTTGTATTTAAATACTTCAGCATATATCTCTAAAATGTAAGAAGCTTTTTTTAGAAAGTATGACCATAACACTACAATCACACCTTAAAAATAAATAAGTAAAACTAATTATTTAATATCACCATTAGTCAGTGCCCCCCATATGCACACAACTTTTATTTAAGTAGGATCCAACTCTGCATCTCTGAAGTCTCTGTTAATCTATAGAGTTCTCCTTCCCAACTACCTGACTGGGACAAACCATCTCAATTTGCCTGGGACTGTGTGGATTTCAAGATTCCATACTTACAGTGCTACAACCAGGAAAGTCTTGGAAAGACAAGTACAAGCTGGCTCTACTCTTTTCCCCACCCTTTGCCAAATTATTTTTCCTGCAGCACTTCCCACTGTCTGGATTTTGCTAAGTACATTCCCATTGTGTCATTTGTTATGTACCTCTCTCCCTTGTATTTCCTCAAAATTGGTTATTAGGTCTAGAAGCTAGATTAAATTCAGGTTTAATGTTCTCACAGACAAAAGAAACCTTCTTGGGTCATAGTATGTATACATCCACACATTATTTCAAGTTGTCTCTTTTCATTTGTGATCTTGGCAGCCATTGGGATTGTTACCTAGACATGTTTTAACTGGAGTTTAAGTTGTAGTTTTCTAATTCTACACCTGATTCTTTCTTTATTAACAGAAATACTTCTATAAAGAGAAATTTTTTCTCTCTTGGTTACCCTGAGACACAGTCCTTAGAAGGTTCTGAGAGGTGAATGGCAAACAATGTCTCTAGATGTTTTTCTAAACATCACTCTGACTCTTGTGACTACAGCAGCTATTAAGGAGTTACAAATAGAATCAAAAGAACAGTAGAGAGGCTGTATTCTAGAAGAGAGACAAGAATGTCTTGAACTAGGGTGGGACCAGTGGAGTTGAGAAAACATGGTCAGATATGGGATGGAGAGTCAATGTTGATAGGCTGTGTATGGGGTGCTAAGGAAAGAGAAAAAATAAGGATGACCCCAGGGTTCTGTGTAACTTTGTGGATGAGGGTGACACTTGCTGGGATGGGGAGAATGTGAGAAGAAACATGTTTGGGCTTAGAAGAGATAGAAAATAATAAAGTGAAACAAAATTTCCTGAGTTGTAAGAAAATATTTAAAACTATTCTAGAGGATCTTGATCTAAAACTCAAGAGATGCCCAGGCCACTGAAAATACGAGTCTTCTTTTTTTTTATTTTTAAATTTGTGTTCCCAGTATCAAATAAGTTAACTCTTCCAAATACTTGGAGGATACTCTTTTTTCCAGCCTATCACCAAGGCCATTTGTCAGAGCTGCGACTTCCAGAACTCATGAATGCACATATGAACCCATGAGGGTGAGACATCAAGTCCAAATTTTTACGAACACCACATTCACACTCTGTGTAAAGCACTCAAAGCTGGTTACCACAAATCAATTTCATCTAGAGACTAAACTAACATTTGATGACAGCCAAGAGCAGTCACTCTTCTCCTTGTTGATGTGATTTCCTTTCTGGGTCCACCTTAGAAGGTTGTGCAGTTATGACTCTAGGAAACACCATTCCCATTGTGGTCTGTGATAATCCTTCCCATTGAAGTCTCACCTCTACAGGAAAATCCTGAAGGAGAAAGTGAAAGGCAACTCATTTAGGTATAGGTGGTGGCTACACAGCCAGAGAAGCCCTGAGCAACTCCTGTTCCTGAAAATGACTCTCCCTGAAACACCTGACTTTAATTATCCTGTTGTGAGCATCCTTTTCAAACACAAAATGCCATTACTCCTATATTCATAAACTAGAAAAAGTCTTCATCTAGAGCTCATCTAAAGGTGATCTTCCCTTCCCACTTTTGTTTGATATCATGTGACTTTTTGAATTTTACCATCTGTGGTAGGGGGGGCCAGCAGATAACACTGAGAAAAGGAAAAAAAGCAAACACACTGCTCCATGCTTCTCAGCCAGAAAATATGATGCACTGTTTGTTAGTATGGAGAGTGAAGGAGTGATGTGGGTGAGTGCATTCGTAGATTTATTTGTAAGCTGATTTATAGGGATGAGCCTGCAAGCGCCCCACCATGGGATGAGAGGCAGTCTTTGGGAGAAGAAGTGGTACTGAGCTATAACATATCACAAAGGAAAGATAATAGCAGTTCAGATGACATTTTACTGTCAATGAAGCCTTTTCTCTTCATCTCTTGAATCCTGCAGCTACTTCATGAGTTAGGCAGGGCAGGGAGTGTGAACCTCATTTCAGAAATGAGAAATTTTGAAGAGCAAAAGTGATTTCCTCACAATCCCACTGCTTATAAGTCACAGAGTGAAGAGGCATATCCATGTCTTCTGACCCCAGGGCCTATAGGTGGGAGCGAGCTTCTTACTTAGCCAACAGTGAGTGGTGGACTTCAGCTTCAGTGGGATAGATACTTCAGACATTAGTCTTTCCCAATATCCCTCTTCAAAAGTGGTGGTGTGAGCAACCATTATGACTACCAGTGAAATAGGCCAATGTAAGCCCAAAGCTATTGCCTTGTATTCCCTGGGAACATCTTTTCTGGAAGGCTGACATCAATCAGAAATGGCCCTTTGAAAATGTGGTAAATATACATCACGGAACACTACTCAGCCATAGAAAGAAACAAAATAATGTCTTTTGCAGCAGCTTGGATGGAGCTGAAGACCATTATTTTAAGTGAAGTAACTCAGTAATGGAAAGCCAAATAAACCAAATATCATATGTTCTCACTTATAAGTGTGTGCTGAGTTATAAGAATGCAAAGGCATAAGAGTGATACAAAGGAGTTTGGGGACTCAGGGGGAAGCTTGAGAAGGGGGTGAGGGATAAAAGACTACATATTGGGTAAAGTGTGCACTGCTCAGATAACAGGTGCACTAAAATGTCAGAAATCACCACTGAAGAATTTATCCATGTAACTAAAACCAACCTGTACCCCAAAAACTATTCACATTTTTAAAAAAGAAATAGCCTTTTAAATTTTCTTATAAAATATACCATTTGTTTTCTTCCAATTTTTAGAAGTATGATAAGGTCATTGTTTTTAAAAATGGCAAATATAAAAATGCTCCCTTATTTCAGCGGTAAAATTCATTAACATTGGTATAAGTCATCTTAAATTATATGGTACAGATGTTTCTACAACTAACTACATACATTGGGATCATACCACTATTTCATTTTATAGCCTGCTTTTTTACTTTTTATATCATAAGCATATTTCAAAACAATAAACATCTGATTAAAATATTTTTTACTTCTTCAGAGTAAGTTTTCTTTACTATATGAAAGCACCATCATATATTCAACCATTTCCTTATTCATCCTGCCCAATTTCAGTTGTTTGCTTTTCTTTTTACCTTTTATCAGAAAAGAATGAATGTCTAAGTGCCTCCTATGTGTCATGGGCCTGACTTGACTCATTCATCTGACTGATCACTGAGTCCTGCTGCCTGAGCTATTCGCCTCCAGCACCAATCTCTTACTCCCCACACCTACCATCAGTGCCCAAGTCCACGACCTCCCACATCTCTCTCTCGGACCAGTGCAACAGCATCTTCCCCAGTTCACTAAAGTCTATCTGGGCCAACCCCCATCCATTTGCCAACACCAGCCAGAGTCATCTTTCAAAAACTTCAACTGGACCGTGTCACTCCCCTGCCTTTAAGCCATTCAGTGGCTTCCCATAACCTAAGGATAATGTCCAGTCTTCATGACATGGAATATGAGGCCCTTGATGTTGGAGCCCCATGAACATGTTTTCAATCTCATCTCCTGCCATTCTTGTCCTCCAACTTTACACCTCTGAGGTAGTAAATGGTGGCCTTCCCCGCCCCCCACCCCCCGTAGCACTGTGCATTTTCTAGCTCTCCTGCCTCTTTCCATGCTGTTCTGCTGCCCAGAAGAAGGCCTTCATCCACCTCATTTCTTCATCACAATAGCTCTCATTAATTGTTCAAAACTCATCAGGAGCTTCTCCTTGGAGGATGTCTCCCCTCAAATCTTTGCATACCCCCAAGGCTGTATTCGAAGCTCATCTTTGGTGTTCCCACAGGCCCCTGCGCACACCTCCATCAACGACTTTCACATCGTATTGAAAGGACATACATACCTGCGTCCTGTGCTGGACTATAAGAAAGCCCAAGGCAGAGACCAGTTCCTTTTTTTTCTCTTTTCTTTTATTTTTTTCTTTTGATACGGAGCCTTGCATTGTCACGTAGGCTGCGGTCAGTGGTGCGATCTCGACTCACTGCAACCTCCACCTCCCAGATTCAAGCGATTCTCCTGCCTCAGCCTCCAGAGTAGCTGGGATTACATGCACCCACCACCACGCCTGGCTAATTTTTTCTATTTTTAGTAGAGATGGGGTTTCACTATGTTGGCCAGGCTGATCTTGAACACCTGACCTTGTGATCCACCTGCCTTGGCCTCCCAAAGTGTTGGGATTACAGGCGTGAGCCACCATGCAAGGCTGAGATCAACTCCTTTTTTAATCTCAATACCCTCAGCCCTTTATACAACACTTGGCACATCACAGATGCTGAAGAAATTGTTTAGTGAACTCAACTAATTTATTCCAAGTAGATAAGGTTCCTCATATGTGTAATCTCAAACTTGCCCTAAATTGCTTCTGAGTTTCACTTCTTGAGATTCACTTAACCTGATCACCTACTTTCAATCATTTACTGATTGTTTATGTGCTGTGCTTTTTTTCTATATATGAACTCATTTAATGTTCCCACAAACTGGCTGCAGAAGACTGCTGATATTCTTGCTTCCTTCTAGCAGTCACTCTTCCTTGTGTCGTAACTTTGCTCCAATTTTTCTCTGCAGAATCATCTACCCCCTACTCTAGGACCAAGTGATTTTGATTGGGGGAAAGATGCTGACACACCCAGCAGTGGGCTGGACATATGACCAAAACTAAAGCCAAAGAGCGCATCACATTCCCCTGGCGACAATAATTGCTTCAAGACGGGCACATGACCAAATGAGCCAATGAGATGCAAAGAGACTTGTGCTTGGGCTGCTAAGACAGGTGTACATCCTCTTCCCAAAGAAAAAGTACTGCTGGAACTGCTACAGCCATCTTACCTCACCTGAGCCTCAGATTAAGGCCAGCAGAGAAGTAGGTAGGGTTAAGAGGGGAAGAGACAGCAAGTCGTGATGATGTTGGATAAGAAACTGGGCTTAAAGCCACTTCTATAACCTGGACTTGTCATTTACATGAGCAAATCAACTTTCTTTCTTTTTTTTCTTTAGCTGAAGTCAGTTGGAATTAGGTTTTCTGGAAATTAGAAACCAAAAGAGTTCTATCCATCTGCCTATAAATGAGGTATTATTGGAAATAATTATTGTAAATTAAAGCTTCAAAACATCACTTTAAGCAAATTATAGCTAATAAACAGCAGAGCTAATATTTGGTTTTGAGATTTCCTAACTTTATACTTTGCTGTTTTCCATCATCAGATTGAAAACCTTGCAAAATGTGGATAAGGGAAAACACACACACATGCATGCGTGTGTGCACGCACACACACACACCATAAATTACTATGCGATTTTAAATGACCTCTGTGGGTCGATCTGCTACTCTCTTCAGTCAAGACATACTATTACACTAGACAATATTGAAAGTCTGCCTCACACAACACAGAAAAGTATCCCTAAAAATGTGAGTACACATTACTTCTTACTAGTCAAATGTTATTGCATAAGGTTTTTTTTTTTCTTTAAAAAGATTCTATGGTGATCCTTCGGCAAAGTGAAGAATCTTAAATTTGAAAAGCGACATAGTGCCCTCATTTAAATCTGGACATTTGTTGATCAGGATTGTCTCAAAATAAGTCTGGCTTACAATCTAAAGGAGAGGGAATCCTAGCAGGGTGCAGGTCATGTGTAAAAGGCAGTGCACATCCTACCCTTTGTTTCAAATGTTTAGATGAGTAGGTTATCCAAAATGTCCAAAATGCTTCCAAAGATTTCATGAGGTAGAGATCCTCAGCTGTGTCCAGAAAACTTGGTAAAACCTTCTGTTAGAACAATTGACTTCTCTAGCAGGCATTCATTTGAAAAAAAATATGTGTGGCACCTACTAAATTTTGGGGACGGTGCTAGGGAGTTGAGATATGATATTAAGCAAAAACAAGAAAGCCTGCTGTCTTGGAGTTTATAGTATCAGAAAACGACTTCTGTGTGCTGTGCTAGAAACGGGGTAGACAGAGGTAAATAAAGCTGATATCACCCCTGCCCTCACAGAGCATGACCAAGTACAATATCTCTATATTTTGTATTGCTGCACTCCACTATTTGAGAAACTTTTGAGCACAATCCCTAATAAATGTATAGTTTCTTGTTCATAAATGTTATACTTGTGCTACTTTCAGATATGTATAGTATAAAGTACACACAACACACAAACACACACACACAACTAGACAGTAAAAAGAAACCAAAATTTAACAAAAAGATTTCAAATATTTTCCTCCACACCCCTCTTTAAAGATCTCTGGTCTACTAATCTAAGTTTCCAAAATCCAAGCATTGGCCTAAATTAATCCTTTCAGACAGAGTCAAGGATTAATCTACACATTAGGGCAACTGCCTGAGAATTCCTGTCCAGGGAGCCACCTATCAACACCTGGCTGCCATCACTAAACCATTCTTGAATTCAGGGCAACCACAATCAAACCAGCTGTTTGACTGATTAAGTTTTCACTTTTCAAGCATTTGCTTTGGCATTGGGTAGACACACTGCTTGAGTGAATATTTGTCACAAAATATCTTACTTATGCACCAAGAATGGCTGGTTCAATGACCAATGCTGGAAAACCTAGGGGTGAAGAAAAATCTCCTGTGCATTCTACTCAGAAACACATTACCTGGATAAGGCTGACTGCACACTCCAACCAGGCCTTCAATTACGAAGCATCAGTATTCTTGTCATCCTCTATTTGTGCAGCCCACGAACTACAATAAAAAAAAAATGGTGTTTCCTTAAACCAAATTTCTACTCATCGTCCTGCAAATTAACTCAACCAACATTTATCAGTGCCTTCTATGAACGAGGCACAACCAATAGGAATTTATTTTTGCCCAGTGACCTGAACTAATATATATATTTATATAGATATATACACAAACATATGGGTTAAGAGACTCAGTTATATACAGATCTCCTACTTTGAGAAAATTATTTCACAGAAAATGATTGCTAAGTGGCGTTTACTTGCCGCATCCCCAGTCATCATTGTGAGCATACATTAGCATCCAACAGCATGCTTCATTCCCGCATGCGCTAATGAAAAATGATTGCTTGTCTTTCTAAAACGAAACCAATTATTCTTGTTTGTGTTGAATGGAAATTTAGGTTGTGTTTAGTGACAGAATAACTAAATCAGTCTTATGTGGAATCCAAGCATCAGCGTGGGTCCTGTTGCTTTGCTGACAGGAAATGTAACCCAGATAGCTTATTTGCTAAAACGGCTATTTTGGCTTTGAAACAAACAAACAAAAAACTCCACTCTTGTGACTTCGGAGCGAATGAACCATGTGCCCTCACCTCCATCTCTCTCTTTCCTTGGCATCTGTCCTAACACGGTACAGTAATGAGGCAACATTTTACATAACCCACAGTATCTGCTCCACGCTGGTATACAAAAGCCTACCTGATTGACTATCACCAGTTCAGAACTGCTGCCTAGTCACATTTTTTCAGGCTGTGTGAACAAAATAATGTTTCTTTAATTACGTGAACTCTTTATTTTTGATATTTTAATGACATTTTAGAAGACAGAATAGCTGCTTCTCTTAGATGAGGTGGTATTAATCAGGTGTGACAGCCAGTTATTTGATACATTTTTAAATCCCACTTGTGTTTTCACACAAGTAATCTGGGACTTGATTTCTCAGTCCTGGGTCTGTTATGTCACTCGTGTTTCTGCCCATAATGAGCAAAATAATTGAACCAAATTAGCACTATCTATAATTCAGTGCTAGCTTAAAGGCATTATATATATATATATATATATATTTTTTAATGAAATGAAAAGGTATTCTCCCCTAAGATAAATGTGAATAAATAAAGGTCTGTGAGATCTACATTCTTTACCGCATCTCAGTCCAACATATGGTTTCCCCTGGGGCTGCCAGACTATATACAAGGCATATCCATTTCTTCATTGGGGTGGGTTTTGTACTGGGGAGTGGCTCAGGCACATGTGGAGGCTCTTTTACCTGGATCAGGATGCTGCAGATTATTTGGTACATCTTAGGTGTGATTTGGAGATCAGAGTATTGGCATCGGGTGCAATCTGGGCACATGTTTGTTATACGCTGTAGTCGTTCCTTTGCTTGACTCTGGCATACTAACCTGAGAGGTCCCAGAGGACTGGCATGAATTGCCTATGCTCAGACTGTGTAGCCCCAGCACCAAGCATAGAGTTAGAAGTTCTTACCTAGAATTCTCACTACTGTTAAGTATTTTTGTGGAATACAAGGTATAATTATTGCTCAGTCCTCTCCTTTTGCAGAGAAAAATGATGAGGCCCAGAGTAGACTTGACCCCAAAGCAAATATACTTGAATTCTGTTCTCAATTCCCAGGCTAGTCTTCCATCCACCACACTGGCCTTATCTGTAAGCTCAGGGTCCAAACATTTGTTAATAATAAGAACTGTAAAGAAGTGCTTCTCAAATTCTAATATGCACATGAATCTCCTATGGGGCTTGTTAAAATGCAGATTGTGATTTAGTAGGTCTTGGTTGGGGTCTGGGAATCTGCATGTCTAACGAACTTGAGGGAATGCCAGGGATGCTGGTCCATGGACCACACTTTGAGTAGCCAGGCCAGATAACAGAGTGATTGATCCCTCTGGCTCTGGAGTCGAATGATAGCATTCAAATCCTGACTCAGCTACTTTCTGCATATTACCATATGCCAAGCACAACACTACGGGGTCTATAGGGACCAGAGAAAGAAAGCAGGCAGTAAGGTGTGCAGGGCGCTAGGGAAGACAGGAGCATACAGGTCCTATCTAAGGCAGTAGCTGCTGTTTATTTTTATTTGATTATTACCTCATGAGAAGATCCCATGAGGATCCCGCCAGATTTTCTGAATATTCAAAAGAAAATCTTTACATCATGGATTTTATATTTGGGAAAGGAAGAGATAAAGATAGGCAGATAAACAGACAATTTTGAGGGTTTTTTTGTGGTTGTTTTTTTTTTTTTTTTTGAGATGGAGTCTCACTCTGTGGCGTGATCTTGGCTCACTGCAACCGCCACCTCCCTGGTTCAAGCGATTCTCCTCCCTCAGCCTCCAGAGTAGCTGGGATTACAGGCATCCACCAACACGCCCAGCTAATTTTGTATTTGTAGAGACGGGGTTTTGCCATGTTGGCCAGGCTGGTCTCGAACTCCTGACCTCAGGTTATCCACCCACCTCGGCCTCCCAAAGTGCTGGGATTACAGGCATAAGCCACCATGCCTGGCCTGTTATCTCATAATTCTTAAAAGTTGGAAACTACTGAAAATATTTTAAAACAACTTGTAGGTGGGCCAGGCACAGTGCCTCAAGCCTGTATTCCCAGTAGTTTGGGAGGCCAAGGTGGACGAATCATTTGAGGCCAGGAGTTCGAGACTAGCCTGGCCAACATGGCGAAACCCGTCTCTACTAAAAATACAAAAATTAGCCAGGTGTGGTGGTGCATACCTGCAGTTCCAGCTACTCAGAAGACTGAGGCATGATAATCACTTGAACCCGAGAGGCAGAGGTTGCAGTGAGCCGAGATTACAGCACTGCACTCCAGCTTGGGTGAGAGTGCAAGACGCTGTCTCAAAAAAGAAAAAAAAAAAAAAAAACAAACAAAAAAAACACCTTGTAGGCAACCTGTGGACTGGGTTATGCCTCCAGTTTGCTTCTTCTTTACAAATGTTTTCATTTAATCTTCAAAACAACCCTGTGAGTCAGGCAAGAGTTATTGTGATTATCTTTTTACCATAAAGGAAACTGGCTTAGAACCATCTCATAAATCACTCTCTGTATATACAGCTAGGTAGAGATGGAACTAGAACTTAAGCCAGGAATGACTGATTTCAAAGCCCACCCACTACACAGCAGTGGTGACTATCACTAAGTCTGGCCCAGATCTCCCCAGTCTTTCAAATGTCCCCTGTCCATGGCTACCCTACATCCAGCAAAAGGGAGGAAGTGCTAATAGCCATTGAAAGAAGTTTCCCTCTAGGCAAATCCAACTGGTCCAGAAGCTCAAACTTATGACAGGCACCTCCTAAGCACTGTGCTATCTCGTTCCTGAAACAGGTTCAGTCCTGATACTGTTTGAGGGTAATGAAATGAGATGACTGAAAGCACCTGCTTTGGGCTCAAGTCAGCCCAGTTTGAACCTTGGCTCTGAAAACCAAAGGAGATCTGATCCACAACATATCCTTCTTGGTAGCGAATCAAGGAGAAATCTAACGGGACTTGGGCAATACCAAAGGTCACAAAATAACCATTTCCAGTTTCATAAACACCTAGACTTTGGAGACAAGAACCACCTCGTTTGGGACTTGGTTGGCGTCTGGCTGAGCCACCTCAGTTATATTGCTTAACCTATCAGAGGTTCAATTTCTCCAATTAAGAATGAGGATAATAACCCCTATCTCCTACATTTTCTTTTGGGTTTTGTAGGAATTAAGTGAGATGTATGTAAAGTGCCTGATACATAGTAGGCACTTTACAAATTCAAGTTCCTTAAGCCCCATTTTTATTCTTATAACAGCTCTGCCAACCTTGTCCCAGAATGCTACTGGGTAAAAGTAAACAGATTATACCAAATCTATGAACATTCCTTCTCCAAGCTTTAAAAAAGGCAAAATTATACTACTGGATGTAGCTTAACAGAAAACGCCCTTGACCAGGAATCAAGAATGTAGACATTTCCAAACAACCCACGGATGTTGGGGCAACCGAGGTTTAGAAATGTTAAGTCACTTATTCAAGATTACTCTCATCCAGAACTCAATAATCTCATTCCTCAGTGAATACACTCCACTACAAGTCACTTTACCTTCTGTGGTCTTGGTTTCTTCATCCATCAGAGAGAGATATCTGAAATATTCAGCCATTTAAGACATACATATTTTTCTCCTGGTCCTTGGGGGTCTTCCCCATTAAATTCTTCACTGAGAAGAATTTCACTAGACCAGGATGCAGCACCATTGGAAAGGAGCATAAAGACAGCGGCTTGCTCTCAGACGCACTGTTCCGGGCTATCACATTAAAGATAGGTCATGTTTGGTGATCTGCCCCACTCTCCTTTCAAGCTGGCCTGTGTGGACACTTGGGTAGTCTCTCTCTTGGATCTAAACAATTTTCAAGAGGCTCAGATTTCCAGGATGGAAAGGATCTCTTTGATACAGATCAAGTTCAGCTTTAATCATTAAACCGTTTCGCACTTCCCTGTGAATTTTTTCTAAAGCAGGGAAACTGAGCCAATGCATGCACACCAACTCAGAGGGTGGGTGCTGTGGATCAAGGCGGGGAGAGGCAGGGGAGACAGCAGTCTCCTCTACGCCACATGGAGACACCCCGTTAGTATCGAAATCCAGGGCCAAGAGAGGAACTTTAAATAGAAATCAAATACTGCTACCCTTTCTTTCTCCCTCCCCACTGCCTTACAGATAAACACACGAGGTTTATGATTGGATAAAGGTTTGGTTTCATTCCAAGCATAAAAATGGCTTTAGAAGACTTCAGTTTCCTGTCTCCTAACTTTCCTGACCACAAATATTTTTTATTGTAAGCCTTGAAAGTGAAGGGTTATTTAATAAATTAACACTTCAAATGCCTTTGGTTCAACTCTCAGTTTGTTCTAAGTTCAATTCTTGGCTTCCTATTCATTAACTTTAGACAGCTAGTCCTGCCTCATCTCTCTTCACCTAGAAAGCTTTAGTTCCTATCCTTTCTGTATTTTACGGTTTTACAATACTTTATTGCATTGCTATATTATAATATTTCTGCCCTTCCCCTACCCCCAAATAATCCTTTATGAGGAAGCATAGACGAAGTTTGGAATGCAGTGAAGTAAGCATAGCAGTCTTTATAGCATTTTACAAATTTCTCTTGGCCTCAGAAATCGCAAAATAATCACACAAAGAAACCTAACCCTTTGCCTGCAGGACAATGCACGGTTTTTTATTAAAAGAGGAATTTAAATTCCTTCTGTGCGCAGACTGTTTTAACTATAAAGACTTAGAAAATTAATTTTTGCCTATAATCTCTTATAGATAATACTATAAAAATAGTTCCTCTTTAAGAAGCATATTTCATGCAAATATCAAAAAGCCTTTTATCTGTGTTCAAGATTTTTTGTTCTATTTCTGTCCCTTGTTTCCTTCTCTTAGCTGAGGATCAGACTTTGGGAGCCCTGGATCTCTAGGCATGCTGCTGAGAGGCAGGGCCCAGAGGCAGGCAGCAGGTTGACTTGCTTGGCTACTTTAAAAGCAGAGAAATTGAAGAGCCCAGATTAACTTCCTACTATGTGCTGGGCACTGTGTCAAGTGCTAAGGTAAAGAAGCAGTGAATTAAAAGGACAAGCAAGGCAGGGTTCCTGCCAGAAAGATCCTGGCATCGAGCTGCATTAAGAGATCGGACTGTTGGTGCAGAATGAGAGGAAAGGCAAAGCAATACTTTTTTTTTTTTTAAGACAGGGTCTTAATCTGTTGTCCAGGCTGGAGTGCAGTGGAGCGATCTCAGCTCACTATGACCTCCATCTCCCAGGTTCAAGGGATTCTCCTGCCTCAGCCTCCCAAGTAGCTGAGATTACAGTCATGCGCCACCACGCCCAGCTAATTTCTGTAATCTTTGTAGAGACGGAATTTCACCATGTTGGCCAGGCTGATCTTGAACTCCTGACCTCAGTTGATCCATCTGCCTCAGCCTCCTAAAGTGCTGGGATAACAGGCTTGAGCCACCACACCCAGCCACAATACATCTTTTAAGGAACATTGCCCAAATTTCCCTCACTCCCAGGCTGCCTTCAGGACTTTTGCACATCCTAAAACCACCCATAATTGTATTTATTTAATATTTTTCTTCAAATGACTTACTTTTTTTAACTTTAATTTTGCTTTTGCTTCATTTTAAGCAATAATATAGGTGAAAGTCACTGTTTCTTGATTTTAATTGTTGTGTACTTATTTTAGTTTGTATTTTTCCTTTAATATATATTAAAAATATATATTAATACATATTTTCTCTAATACATATTAAAATAAGTACACAATGATAAAAATAAAGAAATGTTCATGTAGGTACTGCTAAAATTTATCTCAGGTACACCCCCAGTCGCCCCACAACACATAGGGAAAACCTGCCTTAAGATAAAGTAGAAGAAGCCAAAAAGAGGAAGGGAGGAAGAAGAGACAGCTAGGATTTAGCATTTGTGGAAAAAGGGTCTCCATACACACACACACCAAATGAAGCACTGAAGTCGGATGCTGAAGATGCCTTGATTCTCATTTAATGTCTTTCTGTCCCCAGAGCAGATCCCCAGAAGACCTAAGGTCCAGACTCAGCAGCATGCACTGTTTGTCAACAGGGTGCTGGTCTGGATAGATCTGCCCAGATCCATCATTCTCACGAGAACACCCATCTAAGCACACATTTTATCACTGGAGCCACATCATACGCTTTCAGCAGAAAGAAAATCAGTGCTTATTGTTACCTTCAGCTGCCACCCACGTAGTAAATTTATTGCCCACTCCTTCAGGCTGTTCAGGCTGCTATAACGAAACGCCATAGAATGGGTAGCTTATAAATAGCAGAGATTTATTTCTCACAGTTCTGGAGGCTGGGAAGTCCAAGATCGAGGCATCAGTAAAGGCCCATGTTCTGGTTCATAGATAATGCCCTCTCACTGCATCCTCACATGGAGAAAGGGACAAGAAGCTCCCTCAGGCCCATTTTATAAAAGCACTAATCCCATGATCTAATCGTCTCCCAAAAGCCCCCACCTCCTAATACCATCGCTTTTGGGATTAGGATTTCAACTAATGAATTTTGAGGGGATACAAACATTGAGACCATGGCTCCCAGGAAGGGTGCAGTACTTACTCATGTCCCAAGCATTGGACATTTTGGTTCGCTAATTTTCCAAAAGGCAGCTGTTAGTGGAAAGAGCCCAGGCTGTAGAGTCAAAAAGTCTCTCTTGGAATTTCTGCCCAGCCACAGGCCAGATGTTAGATTTTGGGTAAGTTACTTAAGTCCTGTAACTCTCAACTTCCACATTTATAAAATGGAGATAATGGAGATAAAATGAAGATGCATGCTTCTAGCAATTTTCTTTTGGAAGCGAGGACAAAATGCTTAGTGTATGTAAAAGTATAATGTCTAGCACATAATTTGAAATCACACGGTAAGTATATTTTTAATATAAGCTACGCAGCATTAGAAATGACAAAATTATAGTAACGAATACTATAAAAGTAATATCAAAAATCCTTAAAATAATTTTAAAATATTGTAAATATCCAACATTTCAATTTTAATACATTCTTCTGTGTATGTGTATTCACTCTGATTTCAAGTAAGAAAAGTTACTCATGTTTATAGGAAGCAGGTTAAAAACACGGGAACATAAAATTTAGTGTGTTAGGGTTAAGAGGCAGTTTGGAGTAGAAATTAGGAGCATTATCTCTGGAGCCCACTGGGCCAGGATTTAATGCAAGCTGCACCACTTCCTAATTGTATTATCTTAGCTCATTACATTATCTCTTTCTAAGCCTCAATTCCTATCCAGAAAAATGGGAATATTAATAATAGTATCAACCTCATAGGTTGGCTTAGCTGTCTCTGGTATTTAGTAAATTCCCAATACGTAGTACAGGAATTATGGTGGTAGGATTATGGATGATACTTTTAACTTTAAGAAGTGATCTCTTTTTGTTCTTTAAAAACTGCAAGTAGCCAAATTACAACTACATGTTACTGAATATCTACTGCTCAACCGCAAAGTTGTGTTGTGAGAAAGAGTTAGAAAAACAAAACTACCTCCACCACTAGACTGCCCCGTCAATGCCCAGCCACACCTGGGCAGTTTGTGACCAAACCAGAGTGACAAAGACCTCCCACCTAGCACAGACAAATCAGACCTAATGATCCAAGTGCTTTTTTCTCACACAGAACAAATATATCTTCAATATCCCTGGACTGTGTATCTACTACTGCCACTTCCAATTTTACTTCACAGCTGCATTGGAAAATGTTAAACTCTCTTCAATTTAGGCAGCTTTTATCTGTATTCAGACGAAGACAGAGTGTGCATCAGGGAACAACTTGACCATTAAAAAAATCCTATTTGACTACATATATTTTTATCAATTTGGGAAAGCTATCAAAGCGGGCATTTTCACTTAAAAGCTTGGAAATAAAGTTGATATTATCTGGTTGGGGGAGGGCTGGGGAAATCACTAGAGGAAAAGAAAACCCTTTTGTGTATCCAATTTCATATTGCTGTTGTCATGTACAGGATGTATATTCAAATGTGTTTGCATATTTCTAAACTGATCATACATCAAAATTAGAGCCATATTGTTTCTTTTAAAGTGAAACTGTTTATATAGGAAATATTGTACCAAACATTCCCTGCCTCCACCCTGGGTTGTGACTGATTGCAGAGTGAGATAAAAGCACTTACATACACAAACACGAGAAAAGTCTATAAGCATGCAAGAAATCAAAAGAAGGTGTGATTTTTAACACAAACACTATTATCAACCAAAAATAAAGAAGAAGGAAAAACAAAGATTGCTGGAGTTTATGCAAATTCTGAGAAAGCAAAAAGCATATACTTACACACTGATAGATTGAAAATTAGAGGTTGGGTTAGACAACTGCAGAATTCAGTTTGATACACAGCTCAAAACAGCTCCTGGGTGCCGTTTTATACTCATGTGACCAACTGAATTAGACTCATATACAAGCCAGAGACACGGCCCGCTAAGGGGAATCCATTTCCTAATTCACTATGGGAAACAGTAATTTAAAGCTAGTCACTTGGTTCTTTACAGTATTTTCTGGAAGGGCTGTATCCGTTTCAATAAGTTCAGTTGAATTTTCCCTCCTCCACACTCAACCATTTTTTCCATCTTCTTCCTGCTTAAAAGCCTGGTCCCAGTACAAAGTGAAGTGGGAAGCTGGCAATTATCCTGTAAATCCGGGTTATGTTGTTAGGTCAACAGAATTGTAGATTTGATGGAGCTTAAAGGAATTTTAGAGATTATCCTATCCAACAGCTTTCAAACACTAAATATTTTGTTAATGAAATCATATGTAGAACTCCAACATATAAATTAGGTTTTACAAGTATTTCACTAGTATAACTTGGTCAAAGATTATAGAGGGAAGGAAAAAAGGTAGGGACGTGATTGTCCAAAGCCAAAGAGTCCATGAGAGATGAGAAAGTGGAGTAATGTGGAATTCCAAAGGAGAAAATGATTGCTTCTGTCTAAGCTGACCAGGAAAAACTTCATGCTGTTGGTACTAAAAGATCAACAGAATTTGGACATTCTTTCCTCCACTCACTTGCCCTTCCTTATGAAAGATGTAGGTTAGAATCGTGGTCTTCTACAAAGTCATCTAATGGACATGTACATGGGAATTTTATCAACCTGAGGAGGTTGTCACTTTCCCATAATTGTCCATCCTTTGGATCCTGTGGCAGAGATTGCTGACCGGTCACCAAAAGTCTTTTCTTGTCTTGTGAACACAACTACACTTCCCAGCTTCCCAATATCAGATATGGCCATGTGACTGAATTCTAAAATGATATATGGAAAGAAATGATGTGTTCCAGGCCTAGCCCATAAAACAAATTCCTCCATGCAATCCCTCATTCTCCTCTCTTTTTCTTACTATATATTGATGATGCCTAGCATGGCATGAGCTGAGAAGTGACACACAAAGGATGGCAAAGCCTCCATTAACCTGGATCCCTGAAAGACTGCTTGGAGCAATGCCCCCACCATCACCATTACTAGTCAGCAATATCCACACTGGACTGTTACATGACAGAGAAGTAAAATTTCATGACACTAAACCTCCTGATATTTTAGGATTTGTTATAGCAGCTGTTACCACCCTAATACAGATATCTTTCTCTATTAGAGCCATCTCATCTTTCCCCTTCTTGCATATATTTGTATTTTTCCCAGGTGCATTTTTGTACATCGCTAAGCTTTTGTACATCATTAATTATGGAATCTCAGGAGAATAGCTACTAATCCAAGTCTCTTCGAAGGAAGAAATGTTTTCACATAGGTGTTTGAAACTCCTCTGGGTGCCATTTTTTTATAGATAAAGAAGAGCATGGAATAGACATGGGCAAAGCCTCTTCCTATCACGAAAAGTCTGCTTCTATGAGGCAGTGACAAAGTTGTCAATGATAGCATGCATTGGTATAATGGAAAAGTTACCAGATTCAGAGTCAGATAACCTCAGGCACATCACCTAATCTTCCAGTTTCCTCACTGTAAAATAAGGATAAAAATACCAGCTTTGCACAAGGTGTTGGTTATTCACTCAACGGCCATTAATGAGGTACCAATTAGGGTCTATTGCCAAAGAATGTTTATCTGGAGGTTCTTTGTAAGCCAACAGTGGTTGATGATTACGTTTACATATCTCTTTAGCTAGCTAGGTTCCTGATAATGTGGGCCAGTGCTGGAAACTAGTAAAAGAGGTATAAATATGCAATACTATTTTATCCAAAGGATTCCAATTTTCTATCTTGGAGACTGCAAAAAGGGGTTTCATAAAATTGGCTGTATATCCCATTGGCCACTTTGCCTTTTCCCCAGTTTAGAAACTCTAGGTTTGATTCCCCACCCCAACCATGTGCACCAGCATCACCAACACTAGATACCTTTCTCTTTTACAAAGTCTACCACTCCCCAGGTGTGCCAAATAGGCAAAACTCAGAATGCCAGCTAACAGTGGGCAGAGAGCAGAGGACGTCATTCTGCATTGCTGCGCAGAATTGCCTTCAAAGTCAGCATGTCACTCACCAAGGAAGCTCCACCGGCATTCAGTGGGGAGATCTCAACCCTCCATCTCTCGCTAGATTTGGAGGCCATATAAAATCCAGAAGCCAAAGAGCGCCATTCTCTCATGACCACCCATCAGTTCTACCACGGTCATTGTCCAAGAAGGCTGCCATCTTACCTCAGACCTGGGATCAGTGGCTATCAGGACAGAACAGGATAGTACAGGAAGGCAAGCTGTCAGGCTGTTAACTGGTTCCTTTTTTTTTTCTCTTCCAGAGTACATTTCAGTTTCAGAAAAAGCTCTGCAACTAAACACTTACATAAAGGTTTGTAAACCTCTGAAACAAGTGCCATGAGGCAAGTGACTTACTTCAAACTTCAATTTTCTCAACTGTAAAAGGTGAGTAATAATATGTTGTTTTTTTCTGCCACATGAGGATTGTTTGAAGCACAAATGAAATCGTTTCAACCATGGACAAATCTAGGAGGTTTTATCATTATATCTTAATTGCTATCTTACTGAAGGCCAGCACCAAGCCCTAGAGCTCAAAATCATGTCATTGACAGGGCATATTCTAGGTCAATCATACTGAATATAAGACTACTTTCTTTTAGATTTTAAATATGCAGGATCTCTTCAAAATTCAAAATTAAAGCCTTGAATAATAATAAAGCCTCAGGAATCCAGACACTGCAGATTCAAAATTTATCACTCCATAGAGAGAGCTAAACTGAAATGAACCTTTGCACCAATTATAAAATAAGAACTTAATGTATAAACAAAGTTTCGGGCAGAGTATTGGCCCTACTTGTGAGTAAGTCTTCAAAGCCTTTTGCTCAGAGCTTTCAAAAATATTTTCAAAGCAACCTCTTCCTATAAATAAGTGATAAAGCTATTCTGAAATGTTCTTACCTCTTTGTTATGGCAAGTCCCATAAGGGCCTATTCATGAAGATTTTGTTAACTGAGTTTTCTTAATTAAAAATGCATTTGCCTAAGATACTCTATAATTTAACTTTGTGCTATGAATAAAAATCACCTTTCATTGAGTGCTCACTGATGTCAGGCTACTGTTATAAGATGTTCACACACATCATCTCACTTAACCCTATGACGACCTTGTGATGTACTGTGGACATGATTATTTCCTTTTTACCCACAGGAAAGCCAGGCTCAGAGATTTTAAGTAACTTGTCCAGTGCCCTGAAACTAGAAAGTGATAAAGCAGAGACATTATACAAACCAAGAATTATCTGATTCCAAAGTCCTTTCTCCTGCCATTTTTCTACTTTGCCTCTTAAGATTTACCTTTTATCTAGTTAGCCCAACTTAGTAGGAACTTTGGTACAATGAAATATAATAAAAAGGTTAGTCTCCACACCATCAGCTGGCATGCTCCTAGAAAGGAACAGCCACCTCTGACCAAATCTTTATTAAGTCCATTCAGCCTGACTAGGTGTCATCATCTGTGGATGCCACAGGGAATTTTGATATTCACAATGACTTCCAAGCTCCCCTCATTGTCAGACAACTGATAAGCTTGAGAAACAACCTGTGTTGAGGTAACAAAATCACTAGCAAGTGGGAAGTGGTCATGGGAAGGTTAACTCAGGGGCTATTAGGCTCATCTGCCATCTTCCCTTTGACCCTCTACTGACATTGCTCCAGGCACCAGCCCTGGCTTTTACAGGGAGAGGAAAGGACAAAAAGCATTAGTCTTTCTTGATCCCTCCCAAGAAAGAAAAGAGGACCAGCTGGGAAGGGCAGTGCAGTTGTTTCATGGTAATGCAGGCTTTCGAGGGAGCTGGCCCCAATGTCAGGAATGTGCAACTCTATCTACTGCTGATTTTCTTCCCAAAAAGAGACCCTTTGGAACATAAACTTCAACCAAGAATTGGATTTTTCTTACAACATCAACAATCACTTTGTTATTAAAGAAAAAATCTGGGCGGGAGACAGCAGATGGGTACATCTGACAAGGAGCTGGGAGGAGGCAGCAGTGTTTCAGGTATTGGAGAAATTGTTCAAGGACAATTTGTGTGTGGAAATATAAACCCTATAAATCTGCCAGAGCCAACAGGGCTGAAGACAAATCACTCACAGAAATGCGTCTCTCCCCAGCAAAGCTGACCACGGGCTTAATTTAGGTGCACACCCTGTTTGTGCTGCATTTCAGATATTGTTTTAAGAGAGGCAAGGGCAACAAAGAAGTAAATTGATATCAGTCCCCCTACCTTGTCCTGTTAATAGCATCTTTTGCCTTCTGGTATTTTTAGAGCTTTGATTCAAAATAGAAAGGTCTATGTCATGATCCAGACCAGTGAGCACATCATTGCCATGGCAATAGAATATTGGCCTAGGAGCAAAAGAGCCAACTTTCTCTTCCCAATGCCACCATCAACTTTCTTCTTCGTGTTGGCATGACTAAAAGAGATGGAGGAGCTGATCCATTATTTAGCCAATTGAGAGTTGCCTAAGCCACTGAGATATAAGTCACATTAGGGCAGGGATTTTTTTTTTTTTTCTTGCTCATGCTCTATCTCCAGTGTCTGCACTGAGATATAAGTCACATTAGGGCAGGGATTTTTTTTTGTTTCTTGCTCATACTCTATCCCCAGTGTCTGAACTGTGACTCACTTGTAGTAAGAAGTCAATCATTATTTGTGGAACTCATGAATGAATGAACCATCCATCCATTTATTCATCCTCAAAGATCACTGCCAAATATTCATAGGTTTTCCTCCCACAAAATTGCAAATTATACTCATTATCTCATTCAATTTTATCTCTGGGGCCATGAGTAAATCACTGATATACTTCCATATTACTTTAAGTGCAGGTGCATGATTTTGGGACAAGAGTTAATCTGTGGAAAAATCTTGCACCAACGAATACTTCTGCTTAATTTTCAAACCCTCCCTTACCAACTTATTTTTGCAGTGATCTACTATCTTAACTTCTTATGTTCACCAGCTTGGATAATATAGGTTATAGACAATTAAACAAAGAGCAGCACTTAGAATTATTGCTCTCTAGATTATCAGATTCCAGTTTTATTCCATCATACTTTTTCTTAAATGAACAAACAGTCAGCTTTTCAAAGGAGGTTTTAGAAGAGAGGCTTCTGATATGACCATAATTAAGTCATTTCTCCTTTCTGGACTTCCATTTCCCATCCAACACAGAAGGCAGTTGGACCAGATCAGAGGCACCAATATGGCAACACTTGGAGTAGATGGAAACCACAGATACGTCTTATTTGACTCACATGGAGATTTTTGAGTGGGGTGGGGAGCACTAAGTGTGGGATGGGGGAGGTGGGAGGTGTTTAGTTGCCAATATATAAAGAAATTTTCACATAAAAATGGCAATATCCAAATTCCTAGCTTTTCTTCATTTTCTTTATTTTCTTTCTTTCTTTCTTTCCTTCTTTCCTTCTTTTCTTTCTCTCTCTCTCTCTCTCCCCCCTCCCTCCCTCCCTCCCTCTCTCTCTCTCTCTCTCTCTCTCTTTCTTTTGAGATGGAGTCTCACTATATTGCCCAGGCTGGAGTGCAATGGCACGATCTCAGCTCACGGCAACCTCTGCCTCCAAGGTTCAAGCAATTCTCCTGCCTCACCCTCCCAAGTAGCTGGGACTATAGGCATGCGCCACCACGCCCAGTTAATTTTTTGTATTTTTAGTAGAGGTGGTATTTCACCGTGTTGGCCAGGCTGGTCTTGAACTCCTGACCTCAGGTGATCCGCTTGCCTCCGCCTCCCAAAGCACTGGGATTATAGGAGTGAGCTACCACGCTTGTTCCCTAGCTTGTCTTTATAAGTCATATCTGGCAATACTGGGTTCAAAGTCTTGCAGGGGAACAGTTTAGGAGGTGGCGCCTTTTAGGATAGCTTGATCTCTCTGGTTCCCCAGTGCCTTCAGCCCCACGTCACTCCTTAATGTTAGCTACCTGACCTCCTGAGCTAAGCAAGCCCTGAATTTCCTTCTATATTGAGCATTCTGTTATTCCAAAACTGTATGAAATACTGTCAGTTGGTATTGGGACACTAGTAAGCATTTGATGAGGGTATATATTGGGTAAATCTCTGTGTTGCCACTCAATGTGATTTATTTATTTGTTAATATCACAGGGACACTCAATGCTCTGCATCTCCATTTGTTCATCAGTACTGAAAAAAAATGGCTACTCAATGAGGAGCTACAGAGGCCCATGGATGCCATGTAGCCCACTGGCCTCGCTTTGAATATAAGGCTAAATGATTAGGATGCTACCTCTGTTGCTGCTTCTCAAATAACCGAGATATTTACACTAAATAAAGACAAACTGTGAGAATTTTTTCATTGACATTCTTCTAGTCAATGAAGTAGATCATGCAAGTGGTAAGACGGTACATTTTTCCCATGGGACTCAATAAAACTATTTTTATTTTGAATGGAAAATAAATACAGCCTGTAAACGTTATTTATTTTTTCTGAGAAATGCCTTCTATTTCTCAAATTCTATGATTCCATGTTTTGTTAATGCCTTTCTCCACCAAGACAAAAAGACTCCAAAACTGGGGATATTCTACTAATATTATATTGGTAGAAAAGAATAAAACTGAAATTGCCTAAATATGTCCTAAATGCTTTTCAATACAATTACATTTTAGCCTTACAGCAGTCCTGTGAAGTAGATGTTATCATCCTACTTTTACTGTGAGGGGCCAGTAACAGCTGGAACTAGAAGTCAAACTCAGTGTGGTCTGATTTTAAATCCCAACCTTTCCTACTTTACTTCACTGCCCCCTTGAAAAGTCTGTTTCCCAAACTGCAGACAATGACATGATTTTGGGTGGAACTAAGCACCAATGAGTTAAATATCCCTCCATTAGTGACTACAAATAAATAGATCTATTTTTGTCATTAAGAAATTTATTTTAGGTGTGGAAATTTTTTAATTTATTGGGTTTATCATTAATTGATTTTCATTGGTGAATTTTATTTTTAAAAAACTTTTAAGTAGCATTTTTGTTTCCATTTTACTTACTTTTATGATTTCCTTGTATTTACTGCGGGTGGATACTGACTTTTCTTTCAGTTATAAACAGTTTTAAAAGTGAGTCAATAAAATAAACAGCCAGGCCAGATGCAGTGGCTCCCATGTGTAATCTCAGCACTTCAGGAGGGCAAGGTGGGCAGATCACCTGAAGTCAGAAGTTCAAGACCAGCCTGGCCAGCATAATGAAATCCCGTCTCTACTAAAAATACAAAAATTAGCCAGACGTGGTGGGGTGTGCCTGTAATCCCAGCTACTTGGTAGGCTGAGGTGGGAGGATTGCTTGAACCCGGGAGGCAGAGGTTGCAGTGAGCTGAGATCGTGTCTTTGCACTGCAGCCTAGGTGACACAGCGAGACTCTGTCTCAAAAAAATGAATACGTAAATTAATTAATTAAATAGCCAGGCATGGTGGCTCACCCCTGTAATGCCAGCTACTCAGAGGCTGAGGCAGGAGGATCCCGTGAGCTCTGGAGTTTAAGGCTGCAGTGAGTTATGATCGCCTAACTACACTCCAACATGGGTGGCAGGGCGAGACTCTGTCTCTAAATATATATATTTATTTATATAAAATTAGGAGAGGAAACAGCACAAGTGGCAAATTGATAAGTAAAAAAATCAGAAAGAAAATACACCAATGTTTAAAGTTCAGGAAAAATTAGTTTGAAGGGGAAGGTATTTGGTCAGGGATCTTGAGAGGGGCTTATTTCATCTGGGGTTAATTAAAGTCCCATCCCAGGGAACAGCCATCTTATTGGCTGAATATGGGAAAGGGCTGGAAATAATAAAGTGTCTACCAGGAAAGATGTTAATAGAAGAACAGATCTTTTCTTTTTGTCTTCCCAGTGGTTTCCTCTTCAATACACCCCTTCCTGTCTCCTAACTCAATCCCGCCCAGCATCTATTACTCTCCTATTAGGCTGCTCATGCATTTTTTAAATCCAGCTTAATTGGACATTGACATATTTGGCTCCTCTCTTTAGCATCAAAGCCACCCAATCAAGTAAAAAAATTATTTTCTCCTCAGTACTGCAAATGGAAAGTATCTGCATGCAAAAAAAATTAAAAATAAATAAAAATTCCTTCTGTAAGAAAGAACATCAACAGGAGCACAAAGTAGAACATGCCAAGTGTTCAGAAAGACAACATCAGCTTCATTTTATTTAAATGTTCCATTGTTTGTAATACATTTTTAATAGCTTGAAAATCTAATTGTTTCACTACTAATTTTATCCTTGGCCACTTGGCAAATACTAGTACTGACTTTTTTTTTCTTTTCTGCCTCTGTTCCCCAGTAGTAAAAGCTGGAGATTTGGATATGTGAGTTCTTAATTATAAACCATTACAATGAAAATATCAGCTCTGTACTGGGAATAGCACCAAGTGGTATAAAGACCTAGACTGTTATGAATTATTTGGGACCAGAGTATCTCTCCACCCTACTATAGGAGAAAGACTCAGAACACTCAGAAAAATAGAGACAGAAAGTCTGTGGGGGTGGCTGATCTGTAGTGAAACTCTTTTATAATTTAGAAGACACAACTGTACTGAACCTTTATACTAACCACATATTACTCATTGCATAATTATTGTAGGATTGAAAATGTATGACAAATGTGCCATAACTCCCCCTGCCCACTCTCATGGCAGACATTACTAATCAATTATGAAACTCTTTCCCACTAAACATTTTAGGTGGACACTGCTGTTGGGATGGCATGGCAGGGGGAAGGTTGAGGCAGAAAGAGCAAGAATCTCCCCTATTCCTGACATTTCCTTCTTGTAAACAGAGCACCACTAATGTAACACTCCTACTTTCCTCCAGAGAAGAAAAAAAAGACATAATCTGATTGGTAAGCTTTAAAAGCAACACTAGCCATGGGTTGCCAAGCCCCTTCCTCTGGCAGTATGCACACTCACACAGAGCATGTACTCTGATATTTCTCTACCAGCTAATGAATTTATCAGTGAACTTACTCCTCAGCCTGTAGGAAGATCAGTAGTGGTCCAATGCTGCTGGAGGCTGGTTGTGGTCCCTGTAATATCACAGTTAAGAATGGGGACGCCCACTGGCACAGCAGATATAACCACATTCCTCAGTAGCAACTTTAACAATGACAAAGGTGATGTTTTGATTCTTTCTGTCTTACTCTTTTGCCTAACTCTAATTGATTCAAGCCTTGGGCCAAAAAGAAGTATGATGTTTCAGGGTCCTTTAAAACCCCTCACAGAAACAATTGATTAGGGCTCTCGTAGGAAATTGATGTACAGTCTAGTGCACTTCAGGAGCCATAATGTGGTCTGATTTACAGTTAACGAGAGATGTGTGAGGTCAACATTGTTAGGCATGGCATGCTGACCACCTATACAAGGCCCGACACAGGAGTAGCTCTTGTGTCATCAAGTTCCTGAGACTTTGCAGTCCAGATCATCACTTTTGTCATTGCTTCAGACATAGTCTGTCCCAAGCAACTCACCCAACTGATCAAATTCATGAGCAACCCTCATATACTCCTGGTGGAAGTGGAAATTGGTGCCATTTTGAGGGGGCCAATTTAGCAGTACATAGCCAAATTTTCAATTTAGTTATGAGTTGTGATGGCAGTTTCACTTCTGTGTATCTATCTCATAGAAAATGCATTCACAAAAATAAATGTCCAAGTTTATTGCAACACCTATTGTAATGATGATAATTTGGAAACTACCTAAATGTCCAGCCATAGAGAACTGGTTAAATAAATAGTTATGAAATATTGTGAACTGGCTTCTAGTCATTTAATGGGTTTTTTTGTTTGTTTGGTTACTTGGTTGGTGTTTTAGAGATGGGATCCTGCTCTGTTGTCCAGGCTGGGAGTGCAGTGGCGATCATAGCTCACTGTATCCTCCCTGGGCTGAAGTGATTCTCCCACCCCAGCCTCCCAAGTAGCTGGGACTACAGGTGCACACCACCATGCCTGGCTATTTTTTAATTTTTTGTAGAGACAGAATCTCTCTATCTGGGTTCAAACTCCTGCATTCAAGTGATCCTGCCTCCTCGGTCTTCCTGAGCACTGACTGGGATTGTAGGTGTGAGCCACCATGCCTGGCCCATTTTGTTTTTTAATGTAGCAATTTTAAACTATGTGTCATAGCATGGTGATAGATGGAGAAAGAGTATCCACTTCTTACTCTATATTTCTTCCATTTGAAATTTTGAGTAAATGTGCTAATTTTATGATTAGTAATTAAGAAAAATGAACATGAATTTAATAATTTTTAATGTTGTTTTTTTTTTTTTCTTGAATGGTGCTGCCCATCATTTACACTGCTCTCCATGATAACAGTGCCTGGAAGCTGAGCAGGTAACAGAAGGTTGGTGGAGAGCCAAGGATTGGGACAAGGGCAACAGTTGTCTGGAAGGAGAATTCTCACATACCAAAGTGTGCCTAATCAATCCCCTCTGTCATAATAGAGTCCAGCTTTCTCCAGCTTTCCTAGGACCAAAATTCCCATGACTGCCAAAACCCAAGTTTCTTTTATTTTATTTTCTTCTTCTTTTGAGACTGCATCTCACTATATTGCCCATGCTGGTGTCAAACTCCTGGGCTCAAAATCCTCCCGCCTCAGCCTCTCAAGTAGTAGGGAATGCAGGTGCACGCCACTGTACCTGACTCTTTCACTTTCATAGTGCTGGAGAAACATCATTCAAGTCTTCGTCTTTTGGTTCTTATCTCAGAAACTCCAAGCAGATCATAAACACATACTCCCTGCAGTCAGATCTAATACAATGGGTTGAGCTTCAGCTTTTGCCAGGTGACTGCCCTTGAAAAGATTAAAGCTTCCTGCCTCTCTCCCTTTTGAAGAGTCAAGTTGGCATTCTAAAGACGGTGAGTGAAAATTCTATTTGACTTTGTCTAACTCAAATCTATTTGACCCATTTTTGTCCCTGAAAAACCTGTTTCACAGATCAAACTTTAGGCAACACTTTATGAAAAAACTCCCAGAGTTCTATATTTCAGCAATATGAATATTCTCCCTTGATCGAATATGAGCTGTCCTCATCTCCCTGTGACCTCCTCAACCACTCAGGCTTTTCCTTGGTGGATGTCATTTCCACAGATAGTTGGTTTCATTGATCATACATGAATCTTAAGTATTGACCACCCATCCTTATAATTGCAATCTCCTCTGCCACATAAGATTTGGTTTGTCATTTACAATAATGCCAAATAATGCCTTGGGTTTGCCTAGTGCTTTCAACTTTTAAAGGCTTTTCACATCCATTATTTTATTTTGTTTTCACAATAATTCTTTTAGGTATGATTGGCTCTGTGTCAACTGACAGATGAGAGAACCAAGACTGCAAGAAGTGACTGAGAATATGTCTTAGTGATGAGCGAACCAATCCTACAACCAGTATCTCCTACCTTTTGGTCTTGAGCTAGAAGCCAATTAACCCCAAGCACAGAATAGGTTCTAGGTACACTGGACTTTTCAAACCACTTGAAGCCTCAAAGCTTCAAGTACTGAAAGCTTAGTTTGATAGATGATGTCTACCTTAAACCACTAGGCTTCTCTCTATTGAAATAAATAGGCTTGTGCCATGCTAGTTGTTGGCATTGTTTTGTCATTGTTGTTATGTAATAGAGTTCCTGTCCCTCAAGGCCAGAGGAATATAGCTATACAACTTATTTAAAAAGACACAGCCAAGGAAAGCAGTCCAAGCTTTCTATGCAGTTCCAGGTATATTGAGATCATTCTCAATATGTCTGGTAGCAAGAGAATTATTTATAGAAGGAGGTGGGGGCACTTGAGTTGGGTTGCAATGAATGATGAGAAAGAGAATAAGTAGAGGTGTTTCAGAAACATGAATGTCATGAACAAAAGAATAATAATCATAAAAGTTTTCTGTCCTTTCAAGATCCTGGTTTCCTCCATCTAAGATAGAATATTGATGATAACTCAATCACTGAAAGCAATTCCTTTGTGTCTGAAGGCATGCTGAGGTTAAGCAGAGACCCAAAGATTAGGGCACCGGGCACATTTTCTTTGTAGCCTGGTCACTATTCATTACCCTTCCTCAGGGCTAAGTCACTTATCAGTGGCCCATTCTTTGATTCACACACCTGATGCCTTCTCACTCTTGTGTCAAGTACTATGTAGACACAACTTAGAATGTCCAGCAACTTAGAATGTCCAACTGTGCTACTGTGTACTACCGTAACTGTGCTACTACCTCCACGGCTCTACTATTTAGAAGTTCTGAAGTTGCCACAGATTTAGGACTTCTGCCTTTGTATTTCCTAGTCACTAAATGATGAAGAACAGCGACATACCAAGGGGTAGAGCCCCTCAGAGAGGTAGAGAAGATCAGTGTTTATGGAGACAAGTATTGGAAGGAGATCGGGTGCCAAGCAAAATCTCTAAATTACCAAAATTGAATTGAAGTGACTTTCTCTCAGGCTCCTCCTCAGATGGGATAGGCTTTGTGTGAGATACAAAGGAAAAAACAATCACTAGTAAAGCACTTTCTATCTGGCAGAGAAGTTAACTGCAAGGTAAAAAGTCACACAACGTAGCTATTTACCCATCCTGAGTTCCTTCAGGGCTCAATCTCAATGAATGGTTTTATTCTTAACCAGAAGATCTAAACTGATCTTCTGCGTTGGGCTAACTAGCTAACGTTCCTATCCATAGGAGATGCTGCCTTAATGTCCAAAGGCCAACTTCATTCTTTTATTTCTGAATCCCACAAATTATTTACATCCCCTTAGAAGCTGCCTTCTCAGTGAACTTGGCGCAAGTTATTTAAATCTTTTCATGCTTCAGTTTTCTGAACTGTAAAAAGACAGAGTGCTCACATCATAAGAGTTGTAAGGATGAAAAGAAATCATTTAAAGTATTTGACAGAGCTCCTAGCCCATAATAAGTGCTCAGTGCTCAATGAATGTTAACAATTAATTTTACTTTAAACTCACTCTGGTTAGAGTCACTGTCTGTTTTGCACATATGCAAAAAGTTTTCCAATGGCTAAGGCAAGGAAAATCTAGGGGTTTTTGTTTGTGTGGTTTTGTTTGTCTGTTTGTTTTTGTAACAGAGTCTCTTTCCGTCACCCAGGCTGGAGTACAGTGGTGCAATCCCAGTTCACTGCAACCTTGACCTTCCAGATTCAGGTGATTCTCACACCTCTGCCTCCTGAATAGCTGGGACCACAGGCACACACCACCCTTCCCGGCTAATTTTTTCATTTTTTGTGGAGAGGGGCTTTCACCATGTTGCCTAGGCTTGTCTTGAACTCCTGGGCTCAAGCGATCCACCTGCCTGTAATCCAAAATGTTGGGATTACAGATGTGAGCCACCTCACCTGGTCTATTTTTATTTTTTATGTAAGTAATACAATGGAAATTACCAAACACTACAAAGAAATCTGCAACTGTCTTAATTCTACTATTGACATAAACTTATGTTTTAAGTTTAAAACTATTTTTGTTTTAAACTTAACAATATTTTGAACATCTTTCCATGTCAGTAAACATGGTTCTATTACATTCTTAATATCTGCATATTTTTTATTAGAGTTGTACCATGATTTATTTATCCAATCCCCCATTGTAAATTATTTATGTTGTTTCCAACTTTTTGCTATTTTAAACAATGTTCTTGTATAAATTTTATACATTCATTTTTTGTGAACTTCTCCAAAATTATCCTTAGAATAAATTCATGGGAGTAAAATTTCTGGGTCTGGCAGTGTGTTTTAAGGGACTTACTGTACTGCCAATTTGTCTTTCAGAAGGACTGTACAAACTGGCACACCCACCAGCAGGGCAAATTCCATGTTCTCACTTCCTCCCCACCACCAGCTACTATTTAAAATATTTGCCAAGTTGATGGGTCATAAACATAATTGTATTTTTTAATTTTAATGCATTCATCAGACATTTGAATTTTTTCTTCTCTGATATCCTTTACAATGCCATCAAAAACTTGGTAAAGTGTGTTTTTGAGAGCACACTGGAAACTGACTACTTGAGTCTGAATTCAGTCTCTGCCTCTGAATTTAATGATTTCAGGTCAGTTACATATCCTCTCTGTGCCTCAGTGTCTTCATCTAGAATGAGAACAATATTAGTGCTTGCCGTATAGAGTTAGATGCATGCATGTAAGCACTTAAGGCAATGGACTACTCCTATTGTTTGTCCATTTTTCAGTTGACATGTTGGACTTCTCTGGGTGGATATGGTGAGGAAGGCAAATTGAGGGACATCCAGAAGAAGTAATGACATAAACAAAGGCACAAAGAGACATTAAGTGTCATGTTAACTCCTACATTTAAATCTTCCCAATAATTTCATGTGTTTTGAGGAAGAAAGAACAAGAATGGTTTCATGTATTGTTTTCCACTTCATGAAAGCCAATGTAAACCATATGAAACAAGCCTTGACAAGTTGTCAACATGCACTTGTCTTGGTGTATGCATGACACTGGCCCTCCGGGTCCAGCAGTTCTCAGTTGTGCTGTCTTTCACCTATAATGACCCATGTTAAGCAGGCAAGGGAAAGCGTAATTCTATTTGCCCTCAGAATTATATGAGCCCAGGCTTCTGTATTTTCAAATGCAAATTATGCAAGAATACCTCTCCTCCGTTATGCAGTACAACAGGGAATTATCTGAACCCAACTTTGTGCTCTAATCGTGTCCTTGTGTTTGCATGACACTAGCAATGCACACAGCGCTAGAAGTTTCATGGTGAGTCAGAAGGAACCTCAGAGCTCATCTAGTTTAACCTCCTCATTCATAGAGAAAGTTCTGGATGACTGTATTCAAAACAGATCCAAGAATGAGGAAACCTTGACCATAGGGGCTTTCTAACTTTGGGAACATGGGAGCCTTCTATACAACTTATTGTAGAATTTTTAAACCTACCCCTTGTGTTGATGGGATCAGTTAAAGATGGAGAAGCCACAATTACTGTACTCTATTCTGTCCATATATCCTGAGTCCTTTATGAAAGTGGAATTCCGCATTTGAGAACCATTTGGCTGATGAGAAGCAGCCTCCTCCTCCTCCCCCAACCAGTGTCCTAACCCTTTCTTCTTGCAGCTTTGTCTTAGGTAAGCCAACTACCCCCACTTAGCATCTCTGGGTCTCAGTTTCCTCAAGTGTAATCAGGGTGCTGTCCTTTTTTTTTTCTTTTCTTTTCTTTTCTTGTTTTTTTTGGGGGGACAGTCTCTCTCTGTGGCCCAGGCTGGAGTGCAGCGGCCGGATCTCGGCTCACTACAAGCTCCGTCTCCCGGGTCCCCGCCATTCTCCTGCCTCAGCCCCCAGAGTAGCTGGGACTACAGGCGCCCGCAACCACGCCCGGCTAATTTTTTTGTATTTTTAGTAGAGAGGGGGTTTCACCGTGTTAGCCAGGATGGTCTTGATCTCCTGATCTCGTGATCCGCCCTCCTCGGCCTTCCAAAGTGCTGGGATTACAGGCGTAAGCCACCGCGCCCGGCCGAGGGTGCTGTTCTTTTTTTTTTTTTTTTTTTTTTGAGACGGAGTCTCGCTGTGTCGCCCAGGCTGGAGTGCAGTGGCCGGATCTCAGCTCACTGCAAGCTCTGCCTCCCGGGTTTTTACGCCATTCTCCGGCCTCAGTCTCCCGAGTAGCCGGGACTACAGGCGCCCGCCACCTCGCCCGGCTAGTTTTTTGTATTTTTTAGTAGAGACGGGGTTTCACCGTGTTAGCCAGGATGGTCTCGAACTCCTGACCTCGTGATCCGCCCGTCTCGGCCTCCCAAAGTGCTGGGATTACAGGCTTGAGCCACCGCGCCCGGCCGAGGGTGCTGTTCTAAAAGATGTCTTCCAGAACAAATATTTCAGGGTTCCATTTGCAGGCTTATATATTGACGCCAAGAATACACTTTTCTGAGACAAAGTACTTTATGACTACAGAAAATCACCACCCCCATAATTACAATTGTTGAAAACTAGCCCAAGGTCTCAGCGCAACTTCTGAGGCAGGCCCAGGATACAACTCAGATCTCCTCATTCCCAGACTTTGACAAGCCAGACACACCCAAAAGGGGTACTGTTTTGAAAAACCAAAACATGAACACCAACTTAGGCAAGGGGAGATTTTAAAACTCAGCTTGACTAACTTTACAAACACAAATTTTCAATACTTCCATGTAAAAATATTAAAGTGACCTGTAGTATCTCCCTTCTCTGTCTGCAGTCCACTGATCTCTCTACAGGGTGCCATTGTCCTTAGTGGCTAGACCAGTGATTCTCACCCTTGGTTGCACAGACTTCCCTGGTGGGTGGGGTGGAGGGGGAAGGTAAAATATTCCCAAGACCTGGGGTTGGGACCCCAGTGTCAATTTTTAAACTCTCCAGAGAAGCTAATTTTCAGCCAAAGTTGAGCACCACTAGTCCAAATAAATTGCCTCCAAAGTGGAGTGCATAATTCATCAGCATGCTAAAAAATATTGTAGAATGTCTTTATATATTTTATCTTATTCTTTTAAATATTTAGTGATTTATATCTTTGAGCATATTGATATATATATTGATACATTTGTAACAGATTGGTGCAAGAGTAAGTATATAATTTATAAATAAATACCTGTTTATCTGGTGTGCATTCTAAAACAAAGGTTTTCTGATAGAAGTATATTCTCCAAAAGTTTGAATCTGAATGATTCGTTGGGTAAGTAGCCATTTCTACTAAATAGGCATTGCTTTAATTATGGCATTTGTGGTCTGCTGTTAGCTAACTTCTGCATGGATATTTGCCTTTCATTTGTGAAATACATCTTGTCTCCCAAAGTAGATTGTAAATGCCTTTAAGGCAAAGACCCTGTTTCCTACTTTATACTTTCTCTCATATTTCTTGGCAATATGTTAAACCCATCAGGGTCTGCCCACTTTCTAGCTGTTGAACTATGGGCAAGCCTTAATCTCCTCAATCAAAAAACATTAATAATAATAGTACCAACTTCATAACATTACTATGAAGATTAAATTTGAGACAGTTTCAACACAGTTCCTAAAATATATTATGGACTCTAAGAATGGGAGCTATTTTATCACTGGTTGAATTGAATTCTTACATTTCATACATACAGAATGTCAGGTATGATCCTAAGAAATGAGGAAAACATGTATAAGACATGACTCCCCTGTAAGGAATTCAGTCTAACAACAGTAAACAGATACTTGAACATATAGTCATAATACCACATAATATTATAAATGGTCTGATTCGCATATATGTAATATGCTATGAGAATACAGCTAAGGGGGCAATTAATTCTTCCTAGTGCCTTAAAGCATGAATAGGAGTTTTCCTGTAGATAAGGAAGAGACATATACTTGGGAGAACAGCATAAACAAATGCATGGAGAACTAGCTGTCAAAGTATGGTCTAGGGATCCGTGGGAACGTCTGAAACAATTTCAGGTGGCTCACAGGGGTCAGAACAATGATTATAATAATATTAAGACATTATTTGCTTTTCTCACTTTCATTTTTTGAGAAAAATACAGTGGAGTGGAGTTTTCCAGAAACTATACGACTTGCAATATGAAACACACTGAATGCAGAAGCAGCTATGAGAATCTAGCTATCTTCCATTAAAGAGACTTTTAAAAATGTAAAACAATGCGTCTCTTCTCACTATATTTCATTGTTTTGGAAAATATAGTTATTTTTTATTAAAAAGCGTTTCATCAGAATGGATTTATTATTATTTTAAAATCAGTTATAAATATTTTAAAATATTTCCATTATAATGTATAATATTTTACATATACAAAATCTGACCTGCTAATATTATATGTATATATATCCACCGTAAACAAAAGCTCTTTGCAGTCCTCAATAATTTTTAAGTGAAAAGGGGTCCTGTGACCACTGGTATAAAGACATAAAATTGCATGACATGTTCAAGGAATAAATGAATAAGTGTAGTTAGCTACCTCCAGTTCTTTTTGGAAGTAGACAGAGTATAAATTATAAATATATACATCACACGTTCATGCACAATGAATATGATTATCATATCTTCTCAGCCTATGAATAACAGATAAAATATACCAGAATGCTGAGAGGGTTAATCTGAATGTATGGGTGATTTTGAGAAAGGACGAGGGAACAGATTTAGTTAATCCAGTGAAAGTCATCGCATATAAATTTGCAAACTAAAATACTCCCTGGGCTGAGGTCATGTGTTTAATTTTAGCAAGTAGGGTGAATATGTTTGGGTAGGTATTTATACTAAGCAGTGGACTGAGCTGGAGATGGGTTTGACAGTGGAAACAGTGATACAACCTTTATTATTTTCAATGCAAAAAAATGAACTATTAATGTGATGTTCTGGTTGAAAATTTAAACTCTCAAAAAATCTGGAAATTCAAAGTCATGGTACCCATAGCAACCATAACTCTGCCCCCTTGCATGCCCAGTGTGGAGTATTTTGTATTGCAGTACATGCTGTGAAATCTATGCCTAAATGTGCTATATAGCAGAGTTACAGTTGCTGTGGGAACTGTAACTTTGAATTGCCTGCCTTTTGTGTCATTAAACTTTCAGCTGAAGTATTGCATTAAAGGAGGTTTTTTTTTTCCTCTACTGCGTTTCCTCATTTAAAAAAAAAATTGATTGGGCATCTTTTTTTAAAAAAGGATGTAAATGATGTTAGATTCAAATAGCAGGATAATGCATTCTAGCTTCCCAGATATATGCACTGATATAGCATTAGTGAATTACCACATTTACATATTTCAACCTGCAATAACAATTCATAAAATAATCCTCTATTTATATAGCACCTTTAATCCTGAAGGGTCCCATCGCACACACAGACACACAGTAACCGAACCACATTGGACAAGAAAACTCAATAAATATTTAACAGCGCCCAACAAAATTATACAGTGCTTTAGGACAAGCAGTAAGGAAGAAAGGCACTGTCATGCAGTGGTCAGAATACAAACCAATGAGTGAGAAATCTTATGCTCCGCTCTTACTTTTATGATGGCCTGGGCTCTCCCCGTGACCTTGAGTCAATGATTTGACTGCCTCACAAAAACTCCAGGTATTCCATTTTTTTTTTTCTATCTGTTTACTGAGGAAGTATTTCTAGGACCAAAGGCAAGAAAAGACTTCAAAAGGTCATTTGGTTGAGTTGACCACTCCCAACCAAGGGACGTACCTCCATATTCTAGGGCAGAAGTCAGCAAATTTCTACTACAAAGGGCAAGACAGTAAATATTTTAGGCTTTGAGGGCCATACGGTCTCTGTCACAACTACTCAATTCTGCTGTTTTAGCGCGAAAGCAGCCGTAGACAATACATAAATGAAAAAGCATGGCTGTGTTCCAATAACATTTATTTATGGACACTGAAATTTGAATTGCATATAATTTTTATATGTCACAAAATATTATTCTTCTGATTGTTCTTAGCCATTTAAAAATGTGAAACATGTTCTTGGCCTGGGAGCTATAGAAGAGCAGGTGGTAGGCTGTAGTTTGCTGGTCCCTGCTCTAGAAGTCTGAACTGCATATCATGTTCAAAGATACCCATACAAATCTTTCAAATCTTTAACAATTAGTTCCTCACCCCCAAAAAGGTATGTATGTTTTATTTAAATATATACAAAGATCTAGATCTAGATATATAGCTCTACATATGTATATATTTAGATCAAGTTATGCATATATATGTGTGAAAGTTTATTATACATTTTGCAGATATACAGGAAGTATAGCAGAAATGTGCAAATAATAATTATACAACACTCTTCATTGTGAATTCCAGCTGGTTCATTTATTCTTATAGAATGCTTCTGTTCCTGTTTGCTGAACTCTGCTATCCATACCTAACCTACGGTTGCAATTAACAAATAAGTGTAGCTCTAACTTTAATGTTGATGGATATTTTCACTTATATTAAGGAATACAACAAAAGAGAAAAAACAAAGATGTATCCTAGAACTTCGCTTTTTCATCAATGACATGAACACCTTCTTTGCTGGTATCAAATAATAGTTTTCAAACTATTTCCTCAATTGTGCTATTCACAATATGATTGGCTACAGGCTTGACTTAGTTAAACCTAAGTCAGAGTTCTCCAGAAAAACGGAATAAGGGGTGTGTGTGTGTGTGTGTGTGTGTGTGTGTGTGTGTGTGTGTTGATTATGTGTAGAGAGGGAGAGAAAGACAGGGACAGATTAATTTATTATGAAGAATTGGCTCGCATGATTGATTATGGAGGCTAAGAAGTCCCAAGATCTGTAGTCCCCAAGCGGGAGACCCAGGAGAGCTAATGTGTACTTCCAAGCTGAGTCCAAAGGTCTGAAAACCAGGAAAACTGATGTTTCAGTTCAAATCGAAAAGCCGGAAAAGACCCATATCCCAAGTCAAGCAGGCGGTTTAGAGAAGTTCCCTCTTACTCAGCTTTTTTGTTCTAGTCAGGCCTTCAACTGATTAGATGATGCCCACCCATGTGGAGGTTTACTTTGCATATCATTTTTCTGCTTTACTCAGTCTAGTGATTCAAATGTTAATCTCATCAAAAACACTCCCCCAGATATACCTAGAAAAATGTTTGACCAAATATGTGGGCACCCCATGGCTCACTCAAGTTCACACATAAGATTAATCATCACAATCTACAGTATTAACATTGTCTTCATCACTTTCTCAAGTCCAATCAACAAAACAATGAATCAAGCTCTGATTTGTAATGTTTGCTGAATTCCATGGTATAAATACCCCACCATGGCCAATTTCAAGCTGCCAATAGGATGTCAGTGGATGTGAACTGGGAAGAGATGGGGAGTAGCACACCCTTATATAGTAGAGTTGGTCCTCCATATCCACAAGTTCTGCATCTGAGGATTCAACCAACTGCAGATTTAAAATATTCAGAAAGGCCAGGCATGGTGCCTCATGCCTGTAACCCCGGCAGTTCAGGAGGCCGAGGCAGGCAGATCACTTGAGGTCAAGAGTTTGAGACCGGCCTGGCCAACATGCTGAAACCCTATCTCTACCAAAAAATACAAAAATTAGTCAGGTGTGGTGGCACACGACTGTAGTCCCAGCTACTCAGGAGGCTGAGGTGGGAGAATTGCTGGAACCCAGGAGGCGGAGGTTGCAGTGACCAGAGATTTCACCACTACCCTCCAGCCTAAGCAACCGAATGAGACCGTCTCAAAAAAAAAAATACAAATAAATAAATAAATATAAAAATAAGTGAAAAATAAAAATAAGTGAATGGTGAAATAAGTGAAAAATAAAAATAAGTGGAAAATACAACAATATAGCAACTGTTTACATAGTATTTACATCATATTAGTTATTACAATATGATGATTTAAAGTATAAGGGGGATGTGAGTAGGTGATATTCAAATACTACGCCATCTTATATAAGGGACTTGAGCATCCACAGCTTTTGGTATCTGCCAGGAGTCCTGGAACCAGTCCTCTGAGGATACTGTACCGCGGCCACAAAAATGCAAAAGACATAAATAACCTCCAGAGTATAGATAACAGTAAAATGTAGTAAAACAATTAGAGTGTTGAGGGTATATTGCCATTGTTTTCTAATATAATTTATTTGACAGCTTATATAATTTAATGTTCAATAGTGGATGTGTTTGATATCTGACTTGCAAAATTTCTGAAAATGTAATCATCAGCTCTGGGGAGTTGGCGGGAACTAGTGCCAGCATACCCCTAGAAGGGCATTTTTTAAGCCCTGAGGGAAATTCATCTGGTCCCCTACTGTCTTTGTGTAAAGCCCACCCAATTTTATTTTGGCCAAAGCTTATTGAAAATGAAAACAGAACCAACCTCACTGTTCTTCTTGGTATTATTTTTCTTCTGAAGTACTCAGATCTCCTTATACCCTTAGTGAATTACCACATTTACATATTTCAACCTGCAATAACAAGTCATAAAATTATCAGTCTGTGACATGGCAAAATGTAGGTGGAGGCAGTCAAGGGACTTGCCAGCACTTCCATGGATCTGAATGACTCCCCAGCAAGGGCAGCTGCCTCTATACAGATGACCAGTCTGGATAATTCTGCCACAATATGTGAGAAATTCTGACAAAGCCGGAATTAGGGTTTGAGCCCGGCAGATAATTATAGTCATGGACATGGATACACAGCAAATCAGAGAAGAATGATCCCCTTGACTTTCAGTCTAGTGATTTACCTACCGTACCCACTCTGCTTCTAAGTAATGAGTTACTTAATGCTTGTCAAGTAATTATAAGTTGTAAATCACCAAATACAAGGCATCATTAATGTCCGTTTGAAACTGCACAGAGAAATTTTAGTAGGCAACATATGAGTCCCCCAGTGGAGCCAAGACTCCATGTCTGTATATTTTCTTGTCTCCTTTAAAAAAAATAATCAGGTATGGCAAGATGTTTTAATAACCTCAGATGGTTGGGACCTCTGTTTTGAGTATGACCTATAGTAGGTGTTCCCAGCAATTTCTTTAATACCATGCTGGGGGGCAGTTTGATCAAATTATTTATTAATATGTGGATCACAAATGAGTCTGAAAGCCTGAGTCACCACTACCCTTTCCCCCAGCACCCTGCCATTTGGGATGGAATGGCATGGCATTCCGAATAAAGGGGCAAGATTACAATTTAGTCAAACATCATATATGTACCCTGCAGTGCAGGCAATTAAAAAAATAAAAGCTGGCCGGGCGCGGTGGCTCACGCCTGTAATCCCAGCACTTTGGGAGGCCGAGGCGGGCGGATCACAAGGTCAGGAGATCGAGACCACGGTGAAACCCCGTCTCTACTAAAAATTACAAAAAATTAGCCGGGCGCGGTTGTGGGCGCCTGTAGTCCCAGCTACTCGGGAGGCTGAGGCAGGAGAATGGCGTGAACCCGGGAGGCGGAGCTTGCAGTGAGCCGAGATCACGCCACTGCACTCCAGCCTGGGCTGGGCGACAGAGCGAGACTCCGTCTCAAAAAAAAAAAATTAAAAAAAATAATAATAATAAAAATAAAAGCTTAGTTATTTCTATACTAAGTAACCCATAAATGTCAAGAGCACTTGAAGGCAATGAAATTGTTAAAATTAAGAGGTGTTAGGGTGTATTTGTGATGGGGTGAGGGAGTGGGACTTGTCTTTAATTTACAAACAAATTAGAAAAAATAAACAGACTCAGCATTGCTATTGTAACTGGAAAGGCTTGAGCAAATTTAATCCAACTTCCCGGATAATACTTGATTAATCTCAGACTCGGGAGGAAAATCAAGATAAGACAGGAGGTCTCCATCTGTACCGAGGGCAGGAGAACTTGGGGCTTCCAGTGCTCACAAAGGGCATCACATGACCCTTCCCAGGGGGATCACTTGCTCCGAGTTCCTGTGTCTCTCTTGGCTCCGGCTACAAGTTCATGAGAAATCTGTCACCATACCCATCCTTCTGAAGCTTCCAGCCTTTACCACCGGACCTGGGCTGGAGTCCCACCCCCACCACAGCTCTTGAGACAGGGGACGAATAGGAGACCCAAATTTGAGCTGTAGCTCAACCTTTGACCACTAGAGGTCTCCTGGAAAGCAATGACCCGTATAACCCGGTTTATCCTCCTTCAAACCAATAGACTTGTTGCACTAAGACTTGGCGAGCCTGCTCTGCTCAAGGCCTCCTTACTAATAACGCCACCCGCCCCCGCCGCTCACGATGGCGCCAGGCATAGAGGGGGATGGGACCAGGCGGTGGCTGACCCTCAGACAGTGCTGGTTCTTTACGAATCATTCTGCAGACTCCAGGGCTACCCCTTCGAACCCCACTTCTTGACCAAGCAAGAGCACGAGAGCGTTCCTAACTCGAGGTCCCCAGGTGGGCAGCGTGGAGCCCCACGGACTCCCAGCCAGCAATGGACTGGGCAAGGGACCCACGTTCGGAATCACCTAGCATCAGGTCCGCCAACAGGCCAGGATCCACTCGCTCCTCGCTTCGTGCCCCTAATTCCCCGCCCCCATTACCCTCCTTCACCGCCTCCGTTTTGCCTCCGGATCGCAAAAGTGACCCGAGCTTTAACCAGTGGAAGGAGATCAGGGAACCATTCACTGTCCCTATTCTCATCCATGTGGTATTTTCTGGAGAAATTAGTGGCTTCTAGCTGGAAGAGGAAAGAAAAGGGGTCGGGGGGGGCGGGTGGCTGAGGGGGAGCAAGGAAGGAAACAGCCAGGTTGAATTCCCAGTCTTTATCAAGCAATTCGCTCACCAATGAGAGAAAGCTGCAGTGGCAGATTCGAGCCACATGCGGTAGTGTGTAGCAATTAGTAGATAAAATGCTGACTAAAGTGCTAAAACATGAAGTATTATTGTAGCCAAGGTCAAAAATGCTTCAGTTGTCTTTTCAATTTGGGGGAGGGGAGGCCCAGGGGTACGCAGAGAGGTTTGCATTTTCGAAATGGTCGCCTTCTTTCTTCAAACTGTACTTTTCCTTTTTTCTTTTCTTTTTTTTTTTATGATCCTGTTTATTATAGTCCAAGCTGCCTAATTATGTCACTGCTGGTTTTTGCAACTAACTTAATCCTCCTGATCCTTTATGAAGCGATTCGCAGACACTGAATAATGTCTACTGCTCTCCCATCCCCTTGAGGGGCAAGAATGATTTTTAATTTTTTACCTTGTAAATATACCAGATTAATTTAGAAAGTAGGATCTTTGGCTAGTAAAGCAGCAGGGATATAGGTGTGTGGGTACAGGATTCTGTGTTTCAGTACAAGAAAGAGCCCAGAAATAGTGGGTCATATAAACATATACTACTCTCCCTCCCGCCTTTTATACACAGCAAGTTCCAGCTACAAGCTTTTTTATAGATAAATAAAGCAGTTGCTTTCATGATTATAACTGTCCTGAATGGATTGTCTTCTTACAACATTCAATCTGTTTATGAGTATTTACTTTACATTAGCCCAGGGACCCTGCACTGCAGGAGTTTGCCTCTATTCCCCTGGGTGTCGGTGTCTCAAGTCTTACATCTGCTCTGTGATTGATGGAGCCTTGAATCCACGTTATTACTCTCTCACAAGCAGAAATCAAACAGGCTATTAACTACATTACTTCAAAGAACTGTTTCAATACAATCTCCTTATCTTAATTGAAACTTTCTTTGTGTGGATATTTGCTACACAGATAATTTACAGGTGCCTATCAAACATCACATTAAGGAAGAGGTAAAATTGAGGGATTTTTGGGGGGAGGGGTAAACACTATTGTGATCTGTAATTTTAAGAAGCATTCACAGTATTCGTTCAATTTATTAGATTTATTATGTTCATGGGGGTGGGGGCAGTGCTGTAAAAAGAGGGGGAAAGATATCCCTGTAATTCTATTTTGAAATTTAGCATTCATCTGACTACAAGGCTGCGGATGCTCAAAAATATTCAGACCTAGATCCCTGCAATTGTTAACATCTCAGAAACCTTATCAGAGAGATAAGGCACCGTGCATCCTAGTTCAGTGCCTACCTTGAAGAGCTGAAGAAACAGGGTTTCTAATTAGATGAAGTTCGTTACACACTTAAAGACTTACAGCACCAAAGATAGTAGAAGTTGCTTAGATGCTGTAAAGAGCTGTATAATTTTTTAAGAAAGAGATTTAATATACAATTGAGGGATACCCTCAGGCATTCTGTTGAGGTTTCCTGCATAAATGCTGCTGCATTGGTCATACAGGAAACTGACTCAGAGTCGATCTCAAATACGATCTTGTCAAAATACTGCAACTCAAGTTTTTTAATATAGGATTTCTTGAACTGGATGTATATATTTACGCTAACAGGACAGAGACTAACAGAAGCCTTAGGCATGTCTATTTTTAAAAAAGACATGTAAAATCCCCCTCAGTCAAGTCCATTCTCATATGTTAAAAATGAACAAAATGGGCGATTCTAATCAAACGTCTGCAGTATGCATTATAAAGTTAAAAAGAGAGAAAGCGCAAGAGAGCTGTAATTTCTCTTTGTAACCCATGTTTATAAAATAGAAAGATCAGATGAAATTTCAAGAGATAATTAAAGAGTGATGTGCAAGTCATAATTTGGCTAATGTAGAAGATTGGAGACTGAATTGTAGTCCTCCATCGTGCAGAGTTGTGATATTACTTTAAATTATTAAAATAGTTTTCGACAGCTTTCAGAATACCGGTTCTTTGGCATGGGCTTTTATTATTTATTGTAATTGGAGGATCTGCCATTTTCTTTCGTTTATCTCTGTGTGTATAGAAAGGAGATAGATTTTGCCTTTTATTACTTCCCCATGTTCTGAATCAAAAATGTGGTTTAGATAATGTTAAGTGCCCTAATTCTTACTGCAGCGGACGCAGACGTTATGAAAAGGCATAAAAATACACACAGAGGGTCTTTCCACCTCAAGTCACTGAATATGAGGCATTTGTGCTCTGCCGGGTGTATTAACTTCAGCCATGTGAATATAATTTTCATTAAAGTAATCCTGTTTCAACTAGATGCTGTGACTTGAGGTGAAACGTTGCGAAAGCGTTAAAAATAGCTTACTAGTAATTTCAACATCCTGTAATTTTATCACAGATCAAGTTTCAACTGTCATACTATACAGACCTTATTCCCCATATAGTACATGTTTACTTTTTTAGCATGCCAGACCCACTTTGGAAAGATTGGTGCCAATATAATAAAAGCTGGAGGGGGGGTGTGCTGGAAGGAGTGGGAGGAGAGCGGGGAAGGGGGTGGGGGAACGTGGGGGAAGCGAGTACACCATTTTAAATCAACACTGCGAAAATGCAATCTAGCCTGGCGGAGGACCGGCAGCTGGGTCGGAGCGAGCGAGGGCTTTGCAGTCTCTGCCTGTTCCTTGTTCTGTCGCTCTTAAGTTTCTCTGTGTTTGCATAATAGCCGTGCATGCAAACCTCGCAATGCTCCAGGGCTCCAGAACAATAAATATACACATTTAAAGCCTTTATTGTCTTACGGTTCATGCCCCCGGTTTTCAACAGCTTAATTTCTGGTTGTATTTAACTAGTTTGCAAATGGATTTTTTCAGTTTCAAACTATTATTGAGGAAGCTCCCCTCCCTTTTTTGGCGGGGGAGGGGATGGGGGTGGGGTAGGAGTCGGTATATTATTCCTGTAGCGCTGGGTTATATAAACACATTATCATTTGAGAGCGCCCTTGGCGTCCATCAGCATTGTAAACACGTACTAGTGTATATACTTCAAAATTAAAGAATGCACACGCAGAACCGGGAGCCTGAATTCATATTCTGAGCAGACTCGCTGCTCGCATTTATTGATTTATCATGCATCGTTTATTGTTCCAGTCCCTAAATGCAGTCGCTGTCCGTTCAATATTGTTTCCAAAATCCTAAGATGTGTGTGCACTGCTCACTTGTCTCTTTTTTTTTTTTTTGCTGAGTATTTTTTTGCGAAGCGAACAAATGCATTAATATTTATATGTTTATATAATCGATAACCCACTTTTCCCTTCCATGTAAATAGGCATCAAAAGATAATTTAACAGATTAGTTCTCGAAAACATGGCAGTGAGGAAGCGTAATTTAACTATCAAACAAATCTACATGTCTAATAACAGCAAATCTGCTAAGGAGCATTAGAAAGAGGAGCAGCGCCCCGGAATCTCTGCAGGAAATGTTCTTTATATTAGACATATACAAGCAGGTCCTGTCAGATGCACAGCGGAGCTCGCTAGCCCTCCTCTCCTCCAAAAATCTCATCAGACGATATCCCCAGACAGGGGCGGTTAGAGAGAGAGGAATCACATCTCCACACAGTTTTAGGGTGCTTTTTATTTTTACAAATCTTTCTATGTGTTTTTCGCCTTGATCCATCCTCTTCCCGCCGAGATCGTACGGCGCCTTTCTCTCGATTATGAATTTGATCAATCCATATTTGGAAGAAAACCCATACAGTTTTTTCAGGAGCTGAAAATTGAGTCGTTATAGAAATATTAGGACATATTTTCAATCATTTCGGTGCCCAAAGGGAGGCAAGAGCTCAGTTTTATATTGAGACATTACGCCGGCTGAAGGCAGAGAATGCGTTTCCCTGCCAGGACCTGATGCAATCCATTCAAGCCAACAAGTTTGGAGAGAATGTTGAGTTCAATCAATTCAGAACGTCGAGATGGAGCCCAACTCACTCCAGGTATTTCGCTCTCCTCCGCTCCTCCGATCCCGGCACCCCCCGGCACCCCCCAACCCCCTAGCTCACCCACACCTCTGCACCCACCCACACCCCCCACAAACTTTTCACCAAACTTTTACCCTCTGCATCCCCCAAAATCATTTTTATTGTTTAAAAAAATCCCTGCACTGATCATACATACATAATGTAATTTTACCGCCTCAGATGGGGAGGTGGGAGAAGTGGCGGTGGGGGGCCCTGAGTTTTTTTTTTTTTTTTTTTTAGGGAGGCAAAAAATTTGTGGGCGCTATTATTTTTCCACCCAGCGTTATATCTGTTGGGTCGTCTGTATTAAGAGAGTGGATGTGTGTGTAAATGTGTCTGGGAATAGATGTTTGTGCTCTGATGGCTACATTATTTATTTGGTGTTTTTTTCCCCCCCTGCAGTGGGTCGGCTCACCGTGTGGCTTGCACGGACCTTACATTTTCTACAAGGCTTTTCAATTCCACCTTGAAGGCAAACCAAGAATTTTGTCCCTTGGCGACTTTTTCTTTGTAAGATGTACGCCAAAGGATCCGATTTGCATAGCGGAGCTCCAGCTGTTGTGGGAAGAGAGGACCAGCCGGCAACTTTTATCCAGCTCTAAACTTTATTTCCTCCCAGAAGACACTCCCCAGGGCAGAAATAGCGACCATGGCGAGGTGGTAAACCTGTCTGTCCCTCTCTTCTTTCTTTATTATTTTTCCCCCTAGTAATGCTTATTACAGGGCAAGCTTGAAAATACTGTATTCACTTCTGCAGGCGAGCAGTATCGACTCCTTTTTTAAAGGGGTAGCGCCACTAGCTGGGGCTCGAGTATTTTGCCATTGTCAGAGTTTGGCTGTCAGCTTTACAAAGAGGATCCAACTGCTGATTTTAGTCAAGATCAAATAACTTGTTCGAGAAGGGTTTTGTTCAAGGATGTGTGTGTGTGTGTGTGCGTGTGTGTGTGTGTGTGTTCATTTGCTCTCCTGCTATTGCCTCTTGAACATCACATCCTTTTTATATTTTTTGCCTTTTGAAAATTTACCTTCGTGTCTGGCTTCGTCGTGTCTGGGTGGATTTCTTTCGGTGGGTTTCGATATTGTTCTCTCTCTTTTTTTTAAGTAAGTATTTGATATGTTTAAGAGGGCGGAAATTACGAAATGGAGGCAGAATGAGATCAAAAGCTATTGAGTTGGCAAAGACGTGTTGAATAAAGTGATAAATGACAGGTACTGGAATAATACATTCAAATAACTTGCAGATCTGCCCGGGCGGATTTCAAAGCGGTGGTGTAACAGGCACAAACACGTTAAGCATTAACAACTATCTCTCGCCCACTCCCCCTCCCCCCGGACAAGCCATTTGATGTTCTAGTTTGCAATTACTCCACGCAAAGTGGACGTCTTCCTGCGCGATCTTTGGGGGTGTGTGGGACAGGGGCGGGGGAGGGGAGGGCAGAGGGGTGTGTGCTCGCCCACTGGCCCTGCGGGTCCAGCGTTCTCCGTGCCCAGACGGCGCTCCCGGGGAGGGCGGGGAGGGACAGAGCCTCCCCGGCACGTTTCTGGGCGGCCGCGGGGGCGCTCGCCGCGCTCCCGGGAGGACGCCGGAGGTGAGCCCGCTGTCACTGGGCGCCGGGGCGGCCGCCTCCCTTCGGCTCTGTCATTTCATGTGTGACCGCAGTTCTGCGGGCTCCCCTCGTCAGCTGACCGACCTCAGCGCCGTGGTACCTACCGGGGGGAACTATTTTGGGGAGTCTGTGCCCACGGCGCAGCGGGGAGGGAGGGCGCACGGCCGCCTGGCGAGGCTTTGTGTTGCCAAAGCGAGAGCAGGGTAATCAAACAGACTTTTGAGAGCAGCTAGTGCTGTGCCAGGCTCTCGAGCTTTCGAGGTAGGTGTAAGGATCTAAGGATCTTTTTGTTAAATGAATGGTTTCCCGTTTAACTCATCCCGGGGCTCGGAGCTGCCAGTCCTTCCAGAATTCCTTGGTCTGGTGGAGTTGATAGTACTTTTGGCATTGCCAGTTCACTCCCTCTCCCCAGGATCGAATTACTCGTCAGTGGTCTATGCCGGTTAATTACTGGAGTTCGTCGAAACGTTCGCCCTCGAATCTGCCTTTTCGGAAATAAGCCCCTCCCACCTCCCCGCTCACCTCCCCCCTCCAACCTCCCTGGCCAGCTTTGGTTTTTAAATGTTCATATTTCCCGACGTCCGCCTGCAATTTTAAAAAGGTGTTGTTTGGAAATACTGTGAAAAATCCTGCAACCTACCAACAGGTTGAGCTCTTTACCCCTCCCAAGGTCTGGCTCGGCCCCCTCCTCCGACCCAACTTTCCTGCGCAGCTGTCTTCCTCCCCCTCCCCCTCCTGATTTCTTATTATTTGCTTTTCAAATTTATTACTTCAACATGGCCTGTGATCTGGAAAAGGGAAGGATTAAATATCCAGAAAAGAACTTGTGCCTAATAGACTTCTGACTAAGTCCAGGAGGAAATTATTCAGTGTTTTATGGGATATTTTGTGGTCACTCTTTTTTTGGGGGGAGGGATTGAAATTGGGATATTTTTTAAAGACCCTGAGTTGACCCCACTTGGTCCAGTTTTAATTTTTGTTGGTGTAATTAAATGGTGAATTCTGATTTAAGAATAAAGGCTGTGTTTGCCAAATGTTGCTGGAAGTGTTGACAGTGAATAGATATATTTTTAAATACATGATTTCTTTTTAATTGTTCATTATGGGGAATTGAAAGGGAACCATTGTAATGATCTCTGCATTTCGTCACTGCTATATGAGCCATACCTGAGAAAATTAATCTTGCCATTTAAAAGTAAACTCTGGGGGTTTGCAGAGGGAGATGGCTCTATTTATAATCCTCAGCTGCATATACATCGCCTAATATTATGCATGATTTGTTTTTTAATGCTAACACGGCTGGTAATTAGCTGTATGATTATACTTGTATATTTCATTAGGACTTTGGCTGATGTCATTGTGAATTATTCAGCCATATTAAAACAATTTTCAATTGAGATAATGACACGCCTCAAAATTATGCAAATGCAGGCTGCATTGTGCAAAATAATTATGACAAATGTAAAGCAGGTAGAAAGTTTCCCAATGCAGATCGGTTTTCCACCCTGGTGATGTCATTTCCCCCCTGGCCTAAGTTAGTCATTCATTAGCAGACTAGCAGCAGCAGTCTCCTCTGGAGGAGAGCCTTACAGAAACCAGCATTTACTGCTGGCACCTAGAGGGGGCAACAGGGCCCTCTCATTAAGAAATTTGCTTTGTTTTCACTTACTCCATTAACTTGTTTATATACATTTAAATGATTTTTATTATTGATTTTAAATAGTTTTGAATGATGCAGTTGCCATTTGCAATATGTAACTGAAAGAGAAAGGTTTCTTGGTGATATGCACTGTTACTTGGAGAAAATGTTCAGCACATTTAATCAGCCAGTACAGTTTATTTTAAGTAACCAAATGGAGGTTAATAATTTCTTGATTGAGCTGACATCAGCATCCATTTCGAAAGGACAGCCAGGACTCAGTATGCTTTTTTTGGTTTAAGAGAATCATTCTGCCTTTTTATGATTTCTTGAAATGTAAAGACGTCAGTTCTAAAAGCAGAAAAATGATCATTGTGCAAGATTAGAAATAGCGTCCCTGTGTGGTTTGCTGTGATTTGCAGAGGGTTTTTTTTTTTTTTTGAATATTTTCTCATGATTTTTGTAATGATTGTGGGAGGCTTGATAAGGCAGGACTTTGTACACCCATTTTACAGATGAGGACATAGACTTGGAAAGGTTCTGTGGTTCGTCAAAGGTCACCAGGCTAGAACCCAGGCTTTCTTGAAATTCAGGGTTATCTTTTCTCCCCAGTGAAACCTACCCTTGAAAGCAGAGCTTGAACGCATCATATTATATTCTAGAAGTGTGTACTAATGTGGACAGTCCCTCAGACATTTTAGAATTGTAACTAGTTAATCAGGTTTGCCAAAGGTCACCAGATGTCTAGGTAGCAAAACTATCCCTATCCTATAAAGTTAAGCTAATTCTAATCAGTGGTATATAATGATAGCAGTTATATTTTAATAGTTATTAATGATCATTAACAATTTACTATTCATTTTAATGATAATGGTGATGATTTATGTGCTTATATACACCAGTGCCTTCATATATAATATTTCCAGTGTTGGCAACTGGTGTTGAGGAAAAGCATTCAAGAAAGTCACATTTTGATTCTGCAGCTTGCTATTTGCTTAATCTTGAACAACCGTTAAGTACTTGGAGCCTCAGTTTCTTCAGCTGCAAAATGGGAACAAAGTAGGGATGACTATAGATTGTTGGTGAAGATCAAGAGGATTTATAGGCAAAAGAGCTTTATATACTGTAAAGTGCTTAAATAAATAGAAAAGAATTATGATTATAGTGACCTTTGTTCTAGATATTCTTAACTTTATAAACAATAAAAAAATAACTTTTGTGTCTATGTGGAGGTTCTTGGACCTAAAAATGATACCATCTTAAATTACCATGAAAATGAATAGCAGGGCCATGTGCAAGGAGTTAAGTGTCTTTAGTAATTACTTACAATTGCCACATTCAGCCAGTAGCTCTTCAGAGGAGGAAAATGGCAAAGTAGGCGGGTAATTGGTTCTGTTACTGGATAACTTCTGATTACATTCATTTTCCAATTGCCAAGTGCTTAATCTACTGGCAGTATACCCTCTTAAAATGGGTGGATATGCAAGCGTGGATTTCAGCCTGACCAGCCATCGCTGGGATTTTACGAGAAGGTTTGCTGGTCACCTCAACTGTGCATGTGGATGGCTAAGCTAATGATGTCCAGGAGTCAAGATCAGACATACCTGGATGTTACAGATTCTAGCATGCATTCAGGATTTCTAAAAGTGATTTGGTTATCACCAGCCTCACTGCTGAATTAAAAAATGCTAACAATCCATGTTCTGGGGCCCCTATTGAAATCTACTTAAATAGAATATCTAGAGTTGGGTCCAGGAGTCTGAATTTTAAATATTTAAACAGTCTCAGTCTAGCTGTGTGATCTCGGGCAAGTTCTAAACTCTCTGTGCCTCTGTTTTCTCATCTGTAAAGTGGAAATACAGTCCTTATTTCCTAGGATTATTTTAAGGATTAAATAAGTTAATATATGTAAAATGCATATACACAAAGTTGACACATAGTAGATATTTCAGTAATGGTTGACTGTTGTTATTATCATTAATATTAGCGTTATACTCACTGAGGTTTGAAACCACTACCATGGAGCTTACTGAAGAAAGGTTTTCTGTGTGAGAGAATGGCACCTAGGTTAGTTTGCTAGGACACATGGGCTTCCAAGTCCTACCAAACCAGGCTGTCTTTCATCTCTATGTTGGCTTTAGCTGTGTCGCCAAAATAAAAACTGTCTTAAGGATTTACATTTTACTGCAGAAGTAAGCTGTCAACTGGATCAGCAGGTTTGTTTTTTTTTTTTTTTTTTTTTTCCAAAAGATTACCTGATTTGATCATATCTGGAGTTAGGCAGACACATTCTGGAATCTAGAAGGTGCTGGATTGGTCGTGCTCTTCTCTTTGGATAGCTCCTCAGTCTTGGTCTATAACCATAAGGTAATTTTTTAGAGATTTCTGAGACCTCTTAAATGACCACACTGGCCTTTGACAATTGCTTTAACTTTTTTAAGCCTCAGTTTCTTCCTCTATAAAATAGATTTAATGATCTCAACTGTGCTGGGAATCAGAGATAATAATGAAAAGGGTCTGGAATCTAGCATAGTACCTATACATGAGAGTTCAATGAATAATGGTTGCACTTATAATAGTTATTACTTATTTTTAGTAATCATCTTAAGCTAAGAAAAGGAATTATCTTTACTTTCTACCAAGCAGGTCTTTTAGAACAAAGATAAGATGTAAAGAATTGCATGGAGAGAAATTACTGGACTGTGACAAGGGTCACCCAAATAAGGCCTGAAGGCCAAATCTGGCCCACTGTCTGTTTTTGTGAATAAAGTTTTATTGGAATGTGGCCATGCTAATTTGTTTAAGGCTGCTCTCAGGCTCCAACAGCAGAGTTGAGTTCTTTTGACAGTTACCAGATCGCTGGTAAAGTGGAAATATTTGCTATCTGGGTTTCTGCAGAAAAACTTTGCTGACCCCTGGCCTATGCAGTTGATCTGCCAGAAGGTAGATGATGTGTACCTGTTTTTCTTTCTTACTTGAGTTTTGGCCAGGAACCAGTAATATCAGAAATATAAGAAATTTAAGTACTATAAGAAATTGTACATTAATATTATATCATTAACGTTTACGTATCCAATCCAATTTCACCATTGATTCTAGGACATTAAAATTTGAGAATGACTGAAATAATATTAAATTATATTTTGTATGGTTAAGATCGAAACTTTAGCCAATATTAGTATTGTCTATCTTGAGTTAATAAAAAACTACTCCTGAAGTTCTATGTGCTCAGTACTCCGGTAGGTGAAGAGATGGATGCAAAATGGTTTGTGATGTGACCCGTTTTCTGAATAAATTTATCAATCTTGATAAGGAGATGAGATCAACATGTCTAAAAATGTAAAAGCAGTATGACACACAACACGTCAGTAAATTGTGCTTATAATACATGTAATAGGCATCCAAAGGAAGGCTCCCAACCATCATGTTTTTTGGGAAAAGAATTCATTAAATTTCTCAGATGTTGACTGAAGACCTACTGTGTGCTGGCACTTGGATACAAGAGATTAAGAAGAATGGTTTCGGCAGGGTGCGGTGGCTCACGCCTGTAATCCCAGCACTTTGGGAGGCCAAGGCGGGCGGATCACGAGGTCAGGAGATGAGACAATCCTGGCTAACACGATGAAACCCCGTCTCTACTAAAAATACAAAAAAAAAATTAGCCAGCTGTGGTGGTGGGCGCCTGTAGTCCCAGCTACTCAGGAGGCTGAGGCAGGAGAATGGAGTGAACCGGCGAGGCGGAGCTTGCAGTGAGCCGAGATCGTGCCATCGCACTCCAGCCTGGGTGACAGAGCAAGACTCCGTCTCAAAAAAAAAAAAAAAAAAAAAAAAAGAGAATGGCCTCTGCTCTCAAGGAGTTGCCAGACTGCCTTTATAGACAGACAGTAATCACAGAAAAGCCATCAGACTCTTTCCATCTGGGTTCCTTAGTTTGAGTTGAGATGAACTGAGATCATTATTTGTTTGTAGCATTTCTTAATCTTTCTGGAAATTAGAAAATACTGTCTTCATCTTTGAATTATCACTCCCTGGACACATATTTGTAGAGCACCTGTTATGTGCCAGATCCTATTCTAGGCCCTGGGGATACAACATGAACAAGACAGACAAAAATCACTGCTCCCAGGGAGCGTATAGTCCAGCGGTTGGTTGTAACCTCTTGTGCACTTTATAGTTATCTGTGTTCTTTTCCTTTACCTTGTCGCCTGACCCCATGCTCCCCCCACCATAGTGCTGTTCTCAGGAGCAGGCAGTTGTGCCTTACTCACCTATGGGTGCTCTGCAATATTTAGTGCTATTCAGTGAGTATCTTTTGAGTGACTGAACCACATAATTAAAATGCCTTCTTGCACACAGTCTACCTTTTTAAAGCTTTATCCAGTTTCTTGCTGGCAGATGACCAGTGACCAGTCATCCACACGTGGGCCAGATCGAGGACCCCATCTCACACTTCTTCTTTCTCTTCCAAAGTCTGTAGTCATCTCGCACTGTAGAATGTGAAACTGTGGGAAGTGGTTTTTTCATAGGGGCACCCACCAAAGAAATAAGCAAATATTTGAATGATTAGGCTGGAGACAGCATCTCTGTTTCATTGGGTAATTTTCCAGTCTCAGCAGTCAACCCATAAAAAGTCACGGCTTTGTGGTGGCAACCTATGAAAAGACTAGACCTCAGGGAAGAAGATTCACTCCTCACCTGGTGTTGGTTGGCAGTTCATACGAGCCAGCATGTTCTGCAGGCTGATGGTCTTAACGAGGCCACGTGTTTGATAGTGCCTCAAAATTGTAAGCAATTAAAACCTCTCTTGACAATTAGACTGTCAGGCACATACTAAGGAAGTGTTATTTTTATGAAATACAGGAGTCCATACATGTAAATACTTCATTATTAATTATTAATAAAGCATGCCATTGTTCATAGTGGCATCTAGTGATATATGACTCAAGCTCATTTATCAAAGTCTAGTTTTAACCAATATCCAGAATATAATTGCTTGAATCAAATGCGTTCACTTGTCATTTTTTATAGCCAGTGTAGTTGGATATTTGCCATCTTCTACTCAGAATAATATTGTAGCGAGTGACTACCCGTTGCCTTGGCTTTTAAGGAAATTTAAAACAAATTTATCGATTGTTGGCTTAAGGATTCATTTGCCTCTCAGAGATGTGGTCATGGATTCCCTTATTTCTTGAAGAATCTACACTCGCACAAATCCAAGAATGGATTTTTCTGGCCACACTGTGTTCCTCACTGACTTGCTGGAGATGAGAACCTTGGCCTTAGCCCTCCAGCGTACATCCCTCGTGCCCTGGACTGTGAGCATCAGTATCGACAACACATTTCAAACACGCAGATGATGATGATTATTGAAAGGGTGCTTTAGAATCATGCTAATGGCATCAATCTCTCGCACACACTTGGGTAAATTAATTCTGCTTTTAAAATCAGATGCACTGTTAGCAGCGTTAAAGATGGATATTTGACATTTATCACGCAGACTAGGATGGGTGGTTTAATTACGTGAATTTTCTGTAGGATCTTTGTGGCTGTATAAATAGACACACAGTGGCGTGTGTCCTTGGCATATGACCATCAAGTTCACAGTCACATCTCCATTCCTGTGCCCCAGTAAGAACCCCCAGGCGGCAGAGGCCAAATGTTGCTAGTCAATCTAGAGACCCCATAAACATCTTTTCCCCCACCTTTCTTTTCTCATGACTCCAAGCACACCCGGCCTATGAAACACCCCTTCCACCCCATAGTTGAGTTCCAAGCCTGATCAGTGGCACTAAACATTAAACTCTTGTCTTTGAGAATAATGGGCTTTGCTTTCTATACCCTCAAGCATGTTGAGCTACTGTGCAAGCTGGAAAATAAAAATGTTCTAATTGTGTCTTTTAAATAAGCATAGGAGTGAATTAATTAGACCATATTTTGTCTTTAGTTGCTTAGTTACACAATAGTATTCCTGAGCACGAGTAAGATAAATTGGCTCTTTTTGTGCTGCTTGTCCCTTAATCATAATTACTGTATTGCTTAGGAGAGTAAAGCTTACATAGATTTTGAATTTTTTATTAATAGTCAAAAATATGCATATGATATATAAAGTATATGCTGTTCAACCTGTTTTATATGTGGGAAGAAGTTTTATTGTGGTGGTAACATTTGCATTAGTTGCTCAAAGATGTAGTTCTGGGAAATACATAATTGAAATGTTTTTGAATTGCTTTTTCTGGCCTTTTCAATCTTATTCAAAATAATAGTGCCTCCAGTCCTGGAGCAGTCATTCTCATTTGATTTAACATCTTTCTTTGCACTGCATGCGCGGCACCCAGTTTTAACCCTGCAGAGCCTAGATGAAGTTCTGTGATTCATAGGCTATACATTGTGCCTTACGTTTTTTGGCTCATGCTCTCAGGGCTTGGGGGGCAGGGGGCAGAAGGGTGCCTTTGTCTTGCCATCATTATTCCAACGCCCTTTGCCCTTGGCTCACTTCCATGCTCCTTAAGGAAGGTTCTAGGGTTAGAGAGTGTAAGAGTTTGTTTTAGCATGAGCTGGACAACTATCTGTGCTTGCCTTCTGGGGTCTTACAAAATGTGATGTTGCTACTGAAGCTTGGGCTTCTAACCCGCTACCCCAACCCTCCACCAAGGAGGGCAGCCGGAGTTCGACGGCTTGATAGAGTTATTGAAAAATGAGAGAGTCTGGATTATGACCCAGGATACTTGCTTGGTAAATGTATGTGAAAATTGACTCCATTGTTCTATTGTATTTGAAAAGCAAGTAAATTATTTACAGATATTTGCTAATTAAAGCATGTGTTGTTTCACAAGCATAAAGGAACACAGTATAACTGGAGACAAAGAACTAAGTGCAAATAATTTAAACTCACTAATACTGTGTATTCTTCTTAAGGCAGGAATATTAATGTGTATATATAGGGTATTGGTCAAAAGGTACAAACTGTTAGTTATGAGATATCGTATATATATGTGTTCATCTTGTATCTAGAGATCTAATGTATAGTATAGTGACTATAGTTAATAATACTGTATTGTATACTTGAAAATTGGTAACAGAGTAGATATTAAGTGTTGTTACCACATCAAAAAAGGATAACTATGTGAGGTGATGAATGTTAACAACTTGACTGTGGTCATCCTCATGATATATCTGTATATCAAATCATCACATTGTATACCTTAAATATATACAACCATCATATTGTATACTTTAATGTATACTATTTTTGTTAGTCAGTTATACTTCAATAAAGCTGGAGAAAAAATATGTATATATGCATATATATAATTATTTATGTATATATATGCATGTTTACACACACACACACACACACACACACACACAGATAACTTGTCCTGTTATCTCTGTATACATTACACATATATATACATATGGTTTTTTTAACCCTTCCAAGGGAAGGCTCACATGCTACAGGGATAACAAGTCAAGTTACCCTCGAGTTGCTTGTCACTAGGCTTGCCCTAAGCTCTCTAATGGAAGATGAGATGGAAACGTTTTGACAGAATACTGTTTTCCGTTTGGTTCAATTTTTGCTTGCCATTATCTAGTTTGAGCTCAGCTCAGAGTATCACCAGAAAGAAGGCAAATTAGCTAGATACAGTATCAGAGAATAAAAATGTACTCACCCATTCCCTTGTCCTCAGACTTTCCTGAATGTGATAGGCTCAGGTTTACTTGTTTTTATTCTGTGACTATGCAACTTTGGCAGTGTTCTGGTTGGAAATTTGCATTGTGGAAAAGACGCTGGTGATACAAGGCAAAGGGCAGACCAGTGAAGGTCAGATGCAGGAAAGGTCATTGATAATGTTCTCAGAGACCTTTTCCTGGCTGCAACTTTGGTGTATCCATTGGTAAAACTGGTCCCTCTGGCTCTGCTATCTGCCAACATGTTTGGTTTTAGGCATGGCTAGCTTAAAGTCCCTTGGTATTGTTGATAACGATGGTCAAGAAGATTCGCCATGGTTATTTAGGAGAAACGCTCATGTCTAATTTGCTATGGACATTTTGGTAGATTCACAGGATAACAGGTTAAAAGAGGTTGAGGAGAACAAATCCAGCCCTCTTTATTTAATAGATGCAGAACCTGAAGCCCAGAAAAATCTTGGACATGTCCTCAGAGCTAGCGAGTGACAGAAGTGGAACTAGGATTCAGTGTTCTCAGGTACCACAGTCTGGTCTGCTGTTTTGGGGAAGGGGCTGCTCTCTTGAGGTCATGCCCTGAGGAAAGTAGGCAAGTGCTTTCCATGGCTGTGTTCTTGGTAGGCCATTCTAGTGCCCTGTCTTATGCCAGTGCATGGTGCCATGGGGGATATCACTTTTATAAAACAACTCATGGAGAATATGCACTTTACTGGAATGGCGGGATACTTTGTTTTGTTTGATTGTTTGTTTGTTTTTGGATGGAGTTTCACTCTTTTCACCCAGGCTGGAGTGCATTGGTGCAATCTCAGCTCACCGCAACCTCCGCCTCCCGGGTTCAAGCGGTTCTCCTACCTCAGCCTCCCGAGTAGCTGGGATTACGGGCATGCACCACCCATGCCTGGCTAATTTTGTACTTCTAATAGAGATGGGGTTTCTCCATGTTGGTGAGGCTGGTCTTGAACTCCCGACCTCAGGTGATCTGTCAGCCTCAGCCTCCCAAAGTGCTGAGATTATAGGTGTGAACCACTGCACCCGGTCCTGGAATGGCAGGATACTTAACAGAGATTTAGTGATTACACAGAAGTCAGGATTGATACTCAGGATCCCAGACCAGACATCGCCTTCATTTCCATAATTTTTCCTGAAGCCGGGAGGGCCCTCTAATGGGATGCTATTTATATTGGCTGAAGAAAAGCTTCGCCAAAAGGTGGCAATGTTGGTAATAAATGGAACTGGTACTTCTGCCAACATCTGATACTCATGGATGGTTTCATCATTTAGAAGTGTGTATCTACTATGTGCCTACTATATATCAGTTTTCCGTTCTGGGGATATAGTAGTGAGCAGTGAGTGACTAGTACACAAAGATTTCTGTTCTCAGAGAGCATATTTTCTCTCCTATAGTAAGAAGGAAGAAGCAACTTGATTAATTTGTCCCAAATGGAGGGAAAACCATCTCCATACATTGTAGTCTTAAAACTGAATTCACGCTTCCCTTAGAGTGCTTTCTCTTCTCTGTGTATTCACAGCCTAGAGAAAATGCCCTACCTTTCCCTTTCCCGAAACCATCCGCAAAATGTTCACCCACAGTGTTTTCAATGAAGTCAAAGTCACGATATTTTCCATTAATTCAGTGACCACTTATGTATCAGGCATTGCAAAAACGTTAACATATAAATTAAATATAAATAAAATATCTCATTTAATTCTCATAGCTAGTCTATAATGTCAGTAGTATTTTGACATTTCCATACTTTGTAGATGATGCAGCTGAGGCCACAGAGGTGTTAAAGGAACTTGCCCAAGGTCACACATAGGTGAGACTCAAGAGTCAGGATTGAAACCCATATTCTCCCGATGCTGCCAAGACCAGTGGGCGAGCTTTGTTTCTCGTTATAACTTTAGAACATATTGAGAACTCTCAACATTAGCATTGGGACTTTCACTATATACTGATGTATTCTTTAATTGAGTCTTCGTGAAAGCTTCTTTCCTGCTCTTTAGGGACCTGCACAGTTGACTGATACCCAGATAACAGTAATACCCTACACATGGGTAATACACTTTCAAAGGGTGCTTTAGGCTCCACATAGCGCCTTTCTCACGTTTCACGAGAGAGAAATCTCAGGCTCAGTACCTCCAGCGTGCCTTTGTGTGCAGCCCAGCACTGGGCACTGGAGAGAGAGAGGTGGAAAACCAGGCAGATCCTGCCCCCACGGAGCTTACCATCAGGTGGGGACCACACGCATAGTATATAAACTTATCACAAACAAAGGGGTAATTTTGTGATGTGGTCAAGGGGATGAAGGGAAAATATAAGTACCTCTGTCAGGGGTACATGATTTTGTCAGAAAGGTCTTGGGAGGCATTTTAGAAGAAATAACATTTGAGGGGAAGTCTAAAGGGATCTGGGGGCAAAGATTGGGAAGTTTCTAGGCAAGGTGTAGGGTGAGCAAAACCTCCCTGCAGAATGGTTTCTGGGCTGGGCTTGGCCTTGGTGAATTCAATAGCCAGGTTAGAGATACCCACTGATGCCCACTGGAGACACCTATTGGTCTAGGTATCATCTAGACACCTGGGGTGCATATTTAGAGCTAATGTACATCATTTGGCTGTGGAGATGGTTGAAAACAGGGCAAGCTAAGGCAAACTAAGGCCCATAGGCCAATTCTGATCTACTACCTGTCTTGTTCGTTTGTTTGTTTGTTTGTTTGAGACAGAGTCTCGCTCTGTTGCCAAGGCTGGAGTGCAATGGCACGATCTCGGCTCACCGCAACCTCCGCCTCCCAGGTTCAAGTGATTCTCCTGCCTCAGCCTCTGGAGTAGCTGGGATTACAGGTGCCCGCCACCACGCCTGGCTAATTTTTGTATTTTTAGTAGAGATCGGATTTCACCATGTTGGTCAGGCTGGTCTTGAACTCCTGACCTCAAGCAATCCACCCACCTCGGCCTCCCAAAGTGCTGGGATTACAGGCGTGAGCCACTGTGCCCAGCCTTGTTTGTTTGTTTTTGAGATAGGGTCTCACTCTGTCACCCAGGCTGGAGTGCAATGGCGTGATCTTGCCTCACTGCAACCTCTGTTGCCCAGGTTCGAGTGATTCTTGTGCCTCAGCCTCGTGAGTAGCTGGGATTGCAGGCAGGTGCCACCCCACCCAACTAATTTTTGTATTTTTTTAGTAGAGATGGGGTTTTGCCATGTTGGCCAGGCTGGACTACCTGTTTTTGTAAATAAAGTTTTATTAGCACAGAGCCATGCCCACTTGTTTACAAATGGTCTCCAGTAGCTTTCGCACTATAGTCGCAGAGTTGGGTAGTTGCAGCAGAGACTATATACCACACAGAGCTTAAAACATTTACTATCTGGCCCTTATAAAAAATGCCAACCCCTCATTTAAAATAATATTAATAAAAGTAATAGTAAAACTAGGTCCTGACAGATTAATATGTGATATTTCATTTACTCTTCTAACAGTAATACTGTGAGGTAGATTCTAGTGTCATCTCCATTTTGCGGGAGGGTAATCTGAAAGGTTAGGTAACTTGTCCGGGTTTCCAAATTCACTCATCTGATAAATGACAGAGACTGAATGGGAACTCAAGCTGTCTTGATTCCAAAATGCAGGTGGCAGAAACGTTGTGCTGTCCTGTTTACAAGTAGAGGAAACGGGAAGTATCAGAAAAGGGTAGTGAAGTTAGCTGAGGTTTTACTCTGTGAAATGAAACTGCACAGCAGCTGTATCCATCTTTCAAGGTCCCATTCAAAACCCACCTCCTCCTTGAGGTCTTCCATTGACTGTCTAGGAACAAAGAAGCCACAGAGGCACAGGTGTAAGTGCCCTCTGGGTCAGGCAGATAAGATCTATGAGTGACTGGGCCAGGTCTTGGAGACAATATGATATTCAGGGGAACTGGGGAGTGTATGACTGGTTTGAGGCATGCCTCTAAAATGTTCCTCTTGAGCCAGGTGCCATGGCATGTGCATGTGATCCCAGCTACTTGGGAGGCTAAGTGGGGAGGATCACTTGAGCCCAGGAGTTCAGGGTGAACCATGATGGCACCACTGCACTCCAGCATGGGCAGCAGAGTAAGACCCTGTTTCTGGTTAAAAATAATAATAATAATAATTAAAAAAAATAAAATGCCCTTCAGTTTCAACCTAGCATTGCTGGGCAGGAATGTCATTCTGAGATATTGCCAAATCTTTCCATTTTTCAAGAGAAACCAGAAACCTAGATTTTCTTGTGATTTTAGTTGACTAATTATTTATTTATTTATTTATTTGAGACAGAGGCTTGCTCTGTCACCCAGGCTGGAGTGCAGTGGCACCATTTCGGCTCACTGCAACCTCCACCTCCTGGGTTCAAGTGATCCTCCCTGCCTCAGCCCCCTGAGTAGCTGGGATTACAGGCACGTGCCACCATGCCCGGCTAATTTTTGTATTGTTCGTAGAGACGAGGTTTCACCATGTTTGTTAGGCTGGTCTCACTGTGCCTGGCCTAATCCAATTTTTAAAACTCTCTCTGTAGGCCAAACAAAATGTGTCTTCTGTCCAGATGTGGCCCACAGGCTGCCACCTTGCCATCTCTAGAGCAAAGCTTTGGACTCTTGCAGTTTTTAAAACTTTCTCATATTTGGCCCATTTTCTGTAACTAAGGCAAAAAGAACCGTTGGTCCCAAAGGGGCTGTTAAAAACGGGGTGGAGACAACCAGGTGGATAAAGCCAGGGCTCTGGAGTCTGGAGGGATGGGGAAGAGATGTGCAAGAAGAAGAGCTGCCCTGGAGCCTACATTTAGGCTTGAGGAGGGAGGCAGGGACAAGCTGTGGAAAGCAGCACATGAGTGTGAAGGTGACCTATAGCCATCCTGGAAGGTGTCCTGGAGAAGGGGCCCTTGAAAACACCTAAGGATGGATGAGGGTGAGAGATTAGAAAATCCTAGGCAGAAGCAAAGCCATAGGCAAGTAGGAAGGAAGGACATACCAATACCGGATATGGTCTGGATTTGGTAAGAGAGCACAGGTCTAGTGGGAAATGAGGTAGACTGAGGCCAGACCTCAGGGAGTCTAGCATGTCATGTGGACTGGAATCTGAAGGCAGTGCTGCCGAATACATTCACACATCTGTTTTCTCTTTCTAATTAGAATATAAACCCTTAGCCTTGAAGACTGGTAGAATGGAGCGTGAATATTTACTCTGCCAGTTAGTAGCTGTGTGTCGTCTTGGCCAACTTGCTTAATCTCTCTGGCATCTCAGTTTCTTACCTGTGAAATGACTTGATCTTGCTGGGCTAAGAATGTCAAGTGAGATGCTTATGGGCAAAGAGCACAAAACCATGACCTGGCTTATCCTAGGTCTGCAGCAAATGTTGGTTATTGATCCTGCCCTCCCTGGTCAGGGACCACATTGTAACATTTGAAGTCTTAGTGCTAGACTGTTAATAACTCCTTAATAACTAATTATGGGTTGAGGTATTGGACTATTATTTGAAAAACAGGAACTAAGGAAACCATCATGTTAAATAGAGTTAAACTTCCTGGTTTTGCATTTACCCCAAAAGACTTCTCCTGTGTTTAGGTTCAACATTTTTTATCTATATCGGTGATTTCCAGTCACTTTGAAGGAGACATGTTGGAATCCACTCTATTCTGTTCCATGTAGATGTCAAAGGTACATTAGGGGCCAGGCATGGTGACTCATGCCTGTAATCCCAGCACTTTTGGGAGGCTGAGGTGGGCAGGTCACTTGAGGTCAGGAGTTTCTGACCAGCCTGGCCAACATGGTGAAACCCTGTCTCTACCAAAAACACAAAAATTAGCTGGGCGTAGTGGCATGCACCTGTAATCCCAGCTACTCAGGAGGCTGAGGCAGGAGAATCTCTTGAACCTGGGAGGCAGAGGTTGCAGTGAGTCAAGATTGTGCCACTGCACTGCAACTCCAGCCTGGGTGACAGAGCCTGACTCCATCTCAAAAAAAAAAGAAAAAAAAAGGTACATTAGGGGACATCTCTTCCATTGGCCACGACAAAATTAACTGAGATAGGAGGATGATGGAGTCAAGAGACAAAATTGGCTTTCCAGACGTTTGATCTAAGTGCCCCACCCTCCACCCTGCCCTTTCATGATGCAACCATCAAGAAATTTGGTGTTGAGCTGCGAAACATGCAAAACATTGAATTCATTTTAAATAAACCCACTATGCCTCCATTTTAGAAAAGTTTCCTGTATTTTCTTTTCTTAAAAACACCCCTAACTTGAAAATTTGCTTCATCCCCTTGTCCCCTTCCTCACCTCATTTGGGGGTGGTCATGGTAGGGGGTGTATTCCAATCCAACTCTTTGAAAGATGCAAAAAGCATCAGCCAGACCATGTAAAGGGAAAGGTCCCAGCCAAAATGGCTGGGGGAATCTCAGAAGGATCCTCCAAATAGAGAGAGCCTGCTGGGCCATTAAATCCTTTTGCTTTGGGTTAATCCCACAGTGTATATCAGATGACTAGAATTCAGATGAAAACACGGCTATAGTACTCAATCTTCTCGCCAAATGGTTCCAAAATATATGGGTTGCAAATACAGAAAAAATAACTGAATTCGGTGTTTCTTAAGTAAAGTAATCTGTTCCATTCTGTTCCTTGTGAATATTCTCTGTAATAGTCTAATTGTGTTTTGTGCTTCTGGGGCCTGAGTGTGTTTTTAGCAACAATGCATTGGTTGTAAAATATGCATCTCCAACTATGTGGACAGGCAAGAAAGAGGGCTCTCGTAAAAAGGCTGAAGGGTTTTTGTTTGTTTGTTTGTTTGTTTGTTTAATGCAGATCATATGAATCACATAAATGGTGTTGTCTTTAAAAATTATCAACAAGCTCTGGGTGCGTTTTTATTTCTTTATATTATAGGTCCTGTTTCTCACTCCACATTTTTGATATTACTAGATCAGGAATTCAATAGACAGCCAAGCAGGTGTTCAAATCACTCCTGACCCCCAGAATTCCTTAAATGACCCCTTGAGGCAGTGGAGTGAAAACATTCTCAGCATGTCAGAATATTGAGATATCTCGGTTGCCTTAATTTTTTTTTTTTTTTTGCCTTAATCTTTACAGGCTTTTTTGTGTGTCCTTTTTTTTCTCTGCTTAAGCCAAGAGGAATCTTGCTTCAATCTTGGCCATGAGGATTGGGGGACTGGAGGACAGGGTCTGCAGATTGTACTTACAGTTAATACAGTTCTAACTGCTCAGCTATGCCAGCTAACTTTTCTAATTGGTCTTTGAAAGATGAATCTTTTTTTTTTTTTTTTTCCTGAGATGGAGTTTCATTTTTGTTGCCCAGGCGGGAGTGCAATGACGCAATCTCGGCTCACTACAACCTCCGCTTCCTGGGTTCAAGGGATGCTCCTGCCTCAGCCTCCCGAGTAGCTGGGATTACAGGCACCTGCCACAACACCTGGCTTTTTTTTTTTTTTTTGTTTGTATTTTTAGTAGAGACGCGTTTCACCATGTTGGCCAGGCTGTTCTCGAACTCCTGACCTCAGGTGATCTGCCTGCCTTGGCCTCCCAAATAAAAGATGACTCTTAAATGAGTAGAAGGAAAAAAAAGGAAGATGGGGCTTGGAATTCTCATATGGTAGTTAAGGGCATAACATAATATTGCTATTGAAAAAATATAACATTTCTATTTTTAAATATAGGCCTTTGACTATAACCTTTATTCAATTAAATTCAATCAATATTTATTAGGAGGTACCAGGGTGATAAAGGGATGAATAAAATCAGCTTCTTTCTCTCTAGTTAGAGGAGATAAATTGGCAAGTTTATACTGCCTCTTTCATAGTGAAAAATACACTCACATTGTTAAATAGTATTCTTAGAAATTTCTATGGATAATCCCCCAAAATGAAAGATCTCTCGTACAGGCAGTTGATTTAGGATTTAGGTAGTTGCACAAAGTATTTTACTATTGGTTTGTTGTCATCTCTGCAGAAAATTATCTAATTTCTAGGCATACTTCAAACATATTTAGCACCTCATTTTACAAACTTTATTTTATTGTCACACAATGGCATGTAAATGTGTCCTGTGTTAAAGATGGTTGTATCGGTTATCTATTGTTGTGTAACAGATTACCCCAGATTTGGTGTCTGGTTAAAACAACACTTACTATCCACAGTTTCTGTGGGTGGCAAGTCTGAATAAGGCTTATCTGGGTGCCTCTTGCTAAGGGACTCTCAAAGCTGCAGGCAAGGTGTCCTCCCCAGCTGTGGCCATCTGAAAGCTCTGTAGAGCGAGGATCTATTGATACTTCAGGCCCACTCACTTGCCTATTGACAGCTCTCAGATCTCTCAGGCTGTTGGACTAAGGCCCTCAGTTCCTCTCTGGCAGTGGGCCTGGGTCTTCCTGGCTTCCTTGCTGGGTCACGTGGGCCTCTCCATAGGGCAACTCAAACATGGCAACAGACTCCCCTCAGACTGTAAGGTGTAGGAATGAGACACAAGCCATAGTCTTTTTATAACCTGATGCTGAAAGTGACATCCCGTCACTTTTGCCTAATTCTGTTTGTTAGAAGTGAGGCATTATTATCTAGCCCACACTCAAGAGCAGGAGATTATTACAAGGTTGCGTATAATCTCAGGGGACCATCTTCAAGGCCACCTATTACAGCTGGCAACAGAGCCAGTCACTTTAGTGTACAGCTCATCTGATGAGGGTTGAAAGGTATTCTTCTTACTCTGTTTTGCTTTTTTCCTTTTTTCCCTTTTATTATTTGTTTATCTATTTATTTATTTTTGAGACAGAGTCTTACTCTGTCACCTAGGCCGGAGTGCAGTAGTGTGATCACGGCTCACTGCAGCCTTGGCCTCCCTGGCTCGAGCGATCCTCCCACCTCAGCCTCCCAAATAGCTGGGACCACAGGCGTGCACCACTGTGCCCAGCTAATTTTTTGATACAGTCTCCTTGGGTGGTTCCTCCCAAACATCTCCCCACTCTTCAGGGCATATAACTATAGATGACATACAAAGTAGACTGCAGATTGCCATAATCTTTTGAAGATTTGTTAGTCCTACAGCATGTCAACAAGCCGTATTGGGTCTTTTTTACATCTAATGTCTTGATCATTGCATTTGGAGAGTTTTGCTGGAAAGGGCATTGTATCTGGTTAGATGAGAAATCGGCAGAGAGAAATGAGGAAGGAGGATCCTGTAGCTAATATAAACGGGCTCCTTAATGCATAAGAAAATAGGTATGTTTGGGCTGGGTGTGGTGGCTCACACCTGTAATCCCAGCACTTTGGGAGGCCAAGGTGGTGGATCACCTGAGGTCAGGAGTTCAAGACCAGCATGGCCAACACGATGAAACCCCGTCTCTACTAAAAATACAAAAATTAGCTGGGCGTGATGGCACATGCTTATAGTCCCAGCTACTCAGGAGGCTGAGATAGGAGAATCGCTTGAACCCGGGAGGCGGAGGTTGCAGTAAGCCGAGATCACGCCACTGCACTCCAGCCTGGCTGACAGAGTGAGACTCTGTCTCAATAAAAAGAAAAGAGAAAATAGGCATGTTTCATGCACAGTGGTTCAGGAGGGGCTTTAAATCACGTTGGCATAATGCCCATGGAAAGACAACCTAAAAATCCACATGAGAGGGATTCTTGTCCCAGGTGTGTTTCTCATGAGTGTATCTACAAGAGGTGAGCATCTCCTGGCTCTCCTTCCACCTTGCGTATATGTCAGGAGAGAGGCTGGTCTACCATCTTTTAAATTTTGTGCAAGTTAACTGTTTTGTGGGAAGACTCAATGATTTTTCTTTCTGGAAGGGTGCAGTTTGGTCTTCAGCAAAGTGCTCACAACATACATATGTAGGCATTAGAGGTTTGAGAAAAAGATAGTATTAAACAGATTCTGGCCAATGCTTTTTTTAATGCATAATGATGTTCAGTGATACTGGTTAATTTTTAATAATGGAAATTGATTTATGGGGTGGCTTCCATGTTAAACCTAGTGGGAACTTAAAGAAAAGCGGCCTGGATTCAAATTGAGGAGCATGCATCAGCAGTAAGACATACACATGGGGCATGTTGTGTGTTTTTCGTTTTTTAGCCTCAAATGTACCATGTACCATGTTTCTCCCAGTGGCTTCATGCATGCTGTTCCCTCTTCCCACAATGTCCTGTGTTCTTCCCCATCTTCCCTCACCTCTTAACTTGGCTGCTTCCTTTTCTTTCTCAGGGTCTGAACAGAGAGACCTTTCCTGATCACTCAATTTCAGTCATCCCTGGTTCCACCCGTTGCCCCATCAATGCCTCTTCTCATCCTTTTGCATCAGATTTTGTTTATTATCTGGCTCTTCTGCCCAGTCCACACATACATGACTGTCCGCTCTAGAAGGGTAGGGGTTTTGTCTGTTTTATTCCTGGCTGTAACCCCAGTGACTGGCATACAGTTGGTGTTCAATAAATATTTGTTGAACTGATAAAATCACTTATGACCATTTTTCATTACATAAACCACATTTAGCTAAGGGCTTATGTTTACTGTCCATCTTCCCCACCTTGGCTGGTATATGACTCAGAGAGGCTTGTTCCCCAGCTGTTCCTAGTGCCTAGCACAGCTCAGAATAGATGCTTGCAACACTGAGGATGAAAGAGTGAGTGAACCCTCTGACAAAGGACTAGAAGGAGTGTGAGCTGCACTTCCCAGGCAAGGGGCAGGAGACTCTCCCTGGGCACTGTGTGTTTCTGAAGGGCAGCACCAGGTCTTCTCCATCCTTATCTCTGTAGCTGATACTCAGCCCTGTGCTTGGCACAGAGCAGAGAGTCAATACAAGGTAATTGGATCAGATTAAATTGAGTTTGGGAAAAGCTAGAACAAAATCTCTCCTGACAACAATGGTGGATGAAGCTCAGCTTGTGAATGTCCTCTTAAAGGTGGCAGAGATGGCTCCTCCTGGATTCCCTCCTGTGCTTGTTTTGTCAGAATGCCTAGTAGTATGCATCTATTCATTCATTTATTCATTGTTTCTTAAAGCTCCACCTGCAAGGATGCAGAGCACAGGGCATGGAAAGCTACATAAGGTTTCAGCCCCACCTTTAGAAAGCGTGTCTTGAGGAAAAGTTAGGCTGTATTCTCTGGCTTATACAACCTCCCCGAGGAGGCAAAAGAGTTGGACTCAGGCGGTTGTAGTTGCTTGAGTCTGTCCTCTGTGTTGGCCTCCACACCACAGTCGTTGAACAGGAGTAAAAAGGCACCAACTGTGGTTGCAAATTGGCTTTTGCATTAATCCTGGCTTATTCAAAAACACTCGATATTTTTCCAAACTGAATTTAGGGCTTTTGATTGAAGCCTGAATCATTTACCGCAGCAGAGCATATCACTAGTCTAGGAAAAACTAGAACTTAAAAATACAGAGTCCCTTTAAGTAATCCAGTATAGGATAATTACATTATTAAATAAAGCTGTGGGTCTCAAATGATCCCACTGCCATTGTACATGTGAGGATAATAATGTGAACTGTGCTAAGTGAACAGAGCAAAAAAAAATTTAATGAGAAGGGAGTGTGTCTAAATCATATGTTTATGTTTAAACAGAGGCTACAGAAAACAGGAAGATTTACTTGGTTTGTACATTAAAGTGTCCTAAATAGGCATAAGGCTGTCAGTGATTCTCGAAAGACTGCTCTTCTAATTAATGGCAACGGTATATCAAGACTCTGTGCCAGATGACCAGTGAGGTTTAGTCATTCAGATTTTCATACACCAACAGGGGCCAAGGGCTTTCTTCTTCCTTTGAGGGTCTTTATGGGATAGACTCTGCTGGACGATGTACCTGGGCAGAAGGTCATGTGCCTGTAAAAGTGGGTGAAAAAGGCTGGGCATGGTAGCTCATCCCTGTATCCCAGCACTATAGGAAGCTGAGGCGGGTAGATCACTTAAGGTGAGGAGTTTGAGACCAGCCTGGCCAATATCGTGAAACCCTGTTTCTACTGAAAATACAAAAAAGAGCTGGGCATGGTGGCACATACCTGTAGTCCCAGCTATTCAGGAGGCTGAGGCAGGAGAATCGCTTGAACCCGGGAGGCAGAGGTTGTAGAGAGCAGAGATCGCACTACTGCACTCTAGCCTGGGCGACAGAGTGAGACTCTGTCTCCAAAAAAAAAAAAAAAAAAAGAAAAGTCAAAAAAATCAGATGTTAAAGTAATCGTGGAGTCATTCTGGATTGGGTGGTGGTTGGGATTGGTCTTTATTGTTACTGTTTTTGCTTTTATTGAGTGTTCTTACATGTGGCTTACCTGAGCATAACACTGGAATTAGGCTCATTTATCTTCTTTGTTAAAGTTTTAATGGCCAGAGCTAACTATTTGGGTGCCAAGGCTAGCTTTTATTATGGCAACCTAAAAGGAGTTAAAAAAAAAACAAAAAACATAGACTATGGAGTGTACACCCTATTAATTTGGCCAGAGAAAAAGTAGGCAGGCTTAACCACTGATATAAGTAAGGCCTCTTCTTTGCATATCAAATGCTTGCCTCTTTAGAGAGAGAGTATGTAGGACACTGGGATGCAATTTTCTGCTCTCTGTGTAAGTCGTCTTTAATTTTAGGGAGGAAAAAGGTACATGTATGGTAAGCCCAAGAGGAAAGAAATGGAACAGGGAATTATGAGAGGATGTTTCCAGGGCTTTCTTTGGAGATGGTTGGGGAGCAGGCTGCAGCCGACCAGGTTTTAGATTAGTGTATATTAAAAATGTATTTAGGAACATAAAATATTTAGGATTTTTGAATTACTTGTTTGATACGCAAATGTCGTTGGCTATAACCATGAAGCATGGTCGCGTTCCGTTTGACAAAGCGTGCCTCAGAGCAATCTTCTGTTTGTTTACTCCCTCCTCTTTTGCCAGAATGGATTTCCAAAATTCATCGAGCCACAGGCTTCAAAGATCTGGTGAGGAGGATGGAAAAGGTTGGAAGAGGAGGGGCTAGCTTGGGAAATTAGAACCCCATACACTAAAGAGCCTCCATGGCCAATCATCTCATCACGTTAAGGGAGTCAAATTAAATCTTAGCACATACTTCAGGGTCTATCTTCATCGCTCTGACAACAGAAAATTTTTTACATTTTTTAACTAGCACATGAGTGGTGATTTCTGCCGTCTTTCTTTGGGAACAAAAACACGATAAAAATTAAAATCCTTTTTGTGAAGTGACTTGAAATTCCATTCACCCCAGGGAATTGGCAGGAGGTGGGGAAGGATGCATTTGTCCCAGGGAGGGAGTAGGTTGGGATGTGACTACTGTCAAGGTTTAAATGACCAATTTTCCAGAAAGAAGATGATGCTACCATGCTGGTTTCTGGTTCCACTTCAGGTTTTTCATCTCTAAAATGGGTTAAGACCACCTACCTCAGAAAGTCCTTATAGGGATTAGATAGGATAATGTCTATTAAATTCATAGACTAGTGTCTGCATCAAGTAAAGCATCTGTGAGTTTTCTGCAGCTGTGTCCTTGAGAGTTGGGGAGGATGAGAAACCCAGGTATTTAATATTATTATTATTATTATTATTATATTTTATTTTTATTTTTATTTTTGAGATGGAGTCTCTGTCATCAGGCTGGAGTGCAGTGGTGCAATCTCAGCTCACTGCAACCTTTCCTTCCTGGTTCAAGTGATTCTCCTGCCTCAGCCTCCCAAGTATCTGGGACTACAGGCGTGCACCACCACACCCAGCTAGTTTTTGTTTTTTTTTGTATTTTGTATTTTTAACAGAGATGGGGTTTCACCATGTTGGCCAGGATGGTCTTGATATCCTGAGCTCGTGATCTGCCCGTCTCAGCCTCCCAAAGTGCTGGGATTACAGGTATGAGCCACCACACCTGGCCTTAATCTTATTATTAGGTTGGTACAAAAGTAATTGCAGTTTTTGCCATTGAAGGTAATGGCAAAACCACAATTACTTTTACACTAACCTAATAATTGTCTTCTGGCCCAACCTTCCCTCGGAGATACCCAGCAAGAGTTACAGGACCATTATTGTTCCTAGACAAAGAATTAAGAAGAGTTAGGAACATGCACAGTTACCCACAAGGGACATTTGAATCCCACTTGCCCTCCCTTCATTTTCTGCTCAAGAGATAATATATAATCGTAATAGCCATTATTTCATGGATGCCTACTCTGTGTTGACCATTGTACTGTAACAACTGCAGCATCCTAACTACCCTCCGTGGTTGGTTCTTTTATCCTATTTTCCCCATTTTTTCATATGAGACTTGGCAAGTCCAAGAATAACATAGACTTGCCAGGGTCTCATCTAAAAAATGAGGAAAATAGGCTAAAATAACACAGTAGAGCTGCACTTGAATCTCGGTCCATCAGGCTCAAAAGCCAGGACTTTCTCAGCTCTCCCTTGGTTTCTTCCAACATGGAACATTCAAAGATGATGTACCATTAAAATAAGCGCTTGGTGCTTTGGGCCCAACACAGGCCTTGGCTCTTTGGGAAGTATAAGAGAAGTGGAAATTAGGCAAGGGAACCTGCCTCTAAAAAATATTTGCAATTGAGGTGTTTACTTTAGAAGACAGAATTATGCAATTCAGCATCAAATACTAGTGCCTAATAAAGATTTAACATTATGTCACAGGTAATAAGAACAGTAAGTCCCAGTTCAGGGACCAACTTAGATGAGGTAGCTTTTTATTTTGCCTAATAAGGACATTCAAAAATAACTACCAGCATCTTTTGATATCATCATTTCAGAGAAAATAAAGGATATTATAATACCACATGAAAGAAACGAGGAAGGATAAAAGTCTCCAGCGGAGGGTGTGTAGAGTCCCCCCATATCAGGGCCACTCCTTTCTTTTCTCTGCTCTCTGCTCTGGAAGGCTGACCTATGTGGGCTCCATTAACAGAGGCCCTGGGCGCTATGGTTTCCAGTGGGGTTTACTCATAGAGGTGCCGGGGGCAAGAGGAAGGGAGAAGTGTGGAGGCAGATATTTATTACCTGTTGCTTCCCGCCAGGCTGGTCCCTTCAGGCTGGTGGCTTCCCTTTAAGGAACAGTCACTGTGTTTGGTAAAAGGGTCTTCTCTATCCTGGTAGTCACTCCCACCCCTCTGCGGTCCTTTAGCCCAGGAGTAGTGATAGCTGAGCTGCTGTAGCCCAGGTTCCTGTACTGTGTATCTCTTATGCTTCCTTTACATCCCACCAACACCTTTGTCACTTGTTCCAGTGTAAAACCTCCCCTTGAATTATTATTACTATCATTATTATTATTGAGACAGGGTCTCAACTCTGTCACCTACGCTGGAGTGCAGTAGCACAATCATGGCTCACCACAGCCTCAACCTTCTAGGCTCAGGTGATCCTCCCATCTCAGCCTCCTGAGTAGCTGAGACTATAGGCGCCTGCCACCATGCCTGGCTAATTTTTGTATTTTTTGTAGAGACTGGGTTTTGCCATGTTGTACAGGCTGGTCTTGAACTCCTGGGCTCAAGCAGTCCACCCACCTTGGCCTCTCAAAGTGCTGGGATTACAAGCATGAGCCACCATGCCCGCCCCCCAACTTGAATTATTATTACTCAAGTATTCCATTGGTTTCCTGTTGGGATTCAGACTGCTACAAGGAGAGTCCTTGAAATCTAGCAAATTTAGCTTCATGAAGTTTGACTGCATTGTCCCTATTTTTCTCATTTCACCGCCGACCAGTCAAAGCTTCATCTTGTTTGATCCATATTACCATCCTGTCTTTTCTGACTTTCTTGGATTCCAAGTGGCGACTGCTTACCCGTAGCGTGAAACCTTTTTACTCCCTCTGTAGATATCCCATTAGTAGAATACACTAATGTGTCATGAGGAGAACAGTTGGGCAAACTGGTAGGTACCTCAAATTGCAGTGTGTCTGAGGGAGGCTTGAAAGCAAGGGAGTGGCCAGACCACCCAGGCTTCGAGGTGGCACATTCTTCCCCTTATCCGTCTCCATTGGTGCACACCAGAGGCTCATGAACCTGCCAGGAATGGTTCCATCAGTTCACAAGCTGAAGTGGTTGTAGTTAGTCTTTCTAAAAGTTGACTCTTAAAAGATTTTCATTTTTAATTTCTGCCTTGATGAAAGTTTGCCACCCTCATGCAACTAGTTGGACTAGTATATTGGTTTCACAGTTTATTTAGCTAATACCTCATATTGTTGTTTTTGTGTTCCCAACATTTATCATGTTTCAAATGCTACAAAGTACATTTTTGAAGTCTGGAATGTTCAGGGAAGATTAAGGTGAGTATGCCACACTTTCCTTTTCTCGTTCTGTCCCCTCCCTGCCAACCCCTCTGACATTACACTTGCGCATTTATTGTCCTTGGGACGCTAAGTGATTATTACTCTCTTTAGCAATGATCTGTTACTGGGTACAACATGGTATGATAAGAAAAGTTCATGTTCTTTCTCTCGAGGGATGGTATATTAGTAAGGATATAGGTTCAGCCATGTGTAACAGAGACTCATATATTATAGTTGCTTACATATGTTGGGAGTTCAAAATCTCTTATCATGGTAGAGATGTAGATGGCTCAGGGCTAGTGTGGTGGCTTTGCTCTGTGAAGTTGTCTAGGGACTGGACTCCTTCTTTTTCTCCTGAGCAATTTGCCCTCATTCGTATGGTCCAAAACTACACTTATTCCCTTTGAGGGAACTACATACGGGAAGGACATCACTAATACTCACATCCTGTGGTCATAATTTGATCACATGACTGCACCTGGCTGTAAAAGGAAGCAGAGAAATGATGCCTTTTTTCTCCACCCAACAATTTAGCAGTTTATTATTAGAAAGGGAGAATAGATACTATGGAGAGGTTAGCCACAGTTGGGAAGTGTTAAGGTCTTCTTGTGCCAGACAAGATATTTTCTTACAAGTAAGTCAAAGGGAAGGCTGTGCAGTTCCACTGAGCTTGAGTTGACTCTGAGGCATCTAAACTGATAACAAGGGACTAGACTGCAGATGAATTTTTGAAACCAAACAGTACAATGTAGTCACAGGCTTTAGAGGTGAGCATTGGAATCCCCATAGAGAATGATTTCTTTAAGGCGTGATATGCAGAGAAAGAAGACCACATCTCAGATTGCATCTAAGTATATGTTTCATACATTTTCCCAGTTGGGAGACTGAACGAGGAAGAAGAGAAATTGAATAAAGCAAAGAAATGTAGAGGTGGTAGATGTTGGGTAGGTGTTCTCCAAGGGTCTCTTGCATATATACACATCTTGTGAGCAAAGCCACTGACTGTCTGTGTTCCGGACTGTCTTTTCAAAGATCTTTGTATAGTGAATGAACAGCACTGGAAGCCAAAGATAGCGTTTTTCTTCAGAACAAGAGCAGGCATGCTTACTGTCCAGTATTAAACATATAGGTTCTCTACGCTCAGAACTCTTCTCCTGTAGTGCACCCCAGTGTGTGAAAAGGTATCATCTCTCTTCGCATCTCCTTTTGGGAAGTGAGTACTAAAGAACCACCACAAATGTTGGTACATTGACTATTGCTATTACTGTGAGCAATTAACCATTTTTTTGTCTCTGGCCAGGAGTCTTATGGCATCTGCTAGCATCCATGAAACTGGCAGGTGAACTTGGAAGTCTGCAAATAGGGTAAAAATCTCAGACCCTTCACAGTTCTTAATAGGAAGGAGAGTTTCAAGTCAAAATTAGGGTTGTTCATTACCAAATGCTACAAAGAAGTTAAAGAAATTCAAGAATAAGAAAAGGCCTTGGGTTAGTGACACAATACCATGGCTCTCAAAGTTTTGGACTCAGGACCCTTAACACTCAACTTATTGAGGGCCCCAAAGAGCTTTTGTTTCTGTGGGTTATACCTATTGATATTTGCTACAGTAGGAATTACAACTGAGAAATAATTTTAAAACATCTATTAATTCATTTAAAAATTTTGACATCTACATGCATAAAAATACATCAAGCTGAACCTCATAACTTATACACAATTAAGTGAAAATGGATCATACTTCTAAAAGTAAAATGTAAATATATAAAACTTTTAGAAGAGAACATAGGAGAAATTCATTATACCTGGAATAGGCAAAAAGTTCATAATATAATGGCAAGCCACAATCCATAAAAGAAAAAAAATCTAACTGGACTTAATCAAAATATAAAACCTTTGTGTTGTGAAAGACACTGTTACAAGAATTTTAAAACAAGCTACAAAGTAGGAGAAAGGGGTTTCAAACTATATATTTGACAAAAAGTTAAAAGAACTCTCAAAACTCAAGAGCAAGAAAACAACCCAATTTTTAAAATGGGCAAAAGACTTAAACACACATTTCACCAAAAGGAACATGCAGTTGGCAAATTAGCACCTGAAGAAGATGTTTGACATCGTCAGTCATTAGAGAGATGACCATTTAAAACATGATGAGAAACTACCACATACATATTAGGATAATAATTATTAATAATCAATTAACAGTGATAGTGTCAAGTACTGGCAAGGATGGAGGGCAACTGGAACTCTCATACATTGCTGTTGGGAATGTAAAATAATACAGCCACTCTGGAAAACAATTGGGAAGTCGGTAGAGAAATTACATATATACTTACCGTATGACTCAGCAATCCATCTCCTAGGTGTTTACTCTAGAGAATTGAAAATATGGGTTCACACAAAAACCTGTGCGGGCATACCTTAGAGATAATGCAGGTTTGGTTTCAGACCACTGCAAGAAAACGAGTATCGCAATAAAGCTAGTCACATGACATTTTTGGTTTCCTGGTGCATATAAAAGTTACATTTATCATTTATACCATACTGTAGTCTGTTAAGTGTGCGTTAGCAATATGTCTAAAAAAACAAAGTACATACCATAATTTAAAAATACCTTATTGCCAGTAAGTGCTAAAGTCTGAGTCTTCAGCAAGTTGTAATTTTTTTTGCTTGTGGAAGATCTGGGCTTGACGTTGATGGCAGCTGACTGATCAGGGTGGTGGTTGCTGGTGCAATAATGGTTCACTGCGACCTCGACCTCCCAGGCTCAAGTGATCCTTCCACCTCAGCCCCTGAGTAGCTGGAACCATGGGCGTGTGCCACCACACCTGGCTGATTTTTGTTGTTGTTGAGACACGGTTTCGCCATGTTGCCCAGGCTGGTCTCAAACTCACAATTTCTTAAAATGCCATGCATTGGTTGATACTTCCTTTCACGAAAGATTACTCTGTAGTATGCAGTGCTGCTTGATTGCATTTTACCCACAGGTAGAATTTCTTTCAAAATTGGAGTCAGCCCTCTCAAGCCCTGCCACTGCTTTATCAACTAACTTGATGTAATATTCTGAATGTTTTGTGATCATTTCAGCAATGTTCGCAAATCCCAGCACTTCGGAAGGATGAGGAAAGAGGATTGCTTGAGGCCAGGAGTTTGAGAGCAACCTAAGCAACATAGTGAAACTCCTCTCTAAAAAAATATTTTAAAATTTAGCCAGACCTGTAGTCCCAGCTATTCGGGAGGCTAAAGTGCCGTATGGTGCCAATGCACTCCAACCTGGCCAACAGAGCCAGACCGCAACTCAAAAGAACAAAAACAAAACAAAACAAAAAGCAATGTTGACAGCGTCTTCACCCAGAGTAGATTTCATCTCCAGAAACTCCTTTCTTTACTTGTTCATAAGCAGTAACTCCTCTTCATCTGTTCAAGTTTTGTCATGAGACTGCAGCAATTCATTCACATCTTTGGGCTCCCCTTCTAATTCTAGTTATCTTGCTGTTTCCACCACATCTGCAGTTACTTCTTCCACTGAAATCTTGAATTCCTGAAAGTCGTCACCTATGAGTGTTAGAATCAATTTCTTCCAAACTTCTGTTAATATTGATGTTTTGACCCACTCTCATGAATCTGAATGTACTTAATGACATCTAAAACAGTGAATCCTTTCTAGAAGGTTTTCAGTTTACCTTGCCTAGATCTATCAGAGGAATCACTATGGCAGCTATAGCTTCATAACGTTTATTTCTTATATAATGAGACTTGAAAGTCAAAATTACTCCTTGATCCATGGACTGCAGAATAGATGTTGTGTTAGCAGGCATAAAAACAACATTCATCTCTTTGTACATCTCCATCAGAGCCTTGGATGAACAGGTGCATTGTCAATAAGCAGTCATATTTTTAAAGAAATCTCTTATTCTGAGCAATAGGTCTCAACAGTGGGCTTAAAATATTCAGTAAACCCTGCTGTAAACAGATGTGCTCTCAACCCAACTTTGTTTTTTCATTTATAGAGCACAGGCAGCATAGATTTAGCATAATTCTGAAAGGCCCTAGGATTTTCAGAATGGTAAATGAGCATTGGCCTCAACTTAAAATCACCAGCTGCATTAGCCCCTAACAGAAGAATCAGCCTGTCCTCTGAAGCTTTGAAACTGGGCATTGACATGTCACTATCTATGAAAGTCCTAGATGGTATTTTTTTCCCCAATATAAGACTGCTTCATCTTCTACTGAAAATCTGTTGTTTTAGTGTAGCTACCTTCAATTATCTTAGCTAGATCTTCTGGAAAACTTGCTGCAATTTCGACATCAGCATTTCCTGCTTTACCTTATACTTGAAAGTTACAGAGGCAGCTTCTTTCCTTAAACCTCATGAATCAACCTCTGTTAGCTTCCAACTTTCCTTTTGCAGCTTCCTCACCTCTTTTAGCTTTCATAGAATTGAAGAGAGTTAGGACCCTACTCTGGATTAGGCTTTGGTTTAAGGGAATATTGTGGCTTGTTTGATCTTTCTACCCAGACCACTAAAACTTTCTCCATATCAGCAGTAAGTCTGTTTTGCCTTCTTATCATTTGTGTGTTCACTGGAGTAGTGCTTTGAATTTGCTTTAAGAGCTTTTCCTTTACATTCACAACATGGTTAACTGGTGCAAGAAGCCTAGCTTTCAGCCTCTCTCGGCATTTGACATGCCTTTCTCACTAAGCTTAATTATTTCTAGCTTTTGATTTAAAGGAAGAGGCATGGGACTCCCACTTTCACTTGAACACTTAGAGGCCATTGTTGAGTTATTAATTAGCCCATTATTGTTGAGTCTTATGGAATAAGTAGGCCCGGGGAGAGGGAGATAGACTGGGGAAAAGGCAGGTCAGTGGAGCAGTCGGAACACAAAAGAGTTGTCAATGAAGTTTGCCACCTTATATCAGCATGGTTTGTGGCATCTCCAAACGATTACAATAGTAACATTAAAGAACAATGATCGGCCGGGTGCGGTGGCTCATGCCTGTAATCCCAGCACTTTGGGAGGCTGAGGCGGGCGGATCACGAGGTCAGGAGTCCGAGACCAGCCTGACCAACATGGTGAAACCCCGTCTCTACGAAAAATACAAAAATTAGCTGGGCGTGGTGGCACATGCCGGTAATCCCAGCTACTCAGGAGGCTGAGGCAGGAGAATAGCTTGAATCTGGGAGGTGGAGCTTGCGGTGAGCCAAGATCGTGTCATTGCACTCCAGCCTGGGAAACAGAGAGAGACTTCAATTCAAAAAAAAAAAAAAAGATTACAGATCACCATACTAGATAAAACAGTAATGACAAGTTTTGAAGTATCACAAGAATTACCAAAATGTGACCTGGAGACACAAAGTGAGCACCTCCTGTTGGAAAAATGGGGCCGCAAAACTTGCTTCCCACAAACCTTCAATTTGTAAAAAATGCAGTATCTGTGAAGTGCAGTAAAGTGAAGCACAATAAAAAGAGGTATGCCCGTACATGGAAATTTATAGCAGCTCTGTTTGTAATCACCAAAACTGAAACAACCCAGATGTCCCTCAGTCAGTGCGTGGATAAACAAACTTTGGGACACAACCATACCATGGATACATAAGAACTCTGCAGAAAGGAATAAGCTATTGATACACGCAGCCACATGGATGGATGGATCTCAAAGGCATTATTCTTTGAAGCTGCTTCTTAAAGCAGCCTGATTGTACTGTATGATTCAATTTATATGACATTTTAGGAAAGAAAAAACTTTAGCAAGAACAAATCAGTAGTTGCCGGGAGCTGGTGGGGAGTGGAGGGAGAGGGTTACTACTAATAATTGATATGAGGGATTTTGGAGGGTGATGGACTAGTCTGTATCCTGACAATAGAGTCGTGGTAGTTATATGAGTCTATCCGTGTGTTAAAATTTGCAGAACTGTACAGCAAAAAAGGAAATTTTACTGTAAGTTAATTTAAAAATAAAATTAAATAGCAATATAAACTCATTATGTAAATGTAGCACACTTTTTATGAAAGTTAACCATATTTTCAAAAACAACAAAAAATTAGAACAGTGGCATTGTTTTACATTTTTTGTAAATCTCTTTACTGTCTAGCTTTATATAGAGAGCTGAGTTCTCATATCTCCTTCTGCATTCACTCTGTTGTGATATCACATGTCACATCATTTCTGGAAAACCCTACTATATATACACTTGAAAGAGGCTGAGAGTGAAAAAAGCCAGTAATGTCTTAGTAGTTTTAGGATCATTGTTTTGACCCCGTGGAGCATCTGAAATGGTCTCAGGGATTCCCAAGGGTTTCTGAACCCACTTTGAAAACCAATGATATAACACATTGTTCCGAATTTTATTTTCATAGCATCTTGACTTTTATTTTCCTAGCTACATCCACATGTTCCCTGTGTTTACTTAATGCCTATGTTCAAATTGGCCCTTTTTTAAAACTTAAATTTATTTAAAGAGGAAACTTGCTATATCTCCTATAAATAGAAAACCAGTACCACCTTCCCATAAATAGTAAATACAAAACAAATAAGCAATGAGAAACTTAATATACATTTTAAAAGTTTATTTCTGGGCCAGGTGCGGTGGCTCACGCCTGTAATCCCAGCGCCTTGGGAGGCCGAGGCGGGTGGATCACCAGAGGTCAGGAGTTCGAGACCAACCTGGCCAACATGGTGAAACCCCATCTCTACTAATAGTAAAGTACAAAAATTAGCCAGGTGTGATGGCGGGCACCTGTAATCCCAGCTACTCAGGAGGCTGAGACAAGAGAATCGCTTGAACCCGAGAGGCAGAGGTTGCAGTGAGGCAAGATTGCACCACTACACTCTAGCCTGGGCGACAGAGTGAGACTCCGTCTCAAATAAATAAATTAATTAAATTAAATTAAATTAAATTGAAAGTTTACCTCTGAACCATCTAAAATCATCTCTGCATGCCACGGTTTGGAAAACTAATGTAGAGAAGAAACAACAATGATCATGATAGCTAATTCTAACATGCTACTTCATTTGTATCAACCCATTGAGTCCTGGCAATTACCGCTGTACAAGGCAGACAGAATTATTATACTGTCTTTCTCCAAAAAAAAGAAAGAAAGAAAAAAACTTTGAAGCACAAGGAGGTTGAAGAAGTTGCTCAGGGTTCCACAACAAGTAAATTCCGGAGCTGGAATTTGAATCCAAGCAATCTGGCTGCAGAGTCCAAGATGCTGTCTTGGCACATGGGAAACCTAGATCTTTGTTGAAGTCCTGCCATCAGTTGGTTCTTAGACATGTCACTGAACCTCACTGTCCTCATCAGTAAAATGAGAAAGGTGAACTAAATCAATGTTACAAGTTTAAATGTCTGGTGCCCACGGGGGCCAGATAGTTAAGGGGAAACTAGACTGAATGCGATATAATAGGGAGTGGTGGGGATTTTACATCTTATCTGAAGAAGGCAGCTTCTATCAGTTTCAACTGTTTTTTATTTTTTATTTTTTTGGCCTTTATTTTATTTGATCAGAGAAGATTGAGGTCTCGGTATTTTTGTGTAAAGTTTCCCAAGTTTTAGAACACTTGGAAGGGCCCGCCATGCACATGGGCTGACTGCTTTGTGACTTCTTGACTGGATGAGCTCCTCTTGACTTAGAGGATTTATTATTAAATGAGCTGTTTTTGTACAACGGTAGAAACTAAATCCAAATTACAGAAATAGGCAGTTTAAAACAGTGACGAAAGAGGATAAGGACTTAGAACGTGGCTCAACACAGCCTACATAAATATTGATTAAGAGCTGGGTTAATTGAAAAGCCAAGGTACATTCATAGAATAACAAAGTGTATTTCTTTGTGTTCCTTTTGTGCTGTATTAGAGTAAATCAGCAATATTTATCCAGTGCTAATTCTCAGTTTGCAGAGAGCTAATGTAATCATGAGATGAGCTTATTGAAATTCTTTTCTTAGACATAGAGACTTGCCCAAGAATGGTGAGTATTAGGAACTTTAGTCAGCACTTGCTCAGAATAGTAAATGCGAACATGTGATTTATGCCATTGTGTGCGCAAAGTAATGTTTCCTGAGACATTTTCTATATATATGTTGGCTAGTTTTTGTTTTCTTGTGGTGGGAGGGGGGTGTTGGCTTGTTGCTCCCCCCTCCTCTCCTTATCAGATTTCCTTCCATGGCGTTTGACAATGTGGCAGGGCCAGTTTCTCTGTGAATCCACAGTAAAACATACTGGTGGTTTCACAATTAAGCCAAACTTGGGTTTATGGCTTATACATGTTTATGTGAATTCCTGCATTTGTTTTTATGTGTGTGTGTATATTCATGAAAGATCTGTTTGAGAGAGGAAGAAAAAGGGAGGATAAAACCTATAGACTGAATCATAAAAGATGTGTTTATTCATTAATGACATCATAAGGATAGTATTTTCTCTTGGTTAATAAATTATTTCTTTGGAGGGTGTTGTAAGCCATCCAAAGATAGTCATGCCATTTCTTGGAAAAGATCTGAAGCAACTAGTAATTGAAATGATAATCATTTGATCAGAGAGCTATTTGAAAATAACACTCATCTACAAACTTGTCTCTTCTGGGAAACCGTATGTAGTCAAAATGTTGCCAAATTGTCTCTTTACTAATGTTGAGACTGATACACCTAATTATTTTCCAGTACATTCTAAACTTGATTTCTGGTGTGCCCTGTCCAGAAGCTGTTCCCATATGCTTTGAAACAATATCTAGCCTGACTTTATTCTGACATTTAATAATCACCATGAAAATAGCTATAAAATGCATGACAACTACAGATCTTTTATTTCAAGAGGATGGTGTGGTGAATCTGAGGGAAATCATCCGTTGAAATGATATTTTGTAATGGGCCCCATTGTTTATAAAGTACTCAAATTTTTTCTTGAGCAGAGGATAAAAACACAGTTTCCCACTTTGTCTCCCGTTTAGTGGTAGTTCATGTTTAATCATGATAAGGGAAAAGATTCCATTACTGAAGTTTGACTTTTCATTTTTGATAGAGTATTTGTTACTCTGCTGCTGCCTAACAGACTTTCTTCTCAGAAGCAGCTTGGAACTCAGTGAGGAAAATTGAAATTTTAGATTCTACCTTAAAACATAAAAAAAAAAAAACCCTCAACCCAGGGCTTCTTATTATGTGAAGGTTATCCTAATAACCTTTTTTTGTTCGAATTGGAGAAGTGTGTGTGTGTGTGTGTGTGTGTGTGTGTGTGTGTGTGTGTCGGTGGGGCAAAAGGAGGAAGAAAAAGTCATGTTTGGGGAGGAGGAAAAAGTCCTGTTTAACAGCAAAATTAGCCAAAATCAGTTGTGAATTCCTTTTGTTTAATAGCTTTGAAACATCTTCCTGTTGTTGTTTGTCAGAAATATTTCTAAGATTTTGTAAGCTTAGGGGTTTTCACAGCTAAGCTTTCTTCAGAAATGTGAACTAAAAAAAATGAAAGAAGTCAGTTCAAGTTGAAATGTCAATGCTTAAATAACTTAAAACCCAGTGAGATGATCTTCTTGAGCCTTTTCCAAAGAATCTTCGGGTGAAGGGGCCTCCCTTTGTTCCATGTATGGATGTCTATTAAATATCTTGCCGGATTAATTCTGAGTCAGAAAAGTTGGTTGTTTCCTAGAAGCAATTAAAGATGCTTAACGTTCAAATTTATGATCCAGAGGAGAAACTTACATTTCAACTACTTTTCTTAGATTCAAAGACTTTTTCCTCACTCACCCTCTCACCCTCTAGCCCGTATGTATTAAAAGAAAAAATCAGTTCATTTCTCAGCTTACAAAGTTTTTCAGAAACATGAGAATGTGTAAGTTTCTTTCAGTGGGAAGCACATAACATTTATGAAGTATTTCTTTTGGGATTACATCACAGTTTTATTTAATTTTTAGGACAAAAGTTAAATTCAATATTTGTGTATAAGCCAAGGGAAAATGTACCATAAACATAGGAATTTGGGGGTGAGTCAGAGTTCCAAGAATCCTAGATTTACTTAGACCATTTATGTAGAGACAGGCTCACCATTAGTCATCTAGCTTTCACTTTTTACGTTTGCCATTAATTACACCTCAAAACTAGCTTTCACCCAAGTGGTCAGCTAGGTAGAGTGTGAGCTTGGGCAACCAACATTAAAAATGGCTATTAGAATTACTGTCCTATTTTTGGATACTTTCTAATTGTGTAACAAATACAAAACTTATTCCTTAACTAAACAACTAGCAGTGAAAAACCACTGAAATGAAGTGAGTTACTAAAGATTCTGTGTCACCAAAATGCACACAGTCTCCTTGCATTAGGTTAAACCACTCATATGGCATTTCAGGTGGGCCTTGTGGAGAGTGGATCATTTCCCTCAAACCTATAAATAACCGTTTTTTGTTCTTCCCCAACCACCTCTTGTAGGATGAAGTCATTGCTGTTTCCGAAAAGGTGATTGTGAAGCTTGAAGACCTGGTCAAGTGGGTACATTCTGATTTCTCCAAGTGGAGATGTGGCCTCCACGCTGGACCCGTGAAAACTGAGGCCTTGGGAAGGAATGGACAGAAGGAAGCTCTGCTGAAGTACAGGCAGTCAACCCTAAACAGTGGACTCAACTTCAAAGATGTTCTCAAGGAGAAGGCAGACCTTGGTAAATATGACTCGTACTTTTAAATCTAATGTGTGGGCATATATAGTAACTTTTCGGTTGTAGATTTTTCTGGAAATGCTATCATTTGTATATAAATATATTTAAAATTTCTTTAACCTCAAAGGGGCCTAAGAATATGGATGGAGAAATGACTGGATGGGTAAGGAATGAGTGTTACCTGTTGGATCACAGGACCATTTATGTGTGGATCCTTGCTCTGGGGTGATACAGTGGTTCTGAACAACTTTCAGTGTGATGTCAAGGCAGACGATTTGATTATAGCACCTGAAATTTAATTAATAAAGCGTTTATATACTTGCTATAAGTATGTAGTATGACATCTATTAACACCATGTCCCAATTTCATGTTTTACATTGAGTGGAAAACAAACTGAGGAAAAGAGATGACTTCCTCAATGTGGAGCAAGAAAACAATGTCAAGCCAGGGGATCCACTGGTTGGCAACCAATGGCATAGGTTTGCTTGATCCTTTAGCGTTCAGTGGTACCATCTATATATATATATATTTTTTTTTTTTTGCATATATATATATATATATATTTTTTTTTTTTTGCTTCCTTCCCTCTTCCACTGTAAGTTTAAAAGAGAACTTGGACTGTGGAGTAGTTACGCTGGTTGGTGTTTGCATACTAACTCTGCTGCTTACTTAGCTGTGTAGCCTAAGGCAAATAATTTAACTTATAAGCCTCAGTTTCCCCATCTAAAAAATAGGGAAACTTTACAGGGTTATTGTGAGATGTGAGATAGAAAGGGTAGAGCACATTGACTGGCATAAACGAGGGGCTCCATAATTAGTTATATTGCTTTTTCTTAACACTTTCTTCTCCAGTGACATTTTGTGTCCTTTCATTGCTTTTTTTCCCTTCTGTTTGTATTCCCATGTCATTCACTGATTTACTCTCCTAGCATTGCTCAAGACGAAAATTGTTGACCTCTGATTTAGACTAGTTATTTCCTCTTTAGGCAAAGAGGAACTGCGCTTTAACATATTAAGGCATCTTTTTCTTTCATTTGCGCACAATGCTGATTTTTGCAGTCCTATTTTATGCCTTAATGTGACAGCTTCCTGTTTTTTTTTTTAAACCCAGAACTTAACTATTACAACAAACCTAGGCAATTTATTTTAATTGGCATAAAGAGACTGAATAACACCAGTAACTGACTGTGGCTTTCATGTGACTCTGGTTTGTGATGAGCTGTGCTGTGTTTTGGGAATAGCATTAATATTTTCTTGCAGTTTGAGTTTAACTATCAACAGTTTCCTGGCATCTTTTGGTTGATGTCAGACAGGAACATTTTGGATATGGCAGCCTGATTGTCACGTGCACATTTAGAGAAAATTATTAAGCTAGTGGTTTTCCTTCTAAAGCCAAAGAGTTTTTTAATAGTCTTCCTATATATACGTTACACCCCCCAGTTTTGTGAACACACAATGACTCGTCTTATGACTTGCGATAATGCTGAATAATACATCTGTTGTGTTACTTTCCTAATGTATGATCCAAGTTGTATTGCCGTTGTCTTATGTTTTCCTTAACATTAAAACCTTTCTTTTGTTTGTTTAATTTTGTGTGTGTGTTATGGAATATACTGTTACTAATAAAAAGTTAAACAGGAAACCCACAGGGGACAAAAGGATGTGTAGATGGTTAAGCTTGATGTCACACATATAAACAAGAGTATTTATAGCAAGGTTTATGTTTAAAATTGTGTTTAAAATGGATAATTTATTAATGAACAGGAAAATAAGTCTAACTTCTTAATTCCACCCAAAGAATTAAGAGGTTGATCCTCCTGGATTCTAAAAAAAAGAAGGTCCATATTCTATCTTTTTGCAATTGATTCCAGAAGAAATTGGTTTATAGTGGTCACAGTACTTGCAGGTGGTTTGACCTGGAAAATCTAGATGAGTGGTTTTTAAATCTAGTTGCTCATTAGACTCATGAAAGAAATTTAAAAAACAGTACTGATTACTGAGTCCAGCTTCTCTAGATTCTTCATTCAGTAGGACTAAGGAAAGGCCAAGGAATGTGTATTGATAAAAAGGTTCCAGGACGGGTGCGGTGGCTCACGCCTGTAATCCCAGCACTTTGGGAGGCTGAGGCGGGTGGATCATCTGAGGTCAGGAGTTCGAGACCAGCCTGGCCAACATGGTGAAACCCCTTCTCTACTAAAAATACAAAAATTGGTCGCGCATGGTGGCAGAGGCCTGTAATCTCAGCTACTTGGGAGGCTGAGGCAGGAGAATTGCTGGAACCTGGGAGGCAGAGGTTGCACTGAGACGAAATCATCGCACCATTGCACTGCAGTCCAGGCGACAACAGCGAGACTCTGTCTAAAAAAGCGGGGTTCTTAGGTTGACTCTGATTTTGTTGGTTTGTTTGTTTTGGTCTCATTTTGGAGACAGCTTTATGATCAGTGCTGAAGAAGGGAAAATAATCAACAGGAGAGTTGATTGGGAGGCTCTCCCCTGGGGAACAAGAAACACCATGTACTTAAAAAATTTTTAATGTAAAATACCCCTTTAAGGATAGAATTTAGGGCCTTGAAATTCTACTCAGTTGAACTGTGAGGAATTTGAGACAAATAGCTTTTGTAATTGGAATGCACACTGTGTTGTAATAATGTGGAAAGAGAAACAAAAACTTTCCTTAATGTAATGAGTTTCCATTATCTGCCTGATCTAAGGTTGGTAAGTCTACATTGTCAGGATTTATATTGAAGAGATAGGGGGTGTCATTTTCTTTACACATTCCTTTCCCCACAACTTTCTTTTCAGCCTCTTCCTTTCTCTGTCTATAACATCAAAATATTTGTTGTCTGTACTTTTCTTTCTCCACAGTGGTTTTCTTATCATTTCTGTTGGTCACACTGAAACCACCTCCAATACCACATTGTTAATGGAAATTCACACACTTATTAGGTTTTTCCTTCTGTAGAACCCTTCCAACTCCTCATTGTTCTTACCAAAGAAAGAAGATGAACTGTGAGATTATTTGAGACCCCCCCTTTTTTCTGGTGGAAGTAAGCAAAGAACAGAAAGATCTCACCTTTCTATGGATAAAGTAAAACTCCAACATGTTATTGTTTTTTAACTGAGTTACTTCATAGTGTTAAAACATCAATAATAACAAAATAATTAGATTGGTTCTTAGAGAAGGGATTTTAAAATATAAAAGCTAATTAAATAACTTTTCTTGCTCAGTGTTTAGGTAGAATAAGTTCCCTTTAATCCCAGTTTGTGTCACTTCCTGTCTCTCTCTGAATAGTAAAAAAAAAACAAGAATGTTCTCACAAATGTGTGTCTGCCAACAAATTAATACTCCACAAAGAGAAACTCTGCCCCACATGGCAGCTTCCAATAAATGCTCTGATTCAAATCACAACTCTTTCATTTTTTTTTATTCCCTTCCCCCTTGAGGGAGCACATTTAGACAATATTTGAGGATGTCATCTTTCTGCTTTTTAAAACTCTCTAGAGTTTTCGTTTTAAGACTCTTAATGGTTGATGACTAAAACTACAGATCTGGATAGTGGAAAAACTAATAATCTTAAAAAACACTTCTGAGATGTGGCAAAGTGCATTCATTCTCTTCCCTCCTCTTTGTCCTTTTCAAAGAAAGAAAGTTCAATATGAAACCAATGCAAATTATGACTTTACTCAGTGAGATATTTTACCTTCTTTCAGACTGTTTCATACTGAAGTTTATAAAAAAAAAAAAAGAAAAATAACTATGTTAAAATAGGAGGGTTAAGGAATGTATTATTCATAAGCATAATGAACACAAGAACCTGTTTTTCCAGAAGAATTGGGTTGATTAAATCATTCACCACACAAGCCTCTAGTTATTTATTTTTGTCTTTAGAATTACAGTACTTAGCTTTTATAATAAAGTGGACTTGATACCCATATTTGGTATGGCAGTTGAAAGTAGTCAAATGAAGAATTATTTTGTTTTACAAAATTTTTAGCAAGTAAGAAATATAAACACTATCAGTTAAGCATAGCAAACTTGCATTTTTTATTCCTTGGGCTATAGTTTGAAAAAAAATCAAATTATTTTATGTAACACTGATTCTTACAGAGTTCCTTTAAGCGAAGTATGAAAGCTGCAGTGTAAGCTTTATTGGCCTATAAATATGTCATTATAGTTGGACTACATTTATATGCTTTGGATTGTTGTTTAAGCCAAGAAAATATGTCTCTACAGGTTGACTTTTTATTGAAGCCCTTTGAGGCATACAACAGAATGTATTTTAGGCCAAGGTTATTAAAACAGCATTTTCATTTTTTTGCAGCAGACTCATTGTCAATTATGCTGCCACAAACTGTCTGTGGATGGGCAGTTATGAATGGTTTCATCTCCAAATGTGTCTTTAGGAAAAGAAAGAAAAGATAGAGGAGTCTGAGCTGAAATCAAGAAAAAAAGACCCAAAGATTATGTGTGGGGGTTTGGCTGAATTTAATGATGGGGGTTCCCTCAGTTCAATTTCTGTTTCTAAATCTGTCCCTTCAAATTGAGAAAGAGTAGCTTCCCCCTTTTTTCTGTTGCTGGGACTTTCACTGTACTTTTTGGGAATCAACAGCATGGTAGGGTTAAAAGAGCAGAGGGTGGGCTGTCAGGAGAATCTTGGCTGTACCTGTAGATCTGTCACCACTGGAAGAGTCACTGTATGATTTTTCACCTGAGCGCTCTCATGAATTTATTAGGATTTGAAGACATACTTCTTACTGGAACAATCCTTCCTTCCTTTCTAGATTTAAATTTTATGTGTATATTTTTGTTTGTTTTTTCAGTGAAGAAAAATAACTTTTATTATATTAATGAGAGCAATGAATTCTTAATTCTCAGCCACAAAAAATGATAAAATACAATGAGATTTTCAAAGGTAAAAAATAAAATATCTGTACTCAGATCATTGCTGCAGAGATAAAGTAAAATATTATTATACAACTCTAAAGTAACTTGAAAAGAATGCAACTGTTCAACCAAATGGCTCAAAGTAGATTTAAATTTTATGTGTATATTAAAGAGTCTTTGGAAGGTATTTGTTGTTTATATGTTACCTTGGATTGCTGGTTTCACTCTGCCATTTTCCATAACACTGCAACTTGAGAAGTTTCTTAAATGATATATTGTTTATACATTCAGCTTTCTTTTGTCTAAAATGGGCAATAATGTGTACCTGGCTGTTTCTCGTTGGATTTTTGAGAAGACCAACTGAGAACAAATTAGTTAATATCTGTGGAAACATTTGTGATATTGAAGTCTAAAGTGGTATTATTACTACATAGTTATTATCAGAAGCAGGTTCTGTATGATAGGGAGCCGTGTGGGACAAGGTTGGCTTATTTGTCCATTTTGAATTTCCCTAATCACACACGCATTCTAGTGATTTAGAATAGGGCTTACTCTCATGATTGTCCCCCTCAATAGAAAACTATTATAAAAGTCCTTCAGGGCCGGGCGCGGTGGCTCAAGCCTGTAATCCCAGCACTTTGGGAGGCCGAGACGGGCGGATCACGAGGTCAGGAGATCGAGACCATCCTGGCTAACACGGTGAAACCCTGTCTCTACTAAAAAATACAAAAAAACTAGCCGGGCGAGGTGGCGGGCGCCTGTAGTCCCAGCTACTCGGGAGGCTGAGGCAGGAGAATGGCGTGAACCCGGGAGGCGGAGTTTGCAGTGAGCTGAGATCCAGCCACTGCCCTCCAGCCTGGGCGACAGAGCAAGACTCCGTCTCGAAGAAAAAAAAAAAAAAAAAGAGTCCTTCAGGTTTTTGCTTGTTTATATGTACATATATAAATACATATTATATATGACTATTATTTTAATATATATTTATTTCAAATAATAAATGTATGTAATATCTATTATATAACATAAACATTTTATATATTTATTCATATATTAATATATATTCATATTTTACAAACTTTTATCTCCTGAAAATTCTGTCAAAATAAGCTGAGCCATAAGTGGCCAGTTGTATGGGACCGCTCAAATACTCTTAGTTAAAAATTAGCTGTAGTTTTTGCTTGGAGCTTCTGGAGGCCTTGTATTGCAAATGGTTGTTTCAGATCACTTTTGAGTTTGGTATGTCAAGCAGCTTCCTGAGATGTGGACATGGGAAGGATTCTCACTTTTTGTGGAAGAAAACAGTATAGATGTCTGTAAAAAGCATGCTAAATGCTGACATTTTGTCATAGAGACTTTTCACTGCTAATGAATTTATTAGGATTGGAAGACATCCTTCTTACTGGGACAATCCTTCCTTCCTTTCTAGATTTAAATTTTGTATGTATATTAAAGAGTCTTTTGAAGGTATTTGTTGCTTGCATTGCTGGCCTAACTCTAGTATTTTTCTTAACACTGCAACTTGAGAAGTTTCTTAAATAATATATTGTTGCACTATGCTATTCATGAATATCATGAAGAACCCTTACAGAACAACCTCCTAACTAAAACGAATTTGGGCCGGGCGCAGTGGCTCACGTCTGTAATCCCAACACTTTGGGAGGCCAAGGTGGGTGGATCACAAGGTCAGGGGTTCAAGACTAGCCTGGACAACATAGTGAAACACCATCTTTACTAAAAATATAAAAATTAGCCAGGCATGGTAGCATGCGACTGTAGTCCCAGCTACTCGGGAGGCTGAGGCAGGAGAACCACTTGAACCTGGGAGGCGGAGGTTGTGGTGAGCAGAGATCACACCACTGCACTCCAGCCTGGGCAACAGAGTGAGACTCTGTCTCAAAAAAAAAAAAAAAAAAATTGGCCTTTATAGTATCCTTAAGTTCAACATAGAAACTGATTACATACAAGACTTTTCAAAGATTTGTAAAGATACTTTCCAAAGGATTTTCTCTCTGACAATATTGTTGTGTTAACCATGCATTCTTTAAAGAATTTCATCATAGCACAATTAACAGTGGAGGAGATACTCTCCAAGTGCCCACATGCCTCTCATGACAAACCAAAGGACCTTTAAATGGGGTACAAGAATCTGCATCCAAGACATTCAAAGTTTTCGAACAGCTTATTACCAGTATATCTTCTTTCTTTCCTTCCTTCCTAACTTCCTTCCTTTTTTTTTTTTTTTTTTTTTGAGACAGCAGGGTCTCTCTCTCTTGCCCACGCTGGAGTGCAGTGGTGCGATCTTGGCTCACTGCAACGTCCACTTCCTGGGTTCAAGCAATTCTCCTGCCTCAGCCTCGCAAGTAGCTGGGATTACAGGTGCCCGCCACCGTGCCCAGCTAATTTTTGTATTTTTTCAGTAGATATGGGGTTTCACGATGTTGGCCAGGCTGGTCACAAACTCGTAAACTCAAGTGATCATCCGCCTTGGCCTCCCAAAGTGCTGGGATGACAGGCATGAGCCACTGTGTCCAATCCAGTATGTTTTCTAAGAAACTAGGAATACATATAGTTGTAACACACAAGTAATAAGATTATTCATTTCATTTGAAATTTAAATTTTGGCTTGACCATCTAATCATATAGTTGAATAATGCCCCGCAATAGTGGAAGAATGAGTGAGTAAAAGTGGCTCAAATAAGTAACATTCATTTATGCTGTCTACAATCAACCATCTCAGCTTTTCCTGCTAGAAAAGTGGTCTTTGTGAAATCTAACCGAGTCTGAGCCAGTCAACAGCTGGTCATTGATACTGCTGCCCAGGTACTTATACTGCCATCACTCATGAAGGCACAATCCAAGTTAAAACCCTTTCATTTGGAATTTCTGTTGACCTGAGGATTTTCTAGTGTTTCCTGCAGCCACGAAAGATTCTTAGAATTCCAGGTTCATTTCTTCTTTTGATGACAGACTGAAGATGGACCATCAACTGAAAAGAAGTTTGTAGAATTTTGGAATTTATTCTTACGTTTCCATTTGGAGATGTCAGGGCAGAAGTAGAAAAAAAGTGATATTGGAACTTTCTGTGCTATTTTTAGTATCCAGGCTACCAGTATTTACCTCTAGGATACAATGTATGAAAAAGGTAAACTCACGCTTTTCTGAAACTCTATAGAATTGTCAGGCTCCAAGGGGCCTTCATGAACCTTGTTTTCTCCTCTTTTTCCTTCTAACAGTCTTCAGTCCTCTCTTTTCAGTTCTTCCCTAAGATGTGCTTTCAGAATCCCTCACCATCACAGTTACTCATCTTAGGATACACTTTAGGTGATTTTTTTTGTTTGTTTGTTTTTGTTTTTTTCTGAGATGGAGTTTTGCTCTGTCACCAGGTTGGAGTTGGCTCACTGCAGCCTCCGTCTCCTGGGTTCAAGCGATTTCCCTGCCTCAGCCTCCCAAGTAGCTAGGACTACAGGCACGCACCACCATGTCTGGCTAATTTTTTTTTGTATTTTAGTAGAGACAGGGCTTTACCGTGTTGGCCAGGATGCCCTTGATGTCCTGACCTCATGATATGCCCGCCTTGGCCTCCCAAAGTGCTGGGATTACAGGTGTGAGCCACCATGCCCGGCCGAGGTGATTTTTTAATACCATTTAACTCATTTATATTGCAGGAGCTCATTTTTACTAAGAATCCTAGAGCCAGAGTAGGAGTAGATTCTAGAGAAAGTCCCCAGTGATCCATTATGCGTGACCAGAACTCTAAGGAGCTGGCTTGGCGTCCTCCAGATACGACATGACATTAGCAAAACTACTGGACTCTTCTCTATAGCTGTATGGCCTTGACCATTCTATACGTAAGAGCAAAAAGGGGGAAAATATTCTGCCACTACACTCCCTGAAGTTTAGGTACCTGTTTGTTTGTTTTTATACACAGTAATATTAAGTGTAGACTAGTATCTAATGAACATCATTGTTAATTAATATGGCAGCTACTGTGGCTCAATATCAATGTTGTGCCTTCTGAGCTTCTGTAGTTCCTGTAGTTGTTTACTCTAGTATTTAGGATAGGGCTCGCCCAAATTGATTTTTTGCCTCACTAACGGTCTATAGTTGAAGACCAGCTTGGTGTTTGAGAGTTTGTTTAAGCTATTCCAACCAAATAATATAAAAACTGACAAGTCTTCCCTAAATTATCGTATGTGATAGTTTAATCATGTTGTTCTCCTGGACTTAAGCTGTTCTTGTTTTTGTTTTGTTTTGTCTATTTTTTTCTGGCATTTTGTTTTTTTACAGCCATATCTATGATAAAAGATCATGATGGAGAGTGGGCACAGTGGCTCATGCCGGTAATCCCAGCACTTTGGGAGGCCAAGGCAGGTGGACCACTTGAGGTCAAGAGCTTGAGTCCAGCCTGACCAACATAGTAAATCCCCATTCCTACTAAAAATACAAAATTAGATGGACATGGTAGCACACATCCATAATCCCAGCTACTTGGGAGGCCGAGGCAGGAGAATCACTTGAACCGGGGAGGCGGAGGTTTCAGTGAGTCGAGATTGTGCCATTGCACTCCAGCCTGGGCAACAAGAGTGAAACTTTGTCCGCCGCCCCCCATGCCCCCACAAAAAAGACTGTGATGGATAAGACAGCCAATTCATAATTTTGTTTTAGATTCATTAATTTGAAATGTTAATTTCCCAAAGAACTGTCTGTGGAGATCGCCATATGATGAGAAGATAATCAAAAGATGAAAGAATAAATTCTGTTGTGGTCCTATTCCTTGCTATGCCTTTAGTTTCTTGCTGTGTACCTTGGATTGACTGGAAGCAAGTCTTATGCAGCCTTGGCTTTATATAAGCTCATGAATTTTCATTATCACTGATAGATTGCCAAACTTGGACCAGTAATTCTGTTTGCATTTGGTGATATAAGTGGGTCTATTGTGAAGGACAAACCCAACTGATCTACCATTTTTTTTTTTTTTTTTTTTTTTGAGACAGAGGTTCACTCTGTTACCCAGGTAGGAGTTCAGTGGTGTGATCTCGGCTGACTGCAACCTCCACCTCCCGGGTTCAAGTGATTCTCCTGCCTCAGCCTCCCAAGTAGCTGGGATTACAGACATGCGCCACCACGCCCAGCTAATTTTTGTATTTTTAGTAGAGACAGGGTTTCACCATGTTGGCCAGGCTGATCTTGAACTCCTGACCTCGTGATCTGCCCGCCTCGGCTTCCCAAAGTGCTGGGATTATAGGCATAAGCAACCACACCTTGCTTTGACCACCACAGTCTTTTAAATATCTTTTGAGAATGCAGCATTGACTCTGTACCTCAGATGTGCTTTTAAAATGAGGTCTGGCTGGGGACAGTGGCTCACACCTATAACCCCAACACTCTGGAAGGCCGAGGTGGGAGGATTGCTTGAGGCCAGGAGTTCAAGAGGAACCTGGGCAACATAGCAAGACCTGTCTCTGCAAAGCATTTTTAAAAATTAGCTGAGTTTGGTGATGCCCAACTGTAGCCCCAGCTACTCAGGAGACTGAGGCAGGACAATCACTGATGCCCAGATGGACCATCAACTGAAAAGAAGTTTGTAGAACAAGGTTGCGGTGAGCTAAGATGATACCACTACACTCCAGTCTGGGCAACACAGTGAGACCCTGTCTCCATAAATAAATAAATAAATAAATAAATAAATAAATAAATAATAAGAATGAGGCTTGATTCAGCAGTTCCCCTTTCAGTTGGAGGTGCATGATGCTTTTATTTTATCATGACTCTAAAATGCTTTTGTTTACCTTCTACCTCTCACCTCATTACCCACTATATGATTACTGACAGTGAACCATTATTACAGCTGCTATCATGATAGCATCACCTTGGAACACAAAGCAGATATATCCTACATGTAAATTGATGTGGTTTTGCCGGTGCGTTCTGTGAGCAGGTATCTGATTTGGGCATTTACTCTTAATACTCGGTGGTATTGACACTGATTCTTTTGAACAGTTTGTTTAATCTGTTGAAGTACTTTTAAGTCTGAAGTTCTGTTGCAGCACATTAACTTTCCTAAATGTCAGATTCACTCTTCTCCTGTAACATTATGTGTTTAAGTCTGTAGTTTATGCAGGTCACTGCAGAGGAAAGCTGAGGTTTGGACTTCTAGCTTATTTTAATAAATGTATTTATTTAGGACAGACTGGAATAATAGTGGGTTTTCAAAGGCTTCATGAAGTGCTTCATGCACAGTAGGGGCTGAGCAAATAGTGCTGATGATTTCAGGCTTTTCCTAGTTGCCTCACTGTGTGTTTTCATTTGGTGTACTTGGATGAAGTGATATTGCTTCTTTCTTCCTTAAAACCCTGAGCCTGCGCCTTGCCCAGAACTCTCTTTCGTTGGACAGCCCCCCTTGCTTTTTGAATTCTTAACTATGTCTATTATCTTTTACTTGTGACCTTTAAATATTGGCATTCCACTTAGGATCCCTGTTTCTTTGCAAACTTCATGCCTACTGGATAAAATACAAATGTTACAGGAGTATCCAGTGAACTTCCAGCCTCCATTTTCTTCTCTTTTTCATTAGGTAGCTTTCATTATTGTTATTTTTTGTTACTACCAATGTTATCCTTGTTTGTTTTAGAAAATATAGGCACTACTGACAAGCAAAATGCAGAAAAATTAAAGTTGCCTATTTTCCTCCCACTCAGAAGTAAGTGCTGTTAGTATTCGTATATGTACCAATGTATATGAATGCATGTATCAGTGAGAATTTATATAGATATTATTTTTCCTCCTAAAAATAAAATCTACTGTTTGGGAGTCTACCTTCCTCCACTTAACTTTGTACAGAGGTATTATAAATATGCCCCCATGTTGCAAAATATCCTATACTGGTTTTTTTTTTTTTTTTTTTTTTTTGACTGCTGAATATTTCATTACAGAGGTGTTTCATACTTTAATTATTGTTAGGCATTTCAGCTCCTTCTGATTCCTTTGAAACTCTTGTAGCTATGCACATAGCCATGCCTATTTCTTTATACATTTGTAGCGGGGGATCACTGGTTCAAAGTGCACACAGAACGTTAAGACCCCTATCCCCTACCTTATCTCCTCTCGTAAACCTTCTACCCTAGCCTAACTAGTCTAACTGCCCCGTCTTCTTTCTCTTTAACCACATATACTCAGTCCCCTGCCTTCCAGACTCTCCAGTGTGTTTTAAGTGGCTCATGCCTTTCTACTCTTGGAATGGCCTTTCTAGGACTCTTACCTGTGGGAATTCTGCCTTTCGTTTAAGACAAGTTTAAGCCTCTGAACTCCTTCTCAGCCATCCAGCTCAGAGGAATTGCCCTGCTTTATTGAGCTCTTATCTTATCACATTTAGTGTCTCTACCACCTTATTGATCACCTTACTCTATACCTACCAATATAATGCAGTATCTTTTTTTCATGTGTTTATCTTATCTTCCCAATAACAGTCTTAACTCTATAGTGTTAGCACTCAGACATCAAAGCTATACCTAGTAGGTTAAGTAAACATGCAGCTTTTACGATCAGACTTTCCTGAAATCTCTGGAGTTCTCTGTTCTTAGTCTACTGGAGACACCTATGCGCATTTGAAGGTTGATTTGATTTCTTTTAGAGCATTTCCTAAGACACTCTAGTGGAGGGGCTATTTCACTGGTACCCTGTAGAAGCAGCAGCTACTTGGGGTATTAGGTTGCTAACTATTCTTGGTCTAATTAGTAGTCATCTATTCATCATTCATTCTAGAAAAACACATTGAGAGATCATGTGAACATGCTTGAAGCTAGCCTCCTAGCCTGAGGATTGTAGATGGTATTATAAGTGTGTGTACGTGTGTGTGTGTGTGGACATTTTACATCTTAATAGTGGGACATATTAATGCCTTTCTCAAGGGAATCTTCTTCATGTTTCAGGATCATAGCAGTGACAAAAGTAGGCAGGGAAATAAATCCAGACTGGACTTGTTCCACCTTACCTTTTTTTTATTAGCGGCTTGTTTGTAATCTTTTTCTAAGGTGACAGGTTATTAAGAAGGTGGTTGTAGTACAACATCCAGTGTTGCTTGATTCTAGGCAATTACACCGTTTTAATCTTCACCTCCCTTAAAATGGTTGCTTGCTAATCATGGCGGAGGATATTCTCCATTTTCCAACTACTCATTCTACAACTGTGGTTCACACAGAAAGTCTTCTGTTAGGCCTTACAAAAACAATGCTTCATGCCTGGCCTATTCTCTCAATAAGAAATAAAACATTGTTTTCATAGCAGAGCTGATAATAAGGCAGAGTTCAAAGCATGATGAAACATATACTTTTCTAGCAGAGAAAAACCTATAGTTACCTGGCTAATTAACCATCACATGATGGCTGTGTGTCTAAAGTTACAGGCTTTTCACATGTGCAGCCTGTGTGTGGGTTTCTTTTCTTTTTTTTTTTTTTAATTGAGAATGTTCATTTAGTTCCCATTGATTTGTATTAATGTTTCCCATCAAAGATTTGGAAGAATGAGCAAACACAGAAGCTGCCATTTTAGGGTAGCTTCTTTTTAACCACTGTACTAAACCTCGGTAGTCAGTTATGTTGTAGCGGAAACAGCATGAAATTTACTAAGTAAGATGGACCTGGATTCAAGTCCTTGCTCCATAAACTGTATGGCGTTAAAAGCTTTCACTCTGCTTTGATTGCTTATCCGTAAATCAGGGTTAACAATACCCATCTCAGTTTTGTCTCACAGGACTTGGGAAGATTAGATTAGATCCTGTATAAGGGTACCCAACACACAGTGGGAGCACTTGGTCAACAATATTAGTTTCCTTTCCCCTTTCCATTAGAAAGGTAAACCCTTATTCAAGAAAGCAAAGTGAGTAGATGCAACATAAAAAGAATACCAAGATAGAGATTACAGTAGTATGTTATTTTATTTTATTTAATTCACAAACACTAGAGTTATCTATTATAAGACACTGAAATTGATTGAGGGTTAAGTGAGCCATGATCCCAGTTCTCTAGGGGTTGTTTTGAAGTTTTTAACATGATTTTTTAAAAATATAAATTTCAGCAGGGCGCGGTGACTCACACCTGTAATCCCAGCTCTTTGGGAGGCTGAGGTGGGCGGATCACCTGAGGTTGGGAGTTCAAGACCAGCCTGACCAACATGGAGAAACACTGTCTCCACTAAAAATACAAAATTAACTGGGCATGGTGGCGCATGCATGTAATCCCAGCTACTTGGGAGGCTGAGGCAGGAGAATCACTTGAACCTGGGAGGTGGGAGTTGCAGTGAGCCAAGATTGTGCCATTGCACTCCAGCCTGGGCAGCAAGAGTGAAATGCCATCTCAAAAAAATAAATAAATAAAAATAAAATTTAAAAAATATAGATAGATAGATAGATAGATAGATAGATAGATAGATAGATAGATATTTTGCTGCTAAAATTTACTCGTGTGTATTGTCCTGTAAACCTTCTGCTTTTTATTCCTCTGATCACTCTTAGATCATGATTAACAGCTGATGCTAGTTGATTAGATTTGGTGCCAGGAATTCAGAATGTGCTTTGGAGGATCACATGTAAAACATGTGTATTGTTAGCTCCTCTGATGCTTCTCTGGCTGTGAACTGGTGTTCTTGTGGTTTATTGGGTGTGCATGAGTAGGTGTGTGAATACGCTTGTGTGTTTGTGAAATCATCCAAAATTGAAATCTCTTTTGTCCTTGTGGTATCTATTTATTCCACAAGAAAGCAAATTATGGGCGTGAGCAGTGGCCTGTGATCCCAACACTTCGAGGTAGGTGGATCACCTGGGGTCGGGAGTTCAAGACCAGCCTGACCAACATGGAGAAACCCCATCTCTACTAAATACACAAAATTAGCCAGGCGTGGTGGCACATGCCTGTAATCCTAGCTGCTTGCGAGGCTGAGGCAGGAGAATCACTTGAACTGGGGAGGCGGAGGTCGTGGTGAGACGAGATCACGCCGTTGCACTCCAGCCAGGGCAACAAGAGCGAAACTCCATCTCCAAAAAAAAAAAAAAAAAACAAGAAAACAAACTATGATGTGCCATGGTTTTGTGTGTTGTTTTCTCTTAGAGGTTGTGAGTAAGAATTTTAAATTTTAGAATAGCCTAAAATATGCTGTAGTAGCAAAATTTCTAAAACCTCAATAGCTGAACACAAGACTAACTTCTTGCTTATGTACCGTTCAATGTGGGGTACATAGGACTGTAAGAGCAGTTTTACCCTCTATGGTGGCCCGGCTTTGGACCTCCATATACCAACACATGCTTCTGTGCTCACACAGAAAGGGAAAAAACAGGCAGAAGTGGAGTACTAGCAATTAAATGTTTATTAATACATACATTAACATGCAGTAACATGCATCACTTCTCACATTTCATTGATCAGTGAAGTGATTAACTTCATGCCCATGTCTTGACTTAAAAGAGGTGGGTGGGGGTGGGCATATGATCTTATAGCATTCTTAGAAGGAGAGGGGAATTGAATGTGAACATTAGTAATATTTCACACATGCATTTAGGATAATGATGTATATCATAGGATAATAAAATCTCAGGGATGAAAGGGACTACAGATAATCTAATTGCAAGATTTTACTAATAATTTACTACACTTACTACCTCTTCAATGCCCTTTGCAGAAATCTTTTTTTGTTTGTTTTTGTTTTTTGAGACAAGCTCTCCCTCTGTCACCCAGGCTGGAGTGCAGTGGCGCAGTCTCAACTCACTGCAACCTCCAGCTCCCGGGTTCAAGTGATTCTCCTGCCTCAGCCTCTTGAGTAGCTGGGATTACAAGCACCTGCCACCATGCCCAGCTAATTTTTGTATTTTTAGTAGAGATGGGGTTTCATCATACTGGCCAGGCTGGTCTCGAACTCCTGAGCTCAAGTGATCCACCCGCCTCAGCCTCCCAAAGTGCTGGGATTATAGGCATGAGCCACTGCACCAGACCCAGAAATCTTGATTAGTTGACTTTTTAATATTTTCAATAACTGGGAATTTTTATTACTTTATGAGATAGTCCCATTATATCTTTTATCCATCTCTTTGTTAGACATTCTTCCTTTTGACAAATAAATTTGACTGTATGGTTTATAACAGGGGTCCCCAAACCCCGGGCTGTGGACTGGTACTAGCCTCTGGCCTGTTAGGAACTGGACCACATAGCAGAAAGTGAGCAGCCTGCCTGAACATTAATGCCTGAGCTCCACCTCCTGTCAAATCAGTGGTGGCATTAGATTATCACAGGAGTGCAAACCCTATTGCGAACTGTGTATGCACGGGATCTAGGTTGTGTACTCCTTATGAGAATGTAACTAATGCCTGATGATCTGAAGTGGAACAGTTTCATCCTGAAACCATCCCACACAGTCCTTGGAAAAACTGTCTTCTCCAAAACCGGTCCCTGGTACCAAAAAGTTTGGGGACCACTGGTTTATAGTATAAACAACTGTATTAACTGTATACTGTTGTTTCCAGTTCTATTCTTGTAACAACATGGCACAAATCACATTTTTCTTGTTCTTGATAGCACTTCAAATATTTTCATTTCAGTTTCCAGGCCTCCTCACCATTCTCTGTCCCCATTCCCAATTTTCCCTTCTCCAGGTCAAACACTAATAACCTCAATCTCACATTCCTTATATAGTGTGATTTCTAGTTCCGTCACCTGTCTGGTGGCCCTTATCTAAAGAAATCTAAGTTGTCCCTGTCACTCTCAAACTGTAACTACATTTGTCCGTATTTAAAGAAAAGGTGACATCTCAATCTGTTTCTCTCCTTAATTTTACTTTTTATATAATACACATGAAAATGTAAGTAAAAAATCCTTCTTCACCTCCTTTCCAGTCCCACTCCTCCCCCAAGAAATAACAAATTGCTAACAATTTGTGGCTATTCCTCCAGTTATCTGTGTGTGTTTGTGTGTAAATTGGTTTTTGTTTTTTTGAAATAGGATCTCACTCTGTTGGGATCATGGCTCACTGCAGCCTTAACTGCTTCCAGGCTCAAGTGATCCTCCCATCTCAGCCTCCTAAATTGTTTTTCTGAAAAGACAGGAACTTACTATGTGCTTTTTAGTATTTAACAGTAGTGCAGAGCTCTGCTGTCCAGTATGGTAGCTACTAGCCACAAGTAGCTACTGAGCATCTGAAATGTGGCTACTACAGTTGACAATTTGGGTTTTACATTTTATTTAATTTTAACTAATTTCAGTTTAAAATAAAAAACTGAAGCAATATAATTTTTTTGTTGTTGTTGTTAAACATAACTTTATTGTCGTGGTTTTGTTGTTGTTGTTGTTGTTGAGACGGAGTCTCACTCTGTTGCCCAGGCTGGAGTGCAGCAGTGCGATCTCGGCTCACTGCAACTTCCGCCTTCGAGGTTCAAGCAACTCTTTTGCCTCAGCCTACTGAGTAGCTGGGACTACAGGTGCACACCACCATGCCTGGCTAATTTTTGTATTTTTAGTAAAGACAGAGTTTCACCATGTTGGCCACCCTGGTCTCGAACTTCTGGCCTCAGGTGATCCACCTGCCTCAGCCTCCCAAATTGCTGGAATTACAGGCGCAAGCCACTGCGCCCGGCCTGTCTTGGCATTGTAACTGTTATATATTTAGCATGCAAAATGGATGTACTGTAAGTGCAGAATATACTGGATTTAAAAACTTAGTATGGTCTCGATCTCCTGACCTCGTGATCCGCCCGTCTCGGCCTCCCCTCCACTAAAAATACAAAAAAATTAGCCGGGCGTGGTGGCGGCGCCTGTAGTCCCAGCTACTCGGGAGGCTGAGGCAGGAGAATGGCGGGAACCCGGGAGGGGGAGCTTGCAGTGAGCCGAGATTGCGCCACTGCACTCCAGCCTGGGCGACAGAGCGAGACTCCGCCTCAAAAAAAAAAAAAAAAAACTTAGTATGAAAAAGAATGTATATCTCTCTAATAATTTTTATATAGATGGCATGTTGAAATAATATTTTTGATATGTTGGATTAAATAAAATATATTACTGTAATTAATTTGACCTTTTAAGAAATTTTAATGAAAATTTAAAATAATATATGTGTCTCACTTTATATTTATATTGGACAGTGCTGATCTAGAGAGATTTGGACAAATGCAATGTTTAGCCCAATCTATTATTTTGAAGTGGAATCACCATTTCATGCACTGAGTGCTTCATAAGGCCAGGGCACTATACTTGCTGTAGAAAGAATATGAAGACGAAAGGGATCCAGTCACTGCCCTCAACCACGGCCTTCATTCTGAGGTTGTCTACCCGGTTGGTTGGTGGGTTTCCTCTTTTAGATTGGAGGGTTTCTGGTTTTCATGCATGTGTAGGAAGGAAGGAACTCACAGGTAGCAGGGCAAACAGCTACAACTATGTTATAAGGTAGAGTCTAGCCAGTGCATGGATGAAGGTGTAAGCAGTGTTCCAGGAGCTTGGACGAAGGTTGCATAAGTACGTCTTGCCAGGGAACAACATTGTAAAAACTTAAAGAGTAGGCATTGTGACCTCTTTTTCTTTCTTTCTTTCTTTTTGAGATGGATTCTCATGGATTGGTGTGATCTTGGCTCACTGCAACCTCTGCCTCCCAGGTTCAAGCAATTTTTATCCTCAGCCTCGCAAGTAGCTGGGATTACAGGTGCCCACCACTATGCCCGGCTAATTTTTGTATTTTTAGTTGAGATGGGGTTTCACCATGTTGGCCAGGCTGGTCTAGATCTCCTGACCTCGTGATCCACCTGCTTAGGCCTCCCAAAGTGCTGGGATTCTAGGTGTGAGCCACCACGCCTGGCCATGACCTCTTTTTCATTGGTAGTAGTCTCATACACATGATTGTTGAATGAATGAGGAGACTCCCATCCCATGTACTCTTCCTGTTCTACCAGGATATTACTAGAAATAAAGAATCTTGTGGTCGGCTCTGACTTGGATCTTCTTTTTGAAAGGCCTATTCATCCCACTAGGAACTTATACTTAGTTCAAACCCAGCTTTCTAAATAGAAACCTTGTGCTTGATGTTAAATACTGACCTTTTGTTGTCTCTGATAAGTGCATAGTGGTTCATTTTGAGGTTGTCTGGTTAACAGAAGAAATATGTATATTGTATATTCCTTGTCAAAATTCCTAATATTCCACCAAAGCTCTAGCACTTCCATCCAGAAAGTGTTCTGAGGAGTTGAAGGCTCTTTCTTATTTGGATTTATTCAGTTTCATTTGCTTCGTAACTATGAAGACTGTCCAGGCCTACAGTGTCTGCTTTGGCAATGAAAGGCTGTCAGTTGAAGTTCAGAATGTTAATAATTTATCCTCTCATTCACTATCCTTGATTCATCACTGCAATATTTTCATATTCTTAGGGTACAACCTACAAGCTAGGAAAAAAAGTTAGCAATTTTAGATTGCAAATGATAGAACTTTTCCATGAAAATGTCAACTTTTGGCCTATATTCGTGGTTGCAAATGGGGCTAGTGTAGTTAATCAAATTGTTTCATATAAAACAATTTCTCTTGAAGGCAATGTTAGTGGTGGATTTCACAAAATCACAGAATTCACCTTGGGCAGAACTTTCTGGCTGAATAAAACTTCTCTCACATCTCTGTTCTGGGAGCGAAGTAGGGCTATTTGGTCTAGAATCTGTACTGTACAGCGTAGGTTCAGTGTGTGGCAGGAGATATACTGACAGTAATTATTCCCCCACCCCACCTTCAAAAACCCTGTAACTTGGGCTACATGTCAAGTGCCTAAATGTTGTGCTGGAAAATAACCTGAGTAATAGGATCTTAATTAAGAACTGATGGATAATTTTTGTGGCAATGCCACCCCCTGTCAAAATCTGCATGCAGAATTTTATATTTCAACACACATTTTCTTGGGCGACCATTCATAGCATTCGTCTGATTCTGAAAGGTATCGATGATGATTTTCAAGTTTATGATATACCCTTTTAAATGCCCAATTATCAGTTACTGTTCTCCCCAAGAAGCTACTCAGGCATCTCAGCTAAGTTTTATTTACTGTATTTTCCTAATAGTTCACACATGTGATAGGGAAGACAGGTAGTTGGTCACCTAGTCTAGTGGGGCTATAACTTGGGAGGGCAGCATGGATGACTTTGAGAATCTAAAGAACCCTATGGACTGTCCACCCAGAAAACGTTTACATCCACAAAATTTGAATGACATTTGAGGACACTCGTGAACAGCCCCCTCCTGAAGTTGGTCCATGCTCTCTTGGTTAAGGACTGCTGGATAATTTCCTTTAAGAATACAGAACCATTATGCTATGAAGAAGGAAAACAAGGATGATGTATGTCTACCTGCCTGGTTGGTGGGTTTTCTCTTTCAGATTGGAGAGTTTCTGGTTTTCATGCATGTGTAGGAAGGAAGGGCATGCCTGTCTTATTTCATATATTTTTCTTTTATATTTTCAAATTATACATTTTGACGGCAGGAGACAATAGGTAATATTCATTCTCTACTGTCTGGACAGTCTGGAAATACCATGTACAGTAATGTCTTCATTAGTTACTTTCTCTTTAGAAAGCTCCAAGGAAGCTCGCAACAGTAGGAAGCCCTACTGAGACTCCTTTTGGTAAAGTGGAGAACGTTTTGTAATGGAAACACATTTTCTATGGCTTAATTTTTATATATAGGGTTTGCATAAAATGAGATCTGCCTAAGGATTCTTTTGGAAGCCTTTTGCCTCTTTTAACAGCAATATGTTTATTATAGGAATCAGTCTCCTGCTCACTATTCTAAATATTTATAAGATTACGAGTTTTGTCTTTTAAGTAGGGAGTTCTACATATTGTTTTTGGTCAAAATGTAGCCTGCCTCCTTGAGCATGAGTTGAAGCCCTAGATGAGAACCACCTTTTTTTTCCATTGTAACCAAGATCTCATCTGCTGTTTACTAGATTAGGCTACTTGAAGGGAAGGGAATGAGGGCCCCCTTCTTTTAATCCAGGACATTGTCAGATATATCATAGGTGCTCCGTATGAATGTTGGATGAATGGATGGATGACTAGATCTTAAATCTTGTACTTGGCGGCAACATAACGTAATGGTAAGGGACTAAAAGTCTGGCAGACATAGACTAGCACTCTGGATCCCCAATCTCTAGCTTTATGCCCTTCGGCAAGTTGTAGAGTATCAGTTTTCTCATCTGTAAAATGCGTATAATAAATTTTATCTCATAGGGATATTGTAGGATTTAATAACATATAGAATCCCAGGTGCTTAAGGACATTTTCTGGTGCCATAAAGCACTTGATACATGGTAGCACTGTTAAACTCTTAAGCCTTAAATCAGGATATCCTAGACTTTAGTCATTTATAAAGCAACTTTATAGTTCTTGCCATACCGATAACACTCTGTTTTATTATTTATTTAATTTTTCTTTAAATTAATTGCTTTTTAACTTAAATAACTTTAAGTAGGAAATTTTATATCATCACCATAAATGGAAAACGTGTATCACTTGCTATAATTAATGGTGAAGGTAAATATGTAATCCTTAAAATAAAAAATATGTTTATCCATGCACCACCTAACATTGACTTGGGTACCACTAGTGTATACCACAGTTAAGTCATTTCCTTTGAGGCTTTTCTCTTGGGCAACAGCCTAACCTAGGTTATTGATAGCTTTGAGACCTTCTCAGACCATGCAAGCCTCATGTCAACAACAAGCTAGAAAGGGTTGGAACCGGTGGCACTGAATTAATCTATAGGCTCAGGAGTGTAACTGCCACACAGATGTGAAGTCTGAAAATAACCCACCGTGCACCTGCCCTTTTCATGTGTCAGTTACAGTGTGAACCAAGCACCAGAGGATGAAATGCTGTAGGAACAGTAAAGGCATGAATCTTACCTTCCAAATGCTCAGACTTTTATCAATGGTTTGATATCTAGCCCCTTGATTGGGCTTGGGGGACCTAAGCGTCTCAATTCTGGGCAATTTCTTTTTTTTTTTTTTTTTTGAGATGGAGTTTCGCTCTTGTTGCCCAAGCTGGAGTGCAATGGTGCAATCCCAGCTCACTGCAACCTCCGCCTCCCGGGTCAAGTGATTCTCCTGCCTCAGCATCCCGAGTAGCTGAGATTACAGGCGCCCACCACCACACCCAAATGATTTTTGTATTTTTAGTAGAAACAGGTTTTCACCATGTTAGCCAGGCTGATGTCGAACTCCTGACCTCAGGTGATCTGCCCAGCCTAGGCCTCCCAAAGTACTGGGATTACAGGCGTGAGCCACCACAACCAGCCTTCTGGGCAATTTCTGAATACAGATCTTAGTAGGGTGAGGGAAAAGGTAATTGTTATTACTACCAACTAGCCCTAAACAGCTATTGCATAACATTGCACAACTGAGTCCTGGGTAAAATGAGCTTCTTTAGAAATTGCCTCGCCAAAGGTGATTTGCAGAGGTTGAATCTTTCAGATTGTCTGGATTGGAACAACCCTCTTGCCCAAGCACCGAGCTTAAGCTAGATAAAAGGAAATAAACACTGCTTTAAAAGGGAGTGCACTTTAGCGGCACACAAAAAACAAAGGTGAAGGCTCACATCTGTGTTGCATTGCATAATTGATAAAAGCTGAAGCACCATTAGAAACAGCCTCATCATCCATACTCCTCTCCTAATCATTTAAATATGTACAGCATGTTTTAGGACGCTTGTTAATGACTCTACGGGCACGTTGGTAGTCAGAACATTACATGTGGGTTTGAGAAATAGGCCTGGATCATTTGCCAGACAATCTAATTCTGACAGTGTAGTAGTGAAGGCCATCTTCAATTTGACTGTGCTTCACTCTGTTATGCTGTGAAAGAAAAAGATAATTCAGCTAAGCATTCTGCCGTTGGCTAGAAACACCGCAGTTCTGAATACAAATATTATGCAGGTAAATGAATCATTAAAAGAATAGTGGCATAAAATATCTGACAGATGAACTCCTAAAGTTTGGACTAGAATAAATTTTCCCATATATGAGCAGTACCTTCATCCATTGACTAACAGAATTAGTTATCTGTTAAGTCGCCAAAAAGCATTTATGGTCTTAGAGTAAATGATTGGTAATTATGACTTACAAGGCTATAAATACATGGAGTGGATTTGGTGATATCATAATAAACCACGAAAGAAACTGCAGTGGTTTCTAATGTTAGTAGAACCTTAGGAAATATTTAGAGCCGTGTTCACAGCACTGCAGTTGGCTTTTTTCTTTTTTCTGGCGGTGTGTGATTGGTGTTTTGTCAAAATGTGCAACTCTACTAATGGACTCAACTCAACTAATGGAAATTGGGGCCAATGAGAGTGTCCCGACTGAGATTAGGCCCTCAATTTGTATGACGTGTGCTTCAACAAATAGGAAATATACTTAAAGAAAAATAAGATATTCCCTCATGTCTGTCTTTTTTAGTTCCCTAATTTCTGATTCCTTTCTTTCGAATGAGTTTTCTATAAGTTAAAAAAGACAACAATGAAAGGCCCTGTTCCTCTCAGCTTCCTGACCCCAGTTTGGCTGGTTTATCTCCTGTTTTAGATTCTACAAAGGAGAACATTAATCATGCTTAGTCCTGGACTTTGTTTCCCTACCTGTTACCTCCTGGTCTAATGGCAGAGATACTGAGAGGGGAACCGACCCACACCAGCCAACTGACCTAGCTCATAGCCACAGAAAGAGCAGCATGGCCCTGGGGCAGTGAGAGCAAGACTGCACCCAGAACCACTGTCTCATGACACCACCCCACATCTTAGTTGAAGATCCAGATGGGCAGTTGACCTATAAGGTCAGTGTCACTCCGCCACTGGACTAGCTTGGCAGAGCACCGTAGATTCGAGTAAAGAGCAAGACAAGGCCGGGCGCGGTGGCTCAAGCCTGTAATCCCAGCACTTTGGGAGGCCGAGGCGGGTGGATCACGAGGTCAGGAGATCGAGACTATCCTGGCTAACATGGTGAAACCCCGTCTCTACTAAAAATACAAAAAACTAGCCGGGCGTGGTGGCGGGCGCCTGTAGTCTCAGCTACTCGGGAGGCTGAGGCGGGAGAATGGCGTGAACCCGGGAGGCGGAGCTTGCAGTGAGCCGAGATCAGGCCACTGCACTCCAGCCTGGGAGACACAGCGAGACTCCGTCTCAAAAAAAAAAAAAAAAAAAAAAAAAAAAAAAAAAATGAGCAAGACAATTCTTTGTAAAGCCATTGGCCCCACAGAAAGCTCCATGGAAAATGATACATGCAGGTGTTAGTGGGAGGTTGAGAACTACTTGATTTCTGTGCCTGTGTCCTGATTTCAGGAAACTTCAGTCATCTTTGACTACTGTCATTACTCTAGCCCCTTCTGTGTGCAGTTACTATAATTGTATCTGGTGTGTTCAAGGCACCGGGGAAGAAATGACCTGGGACCCCAGTGTACCTACAGCCTTGGCGTCATTAGCAACACTCAGTTAAAGGAGCTTACACACAGAGACAGATGTGCCTGGTGTGAAAAACATTACCAGGATCTGCCCCAGAGTAATTTTATTTTTGCAGGTTTCTGTGGTCCTCAAATCCCTTTTAGATTTGCACCTTTCTTGATTTTGAAGTCTGGGGTCAAATATGGAGACCAACTTACTGGATAATCAGATGTAGCGGGGAGAGAATCAACACATTAGCAACTGTAGGGAATAGGCAGGCACCAGTCTGAATGGACACAAACCTTAGGGCCACAATAGCAGCCAGGGACCCCTGTGTGTGTCAGGAGTTAACCCTTCAGTGTCTGGACTATATGGTGTCCAGGAGCTCCCAAGGGAAGACCAGGGATGGGGAGGAAGAGTCAGGGAGCACTAGGGAGAGGAGATGGGGCAAGGGCTATTTATTAACCTGCAGGGACGTCTCTCAGTATTTTAAACTGATGAGGCCATTCTAGCACGTTCTAGCCCTTGCTGCAGTCCTGGTGTCAGCGCGTTAGCACAGGGGCAGGAATCTGTCTAGGTTCTGTTTGTAGCTTACTGAAATCCTACCCTATAATGCTAAACTGAATAGTGCTCTTCAAAATGCACCAACTAAAAATAGTTTCATCTGCAGTGTGAACATAGTTTCATATTTATACTAGCATCTGGCCTAAGGAATTGAATACTCCATTCTTTAAATAGCTTCACTCCAGCTCTGGAATACTCTGAGAAGAAAATCTCCCCCAAACACCTTGTTTACATAGGCACGCTTAAATGCAAACAAGCTCCCTTTTTAAAATGCGGAAGAATATTAATTTGTGAGGCAATGGTGCTTTGGGGTAGTTTTTTGGTGAGTGAAAGTAAGGGGGTTCAGTAGAGAATGAATTTTTAAAATGTCTACCTAGTAAACGATTTCTGAGATGCCTATTATGTTTAAAATTTTTCATTTTCCTACATTTGATTCACGAACACATTAATTGTACGTGTGAATTTGGAATGCCTTCTTTACCTTTACATGTGAAGCCAGTGAGAATGAAGTTCTTGGGAAGAAAAATTTATGCTGCCGCTAATGCCTAACAATAATAGAAATATAAGCCTAGATATACTTTAACTTTTTCTACCAGCAAATGCTTTGGGGCCGGAAATCATTTGCCAGCAGGCAATGAATGTACTTTTGTTAGTCTTAGGGGGATACTAATGGTTAGTCCCCATGAAGAAAAATGTGAAAATAACACACGAAAAGGTAAACATTACGAATGGATGGCTAATGATTAGCTGTTACAGTCCAAAGGGACAGGGTATTTTTTTTATAGTTTTATGACCCTTGCCCAGCCTTTATTGAAAGAACATTGTATGTTCAGAGTTATATATTTCAAACGTACATCTCCTTTGAATATCGCTGTTTAAAGATAATAGGAAATTTTTTCCACGTTCATTTTTATTTGTAGAGAGAGGGGGATTTTAAATGTATACTAGTTTTAACTCTGTGTTAAAGAGGAGGAGCAATTATTTTTTTAAATCCCATTCATGAACCCACAGAGTAAGAGATATTATTAATATACCTTTACCCTCCACCCACCCCAGCCATCCTGAAAATGAGTGACTGTTCGGGCACTATGATTCCTCTGTCAGGTAGAGGAGTTAGTATTCGGTACATTACTATAGTTATGATATGTCCCTCTCTGAAGTGAATGGTTTTTGTGCATATAGGTCAATTCAGAAAAAAAATATTTTTTTCTATTTAAAATAAAAATGGCGTTTTTGAGTCCCCAGGGTTCTATTTTTACAACTCACAGGAACTACTTTAGTAAATAAAAGAATGTCAGTAGAACACTGGCCACTAAAATGTTAACATATGGGTATATTTGAAGAGTAGTAACATAAAGGCAACTTTTCAGTCATTGATGTTAAAATTAGATTTGAGGCCATAATCTCAAGTAGGCCAGGGGTTGTTTTTCATGGTCTATGAAAATAAATGTTTTGGTTGAACTAAAGTTATGTGCATTATCTGGGAAACATTGAAATGTCTTAATTTAGACATCACTTTCATTTTTCACCAGTGGGACTTTTCTAGATGAAAATCTAATCTCATTCTAAATCATCCTTTTAAAATGTTTTTCCCTTACAAATGTAATATGTTTGTATTGCAGAAAGTAAAGATATGCAAAAAGAAGAAATAAAAATCAGCCATAGTCCCACTACCCAGATGCTTACCACTCTTAATGGTTTAATTCCAATGTACTATATTTTCTTTTTACTAAGATGTCACTTGTATACAATGCATCATCAATTGCACAGCAGCTTTTGGGGAACAGGAAACCATTTCATTCTAAATATATACATGATTTTAAGATATATACTGATTTCAGAAAGTTAAAAACTGGTGAGGAGAGGCAGGGAGCACGTTTTAGAATGGTTTTTAAAAGCCAGCTCTGGCCCTCCTCCCTCAAGAAGTCATCTTTCTCCTTGTGTTTCCAGCTCACAGAGAATGCTCTCCCTAGTCTAAGAGTCCTAGAATTGTAAGAAACCAAAAAAATTCAATCACAGTAATTTTCCCATTGTTCTTTCAGTGATATTGAGGTTACCTTATACAACTGTAGTTTTTTTTTTCATATGCTCTGAATTTTAGAAAGTTCTTTGTGTTTACATGGACCAAATACCCTGGCTTTGCCACATTTTCCCATTGAGACTGGTTCCCTTAAGGCATCCCATAAGATAAGGGTATAAACTCTTATCCCACATGAAAGTCCTTCATATACTTTAAAAGCAGTAATTTGTTGCTTTCAAGATTTCAAGAACCTGAAATCTTCCAGGTTCTTCTGACATCTCCTAATTTCTAGGTGAAACATCCCTGGTGCTTTCAACCTGGAGTATTCCTTGAAGTGCCCCTCCGTCATGTGGTTCAGTTAATCAATGCCCATTTAAAAATACTGTCTGCAGACCATATGTGTTGTATAACCAATGTGGCATATTATAAGATCTATAACATTCCTTATCCTGGACCTATATTTCCATGAATTCTGCCCACATTTTATTATTTCTCACTAGCAGTACTCTATATATTGGCTCATATAGAAATTATGGTTAGCTCAGAAAACCGGAACTTTTTTTCCCCCAAAACTTATGTAAGATTGTATTTTCCCTTACTAGAGTTAGCATTAATACTATCTTTAGGCCATTTTTCAGCCCTTTAAGAGCATTTTGCTCTTGACTCACATACATTTGGATTATATCTTCCAATGGTGTCATCTGCAAGTTTAAGAAGCTTTCTATAACTTACTCAAGCAGCTGATTAAAACAAGCAAACACCAAACAAAATATAAACCACTCTTATTTGGATGTTACCATATTTCTACTTTAAGATATATCTTCCTAACTTGACTCCAACCTAGTGTCTTACAGGAAGAAGCTTATCTTAACAGTCAATATTTGTATTATCCAGAGCTCTTAGTTCAAAGTAAATTTTTAATTGATCCATTGGCCGTTAGTGAATCATGTGTCTACCTTGCTTATCTTCAGCCACCACCACAATTCCTTTCTGTGTGAACATAGGGGAAATATGTGGTATGAGACAACACATTGAACCTAGCTGGCGATGGTTCGTACACGGTGTCATGCACCCTACAGCAAAAAAGTTCTTTTCTTGCATCCATATGCTTAGTTGTAGAATGACAAGTGGAGTTGGCTGATGGATAAATGTGCATCTTTCAACTAGATGATTTGTACTGTGTAGACAAACTGCCCAAACATTCAGTTTTTCCCTTTCCAAGCAGATGTTTTGCTAGAATGTAGACACAGCCTCCAAAAATACCTTTCTGTCCTGTGAATGTTAATGTCTCTCTTATGTGTGTGCCATTTACAACAGAAAAAAATAATGCTGGCATTTTATTTCAACAGAATGTTGGAAGTACAGATTGATGTTGTAAAGGTAAGTTGTCCAGGCCCATGGAATAGTTCATATAACCTTTTGGTTTGGAAATGCTTGTTGCATTCATGTAGATAACCATCTATTTGTACATTCTTATTTTTATTTATTCATTCATTGGTTTATTCAGTAAACACTTAAGGGCCTATTATGCCCAGGCTCCATTAGGCCTTGGATTTTTAGAAAAATTACTGAAAATGCGCATTTTCTTATTGTATGGCAAGTGGGTGGGGATGGCTCATTTCATGAAAATTACCTAAGTAAGAATTTATAGGTCTATAAACACACCTAATCTAGTGTGCCACAATAATAAATTTAACATGGCAAGCCAGCACATGCACACACACATACACACACACACACACACACACACACACACACGTTTCACCAGACAGTACTTACCCCCCTACCAACAATGCCCTCTGACATTTTCTTTTCTATTATATCCTATTACATTTTTTTAAATGCTAGTTGCAACCCACCTGATTGGTTTTATAATCCTATTAATGCGCTGCAAATCTCAGTTTAGAAAATACTAACGTACACGTCATCGTTTTGCCTGATGTCTCTTTCTGGTTAAGCACACTATTTCCAAACTTAACTAAGTGTGTGTGGATCCAAATTCGGCTAATTGATACTTAGGTTCTTCCAACCCTATAACAATCCCTGCAGAATTTGCATTTCTTTTCCAAAGTCTAAAAATGAACCCTTTCAAGGTATCCTATTTCTAAGGCACCATTACTGGTACAGTTCCATGCTCTTTTTGGTAATCTAATATATTGTCGTATGTTACTAAGCTACCCATGTCTAAAACAGAAGAACCCCATAGCACAAGTCCATTTATGATACAGTGCCCTTGATTTTTCAAAATATGTGGATAGGTTTGCTGTTCTTCTCATATACAGTGTGTTTTAGGAATCCATCTTTTAGGCATTGTCTGAATCAGTGTATTACTCCTCGATAGAGAAAGAGTGATAATTCCTGCTTTTTGCCCAGGACCTAAGAGAAACTGCTTTCAACAATCCCAAAGACAAAGAAAAGCTTCTATTTATAGGTTTCATGTGGTTTCTAAAGTTTTAACCAAAGTGAATAGAACAATAATAAATTGCTTTCACATTTCTGCCCATAGAATTGTTTATTTAGCATTTTCTGTAAAACAAGAGGCCTTCCATCCGCATGAAAAGACTGTATTTTGATTGCCTGGGAGATTCAAAATGATTTCTAATCTTGCCACAACTGTCTTCTGCTGTATAAATGAAATGTTTCATTTTCAAAGAGACTGTCAGGATATTCTGAAGAGAGTTCCTTAGCTGCTCTGCAATACCCTTCCCCCCCAGCAAATAAAGTGCTTTGTTTTATATTTTCCAAGAGAACAATGGCATTACTTCTCATATTGGAAGACACGATTTTCAGCAAGTCCTAAAATGCTTATTTGCTAGCAGTTTGTTTTATCAAGTTTCTCATAGGAATATCTTCTTTAATTCACTTACAATCAAGAATTCCCAGTTTTGTGAGGTGGTCAAACAGGATAGTAGCCTTCTGCGTTGGAAAAGGAATTGAACTTATAATATGCAATATGCACACCGTTATCCTTTTTTTTCAGGGCCATGGTAATAAGTGTCTACAACAAAATCCCCTTCCTTCATTGAAATAGACAGGTCTTCGCTCGACAGCTGGACAGACCCTACCAGCCATACCAAGGGACCTGGCATTTTGTGAAGGTGTTGAGGAGGACTGAGTTGAGTTTACCAAATCAGGCTTCTTGACCCTTCGGCTTAGCATTTTCAAGTCATTGATACTCTCATACCTGTGTTGCTGATCTCTACACCTGCCATGAGTGTGAAAGAGGCTTAGTTTTTTAATGACACTTCAGCCAACCAATTTTCACTCAAGAATCTTCATATTCTATTGTCTCACAATCAGAATAAATTGGCATTTTCCTCACTCAGTTTACTAGGTGCTTTAATTGTGTTTAGAAATAGCCTTTTGATTCTTTTGGATTTGTTTTTTGCCCTAAGAGTCTTGATTTCCATGCTAAATTACCTGACAAAACTCACTCTCTCCAACATCCATTAAGGGGATTTAAAAAATATAATTACACTTAAAACACTAGAAAGAGTCAAGTTTTTAGCATATATTATGGCTTGCCATTACCAGAAAAGTGACTTAACATCCAAATAGAGAAAAATAGTTAGCCAGTCCATTCATTATGTTGATATGATCAGGTCTCCAAACTGCATTTAATCAATATATTCTGCCTTGATTAACCATATTGAAATACTTGAAAACATAACCTACAATATGAAAATCAGATATACTTATAAATGCCAATAGCTTTTGTTTAGAGTCAACAACTGATGAAAAAGCTCTTACTTAAATAAATTGACTTTGAGAACAAGAATGCAAACAGAAACATAATTCATTCATTTTATAATTGTTTTTCCCTGTTGTGGACATTAGCCTTTGGCATATGGTCTTTGACTATAATCTATGGCTAGATATAGCCAGGGCACTGGAAGAACACGAAGGTAAATTCCAGTTGGGTAACACTGGAGAATTCCAGTTAAAAACAAGGTTGACTGAAATCTCAAATACACTGTAACATAGACAAAAGAATTGGTATTGTAGATTAAATGTATGTAGAAGATATAGAAGGATTATTGTGTCTGTTTCAGATGTAATTTCATGCCTGAGAATTTACATTGAAGGAAAAATGGTCTGGATCCCATTAGCGAAGGCCCTGTTTTGCTGTCAGTTTAATTAAATGGAAACTGCTGGCAAGAGCGCTGAGGAGGTTGATAGAAGCAATGCTATTTTGTATGTTGGAACAGGAAACTGTTAGGTCTTCCAGTTTGAAAAGGATACAAAAATGAAACCTGTGATTCATTTTTGTTTACAAACTCCTTCCTAGTTTACAATGACCTTAGTGATAAATTAACTAAAATAAGTTATACATAGTGAGCAGAACAATAGCTTGATCCCAAGATATGAAATACTAATCTCTGATGAAGAAGGTAGAACTTATTTTTATGTGACTTTCCCCCTAAACAATGGATTCCTCAACAAAAGTAATTGTTTCCTTTGGTTTATTTTTCTGTAAGTAGACTGAGAAAAGTAGGAGGAGTATTAGTTTGCTTTCTGTGTGTGTGTGTGTGTGTGTGTGTGTGTGTGTGTGTGTGTGTGTAAAACAAAAGAAAGAGAATAAAAAAGAAAGAAAAGGGAAAACGTGTAAAATAGAGACCCTGGAACAGTGATTTATCTGTTAAGTATATTTGGCATCCTGCCTTTTGGCTGGAATTTTTGAGAGAAACATATTTGGTTTACTTTAATGGGCAAAAGCTCTGAACCTCATTTGTAGAAAAAAAAAAGTGCATGTTTTCTTTTCCCTTTTTCAGTTCAGTTTATTATATCTTGACATTCTGTCTTGTAATTGAATAGTAATTCTGGATTTAGAGTGGAGAAGAAAGAAATTTCAGTCACTCCTCCTCCCCTCCTTATGTTTCAGAGAAAAGGACTAGCTGATCCCAAAGTTTTATCTCTTTTCACAGCCACCCTTTGAACTGGCACCAAAAAAATGATTGTTTAATTTTGCTGAAACTCTGTAGCTGTCTTTGTTCCTGAACTGTGCTGAGGGTTGTTGATATGTTTGTGTCTGTTCTAATAATGCAAAGTCAGTATGTGTTATCCGATGGAAATTTTCAGTCTCAGTTAAGGAAACAGATTGGCAGTGAAAGTATTCTATTAGACATTGTCATGGTGGATACATGACATTATGCATTTGGCATATGGCAAAGCCTGTAGAACTGTACAACACAGAAAATGAACCTTCATGTAAACTGTAGTCATTATTATAATAATGCATCAATATTGTTCCACCACTTTTAACAAAGGTACCACACTAATATATTAATTTTTTACATGTTTTGCTTGAAGACACTAGCAGGAAAAAAAGATGTCAGTGGCATGTAAATCTGAATTTAATTTTTTCCTAACTTGATGCAGCTATTTTATGATTTTTAATTGGATATATATTGGATTGTCATCTTCTTGCTAGTTGTATTGAGGGGGATTTATCAGAGTTACAAAAACATGAAAGTTTGGTATATTTATTTCAAAAAGGCATGAGCAAATATTTGAGCCACCCAACACTGAAGAACTTATGTGGGGTTACTTTTTTTCTCCATGTCCACGTTTTTCATAATCTCTTTTAATTGTGCTTATTTTATTATAATAAAAATAATCCATGTTTATCATAAGACAATACAAAGAAACAGAAAGAAAAAAAAATACAGAATACCACCATACTAAGATAGCTAGTGTTGATATTTGCCTATTACTCTATATTTTTTATCTGCTTATATGTTGGATATTAATTTTTAACATTATACTGTATCTCTAGTCTTATTTCATAGTTTTTTTTTTTTTGAGACAGAGTTTCGCTCTTGCAGCCCAGGCTGGAGTGCAGTGGCGCCATCTCAGCTCACTGCAACCTCCGCCTGCAAGGTTCAAGCGATTCTCCTGCCTCAGCCTCCTGAGTAGCTGGGGTTGCAGGTGCCCACCACCACACCCGGCTAATTCTTTGTATTTTTAGTAGAGATGGGGTTTCACCATGTTGGCCAGGCTGGTCTGGAACTCCTGACCTCAGGTAATCCACCCGCCTTGGCCTCCCAAAGTGTTGGGATTACAGGCGTGAGCCACCAAGCCCGGCCTGTATCATACTTTTAAAAAAACTTAATATGCTCTTTCACACAATAAATATTCATGTGTAGCATCACTGTTAGTGATGGACTCCACTGTATTCTATTATGGAAGTGCCATAGCTTATCTGACTATTCCCCTGTTGCTGGACTTTGGGTTTTTTCCTCCAGCTTTTGGATATTATAAACAGTGCTCTCAGAGACATCCCTGAAGCCATATTATTATTTCTTTAGGATAAACTCCTAGAAGTGGAGCTTGTCATATCAAAGTTCAAAGCAGAATTCTGAGACTTTACCTAGGTGCTGGTCAAACTGTAAATAACATTTTCAGTAGAATTAGGATCTTGTGTATATTGAAAATTCCTCAATGATTGCATTTGCTACAGCCAGTGTGAAATGAACAAATTTATTATCAAGTCTCATGAGAAGTTGGGCAAACTTAGAAAGAGCCAATCTTGGACAGACTTGTACTTTCTGTGCAGAACATGTTTCTATATCCAGAATCCTATCTCCAGCTCTCAGACTATGATGAGGAAAGACAACTCAACACCAAGAGAGCGCCTGATCATTCCCTCCTCCACCTGTGAGAACCTTCCACAATGACCCTCTGAGGGCCTATATTTGTACCAAGGCTTCCAGTGGAAGAGACACACCCAGTGCCCTTTAGAATGTTCTCGGTCTGTGCTGTTTGTGTGTGGGGGACTGAAGGGAAAGGATGGTGACGTTCTTCTCCAGTCTCTGCTCTCACAGGGGAATATAGAGGAACCTCATTAGAAAACTAGCAAAGTGATAGGCTGAGACCTTCTGTGAAAGGGTTAACCTGAAAGGTTCTTGTAGCCAATGAGCATTTATCCTGATGATGTCACAATGCTGATATCAGAGGCTCCAGGACTCTGGGGAGTTCATTATGAAATCACTCAGAACTGGAAACATTCATTCCACTATTTGTGGCTTTTTTGATAAACAAGGATAAATTGAAGTTTTAATAGACTGGGGCTACATTTGTTGCTCCAGGTTCCTGAAGGTCATTATTTTTAGTCATACTTAAATTCACACGCACACACACACACCAGATTCCTGTGTAAAAAATGGGAGGGGGGGAAGCTTTTAATCTTTGTTATTGATTTTCTGATTTTCTGTGTGTACAATTTTATCTAAAGAGTATGGTTTACCAGCCATTGTGGGGCTAGGCTTTAATGCCAATAAAAAGCTTTGCTTGATCCTTAGAAAATAAAATGAGATATTCAGGCAGCTAGTTTATTTTAATTTCTTTTCTTTTCCACATCATGACAGTATTTCAAATAATTAGGTTGATTTATGATTACAAATAGTTTTAAGATGTAAGATGCTTTTACAGTGCAGTGCGGGTTTATTGTATCTGGCCTTATCCAATTATAAAATCGAGTTTAGCCATGTAATGATTCTCTAAGTAAAATATCAATCACAGTGAATGGACTTTTGCGATGTATACACTGTGAGGCTATTTTGAGCTTCTCTCTTTAAGGCACCCGCACATCTGAATATGCTTACTTGGCTTTACTCTTTAACATGTAAGAACACGTGAAACTTTGGCTAAATTTAGCCTCTGGAGTCCAATGCACATGCTTGGTGACAGCAAAGGGAGAGGTTTTGACAACAAGCAGGATATGATACCCCAGAGTAATTATTTCCGCAAGAAAATGAGCGTTCTACATTATTTGTACAAATAACACAAAGTGATTATTTGGCTATGCCATTGTAATGAGACAATAAAGATCATATTTAATTTAAAACAGTATCTTCTAGGGTCTTTTTATTCTGAGTGTTGTGGACTACTAAAACAAACTTGATTTGATGCTATGGTTAACAATCACATTGGAAGGAAGGGACAGAGAGAAAGAGAGAGAGGAGAACAAATCTTTCCCTCTCTTCCCATTAACTCTAGCATTCCAGAAATCATGATAAGGGTATGTGTGACAGGAATGTTGAAATAAGTCACTTATTTCACTATTTTTCCATATTGTTCACATAACCGTTTATTTATAATAATTTGAGTAATCTCAGAGTTCCTCCTAAAGGCTTTTTTTGGCCTGGATAAAAAGTACAGCTTTAAGATATTTCTCCTAAAATAAATTTGAGACGGTCTCATTTATAGTCAGCAGTGCCTTGATTACTTGCAGACACACTGGAAATTTACATGCGCTTTTCTCCTTTATAAAACACTGATCTGTTCATATCATTAGTTCCCTCATGACTAGTGCTTGGCTGCTTGCCAAGCGGTCTAAATCTGTAGTTGTAAATCGTGAGTTGAAATAGCAGAAAGTGGATTTGTAACTTAAAAAGTGTAAACAGTTTGGAAAATGAAGTAATTTTGGAGTATGATTGATTGCCTTGTGATTGTACTTTAAATTAGCCTGGGGTCTCAGGGGCAGATATGTGCTCTAACTGCTTATTATACATTTTCAGTTTTCGAAGGAATAATAGCATTGTTGGTAGGCTTTTAAACAATGTATGCATCTCCTGGAGTGACCTTTTAGGAAATGAATAGTTTTATTGTGTGTCCATTACTTTGCCTGAAACAACATTTTTGAGTTATTAATTTGACTTGTTCTATAAATAAAGAATTCAAAATTCAAAGCAGCTGTGTAACCCAGAACATAGTATATCATGCTTCAGAACCACTGTTTGAGATGGATAATCCACAGAACAAATGGTTTCTTGGGTGATACATTAATAATGTTTCTGGAGCCTCTGGTTACCAAAGATTAGCCCCTCAATATTGCAGAAGCCAAAAATTATTAAGGAGGACAATCGATTAGTTGGCCTTCCAACACACTGGAAATAGAAGTCTGCTTTTGTTAAAAGGATCCCAGTTCACTTAACAGCATAAATAGAAAGTGGGAGTAGCTCAGTGGGTAATGTCTGGACAAAGTGTGGCAGTTGTGACAGAGGAGAAAGACTTGGAGTTAGAAACCCCGAGGACAGATGTCTTTTTCTCTCATTTACCAGCTGAGTCATCCTAAGCAAGTCACTGAGTCTCCAATCCTCTTTTTTTTTTTGTGCCACCAGTAAAGTGGGTATAAGAATTCCAACCTCGCAAAATTATTGTGAGATTGAAATGATTTAAAAGATTTGAAAAGGGTTTTATAAGTATTAAATGGTCTATATTGCAGAGTACCATCATTATTATTACGACTATTGCCATTGCATTACTCTTACAGTCTTTCGTGACTTTGCCTGTCTATATTAATATTGAGAAGAGCTGATGGATGTAAATTCTGAGCAATAGTCTTATTCACTCTTTGCTTTCATAGGGAGCGATCTAGAAATAATTTTTATATTAATAATAGAATTCTAGTTTTTGAGTATGGAAACAGTTTTCCCAATATAGCTGTTTCTTTGTATTTATTACTTCTTCCTTGTCTAACTCAGCATTTTTTGGGGATCACATTTTGTTTCCATGTTTAGAGAGGAAGAATCTCAGTTCCTTAAGCATTTATTAGAGCTTTTAATACATGTCAGACAGGGCCTGTGTTAAGCACTAGGAATACAGTGGTGAAAGGAATGTAGGCTTTGCCTTTATAAATGTCCATGCCTTCAGGCACACTTTGCCAATAGAACGCTCTTCAGTGATGGAAATGTTCTGTGTCCAGTAAGGTACCACTGGCTACACGTGGCTGTTGACCACTTGAAATGTGGCTAATGTGACTGAGAAACTGAATTAACGTATAAAATTTATTTTGTTTTAATTAATTTAACTTTATATCGCCGCATGCAGCTATAATGGCAAAAACTGCAGTTACTTTTGCAACAACATAATGGAAGCTATTCTATTGGATAATCCAGCTCCAGAGTAAAGATTTGTGGCTTTAATTGAATTTTTAATATATAAAATTTATTTTGTTTTAATTAATTTAATTTTATATCGCCGCATGCAGCTATAATGGCAAAAACTGCAGTTACTTTTGCAACAACGTAATGGAAGCTATTCTATTGGATAATCCAGCTCCAGAGTAAAGATTTGTGGCTTTAATTGCCAGTTTGGAAGGTAAAGAGGAGTATTTCATAGACACGTGGAAACTTAAATGACCATGTATATTTGCTCCCTAATGAGGCACAATGCCAAGGTTCAGAAAGTTGGTGTTTGGATAGTACCAACGGAAAAAAAAGCAGATGGATTGCTGTTTAGAGTGTATGCTGTTGAAACATGGAATTGGTACATATCGATGGGGAAAATGAATAAAATTCTCAAGCAGTGCCTAACCCTGGTGAGCGGGCAAAGATGGTGGTGCCGCTGAAATTCTGCCAGGGGGAGAATGTTCATTGAGTCAGTGGAAGGTGGTTTGGAGCATAAACACCCAATAGACATGTTTACAAGATTTACAAATGTTGAACTACAGAATAAGTAACTCTCTGCCACACAGGATCTTAAATTATGTAGCACTTCACAGTTCCATTTTGAGTTATCCAAATTCATTCCTGTCTGTGGGACAGAAGCTTTCAAAGGTACTGAGTGTGAAATGCAGCCAGCCACGACACAGAGCTCATCAGGAGAATTCCACGGGAGACCCGAGTACACGTGGCCCGCCGATGGGAAGTGCTGCAGCCAAACCTCTGCAGCACTGGACAGTGATGCATTTTTGCAAGCCATCCGAGTTCCTCAAAGTCCTTTCTTAGGTCCTACATTAGTGAGTTTCCTCTGGGAGAAGACACAACTTTTGGCATTGTGGAACAGTTATTTAAATACTTGTGGCAAAGAAGAAAAGTCTAATATTAGAGCAGGAACAGAGACTTTAGACATCATGGAATCCAATCTTGTTTTTATTTTTAAAATTCCTTGTTCCTGGTGAGGCATGTAGATCGTAGGAAGGATTTCACAGAGTTGATGGCAGAACTGGAGGAGGTCTTGGTTTACATCCACTCTCCATGCAAACACTAACGTCATCACTCCCAGCCAACACTTCTCCCCCTGACTCTTCAGCTGGTTCCCAATTGGAGATCTCTTCTCCAGGCTTCTCCCACATGGAGGCCCCTTTTGCAGAACACTGCCAGGACCCACCCCTTCCAAATGTCCTTCCCCAGCTCCAAGTCCTCAGCAAACAAGGGGTCTACCCTCTATCCAGGTCTGGCACAAACAGTAGCCGCAGCAACCACAGTGATTAGGGCCCACAATACTTTTAAGGACCCACAAAAATGCCTTTAGCTCTTTTAAAATGAGAAGAAAACACGATGACCTTTTCAGTTGAAAAATATGTTTTAGGCTGAGCGTGGTGGCTCACGCCTGTAATCCCAGCACTTTGGAGGTCAAGGCAGGCGGATCACTGAGGTCAGGAGTTCGAGACCAGCCTGGCTAACATAGTGAAGCCCCATCTCTACTAAAAATACAAAAAATTAGCTGGGTGTGGTGGCGGGCACCTGCAATCCCAGCTACTCAGGAGGCTGAGGCAGGAGAATCACTTGAACCTGGGAGGTGGAGGTTGCAGTGAGCCGAGATCATGCCATTGAACTCGAGCTTGGGCAACAAGAGCAAAATTCCATCTCAAAAAAAAAAAAAAAAAAAAGAAAAATATATTTTAATATATTATATTTATATATTTATCTGTATACCAATGTAGTCCTAAAATGTGACTTTTAATCTTTTTCTATGGAGGAAGGGGCTCAGGAGGGCAAAGTGCCTAGAGGCTAATGGAAGCCAGAAGGCAGTACTGCCTTTACCTGGTCACACGCTTCCTAGAAGACAGTGACCCCATCATTTTACAGAGCCAGAGGATGAAGCCCTTCTTTGCCCAAATCCAGTGCCTACTTCATATTTCTCCTCCTTATGCTGCCTCTTCATAAGGCATTGCCTCGATTTCTTCTTAAAACGATTTATTCCGGGGCTGATTTTTCCCAACCGTAATATAATTGTACTTTAATCAATAAAAAATTTCCTGTGGAACAACTGGGAGGGGTGGGGAGGAGAGAAGCCCAGCAAATGTGAATTGTTGTTTATTTGTCTCTCTTAAACAATGTTTCACGTTAAACCAGCTGCAAATGAAATGAATTGTATTATAACCATCTTGGAAAAATAGCTGCTGATCTCATAAATTCATCGAGCTTCCTGGTTCCAAAGGCCTCTCTTACAATAATAATAAGTGTTGCTGTGCTCAGTAAATACCTGCCTCCACTCAGCCGATAGTGAAGGAACTAGAATGGCAAACCCAGAATGGGCCCCCTTCTGCCTCCTCCAAAATCATAGGTTTTGTGCTGACCCTGAACAGGAATGGAGAGGATCATGGCTTCCCAGGACAGTGACTACTGTCCTGTCTCCTACGATGCCAGTATCCGAAATACCATCACTCACCCAGTAGCTTGCTCCTCTGGGCACCTCCGCTGCCTTGCATGCAGCTCTGTTCTCAGTGCTGCTTCTGTGGCATTGCCTTTGTGTCATCGGTTCATCTGGGCACAGGCCTCTCTCAGAACTTACAAGCAGTGGTTATGACTGTGGGCTTTGGAATCAGACAGGCCTGGGTTCCAGAGTCACCTTGAACAGGTTGCTTAATCTCTCTAAGCCTCAATTTCCTCATCTATAAAATGGAAGCAGTAAACTTAACCCTCATAGGGTTGCTACAGTGATTAAATACACATTAAGGGCTTAGCGCTTGCCTGTCTGTAGAGCATGTTCAATCAAAGGCAGCTGTATTCTAGCAGGACAGTGCAATAAGTAAACACTCTTGGTGGGTAGGCTGAGTTTTGTTTTGTTTGTTTGTTTGTTTGGAGACAGAGTCTTGCTCTGTCACCCAGGCTGGGGTGCAGTGGCTCAATTTCTATGCACCACAATCTCTGCCTCCCAGGTTCAAGCAATTCTCCTGCCTCACCCTCCCGAGTAGCTGGGATTACAGGTGCGCGCCACCACACCCGACTAATTTTTATATTTTTAGTAGAAACAGGATTTTGCCATGTTGGCCAGGCTGGTCTCAAACTCCTGACCTTAGGTGATCCACCTCCCTCAGCCTCCCAAAATGCTGGGATTATAGGCGTGAGTCACCGTGCCCGGCCTGAGGTTTTTGTCTTTTTTTTTTCCTGTAGTTTGTCATTAAGTGTCATAATGATTGTGGTGTTAATAAACATCAGGAAATGTGCATGGCAGTTTGCACACTGAACCTTATCTTACCTGGTCAGGTGTGTGAAATCTTCTCAGAGATGGAGCAAGTTCCTCAAGTTTGAGATCTCAAAACCCACAATGTCTGTTCCTCAATGCAGGTCTCTTAACACCTGTCTGTTACATTGTGTTGGTCATCCGAGGATGCATTAAGCAGAAAAGAAACACCTCACCTGGGTGTTACTAAACTCCATTATCCTCCTGTCAGACGTCCATGGTGGGAGATTTTGGTCCCCACCAACCTGGGTTTCTGCAGGGTTTCACTACCTGCCTTTTTATGGAGTCTTGTATAAGACAAATGGCATTTTAAGCTGTTTTTCTTTTTGCAGGTTTGGAAATATTATTTAAATCAATGTAATGAGACATTTTGAACAAAATGTAATCATTCTCACTTCTCTGCGTGTTGGAAGAAGCAGTATAGAGTTGGAGACTTGGGGTTAGATTAGAGCTGACTGTCTTCACAGATTTGCATCCTTGCTGTGTGCTCGGAGTTGCCACAGTGTATTGGATAGGTGGGATGTTCTTGCCTCTGTGCTAAGTAAATTACACTCTAGAAGAATTAAGAGGGCTGTTATTTCATGGTGATTTTTTTTTTAAAAAGTCAGACACCCCAGAACTGAGCTAGAATTGTTGGACCAGTTTTCTTCCCTTTTCTTCTTGGCCTCCTTCATGTCAAGAACAACTGTTCTCCAGTTTTCAAGAAGGCTCTGTTGAAGTGGAAACATAAGTCTCCACTAAAGTATAAGGGTTTGTGAGGTCAAGGGAGTCATTACTTTATCTTTTACAACAAGAATGTATTTATATATTCTGAGTTTAAAAAATGCTTTTGGCCGGGCGCGGTGGCTCAGGCCTGTAATCCCAGCACTTTGGGAGGCCGAGACGGGCGGATCACGAGGTCAGGAGATCGAGACCATCCTGGCTAACACCATGAAACCCCGTCTCTACTAAAAATACAAAAAAAAAAAAAAACTAGCCGGGCGAGGTGGCGGGCGCCTGTAGTCCCAGCTACTCCGGGGGCTGAGGCAGGAGAATGGCCTAAACCCGGGAGGCGGAGCTTGCAGTGAGCTGAGATCCGGCCACTGCACTCCAGCCCGGGCTACAGAGCAAGACTCCGTCTCAAAAAAAAAAAAAAAAAAAAAATGCTTTTAAAGAAGGTGTGAGCAAAGATAAAAATTATTTCTTACAGCTAAAGAGAAGTAATCTCTTCATCGTTATGCATGAGGGAATAACTCATTGACATTTATAAAAGAGCATCCTAACCCAAGATATCATGTGGTGGGAAATTTGATTGGAAGAATCTCTTCCACTAAGTTGTGCATGAGAATATTTGTTCCAGCTCCGAAGCTCAGCTCTGTTAGAGAAAAGTGGGAGGGTATTTGGCTGGCCTTGGGAAATGGTAACCTAACACTGGAAGCCCCTTGCTTTTGTTCTCCTTATTGTACTTGAGAAGATGAGATTTTATTTCCAGATTTCAAAACATGGACCAACTTGCGATAACAAATAACCCCCCGCCAAGATGATGAATTATGTTGCCTTTTAATTTAGAAACTGGCCCTCCAATCAGAAAGAGTAAGGGTGACTTTAAATAACCAGACTGATTTGCAGGACGGGGCAAAGTAGAGGGATCTGGTGGATCTCAAAGACTCTTTCTTGGCTGCCTAGAACCTCGTATTGAGGCGCCTTCGGAGGCTGCTCGCTCGTGTGTGCCTCTGACTAAATCCTTAAAATAACTGCTGTTGGAAGTCCTGTAAGTTTCAAAGTTTGTTGCTGGAGCAAGGAAAGGGTGTGTTGGGTGTCTCCCTCAGCTTGAAGTAAGGACCTGAAAGCTTAACAGCCAATAAAAAGAGAATTAGGGGAAGATGAATATTAATTTTAGGAAATAGCAAAGCTCAATTTTCTCATCCAAGTCCTTCCTTTCCTCCTCCTCCCATTTAGAATTGAAGAATTGCAATGGCTTTGACTTAAAAGGATGGGAAAGAGTAGTGATTTTCTTAAATCGGAGGAGACAAACATGGAATTTTTATAACATGTAATATTTGCTGGTATTTAAGTATACTTTGGTGGTATCTTGGCTGGCGTTCAGAGACTGTTGAAATCATCGTGATTGTGAAAAGTCGCTAAATGGAGCTGTTAAATTGTGCTTTGCAAATTACATTTAGCTACAAAGTATTGGTTCAGTCTAGGCCTCCTGAATGATAACACCTATTATATAGATGTTCTCTGTCCACATCCCACCTGAGGAGAAAAAAAATCACATCAGGTTTGAATTACAGTTGAGGCAAATTTTATATTAGTAATATCTTTCATTATTGAGAGAGATCTCGGCTGCTGACCTGCGTATGAAGCACTTGCCCCATGGAAGGTGTGGCAAGCCAAGTGCCAGAAAAAAAAAAAAGAAAAAGGAAATATTTGAATGGTAGACTATGTACTTGAGATATCCATTTTCTTCGGCATGAACCCAGTCATAATCCAAATTATATTTTTTAAACCCCCTTTTGTACTTACTGTTGCACCAGCCATAGTTTTTGAAACCTTATACTCAGAGATGAAATACTGAACATCTTTTTCAGAGCTGGGACATAAACACCTTCAAAGTGCTGAGCTCTGGGATGTGCTTTACGTTTTAATTATTCATCCCCTGGGCTCCACTGTTTCTTTGGGAGCCACCAACTCCTCCTTTGTCTGGAGTCTCATCTGTTTTCTCCATCGTTGGAGGATAGGACTGGGAGCTCCCTGAGAACGGGTGCCATCATGTTCACCCATGTAAACCCACTACTGAACACAGCGTTTGGCACAGAGTAGAAATGAAATAAAGGTTCGCTGACTGCATGATGAAAGCGTAGACATTATCCTTGAATATCTAGTTAATTACACTTAGGTTACCCTTCCTGGGATCTTGCCCTCAAATGCTGCTTGCATAGTCTCTTTCTCTCTTGAAGAGACTTCATCCGGACATTGAACGCGGCCTTCCTTGAACCGGGGTCAGTGGAGCTTGCTCATGTCGGGGCAGCAGGTGGGAGGGCCTCAGTCAGCTGAGTGAAAGGAGGAAGATGAAGGCTAAGGTTTAAGTACAGCAATCCTCCAATATATCCTCCACTCTTGCGGGCAAGGAGATTAGGCCCATCACTACCATGCATGAATGGCAGCCTCGCTGCCTTCAGGATTTACTCGAAAACCCATAGCATGACCACCAAGGTTCTCTCAGAGTTCCAAACCTATATTCCAGACACAGCACCTAAACTCCAGAGTCCTCACTGGTTCATACCAATTACAGCCCTGGGGACAGGAGATTCTCCTCTCTCCTTCGACCTTTTGAGGCATCAGGGGCAGGCAGACCCACACATCAGGCCCAGATCTATTCTCCAGGCCTCTTTAGCTGTGTGACTGTTGTTAAATTACTTAATCTCTTTTTGGCGTCAGTTTCCCCATCTGAAAAATGGGGCTCATAATAACCTCCTTAGGGCTGCCCAAAGGAGGAGAGAGAATGTTCATGACTGACACACTGGAAAGATGAATGAGTCATGGTATTTTAACCTGCCTGGAGAGTTTCTATCTATCCTTCAAAACTTAGCTTAGGGGGTTTCTCTTCCCTGCGAAGACTTTCTTCACTCTCTTTGCTATCCAGATTCTGTCTCTGCTGTGACTCTTGTCAGAAGGCTTGTTTGTATTAGGTTGGTGCAAAAGTAATTGCGGTTTTTGCAGTAATGTTTAATGGCAAAAACCGCAATTACTTTTTGCACCCACCTAATACATCTGTTCACATGCCCACCACCTTTTCTAGGCTGTACACCGCCTTTTGAAGAGGGATGGTGGCTTTTGGTCTTTATCCTCTTGCCACCTGCTACCTCCTAATCCACAGAAGGTATTCCCCTGGTGTCTGACCAGTCAATAGATGCAAGACCATTTTGATGTTAAATCCTTTTTTTTAAAACCACATATTATATTATTCCATTTATATGAAATGTCCAGAATAGGCAACTCTATACAGACAGAAAGTAGATTAGTAGTTGCCAGGGTGTTAATGAGTATGAGGTTTCCTTTTGGGGTGATGAAAATGTTCTAAATTGACTGGAGTCATGGTTGCATTGTGAATGTCCTAAAAAACCTTAAATTACGTATATGTAATCCTGTAATTTTTAATCTTATCTTTTTGATGATACAGTGGGTGCAATTGTGTGAGCTACGTGTGCATGATGAGAATCAGGTGGTTGTGGACCTTTGTCCTGGGATCCAAAGAGGAGAAGTAATAGAGAGAAATAATAATACCATTGACTTCACTTAGGCTGAAATGTGCTTTCTAAGGGGTTAAAAGTAAAGAATTGTGCTGGCGAAGCGTGTTCTGTGCAATGGTCATCTGTTTTTGAGATTATCTTCCAAATAAGGCAAAACCAAGCTTCACTTAGGGATTGTTTGGAACACAGGACTGGAAGAGATTCTTTACTACTATAATCTGAAACCAGAAATTTGCATCTCATAAAATCACGAGAATTCTCAAAGCCACCAGCTCACTGGAGGGTCTCTGAGAGGTGCCTGGGAATACCATGAATCTGACAGGGCTCTTCTCAGAGGTTCGGAGTCAAGCAGAAGGCAGCTGGGGTGTGTTAAGAACACTGTGGGATTTAAAATAGTGCCAGGCAACTTGCCCCTGCCATTAGCTGAATGACCTTGGGCAAGTCATTCACCTCATTGAGGTGTCCTCATGTATAAAATGGGACTATTCTTGACAGGCCCTAAGAGAGATTCTAGGAGGATTAAATGAGTCTAAGCACATGAAAGGGCGTTATAAACGTGGAAGTGTTACACAGATGAGTGGTTATACTATGCGTAGTAAACTATTTGTAATTATAGAGTGTAAAGCAGGCTGTGTGCTGAGAACGGGAGCTGACGGGAGCAGGGTGATCGCTGTAATCAACATTTAGGTATGTTATGTCCCCAAAATGTGATCAGGGAAACACTAACTTGTTGAGGTGAGCCATGAATGACAAAAAAGTGGGGGAGGGTGAGGAAGCGGATGGGAGAGGATTTCATAGTAAAATAAATTCAGGAAAAGCAGCATCTTCCCTCCTATGCATTAAAATGTCCATTAGCATTTAAAGGCTCCAAGCTGTTTGTGTAGCTTTTTATTAAACTCAGTGTTTCCCGTGCTATGGTGCCCCTTTGCCACATAACACTTGGTAACATACTCCCTTCTTTCTCAAGGAACTAGTGTTCCTTGGCCTCCTGGAAAACAACTTGCAAAGCAATAATCAGACAAGTACCTACGGGGCGTTTATCGTGCGCTACGTTAGCCTGACTGCTTTGCGTCTTTTAACTACTGTTTAAAGACAATCCCAGGAGTCACCATTCTTCAGTCCAGTTTACAGATTAAGAACCCAAAGAAGACTATAGAGATGGGGTTAGGGTGAAAAGAACCATGAAGACATCTGGGCACTAGGAAGAAGCAAGAGGAAGAAATTGTCCTACCTGGTGAAAGCTGCCGTCAAGGAGGAGCTGTGGCCTTGGCCAGAGCTGCCAGGCTGAAGCAGAGATGGGTAGAGAAGAAATATGACAACTTCTCTGTCTCTCCCACATGCGATCTGTTAGGTGTCTCCCATTGGCTGAACAAGCAGAAACCAGCCAGCCCATGAGGGAGCCCAATGATACAACATGCAGGGGTCACAGAGCAAGGAAGAAAGAATGGGTAATGATCCGGGAGTAGGATAAGAACAGAGGGACAGTGAATAACCAGAAAAAGAATTAACATTAATTAAGAGTCTATCATGTGCTTCGCTTGTTTCCCGGGTGTTAGGAATTCAGACATGCTACAGACCTAGCTCCTGCCCTTCAAAGAACCCATATTCTGGAAAGGAGAGTCCAGCTTGAACAAGTAAATGCAGCCAAGTGTTACAGAGTAACTGTATCTTAGAAATTAAGCTGATAGTCGTGATCCAAAATAGCAGATTTCTGGCAGCAAGACTATATTCTCTAGATCAAGGGTCAGCAGAGCCAGATAGTAAATATTTTAGATTTGTGCACCATAAGGTCTCTGTGGTAAATGCACCACTCTGTAACCACACAACTGTGCCGTTGTAGTGTAAAAGCAGCCAAAGACAATATGTAAATGAATGGGCATGACTATGTTGTAATAAAACTTTATTTACAAAAACAGGTGTTGGGCTGAATTTGGCCCATAGTTCGCCAACCCTTGCAAACAGAAATCATCTTGAAGAAATACCTAAGAGATACCCAGAACGGGGATCTGTAGCACTGGTAACTCACGGTATGAAACCCCAGAACTCTCACTGGAATTAATATATTAGTCACGAGCAACTTGTTTATTGTCTTTTATGAGGAAAGAGAAGTAGGTTTGGATGTTAGAGATTGGGGAAAGGAGGATATTTGCCGTGGAAATGTTTTTCAGCAGATGGTAGGTACTTTGGGAAAGGTGACTAAACTAGAGCCATCCTCCTCCTGTCTTACATCAGCTTACTCAGTACTAACCCTGTACAAAAAGGAAGTAAAACAGAGCATATCCGTATCATCAGCTTTCAATGATGTTCTTCCATGGTGCGCTGTGACAGCACATTAGAAGGTGCTGGAGTTTTTATATGACTGCTTTGCCGTGAGATTAAATAGTGGTTTCAGTTTCCAGTAGGTTTCATAAGTATGTCTTTCAGCTGTTAAACTACTTTTAGTAATGTGCACACTAGAAAAAGAAAGAAATACCCGTTCTGAACAACTGGGTGTCATGACAGAAAACAGAGCAGATGGTTTTGTGGACATGGCACCAAGTGAACTTGAAGCTGGTTACAGTAGGAGGATATGTTTTAACGCAGAGGAGAGGGCTCTCATGAGGTCTTATAGTTGAAGGTTTTAAGAGATTATTATTTTACTTTGAATTGATTTTATTATTCACCAGAAACCAAAGGTGGCAAGCGAGAATCTCTACTAAAATAACTATACTTGCTAACTTTGGGCCTTTGTTGGGGTTTGGGGTATCAGAACAATGAAATAACAGGCACTGTGAGGCTTTTCCTCCTGTTCTATTCTCCTCTCCTAGCTGTATTTCAGAACATCTTATCTCAAGATAGTTGGCCAAAAGGAACCTGTGCCCAGAAGAACCTCATTTTTCCGAGGTGCCTCTTTATACCCAGGACATGATGATTTTCAAATTTCTTTTCAGGCAGACGCTCTAAAGAGAGCTATGCTGTTCAATATGGTAGCCACTAGCCACCTGTGGTGACTAAGCCCTTGCAATGTGGCTTGTCCACTTCAAGAGATGCTATAAATGTAAAATACACACTATATTTTGAAAGCTTACTATAAAAAATAATGTAAATATGTCACTAGTGATCTTCTCTTTTTCTTTTTGTTTTTCTTTTTTTTTTTTTTTTTTTTTGAGTCTCGCACTGTCACCCAGGCTGGAGTGCAATGGCGCGATCTCAGCTCACGGCAACCTCTGCCTCTTGGGTTTAAGTGATTCTCCTGCCTCAGCCTCCCGAGTAGCTGGGACTACAGGCATATGCCACAATGCCTGGCTAATTTTTTTGTATTTTTATTAGAGACAGGGTTTCGCCACGTTAGCCAGGATGGTCTTGATCGCCTGACCTCATGATCCACCTGCTTCAGCCTCCCAAAGTGCTGGGATTACAGGCGTAAGCCACCATGCCCTACCAGTAATCATTTCTATTGATCATATGTTAAAATAATATTTTGGATATACTGGTTACACAAAATAGCTTACTAAAGTTAATTTCACCTGTTTTCTGTTTACATTTTTAGTGTGTTAATTATAAGTTGGCTCACATTATGTTTCTATTGAATAATGCTACTCTAAAAGAGTTTTGAAAAAAAGAATCCATGATGTATTTCCTTTGCCCAGTTTTGAGTAGACATCTACATTTTTAATCATGTTTGGATAAATTTTGTGTTAATAAGTAAAAAATGTTAAACATGATAGGGAATGACACAAGATGGTGATTATAACTGGAAGAAACGTTACATATGATTTGACAAAAATCTGAAGTTTAAAATCTGTGTTTAATAAAGCACGACAGTTCTAAAATAAATTATCTAAAATTTTTATCCATAGGTTTATACAATTTATGTCAAAAAATCTGGTAGCCTTGCAGCGCATTCCAGCTACACTTTCATGGACCAGCATCGTTAACCTTTATTGGTTTGGCTTTTCTGAATTTACAGCATCCTAACACAGGCCAAAGTACTCTATTTCTAATGCTGAGCTTCCTCTTGAACAGAACTATGTGCAAGAAGGGAAAGATCAGAAGCCTATGGCTTGAGGTTCCTTGATAGATCAATAAAGGAAGCGTCTCCAAAACCAATATTTTGATTTGACTCTTTAGTGCTCATAATAGGAGTAGCGATGGAGGATGGGTGAAGAAGGAGATGGGCTGTTCTGATTGCTGGCTCATTCTTGGGCAGATGCATTACGGAGTGGAGTAATAACTAAGTTGAAGATCAGTCCCATTCCTATGTAGGTTCCCTTTAAAAAGTCTTCTCGTACCCTCAAAGGAGAGATTCACCATTTTGAAGACCACTGATTTAAGATGAGTCACTGACAGAGGCAAGAGGCCTTTTCCCTTCTTTCCTTGTTGAGCTGCCCCAGAAGCCCTGCGGTAAGATGAAGGAAAACAGTGCAACCTATAAAAATGCTCTTGACACAGATGTTAGCTCCCAGAAGTCAGTGCAGTTGCAGAGGTGGCTCAGCACTTAGAGCATGGTGGACAAACTCCTCAAGTGGTGAGATTATTTTGCTTTTTAAAGTCACTAAAATGAGATGACGGCCTAACCACATGACCCTTTGTCTACAAAAGGCCTGCCAGGCAGTGGCTACAGTGATGTTGGGCAGATAACCTTCTCCAGATTCCTTCAGACTTTTAGAAAGTGCCTTTGGGTCAGAGTCTACGGTGAACTAATGACATGACTGCTCTTACCCTTTGGAAGAAGGCTCAGATGTCTATTGCAGCACTGTTTGTAGGCAGTTACATTTGTCAGCATTCTCAAAGGTCTAGGAGGGATACCAAGGAATTAGGACACTGATTCTGTGCCCTACAGGATATATTCTAGTTGTGGATTGGAGAGACACCACTTTTCCTCCCCAGAGCAACCAAGCATGCATCTCCACAGAAAATATAACCCTTCCCAGCTGTTCCCTTCTTTCTCATTGTTGCGTAAAATAGACATAACATAAAATTTATTATTTTAACCATTTTTAAGTGCACAATTCAGTGGCATTAAGTACATTCACAATATTGTGTAACTGTCATCACTATTTCTAGAACTTTTTCATCATTCCAAACAGAAACTTTGTACGCATTAAGCAATAGCTCTTCATTCCTTCCAACCCTCCTAAACCCCCTGCACCTAGCAACCTCTATTCTATTTTCTGTCTCTATGAATCACCCTGTTTTGCGAGTCCACTTTTAAATGCCTCGTATAAGTGCAATCACAATATTTATCATACACGTACACACACACCCCCCAAATTTTATATGTTCATCTGTTGAGAAACTGGTGGGTTGTTTCTACCTTTTGTCTATTTTGTGATAATTCTACAATCAACATTGGTATGTAAATGTCTGTTTTTGAGTCCTTGTTTTTAATTCTTTGGAGTATATACCTAGGAGTGGAATTATCACATGGCGATTCTGTATATAACTTTTTAAGGAAGTCTTTCATCATGGCTGCACCATTTTACATTCCCACCAACAATGCACAGGGGTTCCTATTTCTCCACATCCTTGCCGACACTTGGGATTTTTTTGTTTTCATTTTTATAATAGTCATCCTAGTGGGTGTGAAGTAGTGTCTCACTGTGGTTTTGCTTCTCATTTCCCTAATGAAGAGCATTTTTTAAGATGCCATTTATATATATTCCTTGGAGAATCATCAACGTCCTTTGCCATTTTTAAGTGGGTTTGTCTTTTTGTTACTGAGTTGCAGGAGTTCTTTATGTATTCTAGTTATTAATCCCTTATCAGGTATATGCTTTGCAAATATTTTCCCACTCTCCGAGACTATCTTTTCACTTTATTGATAGTGTCCTTTAATGCACAAAAGCTTTTAATTTTGATGAAGTCCAATTATCTATTTTTTGTTGTTTCCATATGTGCTTTTGGTATCATGGTTAAAAAACCATTGTAGAGGCCAGGCACGGTGGCTCACGCCTGTAATCCCAGCATTTTGGGAGGCTGAGGTGGGCAGATCACCTCAGGTTGGGAGTTCAAGACCAGCTTGAACACCATGGAGAAACCCCATCTCTACTAAAAATACAAAAAAATTAGCCGGGCTTGGTGGCACGTGTCTGTAATCCCAGCTACTGGGGAGGCTGAGGTAGGAGAATTGCTTGAACCCAGGAGGTGGAGGTTGCCGTGAGCTGAGATCATGCTTGGCACTCCAGCCTGGGCAACAAGAACGAAACTCTGTCTCAAAAAAAAAAAAAAAGAAAGAAAAAAGAAACGTGAATGGCTGACTATAGCATAAAGGGTTAACCCATGTGACGGGGAAGGAAGTTAAGGTAGTTCAGGTCCCATAGAATAACACCTCATATGTGCTAACAACTTTACCTACATGTCAATCTGGCCATGAAGTCTCACCTATTGCATTATCCCTGTCTAGTGTGACATTTAAATTTGGCTGAGATGAACTCTATGGCAATAAGCTGCAAAATTCTCAAGATAAAAAGTGGCTCCTGGTGGTGGCTTAAGAATTCAGTGACCGTTTGGGATAACCTTGGAGGTGGAGCTGGCTTTCTTCCCACTGAGTTCATTTGTTACTCAGAGTGATGGCATTGTTTGGTTATAGTTTAGCTTTGTGATGTTTTTTTCTTGAGTGATGAAGCAATAGTAAGGGCAAAAACTGATAGTAACATTTTGATACATATTTTTATATTTGTGTATGCCTCTATTTTAAGTGGTTTGCTTTTGGAAACAGCTGGTTCAAACCCTTGGTTTTGCGTTTGAAATATTCTTTGTTTACATCCATGCACTGATATATTTTTCCCACATTTACTTTTTTTTTAAGTTCTCCAGTGATGTTTTTGTTGCCTATCCTGGGAAGATCTGTGTTTCCATTTATCAAAACAAATGGCAAGCTGGGGACCATTTAAAGTAGTTTTTTTTTTTAGTTAATAAAGTCAAGCCAATCTCCTTGTTCTGTTATGTTAAAAGTACATTATCTTTTTATTGCCAGTTCTGTATGGCTAGGTCTGTTTTCTGTCTCAGCAATCTCAGGGCTGCCCCACTTGCTTACTGTGTAGAGAATTACAAAATCATTAAGGGTGGGGCAGTACCAGCTGACTTACAGTACAAACCATTTCTCAAAATAACCACAACAGTGCAATACTGATGTGTAATTTACGTCACAGTTTGTTTTTATGAAATAGTTTGTGGCATTTTCATTTCTATTCCGGATGGAATCTTGTTCTCTTTCCCTTTTAATCAGGCATTTAATTTATTTTTATTATTAATATTTTCCACTCCTTGTTTTGGCATGTCTCCAATTTAATAGCTTTGATGAGGAGGGGAGACACAGACACACACACACACACACACACACACACACAAAACTGATCTTCCCTGACTCTGTCTCTTCAACATCAGTTTAACTGCAAATGTGTTTTCCCCTTTGATGTGTACTAACTTTGGGTACTAAGTTTACTGCCTTAAGAGAGATTGAAAAATACGGCAGGACACAGTACACATTTACATAGAGCTGTAACCACGAATTGATAAAGTTGATGTACAACTTTGGAATTTTAAACACTTTCAACCAATTCAAGCTATTTAGTCATATGCTCTGCTGCATTTTCCTTTTACAAATGTCTTTCTGTATAATGTCCTGTAATTAGAACAGGAAATCATTGAGTAACTGCAAGATGAATAAGAGCACTTAGACTGAAAGGAAAATTACCTTCCGAGAAATTATATTCTTTTTTTTTTTTTTCTTCATGTTACAATGTTGGTAATGATAGTAACAGCTGTAGCTACTCTTATCTGTAGAATTTTCATGCTTAGGTTTTCTGGAATAAAAATTTCATTTTCAGTAATAATAAAAAATGCATGGACAGAAAATAGGAAATGCCTAATTATGACAAATATTCAGTGTCACAACAGAGCAGCAATTAAATGGAAACTTCAATGTAATTGTCAATAGCAGTAAGAATTGGAATACGGCCAGGTATATAAAGTTGGTGCTTCGCTGTTGGTTGGTTGCTAGGAGCACAGTGAAAAGTGTAAAGCTTTGAGAAAAGAATGTCTAATGTAATAAAGTAACAGGAGGAAGCATAAATCATTGTGAGAACCTCACATATTGACATTATTTTGCTTAAATTGTTTCAAAACTAGACATCAAGTTTTAAAACATGAGCACATTCTTATTTGCTTTAAAAAAAAAGGAGAAAGAAAATTGTATGCTGTCTTTGAAGCACAAGGGACATTGTGTCTCAAACTTAGCCTTCATACATATTTGGAATCTTTTAAGTGAAAATCTTTAAATGTTTGTTTCTATTGGCATCCAAATGCATTTGCCCTAATACGATTAAGAGAACTAAAGGGCAAAATACTTGGCAGATTTTTCAGTTGAGGTAATTAGGTGCAGGAAGGAACATGCATATTTTTTCCACTAGGCTCTATAAAATCCTGGGGCGAAGGTTTTTTTTAAAGATTTTTTTTTAAAGAAAACTTACTGATGTTAGAAGTAGATTATAGTGGTTTTCAGTAAGCATATTAGTGTGATGTTTCCGAAACAAGCCTCCCCTCACCCCAAGAATGAAAAAGAAAGTTACATTTCTAAATTGTTGTGTAAGAGATAAAAGCAAATTTCTCCTCTGGAATTTATGTTTTCAGACTCTGTGCATTTGGCCGCCATTATCTATTTTCAAAAAATAGCATTATGGATATTTGAAAGTCAATGCTCCATTAATTCATTGTGTTTGCTATTTCATGCATCTCTCTTTGTACAAAGACAACTTGAGCAACGTGCTATTCAGAATGAAGGCCTGCTCTTACCCTTTCTACCCGACCCCTTCCCCACCCCCAGCCCAACTCTGAGGATTAAAGCAATGGTATACAGTTACTGTTTGAAAAGCTTGGGTGGAGTCTCAAGTTATAATTACAGTTTCTCTGTGGAATTCTGTTTCGGACTTTGAAATATATAAATAAGTAAAAAATTGACATTGAGAGAGGTTAACAAAACGTGTAATTATGATATAAGCACAGGATTAGAGTCATTTTGGTTGAGCATTACAAGCAGTGTACTTTAGGTATTAACTTTTAATAGGCAAAGTTCTTTTTATTGAAGTTGAAATGAGGTTTAGTAATGTTGGGTCTCTTATTCCCTGTGAATGTTTCATTTTAAAATAGGCACTCACTTTTTTTTTTTTTTTTTGGTATGGGAGAAACTGAGGAATGGGATGACATTTTAATAGAATATCATAATTATGGTTTAAAATTTCAGTCTTGGGTACTAGCAATTTATTACAGATCATTTGCTGTTGACTGAAATCAAGTAATGTATATATAACCCAACCAGCTACGTCCAACTAGAGTGTGTTAGAAGAATACTACTAGGGTAGTACTTTGATTTCTTTTTCTCTGTGGGTGTGGTTGAAAGAAAATCTTTGTTCCAGGAACACTTTGTTTGTCTTTTACAAAACAAATGTGCAATTTATTCATTCTTAGATTTATCTGCTTTCCCTATTATGAATTGGAAGGGGGAAAATATCTTACACAGCATTTATTGGCAGCCCTTGTTTCATGGGTAACTTTGCACAGGAGTGTTTACTTATGTGTATATGAACTGCGTGAGCAAGAAAAAAGTATCTGAGGAATTTAAATAATTCTTGAAAGGACTGCTTGGCTTTATTTGTTTCCTGGTGTACTAGGGCAAAATAAAATATGCCAGCCATTGAACACTTTAATATTTTTATAGCTGTATCAGAAGGAAGTTAATTTAATGCAAAGGCTTAGGAGGCAGTTTTAGGATCATAGAATTTTAGATCTGGAAAGCTCTCCCCAAACTCAAAATTTTATACCCTGTTATACACACCTTTCATGTAATGTTGACCATATTTTGTTTTGAGGGGGAAAAAAAAATGTTTTCTCCAATAAAATAAACTACAAAGAAGAGACCTGGACGTGGGATGTTTTTACTCAGTGAAACTTCAACCTAGCTTCAACCTTGGCTTTTCCGGATCCCACTTTGACTCTGTATTTTTCCCTTTTACTTTTCACTTAGAATGCTTTGTAAACTTTCCTAGGAGTCCTCAAGGTCTCATGGGCTTTCTCCAGTTTGGTAAATATTAAAGGCAACTCCTCTGGGGACGTCTAAGTGCAAGGTTGGAAATCTTCCTCTGTCCAAACAATGCCAAAATTCTGATCCAAATGGGCGGTTCTGTTCGTAAGCAACAAAGTTATCATTTTTTGTTTTGGCCCCACCAAGCATTGCCACATTAGACCAAGCCCCAGCTATGCCTGTAGCCTCTTCGTGTGTGGAAGGAGGTTGATGAAAGGTAGGGGTTCTAGGCTGGCAACACATAGAGTTGGGACTATTTCCTGTCACATGCATAGAAAGTAGAAAGTTAAGGTATATGAATGATATATCAATAATGTTAAATCATTACAGTGGGAATTGCAGTGTTCCAAAATAATAAATAACAAGCTAACAGAATTTTGGCTTCCAACTGGCTGAATTCTACAGTCTTCCACCAAACAGAAGTCTTAGATTTGACTTGATCAGAGGCCACCATCCTCATCCCTAATAGTGTAAACCAGTTAAATCTCTGTTATTATTATTACTATTATTATTTGAGACATTTTATCCTAATGAAAAGTCCATCAAACTTGGAGTTCAAAGATTGGGTTATAAATCCCAGCTACTCGGGAGGCAGAGGTAGGAGGATTGGTTGGGCCCAGGAATTTGAGTCCAGTCTGAGGAACAGAGAGAGGCCCATCTCAAAAAAAAAGAAGAGAGAGAGAAAGAGAAGAGAAAAGAAAGGAAAAGAAAGAAAGAAAGAAAAAGGATTGGGTGGTTATAGTCTCAAATTGGGGAATATTAACAAGTAGTAATGGCACTAATAGGGTTGTTGCGAGGAACAAAAGAGATGTGAAAATGCTGTATAAAAAACCTTTGTAAATTTTAGTGTTTTATTATCAGCACTGGAGATAGCATTAATACTTGCTTTCTAAACGGGAAAACAGTCTCTCCGTTTCTCATATTTTTAGTTAAGAGGGATTTTAAAATGTGCTGTCTTCTGTGATATCTATAACAATCCTGAAAAAGTGGCAGCGAGAAGAGAATTTGGTTCTTTGTTCTATGTACTGGGGGGTTAGGAGAGAAATAAGAATTTTTTAAAACTCTGACAACTTTAAATATATATATATTTAATATATATATTTGTATATATATTTATACATCTATTTTTATATAAATATATATTTTTATATATAAAATTTATATATAAAATTTAAATATATATGTATTTGTGAGATATATTTATCTCTCTCTCACAAAACCCAAACTAACTACCTTACTTTAAGTCTTTGCAAAAAAGTAAACTCAGAGTTACTGGTTTCAAAGTTTAGTGTGCACGAGCTACTTGGGATGCTTGCTGAAAAGGTAAATTCCTAGACCCCAGCCTTGGAGATGCTGAACCACTGGTTCTCGACCGCACAGTATCTGTTTCTGATGCAGACATTCCCAGGACCACTATTAGCAACACTGTCTCCAGAACGCACAGACAGTTGTAGGAGTTGAGAGTAGGGGGAACTTGCTGCTGAAATTTCTTCCAACAGAAAGAGAAGGATTCATGACTTGGCTAGTGTTTTGGGTACTGTGTGACCTAAATGTTTTGAGCTAGGATGAGGTGGAGAGAAAAAAAAATAGGTCATTTCTAGGCACAGAAGATTGCCAGGGAGCCAACTCCATCCAGAACAGAGAATTGGGAAGCAGTTAGAGATGGCATCATCATGAAGAATGGTTAGAGAAAAAAACAAAATGAGAATGAAAGGATATGAAGGAAGTAAAGTGGTCCCAAGAGTCCAGGTGGCATCTTCCGTAAAACTTACTCTGAAACTGTTTATTTATTTTCCTTCAACCTGAGAGCACACACATTTTTCTCCATTTTATTTCAAGAACACTTGGAGAAATTGATGCACCTTTACCTCCATCGTAGAAAGCTAGTTGCACAACCAAGATAGAATTTTGGAATCAACAGGTATTTTCAGGCACAGTATTTACTACATATAGGAGAGGGTATTAAGTGCTACGAGCTTGCTATGAGGGGTAGCCCTGGCAGTTCATGGTTATATGCCTGTCTCTCATTAACAATGTCTTAGACAAATCGAGTAGAATACAAATCGAGTGTAATAATACAATTGACACGTTGGGGGCTGCTTCTTGAAATAGCGCTTAAAAACTCTGGAGAACTGACAGCATTTGAATATTTTTGCTAAAACTTTTTGTGCTTTAGCTGTATAAAAACACAGTTTTGAACCCAAAGTTTGAACTTAGCGTCTTGGTCTGCTGTGAAAATCTCAGATGGGCATGTCTTGGGACATATCAGCATCTCAAAACTAGTTTGCATTTGGGGACTTGCCTTTAAGGTAAACATATTTCCTCCTAATTAAGTGTGCCAGCTGACAAAGCAGCTATCCACAGACCAGGCAGGAGTTGAAGACGTGTACACTGTTAAAAGATGTCATCTTGTAAGCAGCTAAACATCTCCATCCGTGGAAAAGCCGCCAGCCTGAGGAACTAAGTGAGCATAATTAGAAATACATCTGGGTATTGGCCTCCTATCTGAAAAGGTCACATGCACACCTTCCGTGGGTACTGGTTATGTTCCATCATTATGTTTCGTCCTTGCTCATTCGTCTCCCACTGGTTACCAGATGGCCATGATAACGTCGGTATCCTTAACAACTGTCTAGTGCAATTCCCTGCAGCATGGTAAGGGCTTGAAATATTGAGTGTTTTCCCTTTGGAGAAGCAAGTGACATGTCTGGGAATTGCTTACAACCGCTCTGATGGGGTGGTTGCAGAGTGATGGCAAACTGGGTCAGGGAGCCTAAATTCAGCTTGATGTTGTACAGGTGGAGGCCACCAAAGCACGGTGTTTGCCATTTCTCAAGCTTAAGATGAAGGAAGGCTTCATCCATGCAGAATCTGGTGTTTACAAATTAGCACAAAATCAAGTGAGGTATAAATAAGCGTTAAGATCATTGTAAGAGGAAGCTTCGCTAAATTTGCTGAAATGTTCCCCTGAGTTAAGGTGGTTTTGATAGAACTCTCTCACAAGGATGCTTAGGGAGTCCTCCCAGCATGGTTCTCTGAGGTGTGCCAAGTTACCAGATGGATTTGAGGAACATTAAAAGAGAAGGGGTATGGGTGTGGGGAGGATGGAGAAGGTGGGTGTATCAATCAAGTTGGGCTAGATCATGCTGCAATAACAAATGACCCCCAAATCACCATTGCTTTAGAACAACAAAGGTTTATTTTCTGCTTATGTTATATGTCTCTTCTGGATCAACCAGGGGTTCTGCTTCATGTTAATTTTACTCCAAGACCCATACTGGCAGAGTTGCCACTATCTGGAACATCATAGATGGTCACATCAAAGACGAAGGAAGATTGTGGTCAGTGGCACACTGGGTCTTAAAGCAATCACCCACTTCTGTCATATCTCATTGGCCAAGGAAAGTCAGAAGGCCATTGGCCTCCAAGAGAGTGAGGCACACAGGCTTTCCACAGGCCCAAAAGGAGAACAGGAAATAGCTGCTAAACAGCACTCATGACCCCAGAGCAGATGGTGATGCCTTTTAGACCCATGGACATCTTTGGGGCCAGATGACCTATTGAGAGGCTTCAAGCATTGAAAAGATGATACAGATGCTTGTCGACTTTCTATGGGGTTACATTCCAACAAACCAATTGTGAGCTGAAAATATCAAGCCGAAAAGGCATTGAATACACCCAACCTACTGAACACATAGCTTTCCTAGCCTACCTTAAACGTGCTTGGAACATTTACTGTAGCCTACAGTTGGGCAAAATCATCTGGCAACACAGTATACTGTAGAGTACCAGTGTTCACCCTCTTGATCTCGTGGCTGGCTGGGAGCTGCTGCCCACTGCCCCTGTCGAGCCTTACAAGAGAGTGTCCTACTGCATATCCACAGCCCAGGAAAAGATGAAAATTCAAAATACAAAGTATGCTTTCTACTGAATGCATGTTGCTTTTGTACGATAATAAAGTCATGGAATCTTACGTGGAACCATCATTCAGTTGAGGATCATCTGTATAATCCAATATAAGAGCGATTCCAAACTAGGAATAAATATAAAGAAGCCCAGCAAAGTTCTGCCTTTCCCTATGATGATGACGACTTTAATGTTTCAAAAAATGAAGATTCTTTCAAAACAGTTTTTGGGTCTTGCTGCTTGCTGATGACACAGATATTGCTTACTGTGTCTAGAGGGCCAGCCTACTCTTTTCTTTTCTCTATAAGAAGGTCCACTGTGCAGGTAGCCTGAAGCATATTCTGTGGGGCTGGATGGGTGAGGTGGGGCCGGGAGGATGCTGGCATCCCCCAGACTGTAACAAGGATGAGAGTCTTTTTAGTCCCAAACCAGAAGTGATTATTGAAATTATACCATGGCCATGAAAGTTCTTTGTCAGAGGGAAGAGGGTAATGGAAGTGTTTTCTCGTTTGTCTAGGGGAGGACGAGGAAGAAACGAACGTGATAGTTCTCAGCTACCCCCAGTACTGCCGGTACCGCTCGATGCTGAAACGCATCCAGGATAAGCCATCTTCCATTCTAACGGACCAGTTTGCATTGGCCCTGGGGGGCATTGCAGTGGTCAGCAGGAACCCTCAGATCCTGTACTGTCGGGACACCTTTGACCACCCGACTCTCATAGAAAACGAGAGTATATGCGATGAGTTTGGTGAGTCTTTTTTTTTTCCTACCTGATACTTGTGCGTGTGTGCCTAGTTGTTTTCAGTTCTTCTGAAGAGCGGTGATGGGGAACGGGGCTCACTTTCACAAGCCCCATGTGCTGCCCCATCCCTCCCATCCCCCACATTATTGCGGCATAAGGTGTCATTGCCTCCTTCACAGCCTCTGTTTACCATGAGTAAGAGATGATTATTTAGAATTTGTTGTTCAGTGTAGTCTGAAGTTGCTTGGTCGACCTTGAAATTGGACTTTAGGACAGGAAGCTTTCATGTTAGTCCTTTCTCAAAAGGCTTTGTCTATTCACGTGCTTTTTTATTTAACCAGTCACTCTCTTTTCATTGTTATAAGGCATTATAAAATGCACCAATGGTAAACAGTGGATAGATAAATAGATACAAAGAAAACAACTTCAGTACTGTATGGTGGATAAATAGGTAACCACTTCAGTCCTGTACAGTAGATAGACACATAGAGAGATGGTAGGTAGATAGATAGATAGATAGATAGATAGATAGATAGATAGATAGATAGATAGATGGATGGGTGGGTGGATGGATGGATGGATGGATAGATAGATAGATAGATAGATAGATAGATAGATAGATAGATAAAGATAGATAGATAGATGGATGATTGGTAATAGATCTCCATGTCCTGAATATTTTCATATACTCATACACACACACACACACACACACACACATACGTGTGCACGCACATTGTGCCCACCAAAGATGGATACATGCACACATATCTTAATCCACATCTCTGCCTAGCTAACCGGTCACGTGTCTCTACATGTAGACAGAGCGGGAGGAGAAGAAGATATCACATCACCAGTTGGGGAAGCCTTATGTGATGCAGTAGATGGCGAGATGCAAGCCAAGATAGTCGTTCTCTTACATTATCACTTTCTCATCTGTTTGTTGAAGAGATTGGATCATATCAGTGGTTTTCAGCAGGCTGGGCAGGGATGTCAGAATACCCTGGGGTAGCCTTATCAAACTGCTTGTGTTCCTGGGAATTTCTATACTTAGAGGCGTGAACACTACAGCTCTCACCCTACCCCTTCTCTGGAATCACTACCACAGAGTGACTGCTGGGATGGCTGAGCCCTGCTGAATCCCTCATGGCTACCTGGGTGAAGAAGAGGTTGAGACCCTTAGCCTGGAGAGAGCATAGGGTCCCTTTGAACTGAAACATTCCTTGATTTTGTCGGCTGACGTTTTTCCGAGAATCCCTAGTTGGCAGATTATCCAGATTCAGGTTACTCTGCTTATCTTTTGCAGATCTTGGTATGGTTTCAGGAGTCCACTGTGGCCTCTTAAATTTGATTTTTCATGATTTCAACAGCCCTGGTGCTGCTGCTGGAGAAATTTTGCAAGTAGATATGTGAACAGAGTTGAGGCGAGGATGAGGAGATGGCATATGATGATCAAGAAGGAAAGGAAGAGAGAGAGGAAGGGGAACCAAATGATCTAAGTCCATTAGATTTTAAGAGCCATGACATTTTTTTCCCTCTAAATTGTTTTTTTTGGGTATCTTTCACAACTCTGGCTTATCAAATGACTGTCATTCTGTAAGAGGGCAAAACTATTAGTATTTATTTTTTTCATCTTCAAAGAAATTGATTTATTGTTATATTTTTAGTATTCAAATATCCTTTGACTTCAAGTAGATACATGTAGGCAATACATTTTTTACAATGCCCTCTCTTTTCAGATCAGCATTTACATATCTTCCCTGTTCAATACCTGTGTTTGAGTTTTTCTTCCACGTGCCCGGCTCCCAAATGTTGCTTCCTACTTGCCGCTCAAGAGGTCTCTAAATTCCTGACACAGAATAAAACCGAAAGCATGTGTTCCCTCATTTAAGAGTGTTCAAAATTAGAGTTTCACAATGTAATATGAGGAAAAAAATGTTTTAACCTTTTTGGCTAATTTAAGAATTATTAGTCATTGAGTTTCAAAGCTGTTGCATCTAGAATTGGTAATAGAAAGAAGTTCCAATTTAACAGTGATCACAATGGTTGAGAGTTACTAAATTAGTTTTAAATGTTCCCACAAACACAAGCGTCTGACTTTTGAATGTTTTCCTGAACTTTCTTCTGGTATAGCTAATTTTAATGCTGTTTTTCTTCTCCAGCCTCTTAAAGTGGAAGCTTTCTTTTGGAATAAAGGTACCTTTAGAGACCTTCTAGATGGCTAGTTTAATAATTAGAGTATTAGACCTTTTTTAGTTGTTTGTACTTCAAATAGTTTGTACTTCTTAAAGTCTTTCATGTTAGTAAGTGGACCAACAAGCTTATTTTGAGCAGATTTGAGCAGCTTCACTAACATCCCTCCCCACCGTCCCACTTTCAGTCACAACCTAAATTTCCAAAGAGCACCCTTTTAAATCTCCAACTGGTTGCATTTGAAATTGACATGGGTTAAAGTGTTTGTTAAAATGTGGCATTGAGTTTCTCCAACCAACTAACAGTTGGTGGAAGAACATAAATTTAATTAGTGACTAGCATTAAACAAATGTTCCTAACATTAAACACTGCCAGATGACTGAAACACTTCTGTCAGATTACCGAGAGTGCCAGGGGGCCCACAGATGAATTTTCTACACAGTATATATTCTGTACCACACGTTTGGTGACTTCAGTAATTGGTCAAATGTAATTTAGGTAACAGTATGCCTAGGCTGTAAAAATCAAATTTTATTGGCCATATCACCAGGTGGATGAATGGTAGAGCTGATGGCAAAGAGTTTATAGCATTTAGCAGCTACACCTTTGACACATGAAATTCATAAATTGCCATAAAATACCTCCAAGGTCCTTCTCAAAAGGACACTGTTTGCTTTCCTTGATTGAATAATGTTTATTTTATTAACTAATATACTTTTTGCTTTCTTTTATTAAATGCGATTATGGAGTGGGGGGTGGGAGGAGGTGTTCGAAAGATAAATAAAACTTGGTTCTTGCTAGTTTTGAGAATTTAAAATCTAATTGGGGAAGACAGGATTAACACACCTGAAAGGTTAACTAATGTTACAAGAAAGTCAATGATTAAGTATTTGATGAGTGTTGCAGAAAGCAAGTGTGGTAGGAATTTAGCAGTGGGCTGGGAGGTGGATAGAGATGGCAGTCTTGGTGAGGGGTCAGGGAAAGCCTCGTGAAAAAGGCAGGGTTTGATCTGGTTTTAAAAGATAGGGAGCGGGTTAATAACGACTCATTTCTAATTTAAAAAACTATTGGAAATGTGTAGATTGTTTAAAACTCATGTTCTGACCTTCAATTTTGGGTAAAGGCTGCCTTCACCCTGGATCAACTGTTGGTCTGTCTTAGGTTTGTTCTGCCTCTAGTCACTATCCTTTGGGTGCGTTTCATAAATGGCCTGATGTCCTCTCTACCTGTGGGACACACATGTGACTCAATGACCAAGCCTGGCAAGAACCCAGGCTGTGACTTTGGAGCTGGGGCTGGCTTTTCATCTTGGATAGGAATGAGTCTGAGTTTTCTCTGTGTGCCTTAGAGCTTACCTGCATTCCCTGGATTCATCTCTGAAAATAGACTTTGCATTGTGGGATGACCTTGCCCAACTGCCCATACACCCCTGCCCCCCCCACCAATCTCCGCTGCTGTTTTAATGTTGTCCACTGAATAACAAGTTTAATTGAACAATAAAAGTAAGGCTTTTAAATCTGTAATGAGTCCCTGTAAATAAATTCTCTGTGGAATTTTATGAAGCTATTTAATGAAAAGTTTGATTAGAAACTATTAAAGAAAAATAGAATAGATGAAATTTCATCATTTAATCCAACATTACAGTAGCGTCATTTTGATTTTTATTTACATTGAGATATTCAGAATTGAGTAAATATATCCTGGTTTTAATTAACTATCCTCCTTACTTGGAAAAGGTTATTTTAGGCTTGAAGGGTTTTGATAGCATACCATCTGCTTTCTTCACTGTATTTTATTCAGGTCCCTTCCTTGCTTACAGAGCTGTGCAATGTCTAAACCTATGACATAAGCATAAATTGAATCGTATTAATGGTAGGTGATTGAAAAGCTTCAGTCTCGACATCCTGCTTGCATTCTTCCATCTTGTCAGTTACACTGCTCTTAAAGGCAATATGCTCTTTTCTTAGCACAAGAGAATTGACTATTTTTAAAACGAAAGCAACAGACTCCCCATTAAAGCATTATGAAAACTCATTGTATTGCGCATGCAATTAGGAAATGAGCTTGTAATACCAATGAGGGGAAAGTGATGTGAATGGCAATTTTTTCTTCATAAGAATCTTTATTCTGTGCATAATTCCTGCCTCCACCGTCCTGTTAGAATAGCTTAACATCAAGCGTTCTCCAACAACCCCTACCTTGCTTTTACCTTTTTTAATGATTCCTCTTTTGTAAAATGCATACTGTCATTTATATTGTGTTATTTTCTATGCCATAGAAAAAACAAACACATACAAACATTGTTGTCTATTTTTGTTGTTAGAACAATAAAATGTCCACCACTTTGTAATGCACAGTGTTTACATTAATATCACACAGAATGATTTCACATGTGTGAAGTGTTGACAGCTAAATCCAAACAGAGGCACACTCAGTACAGTAGATAAATGGATAACTTTAAGGTACTGGCTTCCATCAAAGATATGTAAGGCAGCTCAATATACATAAATGAGATGAAATCAGTTATTCAAGGTGTGTGGGACTAAATGGATTAAGAAATGGTTGACTTAAAAAAGAGATAACAGTTTATTTTGGTCTGAGGTTTGATTTGCGAAGAAGCATAGGAAGTTGAAGTTGCGCTTCTAAGTCTTTTGGCAGTTGGGGTGTGTGTGTGTGTGATGGGATGGGGTTAAAGGAAAGTTGTGGTAATTCACCAGGAAAGAAAAGAGATGAGTTGGCCTGTCATCAGGTGTTTTGTCCATGTGCAGACACCATGAGCTCTGATCTTCAGGGAGAAGGGGTTGGCTGTGTCAATATGAAAATACACATTCTGCTGGGGACCAGAAAGGAGGGACAGCAGGGGATAGTGAAAGAGTGCTAAGCTTAGAGGCAGATAGCCCAGGTTTAAATCAGGGCTCAACCATCTGATTCTTGTGCCTCTGGGCAAGTGACATAAGGTCCCTCACTTGCCCCATCTGTAAAATTAGGTAATAACAGCCAACTTGCCGGACACAGAATAAGACTGTATTCAGTTGATTTTTAGAGAATCCTCTTAATAAATGAAGATTCTCTACTGTTTCTATCAGTCTTAGGTCTTGCACAACTCATATGCGTCCAAAATGATCTTGTTTTTCAATCATGAAGGAACCCAATTCCCTAAGGCTCCTGGGGTCTTACTATAATAGAACTTTAATGGAAAAGAAGAGTTTTCTACTTTTTATGGTATGTTTTTAAAGAGGCTTTTCTATCTCTGTACTGAACTTTCCAGTCCTGTTTTTCCTGTGGAGTGAAATAATGACATTATGGACAAAAGAAGAAAAAGAAAAGGGAGAGAACAGAAGAGATGAAGGGACAAAACCTTGAATTTTTATGAGAGGAAATTCAGGATGTATAAAATTAATTTGAAACATAAAGGATGAGCTGGGCTCTGCCTCTTCCTTTCTGAACATCACATGTTTTGCTGGAAATGAAAGGAAAGGCAGTTGTTTTGTTAAGGATCATGGGAATTTGCAAGTGAGTAAACATTTTTTTCCTTGCCAAAGTAGGTTTCATGGTCACAATGGATTTCGATGATCAAATGGCTTTGTTCCTGGCCCCTGTCCACATTCATACTTTCTCTGCCTGCCTGCAGTACCCACCGATCTCCCAAATGATAAGAAGGCAGACATTTGTCTTTCATTGAAGCTAAGTGGAAAAGGAGTTTTGCTTCTCGTATATTGCTATTTATGCAGAAGACCTTAATCTTCAGAGATCTTACTTAGAGGACTGTTTTGCTTTGGAAATTTTCTAGAGGTTTTGTTTATTGTTAAAGAATGGTCTAACCAGACTGGGCATGGTGACTCATGCCTGTAATCCTTGCACTTTGGGAGGCCAAGGCAAGTGGATCACCTGAGTTCAAGAGTTCGAGACCGGCCTGGCCAACGTGGTGAAACTTCTCTACTGAAAATACAAAAATTAGCCAGGCATGGTGGCAAGCACCTGTAATCCCATCTACTCAGGAGGCTGAGGCAGGAGAATCTCTTGAACCCATGAGGCGGAGGTTGCAATGAGCCGAGATCGTGCCATTGTACTCCGGCCTGGGAAACAGAGCAAAAACTCCATTTCAAACAAACAAAGAAACAACAACAACAAAATAGTGGTCTAACCAAGTCACTCTTGGCACTTTCTCCTTGTTGCATGTGCTACCAAAGTGAAAACAAGGAGAACATTAAGGCATCATACAACATAGTAAACCAAATCCAACTCAGTGCTGGTAGAGGCGTAATGGATGTGCTCCGTGATACATGTAATGATTAACAGATGGACTCAGCTTCTAAGAGAGTAAGACAAAAGTAGAGCGAGAGAGAAGACCTCCTTGGGCAGAGGCCTCAGAAGCTAGAATACCATTTCTCTTGGGAAAAGAATTTTGTGTGTTGCTACTGTAAATTAATTTACAGAGTCATAATATATGGAATGGCTAAGATTAGTGGATTTCTTTTCTATTTTTTGGAACTTGAAAGGAGATTTAAAAATAACTCTGTACACCTTTTGTAGCTGAGTGGGCTCAATGGGTTATTAAAAATATTTGGGCTCATGGGTACAATAAACTTTTGTTCACCCCGTAAGAAACGATTTGTGTCTATATTGACTAATATTTCACCTAGCATTTCATCTAGAAAAGCAAGAAGGTTATATCCCATTACATTAGCAACATCAACATGTTTCTCTCTGGGCTGAAATAGACATTTTTATCAATTAAAAAACACACATACATGCTGCAGGAAAGAACCGGGTCATTGAAAAATCACAAGCAAAAGTGCTGGTCTGGGGTAGCGATGGTGGAGATTCAGAATAAGTCTATGTTTGCTCGACTTAAGCAACCTCCTTGATCAATGAAGATTCTCTGTATTCCCCTTTATTATTTCCTGCCAGGGAACTAGATTGATGTAAGTTCCTTGGACTGTAGGTGAGGCTGTCTGGAGATGCTTAGAGCCTATTACAGTGCCTGACACATGATGGGCCTTCATTCATTCATTTGTTCATTTAACCAGTGTTTATTCCACAACTATTATGTGTGCGGTGCTGTTCTGGTCTATGAGGACAACAGTTGTGAACAAGACAGAAAATTTCCCACTTTTATAGTATATGGAAAAGGGAGTAACAAAATGTGAGATAACTGTGGACCTGACCTCACAGGTATTGACCTCACAGGGCTGTTGTGAAGATTAAATGAGCTAAGGAGTAAAAGCACTTAGATGGTCCATGTAAGTGCTGTTTAAGTACTCATTGTTAACTTATTCTTCTTGTGCCTCTTACAGCACCCAATACAACCTCAACCACATATTGGGTCTGTAGTGGTTCCTCAGAAAATGCCCACAAAATTATTTCGTATTGATACAGACTGCTGGGGAAAATGAAGTATATCATTTGCTATTAAAAATCATTCCACATCACTTATTCCAGAAATACTTGTTTGTCCTTCTGCATGGAATGTATATCCCCAGATATCACAGATCTGGCTTCTTCCCAGATCATTTGGGCCTTGGCTCAAATGTCTCCTCCCAAGAGAAGTCTTCTCTGACCATCCTTCTTCCACAAGCCCAGCTCTATCCCATCATCCAGTGTGTCATTATATTTCTGTAACTCATCATTATCTGAAATTAACTCCTGTATTTGTTTCTTTACATGTTTACAGTCTGCCCCACCCCTCCACCCACCCCACCCCGGCCCTGCAACACACACACACACACACACACACACACACACACACACACACACACACACGCACACTGCCATATAAGCTCTTTGTAAATGTATATAGGGATTTTCTGTCTTGTTCACAGCCATGTGTGCAGGGAACAGAGCAGTACCCCAGCACATAGTAGATGTGTAGTAAATATCAGTCACATGAACGGATGGATACGTTTATACTGTGTGTCAGTATCATTGCTATCCCATTTCACAGATAAGGACACTGAAGCACAGCAACATTTCATGGCTAGCAACTGGCAAAATCAGCATCCGTGCTCAGTGTCCATGCTCTTTGCACCTTTACACTAAGCTGCCCCTCAGCCCAGACCCTGCTCAGAAAGAGATCAGGCTTCCTGAGATCAGACTGATGGAAAACAGATAACCGATCTCTAGATTTCTAGATGATGAATGTAAATGTACAGTAGATTTTGTAGGATTTAAATAGAGAGATTGGCGTGTTGGGAAGTGGTTAGGAAAGGAATAATCACAAGGATTCAAAATCTGAAACCTACTGGACTGGAATCAAGAAACCCTGGTGCCAGCCGCCAGTACCCTTCATCTCTGTTATGCCAGCCTTCTTGCCTCAGCCCTTGCTGTCCTTTGGTCTGTTTTTAACACCCCAGCCAGAGCGGCCATTTCTCTACTCAGACTTCTGGTGGCTTCCCATCTCATGAGAAAAACAGAAATGAGGATAGGGCTCTTTAAGAGCTCAAACTGTTTAGAAGTTGAAGGGGGCAGATAGTGAACTGCTGTGTCCTCATGGACTCTGTGAGACACGGGGTTTCCATGCTGACAGGACTTTCATTATACACCTCTCCGTAATTTTCTGCTTAGAATGCATTGGCTTTCCCAACTTGGCATTCTTCTTTAATGAAAAAATTATAGGTCTAATTTCAAAAAATGAAATGTATGCAAGCTTTCCTGCTTCTGTCACTTTTTTATTTCTGTAGCACATAAATCATTTCCCTTTTTAAAATTAAATTTCGCTTGCCATGATTTGGTAATGGGTTTTCAAAGGAGGCAGAGTAGCCAAGCTCTTGGCACAAGAGCCAGCTGTACTGCCTGCTCAGGAAATCTTCTCATTGCTGGCTGGCGTGGGCCTTGATTCCATCATCTGGGCTTTATGTTCCCTTAGGAAGTTGCCTAGAAATTCTCTCGCTAAGAAGCTCTTCTTAGAGCGGCTGTTTGGGCTCTCCAGGTGCCATCTTGGAGGACTAAGGAACACACTGGGTTTCGGCAGAAGAAGATTGGTGCATTCTAATGCTCCTTGGGTGCTTATACATTCATTCTTTGGGCACCAACTTCGTTTAAGGCAGAACTCCAGGCATTGTTAGGAGACTAGTGTCTGCTCTCTAGACAACTGAAAAATCAAGTTGTCTGAGACAGGACATGGAGCAAGAGACCATTACAAATGTTCTTTGTAATCCTCTTAACGATCTTGCATTTTACCCATGAGCGACCTCAGCGAGGTTAAACAGCTTCTGAAGGGTCACAGACCTGGCATGTTGCTGAAGTAGGGGTTAGCAAAGCAAACCCCCACACACCCCCAGGTCTACTGACCCGAAGGGGCACGCTTTTCTACTAAAAATGCAAGAAGCCTGGAGCTAAGGGTCAGGAGTTATTTTGAAGTTTAAAGGAGAGGATATCTGCCAAAGCTTTGTCCATGGGAAAGTTTGCCATATAACAGACACTGCAAGGCAGTTGGCTTAGGGCGAAATGAGGAGGTCAAACTGTAGGTGCCACTGGAGTTAAAAGATGCCTAAAAGAGGGCCCTAATGTCAGAGGAAGTCTCTTAGAGGAAATCGATCTTCAACTGGACCTTGAAGGACACAAAAAGGAGGAAGTTATTTCAGGTGAGGAGGTGGAAAATACTCTGGACTTTGAAGCTCAAGAAAGAGATTGTTTCCTCTGCTGTGTTTAGCTTTCTGCACAGACAAAAAGCAGCCTCCACAAGCGAAAACTCTTTTTCTTTTCCTAGAAGATGTTACGTTCCCCCGAGGGAGCGAGTGCTTGTGAGTCCCCTCATAGACCCCCATCGTGGTTGGAACCCAGGGGAAGTTTCTTGGAAGAAAAATCAACTTGTTTCTTATTAAATTGGATCCTTCTCTTGGGCCTGTGAGAAAGAAAAGGAGAGAGGCACCAATTTTGCAGCAGAGGTAAAGGAGTGAGGTGCCTGCCTGCTTTCCTGTCTGCTTAATGGGCTGCTTCTAGGCTAAAAGAGTCGCTTCAGAATAATCATCTTTAACATTTTGCTTCTTGTCCTTTATGTGTTCTTCATTACTTTTCCAAAGATGTTTTTCCCTCTCTGCCTGTTGTTAAAGTTAATGGCTTCAGTTGCATTTCTCTTCACTAGACTCTAAGCTCCTTGAGGGGTTAAGAATCAACATGTTTGTTGAAATGACATAAAAACTCTACTAGATCCCAGAGGGCTTCAAATCTGCATCATCTATCTCTTTTCCTAGGTAAGTATTTCATGACCTCGGTCTTTTAGCTTTAGCTCATTGCCAGTTGATCTCATTCTCAAGGCAGAGTGCCAGACTCAACTGGATTTTTCTCAATATTTATTTATCTTTTCAAACCAAAGAGACATTGTTTGTAATTTGGTCAATGTCTTTGGCTAAAGATTGCTCATTTGTTAGGATGCTTAAAAGACCTTTGTAGTCTGCACAACCTAGAAGGATGCTCTTCCTTAGAAAATCAGGGAGCATACTTAAGTCAGGACAAATGGTAGCCTGTATCCAGAGGTCACTAACAACCTTTCCAACTTCTAACACAGATACCAGAATTCACCGTGGCCAACCAAGAAACAGTGGCTGGTTGCTTGATAGCATATAGGGCGTTGTCAGGTTTCTAATTAAATGTTAACTCTATGGGTCAGGAATATAATATAGATCACAGTTCAGGCTGGCATCATATTGGAAATTGTTAAGTTAAAAAGGTTTAGCCAGTATAACGTTCTCATATGGAAGACTACTTGGTAGATGGCACTGACACCCCAAGGATCCCTTATGGATCACTGGCTTACTGCATATGATTTATAGTTGAATCTTTCTCTTGGGAGAGTTGCATGGAAGATCCTAGAAAGGCAAGTTCACAACACATAGGGTTCAGCAGGACACTTTCCTCATCCCATCCCAGGCATGAATATTATATCTTTGAAGCAGGAGATCAAATCTTTTAACAAGGGTATCACACACAGCACCAGAAACATTACTTTATCAAGGGGCTGAGTCCCGCTTCATTTCCAGGACATATCCCTTCAGAAAGACAACGGATGTCAGTACTAATTAGTTCTTTTGAGGTTTGTCTTTACTGTAGCACAGTTGCAAGTACCATGCTCTAGAGAATGCATTTTATCCCATAGCTGTTGAAAGAAAGGAAATCAAAATGTGTCAGGACTAGAACAAACCCAGGGACTGTTATGGAGGCCCCAGGAAGTTGCTTTGCAGACCCTTGGTGCCAGTGTTACCTACATGAGCTGAGGAGGTGGCCTCAGAGACATGGCGAGTTTGACCCTGCCACTCCCAACCTTGGTAACTCCTCATCCCACCCTCAGTCTTGCCATAGGAGGAATGTCTTGCACATGCAAGAAGATGCCTCATACTTTTCAGAGCACCTCCACCTCTTCTGGCCTCTGCACAACTCTTGTACTGGGAGAACAAGTGTCCTTGACCCCACCGGGAAGTTGAAGAAACTGGTCAGGTGAGTCAGTGGCTAAACGTTAGCACAGTAGTGAATGAAGCTAAGGGAAAACCACAGTGAAACTCGGGCACCAGCTACTCAGCCTTTGCTCTTAATGCCATTCCCCCAAATGTGGCCCAGTGCGGAAGGGCATGGCATCACAGCTGCGATTATATACAGCACACCCTAATTAACCAGAATCTTCCGTTAACCAGATGCCCCCCCTCCTTCATCCCCATAGTACCATATTTCAAGGAGGAAAAAAAAAGTAAATAGTAAAAGCAGCTTATGTGTTTTTCAAAATATTTTTCTCATTATGAAGTTATTTCTATTATGAAAAGTACAAGTAGACTAATAATAATAATTGCCACTCTTCTGTGAGCGTGTACCATATGTCAGGCCTTATGTTAAGCCCTTTACATGCATTATCTTGCTTAATCCTTACAGCATCCCTATAAGGAAGCTTGTGTTAACCGTCACTTCACAGGGGAGGAAAGAGTGGCTAAGAAAAGTTAAATAATCTCAGCATTTTGAGAGGCCGAAGTGGGCAGATCCCTTGATCCCAGGAGTTTGAGACCAGCCTGGGCACCATCCCTTCTAAAACAAAACAAAAATTAGCCAAGAGTGATGGCATGCGCCTGTAGTCCCAGCTACTCAGGAGGCTGAGGTGGGAGGATCACTTGAGCCCGGTATGCCAAGGTTGCAGTGAGCCAAGATCACACCACTGCACTCCAGCCTCCCAAGTAGCTGGGCGGCAGAGTGAGACCCTGTCTCTATTAAAAAACAAAGAAAAGTTAAATAAGCCAAAGTCACAAAACTAGTGAGTGGTCAAGCTGGATTCCAGTTCAGGTCTGTCTGGCTTCAAAGCTGGTATGCTTATCTACTCTGTTGCTTCCCTAAACATCATCCACCATCTCATCAGTGTTATCGATTTCCCTCCAGTCTTTTTCAAAAGCACTTTCATTTACTTGAGAACATTTTATTTATGCAATTTTATATGTTACATTTCTAGTCATTATAAAGCATTTCCCCATATTCTTATAAACATTTTATGAACTCCATTTTAATGATTGCCTAATATTACATAAAATGAATTTATCACAGTTTACATAATCCCTTTTTATTAGAAGTTTAGATTGTTTCCTCCACTTTTGTTTTGTTGCTGTTATGTATAATATATGATTAATACTATAACAAACATCTTTATACATAAAAGCATCAGCACTTGATGGATTCTAGGAATCTCTTATTGCCAAGATTATTTTCCTTCCAAGCAATAGCACAGAAATCAGGTAATCAGAGCCTACTGTAACCTAGGTATCTTCTGAGACCCAGTGCTCAGAATGAAGATCCAGAGTTTCACCTGGGCTCCAAAGCACAACAGGAAAAAACTTTCTTCAGTGAATACTGGGCACAAGCAAGAAAGTGAGCTCAGGCTATGATTTTCACATGTGCATCAATTTCCTGAAGCACTTACTAAAAGTTTGATTCTTGGGATCTGCCTCAGACCTTCAGAATTGGAATGGGTAATATCGTGTAACCCATGTTTTTTTAATAGACCAACAAAAATTGTACATGTCTATCATGTACAATGTGTTGTTTTGAAATATATATACATTGTGGAATGGCTAAATTGATGTAATTAGTACATGCATTACCTCACATACTTAGCTTTTTTTTTGTAATGAGAATACTTAAAATGTATTCTCTTAGCAATTTTTAAGAATACATTATTAATTATAGTCACCATGTTGTATAAGAGATCTCCTATTTCTCTTACATAACTGAAATTATGTATCCCTTGAGCAACATCTCCCCAACTCCAGCCCCTGGTAACCACCATTCTACTCTCTACTCCTATGAATTCAACATTTTTAGATGCTACATGTAAGTGAGATCTTGTGGTATTTGTCTTTCTGTGACTAGCTTACTTCACTCCACATAATGCCATCCAGGTTCTTTCGTGTCACTGCAAATGGTGGCAGAATTTGCTTCTTTTTTAAGACTAAATAGTGTTCCACTGGGTATATATACCACATTTTCATTTTTAATTTTTATGGATATATAATAATACATATTTACGGGGTTCATATGATACTTTGATACAAACATACAATATGTAATTATGAAATAGGGTAATTGTGATATCTATTACATCAAACATTTATTTCCTTGATAAACGTTATTTTAAAATCTATTCATTGGCCAGGTGCGGTGTCTCAAGCCTGTAATCCCTGCACTTTGGGAGGCCGAGGCGGGCGGATCACGAGGTCAGGAGATGGAGACCACAGTGAAACCCCGTCTCTACTAAAAAATTACAAAATATTAGCTGGTTGCAGTGGCGGGTGCCTGTACTCCCAGCTACTTGGGAGGCTGAGGCAGGAGAATGGCGTGAACCTGGGAGGTGGAGCCTGCAGTGAGCTGAGATCCCGCCACTGTACTCCAGCCTGGGCGACAGAGCCAGACTCCATCTCAAAAAAAAAAAAAAATCTATTTATTCTTTGATGAAAACTTAGGTTGACTCATAGTCTTGGCTATTGTGAATAGTGCTGCAGTGAACATGGGAGTGCAGATATCTCTTCGACATATTGATTTCCTTTTCTTTGGCTATATACCCAATAGTGGGATTGCCAGATCATATGGTAATTCTATTTTTAATTTTTTGAGGAACCTCCATACTGTTTCCCATAATGGCTGTACTAATTTACATTTCCTTGTTACCAATATTTTAATCACACTTTGTGCACACTTAAGATTGAGACTCAATACTGTAGGAATGCTTAAAGTTGAAGTTGGTTGCAGTGGTAATGGAGAATGGAAGTTGACAAAGTAATTGTTACCACCAGCTCCTCCTTCCGTAATTGCTTCTGTTCGGGTGTGATAGAGGAACTGTTGAGCTGGTGCTGACAGGAGGCAGCATGTGGTAAGAAGTAGCAGCTGAAGGTAGGGGGTATGTTCCTTGGGCACTTACAGATGGGTAAAAGGCCTTGCTAGGTAAAAGTGCAAAGCCCTGATTTTGGAGGTATATACTCTGTATGCTATTAACTACCAAGAAATTAAGAAAAAGCACAGTGTACTAGAAAGGGCATTTGGGAGTGAGGAGAGCTGTGTTCTGAATTATGACCCTCATACCAAATAAGGAGCTTCCATGACTCAGTTAACCTCTCTGGGACTCCATGTCTTACATATGAAATGGAATGTCAGACCGGTTTTTGCACTTTTTTGGATCTCAGGTCCCTTTAAGAATCTGATGAAAGCTATGAATCGTCTCATAAAACGTGCATGCAAACATAATAAAAATAATAATGGCTTTGAACAACATTATTAGCAAAAATTGACATGTCAGGCAAATACAGAACATTCTGCATCTATTTTCCAGGATTTGTAGGGTATATGAAACCTCAGATTAAGAACTCCTGGACTGAGTGATCTTTAAGAAACTTTTCTGTTCTCACATACTTGCATTCCATCAGTGAAACAAAAAAGGTGTTTCCAATGATTCTCTGTAAACTTTATACTTCATTAATTAGGACAACTCATTTCCTTAGAATTTTAGTTAATGAAAATAATGACATTAGATCATACCTTTTATTGAGAGCATACCATGTATCAGGCACTGCTATGTGCCTATAATTTATGTCCCTAAGAGATAACCACTTAATGAAGTGTTAGTAGGATAAATACTTCAGCGAAAAGCTTATTGAAGCCGAATTTTTCTAGGATTTATTGAGCACCTACTATTTACATTATCTCCTTGATTTTCACAATAATGCTTTGAGGTAGGGATGGTTACCTTCTCTGGTTTTACAGATGAGAAGACTGAAGCTCAGACTTGTTTAAGGAAGTGTTTCAACACAGCTGCGTAAGTGGAGCTGGGATTCAAACCCTGCTCTGTGAGCTGCAAAGCAGTGCTCTGATGGGTTGTGTTGTGCTTCTTTTTAGTAGCCTATTGACTGTTCTAATTCATTTAAATAATGATTATGAGAATCTGACTTGAGCTCACTGGGACTTTTGTCAAATACATACAGCGATGCTCCTATGGGGGAAACTAGGTACACTCTTCAAATTCACCTGCGTAGTCTTTGCTTTTTCACCTCTGAATGGTGTGAGGTTTTTTGTTGTTGTTTTCTTTTTTGAGACAGTCTTGCTCCGTCACCCAGACTAGAGTGCAGTGGCGTGATCTCAGCTCACTGCAACCTCCGCCTCCCAGGTTCAAGCGATTCTCCCACCTCAGCCTCCTGAGTAGCTGGGACTACAGGTGCCCACCACCATACCTAGCTAATTTTTGTATTCTCAATAGAGACGGGGTTTCGCTATGGTGGCCAGGCTGGTCTTGAACTCCTGACCTCAGGTGATCCGCCCACCTTGGCCTCCCAAAGTGCTGGGATTACAGACATGAGCCACCGTACCCGGCCTAACAGTGTGAATTTAAACACCGTTATTCACCTTAGCCTTATGTGGCATATATGGAACCCTTGCTGTAGGTAAATTGTTCGACTGGGAAGACTCAGAGGATGATAGAGTTTCTGCCTTTAGGAGATTCAGCACTGGGGCTAAGGTTCCATCACTGTGCATAGCTGGCTCTATTCTCATAAGTCAGTGTGCTGTTTGCAGTCTACTGCCCATAGGGCAAACGACAACCCACGGGCCATGTCCAGCCCTCAGCCTGTTACAGAGTTTTATTGGCACACTGCCACATTCATATGCTTACATCTTATCTATGGCTGTTTATGTGCTGCAACAGCTGACTTGAGTATGGCTCACAAAGTTGAAAATACTGACACTCTGACCCTGTACAGAAAAATGTATTGACCTCTGATATAGACCAATGAGGTTCATCAAATTTAAGACATCATTTCTAAGACACACCATTTTTATATGTGCCACATTGCATATACGATAAAAAGCATTGCCAATTAACAACTGTAAAATGCCATCAATTGAGATGCCACCAATTCTGGAGATATTGCAATGTGAACCAAAGGGTGCATCTCACAATTGAAATTTAATACTTTTCAAAGTGATGTTTGAGAGGCATTAAAATAAAACCCTGTAAATATGGATTGTCTTAAAGTCAATTTTACCCTGCCCGTAAGTCAACCAGTCTGTTGCTCCCCATGAAACCTATAATAACAAACCATGTGATAGGACCCAGTGAATTAGAAAAGCACTGGCTTCTTGGCATCTGTCTTCCCAAAGATTGTTGCTAATAATGAGTGGAAGAAGTATTTTGGCATTGTCCTCTGATACTATTTTCAACTCCTGTTAGTATAAATATTTGGGGTGTTTCAGTACAGTGGGTTGTGTGGCAGTAAAATTGTTAGTTCTTTTATCTTAGGACTGGAATATTTGAACAGTATGCCTGTTCTTAAAATGTGTTATGAGGCTGTGTACAAAAGGCTTTGTAGTAGTTTGGAATGGGAAGCTTCTCAGATGTTGCTTATGGTCAGATTCTTACTAGTCTGAAAAATATGCTAATTATATACAAGCCTCTGAGAAAGGCGAGTGAACTCAATATTACAATTTTAAACTTCCCCAAAACAAAAACAGGACACCACATAAGGGGAAGTAGTGATTAATGCATAAACAGTATGTGCCTCGTATGTGTACACAAATTGTCCATTATGTCTACTTACGTTTGTATATTCATATAAACTGCCCAGACAGCAAACATATTTGAAAAAAGTAAGCCATGGCTTTGCGAGGCCGAGGTGGGGGGATCACCTGAGGTCAGGAGTTCAAGACCAGCCTGGCCAACATGGTGAAACCCTGTCTCTACTAAAAATGCAAAAATTAGCCAGGTGTGGTGACGCACCCCTGTAACCCCAGCTACTCAGGAGTCTGAGGTGGGAGAATTGCTTGAACCTGGGAGGTGGAGGCTGCAGTGAGCCAAGATCGCATCATCGCACTCCAGCCTGGGCAACAGATCGAGACCCCATCTCAAAAAAAATAAAAAATAAAAAAATAAGTCATGGTATTTTGTTTTGTTCTGGTTTTTTTTTTTCCTTCAAAAATAGAAATTTAGGAATTGTGAGTCAGGCCACATATTATTTGGCTAATTCAGCTGCAGAGTAAGTTATTAATGACCCCCAGATGTTGTTTATAGTGATTGGAAATGTTTGGTTGTGAAATAATATTTTTTTGTGTGTGTGCAAGTGATATTTCTTAATATGCTCTACAGCATCTGAATAAAAGTTTGATGGCAGAACAGTTTGCATGTCCAATGTAATTGCTTCTAAGTGAGCTCTTCATTCTTCACATTTTTAGCTCTAATTGCTTTTTTTCCCATATGTCTAAAAATAAATATTTGCAAGTTTTGTGTTCTGCTACTCATTGTAATACATAAAATATTTGTACACTGAGCAAAATTCACTGATAATGTTCACAGTGGGCTATTTAGAGAAAGTAAGGTTTATGTGGTAAGAGGAGATAAAATACATTTTTATTATTTCATAGTATAAATGCCAGAGAAAGCCATTTATCTTACTTTGAAAGAATATTTTTAAAGGAGTGGCCAGATATTTGACCTCTGAGATGATTTAAATAGATTCAGTTGGAAGAAAAGATCCAGTGTCAAAAATCATCGGGTTTTCTATATAATGGATATTTTAAATGATCTTTGGAAGGTGGCAATTAATTTTTGATTATCAGGGACAGAGGCCCCACTATGTAGATTATCTAAGTCCCTGACTTCCTGGGCAGACCTCCTCTCCCTTCATTTGAGTTTATTCCAGCTCATTAGCACCTCCACCCGAAGGCTGGCAGAGAAAAGGAGAGGAAGAAGAAATGAAATCACTTCTGCTGCTCTTAATGGCCCTTGGAAAGAAAGGATCATGAATGAAATAGAAACCAGTGGGAAAAATAAGCCATTGGATTTTCTGTGTTTTCTTTTATCCTTGCCTTCCTTCGTCGGCACAGATAATCAATAGTTGGTTTAAAGACTTTTAAATGAACTCTACATCGGAAGGCTTTGCAATTATAATACCAATATCATTATTATCTTTATGTTTCCAAAGACTGGGTGGATGCCAGAGAGGTAAATATTGCCCAGTCTTCATGTTGGCATGAGATGTGCTCCTGACCTTTTTTTTTTTTTTTTTTAAACCTGCCCCCCCCACCCCCGCCTGCCATCGTCGGCTTTTATGAACAGAAGGTAATTTTTTGTGGGTGTTCAGATACAAACATCTGCTTGACCACCCTGTCTTGTGATTATGTCTTATGATCCTGACCTGGTGATATTTTGCATTAATGAAAGTTGGCTGCTTTGGTCTTCCCCATCATATTTGCTTCTTAATGTGTTGCTATATTTACAGTTCACCCAGAACAATCTGTGACAAAGATTTCCTTTTATCAGGACAGCTGCCAGATTCATACCACATCTCCAGGTTCTATTAGACGTGACAATAAAGTAATTCTTCACTGCTTGCTTTACTTGAGCCATCTTTCTAATGTGTATTCTTGAAAGTATCCTGGCTATAGGAATCTCACATTTCAGTCCGTCTTTTAGACCACCATGCAGCCCAGAGGTTTGGAGCTTTGTCTTGGAAGCTCCTTCCATCAATCAGAATACCAAATTTACATTGTTAGGTTCCCTGGAGGTGTTGGAGCTCTGGATTCAGCAATTATTGTGAATAAGAACCTTGCAGCTAGGGTGAGTGCCAACATTCCAAGTGCTAGCACAATGGAAAAGAGAAGTGGTTTATGTTAGAATATGGTCACATTCTTCTGATTAAACCCACTCAAAAAAGACAACATTGTAATATTTTCCAATGACTGTTTATCATGAATTACGTCAGCCTTCGTTTAAATTGCTATTATTTCTCCTTAATGCTTCTTGGTGCCTGCATAATTTACGGCACTGGCAGCCTCGGGACTATGAAATAACCTTTCACAACCACCATACAATAGTAAAGAACATGGCGTTTTTGTTGTTAATTATTATAGGACTCCTTTAACTTTTACAAAGTGACATAAAATATTGTTGAGGCATTTATGATTCAAGCTACTTTTACATGGACTATTTTGCTTCTGGCTAGTTCTTAACTAAAGCAATCATTTGTGGTTATTAGGCCGCCGGAGATATTATGTCAGAACTGGTTTAACAGTATTATTATGTATCCCATGTCATACACTACATGTCAGCACTTGAGGCTGTCTTTCAATAAAAACAAATGTAATTTTAGTTTGTGCTCTTTTAGGGATTGGCCATTTATAAGCCAACCTGAGTTCATTCGAAGGTGTCCCAACCATTTAGGAGCTTGTCTCAGCCTTCCATCATACACTTTTAGTCTCTTTCCTGTGGATTTAAGACCTTTCCAAAACAAACTTTGGCAAAGGTTTAATTCAGAGTGAAGATTTGCTCCTAGGGAGCCACAGAATTAGCAAGGACTGGTTAATCGCCCAGGGCTGAGCTGGTTCTAATTCCCACATTTTGTGGGTTTTCTTACAGATTTCCTAGGCAGCGAGTCTTCTAACTGTGACCCTCCTAACTGTGACCCTCTGAAGGGAAGTGAGTCTCAGCCCATAGAAGACCCTGCCTTACATTCAAAGAGGCTACTCTAACTTTCTGGTGAGGAGTCTTGAGTAGAAGGGAGGTAGAAACAAAAGAGGATGGGAACATGTTTGAGTTTCCACAAAGCTACACTTCCAAGCAAACTTTGAATTAATATGTCACTCCCCTGGGTTCCAAATACTATGCATATTTTCCAGTCCTTGCTTATTTAAAGCAAGAAAGGAAGGGCGTGCCAGAAAGTTTTACAAAGAATGAAAACACATTAATGACTCATGTGAACAATTACTGATTTTCTTAACATATAATTTCTTAATTACTGTCAACCAAAATAATTTGCATGATAATATTTTTCCTCCCCTCCCCCATCTGTGTTTAAAAGCCATAAAATAATGATCAAAGAGCCTGTTTGATCAATAGTCGGGAAATTTAACTCCTTAATTCTTAGTGGATTGATGGGACTTTGACATCGGATATTCTTCAGAATAATCACCTCCAACACAATAGGCAAAATGAGCTCTCCAGTAAAACAAACAGCTTTGAAAAGAGCTCAGGGGCATTTTCTTTAGCTTGAATTCAAGGAGGAAATTGTGACTTTTATGAAACTTGCATAAATTTACATGTATCCTGTCAGAGTTTTAAAATTAGACAACATGCCTGAATGCCCTGGAAATGAGTCTGCCATCCAGATTTAGAGTGCTTTTAGCTTTTTTAATTAAAGACATTTCACAAGCCAACGCCAGAGAAGAGAATTAAGCATTACATAAGAACATAGCAAAGTTTGAGATTTAATGGGTGAATATTACGAACTTATAAAGGAGATAAAAGGTGTGAAATGAGCGGTTATTGGGAGTTTTCTGCGTTTTGTTAAGTGTAAAAAATGGAAAAAATGAAAAGGCCAAGCTGCCATTTGCTGTAGCCCTCGTTCTGGAACTGGTTCAAAGCTCACAGAACTGACTGTGGGACTGTGATGCTTGTTAATGAGCATTTGTGGCAGTGAACTGGGATCATGGGTTTGTCACATGAATATATATATATATAAAAAACTCAGAAGATAGAAGACAAAAGTTGTTGCTGCAGTGCGGTTGTGAGAAACACAAAACAATCATCCTGAAGACTGCATTTACATAGAGCTCAGTGCCAAGTCCCACAAACACTCTTTGGATTCTTTAATAACTGCTGATATATAGTTATTGAAAATTGTTTTTAGCTGCACATGTTATCCCATTTAAAAAACTTAGACTAAATACTGTCAGCTCTTGTTTGCTTTCCTAGCATGTTATTCATTTATTGAGAAATTTGGAATGTAAAACATCTGGGAATAACTTGGTGTGTGCAAAGGCATCTTTAAAATGTGTATTTCAGAACTTCTTTGGAGTATTTATTTAGAAATATAGGAAAATTCTGTAAACATGTTCTGGAATATATGTAGCATTTGAATATGAAAGAGGAAGTTGGCATAATTGAAAACCGAAATTCATCTTCTATAAATATTACTCTGTCAGAGGAATGGGTTTCTGAAATTAGAGAATCCAGATTATGGTCAGTGATAATTACCAAGAAGTATCTCCTTTTGCCCTGGACAGAATGTGTGAACCAGAAACACCCATTCTGGCCCTTTCTGGGGTGTAATGTGGTCGTGTGACAAGAACTTGGTTTTTCCTACAACAATGCTTATGTCTAAATAAAGGAGTTAATTTATTTCAGCATTTCAAGGCATGAGTTGGAGCTGTGTAAACCCAATTGCTTAGAGTACAACCACTGTGGTGCTAATAGCTCCCTGGTTTGGTTCAACAGTTAGTCCACATACTTTATAGCTGGGTCTTTAAGAAACCAACGCCATCACCACAATCATAGCAACTGGGAGATGACACAATATGGAAAGGAGTCAGAGGGGAGAATTTGTTAATGATTTATAAATTTTCTCCTTTTGGGAAAAGTAAATATAATATCAAATATCACATAACTCTTTTTACTTCTTCTAAATTTCACATTTTGTAACCATTTTAGTAGCTTTAAGCCCTGGCACTGTCCCCCTGTCCCATGTTCTCTAACCCTCTTCTTTACTGAACTACAATTCATGTAAATGGAGCTCATACAACGAAGTTTGCCCATATAGTCCAGTGGGCTGAACTGGATAAACTCTAACACCACTTTCTGGAGATTCCAAAACCCACATGAGAAAATGAGGTTCTCTAGGTGGTATATGGATTTCCAGATAAGGGGCACTCTTACTTCAACCACGGGGACCATGGGGTCCTTTGGAAAACCTTACCCATTTACTTGTGTCTCACAGCTGCCCTCCTGTTTGATCCTGATAGAAGCAGGAGGCAGATAAGGGGGAAGGTCCCTGGAGAATCTCCCACTGACCTGTGCACTGGGAGGATGGGGTGGAGCCTTGGGAATTTCACGCCTTTTGCAGGAAAGAGGAGCTGCCCCTCTCCTTTCCTGGGTGGTAACCTGGGATTCAGTCGGTGAGGTAGACAGCCTGTTAACAAGACTCCATCTGACTTTGCTGAGTTGCTTTTCCTTTTTCCTTTTTGCCCAATAAATTCCACTCACCCTTCTATGTGTCCCCAAGCCTAGTCTTTCCTGGTCATGTGACAGGAACCCAGTTTTTTCTACAACAATCCCTCATCTGTGACACTGGCTGGGGATTTCCTATTATTAGAGGGCCATCATCAAAGGAATATTAAAATTAATGTACTTTCCTTGAGATAGTCCCTGGGTCTTGTCTTGTAAAAAACTGAAATGACAGAAAAGAACTGGAAGCAAAGTGTAAATTGAAAACAAACCAAAAAAAATCTCCTCATTGTGAACGATTCACAGAGCTCTTCTTTAACTGGAGTGCAAGGTTAAATTTGCTCATTGAGCAGGGCAGCAGAACCCACGGTGCCCGTGTTACGAACTTCACATCTGTTTTCTTACGAGTATTGATAAGGTCTTTAGTCAATGCTGGAAACAAGTCAGAGACATGTCTCTGTGTTTGTCTCTTTGCTCTGCTTGGACTTTCCACACACTGAGGCAAGTCTCCAGCCCCTTTCCCAATACCTGGTGGATGTGGCAGATGATCAGTCATTCAGAGAAGACTGTTTCACACCCCTTACTATGAACAATTCTTATCTGTTCATTAAAGTAACTTTCTGTGAACGTGCTGGGTTAACAAATAGCTGAATGTCTGAAAATAACAAAATGCTTACTAGAATATTCATCAACTCAGACTTTTTGTGCATTTGCTCCTTAGATTTAGGGCAAGGAACTCTTCCCCATATTGCCTCCTTTGGCCATCATCATTCATAGTATGAATGAGCGGCCCTGAAAGAAGTATTGTTATCTTGAGAGTTCCATGTATTTGCATGTATGACACAGAATCCTTTTGAGTCTCCTCACAGCAACTGAACCAAATCCCATATTTACGCACATGTGAGCAGGTCACTGCCACATTTTGAGTCATATTCTTGTACCAGAAGAATAAAGGACTGCAGAGCCGAAGGATTTGGTCAGCGTAAGGTTGATTTGGAAAGTGGAAGAGAATAAGGAATTTAAAACAGACTGTCAAGTCAGAAACAACAGACTCTTGGTCAGATTAGGAAAGAAAAAAGGAAGCGAGGGAATACATAGCTGCAACCTTGATTTAAAAAACAAGTAGCGATGTGATATTAAGTACAAGGAAGACTTACTTATAAAATGAGTAAGAATGGCGCTTTTTAAGAGAGCTATTTCTGATCTCCAAATCAAGCCACAAATATTTATTTAATAGTGACTCTTCTGCCCTGAACTGTGCACATTGAAGGACACAGACTGTTTGGGAGACTAAGTAAAGTAGTCGTTATGATCAGGGTCACACACATATATATAAAGCAGTGTTCCCTTTGAGTCTTAGATACAGATAGCCTTCTGTATCCACACAAAGATATGGAAGACTCTGATTTAAGTGCCTGCCCCCTCTGCAGCTTCACTTTCAAGCCTCGATTTGCCTAGTTTTAAAATGGGGATGATAATCCCCTCAGCACAGAGTGCCTTATTCATCCATCCATCTGTACTTTTTTCTGTCAAGGTCATCATTCATCAATTCAACAAATATTTAGGGATAACTTATTAGGTACCAGACACTGCCTGAGGCCCTGATTAAACCTTATGGAATTAAACAGACATAACTCAGCTACCCTAATTCTAGAGCCTGGGGATATGAATAGTAAGCAAGTAAATATATACATTTATATTTGTACACATACGTACAAAGAGAAATGTAGAACTTAAGAGACTCCTAATTTTGACTAATACAACACCTGTTGTCTTTGTAGCAGCCAGTGACTACTGCACACACTCAATTCTTGAGTTTAATGGTAACACAACCACTCCTTTTTCTTTGAGGCTTATTTCAGAAACGAGGATGGAAGGGAACCTTTCTGTTGAGTTTATAATAGCAATTACAAGCTGATAAGGGCAAACCATTCATCAAAGGATCATACCTGGGGACTTTATCTCTTTGGGTCAAATGTTTTCTGATTGATATTGACTACCATATCTTAAGCAGCTTTGAACAGATAAGAAGCTAGGAAAGAAATTCCTTTGAAGGAGATTTGACAAAATTATATTTTCTGATTTTTTTTCTTTCAGAAGGCAGATTAACTTCCCATTGTTCTTACTAAGGAGTACAAAGCTACGAAACCACTGAACTGAAGAAAATCTAGAAAAGTTTTCATGGGTAGATATTGATTGAGTTTCCACTAGAGACAAATGATCATCTGTATTGTTATTCTTTTCGGGTTCTGAAATGGCTTGGAAAGAACTTTTAAAATATCGAGAATGGCTCTGTACCAAAGACACTTAGGAATAGACAATTATCTAAAGAAAAGATAGCTACTTGATTACTATGTATGAGTGCCCTACTGGAAGCAGTGCTGTAAGTAAAAGTCTTGTAGGTTAAGTATAATTCTTTTTCATAGAACATTATTTGTAGAAGCAATGTTTTAAAAGGTGGGGAGGGTAGGTTTCTCACCATGGACCTGATAGCCAGCTTTTAATTGAAATGGCCATAAACATTGTAATTAATCAACTATGTACTCAATTATAAAGTATATAATTGCATTCTGAACAGTAAAAAGCTTCCTAACGTGTATATAAATCAACTAAACAGGGCAATACAGTAACTGATCACATAAAATTATATTTAATGAGATGTGTCATCTATCACAGTGTTTTCCACACAGTTCTTATCTTACATCTTTGTGATTCATTCGTGCTTTATTTTTATTGCAACAAATCTCACAGTAAAGGAACCTATTTATCTTGGCCATAGAATTCAGTGACATTACTTTAGGCAGATTTATAATGGGTATCTTTAAAGAGAGTTTGGAGACAGAGAGATGTGGGATCATTTCTAATTGGCTTTTTGGAAAGGTGATCTGGATGTGTCTGTCTGCCTTTACTTATTATAAATTTCCCTATCACAAGCTTGGGCATTTGTACTTAACTTGTGGTCATGCTACTATATCCACAGTTGGCATCTGTTGCCTGGAAATTAGCTAGATGACCTATGTTTGTGTGCTTCCTGCAATAGCTGCGAGGTGTTACAAAAGAGGTATAATTAGAAAAACATGCTAAATACAAATCGCTCTTGATCAAGTCACTGCATGTTGAGAAGTATAGGTATAACTTGTGACCATATCATAGCTCCTTTATTTATGTAGGTTATTCACATTTTATGTGTATAATCAAGCATGCCTGCTGACCAGGGCCAGAGGTGGAGTTGAAGCAAAAAAAAAAAAAAAAAAAAAAAAAAAAAAAAAAGCTTATTTGCATTTTTACCTCTGGGAAATTGGAAAGATTTCCAAAATATTTTGATAAATATGTTCCAAAATGGCTTTCACTGAGTGGAAGCTCAAAAGGTGTTCGTATCTGGTGAATACACACCGAAGACCTTGCAAATTCTAGCACATGCATTGGGATGGATAATAAAGAAATAGCTGAGTAACTGCTACAGCTGTTAGCTGGCTTTCTAATAAGGTGGTGACACCACTCATTTACCGCCCTCTTTCACTCTTTCAGTCGGGTTCAGATTCCAAGTGCCTTTTCCATGAGTGGAGTTAGATGCATGCTGAGTACTTATACCCAAGCCTTGTTGCAAGAAACAGAACCATATAGAACAACTGACCAGGGCAGAACTGCCAAATGGAGTGAGCTAAAAACCTTCTTTTCCATCTCCCTGAGAGCTCATGTGGTTATTTTGATCCCCCAGTTTCCTGTATTACCTATTAGCAGATATGTGTGGTGTGGCAGTGAGTGTGCTCATTTATTTATGTGTCCAACTGACATTTATTGATTACCAACTAGGTAATTGTGTGTAGCCCCATGTGAGGATATAGGACTAGTACAATAAAGAACACAATCCAGTGCTAACCTTTGAGGCACTCACATTCTAGTGGTGGAGGACCCTTGAATTAAGCAATTATAGCAGTATTTAAGTACTCTGATAGAGCTAAGTGAATCCTTCTTGTCAGATTCTGTAGATAAAGGAATACTTTTTAAAAAACTTTTTATTATTCCCTTGAATATTTTACTGGAACTAATGTAACTGATGGACTGGCAAGTTGTACAAGTGACTAATATATTAATCCCACTCTTCCCTTCTGCCTTCTGGGATCGTCAAGTTGAGTCAGGGCTTAAAAATGGAGCTTGATGAGATTTGCTCTAAATATGTTGACTAATACCACTTAAACCCCTAAACATCACATGCAAATTGATTATGTCTCTTTCACTCCTTTTAAAGACCCAAAGATGCACCTAGTTAATAACCTGCTCCATGTCCTTAATAAAGAGCAGGCTAATTAAAAATTGTTTGCTGGCTGAAAATGAAGAAATGAAGAGTCATATATTAAAATAGGCAACTTCAGCCTGCAGAAGGAGCCAAACAAAGGCTATTGGGGAATGAAAGGAATAATTTGAGCCTTTTTCACCAAGGATGAAACATACACATGGCAAGTTGTATCACAGTGATAAAGTCCTGTAAGAAGGCTCCTGACAGGGCGGGCAGCCTTGGTTAGTTCCGCCACCTCCATGATCCAAAAGGAAACAGTCTTGTTTCCTCTCTTTCTTCCTCCATCTCTTCTAGTCCTTCCTATCTGTCAAGCCTCATCTGGCCACAGCTCTGCACCAGCCTTCTTGAATCTGTCCACCTCCTGGAGGCCTGCAACATGAAAAGTCTTCACTGTAGTGATGCATTAGCCTCACAGTATCTCCATTTTTTTTTTTTTTTTTTTTTTTTTTGAGACGGAGTGCTCTGTCGCCCAGGCTGGAATGCGGTGGCGTGATCTCGGCACACCACAAGCTCCGCCTCCCAGGTTCAAGCGATTCTCCTGCCTCAGCCTCCCGAGTAGCTAGGACTACAGGTGCCCACCACCACGTCCTGCTAAATTTTTTTGTATTTTTTTTTTTTAGTAGAGATGGGGTTTCTCCGTGTTAACCAGCATGGTCTCCATCTCCTGACCTCGTGATCCGCCCACCTCGGCCTCCCAAAGTGCTGGGATTATAGGCATGAGCCACCGCACCCGGCCGCCTCACGTATCTCTTAAGAAGAAAATGGTCCTTCCCTTGTGCTTTGTACAGCCGGGCAGTGTGCACCTTTTTGTAACTTCTTGAACTCGTTTCCTTCTTCCTTGAAAACCCTGTGTATGTCCTTCCTGGAAAAGAAACCCCTCAGCCTGGCCAATTTCTCCTTCTATTCTGGAGATCTCACCTTAAACATCACTTCCTCAAAGAGGTCTTCCCTGATGTTCCAATGAGTTCGGCACCCTTGTGATGTTTCTTACTCTTACCTTTTTATAACACCGACCCAGCTCACCTTGCTCTTTTCCATGCCAAAACCTCAGCTTTATGGGAGGAAGGAGAAAGGGCATCCTGGAAACGCCTTGTCCCTGGTGTGCAGCTGCTTATCCTAGGTAGCCAGTGAATGTTGAAGGGATGGATGAGTTAACCCTAAGTCACAGAAAACACACTTGATTCTACGTCCCTGGAAAACAAGAATCCTTCCTCATATTTCTTTGGTTTTGGTCGCAATGCTATTTGGTACCCAAGAAATATTTATTGAAAATAATTCTTAGATCTGCTGTAATATTTACCTTAGCTGGGAATGAGAAGAGTTTCCTTTAATGATGTGGGGGATAGGGAGAAGAATGAACCGGCTTGGACTTGTTTGCTTTCTTAGTTTGAAGGAGTTACGTAAGTACAAAAATACTAGTTTGTAGTATTGAGTGAGCAATCCTGTGTTAAGTGTGGGCCTGTTGTCACTGCATTCTGCTTTTCAGCCTCTCTCCTTCCAGGCCACTTTGTCACGGGAAACAAAGTCTGTTCCCCTGTGGGGTATTGAGGCCCACTGCTTTGTAGAGGCAGGGGCGCAGCAACCGGAAGATGAACTCTGGATCTCAGTCTGTGCTCATTGTCAATCACCACCTGTGTGCTCCTGGGCAATGACTCACCCTCTCTCAGCCTCAGTTTCCTCATTTCTAAATTGAAAATCTTGATACTACTCACTTCAAGGGGATATATTATATATATGAGGATTAAATGAAGTGCTGCACATAAAGCTCTTAGAAGGGGCTGGGCATGGTGACTCATGTCTGTAATCCCAGCACTTTGGGAGGCCGAGGTGGGTGGATCACTTAAGGTCAGGAGTTTGAGACCAGCCTGGCCAACATGGCAAAATCCTCTCTCTACTAAAAATACAAAAATTAGCCGTGCATGGTGGCGCATGCCTGTAATCCCAGCTACTTGGGAGGCTGAGGTGGGAGAATCACTTGAACCCGGAAGACAGAGTTTGCAGTGAGCTGAGATCATGCCATTGTGCTCCAGCCTGGACAACAGAGCAAGACTCTGTCTCAAAAAGAAAAGAAAAAAAAAAAAAACTCTTAGAAGTACAGTACCTGGCATAAAATATTTGCGGGAGATTTGCAATACACACCACAGCTAACCTAAATCAAGGGAGATCTGATTGCCTCCATCTGCTCTCCAAAGCTGTTTGTGGGACACTTTGAGGTGACAGTGAGTCCACAGAGAGGCCTAGGCTTTAGAATATCCAGAATATTGCAGAGCCACACTATTCCCGGCTCCATTTTTTATGTTCCTCCTCCTCTCCTGCAGCCCTAACCCTTACCCATGTCCACGTCATACAGACTACTCCAGTTCCGGGTATGCCATGGCCTCTCTTTATCTCTACTACTCTCCAAAAGTCAGCTTGGAAGTTGAGAATTATATCTATCTATGTAGTATATTTTGTTCTCTGATAACAGCTTATTTTTTTTCCTGTGGCAGGTCAATTATGCTCAGTATTTTTCCAAGTTAATTTCATAGAGAAGACATTGTCTTTGATTGGAATTAACCAAAATGAGAATATATAACTAAGAAACAGTAGGAAGACAATGTTGGATCTAAGGCCAAGAATTAATAATAGTAGTGACTAGTGCTTATATACTATTTATTATGTGCCAGGCACTGATCTGAGTTCTGAATCCTTTCCCCCAATTTACACAGGAGGAAACTGGTTGCCTGTAGGAACCATAGAGTGGAAAGAGCCTAGTTTTGCCCGTCGGACTCCATCCTCATGGACATTTGTGTTGCTTCACTTAATATTCAGTAAAAGAGGGAGATCACCTTGTGACAAATTCTGCCCTTACTTAGTTCAGATTTTTGACTCAATTTATCGAAGTCTTTGTAGCTTAATCATGACATTGGGATATCAAAAACAAAGTGTGAGGAAAACACACTGTAAAATGAAATCTATGTTTCCTTTAATGATGGGGGGTGTGAGACGTACACAGAGCATTTGGCATCAGCGGAAAGCTTAGTCTTTGATGTGGAAAATAGAAAAGTTCTTGTTGTTTCCATTTGGGTCAGAGAAAGAGATGATCACCCTATGATAAGTTTATTGGGTTCTAAAGCTAGATGTAATAATTGACGAGCCACAAGCTGTCCTGCCCTGAGGATATGCAAGTGTGAAATACACATGTCAGGAAAAATGCGGTTTTTTTTTTTCTTTTTCTTTTTCTTTTTTTTTTTTTTTGAGACGGAGTTTCACTCTTTGTTGCCCAGGCTGGAGTACAGTGGCATGATCTTGGCTCACTGCAACCTCCGCCTCCTGGGTTCAAGTGATTCTCCTGTCTCAGCCTTCCGAGTAGCTGGGATTACAGGCACCCACTACCACGCCTGGCTATTTTTTGTATTTTTAGTAGAAACAGGGTTTCACCATGTTGGCCCGGCTGGTCTTGAACTCCTGACCTCAGGTGATCCACCCGCCTCGGTCTCCCAAAGTGCTGGGATTACAAGCGTGAGCCACCACGCCCGACCACTACAGGTATTTTAGGTAAGGAACCGCACAACAGGAAAAGTGGGAAATATTTAATAAGACAAGTCCCAGTTAGCCTAAGAGTGAGGATTTGTCATAAGACAGGGCTGTTTACACGGATGAGTGGGGGGCTGAAGACGGAAGATCTAAGACAAATAACTGTAAATAAACAATTTTTGGTGAATCATGTTACTCCTTGACAGAAGCCAGCAACCTGTAGTGGCTTTCTTCTGGATAGCTGTTTAAGGAGGGAAATGTGTTATTTTAGGTGTGGCAATGTCCTCTGTTTTAAACAAATTTTCCCCATGTTTGAAAATGATCACACAATTAATGCCTCTTGCATGTATTCAACAATAGTTGCCTAGCAACCATCAAGAAGTGTTTTTGGAGCGCAAAGGGTCTAAAAATGAATGAAGAACAAATACAGTATAACTTGCTGCTGAAAATGACCGATTTTCTGATATCAGTTTCAAAGTACATCCCCCAGGAATCAGGCAAGGGCTATGCATCTTTAAGAGTAAAGAGGTCTGGGCTGGGCGCGGTGGCTCACACTTGTAATCCCAGCACTTTGGGAGGCCTAGGCGGGTGGATCACGAGGTCAGGAAATCGAGACCAGCCTGGCCAACATGGTGAAACCCCATCTCTACTAAAAATACAAAAATTAGCTTGACATGGTGGCAGACACCTGTAATCCCAGCTACTCGGGAGGCTGAGGCAGGAGAATCGCTTGAACCCGAGAGGCGGAGGTTGCAGTGAGCCAAGATTGTGCCATTGCACTCCAGCCTGGGTGACAGAGCAATACTCCATCTTGGAAAATAAATAAGTGTTGGATCAGTGAATATTGGATGTTAGAAGCAGAACCAGGACTTGGTTTGGCCAGGACAAATCAGAACCTTAAACGTTTCATCTTAAATGACTCCTTTCTTTCCTTTTCTCCTAAGTGACCTACCCTAACTTCTATATAGGTAGAATTTACTCTTCTATTTTGCTACCTAAGGGCTTGCTTAAAGTGAGATTTGATTAAAAAGAATGCTCTACTGGAAGCGCGAGAGCAAAAGCATTCAGCCCTCTATGGGGCCCAACCTTCCTGAAAGATAAGTTTGTCTCTACTGGGAACCCTACAACGAACAGGTTGCCATTCTTCTTGGCCTACGAGATTAAATTCTGTTCAATTTGTTTTCTATTTATTGGGCTCCTACAATGTGCTGAGGCCTGTGTATGGTGATTTCTAGATACAGGGGATTCCAAAGATTTCCAATGAGCCTCGGGACTTAAGCATTGAATGGGGATTCTCCAAGCACATTTCAGAAACATTTAATGATTAATTTAGAGAATAAGGACACTTGGCATAGTCTCTGTCTGTCTGTCACTCTCTCACGTGCACTGTCTCTCATCCTGTTGAGGCACACTTTACTTTGTGGTAATTTCCTTTCTTCAGTTTTTGCCTTGAGATGTAAAGTTGCCTGAAACACAGAATCAATTATCACCAAGATAAGTTCTTCCTTTTGACAACCCAGTTATTGCCTCTGTATTGGAAGACTTGTCACCATAGACAACAGTTCAGGCTCCAAGGAGGTAGGCCAGATGCCTTTTGTCAAATGAGGAGCTTTCCTGCACTTCTCTCTCTTCCGGGGCTCTACAAGGTGCTTACCTCTGTGCTGAGGGCTCAGGTGTTTCCAAAATGTCAATAACTCTCCCACCAGCAAACTGCTGGTCTCTTGAAATGCTTGAAATGATGTATTAATGTTACTTCCATGTGTCCGTGCATATAATAGTGATAATAATAATAATTTATTAGTGTATTCAGTGTGCCAACTAATGTGCCAGCCACGTTGTCTAATGTTACCTCATTCATACTCCTTCCCCATCATAATGTTTCAAGATGGGTATATAATTCTCTTGATGAATGGTTAAATTCAGCCCTGAGCGAGATGATGACTTGCCCAAGGTCACATAGTTGCCTTATGTATAAAGTGAATACAGAGTTGCCTGCTCTCAAAGCCCATGCCCTCTCTACTTTCTTATGAAACTTGGGTCTCCAACAGCAATTTTGCCAACTTCACCAGTGCTGTGATGATGGAAGGAAAGATGACATATCTTTTTTCAGAAGCAAACTCAAGGGGCCATTTTAAATGGAGCGGATGGTTTTGCATGAGGCTATGTTTAATTTCGGGATGATGTCCTTTTCTGGTGAAGATAATGAGACATAATGTCATCTGCAACCTCTCTGTGTGCATGATTTCATAAAACTGGTATAACAGTTTATTATTATAAAATTAGTATAGCATAGAACAAACCTGGGATGCAAGCCAGATGAAATAGACAATGAATAGTTATATAAGGTTTTGGAAGCACATGTAGTAGAACACAAGCTCACTGTATTTTCTTCTCAATTGTCTGCTGTTTGTTAATGTTTCCTTTTCAACATGATTGCATCTCAGTTTAATAGCACTTGCCATCTCAGGCTTTATGGTGCCAGGCCTGACATAGTTACATCCCCTCTGTGCTAAAAATATTGCATGTATATATTTAACCGCAGCTGACATGTTTAGCTAATGGGTGACTCAGGAGCTATGCGCTTATATAATTAAGTGATGTATGTAATTTTGTGTTAACACATTTGCAATGTGTGTTTCCCTGGTGATTGCAATGCTTTATTCTGTGTAAAGTGTGACATTTTAATTCCCGCTGAACAATTTCCTACCTTGATTTGCCTTGTTTTTGTGGCAGGGGATTATTTTGTAATCAAGATAAAAGCATTATTTATGAAATTCCTAGGCTATCCCATTACTAGGAACTTTTAACTGCAGATCAATCTCCTATTTTATTGATTTTTGTAAAAAATCTTTATTGGAATTTAAATGTAATCTCTACATTACAGATTTGCCCAGACTCTCATTGGTAGGCACATTTTTTTAGGCAGCTCTGCAGAGATAGGGTTCCTTAAAAAAGGGATCCTCACCAGGCAGTCTGCCATCTTTCCCAGGAGAATTTTTTCTCTTAGGTGTTGCTGACCTTTTCTTGTTGTAGGGGCTCTCTAGGAGAGCCAGTGACCCTGTGGGCTTGAGAGTCCTGGCAAAACAGGTGAGATCTGTGTGTCCACAGACAAGGCGGGTTTCTGTTAGGTATTTAGGTGTTTGACAACAGCCGGGTCTCAGAGTTACATAGTGGACATTACAATGTCGGTGTATATGTCTTCCCCTTATTAATGGTGATCGTGACCTAGGGAAAGTGCTGGAGATAGGAAGGTGAACCATCAAGGATAGCCTAGCCACCTGGCCCTCTTTCGAGACATTTATGTTCTGTAGTGGGATGAGCAGTCAGTGCAGTTTAACAAACATTTACTAGACTCTAGTAAGTAGTACCAGACACTGATTTCAAAACATGACACAGAGGGAGGCATTTGTTTAGTAAACGTTTATTGAACACCAACTATAATGATGCTGCAGTGATCAAGACCAACATAATCTCTTCAGACTGCGGTAAGGGAGAGAGATACACTAACCAGATGATTTCAGTACAGGGGTGACAGGTGCCAGGATCAAAGCATGCTTGTTTTTTGCGTTTTTTCAAATTTTTTATTATTTATTTTAAGACCGAGTCTCACTCATTGCCTAGGCTGGAGTGCAGTGGAACAGTTTTAGCTCACTGCAACCTCCACCTCATGGGTTTAAGCGATTCTCCTGTCTCAGCCTCCCAAGTAGCTGCGATCACAGGCGTCTGCCACCATGCCCAGCTAATTTTTGTGTTTTTTAGTAGGGACGGAGTTTCACCATGTTGGCCAGGCTGGTCTCAGTGTGAGCCACCGCAGCCGACCCAAAGCATACTTTGTACAGGTACTGACAAGGGTTTTCTCACCCAGCAGGAGATGAAGGAGAATAGGGAAGCTTTTTTTGTTTGTTTGTTTGTTTTTGCTGTGCTGGGGGAGACAGAGTCTCAATCTCGTCACCCAGGCTGGAGTGCAGTGGCGCGGTCTCGGCTCACTTCATGCTCCGCCTCCCAGGGTCAAGCGATTCTCCTGCCTCAGCCTCTCAAGTAGCTGGGATTACAGGCGCCCACCACCACGTCCATGTAATTTTTGTGTTTTTAGTAGAAATGGGGTTTTACCATGTTGACCACGCTGGTCTTGAACTCCTGACCTGAGGTGATCCACCCACCTCAGCCTCCCAAAGTGTTGGGATTACGGGCATGAGCCACTGCACCTGGCCAAGGAAGCTTGATAGTGGGGAGTTGGGGCAGGAGGAAGAAAAGCTAAAAAAGGAAAGATGTTGTTGTCAGAGGAAGCCCAGGAACAAAGGCACACAGGTATTAAGCTTCTTAATGTGCTTGGGACCTCTGAGGCACGTGTTACTTCTAGAAGGTGAGGACAGTGCTCCCTAGCAATGTGGCCTGTGGTCCATTTCTTCTTGATCCCAGAGATCCTGAGTTCCCAAAGCCCTTCCTCACCCTGAGGAGGGCTCCTTTGGTTTTTCAGCCCAGCCTAACAAAAAAAAGCAGTTGTTGACGCCCAATGCCAGAGCACTTTCCTGATGGCTTTGCAAGTGTTTTGCTGCTAGTCCCTCACATTTGGGTCTGAGCAAACAGCTGGGAGTATGGTGCACAGAAGTCCTGCCAGAAGGACCCCCACTTCATGCGCTCCAAGTGAGCTTTCTTGGTTGTATGTTTTGGCATTTGAACACAGTGGGAATGTCCTTGTCGGCTCCCATTTGACTTTATTAATTGCAGTTCCTTGGAAAGTGTGTTTCAGTAACATGGTCTTGGGATGGCAGAGCTGGCCCTGCAGAAACCCAAGTGGAGGTATTCAGGGCCATTGAAAAGCCATCTGCTGCCAAGGCTCTGCTGCTGATCTCATGCAACAGAACCCAGGGTCTATCGTAGCTCTGCTACTCACTGGGTGACTCTGGGCAAGTGTCGGGCTCTCTGGTCCTGCCTTTTCTGATGTGGAGACTGACAAGCTGGTGCCCGAGGTTTTCCTAAAGCTATGGAATTCCATCATTTTATATATGACTCCAATGATGAATCCTACTGGCATAACATCTATGGTTTCACCAACTCTTAGCAGTGATCTTCGGTTCCAGATTCATGTGAAAAGCCAAGAACCACTTTCCGCAATTTGTCTTGTCATGACTCTGGCTCCATATTTTAAGAAGCAGTCTACACTAGCCCTTGGATCTAGACTCTAATTTTTTAAGATACAAAGGAAATCACTAAGCCTCGGAATATTCCTAGAGTATATGGCAATATGGATCAAGTAATCCAAAGTATTAGCAGTGTTGCAAGAGGCTGTCACCTACCAGCTCTGTATTATGTTTCCAGGCCCTCCCCCACTCACTTCCCTGAGCCCCCAGGCTGTGGTTAATAATGTCAAAAGAATGTTTTAAAATTGCCCTTCTGTTGATTCCAGAGAGTTAGGGCCCTCACATGGTTAGAGTCCTGGGCTAAGAGTCAAATTCTAAATTTAATTCCAGCCTCTACGAACATCTTAGTTCCATATTTCCTCAGCATTTAGAGATGTTTCAGTTTTCCCATCTGCAAAATCGGCATAAGACGTCTCGCTCCACAGAAACACTTGTCAACAGCTTTGCTGTACACAAGGATCGGCATTATATGGGGGCAGAATATCATTTTTCATTCCATAATAGGAATTAAACAAAAGCCCTTTGAGAACGCACCTTGTGTAAACGCCCTGTGCTTAAAAGCCTGTGAATTTCAGAGGTCAGCAAAAACCGCCCCCCTTCTTTATTATTTTTCTTACAGTTAAACAAGGCTAACGAGGGAATTCATTTTGGAATGAAAAGACATGAAAGAAAGGGTATTTCAGCTTGCACAATAGTACAAAGAAGAACAAGAGTTGTCATGTTTTGCTAAAGAACTCCCAGCTGTTTAATTTTATAGTAAAATTACTTTACGAACTTTGCTAATTCAAAGACAAAATCAAACAACTGTTGTTGCAAAACTGAACTTCCACGTGTGAGTGGAAAAGCCAATTTGAGATTAATCTGCCCCTAAAATCATATTATAAAAATACAGAGCATTTTTGTAATGCTGGTTGGAGGAGTGGTTTTTATCTGAAGAGAAGACACATAAAAGAGAAAAATGGTACATTTACTGGTAATAAGATTAAAAAAGTAGTTTATGTTCTCATGTACTTTGCCCCGACTTCTCCCCCAGCTTTCTCTTAAGCTCTTCAGTCTGTTTTAATACCAGGTTTGTTTGCTTTCTGGGGATGGGCCTGTTAGGCAGGAAATTGTTGAAAGGCATACAGCAAAAATTTTAAATGGTGTTTTTAAAAGATAAATACCCAATTGGGTAACTGACTATTAAATTTGGAGTTCAGAATTTTATAAAATTTTATTTTTAGAGAATATAGAAAGATAAATTCTGTACCTATACTTGGTTCTATAAATTCCATGTTTCCATATGTTGCCTATTGTCAGAAACAAACTGTTCCTTATTTAAAAAAAAAAAAAAAAAACAGTTTTTCTTCCATATTAGGGAATTATTCAGACTTCTTTCCTTGGTTCCTATAATTCCAAACCAGTTGGAACATCAGTCTATTTTTGGTTTAAAGGAGCTTTTAAAATGTGAGCATGATTTTTTTAAGTTTCTAAATCTCATAAAAATCAATTTGCCACATATATAGCAGCTATGGTTGTAAATAGAGTGCAGTCATTGTATTGCAGAAAGACAAAGTTCTAATTTCCATATTACAGGCCCCACCCACCCCACCTTGTCCAATCTCCATGTAAGAGGGCTGAAAAATGTAAATTCTGAAACATATAAAACAACATAAGGTTGTCATTTGTGGCTGTTTCTATTCAAGATGAATGTTGTCACCTGTATTGGAGTAAACTCTCTTGTTAGTTTCTGCGGGGTTTTTTGATCGTCCCACCGCATCCCATCGACTCACCACGAGAGGGCAATGGAGCGTTTGCTTTCAGCTAACAAAGCTAGAAATGGTTTTAATATCAGCTAAGTGTTTGAACTTGTTAAGGATTTATTTCTCCGCCTTCCGATTGCCACACATGCAACCTCTGAGTTTCCACTAACAGCGAATAATAATCCAAATAAAGTTATTCTGAGGGAAAATATAGACAGACTGGTGCAGACAAGAGCTTTTGCCCAAATAAGGATCCCTTTTGTGCAGACCCCATGTGTTAGATAACCATCAACTGACAGTTGCTCATGAGTTAATAATGTTGGATGCTGAAATATGCATACCATGTGCTATAAAAGAGTTTGGAGGACAAAGACAAATACTTCGATAGTTAGATATCAGAAACATACCAGAGGTGTGCAGATTGCTTCACGGGACGTAGGTTGAACCCACCAAATCATTTCATCAAAATTACTACATTATAAGTATAATACAGTAGAATGTATGATATTTATTGCACATTTTGTCGATGTTGCAGAGATTTTGGTCTAAGCCTTTCTGCATGCTACTGCCTTAAATGCTCTAGCAACTCCCACCTTCTAAGAAAAGAAAATTTCCTAAGCTTATTTCTGTTTCCACCATTGTTGCTCTTTTATTTTTACAATAGGAACCCATTTTACCAGCCTTTTGATTGGCATGTAGTGTTTGGAGGGCTGTTAATGTCTAGTTAGGTTTCTGTGTTGCTGCTGCCACAGGAATCAAAGAGTGAGGAGGTGGAGGGAATCAGCTTTGATTTTGGCTACTGTAACAAGTTGTTTGGGAGGATGGGACATAGGGCCAGCTGAGCACTGGGCAGCCACCTTCTCAGTGATGCCTGATGGTTTTTTGGTGCTAAGAATGATTGTGGAAAAAATGTATCTCCTCCCTGCCCCCAGAGTTCAAACCTTTTTGTTCTGTTCAACTTTTCTGGGCTTATTGGAATGCCAGTCTTCAATGAATAATCTCATATTTTGTCATAAATGGCACTTGAGGCAGGTTGGCAAAGCCAATGAGGCTATGCCCCTGTATTTAGGCCTGACTATAACTGACCTCTCTATTTATTCTCAGATGAAATGTTCAAAAAGTCAGACCATTAACTTACTCAATAATTGGAGATTAAGAAGTGTCTACTTCCAAGCAACTAAAATCACTCCAGCTCCATTTTCTCCTATTCAGTTTGTATTGCATGATGAAAATGGCTTACATTATACCCGACCCATATTGACAGCAGGAGAGAACAAGTCGTGAAATAAATAATTAGCTAGTTCCTTCCCCCCTTTCTCTCTCCCTTCTCTCTCTCTCCTTCTGTCTCTTCTCCAGTCTGTTGTCAAAGCTTAACATTCACTTTGACATCTTAGTTAAGGAAGTTAATGAAATAACATCTTCAGCAGGGCCATTTAGTAGCCTTGAGTCAATGATTACCAGATTTAAATTTTACAGAGGCGAGACCTCAGCTTCAGCAAAATTTTTAGATACCATTATAACATTATATATGTGTGTAATATATATATAACTATATATATCATTTTTACATGACTACCCTCCATAACAGTGAATAAAATCTTAAATGTATTGAAACATTGAATCGTGACTTTTGCTGATTATTCTAGTTTCAGATGTTAATCTTGTTCTGTCTGCTCCTTAACACATATTTCCAAGAACATATCTATAATCATAACATTGAATTATTGACTAAACCAGCATCGCCCAAGAGAAAGATAATGTGAGCCACATGTAATTTAAAATATTCTAGTAACCACATTTTAAAAGGTAAAAAGAAACATGTGGAGTTAATTTTAGTAATACATTTTATTTAACCCAGTATATTCAAAATATTATCATTTCAATATGCAATCAATATAAAATGTTATTAATGAGATATTTTACTTTTATGTTGTATTAAGTCGTGGAAATCCAGTGTGTATTTTACACTGTGGCACATCTCAATTTGGACTTGACATATAGTATTTCAGATACTCAAGGGACACATGTGGCTAGCGGTGACTGTATCAGACACAGCAATTCTAAATAGTCATAGAAATGTTTTATCTTACCCCGAAAAAATGTGAAGAAGCTGTAACCTCTTCTGGGTTCACTGTTAGCTTTACGTTAGGGTTTCTGATGGTATCTGTGTGCTCTTTCTCTATCGTGTGACAAACTTCCCTCCAATTGACTGATAACTCTAGCTTGCCCCATGGCTTATAATCTGCACTTAGTCAACATGTCACCAGGTATGATGAACCTTGTTGCTGCCTCTCCACGCCCACCCCAGGCCCCTTTCTCTTCTCATTCTGTACCCTCACCCCACCCTGCTCCAAGACGCACACTCCTCTATACAATCTGTGAGTTTGCGTGAGTTTCTTGGTACCACCGAAGAGTTTTTAGTCATTTTCCAGTATCTTGGCTTCTATACCTGCGCAAACAAATGAAGCTCAGAGACCACTGAGGTACTTAGTTGGGGACGGTACTGATGCCCTCATAGGAAGGAAGGGTGAGAGGGATTTGCCTGAACAAAGAAAAATGTCTCCGAATCTCAGACAACCAAAAATAGTCATCTTTTTACTTTTAAGTAAGAGACTATCCTACTATTCACATTATTCTTTCTGAAAGGTATAAAAGCACAAAGCGAGTGAAAAGCCCCCTTTCTGTACAAATTCCTTTTTGGATCTTTTTAAAATAAATTGGGAGCCTATCACTTGATGACTGTTTCTTAAGTGTATGTCTTTTAAATACTAAAATGTATCCCGTGACATACTCATCCAAGTATGCAATAAGTTAAATATCTCCATGTTAATCCACATACACACCAAAACAAAAACAAAAACAACCCATCTCTTTTACTTATTTCCAAGTGAGGAATGTTTTCTATAAAGAGGGTAGCAAATCAATTATCCTCAATGATGAAATGGACTGTCTCATTTCCAAACCTGGAGAAATGGCTGAACAAGAATGTCCTGTTTATAAATGAGTTTAAAAAGTGTTCTGATATTTACTGCTCTTACAAGGCTATTTGACACAAAAATGTTGGTTTCACTTCTGTGCTGTCATGTTCAATAGTAACACCATAGAACATATCAATCATAGACTGGAATGAGCAGCTTTATTGATTTTAACAAAAAGAAAAAAGAGAGAGACAAAAAATTAACTCTCTTTGTTTAAGAGGTTCTATCTGTATAACCTTCAGAAATTGTGGAAATCAAAATGCCTTAAAACACATTTCCAGAGCGCATCCTTAAACAGCCTTAAGAGAAAAAGACAATTATCTTGTTAATATTCTATTTTTACTATATAGAACCATACCAAGAAAGACTAAATCTGTATTTATAGCAGAGTTTTCAAAAAATGAAGACAGGAGCTATTTCAAAATCATAAGAAAAAAATACATAGTATAGCATTGAAACAACATGCTTATTCTCACTGTAATAGTTTCTGTGCTTGATCTCCATTGAGAGAGGAACCTGGGGCCTGGAAATGGCTCATGGACACCCAGCATCTGGAGAGATGAATAGGAGAAAGAAGTTGCCAGGTAAATGTGAAAGTGGGAGTTTGAGCCTTGATGGCATTTTGAGAATTCACTTTTGGTTTTGCTGAATTTGTGACTTGACAGGACCTTGCAGCTACCTGGTGCGTGGCATGGGCAGAGAAATCAGACCGTTTGCGTACAGTATCAGCTCCTAGATAGCACTGCCGCACACCTTTAGGGACCGAGCTAAGTCCTAAGATGTCCACTCTGCCCTGATGTCTCTTTATAGAATATGTGGAATTCTGGCCAGGCATGGTGGCTCACGCCAGTGGTCCCAGCACTTTGGGCGGATCACGAGGTCAGGAGATCGAAACCATCCTGGCTAACATGGTGAAACCCCGTCTCCACTAAAAATACAAAAAAAATTAGCCGAGCTTGGTGGCGGGCGCCTGTAGTCCCAGCTACTCCGGAGGCTGAGGCAGGAGAATGGCGTGAACCCGGGAGGCGGAGCTTGCAGTGAGCCGAGATCGTGCCACTGGACTCCAACCTGAGCAACAGAGCGAGAGACTGTTTCAAAAAAAAAAAGAAAACAATATGTGGAATCCCAAGACAAAGGAGTCTTTCCATAGGCTCCTGATCCTCAGGAAAACCTAGGCTGTGGTCTTGTCCATGCTGTGCTATATAGACCCCATTATCCCAAAGATGCATAGGCTCTTGCACAGCAGGTATGAGCTACCACTTCCACCTCTTACAAGGGAACCCTCCACCAAGAATAGATAGCCAAATAGACCAGAGAGAAGGTGAGAGTTGGAAAGGTCTGGCATAGATTTCAATCTCTTTTCCTGTTTCCAGAATTTTCCCCTAGAGAATCAATCCTCTGAAAAACCAGACTCTCTCCTCACTCCTAGATTCAGCTCCCAGATTTTCCCCTTGTTTCTCAAACAGTAGTGAAAAGCATCTATAATCCCCTTCTTTGCCAGTGTGTTTGTAGACAACCCTATTATACAGACTTCTAGGACATTTTTATATTACCTTGGAATTCGCTACATGATTTCAGAACAATATTTAAATAACATGTGATCATTTACATTTCTCCCCTGCCTCGAGACACAGTGGGGGAACAAAGATAGAAATCTGCCTATCACTGCTGGTAAAGCTGACTTCAAAAGAGGCTTGCTTGTGTTTTAATGGCAAGAATGCACGGAGTCACATGCTTTCAAACCAATTAGCAATACAGATGAGCTAGGAAGTCCTGTTCCATTTATGGGTTGGGGGAAGGGTAGAAGTAAAATAATCTGTGTTTTTAAGTGTTTCTGAGAAATGAAGACCTCCAGGGCAGAGAGAGAAGGCAGATCAGGAAATAGCTATGCAAATCACATGCCTAAGAAATTACTAAAACCTTGATCAGGAGCATTAATAATTACTCCAGCATTCACAAGTATGAAACAGAGTGAGTAAGACTGGGCATGTTTTGGAATGGATTACAAAAGTGTTTACTTACATGGTTTGTTGAGCAGTCAATGAAGTCCATGGCTGTTTTGGACTTAAACTGCCCAAGCAATCCAGGTATAACAAAGGCAGTAATACATTACTCTCATTAGTGACTCTTGGGGCTCTCAATGATTTTGACAAAGAGGCAAAGTGACAACCTCATATAAAGCCAGCTTCTTCTTCTTCTTCTTCTTCTTCTTCTTCTTCTTCTTTTTTTTAATGTTCTTTCTAACACCACAACTGCTCACCCTTCTGGGAGAAAGAACAAGGACAGATTCTGTGAGAGCAGAGTTCATTGGAAATGTTAAATTGTAGTTTGTGGTTCAAGCAGTGTAGGGGTATGACTTGGGCAAAAGCACACTTCGTAATTCAAAGTCCAGGTCTTCATATCGCATGATATCCAGTGTGATGAGTGTAAAATTTCTCTAGGGCGCATCCATCCATTAGTGTTTGGGGTTTTCTGGTCTTGATGACATTTGAATGTGGAAAGTGTTTAAATCTGGCTGGCCCTAGAGTTTGGGTTCCAGACTCTGGGCTCATTTGCATTTTTTGTTTGTTTGTTGGTTGGTTGGTTTGTTTTTAAGAGACAGGGTCTCACTCTGTCACCCAGGCTGGAGAGCATTGGCACAGTCTAGACTTACTGCAGCCTCAAACTCCTGAACTCCAATGATCATCTCACCTCAGCCTTCGGAGTAGCTAGGACTACAGGCACATGCCACCACACCCAGCTAATTTTCATCGAAACAGGGGTCTCATTACATTGCCCAAGCTGGTCTCAAATTCCTGGCCTAAAGCAATATTCCCACCTCCCAAAGTGCTGGGATTACAGTCATGAGCCGCCACCAGAGCTTCATCTTTTTAATGCCTTTATTTGAGAAAAAATAATTACTCTTAAAAGGAAACTGTCAGAACAATTACCAAATAATAAAACTTTTGCAGTATTGTGTTTCCATGTCTATTGTTTAAAATTCATCATCAGAGTTAGAATGTCCTGCAGGATCAAGTTGTGCTTGTCAATGGCCCAGTGTGTTTATATCTCAGACAATACAATTGCTTCTCAAGCATTTCTGTTGGGTGTGGAAGACTGATTTTGGGAAACCAGAATAAAAATAAACTTGAATATTTCCTAAATTCATATGTGATCAGTGTTTTGCGAATTTGTAGAAAGGTTCAAACAATTGAATAGAAGTTTAATACCAATGGTCACTATATGAAATATAACTGTGGATTTGAAATAAAAATTTCAGGGATTTATTTATGAATTTTTAAATATTGGCTTTAAGTTAAAGCCAAAATGAGGTCTGAGAGCTTCTAGTTTTCTTTTGTCCCCCCACATATTTGAAAACTGAAATTCTGTAAGAGATTATCTGTGAAATGCCTTTCTTTTATTACACCCATAAATTTTAGGAATGGCTTTGATCAACCCTTCTGCCATTCTTGGTTTCTAAGTCTTTTACTCATACGTTAATAACTTTAAAAACATTCTTTCTATTTTTGTTGTAATGAAAGAGGAAGTTTCTAAATAGTTAAAAGGGAAACATTGAAAATAGAACACGGTAAATGATAATAACTAAATTAGGGTAGGTTACTCCTCCTCCCCCCTTCCCCACCCGAAAGAGCAATGCTCCATGCTGAAACTTACCAGGGTATTTTTTTTTTTTTTTTTTTTTGAGACTAAGTCTTGCTCTGTTGCCTGCCCAGGCTGGAGTGCAGTGGTGCAATCTCCACTCACCACAACCTCCGCCTCCCAGGTTCAAGAGATTCTTCTGCCTCAGCCTCCCGAGTAGCTGGGACTACAGGTACTTGCCACCATACCTGGCTAATTTTTGTATTTTTAGTAGAGACAGGGTTTCACTATGTTAACCAGGCTGGTCTCGAACTCCTGACCTCGTGATCCACCCGCCTCAGCCTCCCAAAGTGCTGGGATTACAGGCATGAGCCACCGTGCCCAGCCGGTATTTTAAGATTATTGTCTGTAAAGAAAATGTACCAGAGAATTGATATCCTCATAGGAAAAGCATTACAGAAATGCAGGGTATTATCAGTAACGCATACTATACATAGAACAATGTTTGTCTACCCTAATACTATGATCAGTGGAGTTTTGTTTTCTGGCTCATGTTTAAAAGACACACACAACTCGCAAATCGAATGAGTTAACGCTCTGCCGACTTCTCTAGACATTGACCTCGGGGGTTAAAGTCTTAGGAAAATTGTGCTGGTTTTCCATTCCCCTGATTCCAGTCCCTACCAACAAGCAAGTCCTATCTCTTCAGTGGAAGCTCACAAAGAATTTCTCGAGAGAATATGTAGCTGTGTTGGCAACAAAATTCTCTCTGCAAAATGGGAAGGAAGAGTTGTTAACTGATGAGTCAATCCAGCTTTTATAGCAGTTTATCTATCTTCGTGGTATTTCCAAGAGCATAAATGCTATTAAAAAAAAGAGACGGTCATGACAGGAAGAACACAGTAGAAAAAAACAGGAACATTTAAGCCAAAAGCAATTTACTTTGCCAGTAACTGGTTACATTTCCCTTTGTTTTATTATTATTATTGTAAGAGTTGGGGTTGACATAAAAGTTTCCCACACCTGCACTGCCCTGCCATGTAACTTGTGTGAACCCATAGTGAAATAAATATATAAACAAATTGTCTGCAACTCTGAGCTTCTAGATCCTTTAAGGAAAACAAACTTGTTTTGCTATATTGTTGAGAAAATAGACTATAATTCATTAATATTGGAAGGCGTTTAAAAAGGAAAAAAAAAACATGGGTTAGCTGTCAGAGTAGCCTGGAGCTCTGGAGGTAGCTTGATTCTCTGAGGATTAAGACCTATAGAAATAGCAGTGACTTCACAAAGGTGAATAGTTGTTAATTTCTTGGCACTGAGTAAGAGGAACAGATGGGCAGTCAGAGGGGAAAGATTTTTTTTTAAAACCACAGAGATCTTTCACTGATTAGGCAGAAGAGTCAGTGGCCCACTGGTTAGGGGGGTAATATGTAGGGCTCTCCGACTAAGTTTCATTGGCCTTAGTGGAAGTCTTGCCACCTACTGCTGGGTCAAGACTAATGGGGACCCCACTTGCTGTCAATTCTGTCTGTGGGACAGTGTTTCCCGTCTGGGGTGGGCTGCAGCACCCTCATGCTATGTCGTACTTGAGTGTTTTCATTTGGGGAGAGCTTCCTGGTGACTGCCAGCCCAAGTTAGTATGAATACTTCATTATGAGGCAGTGTGTGTGTATCTGTGCGTGTGTCTATTAGAGATAAGTTGCTTAAAGCAGGGGCTCTGGATAAAGTCCAGTTGCCTGTGTTGAAATCCTTCTGCTACCATTAACCATTTATATGGTCGGAGACAAGTAATTTCATCTCTGTCTCAGTTTCCTGGTCTGTAAGATGGGGATAAGGATCATGCCTTCCTCTTTGGCTTGCTGTGAGTTTTAGTGCAGTTATTGTATGCAAAGCACTCAGAAGACTGACTTGTACAGAGAAAGTGCTCAGAAATGGTTAGCTACTATTATTATTCACTTAGCTACTCTTATTATTCATGTATAATACTGAAAACATTCATGCAAAGAGCATTTACTGAACTCTGTGATAAGCCAGGCCAGTGAATTATATACACACGTAAAAGTAACAGTACGTCTATTGCTTTGCACTTATTTTTTTTTCTAATAAAACTGACTGGAGCCAGATATGCCATCAGTAAGGGTACTGTTCTCTCCCTAGCAGAGCTTTTTCTCGGTAGAGATCTGTCTCACCTAAAGAACAAGAGCTGGTCTAATTGTGGAGTCTTAGGATTCAGGTTCTGTCAGTAAGTACATAGCACTGAGCTTTCAAGGAGAGGGCAGGTATAGGTCCTCCCAGAGTGGCTGGAAGGAGGTGGGGTTGTCTCTTCCATAAGTGGGTTAAAGTCCACAGACCCACCCCACTCCTGCCCACCAGCACACCATAATGCACCTGTTTTCACTCACTGACCTAGCAAATGACAGATTATGACTCTAGAGGGAAAAAGATGTGGCCTGGAGACCAGAGTGTTTGCTGTCCCCAAAGCCAGCCCTTCAGTACCAAAACTTTACCTGGAGTCTTCTGAATCCAAAAGGTCTCTGATTGGATTGCAGGGGCACCTACCCAGTCCTTTGTGCTCCATTCCCCCCTGTACTTTGAATATTTGTGCTCGTCAGGGTGTTTGTGCATTGCATGTGGGGACTAGATTATAGCCTTACTGAGATACCAAAGGCCTTACGTTTCCTGTCTCCATTCCCAGTGCAACCTCAAGTCACCGGTTTATGTTTCCAGAGCATAAACATAAGTAGTAAAGGTGAATGCAGTTTTACAAGTGCCCAGTGTGACAAGTATACCACGTGTGAGGTTGGCGGGATCAGTCTATGAGGACAGGAAAGAACACTATGTGGACATATTTATTTCCATTAGTCACTTTTTCATTCAACAAATACATGTTATGCAATGCTGCCTTTTGGGTATTGTGCTGGGCAGATAAAAGACACATCCCACAGGGTCTTGCCCTTAAGGATTCTCCAGTCTAGTATAATAATATGCCAGAAACCACAGCTAAAGTACAAGGAGTACAGTGATAATGTTCCGTAAGAGAAGGAGAGAAAAAAAGTTCAGAGGGGAGAGTAGGAGAGGAATTTGATTTTGAGCCCTGAGTGACTGGTAAGATTTGCCTAACCATACCTGAAATACTGAAGTACTTGCCTTAGTAAGAACAAAGGGCTTTTTCTCTTGATCAGATCCCATTTAGAGTTTACGTTTGTGTGACCAGAATATTAGGTGCTAGTCTGTTCTAAATTTGTAATTCTCAGAATCTGCTGGGGGAGTACATGTGCTTCTCTGGGTTCTGAAAACAGCTCAAAGAATGGAGAAAATAAACCCAGTTTGGGGATGACTTCTTGTCAGTTCCCGGAACCTTTGCCTTTTTTTAAACACAGCATGTTCGATGCAAGTTCTATCGAAAAGACCTTTGGGATTTGAAAGCTTTTCTAGAAATAAATGCCTTTTAGGTTTAAGTGCTTTTCGCCAAAATGTTAGGAAGGGAAGATCATAGTAACAAGTCTTAGAACAGAGGGGATACTGTTTCGTTTGTTTTAATGAAATGCCTCAGACCTGCTACCCCAAGTTCTGTTTGTCAGCTTTCTGCTCAGCTATTATTTTGATAAGGGACTTGAAAGTACATCCTTCCCTCGTGGTCATTAAAGTCTTAACACTTGGGTCAGTTGTGGAAACACTTCTGTGCTACACAAAGTCTTCTAAACCAAACAAACAGTCCATGCCCTGGCTCCAGGCTGCGGACCGTGTCAAATTCATGGAACGTGGCATCGTGCTCTGACAAGGGGAGCAAGAGGTCAGGATCCACAAAACAGGCCGGATGAAATCACCAACCCCGTGCGGGGAGGTGGAGAGAGCAGAGCCCTCCCTGCCAGTCTGGCAACTCCAGCAAAGTCCTCAGGCTCATCCCACACACTCGGTGCTAGTCACTGCTGTGTGTTTACATGAGTAATGGAGCTGCCGGGGGAGGGGAGTTGTAAGCAGAGCGCTGAGCCTCGCAGCTCGCATTCGGAGGGAAGCTGACATCCACACCAAGTCGAGACTTCCAGGGATGTGGCCGGGGAGCAGTCACATGCTGTAGCTTTCATGAGCACAGACATCAGTCAGGCAGATGTTTGTCGACTGGAATGGGTAATCGCTACTTTCTCTTTGCTTGATTTTTGTTTATGAGCTTGTTTACCTTTGGTAATTCCAGGCTGGCTTTCTGGGATGGACTTTCAGAGCAGCGTTTAGGGGAATGAGAGGAGAGAGCGGGTGTGGGAAGGGGATCCTAAGCCCTAAAGCCTCTTTTTAAACTTTTGCCTCTCTGATTCTAAAGGCAGCTCTGCTTTACTGAGCTTTTAGCAACAGTAAAACTGTTATCCGGAGGAGAAAATCAAATTAGTAGGATTAATTGTGTTTGTAAAATGAGTACAATGTAAAAATGTCCTAAAACCACTGGTTAACTACCTAAGTAAGATTAACAACAGTTAAGAAGGTTCATGTTGTTTAGATGTGACATTGTCATAATCACTCCTTAAGTAATAAAGAGTGTGGATACCTTGAAAGGTCTGAACAAAATTGTTTAGGGTGTAATTCATTAGCTTGGAGTCGTTCTGAAGTGGTTGGTTGGTTAGTTGGTTGTTTTTAATTTTGCTTGACTTGGGTGACTGATGAAGTTAAATGTGAAAGCTGATGCCGGATAGTCATAGCTCTCAATAAACAGCAGCCTTTCCTCCGACTTTCTGTATAGATCTTAAAAGGAACCAAGTTGCTCAGCATCAAGGATGAAATAGAACTTTGATTTGTATCTTGTCTTTTCAAAAGTGTAACCCCCATGGAATCAAGCTAACCCCAGTGTAATCTTTGGATGTTATTTTAAATAAGCCTGAAGATCTTCGTAAAAATATATTGAAAAGGAAAAGAGAGCATGCTGATTTAAATGTATCTGCCAGATTTGTTGAGATTTGAAACATGCTGGTTGCGGTATTATTAGTAAATATATGTAATAATATTTTCCAGCTTGCTGTTGTGAATGCCTCTCTCTCTTTAGCTATCTCTCTACTTATCTGTATGGTAATTTGAGAGAATGCCCTTGTCTCTGAATATTTTGTAAAAGAGATGTTTTCAACATTTCATTACTGTGATACCATAAGGGCAGGCATGTCACTTAGGTTTCTGAAAGCAAGATACAAAACAAAAACCAAAGATTGAGCTCAAAGCCTGGCTCAGTTTTTCAGCCCCAAATGCTTCTTGTCCAACAACGTGGAAGGATATTTTTCTTACCATGATCCTTTAGAGCTAAGAGCTTCGTGTAACTTATATCAATTAGACATGTTAAAGCTAAATAGATTAGCTTTGGGAGATATGTACAGAAATGTATACTCACTCTACCAATATGTAAGCATTCAGAGAGAGAAGCATGTAATAATGAGGGCTGCCTGCCAATATATGTACATTTCTCTGAACAATTAGAAGGGATCACTGTAGTGAGATTCTGGGTCTTTAATAAAGAAACCCATGCAAATGAAAATGTGTATCAATTGTTTTCCATTTGTTTTCAGCGCCAAATCTTAAAGGCAGACCACGCAAAAAGAAACCATGCCCACAAAGAAGAGATTCATTCACTGGTGTTAAGGATTCCAACAATAATTCCGATGGCAAAGCCGTTGCCAAGGTACGGTCATTCACTCCACGGTATTCATTTCGTTGCATCTTTTTATTTTTGCTTTTTCTCTTTATCTCTCTGTGCCTGTGTCTTGGAGGCAGTTTTCAATTCAGCATCTGACTTTGGTATTCAGAGCTTTTGAAGCTCTATGCTGTGCCTGTTGCTGCCACCTCCCTTCCCCCTGGTTGCTGTGGGGTGGGGGAGGTAGGCATTTTGATTAGTCAACAGAAAGACTTCCTACCTCCCAGTTTGGCCTGTTATGAGTAAAGGACAGATGATTAAGCACCCACGTCATTGAGGCTGAGATTTCATAGTGGGTGACACAATGACATAGTTTACTCTGCTTGTGTCAAAAATAGACCAGCTGAACCGTCCTCTTTCTGAATGTGTTCATCTAAATGTGTTTTGGAGATTAACAGAGGATGAAATTAGAAATAGCTAGAATTAATCATTTTAGTTATGTATTTTTCAAAGTCACTTCTAATTTACATTAGACTAAAATTAAAGATACATAGCAAAATATTTAGATGTATACATATGCCTACAAGCATTTATATACTTTTAAAGATCTCTGTTAATCCTGAATGAAAGTAAATTCTACACTGTTGTTCAGGACCCAGGTCCATTTTTTGCCTAAGCATTCTTTGGAATCTTGAAAGTGCATGCCTAAAGTATTTAGCACAACAAAGGGTAAAGTATCACTTTATATTTTTAGACTTACCTTTCTGACTTTTGTGGGCTTGGGTCAGATTTCCATGGTTCTGTTTACTGCATTTAGGTGTTATTTTTGTGCTAAAGACAGCAATAGTCCCTTTAGGATTTTAATTGAAGAACAGATTTCAGCTGACACCAGTTTCCAGATGAAAGAATCAAAGAACTAAACTTCTGAAAATGGGACCATTTTGATTAGTGGTGAATTTGGAAGAGTCTGATGTAGAAAAAAAAAAAAAAACATGAATTCAGTTCTGTGTTGACAATCTACTGTTTCTCTGCCATGTACTCTACCTTCTTTCCAGTGTAATGAAGTAAATCTTAGACTTTCATATTCTAAAAAATTTTATCTTTAAGCATCATTGTTTCATTAGGAATTCTAAGGACTTTTTGCTTAGAATTTCTAAATACTTCTAAGATTCCAAAGGGTTAAGAAGAGATCAACTAGTGGCAATATGTATTTTCCATTTTCTGGCTGAAAACAAATCTCTTTCCCTAAAGTTATTTTTGTTCTGCACATTCAACTTTCTGCTAGTTAACTCCACATGGATACCATGAATGACATTTTCTTGTGAGTTGGACACCTCAGACCTAGAACAGACTAGAACTGTCTACCTAGGACTTTGGTTTCCATCGTCTTGAAGGATGTCAGCAGGAACAGTTCATTCCCTACTATGTAGTTTGCAAGATCCTGCAGAATGGAGCAAGAAGGTTTTAAGACCGTAACATTCAGCAGAGCTTGCACTGCCCATGCCTTCTGTTGGTGCCCAGCCCATCCTTCTTGGTTGACAGCATGTGTTTCCTGCAGCATATTCTGTACCTGAGCCCAGCAGGATAAAGCTCCTTTCCATGCCATGTGGAATCACCACCACCATCCTTATGCCTCTGGGAATTTTACAGAACTTGTACAATTGATCTGAAGGAACAGATCTCCAATGTTTCTCTCCATGGAAGGCAGCTCAGAACTCACTGTTGGGTTCACAAAGCCGAGAAGAACAAGAGCCTGCTGTAGAGATGGGCTGTATTTGATGTTCACTGACTTCTTAACAGGAAGGATAGAAGTCAGTCCTGGGTTTTCTAAGTGATACCTTTACCCCACCCCTGCAACAGTGCTGCCCATCAGCATCTTTACAAAGAGATGGATCATTCTTCCACCATTGGTGTTCAGTGGAGAACAGATGAATGTCATGCTGCAGTCAGCTCCTAGGGACTGTTCTAATGGCTTGGCTCTTTTCAGAGTCTTGGATTACAGTCATGCCTTGGCCACTTCCAGTGGGTCTGGCAAGACCACTTAAGCAAAAAGATCAGTAGGTATGAAGTGTGACGAGCTTGTCCGTTGGCACCAACAGACAGATGTAAAATCCCTGCAGAATGAACAAGCCACATCTGGGACAAGGACAGTCATTAAAAAGCATGTGTGCCTTCATGTGGTCTTTTCTCATGAAACACTACAGTAGAGATTATAAGTCTGTGACCACCTAATCACCTGTTGAATTGGAAGCAGCATCTTAGAGAACAGTGAGCTGTTTGACTTTGTGACCGAGACCCGTGTGACTGTTTCTTTTTAAAAGTGCCTCAAACAGACCATTTCTAACTAAGCACCAACTTCATGCAGCTCCACACAGCACAACTCTTACAGTGGGACCCACTGGGTTTGTTGTATACATGACTGGAAAAATAAGTCAAGTGATTTGCAGCTCGCCATCAAAACGTGGCACCCCTTCAATGAGAACATGAAAACTAGCTTTGCAAGACCATGTTTTCCAAGGTAGAGAAAATTACATGGCTTCCCAAAGATAGCAAGTGTTACATGGGGAGGAAACTACCAATTCTTTGAAGATATCATGACTGTGTTCAGCCCAAATCCTGCCATTTTTTCTGGAATCATCTTAAAGCAGTGAACCTGAGGCCCAGGACTTTCACAGAGTGATCTGTAACAGAAATCTTGGCATAGGACCCTAATAAAAGGCCTACATTGATAGAAGGCAAATTATTTTTAAGATCCCATATGCATTTTCTGAAGGGCAGAAGTATATTACAGGTGGTTTATATTCTGAAGGGAACACAAAAAGGGAAACTCTGGTGGGAAGTGTGTTCATTTAAATCATAAACATACTTTCTATATTTCACAAACGTGATACTTTCCTCATTTTCAATATTTTTCCACTCATTTAGTCCTCAGAACTATTCCCAGGGATGATCATTTTTGCTTTACTTGCTTTACTAAGGAAGAAACTGAGGGTCACCTAGCAAGTTAGCAGCCAAACCAAGATTAGAACTCTAGCTTTTTGTTTTGCTGGTTCAGCACATCTCACTGCCCCAGTTGAAGGCTGGATTAGTTATAACTCAATCCCGTGGAAGGACGTGGTTAATATCAAATAGGTGGTGGATCATTGAAAACGTTAAATGTTGATTCTTTAATTAGCACCTCCTCAATCATTTTGGAAACCCCAAAGCACTTAGTGAGCTCAACAGGTATATGGTGCTCAGGTCAGGAAAAACAGATCTAGTAATTAATTGTCACCATCAAAACACTGGGCTTTCTTAGGTCAACATGAAGACTGGCTCCCATTTCTACTACCACCTGCACTGTAATAATTTCATAGATAGCAATGCTGAGAACGCTTTGGGTAAATGGAAAAAACAGATAGAAAGGAACTTGATTTAGTCCTACCCAGAATCAGAATCATACCCTAAAGAGCTCATTTATGTTAACTGGGAAAAAAAAAATGTATCAAGCTAGAACAAGAACAGAAGCCTCTTTCCGCTCGTTCAGTTCTAAGTACCTGGCCTCCCCAGGAGCCGCATGCCCACTGAGATTCAGGACGGAGTTCAGTAGGCAGCAGCCTGGCTTCACTTGGAGCCTTTGCTATGTAGCAGGGAGGCTGGGTTACTTTGGACCTGGTTCGTGCACCCCTCTGTGTCTTCCTTCTGTTTCTGAGTGTTTCTGCACAGATGAGGAAGAGGGTTAAGCAGCTCTCTACACACCAAGGAGCTCAAACCTCATTCTCCTTTTAACAGTGGTTCTTCTGACCTAATAATATAGGTAGTTGGCCCATGATCACTGCACATTTAAGACTCTGTTAGTTTTATACACAAACCTGAGAGATCTACTCCTTTATGTTATAAGATTGGGGTTTGGAGTGGGGCAGACCTGAGTTCTAAACCCAGAGGGTCTGCCCCTTCCAAGCCATACATGACCTCACTAAGCTCTAGTTTCCTCAACTGTAAAATGTGGCTAAATATCTCCCTTTTACAATTCTTAAGAACATTAAGGGTAGAGTATGTGAAACCCACAGCACTGTATCTAACTCATTGTAGGTGCTCAATTGAAAACTGATTTCCTTCCCTTTTGCTCAATATACAATAGAAGGAATGGAACTCCTTGGCACATTGGAAACCCCCTAGATTTGTCTTTTACTTTTCATTTGATAAGTCACATTTCTAAGTGGTAGGCTTCATAATGCCTGCTAATAAGACAGGCTTTTTAATTGGAAGTTTGTTTTGATTACCAATTTAATATTTGTATTAAGAGTGTCAGAAGACTATAACATTTAAAACCACAAGGCTGCCTGGGCTTAAATTCCAGGCTCCCCACTTACTAACTAGGGCATGATCTTGTGATGTTGTACATGCTGCTCATCCTGTCTCCCTCCGTTTCCTCATTTCTAATACGAAAATAATAACTACCTCATTCGGGTTGTGAGTATGAAATAACACATAAACAGCGTTGAGAATAGAGCCTGGCTGCCCAGGAAACACTCAGGAAGGGGTGGGAGGCAATACAAATTAAAACTGGAGTGATGTTATGATTTCAAGAAGCCATTAAATTATAGATTTCATCAGAACTTTAGATCCAACAGCCTAAAATTTGGCAGTGAAAAATGATGACAACATAAAGTATCACAGGATGTTCGCCTTAATATAATGTTACAGAGTACAAAATCTACATGGAAAAATTGTTTTAGTCCCGTTTCCACAGCCACTTAAAAGTTAAAATCTTACCTAGAAGCCCCATTGAATCAGTTTCATAGGAAGTTTTATCTTTGCAGGACCAGTCGAAGGAGATTAAACTTTGTATGTTCACTTGAGAGAATAGGCAATGAGGAGCTCTTGCAGGGAATGCACTTTCCTTTACTAAATAAGCAAAGTCTTTTATGTTCTAAATGCTTAGGAAGAAGGAGCTGCAGGGAAAGAAAAAGGGTTCGAAATCCTGAAATAGACACCGTTGTAGAATATGTGGGACATTTTTATTCATAACATTTCCCCAGCACTTGCCCTCTTCTCTCCCGATGTCAGTTACAGAGATGTAAAGAATATTGGAATGTACACATTCCCCATGGGTGCACTTGAACTCAGAGTCTGACCCTTTGTACTTCCCCCTTTTACAATTAAAATAGCTCAGCAACTTAGCGTTATATTTAACGACCATCAAAGGCCTCTTGTAGAACATGGCAGTGAGGGGGGAACGTTAGGTTAGCCGCTCGATATGCCAAGTTCCCTATCTGCCTACAGTGTGGAAGGAAGAACATCTGGAGCCTTTACCGCCCTTTATTTTTTAATTATGGAGCTTTATACTCACTCTTCTTGGGTTTTTAGCTGACCTCTACTCTTTCTTCTGTGGCAAGTTAACATCTTATTCTTAGAGCTGACTGATAAAGCAAGAAGCCCTCATTAAACAGTGAGATCTTTGTTTCCTACTGAGGGTGTACCCCCGCATCACCCTTGGGTGGCAAACAGCAGAGGCCTTGCTGGTATTGCTGATGCCAGCATCTGCTGGTATTGACTTGTTTTTCAAGGTTGCTGGAGAGAATAGCAACAAGAATGGTTTACTACAAAGAAATAGACTTGCCTTTCATTTTGATACAAAGTATGAAATATGGTACTCTTTGCTAAGGAGGCAGGGTTTGTTCAAGGACATTAACTGATGCTTCTCCTTAAGAAAATAAATTGTATTAATATAGAGAGACAAAAGAATGTTTCTACCAGATACAAAGCCTTATCTCTCATTTCACATCAACATACTTGTCAGGAGTCTAAAAGAAGCTGGCATAGTTTGGCAAACTATGACCCACTTGCTGGCAATTTCTGTCAATAAAGTTTTATTGGAACACAGCCACACCCATGTGTTAACATATTGCTGATGCCTGCTGTCCTACTAGAGTTGAATAGTTGCAACAGGGACTGTGTGACCCAGAAGCCTACAATATTAATGATGTTACCCTTTACAGAAATTTGACTTCCCCTGGCCTCAGACAATTCATCTTCAGTGATGCCTCTGAAAAGCTATTAAAAGCAGGGATAATTTACTGGTTCACCCTTAGCACTCACTGAAAAGTGTCGCTGGCTCTGTCACTAGCTCTGTCTTGGTATGCATCCCAGGGCTGTGCCTCGTCTGATGTGGCATATTTTCCCTTTTCCAGGTGAAATGTGAGGCCAGGTCAGCCTTGACCAAGCCGAAGAATAACCATAATAACTGTAAAAAAGTCTCCAATGAAGAAAAACCAAAGGTTGCCATTGGCGAAGAGTGCAGGGCAGATGAACAAGCCTTCTTGGTGGCACTTTATAAATACATGAAAGAAAGGAAAACGCCGATAGAACGAATACCCTATTTAGGTTTTAAACAGAGTGAGTATACTTGTTTTCGTTTCTGAATTATCAGAGCTGCTCAGATTCTTTGAATTGGAAAAAATAATTTTGACTCAGGATTATGTTGAAATCCTAATCTGGGGATAGTGCTCTCTGTTTATACTAAATCCATAAATGTTCCAAGCCAAGAATTTTTTCCCTGCCTTTTTCCGCTACATTGTTCCCTTCTGGGACAGTTGCAGTGAGATATTTATAGGCTTGAATCCACTGATTATGACTGGAAATAGACATGTTGAAAGTTTCTCATTTTCTGTTTTGTCAATCTTGAGTGTCTGTGACGCCTTTCTTGTGAGATAATAATATGACGTAGCTTTATCAGGCACAGATGTTGCCTGTGAAAAAAAACAGCTTTTAAAAGGAGGACATTTAAAGATGGACAAAAGAACCACGAAGAGAAAACACATTTCCTAAGCCCCAAATGTGTTAAAAGATTAAAAAATCCAACTTCAGAGAAAACAATAAATAGACAGATTGGAACAGGGGGCCTAATTTTGGATTACCTTGACATGTACATTTAAATGTAAATGTCATAGTGTATTTGTAAGGAGAATGGGAAACTCATAGCCAAACAGAATTCCAAATCAAAAGAGAAGAAATTCAGATCCTGCCTTGATTTTGCAACTGAATATATATTTTGCCTCTGTCTGGATTTAGTGGTGCACAAAGCGATGAGCCTCTGGCTTGAAATAGTATTTTCTCCAAACGTATCTTCCTAGATTAAAAACGTGTCATTTTGATGAAGAATGTCAAACCTGTGTGTTTTACATAACAATTTACATACCTAATAGCAATTGGCACTGATTGCAAGAGAACACTCGCAGCCATTATAAACTTATATAACTACGAATGATTACAATGTTTGTCTGAAAACTGGTTGCTTGAAATAGAAGTAAAATTAATGTACTATGAACAGCTTTGTTGCATTATGCATTGGTTCAGATTAAATCAAGGCCGAGGCAGGGCTCTTGATAGCTCTGAAGTAGTGTAAGGTTCAATGAGGCTTTGCGAACATGTTGTGTCAAAGAGCCTTTAAAAAAAAAATCATTTTATTCTTCATTTCCCTTACCAAGGAATCACTTGAAGTTCAATTTTCCCCTCATGTAAAAGAATCAAATCCATAGCAGTCCCATTCCATGGTATTTGGTATAAATGAATAGGGTTGCTGGCGATTTGGTATAGTTGTTTAAGAGCATAAACATATACAAACTCTGCAAAGAGAAATCTGTTTGAAAAAAATATATTTGCAACATCACACAGGCCAGTTAGGGGACTAAGTGGGTTCATGACTCAATTCCTCTCTGAATGAATGTCTTCCTTCCCTTTTACCTGTTGTATCACTGTGGCCTCCATGTGAAATACTTGTTTTGCTATTCACTGCCAGCCACCACATGTTGGTGAAATACTGTATGATCCTTTAATACAGTGCTGCCATCAGACATTCTATTAAGAAGGTAATCATATATTCAAGTGGCTGTTATTTATTGATTATGGAGAGTTCTTATCTGAGAGAAGCTCTATATATTACTGTTTAATCAGTGACTTTTTTCTAAGGGTTGAGCAAGACCAACCCCAGTTTTGAAAGCCCACACTTTTTCCCAAAGACACCTAATTTAGCTTCTCTTGCTCTGCTGATGACAGTAGGACTAAAACTCTTGCCTTTATCCTAAAAGTAGAACCATTTTTGTAGCTTTATGACTGTTTCTTAAGAAATGTTTTAAGTGGTAATAATAGATTCTGTTGTTGAATGCCCTTTGGGCAAATTGTTTCCTAAGAACTTAGCTCTCTGGGGTACATTAGTATTTCTTTTTTTTTTTCTCTTTCTCATTGAAAAAAAAAATGTTTTAATTGACATTTCTTGGAAATATGTTAATGCAATGCTTATCTAAATACTTATTGTCCCTCTAACAGTTAACCTTTGGACTATGTTTCAAGCTGCTCAAAAACTGGGAGGATATGAAACAGTAAGTGTTTAAGCAACTTAAATGAAATAATTTTGCAATCTAACTTTTCCGCTCTCTTTGACCAAAATGGAGAACATGCAAGGGCAAACCATCACTGACTGCCTTTTCAAATGGCTCTACACTTCTGGGGGTTTATTGGGCCACTTTGGAAACAGTCCCAATTAGTTCCAGGTTTGGCAAAATTGTAAACTTGTCGTAAAAACTACAAGTGGAAAACATATGTAACTCTCCCCTGTCAGGGAAATTAGTTGGGTCTGTAATTTTTTCCCATGTTGAGAAAGGGCTATTATTGTACAACAAGCCAAGATTGCATAAAAGAAATTTCCCTTGGCAACATACCTGACATCTGTTCATGTCTAATATGGGAAATGTATTAAAGGCTTTCAAAAGTAATCAGTATTGGCCATTAAGGAATAGAATGCAGCAGGATCTCCTCTCATTCTAGGGCAAAGAAGCTTTATTAGACAAGGGTCAGTGCTGCATAAACAGGAAGTTATCAAACTTATTCAGAACAGGCTCTGACACTCTTTATCAGCTAATTCTAACTGACAGCAATGGGTTATTTTTAGCCTACAGGAAAATTTGATGGCCGAGGATTTTTACAGCATATATTTTGAACCAATGAAATGTTAGAGCAACAAACTGAGATTAAAATCTTTAAATAAGAAAGAGCTGCATAAATATAGCCCACAGAGATGACATCTGTAATAAAATCAATTGACATAGGAAGATGTCGTCATTGGGAATATTTTCTCCTCCACACAATGATCAGATTAAGTTGTGTAGTTTCTTCTTGCAATTGAATAAGAAATTATTTTTTCATTGCCTAAGAAGTAATCTGGGATATATCTGTACCATAGTAAAATGACAGTAAGACACACAAAGTCAAGAAAATGAAATTCATTTTAGCCCAAACGCAATAACCAGTGCTTCTTGCCAGATAAAGCACATTGTTCCACAGACTGATATAATGGTTTGATGTGTGGGTCTTGGGATGGCGAAAGAGGAGACAAGCATTATGTGGTTCAGATAATCTGGTATTTACTTGTTGAGCTATCTGCTATGAATTCTGACTAAAAATTCTTTGATATGAGTAATATGTGCTTGTAATATGTTTCATATATGGGGTATGTACACATGTTTATAAAGAAATATACATGGACTACATATAAAATGTGCGTTTCATATACATAAATTTACTTGAAATATTTATCAAGTGCCCTACGTAAAAATTATAATTTTTCACTTAGTTGAGTCTGTTGATAGGATCATGATATGAACTCCTTGCCACCATAGCTCATAGTTTTTGGCAAAATCTTGAGCTAATTATAGCCCTCATTCATGTAAAAAAAATGGTAACGTATTCAGGGTTAGTCTCATAAATGTAGAAGTCAACCCCACAGGCTAGACTTTCAAGTCTAGCTTTTAATGTTTAGAATAGGAATACACATTTTTATATGAACTATGACTACAGATAGCTATATGATATTGAACAATATTATGAAATGTCTTTTCACACTCAGGAACTTTTTGTTATTCACTGATAGGGAGAGTGCCAACAATTTCACAGAATCAGTTTTTCCTGCTTTTGTGTCTTCTGTATCTTCACAAATATTTTTTTCCATGCCACAGCAAATTGATGTAGAATGTACAGAAGAAACTTCTGATAAATTTCATTGTTCTTTGAACAAATAGTATTTATCTTTTTGTTGGATGAATGAATGACCACACAATCAGCAACACACCTGACCACGTATTTACTGAGTACCTTATGTGTACAAGGCATTGTTTTAGACTCTGTTAGATGCAAGGTTTCAGTCAGGCCAGTAATTTCAGCCCTTAAGTTGCTTACCATCCAAGAGAGGCAATAATGATCAAACAAGGTGGAAAAAGGTCAGTGCCCTACACAGGTAAAGTACTTACTCATGTAGAGATGAGAGAAGGAAGGCTTGATGGCTCTGAGGCCATTTGGGAAGAATTCTGGGGAATGGATAGAATTTAGACATGAATGATGGATTATGCCTTCCAGAAAGAGAGAATGAATCAAATAAGGGAAAATATGTGGAGGCAGAATAAAGTTGGGCATGGTGGAGAGTTTGGAAAACATAAACTAGAGTGACGAGGTGGCTGGGACAAGTGGCCCTGAAGGGAAGTTTCTAGAGAGAAGGATGGAGAGAAGATGGAACCAAGTAAGGAAAGTCCTCCGATGCTAGGTCCCTGATGTTAGGCCTTCAGATGCTAGGCCCTTTCATGCTGGGCCCCGGATGCTATGCCCTTCCATGCCATGCCCCAAAGTTATTCGTTAGGCTGCAGAAACTACGGAAAGTTGCCAGCTCCCCATCTCTCGTGATAAGAGTCACTCCTCTTTCTGGCACTGTGTGGGTGCCTTCTCAGTGGGAAATTTATGCCCTCCTTTTAGGCAGATAGGCAGATAAAGGGAAGGCAGAGAACTCTTCCTGAATCTGTTGTTCTCTGTTGCCCTCATCTCAAAATAATCTTTATGCCAATGTGGCATAATTTAGGGGTGACATATTCTGGTCCCCTTCACTGGAGCTGGGGAATATGGAAGATCAAATTGGCATCTGCTCTCCATCTGGTCATGAACAGAATTTTAAAAGACATTTCTGCTTCATCCCTTCCTTCTTTCCTTCCTTCCTTCTTCCTTTTTCTTTCTTTCTTTTTAAATGTTTCATGCTGTAGATTGGCCCCGCAGATACTTAAGTTTGCCACCACCGTTCTACATTTAAGCTTCGGAACCTCTTATAAGTACAGAATACATTTTTCTCTTGGCATATTTTGACTAATAAAACTGTGAGATGTTCAATGGGCATTGAATTTTGAAGTCAGTCCAGGAGATGTACAAATAATATCCAAAGTCTGAAGGCTTAAGTTGTCATCACAGAGTTACTAGAGGACACTTATCTTTGACATGATCTGGTATCAGAAACGAGTGTAGACCTGTAGTCATTGAGAACTCAAAAGAGATCTTAGAGTCTTCTAGCTCAGTAGCTCCTAAAAGCTACTCAAGAATAGGGCTCATGTTTATAATGGGGAACTTTAAGTGGTTGTTTAGACCCCCACCCCAAGATATAAACTCTGAGTTGGGGCATGGGCCCAAGACGTAGAGAATCCTTTTCTTTTAAGCTGCCCAGGTGATGTTAATTCAAATCCAGTGATAACAGTGATTCGTAACACTTAGCCGAGTATTTCCCATGGCTCTTAGCTTCAGCATGTGACCCCTATCTAAGTCAAGTATCAAAGGCTTTTCTTCGTGCCGTTACTACAGAAGCAGGCTAGAATACTCATATTTCCTCGGCTCAAGAGCAGCAAAGAGTTCCTGACAAGTATTTTGGCATTTGGTAAAATGGTAGTCTAAGTTGGAACTCAGTAAACTATTTTTATTTTTAATGAGGGGAAGTGTAGAACTGTAGTACTCTCAAATTAATTTTTCTCAAATTGGCCTTTGTACCAAAAAAAAAAAAAAAAAATGCCTGCTGTGCCCCAGTTCATAGCCTCATTTTACAAGTGAGAAAACTGAGGCACTGAGAGATGAAATGAGTTGCATGGGTTCATCATGGCTTTCTTCAAATTCTGACTTGCTGAAGATTTGGTACACAGTTGTCTCACGACTCTGTAGCGTTACTGGAAGAGATTTATAAATGATTGTTCTTTGTGCTTTCCATTCCTAGCAATCTCTAATCTAAAATGCTTCCTACATATTTGGGGCAATGTTTTGGGGAAAGAATCCGATCACCTGCCTTTTGTAGCATCTTTTAGTCTGTTTTGTAGCATCTTTTAGTCTGTTTTTTGTCTAACATTTGTAGCATCTTTTAGTCTGTTCTTTGTATCTAAAATGAGCTTTACCAGATGTACTAATTACTAGCTGAGACTTTTATCTGATTCTGGAGAACAAAATGTGTGAATTCAGGAGATGAGTCAAGAAGTATGGATAATGTAAATATTCAATACTAGTAAAACACTGCAAGTAGAAAAGCTGTAGATGTATTGCTTCTGCAGTTAACTCGTGATTGGATAAAGGCATCTCTCTGGAATCCCTTCTGGTTATGAAAAGAGGTCATCTTAATTGGCTTGTTTTTGTTTGTGGTTATAAACTATTCCAAACCTTCTGGTTTGAATTGCGGATTATGGATTATTTCATTTCAGTCCTCTACAACCATCAAATTGAATTTTTTTTTAAAAAAAAAAAAGAGGAGCAGAAGTTTCATTGTAAGCCTTTATAGCATTTGACTAATGGCTGTATGCAATTCTCTCCATCTCTTCTGCCTTTGCTGGAAATGTATAGAGTGTCTCTTCATCCTTTGGTTGAGAGAACATAAATATATTGAATGGATTTGATTTCCTACAAAACAATATTCTGGCATTTTGATTAATTGACAACAAGGAGCCTTCCTTTGCAATGTATCTAGCTTTTCCTTCCAAAAGTTAGAATATGGATCACCTACAATTGAAGAGGCAGAGCTGGATAAATCTTTGCTGATGAACTAAAGAGGCCTTCACTTCAGTGTCTGGTGAAGCAATTAATGCTGGAAGAGTAGCTTGGGGTATTACCAGGATGCAGCATATGGCGGTGGTTTGCTACAGTGATTTCCATTTGGCTAACCACTTGATGGCAAGCCAGAGGCAATATCTGGAGAGAAGGTAGAGTTGAGAAACGGGTCTTGAGTATATCTTACCCTGGAGGCACAGTGATACACAGTGGTACCTTCTAAGAAGGTCAGTTAGCAACCTTTTCTCTTCCCACCAGTGGGACAGGGCCATTATTTTTCATCTGGAAGAAGAAGCCTCTTTCCTTGCTGAAAGGATTAGGCTTTGACATCAAATTCTGGCTTTGACATCATTTTTAAGACATCTGAATCTAACCCTAGTTTTCTGGACAGGCAAAGCCTCTTGCTTAAATTCAAAATTCTCCAGGCCAAAGATGATGTCATGTACTTTTGAAAGACTCCAGTTCCTGGAGTACTACCAGGAAAAGAAAGTCATCTTCCTTGAATTCAGTCCACCCTCAAGGTGTCCTGAGAAAGAAGCTGTTTCTCAGAACAGCCCGGGCAACATTGCTTTCAGGCAAACTCTTCTCTTGACTTAGTATTTCCTACACATTCTTAAGCCATTGCAAGAGTTTAAGTCTGAAAAGATTTCTGATACCTATTTCCTCACCAGACTGCAAAAATACCAGTATTATTGCATTCCTGCAGCCTCAAAGATAGAGAAATCAAGGCTCCAAGAGCATGTCTCGAGTTAAAATAGTGAGTTTCTACTTTTTTTAAGTGACAGGATATTTTCATCCAATAAAACTGTGGAAGGGACAGATTCTTTTTCCACTCACCAGATCAGTCTTCTTGGCCAGGTGGGCAGTGTGGAAAGTTACTTTCAGGCTACCTTTAAAATGCTACCTGGGTTCTAAAGACAGGTTTTTTGTTTGTTTTTGTTTTGTTTTGCTTGAGGCAGAGTCCTTCTCTGTGTTGCTCAGGCTGGAGTGCAATGGCATGATCTTGGCTCACTGCAGCCTCCGCCTCCCGTGTTCCAGTGATTCTCCTGCCTTAGCCTCCTGAGTAGCTGGGCTTACAGGCACCCAGAGACAAAGTTTCACCATGTTGGCCAGGCTGATCTCGAACTCCTGACCTCTGATTACCCACCCATCTCAGCCTCCCAAAGTGCTGGAATTACAGGCCTGAGTCACCACACGCCACCTCTAAAGAGAGTTTGAAAACCTCTATATTTATAAGCAATGAAAATGTTATGAACATAGTAGGGTGCAGTGCTTTTCACAGAATCTCTTGGGTCTTACCTACACTAGGGAGAAATAACTTTCAAATGTCTTTGAAGTGAGATTAAATCTCACATGTACCTAGATTGGTTTGTTTTACTTGGATGTAGTCTGCTCAGTTTTTCATCTTGTGTTATGGTTAATTGTATGAAGTTATGCTTCCCACTAAACTATGAACCCTTGAAAGTAGTGACATCTCTTTCTTTTCGTGACACCATCTCACACTCTCCCCTCCATCCCTTCCTTTTACCTTCATACCTCTGCACAGGCATAGTGCCTGAAAATGGGAAGCAGTGGTGGATGGTGATGTTATGAATCTGTCATCTAATTGAGGACCTTGAAGAGGAGGCACAGTCCAAAAGAAATAACCGTGTGGATGAATTTGGCTATTTTCTTTAGAAAACAAAGAGCCAGGGTGGGCGGGGTGGCTCACGCCTGTAATCCCAGCACTTTGGGAGGCTGAGATGGGCAGATCATGAGGTCAGGAGATCGAGCCCATCCTGGCTAACGTGGTGAAGCCCCGTCTCTACTAAAAATACAAAAAAATTAGCTGGGCGTGGTGGCGGGCGCCTGTAGTCCCAGCTACTCGGGAGGCTGAGGCGGGAGAATGGTGTGAACCTGGGAGGTGGAGCTTCTAGTGAGCCAAGATCGTATCACTGCACTGCAGCCTGGGCGACAGAGTGGGACTCTGTCTCAAAAAAACAAAACAAGCCAAAAACTAAGGAGCCAGAAGTTCTCTGTTCCCCTAAAAACCAAATATAATAGAAGGTCAGGTTGAAACACGAATTATAACCAGGAGGCCTGAGGCTTAGTGAGAGAGTTGATCAAACTAGCCCCTTGATTAGATCAAATTTTCCAGCTGAATGGGGTTCGGTATTAGACACTAGGAGGCAGATGTTGGTTTTATTCCAGATGGAATTTTAAAGCTTACCCACATCCAGAGAGGACATTGGATAACAGAATAAAAACTTTAAGCAAATGCATAATTAGGCACCATGGAAGCATGTTTCTACAGAAGGCAGATTTACATGAAGCTGGGAGATGTTACCATGCCCTGTTCTCTCTCCTTATTGGGCTCTGAGACCCATCATGTGTTTGGACAATGGGGGAATTTAGACATTTCTTCCTGTAGAGTCCATGGCTAGTGTTTGATTTACATCTAGAGACCAACAAAACAGAGATGTGTGCCCAGGAGACCTGTGTACTTAACAGCATTTAACAGTTGCGAAGAGCACATTTTATGACTTTCCCGTGGAAAGAAAATATCTCAAAATGGCCCAATTCATCCAGGCCATTCAGTGGAAGCTCAGTAAACAGAGGAACCACTTCCTCGAAGGCCCAGACTTGTCTTCACTCCAGATGACCCTCCCTGATATAAACTGTATTTAAACACCAGAACTTACTAAGTGCTAGGGGCTGACACAGACCCCTGGCCTACTGCAGACAGCTTATTAATGCCCAGCGGTGCTTGATGTTGGCTTCCTATGGCTACAGTTTCAAACCTAGTATGAGACAGATTATTTTTCCCTCCTGTGATAATGCATTATTTATTCCTAAAGGGCCTTTTCTTTTCTCTGATAGACAAGTGTGTCGCAGGGCATTCCCTCGTTTAGATGGTAGGAAGGGGAGGGAGGCACGGTCAGTTTCACACCCTAAAATATCCCCGGCTCTCTTGCTCATCAGTTTTCACAATTTGTATTATTTCATTGATATATGTGTTCACTCAGTTGTGGGTATCCCCCACTAGAATACAGTGGTGTTGCATGCTGGCTCTACTTTTCATTGCTGCATCCCAGCTGTAACATTTGTTAGCACAATGCCTAATAAATGGGCGATGTCCAGTAAATTTTTGGTGAATTAACGGATGAGTGAGTGGTTGGATTCTGATATAATTGAGACTGATTTGTGACTCAGTGGTGAAGTTAATATAGAACTTCTTTTTTTTTTTTTTTGAGATGGAGTTTTGTTCTTGTCACCCAGGCTGGAGTGCAATGGCGCGATCTTGGCTCACGGCAACCTCCACCTCCCAGGTTCAAGCGATTCTCCTGCCTCAGCCTCCCGAGTAGCTGGGATTACAGGCATGCACCACCACGCCCGGCTAATTTTGTATTTTTAGTAGAGATGGGGTTTCTCCATGTTGGTCAGGCTGGTCTTGAACTCCCGACCTCAGGTGATCCACCTGCCTCGGCCTCCCAAAGTGCTGGGATTACAGGCATGAGCCACCACACCCGGCCAGAACTTCTGTTCTAACTAGAGATACAAGTGGTCAGGGTGAACTTTATGCTTTGAGAATAAAACCACAGAACACTTAATTCAACCCACCACCTTAGATTGATGCTGTCCTCTTGGCTAGATTTCCTCATTGGGAAAGACTGAAAGCTAAAGGTTGAGAACTCATAGCAGTAACTGTGATTCCCATGGTTACCTGCCTCATTTGAAGGAAAAGGCTCCCAGTGTTCTGTGTTACCAACTTGCTACAAGCATGGGCTATTCTCAGGTCATTCTGATGTGGAAGCTGCTTTATGCAGTGAAAAGAAGTCCACTCTTGAGACCAGAAGACAACCATGTGGGTCCTAGTTTTGGCACTCTGCTGCTGTGTGTCATTGGGCAAGTGTGCAGCCTCTCTGAATCTCCCTTCTTCTGTGAATGAGATTCCTATAACCTGCCTCACAGGCTATGGGAGGATTATATGATGTCGTGGATGTGAAAATCCTTTATAAAATAGACAGTGTACACAAGAGACAAAAGGATGATCAGAGTGATGGTTTCTTAAGTGACTGCAGGGACACACACAGGCTGTTTTCTAACTCTGTTGTGTCCCCCAGGGCCCATAGGTCTCATCTGAGTGAGGGGAATCTGGCGGTGTGTTTCAAGGGGCCTCAGTATTCTAGGGTCTTTGAGGAATCGTGCAGGCACTTGGAGGTGTCCTGTTTCTTCTCCCTTGATATGTGGGCCTCAAATAGGTTAGCCCAAGATTGTATCATTTAAAGGTTGGAGGCAGATTGTAACTACGTATAAAATAATCACCAAAATACATATTTTGAGTGTTTTGAAAGGGGTTGAAACCATTTCTTATAATCTAAAACAAACTGTAAATAAAGAAGATTTTATTTTCAGTTGCACCTGCTGGTAGGTGGTTCTGTCTAGTGAGAACTGTTGAAACTGATTGGTTCAAGAATGCTTCATGGGAAATTGAATAATGCACACCTAACATTGTCTCGAGGTCCTACTTGGGCCTGTTGAGAAGGGTCTATGGAAATGAAGGGGTTCTTTTTATTTGAAATAGAAAAGGTACCATTTACCCCATAATATTTAACCACCCATCTCCTCCTCCTCACATTTACAATTACAGAGCCCCAGTTGCAAGTTGAGGTTTCTTAATTTTTTTTTCTTTGATTGCTGCCTTTAGCCCCTTGGTGAACTCTGCTGGCAGCCTCGTGGGTATTTTTCAAAAGAAGCCTCCTGCTTGATTGTATTAAATTCCGCTGGCACCTTTGCCACGCCCTGTCCCCTACACATTCAAACAACAGAGTTTTCCCATAACCCTGTTGAGAAATGTTCATGAGGACCTCAGAACTTGTTCTGTCTTCCAAATTTCAAGGAAATACTAGACTTACTTGGATGTAGTAAATGACATGGTTTCCCCAAATTAATCATATGCCAGATCTTGCATCTGTTATTTTGTAAAATCTTAATTTATGTACAAAAATAAAATTAAAGGAAAAAATAAAACAAGACCATAGTGTGCAGCTCAGGATATTACAAGCTGTTTGTTTTTATTCCCTCAAGTCAATAATGTACATAGCTAGCATTTTAACTGTGGAATATGTTTTCATATGATTTGATCAATATCCCATTTTCTTGACCTAAAGGAATAAAAATAAACAGCTTGCAACATATACAGTTTCAGATTTTGGTTTTGTTTTGGTGGTTAGAGAAGCTGGCATAAAACTATAGCCTGAGATGACTATAAATTCCACAACCAATTTGATCATTTAATTTAATCTGTGTAGTAATTTTATTTATTTTTTAAATTGGCAACACATCACATGGATCAAAAATCAGAAGATACAAAAGCATGTTTGGTGAAAAGACTCTTTTTACCTCTATACCCGGTTCCCCATTTCCACATGCCTCAGGCAATCAATGTGAATGTTGATTCATCTAAACTGTTAAACTAAGATGTAGTTAAGCTAAAACCTGATTTTATTTTGATGCTCTATCAAATGACATAAAGGAACAGGGTATGAGTATGAGACCCTGACAAATCCACATGGATATCCAGGGAGGTATCTTAAATGAAATGCACTTAGGATGACAAAACACACATCCAAAAGTAGAATTCCATTTTTATTGTAAAGAAAAGTGCTGAAAGCGAGATCTCACTATGAAACCATAAATCACCCCATATACTCTTTTGGACTTCTCTGTTTCTGGGTTTCCAGAACAGACTGTTCTCTTCTGACTGTTGCATATGTATTGAAGCCTGGCACTGTGAATCTCTTACGATGTAAGATTGAATTTCCCATTGCCATTTTTTCAGATAACAGCCCGCCGTCAATGGAAACATATTTATGATGAATTAGGCGGTAATCCTGGGAGCACCAGTGCTGCCACTTGTACCCGCAGACATTATGAAAGGTAAGAAATCATTTCATGGAATTGCTTAGTTAAAAGTGTGTTAATTGAAAGGAGCTTCTGGTCAAGGATAAGACCGAGGAAGTCTAAAAGACCTTTTGGGAAACTGAAAATTTCCCTCTGGCATTTTACTTTGCATACCGCCTTGTGATTTTTAGGGAACATGGCTTTCTCTGGTTACCGGGGCTAAAATTAGATGTTCTTTTAGTTTGGTTCTGTCATGTGACCACCTGCCTGACAATGCCTTTTTTTTCCCCCCACAAGCATAGATTACTCAGTATGTTCTCTTTAGGCTCACTTAACATGAGAACCTTTAGCTTCTGAAAAATCTGCAATGCTACTCTGAGGTTGACATTGAAAAGTAAGCACTTCTCCTAATATTAGCATTGAAAAGTAAGGATTTCTTATAGTAAGAGAAATGGCCCCAGATCAAATCTGTTGTTTTATTTCATCCTGGTGTTTTTCTTCTACGGAATCTTCTTACCAAGCTCTGTGTGGCTTGGTTTTCTAATAATTTCAGCCTATTTCAGAAAGATGATGATGATGCAAACAAGAAGTAATGCAAAATTAGCCTACTATGTTGCATCCACAGAAGTAGATTTCCGCTTTGCATTAGGACTCCGTTATTCACACCGTTAAAGACCAGTTAGCAGATTAATGCATTATCCCTCTATGCTTCAAGCCCATACTTAATTTGTTTAGGTCATTACCAACTTCTTTATAACTGGCACTTCCCTTTGGGTCTTATACATACATCCTCAAGCAGTACCATTTAACTCATCAATTCTTAGTCTTTTTTTTTTTTTCCAAATTCAATTGTACTTTTATCTGTATTGCATTTAACTCAGCTTTAGTATGGCCGTTCAACAAGAATGTTTTTGTAATAATAAATTGAATTGGGTTTAGTACACCCTGAAAAATTGCCACAAAGTATTCCCAAAGGATTGCCTTACTTGGCAGGGTTGTAATGCAGAAGGATTTTTAAAAATTGATAATAGATGTTGAAATTATTACTCTTTATAGCATTGTTTTTCAATACAACACATCAATTTTTGAAATATGTTATTTCTGTCAGTGTTTAATACAAAAACTCACCCATTCCCACTGTATGTAAAAGGTACACCGGTGACTGATGTCCTAATACAAAGTAGCACTGATATCTCAGGTGAGTGTTCCAAAGATAATATCTGAGGAACCACAGGCTACTTGTTTTTGACTTATGAGTCAAGGAGTCAAGGCTTCATTCAGAACGTTTTTATTTTGAGACGCGGTCTTACTCTGCCGCCAGGCTGCAGTACAGTGGCATGATCTCGGCTCACTGCAACCTCTGCCTCCCAGGTTCAAGCGATTCTCCTGCCTCAGCCTCCGGAGTAACTGGGACTACAGGCACGTGCTACCACGCCCAGCTAATTTTTGTATTTTTAGTAGAGATGGGGTTTCACCATGTTGGTGAGGATGGTCTCAATCTATTGACCTCATGATCCTCCCACTTCGGCCCCCCAAAGTGCTGGGATTACAGGCATGAGCCACCTCGCCCTGGCCAGAACATTTTTATTAGAAACTCCGTCCCTGTCTTCAAATAGATTCTGTTCTGAGAATGGACATCCCTTTCCTTTATATGCAAATGCCCTCAACACCCGAACCATCAAACTTAAAGGAGCACATAGCAATTAAAGCTTGAAAAAGGATTGTATCTCAGCTGTTAGCTCATCTAAAGAATGAAAACATCAATCAAATTAATTACAAAGTATCGCATGGTAAAAAAAAAAAAAAAAAAAGATAAGGTTTGGCATGGAGAGAAGGATTGAACCCATAGTTGTGTGTGTGTGTGTGTGTGTATGTGTGTGTGTGTGTGTAGTTGAGCAGTTATGTGAATAAAAATAGGATTCTTTGTGTACTTTTGATTATTTACTTCTTGCTGGAGTAGGAGATTCCTGAAAGCTTTCAATCACATTAGAAAATTTTAGTAGAGATACCACAAACTTTAGCAATTAAGAAACATGACTAAAGATATCTTAAACTTTTTGAAGAGTGCTGTCACTTTTCCAAATCCAGAATTTGTTTGGTCAGTGTATCAGTCAGGATGCAGTAAGGAAAATGGAAACCACACTGGATATTCAACAGAGACTTTACCATAGGCAGTTGCTTAAACAGGGGTTGGTGTGAGGCACTGAGTTAACACAGGGGCAATGACTGTAGGTTCTCTAGGGTGAGAGAATAGAGAGGAGAGGTTGGTTGTCACCACCCAGAAGTTTGGAGAATGTGCCTCAGAGCTGGGGTTCGGGTCCCTGGTAAGAAGGAGTCACCCAGCCAGCACTGGTGCTTCAGGAGCTCAGAGGAGGAGCACTGCAGAGCTGGGCTGAAACCTGAGGAGGTGGTGCTCCCTGGCTGCTGCCAGACCTCAGAGGACCCGCGCTGAAACTGTTGGGGGACTGTTGAAACTAGAGGCTACAACCCACTGCTGCTGTTAAGGCATTGTTGAGTTGACACTGATATGAACAAGTGAAATAGAAAGGAGATTTCTTTTCTCTCCCTGCCTCCCAGGACCCGCTGTTTGCAGAACAGTAACAGGAAGATAGATGACAAAAGGGATGTATAATTTACAGAATTCCATTCCTAGCATCAGCAAGCAGAGTACAGAAGGGTGAATTTGGAGTTGAGAGACAACAGGCCATCCGCCAAGTGGGAACCCCATAAGCAGAGCCTGTTTTATATGTGGAGACACCAAAAATGGCAGTGTGGAGCCTCCAACCACGTTGTTGGAGCATAGCTGTCCCAGGGTGATTAGCAAGGTCCTTTACCTTTCCTTGGTATTTCCTTTTTGCCGTCCAGACTCCTCTCACGTCCTTGTGATCAGATGCAATCACTAACTACCAAAATGTGAAGATCATTGATTTTATTTACAATAGTGCCTCTCCCACTCTTGAATCAATCATTCTCCAAAAGGAATCACCCATAATCCTATGTGTTGTGATAGGGAGAAAAGGCTAGGATTACCATTCTAGATGTCTTCTTTTTAATTGGTTCTATCAAAGAAAGGCAGAGGACATGCACATATGTCCGAGAAGAGACTGAAGCTCTGGGCTAAAACTTCATGATTATGGTGGATTTCATTCATTCTTGCTAGTCACAGGTTGCATGAACAGATAAAACAGAGATGACTGGATTGGTGAAGGAACACTGTTTTCAAGAAGGGCCAGTGAGTTGAGAATGGTCAGGACTTTGTGGGCAAATATCTAGTCTGGAAATGCCCTTGGAATTTTGTAAAGCCTTCCAAACCAAATCAGGATGATGAGAGCTCTTCCTACTAGGCTGTGGGTTCTTCTGTTCTCTCATTCCTTTCACTCTGATAAAGAGAACTGCTCCTTTTCCTATTTCCCTGCCACCAGCTTTGCTTTCCTAGAAGATGAGGAAGTGAGTGATCTACTATGCATTATCCACTGATTTATTTTTCATGCACTGTGGTTCATGTTTCCAGTAAACGTTTTCATTTTACAACAAGAAAAATGTAGCCAGTTCCTCAGTAAAATGTTACTTGTATATTAGTTGAGCACTTTTGGTTTATTAATGAGTGCAATAATGAAAGTGTGGGTTGTTGAAAAGAATCAATGGGTGTTTTTATTTAAGGCAAAGCAGAAATGGTACGATGCTCGTGAATACATCATTGTCGCTGAAGGCCTGACTCGTACAAACTTGCCTCTGATTGGTTTAAATCAAATAGGTCCAAGCACTTCATAAAAATGTCTTTGTCAGCCTGGTTTTGCTTCCAAACCTATTCATCTCTGTCAGTTTTTAATATTAGTACCAGGCTCCTGGCCATAGTCCATTAGTACTGTACTTAATTGCTCGTGTTATAGATGATTACCAATATAAAAAGCATTAATGTTTTCCCATCGCAAGGCTGTTGCTATGTAGATGTCTCCAACTAAGCAAAGCTTATGAAATATGGTTATTCTGGACATTTCTTGCTCAGGATTTATAGATAAAGTTACTGTAGCTTTTGATGCAAAGAAAAATACCCACCTCATTCTTTCTAAGTGGAACATTTTCTTTCTTGTCTAACTAAAAGTAACCAGTTCACTTTATTTTTATCAGTAAAGGAACAAAAAGGAAAATGGCTACTTTTATGGAATTTTCTTAGCTTGATTTTCTGGAATAGTAAGTCACTTTAAAGGCTTTGTTTTCACATGCAGATTTCCCTTTTTAAAAAATGTTTTTAAAGTACATGCAGGGGGAACAAAATTTTTACTCAGAATGCTAGATTACTGGTTTTAATTTTCCTGAATAAATTACGTGGTCTGTTTCTGTGGAGCACATGAAGTTGTTATTAGGGATTTTAAAAAGGAGCATTAAAGCAAAAGTACTTTGTGATGTGCATTTTTGAGTATTTAGAAAATCAAAATCATAAACAAATGTATTTGTTTGTGAGGGAAATTAGCAATTACTCTTCATCTTCTTGCATACGTAATGCCTAATGTCAAATCCAACCTTTTGCTTTTGCCATAAGCATTCCTTGGACAAGATTGTCACCCTGCATGGCTGAGGCGGCTTTCTTTGCAGGGACTTAAGGTGAGCTGTACCCAAGCCAGATGTACTTGGGCAGATACTGAGTGATAGCTGGAGCCTCTGCCTTTTTTCTCTGAAGGTATACGGCAGAGTGTGGGAGGCTTCATGTTTTGAATAAGAAAAGCATGTGCTTTAAGTTAAGGACCAAAAATATATCAGGTTCTAAGGAACCCACCTAATCATACCATGGCTAAAAGTCGGGGAAGGAAAGGTGAGTTACAGTTCTGTGCACATCAAGGATATGATTCCATGTATTCTTGCTCATTTGGACACCCTTGGAGTTAATAAATACACAATTCAGAAAGTCACAGGCAACATCTCAGAATTGTATATTTAAGAGGACCCCTAGCAACTGCCTAGACCAGTGCTACTCAAATGAGATTTTCTAACTTGTCCATGAACTGTTTGCTACTAGTCCATAACAAGCTAAGCACAGCAATTGCAAATAAGCATTGATAGACTTACACTGAAATATCCAGAATAACATTATGTCCGTTGAAGCTAATAAAAAATTGAGGCTTGTGTTTTGTATGCCTCCTTTTGAATTTCATTTTCTAGTGATTCATTTTTATGGTTGTTTACAAAAGCATCAGTCAGCATCAGATGGGAAATTCAGAAAACTAGTCCTTCACCCAGGTCAGTGGAGAAGCTCTGCTCCTACGTCTTGGCCACAAACTCAGATGCTTATGGAGGCAGGTAGCATAGATGAGTGTAGGGGCCATGGCTGCAAAGTGTGAAACTGGCATGTACAGCCCGGGCCAGAAAGCCCAAAGGGGCCAGCCCACACTGTTGCTGTAGGTAGATGCCATCTGTGTGCTTCCTGACCTTCCATGTTTTCAAGATATTTTAAAATGTGAAATAACCTAGCTTATAAGCATTGGCTCCTATATTTTAAAAAGTATTTTATATAAGCTAGATCAAACATGTCCAGGGGCAAAATATGGATGCCAAGTTCCTCGAAGACTGAACTGTGCTTGACGCTAGGCTATCCAGCCTCTGATTCAGCGCCCTGCAGTGGGAGGGCCTGAAGGAAGCGTCAGGGTTCAAGGCGCTCTTACTCTGCTCTACACACTCTTCCGTGTGCTGAGCAAAACGCCCTCTGTGGCTTCCCATTGACCCTGCCTTGCCTTCGGAGGCTCCCACATGTCTTCTCCTTTTGCTCTGATCAGCTTCCAGGAACTTGTCAAAGCTCCTCTTTCACTTCAGGTCTTCCTGTTCCATTCAACCAAGCCTCAGAGTGCCAGTAATGGACCTTCACCAGCTCGGCTTGCTCTCATGCAGGCACCTCCAGTTTGTGTCACTCAGAATACCCAAAGCTACTCCAGATGTGGCATGTAGTACTTCTCAGGATGTGGGCAGTGTCAGTCTATCAACACAGCCTAAGATTACATTTGAAATGGGCAAGAAGCCCTCTCCTAATGGCCTGTTGCTTTTTCTTGGATAGGATAGATTTGCCATTTGATTTACTTCTTTTTCATTTACTGCTGCCCTCAAAACCCAATCGGTGTTTTTTGGACATCTGCTATGTGCAGAGCACTCTCAGGGGTAATGAGAACATGTAAAGCAAAGAGTTGAGAATTGGCTGGCAAACAATGAGGAGGTACCCTTGTCACACATTCACAGCGGAGATTGCTAAAGGAACAGGATGCTGCTTCCCGTGAGCCCAGGTTCAGCCTCAGAATCCTTCTTAGTATGGCATCCCCAGGGAGCCACCACGACTCATTAGAACTGGAAGATGCCGTGATCCTTGGTTTATCCAGCCTATCACAAGATCTGACTCAAAGGCTGTACACACATGGAAGAGAGTTATATCTATGTCTATAGACTGGGCATGGTGGCTCATGCCTATAATCCCTGCACTTTGGGAGGCTGAGGCGGGCAGATGACTTGAGACCCAGGAGTTTGAGACCAGCCTGGCCAACACGGTAAAACCCTGTCTCTACTAAAAAATACAGCAATTAGCTGGGGCTGGTGGCGCATGCCTGTAATCCTGGCTACTCAGATGTCTGAGGCATGAGAATCACAGGATGGCTGAACATGGGATGCGGAGGTGGCAGTGAGCCGAGATCATGCCACTGCACTCCAGTCTAGGCTACAGAGCGAGACTCTGTCTCAAAAAAATAAAAAAACTACACCCATAAAAACTAGTTATGTAATTTAAAAAAATAAGTTCAACAGGGATCAAAGAAGGAAGAGAGAATTTTCAACTGAAATGAGCAAAGTCCCCGCCCTGGAAAATGTGTATAAAAAGATAGGGAATGAGATGGTAAAAGGGGCTGTCAGGAAAGTCCTAAGGCTGAATTTCCAAGTCACATACCTCACAGGCAGGTAGTGCAGTTTATCCTCTTAGTGTCTATGAACTATTATCCTAAGGTGCAGTGGGCAGACTCTGCCCATCCTCATCCATGGTAAGGTTACCCAGTCAATGGACTTGCATTTCCTTTCCCAACACGGTCTTTCTCATGGCAGTCCTGACCTGTGGCCCCTATTGGGCTTACCTCTGCAACACAGCCACCCTGCCACTCTCATCTCCCTAAACCCACAGAAGGCATCCTAGCCCTTATCAACAACCAGAAGCCCAGGAAACTGAAAACAAGTTGCCCAGAGTTAGGTTGACTGAAGTTGTACAGCTTCTCTTCCATCTACACCCCACCAAGCTTGTTCTCACAGGGCTCTGAATCAGGTCAGTGTAAACACCCTACACCCAGAGTAGCTGCTGCTTGTCATCTGTAAAGAATTTCTCTCCCAAGGACAGTCAGGTAATTTCATACACAAGAGCCTCATACTCTGTATCACTCAGCATGCCTAAAATGCTCTGATAACTTTCCAATGCCTGGATATTTCAAGAAACTTTTAAAAAGGAAAACAAAACTCTAGCCAGACCCTGGAGTAGAAAAACTGGTTTCTATTTTAAAAAAATAAACAACAGCCTTTGAAAAAAATCTCTACTTAAAAATTCTTAAATTTGCCTCTAAATGCAAGTTGTAATTAATAGAAGTTAGAGTTTACACTGTTGAGTGTAAAAACACCCTCAGGCACAAACTAATCAAGTGTGTATGTCATGCTGTAAACTACAGCGAGTTCTTTGTTTGACCCCGCCCCCCCCAAAAAAAGCTTGCCAAACAGCAGTTTTTCTTTGTTGAGCTCCTTTATTGTCTCATTTTTGTTTTTATCCTACTTCCTCCATCCCACCCTTTGAACCTAACTATAGTATTTAAGAAATCTTGCAAGTTCCATGTTTTATTGATAGTTTTCATCAAGCGTGAATTTAAATTTGAGAATAGATTAGGTGTCTTAGCCCTTTTCTTTTTGATAAATAGCAAAAGGTTTCTACTTAGGATTTTCTGTCCTCAGGGTTTTATCATTAAGATTAAATAACTGTACTCTCAAGCATGCCACTGCACAAACATCATTTCAATTATGTGAGTAACAGATGCCTTCACAAAGAAACTATTGAAAATTCAGAAAGCATGTTTCCAAAAAAGAAAAGGGAAAAAAAGTATCATATGATGGAAGAATGTAATTGTTTACCATTAAAGTATATTCTTAACTCTTGCACTGAAACCCTCTTGGAACATTTTGTTTTTGTGTAAGTTACTACAAAGTTTCACCAAAATAATAAATGTTGTGGGAGAATTGTTGAACATTTCAGAAGTTCTGGAACCAGTAGGATCTAACATGCATGGGGCTTAAATGCAATAGTTGTTTGCCTGTTTTTACATTTTGACACTGCCTTCCATCATTTGTGGGGTGCACATCCCATTGAAAACACTGCCATGTTGGCTGGGCCTAGTGGCTTACCCTGTAATCCCAGCACTTTGGGAGGCTGAGGTGGGCAGATTGCTTGTACCTAGGAGTTTGAGACCAGCCTGGGCAACATGGTGATACACTATCTCTACTAAAAATAGAAAAAAATAGCCAGGTGCGGTGATGCACACCTGTAGTCCCATCTATACAGGAGGTTGAGGTGGGAAGATCATCTGAGTCCGGGAAGTCAAAGCTGCAGTAAGCCGTGATTGCATGAGACTCTGTCTCAAAACAAAACAGTATTGGGTTTATTATTATTGAAATAATGTTCATCTGCCCTTGAAATGGATCCATACAACTCAATTCTGAAGTCACTGGGTTTTTTTCATTGAGAAGAGTAATTGCTGCAATCATTGCTGGCTGGCATTGTAGTGGGCGAGGCACCATGCATGGTCTGTGTTCACTGTTACAAGCATGCATTTTAATCGCTGGGAACATAACATCAGCCTTCCTTAAGCTCATTCCAACTTTCTTCAATGTGGTTGTCATTTGAAAGGCATAGGAATAACACCAGTCTAGACACTCTAACATGTGGCATGGAGCCATTATAGAAAGCCCCAAAGGAGCTTTATTAGGGAGACCATGGGAAGCTTGGGCTTGGTAGGACTAAGTCCTAGAGGGTGGAATTCATGGAGGATATGATTCTCGAATTTCTTTTACCATCCAATATTAAATTGGGCATGATCCAACTAGTATCACTACCTTCTGAAGAGCTATGGCATGGTTATTGTAGCATATTGTAAGAGTAGTTGCCCAGTGCCCAAGCCATAGGGCTTCTTCTCGTGTAGGAGGTTGACCCTTTGTGGAATGGCCACATATGTATTTTATAGGCCTGTTGCCTCTGAGAAAAGGAGAATGCTCACTCCAGTTTCTCAGGTGACTCCTTAGGAGCTAGGAATTCACTTAACCCAGGCAGGAGTGATCTTTCAGTATCTCCTCCGTGTTGGTGCGTCTCTGTGTCGATACATCTGTGTATGAAGGTGCACAGCCAGCTTGTTGAGATGAAGACAGCTGGACTAGCAGAGGCAGGCAGTTTGGTGGCTGAACTCAAATTGTGACACTAAACAGCTGTGTGCCATTGACGAGTCACTTAATCATTTAGCTCTGAACGTCAGTTTTGTCATCCATAAAATGAGATAAAATAATATATCTGTAGATATTTATTTTATTGTAATGGTTGAAATTAAAGCATTCAGAGTGCCTGGTATTAATAAGAACGTAATGCATGGTGGTGGCTGTTAATATTATAATGCCTAATCAATATATATGAATGACCCGAATGAGGTTTCTCTACCTTCCCACCTTGCTTCTAACGCAGTCCCCTGAAATCCATGTAACTCCAGTTCAGGAAAGCTGTCATCTTTGAGCTGACTCTCTCACACTGACACACCTTTATGGGAGCCGAGCCATCACCTTGCTGTGTTCGGTACCACGTACCTTCCTTTCTTCTTTTCATTTAGGGTCATACACACTCTGGGACCACAGAGGGAGGTATCAGAATCCTATCAGTGGGCCTAAGAAACAACTCTCCCACCGCTTCCAGGGGCCAATGGAGAAAGCATTAAAGCCTTCAAAAAGTTTTCTTGTCCATCTGCTGCCTGTTGAGTAGGTAATGAAGCCCCTGTGAGCAGATCATTTTCCCAGAAAAGAGACATTTTGTGGTGACACATGGATATATTTCATCGTTGTTAATAGTGGACTCCATACATTTTAGGTGTCTTAGCATAGAATACAGGTGATGCTAGTTAGACCTACTTCATTTTTAAAGTCTGTGGGGCAGTTTGGCTTTGGTGGCTCTTGGGCAGGGTGAGTCTTTCACACAGACTCTGTGTTGCACTCTGCTGCCATTTTGTTGGCTCAGATGGGCCCCGCTATAGGTTCGTTCTTCATGTCAGGGTGGCTTCTTAGTCCGTGGTTTGGAGCCCCAGACTTTGAGTTCACATGCTTGCCTGTGGGGAGGTGACACTGGAGGCCTCTTTCTCAGCTCTCTTGGTTATGGGGAGAGCTTGTCACACTCGGCACGCTATTTTTTTCTGCTCCACTGAAGTTCGCACTATAAAATGGAGATCTTCATCTGTGGCTCACATCTCTCTCAGATGGAGCTTAGCTGTTAAAAGAACAGGAACAAAGCATCACTGTAGCTAGTGTGCTCAACCAGGGTTATGCCCACCAAGGAAACATTCTCATTTCTCTGCTCATTTACATAGCACATTTGTGTCTTTGGCTGTTGGTTTGGTTCCCTACCCCCAAAAGCTCTTCTTCCACTTTTATTATCATGGTCTAGCACCTGAGAGGTGAACAGTATGTGAGATTAGAAAAACTCTCTATGCTTATTGGAACTGTAACAAGCATGTGTACCTCATCTTCCGAAAGGAAAAACACACCTTCTATTGGCTCCATATTTGGTGAAAGATTCCTTCCCATACTTCACAGTGAGGTTGTATTTTCAATTTCTGGCTGCAAAGGGAAATGTCTGGCCAAGTCATAGAAATTTATCAAGCCTGCAATCAACTCAGAGGTGTAATGACTCCATTTGGGGTGAGATCAGGTCTGAAGTCCCAGTTGAACCAATATGTCATTTTGTTGTTACTACAAAAAAAGCCTAATAGTACTAGAGTAGTAGTACCCCTTTTTTTTTTTTTTGAGACAGAGTCTTACTCTGTCACCCAGGCTGGAGTGCAGTGGCACGATCTCGGCTCACTTTTACCTCTGCCACTAGGGTTCAAGTGATTCTCCTTCCTCAGCCACCCGAGTGGCTGGGATTACAGGCACGCACCACCATGCCTGGCTAATTATTGTATTTTTAGTAGAGATGGGCTGGTCTCGAACTCCTGACCCCAAGTGATCCACCTGCCTCGGCCTGCCCAAAGTGCTGGGATTACAGGCATGAGCCACCACACCTGGCCAGTAGTGGCATCTTTGACCTGACATGCGCCAGTGTTATTTCCCTCTGCCCCTAGAAAATATTCTGCTGCAAGGACACCAGCAAACCTTTAGGTCTGGAATTTCTCACTGATTTGATACCATGAAAGTGCCTATGTAGTAACTGGGGTGACTTTGGGATTCAAATACAACCCTGAAGGTTCATCACTTCTTGCCCCCACTCTCTGGATTCAATCAGTTCCAGACATTATTGTAATACCACTTTTCAAGCTCTGTAAATAGATGGATTCTCATTTTTCCTATTAAGTACTGTTTGCTAAATATTTTGACCCAAAAGTTCGGTCATTCCATGCAAGCATTAATCAGTACAGGAGACATTAGTGGTTACTTGTTCAGATGAGGTTTGACATTATTTTTCCTCTGCTTCTGAGGGGAGGGAAGGGAATGTTGTGTAATAAAGATGAAGGGTCTTTTCTTCTTTTGTACAAAATGCAAATGATGAGGACATGTATGATATACACTTCTCTAATGCAAGGCTACTGCTTTTTGTTGAGAAAGAGAGGCAAGGCCCTGGAGGATTTTAGACTTTGTAAATATAAAATTATCTGCCTTAGTGTTTAAAAAAAATAATAATAAAAGGGAGAAAGAGTTGGCAGGTTGCCAGATTACTTACATTACAGTAATAGATTTGCTGACCCCTGACTTCTGCTGTAGAGAAATGTATTGAATTTTTCATAATATCAGATGAGGCAGATCTAAAAACCTAGTATACTGAGCACCATTATTTAACTTGAGATTTAGCAAAGCCGAAATCTTTTCAAACCAGCAATTTTATGTATGATGATAATTTAGTGGCTCAGATGCTAATAAATCAAGGTTATAATGCTATTGATTTGTTAATTTTAACTTGGGTTGATTTTTAAGTCCTTTTTTTTAGAAAGAAGAATGAGGAGGGGGAAAAGAAATCTTGCTTTTCACAGTGACTGAATTTAATAAGAATCTCCGTGATAGCAAAAGGCCCCCCTACTGTTTCTGCTTTGGGGTGGAAAATGTTATTCTTGTATTATTCCTAGGGAAAAATAAAATCCCATGCTGCTACAAATCTTATGCCTATGGAAAGATGTTATTTTTTAATACATAATGGCTTACCTATTTCAGATCCATTAAGGGCATCATAAATAAGCATTTTGCTAATCTGAAATGTGAAATCTGGATAATAATAAAGGCCCATTTATCTGTCCAGCTTTCAATCCCCAGACTAGATGTAGATCAGGAAGGGGAAATCTCTCTGGATTTTCTAATGAATATATTGCTTCTCTTCCCCATTACTTCCACCCACCTAAAAGCCAACCCCCATTTTTAGAGTTGCAGTCCATTGAAACTATTTCTCCTGTGTAATGAATTCTTGGGGGCTGGAGTGCATGTTTGCTTTTATCTGTACAGTTAGAAACTGATAAAATCTTTGCTGCGCTACAACTATTTGAGAAATAATCATCCTCAAGGCACAGGCATGGTGCGTTTTACCTTTATATAATACAAACCTACTCAGCTTTCTACATAAGGCAATGTTGACCTAATCTAAGGCTAACCTGTGTTTAATGGTACCACATGTACACTGAACGTTTAAATGTTCAGAAAGCTATAATAGCTTTTGTCCTCTTGTACTGTAAAAACTTCTAATAATCATATGATAAGATCATATCCTGTGGGGTAATTGTGTTGTACCATGACAGGATAACTGAAAAAACATTCAGTGAAAATTGCACCAAACGGAAATCACTATATGAAGCAGCGATTGTGTGCCGTGCGAGACCGTGCCCTGTTCTTCAAAGCTTAGCTGGTCATATTTCTACTTGCTTCCTTTTAGCTTCTGCCTTGCTTGTTTTATTTTAGGAGCCTTTTTTTTCCCCCAAGCCACTATAATTATCTTTCAATGATTTAGAGGGGGGAAAAAACACTCAACTGACCTTTACACATACATACACTCTCTCTCTCTCTCACACACACACACAGTCACACACTCTCATATACTCTCTCTGGAAGCCTTGAACAAGCAGGGCTTGTGTTTGGATTCAGTTTTACCTTAGTCATGCCTCTTTCCAGATACAAGAAACATTTAATTCCAGATTTCCTGCTTCTGGCTTTAGGCCTTTGACCAGCAAAGTGAAATGTATTTTTTACTGCTGTCAGCCAGCCAGCTGCTGAGTTGAGTGAAGGGGAGAAAAGAAAAAAAAGGAAAGAAAACATGAAAAAAAAAAAAAAAAAAAAAAGGAACTGAAATGAAAATGGTGCCCTGCTTTGTGAACTTGCAAAATTAGAAAAGGAAATTAAAGTCTCCTTAGCACCCATCTAGAGAGCCAGGCTGGCCCAAGGCTCTCAGAACCCAGAGTGAGGGGTCCTTGCAGGGTCCATGGGGTGTCTCTTCTAGCCAGTTCTCTGCTTTCCCTCCTCCCCCTTCCCACACTCAGAGGTAATACTGTCATTCTTCTCAGTAAAGAGGGTCCCTCGTGGTGTCACCATCTCCATCAGAAAATGAAGTTGGGGGAAGGGTGGTACCAGCAAATCGCAATCATTGGAATACCCAGACTTCAGTGCTCTTTGAGTTCCCATGGCAACAAAACAAAAGTAAAACAAACCTATCTGTCCCAACAATAAAATATGTTTTCATTAAAGTCAATTTAAAATATCTTTTCAGTTTAAAATATTCAATGCATTTTGCTCCCGGACAAAAATCCCCAACCTGCCAGTATTGAAGAGGATAAAGTCCCTGGCAGAACCAGGCAGAAAAAGGGAATTGGGGGGAATGTTGGGGACTTCACAGATGAGATAGAATAAATTCAAGTATGAACAGGATTGCTTTTTTCTCTCTTTTTCTGCTTAGTTATGCTTTTTATTATATAAACATTAACTGTAATATTACAGTGGGAAGCAGGTATTTGGCAGCCATATATTATTTTAGTAAGTCTGCATAGGGAGGGCAGTTTCCAGTTTTAGCAGCTGTAACATGTTTAAACTCAGTTTGTAATGGGATCTGAAGATCGCTATTCGCCATGGGCTCTGTTGATCTTCATGGCTGGCCAACTGCCAGATGTAGGGCTCCAAAGTAGTATTCACGCCTCCTTGCTCATACCTTGTCCAAGCATGCTCAGTAAATGAATTTTGTTTCTAATATGCTATAAATTGGGATCTGATTTTCCCATAATTTTATCGGTATTTTATTAAAGAGTAAAATATGAGGATCACAAATGTCCCCACATCTGTACTGTCAAACCTGAACAATCACGTATGGTTAAGAAGTTGAGATCCAAATAACATAGATAGAAACCAATTTTAGGATAGCACACCAATATCCAGACCAAGGAAGTTTTTGCCTGGGAATCTTAGTTTAAAAATAATGAGGATCTCCAATATTTCAACAGACTTACTATGTTTATAAGCCAAGTACATTTTCTTCATTGAGTCAACTTGTCTTATTTAAAACAAATTATGTTTGCTGTATTAAAGTTCATATTTTTAAGGCTGAGTCTTATATTAATCCCACAGTGAGTCATTAATCATACCAAATGCATTATAAAAACTTTAATCACTGAAGTTGAAACTGAGATTGTAATGCAATCCATCCCTTTTAATTACATCAGCTATTTTTCCCTTTCAGATAAAGAGCTGCATCGCAAAGGGAAAACAGATTAAAACTAGAGCTGTTTGATGTTTCTCTTTTTAGAGCAATTTTATGCAGTTTGTTTAAAAAGTTATATAATTAAAACGCTTGAAATTTTCAACCCTCTGGTTTTTGTGGCTTGCATAGTCTGTCTGCCTTCCTTCTCGCTGGGGCTGTTTTTTACTTAGCACCCTAAAACAGAACTCCTAGTGGAGTCCCCTGCCCCACTCAGCTGTGGGATAAGACTAAACTGTCCCTTGGCCATGCTGTGCTTGCCTGTCATTGACCTTTTTATCTTAGATGTTTCATCTCTGTCTTGACATGAATGAAGATAAAACCTTTTCAGATGGGCAGTACTAGGTTCAAATCTCACCTCTAACAAATGGTATGACTCTCAGGCAAACTGTTTAACCTTTTTTAGGTCTCAGTTGCCTCATATGTTAAAAAGAGAATAATAGTAATACGCCATAGGGATATTGTGGAATTTACATAAAATCATCTTTAAATGTACCTGGCACATGGTAGTACCTATGAGAATATAAGCTTCATGAGCTCAGAAACTTTGAATGTTTGGTTCACAGCTGTGTCTCAGTGTCTAGAACACTGCCGATAGTATGTGCTCAATAAATAGTTGTTGATGGACTGGTAAAGCAGCTAGCATTATTGTTGCAGTTTTGTTAGCACTTAGCCAGGTGCCATGGGGAGTGATGATGATATTGTTAATGTTAGATGCTTCCATTGGTATCTTGGTCTATAGACCCACAAAACCAAAAAGAGGTCTTACTGAGAAGTATTAAGTTACCAGGTACAGGCCATGCAAGGTGGCTCACGCCTGTAATCCCAGCACTTTGGGCAGCCGAGGCGGGCAGATCACGAGGTCAGAAGATGGAGACCATCCTGGCTAACACGGTGATACCCCATCTCCCCTAAAAATACAAAAAAATTAGCCGGGCGTGGTGGCGGGCGCCTGTAGTCCCAGTTACTCAGGAGGCTGAGGCAGGAGAATGGCGTGAACCTGGGAGGCGGAGCTTGCAGTGAGCCGAGATTGCGCCACAGCACTCCAGCCTGAGCCCCTGAGCGAGACTCCGTCTCAAAAAAAAAAAAAAAAAAAGTTACCAGGTACTGATTTTGACCAAGGAAGCAGAACACTAAAGTGTGGAGTAAGTTTATAGAAGTATAGCAGTGTCATTGGAGATGAAGTCATTTAATAATTTGTTTATATTGAGAAAATAAAGTAAACCCCCATAGCATTGATGCTACTGGAATTACTCAACTGACCCATCATCTCTTCTGTTAACCTTTTAGATTAATCCTACCATATGAAAGGTTTATTAAAGGAGAAGAAGATAAGCCCCTGCCTCCAATCAAACCTCGGAAACAGGAGAACAGTTCACAGGAAAATGAGAATAAAGCAAAAGTATCTGGAACCAAACGCATCAAACATGAAATACCTAAAAGCAAGAAAGAAAAAGAAAATGCCCCAAAGCCCCAGGATGCCGCAGAGGTGAGTTGCTTTGCTCCGGAAGTACCTCTGGAAGACATGTGCTGCCTCGAGGTCCTTCTGGAGCCCTGAGTACACAGCTGTGTCCCTGCACAGTTGGACGGCTTGATGAAGAAGCCAAGAAATCTGAGCTTCACAGTTCGCCTCATAGTTCCCCAATTCCTGAAAACCTTTCAGCTTGCTGAGTTGAAATGCAGTGCCTAGTATTGAATGGGATAGCCCAGGAATAGATTCTAGAAAGATGCAAACATCCTGTAGAAAACTGATAGCAAATGCTCAGGCTCTGAGAGAGAAGGAGCCAGAGCTATACTAACATCAAAGAATTTTACTGTGAAAACATGGCTTCTTGGCCATTCCACAGTCAGTCTGTCTGAGGTGCTGGTGTGACTTTAAAACATATTTTGGGGCTGGACATGGTAGCTCACACCTGTAATGCTAGCACTCTGGGAGGCCAAGGCAGGTGGATTGCTTGAGCCCAGGAATTCGAGAAGAGCCTGGGCAACATGGTGAAACCCAATCTCTACAAACAAAGCTCAGGCCTGTAATCCCAGCATTTTGGGAGGCCAAGGTGGGCGGATCACAAGGTCAGGAGATGGAGACCATCCTGGCTAACACAGTGAAACCCCGTCTCTACTAAAAATACAAAAAATTAGCCGGGCATGGTGGCGGGCGCCTGTAGTCCCAGCTTCTCAGGTGGCTGAGGCAAGAGAATGGCGTGAAGCTGGGAGGCAGAGCTTGTAGTGAGCAGAGGTCGCACCACTGCACTCCAGCCTGGGCGACAGAGCGAGACCCCATCTCAAAAAAAAACAAAAAAAACAAAAAACAAATATTAGGCATGGTGGTGACCCGCTGTGGTCCCAGCTACTCGAGAGGCTGAGGTGGGAGGATAACCTGAGCCCTGGGAGGTAAAGGCTGCAGTGAGCCGTGATTATACCACTGCACTCTTGCCTAGGAGACAAGAGTAAGACCATGTCTCAAAAAAAATGGTTTGGGGATCTAGGAAAGAGGGACGTTGGAACCGTGGTGCTGTAGCTCTGCAAGACTCTCCTGAAAACTTTAGAGATGTGTTTGTCTCCCATAATTGATTTCTATGCAACAGCCTTGGGTTGAGACCAATTTAGGAAAATCTTAAGCATGGCCGGGGCATGGTGGCTCACGCTTGTAATCCCAGCACTTTGGGAGGCCGAGGCAGGCGGATCATGAGGTCAGGAGATCAAGAGCATCCTGGCTAATACAGTGAAACCCCGTCTTTACTAAAAATACAAAAAATTAGCTGGGCATGGTGGCGGGCACCGGTAGTCCCAGCTACTCGGGAGGCTGAGGCAGCGGAATGGCGTGAACCTGGGAGGCGGAGGTTGCAGTGACCCGAGATCTCGCCACTGAACTCCAGCCTGGGTGACAGTGCGAGATTGCATCTCAAAAAAAAAAAAAAAAAGAAAAGAAAAAAAGAAAAATCTTAAGTGCATATTATTTATAGGGGAATTTTGAAATGGTTCCTCTGAAACCACTATTATTTTTCATATTAACAGGTAGTTTCTGAACTTTTTAAAACAAGCCCCAGCCACCCACAGCACCTAACAGCCTTTTGGTAGAAGCCATTACCACCAGCATACAGCCAGTCTTGTAGGCTGATCTGGGCTCTGTTTCAACATGAATAATAAAACACGTTGCTGCCCATAAAAAAAAAAAAAAAAAAACACCTTAGCGGCATTTGGAGACAGTATGTTCTAGGATTCAACCCCAGAGGGAATTTTGGTGCTGATATTAAATACCCCCTAAAAAATCAGGTTTATAATGAACACATAAAAGGCTTCATAATTAAACACTGGTTTAAATCACACATGTACAACACGCACCAACCTCCCATCTAGACATCAACTTACCCAACTGACTCTTACGTAAGAAAATAGTATTGATACCAAGAGGAGAAATTTATGTTTTTTGTTTTTATTAACTTTCATAATTATTTTAAGCTCTAGTAACTAAAAAGGGGGAGGAGGAAGATGATGCAGATTTTTTTTTTTTTTTTTTTTGAGACAGAGTCTCTCTCTGTTGCCCAGGCTGGAGCGCAGTGGTGTGATCTCAGTTCACTGCAACCTCCGCCTCCCAGGTTCAAGTGATTCTCCTGCCTCAGCCTCCTGAGTAGCTAGGACTACAGGCATACGCCACCACGCCCTGCTAATATTGTTGTATCTTTAGTAGAGACGGCGTTTCACTATGTTGGGCAGGCTGGTCTCGAACTCCTAACCTCAAATGATCCACCTTCGTTGGCCTCCCAACGTGCTGGGATTACAGGTGTGAGCCACTGTCCCTGGCCAGATGATGCAGATTTCTCAACATCTGCAAACTTGGAACATAAATGGCCAAAAGCAAGGAAATTCCAAGTGCATGCTTACATTCCATTTTCCCTTGATACTTTTGGCCTGGTGATTTATTATAGGGTTTCAGATGAGTGTGTTCTATTAGCTGCCATATGTACACAAAGCACTAGGGGACAGACTGAGGACCAAGGGGATAGCTGACCCTTGAATGTCTCCACTTTGGGGATTCAGTTTGAAATGGTTGGTTTGTGAATGGTAGGAGGAATCCTTAGCCTATGCACTGAGCCTGTCAGCTTGGGAGATGACCATTCCCAAGAGTGGAGCCTTACTCACTGGAGTCCATAGAAACCCTTAAAGCTGTTAGGCTTTCTGTTTCCTATAGGCTACAACTGTTCCCTTCAGGGAGCTGTAAGTGTCTCAAGTTTCAAAGGTTGTCATGACGAGGTTATCTAAACCTCATGGAATCTTCCACTCTCTCCAAGGCTGACCTTGTAATACGAATCACTTCCCACCTGCAACATAGAACCATGTTATTAGCCAGGTGTATTTCTTCTCATTAACGCTATTTGAGGTTTTTGGTTTGGATTTTATTGTTTTCATTGCTTTTACTTTTTGGTGTTTTCAATATGAAGCAGTGAACTCAGTGGAGATAGAAAGGGTGATAAATTCCCTCTAGTTGAATCCACTATATTCAGATAATGGGATTGCAAGTTGCATGGTGGGAAGCTAACATTTAACATACTAAGCAGATCGTAAAATGTCTTCCTAGAAAAAAAGTCCTTTACTTTTTTCTTTCTAGCTTTCAAAGACTTCCTAAACCGGTTTTACAGCCCGAAGCATGGGACTGCAATATAACTGCAGGTCTACATCATAGAAACTTCAATGGGACTGAGTATCCCCCATTGCCCTGCCTCAGACTATAGCCCCATAAGAATATAACAATTAGAAGCAATTTGCCTTTTTCCCTTGCCATACTCATTTTTCTGTATTTTTATGTCATATATAAGCTCAAGAGACCAATGATGATTATTAATGTAGAACAAGAAATGATATTTGTACTGGAAAAGGCAGCTACTAGTACAAAAATAAAGAAAAATAATGATGATAAGCGAAGACTCTTAGGTATAACACATCCCTAAAATTCAGGAGTTTTTTTAAAGGATTTGAGGAAACACACCTATGAAATAGGTGTGATTTCTTAAAACTTTTGTTAGCACGTATTCCTAAACCAGCATCCTCAATCTTACCCAAAGATGTTAATGTAGCAGACACTTCTCTCTCTCTCTCTTTCTCTCTTTCTTTCTTTCTTTTTCTTTCTTTCTTTCTTTCTTTGTTTTGAGAGAGTTTCACTCTTGTTGCCCAAACTGGAGTGCAATGGCGTGATCTCGGCTCACTGCATCCTCCACCTCTGGAGTTCAAGCGATTCTCCTGCCTCAGCCTCCTGAGTAGTTGAGATTACAGGCGCCCACCACCACGCCCAGCTAATTTTTGGTTTTTTACTAGAGATGAGGCTTCACTATGTGGACCAGGCTGGTCTTGAACTCCTGACCTCAGGTGATCCGCCCACCTTGGCCTCCCTAAGTGCTGAGATTACAGGCACCTCTTTTCTTAACAGAGAAGAACAAAGTTCAAGGGATGAGATGGAAAAAGGAGGGGAAAAAGACCAGCTCAGTACAACTGTTTTGTGACTGCTCTGCTAAGACATGTCAGGGCAGAATGACAGCAGTTTTGAAAGGGCTTGTCAGTCAGCTGGGTCACAGATAGAAAGTTAAAATGACCTCTTAAGGTCAAAGTTTACATGGCTACATAATGCAGATGGATCGAATTGGTACCCACAACTTCTGTCAGTAGGGTCACATAAGGAGTCTCATTGACTATAATTTATTTCATTGAACAGCAAAGCTATATTTGTGGTGGCACAGACTGTCTGAATTTTGACAACTTCATTTTGGGCTTTAATAGAAATGTAGTTTGCTTCAACCTAGAAGGACTTAGTCTCCTCTGTCCCTCAGGTAGACAGGCTGCCAAGAAATCTTCATACTTTGTCAATATTTTAGCATTATCTGCGTGTCATCTGGCCTGAGTAGAAATTATTAACACTTACGCATTGCTAATCTTCAGTACATCATATTGAATACATTGGGAAGGGGTTTGCCCTCTTAAAGAAAAGCAAGGAGTTGCAATAGGTTCATTGTTTGTTGTTAACATGGGGTTGGTTGAATTTTTGAAAGAGAAATGCTTTAAAAAAATCTTTCTCAGGAGTATCATAAAACACAACATGTAATTTAAAACCCATTTGGATAATTGACTGATTTGACAAGAAGACAACCTTAGAATTAAACTATATATTAGAATCAAGGAGTGATACGATTGTATACCATCAGTACATAACACTGCTATTTTGATAGGTGTCTCATAAGGGACTGAAGCGAATATGCATATTTCCCCTAATGTTTCTGTAATTTAGATTTCTTTGTTTAGAGCCATGATTGGGGAGTAATAAAGCTTTACAGAAACTTCATGAGCTGATTGACAAGCCTGTTTTCAAGTAAAACTGCTGTGTGGAATATTTCATTTCATAGCAAAACGTGTCAGTGTGTTTGGTTTTCTTCTGACTGTCTTTTGAAATATGTTACCAGGTTTCATCAGAGCAAGAAAAAGAACAAGAGACTTTAAGCCAGAAAAGCATCCCTGAGCCTATCCCAGCAGCAGACATGAAGAAAAAAATAGAAGGGTATCAGGAATTTTCAGCGAGGCCCCTGGCGTCCAGAGTAGACCCAGAGAAGGACAACGAAACAGACCAAGGTTCCAACAGTGAGAAGGTGGCAGAGGAGGCAGGAGAGAAGGGGCCCACACCTCCACTCCCAAGTGCTCCTCTGGCCCCTGAAAAAGATTCAGCCTTGGTCCCTGGGGCCAACAAACAGCCACTTACCTCTCCTAGTGCCCTGGTGGACTCAAAACAAGAATCCAAACTGTGTTGTTTTACAGAGAGCCCTGAAAATGAACCGCAAGAAGCATCCTTCCCCAGCTTCCCCACCACACAGCCACCACTGGCAAACCAGAATGAGACGGAGGATGACAAACTGCCCGCCATGGCGGATTACATCGCCAACTGCACCGTGAAGGTGGACCAGCTGGGCAGTGACGACATCCATAATGCGCTCAAGCAGACCCCAAAGGTCCTTGTGGTCCAGTCGTTTGACATGTTCAAAGACAAAGACCTGACTGGGCCCATGAACGAGAACCATGGACTTAATTACACACCCCTGCTGTACTCTAGGGGCAACCCAGGCATCATGTCCCCGCTGGCCAAGAAAAAGCTTTTGTCCCAAGTAAGTGGGGCCAGCCTCTCCAGTAGCTACCCTTATGGCTCCCCACCCCCTTTGATCAGCAAAAAGAAACTGATTGCTAGGGATGACTTGTGTTCCAGTTTGTCCCAAGCCCACCATGGCCAAAGCACTGACCATATGGCGGTCAGCCGGCCATCGGTGATTCAGCACGTCCAGAGTTTCAGAAGCAAGCCCTCGGAAGAGAGAAAGACCATCAATGACATCTTTAAGCATGAGAAACTGAGTCGATCAGATCCCCACCGCTGCAACTTCTCCAAGCATCACCTTAACCCCCTTGCTGACTCCTACGTCCTGAAGCAAGAAATTCACGAGGGCAAGGATAAACTCCTAGAGAAAAGGGCCCTTCCCCATTCCCACATGCCTAGCTTCCTGGCCGACTTCTACTCGTCCCCTCATCTCCATAGCCTCTACAGACACACCGAGCACCATCTTCATAATGAACAGACATCCAAATACCCTTCCAGGGACATGTACAGGGAATCGGAAAACAGTTCTTTTCCTTCCCACAGACACCAAGAAAAACTCCATGTAAATTATCTCACGTCCCTGCACCTGCAAGACAAAAAGTCGGCGGCAGCAGAAGCCCCTACGGATGATCAGCCTACAGATCTGAGCCTTCCCAAGAACCCGCACAAACCTACCGGCAAGGTCCTGGGCCTGGCTCACTCCACCACAGGGCCCCAGGAGAGCAAAGGCGTCTCCCAGTTCCAGGTCTTAGGCAGCCAGAGTCGAGACTGTCACCCCAAAGCCTGTCGGGTATCACCCATGACCATGTCCGGCCCTAAAAAATATTCTGAATCACTTTCAAGATCAGGAAAACCTCACCATGTGAGACTGGAGAATTTCAGGAAGATGGAAGGCATGGTCCACCCAATCCTGCACCGGAAAATGAGCCCGCAGAACATTGGGGCGGCGCGGCCAATCAAGCGCAGCCTGGAGGATTTGGACCTTGTGATTGCAGGGAAAAAGGCCCGGGCAGTGTCCCCCTTAGACCCATCCAAGGAGGTCTCTGGGAAGGAGAAGGCCTCTGAGCAGGAGAGTGAAGGCAGCAAGGCAGCGCACGGTGGGCATTCCGGGGGCGCATCAGAAGGCCACAAGCTTCCCCTCTCCTCCCCTATCTTCCCAGGTCTGTATTCCGGGAGCCTGTGTAACTCGGGCCTCAACTCCAGGCTCCCGGCTGGGTATTCTCATTCTCTGCAGTACTTGAAAAACCAGACTGTGCTTTCTCCGCTCATGCAGCCCCTGGCTTTCCACTCGCTTGTGATGCAAAGAGGAATTTTTACATCACCGACAAATTCTCAGCAGCTGTACAGACACTTGGCTGCGGCTACACCTGTAGGAAGTTCATATGGGGACCTTTTGCATAACAGCATTTACCCTTTAGCTGCTATAAATCCTCAAGCTGCCTTTCCATCTTCCCAGCTGTCATCCGTGCACCCCAGTACAAAACTGTAGGCTCAGCTCTGCCCAGCAGTCCAAAGCGGCATGGCCAACAGAGCTTCACTCCTTACCCAGGAGTGCTGGCTTATAGAGTTAGAAGGCAGTATTTCTTCTAATCTGAGGCTACGGTCAGTCCCAGTTTTAGGGGCCCAAAGGGGAGGTGAACATGCCTGATTTTTGTGGGACAGCTCTAGCCTTGGCTGGTCAGTCTTGACTCCCTTCCAACACAGATGCCCAGGCACTTCCAGATCATTCACTTCGCACGTGGGCCTTGTGAAGGGATTTGTGAATATCCAGGAAGAACTTAGAGGACCCCATCTGAGTTCGGATGGTCAGGAAACAATCTGGGCAAATAAGAGGCAGGCATTTCAAAGGAACGGGCAAGGAAGACTGGCAAATAGATGCCAAGGGATGCCCCTCTTTTTCATAAAACTCTCCAAGGTTCAATCAATGCAATGTATAGTGAAACTTCAATAGATCTTTCATTTTGACACTATTAAACAATCCAGAGAAGTAAACACTGTTAAATTGACTGTATATATTTGCTTCTTAAAACTACCCGTATCACTGTTTGCTCACCTAATTTATATACAGGTAGTTCCATTTTCTCCCAGTTCCTTCTCGTCTCTTTTTTTTATTATTATTATTAAATGGTATTGCTTTTGTTTGCAGGTCTTTTTGTTTTTGTTTTGTTTTCGAGGCTGACTGACTGTCCTAGTTGTTGATGTGTGTTTGTAATTTTTCCACATCTTATTTTGAGCAGCTTTGGGTGGTAAAGTTATTGTTTACAAATTGAAGCAACTGATTCTAGTGGAACAAATGAAAAAGAAACAGTCAAGCACACAATAGTGCAAAGAACGTTCCTTTGTAGATCCGCAACTTAAGGATTTTGTTCCTCATAAATGGCATAGTTGAAAGAGCTTATACACTGCTTACCCAGCCAAATGCTTTGCTTTGAAGTATTGGGTTCTGTGAAAATGTTGAGCGTTGTACTTACCTTATCTAGGCTGTGAAACTGTCCTACATACCAGAGGAATCATAAAAACAAAAACCTCACTGGCAGCAAGCTGCCGAATAACAACAGAGTCTAGAGGACATATTTGTGGGCTGCACAGATATTTTAGGAATTTCAGAAATTAGAACAGGAGCCAAAATGATTTACATTGGTGTTGGCACTGATTCCTTTAAATGATCTGGGAAAGGGGGTTGGGAAGAGGATGGAGCTCAACTGGCCAGAAGAGGAGCAGCTGCAGTCCTGATAGCTTCTCTAGCCTCGGTCTTTTGAGTAATAAGTAGTCACGTTGTTTTCATCCAGTTGGTTTCCTGTCATTCCCAAGAAGAATCTCCCAGGCCACATCTTTGAGGATAACTGACATACTGGATTAGCCTTTTCAAAAGAAAAGTCATCCTCTTTGGGTTTATGGGGTGTGAGTTTTGTGTGTGCACACACACAAACTTGTAAGGTGGTTTGGGTCATGTTTTTAACCACCTGGCAACACAGTCCACTTTCTGGTTTCTTTTATTGTTGGAAGTAAATGGTCAAGCTGCTCAGGCAGTGAAAAGATGTGGAGAATGTCCGTTGTCATTCTTGCCACTGTATTCCATTTGCTACCGAGATGTAACATGAAGGTGGACACATTTTCTAACTGTATTAATTAAAAGTCAATGGATACAGAGAGTGGATTTTCTCCCCAAGTCCCATCCCTGCTGAAGACCGCTTGGATGAACTCCCCAGCCCACTGTGCCCCTCCCGCAACACTACCAGTAGACTTTAGAACCATAGCTAACTAAGTCTTTTACCTCTGAGATACTTAATTCTGGGAAAATTGATGACAATTTTCAACTTCTAAATAGGTAACTTGACTGCAAAATAATCAAAACTGATAACAATGAAACTGCGGCTCTTAAACAAGGCCATGCATGCCGTGCATTTGTATTGAAATGTCTCCATGATATGAAGCCAAATATTCAATGTAACATACTTAATATCCAAAGGTGGAAACAAAAGAATGTAGAGATCCAGTGTTAAGAGTTCCATTTGCTTCAATTAATTATTTACCTTCCTGTGGAATAATATATATATATATATATTTAATAGAACCATAGATAGACTAGTAGAATTTAGATTATAAATGTGTGAGTGCAGATTATCCTGCTATTGCACAAGCTAGAGGGGGGAAAAATCTCAATTCCAGCTGGCAAGATGCTAGCCATGACACATATAAGAAAGTTGCACTAGATTGAATGGTCACAGAATCGGAGGACATGGAAGAAAAAGGAAACTTCGGTGGTTCTGCAGCAGACATGGGCTAGATCATATGTGGTTTCTATGAGTTCGCGTCTCAAAAAAATAAAAGGAGGGGGGGCATCTGTCCCCAGTGGAGCTCACCTATTTGGAATATGGGGCATTTGTTTTTTCCACTGCAATGATTTCAGTCTGGTTTCATCATGTTGGAATTCGATCACACCATTTCAAACAATGTTAACATAGTCCAGCTTTTGTTTTTCTCATCTCTTCCGAGAGGAGACTCACTGTTTCTGTCTGAGGAAGCTCATACCCTCGGCAAAACATCAGGACAAATAAAGAGAAATGGGGGTATGCATTCCCAACAGAAGCAGTGTGTTATTTGTTTTAAAACTCTGAACAGAGATCTTGGAAATCTTTCAAAAAGACCATTGAATTCTTCATTGGCTGAGAACGACGTTTTAAAATGTCTTAAATAAGGCTTTGTTTGCATTGTTTGAGTTCAAGGGGCCTTATTATTGAATGGAATTGCACAAGCCTTTCTTTGTGCAATCAAACCTTTGTTATTGGTAGTTCTGTAAAGGAAACTGTGGAATCGAATTGGCAGTGGAGTCATAAATCTATTTACTGAGTGTGGCTTCCAAGAAATGTTGCAATTCAAAATGCACTAAGTCTGTGATTTACTGGAGATTTGGAGATTCTAAATAATATTTTTAAAATACTTTTCCATGCAACTTCTGGTTTAATGTTTGGCAACTCCACATGATAAAAAAAATAAAAACGGCCCAACCGAGTTTCAGAATTAAGTATTCTTCTAGTAAGTGATTCAAACTTGTAATATTTGCCACAGGACTGACTTATTTATTTACTAGCTAGAAGCTCTTAAGTTCACTTGTTTATCAGGGCATATACAAAAGGGTTTGTTAAAACTCGATGTTAACTTTACAACTTTCTGACCTGGTGCATGAATTCTCAAGTACTGTATTTCACTGTGTTGGTGTGTCTGATGGAAATTTCGAGGTGGTCCCACAAAAAATATTTTATGTAGTGTGCCTTCAAAGAGAACCATTTATTTCTCTTCACTTATCGTCCCACAAAGTCACATTGGGTGGTGGTCAGCCAAGTCCCATCTGGTCTAGTTTTACTCTTGTCCCAATTTTAAAGAGAAATGGGAATGAGTTTGCCCTGGTGAGACCCACACCATTGCAATGATTATCTTGAGCACTTAAAGTCCAGTGTTGGCTGTTAGTGTATTTGATATTCTGCCTGTCTCCTCATGGTTGAAATATGTCTGAAGAATAGCAGCATAATCTCTTGGCTGTTTATACTTTTTTAAACTTTCCTGTGTTGTAAATATTGTATACTTTTGGTGATTCCAGCTATGTAACCTCTATGCTCTGTAAGGTGATTATTTGTATATAGCAACATGGCCCAGTGATATTATATAGTTTCCCAATGGAGAGGTTATTGAGTAACCTTTGCATTAGTTTAAACACTACCAGAAGAATGCTGAGCCAACTATAAACACTCAATTTTGTATGTTTTCCAAATTGTACTTATTACTGCTTTTGATACTGTATTACGTGCCAATAGTTTCCCAATCACATAGCAGGCAAGAGATATTTTGTACTTTTTGATCCACTGTAATATTTAATAAAAAATGTTACTATCTGTTTCCTTTTGGGTGTGAGTAATCTGTCACTCTTCCTGAGGAGCCTGTGGCCTCCCCAGAAGACTTTCCACCCCATCTGTCTAAATTGGATGGTAACAATAATGATGGCAATGTCTGTAGTTCACTAAGGACCTAGTGGGTGCCCAGTTGGCAAATATCTCTTAGCTTCACAACATCATGTAAATGTTATACCCATTTTACTTAGGAGAAAACTAAAGCTTAGAGAGGTAAATCAACTGGTCCAAGATCACCCAACAGATGACAGAGTCAGGATTTGAAGCCAGGGCTCTCATCTGTGTACTTCCTTTGTATACCATCCTCCCCTGCTGATAGGATAATCACAAAAGTTATTTTACTTACTTACTTTTATTTATTTATTTATTTATTTATTTATTTATTTATTTATTTATTTTGAGACAGAGTCTCGCTCTTGTCACCCAGGCTGAGTACAGTGGCTCGATCTCAGCTCACTGCAACCTCTGCCTCCCAGGTTCAAGCGATTCTCCTGCCTCAGACCCCTGAGTAGCTGGGATTACAGGTGCATGCCACCACACCCAGCTAATTTTTTAATTTTTAGTAGAGATGGGGTTTCACCATGTTGGTCAGGCTAGTCTCGAACTCCTGAGCTCATGATCCGCCCGCCTCAGCCTCCCAAAGTGCTGGGATTACAGGCGTGAACCACCGCACTCAGCCAAGTTAATTGTTTTTTATTCAGTCGACAAAGATTTACTCATGCCCCAATTGCCAGGCATAGTATTAGGAGCTGGGAATACAATGGTAAATAAAAGATAAAATATTATCTCTGGGAGCTTATAAATCTTATGGGAAAGAGAGTTCATCAAATAGTCATTCCTATAAATTCAAAACTTCAGTGGGATTGAGTTCCAGGAGAGAGGGGTTTGAGGAGGAAAATGACACACAAAGAGGAGGTGGTGACTAAAGTGACTGGCTGAGTATGGGAGGGAGGGCATTGGGAGGAGGGTAGGTCAAGCACAGGGTACCACATGTGCAAAGGCCCTGAAGCAGGAACGAGTTTGGCTTATTAGAGGAATTGAGAAAAGCCTGTGGGGCTTGATGGCCTTGTTGAAGGAGTGAGGTTAGAGCGCATAGCAGGGGCAGGCGGGTAGGTCCCAATAGAACAGATTGATTTGATCAATTTTGTCTTTATCCTAAGCAAGAAAGATTTGTCTTTTTCAATATCACCCTCTGTTGTGTGAGGGGAGCTTAAGAGCAATCTAACGTCAATGGAGTGGTGGTCATTTCAGTGGGGTGATGGAAGGTGTGGGTGGACACATTTCAGAGGTACTTAGAAGGAGGAATGAGCAAACATGGTGATGAATTAAATAGGATGATTGATGGAAAGATATTCAGGAAGAGGAATATCTGGGAAAGCACTGCATATTCTGAGGTCTGCATCTTGTAATCGTAGACCTGGGGGTGATGGACAAAGATTTCTGATCTTTTGTTCCCTTGACCTCTGCCTCCAGCTTCCCTTGGCTTTGCTCCGCTTATCGTGAGTTGAAATGAGGTATTTACAAAGCAACACCCTACGCGCTCCCTTCTTAATGAGTCCTAGAGAGGAAGGAGAGGTGTGGGGAACAGGATTTGGTGAGTGCCTTGGCTTATGGTCAGGGCGGCTTTGATAGACAGGAAAGAGTAAGATGCTAGGAAGCATGTCACCACAACTCAGAGGAGAAAAGAAACATATATTTTGGTAAAAGCCACGGGATCCTTTTCCTCATCATTACTGACTCGCCAAAGGACCCTGCCGGTGCACATCAGGGTCAGCAGGAGTTGCTGCAACATGTTAGGAGCCTCACCCTCTTCTTGCTGGCTGTCATTCCTTAGCTAATCCTGCACCCGACAAACACGAGAGGAAACCCCAGCCCCATGGTCCCCTGGCCCTCATTCTGAGTCATGTGTATTTCACCGTATCATGTGACTTGCTGTGAGTACATCAGAAGAATGTTCCTCCACCTGTGACACATTCAGCATTTGCAGATCTGATACTCGATTCCTATGCAACAGGAAACATTGCAAGTTATCCATTCTTGCCAGGCGCTGGCTGGCAGATACTGTTGGAGAAGAGGTGCTTTTGCTAAAGATGTCACTCATAGAGCAAAAGCAATGACAAGTCCAATGTCTATTCTAGGAAACTGGCCAAAGTTGACAAATGTTTTAGGGCTGATAGTGACCAGAAAATAGGTGATATTTATATCAACAAGTATGTAAGTGGCAGAAGGTGGGAGTGGGGTCAGAGGTGACCTCTGGCCAGAAACATTGTAATCCCAGCTACTCAGGAGGCTGAGGCAGGAGAATCACTTGAACCAGGGAGGTGGAGGTTGCAGTGAGCCAAGATCGCACCATTGCACTCCAGCCTGGGCTATGAGCAAAACTTCATCTCAAAAAAAAAAAGGAAGTGCAGCCTTCAAGATTGACCTAGGGAATATAATAAATCACATTAATTTGGGCTTCACTGATTCAGAATTCCTGAATTTTGGAATCTCCATGGTAATTCTCAGGATAAATAACATTCCAAAGCACTTGTTTAACCTGCTCAGAAGAGCAAATTATTTTTAATCATGCTAGCCATAGCCACAGGCATTCAGCCTGCTTTAGTAACAACTAGGTGATCTGTTCCCTGAGGCACCTGTACAAGAACTACTAGTACTTCTGCGGTGGTACTACTACTACTTTAATTATTGGTGAAACTCCCTCTAGAACAGAGGTGTTCATTAGAATTTCCTGGGGTGGTGGAACTGTTCTATAATTTAGAGTTGTCCAATATTGTAGCTAACAGCCAATGTGGTGACTGAACCCTTGCAATGTGCCCGGTGTGATGAAACAACTGACTCTTTAATTCTACTTAATTTTTATTCATTTAAATTTCAATAGCCACATGTGGTTACCGGTTACTCTATCTGACAGCACAGTTCTAGAAAGGCCAGTTGGTCAATATGCATATATGGATAGACCCAGTGACAGATAAACCAGTATCTGCACATAAACTTTAACCTAAACACTAAAGCAAACGGCGTTGTTCCTCTTTTTAGCAAAACTTTATCTATTGGGGTGACAATGGCTTTAATATTTTTCAATTCAAGATTTATACATCATATAAATTTATACATCTTATAAAAATATTTAGCCAGTTAAATGCTCAATAAACTAATCATTTAGAAAGCATTAAGATAAGGCTACACTTATGGTATCTTTTAACCCAGCCCTGCCGTTTGTGTTAAATCTGATTGTGTGAGGCTTGAATGCAACTTCCAGAAAGTCTGTGAAATATTAGATGTGGCCATGTTCAAGCCATCCTTCTTCACTCCATGGTAATTCAACATTTATCCACGGAGACTGGGAGGGCATTCAGTGTGAGGAACATCATGGCCAGATAGGTAGAGGGGGACCTAGGCACCAAGCGTGGAAAAACACGCAACCAACATATTTTTAGTGTCTTGGTCCTAATTCCTCAAACCTGGGTTTGTTACTTCATTTCTCCTTTACACATAATGATAACAACTACTAATGATATCAATGACAGCTCTATATGTGACAAACAATATTTTAAATGTTCGTTTGGTATTAATTTATTTGATCCTTATAACATTCCATCATGCAGATACTATAATATATTCCTACTTTACAGTTGAGGAAAATAAGGAATAACTGAGCTTTTGATGACCAATCAAAATAGGCAGTAGCTGCCCATGGCGTTAGAAGACTCTTTCCTGAAGTTTGTTCTTACTGTGCAATTTCTCTCTTTTTTATACCCTACTCCAACCTTGAAATTCAAGAAATCAGCACAAACACTGAGTCAGAGCACCCCAAGGTTTTTAAATAAATCAATGAGGGTAAAAAAAGAGAAGACATCAATAAACAGTACTAGGAAAGTAAAATGAATATAATAGAGACTTTTAAAATTATTAGAGGATGATGTTAAGTTTAAAAATTGGAAAAGTTAGATGAAAAACTGTTTCATAAAAAAATAGAAATTAGCAATATTTTCTCAAGAAGGAACATAAAAGTTATAACTAAGAGCTTTTTGAGTAGTCAAATACGTCCCCACAAAAAACACCAATCCCTGATGGCTTTAAGAACTGTTTCAGAGAATTGAAAAAGAGGAAAATCTACACAATTCTTTTTATGGGTTTATTTTGACCTTATTACCAAAATTCAAAAAGGATAGTGAAAGAAAGAGAAAATACAGACCCATGCACTTATAAACCAGATGCAGAAATCCTAAGAAAAAGTTCAGCAAATTATAAAAGTTTATGCCTATACCTATTTACATCTATTTGCACACATACAGCGTATGTGTATATGTGTGTGTGTGCACATACATATACAAAAATATAAAAATAAAATTTGAAAGTTATTGAAATATTACATAACAAAGAAGTTTATTCTGAAAATATAAAGATGGTGAAATATTAGAAATTTTATTCATGAAATAATATGTGAAGTCATGTAGAAAAAAAAATTTGGATCTAAACCTCAATACACAGATGAATTACAAATGAATTAAAGATTTAAATGTACAAAATAAAATTATAATGAAAGACTTGAGGAGACCACGGGATAATTGTTTTATAACCTTGGCATGGCAAAAGCCATCCTATGATTCAAAATTCAGAAACTATAAAACTCTAAAAGATTGAACTATAACTATAAAAGACTGAGCTATAACTATAAAAGATTGAAAATTTATCGGCATAAAAATAAAATTTCTATATGCAAAAAATAAGCAAATTTAAAATACAAATTTAATTTGGGAATAAACTTCTGCAACTTATATCCCAAAAGGCTCGTATCTCTAATATATAAATAGTCCTTAGAAATCAAGAAGAAAATGGGCAGTAAAATGTACAGCTCTTCAGTGTACAGTTCAGTGAATTTTGACAAATGTAACCATGACCAAGAAGAAACCATCGTACAATTCCATTTTGGCAGAACATTTTCGCATGACACTTTCTGGTCAGTTGGCCCACTCTAATCCAGAAGGCAATCACTATTCTGATTTCTATCAGCAAAGATTTGTTTGGCTTTTTTTTTTTTTAGCTTGCTTTTAAAACATTCAAAAAATTTAAAAGCATTTAGCATGCTTTTAAAACACAAAGGCATTTACTATCACAGTTTTGCTTTTATTTAACATAGTGCTGTAGATTTTTTTGCCGTATTATATGACCATAATAGGAAATGAAATGCATAAGGTTTGGAATGGAAGAAACACAATTGATATTTTTCATAAACAATAAGACTGTTCATCTGGAAAATTCCAGAATTTATAGGTAAATTATTACAGTGAGTGAAAGAGCTCAGCAAAATTGTTATATATAAGAGTCCTAAAAAATCAAAGTCCATAACATTTTTATCTACCAGTGACAATTGAAATGAAAATTTTTAAAATTTCCATACCAATGAAAAGAAAAGGTACCTAGGAAGAAATCTAGCAAAATATTTGGAAAGCAACTTGGCAAAATCCAGTGTAGTGGCAAATACACTTACTGTGTACTATAAACTTAGCAAGAACACTTTTAGTTATTTACTTAGAACCCTCACACTTGTGATAGAAGGCCAAAGTATGGGGATGTTCATTGCGGCGTTGATTCTCATCAAACCCAGGGAAATACACAGACAAAAAACCAACATAAAAGTTGGCCAGTGATGAATAGATATGTAAATAAATGAAAACTATATGACCCCTTGCCTCAAAGGACATGAGGCTAGAAGCAGTTCTTACAGCTGTGCCCATGGATTGAAGGTGAGTACCTTTCTGCATTTTTTATGGCAAAATTGTGCAGATTTCAAGAACATCATGGTAATGATTTCCAAGCAGGGCTTCTAATCCATGTGTGGGCAGGATGCTGCTGTGCTTGGAGGAGCAAATAGGCCTGCCCAGAGTGGAGGCTCAGGACAGGGGAAGTGGGAGTCTGCAACATTTCTCCTGAGACACTGAGGCTGCATAGTAATAGAACTGGTTTGCTTAGGCCCGAAATATTTCCTTTCCCAGATATCTGTGCAAGCACGTGTGTGTGTGTATATATACATATATGTGTGTGTGTGTGTGTGTGTATGTGTATACACATATATATGTACAGGTATATTCCCTGTTGCATTGTATATAGGTGTGGCACACATACACACACACACACACACACACACACACACAGGTTCTGTGCTAAGCATTTCTCTTTATAATAACTCTCTGGGGTTATGTTATTATACCTTCCTTACAAATGTAGAAACTGAAGCTTAGAGAGGTTAGATAACCCACCAAACATTACCTACAACATTTATGGCAAAGCAAGAATTCAAGCCCAGACTCTAAGAACAGGTTTTAATACATCATCTCGTCTATTTCATAGAGGCCCCAAATAGGGAGGATGATTTGCTGTGTAGAAGAAAAATGTCCTATTGACTCCTTGATCCTTGAGCACTGGGATCCTTCTGCTGCTCTCCCACTTTACCATCATGTCAAATTCCTGGAAAGTGCTCTACCCATGTGTGTAAACTAAGTCATATGCACGAAGTCAAGCTCGCTTTAATTTGGAAAATTCTGCAAGGAAACCAAAGGGCAAATTATGTTTGTGGGCAATTGTCTTCACTAGATTGGGCATCTTCTTTTTTTTTTTTTTTTTTTTTTTGAGGCGGAGTCTTGCTCTGTTGCCCAGGCTGGAGTGCAGTGGCACCATCTCAGCTCACTGCAAGCTCTGCCTCCCCGGATCACGCCATTCTCCCGCCTCAGCCTCCTGAGTAGCTGGGACTACAGGCGCCCGCCACCGCGCCCGGCTAATTTTTTGTATTTTTAGTAGAGACAGGATTTCACCGTGTTAGCTAGGATGGTCTCGATCTCCTGACCTTGTGATCCGCCCGCCTCGGCCTCCCAAAGTGCTGGGATTACAGGCGTGAGCCACCGCGCCCAGCTGGGCATCTTCTTAAATCAGTAACCAGCTCAGATCTGGAGAATCAATATCCGGGATTGAAAAATGGGCTTTTTTGAATGCTCTGGTTTAGTGATCTGTAATAGCAATATCTGTTCATCTTTTACTGCAATACAGGCAAGGCACTGAGTTCATACATATTATTTCATGCTTCTATTAAAACCCTTCATAGATGAGGAAATTGGGGCTTAGGCAATTGCCTAATTTTACCCCATTAACTCGCCTATAATTACCCCATTAGCAAGTGTCTGTGCTTTGATTATGAACACGGGGCATCTGGCTCTGGCGTCCAGGTGCCCAGCCTCTACCCTGAACTGAAGCAGACAGAATTCCCTCCTTGGAATTCCACCTTTCCCACCAGGCTCCTGGTGTGAGTTGGGGGGAAGTCTGCACACAATCCCCTTGGGCTCTCTCCATCCCTCTTGGTGACTGCTTTTTCAGTGTCCCTGGGTCTATCATCCAAGCTTGGGAAGTTCATCTTTATGAAGTTCAGTTTTTATTCATCAAACATTCTTGTCATATTGCCACACAGAGTCTACGGCCTGTTTGTGCTGGGCTGTTCCTTCTGCCAGCCTGTAGCTCACCCAGCTATTCCCGACTGTTCATCAGGACTTTGGCTCACATAAGTGGCATGGAGGAGCCCACAGAAAAGTGTGAATGATGAGATTCTTCCACCTATTGCAAACTAGGGTCTGCTAATTCCCACAACAAATATTTGGGGGAAAAGTAAAACCTCGTTCATAATTGCCTTTGTCAGTTTGTTGGAAAACTCAAGATGCAGGTGCCGGCAGATTCAGTTTGGTGAGTGTCTGCTTACTGGTTTGCAGATGGCCATCTTTTCCTTGTATCCTCACATGACAAATAAGACAGCTCATCTCTTTAGTCTCTCCTTGTAAGGCACTCATCCCACTCATGAGGGCTCTACCCCTGACCTCATCACCTCCCAAAGGCTCCTCTTCCAAACACCATTATATTGGGAATTAGATTTCAACATACGAATTTTGGGGGAACACAGACATTCAACGCATAATAATAATATAAGTTCATTAAGAAGCTAAATCATCTTTTAAGTTAAAGATGGAGAGTTTAAATCTCTAGCCGTTCACAAAGGCATGGAAACCCATGGTCACCACCTGTTGTGTTTGTTAATCTACTCCACCATTTAAAAAAAACACATTCATTTTATATTTAAAATAGTACAAACATAGTATGTAATAGAAGGCAAAATTCTTCTGAGTTTTAAGGTAAAACCAAAGACATCAAAAAATGTCAGATTTGCAGCAGGCTGTTTTAGGCTACAATCCAACAAATACCCCTTGGTTATCTATATGTGCCAGGTGGTCTGGGAGCTCCAGTTACAGCACCAAGGAAGGCCGTGCCTCTCTTTCTCCTGGAGCTGGAAGTCTAGCAAGGAAGACAGGTATGACAGCAGCACTTCTAAGTATTTTGGGTGTTACAAAAGACAACAGTCAAAGACCTTTAGGGAGTAGAGCAAAGGAAATGGTACCGTCAACCAAGGCTCAGGGAAGGTCTCTTGAAGGAAGTGACTATTTTTTTTGAGATGGAGTCTCACTCTGTCACCCAGGCTGGAGTACAGTGGTGCCATCTCACCTCACTACAACCTCTGCCTCCCAGGTTCAAGCAATTCCCTGCCTCAGTCTCCTGAGTAGCTGGGATTACAGGCATCCGCCACCACGTCAGGCTAATTTTTGTATTTTTAGAAGAAAGGCTTTCCACCATCTTGGCCAGGCTGGTCTTGAACCCCTGACCTCGTGATCCACACGCCTAGGCCTCCCAAAGTGCTGGGATTACAGGCGTGAGCCACCGCGGTTGGCCGAAGGAAGTAACTTTTAAGTGAAGATCTGAGAAGTGATGAATAGAGAAATAAGATACATGAAATCTCACAAACAAGAGGGAGCACCAGGTGTTCTAGGAACTGAGAGAGAGGAAAGGCAGTGGTTGAGGTGGGGAAGCAGGACTTCCGGGGGAAGTACCCAGGTAGGAAAGTATGGGCTTATTTACAACTGAAGCACAACCTCGCACACACAGGGCTAGCCAAATATTAATCAATAAATGATCTCACAAATATTACACCTTATGGGGTAATTTACATTCTGAAAGAGGATGCCAGGCCCAGAAAACCTAGGAGATCCAACTGGAAAACAATAAAAAACAAGAAGAGAATTCAGAGAAGAGATGAGTTGCTAAGTAGCTATTTAAAACCAGTAGCCTTTCCTAAACCATAACTTGTTAGAAATTGTGGTAAAAGAAAAGATCTCATTTAAAACACAGCAACTGAAAAGAATCTTAAAGATCAATATAACAAGTAATTTACAGGACTTGTATTAAAAACTCTTTAATAACCTATTGGCAGACCTAAAAACGACTTAACAAACGGAAAGACACACTATGGTCTTTGATAGAAAAATATCATTTCCTCCTAAGTTAATTTATACATTTAATGAAATCCGAACTGAAATAGCAATTTTTAACTTAACAAAATAATATTAATGTTTGTTTTTAAAAGTAATTATGAAGATTAGTCAGAAAAAGTGTTGAAAATGAAAAACAATAAGAACTAGCTGGTTGATACTAAAACTATTTTAAAGCTATAATAATTAAAATGGTTTGGCATTAGGGAAAAATAGATCAATGAATAAGAATGAAGAGTTCATAAATGAAACCAAAATCATATGGGAACTAAGATATGAAATGGTAACACTTTAAAACAGTGAGGAAAGGCAATCAATCAGTAAATAGTGCTGGATCAATTGACTGGAGAAAAAAACATAAAGCTGGATCCTTACTTCAGTTATTATAGTAACATGAATTCCAGATGGATCAAAAAGTTAAATGTAGGGCCGGGCACAGTGGCTCATGCCTGTAATCCCAACACTTTGGGAGGCCGAGGTGGGCAGATCACAAGGTCAGGAGATAGAGATCATCCTGACAAACATGGTGAAACCCCATCTCTACCAAAAATACAAAAAATTAGCCGGGTGTGGTGGCAGGCGCCTGTAGTCCCAGTTACTCAGGAGGCTGAGGCAGGAGAATTGCTTGAACTTGGGAGGCAGCGGTTGCAGTGAACCGATATCACGCCACTGCACTCCAGTCTGGGTGACAGAGCGAGACATCGTCTAAAAAAAAAAAAAATATTAAATGTAGAAAATGAGCTATAATGCTTCTAGGAAAATACATGGCTATGTTTAAGCTCCTGGAATAGGAAAGGCCTTTCTAGGAAGGATTCAAAACCCAGAGACCATAAAGTTACATTTGACTATATAAAAATTGTGATTTTTTTTTTTAGAGGGGTGGGTAAAAACATACCCTCAACTAAGAGAAGAAACGAGTGACAAGTTGGGAAAATATTTATAATGGATGTGACAGGAAAAGAACTAATTGCTTTTATTTTCAAAAAGCTTTTGTAAATAAAATAAAATCGAACAATCCAATAGGAAAAAAAAATTGACAAAGCTTATCAGTAGTTAATCACCAAAAAGTGAAAATAAGACAAAGTATGAAAATATGCTCGATATTATTTGTAAGTAAAATACTGAAAATTAAACAGCAGCAACAGACTATTTCTTAACTCCTGTTATGAGAACAGTGATGAGGCCTGTTCTGAGAAGGCTATCGACAGGCAAGCACTGTCAGACACTGATATGGGGCAGGGGTGGTGGACTGGTTCATTTCTGGAAGGAAGCTTGACAAAGTCCATCTACTTTTAAAGGTACATATTATTTTACTCAGTAATATTTGCTTGCTAAGAATTTTCCTATATAATTATCCCTGCACATGTTGGTCAAGAGATATGTACAGGTGTGTTCCCTGTAGTATTGTTTGTAACAGCAAACAAGGAAAAGTAACCCATCAGTAAAGGATAGTTACATAGCCTATGGGGCTCCTCCTGTCTGATAGATTATTATCAGTTGTGAAAAAGAATGAAGTAGCTTTGAGTGTATCAGAGACAGGGAAAAAAGAGGTAGAGGACTGTGTATACTGAATCATTCCTTTTATGTCAATTTTATAGGAATAGATGGACAGACAGACATGCACACTGGTCTAGAAATAAACACATTTTCTAAAAGCAATAAAAAATATTTTACAAGTGGCTACTTTTGGGCAGAGACCAAGAGCTGAGGCATGAAGACTTTTATGTTTCATTTTATACTTTACTATTGGAAGTTTTAAAAATACATAGGTGAATTACTTTCATTCATTAAAATGTGGACATGGATTACCTGGGTAGTGAGATGATGAATTTTTTTTCTTATTATTATTATTAATATTATTATTATTTTGAGACAGAGTCCCACTGGAGTGCAGTGGCACAATCTCAGCTCACTGCAACCTCCACCTCCTGGGTTCAAGAGATTGTCCTGCCTCAGCCTCCCAAGTAGCTGGGATTACAGACGTGAGCCACCACACCCAGCTAATTTTTGTATTTTTAGTAGAGACAGGGTTTCACCATGTTGACCAGGCTGGTCTCGAACTCCTGACCTCGAGTGATCCACCCACCTTGGCCTCCCAAAGTGTTGGGATTACAGGCGTGAGCCACCACACCCGGCCGTTATTTTTTATTTTTATTTAATTTATTTTGAGACACGGTCTCACACTGTCACCCAGACTGGAGTGCAGGGGCATGATCATGGCTCACTTCCCAGGCTCAAGGGATCCTCCCACCTTAGCCTCCAGCTGAGAACTACAGGTGCATACCACCACGCCTGGCTAATTTTTGTTTTTTGTTTTTTTTTTTTTTTTTTTTTTTTTGTAGAGCGGGGGTTTCACCATGTTTCCCAGCCTGGTCTCAAACTTCTGAGCTCAAGTGATTCACCTGCCTCAGCATCCCAAAGCGTTGGGATTACAGGCGTGAGCCACTGCACCCAGGCTTTTTCCTCTTTAAATGTCTATAGTTTATAAAACAATAAAAAACAAAATAAAATAAAAAGTGGGAGAGCCAGGCATGGTTGCACACACCTGTAGTTCCAGCTACAGAGGAGGCTAAGGCTTGTGGCCAGGAGTCTAAGACTGTAGTACATGCCTGTGAATAGCCACTGCACTCCAGCCTGGGCAACATAGCAAGATCCTGCCTCTAGAGAAAAAAAAAAAGTGTGGAAGAGGCAGCAATAAAGAAAAAGATACCAGGTAATGTTTTGGCCAAAAAGATTTAGTTCAAATGGTGGCCTGTCCAACATTGCTAGGGTCCCAGGAAGAGCTATTTCTAGAGCAGGAGACTTTCCAACATCTCACAGATTGCCCCGCTTGCCACCCATAATAATGGTTCTCCCATACACAGCCATCAGAGAGCTTGGCTTCAGCATCAAGAGAGTTAAAATGAATGAAAGGAAATCAGACTTAAAAAAGAATGTCATTATGATGTGTGCAAGCATTTCCTCTCTATAGATAAAATGGAGTGAGATGGCAAAAACAGATACAGCCTCATCTCATGCTTTTCTTCCCCTCTGCTTAGTTGGGTGGACTGAGATGGCTTATATCCCTCCTACCTTCTTATGAATCCTGCATGTACCAGGGGCCTAACCATGCAGCAGCCTTCAGCTACATGATGCCAGGACCTGCAGGACCCCAGGAATGTGTCCTATGATCCTGGATGGGTCTTCTCCCCTCTGTCACTGTCTCCTAAGCTCTTCCTCTCCCATGGCCTTCTTGGGAAGGCAGTTCTTTCCAGTCAATCTTTACTAGTCACTCCTTGAGGCCAGCTTAGCCTCAGGCAGGGTGCAGAAGATGATAAAATCCAGTTTCTAGGCTTACAGAACTACTGGATGCTTCTGAAAAGTCTCACAAAACAATTAGGCAGCCATGTGAAGTAAAGAGGTAAAGAATTTCAGCCAAGTAAGATGAAGCAGGTATTGTCAGTTGACTGATCCAATCTCCAACTTACCTCTTCTTTATCCACACAGCAAGGGGCTCCCCCACCACACCATTTGGGCAAAGAAATACAAGCAGAAGTCTCTGGTGAGGCTCCTAGAAAATATCTTTAAAAAAGACAAATCCAATTGGCATTTCCTTTGGCCTTTTGCCCCTTCCCCCTTTTTCTTCTTTTGGGAATGTGGCCATGAGGCTGCAGGTGGAGTTGCCATCTTACAACGAGTGGCAACATGTCTGAGGGTGAAAGTAACACGCTAAGGTGGGCACAGTGGAACAGAGCAAACCTGAGTCTCCCCTGACATCCTTGGGCCGCTACACTAGGCCTGATAATGCACATCTACATGTTTTATTATGTGAGAAAAATAAGCTTCCCATTTGCTTAAGGTGCTATTAATGGGATGTTCTGTTATTTGCAGCCAAGTCTGCTATTAACTGATTAACATGGTGTTAAGAGGAAGTAGCTCTGATATAACAGAAAGCGCATGGGCTTTGGAATTGAATGATTTGGCTTCAAATTCTAGTAATGTGACTTATATACCAGGGTAAGTTATTACTCAACTTTTCTGGGTCCCTGTCTCCATAAGTAAAAAAAAGTAGGGCTAATAAAGCTACTCGAACAGATGTCTGAGGACTCCATAGAAAGGGGAAGTGAAAGTAACTGTATATAATAAGTTCCAGCTCAATAAATATATGATACATCTTTGTTGAGAATGTGGAAGGACATTGAGGAAGTGAGGCTTAGCTGGAATACAAATAAAGCAAGAGGAGGTAGAACGTAATTCAGAAGAAGTAGAGTATAGGAAAAGATTCAGAAATTTCAACAAAAAGGTGTAGTAAGCAAATAATCTTGTCTTTTGAAATAGACCTGAAATCTAGTCTCCCACAGAAACCTCAGGCCAAATGAAATTGTGGCCCAGAAGAATCAGAGAAGAAGGTATCCCTTAGCCCAGGGCTGCAAACCCTCCAGAGAATTCCCAACACCAAAAAGGAAAGAAATATCCTCATTAACATTTACCTTCTCTTCTTCCTTGTTCCTTTTTCTGCTTTTCCTCCCTCCCTTCCTTTTTTCCTTTTTCGTTCTTTCCTAGATCAAAATTATTTCAAAGCCATGGAAGGCAGACACAGTTTGTTCTGACTCACACTGGATAGATGATAGGGCCTGGATTTTAAACCTTCTTATCTATTTCCGACACAAAGAAAATTTCTGCATTCTCCTATTCCCTCCCACAAATAAAAGGCATCATGGTGTAGCCCCTGGATGTCAAGTAAAGAGTCAGGAGCCCTCAGTCCTGCTCTGTGTATGTTCTTGGATGGTCTCCTAACCTCCGAATTTCAATTTTCTCATCTATAAATTGGGAGTGTGTGGAAGGGGGTGGACAATAGGCGAGGAGTTACCTAAGTAAGCTCTCAAGTTCCTTCTTTTCATTTATTAGCTTGTTGCAGTCCCTGTGGTTATAAGGTTCAATTTCTCATTCATCCTATAAATATCTATGGAGCACCAACCCTGTATCAGAACTAGTTTAACCACCGGAAATACTAATATGAATGAAATAGATGGCATCCTATATCTTGATGAAGGAGACAGTTAATAAACACACAAACAAAGAAATTGGACAATTTCGGAGAAGTAGTGAAGCAGAAAATACAACTAAGTGATGGAATAAAGTGACTGGGGATGAGGGAGCTACTTGAAAAGAGATGGGTCAGGGAAAGTCCCCAGTGCGATGTGAACTTTGTGCTTAGCTGAAATGAGGCGCCAGCCATGCCCCTTTCCCAGCAGGACTCTGGCCTGATCTTTGGGTACTCAGACTCATTCTCAGTGCAAACTTGTTTCCTTGAGCCTCTTGCTTCCTGAACAATATCCCAAGTCTATGATCTTAATGGGCTCACACTACGGGTCTCCATGGCCCATTGGAATATTCAAAGTGGGTACACTCAATCCCCACAGTGGCCAAAGGAAAGAATAAGGAAGCCAGGAGCTGTGCAAGCCAGTGCAGGAAGACAGGCAGAAAATAGCGCACTTCTGTTTAATCTACTTTTTATCTCATCTTTTTGGGTTTTTTAAGCGGGGACAGGGTTTTCTTTACAATGAATACGATATATCGCACACATAACATTAATAGTGTATACGTAACAGTGCTTGCTGGTACTTAGACATTGTTCAAAGTGCTCACATATATGAACTCATTTAATTTTCATGACAACTTTATGAGGTACATACTGATATTTTCCCCATTTTACAGACAAGGGAACAGAGGCACAGCCAAGTAAGTGATTTGCCCAGCTTGTGAGTTGCAGAGCTGGGACTTGGAGCTAGGTAGTCTGATACCATAGTAACTTCTTTTAACCAATTATGCTGTGCATCTTTCACGTATGAAATGTGTTTGTTTTAAAGCATATCTGTGGTTTATTGGAGATTCAAGTTCAAATTTTTTAGAACTCTTTTGTCAAAAACGTTGGTGAAACAATGTCTAAAAACAATGTCTACAAAGTCAGACAGACCCAGCTTTGAATCCCTATTAAAAAAAAATATTGGCCGGGCGCGGTGGCTCACGCCTGTAATCCTAGCACTTTGGGAGGCCGAGGCGGGCGGATCACGAGGTCAGGAGATCAAGACCATCCTGGCTAACATGGTGAAACTCCATCTCTACTAAAAATGAGTGGTGGCGGTTGCCTGTAGTCCCAGCTACTTGGGAGGCTGAGGCAGGAGAATGGCAGGAACCCGGGAGGTGGAGGTTGCAGTGAGCCGAGATCACGCCACTGCACTCCAGCCTGAGCGACAGAACGAGATTCCGTCTCAAAAAAAAAAAAATTATTCATAACATTTGTTAAAGACAGTAAGGCAGACTTTATTCAAGGGAGACTTGAATAAAGTCTCCAAAACCCACTACCATGGGGTTTTGCCAGGGAAGAGAGATTGGGTTCAACTCTCAATACAACAAGGAAAAGCGGAGATTTATAGCCAAGGGACAGGGTAGGGTGAGTGGATGGAAAATTACTAACAGTAAACATTTTATAAGGGTAAACAAGGGGTAAGGCAGATTCTTGCTAAACCGACTTGACAAGCTTCTTGCTGAAGGAAGGTCAGGGTGAAAAAATACCAAAAGGTAGGGATGAGGAATTTCATCAGATATCAAGGGCGAGGGGGATATTTGCTAAACTGACCCAACAGGATTCTTACTAAAACTGGACTAAATGGGCCAAGGACAAAGCCTTCAGGGTAAGGCCTCAAAAAGATGACTCAGAGGAGCCTGATGACAGTTTGGTTAAGGAGAGAATCTTTGTTATCCCCAACATTGTTGCTTCCTAACTGTGTAAACTTGCGTGGGTTATCTAAACTCTCTGAGCTTCAGCTTTCTCATCTTGAAAGTAGATATTATACTATCTCCCCTACACATTGTAAGGATTAAATGAAATGATGCTCAATAACAACAGGTTGAATGTCCCTAATCAAATAATCTAAAATTCAAAATACTCCCAACTCCGAAACCTTTTGAATAGTGACATGATACTTAAAGGAAATGCTCATTGAAGTATTTCAGATTTCAAATTTTTTGGATTTGGGATGCAGAATCAGAAAGGATATGTAATGTAAATATTCCAAAATCTGAAACATTTGTGGTCCCAAGCACTTCAGATATGGGATACTCAACCCGTACTTAGCACATGGCCTGATGTAGTAAGTGTTGTCAATATCACTATTAATGTGAAAGCTACTGCTAAGGAATCAAGTCACTCCTGACAAAATCGAGCTCTTGAAACTCTTAATGCCACTGGTAAGAGTACAACTTGACACAGCATTACTGCCTTGCAGTTTCGTGGTATCTATCAAAATGTAAAAGACGGCATTGAGTCTCTGGATTCAACAATTTCTTTCCGGAAATGTATCTGAGGAAATAATAGCACAAGGGCACAAAGACATGTGTCTGAGGATTTCCAGTGCATCATTATTTAATATAAAAAACTTGCAAGATAACCTAAATGTCCAGCATTAGGAGATTGGTTAAATACATGATGGTATTCATAAAATATATTCAATAAGTCAGTACAACAAAAAGCGATCTTGGCTCACTGCAACCTCTGCCTCCTGGTTCAAGTGATTCTCCTGCCTCAGCCTCCCGAGCACCTGGGACTACAGGCGTGTACTACCACAACCAGATAATTTTTGTATTTTTAGTAGAGATGGGGTTTCACCATGTTGGTCAGACTGGTCTTGAACTCCTAGACTCAAGTGATCCACCCATCTTAGCCTCCCAAAATGCTGGAATTACAGCTGTGAGCCACCGTGCCCAGAATTTACTTACAATATTTCTAATTTTTGGTGGGTTTATCAGGACATAACTCCATTGTAAGTCAAAAAGCATCTGTATAGCTCTAACTGCCCCAGGTATGATAGGCATCTGTGCTTCTGACTAAATATTTCTGGCTATGCCTTTGAGGCATAGAGTAGAAGTTACACTTCCTAGCCCCTTTGTAGTTGGGCTGGACCATGTGACAGTGCTGGTAACATATGTCATTTCTGCGTCAAGTATTTAATTGTTGGTGTGTGACTTTTCATCGCTCTCTTCTTTTCCTTTTGCCACAGCAACCAGTGGTGTTCCAAATGGTAGGTAGTAGCTCTGACTACCTGAGTCCTAGAGTAGGAAAGATGATGACATTGAAGCAGATGTCCCAGCCACCCTTCTGACGTGATTATCATAGCTTGAGGAAAAAAATATCAATGGGATTAAGCCACTGATATTGGAAATTGTCTGTTATTTCAGCAAAACCTAATCTATACTTCTGATGATAGGAATTATGGCTGATTTTTATTTTCTTCTTTTACTTTAGTTATTGTAATTTCTGATTTTTTCCCTCTGCCAAAGCCCAAAGTAGGGCAGGACTTATGGGTCATTCTGAAGGTCTTGTTATGGGGGATGTCTAGACTAGAAGAACTAGTCTGACTTCTCATCCAGACTGGCCATGGGCCTGTCCCCTGACACAGCCGGTGGTTTGTTGGGGAGACAGGAGGAGAAAAGCAGTGTGAAGAGCCAGAAGGCAGAGCAAATTGCACCCAGCAGCCCTGGCTCATCAGAGGCCAGGACTGGGCTGTGAGGCTAGTGGCCTAAATGCCAGGTATCAGTAATGCAAAGTGTTAGGTTAGTGCAAAAGTAATCGCGGTTTTTCCATTAAAAGTAATGGAAAAAGCCGCGATTACTTTTGCACCAACCTAATAAATAGATGAAAATTGGGGTCGGGGCATGTTTATCAGAAGTGCTTAGTGTTACTGACAGCCTAGTCTGAAGTTTAGAGCCTCTCATCTCAGAATACCAAGGCTCGCTCGCTCTCTTTTTTTTTTTTTTTTTGGAAGTAGGCTCCCTCTGTCACCCAGGCTGGAGTGCAGTGACACAATCTCAGCTCACTGCAACCTCTACCTCCTGGGTTCAAGTGAATCTCCTGCCTCAGCCTCCTGAGTAGCTGAGATTACAGGCCCCTGCCACCACACCTGGCTAATTTTTGTATTTTTAGTAGAGACAGGGTTTCACCATTGTTGGCCAGGCTGGTCTCGATCTCCTGACCTCAAGTGATCTGCCTGCCTTGGCCTCCCAAAGTGCTGGGATTACAGGTGTGAGCCACCGCGCCTCGCCTCAGAATACCAAGGCTCTCTTATTTCTTCTCTTTACTTTCTGTCAGATCCATAGCCTGCTACTAGAACATTCCTTTTAAACAATAGATTGATGGTATCACACCTCTGCTCAAAAATCTCTCCCTTGAAAGAAGGTAATGTCAATGGTCCTCTTATTGATTGATTTTTAAACAACCTTATAAAAAGTCTCTAAATAGCTCAGATTTTTTTAAAAAATATTTTTAGTTGGTGTGTAATAATTGTAGACATTATGGGATAGAGAGTGATATCTCAATACATGTATACAATGTGTAATGATTAAATCAGGGTACTTAGCATATGTATCATCTTTTATCATTCATTTGTGTTGGCAACATTCAAAATTCTCTCTTCCAGGCCGGGTGAGAGGTGGGTGCGGTGTCTCACACCCGTCTGGGCGCAGTGTCTCACGCTTCTAATCCCAGCACTTTGGGAGGCTGAAGCGGGTGAATCACTTGAGGTCAAGAGTTCGAGACAGCCTGGCCAACATGGTGAAATCCTGTCTCTACTAAAAATACAAACAAAAAAACACACACAAATAATTAGCCAGGTGTGGTGGTGCATGCCTGTAACCCCAGGCTACTCGAGAGACTGAGGCAGGAGAATCAGTTGAACCGGGGAGGTAGAGGCTGCCATGAGGCAAGATTGTGCCACTGCACTCCAAGTTGGGTGACAGAGTGAGTGAGACTCTGTCTCAAAAAGAAAAAAAAAGAAATTCTCTCTTCTAGCTATTTGAAAATATACAATAGATTATTCTTATTCTTATCTATAGTCACCCTACAGTGCTATGTAATACTGGAATTCATTCCTCCTATCTAGCTATAATTTTGTATCTGCTAACAAACGCCTCCCTATCCTCTCCTCCCCACTATCTGTCCCAGCCTCTAACCACAATTCTGCTCTCTACTTCAATGTGCTCAAGTTTTTTCACTCCCACATATGAGAGAGAACATGTGGTATTTATTTCTTTGGACCTGACTTTGATGCATATGACAGGATCTCATCCTTTTTAGTGGCTGAATAATCCATTGTGTGTGTGTCTCTGTGTGTGTGTGTGTATGTGTGTGTGTATAAATTTCTTTATCTATTCCATGTCTATATCCAGTATTGACATACACTTAGTAGATTCCATATCTTGGCTATTGTGAATAGTGCTGCAATAAAAATAGGGGTGCATGGCCAGGAATGGTGTCTCACGCCTGTAATCCCAGCACTTTGGGAGGTCGAGGCGGGTGGACCACCTGAGGTCAGGAGTTCGAGACCAGCCTGGCTAACATGGTGAAACCCCATTTCTACTAAAAATACAAAAAAAATTTAGCTGGGCATGGTGGCACGTGCCTGTAATCCCAGCTACTCAGGAGGTTGAGGCAGGAGAATCACTTGAACCTGGGAGGCGGAGGTTGCAGTGAGCCGAGATTGCGCCATTGCACTCCAGCTTGGGCAACAAGAGGGAAACTCCATCTCTCAATCAATCAATCAATCAATAAAAATAGGGGAGGAGATATCTCTTCAATATACTGATTTCCCTTCCTTAGGATAAATACCCAACAGTGGGATCGTTGGATCACATGGTAGTTCTAGTTTTAGGTTTTTGAGGACTGTCCATACTCTTTTCCATAATGGCTGTGCTAATTTACATTCCCACCAACAAAGTATAATAGTTCCCTTTTCTCTGCATCCTCACCAGCATTTGTTTTTTTGGTTTTTTTTTTTTTTTTTTTTGCCTTTTGATAATAGCTGTTCTAACTGGGGTGAGAAGATATCTCATTGTGGTTTTGATTTGCTTTTCCCTGATAATTAGTAATGTTGAGCATTTTTTCATGTACATGTTGGCCATTTGTATGTCTTCTATTGAGAAAAATCTATTCAGATTTTGAATCTGAATATTCAAAATGATTATTTGTGGGGCTTTTGTTTTTGTTTTTTTGCTTGTCTTTGCTATTGGTTGCATTTCTTATGTACTCAGGATATTGTCAGATGAACAGTTTGCAAATATTTTCTCCAATTCTGCAGGGTTTTGCTGCACTCTGTTGACTTTTTTTTCTGTGCAGAAACATTGTAGTTTGAAATAGCACAATTTGTCTATTTTTGCTTTGATTGCCTGTGCTCTTGAAGTCTTACCCATAAAATGATGGCCCAGACTACTGCTTTATAGCATTTTCCCAGTGTTTTCTTAAAGTAGTTTTATAGTTTCAGGTCCTACATTTGGTATTTAAACCATTCTTAGTAGTTCTTTTTATACATATGGTGAGAGATATAGGTCTAGTTTCATTCTTCTGCATGTGGATATCCAGTTTTCCCAATACCATTTATTGATGAGGTGGTTCTTTCCTAATGTAAGTTTTTGGTACTTTTTGTTGAAAATCAGCTGACTATAAATATGTGAATCTGTTTCTGGGTTCCTATATTCTCCCATTGGTTTTTGTGTCTGTTTTAATAACAATACCATGCTGTTTGGGTTACTATAACTTGTAGTATATTTTTAAGTCGGGTAGTGTGATGCCTACAGCTTTTTTTCTTCTCTCTCTCTTTTTTTTTTTTTTTGTTTTGTTGTTGTTTTTTGTTTTTTGTTTTGGCTATTTAAGGTCTTTGGTGGTTCCGTATAAATTTTAGGATTTTGAAGAATGTCATTGGTATTTTGATACAAATTGCACTGAATGTGTAGATTGCTTTGAGTAGGATGGCCATTATAGCAATATTAATTCTTCCAATTCATGAACATGGGATGTCTTTTCATTTTTTCTGTTTTCTTTAGTTTCTTTCATTGTGTTTTGCAGTTTTCATTATAGAGATGCTTCACCTTCTTCATTAAATTTATTCCTAGGTATTTGATTTTGTTTTTGTAGCTATCGTAAATGGGATTGCCTTCTTGATTTCTTTTTCAGCTAATTCATTATTGGTATATAACAATTCTACTGATTTTTCTATGTTGATTTTGTATCCTGCAACTTTACTGAATTTGCTTATCTATTGTCAGATATTTGGGTGGAGTTTTTAAGATTTTCTCTATATAAGGTTATGTTGTCTGCAAATTTAGATGCCCTGTATTTCTTTCTCTTGCCTAACTGCTCTAGCTAGACTTCCAATACTGTGTGTAATAAGAGTGGTGAAAGTGGGCATCCTTGTCTTGTTCCACTTCTTAGAGGAAAAGCTTTCAGCTTTTCTCTATTTGGTGTGATGTTAGCTGTGGGTTTGTCATACATGACCTTTATTGTATTATGTTCCTTCTATAGTTAATTTGCTGAGAGTTCTTATCATGAAGGGATGTTGAATTTTATCAAATGCTTTTTTGCTGTGACTATTGAGATGATTGTATGGTTTTTGTTCTTCATTTTGTTGATATGATGTATCACATGTACTGATTTGTATATGTTGAACCATCTTTGCATTCCTGAAATAAATCCCCCTTGATCTTTTTTATATTCTGCTGGATTTGGTTTGCTAGTATTTTGTTGAGGGGTACTGGTCTATCGCTGTTGTTGTTATTGTTGTGTTCTTGTCTGGTTTGTTTGTGTTTTCATTTTGTTTTGTTTTTAGAGATGGGGTCTTACTTTCTCTTCCAGGCAGGAATGCAGTGGTGCAGTCACAGCTCACTGTATCCTCAAACTCCTAGACTCAAAAGATCTTCCCACCTCCACCTCTCTAGTAGCTGGGACTACAAACATGCACCACCGTGCCATGCACAACTAATTTTTTTTTTTTTTTTTTTGAGATGCAGTCTCACTCTGTTGCCAGGCTAGAGTGCAGTGGCATGATCTCAGCTCACTGCAACTTCTGCCTTCTGGGTTCAAGCAATTCTTCTGCCTCAGCCTCCTGAGTAGCTGGGATTACAGGTGCATGCCACCACACCCAGCTAATTTTTGTATTTTTAGTAGAGATGGGTTTCACCATGTTGGCCAGGATGGTTTCGATATCCTGACCTCGTGATCCGCCCTCCTAGGTCTCCCAAAGTGCTGAGATTACAGGTATGAGCCACCACGCCCAACCAATTTTTAAAATTTTTTTGTAGAGATAGGGTTTCACTATCTTGTCCAGACTGGTCTCACAGTTCTGGGCTCAAGCAGTCCTCCTGCCTCAGTTTCCCAAAGTGCTGGGATTATAGGCATGAGCCATCATACCCAGCATGATTTTTAAATTTGTAATTTTTATGGGTATATAGTAGGTGTATATATTTATTAGGTACATGAGATATTTTGATACAGGCATACAATATATAATAATCACATGAGGGTATGTGGTATATCCATCACCTCAAGCATTTATCATTTCTTTGTATTACAAACATTCCAATTATACTCTTTTAGTAATTTTTAAATGTACAGTAAATTTTTGTTGACCATGGTCACCCTGTTGTGCTATCAAGTACAAGATCTTCTTCTCTGGTTTTGATATTATAGTAACGCTGGCTTTGCAGAATGAGTTAGGAAGAATTCTCTCCTCTTCAAATTTCTGGAGTAGTTTGAAAAGAATTGATGTTAATTCTTTTTTGAAAGTTTCATAGAATTCAGCACAAAAGCCCATCCAATCCTGGGCTTTTCTTTGTTGTGAGATTTTTTATTACTAATTTAATCTTGTTACCTGTTTTTAGTCTCCTCAGATTTTCTATTTCTCCTTGGTTCAACCTTGGTAGGTTATATGTGTCCAGGAACTTATTCATTTCTTCTAGGTTTCTGGTTTGTTGGTGTATAGTTGTTCTTAATAATCTCTGGTGATCCTTTATATTTCTGTGATAATGCCAGATATATCTGCTTTTTCATTTCTGATTTTATTTATTTGGATCAGCTCTCTTTTCTCTTTAGTCTAACTAATAATTTGCCAATTTTGATTATCTTTTCAAAAAACCAATTTTTGATTTCTTAGATCTTTTGTAATTTTTTTCTCTACTTCATTTAATTCTGCTCTGATGTTTATTTATTTCCTTCTATTAATTTTGAGTTTGGTTTGTTCTTGCTTTTCTAGTTCCTTTAGGTGTATCATTAGGTTGCTTATTTAGAATCTTTCTACTTTTTTGATGTAGACATTTATTGCTATACATTTCCCTCTTAGTGCTGTTTTTGCTGGGTCCCATCAATTTTGATATGTTGTGTTTCTATTTTCATTTGTTCCAATAATTTTTTTTATTTCCCTCTTAATTTCTTAATTGATTCACTCATTGTTCAAGAACATTTTGTTTAATTTCCAAGTATTTGTACAGTTTTCAGTTATACTTGTTATTTATTTTAGTTTTATTCCATTGTAGTTTTAGAAAATACTTGATATAGTTTATATTTCTAAATATTTGTTGAGACTTCTTTTTTGCCCTAATATGGGCAATCCTGGAGAATGTTCCATGTACTGATGAGAAGAATGTGTAACCTGCAGCTATTGGATGAAATGTTCTACAAATATCTGTTAGGTTCATTTGGTCTGTAGTGTAGTTTAATTCCAATGTTTCTTCATTGATTTTCTGTCAAGACAATCTGTTTAATCATAAGAGGGGGATGCTAAAGTCCACAGCCATTATTGTATTGTGGTCTATCTCTTCTTTTAGCTCAAATGATATTTGCTTTATATATCTGAGTACTCTAGTGTTGGATACATATATATTTACAATTGTTAGATCTTCCTGCTGAATTGATCCTTTTATCATTATATAATGACCATCTTTGTCTTTCTTTATGTTTTTTGACTTAAAGTCTCTTTTGTCTTATATAGACATAGCTACTCCTGCTCTCTTTTGGTTCCCTTTCACATGGAATTCCTTTTTACTTTCAGTCTATTTGTGTCTTTACAAGTGAAGTGAGTGCCTTCTAGGCAGCATATAGTTGGGTCTTTTTTTTTTTTTTTTTTTTTTTTTAATCCATTCATCCAGTTTCTATTTTCAAATTGGGAAATTTAAACTGTTTACATTCAAAGTTGTTACTGACAGGTGAGGACTTACTCCTGTCATTTGGTTGATTGTTTTCTGGTTGTTTTGCATATCTTTTGTTCCTTTCTTTCTCCATCACTGTTTATCTTTGATGTTCAGCGGTTTTTTTGTAGTGGTAATATTGGTTCTTTCTCTTTCAGATTTGTGTGTATGTTCTACCAGTGAGTTTTATATTTTCATGGATTTACATGATGGTAGACATCCTCCTTTCACTTCCAAATGTAGGACTCCCTTCAGCATTTCTTGTAGATATGGTCTAGTGGTGACAAATTTTTTCAGTTTTTGCTTGTATGTGGAGAAACTTTATTTCTCCTTCATTTCTGAAGGCTAACTTTGGTGGATATAGTATTCCTGGCCACTGTGTTTTGTTTTTTTTTTTTTTTCTCTCTCTTTCTCTCATCTCTTTGAATATATAATCCCATTATCTCTTGGCTTGTAAAGTTTCTGCTGGGATACCTACTGATTGTCTAGTAGGTATTCTCTTATGTGAGACTTGATGCTTTTCTCTTGCTGTTTTTAGAAATCTCTTTGACTTTTGACAGTTTAAGCATAATGTGCCTCAGAGAGAAACTTTCTGGGTTGAACATATTTGAGGATTGTTGAACTTTCTGTATCTGGATGTTTATATCATTCTCAAGACTTGAAAAGTTTTCAGCTATTATTTTATTAAATAGGTTTTCTATTCCTTATCTCATCTCTTTTCCTTCTGGAACTCCCAAAATATGAATATTTGATTGCTTAATGGTGTCTCACATATTGTGTTGGCATTCTTTAATTTTTTTTTTTTTTTTTTTGTCTGACTGGCTTATTTCAAAAGACCTGTCTTCAAGTTTAGAAAATCTTTCTAATTTCTAATTTCTAAAATTAGAAATAATAGATATGTATTGTTGAAGTTCTCAATTGTACTTTTATTTTAGTAACTGAATTATTTATTTCCAGGATTTCTGTTTGGTTCTTTTTTTATATCTATCTCTTTGTTCAGTTTCTCATTCAGATTAAAATTTGTTTCCTAATTTCTTGAATTGCTTATCTGTTTTTTTTTTCTTCCATCTTGCAGAGTTTGCTTAAGACCATTGTTTTGAATTTCTTTTTGGGTATTTCATGGGTTACCATTGCAGGGATGTTGTTACTAGAAAATTACTGTGTTTCTTTGGAAGGGTAATATTTATTTGTTTTTTCATGTTTCTTGTGTCCTTACGTCTATATTGCAGATCTGGTGGAACAGTTGCTTCTTCCAATTTTATGGAGTAGCTCTTTTTTTTTTTTTTTTTCCGAGATGGAGTCTCGCTCTGCCGCCCAGGCTGGAGTGCAGTGGCGCAATCTCTCGGTTCACTGCAACGTCTGCCTCCTGTGTTCAAGTGATCCTCTTGCCTCAGCCTCCCAAGTAGCTGGGATTACAGGCATGTGTCACCACGCCTGGCTAATATTTGTATTTTTAGTACAGACAGGGTTTTGTCACATTGACCTCTAACTCTTGACCTCAGGTGTTCCACCTGCCTTGGCCTCCCAAAATGCTGGGATTACAGGCATGAGCCATCACACCGGGCCTATGGAGTAGGTTTCATAGGGGAAAACTTTTTCCTGTAGATATGTCCTATAGTTTCCATTGGGTGGAGTGCTTTGGCTTTGGTTCTGGGTGAGGACAGTAGTGTAGTATCCGTATGATTTCTTCAACTATAAGCAAAATCAGCAGTTCTGCAAATCCCTCAGTGGCCTGGGCTTCACTTGTTTGTGGAGGCTGTGATGCAGCCTGGCTGGGGTCTGGGACACTGGTTAGGTCAGTCCTTAATCCCCTGGACAGCACATGTGAATAGCTCAGATTTATTTTCTCCTCCCTTTCCTTGGGCTCTTTTTCCTCCCAGGAATATTCCCCACTCCTCATTATACCACACTCCTCTCAGACCTACTCAGTCCTCAAGGTCCCAAATGTGTCCCACTACCTGCAGGTAGCCTTCCCAGATGATCATAGTCCTGAGGAGAGCCCTCAGAAGCTCCATAGCATTTCCTTTCTCTCCAGTAACTTGGACTACTCTTTCAACCTACCTCTTTTAATCTAATCCAACTGGCTGCTTTCCCAGAAGGCAGAGGCCATGTCTTATGCATCTTTGTCCAAATGCCAGTTCCTCAGTAATTCAGATGAGAAGTTGCACCGTAAACACAAGTTTCATCATCAAACCAGGGCTCCCTGTTCTGGCAGGGAGGTTAATGCCTACCTACCTCTGAGCCAACACCCCCAGCTCTGCATTTAGAAAACCTCCTGAAAGGATACATTTTCTCCTGGCCTTCGGAGGAACTTGGGAGACACATGGAATTATCTCAGGGTCATTCTTTGTGCCTGTTCTTGAAAGCTGTTAGAACTGTCTGCTTAGATACTACTATGTGGAAATAAAATTTAAGCATTTAAAATATAAATATATATATACATATAAATATATATGTGTGTATATATATAAATATATGTGTGTGTGTGTATATATATATAGCGAGAGAGAGAGAGAGTATGCTCCACCCAGTATTTTACCCAAAGAACGATAACATGATATTTCAAAAATTAAGGAGAAGAAAAATTATATACAAAAATATCTTATTGCATTGGATTTTCCACAATATTTTTAAAACAACTATGAACTTTACCACTTCACAAGCAAACTTATTAGAATGACTGTTATTAACAACAATAACATACACGAAAACAGCAAGTGTTGCTGAAAAATTGAACCCTTGTGCACTATGATATTTAATCCCCCACAAACCCATTAGAATGGCCATTATTAAAAACAACAACATCAGAAAATAAGTGCTGGTAAAAAACTGGAACCCTGTGCATGGCTAGTGGGAATGGGAAATGGTGTTGCTGCTATAGAAAACAGGATATTGGTTTCTCAAAAAAATTAAACACTGAATCACCATATAATACAGTAATTTCATTTCTGGGTATAAATCCAAAAACAAAAGTAAAAGTGGCTGGGCGCAGTGGCTCACGCCTGTAATCCCAGCACTTTGGGAGGCCGAGGCGGGTGGATCACGAGGTCAGGAGATAGAGACCATCCTGGCTAATATGGTGAAACCCCATCTCTAATGAAAATACAAAAAATTAGCCGGGTGTGCTGGTGGGCGCCTGTAGTCCCAGCTACTCAGGAGGCTGAGGCAGGAGAATGGTGCGAACCCAGGAAGCGGAAGTTGCAGTGAGCTGACATTGCGCCTCTGCACTCAGCCTGGGTGAGAGAGAGAGACTCCGTCTGAAAAAAAGAAAAAAAGCAAGAACTTGAATCACTGTTCATAATAGCATTATTCACAATGACCAAAAGGTGGAAGAAACTTAAGTATCCATCAATGGATGAATGGATAAACAAAATGTTATATATATATACAATGGAATATTATACAACCTTAAAAACTTTAGGAAATTCTGACACATGTTGCACCATGGATTAATTTTGAGGACATTCTGCTAAGTGAAATAAGCTAAACATAAATAACAAATATTGTATGACTCCACTTATATGAAGGTATATATATATTTTATATATATGTATATATATACACCCTCATATATACACATATCTGTGTGTGTGTGGTATTCAAAAGGAAGTAGAGTGGTGATTATCAGGAGATGGAAGAAGCAGGATATGGGGAGTTATTGTTTAGTAGCTACAGAGTTTCAGTTTGGGAAGTTGACAGTTTTCTAGAGATGAATGTTGGTGATGGAAGATGAAAAAGTACTGGAGATGGACAGTGGTGATGGTTCAGTTAATGTCACTGAAATGCAGATGTAAAAATGATTAAAATGGTAATTTTTAAAAATATATATTTTGCCACAACAAAACAAACAAAATGAGGCCAGGCGTGCTGGCTTACACCTGTAATCCCAGCACTTTGCGAGGCTGAGGTGCATGGATCACCAGAGGTCAGGAATTTGAGACCAGCCTGGCCAACATTGTGAAACACCTAAAAAAAAAAAAAAAAAAAGAAGTAAAATATAAAAATACGAAAATTAGCCAGGCGTGGTGGTGGGCAGCTGTAATTCCAGCTACTTGGGAGTCTGAGGCAGGAGGATCATTTGAGCCCGGGAGGTGGAGTTTCCAGTGAGCAGAGATGGCGTCACTGCACTCCAGGCTGGGTGACACAACAAGACTCCGTCTCAAAAATAAAAAAAAAAGCAGGTGATAAACTTTCAAAAATTCAATTAATTGCATATAAACAACTTCTTTTTTCACTGAATCTTTTCAGAAATGAAATACAAGATGAGAGGAATTTCCTTTCAAGTGAAAGAGCATAGACCTGCACCTTCTCTCCTTGCTGAGGGAAACTCTTCTTTCCAAAACCCTCTTTCTCCCAGGAATTCATTGGGTCTAGGGTGGGCATAGCAGCTGTTGCCTTGGAACCTGAGGGTACATACATCTTTTAAACTTTGTGTTCTTCGTATTTTTAATGGAATAAACAGCATGTTAATTATCTTTTTTTTTTTTTTTTTTTTTTGAGACAGGGTCACACTTTTGTCACCCAGGTTAAAGAGTAGTGGCACGATCTTGGCTGACTGCAGCCTTGACCTCCTGGGCTCAAGGGATCTTCCTCCCCCTGCAACTCCCAAGTAGCTGGGACCACAGGCGCACACCACTATGTCTGGTTAATTTTTGTATTTTCTGTAGAGACAGCATTTTGCCATGCTGCCCGGGCTGGTCTTGAACTCCTGGCCTCAAGTGATCCACCCACCTTGGCCTCCCAAAGTGCTGAGATTAGAGGCATGAGCTACTGAACCCAGCCTAATTATCAATTTAATAAGCATTTTTTTGTATGGTCCCAGAATGGCCAATCATGCCCTATACTTATAACTCTATGCTACCATTCCCAAAGCTAATCAATACTAATTCTTCCTATTGAGACCAGACGCAGATTCAGACTCCTTCATACATCTCTGTAACTGCAATGAAAGTAAATGGGTGTTAGCATGAGCCGAAATGCAGTTTTCTATCATTAGGACACCTCTCAAGGCTTCCAGGCAGCTTGCATCACATTCAAACTCAAATCTAGCTTTTGTATCAGGAGATGTGGCCTACTGGAGAAGGAGAGCTGAGTGCTGACTGCTGTGTTCAGTAAGTAAATGGTGATGTGTGGTCTCACAAGAATCCAAAGCTAGGCTTAGCCATGAGCCAGGCCTTTAAGTAAGTGTCAGATCCCAGGCAAGTTCCAGTGAATAAATGAAGATGTAAACCAAAATCAACATTAACCTGATTTTCCTCCTACAGTTCATATAAGATTATATAATATAGTACTTGAGGAAGACAAGCAAAACCCCAAAGTGTCTGATATGTGTTGGTGTAAGCCTTCATTGCTAACATTTTTCTTGGGTAAGAAGAACTCAGAAGGCAGAAGGCTCTTTATTGATCTTCCTTCTCCAGTGCTACTGAATTCTTTTTTTTTCCAATCTGGTTTCAAAGGGCACATCACCTTTCCCCCTCCCTGCATCTTTCCTAACTCTGAACCTTCCAGAAGGAAACTCTCTTCCTCTTCCTTTGCTCACCTCTGCCTCTGTTTCTGCCCACAGTTTCCCTGGCTCTAGTCCCTATAGTAGGGGCCTCTCAGGGCACACAAGCCTGTCTAGACATTGGCCCGCGAGGGCTCCTGGTACACACATAGGTCCCACTTCCTGACCCTTGAGCTTATCTGGCTTGGAACAAGGCAGTCAGTTTTAAAAAGATAGTTCAAGGTCTTCCGTCTGCTACTCTGTCGAGCACTGAAAATATATGATCCTATTTATCATCTTAATAATTCTGAGAGGTAGATATTATTATCTCTATTTTTAAAGTGAAGACACTGAACTTTAAATAAGTACATAACCCAAAGGCACACAGAAAGCAGTGGTAGAGCTCTGAAATCAGTGCCTCTGAAATCTGTGACGCTAACAAGACTGCCTCTGAACCCTTCAGCAGGATTATTGCCTAAATTCCCTTTGTGCCTTGGCCTGATTGGCTCCTGTGGTCCTTCAAAAGTCTCTGAGTTAAAGAAATAAAGGTATAATAATTAAGTTTCTGCCAGTGAAGCAGATATTTGGGGCCACATAATTCCTACCTAATTACAAGAGCTACTCTTAGAAAATACAGGGACTCAGGTTTTCTCAGCTAGGACAGTACATGCTAGAGAGTTCAGGAGACATTAAGGAACTCCAGCTGTGACGAAAACACAAGGGACTCAGAATAGCTAAAACAATCTTAAAAAAAAAAAGAGCAAAGTTGGAGGACTCACACTTCCTGATTTCAAAACTTACTACAAAGCTACAGTATCAAGAGAGTATGGTACTGGCATAAGGACAGACAAATAGATTGATGAAATAGAATTGAGAGTCCAGAAATAAACTCATACATCTACAGTCAATTGATTTTTTTTTTCTTGAGACAGAGTCTCACTCTGTTGCTCACGCTGGAGTGCAGCGGCGTGATCTTGGCTCACTGCAACCCCCGCCCGCCGAGTTCAAGCAATTCTGCTTCAGCCTCCCAAGTAGCTGGGATTACAGGTGTTTGCCACCATGCCTGGCTAATTTTTTAATTTTTAGTAGAGATGGAGTTTCACCATATTGACCAGTCTGGTCTTGAACTCCTGACCTCAAGTGACCCACCCACCTCGGCCTCCCAAAGTGCTTGGATTACCAACGTGAGCCACCGCGCCAGGCCCAACTGATTTTTGACAAGGATACCAAAACTATTCAATGGGGAAAACAAGAGTCTTTTCAACAGATGATGCTACGACAGCTGAATATACACATGCAAAATAATAAAGTTGAAGCCCTACATCACACCATATACAAAAATTAACACAAAATAGATCAAAGACTTAAATGTAGAACTAAAAGTACAAAACTCTTGGAAGAAAACATAAGATTCTACCAACAAAGTAAAATGACAACTTCAAGAATGAGGAAAAACTTTAGCAAACCAAAATATTTGATAAAGGTCTAATATCCACAATATATAAAAAGCTCTGACAATTCAACAAAAACAGAAAAATAACCCAATTTTTAAAAGGGCAAAGAATTCTTTAACATTTCTTCAAAGAATATATACAAATATATAATAAGTACTTGAAAAATGCTCACCACCATTAGTCATTAAGTAAATGTAAATCAAAACCACAGTGAGATACCTCTTCAACCTCCCCAGGATGACTATAACCAAAAAAAAAAAAAAAAAAAAAAGTAACAAGTGTTGACAGAGGTGTGGAAAAATTAGAATTCTCATATATTACTGGTGGAAATGTCTAATGGTTCAGCCACTTTGGAAAACAGTCTGCCAATTCTTCTAAAGGTTAATCATAGAGTTACCATATAACCCAGTAATTCCACTCCTAGATATATATCCAGGAGAATTAAAAACAGGTGTTCAAACAAAAACTTGTACACAAATGTTCATAGCAGCATTATTTATAATAACCAAAGGTGGAAATAGCTCAAATTTGCATTAACTGATGAATACATAAATATAATGTATATCTATACAATGGAATATTGTTCAGCCATAAAGAGGGTACATGCTACAACATTTAAGAACCTTGAAAACAATATGCTAATTAAAAGAAACCTGGCACAAAAGTCCATATGTCAAATGATTTCATTTAAATGAAATGTGCAGAATAGGCAAATCCACACAGACAAAAACTAGTTAAATGATTGCCAGAGGCTAGTGGTAGGAGAACATGGAAAGTAACTAGTAGTAGGTGTGGGTTTTCTTTTGGTGTAACAAAAAGATTCTGGAGTTATGTAGTGGTTGCTGTGGTTTGAATGTGCCACTCCAAAGTTCATTTGTTAGAAATTTAATCTCCAATGTAACAGTATTTAGATGTGGAACCTTTAAAATGTAATTAGATCATGAGGCTCTGGGCTCACTCATAGATGGTGAGAGTGGGCTACTTATTGCAAGAATGAGTTCCTGATAAAAAGGATGAGTTCAGCCTGATTTCCACCCTGGCTTACACAGTCTCACCCTCTCTCACCATGTCATGCCTTCTGCCATGTTATGATGCAGCAAGAAGACTCTCTCCAGATATGGCCCTTTGAACTTGCCAGGTCCCAGAACTGTGAGGCAAATAAACTTCTATTCTTTATAAATTACTTAGTCTGTAGTAATATATTACAGCAGCAGAAAACAGACTAAGACAATGGTGATGGTTAGATAACTCTGTGAACATACTGAAGACCACTGAATTGTACAATTTAAAATGGTAAGTTTTGTGGCATATGAATGATATTTGAACTGTAAAAGATCAATTGTAAAAATAATCTCTATTCAATATCAAAGAAAACCAAAAAGGCAAAGGTTTGTCTAGTATCTTTTAAAATTTATGTCTTCGTGGACAGGGAAAAAGTTTTTCCAATGTTAAGATCACACCCAATGACTAAACTAGCAATGGTAATGAGTGCTAGGAAGTGCAAAGAAACATTGTTTCCAAGGAACTCAATTGTCTTAGAGTTCCCCCAGAAATAGACCCTAAGACAAGCATGTAAGTGCAAATAAAGTCTATTTGGGAGGTGAAGGAAATACCAACAAGGGAGCAGGAAAGTGAGTCAGGGAAGGGAAGGCAGCCAATAAAATGTGCATTATCCAGCAAGTCATCACTGAGGTTAACTGGAGCTAGACTCTTGGGGAACTCTGGGAGTCAGTGTAAAAATGTACTTGAGTCATGCTCACCCCAGGTCAAGAAATTGAGATATTTATACTACAATGCCTATTGGTTGAGGCTTAGCTCCTCTAGCAGCAAGAGGAAGTCCTCAAGCAAAGAGAGGCAGATGCTGGTAGTTGGAGCTGGGCAGACTTGCACTGAAATGGAAAGGCCCAAAGAGATGTGGATAGAGCCCCGACCATTCATATCTCTTGATTAGAACTCTCTACAGATGGTTGTAAATTATGGATTCGGAAATAAAAAGACCTGGATTAGAGTTTTAGCTTCACTACTTGGGGCAAGCCATTCAACTCCCTGGGACTCATTTCTTTATATGCAAAACGTGGAAGAAAGGGAGTAAAACATATACTGCACAGGATTGTTGTAAGGATACAATAAAATGATATATATAAGTGTTCCTTGCTGTGTAAAACGTAGTTATTCGGTTTTTTTGTTTTTTATTTTATTTTTTAAAAGATGTGGATGACAATAATATGCTGAATAAAGATAAAATTTATAGAACTGGAATGCAGTCATGCTAATTTTCTTAACTCTTGAACAATATGCATCTATGTTCAGAATGATAACCCAGGGACTCTGCCAGATTGTATTGCTTTAGAGGAGGCTTGGTTTTGTTCATCCACTTTTGCAGTCAACATACAAACTATTGTCACAGAGACTGCTAAATGTTTACCACAATTTGTTTTCTCTTCCTCCTGGGCTCACAAATAGATGAATTCTCCAAGCCTCACTAATAATGAGGGAAAGCCATGTAACCAAGTCCTAGCCAATAGAAGGGAATGTGTTCTGTTCTATGCCTTGGTCAATCAAACCTCTCATAAGCCCTTTTAGGTGCTCTTCCCTCCCCTTACTGGCAGAAATGGAGAAAACTGCCAGAGTGATTTCAGAAGCCCCACATGTTGAAGATGGCATAGCCTTTGTCAGCATAGGCCTCTGATGTGGTTTGGATTTATATCACCTCCCAAATCTCATGTTGAATTGTAATCCCAATGTTGGAGGAGGAGCCTGGTGGGAGGGATTGGATCATGGTGGTAGATTTCCCAGTTGCTGTTCTTGTGATAGTGAGTGAGTTCTCATGAGATCCAGTTATTTAAAAGTGTGTAGCACCTCTGCCTTTTCTCCCTTCCTCCTCTGGCCATGTAAGATGTGCCTGCTTCCCCTTTATTTTCCATCATGACTGTAAGTTTCCTACAGTCTCTTCAGCCATGCTTACTGTACAGCCCGTGTATCTGTGAGTCGATTAAATCTGTTTTCTTTATAAATTACCCAGTCTCAGGTAGTTCTTTATAGCAATGTGAGAACAGAGTAATACAGCCTTCAAATGACTTAATGGAGGAAAGATGGCCCACCACCCTGGTCACCCTGCCAGTACTGTTACATGAGTAAAAATGCTTGACACTTTTATTGGTTTCAAGTCACTATACGTTGTTGGGTTTATTTGTTATAGCAGCTAGCATTATCCTAACAATTAAACTCATATATATTAGAAAGATTTCCACAAAGTGGGTTTTTGTTTAAACCTGGATTAATAAGCTTTTATTAAGTAGAACTGACTTTTTCAAACATTCTGATTAACTGTGGTTGTGTTTTGGAGGGAGCCATGACTTTTTAGGGCAGTGTGCTATGTATACAGTGTATTGTGAAGTCAACTCCAGGCTTTTTTAAGCAGCCCTCCAACTAGAAAATGCATCATATCCTTGGCTAGCCCTATGAAGAGAGAGCAGGAAATCATGCCCCCACTACTTTAAGCACTTTCTACCTTGGAACCTGTACCTTTAGGTGTCTCTTATATGATGGCAGGTAGGAGGTATTAGACACATCTTATATGAAAGGTCATTTGGGGTGAGACAATCTATTTCTTCTTTCTTCCCATCTAAAGTTCTCCTGAGGGAAGCAGCTGACACCGTGTGTCTTTTTTTTTTTTTTTTTTTTTTTTTGAGACGGAGTCTTGCTCTGTCGGCCAGGCTGGAGTGTGGTGGTGTGATCTCGGCTCACTACAACCTCCTCCTTCCAGGTTCAAGCGATTCTCCTGCCTCAGCCCCCCGAGTAGCTGGGACTACAGGTGCCCATCACCACGCCCAGCTAATTTTTTTATTTTTAGTAGAGATGGGGTTTCACAATATTAGCCAGTCTGGTCCTGAACTCCTGACTTTGTGATGGCCCATCTCGGCCTCTGAAAGTGTGTCCTGTTTTTTAAAAATTTTGTTTACTTTTTCCTTACTAATTACTGTAAAAAGAATAAACATCACATCTGTTCCAGTTATTAACTGATGAATAACAAACCACCCCAAAATTAGTGGCATAAAACAACCATTTTGTTATGCTCGTAGATTCTTTGGAATTCAGGCAGGGTGATATGGCAATGTCTTATTTCTGCTCCAAGATATCTGGAACTTCAGGTAGAAAGACTGAACATTTGGGAGTTGGCATCATCTTCAGGTGGAAGCGTCTTCACTCACATGATTGGCACCTGGGCTCAGATGACTGAAAGGCTGGGCTGTCTTGGGGTTGTTGACTGGAGACCCTGTCAATGTAGTTTGGGCTTTCTCACAGCATGGTAGGTAGTGTTAGGGTAGTTGAATTTCTTACAGCTGAGGACTCCAAGAGTGAGTGGTTCCAGAGACCAAGGCAGATGGTGCAAGTGCTTTTATTAACCAGCATTAGTGCTCACACAGAGTCATTTCCACAACACTCTTTGGTCAAGGCCGTCTCAAGACTAACCACATACAAAAAGAAGGGGCACAGATGCTTTCTCTAGTGTGAAGAGTGTCACAGAATTTGCAACTACATTTTGAAACTACTATAATCTCTAATCCCACCAACCCAATACAACTGCCATTAACATTGTGGTTTCTTTCTTATCAGTTTATTATTATTATTATTATTATCCTTTAAGTTTGTGCAGGTTTTTTGTTTTTGTTTTTTTTTTTTTTTTTGAGATGGAGTCTCGCTCTGTCACCCAGGCTGGAGTGCAGTGGCACAATCTCGGCTCACTGCAAATTCCACCACCTCCCAGGTTCACACCATTCTCCTGCCTCAGCCTCCTGAGTAGCTGGGACTACAGGTGCCCACCACCATGCCCGCTAATTTTTTTTATTTTATTTTTTTTATTTTTAGTAAAGACGGAGTTTCACCATGTTAGCCAGGATGGTCTCTATCTCCTGACCTCGTGATCCACCTGCCTCGGCCTCCCAAGTGCTGGGATTACAGGCATGAGCCACCGCACCCGGCCAAGAACGTGCAGGTTTGTTACATAGGTATACACAGGTTTGCTGCACCCCTCAACCCATCATCTACACTAGGTATTTCTCCTAATGCTATTCCTCCCTTAGTCTCCCATCCCCCGACAGGCCCCAGTGTGTGATATTCCCCTCCCCGTGTCCATGTGTTCTCATTGTTCAACTCCCACTTATGACTGAAAACATGTGGTGTTTGGTTTTCTGTTCCTGTGTTAGTTTGCTGAGAATGATGGTTTCCAGCTTCATCCATGTCCCAGCAAAGGACATGAACTCACCCTTTTTTATGGCTGCATAGTATTCCATGGTGTATATGTGCCACATTTTCTTTATCCAGTCTATCATTGATGGGCATTTGGGTTGGTTCTGAGTCTTTGCTATTGTGAACAGTGCTGCAATAAACATATGTGTGCATGTGTCTTTGTAGTTGAATGATTTGTAATCCTTTGGATATATACCCGGTAATGGGATTGCTGGGTCAAATGGTATTTCTGGTTCTAGATCCTTGAGGGGTCACCACACTGTCTTCCACAATGGTTGAACTAATTTACACTCCCACCAACAGTGTAAAAGCGTTCCTATTTGTCCACATCCTTTCCAGCATCTGTTGTTTTCTGACTTTTTAATGATCACCATTCTAACTGGTGTGAGATGCTATCTCATTGTGGTTTTGATTTGCATTTCTCTAATGACCAGTGACGATGAGCTTTTTTTCATATATTTGTTGGCCGCATAAATGTCTTGTTTTGAGAAGTGTCTGTTCGTATCCTTTGCCCACTTTTTGATGGTTTTTTTTTTATTGTAAATTTGTTTATGTCCCTTGTAGATTCTGGATATTAGCCCTTTGTCAGATGGATAGATTGAGAAAAATTTCCCCCATTCCGTAGGTTGCCTGTTCACTCTGATGATAGTTACATTTGTCTTTATAACTGGCATGAAAAGCTTTATTAGCTTGAGGTACAAGTACATTCAGGTTTAATTGTTTTCTCTATTAAAATTGAGGTATTGACAAGGCATAGTGGCTCACTCCTGTAATCCCAGCACTTTGGGAGGCAATTCTTTGTGAGAGAGTTGCTTCAGCCCAGCAGTTCAAGACCAGCCTGGGCAACTTAGCAAGACCCTGTCTTCACGAAAAATTTTTTTAAATTAGCTAGGCATGATGGCTCATGCCTATAGTCCCAGCTAATTAGGAGGCTGAGGTGGGAGGATGGCTTGAGCCCAGGGGTGTTGAAGCTGCAGAAAGCTATGGTCATACCACCGCACTCCAGCCTCAGCAACATAGTGAGATCCTGTCTCTAACAAAAAAAAGTATAACTTACATATCATATAGTAGACAAATCTTAAGTGTAAGGCTGATAAATTTTTACATGTTTCTACAAACTTGAAACACAATCAAAATATATATGTTTCATCACCAGAAATTTCCCTCAGAGTCATTTCCTAGTCATCTCCCCTGACCCAGAGCTAGTCACTCTTCTGACTCTTACTGTCACTGATTAGTTTTTCCTGTTCTTGAACTTCAAATATGAAATGAAAGTGTAGTACTATTTTATATCTACTTCTTTCATTCAACATATTTCTTTATCCATGGTGTTACATCTACCCATAGTTTGTTCTTTTTTATTGCTGAACAATATTCTAGAATATAGAAATTGACCACACAAGATTTATCCATTCACCTTTTGATGGACATTAGGTGATTTCTAGGTTTAGGCCATGATGAATATGAATAAAGTGCTACAATTTTTTTTTTTTTTAAGAGACAGGTTTTTAGGGCCGGGCGCGGTGGCTCAAGCCTGTAATCCCAGCACTTTGGGAGGCCGAGACGGGCGGATCACGAGGTCAGGAGATCGAGACCATCCTGGCTAACACCGTGAAACCCCGTCTCTACTAAAAATACAAAAAACTAGCCGGGCGAGGTGGCGGGCGCCTGTAGTCCCAGCTACTCCGGAGGCTGAGGCAGGAGAATGGCGTAAACCCGGGAGGCGGAGCTTGCAGTGAGCTGAGATCCGGCCACTGCACTCCAGCCCGGGCTACAGAGCAAGACTCCGTCTCAAAAAAAAAAAAAAAAAAAAAAAAAAAAAAAAAAGAGACAGGTTTTTGGTCTGTCACCCAGGCTGGAGTGCAGTGGTATGATCATAGCTCTGTAGTCTCAGACTCCTGGGCTTAAGCCATCCTTCCATCTTAGCCTCTCAAGTAGTTAGGGCTACAGATGTGAGCCACCATGCCAGCCAATTTTTTAAATTACTTTTTTTTTTTTTTTTTTTGAGACAGAGTCTCGCTCTGCCGCTGGGGCTGGAGTGCAGTGGCCGGATCTCAGCTCACTGCAAGCGCTGCCTCCCGGGTTTACGCCATTCTCCTGCCTCAGCCTCCCGAGTAGCTGGGACTACAGGCGCCCGCCGCCTCACCCGGCTAGTTTTTTGTATTTTTAGTAGAGACGGGGTTTCACTGTGTTAGCCAGGATGGTCTCGATCTCCTGACCTCGTGATCCGCCCGCCTCAGCCTCCCAAAGTGCTGGGATTACAGGCTTGAGCCACCGCGCCCGGCCTTAAATTACTTTTTTGGGAGAGAGGTTCTCTCTTTGTTGCCCACATTGGTTGCAAACTCCTAGCTTCATGTGATTCTCCCGCCTGAGCATTTCAAAGCAGTGGGATTACAGGCGTGGGTACCACACCTCGCCTAAATTTTTTTTTTTTTTTTTAAGAGTCTTGCTCTGTCGCTAGGCCGGAGTGCAGTGGCGCAATCTCGGCTCACTGCAACCTCTGCCTCCCGCGTTCAAGTGATTCCCCTGTCTCAGCCTCCCGAGTAGCTGGGACTACAGGCGTGCCACCATGCCTGGCTAAGTTTTGTATTTTTATTTATTCATTTATTTGAGACAGAGTCTCACTCTGTGGCCCAGGCTGGAGTGCAGTGGCACGATTTTGGCTCACTGCAAGCTCCACCTCCAGGGTTCACGCCATTCTCCTGCCGCAGCCTCCTGAGTAGCTGGGATTACAGGCACCCACCACGACGCCTGGCTAATTTTTTTTTTTTTTTTTTTTTTTTTTTTTTGTATTTTTAGTAGAGAGGGGGTTTCACTGTGTTAGCCAAGATGTTAGTCTGTCAGTTAGTCTCGATCTCCTGACCTTGTGATCTGCCCTCCTCGACCTCCCAAATTCCCGGGATTACAGGCGTGAGCCACCTCACTGGGCAAAATTTTTATATTTTAGTAGAGGTGGGGTTTCACCATGTTGGCCAGGATGGTCTCGATCTCCTGACCTCGTGATCTGCCCGCTTTGGCCTCCCAAATTCCTGGGATTACAGGCATGAGCCACGGTGCCCAGCCCAAACATTCTTTTATATGACTATTTGTGGACATGTTTATTTAGTTCTTTTAGGTATATGTCTAGGAGTAGAATTTCTAGTTCATTGGGTAGATGTATATTTATCTTTAGTGGTTATTACCAAATAGTTTTATTAAGTAATAATCTCCATTCCCATCAATGTTTAAAAGTTCTAGATGTTTCACATCCTCAACAACACATGGTGTTTCCAGTTTTTATAATATTAGTCATTCTAATGGACATATACAAGTATTTTATTGTGGTTTTAGTTTTCATTTTCTTGAAGAATAATAATGTTGAGTACTTGTCCATATGCTTATTAATCATTTGCATATCCTCTTTTGTAAATTATCTGTTCAAATATTTTGCTAGCTTTCCAATATAATTTGGGGGTCTTCTTAATATTTTTAGGCAATCTTTATATAATCTGGATTCAAACCTTTATCTATTTACTTTCTTGAAGTCTTTTGATAAACATAAGTTCTTAATTTTAATCAATTCCAATTTATTAACATTTTATGATTAACACTTTTTGTGTCCTATTTAAAAATTCTTTTCCTACTCCTAGATTGTTAACATTAATTCACATATTTTTCTTCTAGAAAATTTTAGCTTTAACTCTATATCCATTTTGCATTAATTTTTGCACATGGCGTGAATAATGATTGAGAAACTTTAAAAAATATATGCACATGTCTTCCAGCACCATTTATTAAAAAGGCCAACTGTTCTCCACTGAATAAAGGGGTACCTTTTCTATAAATCCAATGACTATATATGAGTGGGCCTATTTATGACCTCTCTATTATGTTCTATCACTTCACATCTAGCCTTGTGCCAAATCACATTGCCATAATTACTGTAACTTTATAGTAATATTCTATGCAGTGAGGGAGGACTGGAGATTGAGTTCAGTCACATGACCAGTGATTCAATCATCCATGCCCATGTACTGAAACCCAATAAAAACTCTGGACATGGAGCTTGAGTTAGCACTTTCCATCCCATTGATATGCTGGGTGGGTGATGTGTCCTGAGGATAACGAGCTTCATATGTGGGACTCTTCCTGACCTCACCCATGTGCATCTTCATTTGGCTGGTCTTGGTTTGTATCCTTTATAATAAAATTGTAATCAAAAGTAAAACACTTTCATGAGTTCTGTAAGTCATTCTTTCTGATTGTTTGTTTTTGAGACAGAGTTTCAATCTTTCACCCAGGCTGGAGTGCAGTGGCATAAACTCGGCTCACTGCAACCTCCGCCCCCCGGGTTCAAGCGAGTCTCCTGCTTCAGCCTCCTGAGTAGCTGGGATTACAGGTGCCTGCCACTGTGTCTGGCTGATTTTTGTATTTTTAGTAGAGACGGGGTTTCACCAACTTGGACAGGCTGCTCTTGATCTCCTGACCTCATGATCCACCTGCCTTGGCCTCCCAAAGTTCTGGGATTACAGCTATAAACCACCATGCCCAGCTGAGTTCTGTAAGTCATTCTAGTGAATGATCAAGCCTAAGAGGATAGTGGGAAGCCCAAATTTGTAGCCATTTGATCAGAAGTGTGGGTAGCCTGAAAACTGGGAGCTTGCAGCTAGTGTCTGAAGTGACAGGAGATTTGTGGACGACTGAGCTCTTAACGTGTTAAGTCAGCATCAGAAATACATTGCAGGTGTGGACATATTAAGGATTGTAATGTCTCTTGAATAACTTACCCCTTTATCATTATATCATGTTTCTCTTTATCTCTAATAATATTTATTGCTTTGAAGCATGACTTTTTCTGAAATTAATAATAGCTATTCTAGATTTATTTTGATTAGTGTTAGCAGGCTCTTTCTCCATTCCTTTATTTCTAATGTATCTGTGTTTTTAAATTGAAAATAGGGTTGTTTTTGTCAGCATATAGTTGGCTCTTGTTTTCTTATCCACTTAGAATCTCAGTCTTTTAATTGTGTATTTGGACCAATGATATTTAAAGTGATTATTGATGTAGTTGGATAAATACATGCTATATTTGCCTTTGATTAACTGATTAGTTGATTGATTTTTATCTTCCATTCTTTTTCTACCTTCTCTGCTTTTTTGTTTGTTTGTTTGTTTTGTTTCTTGTGACAGGGTCTTGGTCTGTCACCCAGGCTGCAGTGGAGTGGTATGCTCTTGGCTCACTACAGCCTCTACCTCTGGGGCTAAAGTGATCCTCCCACCACCTCTTGAGTAGCTGAGACCACAGGTGTGTAGTCATGCCAGGCTAAGTTTGTTTTTCTTTTTTGTAGAGATGAGGTCTCTATGTTGCCCAGGCTGATCTTGAACTCCTGGGCTCAAGTGACTCTCCCACTTTAGCCTCCAAAAGCGCTGGGATTACAGGTATAACTACCCCACCCAGCCCTGCCTTCTCTGGTTTTAATTGCACATTTTATATCATGCCATTTTCTCTCCTGTCATAGCATATTAATTATATTTCTTCAAAAAATGTTTTTAGGTTGGGCACGGTGGATCATGCCTGTAATCCCAGCACTTTGGGAGGTCAGTGTAGGCAGATCATTTGAGGTTAGGAGTTCAAGACCAGCCTGGCCAATATGGTGAACCCCGCCTCTACTAAAAATGCAAAAAGTAGCCGGGCATGGTGGCGGGCACCTGTAATCCCAGCTACTTGGGAGGCTGAGGCAGAAGAATAGCTTGAACTCAGGAGGCAGAGGTTGCAGACCACTGCACTCCAGCCTGGGTGACAGAGTGAGACGCTGTCTCAAAAAAAAAAAAAAAAATTGGTTAGCGATTGCCCTGGAGTTTGCAATATACATTTTCAACTGAAGCCAGACAACTTTCAAATAACACAGTATCACTTCACAGGCAGTTCAAGTACCTTATACCAGAATATTCCCATTTTAACCACAGCTGGGTAAATTTTGTATTTTTAGATTCTCCTGCCTCAAGCCTCCCAAAGCATTGAGATTACAGGCATGAGACACCAGACCCAACCAGATAATTTTATTGGGATATGAAATTCTAGGTTTTTGGTTGTATTTCAACACATTAATTTTCTTTAGCACACTCTTTTCTTGCTTGCATGATTTCTTTTTTTATTTTTATTTTTATTTTTTGGGAAGGAGTCTTGCTCTGTCGCCCAGGCTGGAGTGCAGTGGCACAATCTCTGCTCACTGCAAACTCTGCCTTCTGGGTTCAAGTGATTCCTGCGCCTCAGCCTCCTGAGTAGCTGGGATTACAGGCATACGCCACCACACCCGGCTAATTTTTGTATTTTTAGTTGAGACAGGGTTTCACCATGTTGGCCAGGCTGGTCTCAGACTCTGGCCTCAAGTGATCCACTCGCCTTGGCCTCCCAAAGTGCTGGGATTATAGGCGTAAGCCACCGTGCCTGGCCTAGTTTTTGAGGATATTGACTTATCTTCAAGCTCACTGATTCTCTCCTTGGCCTTATTGATGTGCCCATCAAAGGCCTTCTTCATTTCTGTTACAGAATTTTTTATTTGTAGCATTTACTTTAGATTGTTAGATTGTTAGAGCTCTAGTCTTTCTGCTTGATAATGTGATTTTTTTTTTTTTTTTTGAGATGGAGTCTCGCTCTGTCACCCAGGCTGGAGTGCAGTGTGGCACAATCTTGGCTCACTGCAAGCTCCGCCTCCCAAATTCACACCATTCTCCTCCCTCAGCCTCCCAAGTAGCTGGGAATACAGGTGCCTGCCACCACGCCCAGCTAATTTTTTTTGCATTTTTAGTAGAGACGGGGTTTCACTGTGTTAGCCAGGATAGTCTCAATCTCCTGACCTTGTGATCCACCTGCTTTGGCCTCCCAAAGTGCTGGGATTACAGTCGTGAGCCACTGTGCCCAGCCACATGATTTTATATCTAGAAAACCCCATAGTTTCTGCCCAAAAGTTCCTTGAGCTGATAAGCAACTTCAGCAAAGTTTCAGGATACAAAACCAATGTACAAAAATCAGTAGCATTCCTATAAACCAGAAACCACCAAACCAAGAGCCAAATCATGAACACAATCCCATTCACAATTGCCATAAAAAGAATAAAATACCTAAAAATATGCTAACCACAGAGGTGAAAGACCTCTACAATGAGAATCACAAAACACTGCTCAAAGAAATCAGAGATGACACAAACAAATGGGAAAATATTCCTTACTCATGGATAGGAAGAATCAATATCATTAAAATGGCCATACTGCCCAAAGCAATTTAAAGATTCAATACTATTCCTGTCAAACTACCAATGATATTCTTCACAGAACTAGAAAAAATTATTTTAAAATTCATATGGAACCAAAAAAGAGCCCAAATAGCCAAGGCCATCCTAAGCAAATAGAACAAAGCTGAAAGCATCACATTACCCTACTTAAAAACTATACTACAAGGCTATGGTAGCTAAAACAGTGTGGTACTGGTACAGAAACTGACACACATTAGTTCAACCATTGTGGAAAACAGTATGGTGATTTCTCAAAGAACTAAATACAGAACTACCATTTGACCCAGCAATCCCATTACTGGGTGTATATCCAAAGGAATATAAATTGTTCTACCATAAAGACACATGTGTATGTTCATCATAGCACTATTCACAATAATAAAGACATGGAATCAACCTAAATGCCCATCAATAGTAGACTGGGTAAAGAAAATGTGGTACACAAACACTATGGAATAATATGCAGTGACAAAAAGAAATAGAACAAGATCATGTCCTTTGCAAGAATATGGATGGAGCTGGAGTCTATTATCCTTAGAAAACTAATGCAGGAACAGAAAACCAAATAAAGCATGTTCTCAGTTATAAGTGGGAGCTAAATGATGAGAACATATGAACACAAAGAGGGAAAGAACAGACACTGGGCCCATCAGAAGGTGGAGGGTGGGAGGAAGGAGAGGATCAGAAAAAATAACTATTGGGCACTACGCTTAGTAGCTGGCTGACAAAATAATCTGTACACCAAACCCCTGTGACACAAGTTTACCCATATAACAAACCTGCACATGTACCCCTGCACCTAAAAAGTTTTTTAAAAAAAGAAAGAAACACACCTAATTTTAGTTCTTACCAAAAAAGAAAAATCATTCTGCTTACATTGCCAACTGTTCTTGTAGGTTGTCCATTTTTTTCCATTAGAGCTCTTGGTATATTAATTAAGAGTTATTTTAATTTCAAAATCTCTGCTATATCTGAGTCTGGTTCTGAGGCTTGGTTTGTCTCATTGGACTGTGTTTTTTTGTTGTTGTTGTTCATTTTGCCTTTGTGCATGCCTTGTATTTTTAGTTGAAAGCCTGAAATGATTAGGTCGAAGGAACTAAGTTAAATAGGATTTTAGCATGAAGTTTCATGTTTGGCTACTTAGGTTGTGTTTACTTTTTGCTGCAGATATCGGGGCAAAAACTGCCTCTAGTATTCTTTTGTCTCACCCCTGTTGTTTTGAGTTTTCTTAGAGACCTATTAAATAGGGACTGAGACTTGCAGTTCTGTTAGCTGTAATCCTGCTATTATTCAGGAGCTGGACTGATATGGTGGTGAGGTGTGGACAGAGGAGACATTTTCTATAATCCTACAGTGAGATCTCAATGTTTTAGTAATCCTGAATTGGGTATTCCTCAATTCTTCCAGGTTGGTTAGGCTCTGGTAAAACCGCAGTATGTCAGGAACTTGGAAACTACTTTCCCTTGAAGTTGGGCCTTGTTAAGGAGAAGAGAGAGCTCTCGGTGTTGTTCAAAAGGTTACTTTTCCCCTCCCTCTGCATAGGGGGATTTTTCTCCAGTCCTCACAATAAGAACCCGAAGAGAGTACTGGAGATAAAACTCTTCAATGTGTGAGAGCCTCCATAAGGTCGGGTTCCCTCAGAGTTTTAAATTTCTCATGTGTGTCCACACAGAGCCTTCAGCAATTCATCCATATTAGCTTAAAACATTCCTATGAATATTAGCTGTGGCCAAGGGCTTCTGCTCCATGTAAGCTGTGGTTTTCTGAATCCACCTGTTTGTCTCTGTAGTTTTCAGGGCAGCAGTTGCCCTGCAACCTCAATTCTCTGATGGATCTAGGAAGAATTGATTTTCAGTTAGTTCGGCTTTTTTCTTGTCATAAGGATAGGAGTGATGACTTCCAAGCTCTTTACATGTTGACAGACATCAGCAGTTCACCAGGTCTGTTTCTGATACTTAAATTAATACAGAGTCACTATATGCCTATATGAGCAAGAAGTAGTGTCTTTATCTTGGAGCCCCCTGGCTACACGGTCCTAGAACCAGAGCACTTAGTCTAGTCAGTGGAGCTCTCAGACATCCCTCTGGGAGGAATTGCAAAATCTGACCAGTCCACTAACAGATTTCCCTTTTCATCTCTAGTTGTTTCTGTTATTGCAATGACTACATTAGACTATGTCACCATGGAAAAGACGTGGCCCTCCCAGCCAAATGCATCCTTGCCCACTACTGCCATAATGCCACACACAGTTCAGACTGCAGTAGATTTCTGAGGAAGGATGGCCTTGTTAGCTCAGTGTCATGCTTGTCTATGCATGCTCCACCCTTGGGCTCCTGAGGTTATATCCACCCTCATACGTTTAACCAGTGAACCAAAGTGAACCCACCATACTAGGTAGATGAATTAATAGGTACATCTTCAAACTCCAATTCCCCTAACTTAATGGTGAATTCCTTCTCACTCGACCTTCGTTTCTTTGTAAGTAGGCCTCACTCAGGATCACCTCAGTTCATCAGGCCTCCAAAAATGGGAGGGTTCCAACGCTAGATCTGTTTGATTTACCCACTGGTTGTTCAGAAACTAGCCCTGTATGCCCAGGGGTATATAGAGAGGTAACATTGTTAAGGCACCTGTGGGTCTACAGAGGTGTCCCCTGAAGCTGCAGCCACTTTGCTTGCATTTGTATAGGGGTTTCTATTGTCATATATTCAAGCTCAGATATGTCAGTGACTGAGACTTTACCTCCAGCATCCCCCACCGAATGTGGTCCTTCACCAGCGTAGAAAACCCAGCTAGCTCCCTTACCTCCGGTTGGACAACTATGAGGTGTAACTAGCGCTCCAAAGTTTCTATGTGGGAATGGCGGTGAAGCAACCTCATCTCCTTGTTCAGTTTCTTTCCTTCCCTTGTTCCGCTTTCTTCACCCACTCACTGACCTCCCCTGGAAGCACTTCTCTAATCAATCACTTCTCATGATCCTCATCTCGGGGTCTGCTCTTGGGGAGCTCAACTCAAGAAACTATCTAATGAGGTCAAGGCAGTGAGTGCCTTCTATTGTATGTATGTATGTATGTATGCATGTATTTGAGATGGAGTCTCGCTCTGTCATCCAGGCTAAAGTGCAGTGATGCTATCTCGGCTCACTGAAACCTCAACCTCCCAGGTTCAAGTGATTCTCCTGCCTGAGCCTCCCGAGTTGGGGGGATTACAGGCATGTGCCACCATGACCGGCTAATTTTTGTATTCTTAGTAGAGATGGGGTTTCACCATGTTGGCCAGGCTGGTCTTGAACTCCTGACCTCAAGTGATCCACCTGCCTCAGCCTCCCAAAGTGCTGGGATTAGAGGCATGAGCCACCATGCCTGGCAGGCAGTGAATGCCATCTAGACTTACATTTTCATAGCCAAGAGGGTCCCTCAGTGTGCTCCAGAAGGATTCATTTCCTTCAAGTGGAGTGGCTAACACCATTGAAATGGTAGCTACTCATACAAATAAATGAAATTCTCTAGGTCTGCCAAGAAAACTCTTTTCTATTGGTTGCTCCAATATTTTTACTTATTATTTTTTTGTGATTATCCCTAAGAGGCTTGAAAATGGCCAGGGTCCACAGTCACCAAATAATTCACTTGACTGATCGTCATAATCAGGAAACTTGCTTGAGTATTCTGCAAGTACTCTGAGGTCAAAGACTTTCTGATGCCTCCTTTCCCAATCTCTCCTTTTTTTTTCTCCTAGTGCCTTTATTCAGGTAAAACCAACACCCACGTCTCCCATCTTGCCCAGTCAACGCCTATGCATGGAAATGATTAAACCAGTTAGTGGCGAAAAGGCATGGTTTCTGCTTTTCTTCACTTGGTAAGAGATGGTGGGGGAGGGTCAGGATAAGTAATGAAAAGCTCTGGATGGTGCTCAAGGCATTTCAGAGATCAGACAATATGAGGAGAATTCTGGAACACAGGGGCCTTTGAAGATACCCTCTGGCATTTGTCCCCGATACATAGTTGCTGGTTGTAGGCTATTCCTTATTCACAGTTTGTAGATTAATCCTCGTGGGAGAGGGGTGTGCTGCCCCTTGTCCCCATTTCTGTACCTCACCTGGTGCTGGTGAGAGCTCAAGAATACAGGTTACTTGGGTTTCAGGTCAGCAACACAGGTGGACACAGGAAGTCTACATGGTGTTGTGGGCGAGGCACCAAGTTCAGCAGAAGACAATCTTGATTCAAATCCTGGCTCTACACTTGCAAGCTCTGTGGCTATAAGAAAATCACTTAACCTCTCTGTGGCTCCATTTCCCTGGATAGAACATGAAGATAATGATAGTGACCTCCAAGACTTGTTCTGAAGCATAGAAATGAGATCAAACATGTACAATGGTTGGCACCAAGTAAATACCTGAGAAATAGCAATTCCTTCCTATCCTCCCGTGCAGCAAGGTTTAGTAAATGACACTACGTTTATCTGAGTCATCATTCAGCTTCATGAAGACTGAACATGTCTCCCTTGCCCCACAATTAATTCCCCAAATTAACATTCTGGAACATTGAAATTAGAAGGCAGTTTTCATGTCACCTTGTCAAACCCACCCATTTTGCAGATGATAAAAACTGAGGCCTAGAGGGTTCAGGGCTTTGTTCAAAGCCTACTGCTTCTCCTCTATTATCCCTTGCTCTACACCTTGTTAATTATCACCTTTTTGAAGTCCATGTTTACAAATCCTGGTGAATGTTTAGCTATTTGCACTTGCAGTATTATTTTGTGAGGTGTGGCCATGTGGGGTTATTTCAGGTCTTTCCCCCAAAAGGAAAATGCTGTCAATTCTTCATAGCCTCCTAAGGGTGTCAAGTCAGTACTTGGTTCTAGATACTTCCTTCCTGAGAGAAGATTGCTCTCTGTGGACGCATTTGTCCTCTGGCCTAAATGCATTCTGCCATGATCAAGGTGGTGAGGCTGGAGGAGAGAGTTTTACATAAGCTGGAACAGTCCAATCGGCTTCCTGGCCTTCAGTGGCTGCTGACTTTGCCAGACAACTGTGCTCTGGGGAGACAGCTCTCCCTCTGTCCAAGCCCAGGCTCTGTTGCCGATTTAGAGATCCAGAGTTGGGTCTTCAAGGCCAGAGGCCTCCAGCAGCCTAGAGCTCTGCTTCCCCACCAGCCAGCTAGCCCATTTCAGTATTAGCCTTTCCAGAGTGGGACAGGCCACCAGTGGCCTTGGGGACAAAAATTATGAAAACAGGCCAATCAGAACATCATCAGGAGCGTCCTGCAGCTTCCCAAAGAGTTGTTCTCACAGAGTCAGTGCATTAAGTCCTACCAGGGAGAACAGGAGAGACGAGACTGAAATACTGTTGGCGCCTCCTCAACCCTAGAGCGCTTCACTACACAGCCGCCACTTCAATGCCACCCTCAGCCCCCAGCTTCTAGGATACTCTTGGGAGAAGATATCAAAGTCTGAATGATGGCAGGTAGGTGGATAGACACATCAGAATCTGGTTGACTGTGGGGAACACAGGACATGTTTGAAAAGTTCCCCAGATTATTCTGATGAACTTCTCCCTCTGTCTAGGTTTTCCAGACTTAGCAAATAAAAACACAGGACACCGGCCGGGTGCGGTGGCTCACACCTGTAATCCCAGCACTTTGGGAGGCTAAGGTGGGTGGATTACCTGAGGTCAGGAGTTCCAGACCAGCCTGGCCAACATGGTGAAACCCCATCTTTACTAAAAATACAAAAATTAGCCAGGCGTAGTGGCACACGCCTGTAATCCCAGCTACTCCTGAGGCAGGAGAATTGCTTGAGCCTGGGAGGCAGAGGTTACAGTGAGCCAAGATCGTGCCACTACACTCCAGCCTGGCTGACAGAACAAGACTCTGTCTCAAAAAAAAAAAAAAAAAAAAAAAAAGACAGGACACCTAGTTAATCTGAATTTAGATAAACAATGAATAGTTTTTAATTTAAGTATGTCCTATGTGATATTGGGAGAACACTTATACTAAAAAAAACTGTTTATCTGAAACTCAATTTTAACAGGGCATCATTGTATTTTATCTGGCAACTCTCCCACCTTCCCCACCCTCAAACAGGAAAGTGACATTTTAAAATACCATTCTAAAAAAAATACACTCACTGTCAAAAACTAGAGCAGTATAAAAAATAAAAATAAAAACTAGGCATAATTTTACCATCCAGAGTTGTTAAGCACTGCTAACATTTTGGTCTATTCTTTGTCAGTCTGTGTGTGCTTTAGAAGTTTATTGTCAACCATATAGTTATTTATAAAATTTGGATTACACCAAACATAGTTTTATGTTATCCTTTTCCTCTATAAAATTATATGTATAAAGGCCAAGCACAGTGGCTCACGCCTGTAATCCCAGCACTTTGGGAGGCTAAGGCGGGCGGATCATGAGGTCAGGAGATCGAGACCATCCTGGCTAACACGGTGAAACCCTGTCTCTACTAAAAATACAAAAAATTAGCTAGGCATGGTGGGTGGGCACCTGTAGTCCCAGCTACTCATGAGGTTGAGGCAGGAGAATGGCGTGAACCCAAGAGGTGGAGCTTGCAGTGAGCGGAGATCCCGCCACTGCACTCCAGCCTGGGCGACAGATATATTTTCATTTATATATGAAAATACATATTTTCTTACATATAATGTATAACAAATTTTCTTATATATAATATATAGCATTAAACCTAAGAATGTATGTTTTATATATATCTTAATTTCACATAACATTATATTTAATGTTATATATTTTCTTATGTCTTTAAATATCCTTTATGAGCATGTCTTTTTTAACTCTTATTTTAAGTTCAGGGTCACCTGTGCAGGTTTGTTATATAGCTAAACTGATGTCATGGGGGTTTAGCATACGAATTATTTCATCACATAGATAATAAGCACACTACCCGATAGTTACTTTTTCTGATCCTCTCCCTCCTCCTACACTCTCCCTTCAAGTAGACCCAGTGTGTGTTCTCCTTTTTGTGTTCATGTGTTCTCATCATTTAGCTCCTACTTACAAGTGAAAACATGCGGTATTTGGTTTTCTGTTCCGTAGTTTGTGAAGGATAATGGCCTCCAACTCCATCCATGTTCTTGCAAAGGACGTGATATCATTCTATTTTTTGTTGTTGCATAGTATTTCATGGTGTATAGGTATTTTCTTTATCCAGTCTATCACTGATGGACATTTAGGTTGATTCCATGTCTTTACTATTGTGAATAGTGCTGCGATGAACATATGCATGCATGTGTCTTTAGGATAGAACAATTTATATACCTTTGGTTACATACCCAATGATATGGTTTGGATCTGTGTCCCCACACAAATCTCATGTTGAATTGTAATCCCCAGTGTTGGAGGTGGGGCCTGGTGGGAGGTGATTGCATCATGGGGGCGGATTTCCCCCTTGGTGATATTCTCCTGATAGAGAGTGAGTTCTGGTCATTTAAAAATGACCTTCTCCCATCCCCTTCCTCCTGCTCTGGCTATGTGAAGTATGGGTTCTCCCCTTTGCCTTCGACCATGATTATAAGTTTCCTGAGGTGTCTCAGAAGCTGAGCAGATCCCAGTGTCATGCTTCCTGTACAGCCTATGAAACCATGAACTAATCAAACCCCTTTTCTTTGTAAATTATCCACTCTCAGGTATCTCTTTATGGCTGGGCAAGAATTGACTAACACACACAATTAATGAGATTGCTGGGTCGCATGGTAACTCTGCTTTGGGTTCTTTGAGAAGTCACCAAACTGCTTTCCACAATGGCTGAACTAATTTACATTCCCACCAGAATTGTGTAATCATTCCCTGTTTTCTGCAACCTTGTTAGCATCTGTCATTTTTTTGACTTTTTAATAATAACCATTCTGACTGGTGTGAGATGGTATCTTATTTTGGTTTTGTATTGCATTTCTCTAATGATCAGTGATATGGAACTTTTTCTCCATATGATTGTTGTCTACATGTATGTCTTCTTTTGAAAAGTGTCTGTTCATGTCCTTTGCCCACTTTTTAACGGGGTTGTTTTTTTCTTGTAAATTTGTTTAAGTTCCTTATAGATGCTGGATGTTAGACCTTTGTCAGATGCATAATTTGCAAATATTTTCTTTCCTTCTGTAGATTTTCTGTTTACTTTGTTGTATCTGTTGATAGTTTTTTTTGCTGTTCAGGAGGTCTTCCGTTTAGATCTCATTTGTCAATTTTTGCTTTTGTTGCCATTGCTTTTGGCATCTTCATCATGAAATCTTTGCCAGTTCCCATGTCCAGCATGGTATTTCCTAGGCCATATTCCAGAGTTTTTATAGTTTTGGGTTTATATTTAAGTCTTTAATCCACCTTGAGTTGATTTTTGTATATGGTGTGAGGAAGGAGTCCGGTTTCAATCTTCTGCATATGGCTGACCAGTTATCCCAGCACCATTTATTAAAAAGGAAGTCCTTTCCCCATTGCTTGTTTTTGTCAGCTTTGTCAAAGATCAGATGGTTGCAGGTGTGTGGCCTTATTTCTGGGCTCTCTTTTCTGTTGCATTGGTCTGTGTGTCAGTTTCCGTACCAGTACCATGCTGTTTTGGTTACTATAGCCCTGTAGTACCATTTGAAGTCGGGTAACATGATGCCTCCAGCTTTGTTCTTTTTGCTTAGGATTGCCTTGCCTATTTGGGCTCTTTTTTAGTTTCATATGAATTGTAAAATAGTTTTTTTCTACTTCTTTGAAGAATGTCATTGGTAGTTTGATAGGAATAGCATTGAATGTGTAAATTTCTCTCAGCAATCAATTTTAACAATATTGATTCTTCCTGTTCATGAGCAAGGAATGTTTTTCCATTTTCCTTAAAGAGATGTGTCATCTCTTTATGAGCAGGTCTTTTTAATGGCTAAAAATGTTCAATGTTATTTCAACTCAGGCATGTAGGGGAATGAGAAGAACAGATTTGCTCAGACCCCTCAATTTTTGCAGATGGCAATTAGCAATCAGATGCTTGATGTAGCATCCAGCACCATGCTAGACCCATAGGAGGGGTTCATAAAACACTTGTGGATTAAGTGAATAAAATATTCTCTCATTATAATGAGAGAATAAGTATTCATTATAAATGATAGGATAAATCCCTTCAGACTCTGGGAGCATTCTAATCCAAACACAATACCCACATTTCCATTGTACAGGTTCCCGATGAATGAAATAGGGGCTGTTTAGACTTCAGCAAGAAGTTGATAATGTAGCATTCTGGCCTTTGATGTTGAACACAGGCAAAGTTGTGATTTTACTTTAAATTTCATAAATACTTAGCATCCATTTGGTGTCAGGCCCTATTGTAGGTACTCAACACAGAAATGAACAGGAGGAATGGCATGCACATGAAATTGTATTTGTATGTGGTGATAATGAAGAGACAGATAATAAAAGAGTAATTAAGTAAACATAATAATTTTATAGTGATGAATGAGAACTGAAACCATTATAAGCACACAGCTTACTGTACATCCTAACATTGTCCAAGTATTTGACTCAGCATTAACATGACTGCCCTACTCCATAAAAGGCTAGTCCTAAAATGATGAAGCTGCAAATAATGTTATTGTTTGCTTCAGGAAGTTCCTGGAAATGCATTTGTCTGACCAACAGACTCTTCACTAGTCCTCATCAGAGTAGCTGGCCTCTTCTCAGAACAAACCAAGGGGTTTGCATACCTGTCACAGTGCTATGTGAAAACCTCACTTTACTATAGTCATCAGTCCCAAACTATTATATCAAACTTTGCACAATTCTAAGTAGTCTCTACATTAAAAGACTCACCTAAACTAGTTCCTCAAAATCTTATCAATATCCCATCCTTGACCTCCCCCTTCTAAGATGCTTCTAGGATTCCATCAAAGGAGCCATATCTCTTACTGCACTGGGCAATAAACTTGGCCTTGTGAAATCAGCAGGTTATTTCAGCAGTCTATGTGTGATTCAACAGTCAACATGAGTGGTCTAAAGTCAAAGACCCTGAAACATTCAATCCACAGTGATGGAGGTGGCACTGGTGGTGACAGTACTTTCATGTGGATGAAACCTCTTCAAAGTGGTTAACATTTGAGCTGAGACCTAAATGAAGAAAGGATCTAGTCTGGTCATATCCTGAAGACAAAAACTTCCAAGTGCTGGAAGTAACAAAAGAAGGAAGATTGATAGTAAAGCAAAGGAGGTCAGAGAGGTAGGGATGCATGACAGATAGAGTAGTTCATTACAGGCCAATGTAAGGAATTTAAATTTTATGCTAAATATGATTTTATTTTTTTTACACTGGAGTATTTAAGCAAGAAAGTAACATCCCTTTATCTGTCCATCCAGGAGATGAATACTAATTGAGACATTTCTCTTGTCTGGAATTTATTGGTATAAACTGCACTGCAGATTTAGCATTCTGGAGGAAATATAGACACAAATAGCCCCATGCAGAAGACCAATCCCAGTACATTGCAGAAAGTGTGGGAAGAAAGAATGACCCATAAGCTACACAGTCAGAACTGGCCCTTCTTTGTTATGGCTCAGCTCCCACATATCCAGGGTTCCATGTAAGCAAAGTATGCCTGGTAGTGATTCCAAGTCACTGAAGTCCATAGGGCATTACAACACACCCAGGCTGTAAACTTCCCAGGAGCAGCGATCTATATTATTTTTATCTAAGGACCTCAGCACCAAGCACAGAGGATGGCATAGAGTAGGTGCTCAATACATGTTGGAATGGATGGTCTGCTTTTTAGGTATTTATGCTACACCCAGTTCCAGAAAGTTTTAAAGTTGTGTACAGAGCTCCATACATTATTAAAACACAATAATAAATGATGAAATGGATCAAGGGAATGGGAAGTTAGGGAAATAAGATAAAACCAGGGACAAAGTCAGTGGTTAAAAATCCTTAATGAGCAGTTTTTGAGTAGAGGCAAACTACAAAGTCTTCTAGCAGCCAGTGAAAACAGAGCAAAGGCCAGTTGCTATATTCACAGAAACAAAATTAGGAGCAATAACAAGAAGCCAGAGCCTCAGGAAGAGCCCAGCTCTTTCTAATGTTGAATCAAAGACATTTTTTATGGTCTTCATAAAGGGATTTTCTGTGAGACAGTAAATAACAACATCCTTAGAACAAATACAGTTGTGGGTTTCTAATGGCCGTTTCTTGAAACACCCCCTGGTAGCATTACCCAGGCACATCTGAGCATAACTCCATCAAGGAGACTTGGCCAGGAAGGAGAGGGTAGAGCACACAATTCTGATCAACAGCTTGCTGGTGACTGCAATGTAGAATGGTAGAGAAACGGAGATGGATGCTGGAGAAAGTGGAGGATTAAATTGACTGATCCAGTGGTTATTGCACTTGCTGGAGGCAGGTGCATGTGTGCCTGTTACACACCCATGGCAGGGAGCAACTTGTGATGTGGGAAGTACCTTCTTTTTACAACCTGCATGGAGCATTCTTAGGCCCTCTTCCTAAAATGAGGGGGAGGGGGCCTCCATAGAGGAGGGATTTGTGGAGAAGGGAATCTTCATGAAGTGCTATAGTAAACACCTCATATATTAACTCTGTGAAGAAAGCATCTCCTGGCAGGCAAGCTTACAAAATGTGTGCAGTTAGTGGTGGGGTCATCCAGAGCCTGTCTGCGGCTCCATCAGGGTGCCCCATTTCCTGGTTCTTATGGGGGCCATAAAAGCCTGCTCCTGACTGATCGTTGACATACGAGGTGACAGGCAAGGAAATGGTTTCCTTTGGCCACATGTGTGTATCCTAATTTACAGCTCCTCTGGAATTAGCAAGGGCTGATGACTTCACTGCTATTGCACAATTATGGACTTCCAATGGCTTCTTCATAAAGGAGAATAGTTGGTTTGGAAAAGAAAATCATGGTGAATTCAATACAAAAAAGTAACATCTTTTTATCATTGTTGTTATTATTGAATATTCATAAGCACTCTTTAAATTAACTGGATTTTCTTTTCTTTTTTTCTGACCGAGTCTTGCTCTGTCGCCCAGGCTGGAGGGCTGGAGTGCAATACCATGATCTCGGCTCACTGCAACCTCTGCTTCCGGGGTTCCAGCAATTCTCCCTGCCTCAGCCTCCCAAGTAGCTGGGATTACGGGCACCCACCACCACACCCGGCTAATTTTTTTGTATTTTTAGTAGAGATGGGGTTCCACCATGTTGGCCAGGCTGGTCTCGAACTCCTGAGCTTGGGTGATCCACCCACCTTGGCCTCCTAAAGTGCTGGGATTACAGACATGAGCCACTGCGCCCAGCCAAGAGAGATTTATCTCTTGCCAAGTTCATTGTCTTGTTGGATCCTGACATCTCTCATAGATGGGAAAATGGAGGCCCAGTGAGGGTTAAGTGATGTCTCTTCAAGGTCACAAAAAGTTGTTCCTAAATCCTAGTTTCCTAACTCCTAGTCAATAGCTCTTCACATGACATGATGTTGATGAAGCATCCAGCCTAGTGCCTGGCACTAGCAGCAGGAGCCCAGTGATTATTCATTTACCCCGCTTCCAATCTTCCTCTTTTCCACTTTTCTACTAAAGAGATACTCATAGATTGAAGGATAAGGCGTAACTCCCCCCATCGGTCTACCTGCTATTCCCACTTTGTGGAGATATGTGCTTTTCCTTGAGTCCCAACTGGCATGCTCTAAACATGTGTTCTTAATAAAATACAGATCAACTAAAATGTAGAAGGTTGTCAAGTCTCAGATCTATAAGGCTGGCAATAGAATCCCCTCTTAGCCTTATAACTCAGGTTTGTCACTGAGTCTTGACCCAGGACCTGTCCCCATGTCTTCCTTTTCTCACACAGCTTTACAGACACCACGCGTTTTGGGAGTGCTCACATCTGAACAGAGGGATAGGGAGAAATATCAAACAGGATGGGGCCATGGGCTTCCACAAGAAGAATAGAAACAGAGGATGGGAGCATCCATGCAGACCACAGGTTGTACATTCTGGTGAAGGAGATGAGGCAAGAAAGAAGTCCATAAATTCTCAGACAATAAGGTCTAGGAAATAAATTCTTTGAATGACAATAGGGAGGTGGTGAAATGTATGAGTATGATTACATAGTGCTGGATTTGTACTGTTCAGACTGGAAAGTCAGCAACAATGCAGTGCTTGGGGTATTCTCTATATGATCATTTTCCTTCCATTAGGCATATAAATTTTAAAATTATTTCCAAATTACATTCTGACTTTGTATTATGTACATATTTGTTTCAGTGCTACTGTCGGGGAGGAGAAGCAGGGGAGGAAGAATGGTGCCCAGTGCCCACCAATACTGATCCTAAAGAGATTATTGTCTAAGTAAATGCCTTCTGAAGGCCTACCGGTTGAATGAACAGATGCACCTTAGGATGGGCTGCCTGGTGTTACAACGGACTATGGAAGAAATATTAATAGTCTTTTTTTTTTAATGCTAGAGGAAGAACTATAAGTGGCTTAAGGCAAACAGGAAGGGGAAATAAATGCAAATTGCCAGTATCCCAAGTATAGAAAAAGAAACGAAGGTATTTCCAAAGGATTTCAGCATCAAGGGTTGAAACAAAAGTTTTGCCTTCTGCTAACCAGAACACTAGTTAACCAGATCGGGCTGCTGCTCCCTGACATTCGTCTATTTGCAGACTGAATCCTTAGTCTCCTTTTATCCAGCAAGTTCCCCAACTATGATTACCTCCAATATATAAGCTCATTTCTCTGCACTTATTCCCAAATGGTTGACATCGATCTGCAACGTTAATGAAGTAAGTACCCAACTATCCTTGTTCATGAGCTATTAGCTCGGTATTGATTGTAGCCTTAATTGACAATTACTTGAATGGGCCGGGCTACACTGAGCTTTTATTAATTTTCCATTGTGATGCTCATTACTAAACTTCTTTGCAATTGTGTAATAATGTAAACTCCCACTGTGGCTAATTGAAGTGGAAAATTCCACTGGCCATCTCCCAAACCTATTTATCTTGGAAAATAAAGAATTTCGTATTATTAAATTTGATATCAGGATTCTAGGTTTTGATTCTGTGGGAAGTGAATCGTGACTTTGGCTGTGAAAATAAATAGAATTTGCTAATTATTTTTTTTTCACTGCTATTTTGGAGGACATGTGGTATCCAGAGACTTGATTCTCCCCTCCCCTCCTAGACAAACAGTAAACTCCATGCTACTGTTAAATTTTATTCATTCTTCTACCTCCATTAAATTTTTTAAAAAATAATTAGAGATGGAGAAGGGACAGAGAGAAAAGAGATTATGTAGTTTTAGGGATTTTCATTTCCTTCAGTTAAGCCCTATAAATCAATTTTTTTTCCGTTCTTTTCAACAAACAAAAAAACTCCTCTGCTTTTAAACCTCCCTCAAATAATACACAAAATGTATGAGAAATACCAAGACCCCGTTGGAAATAAAAGTCAGAGCTTTGTCACAGAAGAGCAGTTAGGAAGAGGAAGGACTTGCTCACCAGTACAGCTCCCAGAGACACACTGAGAAACCCCTGGCCTCTCACATCTAGATATTAGAAAACAGAAACATCTCTGGCCCTCACCTCTTAGACAGCTTCATGCTGACCACCCTTCATCACCCTAATTTGCCCTTTAGTGTCTCTGACCATGCTGGGATTGTCAACATGCACGTTAGGCTTAGTTACAGGCACACTCAGAAAAATCTAACGATAAGGCTCATGCCTTCTGGTCTATGACTGAGATGAGCTGAGTTTGGGGCATATGATGGGAGAAAATGATTTGGAAATGTGACTTATGATTGAATAAGTCAGAGGAATGGATGAAATGTAATATATAACTGATTAAAGTTGGAGTTCACTTTGTTGTGAGCTACTAAAATGGAGCCACTCCTACCACAAGTGTAACTGAGAGTTCAAAAGCGAATCCATCAAGGAACTGCTTAATTCTTAGTTTTGCTGCTCTAGAAATATAATCAGTGAATGTCCACAAAATTTTTACAAAAAAAACATTGATTGGCACCCAACAATTTGAACTTTCGATTAATAAGACTAGTGCCCTTATTGTTTTGTTTTGTTTTGTTGACCATCACACATGCCTTCTGAGCCTTGCCTTTGTCTTTTTTTGTTTTTCAGCGCCCCTTTACAATCACTGTTTTTCCCACTTTATAAAATGCAGCAGATATGAAGATTGGCTGCCCAGCCATCCCTCAACAAAGTACTTGCTGCCTGTAGTGGGGTAAATGATGACCCCCAAAAGATACATTCACCAGAAACCTCAGAATGCTACCTGAAAGTAGCAAGTTTCTTATCAGCGAGATGTTTTCAGAACATCTTCTTCAGAGAGATGTTCTGAAAGAAAAAAATTAACCAAGATTAGTTGATTTTGAGTGCAATCATCTCCATCTTCTGTGAAAGGCAATGCAGTGGGTGGAAAACGCTCTTCCCTGGGAATCAAAATTCTCGCGGCTTAATGTCTCTAAACCTTATGATAAAATGCGGGGTTTGGCCCATATGACCTCTGAGGGGCTTTTGTTCTCTAAAATGCTGTGATTTGGTCTTGAGACATTGAGCTGCATGAGAGTAGGATAGTGGAAATGGTACTGGCCTGAGAAGTCAGAGCATGGCTTTGCATTTTCATACTCCTGGCCAGCTATGTGGCCTTGGACAGGTCACTTCCCCTTCCTGGGCCTTACTTTCCTCCTCTGCACCAATGAGTGTGATTGAGGCAGCTAACATGTCAGCATGGTGAGTAATGGCTCTTGGGATGGTCACTTTTATGTGTCAACCTGATATGCTGTGGTACTCAGTTACGTGATTAGACACTAATCTAAGTGTTGCCGGGAAGGCTATTTCACAGATGTGGTTGACGTCTATCATCAGTTGGCTTCAAGTAAAGGAGATTACCCTAAAAAATGTGGCCAGGCCTCGTCCAATCAGTTGGAAGTTCCTAAGAACACGAACTGAGGTTTGCAGAGGAAAAAATTCTGCCTTGAGACTGCAGCATTAACTCCTGCCAGACTTTCCGACTTGCCAGCCTGCCCTACGGATTTTGGACCTGCCAGCCCCCACAGTTGTGTGAGCCAATTCCTTAAAATAAATCTCTTTATATAAATATATATCCTGTTGGTTCTGTTTCTCTAGAGAACCCTGACTGATACAGCCCTCTAAATGAGATGGTAAATCTGTGGTCATCAAAGGTAGATGCCTTTCTTCTACTTGCTGTGGTAGGAATAGTTTTAGAAACATTGTAAAGTGCAGGTTACCTCAGAGGCCATATTCAGCCCACAGACTTTTTTCCCCTTGTGCCTACATTGTTTGTTTTGAACTAGCTAATATTTGAAAACAAGGAGATATTACTTAAAGTATGAATTTCTAATTCTCTTCAATAATTAGAGATCTAGCAACCTAAGATCTGTATTCCTGCAAGGAAATCATCAGCTTGAACTAAATCCTCAAACTGGGTTACTTGTCACCCTAGGGTACAAAAAGGCTTTCCAAGGAGTATCAATTTCCAGACGCTTGTCTTCCATATGTTCTCATTTCTAAAGCTGATCTGCTTGGCAACCTGCTTGCCTTCTGAGCCTCACATTTGTCCTGTTTTTCTCTCAGCTCCCCTTTCCAATCACTCTTTTCCTACTTGGTAAAATGTAGATATGAAGATAGGCTGCCCAGCTATGCCTTCAGCAAAGGACTTGCTGCCTGTGGTGGGGCTAATGGTGATCCCCCAAAAGATACGCCTACCTGAAACCTCAGGATGTTACCTTACATGGAGTAAGGGTCTTTGCAGATGTAATTAAGGTAAAGATCTTGAGATGAGATTGTCCCGGATTAGGGTGGGCTCTAAATCCGATGATAAGGATCCTTATAAAAGACTGAAAAGGAGAAAGCAGACAGGGAGACACAGAGGGGAAGGTCATGTGCAGACAGAGGCAGAGACTGGAGGAACGCTTGTGCATGCCAAGGAAAGCCAAGGATGGCCAGGGCCCACAGAAGCTGAGAAAGGCATGGGATGCTTCTCCCTCAGAGCCTCCAGGAGGAACCAGCCCTATACACACCTTGATTTTGCACTTCTGGTGTCCAGAATTGTGAGAGAATAAATTTCTGTTACTCTTAGTTACAAGTTTGTGGTAATTGGTTGTGGAGGCCCTAGGAATTCAATCCACTGTCCATCTGTGGAGAGTGAGGCCAGCAGACAGCCCCCCAACAGACAGACCCAGCTCTTTCAGGGTTGGCCTCAGCTGCAGGGATCACACCTTCCTGGGATGGTCCCACACCTGATGACCAAGCCTCTAGGGGTATAAAGACCTGTCTCCAAGACTACTTTAATGGGCGGCACTCACTGCAGAACTCCTAGCCAGGTTGGCCAAGGCTTCGCAGATTTCGTCTGTGCCCAGGCCTACTTCCTTTCACAGGTACTGATCCCTAATAAACATCTTGCCCCATGTTCTGCTTTCTGAGATCCTAACCTGCCCTGCAAAGGAAATGCACACCTTTTGCCCATCTCAAATCTGACTGTGGTGCATTGCCTCAGGGTGTTAGAACTTTCTCCGTGACAATGAGGTAATTCAAAATATTCATATGGAAGTAACAAAACAATTCCTATTCACATTTACTTATTTTTAAAAACCAGGTTTCTCAGACTTTATAGCTATAAATGCCAAAAATAGGAACAGAGTTGATGCTGAACCCTATCTCATTCTAGCATTAAATAATAGCCATCCATGCATACATGAACTAATTGGAACAAATAAAACCCCATGCATCTTATATAGCTATGCACTTTTAATAAATTTTTAATTTCATGTTTAATAATCATTCATAAAAATGTTTAAAGTATATTTATATTGTTTTGATCACTTTTTCCAGAAGATAAATTTCATGAACACCTATGGCCTTATGGTAGCAGGAAATAAAATTTCAGTTTGTATTTTTATTTATATTATCAAGAAGCCTGATAGGGTGATGCATAAAACACTTGAAAACAAACATACTATATTAGAATGAAATTTTGTGGGGTAATAGAAATTAAAATACAAGTTCAAGGAGAAAAAAGAAGTAAAATTTCTATATGTCAAAAAGAACTTGTATTTTTTATTTACAGTTGATGGTATCAAATTGCTATGGCATTTACATTTTACTAGAGGGATGTAAACTTTTATGTTTTTATTTATTTATGTATTTATTTTTTTTGAGACAGAGTTTCACTCTTGTCGCCCAGGCTGGAGTGCAATGGCATGATCTCGGCTCACTGCAACCTCACCTCCGCCTCCTGGGTTCAAGTGATTCTTCTGCCTCAGACTCCCGAGTAGCTGGGATTACAGGCCCCTGCCATTATGCCCAGCTAATTTTTGTATTTATAGTAGAGACAGGGTTTCACCACGTTGGCCAGGCTGGTTTTGAACTCCTGACCTCAGGTGATTCGCCCGCCTCGGCCTCCCAAAGTGCTGGGGTTACAGGCATGAGCCACAGTGCCTGGTCTAAACTTGTATTTTAAAATGTTGCCATTTACCATACACCTCTAATTACCATCTTAAAAATAACTATTAAACTTATTATCAAAAAATTTAGATGTGAACTTAAAAATCTGATAAGGGGTACATAGTTTTGCAAAACATTTTTAGGAGGTTCATGAACAAAAAGTTCTATGACCACTGATTTGTGTTGCCTGCTGGCCCCTGAGGGCTTTAGCTAAACTACTGAATACCTCTGTGCTAAAGCACATGTTAACACTTTAGTGCAGCTCTTGGGAGCATTAATTATTTCAATCATCTAAGAATCATGGCTGAAATACAGAAATGGGGAAGATTTTTCGAATCCTCACCAAAGTTATTTGAAGGCAAGGGCCACAGGAGAATGCTCTGAGGGTCAAGAGAAAGACACAAATTCCCCCAAAAGAATTTAAGAGAAGCTGCTCCTTCTGCACCCTCCCCCATGCCCTCCTGCCACTACCCCCAGCGTTCTCTCTTTCCCTCTCCTGTAGGCTCTATTAGGGGTGGAGGAGAATGAGACATCAGAGGAGAATGTATTCACTTTGCATATTGCCGTGCCTTGCAAAACAATAATTATAACCAAAATAATGACTGCCATTTATTGAACGCTTACTTTGTGCCAGGTTAAAAGAAAGAATTCTCTTAACAGCTGGCATCAGGATTCTTCATAGGAAGGGAACTATGTTTGTGGAATCCCTTGAATAAGCCCTCTTAGGGACTGATTCTAAGAATTATTCAGAAGATGAGTTAGAAAAGCAAGAAAATCTGGGGAAAAATTATGACAAATAATAGCCAATAACTTTATAAATGCTTGCTATGTGGTGGGCACTGTTCTAAGCACTTTACATACAAAAATTCGTTAAATCCTCACAATCACATTATTATTATCCCCATCTCAAAGATGGGACAACTGAGGTACAGAATGACTAAGCAAAGTGTCTCAGTTCAAGTAAGTGGTAAAGTGTCCCCTGGCCCCAGAGTCCAATGCTCTTATCTACTATGTAGTATCTAAGGTCTTAATAACAACTGTGCTGTGCTATGCTAGGATTTTTAAAAACAAAACAATAGTAATTAAACCAGTGTTATGCCTTTTCATCATACAGTAAGGAAATAGGAGAGAGACCAAAAGTAGACCCATATGTAGAAAATTAGCATATGATAATTAGGCATTTCAAATCAGTAGCAAAAATGAAAATAAATTTCTACTTTACACCTAAACTGAATTATATTCCAGATGGATCAAATGTATATAAATGTAAATGTATCAAAAATCTTAAGTACTAGGAGAAAATATTGGAATATTTTTATAATTTTGGCATTTCCTTCTAGGCAGATGATGCCTGGAATTTTTATTTAAAAAGGATTAGTATCTTTTTCTACATAAATATAAAAAATTGAAAAAACACTTATCTAAGCCGTAAGACAAATAATACTCTGAAAAAATATTGCAAATATATGATAAACAAAAAGACCAAACCTGATAGATATCTAATATATATGTATATATAATATATACATATATATACACGTATATATAACATATATATTTTTTATTTTTGAGATAGGGTCTCACTCTTTCGCCCATGCTTGAGCGCAGTGGCATGATCTTGGCTCACTGCAACCTCCACCTCCCGGGTTCAAGTGATTTCCCTGCCGCAGCCTCCCAAGTAGCTGGGATTACAGGCATGCACTACCAAACCCAGCTAATTTTTGTATTTTTAATAGAGACGGGGTTTCACCGTGTTGGTCAGGCTGGTCTCGAACTCCTAACCTCAAATGATCCACCCACTTTGGCCTCCCAAAGGGCTGGGATTACAGGCGTGAGCCACCATGCCCAGCCCTCATAATATATTTTTGAAATTTCTGTAAATTAACAAAAGTGCCAAACTACCAATTAGAATAAGAGATACAAATATGCAATTCACAGAAAAATAAATGCAAATGGAAATGAACAAATAAATCACTGCACAATCACACTCAAAGCCAAAGGTGTACAAATTAAAAAACAGCAGCTAAAAAATTTAAACTCATGGAGATAAGAGTAGAAAGATGGTTGCTAGAGACTAGGAAGGGTGGGGCTCAGTGGGGATAAAGAAAGGATGGTTAATGGGTGTAAACCCAGCCTGGGCGACAGAGTGAGACTCCATCTCAAAATAAATAAATAAAGAAATACAGTTAGATAGAATGAATAAGATATAGTATTCAATAGCACAATAGGGTGACTATAGTTAAGAATAATTTATTGTATATTTTAAAATAAGTAAAACAGCGGAACTGGAAGGTTCCTAACACAAAGAAATGATACATGCCTAAGGTGATGGATACCCTAATTACCTGATTTTTCCATCATTACACACTGTATGCCTATATCAAAACATAACATGTACCCCACAAATATGTACAACTATGTATCTATAACACTTCAAAAAATAGGGAATATCACATTTAAAGAAGAAATTAGCAAATATTAAAATGTTTGAAAAAATGTCAAGTGAGAAAACTCTTAAGATATTATTGGCATATGGATGGTAGCATAAACGTTAAACCTTTTTAGAGAGAACTCTGGCAGTAGCTATTCTAACAGAAAATGCATATTCCATTTGTCCTAGAAATTACAGGGGGAGTTATCATGTCCCCAATATTCAAGAACCTAGAACAAGTACACATTTCCCCGCTGGGTCAGTTCTGCATGTCAGTCTGGTATTCAGAGTCCTCCATAATATGGGCCCACCTACCTGTTCAGTGCAACTTCCCCACACCAACCTGTCACCCCAAGCCTGTCAGGTCCCGAACAGCACACCTCCCACCCCCAGGCCTTTGCTCATGCTGTTTCATCTTCTGGAAGGACCCTCCCTCCTTGCTTTTCACCTCTCCCTACCTCCTTCAAGGCCCAGACCAAACTCCATCTCCACCAGGATGCCAGGTCCTTAGCACAGTCCCTGATATTAAGGACGGACTCAATAAACTCAATATTTTGTTACTTTAATATTATTAACACTTACACATCTACTATCTCAGGTTGTTCCCTAATTCTTTGGGGTATGTTTTCTTTACAATTAGACTGAAAGTTTCTTGAAGACAAGAAATACTTCGGGCTTTCCAAGTAAAGACAGTATTGTTTCCAGGGTTTTAACATCAGACAGACCTTGGTTGTCCCTTGATCTGCCTTTTTTTTTCTTTTCTTTTCTTTTTTTTTTTTTTTTGAGACGGAGTCTCGCTCTGTCACCCAGGCCGGAGTGCAGTGGCGTGACCTCCGCTCACTGCAAGCTCCACTTCCCGGGTTCATGCCATTCTCCAGCCTCAGCCTCTGGAGTAGCTGGGAATACAGGCGCCCGCCACCACGCCTGGCTAATTTTTTGTATTTTTAGTAGAGACGGGGTTTCACCGTGTTAGCCAGGATGGTCTCTATCTCCTGACCTTGTGATCCGCCCGCCATGGCCTCCCAAAATGCTGGGATTACAGGCGTGAGCCACCATGCCAGTCCTGATCTGCCTTATTCTACTGATGGTTAAAGTTATTTCACCTGTAGACACTAGCCCATAATACCTGCTAAATGCATTGTTACTAGGATGATTACAGCTGCTTACTTGCTCTCTGTATCGTGGTTCCCCAGTCCCATCAATGCCAAAATAGAATCAAACTCATGGAAGGTATTCAGCAAACTCTTACTGGAAGTTGATCAGCTAGAGGTTCAAATTGCCATGCGTTCTATCAAATATGCTTTAAATGACATTTTGTGTGTGTGGTGCACGTGTGTGTGTGTGTGTGTTTTCATTCATTTAACTAAGAACTCTTCTTTGCCTTTAGTGGGGTAGTGACTATTCTCAGTTTAGAACTAGCCAAAGAATCAATCTTGACCCAGTTGCTAGGAAACCGTGTCTTTGGAACAGAAGTTAAGAATCAATTTCCCCATGCTTTAAAGAACATGTATTTAAGTAAATTACTTCCTCAGAAATATTGATTCATTCCAAAAGCATTTAAATAATATGAAAAACAAGAGGATTTTTATGTGGAAGCTGTATCTTGACAGTAAAGTAGATGTGCACTTAAGAAAATATATTTACACAGATAATCTACATCTTGTTCAAGAGATAAAATAGACTTTAATGTAGTAATAGGACTATTTATGTAATGAACTCTCATGGGCTCTTGCATAAATCATGATTCCTGGGTTGTGTGAATGTTTTTATGTGCCTTTGTGAACTTTCATAAGACTTTAGTTATGTGATTATATCAAAGGTTGAATTTATATTAGCAAATGAGGCATTGTGAAGACATGAAGACATTTTCTAATGGAAACATCATAACCAGAAGCACATTTTCCCAAAAGATGTGTTTTGAAAAATGCTAAATCGTTTTAATGGCCTCAATGTCTTGCAAAGGATTCTCTTGGTCAGCAGCTGGCTTCACATGCATTCTCGGACATCAGCAAGCCCTGCTCCAAAGAGGGATGCCAGCCAGCCTGTGAAATGTTTCTGCAAGAACTTTTGGCTGCCTTAACCGCCTAAAGCAAATGTTTGTTTGCTGCAGTACGAGAATCAAATGCTTTTGTGTGAAAACACTTGCTAGAGAAACAAATGTTTGTTTTGGTAATCGACATTTGGACTGTTGGAACATTACCACTTAAGATATTGGTTTGAGAAATATACATTTAATTTGGAAAGCACCAGTCAGGATCAAGCATGTGACACAAATCTAGGCTGTAAGGAAATGAGGTTGAAATTGGACCCAACATTTTCACTTCCCCTTGTCAGTTCTGACTAGGAAAATGGTTCCCTGATTTACATGTTGCCTTATAATGTTACTGAGCAGCAGCATAAAATAAAAAAACTGATTTACTTCCTTCTGGAAGAGTATGACTTATGAATTATCAAAGATAGTAGCAAGCGTGTATTTATCTAGTATTAATATTTAAATGCCATTTTCCTATTGAATGTACCACATGCTCCATATTAATCTTTTAGATTAGACTTAGTACAAATTGATGTTTCCTAAATGGAAGATTTCTCCTTACAGTTCACTTTTGATTATCCATGCTAACTGGCAGGAGGAAAGGTACAGACACTCCAAAACAGCAGGAGATACAGAAATAAGCTTTGGCTTCTGAGAGCATTAAATTTTTTAGTAGCAAAAAGAAACTAATTACATTTTAAGGGAGAGAGATACAAGGAAGTTTGTGTGGCAAGAGTGTCATTTATACAGTAAACATATTATATTTGGTCGTGGATAATCCATAATTAGGAAGTCAAAATATACTATGCTGATGTCAAGGCTGATTGCTAGAGCAAAAACGGTCTTAATTTAAAAGTTTCTTTTTTTTCTATACATTTTAAACTATTTTTTTTTTGCTTGATGAAAGCCAGAAGCATATGTAAATGCATCTGATTTTCTTTTACCATTATGTTTGAGTTTTTCTCTTTTGTGAAAAAAAAAATTGAGGATCTAGGTTCACCTGAAAATTTATGAGCTGAAACCTATAATAAAATCAATACATACTTCATAATACAATAAAATTATAGCTTGAATTATTTGTTGCTGGCCTTAGCCCTATTTGGTCTTTAGCTTAAAAGAGACTATATTTTGAAATGGAAAAGAGAGATCAGTTCAAAATAGCCAAATGTAGGAATTATTCATTAGAATATCGAGAAACATGACTTTGTATCCTGAACCCACCCACTACTAGCTGTTTCCATTTGTAAATTTCATTATTCTGTTCAAAAAGATGTGATATAATGCATGTATATTTGAAGTAGTACTTTGAGCTCCCCAGAACTTAATAATTCAAAATATTACGGTAAATTCTCACTTATTCTGAATCCAAACTACCAGAAAGCTGAAATAATGAGAATTTTTTGTACAATTTATAAAATGGTAATGTCCCTGGAGCATTACAAGATTCTAAAATCCTTTGAACAGTCACAGAAAGATTAAATTTTGTTCAGCGTAATTTTCTGGGAAGAATGTTTGATAGAGTTCTAATTCTTTGAAGATAGTAATTAATCCATGTGTAGCCTATGGTAATTCTTTTTTAACTTCAATATAGAAATAGTATCTTTGCATTTCCATAAAACCTTGGTTTCGTATTTCTAGCTGATAAGACCCTAAAATGTATGGCACATCATAAACCTTACAAAGGTTGAGAACAGATCACGTATGTTCTTCCTTACCATATTTTAGTTTATTTTTATTTTTTTTAGAGACAGGGTCAAGCTCTGTTGCCCAGGCTGAAGCACAGTGGCATGATGATAGCTCACTGCAGCCTTGACTGCCCGGGATCAAAGGATTCTCCTACCTCAGCTTCCCAAGTAGCTGAGAGTAGAGATGAGTACTACGAAGCCAGGCTATTTTTTTTTTTTTTTTTTTTTTTTTTCCTGCTATGTGGTCAAGTCTGGTCTTAAAATTCTGGACTTAAACAATTCTCCTGGCATGGTCTCCCAAAGGTCTGTGATTACGGGTGTGAGTAACGGCAGCAAGCAGGCAGGTGGTACCTAACTATAAGTGATTCAATGTGGTTGCAAGTAAAAGAAACCCACTCAAGCTGGCTAAAGGAAAAGATAATATTTAGTAACATGACACTGGAGCATTACAAGATTCTAAAATCCTTTGAACAGTCACAGAAAGATTAAATTTTGTTCAGCATAATTTTCTGGGAAGAATGTTTGATAGAGTTCTAATTCTTTGAAGATAGTAAAGATATATATATCTTTTATATAACTCAAGTCCATCTTCAGGCATAAACTAGAACCAAAGAATAGAGATCTGGGAAACCCTAGAAATTTGTGCTTTTCTGTCTGTCTCTCTTCTTTCCCCCTCTTTGTGTATCTGCTTTATTCTCTTCACAGTCTTCAAACCAGCTTCCCCTCTTGTTCTCTCCACTACGTGGGAGGTTGGATCCTTTATGGTAATTTACATCATATACTATGGGGTCAGGCTTTAGATACACACTAACACACTTTTGACCCTACTTGAATTGTAAGGTGAGAGTAAGATAGGCCCTGCTGGGGTCAAAATCCACACCCCATGCCCCTACCCATTAACTCCTCTATCCCTCAATACACTGATCCAAGGAGGAGAGGAGGATGATAGCCTAGGTAAAACAATAACCTTCATGGATAGAGGGAGGAGCAGTTATCAGAGAAAAGGAATCAATGTGAGCTGGGAATCTACCAACAGTTCTCACACTTGTTTTTCTTAGAATCCCTTTATAGTCTTAAAAATTATTGAGGACCCTGAAAAGCATTTGCTTGTGGGGTTATAGTTACCAACATTTACCGTATTAGAATTTAAAATTGAGAAATTTAAAACCATTTAATTTTTAATCCATTAAAAATAATAAACCCATAATGTTAATATTGATATAATTTTTTTTCTTTTTTGAGATGGGGTCTCACTCTGTCATCCAGTCTGGAGTGCAGTGGCGCAATCTCAGCTAACTGCAACACCAGGGTTCAAGCGATTCTCCTGCCTCAGCCTCCTGAGTAGCTGGGACTACAAGCACGCGCCACCAGGTCCGGCTAATTTTTTGAATTTTTAGTAGAGACGGAGTTTCACCATGTTAGCCAACATGGTCTTGATCTCCTGACCTCGTGATCCGCCTACCTTGGACTCCCAAATGCTGGGATTACAGGCGTGAGCCACTGCACCTGGCCTGATATAATTTTTATTAAAAATAAATATATTTGGCTGGGTGTGGTGGCTTACGCCTATAATTCCAGCACTTTGGGAGGCCGAGGTGGGTGGATCACCTAAGGTTAGGAGTTCAAGACCAGCCTGGCCAACATGGTGAAACCCCGTCTCTACTAAAAAAACAAATTTTAGCTGGGTGTGGTGGTGCATGCCTGTAATCTCAGCTACTTGGGAGGCTGAGGCAAGAGAATCACTTGAACCCAGGAGGTGGAGGTTGCAGTGAGCCTAGGTCTTGCCATTGGACTCTATAATGGGCGACAGAGCGAAACTCCATCTCAGAAAAAAAAAAAAAAAAAAAAAAATATATATATATATATATATATAAAATAAACATATTTTCCAAAATGAAAATAAATTAGTGAGAAAAGTAGCACTGTTTTACATTTTTGCAAGTTTCTTTAATGTGTGGCTTGATAAGAAATAGCTGTATTCTCATATCTGCTTTTGCATTTACTCTGTTGTGATATGTTATTTTGGCTGAATATATGTAGAAAACTGGTTTTATACAGATACGTATTTGGAAAAGGGAGGAGTATTTTAGCAGCCTTTTCATATAATCATAGATATTCTTTTTTGATACTATACCAAAGTCTGACAAATAATAGCTGTAATGTAGAATCTGAGATCATATCAACTAACATTTTGTACTCTGTTACAGTAGTATCCATTGGTTTATCTTGCACTTTTACTCAGGCATGATCATGCACTGGCCATTTGGAAAATATTGGCTGAGTTACAGAGATTTTCCAAATGTTGATACATTTTATTATGCAACGTAAAAAATCATATTTTCTAATATCACTATCAATTTATCAGAAGAGTTTTTAAGTATTAGGAAGCTGTCACATTCAAGGTGACAGATACAAGTTTTCTAAAGTTCTAATTTTCACTTGAAAGCATACATTTTAGCATTGGCAACAAATACTGTCAATTGTATGTCTTATAATGACAGGCTGACTTCATTCATTTTTTTAAAAATGTCTGCCCAATAGCCAAGTATAAATAGCCATAAGTTGTCTCTCAGTTGCACCTTCAAGTAAAAGTAAGGTTCTATTTTGTTTTTTAAAGGAGGTTAGTTGCACTCACAACTCAGGCAACCACACAAGTGCTTCTCCTTGAAACAATTGTTCTTTGGTATGCAGAAGAAATACTTACACATACTTTCTCTTTCGTCACACAGAATATTAAAAACATGTAATCAAGGGTTAATGTTTAATAAAATTAATGATTTTTAACTGCTTCATCAAGGATATTAAATAAAACCATCTTTTTCTTTCTCTTTGAATGCACTGCAGTAAAGAATATAATGACTACTAATATAGCCTTGGCGTTTCTGCTAAGGTACCAGCAGTTTTATCCAATATAGCCTTTTTATCATTAGTGCAAATGTCAACATAAGAAGGCAAGTGTCTTTTTTTTTTGAGACTGAGTCTCGCTCTGTCGCCCAGGGTGGAGTGCAGTGGCGTGATCTCGGCTCACCACAAGCTCTGCCTGCTGGTTACACGCCGTTCTCCTGCCTCAGCCTCCCGACTAGCTGGGACTACAGGCACCCACCACAACGCCAGGCTAATTTTTTGTATTTTTTAGTAGAGACGGGGTTTCACTGTGTTAGCCAGGATGGTCTCGATCTCCTGACCTCATGATCCACCCGCCTCAGCCTCCCAATCTTTTTAGTGTTTTTATAAAAATAGTTTTGCCCTCTCAGATCACCAAAAGGTGTCAGAGACACACCCTTTACCTGCCCCTACCACCAGAGATTTGTGGACCACGCTTTGATAACCACTGTTATGTGCCAACCTGCTAAACATAGATTCATACTAACTGAAATCACTGAGTAATTTAGAGCAATTTATTATTTTGGTATATTATCTTTTTGGAAAAAAAAAAGGAAATATACATTCATATTAAATGGGAAAAGATCACATTTTAAAAACAATAAATTATAACTTTTTAGTAATCAGTTCTAGGGGAGAATTTAAAAACTCAGACTGGTAAAGTTGGTTAAAAAAAAAAGAAAAGCAAATAAAGAAATGAAAATCACTCTCAGAGCTGGTGGAATTCAATGTAATACCCAGTAGAAGACTATTTAGAACAATAAATGCCGTGGTTTGTGTTTGATGGATTACTTTGCAGGAACTGAGAGGGCCATGCAATGAGACATGCGGTATGGCAATTTTCCAAATCACATAAAATTAAAAATGCAAGGAAATCCTCAATGCTTAAGTTACCACAAACAGGTCTGTGAATTAAAACAATAACAATAAAAGCAATAACACAAAACTAAATTTTCAAAGGAGGCAGTTACCACATATAGTATTGATTTGACGTCACCAACATAAACTTACTAAAACTCAGAGACCCAGGGCTAAGGAAAGAGGAGTTTAATCCAAACTCCAAACCATTTACTAGCTATGTAACCATGAGCAAGTGTCAGTACAACTGTTAGGCCTCAGTTTCAAATGTCTAAGATAGGAGTAACAGTCCATCTCTCCTAGTATTGTTATATTACATGACCTCATGTATTTAAAGTGTTGAAAAGTACATGGCACAGAGTAGACAGTAAAAATGTTCCTGTGAAAGTTTTAGGAGGTAGGTAGTGATACAACAGAGAAGCCCCATAGCTTATCAAACAAGATGGCCTTTACTGTACACCCTAAAGAAACCACTAAAACAACAGAGTTGTATCTTAAAAAGGTAAGAAGGGTGATACACGAAATAATTTTAAAAGCTCAGTTAATCCAGAAGGCAGAAAAAGAAGAACAATGAACTGATGGCACAAATAGAAAACAGCAAGATGATAGATTTAAACCTAATCACATCAATAATCACATTAAACATAAATGATCTAAACAGCTCAATTAAAAAGCAGAGACTGTCATATTAAAAAACAAGACCTTAACTGTATAATGCCTACAAAAAACTTGCATTACATACAAAGAACAAATGGCTTTAAATGTAAAAGGATGGAAGAAGATAACCATGGTATTACACAGAAAAGAAAGAAAAAGAAAGCTGTAGAGGCTATGTTAATATCAGCAGAACTAGTTCAGAGCAAAGAATAGTGCCAGGGAGAAAGAAGGTCATTTCATGATGATGAAGAGATTGGTTCATCAGGAGGACATAAAAATCCTAATTACTAATGAACTAGTAACAGATTTTCAAAAGGCGTTAAGTAAAAACGGAACTGCAAAGAAAAATAAATCCATAATTCGAGGTGATTTTAATGCCTCTCTCTCAATAATAAACAGGTAGATAAAATTCAGTAAGGATATAGAAGACTTGAACAACACAATCTGTCAACTGAACTTAATTGATACTTAAAGAAAACTCCACCTAATAACAGCAGATTAGACATTTTTTTCAACTGCACATGAAATATTTACAAGGATAACCACATTCTGGGTCATAAAACAAATCTGAATATTTTGAAAAGAATTCAAGCCATAAGATAGCATGTTTTCTAACACAATAGTATTAAATTAGAAATCAATACTGGGAAGATCTTTAGAAAATCTACGAATGTTTAGAAATTAAATAACACTCTTCATAACTCATGATAAAAGATGAAAGAATTTTTTTTTTTTTTTCGCCATGGAGTCTTGCCCTGTTGCCAGGCTGGAGTGCAGTGGCGCAATCTCGGCTCACTGCCATCCCTGCCTCTCCGGTTCAAGTGATTCTCCTGCCTCAGCCTCCCAAGTAGCTAGGACTACAGGCATGTTCCACCATGCCAAGCTAATTTTTATATTTTTAGAAGAGATGGGGTTTCACCATGTTGGCCAGGATGGTCTCAGTTTCTTTGTGTCTGGAATTGGTGGGTTCTTGGTCTCGCTGACTTCAAGAATGAAGCCACTGAACCCTCCCGGTGAGTGTTACAGTTTTTAAAGATGGTGTATCAGGAGTTTGTTCCTTCTGATGTTCAGAGGTTTCCGGAGTTTCTTCCTTCTGGTGGGTTCGTGGTCTCGCTCACTTCAGGAGTGAAGCTGCAGACCTTCACAGTGAGTGTTACAGCTCTTAAAGGTGGCACGTCTGGAGTTGTTCCTTCCTCCTGGCCAGAGTTGTTCGTTTCTCCCAGTGGGTTCGTGGTGTCGCTGGCTTCAGGAGTGAAGCTGCAGACCTTCGTGGTGAGTGTTACAGCTCATTAAAGTGACATGGACCCAAAGAGTGAGCAGCAGCAAGATTTATTATAAAGAGTGAAACAACAAAGCTTCCATAGTGTGGAACGAAACCCCAGTGGGTTGCCGGGACCCTGCTTTTATTCCCTTATCTGACCGCACCCACATCCTGCTGATTGGTCCATTTTACAGAGTTGATTGGTCCCTTTTGACAGAGTGCTGACTGGTGCGTTTACAAACCTTGAACTACACACAGTGTGCTGATTGGTGCATTTACAATCCTTTAGCTAGACACAAAAGTTCTCCAAGTCCCCACTAGATTAGCTAGACACAGAGCACTGATTGGTGCGTTTACAAACCTTTAGCTAGACACAGAGTGCTGATTGATGCATTTATAATCCTCTGGCTAGACATAAAAGTTCTTGACCTCAGGATCTGCCCACCTAGGCCTCCTAAAGTGCTGGGATTACAGGTGTTAGCCACCACACCTAGCCGAAAGGAAAATTTAAAAGTGTTTTGAGGCTAGGCATGGTTGCTCACGCCTATAATCCTAGCATTTTGGGAGGTTGAGGCGAGTGGATCACTTGAGGTCAGGAATTCAAGGCCAGCCTGGTCGACATGGTGAAACCCCGTCTCTACTAAAAATACAAAAATTAGCCAGGCGTGGTGGCATGTGCCTGTAATTCTAGCTACTCAGGAGGCTGAGGCTGGATAATCACTTGACCCCCGGGAGGCAGAGGTTGCAGTGAGCTAAGATTGTGCCACTGCACTCCAGCCTGGGCGATAGAGTGAGATTCTGTCTCAAAAAAACAAACAAAAAAGCCCAAAAATGTGTTTTGAAGGGAATAAAAATGAAAACTGTGGAATAAAATTCGTAGGATAATGCTAAAGTTGTACACAGGAGAGAATTGATGCACTAAGTGCCTGTAGTAGGTAAGAAGAGCAGTCTCAAATCAGCTTCCATCTTAAGAGACTAGAAAATAGAAAACAAATGAAATCCAACGTATACAGAAGCGAAAGCATAGAAAACAAGTAAAAATCCATGAACTTGAAAGCAAAGAAACAATAAAGAAAATCAATAAAATGAAAAGTGATATTTTAGATCAATAAAATTAATAAACCTCTAGCCAGAATAGTCAGGAAAAAAATAAGAAGAAATTACCAATATAAGGATAGAGAGGTGACACTACAATAATGTCTACAGATATTAAAAAGGTAATAAAGGAATATTACAAACAATGTTATGCCAGTAAATTTGAAAACCCAGAAGAGATGTATAAATTCCTTGGAAGATACAAACTACTAAAGACTCCTCAAGAATAAATAGATAAATGAAATAGCTCTAAATCTATTAAAGGAATTAAATTTTTTGTTTAAACTTTCAAAAAAAGAAAAATTTAGGCCCAGATGACTTTACTGATGAATGCTATCAAGCATTTAAAGAAAAACTAATACCAAGTTTAGACAAGCTCTTCCAGGAAATTGAAGAGGATGAAATATTTTGCAACTCATTCTTTGAGGTCAGCATCAGCCTGATTCCAAAATCTGACAAAAACATACAAGAAAAGAAACTACAAACTCAAATCCCTCATGAACATGTATGCTAAAACGCTGAATAAAATTTTAGCAAATTGATTCTACCAATATATAGAAAGGATAATGACAAAGTGGTCATTTATCCCATGAATATAAGTTTAACTTCTCAAAATCACCATATAAAAGTCACAAATGTAATTTACTACATTAGCATACTAAAAAAGAAAAACCATGTGATTATCTCAATAGATGCAGAAAAAGCCATTGACAAAATATAACACTATTCCTGATAAACATTCTCAGCAATCTAGGAATGCAAGAGAATTCCTTAACCTAATAAAGAGCATCTATGAAAGATCTATAGATAACATCTCACTTAGTGATGAAGAACTGGATGTTCCTTCTAAGGTCAGAAATAATACAAGAATTTCTGCTCTTACCACTTCTATTCAACATTATAGTGGAAGTTTTAATTAGTGCAGTAAGGCAAGAAAAAGAAATAAATTCAGATAGAAATGAAAAAAAGTAAAACTGTATTTAGAGATGACATAATCATCTATGTTAAAATCCAATGGATTCTGTAAAGAAACTATTGGGACTAATAAGTGAGCTTAGCAAGGTTGCATGATACAAGGTTAATATACAAATATCTACTGCATTTCTATATACTGGCAATGAAAGAAGATATTGAACTAAAAAATATGATTTATAATAGCACCACAAAAATGAACTAGTTAGGAATAAATTTGACAAATGATATGCAAGATCTGTACCCTGATAACTATAAAATATTTCTGAGAGAAATTAAGGAAGACTTAAACAAATAGAAAAATATCCTGTGTTCCTGGGCCAGATGACAGTTAAGATATCACTTTTGGCTGGGAATGATGGCTCATGCCTGTAATCCCGGTAATTTGTGAGGCTGAGGCAGGAGGATCACTTGAGCCCAGAAGTTTGAGACCAGCCTGGGCAACACAGTGAGACCCCATCCCTACAAAAAACCAAAACTTAGCTAGGCATGGTGGTGCATGCCTGTAGTCCCAGAGACTTGGGAGGCTAAGGAAGGAGGAAAACTTGAGACCAGGAGGTCAAGGTTGCAGTGAGCTGTGATTGTGTACTGCAACCCAGCCTGGGTGACAGAGTAAGACCCTGTCTCAAAAAATAAAAAAAAATGTAACTCTTCCCAAATTAATCTATAGATTAAATATAATCCCAATCAAAATGACAGCAGGAGTTTAGTAGAAATCAACAAGCCAATTCTAAAATTCATATGGAAATGCAAAGAATCTCAAATAGCCAAAACAATTTTGAAAAACAATAAAGTTTTAGAAATAATAACCTGGTTTTGAGACTTATCAGAAAGCTGAAGTAATTAAGACAATGTAGTATTGGTGTAAAGATAGAACAATAAATCAATGGAACAAAATAGGGAGTTGCTGCATTAAAAAATTGCTCACAACAACATGAACAATTAACTCTACAAACTCTACAACTGTAAAGGCAATTCAGTGAAGAGAAAGTAGTCTTTTAAATAAAGGGTGCTAGAGTAATTGGATATTCATATGCAAAAAAATTAATCAATATATCACACCATATACAAAATAAACTATAAAATAGATCACAGACCAAAGCTGTACAATTTTTTGAAGTAAAAACCGTATAAGTAATATCAGTGACATTGGGTTAGACAAACACTTCTTAGACATGACAACAAAAACGTAGTTTGTAAAATAATAAAAACCAAGATTCTGATAAAGCTGATCTCATCAAAATTAAAAGCACTGGTCAGAGAATGAACAAATAAGCGAGAGTCTGGGAGAAAATACTTATAAAGCACATATCTGATAAAGGACATGAATCCAAAGTACACAAATAACTTCTGAAACATAATGAGAAGAAAAAGTCTAATTTTAAGTGGGCAAAAGATTTGAACAGATATGTAACCAAAGAAGACATACCAATGCGAAGAATACACATGTAAAGATCTTCTACATCTTTAATCACAAGGAAAATGGAAACTGAAACCTTTAGAAGATACTACTATCTACTAATTAGAATGGCTAAAATAAAAAAGTTAGCTACCACTATACATATATACTGAAATTGAACATAAGTGGATAATGGATAGTAGGAGCCAGGTTTTTCACTGTTCCAGTGAAAGGTTACAGATGATGAAGGGGAGGGGGCTACACTGATCTTTGTGGTCATGGTTTAGAGTTGGAGACATCAGTTTAAACTCATGTTTAACTTAATATAGATAGAAATATTTATAGATATGATATGTACATTCATATATACACATATATTTTCTTCTGTCTGCAGAGGCTAGAAGCAATGAAATCCCAGTAAAAATGAGCACACTGAACTACCAGATCTTGGTTTCTAATACCATTCTCGAAATAAAATAAACTAGGGCTCTTTGGAGAAATGGCTGGTTCTGGGATTGGGGGAGGAAATATATAGGAAGAGCCTGGAGTATTTTGTTTTACCAAAAAGAAAAGAAGTGCTCAAACAAAAACACATTGATGGAGGCATGTCAAAGGAACAGAGGAGCCAACTGAAAGCTCCCACCAGCCCAACATGGTGTTGTCAGCTTCTTCTATTTGGAAGCTACGGGTTTTTTTTCCTACCTTTTCATACTGTACTCTATGAAAGGAAGTCACCAAGTGAAGCACTGGCTTAAGAAGTGAAGTTATGCTTCACCTCCTTGATAGTAGAGAATCTGCATAAATTATTTTGAATTCTTTCCTATTATTTACGTATTCAACAATTTATATCAGTATGGATAAAAAATAGTTATTTTACATTCTGTGTTATCATCCAATAATACTTTATTTTGTTGCTCAAATGTTTCCAGCTTTGGTTTTTGAGGGTATTTTTTGGAGCAACAAGATATTCCAGGCTCATCATGTGCTGTCCCTATCCCAGCACCAGAATCAGTCAAGGATCTCTGGTTCCTTTTACTGGAGAATAGTATTTAGAACCAAGATCTGGGGGCTCAGTATGTTTACAGCTACTGGTAAGTCACTATTTCTAGGCCTTCTCAATGGACAGAGCTAGGATAGATATGTTAAAAAAAAAAAAAAAAATAGCCCACAGTGATACTTCCAACTCAAACCCAACACTACAGTGTATGTTCTAGTCTTCCCCTTTCCGTACATGCAAGTTCCATTACCAACAGTAAGAAACCTGGTTTCCACTATCCTTAATATATATACTTATTTATTGAGCCTAGATTGCACAAAAGATTGTTTCAGAGTCGCTAGTCCAGTCATTGCTATGGAATACAACAATGCAGCACTTAGAGATAAGGAGTTCACTTTCTGTGACAGAGGCCGTAGAGAAAGAAAGTTAAAAGCATAGCCGTGGAGTCAGAATTTGAATCTCTCATTTTCAAAGTGTCTGACTTTGGGCAAGTTACTTTGTCCCCTCAAGTATCAGTTTCCTCATCTATAAAATGGGAATAATGATGACATCAACTTCACTGGGTTGTTGTGAGGATGAAATCGTCTATTGTATGGTGGTTGCTATATTTTGGATATTTGTTCCTCCAAATCTTATGTTGAAATTTAATCCCCAATGTTGGAGGTGGGCTTAATGGGAGGTGTTTGGGTCATGGGGGTGGATCCCTCATGAATAGATTAATGCCTTCACCTCAGGGGTGTGTGAGTGCGTTCCAGTTCTATTAGTTCCTGCCAGAGATTTTTTATTTTTTTTTTTCTGAGATGGAGTCTTGCTCTGTTGCCCAGGCTAGAGTGCAGTGGCAGGATCTCCACTCACTGCAACCTCCACCTCCTGGGTTCAAGCGTTTCTCCTGCCTCAGCCTCCTGAGTAGCTAGGATTACAGGCACATGCCACCACACCCAGCTAATTTTTGTATTTTTAGTAGAGACAGGGTTTCACCATGTTGGCCAGGATGGTCTTGATCTCCTGATGTTATGATCCATCCGCCTCAGCCTCCCAAAGTGCTGGGATTACAGGCTTGAGCCACTGTGCCCAGCCCTTCCCACCTTGCACCTCCCCCAGTCCCTTGCTTCTGCTCTTGCTATGTGATCTCTGCTCACACTGTCTCCCCTTCAACTTCTGCCATGAGTGGAAGCAGCCCGAGACCCTCACCAGATGCAGATGCTGGCACCATGCTTCTTGTACAGTCTGCAGAATTATAAACCAAATAAACCTCTTTTCTTTAGAAATTACTCAGTCTCAGGTATTTTTTTTTTTTTTTTTTTTTTTTTTTTTTTTTTTGAGACGGAGTCTCACTCTGTCGCCCAGGCTGGAGTGCAGTGGCTAGATCTCAGCTCACTGCAAGCTCCGCCTCCCGGGTTTACGCCATTCTCCTGCCTCAGCCTCCCGAGTACCTGGGGCTACAGGCGCTCGCCACCTCGCCTGGCTAGTTTTTTTTGTATTTTTTAGTAGAGACGAGGTTTCACCGTGTTAACCAGGATAGTCTCGATCTCCTGACCTCGTGATCCGCCCGTCTTGGCCTCCCAAAGTGCTGGGATTATAGGCTTGAGCCACCGCGCCCGGCTGAGACAGGGTTTTCAATGTTGGCCAGGTTGGTCTTGAACCTGTGACCTCAGGTGATCCACCCGCCTCAGCCTCCCAAAGTGCTGGGATTACAGGCATGAGCCACCGTGCCCGCCTTCAGGTAATTCTTTAGAGCAACACTACACAGACTAACAAGAGTAGCTATAGTAAGCATTCAATAAGTAAAAGCTAATTGTTGTTGTAGATGCCTTTAGGAAAATCTCTTTAAGATACTACGTAGAGTGAAAAAAGAGGGAACAAAATAGAATGAATCTTAAGTCCTCGCTCATGCCTAGACATTTTCTAACTACTACCAAAGGAACTGTTAAACAAGGTAAAATGAAACTCTTCTCCTACTACTTTCTGTGCTGTATAAAATTTTACCATGTGTCTGTGTTACTTTACATTTAAAAAGACAAGCTTCATCTTAAAAGACGATTTGGCTTATTAAAAGGTTGATTTAATGTCTCAAAAAAAAAAAGTTTGAAGACAATGTCTGTGAAATTGGTTTTCCTGAGATATATTGCCAAGTGTTCTCTGCATCCTGGCCAGCCTGGGAAGCTGGCCCTGCAAGGCAGCATGCCCATGGCTACTAATTTCTCTTATTACTGCCATATTTAGGTTCCATATCCTATTTTTTCATGGCACTGGAAATAAACATGGATCCACTAGTAATGTTCTCTTCATTATGTTCTCTCTTTCATTCATATATTCATTCATTCAACAGATACTTACCAAGAACCTACCTCGTTCTGAGCACTACAGCAGGCAACAGGGATGCAGCAGGCAAAAAAATAAAATAAAACAAATACGATAAAAATCTTTATCCTCGTGGAGCTTGCATTATAGTATGGGAATATTTCAAGAATCTATTGCTGCTTAACGAACTATTCCAAAACATAGTGTCCTCAAACAACAACCTTTATTTCATCACAATTCTATGAGTCAGGAATTCACAGCTCAGCTTGGCAGTTCTTCTGTTCCATCCAGTATTGACTGGATCTCTTCCTTGACTCCCTTCAGCTGATTGGTGACGTTGGCACAGACGGTTCCAGAAGGCTTTATTCACATGTCCAGAGCTTTGGTACATGGCCTCTTCTTCACCTGGCTAGTTTGGGCCCCCTTACAGCATGGTTGTTTCAGGGTATTTGTTCTTCTAATACAGCTGTGAACTTCCAAGAGGAGGCATCCCAAGCATGGAAGGCAGAAACTCAGATTCAAGTGAGGGTAAAATAGGCTCCATTTCTTGATGGAGAATGACAATGTCACATGAGAAAACAACATGCGGGATGAAAGTTAATGTAGTCATCTTTAGAAACATAATCTACCTTAGAGAGACAGATAACTAAAAAGACAAATGAGTAAAAATGAATTTTAAGGAGAAAACAAAAGCAGGAAAGGGAATACAGAGTGTGAGTTTGGGGATGGAGTTGCAATTTTAAGAGGGGCTAGAGAAGGATTGATTGAGAAAGTTACATTTAAATTAAGACTCAAATGAAGTGATGATAGTTGGTGTAAGAGCATTCCAGGCAGAGGAAACAGCCAAGTTCAAGGCCCTGAGGCAGGAGCATGCCAGGCATGTTCAGGATAGCGCAAAAGCCAGTATATGTGGAACAAAGAGAGTGAAGTTTCTCTAGAGTAGCAGGAGATTAAGTCATGTAGGTAATGGGGTCAGCAGACCATGGACAGTCTTTTACTTCAGCTTTTACTCTGAATTAACTGGGGAGCATTTGAATGTTTTTTGCGCATGGAAGGTATATGATCTGACTTGTGTTTTCAGAGGATCCCTCTGTCTGCTATCCTGAGTATAGACAGTAGAAAGCTATGTAGTAGTAGGGAGACCAGTTAGAAGGCTATTGTAATAATTCAGGCAACAGATGCTGGTGGCTTGAGTTAGGGTGGAAGCAATGGAGATGGTGATAAATGGTTAGATTCTGGAGATATTTTGAACATATACTCAATAAGATTTGCTGGTGAATTGGACATACGGTGTTCTGGATAGAGAGGAACCAAAGATGACTTAAAGGTTTTGACCTGAATAACTAGAAGGATCAAGGTGGTGTTTACTACATGAATAAAACTGTGAGGTCAGAATTGGAACAGAATAGCAGATCTTGTTAAAGTTTGAAATGACTACTATGCTTCCAAGTGTAGCAATTTAATAGGAGCTGCAACACACAAGTTAAGTCCTCACTTGATGTCATCAATAGGTACTTGGAAACTTCGGCTTTAAGGAAACACACAAAGGAACCAAATTTACTGCAGGCTAATTGATATAAACAAGAGTTAAGTTCCTATGGCATATTTCTGGTCACAGAAACATCACCAGACTTCTAAAGACTAAAACACTTCTAACATTAAACACTGAAATAAATGTGAACTATATATACATTTAAGAAAGATTAATAAAAACAAGATAATTATCCAATTATTCCAGTTGAGGGTTGAGGGTGGCCAGAGTCCATCCCAGCAGCTCAGGGCGCAAAGCAGAAGCCGCTCTGGCCAGGACGCCATGCCCTAGCAGGGGGCACCTCACACACACACCCACACAGGCTGGGACAATGTAGATACACCAATTCACCTAACATGCACATCTTTGGGATGTGGGAGGAAACCAGAGTACCCAGAGAAAACCCACACAGACATGGGGAGAACATGAGAACTCCACACAAACAGGGGCCCCAGGCAGAAATCAATTTTTTTCCAATTAACAGTATAATGAAATGACATTGAACGGAATGATGTTATTTGAAGATCAGCTGTCATTTCGTGTATATATACATGCACACATTTTTATTTTTTTATTAAGTCTTTTATTATGTTATTATTTATTTCAATAGGTTTTTAGGGGAACAGGTGGTATCTGGTTACATGAGTAAGTTCTTTAGTGGTGATTTCTGAGATTTTGGTGCACCCATCACCCACATGCACACACTTTGAAATGCATAAAAAATGTTTGGAAATATACATTAAAAATTGTTAACAGTGGTTACCTCTGGGTAACAGGAATCTTTGGAAAGCGGCTCTGGAATGTTAGGGGAGGAAGTAATATATGTTTTTGTTTTTTGATACCTTTCTGTATCACGTTTGTATGTATATATGTATTACTATGTTCTCTGTTACTTTTATGATTAAAAATTACTTAAAATTTGTGTGGTTGGTGAAATGAACCAAGTCACTGCAAACAAGAGTCTTACTAGGAGAGTCCACATTGGATCAGGGGTTTATAAGGTCCTTTCAAGCTCTGACACTGATTTCTGCAACTGGGCGTTAACTGGTAAGTCTCCCCGTCATTTCCTCCATAGGCTTCTGTGAAATTCGGTATGTGAACGGCCTCTCTAATTCATCTGCTTCATCTTGAAAACAGTACCAAGAGCTCTCGGTGCTTAACTACCTCACAGGAAATTTGAGGTTGGATGAGATAAGGTGTTCAAATACTTTGAGTTACCACAAACACAGGTGCTCATGTAGGCAGAATATTATGAGTCCTGGAATATTAACAGACCTAGTAAAAAGAAGCTGTTTCTGCCTTTTGATCACATAGGCATTTTGATACTCTTGAACTCCATTTAGTCTGCGGTGGAATGAGTGTTTCTCCACAAACAGTATTAATTTTAGCATTTTTGTTCATGCCTTCTGTCAAACAAGATTTCTTCAGCCTTTGATTTTCATCAAGATTCACTTTATTCTTCAAAGCATTTAATTCAAAGTTCACTCCATCAGTGGGTGGATTATTTAAGTAACTGAAATACCAGTGTTGAATGCCATAGCAGTTATAATATTTCTCTTCACAGGGGATATATTTACCAAAGTCATGTACTAATGAACAATTGGAAATGACTGTCCAAATAGCAGACACCTGGTAAACACTGAATGGAAAATAAACATGGACAGCTCTACAAAATGTTTACTCAGTGACTCTTAAATATTCTTCCAAGGTCATTATTATGTGTCAGGTGCTGTACTGGGTGCTAAGAATATAGGAAGAAGACAAGTGTCTTTTCCCTCATGAAGCTTATATTCTACTAGAGAAATGTCACATTGTATTTTAAATTTTTCACACTGGTTCTAATGAAGTATTTGAGAAGCTATGTGAAGAGGAATTTGGAAGTTGCTGGCAGTTATCAGTTTCTGGAGATTATGTAGTTGATTACTATTATTACGGAAAAAAAAATCACCTTTAGTCCCCCACAAAGGTGAAGAGAAAACCAGAAAGTCACCACCAATCAGAATCACAAAAGGCAGTCAGTGGAAAAGATTGCAAGTTTCAGGAAAAATGAGTTGTCTTAATATGTAAAAAAGTCTTTCTTAGAACTGGAACTTACAAGAAATGGGCTGAAAATTCTAAAAGCAAACAACCTTAAAGAATAATGTCAAATAGAGGCTGGATCTTCATCAATATGATGGGTTGGGAGCATGGCTTCTGCCTACAGAAGGAGGTTGAAGTAGGTTATCTCTGAGGAGCCTTCCTAGTCTAACTAAGTACCGCAGGTATGAAATTATATTTTCTCTAGAGAACAATTTCTCAACAACCAAATAACCCAAGAGGCTAATATTCTATTTATATTTTATAATTTCTTAACAAAGATCTCAAATAAGAACTGAGTAAAGAACAGGCCTTGTTAGTTACTGAAGAGTAAAGAGAAGTATAGTTTTCACTAGACAGTCTTGCCTGAAGCTCAATCAGAAATCTTACCATTCACTAGTAAAACATCCGCCAAAGTTAACAGGTAAACCACTAACTGGTAAGCGGTCACTCCAGGGCCCCTGCCATCATCACCATCCCCAACTCCCAGGAAATCTTGCTAACATTTTTCCCATTGTTCTGCTTCCCTTTTCTAATTTGCCAGCCAAATTTGTTTTCAGTACCAACTTCAGATGACTCTCCTCTCATGACGGCTTGACTTGTCACTCCTTATTTCTATAATCTATCAAAAATAGGACCTCCACAGTTAAAAAAGGAAAGAAAAAACCTCATAATTTTGATGGCAGACCCTCCAAGTTGACTGGTACTCAGGCACCAAGTCAGTCCCAAACTAATGAATATTGATTGCATCAGTTCTTCCAGCTTTGATTCAAAGATTGCTTTTGGCAGGCCAGGCACGGTGGCTCACGCCTGTAATCCCAACACTTTGGGAGGCCGAGGTGGGCAGATCATGAGGTCAGGAGTTCGAGACCAGCCTGGCCAAGACAGTGAAACCCCATCTCTACTAAAAATACAAAAATTAGCTGGGTGTGGTGGTGGGTGCTTGTAATCCCAGCTACTCCAGAGGCTGAGGCAGGATAATTGTTTGAACCCGGGAGTCGGAGGTTGCAGTGAGCCGAGATCACGCCACTGCACTCCAGCCTGGCAACAGAGCAAGACTCCATCTCAAAAAAAAAAAAAAAAAAAAAAAAAAGGTTGCTTTTGGCAAAGACATTGACTCAGTTTCAAATTGTGTTGAGACATCAAAGGAAAAAGTTCTTGGTTTGGTTCCTTTAGGAAGAGACCCGGTTAATCTAACATCTGAATTCATGGCAGTTAAATGTGACTGCTGACTCCTCATCTTGCAGCCACCCCAATGTGGGGAGTCTCCAAAACAGTACATCAGGTGCTTCCTGTGCCTAGAACAACCTCTGGGGTTGGGATAATAGTAATAGCCACAGTAGCTAACATGTATTGATTATTTGCTGTTTTCCTGGAATTTTACGCCTTTATATATAAACTCTTATTGAATTCTTGCAGTGGTCCTATGATTACCACTTTACAGGGTCTGGGCCTTAAAAGAGTTAAGTTGAACTGCCAAAGGCCAGTCGGTGAAAGTAGCAAGGCTAGGATTTGAACCCACGACAATGTGCTTTCAGTGTTGCAATGGCTGGAGACTGTAAGGTGTGGCTGCCACAGGAGGGAGTTGGGCTATCATACCTTTGCTTTTGTTTGCTCCATGCCTGGCTCTTCTGCCCTGGAGCTCTCAGTCTTGCGTATTCTTAGTATATGCTTTCATTTCATCTTTTTTTGTTTTATATTAGGGGCACTTTTTATAATTCAGCTAATGTTTCTACTTAATGCATTCAGAGAGTGAGAAGTTCCAAAAAAGTTTCCTTTCTGTGTATGTAGTTAGGTTTTGCTAAAGAAAGGTGAGTTCAACTGCTGATTTACTAAAAATAAGATTGATGAGGGAAGCTTATCTTGTTTTGAAGATGACAAATATGGAGACTTTTCAACTATGGAGGAAGACAAAACGCAGTAGCTGAAAAGGAGATTAAAGCAATAGGGAAAGTAGCTTTCTGCCCCTTGACAGATGTGTGTCCTATAGAGAAGCTTCTTAGAGTGCTGGGGTGGGGGTGGGGGAGAGGCATGGTGGGAGGCCAACTGCTCCTCACCCCCTTCCCGCTTTCAAGTAGTTCCACTTGGCTCTGTCTTATGTATTAAAAGTCTACATAAAGTATTGTTTGGAAATACAGTTCTGCTGCTACAACAAAAGTACAACATTGTACAATGGTTATTTTACTACTGGTTACTGGTCAGAAAAACTTTTTTTTTTTTTTCCTGACACTGGAACTAAACCCTATGAATAAATCCAACTAATTTCATCCTCCGTCCTCAGATGCCCAGGCAGCTAGCAGAGTCCTGTATATGACGGGAATTAGCAATAAGTTGGCTGAGTACTTTTTTCCCAAAATATTTTATTAATAGTACAAGTTATTGATTGCATCCCAGGAAGTTTATGGCAAAAACATTAAACAGACCTGGTGTTGATAAGACTTGTGGTGCATTTAGTCCAAAGCTTTCTGGGTTCTCCACCCTAAGCATTTTATTTTAGTAATTGATCTGGGTTGAAATCGGTCTAAAGTGGAATTATTATCTCCAAATGATTTCAAAGTTTTACTAAACTTAATTTCTTGGGCTGCTTTGCTGCCTAATACAACAAAGATGTTGAAGTATACCAGACACACTATTCTGATTTCCCAGATAACCTCTGAGTGACTGATTCAGGGATGACGGCAGCTTTGTTCTCATAACTGACTATTTAAGGAACACTTTTGGCATCACAAATTACGAAAAAAAAAAAAAGAAAAAAATAGGGAAAAAGTTCAGTTGAATAATCCTCAGAGGGAAGCAGAAATCAGGAACTCTATTCAAAGTCCTTGGACACATGTGAGGTTTGCCTGAGGTCCCTAAAGTTTTCTCCCTTCAATCTGTTCACCCCTCTGTGTCACCCTTCAGAGCCCTCGGGCCTCTCCTTTCCTCTTGCGAACCGAAAAGAGAATTTGATACATTCAGTCACCTTAAGATGTCACAGGTTGATGCAATTTAATGTATCACCCTCTTCTTGCAAAAGAGCTGCCAGGCAAGAAAAATCAAGTCAATAGTGTCATATTAGTGACCTGGATATATGTGAACCACTGTTTTTTCTTTTTTAGAAATTTTAAAATCAAGTCAGGTGAGGAATGATTCTCTCAGCATACTTATATTGACAAAGCATGCCTTTTTAAAAAAGTGGCCTGTGCCCTCAGTGAACTTAATGTGTAGTGGTGGCATTTACAGGCTGCTTTTCTTCTTCTAGAGACAATTTATGAGGATGCTCCCCAATACTATCTGTAGCTATCCCTGCCCCAACTACTCAGAGAGAATCTGTCAGAGATGTGATCTGAATCCACTAAAGCCCATATGGCAAATTTCTTCAGCATACCAGAAAAAAAAGCAAACTTTAGACTGACATTCAAGGCCATCCATGATCTGACCACATCTGCCTTATTAATCTTATTTCTCAGTAATCCCTAACCATATACAAATGAAAGTTTCGGGTTTTTAGGTAGATGCTACATTTTCATGCTTTTTTAGCAATCAATTACAGTGGAAACAACCCCAAGACTTAGTGGTTGAAACAATATGCATTCATTATCCTATTGTCAGTTACAATAGGTCAAGAATTGAGGAGCTGCTTAGCCATGCATTTCTGGCTTGAAATTTCTCAGAAGGTGGCAGTCATGCCTGGACTTGAGGGTCTGCTGCCAAGGTGTCTCACTAGCAAGTTGGGGCTGGTTATTGGTGACAGGCCTCAGTTTCTTTCCACATGGGTCTCTCGCAGGACTGTCTGAGTATAGCTACTGGCTTCCCCCTAAGTGAGTGATCCCAAGAGAGGGGAACAGTAAGGGTGTGCTATCTTTTTATGACCTAGCCTCATGTGTCACACAGTATCACTTCCATTATATTCTCTGAGTTAGAAATGAATTACTAAGTCCAGCCCACAATCAATAGGAGGGGAACTAAGCTCCACCTTTGAAGGGAAGAGTGTCAGAGAGTTTGTGAACGTATTCTAAATTACCATCATGCTCCTACTCCTTTGCTCATTCTGTTCCCGCTGCTCCCAATGCTTTTTCCCCGTATCTGCGGAGCCCAATCAATCCTACGTCTTTCAAGGCCCAATTCAACTGTTACTTCCTCCAAAAATCCTTCCCAAATGCCTCCTAAGAGCTTTCCTTTCTTTTCATTCCTGTTTTATTTTCTACATTTTTTTTTTTTTTAACTACACTTGTTCTTATTTTAGATGGTAATTATTTGGTATTCCAAGCCAGGGTTTATCAACTTTGGCACTACCAATGCTTTGGGCTGGATAATTATTTGTTGTGGGGATCTTGTCCTGTGTATTATAGGATGTTTAGCAGCATCCCTGGTCTCTTCCCACCAAATACAAGCAGCGCCTTCTGACCCTAGTTGCGACAATAAAAAATGTCTTCAGACATAGTCAAATGTTTTGTGGTGGGCAAAAAAAAAAAAAAAAAAAAAAAAATTACCCCTGGTTGAAATCATAGTTCTAGGCAATTATGTTCTGTGATTCATTTTGAATTTCCAACTCATGGCTCCGAAAGGCCATTCTAACAAGTGAGGAGAGGAACGCACTTTATTTCAATCTTGATATTGCTGAGAACCCCTGAGTTTTCCTGTCCAACCTTTCCTAGGCATTCTTCAGTCCTCTGAGTGATTCCAATAGCCTATCAATAAATTCGCCCACCAGGTGCAGTGGCTAACATCTGTAATCCCAGCACTTTGGAAGACTGAGGCAGGCAGATCACCTGAGGTCAGGAGTTCAAGACCAGCCTGGCCAACATGGTGAAACCCCATCTCTACTAAAAATACAAAAATTAGCTGGGCGTGGAGGCACACACCTGTAGTCCCAGCTACTCGGGAGGCTGAGGGAGGAGAATGGTTTGAACCTGGGAGGGGAAGGTTGCAGTGAGCCAAGATCATGCCACTGTACTCCAGCCTGGGCAACAGAGATTTCCCCCCTCCCTTAAAATAAATAAATAAATAAATAAATAAATAAATAAATAAATAAATAAATTCACCCACCTTTTTTTTCCTTCATTTTCAGTTTAAGTGAGTTTCTGTTGCCTTCTACCTAAAGAAATGTAATTAATGAAAACCAACTCATACTTCAAGGTCTGGCTCATATACCACTTCTTCTAGTAGTCCCAGATGTCTCTAGATAGAATTTATCTTTTCTTCTCCTTCATATTTCTTTTAGTGCTTTCTGCAGCCTGATAGTGGAGTCTATCTAGGTTTACATATACCCAAATGTTCCCTTAACCCAGGGCCAAGCATTATGCACAGAATAATATAGGCTGGATCTAATTGTAAAGGAAATGGATTTTCATCTGGGGCTTTAATGCAAAGGAATACATCAAGTGACCACATTACTGGGGAAAAAAAGAGTTTGGAGGCTAGTCTGGCAAACCTTGGTCTCAATGCTTTTTTGCTATTTCACGTTTATTAGAGGCTGTTGGTATACTGAGGAGGATGAGTGCACTGTCTCGAATAACCGATTAGGTTCAAATCCTGTCTTCTCTACTTACTGGGAGACTGTGAGCAAGTTACTTAATTGTTTTGTGCCTCCAATTACTAATCTGGAGTAATTGGGGACTGTTAAAATACTACCTCATGGGGTTAAAACATAAAACAGACAAACTTAGAGCTGCTTTGGCCAAATTAGGAGAGACCCAGAGACTCCCTCACTTGGCATCACCCTACTGGTTGCCACCTCCAACAGCATCAACTCAGGGACCTAGGGCTGTCTAAATCAGTTTGAGACAAACACCAGCAGCCATCCCAGTTGTTAACTAGCCATGTTGTATCGAACACAGTATTTACTCACCTGTTTAACGTTAATAAGGAAGTTGAACAGGTGAGTAAATACATTGTGCAAGACAACATGGCTAGTTAATGGTAGCCAGGAGCTGGGTGCCCATTCTAACTCTGTCAGCTCTAGTTTTGATGCCAACTATTCTAGCTTAACCCGTCTTATTTTCCTGAACTGCCATTCAAGGTCCTTTGTGTGGTACAACATATCCCATCTCTCCCCTACTGCCACATTTGCTTCAATCATGCCTACTTGTTTTACCTACAATTTACTTTACAGTATGCTTATTCCATTTCTGCCCAGCCAACTGCCCTATCCACTCATTCCTTTCCACTTCTACTAACCTCCCTTTGAAAGCTGCAAAATTGAAACTCCTCCAGGAACCCATTAGATGAATTATCTTCTATTTTACTTATTCCTTCTAGATTTGAAAACCCTATTATTATTAATCCTTACATCTTTGCAAGATATTCATATACGTTTGCACTTCTTAACTCGTTATTTTTTTGAGGCAGGGTCTCACTCTGTTGCCCAGGCTGGAGTACAGTGACTTGATCAGAGTTCATGGCAGCTGGAACTCTCAGGCTCAAGTTACAAGTTATCCTCCCACCTCAGCTTCCCAAGTAGCTAGGATTGCAGGCATGTGCCACCACAGGTGGCTATTTTTTAAAAAATTTTTTGTAGAGACAAGGTTTCACTATATTGGCCAAGCTGCTCTTGAAATCCCTGCCTGCCTTGGCATCCCAAAATACTGGGATTATAGGCATGAGCCACCGTGCCCAGCCTTAACTCAATCCCTCACAGCTCTTTCATAGCACTTAAAATTAGATGCTAAATTGTGTAATACTGATTACTCTTTCATACTGCCCATAGTGTTTTATGTATTTTTTAATCTTTATAACCTAAGTTTCCCAGTGGTAGGTAGAGATTGCTTGTATCCAGATAGATTTATGTTAGCTATATGGGAGGCAGGTCAAACCATGCTTCATCTCCATAAGCTCTAATGATTGGTTCAACTCACTGGAATTCACGTGAGCTTAAGAATAGGCTGTCTTTTAATTCATAAGCCCCAATAATGCCAAATATAGAGCTCAAGAGACAATGAACAATAAGTATTTGGACACACTTTTAGGTATTTACTAAATTTTTATGCACTGTGAGCCTAGCATGTTCACATCAAGCAAGAAATGAAAATAGGAGAGGGGTTATAAATGACTAAGTTACTATGTGTGTGTTGGGTCTCTATCAGCTGTATCCTCTTCCCTCTTCATACACGTGTTACATACTATATGTCAACCTGTAGAAACAAGGCAGGAACTTAAGTATCTTTAGGTCCTAGACTATGTGTTATCTTATTTAATAAACACAACTATCTTATAAGGTTTTTTTTAAATCTTAAACATTAAAATAAAAAACCCAAATGAGGTTAAGAAAAGCCCCAAATCATATAGCTAAGTCATGACAGAGCTAGAATTCAACCCAAGTCTAACTCCAGAGTCCATAGTCAACCACCATGCAGTATATGACCCAGAGCAAGTCTTCTACTCTTGTATGTGTGTTAAGTGGGGCTATTGAGAGAATATGGTAATGATTAATTTATACAAAATATTTAACACAGCATAGTATCTTACACATATTACCCAATAATCTGTACTCACTCTCATTACAGAATACTATGACAGGGTTAAAATGTCAAAACATGCTTCCTGCCCTTGAAAAATCTAATAGGGTGTGGTGGGTAGACTTCTAAAATAGCACTCCAGTGGCTCTAATTCAATGGCTCTTTACCCATGAAGACGATGAGATATCACACTCATGACTATATTGCATGCAAAAGGGATTTCCGAATCAGTTGACTTGGAATTACTCAAAAGGGAAATTATCATGGTGGGCATTCCTCATCTAATCATATGAGCCCTTTAAAAGCAAGCACTTTCAATTGGGAGCAGCTGAAATAGTCAGAGATTTGAAGCATGAGGGAGGCTTGATGCACTGTTGCTGACTTTGAAGGCTGAAGGGGCTACCTGCAAGGGCCACAGCACAGTTTCTAGGAGCTAAGAGTGACCCCTAGCCAACAGCTAGTCCTACAAGCACAGGAACTGAGCATGAAGTACCCAGTAGGGCATGGCAGGTTGGAGCTGGGTTGTAATGGTTTCTGTAAACTGTGGAAGGTGATTTGAACTTTTTATTCTGCTTCACTGGAAGCACATTTTAAAAGAATTTTTTAAAACTAACTGAAAATACCTGAAGAATCTAACACAGTATGTGTATGAGTATGTATGCATGTATGTATCTCATATCTATACTTTTATATTTTGTATACATAAAACACACATTTTAATATTTGAGATAAGTGAATAATTCCTCTTACTACTCTTCTCCCTATTAATATAAAATTATAAAATTGTTAAAACTAATTCAGTTAAAGATATTTATTAAGAGGGCTAAGTTCAACAAAAATGCATCCATTCATAAAAATAATTTTGAGTAGATAAACAAAATATAAAAATATTTTAAACAAGACACCAAAAAGTATTCATTTTCAACAAAACTATTTTGATATCTTGAAACATCTGACATAATTATGTATATACAAGATCTTTTCAATCTACCTCTTCTTTAGTAGTTACATTACGAGATTACCATGTCTCAAAAGCAAACTGCTGCAATTTAAAACACACTTTTCCATAAGATCTGGAATGATCTTTCCTAATTTTCAAATGTGTCGGGATTAGTATTTTCTCCTATACTCAGATAAAGAAAAATGTTTGTTAAAATTTCTGGAACTTTTTTTTGTTGTTAATTGAATGTAGTTTGTTTCTCTAAGCACATTGATTAGTAGGCCTCTCTCCCTAAAGTTTTTTTTTTTTTTAATGTTCAATATTTCTGACTACACTACAGATTTAGACATAAAATGCTGAAATAATACAACTGAGCCAGGATTGCTCATTTCTCTCCCCCGTCTCTGAGGTGCTCTGCGGGAATAAAGTACTGAGGCAGGTACATTAAATAGGTAAGGAGACTCCTTGTGGCTGGCAGCGACTGAATATCCTAGGTACCTAATTTATTGCAGTGGCTTAAGCTCTGGGGAAATTATGCATCACTAAACTAAAAGTAAGGTTATGTCAATGGATTTTTTAAAGAGTATACTTTAAGAAGGATTATATGTAAACATTTTAATAATGTTAATTATACAACATGGCTATAGAAATGTTAGTCTTATAATAATTAGCATCAGCTACTTGGTATGTCTTTTTCTGATTAAACTGATTCCACCACACTGTCTACTTACATCAGTCTAGTCTAGAGGAGCACTTAAAGATAAAAAGTTAGAAAATGTCTTCGGAAATCAGTTCTTTTAATGTATAGAAGTTTCAATTACATGACTTGGGCTTGCTTACCAAATGCCTTTGGTACTTTAAAAAATGTATGTTCATGATATAATACTTTTTAATCCAGAAGCTGGAACCATATTTAATTAAAAAATAAAAATTATAAACAAAGCCAATTACACAAGCACGTCGGAAAATAACACACCGTAATATATTTTCGAACGAAGACTTTTCTTTTAAAAACCCAAAGGTAACATCTTTCCCAGAGTTAACTAAGAACATCTATGATCCAGAATAAGCAGATTTTTTTTTTTTTTTTTTTTTGAGACGAGTCTCGCTCTGTCGCCCAGGCTGGAGGGCAGTGGCCGGATCTCAGCTCACTGCAAGCTCCGCCTCCTCGGTTTACGCCATTCTCCTGCCTCAGCCTCCCGAGTAGCTGGGACTACAGGCGCCCACCACCTCGCCCGGCTAGTTTTTTGTATTTTTTTTTTTTTAAGTAGAGACGGGGTTTCACCGTGTTAGCCAGGATGGTGTCGATCTCCTGACCTCGTGATCCGCCTGTCTCGGCCTCCCAAAGTGCTGTGATTACAGGCTTGAGCCACCGCGCCCGGCCAGCAGATTTCATTTAACTATTAATAGCAATGAAGCAGTTACACACAAACATGTAAACATATGTAAACATTTAAAAATAGTAATGCCTTTGAAATGTAAGGGGAAAATGTCAACTTTGTCTACATTATAATTTAAGACTAACAGTGAAGATAGCTACTAGAATATAAATGGTCATCAGTTAAAGTTTAATTACTATTTGATAATTCACTCTTTAACAAGAAAATGAGTTTTGATAAATTCAGACCACAGGGACAAATATTCTTCTTGCAGAGCAGTTCTTGCTCATGGTGCAATGCAGCATTCTGTCCATGTAGTACAGTTGTACCTCAGTCGTGGTAACACAGGTGATTACATTCAAATGGCATTTAACATAAATTGCACCAAACTGCCCTATAATTTCATTTTGGACTGAATTAATTAACTTCTCAGTAGGTGGCTGAGGTGCTGAACAACATAAGCCTAAAGAAATACTTGACTGCTTAACCTACCTTACGTGAGGTGTCTCTAATTCAAGACAGCTTCCATTTTTAATAAATAGTACCAGGTAAAATGCATTTAGTAGGATCCCAAAGGGTAAAGATAAGGCATTTATAATAAATGGATTTAGTTTTCCACATATATTCACAACCATTTAAAAGAAGTCAGGGGGCACTGCAGACAGCTAAGGAGGATTTAACAAAACTCAGCAAGAGTTGGCATGCCTGATATTTTTGAAAGACTATTTACCTTAGGAGGTGTGCATTTAGAATTTTAAAAATGTCTTTTTTGCCCTTGCAAGATATTAAAATACAAAAGTTACCACTTAGTAGCAATTAAAAATAATACTATCTTAATGCTGAATACGTAATTTATATCCCAGAGCTTGAAATGTAAATGTAATTGTCTAAGACATTATCTTTAGATCATCAGAATTATCATATCATAAAATATCTATTCTATTTCCCCAATTATATTATCAAGAGCTGACAGCTAACTCTTTGCTTCAAGTTTATAGTCTTCATATATCAAGAAACAAATTAAAAGGACAAACAAGGAATGTGAAAGCTCATAAAAAGCTGAAGCAGCTTTCATATTACATGGCATATTTCTTTGTCATCAACTTCTGGTTTAAGAAATGAGAAAACAAACACTTCTTTTGAAACACTCTTTAACCCAGTGCTTTACTATTTTTAGATTTTTTTTTTTTTATAACTGTAAAGGAAGGGAAGGAGGAGAGACAGAGGGAAAGTGGGAGTGGGGGATGAGACAGAGAGAGAGGAGAGGGTGCCAGAGAAAGAAACAAAGACAAAAAGAAAGGAAAGAAAGAAAATAACCAACTTCGTATTATAACTACACTCTTTTGGGAAGAGGTAAATTAGCATTTCAGGAGCTGACCACACCAGGCCCATTTCAGACTTGTAACATATAGTAAGCTAGGCCTCCCCAGAAAGAGACTGAATAATTTGGTGGGGAGGAGGTGGTGGTCGTTGCTCAGGCTTTTAAATGGTTCTAGGTAAAAAGGGCTTTAGACCTGTTTCAAAGTTCTGCTCTGAGGGCGTAACTGCCAGGTAATTTCTATATGAATATTTTCTTTTTCTTATACAACTTAAATCCTTCCTGCTATTATTTGCATGAGGAACAATGACAAGAATATAATCTGGAAGTTTTAATACTGATTTGTAATAAAGGCAGGCATCAACTAGGAAAAAAAAAAAGAATGCTTAGATGCCAGCTTCAGAAACAATTTTGCCTGCAGCATCTTCTAGCTCAATAATTTAGTGGCAATGACAATCACAAATGCTGTCAAAAACAGCAATGAGGTTTTAAAAAATAACCAAAAATTCAAACATTATCCTTTAGATTTTTAATGTCATTTATTGAAATGGCAATCATAACAGAAACTTACGAGAACCTTCTAGTTAGAAAAATATATCCACTTTTTAAGGTTTCCACACATGTGATGATCTCTATATGCCATCAAGCAGGCATATAGTATTTTCTTCTCACCCAAACCTGTGTCTGTCCTGGTCACAAGAAACCTGGTCACAAGAAACCTTTTGTTATCATCACTCCCTTCACGATTCAATACTTACTAGGAGTCCTGGGCAAACACAAAAGTGTCCTGGCAGTTACATCATTCTCTATAAATGAAAAAGACCCTGCTATCTGAAAATAATGAAAGGCTCAGTTTAAATTAATGTGGTTTTTTGGTCAAGTGTTCATTTTACTTTGTAATCATGTAGTTCTGATCCAAATAGAGTTCTTCCTAGCTTTAAAAAGATCTCGAGATTATACACGGGGCAGCAATTTAATTCTTAATTTTTTATTTCTTGCAATGACATTTAGGGTTCAGTGTGATTTGAGATTTTTAGTGCTGTTGCTGACACCTGATGGAAACTGTTTTATTTGGAAATTCTGATTAGATTTTTAAAACTGTTCTCTTGTTTACAAAAAGCATTATTATAAAAAATGGATTTTTTTGTTCCTTTAAGGTATTTTTCTGCTATTTATTCCTCACTTGACTTTATAATCCTGTTTGGGTCACTATGATTAGTTGCTATGGAAATTACCTCCTATGGAAATGATTCCAATGTCATTGTTGTAAGAATATGACTTTTAATGAAAAATACCGCTAGCAGACATCAACTCTTACTAGGAAAAGGAAATCTAATTAAAATTTTAAAAAAGAATTCTGAAAATTTTTTACCATGGTCAACTTTTCTGATATTTTTGAATCTCCCATCTTCTTTTTAAATACGTATTAAATGAATTTTAAGGTGTTGATCAGCTACTCACTTCCCTAAATTCCAAAGTCACAATGGAAATCAGCACCACACACAGAAAATTGAATGTAAAGAGTTTTTCATCTACCATTTCTCTAATAAGTGTTATGCTTCATTTATGAAAGTTAATGTCAACAGTATTTCAGGGCTCATCAAGGAAACAAGTTTGAATAGCACATTACAAATTCCCTTTAAGATGAAGAATTTAATATTCCAAAATTTATCCCAGGAATTTAAAAGGTCAGGCCTATAAACTAGTGAGTTAAACAATAGATGAGAGCCAGTGAACCATTAGATGAGAATTCCAGAATGCTAAGAAAATTTTCTTGGGTGGATTCTATAATTTGTGGTTTGAATAAAACCTTTGAAACATTCCATTAGTATTAAAATTCTCACAATGAGAATATGGCTCATATTTAACACATTTTAAATTACTAGACAGTCTCTCCCCAAAAGAAATTTTAATGCTTTGTTCCGCCTAGGGCTTATTCACTGCCTGGTACTAATTTAGGAATAAATTAACCCTTCCAACAATTAGGATATTGTCTAGAAACTGCCTCTTGCACACTGCTGGAAAAATCACTCACATTCTGAAAATCAGGAGTAAAAGAGAAATCCATTTCTTCATTATAAAATGTTTTTCTATACCTAATAGCTTATTAATTATTGGTATAAATCACTATCATATTTACCTATATAATTACACATTACTCTATAATGCCTCTGAATTAAGCTTCACAGTTATAGATTTTGTTAAATGTTTTATCATTAAGAGTTTTCTAAACTTGTGCCTGCAGCCATGATCTAGGGTCCAGAATGTCTTTGATGGATTTCTGCCTTGGAGCTGGCACTGGCTTGGCTTCAAAATTGGTTTTAGTGTCTGTGTGCTCACCATCACTTAATCTATTTTTCCTGGCAGGGAGAAGTTTTCGAGGAGCAGCCATTGGTTTCTGTAAGTGATGCATTAGGGTTGATAGTTTGGTATCCAAAGACGATGTCTGAGATACACTTGTTTTTCCCCAGTTGTCCTTAACCAATTGATCTGTGTTAGTCTGTGATTTTAAGCTGAATGGAAGTTTATCAGGAGGAGGAAGCGGAGCTCGTCTCTTTTTCCCTTTTTCATCATGTAATGGCTCACTTGCAGGAGACAGTACCTTTTTCTGGATGACCATTTGATGGTTACCATCAAAGAGTGAGGCCCAAGGAGGTGGTAAGGATTCTTCATGCTGACCAATAAGGAACTGCCCATTTGTCTCTTCAATTTTTTTTTGTATTATATCCGTTAAACTTTCAAGTTTCATAGGTGAATCAATGCCTATAATAATTTTTAGAAAAAAATACATGAAAAAATTCAAAACCAGTACGCACTTTATCTGAATAACTTCTTTTCCAAACTAGTATGCTATATATAATGGTCATCAAAGACTGTGATAAGGAAAACATTCACTTGTAAAAATAACCACACCACCAGAACTAAAAAGATCATGCACTGCACTAATCATACATTATATATGTAAACACACGTAATACATAGTATATATAAAAAACATATATAATATACATATAATGTACATAATACATACACATGTATAAATATATTCCTATATAAATCAGCAAAATCCAGCTTTCAAAGGGGAGTTATATGTGTTTTCTAAAAAATTCTATACATTAAGTATATATGGGATAACATTTCTTGGATTTAAAACCTTATTCTAACTGCTAGGTAAGAGATTTCCTTTTTACAAAAGCTAGATATATATTGGGATGACTGTATTTGGATGAGTATTCTTTCCTGTAGACCAGCAAAGTCTCTGTTAAAAGGGAAAATGCTTAAAACCAAAAACCCAGGAGAACAGAGTAATGCCCTCATACCACTTTGGCAATAAGAGTGGTAGGTGAAATTTTCCTTGGGAAAAATAAAATAACAGAGATAAATGTCTATTAAATGAATTACTGGTATTTTAAAATATGTGAACCCAAATGTACCATTTTTAACCTAACATTTTAAAGTGAATGTAAGTACAGGTACATTAGTGATAAATTAAACAGAATTTAGACTGACTTGCTCTTGTTCACAACATTATTTACTGAGGCAACGGCAAAAAATAAACACCCTTCAAGGTGTGGGAAATTGAATAAAAGTAAGTCTAGAAATTTAAAATTTTCCAAAGTATTAAACTTAACCAATTTTTTTTTCTGGCTAGAGATGAAAGCTTCCATTCATTAATATGCATCTATCAACACTACTTTACAACAAATTTAATAAAATACAGAAAAAAATTACTGAACATGATGACATTTTAGAATCTGCAAGTGTTTATTTTCAGAATTTTCATCAGCTACTCAGCTAATGTTTATTTTCAGTGCGCCTTTACTCATTTTAAGCCTTAAATTTTTTGTCTGATCTTGAGCATTCAGACCATGAAAAATATGTGTATTCATTATTCTGTATTAATTCATCTATTAAACATGAGTTCCTTAGTCTATAATCATAGCCTTTTTTCATTCATTTTGATTGTGCCCTGAAAATTTTAGCATTTTAATGTCAATAGAATAAGCTGTGTGTGTATGGACAATGTTGTTTTTGTTATCCTGTAGCACAGAAAAGACAAACACCACTTACTCATATCATGGTAGACTGAGGTTGCCTCTTTTGTCAAGAACAAAGGTGGTTTCCGTGGTGACATAATCTCAATTTTCATAAGTTCTTCACAACAATGCTTCCATTGGCCTAAGACAGACAGAAAAAAGGCAGACCAGTTTAAAACATAAATGTGAAGATATGTATTTCATTTTTAATAGATAGCAATACATTTTTGCTTTGAATAAAAATCAGTGAATTTATAAATAAAGCACTTCCTTAAGGGAGACTTGCAGAAAAACCTAGTATTATCCATAATTTCAAAGTCCAGTTCTGAACATAAAAGTAATCTATTCAAAAAAAAAAGTTCGGCCAGGTGCAGTGGCTCACGCCTGTAATCCCAGCAAGTTGGAAGGCCTAGGTTTCTTCTGACTGGTAACATCTGAGGTCAGGAGTTCAAGACCAGCCTGGCCAACATGGGGAAACCCCTTCTCTACTAAAAATACAAAAATTAGCTGGGTGTGGTGGTGGAGGTGACTGTAGTCCCAGGTACTCAGGAGGCTGAGGTAGGAGGATCACTTGGAGGTGGAGGTTACAATGAGCTGAGATTGCACCACTGTACTCCAGACTGGGCGATAGAGGGAGACTCCGTCTCAAAAAAAAAAAAAGAAAAAGAAAAGAAAAAGAAAAAAAATACTTCTATGCAAACATTAGGCTAAAATCTCTAGGCTATTAAATACTACTCTATTTCACTAAATGGTTAATAACTACTTTAAAATTTCTATTTATTGCAAAAGTTTGTGCAGGTTCTCTTTTTTAAATATTAAACATTAAGTATTCAAGACGTTGAAAGGTTAAACAATCAACTGAAATATAGTTACCTGGAAGGAAATAGAAAAAAACATAAAGGAGTGAGGTTCTCAAAAATGGTTTTAACTATGAAAATTTTGATTAAGAAAGAAAAATTATTTATTTAATAACTGTTCCTTTAAGATGATTGTCATGCTTTTCAAAATCATTTAACTTTAGAAAATCACTATATTTTCATTTAGGTTTTAAAAGGTATATAAAAAACCTATTGCTATAAAGTCATATCACTCAATAAAATTCTGAGTCTAATTTGTTTTAGGAAGGACACATTAAATAAAGGCATTTGAAATAAGAAAAAATACTCTTGACTCTTCAACTATTAAGTTAAAATTTAAGTGTGGACATTAATTTTTATTTTAATTCACACTATTTTAGTCTTAAATTTTTTAGATTTCTCCTGAGTGATGTCTAAAAATTTAATCTTTTCTTACTTATTGTGCACCTGCATGCTGGAAAGCAACTATGCTAGTTCCTACATATCTATATATTAATTTTATAAGAGTAAGTTACTGGGGTTCACCTTCTTATAGCCTATCTTATACCAGTAGAAAAGTAAATGTAATACACCTATGTTGTATATCCATATTTAATATCCAACTTGGTTTTTTTCTATGACTTAAAAACTAAGGATACTTCATGTTTAATAAAATTACTCATTTTTGTTGTTTGTAGTTAAATATACTATCACAGTAATATGATAATACATGCATAAATTTAAAATCCACCACCATTAGTTAAGAAACATAAAAAAAGCCTTTCAGTATGTTTTATTATGATGCTAAGCACAGAATATGGTAAAAATTTCAAAATAAGCAACATAGCAACTGATGAAGGGAATAAATTCTTAAGTACAAGGCTTCAAAGGTTGATCTCTAGAATGTTAGGATCTGAGATCTGATAACTTATTCCTCCCCACACTTCCTTTTATAGATAAATACATAAAAGTCAGTTTTTTTCTTCTTGGGGGCAGGGAAAAAAACCCATATCTAATGGAAAAATAATGAAACACTTTAAACTGGCACACATTTCTGTCACATTCTTAGAAAAATTATTATAAAGTACAGTATCTTCTCTGTATTGATAAATGAAAGCATTTCATTGTTAAACTAGTATCAGAATACGAGTTACAATGAAAACTGGAATATAATGCCACATTATTCCACGTGTTACTAAAGTCAGAGGTACAAATGTGTTCATGGGTCAAGACTTCACGATTGAACCATTGATTTTGCCAGCAAATAAATCTCTATGCATAGCTATACATGCTAGCCAATATGCTAACATGAAAACAAGGGCGCAATATGAAATATTAAATGGGTATGTTTTGTTCACATAACAATTTATATAATGAAGATGTTTCCTAAAGTATCATTTACTGTTATAGTATTCCCAGTCAAAATAATTTTTTATGCTATGCTCTTAATGTAACTCAATATTTATACTGTTAAATATTTTAAAAGTTTTAATGTTCCAAATCTATCTCAATTTTTGATATCTTTGACCTTCGATTCATTCTTTGCTCCACTCCTATTGACCATCCAGAACACGTCACTCCTCTTTTACATGTTTGTTAACCCACAAATATTAAAAATAGCTATTACATCCCTCTTGCCCACCAACATCCACCTGAGGCTATTCTTCCCCAGGCTAAACAGATACATTTCCATAAGTGTTTCCTCCTGAGTTCTAATTATCACACCCTCCTGGTTTTCTATTCTTAAATAGCGCCAAATAATTGAGATTTGCTCTCAATATTAAATTTCTCTTACTTTACTCTGCACTGAATATCTATCCTGTACTTTGTTCTATGTACCATACTTCAACCAGAATCACAAGAGGTTGCACCTGTCACTAGGAAAGTTAAAATTTTAAAGTACAAGTCAATTTTTTAGTATGGTATAAATACCTCCATCTTTGCTTCATATATCCATACACAATGAATTCTGAATTTTGAAGTATAAATAGAATTTGTACTTTAAAAATTACATAGGTTGGCAGTTTTTATGCAAAAAAGCATTAAATACCAAAAAAGCAACCAGACCCAAGACCAAGTTGTCATCACTTATTATGTTGACAGTACAAAAATGTCATGAGATTCTTATTCCTTCAAATCACCATTTTAGCATGATAAATTATTTCACATAATCTAGAGAATGAAAGCATGAGATGATCATCTAATAGTAATTGGTATCTACACTACAAGATTTTGGTATTATCACCTTCATTTACCTCTCCCCCTGTTTTTATGCACGTAACAATTATAAAATAGCTGGGCCCGGTGGCTCACACCTGTAATCCCAGCACTTTGGGGGGTCGAGGTGGGCGGATCACCTGAGGTCTGGAGTTTGAGACCAGCCTGACCAACATGGAGAAATCCCGTCTCTACTAAAAATACGAAATTAGTCGGGTGTGGTGGCACATGCCTGTAATCCCAGCTACTCAGGAGACTGAGGCAGAAGATTCGCATGAACCCAGGAGGTGGAGGTTGCAGTGAGCCAAGATCGTGGCATTGCACTCCAGCCTGGGCAACAAGAGCGAAACTCCATCTCAAAAAAATAAAAATAAAATAAATAAAATAAAAATACCAGAATCATTTCTAAACATAAGATAGTCATTTATAACATGGATTCTCTAAGAGCATTTAGGAAAATGGTTAAAGTTTTAGCTATGATTAGCAAAAGCAAGGAAGTTCTTGTCTTTTAAGTTACACACCTGAGATTTGCTGATTTTTTTTTTTTTTTTTTTAAGACAAGTCTTGCTCTGTCGCCCAGGTTGGAGTGTACAGGCGAGATCTTGACTCACTGCAACCTCCACCTCCCAGCTTCAAGCGACAAGTAGCTGGGACTACAGGCATGTGCCACCACGCCTGGCTAATTTTTATATTTTTAGTAGATATGGGGTTTCACCATGTTCGTCAGGCTAGTCTCGAACTCCTGACCTCAGGTGGTGCACCTGCCTCGGCCTCCCAGAGTGCTGGGATTACAGGCATGAGCCACCGTGCCTGGCCTGAAAATTTTAACTAAATAAATGTGGTACATGCTGATAAGCATGAAATGAATATTTGAACATTTATTGAGTTTCTAGGGATGATACTTAAGGAAAATAAGTCCTAAACAAGTCCAAAATCCAAGAAAGCCATGGAGGGAATCCTCTAGTTCAATGCTGTGAACCAGAAACCTCTTCAGGCCTAAGTTTTCTCATCTTCAGAGCAAAGGGAAATAATTTCTACCCCGCAAGAGTGTTAAGAGAAATAAATGAAATAATCTGTTATATGGGAAATAATCCATAAATTTAGATCCCTTTCTTGCCTCTTCCCCAACTTCTAACTTGAGGGCTTGCAGGTATTACCTCTTCTTCCTAGTGTTCCAGAAAACAGAATTCCTAAAATGTCCGTCCCTAGGATTATTTCTATGAGTTTCAGAAATAATTTCCTTTTTGGAAATGTCTCAACTTTCTATGGAATAGCATTCAATAGACAAAATACTGGTAGTATCCATCAGTAGGCTTTGTTTGATCAGAAACAGATATTATCAACATTCTAAGTTTTCAATATAATGATAATATGCTGTTAGACTTATTGTCAGTAAACACAAAGAACTGTTATGAATTCAATATTTTCCTGTTGATAAAATTCCTCCTTGAGAAATATTAGAACCTCATATATTTTACACACTAGAGTCCTATTACATTACCATCCCATTGTTTTTATATCCATGTCATTGGAATGTATTATTGACATGAGAAAATCATGTGTGTGGTTTTTAAAAAAACCTGTCTGGATGATGTCCAAGAAGATGGTAACGAATCTGGAGTTAAGGGAAGGCTACACAAAAGTGAGACTCTTGAATGTTTCAGTATTTTAGGATCATCATTATCCTGGAAAAGTTTTTTGTTCCTCAAATGGCTTCTTATCCCTTTGATCAAACACATTGCCTTCAACAGTTAAATCCTAACATTTTGAGACAATATGATCTGACTGTTTTAGTGACCAAAGGAGCTTCAAAAAGTAGGAGGTAGAGATGCTAGAATCCAAACATATACTACACAATAGTCAGTCAGGCACTGGAAAGAGACTGAGAGCAAAAAGCATCACTGCATTGATGATATACTACCATTTTTTCAAGAACATAAAAAAGTTTTGCTATAAACTATAAGATTATAATTGTAAGATTGCTGTGCACATCGTTTTAGGCTACATAAATACACAACTAAAAAATCCAAATGTCTATTTACTAAGATCAAAGAAATGCTGCCAGAAGGCTTCCATCCACTGCTGAAGATCTTCTCTATTGTCAACTGCAAAAATCTGAGTTATAGCTTGTCCAGGAACAGGATTGATGACAGAGAAACTATGGATTCTTTTCTTGGCATCCTTATCCATTGCCCGGATTCTGGTTTCCTAAAATTTAAGAAAAGAAGTGGGGTTTTGCATGAGAAAATTTCTGTAATGATCAAACAAATGTTTTATTGCTTAGCGACCATATTTACACCTGATGTAACCATGATCTTATTGCTCATCATTTGAAATTTAAAACATGTAATTTTGAGAATTTTTTATATTCAAACTCCAATCTAGAAGGTTTTTAAAAAAGAATGCCTTATATAAAAAAACGTGAATAATGTCTTAAAGTATGCTATATATAGCACTTATGCTAAATTACATGAGATTAAAACATAACCCCTGTTTTGATCTATCTCAGTTTAAGTGGAAGTTTGCTGTCTTTTATATACATCTTAAAATTTCCAATAAAACAAGTACAGCATGTCATAACTGTAATGTGGATTATACATTAACTATATTTCAAATTAATAAAATAATCAGTAAAGTATGTTTCCTATTCTAATCTTCATGCATAATATCTAGTGCTATTAGTTAAAGCAGTAAAACCATAACTTAGTGTTTACTGTAGCAAAAGTTAGGTTTTCCTCATTAACATTTATTTTGTATGTAACATTCATTTACAAAGTTCATAGCTAAAGATCCATAAAGTAATATAATCTTATAGTTAAAATTAGTTTTAAAGTGCTAAGTACAAGACTATCACTAACGCAATGGTTTCATTCACGCTGACAGTCTAAACCTTTTTTTCTGAGTGATACTAGATATGCTATTATGGTGACACTTATTGATTCTACACTTAGAAGATTCTGAGAAGTCTATTCCCAAGTCACACACAGGCACAGCCATGCCACATGGTAAGCTAGCAACTACATGTGGTTTTAACAAGGAATATTGGGGGATAAAGTCTGTACTAGAACTATCTATTGCACAAAGATAGAGATTTGATGCCTAGATAATGATTCATTTACACTATTCTAGGGCAATGCTGTCTGGTAGAAATACAATGTGAGCCACGTATGTAATTGAAAATTTTCTAAAAACCATGATAAGTAAAAAGAAACTGCTGAAATTAATTTAATGATGTATTTCACGTAACTCAGCATATCTGAAATATGTTGAAGGCTTTCATACTAAGCCTTCAAAATCCAGTTTGTATTTTACACTTACAGCACCTCTCGATCTGGATCAGCCACATTGTAAGTGTCTAACAGTCACTACGGGATAGTGGCTACTGCACTGCACACAGTGGTTCAAGAGAATCATGGTTAAGCCTACTGTAATGTGTGACAAGAATATTTTGGCTGGTAGTAATAAAAGCTGATTAAGAATAGAAAGAAATTCTTCACTGAGTAAAGTGTGAAGAGAGGCTATACAGTCACACACCAAAACCTACATATACATATAATGTGGATATTATGTGGTCATTACAGAAGTAGCAGGGTTAGGAAGAAAAGCTATCCATTCCCTGAAAAATGGATAAATACCGGCAGGTGAACACCATATATACTACGCAAGGAATTCCTTTCTGAAAGAATAAATTCTTATTTAAAAACCACAGGGGAAAAATGTATGTTGTATAAAGAGCAACATAACTTTGAACCTTTAGAGTATCACAAAATATAACAATAGTCAACCATGTTAGAGACAGTCTATCCTGTCACTGAAGAAATCTAGGAATGTGAGTGTCTTTAGAGGGCTGTAATGGGACTTATGCCCAGTATCTTGATTTTATCATAATAGAGTCTTTTTACACTTCTATGGCTTGGTAATAAACTTCATGAATTAATTCCTTTAAGTAAGTATTTTTATTATGTAACAGATTTTGCCCTAAATGGTATCCTTGGAGCTCAAAGATGCACCTAATCATCCACTGTAAATATAAAGCTTATTTATAAGCTTTGTTTTAGCTTATAGCTAGCAGAGAATGACTTAAGCTCTAGGAAGAATCTTTGATATGCTACTCTTATCAGACTAATCAAAGGTTAAATCATAGTGGGGGAAAACCCTCTATTGTTGTATTACAAAATAAAAAGTATTCTTGTTACTGAAATCGTGCTTCCCTCCACCAATTCCATTTTAATAAACATTTCTGACTACTTTTTGTATAAAGGATTAAAGTGGATTCAATTTTTAAATAAGGGAAATTTGATTTTTATCGATGAATTTGGATATTTTTACCAAGGTTTCATTTCAAATGAAACCACTACATAGAAAATCTGATGAACTCAATCATTTATATCCTTCTAAGAGAATATAATGCAAAAATATATAAATACTACTGTATATACTCCATTAATTCTGGTAGCCATAAATATCGCTACATTTTTAAAACATGAGAGGTTTTTAAAAGGTGCAAATGAAATGCAGAATTTGAATTAACTTCTATATGTTATTATCCAAAATAATTTAATGGAAAACTTTTAACCAAAAAATCGCGTGTCGAAGAAAAAGTGATTAATACAAGTAAAGTTTCTCAGCGTGTCAGACAGTTCATGCAAGTTGTTTTTTCAGTGTGGGAAAATATCTACAATAGTGCTCAGGTCTTCAATTCTCAAAAAAGGGAGCGATTAGAAAACACTAAGGTGAATTTTAGGACTGTTATTTATGGGTTTATGTGTCTACATAAGGGAAATATCTCCTCTTAGGGTATGAAAACAAGGAACTTGGTAATTCCCTGCCTCCCCCCATATTTCTGCCACCTAAAATATTGCCTAGTAGTCAGTAAATGGCTAAAAAATATTTAAAGAATAAATAAATGAAATAGGAAAAGAACAACTCAAATAATGATTTAAAAATTTTGTACCGAAAGGCCCAGATCCTGGAAATAATCTCCAATCCAATTCTTTATGAGGAAGCATGTTCTCTGAGAAGTATTCTATTAAGCCCAGCGTTTTCCTGTATTGTTTTTGCTAATCTCAAAACTTTAATTATCTAGGAGGTTTTATAGTCAACTTTCCTTGATTTGTAAATAGATTTGAGATTATTCACTGTGAAATTTTAATCTGTAGCTGGGTTTGCTTTTTGTCAGTCTGCAATTTTTCACTCCATGAGATGGTGGTGTTACTTAGAGAACGCCAAGTGAAATCAATAAAAACATAATCTGGGAAGTCAATTTTGTAATAAAACAAAAACTCTAAAGTCACAGGGAAGTTTCATTTAGGTTTTAAAAATTATTATTTTGAATTAAAACTGTACTTCCTTTCACCTCTTCATTTCCATGTACATGGAAAATTACTAGAACAGGACTAGATTTATAAATTATGTTCCTTTTGATGATACAACCCTAAAAAATGCACCCAGATTATGGTCTCTAAATACTCTTTACTACAAAAAGGAAACAGAGCTTTTTGAAGAAATGACTGACCCTCAGCCTGGGCCAGGAAATGTATAAGATGATTCTGGAACATCTTGTCCTATCAGAAATCTAAGATTCCTAGGGTTACGTCAAAAGGATTCAAGAGTCAACTCTAAGGGGCTTCTACCAGTCAAACATTGGACAATTAGAACATCGATTAGAATAGCAATGGCAATGGACAGACACATGACATATCTTTTAAATCCAAAAATTCATAATGATATTTAAACACTAACTCATTGGTCACCTGTGAAAGACAGTAGGAAACTATCTCATTATTTTGGTAACTGACATATAAATGGGAAAAAACAAACAAGCAAACAAACAAACAAAAAAAACCCAAGCACGTATCCTGTCTTCCCTGTAAGAATTGTACTTCAGGGTAACCAAAGAGCTGATGAAGTAGAGACATTCCAGCTATAAGCAATGCAAAAATGCTACCGGTTTGCAATCCTTAATGAAATAAAGGATCTAAACGATGCTCATCAGTGGTTGTTAAAATGAGTGGAAGACCTAGATATATGATATGCTTCTCGATGAAAGTATATGACCCTTCCTAAAATGTATTCTTACTAATCAATGAACAAATCTGAATATGATCCAAAAATGTAAGAAAAAAGGCAGGCTGGGTGCGGTGGCTCATGCCAGTAATCCCAGCACTTTTGGAGGCGGAGGCAGGTGGATCACCTGAGGTTAGGAGTTCGAGACCAGTCTGATCAATGTTGAGAAACCCCATCTCTACTAATAATACAAAATTAGCTGGGCATGGTGGCGCATGCCTGTAATCCCAGCTACTCGAGGGAGGCTGAGGTAGGAGAACCGCTTGAACCTGGGAGGCAGAGGTTGCAACGAGCTGAGATCGCACCATTACTCTCCAGCCTGGGCAACACGAGCGAAACTCCATCTCAAAAAAAAAGAAAAAGAAAAGAAAAATGGCAACCCAGGGATGCAACTAGAAAAATCCAGACTATGGAAAAACCCTGTGGGATAAAGTATCAATTTCTTCAGCAAATACATTGTGCATGGTGTGTGTGTGTGTGAAGGGGGGAGTTTGAGGTGTGAGTAAACATAAGCCAACATATTCATTATTATTAGTAGTAGTAGTAGTAAACTTTTAAGTTCAGGGGTACAAGTGCAGGTTTGTTACATAGGTAAACTTGTGTCACGGGGGTCTGTTGTAAAGATTATTTAATCACCCAGGTATTAAGCCTAGTAACCATTAGTTATTTTTCCTGATCCTCTCCCTCTTCCCACCCTCCATACTCTCCGATAGGCCTCAGAGTGCGTTGTTCCCCTCTATGTGTCCATGTGTTCTCATCATTTAGCTCTCACTTATAAGTGAGAACATGTGGTATTTGGTTTTCTGTTGCTGTGTTAGTTTGCTAAGGATAATGATCTCCAGAATGATTTATATTCCTTTGGGTATATACCCAGTAATGGGATTGCTGGGTCGAATGGTATTTGTCTTTAGGTCTTTGAGGAATCAACACACTGTCTTTCACAATGGCTGAACTAATTTACACCCCCACCAACAATGTATAAGCATTCCTTTTTCTAAAGAGACTTAAAAGACCTAATCAATCAACCATAATATGTGGCCCTTATTTGGATCCTAACTCAAAAAACTTAAAAAAATTGAGACTGGGGATTTTAAAGACTGCCTGGATTTTTGACGATATATTAACTACACATAATTATATCTACATATGACAACTTATATATAAAAGCATAAATTTTCTTAAGGGTGATAACTGGAATATTTACAAGCAAAATGATATGGTCTCTAGGATTTGCTTCAAAATATATGTAATGTGGGGGCAATGTGTGAGAGTACAAATGGGTTCATCTATACTATTCTATGTATAAATTACCTTGAATTTTTTTCCAAAGCAAACAATTAAAAAATAAAATACAAACACAAAAACCAAAGTCAGTCTATTATTAATGCCTCTTTCTTGTCTGTAATGCAGATAATATTTCACATCTTCCTTACAAACATGCTGTAAAGACAAATGAGTTATTTGAAAAGTGCTTCATCTGAAGTCCTGTTAATCAGGAATGAAGACAAAATGTTGGTGCTAAGAACAAGTTTTAGACTTTATATACACTCTACTGACAAAAAAGGATACCTTCACATATATGACAAGGAATGTTTGAAATATGTAATCCATAGCTATAAGTTAAACCAGCCATGAAGTATGATTAGTATCAGTTTAATATAATTATTTTAAATTTATATTAATTAAATCAGATGTAAACTCCAACAGGAAAATGTTTGAAAAATTAATTTTGTTATATTTACTTTTAAAAATCTGAATAGTTGATATGATTAGATATTAAGGAAACTAACATAACTGGATTAAAATCCCATGTGCTTCATAATAATTTTGCTTTCTAGGGTCTATGATAAATATAATAGTTAAAAAGTATTTTCAAAACAATTTAACCAAGGTCTACTACAGTAAGTAGTGTTATTGACTTGTTTAGTACAGATTTTATTAAAATGAATGATGTATATAATATTTAAAACAAGAAAAGGCTTGATCTCAAAGACTCACACTTTTTTTTTTTTAACCATCACACTCCTCACCCTATTGACAATAGATAAAGCTTTGGTTAACAAAATGCTTTCTATAATGTGTAGGAAATTCAGTTAAGTACCTGTTATTGAGAATGTCTTGCTCAAGAACATTCTTGTGAAGTTTTCTGAATTTGAAGCAATCGCTTTGAAGTAAATCACCCTTTCAAATTTGGATTGAAAATAGGAGGGGAAAAGCTTTTAGGCTTTTCTTCCCTTAATGTGACTATTTCCACAGACGGCTCCCTATGAAAATTAATGAACTAACTTAGCCTTACAGGAAATGCCATTTAGAAGGACAAGAATTATAGCTTGAGAACAGATCCTGTGATCTAAATAACAGAACTATTATTTATATACCTTAGCAACCGTGAAATTTATGTTTTCAAACAATTTTTAAAGTAGCATTAAGGAAAATTATTTTCATGAGAAAAGAAGACAACCAAAGGACAAAAAAACTCTGATTTGTATTTAATGTTTAACATTATTAAGCTTAAAGATCTTAGAGACCAACCATTAGAAATATACTAAAAACTAAAAGAGAAACACTATTCTTTTTTCTTGAGACGGAGTCTTACTCTGTCGCCCAGGCTGGAGTGCAGTGGTATGATTTCAGTTCACTGCAACCTCTGCCTCCCAAGTTCAAGAGAGTCTCCCGCCTCCGTCTCCCAAGTAACTGGGACTACAGGTGTGTGCCAACATGCCTAATTTTTTGTATTTTTAGTAGAGATGGGGTTTCATCCTGTTGGCCACGATGGTCTCGATCTCCTGATCTCGTGATCCGCCCATGTTGGCCTCCCAAAGTGCTGGGATTACAGGCGTGAGCTACCGCGCCCAGCTGAGAAACACTATTCTTAAAAGTTTTATTTGATCCTTACCTGCTGTATCAGAAAATACCAAACTGGTTTTTATCCTTTGTTTATTTTAGAATACATTGTTCAAGACCACCCTGGGCAACATGGTGAAACTCCATCTCTACTTTAAAAAAAAAAAAAAAAAAAATTCTGGGGTAATTAAAACTTTTAGGTAAATAATAGTTACAGGTCAGTAGCTATCCATTTTGTAGGCACTACCAACAGGGTACACAGAAAACTTCAAAAATTAGCTGAGCACGTTGGTGGGTGCCTATAATCCCAGCTACTCGGGAGGCTGAGGCAGGACAATAGCTGGAACCCAGGAGACGGAGGTTGCAGTGAGCCAAGATCGTGCCACTGCAATCCAGCCTGGGCGACAGAGCAAGACTCCATCTCAAAAATAAATAAATAAATAAATAGTTAAAAAAAAAAAAAAAAAGAATATACTAAAAAGCTGGGTGTGGTGGCTCATACTTGTAATCCCAGCACTTTGGGAGGCTGAGGCAGGCAGATTGCTTGAGCCCAGGAGTTTGAGACCAGTCTGGGTAACATGGTGAAACCCTGTCTTTACAAAAAATATAAAAATTAGCTAGGTGTGGTGGCATGTACCTGTAGTCCCAGCTACTAGGGAGGTTAAGGAGGGAGGATCCCTTGTGTCTGGGAGGTGCAGGCTGCAGTGAGCTGTGATGGCACCATTGCACTCCAGCCTGAGTGACAGGGCCAGACCCTGTCTCAAACAAACAAAAAACCAAAAAGAAAATGCTAATAGCATGTCTCCCTTACAAATCTGCAAGGTAAGAAAAACAATCAAAACATCTACCTTAGAAATTAAAAACCAAGTAATTTAAAACATTGAATAGATTAAACACCTATGAATTTATCACTATATGAGACAGTGAAGGTAGGGCAGGGAGGAAGATAACACTCACCTGCTACCCCTGGAGAGTTAATATCAGCTCCAATATGTATTACCAATACCAGTGCAACACCAATACATGAGACCAACTTCTTACCCTGAAAATTGGCAATTAATATATCAAGTATTTATCCTGCCTTTTCACAAGAGACTGTAATTCACCCCCAGTTTATAAGAAAAACTTCTTCACGAAAAGAATGCCAAAAGGAAGGATATATGTAGAAGGAAAGTAGTATGAGAAAATCACCCAGAATCTCCTGTGTAATAACTGATTTAGGCAAAGAAAATCACAGGTGGCTAAAACCATTATGTGAAAGACTGTTAGGAAACCAAGACAGTCACACAGTGCTAAAGTGTCTCCCCACTGACTACTTGCTAGTTGTAAAGAGGGAAGATTACTTTATGTTGGAGAGAGGGCATCACCAGCAGTGGCGACAACCTGACATCATGAGTCTCCTAACGGGAGGCTCTATAAAGTACTTGTCTGTCATCAACCATAAAATCTTCTAATAAAAATGTTCTACATAAATACAATCAAGCCTCCAGACCTCATTTACAAATCAGAAGAACTGCAGAGGATGCATAATCCCTGAATAATCCTGGACTGAAGACCTGAGCTAAAAGGCCATTTTGGGAAAACAGGGAAATCTGAATATGGACTGAATATTAGGTGACATAAGAAAATTATTTTTAATTTTCTTAACTGTGATAATGGTATTACGATTATGTATATATATGAAAGGCCCCTATTTTTATTAATAGGAGTTACATGTTGAAGTATTCAGGAATGAAGTATCATGATATCAAAGTCTTAAGTTCAAATGGGTCATCAAAAAATATAGATTTAATCAAAGAGATAATGTAAATATGACAAAATGTTAACTGCTGAGTCTAGGTGGTATGTATATGGGCCATCAGTATAGTTTTTTTTTCTTCAACTTTTCTGTACATTTGAATCATTTTGTAAGTTGAGCAAAAACAAAAATTACTTTAAAAGGAAAAATAATTACATAACAGCCATGTTTTAGGAAGTAACAAACATATTTCTTGACTGGAATACTGCTTGATTTTTTGAATAAGAATATCAGTGAATTCACTATTAAATGGGAAGTTTTCAGGTGAATGGAAAAATTCAAAGGAAGCCTGAGGTAGAAGTAAGAACTACAAAGAGAAAAAAGCTTCTAAAGAGAAAAACACAGGAAACCAACACTGGAGAAAATTAAGATGGCAATATTGCAAAGAAGGAAAACAGAATACTTTGTCATCAGTTTTATCTTTGAGATTAACAACTAAATTATATTTATTTATAATCTATAATAATAATAAATATATCTTTCCAACATTAACTCTTATTTCATGTTCTAATTTTAAAATGCTCTTTTGTACTTTAGATACAAGTTATATACAATGGAAGAGATAATTGAGTCACCAGTCCTCAAGGTCAAATGTAGCTCACATTGTCTTTAAGTACAAGGCTAAATCTATACAAATTACTAAATTAATAATTTTCCTGTGATATGTAATGGCCAATTGTGGAAGAAACACTGGAATTTGTAAGTCTGCTGATTTCAGTCATCTTAACAATGGCACTGATTGACTACAAAATCTCATTAGTCACCTGGCCATCAGCCTTTATTACCACAAGGAAAAGTAAATCAATTAAAAAAGGTCAATTCAGTCAGGCCATATAAACATTGTCACCACTTTTCTGGAATTAGATCCTTGTCATCAGACTGAAAATACAGACACACTGATTACAATAACACAGTTTTATTATAAATGTTCTCTTAAATTTAAATCATAAAGTTTCCACACATGTCTAAGCAATCGCCTATAAGTCTACTGTGGCTTCGTGCTCAGAACCTCATTTTACAACTACTTTTTAACTTTCAAAATTGATTTACAGTGATATGAAGAGAGGAAAAAGTCTAATTCTGCCTTCCAAATCTAGTCTAGCAGTATGCCTATGAGGAAATAGCAAAAACAGTCCATGAATTTTTATCTATTTTTTCCTACTCATTAGGAAAAGGGTGAGCCATATAATCTTCCTTACTAGTTGGAAAGTCCTATCTGATCTCTAAGTCTATTTCTTCACTTGTAAAACAAATACTGTACCTATAAAACAGGGTTGCCATACCTGCTTTGCCTATCTTAAAGGGCTGAGATAAGGCGAGTTGAATTCCTTCAAGATTGTCTTCAAATAAAACAAATGACTTTAAAAATATCATTTGTTTAGATTACATTTTAATTTATTTTATGACTGAATATTATATGGTATAAAATATACGAAAAAAACTAGGATTTCATTTTTACTCCTCAGCTATTTAGTAAAAGCCAAATCAGACATAATCATATACATAGAACTTTTAACAAAATTATTTAAGCTGAATCTAGTGAAATAATTAGTTACATATAGATTTGGAGAAATTCTAAGAAGAAAACTGGCCTGGACTTTTAAAAAAAGTCAGTGTAATGAAAGGCATAAATAAATAAAGGCAGAAGGTGAAGGGCACAATTTAGATGAAAGGAATCCAAGGAAATGCTGACCAGATGCAGTACATGATCCTTGATGAGGTCCTGGATCAAACAATAAAGAAAAATTAGAAAGGATATTGTGGGGACAATTAGAGCAATTTCTTTTGTATATTAGTTAATAAGTATCAACAATAAACTTTTTGAGCATCACAATACTATTATGGCTATGAAAAAGCGTCCTTGGTTTTAGGAGAAATATGCTAACATATTCAGAGAAGAAATGTTGTTATTTGCAACTGATTTTAAAATGGTTCCGAAAAAAATTTTAACTAGAGAGAATACAAATGTGGCAAAATGTTAACAACAGCTGAAGTGTCTAGATGAATGGTATACAGGTGTTCATTATTCTGTTTCAGTTTTTCCATATGAAATTTTCAAAAGACTAAAGTGTGAAAAACTGGCAGGAAAGACAACTCTGCACAAACCAAACAAAATAAAAAGTTGGCAAGTAATGAAAAAAGCAGGTCAATTTTTCATTAATAAAATTATATATTTCAAAAACCTAATTTTCTAAGCCAAAATAGATTCATTATAATACTGAGGTATTATGTCCTTATTTGTTTTGTCAAAACAAAACAGTTTAAACAAAACAGTTAAATTAGGTGAATTTATATAATAAAAGGTCTCACTAAAAGACTTCCTGTAGGTAAAAAGCAATGTAATTTCTAAAAGCAGAATAGAAATAGACAAAAATGTTATTATTGGAAAAGATCATGAAACTAAACTCAAGTCTTTATAGATTAGTAGACTGGTACCCACGGCTGTTCAGGAATACAGCTATTACATAAAAGGATATACAACTTTACATTCTTCTTTAAAGGATAATTTCAAAGATAAGGAGAACAAATGTGATGCCTCATGTTTTATCACACAGTTCACGCCAAAGACAAGCAAAGTAGAACAACTAGAAACAATTAGGGGCAGCCTACAGGCAAAAACCATGATATTTCGGTCTAGAAATGCAATTATTCTAGAGTACGAATGCTCTAAAAAATGAGGAAAGAAAAATCCTCTAATCAACGCTAGACTTGAATAATAGACAAAGCTAAATTTAAGACCGTGAAGTAGAAGAAACTAAGTCTGCGTTATACTGAAAAGTTGTCCTATAGGATTCTAGATGAAAAAACTGTAGCTAGATTTCAATAGTCTCCTTTGTATCAAACCACTATATATATACTTGACAAATTCTCTAGGTGGTGTGGTACTACTTTTTAAATGCAGTATAAGCACTCAACTATTCTAAATGGACTGGCAGGCTTTTCTATTCTGTCAGAAGATGGGACAATTGCCCATCAATCCCATAAGAAATCAGGAAGTATAGTCAAGAATGTCTTTTTATGGCTTCATTTGAATACTAACTAGAAAAAGCATCACTATAACATGAGCTTAAACAATTAAACAATTTATATTTAATCTCTTAAATAAATTCATAAAAAATTTAAATATACCGTTAATGCGGAGTTACATTCTCTGCTTTAAAACCTATTTACTGGTATAGATGTCCATTACTATGTTTTCTTAGGAAATATACATTTTCTTATAACAGATAAGCTCTAACAGAAAAAAAGAAACAGATTAAATCATATTTATGAAGTAATCTGTTTTTACCACTGCTTCTCTTTTATTTATAAGACAACAACAATGTAAACTGCACATACAAAAACAAACTTCCTAAGATGTATCTTTTTTTCTAAAAATAGCATTTCCTTTACCTTGTTAATGGGTACTACCAAAGCTGGTTCCACTTTAGCTTCAATTTCCTCTGGACTGTAAAAACAATAGAGTTTACCTCCTCGCAAAACACAATACAGCCTTCTCCAACTAATCAGACCTTTTACCATTTGCTGGAAAAAAAAAAAATCAAGAGATTATCAATTTTAAGTTATCACTTTAAATTCATGAAAATACTTATCAAAGTTAAATTATTTAGAATTTTTAAAATGTGATAGAATTATCCATTAATTTGATATACAAAAGGTTAATTGCCCCAAATCCAAGAGTATGTTAATATCAGAGAAGAAAAGTTTGGAATTCTTAAAGGCATTAAATGAAATGGAGGCAACAATCCACCACCTAACTTTTATACACATAAAACCATAGATCAATGGTGTTTTAGAAAATCTAGTTGATTAAAAATTAGTGCTTAGAATTCTATGGCAATTCATCAAATGACTCAGGAAAATTATAAAAACAATTCTATATATTCAAAATATTATTTTCCCTTACTGTTCTCAGAGCATCGGAAAATGTCAACTACCCTGTTAGAATGCAAATTTTCTTTCCTCCTAATGGAATCTTTTAGAAAAAGCTATTGATTCATTGAAGTTCACAATTAATTATTTACTGAATATAAATAACTATGGTTATAAATAAATCAGGAGTAGGTGGCACAGAGGCAGCTCTGGAAGCTCAGAGTCCTAAACCGTGCCAAACGCTGTCTGCCAGAAAGACCTTTATGCGAAAGGTGTTGAGCAGACCTCATCAGTTTCCACAAGGAGCCCTCTGTTGCTGATTATCCTGTTGCTGCTATTAATGAAGCAGAGGAGCATGGAGAGGTAGCACCTTAGCCATCAACATTGCAGTAGATCCCTCCCTGCTTTGTCATTCTTTTTTCACCCCACATCCCCTACCATTTATATCTGGTAACATTTAGAAAATTGACATTTAAAAAAAGACTTAAAAAATATTTCTCAGTATCAGAAGGTGAAACAACTGCCAGTATATTAAGATTTAAAGTAGAGCTACAATTGTTGTAGGATATTTAAAGTCCTCTAACCTGCTGATTAAGAAATCCTGCAAATGCATCCTCAGCCATACAAGCTGGCTGGGCAACTAGTCGGCAGCACATGTTGCCATATAGGGGAAGCCAAAATGAAGACTCCTCTATTTAAAGGAGAAAGAAAAAAAAATCAAGTTATAAATATAAGTTTATTTAAGGTCATCATACATTTTGATTTTTCTCTTTTTACAATTTTGTTTTGCTTTGTACAGAACATATTTTATAATTACTTTTATGTAAAGATTCATCCTACCCAAATACCAGTGCCATATTTAGTGAGAAAATCAAATACGAGAATAGAAAGGACAGGATAACATTCTAACTGATAGTTTACAGCATGCTACCATCTGAATAAATATGAACTCTTTAGTCTCTTGTTTGATTTTAATTATTCAATGAAAGTTGTTCAGAGAATGTGATCTCATTTAATATAAAAACATTCTGATAAAGTAATTTATGTTTGTCAAATTCTAATTTTTGCTCTAATTTTCATTATAATAATTAGAAAGGTGATCCTCCGAATGAAACATTATTTCACTTTGCGAGGCCAAGGCAAGGCGGATCACTTGAGGTCAGGAGTGAGATCAGCCTGGCCAATATGGTGAAACCCCATCTCTACTAAAAATACAAAAATTAGCTGGGCATGGTGGTGCATGCTTGTAGTCCCAGCTGCTTGGGAGGCTGAGGCAGAAGAATCGCTTGAGCCCGGGAGGCAGAGGTTGCAGTAAGCTCAGACTGTGCCACTGCACTCCAGCCTGGGCAACAGAGCAAGACTCCATCTCAAAAACAAAGCAAAACAAAAACAAAAAACATTATTTTAGAGAACTTAAGATAACTTAATCAACATTTTTGACCCCTCCTCCTCCCCTTCTCTTGCTGAACAATTCAGTCATAAGCCATTAGGGAGAGACCCCAACATAAACATCTGTGCCAAGACTGGAGAAGGAGCTGTGGTGTGCTAGAAAGGGATAATGGAGTCTGGGTGCGGTGGCTCAAGCCTGTAATCCCAGCACTTTGGGAGGCCGAGATGGGCGGATCACGAGGTCAGGAGATCGACACCATCCTGGCTAACACGGTGAAACCCCGTCTCTACTAAAAAATACAAAAAACTAGCCGGGCGAGGTGGCGGGCACCTGTAGTCCCAGCTACTCGGGAGGCTGAGGCAGGAGAATGGTGTAAACCCGGGAGGCGGAGTTTGCAGTGAGCTGAGATCCCACCACTGCACTCCAGCCTGGGCAACAGAGCAAGACTCCGTCTCAAAAAAAAAAAAAAGAAAAGAAAAGAAAGGGATGATGGAGACAGGCAGAGTGAGAATGGTGAATAGCAGGAGCTGCCTGCAGGAGGTATCAGCAGCTGAAGGGGCTGAGAGGGTGATAACACTGGGGCGCAGCCTAGATTGGGACTGTCTTGAGCAAGCAGAGTAAAAGAGGTATGCCTGGGAAGAGGAGCCTGACATCGATCATTAGAGCCCAATGAATGAAGAACTAGTCCAGATTGAAGGAAAATTTAAAAGCATGATAATTAAATGAAATATATGATTCTGCACTGTATCCCTCTGCCATAAAGAACATTATTGGGACGATGGGCAACATCTTGAATGGACTCCGAGGATTATATGGTGGTTATGTATTAGTATTCATTTCTTGACTTTGAGAGTGATGGTGATGTAGCTGAATGTCCTGATAGTAGCAAATACGTATTAATGCATTTTGGGATACAGACTATCATGTAAGCAACTTGCTCTCATATTTTTTTTGAGAAAAAAAAAGATCTTGACATTCAAGCTGAGTATGGTAATGTGTGCCTGTAGTCCCAGCTACTCAGGAGGCCAAGCTGGGAGGAGTGCTTGCACCCAGGAGTTTGAGGCCAGACTGGGTAATATACCGATACCCATCTCTAATTAAAAAAAAAAAAAAAAAAACAAAAACTTGACATTCAACTTGCAACTTTTCTGTAACTCTGACATTGTTTAAAAAAGTTCTTTCAAAAAAACATTAAGATACTCCTTTAATGAAGATACCTACCTGTGTACTACCTATCTATATGGAGGAAAGCATTAAATGATTCTAGGCATCAGAGTATAAATAAAAACCCAACATATGGCCCTTAGTTCACACTGGACCACATAAAAAATGATTTTTAAAGTTTTCGCTGTGCCCTGTTGGTAGTGCCCACAAAATGGCTAGCTACTGGCCATAACTATTATTTACCCAAAAGTTTTAATTACCCCAGAATTTTTTTTTGTAAAAATAGTTAATATATACATGCAAGGCAGCAAAGGTTTGTAGTAAAACCAAAAAGTTTTAAACTTACCTGCCCAAGATTCTACTATAGAATAGCACACGACAATGTTCTGAGACTATTCAAATCATTTTCATTAATACATTTTTAAAGCTGCTATATTTTAGAAATAAGGGGCTTAATCTGGGAAAAATGAATGCACAAGCATAATACATACTATTCCAAAATGCAAACACAAATAAACAAAAGTTATCTTTCCTAAAACAGGCAGCAAATGAAATAGAAATTCTGTAAAAGCATGTATTTCAGTAATACATCTGAAATTAACTTTGTGATTTATAAATTTAAAAGTTTGAAAGCAAACTTGTTTATATAGGCAATCTCAGATTTATGAATAGCTTATGTCCTAAATATCTGTAAGTTAGTTGAAAAGTACATCATAAAGAGTAAGAAACATGAAGGATACAATGAAAAAGACTAACATAGGTTTAACAGGCATGCAAAAAGGACTAAAGCTACACAACAGCAGAGGCAGTTTCAAATAGTTAAGTGAGATTTTGCCCAAACTGATGAAACATACCAACAACGTAAAGAAGCTCAACAAACTCCAAGCAGCATAAATAAACTCTACACCTAATTATACCACGGTAAAATTTTAGAAAACCAAAGGCAAAAAGGAATAAAAAGATTACACTCATAGTGGTGACACACTGGCAAATTATTTACAATATTTGTAATAAAATAATAGAAGCCAAAAATATTGGAATTATATCTTCGATATTCAACAAGACAAAATTAAAAATGCAGAATTAAGAAAATCTTCAATAATGAGGCAAAATAAAGCCACCTCCAGATAAACAAAAAGAGCAAGAAGTTTGATATCAGCATAACACACTAAAAGAAATTCTAGGGCTTATACTTCAAGCAGAAGGAAAAGTATCCCGGATGCAAGGCATAAGATACAAGTAGTCATAGAAACATGTAGGTAAATCTAAGTAAGTATTAAATCTATAAAATATCTTGCTAAAAAAAAAAAAAGAATTACAATATGTAACAATAGCACATAGGTTAGGGAAAAAAGAGTTTAACTGTTCTAAAGTCCTTGTATTGTCTGAGAAAAGCACAAAACTATCTATTAAGTTTAGTTTTTAATAAGTACGATTAATAAAATTTTTAGGGGTAAATTCTAAAAAATCAGAAAAAGGATGTATAACTTTAATTCAAACAAGGAAAAATTGCCTTAAAAGGCAAGAAAAAAATAACCATGGAATAGGGGAGACAAATAGAAAACATAGGTTATCATAGACTTAAACCCAAATATACAGCTATTTGATATTAAATACAAAAGGACTAAAAGCTTCAGTAAAAAAAAGAATGTCAAATTAGAGAAAAATTAAAATCCAATATAATGCTGTTTGAAGAGGCATGTTTGTAACATAAAAATAAGTACAGTTTGAGGTAAAAGAAGAAAATAGAATTAAACAGTTACATGAATCAAATAACAAAGGTTCAAATTATATACAGCAAAAATAGATGTAACTATGGGTAAAAAAATCCACAATCACAGAATGAGATTTTATCACACCTCTTGTAGTAATATAGAGTATATAGACTACAATCATTACTCCTAACAAATAATTAACAAATATGGAACACATTGGTGAATAAAACTGACTAATCTGTTACAAGAATGAGAATTAAAAAACAGAGATGGTACAGAAAGCAAGTATCAGGAATAGAAAAGAGGGAACAACGTTACAGAGGCTGCAGAAAATTAATAGATATAAGGACATTATAGAAAATTTAATGCCTATAAATCTCAAAGTTTAGATCAAATGGGTAGGTATCTATAAAAACATAACTTATTGAAACTGACCCAAGAAATAGAAAAGTGAAGAACCCTATAACTATTAAAAATAATTAAATCAGTCTAAGAGATAAATACGTATTATCATACAATGAGATACTATAAGTAATGAAAAGCATACATACTGAATGATGAACCAAAAGCAAATTACCAAGACAACATGATTCCATACCAAAGTTCAAATTAGGCAAAATTATATTATTTAGGGAAGCACACAAAGATGGTATTAATAAAACCATAAAGAAAAACAAGGAAGTATATACCATAAAAATGGAGACATATGTACACCTAGGGTAACTGAGGGAAAGGAGTGGTAGTAATGTTCTGTTTCTTGATATGTTCTATTTCTTGAGACAGGGTCTTGCTCTGTAGCCCAGGCTGGAGAACAGTGGCACAATCATACCTTGCTGCAGCCTTGAACTTCAGGGGTCAGGCAATTCTCCTACCTCAGTATCCTGAGTAGCTGGGATTACATGCACGCATGACCATGGCCAGCTAATTTTTTTTTTATTTTTGTAGAGATAGGGTCTCACTATGTTACCCAGGCAGGTCTCAAACTCCTTGGCTCAAGTGATCCTCCCATCTCATCCTCCCAAAGAACTGGGATTACAGGCAAGAGCCACCACACCTAGCTTCCTAATTATTTTTTAAACTATATATTTACATTTCATGAACTTTTCCATATTTTTAACATAATTTCTCATTGTGAAACAAAAAAATATTGGTATAACATTATCAACCTTATCAGTACAGAGCCATAATCCTTACAACAGTAAGTATAATTAGGACATTTACCACATATTTTTATTTATTTGCTTGGAGAAAATGAACAAAAGTCAATAACCCAAATCATATTTCCAAACTGCCTTACCAGCACTGCTCCATATTTTTCATCACGAGTAAAATAACCTGGGAGAGTGGCAAGTGCTCATGCTAAGTTTTACCAATCGTCTTAATGACCTAACCCCCTTCTTCAGTTTCCTATATCTTTATTTATTTAAACTATAACTACCACTACCATCCAAAGAGAAAAAGGTTAAGGAACCCTACTTTCTCTTTCTTACATTCTCTGCTTCCTACTAACAGAAAGGCTGGCTTCCTTGATTTCAAATTTCAAAATAAGTCAGGTATTTAATTTCCAGCTAGAAAGTGGTGAAGTCATAAATTCCAAGTCAAAAACAAGGATTGAGCATACCCGAGACCTTTCTTTTCCCACTAAGCCTTGCAAACAAATCTCAGCGTAGAGAAAGGAAAATAAACTTTTCTCCTTTGGGGAAGAAGGGCATATATATTTGAAAGCACCAACAGAATCACTCATGTCTCCATTATTTAAGCCGATATTCACTTGAGGGGAACATACTATAATTAGAAATACAGGCAGAATATATGTAATAAGTAAAATATATACTATACTTACCATTTCCATTAATAGACAGATTATGGGTCTTGAAACTATCCTCAGCACTTTCCAAGGTTAGGGTAGTGTGAGCTAGCAAATTATACTTTACACCACTAATAGTAAGAAAGAAGACATGTTTTAAGTATTTTTGTATTTCTACTACTACACAAAATATTTGTATGTTCAACAACAAATAATAACCTGATTTAAAGATAAGCAAAGGACTTGAATAGACCTTTCCTCAAAGAGAGAACAAGATCCAGCATTACATTCTGATGCACTACATTTCTCTAAAGACAGAAATGTCTATTTCTCTTTTGTTGACAAATGATCAACAAAACATAAAAAGATGCTCAGTATCATTAGTCACTGGGGAAACGGAAATCAAAACCACAATGAGATATCACTTCATATTCATTAAGATTAGTAAAACAGACAGAAAAAACCAGCAACACGTTAGCTGGTATGTGGATAAACTAGAACCTTTGTACATTGCTGGTGGGAACGTAAAATGATACAACCTCCGTGGAAAACATTTTGGTGGTTCCTCAAAAAATAAGAAATAAAATTACTGATCCAGCAATTCTACTCTGATATACACCCAAAAGAACTGAGAGCAGAGACTCAGATATTTATACACCCATGTTCACAGCAACATTATTCACAATAGCCTAAAGGTAGAAGAAATCCAAGTGTCTATCCAGGGATGAAGGGATCAGCAAAATGTGGGGTGTGTGTTTGTGTGTGTGTATATACACATTACATATACATAATGGAATATTATTCAGCCTTAAAAAAGAAGAAAATTCTGACATACTACAACATGGATGAATCTTGAAGACATTACGCTAAGTGAAATAAGCCAGTCACAGAAGGACAAACACTATATGATTTCACTTATAGGAGGTACCTAGCGTAGTGAAATTCATAGAGATGGAATCTAGAATGGTGGCTGCCAGGAGGAAAGAATAAGGAAATTAGTGTAGGGTAGGTGCAGAATTTCAGCATGAGCAGATGAAAAACTTCTGGAGATGGAGGGCGGTGATGGTTGTACAATGTGAATATACTTAATGCCTCTGAATGTATACTCAAGAATGCTTTACCACAAAAAAAATTTAGATAGTACGGATGACATTTTTTGATGATACAAGTTATTGATTTAGCAAGTTTATCTCTATATTTTGTCAATAAAAACCTGCAAATTATTTGTTTTAATTCACACAAATGTTTCTCTGAAGGGTCCCCGTTCATTTTTTTTTTTTTTTTGACTCACTGCAAGCTCCGCCTCCCGGGTTCACGCCATTCTCCTGCCTCAGCCTCCCAAGTAGCTGGGACTACAGGCGCCCGCCACCATGCCCGGCTAATTTTTTGTATTTTTAGTAGAGACTGGGTTTCACCCTGTTAGCCAGGATGGTCTTGATCTCCTGACCTCGTGATCTGCCCACCTCAGCCTCCCAAGTGCTGGGATTACAGGCGTGAGCCATCGGGGTCCCCATTCATTTAATAAATATTTACTGAACACTTAAAATGTGCCAAGTCCAATGCTAGGTGATGGGCATTCAATGGTAAACAAGATCCAGCATTACATTCTGATGCAGCCAGAATGAAAAAAAAGGTAGGCATAGGAATAAACCAAATACCAGCATTTACAAGTTGGAATGCAACTTTTTCTATGAAAGAAACAAAGGAGATGAGAAAACTGAGGACCTGTGGTAGGTAGGTGAACTGGGGAAGGATTTTCTGAGGAGGTAACAGTTATCCAGTCATAAAAGAATCTAGCCAAGCAAAGAATGCGGGAAAATATTCCAAGCAGAGTGAGTATGTGCAAAGGGAGGGCTGAAGGAAAACCAGTGTGGCTGGTGCACAACAGGCAAGCAGCAAGCATGGTACAATGCAAGGCTGGAAATACAGGGAGTGATGAGCTCACCTGGAGGCTCTGTGAGCCCTGGAAGAGGGGTGGATTTAATTCTTAGCAGGAAAGTTGATAAAAAGTGGAATGATAGGGTCTGATTTACATTAATTTCCCAGGGACAAAGGCTGTCTTCTTGACCAAACTCCAGCCACACTCCTCTGAGTCCTTTTCTCAACTAGGCCTCAACCTGGCCCTCTAAGGACCTGAACAAACACTAGCATTGTTTTTTGCAGCTTAAAGTTGCATCCCTAAGATGTCTTCTTAAAGTGCCCGCCTGAGAAAACTCAAGGCTGACAAAAGAACTTATTGTTTGTTCCAGCCAAGAGCTGAAAACAGTGCCTTTGTCTTTCAGTCTCTGTGGGAGGGGAGGAGACTAATTTTGATAAATACCAGCTAGAACACCCAGGTGGGTTCCACATGGACCAATCCCCCCTTCCCACTATCTGGAACTTTTCACTTAGCTAACTCTGGGCCTGACTCAACCTCTCCCAGTTTCCTCATTCTCCCTTTAAAATGCCCAGTCGCCTCTACACAAATCAAAGTTGAGTGCAGTTCATGTGTGACTCTTCTTACTGTAATAGCATATTACTGATTCAAATCTGTCCTTACCACTTTAATTAGCATCCAGCTTTGTTTATTTTTCACAGAATGAATCTCCTTCTTCTGGTTATCTACATCAGAGATTTGAGGGTTTTATCTATAGTGTGAGGACATGGAGGACTTCATTACACTCATTCCATTTTTTTCCATTATAGTTCCCTTTGTGGCACTTATGTTAAAATAGCACTCTTACCAAAACACCTAGAATTTCTCATGATGAATTTCATACTCTGGCACTTCGTGGTGATAAAAAGTGAATTTATGTTCAGTAACAACTGTATTTTCTTTTTTTTTTCTTTTTTTTTTTTTTTGAGACGGAGTCTCGCTGTGTCACCCAGGCTGGAGTGCAGTGGCGCGATCTTGGCTCACTGCAAGCTCCGCCTCCCAGGTTCATGCCATTCTTCTGCCTCAGCTTCCTGAGTAGCTGGGACTACAGGCACCTGCCACCACACCTGCCTAATTTTTCGTATTTTTAGTAGAGATGGGGTTTCACCATGTTAGCCAGAATGGTCTTGATCTCCTGACCTCGTGATCCGCCCGCCTTGGCCTCCCAAAGTGCTGGGATTACAGGAGTGAGCCACCATGCCCAGCAACAACTGTATTTTGTATGCTAGTAATCCTAACTTTTTTCATGATTTTCTTGATTTTATTTTATTTTTCAAATCAGTAAAATCTCAAAACATCAATGAGTATATTAAAAGAGAGAGAGAGACAAAGAGAGATATAGAAGACTGTGGTGTCTGATGGGAATTTATATTAATTGTGCTAGGTGTTAGGTTTCATAAACCTCCTTTGTTTCTTACTAAATCTTTAATAAGATCTCTGTATTACAAAGAAAAAATATGCATACACTTACAATGTATGCATGCACTTCAATAAATAACAGCATACTCCATAAAATACTACTCCCTGGGAGAATGCCTCTTGGCTTTTACTATATAGTCATTACAGACCAAAGATAACTCTCTATACCCAGTGTTTTCGGTCAATGTTTATATAAGAAAATTTATGTTTCTGTCTCCATATTTCAACATAACATTTTAAACAAAATAATGCATGAGTATATTTTTGAGTTACAGTTCTGAACTGGTATAATGTCAGACTCACACTTAGGCTTTTCAAAAGTTCACTATGTATCAACAAATCTTTACTGCTGCTGGAACTAAGAGAGGGACAAGTGGCCATTCTCTGCTATTATTCACTTATTCTGAACAAGTTTCTACAGTGTCTTTCACAGTAAGCTTTTATTTTCCCCTATTGTTCACAAAATGAATCCCAAAAAAGTTGAAGTATTAAAACTGTGGAGAAAGAACCAAAGTAGGCTGGGCATGGTGGCTCACGCCTATAATCCCAGAACTTTGGGAGGTTGAGGCAGGAGAATCGCTTGAACTCGGGAGGTGGAGTCTGCAGTGAGCCAAGATCGTGCCACTGCACCACAGCCTGAGTGACAGAAAGAGATCCTGTCTCAAAAATAAATAAATAAAAAGCAATCTAAGTAATTGAGAACAGCAACTACAATGGAAGAGCAAATGTGATTACACACGAACTGCCCACTAACGTTCATATTAGTTGTTTGGTTATCAGGGTTCAATATGTTAAGCATTATCCCAACATAATAATTTGTCCCTGATAAATGAGTTTTTTGGAACTATATTTTAGAAAACTAAACAGGAGTTTTAAATTGATAACACATTATAATGTTTCCCACTTAAAATAATGGGAAGTAGACTCACTGTGAGCACTTTAGGGCAGAATATGTTGTTTTCAAGAAAAGATTATTGACAATAAGTGGGGTTTGCCTGCATTTGCCAGGCACTGTTCCAGGTGTTAAAACTACAATAATCAACGAAATGGGGGAGGAGAATGTATAAATATGTAAACATACATTTATATATTTATCTACTTTTCCTGTCTTATACAGGAAGAAAAATAGATAGAAAAATATATATCAGGCCCATGAAGCTAAGTAAAGTATGGAGAAGGGATTAAGGTGAGGGGAGACTGCTATTTCAGATGGCCCACGGAAAAGAAGGCCTATCTGCAAAAGTAACACTTGAGTGAAAATCTGTAAGGAAGAAAGGAGCCATAAGAAGAACAGAAGGAAGAGTATTTCAGGTAGAGGACAATACATATAAAGGCTAAGGTGAGTACATGCTAGGTGTGTTTGACAAACAAGGAGGACAGTGTGACTGGAGTAGTGAAGGAGGCAGAGTGATTTGAGATGTCCAAAAGGTAAGTAGGGGGCAGACAGACAGTCAATACCACAGTCCTGGTGGGGCATGGTAAGGAACAGTGGATTTGGAGTGAAATGTGCAGCAAATGGTAGGTTCCCAGCAGAGTCATGTACCATGATCTGACTTGTATCAAAATTAAATGATCCCTCTGGCTGCTGTGTGGAGAACAGACTACAGAGGCCAGGAGTGAAAAATGGAGACATCGACTAAAAGGCTACTGAAACTGACCAGGCGAGAGCTGTTGCAGGCCTGGAACAGAATGGTGGTGGTGGGGTGGTGAGAAGTGGTTCAGATTCCTGATACATTCTCTAAGTTTCAGTGCAAAGACAGGATGTGAAAGCAAGGAAAGAATTAAAGACATCTCCAAGGCTTCTGGTCCAAGCAACCAGAAAAATGGAATTGTTATTAACTGAAATGAGGCTGACTGAGAGAGAAACAGATACAGGAGGTAAGAATTCAGTTTGGGGCAAGTACGTTTGAGACTGTTTTTGATATCTAGATCATTATTTGAGATTGTTTTCAGTATCTAGATGCAGCCAGGCAACTGGATATATGAGTCTGGAGTTAGAAGAGGAATAGGTATTGGAGACATAAATTTGGGAGTTAGCAGTATATACATGAAATTTAATGAAAGTTAGTTAGGTGAAATCCAAGGACCAAATACTGGGACATGAGCACTCCATTAAATGAAGAGCAATGAACAAAGGAGACAGGCAATGAATAAATGGTTACTGAGGTCGAAGAAAAATCAAGAAAGTGTCATTCTAGATGGCATATAAAAATAGTATTTCAAGGAGAGTGATCAATTGTGTTAATACCAAAAGGTCCAGGAAACTGACAATCAAATGTTGCAACATTAGATCACTGTTGACCCTGACAAGAGTAGTTTCTGTAGGACGGGATGGAGGTAACATGAGGTAAGCCAAATGAAATGGTTCAACAGAGAATGGCAGAAGAGGAAGTGGAGATAGGAATATAAAAAATTATTTTCCAAGAAGGATAGTTAAGAAATTGAAAGTATTTCAGCATGTTTATAAGTATACAGAAATGATGCTGTACAAAAGGGGAGGAAACATACAGGAGCCTACTGTGAGTGAGAAGATGGGATCTAGTGCACGAGTAGACAGGCCTTAGATGAAGTGAAGGCAGGTCACAAGAAAGGAAACAGCAAACGCTGAGGCAGATGTGGGTAGGCTGGCAGATTTGGAGGATGGAGCATATTTAAGTTCTCTCCCAATTACTTCAGTAGTATCAATGATGTATGAAACAAAGTCATCAGCTATGAATAAGGGGCAGAGAGAAGATATTGGCGGTTAGAGAGAAGACATGTGAAATACTTACCTTGAAGAGAGGTAAAGTAGAAGACTGTAGAAACAGAATTGCTCAGTCATACTGAGAACCCACTTAAGGTTAGGGATTATGTATCTCAAGTAAGACCAGGAAGTATAACTGTGTTTTTCTCTTGCTTCTTCATCTATTCCTCAAGAGTACGAGTGCAAAGGAGCTCAAAGTAGGAGTTAACCAAGGTTGGAGTTTTTCCAAGGAAAGTATGACAACAGAGATGCTAGGAAAGGATAAAACAGTAAATTATGTATTCTAAGCTGGAGTCAGAGTACTGAAGGGAAGAACCTGGAAATGTGGGAGATGGTGGAGAGAGTGGGATACCTACTACAAAGATTACAGAGGACATGCAATTACTAGTAATGACAAGATCTAGAATGCAATCACGAGGTAGATGGCTGAAATTGGAAGAGGACAAAATTACTGGGGCAAGGTCATGAAACCCAGAGGTCAAGGTATTACATGGGCTAATACTTGTATTATTCTTAACACATGTATGTTAAATCTATCAAGAAAAATATCTGAAATGGTAGGATACAGAAAGAAAGAGAATGAAGACACTTTTGGGTTTTATTTTGAGGACCAACACTGTAATTTATTCTCATTGACCACTAAAAAAATTGGAGTAGTCTTCACGTTAGGAAGAGTCATTTCAATATACTGTAGAATGTTAAACACTGCTACTAGTGTGCACAGGAAAGAACTATGTTATTCACTGCATCTGTACTGGGTGCACTGAAGAGATGGCATGTTTAGAAGGCAATTTGTGTGGCAGAATTGACTAAAATTATGTGATAACCAAACTATATGTTTAAATTTTTTTCTTGGGCCTTAAGAAATGATTGTGACTGAGACATCTTTTAACTACTTTAAGGTTAATATGTAAGACATTTACCTCTATTTCCAATGAGTGACACATAACAACATGAAAAAAATTATTGATAGCCTCCTCTAAAAACAGTTAAACTATGATATAGCCAAATAACAGATAATGTGGCCATCAAAATAATTATGTAAAGACTGGAATAAATTCTGAAGAAAGTTGAATGTGCAGTATAATTATTATGTAAATATCCCCAAAAGCTAGACATTTAAAAACCTGAAAGTAAAATATCAGCTCAAACTGATAAGAAGTATTTGGTTTAGAGTAAACTATGACTAACTTTTTTTCCTTCTAGATTCTATTTCCAAGTTTCTATTATTCTTTTTTTCTTTTTGTATTTTGAGACGGAGTCTCGCTCTTGTTGCCCAGGCTGCAGTGCAATGGCACGATCTCGGCTCACTGCAACCTCCACCTCCTGGGTTCAAGTGATTCTCCTGCATCAGCCTCCCAAGTAGCTGGGATTACAGGTGCTCGCCACCATGCCTGGTTAATTTTTTGTATTTTTTTTTCTAGTAGAGACAGAGTTTCACCACGTTGGCCAGGCTGGTCTCGAACTCCTGACCTCAGGTGATCCACCCACCTCAGCCTCCCAAATTGCTGAGATTACAGGCATGAGTGAATGCACTGGGCCTATTATTTTTCTAACAAAATGATTAATGTGGTTAAGTGGTAACAGGATGAAAACCACCCCTAGGAATCAACTGCATGCAAAGCATTGTCATACTTCATCTCTATGTGCAGTTTAAGGCACTTTGACAAGCAACATCTTTTTTAAGGTTCAAAAAAACTACTAGAGATAGGCAGGGCAGATATTCTGTTCCACATTTTCAGATGAAGAAACTGATGTTCAGAGAAGGTAACTGACTTGCCTGTAGCTAGCAAGAGGTATACTGGAAAGAGAGCCCCAGTGTATCATATTGGCTTTATAACTCATTAAGAAATAGTTTAAGATACTTTTTCTTTTAAAACAAATAGTGACCACATTTTACTAAACTGGAAGAATTTTGAGTGCAGGGATCTATTAACCTTTGAATTTAACAAATGACATGACTGCTGGATAATCATTTCTACAATGATTTAATTAATTATGTACAATAGTTGAGTAACTCCTTAGTTACGTTTACAAACTGTATTATCTGTCACATCACCAAATCTTTAAGTCTCGTTCCTCAAAACATAAATAATCCATGTATTCTGAACAAGTGTTAGGATACATGTTTCATAAGTTTAATCATATTTAAAATGTAGTATTAGTGGCTTATTTTTAAGAAACAATACATCTTTTGTCAAGTAAATAATCACTCTGAAGTTTACCAGTTTTCACAAGATGATTGTTTAGAATGATGTATAGTTAAAGAATAATGTACTAAATAGTTATCAAGGAGCATAAAATAGTTAATTCAGCTATTAGATGCACTGGGAAAGTCTGGCTAAAGGAATTTTAGTAAGCTAAAGTCCACAATAAAATGAATAAATGAATCTTATCAGGGAGCATACTAAAAATTACCAAAAATGTTCACTGTCTTCTTTCAGATCAAACAATACTTTACGGTATTCCAAGTTGCTTCATTTTTAAAACATGACTAACTACAATGCCAGTGCTTCCAAAACCAACAGTGACCTCACTTTTAAAACATTCTTGTCAGGATAACATTTTCTTTCTAAAACATTACACTCATTCCTTTTAGCCAACCCTAATATTGAGTTCCCAAAAGTTTAATCAGCTACTTTTTTTTTCTATCAAATAGGCCAATTGTTACAACATTTTTTTGGAGGAAGGGGAATGTTATGAAAAAAAAATGGCTGCTTTAAATGGTAGTCTAAAAAATGCACTCTTGTCAGGAAGAACGGCTATATTTGGTCACATGTCATATTACTAGGGAAAATTTTATCATTTTATATGTGTCCATTTTGGTTAAAGACTAAAATCTGTATTAGAAATCTTCGCACTGACCTAGATCACTTAACTACACAAGATGATCTCCTTACGCATTCTGAATTTTAAACTCCTACCACGGTGCTGAAGTGGTCCAGTTAAGGAAGCATCAGGTAAGAGTAGTCCTGAGCTATGAGTTCACCTAGCAGACTCTAGGGTCATACTACAGTATCAACAGAATGCTGGTATTAGAAGGCCATGATTTGTGAAATGCTGTAAAAGGTTTTATTTTATCTTTTAACCAACTTTAATGGTATCAAATAAACAAATGGCATGCAAGTTTCAAGGGGGAAATGTTCATAAAGAAAATTAGTGTTTGGATTCAAAAATAAACCAAATAGAATGAAAAATTCTGAACAGGAAAATAGATACTCCAAGATAAATATGCCTGTCTAGTAAAAAGAACTTAATGCACAAAAAATTTATTCTCAAAAATTCCTCTAGGCTTCAAAAAGAAATATAGATTAAATATGGTTTTCTTTTCTCTCTCTCTCTCTGTCTCTCTCTGTCTCTCTCTCGTGGCATGATCACACAGCTCACTGTAGCCTCAACCTCCCAGGCTCGGGTGATCCTCCTACTTCAGCCTCCTGGGTAGTTGGGACTAGACCTGGGCTGGTTTTTTGTATTTTTACTAGAGAAGGGTTTCACCCTGGTGCCCAGACTGGTCACGAACTCCGGGGCAATCTGCCTGCCTCAGCCTCCCAAAGTGTTGGGATTACAGGTATGAGCCACCACCCCGGGCCTTAAATATAGTTTCTAACATCATTTAAATGATCTCCTATAAAATTATAAACATAGTTTAAATGAAAACATGTGGCTACATTTTATAATCCTATGTCAAGTTTCTAAACCGTGAAGTTTTACCGTGAGTTTAAAAAAAAAAAAAGGCCTAGAAAAAGCACTGGTCTGGGGACAGTAAAAATAGTAACCATAATGGTAACAGAGCTTACTATAAAATGCTTCCTTTATAAACCAAATCCATGAATTATCTTATTAAATCTCATAATTATCCTATGGAGTTGAGATATTATTATTTATTATTATTACAGAAGGAAAAACAAAAACTCAGAGAGTAAATTAATCTCTCTTGGGTGACAGAAGTAATAAATTACAGAAATTAAAAATTGAGTATTCGTGGCCATACAATGAAGTTTTAAACTATTTAGGAAGTACATTCACTGTTTTTACATGCTGTAAAGGTGCATGAAACTCCAGAAATGTTTCTGAAAAGCTTTCTAAAAAGAAATGATTATATATGAACATCTTTGCCTTTCATATGAGAAAGTAAGGGAAAAAATGTAACTTTTCTATCATATAGTGCAGTTGGATAAGAGACACTACTGGTCCTGTCATTTTTAAAATAGGAGTTTTGCTACTTAAAAAATGTAAAAATTATTGAACTGGGTAATTATCTCTAAGGTCTCTTTCTGCACTAAAACCTGTTTAAACCTAGAAATAGAATTGTTTATCTAATAATCAAAAAGAATTAATTCCACCACCTAATGACTGAATTAAAGTACCTTCCAGCAAATCCTTGATATAATATTAATGCAGAAAAGTTTTAAAGATGGTCTAAGATCTAAGAGAAGAAAATGGAAGGTCTCTTGCCTCCTTTTAAATGACATTTATATTGGAAAGACATCTTCTATGACTGTTTTTCAGAATGTGGACTGGGACTGATTCATGGGTCATGAAATCAATTTAATGATTTACAAACAGCATTAAAAAAACTGAAAGCAACAGAATAAGAAAATGCCTGATAATTACATTGTAAATAGTAAGGGTTAATAATTACTTCATAAAATCTATCTGTTTACATAACTGTGCACTCAGTCATGATTTAAAATGTATTTTTTTAGCATAAGCATCAATCCAAAGAGATTGAAAGACACTATGCTAGAGTGCCAAAGTATATTTTGCATGTAATACATCTCACATGAAAAGAGTAATTTAATTAATTTTGATGACTGGCGTTTCCAGGATCTATACCTCAAATATTTTGCTTTTTATAATACAGTAAAATTACTGACATGCTGAAGAGCCAACTCTACGAAACATGCAAAGAAATTCTAGGAATGCAGCTTGATCAACAGTGTTCCAAAGAAACATCAACAGAAAACTATTTGTGAAGAAACAAATACAATGTTTAAAGAAGGTATCTGAAGGAAACCACGCTCCTTGGAGAAATGGTGATTCCAAGTCTTGGCAGAAAAATACAAGGTGAAAGGGGAACATCTTACTGTGTCAGAAAGCAAAAAAGCTATCAAAGATTAGGTTGTCTCAAAGGATGTAGAAGTCAGTTTAACGGTTTCCCACTGATCAAAGATGAACAACTTGGGCATCAAAGAGAATAGCAGATTGAAACACAAACATTATAAAAATTCAAGGCTGGGTGTGGTGGCCTCACACCTGTAATCCCAGCACTTTGGGAAGCTGAGGCAAGCGAATGATTGCTTGAGCCCAGGAGGCTGAGATCAGCCTGAGCAATGTGGTGAAACACTATCTCTACAAGAAAAATACAAAAATTAGCCACCAGGCGCAGCACCATGTGCTGGTAGTCCTAGCTACTCAGGAGGCTGAGGCTGCAGTGAGCTGAGAGCTCCACTGCGCTCCAGACTGGGTAACAGATCCAGACTTGTCTTTAAAAAAAAAAAAAAAAGAAAAGAAAAGAAAATGCAAGAGTTCAAATAAAACAACACTGATCACCTCCATGATTGCTACGGTTTCAACTTAATATTCTAAAATCTAGTAAACAGAAGAATCAGGCATTTTTTTTTCTTCCCTTTCCTCCACCAATGTTATTGTAGTTGTATCCAGAGAGTTTACAAGGACACGTTCTTTGCAAGAATTCCAGTTTGGAAGAAAAATGCAGGACAGATATATAAAGTCACCAAATTATAATCCATAATAATAAATGATGAGCCTTGACTGTTAAAAACCATTAGATAAAAGACTGATAGAGAACTTTATACCTGATAGGTTAGGCTGGCAACACCTAAACCCACTGATCAATTTTAACATTACTGAAAGTGGGACAAAGCCTCCTACTAGAAGCTAGTAGGAAGTACATCTAATAATATGAATAGTATTCCCCTAAAAGAGAACTGAACCTAATCAGTCCTCTAGATCTAACTGCGAGGTTATAGGAAATACAAGGGCCAGAAAAAAATGTAAAAAAAGACCACAAAGATGCAATCAACTAAATTCAAAATATGGAAAATTCTACAAGACCTAGTCTCTTCAATAAATAATGACAAGAAAAAAATAGGACAGGAAATTGTAGTAGGTTAAAAGAAACTTAAAAGATTCACTTTAATGTAATATTGTAGACCTTGTTTGGATTCCGATTTGAACAAATCAAAACAGGATTTTTTTCCCAATATTGGGCAATATGAATATAGACTGGATATAAAGGACTTATTTTTTTTTAGTTAAGTATGATAATAATCATGTGGTTTTGTTAAAAAGAGATAAAATATTTTCCATAAGAATAAAGCATGACATACATAGAGCAATTTAATTAGTAGATTAATAGGTAAAGAAATACCTTGACATGCACATAGTTCCTTTCCAACAACATTTCATTTTTTTGGTAGATACAAGCTAAACATCTCTACTCTGAAAATCTGAAATGCTCCAAAATCTGAAACTTTTTGAATGCCTAAATGACACCACAAGTGGAAAATTCTACACCTGACTTCATGTGATGTTTGAAGTCAAAACTTTGTTTTATGCATAAAGTTATTAAAAATATCATGGAAAATTACCTTTAGGCTATAAGGTATGTGTATGTGTATGTATGTATATATATATGTGTGTATATATATATAATGTTTAGTCCTGGGTGCCATCCCCAAGTTATCTAATTAGGTATATGCAAATATTCCAAAATCTGAAAAAGTCCAAATCTAAAACACTTCTGGCGTGAAGGCTTTCAGATAAGGGATATTCAACTTGCATTAGAATTCCAAATCACTAAAAACACTCTCAACCAACGTCCTACCTTTTAAGGAGGGTATTAAGGATACCTCAGTTGAGTAAATGTCAAATAACTAAGTTTTGTTTTTGTTTCATGATGTTTTTCCATTTATAAAGTAAACATACACTTCACATATAATACTTTAAAATATCAAAAATGTATAATTATGTCACCATAAATACAGTATTAAAAACTTACAAAACAGCAGGGCTGAGGAGCAAGCACGTTTCATGATCCTCTTCTTGAAGCACTGAACTTATTTTCTTTCCTGTAGCTTTACTTATAGATGTCTTGAGTTTCTTAGCTAGCTTTCTTGGTGTGTTGGTTATAGAAGATTCTTCTGTACAGCAACTATATACTTCCACCTTTATCTGAAAGTCTGGCCCTGCTTCATTACTAAAAACAAGGGCATTCATAATGTTAGAAATTTAACTCAGTAGAAAATAAAATTACAACATTCTTTTATGTTTATGTAACATTTAAAATCAGCATTTGACATCAGGAAAATGCAAATTAAAACCACTATGAGATACTACTTCACACCCATAAGGATGGGTATTATCAAAAAGGCATGAGATAAATGTTGACGAGGGTATGGAGAAAAGGGAACCCTAGTACACTGCTGGTGGAGTCATTATGGAAAGCAGTATAGAGGTTCCTAAAGAAATTAAAAATGGAACTACTACATGATCCAGCAGTCCTTCTTCTGGGTTTATACTCGAAGGAGATAAAATCATTACCTTGTGAAATTATCTGCACTCACCTGTTCATTGCAGCATTATTCACAATAGCCAAGATACTGAAGAAACTATAAGAATGCAGCATTATTCACAATCACCAAGATATGTCCACCAACGGTAAAACAGATAAAGAAAATAAAGTATGTGTGTATACACACACAACAGACAACCATTCTGCCTTAAAAAAGGAGATCTTGCCATTTGCTACAACATGGATGAACTTGGAGGATATTAAGTCAAATAAGTCAAGCATAGAAATAAAAATATTGTATGATTTCAATTATATGTGGAATATTTTTTAAAAAGAGCTCAAAACCATAGAAATAGAGAATAAAACAGTGGTTACCATGGGCAAGGATTGGGGGAGAGTAAATGGGGAGATGTAGGTCAAAGGACACAAAATAGCAGATATGGAGGATGAATAAGTTTAGAGATACAACGTACTGTAACAACATGAGGACGAATGTTAATAAAATTGTGTTAGAGAGTTTTGTTATATAGATTTTAGCTGCTCTTGTCACAAAAAAGTAACTATGTGAGATGACAGATGTTAATCTGTTTGATTATAGTAACATTTTACTATTTATATGTATCCTGTAACATCGTGTTATAAACCTCAAATATACACAATAAACTTTCTTTTTAAAATAAAGAAAAGACTGCAGGGGAGCCAAGAGAAGATTGCAGAATCTCCTCAATTAAGTGCAAGGTTTATGGGGGGAAAGTAAGAATTTGGAATAAGTTTATGTTAAAATACGTTAATGAGACAGAATCTCTCAGTGTTTACTTGGCATCTAAATGGCCTGAGAGACTTACTGCAACTTTCAGAGATATCAGCTTCAAAACTATGGCAATCTTAATTCAGTTTAACCAATATATACATAGGGATGTTAAAGAAAGAATAAAATACCCTGGTCATTTTGTTGCCAATACTATTTCCCCTTGTCATTCCTTTAATACATTTTTAAGGTATTTATAAGTGTAATTTTTTGAAATGACTGTTCTTCCAAAAAAAATCTGCTAAACCTTTAGTTTTCATTTCTTCTTTATAAAGAGTCACTTATAGTGCACTCTTCACTGTGTCCCCTGACCCGCCCTGACTTTTGCACCTAATAACTATAAATAACATTTTACTATCTGGTTATATAGGGGAAAATATATACTTCAAAGCATGAACTCCTTGAGAATGGCTGCTGTCTGGGTGATCTTTGTGTTCTTAATCTAGTATTGTGCCTGGAATGTAGAAAGTACTAGATATATATTTATTAAATCAATATACAAAATTCTGCAATTTTAGCAAAAGTTAAGATTGGCTTTGCCCTTCTTCAGACACAATGAACTACCTTTAGCATTAAAGACTGTGGTAGTGTTACTAACAATAAAATATACTTAAGACTGCAAAAGAGGTCCATCAGCAGCAGATGTTACTTGCAGATGGAAGATCCATCAGTTTCAGAGATTTAAAAAATGGAGCACAGACTTTTAAAGATAGAAATGGCCAATCTATAGTTTGAATAAATCCCAGGAATAACTTCCAGCTATTTTTATAGTTTATTATTTGGCAACTTTTAAACATACAGTATTCCTGGTAATGACTAAAAAAGTCAATATTTAGAGAAAAACCAGAGATTCATAAATATTGAATACTTATTAAAAACAATCATCATAACAAAAAGCACATTTTTCAACATTTATAACATTTGTCAGCAGTTATTTTTAGAACAATTTAAAATATTTACAGAATTCTCAAAAAATTATAAATCATGTGTTGTCTTCCTAACTTCTATTGTTCTTTCCCTGGAAAAAAAAAAGTCTGATTTTTGTCTCCATGATAAAAACAAACAATAGCAAAGTGATGTGAAGAAAAGGGCCCATTAACGGGTAATTTTGGCAGGAAAAAAAAAATTCACTAGCAATAGCTGATAATGGAAATAAATGTATCCAGATAACTAAGAAAAAAGTAATTTTTTTTAGCCTCAATTATGTAAGCATTTGGGGATATCTTTTGGACCCTAAATAAATTCCTTTGGTTCAATACAGCTTATAAGAAGGCCTGCATTACTACTTATAACTCAGAACAATGCATTTTATTTTTCCAGGCTATACTATTACTATGAGACACTGGACCAGAAGCCACAAAATATGGTTTGCTACAGGTTTTTTTAATGTTATGTGAGTGGCAAAACTAGGCCTCTGAAATCTCACCTGTCTAGCTCCATGGCTGAAAATGGCAAAAACCATGCATATGGGTTTTTATATTAATAGTTAGTCGCTATTAACATTTAGATCTAAAGATCATGTCTTCAAAAGTCTAAAATACAAATCCCACACTGATTTAGGCACACAGAACCTTTGAAGGAGGGCAAGAAAAACTATGTTAGTTAAAAATGATTTCTATGGCTACCCAAGGAGTTCTTTCTTGTTCTGTATTATGACCACAATAAAATGAGCCTGTAAAAGAGCAGGGACCATAAAAACAGCCCTGAGGATCACCCATTTTTTTTATTGTTTTGAAGTACATGAAAGAAGTGCACCATAAGAAAAAGAACACCCCAAAATTTCAAAGTGCTCTTCCTATAGCATGTACTTCAGGACTATTTTGTAAATAAAGTTGTTATACTATTGTAGTATTTCTGCAACCAAATATCCTACATGAGATAAAAATCCTGTTTTATGCTTAAATTATCTCTATATCAAATAACATTACAGGATATTCTGTTGTATGCAAAGCTTAGTTAATAACTGAACTATAAGTCAAATATTTATTGCTAACAGTAATTACAATATTTCCATTTTTATTTTACATCAGAAAATTGCAGAGAGAAAAGGACTTCTTCTGAACAAAGTAATTTTTAAAATCATATTAAACATTTAAAGATCACTTAAACATTTAAACATAAAAAGAATCCAAAAACCCAATAAGAACTTCCTTTTAAAAAAGAATTTTAGATTTTTCTCTGAAGATTAAAAAATACTTACAATATGGTTACATTTTCAAAACATATATCTGTGATTGTTTTATCTACATTCACCACATCAGTATCAAACACATTAGCTCCCATTTTGAATAAACAAAAAATGGCATAGCATTGCGATCCTGGAGGAAAAATAACAACATATTAAGCAACGATCCATGTAATAAATCATTATGTTAAAATCTACTTGAAAATGAAAAATATTAGCTTAAAGATTATTAATAGACTCTTTTCATACATTGTATATTGTAACCCTTAAGTCTTACAGTGACTGTTCTGCCAGTATATAGGAATACCTTACTCAACTAGAACACAACAATTCAACAAGGAAGCAAAAATAAAGTTAAATATATAGGCCTCTCAGCAGCCTAAAGAAACCACCAAACTCATAAATTTTATTCCTATTAAACTCCTTAAGCTTTAATTAATAGTAAACTTTATATACATGCACACGCACGCGCACACACACACACACACTACTACCTCTGTCATTTTGGTTTCCAAGTCTATTTAAGAAAAAGATGTTTTTTATTAGAAGAGGTTAAGAGTAGGCACATTAACGACAGCAAAATATTTTCCACCAACTAACAGCAAGGGAGGAAACCACAAGAAAAAAAAAAAACAATAAAATAGACATGAGAACACAAAAAACATAGCTGCTGGGCCTTTTAATTTGGTGGTGTTTTAAAAAGTATTAGGTGATTAAAGGGCTAAATCCTCATTTTTAGAAAATGTTGCTCTTCAGAAAAACTTATTCTCTTTAGTAATCAGAAAGCTTTACTTAATTCCCACATGTATTCCTTTGTAAAGCAAATTATATTTCCTAATTGAATAACAAACACTAACCTGATTTTAAATTCTTCATATAAAACTAATTATGCTTAATATGATTCAGTTTTTAAAGTACAAGGAACAAAGCTATCACAATAGACAACGAAGATAAAGTATTATCATATCTTTCCTGCTTTGCCTCTAACAGCTAGAAATCATTTGAGGTTAATTTCCATGACCTAAGCAATACATGGATTTGTAAAGACTATATAAAACCATAAAATACTGAAGGAAAAAAAATCAGATCAAGCTAAAAATTTTTCCTTATTTCATCCTGTTAAATAACCTGAAGTAATGAAATAAGGCAGAAAAATCTTCCAGACTCTGGTCAAATACAAGAAATGTTGGCTTTACCTTTATTCACTAAACATTTTCTTCTGCTTTACCTTTATTCGCTAAACATTTCCCTTCCCCCGTTCCCACTCTGAATCCAGTACTCACTGTCCTTGCACTGGTTCCTATCAACAACTAAAAGTACACTACATATGCACTATATTAATTAGTATCAAGTAACTGCAACATATTTATATTAAAAATCAGAAAACAGTTCAAGATGCTGCTTATTCAAATGACATCAATTTATTTCAGTAAGGAAGCAGTCTTTTTCCTCAAAAATCAGATATACTACATACTAAAGAAAACATTTCAATTACAAATTAAAATCATACATACGTTCTTTATTGCTGAAGTGATCAGTGTCTTTCCACATTAGTGGTATTCGAATATCTACAAAGAAGGGAAAAAGAAATGACAAGTAATAATTTTGTTAAGTTTTATTCTTTACAGTGACCTGAACCTCTGCATTCCATAATAATTCTATTAAAGCTAACATAAAGTGTTATCGTTTAACAGCACATTTTCTAGATGTTGTTTATAGTTTGTACTTTTAAAAGTTATTTAATCTGTGAAATTACTGTGTGATGTAAAAATATATTCTTCTTATAAAAATAACTGTTCTAACTCCATATATGTTTCTTCCTTACTGATTAATGATGACATCTTTATCATATATGCCATTCTGAGTAAATACCTGTTCCTTGACTATACTTTTATGAATCTGAATCATTTATTAATTACTGTCTAGCTAAATACCAACACCGTATTATTTTTCCTTTTTTTTTTTTTTTGACAGGGTCTTGTTCTGTTGCTCAGGCTGGAGTGCAGTGGTGCCACCATGGCTCACTGCAGCCTTGAACTCTAGGGCTCAAGCAAATCTCCCACCTAAGCCTCCCATGTAGCTGAGACTACAGGTGTGTGCCATCTGTTGCCCAGGCTGGAGTGCAGTGGCGCGATCTCAGCTTGCTGCAACCTCTGCCTCCCAGGTTCAGGCGATTCTCCAGTCTCAGCCTCCCAAATAGCTGGGACTACAGGCATGTGCCACCACCCCTGGCTAATTTTTTTCTATTTTTACTAGAGATGGGGTTTTACCATGTCAGCCAGGATGGTCTTGATCTCCTGACCTTGTGATCAGCCCACCTAGGCCTCCTGAAGTGCTGGGATTACAGGCGTGACCCACTGCGCACGGCTGCCTACTTTTTACACCTTTTTTTTTTTTTTTTTTGTCGTCTAAACAGAGTTTCACCATGTTTGCCAGGCTGTTCTCCAACTTCTGGGCTCAAGCAATCTGCCCTCCTTGGCCTCCCCAAGTGCTGGGATTACAGGCATGAGCCACCATGCCTGGCAACATTATACTATTGTAACTATTGTACCTTTATAATATACTTACTAATCTGTTAGATATATTTCTTTTCTGAAAACACCTTATTCTTACTTGCTAATTTCTTTATATAAATTTTAGAACAAATCTTGTCAAAATCCCCCTTCCCCAAGTGTTTTATTAGTATTCCATTATCTAAATTAATTTAGGAACTGATAACTTTATAATATTCTATCTTTATATAGAATAGCATAACAATTTGCCTTTACATTTTATTAAGGTTATTCTTGAATAATTAATATTTTTGTTTTTTGGAGGTTTTATTGTAAAGGATATCTTTTTTGGTATTATATTTTCTAATTAGTTATTATTGATTTTAAGATAAAGTACCACTTTTTGTATATTTATCTTGAATCCAGCCATTTTTACTGAATCTTTATTCATTCAAATAGAGTTGAAGTAAATTCTCTTAAGTTTTGTAAGTTTACAATCTATTATCTTTTTTTTTTTTTTTTTTTGAGACAGTCTTGTTGTATCACCCGGGCTCGAGTGCAATGGTGTGGTCTCTACTCACTGCAACCTCCACCCTCCCCCTAACCCCTGTCCCCAGGTTCAAGTGATTCTCCTGCCTCAGCCTCCGGAGTAGCTGGGATTACAGGCATGCGCCACCACACTCGGCTAATTTTTGGATTTTCAGTAGAGACGAGGGGTTCATCATGTAGGCCAGGTTGGTCTCAAACTCCTGACCTCAAGTGATCTGCCTGCCTTGGCCTCCCAAAGTACTGGGATTACAGGCGTGAACCACCATGCTGGGCCTACAATCTATTATCTTAAAACAGTATTCAATTTATCTATTTATTTTCAATAGTTTCATCTTTTATCCTTATTATTTTAGCTAGAATTTCTAAAATTGTTAAATTATATTGATATAACAGACACTGTAATTTTGTTTTTGATTTCTATGAGAATGCTTTATTGTTTTGTAATTATGACTTGGCTGATATGCTGCCAAAAAGTCCACTTCTTCTTGCTTGACCACAGCTGCTGACTCATTTCATTTCACAACTGTACTTATTCACAGCTGTTCTTGCTCTGTTAGGATTAACAGAGCATTAACTATTTATACTATCATGGGAGGGACACGGATCCTGACTTCCTTTGCTGTACACTCACAACCTGTGGGTCAGCCTTCTTCTATCCCATGCCTAAGAGAGGACGGTAGATATCAGCTCCACAAGAGGAGAAGTTGGATACCGATTTCCCAGGTAGTCTTGCGCTCTTCAGACAGCAATGGATTTGTAACCCATCAATTCTATTTCTGAATTCAGCTTCCAATAATAGAACTTCCTTCAGGTTCTTGCAAATGGCTCAGTTTCAGTTTGCAGTACTCTAACCTTTGTCTTGTTTTATGTCTTCATTGACATTTTAATGGTAAACTGAGAGAGTCATAATAAGACAGCTGACTTGATGCTATCAAGTCCCAGAAGTCTGTCTATCATTTTCAAAAGTGAAAACTAAAGTACTTGGTGAACTGATTTGGTTTATTCATTAAATTAGTAGTCGCTGACTAAGCTAATTACCACAATATAATTACGGTAAGTACTACATTTACATATGGTAAATATTTGGTGTTCAGCAGAAATAATAAGAGTAAATTAGTGATTTAGTTTCATAAAGACCTGGCCAGGGAGTGGTGTAGCTGGAAACAAAAAACTCAGGTATTTTCTGGCTATCAGTGTATCAAAACATTATGAAACTTCGTTGCAAATATTCATCTTTACCGAAGCAAAGGTCACATTTTCATCCCAGTAGCAAAAGAAAATGGATTTATAAAGGTGAATTCATTTTTTATTTTGTTTTTACAAACACATACAAGATATAATTAAGTCTAGGCAAAGATGAAAAGACATTACGTAAGTATCTGATTTTCTCAGCGTTTCCGTTCCTTAATTTAATTTAAAATTATCTTTTGGAAAGAAGAAACACATGTAGAAATATGTTCAATTTTTACATTTGAGTAATTGTGGGCAGGAAATAGTTTTTTATTTTATTTTAAATACTTTTACTTAATAGACTCCTTCTAAATGTACAGTTATTTCTATTATGAATTGGTACAATCAATAAACTTATGAAATGACAATAGATGTTGACTATCATGGCATTTGAGTGTTTAACAGCAACTTAACATATCTCATTTATATACTGAGTGGCACTATATTAGAAGCAAGAAACGAAGGATATGTTTAGTTTTTATAAAATCTCAAAGATGTACAGTAATTTATTCACAAAAAATTTATTACACATAATAAACAATACTACATAAAAGTACATGTTTGACAGCAAAAGGATACAAAGATAAAACATGTTTTGTTTTGTATTATAAAGATAAAAACAACTATAAATAACTATAAAACAAGCAACAAATTTTTACATATTCCAGTTATTTTCTGAAGAATATTGTGCTTAGCTGAATGCAATTCTTCAGATTTTGGCCATTTATGTACTTTGTAAAATGTAGGTCTACCGTCCTGTGTGATAATTTTGTTTATCCAGAAAAATATTACTAGAAACAGTCCCTTAGGTGACGGTGCCTCAAATGTAGCAGGCTCTCTAGTACAAGACTTTGGGCCAATAATCTAGTGATTACTTAAGGACCCACGGAGGTATATACTGTTGTTTCGAAAATGTACTGACAAGAAAATAGTTGTAAAAGTGCATTATCTGACTACTGTACACACGAGTCAGCCATGTATTCATTTCAGTCTGTGGCATCTACAAGCCATTGTCTTTAGCTTCCTGAACCCTTTGGAGAAACTGAGACTGCACAGCATAAGTGCCATCTAGTGGTGAAGGGTCTCCTAACTGCATGAGGAATTCAGAGAAAGGAAACATCATTTCTAGCTGGAATGTTAACGGAGATTATATTATATATAGATGAACAAACAGATCTTTAAGAGAATGTAGTTATTTCACAAGCTAATTGGGTGTCAGAAGCATGGGTTATGTTGCCAGGACGAGAAATGTCTGCTAAAGCAGACAGTTTATGTTTAGGAGTAGAAAAAAAATTGGGTCAAACTGGAAGACTGAAGAAAAATGTGTGGTCTTTACACTATAGGCAATGAAGAGCAGCCATTCATCCAAGAGTCACTGAGCAATTACTATGAGCCAAGCACTGTGCTAGCTTCTAGGTATAAAGTGATGACCAAAATAAACATGGTACCAAAACCTTATGGAACTTCTGACCCAGACAAAACATTAAAAACATTATAGCTTCTGAGCAGGAAAGGAACAGAGTCAAAAGACTTGGGTTTGGCCCAGCTCAGTCACTTACCCTCTGAATCTGTAGAAAATAACAATTACTCTATCTATTTTACAAGGGTGCACTAAGGAGAAAACTGTAGAATATGTAATGTATAAAACAGTTTTCTTAAACTCTAAAGTTCTATATAAATGTAGCACATAATGCTGCAAACAGTGTTTTAGAACAAATATTCTGATAGAGGCATGAAAAACAAAATGAAGAGAATGGAGACAGGGCATGAACCAAAATCCACCATGTAGTTATGTTATAGAATTTATTCAGCAATATAAAAGATTCATTTATAGCATACCTGATATGGCAATCTTTCCTTTACACGCTGTTCGTTCTTTACTTTCAAATTTCACATCACTGTCAAAACAAAAAACCTTATGGAAAAAAAGATCTTTTCTAATAAGCAATTGTTTTAACAGTGTTTCACAAATGTCGAAATATTAAAAGCAAATGTGTATCCATGAATAATGACTTCCAGTTAATGTAAACTATTTGACTCAAACTTTAAGATGTTTAGTCAACAGTTAGCAAGTTAAAAGAAATATTTGGAGCCACTCCCTGATTTTTCATATAAACTTTATATTCCTTGATGACTGTATACTGGTTACTTTACGATGAAAGACTTTTGTGATCACTTGTATCTGTAAACAAGACGTACAATATTTGTCCATGTCCCCAGAAGTATAATACCTTAGATCACAATTTCATAAATTACATTTCTAATTTACTAAATACAGTGGCCTGAAACAGTAACGAACTTCCCAATCATGTAATTTGCTGTCCAGGAGTATCTAATCCATATAGAATCTGATAAATATCCAAAAAAGTACCCTCTGCTGTATAAATATCTACAGTTAATATCATATTTAATTTCTTCAAGATTCCAAAGAACTAAGTGTATGCTAAAACAATAAAGTAACAAACTAAGATGAGAAACAGAGTAGCTCTGTAGACAGAATAAAATTTAGAGAGAAAAATATTATGATTCAAAGGAAATTATGGGGATATAAGACACTTACAAATCTGAAGTTAGAATATTTTATTACCATGAAAACTTTAAAAATAGATAGAAACAATCCAATCTTTGACTATTTCCCCAATATCCTATTTTCCTAATAAACTGCATTTAGAGATTAGCATTCCATTTACAGGGCAATATTTCCAAGACTATTCTTTGTATTTTTCATTCCTATTTAATTTAGTCAGCTAATTAACTACCAGTTAATTTAATCTGTTACTTCAAATAAGTGATAAGATGGAAATTTGCCATTTGGATACTGTTGGATTCTAAGAAGGCTTCTGGAGAAAGACTGGATGGGAATTTGATATGGGACGTTTTCAGAAGGAGATGACAGCAACACACTGCTTTCAGTAGGTCTATTAAAAACACTGCCAATATATTCATTATAATGCATCTAAATATGAAAACAAATATATCATCCCACTTTTTTGCCCCTTTACTGGATTAAACTCATAAGTATATAGGTGGTATATTTCAAATGAGCTAAAATAATTTACTGATGTAAAGTTCATAAATTTATGAGATATTTACATAGTATTTATAGAATTATACATTAGGTATGACTAAAATAATGCAGTATATTTAAAGCCATATATTCTCAGAATTCTATCTAATTACTTTATGGCCATATCTGGTATTAAAACTAGGGAATTCACTCAGTGAAACATACAAATACTCATTGTTTATTTCAAAATAAAGTTTCATTGAATCATAAATTTTAAAGAGTGAAGTTCAACATTTTATATTAGTTTGTCATGTCAGAGAAGATTATCTTGCTTATTACTTAAGTTCAATTCAACAGTTCAATCGAACAGTTTATCTATTTTAGTGAAATAATATACTGAAAGGCCCACTAGAAATCAAACACAAATCTCAATTTCTTCGAACTTGTACAAGAAATACAATACAAACATAATTGGTTGGCATTTGAAAGTAATATTTCTAAAAATGCCTATATGAGCAACGCATAATATAAATTCTTTAAAATACTTATTTTAGTGAAAAAGCACAAGGAAGCTCAAATATAGTGAGTAACTTAAGTATTATGGAATAGGTCATAGATTATGCTAAAGTTGAGATCCATTAGGTATTATTAAATTGGATTAAATTTGAGGCTTTGGCAGGCAAACGAAATTCTGAAATACTAGAACTACCAAAAGCAAACTTGCTGAATATTTACCAAGAAAAATTTCCCCCTTCCAAACTATTCAACTACCTGGCAGAGTATAGCTTTCTCCCCTGCAATTATAAATTATTTGCATAGGCATTTCCAGGACTGGTGAGTAAACTTATTATACACAAATATTGTCAAACTATAATATAAATTCAATTAACCATATAATCTTAGAGAATTAAGTCTGTCTTTTAAAAAATGAGAGGAGAAAACCTGAAGTAATTCAGCCTTAATTTTCTGAAGCTTGAATTACTTTCAATTCAAATAACAAAACTGCTATTTAGGGTACTAAAATGTGATGTTTTTTCTAATTAATCCAAATTGACAATGAAATTGTTACACACTATCTGTCTAATAATGTGCTACTGTAGTTAATAGTTTAATATAAATACTTGTTCAAAAATCTGCAATATTAATGCTAATTCTGAATGCTAGAATTAGAGAGCCAGCCTGAGGAAACAGAAAATAAGCACAAAATTACCAAAACAAAGCACAGCTAGATAATAGTGTACCTTATTCATACGAACCCAGTCTAGAGCATTATTTTGGTTGAGATTTGTAAATGCTAACTTAAAAGATAGAGATAAACATATAAAAGACAACTTAATTTGTATTACTTATATTTCTGCCTGTAGGTAAATAAAATGACCAAAAGAGGGTGCCAATCTGCCACATTGTTGCTCAAAAATCTGTATTAAAACTGACTAAGTAAATACAGATTATCCTATCTTATGCTGTTCCAAGTGGGAATTTAAAACAGCATTTCTTTGCCAAAATTAACAAGTTATAATAAGAAATAGCCCAATGATGAAAGCATTTTACATTTTCTTAATGAAGCACTAAAATAATTCTAAATGGGAGTCTATTATTTGAAAGCAGGTTATAAAATCCTTTACCTCTGATGCAAATAAGTAAAGATTAAGATACTCAGAAACATTTAGCATGAAATTTTAACGCATCCTAAAACTATGGTATAAAATTTATAGCTTCATAAATATCTTAAAAATAAAATCAGTAATGTCTTTAAATACAAGTATTATAGAACTAAGAGTACACAATTTTCACTTCCAACCTATACTTTTCTTTTTTGAGTTATAGTACCTGAGCAATGAACAAAAAAACTGGAGGATGAGAGAGTAGTATAACAATCATACAAAACTCACAAAATTATTTTGGCACAATTAAAAATCACAATTATGTTGAATGACACACATAATTAAGTGCTATAAATGACACTGATTAATATTGTTTTTACAAAGCCAAATAAAGCATTTCAGAAGTAAGTCAAGAGATGAACCGGGTTGAGAAGGGGTTGCGGGGTGCGGGGCGGTGCGGGTGGTGGGAAGGGCACAGACTGGAGGATATTGCTGAAATATAAGCTCCGTGTGTACTTTTTTGTGTGTGGGGGGGTTGGGGTGTCTATTTTGTTCAGTGCTCTATCACCAGTGCCTGGTACTCAGCTCAGTACATTCTAAAGAACTCAATGAATGTTTAGGGACTGTTAAATGAAATAAGGATATGGTCATTTTGATGGAGCAGGCAGTAGACATGGATACTTAGCATTGGATTTTACTCATTATTAACTAATTATATAAGTGGGTTGCTATTAACCTTTTAGCCTCAGCATCTTTATTTGTAAAATGGGGAAAAGATTCACTATCTCACAGAGCTACTAAATGAATATTTTAAATGTATCCTATGTCATTCTTTAAAATGTTACACACATACAAGGATTACTTTCTGAGTATTTATATTTTTGGCCTCAGTATTTAGGTTGGGGCTCACATAGAAGAGGCAGTAACCCAGTAGTTAAAGTGATCAGAGAATGACTTACCAGTTCCTGTACAACAGGAGTAACCATCTAAATCAGATTTATTTCACACATTCTACAAAAGCCTTCAGATCAACAAGGAAAGCAAATAAAATGACCTACAGTCAACACCAACAGCATAACTAAAAAACAGAGACTTCTACGAATTTTAATTTACAGTAAATGGGGAAACTAACATCTGAAACCGTCAAAACCAGCTTGTAGAGGCCTTGCATATAAGAGTGCGGTGGGCATTGCAAACCACAAGCAATATCAACTTAGGATTTCCCCTAGAAGAAGAGTGAATGGGTCTAAGACCTAGTGGGTACCACAGTACTGGTTCCTGGAGAGGTGAAAGAAAGGGCTCCAAAAGTACTTTGGTTCAAAAGTTAAGTCTTGTGAGCAACACAAGAATGAGAGAGGTGTCCTTTGGAGCCTTGGCTACGAAGAAAAAGGAAGAAAGTAGATGAAGTTTAAAATCCCAAGAAACACATTAGTATCAAAGAACAGAAAATTAACCAACCAGCATCCCAAAAGACATCATTTATTAAGGAAACTACTCTTCACAGTTCCAATAATAAAAAACATTCTTGAACTAAGAAACCAAATACAGTATTCTCCCCTTAGCCATGGTTTTGCTTTACATGGTTTCAGTTATCCAGAGTAAACTGCAGTCTGAAAATATTAAATGAAAAATTCCAGAGATAAATAATTCATAAGTTTTATTATTTTTATTTATTTATTTTTGAGACAGGGTCTCACTCTGTTGCCCAGGTTGGAGTGCAGTAGCGTAATCTCAGCTCACTGCAACCTCCACCTCCCGGATTCAAGCAATCCTGCCACCTCAGCCTCCTGAGTAGCTGGGACTACAGGCACACGCCACCATGCCCAGCTAATGTTAATGTTATTTGGTAGAGACAGGGTTTTACGATGTTGCCCAAGCTGGTCTCAAACGCCTGGGCTCAAGTGATCCACCAACCTCGGCCTCCCAAAGGGCTGGGATTACAATCATGAGCCACCGTGCCTGGCCTAACAATTCATAAATTTTAAACTGCATACCATTCTGAGTACTGTAATGAAATCTCATGCTGCCCTATGGGATGTGAATCATGCCTTTGTCCAGTGTATCCATGCTGTATACATCACCTGCTCATTAGTCACTTAGCTGCCATCTAGATTATCAGACTAACTCTCAAGGTATCACAGTGCTTGTGCACAAGGTTCATAGTAGCCTAATGCTATACCACAATGCCTATGACATTCATCTCATTTAAACTCATCACAAAAGCAATTTATCATCTCACATCATCACAAAAAGGGTAAATGAGATATTCTGAGAGAACACATTTGCATAGCTTTTATTATAGTATATTGTTATAATTGTTCTATTTTATTATTAGTTATTGTTGTTCATCTCGTACTGTGCCTAATCTACAAATTAAACTATCATAGGTATGTATGTGTAGGAAAAAAACATAATGTACATAGGGCTTAGTATTATCTGTGGTTTCAGGAATCCAGGAAGGATGATGGAACATACCCCTTAAGGATAAGGGGTCCTGACTCCTGACTCCTAATCACTTGGCTCAGAAAAATCCTACATATTTCCTTAGGGACAAAAATGGACTCCAATTACCCACAGAAAGCTACTATAAATAAAAGTAGATAATCAAAACTCTTCATTTGATTAAAATACTCTACCAACTCCACCTCCAACAAATATAAAAAGTAACAAAAACTGTTAACACAATACTCCAAAATGAATTAAGTGCATTTATACAAATTATTGCAAATATGAAAGAAACCAGGAACCTAAAATCCAAAATTTGAGACTAGGAAAGAAAAAACAACAGGCAGATATGCAAAGAGAGGAAAGAATGAGAGGAAAGAACAAGCAGAGAAACTGGAAAAATAAAATCATTTCTGAAATGAACATTAAAATGTAAGGTGTCCAAGGATAAATATATAGAAGCAAAAGTACACAAAGGGACATAGTAAATGGGAATGAAAAGAACCAAAAGAACAAAAATGAAATACGGTATTAAAAAAGATCAGAAAGTGATAGACATAGAGGACAGGCAAAGAAGATCCAACTTATATGTAATCAGAATTCTTAAACAGGAAAAACAAAATAATGAGATAGAAAGAATATTTCTGTATAATTCAGAAAGACGTTCTGAAAACAAAAAAGAACAATCCACATATCAAGAGTCCCAAAATGTGCCAAATGGTCAGCCTTACACACATTCCAGTAAAATAATCAGACTTTAAGATAAAGAAAAGTACTTTCAGTCTCCAGGCAAAAAGTCAAACTCATTTACAAAGGAAAGAAAATGAAAGATTAGATTTCTCAATAACAAGACAACAATGGAGCAAAGTCTTCACAAAACTCAAGGAAAGAATGTGTTGGCTAAGGAATTTATAACTGGCAAACTGACCCTAAAAGTAGAAACACTAAAAAAACACTTTAAACATGCAAGAAAGTGAAGAAAACTGTACTCATGTGGAAGAATCTTCTAGCTGATGAGCTTCTTCCAAAAGAGATGATTTTGGAAAGTACAACGGAAGAACAAGAAGTGAAAATTATACCTACTTGAGTGCATATCAAAGACTAAAACAAAGGTGAAGATACGACTATAAGATTACTATGTAAATATTATCCATTCCACCAAAGTAGAAAAAACACTACTTGAAAAAAAGTGGAGTAGGGGGAAATACAATAAGCTCATTGATCTTGACACAGATAGTAACTGGAAAAAAAAAGATATTACTTAAAACAAAAAATCAAAATAGCAAAAGCCTGTGTTAGGCCATTCTTGCATTGCTACAAAGAAATACCTAAGGCTGGGTAACTTAAGAAGAGGTTTAGTTGGCTCGTGGAACTAAGGGCAATATATATAAAAAACTTACAAGAACTAAGGGCATTATATAGTTATCAGTATATAAAGTTTTTTATATAAAACTATAGTAACTACTATGACTTATAAAATGCTTCCAAAATTTAAGAAAAACAAAGGAAACAGACCACATAGTAAAAGACTGTAATTATAATATCCACAGTTAACATAATATAAAAGAATACTATAGTAGCTGAAATCAGATATATTAGTTATATCAGCAAATATAAAACGTCTTAATTTTCCCATTAAAAGGATTTCCAGATTGGCTCATAATATAAAACCCAACTCTAGGATGAATACAAGAAACAAGTCTTCAAAGGTGAGTCAGAAAGGCTAAAAATAAAGAGATGGACAAAGATATATGAAACAAATACAAATAAGAAAATAGATGATGTGATTTTGTTACCAGGCAATGTAAAATTCAGGTTCAAAAACACTACCTGAGACAACAACAGAAGGACACTTTATAATGCAAAAGGCTGCAACTAACAATGAATATACCACAAGTATCGAATGTACCAAATGTTACAAAGCATCTTCCTAAAGCACAATGTACAGAAGATACAAGGATGAAGACAATTAAGCCTTAACAATAAAAAATCTTAAGCTATCTGTTTCAGTATAAGACAGTTCAACTGGTCAAAAAAATAAGGAAGGTTACAGAAAAGCTAATGTAGTCATTAACACAGATCTTTCAAACACCTTTGACTAACGTTACACTCTTATAAAAAGAAATGTAACTTCAAAAGCCAATGCAACACTCATGAAAACAGACCATATTAAGTCATAAAGAAAACCTCAAGATGTTCCATAAAGTAGAAAAAATAAAAATTTATTTGATTAAAAAGCAATTTTAATCAATTAAAATTCCTCTTTTGGTAATGGCAGAGTAGCTCATGCTGGAGAAATCTTCCCACAGAAAACAACAAAAAATTTAAAAAACATCTACCTGAAGTGACTGGCAAGCAACCAAAACTATACAGAAATTTGAAAAGAGTCAACACTGGAAAAAGTGATACAGTGGAAAAAAAAATAATTGACACATGATGAATCTCAAAAGCATTATGTTGAAAGAAAGAAACCTCCACTGTATAGTTCTATTTATACTAAGTTCCAGAACAGGCAAAATTAACCTACAGTGGAAAAAAAAGTCAGAATAGTGGCTGGTTCTTCGGGTGGGAACTGTGGCAAGAGCTACTAATTGGAAACTGGGAAGGAGCACACGGAAACACTATCTATCCAAAAAATGTAATTAATTCAAAGAGAAAAAAAGCAAACAGAAACAAATAAGTCCGTTTATGATTTAATAAGAAGACCATAAGAAAAAGTTCATTGATACGGTTTGGCTCTGTGTCCCACCCTAATCTCATGTTGAACTGTAATCCCCAGTGTTGGGGAAGAGACCTGGTGGGAGGTGATTAGATCATGGGGGCGGATTTCCCCCTTGCTATTCTCGTGATAGTGAGTTCTCATGAGATCTGGTTGTTTAAAAGTGTGTAGCATTTCCCCATTAGTTCACTTGCTCTCCTGTTGCCATGTGAAGGAAGTGCTTGTTTCCCCTTCAACCTTTTGCCATGATTGTAAGTTTCCTGAGGCCTCCAAGCCATGCTTCCTGCATAGCCTGCAGAACTGTGAGTCAATTAAACCTCTCCTTTTCTTAAATTACCCAATCTCAGGTAGTCCTTTATAGCATTGTGAGAACAAAGTAATATAATCAAGTAATTTTTGAATACTCTCTACCCTGTATCTACAGGGATGTACATACATGTGTACATATACATATACACACACAAAGAACTGCAAAGAACTTATTTTAAATTGTGTCATAAAGAAATAAAATAGATTAGGCTGAACATGGTGGCTCATGCCTGTAATCCAAGTGTTTTGGGAGGTTGAGGTGGGAGGATTGCTTGAGGCCAGGAGTTCAAGATAAGCCTGGGCAACATAGCAAGACCCTGTCTCTACAAAATAAATAAATAAGCAAGCTGAGAGACAAAAAATAAATTAGCTGGGTAGGGTGGCATGAACCTCTAGTTCTAGGTACTTGGGAGGCTGAGGCAGGAAGATCACTTGAACCCAGAAGTTTCAGGCTAGAGCAAGCTATCATTGTGTCACTGCACTCTGGCCTGGGAGACACAGTGAGACCCTATCTCTAAAAAAATTAAAAAATAAAATAAAATAAAATGGATTGACAGAGGGATAAAACAAATATTAATTGTAGAACCTCAGTGGTAGGTATATGGGTATTCACTGTATAATTCTTTCATCTTTTCTGTATGTTGGAAAATTTTCATAATTTCTGTATGTTAAAAAAAGAATTGTAAGGAAATCTTGAACTTGCCTAGGTAGGTTTATGGTCAGTAATAATATTGGTACTGTAATCACAAACCTATAAACATTGATATAAACTCATGATTTTTTCATCTCTTTCATCACTAGGTCCACTGAAGAGGCAGTGATACCCCAGTAAGCATGAGCAGTGATACCCCAGTAAGCATGAGCATACCCAGGGCCCAGGGTTTGCATTCAAAATACGATTCACCATTAAAGGGAGCCAGGTGTCAGAAAAATGGCTGACTCTAGGCATGGGACAGGGAAAATATAAAGCAAGAATGGATCGTCTTTTAGTGTCAGGAAGCAAGAGATTCTTAGTGACTATAAACGATAATAAAACATTGAATAAAAATCCAGGAATGGAGAGACTAAAGAGAGGAATGTTCTTTATAGAAGAATATCAGCCAGGATCCGTGCCAAGATGGCCGAATAGGAACAGCTCCAGCCTCCAGCTCCCAGCGTGAGCGACACAGAAGACGGGTGATTTCTGCATTTCCAACTGAGGTACTGGGTTCATCTCACTGGGGTGTGTTGGACAGTGGGGGCAGGACAGTGGGTGCAGCCCAACAAGCAAGAGCCGAAGCAAGGCGAGGCATCACCTCACCTGGGAAGCGCAAGGGGGAAGGGAATTCCCTATCCTAGCCAAGGTAAACCGTGACACACAACACCAGGAAAATCGTGTCACTCCCACCCTAATACTGCGCTTTTCCAAGGGTCTTAGCAAATGGCACACCAGGAGATTATATCCCGTGCCTGGCTTGGAGGGTCCCACACCCACAGAGCCTCCCTCATTGCTAGCACAGCAGTCTGAGATCTAACTGCAAGGTGGCAGTGAGGCTGAGGGAGGGGCGCCCGCCATTGCTGAGGCTTAATTAAGTACATAAACAAATTGGCCAGGAAGCTCTAACTGGGTAGAGCCCACCGAAGCTCAAGAAGGCCTGCCTGCCTCTATAGACTCCACCTCTGGGGACAGGGCATAGCCAAACAAAAGACAGCAGAAACCTCTGCAGATTTAAATGTCGCTGTCTGACAGCTTTGAAGACAGTAGTGGTTTTCCCAGCACGGAGTTTGAGATCTGAGAACGGACAGATTGTCTGCTCAATTGGGTCCCTGACTCCCAAGTAGCCTAACTGGGAGACATCCCCCACTAGGGGCAGACTGACACCTCACACCTCACACGGCCAGGTACACCTCTGAGACGAAGCTTCCAGAGGAACGATCAGACAGCAACATTTGCTGTTCAGCAATATTCACTCTTCTGCAGCCTCCGCTGCTGCTACCTAGGCAAATAGGGTCAAGCAAAGTCCAGCAGACCCGCAGCTGAGGGTCTGGACTGTTAGAAGGAAAAATAACAAACAGAAAGGACATTCACACCAAAATCCCATCTGTACATCACCATCATCAAAGACCAAAGGTAGATAAAACCACAAAGATGGGGAAAAAGCAGTACAGAAAAGCTGGAAATTCTAAAAATCAGAGTGCCTCTCCCCCTCCAAAGGAATGCAGCTCCTCGCCAGCAACAGAACAAAGCTGGATGGAGAATGACTTTGACGAGTTGAGAGAAGACTTCAGACAATCAAACTTCTCTGAGCTAAAGGAGGAATTACGAACCCAGCACAAAGAAACTAAAAACCTTGAAAAAAGATTTGACGAATGGCTAACTAGAATAATCAATGCAGAGAAGTCCATAAACGAACTGATAAAGATGAAAACCATGACACAAGAACTACGTGACAAATGCACAAGCTTCAGTAACCGACTCGACCAACTGGAAGAAAGGGTATCAGTGACTGAAGATCAAACGAATGAAATGAAGCGAGAAGAGAAGTTTAGAGAAAAAAGAGTGAAAAGAAATGAACAAAGTCTCCAAGAAATATGAGACTATGTGAAAAGACCAAATCTACGTCTGACTGGTGACGTCTGAAAGTGACAGGGAGAATGGAACCAAGTTGGAAAACACTCTGCAGGATATTATCCGGGAGAACTTTCCCAACCTAGCAAGGCAGGCCAACATTCAAATTCAGGAAATACAGAGAACGCCACAAAGATATTTCTTGAGAAGAGCAACGCCAAGACACATAATTGTCAGATTCACCAAAGGTGAAATGAAGGAAAAAATGTTAAGGGCAGCCAGAGAGAAAGGTCGGTTTACCCACAAAGGGAAGCCCATCAGACTAACAGCAGATCTCTCAGCAGAAACTCTACAAGCCAGAAGAGAGTGGGGGCCAATATTCAACATTCTTGAAGAAAAGAATTTTCAACCCAGAATTTCATATCCAGCCAAACTAAGTTTCATAAGTGAAAGAGAAATAAAATCCTTTACAGACAAGCAAATGCTGAGAGATTTTGTCACCACCAGGCCTGCCCTACAAGAGATCCTGAAGGAAGCACTAAACATGGAAAGGAACAACTGGTACCAGCCACTGCAAAAGCATGCCAAAATGTAAAGACCATCAATGCTAGGAAGAAACTGCATCAACTAGTGAGCAAAATAACATCACAATGACAGGATCAAGTTCACACATAACAATATTAACCTTAAATGTAAATGGGCTAAATGCTCCAATTAAAAGACACAGGCTGGCAAATTGGACAAAGAGTCAAGACCCATCAGTGTGCTGTATTCAGGAGACCCATCTCATGTGCAGAGACACACATAGGCTCAAAATATAGGGATGGAGGAAGATCTACCAAGCAAATGGAAAACAAAAAAAGGCAGGGGTTGCAATCCTAGTCTCTGATAAAACAGACTTTAAACCAACAAAGATCAAAAGAGACACAAGAAGGCCATTACATAATGGTAAAGGAATCAATTCAACGAGAAGAGCTAACTATCCTAAATATATATGCACTCAATACAGGAGCACCTAGATTCATAAAGGAAGTCCTTAGAGACTTACAAAGAGACTTAGACTCCCATACAATAATAATGGGAGACTTTAACACCCCACTGTCAACATTAGACAGATCAACGAGACAGAAAGTTAACAAGAATATCCAGGAATTGAACTCAACTCTGCACCAAGCGGACCTAATAGACATCTACAGAACTCTCCACCCCAAATCAACAGAATATACGTTCTTCTCAGCACCACATCGCACTTATTCCAAAATTGACCACATAGTTGGAAGTAAAGCACTCCTCAGCAAATGTAAAAGAACAGAAATTATAACAAACTGTCTCTCAGACCACAGTGCAATCAAACCAGAACTCAGGATTAAGAACAACCTGTTCCTGAATGACTACTGGGTATATAACGAAATGAAGGCAGAAATAAAGATGTTCTTTGAAACCAATGAGAACAAAGATACAACATACCAGAATCTCTGGGACACATTTAAAGCAGTATGTAGAGGGAAATTTATAGCACTGAATGCCCACAAGAGAAAGCAGGAAAGATCTAAAATTGACACCCTAACATCACACTCCAAAAAACTAGAGAAGCAAGAGCAAACACATTCAAAAACTAGCAGAAGGCAAGAAATAACTAAGATCAGAGCAGAACTGAAGGAGATAGAGACACAAAAAACCCTTCAAAAAAAAAAAAAAAAAAATCAATGAATCCAGGAGTTGGTTTTTTTTTTAAAAGATCAACAAAATAGATAGACCGCTAGCAAGACTAATAAAGAAGAGAGAAGACTCAAACAGATGCAATAAAAAATGATAAAGGGGATATCACCACTGACCCCACAAAAATACAAACTACCATCAGAGAATACTATACACACCTCTATGCAAATAAACTAGAAAACCTAGAAGAAATGGATAAATTCCTGGACACAAACACCCTCCCAAGACTAAACCACGAAGAAGCTGAATCCCTGAACAGACCAATAACAGACTCTGAAATTGAGGCAATAATTAATAGCCTACCAACCAAAAAAAGTCGAGGACCAGACGCATTCACAGCCAAATTCTACCAGAGGTACAAGGAGCAGCTGGTACCATTCCTTCTGAAACTATTCCAAGCAATAGAAAAAGAGGGAATCCTCCCTAACTCATTTTATGAGACCAACATCATCCTGATATCAAAGCCTGGCAGAGACACAACAAAGAAAGAATTTTAGACCAATATCCCTGATGAACATCAATGCAAAAATCCTCAATAAAATACTGGCAAACCGAATCCAACAGCACATCGAAAAGTTTATGCACCATGATCAAGTGGGTCTCACCCCTGGGATGCAAGGCTGGTTCAACATATGCAAATCAATAAACATAATCCAGCATATAAACAGAACCAAAGACAAAAATCACATGATTATCTCAATAGATACAGAAAAGGCCTTTGACAAAGTTCAACAGCCCTTCATGATAAAAGCTCTCAATAAATTCGGTATTGATGGAACATATCTCAAAATAATAAGAGCTATTTATAAAAAACCCACAGCCAATATCATACTGAATGGGCAAAAACTGGAAGCATTCCCCTTGAAAACTGGCACAAGACAGGGATGCCCTCTCTCACCACTCCTATTCAACATAGTGTTGGAAGTTCTGGCCAGGGCCATCAGGCAGGAGAAAGAAATAAAGGGTGTTCAATTAGGAAATGAGGAAGTCAAATTGTCCCTGTTTGCAGATAACATGATCGTATATTTAGAAAACCCCATTGTCTCAGCCCAAAACTCCTTAAGCTGATAAGCAACTTCAGCAAAGTCTCAGGATACAAAATCAATGTGCGAAAGTCACTAGCATTCTTACACACCAATAACAGACAGAGAGCCAAATCATGAGTGAAATCCCATTCACAATTGCTTCAAAGAGAATAAAATACCTAGGAATTCAACTTACAAGGGATGTGAAGGACCTCTTCAAGGAGAACTACAAACCACTCACTGCTCAATGAAATAAAAGAGGACACAAACAAATGGAAGAACATTCCAAGCTCATGGATAAGAAGAATCAATATCGTGAAAATGGCCATACTGCCCAAAGTAATTCGTAGATTCAATGCCATTCCCATTAAGCTATCAATGACTTTCTTCACAGAATTGGAAAAAACTACTTTAAAGTTCATATGGAACCAAAAAAGAGCCCGCATTGCCAAGACAGTCCTAAGTCAAAAGAACAAAGCTGGAGGCATCATGCTACCTGACTTCAAACTATACTACAAGGCTACAGTAACCAAAACAGCATGGTACTAGTACCAAAACAGAGATATACACCAATGGAACAGAACAGAGCCCTCAGAAATAATACCACACATCTACAACCATCTGATCTTTGACAAACCTGACAAAAACAAGAAATGGGGAAAGGATTCCCTATTTAATAAATGGTGCTGGGAAAACTGGCTAGCCATATGTAGAAAGTTAAAACTGGATCCCTTCCTTACACCTTATACAAAAATTAATTCAAGATGGATTAAAAACCTAAAACCATAAAAACCCTAGAAGAAAACCTAGGCAATACCATTCAGGACATAGGCATGGGCAAGGACTTCATATCTAAAACACCAAAAGCAATGGCAACAAAAGGCAAAATTGACAAATGGGATCTAATTAAACTAAAGAGTTTCTGCACAGCAAAAGAAACTACCATCAGAGTGAACAGGCAACCTACAAAATGGGAGATCATTTTTGCAATCTACTCATCTGACAAAGGGCTAATATCCAGAACATACAAAGAGCTCAAACAAATTTACAAGAAAAAAACAACCCCATCAAAAAGTGGGCAAAGGATATGAACAGACACTTCTAAAAAGAAGACATTTATGCAGCCAACAGACACATGAAAAAATGCTCATCATCACTAGCCATAAGAGAAACGCAAATCAAAACCACAACGAGATACCATCTCACACCAGTTAGAATGGCGATCATTAAAAAGTCAGGAAACAACAGGTGCTGGAGAGGATGTGGAGAAATAGGAACACTTTCACACTGTTGGTGGGACTGTAAACTAGTTGAACCATTGTGGAAAACAGTGTGGCGATTCCTCAAGGATCTAGAACTAGAAATACCATTTGACCCAGTCATCCAATTACTGGGTATATACCCAAAGGATTATAAATAATGCTGCTCTAAAGACACATGCACATGTATGTTTATTGCAGCACTATTCACAATAGCAAAGACTTGCAACCGGCCGGGCGCGGTGGCTCAAGCCTGTAATCCCAGCACTTTGGGAGGCCGAGATGGGTGGATCACGAGGTCAGGAGATCGAGACCATCCTGGCTAACGCAGTGAAACCCGTCTCTACTAAAAAATACAAAAAACTAGCTGGGCGAGGTGGCGGGCGCCTGTAGTCCCAGCTACTTGGGAGGCTGAGGCAGGAGAATGGCGTAAACCCAGGAGGCGGAGCTTGCAGTGAGCTGAGATCTGGCCACTGCACTCCAGCCTGGGCGACAGAGTGAGACTCCGTCTCAAAAAAAAAAAAAAAAAAAAAAAACACTTGCAACCAACCCAAATGTCCATCAATGACAGACTGGATTAAGAAAACGTGGCACATATACACCTTAGTTCCTGTCCTTAGTAGGGACATGGATGTAGCTGGAAACCATCATTCTCAGCAAACTATTGCAAGAACAGAAAACCAAACACCACATGTTCTCACTCAGGTGGGAATTGAACAATGAGAACACTTGGACACAGGAAGGGGAACATCACACACCAGGGCCTGTTGTGAGGTGGGGGGAGGGGGGAGGGACAGCATTAGGAGATACACCTAATGTAAATGATGAGTTAATGGGTGCAGCACACCAACATGGCACATGTATACATATGTAACAAACCTGCACGTTGTTCACATGTACCCTAGAATTCAAATATAATAATAATTTAAAAAAAAGAATATCAGCCAATAAATGTAGAAGGAATACTAGAATTAGATAATCACTGTTTCACAAACCCCATTATAAATATAATTGATTTAGGCAAGAATCATAAATGGATGATAAAGCCATTAAGTTAAAGCTCACTGGATAACAGAATAGTCACCCAGTTCCAACACCCCACAGATTACTTACGAACTGCAAAGGGAAAACCATTTTATCATGAAGAAGAAAGCTGGCAACTGCCATCTAAAGCAAGGGTTCAAACTCAGCATTAGCTGGTGGTAAGACCAGATATCCTATTGCATCAATTGTGAGCATATAATGGTCCCCAGCCTCACCTAGAAAAAAATGTTTAACTTGAGTCTGATAAAGCCTTTAGACTCAATGTCCATCTATGGCAAAAACAGAGAATATAAGAAAAGGTTCAACGATACCTCAAGGAAACAACCAGGCAAATGCAGAATGCAGGATATTTTAAAGGCTAAAAAAAACTAGGTTTTTTTTTTTTTTTTTTTTTTTTTTTGAGACAGGGTCTTGCTCTGATGCCCAGGCTGGAGTGCAGTGGCATGATTGTCGCTCACTGCAATCTCAAGCTTCTGGATGCAAGTGATCCTCCTGCCTCAGCCTCTTGGGTAGCTGAGATCACAGGCACACATCACCACTCCTGGCTAACTTTTCTGTATTTTTTTGCAGAAACAAGGTCTTATGTTGCCCAGGCTGGTCTTGAACTCCTGGGCTACAGCCATCCTCCCACCTCAGCCTCCCAAAGTGTTGGGATTACGGGCGTGAGCCACCATTCCTGGCCGAGACTCTCAAAGTATAAATGACAAGAGGTTTTTAGAAATAGGCAGAGTAATTAAAAGAAACTGAAGAGATATAACCAAGTGTACTGCACAGATCTTGACTGAATTCTGGTTTGGGGAAAAAAAAAGATAAACAGTTTTCTTCTGACAACTTGGTAAAATTGAATATGGACTAGATATTAGATTATTATTATGGAATTACTAATATTTTATATATAATATTTTGATTATGTAGAAGAATGTTATTTTTAAAAGATTCATGCCAAATTATTATGGTGTGTGTGCCATGTTGTCTGCAACTTATTTTTAAATGTTTCAACAACAAAAAAGAAAAATGTGTGCATGTATACACACGCTTGTATGTGTATTTGTGTGTGTGTGTGTGTGTGTGTAGAAAAAATGGTAGAGGAGATGAAGGTGAATATATATAGCAAACTATTAACTGGACAACCTAGGAGGAGAATACACATGATGTTGATTGTACTATTCTTATAATTTTTATGTATGCAAATTTCATACAAAAAGTTGATTAAAAAGCAAACATAGTTGGGAATAAATGATAATCTGGAACATGATAAGCAGACACTTGGACCAACAAATGACAGTAAGAACCTAAGAACATAAAAGAAGGTGACAAAAAAAGAGTAACTGGTATATAATTAACTCCTATTAAATTCTAAGCCCTATTTGCTCATCATACACATTAAGGGGATACAGGGCAAAACTTTATTTATGAAGCATACATTAAATTGTTCTTAAGTAAGTACACAACGCTGTTGGTGTTCTGGGGGATATAAGATAGAAAGAAGGAGAGAACCAAGAGTTGCCTCAGCTATGAGTTCCCTCTCAGCTCCAGGCACCAAATCCTCACAATAATCCTGTGAAATTAGTGGTGATATCCTCTCTGTTTCACTGACAAGAAGAATCATTGTCCCTGTTTCCAAAAGCTTATAATTTATGAAAACATATGTTGATTATAAATAGCTCTATTAGAATGTAGTATGTTCTAGTGAGGTATTCATGATTTGGATGGTACTAAAAGTAAAAGGAGGTAAATAGTCATCGTTTGGGTCCTTACCATGCACATAAAGGAATAATTACTTTCCGAATAGAATTATCAAGGAAACTTTGAGGCAGGTATGGTGTCCCAGAACAAATGGGTTTCATCAAGTGGGAATGGAAGATATGGTACTTCAGGGTAAGCAAATGCACTGGAGATAAGAAAATCCAAGAACTGTTTTTGGGATACGATCAAGCATTTGACTGCAATACATTTGTAAAGCAGAAATTGAAAGATAAGAGTGCAAGTAGTTTGGGATCAGACCCCAAAGATTCTGGCATGCCTATTTCAGTAAACGGAAAGTAATAGCTATTTTTTGAGAAGTAGACTGAAATAAATCATCTTTTAAGTAGCCATATCCAGCCACAGCATGCAGAAAGAAAGGTACAATGATAGTTTACTAGTCAAAAGTCCAGCAAATTAACAGACTGCTGTAACCAAGCCACGATACTCTCTAAATTGAGGCAGTAAGCAACCTATGCACCTCATCCTAACGACCTACTGCCTACCCAATCCAGAAAGGTTTTTACATCCTGACTCCACTGGGAACCATACAGAAGCCTGGATATTTTGGCTTATTCAAGCATAAAGAACAGGCAGTGTACTAGGTGTTTCATACCCAAACACAATTTAGAACAAAGTTTTTGTTATATTATTAGAACAGTATGGTAATAGAACATTTCACCAGTTGTCAATATTCTCAGGATTGTGTGGTTTTAAAAAAACAACAAATGATGTTACTGATTTCTCAACTGTGGTTCCTCATCTAAAGCACAGAGTAACCATTTATTGAATTTTTCCAAGGGTAGTACAAAAGTAGCACTATTCTATATGCAGAAGTTAAGTCAATGTATACAATGGAGTTCTTGGGACATTAGGACTTAATTCTTTCCTGGAACCCCAGTTTTAAAAGCCTCTAGAATGAAGTAAGATTATTTGACTTTTTAAATAATTTCATTGGATTGAGAAGTAACTGAAAAGTTCTTGCAGAATGATTATGTACAGAGAGCACCTTGAGTGAAGATCTATTAGAAAAGCCCTAAAGAAACCCACACACAGTTTTGATTTCCTCATTTTTCTAACAAAAGGTTACTTCTTTATAAGATCATTTCTATGTCTGCCTATTCTTAAATATTTTCCCTAAAAACTGGTTATTTCAATTATTTACTCTCACCACCTTTTTTAATACCCTGCTGCCAAATAACCTTCCCCAAATACCAGTTTTTATCATACCCCTTCCTTGCTTAAAATGATAAAGGAAGGCCGGGCGCCGTGGCTCAAGCCTGTAATCCCAGCACTTTGGGAAGCCGAGACGGGCGGATCACGAGGTCAGGAGATTGAGACCATCCTGGCTAACACGGTGAAACCCCGTCTCTACTAAAAAATACAAAAAAACTAGCCAAGGGAGGTGGTGGGCGCCTGTAGTCCCAGCTACTAGCGAGGCTGAGGCAGGAGAATGGCGTAAACCCGGGAGGCAGAGCTTGCAGTGAGCTGAGATCTGGCCACTGCACTCCAGCCTGGGCGACAGAGCCAGACTCTGTCTCAAAAAAAAAAAAAAAGATAAGGGATAAGCCGGGCATGGTGGCTCACGCCTGTAATCCCAGCACTTTGGGAGGCCGAGGTAGGCGGATCATGAGGTCAGGAGATCCAGACCACGGTGAAACCCTGTCTCTACTAAAAATTAAAAAAAAATTAGCCGGGCGCGGTGGCGGGCGCCTGTAGTCCCAGCTACTCGGGAGGCTGAGGCAGGAGAATGGCGTGAACCCAGGAGGCGGAGCTTGTAGTGAGCCAAGATCGCGCCACTGCACTCCAGCCTGGGCAACAGAGCGAGACTCCATCTCAAAAAAAAAAAGATAAAGGATAACAGGATATAGAATATTCAAGATTTTTTTAAATTCCAGAACTCAATAATTAAGAAAAACAATGTTTTTACATGATGAAGAAATATACATATGTATATATAACATAAAAGATATTTTCATGGGTAAGCAAATATATATAAAGCCCTGTAATAGCTCACCATGGCAGCTTGGCGCAATAGTTAAAAAAAAAAAAAAGTACAGGTTCTTTTTCGGAAGGAGTGGGAGACAGAGGTGCATGGGATTTTAAGTCACCTGGATTCATGACCTAGCCACAAAAGCCCTGTGTATCCTTAAAGAGTTACAGCCTTTAAAAGAGGTTTATATCTGATACGGTTTGGCTGTCTCCCCACCCAAATCTCATCTTGAATTGCAGGTGCCATAATCCCCATGCGTCATGGGAGGGACCATTAGGAGGTAACTGAATCACTGGGGGGCAGGTTTTTCCTGTGCTGTTCTCATGATAGTAAGTCTCACAAGATCTGATGGTTTTATAAAGGCCCAATTGCCCTGCACACGCTCTCTTGCCTGTTGCCATGTAAGACGTGACTTTGCTCCTCCTCCGCCTTCTGCCATGACTGTGAGGCCTCCCCAGCCATGTGGAACCATGAGTGCATTAAACCTCTTTTTCTTTATAAATTACCCAGTCTCGGGTATGTCTGCATTAACAATGTGAAAATGAACTAATACACTATCTTTCTCCATTTTTAATGTGATATTTGTGAACATCTTACACAATGCCTGGCACCTGGAAAGGCTGTTAATTAATACCAAATAACTTCCTAGCATTCCGGGCTTTCTTGGATCTTTCTTGGATCTTCCTTTTCATCTTTGCCTTGATCTTCAGACTCAACACAACAGATCTTTTCACTGCTCTTGAATAATTCATACTGATTTTTCAATGTAAATTTTTATTTTGCTATTTCTTTTTGAGACAGAATCTCACTCTTTTGAGCTGGCTGGAGTGCTGTGGTGCACTTACTGCTCACTCTAGCCTTGATATCCCACACTTGAGCAATCCTCCTGCCTCAGCCTCTCGAGTAGCTGGGAGTACAGGCACACGCCACCATGCCTGGCTAATTTTTGTATTTTTTGTAGAGACAGGTTTTTGCCACGTTACCCAAGCTGATCTCAAACTCCTGAGCTCAAGCAATCTGATCACCTTGGCCTCCCAAAGTGTTGGGATTACAGGCGTGAGCCACTTCGCCTGGCCTATTTTGCTATTTTTCTTGGAATGCTGCCTTCCTCCTGCTCACCTACCTGGATTCTATCCATCCTTCACAATCCAGAAGATCCAAACCCAATTGTTCTATTAGATATTCCTCAATTCCACCACTTCACAATTACTTGATTCTTCTTTGAAAAAGTCTAGATTTAGTATCTATAATTATTTTTTGACAGTTTATCATAAAATTTAGAGAAGGTAGACTAGTGTTCTCATTACAATGCTATTAATTTTAACTCTGGCAGCAATATAAAACTGAGCATTTTTCCACCTTAAGGACTGACCAAACTAAGGAATAGACTGCTGAGTCTGTAAAGGCAAAATATTTGCTGAATATACAATATTGTCACATTTTGACAAACTGCTTTTTTAAATATAGATACCTTAGCACAGTGCTTAATAAGTGTTCTGCAAGTAGTAGATATTCAGTAAATATCTGCATAATTTACATAACTTTCTTCAAGGAACTAAATCATTAATCTTCAAGTCATTTTTGTGATAACAAAGCAAGTATAATTTCTAGTTACATCTGATCAGTGACCTCAGGTTATATCTTCATATACAAAATGAAGCAATAAACAAAGAATACATATAGAATATACAAGATTTTTTTTAAACTCCAGCAATAATAATTAAGAGAAAACTGTTTATACATGGATGAACAAATATACATGTGTGTGTATAGTGACAAAGATATTTTCATCGATCACAGATATATTAAAAGAAACTGAAAATCAAACACATTTCCAGTTAGGGGTCCTAATTTTTCCCCATCACTGCTATATAGATTGAACAGGCATTAGGCTTATTTAATATTTTTTTATAAATCAGCAACTTCAGAAAAGCCACACTGCCAAATTTAAGAAATGGTCAATTCATAACTCATTAATACTTAAAGAGCATTAAATATGGAGGCAGATATGGTCCCAAAAATAATATTCCAGATATTGTGATAATGACATAATATAATGTTTAGTCCCATACTTTCTAAAATCAGGGCTTCTCAAACTTTTCCACTGAAATTTCCCTTCTCGACAAAATATCCTAATAAAAAGGCTGAGAGGGAACCTATATCCCCAGGTATAAGAAAGCAGAACCTCAAAATACTCCACTATTCTAAACTTCTCATGCTTAATCTTAAAAATTCATGCTCTAAGAAGACATGCTATATTTATTCTATAACTTTGCATCATGTACTCTCAGTGCTACATGTTACCAACTTTGAGAAGCGCTGACTTAAATCAATGTATGTCTATCTGAAAAATATTTTCCTACATTATGATAATGGAACGATTTCATTGTATAATGCTGGGGGCACACAACAATGAAAACTGACATTTGTTGAGTACTAAGTATGTAAAAGGCATTACATTAGGTTTTGGAATATATAAAATCTCAATTTTCAAAATGTAAATATCATGCCCACTGTAAGGAAGGAACTGAGAGGCACAAGGAGATTAAAATAGCTATCCCAGCGGGGCGCAGTGGCTCATGCCTGTAATCCCATCACTTTGGGAGGCCGAGGCGGGCGAATCATGAGGTCAGGAGATTGAGACCATCCTGGCTAACATGGTGAAACCCCATCTCTACTAAAAATACAAAAAAATTAACCAGGTGTAGTGGCACACGCCTTTAGTCCCTGCTACTCGGGAGGCTGAGGCAGGAGAATCGCTTGAACCCGGGAGGCGGAGGTTGTAGTGAGCCGAGATCGCGCCACTGCACTCCAGTCTGGGCGACAAGAGTGGGACTCCATCTTAAAAAAAAAGGCTATCCCATGGCAATATAGCTAATACGGTTGGATACTTTGTATCCGGGTCTCTTTTACATCACATCCTCATCAAAATTTTATTTTTAAAGAAATCTCAAGACTCTGGTGTTTTTAACTTACTTTTCAAGAATTTAATGATGCTATCCTCAGCTCAACAATCACTATTGTCTAACAAGAAATTCTTCCCTTGTGTCAGAGCTGTAAATCAACAAAAGGGAATGTAAGACTGTTTTTATTTAAAATACACCAATATCCAGCCACTAAACTGAACCAATTTTTAGGTTCAAGTAAGATTTGGCATTGTAAATAAGATAGGATATAAATTTCATATACAAATCATCGATCGATCTAAAAGAGCAGCATGAGATGATAGAACACATGACCAGAAGTTATTAATACTTAGCAAATCTTCACTCTCATTAGCTTTCATCACTTGTTGCATGAATGTCCTTGAGGTTTTTTGCCTCTCTGGGACTTACATTCACCATATCAAGAAGTTCCTTTCCATTCATAAGGTTTTATCTCTTCATAATTTTGCTGCTCACTCATCTCAGTTTCTATACTTGAGTTTCCATGTCTCACAGCTAGTACCTTTTTATTAACATATTTCTAAGAAATTAATTTTCTTACTCTACATTTCTATCAATATTGGTCCTTTCTTCTTAAAATGCTCCCTCAGTCATTGCTTCTGAATAATTTTCATTTTATAACTACATATTGAACACAACAGCCCAATAAAAGCTGCTAAGTTCACTCTGAGTTCTATCAGCAAACTGTTTATGACGTTAGCTACTACTTCAGTGTATTTGCTTTTTTAAACAGTTTGGTGATTTGACATGTGTACTTAAGCTTAAATTATACTGTTTTAAATTTACATATTTAAGTACATTAAAAGTCACAGGTAAACTATGTTACTAACCATCTTCCAGTCTGATTTGCAATCTGTTCTTCCAATTTCTGTAGCTCTGATGTATAGGCCATTATTCGAGCATTGCACACCATGAGATTCTTAACTGCATGTAAAACCTGATCTTTCTGAGTGCTCAGAGAAAGGAGTTTCCATATTCCTTCTCGCATTCGAATTTCTAAGTCTATTTTTTCTTGAATGCTGCAGTCCTAAAAAAAAGAAAAAAAAATGCATCTTTAAAATATAGCAAAAATCCAAAATTACATTTTAACCCATAATAGATGCAAAATGTACTAGATATCATAATTGTATACCATATTGAGAAAGCAACAAAGTTTTAATATAAATATATGTAGTGTAAAAATAGCTATTTTAAAGTGCTCTTTGCAATTCTTAACTTCTTGCTTCATTAGGAAATCTTTACAATCTAAAGAAACTGAATAAACAGAACATAAACAAAGGTGACAAACATTATGTGTTCCTATAACTATATGAAGTTTAATAGTGTCTCTCCAAACTTTATGTCCACCCAGTGCCTCAGAATGTAGCCTTATTTGGATAGAGGGTTTTGCAGATGTAATTAGGTAAGATGAGGACATACTGGATTAGAGTAAGTCCTAAATCTAATGACTAGTGTCCTTAAAGAAAGGTTGCATGAAGACACAGTCACATACAGAGAGAATGACATATGAAGACAGAGACTAATACGTCTATAAGTCAAAAAAATACCAAGGATTGATGGCAGTAATCAGAAGCTGGAAAAGGCAAGAAGAGAATTCTTTCCTACGGCCTTCAGAGGAGCGTGACCCTGCCAATTCCTTGATTTCAGACATCTGGCCTCCGTAAGTTTGAGAATAAATTTTTCTTGTTTTCAGTCACTTAGTCTTGGTCATTTGTTATAGCAGCCTTAGAAAACATACAATAACTAACGTGAACAATATATCACACATATATATTATATAAATTGTATTAAGAGATGGCAATGTGGTTGATGACAGTGAATTAACCAAGACAAACATTCTGAAAAAGCAGATACTGAGTAAAGGAGCCAACATTTAGTAGCAGGGAGGAAACAGGCTATTTATAATAGTAGGCAGTGTAAACACAATCTCAGAAGCAAGAGAGCGAAAGCATTGTACATAGAAAATGTCAGAAGCCTTAGCTATCCGGAACACAGCTTTATAATATAATTCTGGACATACCATTTATTTTAGTTTTAGGGTTCACCATGAAACTACTAAATAGTTTATTTCTGAAAGTCTTTTATTCCATATAATTATCTTTTAATGGCCTGATTCTACATACAAGTTTCACATGCAACATTAAAATTCTACACACTGAATGTACAGTTCTGATTTAATTTACAATGACTTTATAAAAATTATAAATCAAAGGTACTCTTTATTGTATCACAAACATGTAATGATGTTTCTAGTATGTCTATTTCTTAAAGATAAAGTGATCACCCTAGTTTCTATGGTAAACAAAATAAAGACTATAATCTACCTTCTGATTGGATCAAAATGTAAATTTAAAAATGTAAATGAAATCTAGTAACAAAAGGTCTAGACAACCTTTTCAAAAAGAAAAGATGAAAGTTAGGAGAGCTAACAGTCTTTGAAGACTACCCCAAAAGACAAACTGCAGATGATTTAACTTGACTATCCAAATCAATCAACTGTACTATTTACACACAGAAAACAGATCTGTTTAATTACCTCCTGTAATTACATCATGTAATCACCACATAAAAACCTTCTCATATAGTGTTGTAACTCAAAACTGGTGTACTATATAAATGTAGTCATTCGCTGGTTTTCCTTCGCTGCACATGACTGAATTTCAACAACTCCATTTCATCTTTTTATGAGTTAACCAGCCCCAAAGTAAATTCTTCTTTAAGGTAATTAGCAATTAATTATAAGAATTATCTATGTGACCCATATGTCTATAGAAATAAACTCTGGCAGACTGACTATATTGGGGAGTGCACATAGGGAGCAACCTAAAGCTGGGATGAATAGTTTTACCCCACAACTCAAATATAAACAAATACCATCTGGTGCCACTAAATTCTATTTTGGTTTTAAATGCTGCAATGAGACAGGCAGTTGAACTAGCACAGTGGTTCTCAAAGCTGGCTGCATATTCAAACCATCTGAGGCAGAGAGGAAGGGCCTTATAAAAGTACCTAAACCTGTGACCTACCCCAGACCAAGCAGGATCTCTGGAGGTGGGGCTTGAGCCCTTTTTTTTTTTTTTTTTTCGGTTCTTCTGGTGATTCAATGGTCAGCCAGGGTAGAGAAGCACAGCTGGACTATTTGAAATTCCACAGCAATCTTGAAAGTTGCAACAACCTTAAAGAACCAGCAGGTGGCTACAGCCACATTAACGAATCAGTTTGGGTTTCTGTCCCATAAATAAAGAGTATCTTCTCACCATCACTTACAATGAAGTCTCCATAAAACTACAGAAGCTTGGGAAATAGTAGAGAAAGAAAATGTAGCCAGGATTTTTTTAAAAAGTACATTTAAAAAGTTTGAAGATGATATAAGATTAAAGTACTCTTTATTAAGGAAATGAGGCGTATCTAACAGATACTACTGTGAAGATTTTTTTTCTTTAGAGCAAGGGTCAGAAAACTATGGCCTGGCTGGGACCTGATTTTGTAAATAAAGTTATACTGGAGCACAGACACATTCATTCGTATTGTCTATGGCTCCTTTAAGCTACAAGGGCAGAGTTGAGCGACTTCAACAGAGACTGAGTGGCCTGCGAAGCTGAAAATATTTACTGTTTGCCCTTTATAGAAATAGTTTACTGACCCATAATCCAGCCAAATTAACATACATAGTAAACTATAATCTTACCTCCCTCGCTGAGGCAGGTCTCAGGCAAATGTGAGTTAAGTGGATCCCAGAAGGCTAACATAAGCAGGATGAGTTAAGTGTACATACGGTTTTCAATGTATTCTGAGTTTTTTTTTTTTTTTTTTTTTAAGGCTATTGGTTTTAGCCAGTTTTGTATTTCCCATGCAACTTCTTTTAGTACACATCTATACTTTACATGCAGAAAAAGCCTCTCTGGTTAAGCAATGCTAGCTCTAGCAAGGAAGGGTTTATGGAACTGAAACCCTTTAGAGCTGTCTTTAGTTACTAAGGGTACACAGTGCATCTGGGGTAAGGGTTGATGTCTAGTGCTATCCCCAATAAGAATAATGATCATGTAATAAGGGCACCGATTGGGCATTCAATAGTGACGTTTATTGACCTCAAAGAGGATGAGTACAGAGTGGAAAATCACCAGTGTTGCTCCCTCAGCCATAATGGCTCGGCCAGGTAGAGTCAAGGCTGATTAGGACCAAAGACAAAAGCTAGTCTCTCTGTAACCATTCCTTTTAGGAGTGTTTGAATGCCAGTCTCCAGAAAGAGGAGAGAATGAGGTAAGGCCATCATCCTCTTATTTCTTTTCCAATTTTCTGAATAAGGGCTTGCCTCTAATCAAGTCAAACAGAAGCCTTTGTCACTGTCCTGACCCCGTAAGTACTTTAACAAGTTAGGCTGATACAAATATATGGACAAGGCTATGAATGAAATAGGAAGATACCTTAAAAACGGAAATTTAGATTAAGTAGGAAACAGAAACCTACTAGGTTTTAAGAGCTAGCCTAGTATGAAGGAAGTGCAAAGAAAATGGCTTTATTGTTGGTATTAAAAACTGACTTAAAAAAAACCTGAAGTTGAACTCCTGGAAAGACAACTGCAGTAATCAAGATATAAACTACCATTCACCTAATGGATATAGTTAAGCCATGCTAAAAGACCAAGGTGAAGAAGAAGAAAAGAGTAAATACAGTCCATTCTCATTTTGCTAAAAGAAATTGTGTGGATTTTAAGAATTGTTTATGTACAGAAAAAAGTCTAGAAATTGTTAACAGCGGCCATTCTGGGGAATGGAACTAGAGAGAGAATTCGTAAATTCATGTTTCTATGTTGACTTTCCTGCAATGAGATAGTATTACTTTTTGAATTTTATTTTTATTAAAATTCCAAAAGCTTAAACATTTGTAAGAAAAGGTAGGGGACTGCCGGAACCACTCAGCTGAATAGGACAAAGGATAACAACAACAATAGTCATCTCTCAAGCACATCCTGAGTGCTAGGTGCTGTGATAAGTACTTTAGAGATGTTCTTGAATTCCAACAGCTGTCTGGGATAGGCAGAATACCCAATCTACAACTGTGGAAACTGAAACTTAGAAAACAGAGATAACTTATTTAAGGTTGCACAACAAGAAGAGTTTGGTTTGACCTGAATCTGACTACAAAGCCAATACTCTATGCTGTGAGGAGTCGCAGACGACTCCAGGGTTTCAGTAGAGGTGTTTGACTAGTGTGTGGCCACCTCAAAATCTTTGGCCTTATCTCGATAACACGGCAGCTTCATTCATGTATCAAAGGAAATGCCAAATAAAAATTCAGTATTAGTCAAGTATAAAATTATCTGACTGACCCTCAATATTCCTGTTAGGTTGAAACCTACTACTATTTTGTGTTTTTTCTCCAAATCTAAACTGAAGATTCTGCATTTCAATCATTTCGATTTTGTCCTGCCTAAAAAATTAAGTATTGTACCTTCCCACATGTAAATAACCAAGCCTTTATATATAAACATTATTTTCATTCCTTGCAGCTAAACTTCCTTCATGATTTTATCCTCTTGTCGCTTCTGTACCATTCCTATTCCTGCAGCCTGAAGCTCAATAAATACACCTGGACAGCTACACCTACACCTACACCTATATGATACATACAAGAATCTCAATAGAATGCCAATTCACTATAAATTAAGATTTTGTTAGCAATCAGGACAGCCAAAGTATATAACAGGACAGGATCGAAAAAAAGTACATCAAAATCTTTGAAATTTTTGAAAATGCTGACATAAAACAGCATAAAAATTACTGATAAAGACACTGGACTTCTTTTGCATAATGAATCTTAATGTCTTGCTTTATTTTTCACAGTATTATTGAAAACTTCCTAACAATTTTGTGTCTGCTAAGGAAATTCTAGATTTTTAAACAAAGATATCAGATGCCTCCATATGAATGAAATTGCAAATATTTTACCAATTTTGACCTACAAAACTGGCACTTTCATATGGCTTAACCTACTTCTGAAGTAGGCAAAAGAAGGTAGAGATTAAAATAGAAGTGAAGATCCAGCTTAAAGACATCAGAGTTTTCTTTTAAGACCCTAAAGTTACGGTTAAGAGTGAAAAGTGGTAACATTTTAATAACTGATGCTGCCAAGAAATAATGTTGGTCTAGTAAAAAGCAAAATAAAAAGGTTTCTAACACAATTTACATAGCACAAAAGCAAACATCAAACTTCTATCCAATTTAATGTGTACTCTCTTTTTCCTTTCTAATGATTTGAGAAAGAACCCACTATCAAACCTTCAACTTTCTCTGAAGTGCAGAGGTTGCAGTTTGCCTCTACTCCACTCCGAACCCCACCCCCCACCCCAATCAGTTCTGTGTTGTGTGTAGACATAGACATCGCTCCATTACTGTGCTTCCCATTAAATCCGTAATAAGCCAACTGTCTTCCACTGGCCTCGCTGGGTTTCTTGGGAATCAAGCGGCTCCCATTTCCCCGGCATCACCTACACTTGCAAAAAGACAGGCGTCCAAAGCCTGGGGAGGGCAGCAGACAAGTGCACCTCAAATGCGCGCTGGGACCCCGGCCCCGCCTTCCCACTCCGGACCTCAGCTCCCTCTCTGAGAAATCCGGCGGTGCCGATATCCAGGCCCTTTAGAGCCCCAAGAGTGCAGTCTCCTAGTCCCTCCCTTTGTTTGTGGCCACCGCTGAAACAGAGGAGCAGGGGAGAGGCTTTCCCGACGACTCCACAAAGCGAAGGCGCGAGGAACAGAACCCCGGCTCCCTCTCCTTCCGCGGCAGGGTCCCTCCCGCAACTCACCTGCTGGGTGGGAAGCCCTGCCAGGCCGAGCGCAGGACCCCTCAGACTCGGCCCCTCCATCTCCAGCGCGAACTGTCCGGGCCGTCGCCACTCTTTCAAAGGAAGATTTGAAAAGCCCGCCCCTGGCTGTAGCCGCGGAGGACGCCAACCGCCCGGCTGTACCAAGTCCTAGTCGCAGGGGCCGGGGGCGCAAGAGAAGCCCGGCCGATGCGCACGCGCAGTGGGCACGCCTCGCGCCCCGCCGCTCCCGCCGCCGGAAGTTGCCGAGACCCCAGGCTCCAGCGCGGCGGGGCGGGGGAGAGGGCGGCGGCGCCGGACTTAAAGCCGGGACAGGGATGTGGGCGGGCCTGGAACGGGAGTGGGAGGGGCCGCAGGGAAAGATTAGGCGGCGGAGCGCACCTGTCGCAGCGCAGGTTTCTGGCTGGTGGTTTTCGTGGCACGCCCTTTGCACTGGGAGCCTTCTGCCCGCATCCCACCGAAGGCCTTACAAAGTGATCGTAGCTGGACAGACTCGAGGCTGCCGTCCCTGTACTCCCAGACAACTCAGGAACCCACGGTGTCACTACGAGCCCACGGTCTCGCTCTCAGAGAACCAGTAACATTGCTCTCAAACACAGCGCTCGCTCTCTCCTCTCACCTTGCCCAGCGTTGTCACCAGGGTCACCCAGAGATAATGGTTTTATTCATCAGGTTTGTAAGATACTATGTCAGCCATTTCACAAGGTTTTGTCTTTGCCCCCAGTGTTTATAATCCCAGATGTTCCCCGCCCACTACTCTGTCCACTTACTCTGTTTTCTTGCGAAGGATTTCTTTCAGCTCTCTCTCTCTTTCCCTCTCCCCTTGTTTCCCCACCAACATCCAAGGTGACAGCAAAATGGGGTACTATTTCTCAAGAGCCGTATTTCTTGCTGCCCTAAAGATGAGCACAAAGACCCATTTTAATTAATGGATTTTGTTAATTATAAAGGGAAACGTGGAATTTTTAAAAATCAAAATGAAAGCAGCAAAGATTTCACACCCTTGAAAAGTCCGTAAAATTCATTGTCCCTAGTTTATCTTGATTTCCCCCTTGAAAAGGCAACAGGAAGCCTCTTTGGGCCTCAGACATTTTTTCTTCTTGAAGAGTCTACCAAATCAACCCTCCAGCCCTCATCGCCTAGAAACCCTTGGGCATTTTTCCTCCATAAATAGGTGCCCATGTTCTTTATTTGCCTGGGACAGACCCTGTCTGGGTCGGTTGTCCCAATGTTGCACCAATCTTGCACTTATCCCGAAGTGGATATTATATGGTCATTTTAACTGCAAGACCTTTTTAAAAGCAGTTGGTTTGAGAATGTATTTTAAAAATATAATGGATACCCTTCCTCAAATAGGTAAAATGCCTCTTTAAGAACCTTTGGACTAGGTGATACTAGAAGCTTCCCAGTTGGGAATGATGGTCCCCTTGCATTATGAATGACTTCCTTACAACAATAAAAGATGTGTTCAAAATTACCAACACGGAGCTCACCTCATTTTCTACAACACAGGTCTGAATTTCAGAATCATTAAATGCCCCTTCCTCCAATGCACATCTCTCTCTTATGCCACCACTTTGTGGTGTAATTATCCCCTACTCAATGTGAGGCTGCATGAGCCTAGCTATAGCACCTGACTCAAAAGAAAAATACACCGAGAGCCCATATCAGACACGTAGTACTTACAACACATACAGCTCTCAGCTGCAGATCAAAATACATGTAGAAGCCAGCACTTCATAAAAACAGAGGTGAGTCAACCAGTTTAAAATTGGACACTGATATAGGAATATCTGATGAGTTAAAACCAGATATTTAACTAGAGATACATTTATTTATGATACTAGAAGAAAAGGTTAGGAAAGGCCACATTTAGTAATTATCTGTAGAATACAGTTGTTACAAAAGACCTTTCTCTTTGGAGAAGAAGTTATGATGTGGTCCTGCTTTTATTATACACCGGGAGAGTCCCCAGGAAGTGCTTCAATACTTAATTATTATATGATGATTAAAATACCTTGGAGTAGGACTTCTGTTTCCTTATTTATCCTAAAGTCCTTTCTTGTTACTGCTAGTTTGATCAGACACAGTTTTCTCTGGTGTATGTAATACACATAAAATATAATAACTCATGGAAACTACAAAAGTTTAAAGAGCTTACATGCAGTAGTTTGACTAGCTTGAGGATTTATCTTTCAATCTATCTATTTATTTTACAACTCCCAGAAAGTGAGAAGTACTACGTTTTACCATCTCAAATATTTGAGAGAGAACATTTGGGCATCTCTTAACCCATCATCCTTGGGCTCTTACAGAAGGTTGATATCCACCCAACTGCCCAGATGTAGTAGCTTCAGCTAGAGGATGAGTGACGGAATTACTGTCCTACCAATATTACTTCTCACTATAAGGTCAATACTTAATGCCAATTAAAAATATACATATATTGGTTACTCCTTATATAACAGATAGTATTATAATAAATTAAAAACTACAGAAGCCAATCTAGAGAATACTAATATATGCAAAGTACATTTTTCTTCTCTTATTCTCTGTATTCTTGTTTTAAACTAAGAGGCTAAAGGCAAAGAAAACACTGAACTTAAAATCAGCTCTGTTACATAACAGATCCATTATTTTGAAAAATGTGGTTTGACACAGAACAGGTAACTTGTGATTTTGAATATCCTCCTAGCCTCTCTTATATATTAAAAAAAGTGCTATTAAAAATTCTCTTGGTGCTTCCTTTTACTCCTCTGTTCATCTTGTAGATAATGTGTTAAGGTTGAACTGAATAAATTAAAGCTATGTTTTGAATTATATATGGAAGAGACAGAGAGAAGGAACTGAGGTCAAGGTGCTAAGCAGTGCAGCATTTTCTTAAATGAATGGTCTACGAATAGCTGAAGCATCACATAATCATAAGGAGGCTATGGAATGTGGAGTCTGAGGATTTATTAGCCCGATTACCTTGGGCAAGCCACTCGGTTTTCTTATTTGTAAAACAAGTATAATAATACCCATCTTGTTTTTTAAAGTTGTTGGGAGACTCAGATAAGATTTGTGGGAGTGCTTTGTAAACTGTCCCACAAAAACAGGAGCGGTTACTACTGTAGGAAGAAAACATGAGTACCAAAAGGCAACTGTAAAGGACCTATAGAACTATGAGAACTGAATAAGAAAAAATTATGTGAATTGGATATATTCAAGATATATCACCTACCACTGCTAAATAATATGCTATATATAAAGAACTCCTATAAATCAATAAAAATCCAACTGGAAAATGGTCAAAAGCTATGGCAGGCATATTATAGGAGAGTAAATCCAAATAACAAATAAAATATGAAAGGTTGCTCAACCTTATTATTAGTCTGTAAACTGCAGATTAAGGTCCCAAGAAGATATTTTATAGTCACTAGATTGAGAAATATTAAGAAATCTGATAATACTAGGGGTTGGCAAAGATGCAAGTCCAAGGGATATTATATACTGGAGGAGGAGATAGAAATATGTCCAATCACTTTGGAAAAACAAATTTAGAACTGTCTTGTAAAGTTGAAAATGTGTTTACCTAGCAATTCTGCTCCTTGGTATGTATCCTCTGGGAAATTCTTGCAAATTTATATAGGCAACATTGCTTATCATAGCAAAAGGATTTTAAAAATCCAAATGCTCATTTCAGGAGCATGGATTAATAAATTGTGGTGATTTACCCAGTAGAATGACATATATCTTTTTAAAAAACCATAATTATGTTTAATAACATACACATAACTAAATCTTAGAAATACTGAAGAAAACTCGTTGCAGAAGAGTACACAGAATATATAATCTTTGTTAACTTAAATAACAAGAGACTTTAAACAGTAAATTGTTTAAGGAAACAGGTGTGTGATAAAAGTTTATGCTTAACAGGAAAGGAATGCTAAAAACAAAATTCAGGCTAATGCCCAGCTTTGGAAGGAAGGCAGGAGAACAGGATAGTCACAGAGCCTGCAGATATAGAGCTCCTTACTGGTCATGTTTTAATTCTTAAGTTGCATGATGGGTTCACCAATATTAACTGTAATGTTTACCTGGTAACTTACATATATAACACATATTTAGTATCCATCAAACCTTTCATAATAAGAAATTTTTAATATGTAAAAAAGTCCTTGTAAATGTTAAACAATAGTGATAATGTGTGGTTTTTTAAAAAACTAATAATACATATTATAATATAATACATATTTTAAAACTAATAATACATATTTTGGCTTACAGAATTTGACTTGACATTTGATGCATTACCTTGGTATTTTTATTATTTGAAGGCATGGAAAACACAACTGTAAAGCATTGGTGCCTATAACCAGAAAAAAGATGCTGAAGAATTGGCTATGTAGATTTATTTTGAACACTTAAGAACCACTGCTTGGGAGTAGTAAGGGGTAGGAGTCTGGCGGAATTTGCAAGGGATGAGAGCTCTTGTCAGCAGATGGGGACAAAATTAAGCGCAATTTAAGTTATTACTGCCAGTGTGACCTACATATTACACACAATCCTGAGGAAATTCAAGTTACATTATAATCAGAATGCTCTTTACTCACCAAGCAAATCAGTCACAGGAATTAGTTGTATAATTTGAATCGGTAGTTCTCAAATTGGGGCACACAAAGACTTTGCAAGGCCTGGGTATTTGTAAAGGTCTGGCTGTTTAAAGGAACTCGTGGTTAAGATCTTCAACTTAGGTTCCCTCATTCTGAAATTGATGGGCCTAACAACTTACCTGCTGTCTAGGCCTCCCCTTGGTCACCCTTTCACAATCACCTTTTCCCTTTTGACAAAAGAAAGCCATCCCTTCCACCCATTGCATTGTCCTGGAGTATAAAAACCATATAGAGGTCAAAGAGACAGTTAAAAATATTGATATTGGGCCAGGAGCGGTGGCTCAGGCCTGTAATCCTGCACTTTGGGAGGCTGAGAGGGTGGATCACCTGAGGTCAGGAGTTTGAGGCCAGCCTGGCCACCATAGTGAAGTCCCATCTCTACTAAAAATACAAAATAATGCCGGGCGCAGTGGCGGGTGCCTATAATCCCACCTACTTGGGAGGCTGAGGCAGGAGAATCGCTTGAACCCGGGAGGTGGAGGTTGCAGTGAGCCAAGATCGCACCACTGCACTCCAGCCTGGGTGACAGAGTAAGACCCTGTCTCAAAAAAAGAAAAACAAATTATTGGTATTGATTCTACATTAGGTAATAGTTACCTATGAATACATAACTCATTGGAGGAAAAAGGGCTCATCCACCACATGATATGTGATGTATAAAATTTCAATTTATATACATATGTTTGTTGCAGAGAAATATTGTAAGGTGAGCAGTAAAGACTTCTCATGCATAAAAATATTTTATTTTAGCATAAAATTCTGTGGGGGAAGTGGAATAAAAATACAAGTTCAAGTAGGAAAAGAAATAATGTACAATTTCCAGCATAAAATCATTTATATATTTTTTACATGGATGATGCTGAATGGGTATCAACTGTTAACATTTTAGATTCCACTGGATACATTTAATAAATAGAATTTTTGAAATTTGAAATTTTAATTATTTTCAGTATACCAGCAATTACATCCTTTGTAACTATTTAAATGTATGGTAAAACATGACAGATGTCACCTTAAAAATATGTAAGGGGTAAAAAGATTTTTAAAATTATTTTAAAATAATGAAATCATGTCATTTGTAGCATCAACATGTATGGAACTGGAAGTCATTCTGCTAAGTGAAATAAGCCAGTCACAGAAAGACAAATACTGCATGTTCTCATATGTTGGAGCTAAGAAACTATCTCATGGAGATATAGAGAGTAGAATGATAGCCAGGCGTGATGGCTTATGCCTGTAATCCCAGTGCTTTGGGAGGTTGAGGCAGGAGGATGAGGATCACTTGAGCCCAGGAGTTCCAGACCAGTCCTGACAACAAAACAAGACTCCATCTCTATAAAAATAAAATAAAATAAAATAAAAATAAAAAAAGACAAAGAAAAGAAATTAGCTGGGTGTGATGGCACACACTTGTGGTCCCAGCTACTCGGGAGGCTGAGGTGGGAAGATTGCTTGAACCTGGGAGGTTGAGGCTGCAGTGAGCCATGATCATATGACTGCACTTCAGCCTGGGCCACAGAGTGAGATGTTGTCTCAATATATATATACATATACACACACATATATATACACACACATATATATACACACACATATATATACACACACATATATATACACACACATATATATACACACACATATATATACACACACATATATATACACACACATATATATATGAGAGAGAGAGAGGGAGAGAGAGATATCAGAGGCTGGGAAGGGTGTGAGGTTGGAAAACAGTAGGAAGGGGGAATGAAAAGAGATTGGCGATTGGATACAAAGATACAGTTAAACAGAAGAAATAAGTTCTAATGTTTGATAGCAGACTAGGTTGACTATACTTAGTATAGTCATCATAATATACATAATAATATTATGTATATTTTAAAGTAAGTAGAAAAGAGGACTTGATATGATGCCAACACATAGAAATGATAATGCGTAGGTGATGGATACCCCAAATACCCTGACTTGGTTATTACAAATTTTATGCATATAGAAAATATTTACATGTACTGCATATATATGTAAATATTACATATGAATAAAAGAAAAAATATTTTAGGTGTATTTGCATAAAAATGTTTGAAAACTGCTGATTTATTTATCTGATGGCACCCACAACAATACCCAGATGCACTAACATAGAGCAGAAGGTCCACTTGCAGAGGGAACCAGACCCACTTCCTCAAATTCCCCTCTGACCATTTCCGCCACTGTCTGCAATCCCTCATATTCTCTCACATGCCCCTCTGATTTCCAGGCCAGTCTCAGCGCCTTTCTTAGCTAATTTTTTTTTCTTTAGATGGATTAATATTATGAATTAGGCTAAGGACAGATTCCTCTTTTCCTACTTTGGCTCTGGAAATGTTCTTTTTGTAGATATTTACTACATTTTTCTCCTCAAGAGTATCTTGGCTATTAGTGTGCTTTTGCTCTTTTACATGAAATTTTGATTCAGCTCCTCAAGTTTGAAGGAACAAAAAAGAAGTGTGTTCGAGTTTTTGTCTGAATTGCATTGAATTTAGAGAGAAATTGTATATTTAGGATATTGGGTATTCCAATCCATGAACATCATGTATGTTGCAAATTTAGATTTTCATTTGAGGTCTTTTGATGAAGTTTTACAGTTTTTTTCACATAGGCGTATGCATATTTTCAGTTCCATGTATTCTTGGGTTCCTTGTATCTCTTCTTGCTATTGTAAATAATACTTTAAAAACATATCTTCTGTTTGTGGCTGGTGTATAGAAATAAAACTGATTTTTATCTGTTGGTCTTACATCCAAGTGACTTGCTAAATTTGCTCATTATTTCTAATAAATCATCTACAGGTTTTTAGGTATATTCTGTACGAAATCAAGTGTGAATATTAACACTTTTCTGATTCTCATATTTCTTCTTACTTGACTTACTACATTGGCTAAGGCAGCCAATACAATATTAAATGGAGGTGGCATTCTTGTTTTATTCCTGATTTTAATCTTTATCTCACGAAGTACACATCATTTACCTTGCAGCTTTGGGTTTACACCTTTCTTAATCTATTGTCTTTATCTCCTAACTTTTCTTTTATATTCTCTACTTTCTGGACTCTTTGTGCTGAATTCCGAGTATTTTTCCAGATTCTCATTTTTTTCTTTTATCTGTGTCTGATTTTCTCTTAAATCCATCCACTGAGTTTTTTATTTCAACCATTAAATTTTTCATTTATAACAGCACTGTTGTAATGACTTTTACAAATCTCCCTGGTCATTTTGAACAATCTTTTGTTACCTGTTCATTTCCGTGATTCTTCTATTTCTTTATATCTTACAATTGTTCTACATTCTGTTTCTAATCATTGTAATATTTGTAGTGCTTAAGGATATTAACTTGATGTAATTTCCACTGACATTTACTCAAGGTGATTGATTTCCTTGAGATTTGTAATCATTGACTGGGTGTTCATTTTTACCTCATCCCAGCTTTCTTACAGGGAGGATTTACATATGCTTTTACTGGGAGTCATAGGCTCTGGATGCCTGAGACCAGTTAACTCAGGTTTCTAAGCATAATATAAGAATCTCAGGTGCATGTCCTTCCACTTACCATTGGCAGAGCAAAAACCATTTGTGTGTGTGCACATGCATTTGTGCGCTAATAACTTACACTATGGTTTTAACTCAAGTTTTTTGATTGATTGTTTTTGTTGTTACTCTATTTCTAGTTCCTTAAAGGTGTTTATTTTTTCCTAAGATACCAGCAATGCTATAAAAGTTATATTTATGCCAAATATATATATTTTATAAAAAATTATTCATCAATGAGAGGATCCATTATTTGTGAAGTCCACTGTACCTCTAATATAGAAGTTCACAGGCCAGGGGCGGTGGCTCACGCTTGTAATCCCAGCATTTTGGAGGCCGAGGCAGGCGGATCACGAGGTCAGGAGTTTAAGACCAGTCTGGCCAACATAGTGAAACCCTATCTCCACTAAAAATACAAAAAATTAGCCAGGTGTGGTGGTGTGTACCTATAATCCCAGCTACTCAGGAGGCTGAGGCAGGAGAGTAGCATGAACCCAGGAGGCGGAAATTGAAGTGAGCCAAGATCACACCATTGCACTCCAGCCCGGGCGACAGAGCGAGACTCTGTGCAACCCCCACCCCCATCCCCACAAAGAAAAGAAGTCCACAGAAACTGCTAATATAGAAATTCACAAGAAAGGATAGTTTAATACCAAAATATAGTAAGTACATAATTATACATAAAATGTAAGAATAAAGAACTGTCCTTTAAATTGCACTCATCTGGTTTTAACGGAAACTCACCACGTTATATATTTTCTCCGGCAGATATAGCTGCCTAAAAAAACTGGTCAGTGTCCCAATAGGGTCAGATTCCTTAATGGTCACTTTGAATATATTCCATTTTGAGGAATATGGAAAAGGAAGAATTTTTCAAATGGTAGAATGAAGTGCTATGAGGAATAGTAGACTGGGGAGTCCTCTCCAAGGTCTAATCAAGGGACCTTTCTCTCCCTTTGGGATAGAGGATCATTATAATTTCTACTTGCTGAGATTTCACAGCTACTACAGACCAGCACTGCTGTGTCTCGCCTTCTTCTCCTTTCTAAATGGGAAGAGTTACATGGAGGTTATCCTGAACATGTATCCCCAGTATATATTGGATATATGTGGGGCAGATGACTTGCCCTTTATGTTCATAGGTTTCTGGTTCAAGAAGACTCCCACCCTCACATGAGGCACATTGTTCCCTGAGGTAAGGACTACAGTGTATTACCAAAGATCCTCCTTTTTGAGCTTGATGTCATCACCACATGGGACTTCTGGGTTTTCTCCTTCCAGGAGTGCATATTGCCAACAGGAAAGAGAATGGACTGAATACTTAGTGCCTAGGAAGACTATTGTAATCAGTGACCCAACATAGTTCCAGTTTGGTTTACTTCCTCACAGGTTTGCCTGTTTGAGGTCAGCCTTGACCATGAGACTTGCTTTCTTTGCTGAACCATGAGCAGAAGGGTCTGTGAAGCAGCTGTAAGAGCAAGTGTTTGACCTGCTGTCATTTTTTTCCCCCCTCTGTCCCAGTGACAGGCAACTTTCCAGATTGTAGATGGCATAATATTGCATGGTTCAGAGTGAAATAACTAAAGACAGAACCCACTTGTCTTGTGCTGAACACACATTAAAAGCAATAAACATATCTTTGTTATTTTGAGCGTTAAATAATCTGTTATTTTTAGCATTATTTTGAGCCTCTGAATCTGGGAATTGTTTGATGCTACAGTGTTACTTAGCTTGTTCTGGTTTGATACAAGCACCAAACTGGGAGACAGAGGATTTAAATTATAGTCTCAGTCCTGCCATCTAATATCCATTTGGCAAGTCACTTGACATCTGTAAAGCTGAGTTTCTTAATCTGCAATATACAACTAATAATCCTTCCTCTGTCTGCTTCATAGGCTTATCTTGAGTATCCAGTGTATATGAAAGTATTTGAAAAATGTAGGGCATGTACAAATATCTGCCAGCAGTGTCATTAACATTGAATTGGTTTATTCCATCTGTGTAATGCCAATCCCAAAAAAGAAAACATTAGAGAAGTTATGAAAACTAAAGATTTAAATTAGATAACGGTGGAATGAAAGACTTGACAAGTTCAGCATGAAGTGGAGATATTTCCATCTAAAATATTTCAATGACTATGCACACCCTATTTTATAACCATAAAATTCTTTAAAGAGTCATTAATGTTTTTTAAATTCTATTGTAAGTTAAAAGTTATGACTAACAAAGCCAAAACCAAAGGTATTTTTAGAAGAAAAAAACGTTTATTTTGGACTTAGAAAACACTGTATTTTTCTTTTGTGTGATAGCAAAGTGAAGCTTGATTGAGTTGGCTTGCTTTTTACACATTCCGCAGTCGAATCTACTAAACTGCTATGTTTTCAAACTCCATCTGTCTTTCTCTCACCCCCAAATTCTGAGCACCTACAGGTTGATCCTCGCCTTCCAATGAAATCACCACATTAGAAAGAACAAATCATAGACTCTTGTAGCGTGCCCTTCTTATTATTTTCTGAAAAACTAAAGGCAGGAGAACATTCTATGATGACTTTCCAGAGTGTGTGAGCCTGTTAGTAGTTCTGCATCGGTTGATGAAGAATATCCACTGATCACTTAAGCTGTCAGTGAGAAGGAACTCTGCGCCTTACGGAATGTTGTTTTTGGCTTGCCATTTGCTGTTATGAATGTCCAGGCAGGTAGGGCAGGCCCCCACAGTAATGCTATGAAGTGCTACACTTACTGGTGCTATCACAGTAATGATGATGATGTGTAATGAATAATTATACATGAAACTCTGAGATCCTTCTCGTACTAGACACATGGAATGAATTACTTATCTCTGTCCTTTCTAGTTTTGCAATGGGAGGCCTAAAATATTCGGGTTTCATTTTGAGCTGTACAGATTTTACTGATTATAGGTGTTAAATAATTTCTTTTTCTTTCTTTCTTTTTTTTTTATTTTTTTGAGATGGAGTTTCACTTTTTTTTGCCCAGGCTGGAGTGCAGTGGTGAGATCTCAGCTCACTGCAACCTCCACCTCCCAGTTTCAGGTGATCCTCCTACCTCATCCTCCTGAGTAGCTGGGATTACAGGTGCCTGCCACTGCACCCAGCTAATTTTTTTTATTTTTAGTGGAGACAGGGTTTCACCACGTTGTCCAGGCTGGTCTCGAACTTCTGACCTCAGGCGATCCACACGCCTCAGCCTCCCAAAGTGCTGGGATTACAAAGTGCTGGGATTACTGCGACCAGCCTCGTGTTAAATAATTTCTAATGCTAAGTGAAAGCTTGCTTTTTACTGGTCACTGTTCTAATTTTTTTCCATCTATGAAATCTGCCATGAATATAATTTCATTTCTTCAAACCATTTTTCTGTCACTTGGAAAATGCAATCATTCATTTCTGAAGTACCTACTAAATTATTTAGTTGAAATAAGTAAATAAAGTGTAAAATAGTATATACTATCAACAAAGAATTTTTTGCCACTCGTTACCCAAATAATGTGGCTCTGACTTTTTTCTTAAGTCAGGGTCTCACTCTGTCATCCAGGTTGGAGTGCAGTGGCATGATCACGGCTCACTGCAACCTTGAACTCTTGGCTCTAGCAATCCCTCACACTCACCTCTTGAGGAGCTGGGACTACAATTGTGTGCCACCACGCACACCCAGATAATTTTTTAACTTTTTTGTAGAGATAAGGGGGGTATCATGCTTTCCAGACTGGTCTAGAGCTCCTGGCTTCAAAGGATCCTCCCACCTCAGCCTCCCAAAGTGCTGGGATTACAGGTGTGAGCCACTGTGTCAGGCTGGCTCTGATTATTTAAAAGGACATTTGTGCATGCCAGGGAATATGTCATCACATATATGCCTTTATTTTTTGTGTCCTACCAATGTGTTCATCTTTTGGCGTTTTATTTATTTGCTTTCATTTATATGAATTTGTTTCATTTATATGAATTCGTGGAAATTTATTTAACAACATCACTCCTTTCTAGCATGGTATATAAGTAAAAGGTGAGATTTTATCTGCAAGTTCAATGTATGTTGCTTAATGTGTAGTTTTAAATATTTTGAAGACTTTTGTATATTAATCATATACTTGATTCATATGTGAAAAGTGTTGAACCAAAACATGCTTTTAAAATGTTGCTATGCCCAGAAACAGATACTACTTAATAAATATTAGAGGGTAGATATAATGTAATTATTATAAAATGTTATAAAAGTAACAAAATAATTTACTATTTATTATGTAGTAAAAGCACACTACTGGGCATATTTACGATCTCTTCCTAATAGAAAAGAACTGGTCATCTCACTTCTAAAAGATTTTCTCTTCAATGTCCAATATTACATTTTTCTCTGTAGTTTTTATTTAACTGAATTCTACTTGGAACTTCTTTACTTAATAGTTTCTTATGTTCAAGCTCATTATAGAAATTATATACAAAATGATATATATTTTATTATCTAAAATAAAATTAGTTTCCCCTTTTTGGATATTACTTATTTACTGAAACTAATTTTTTTTAATTGCTGGTGTTTTAAATTCATAAAATTAATAAAATAAAAAGGATGGTTAAAGAAATCATGATATTCATAAATCACTTTTTAACATAACGCAGTTTTAATAAGAATGAGTTTGTAAATTGAAATTGTCTGTGGAAAGGAATAAAACAATTCTTAAGATCCCTTAGTATATTTTACTGATTTTTTTCTATTTCTTAATAAGTCAATATGGGAAACAAAAGGAGAAACTAATCTTGTTTATCACCTTTCATTAGTCAAACAAAGTATTTTCCTCTAAAAACTTTTAGGGAAAATTGCAGATTTAGGTTGTACTAGAAAATTCATTTTAATATAATGACTGGTTAGATTTGTTAAATAAATACAAGATTTTGCCGTATATATTTTGTTTTTTTGTTTGTTTGTTTGTTTGTTTTTGAGACAGAGTCTCGCTCTGTCGCCCAGGCTGGAGTGCAGTGGCCGGATCTCAGCTCACTGCAAGCTCCGCCTCCCGGGTTTACGCCATTCTCCTGCCTCAGCCTTCCGAGTAGCTGGGACTACAGGCGCCCACCACCTCGCCCGGCTAATTTTTTGTATTTTTTAGTAGAGACGGGGTTTCGCCGTATTAGCCAGGATGGTGTCGATCTCCTGACCTCGTGATCCGCCCTTCTCGGCCTTCCAAAGTGCTGGGATTACAGGCTTGAGCCACCGCGCCCGGCCGCCATATGTATTTTGAATACGAGAATGGTTTCGTAATTATTATCATGTACAAAGTGGATGTTTTGCTGTTTTTCTAAGGTACAGAATAAAACCTACTGTGCAACAATTTTAGCATAAAAGATCTAGTTTGATGTCATTTCTTTATGACTTAATTAGATTGGAATTTTAGGACCCATGGGAAAATGTATTACAGGACTTTCAAAGCAAACAAGATTCAATCATAGTATTTATAAATTAGAACAAGCCTTGGAGAGTATCTACCTACTTCTATACCACACTTTTCTAGAAGAGAGTAGATAGAATGTAATCATTATAAAATGTTATAAAAATAACAAAATAATTTGCTATTTATTAAGTTCCTTTAGTCTACTGCAGGGGCATGGTGACAATCTCTTACAAAATATTTTTAGTAATATGATAAATTGTTAGCTTCCACTTACTATGGTATTTCTGTAACAGTTGATGTATACTCTATGGCATCTTCAGGTACAATTTCTGTATCTGATAAAAGAACGTTTCACAAAGTGGTTTTCTGATGTGGCGTTTTCCGTGACAGCATTTACTAAAGGACGTGAATTGATTATTAATGGCTGCCGACCACTATATTTTTCCATTGTTTAAAAATGACTGCTCACGGTATTGGCAAAAACTTCGCCCAGGTACATTATGTCCTCAAGGCCCATCCCCTTATGTTCCTCTCTCAACAGCAGCAACATTTGAAAGACTCTTGGTGCAGTTTGTCTTTCCAGCTGTGAGCCTAAAAGCTGTAAGTGCTATTGGAGGAACAGACTGTTAAATGGGAAGAAAAGAGACTGAGAAAGGAGAGATGCTCAGTGCTGAGGATCCTGGTGTGCTACTTGTTTTTCTGCCTCCCATACCCAATTGTCACCATTTGTATGAAATTCATTAACCAACTGGGAACTCAGTGGTCATGACAGCTGCAATGTCTTTTAAATAAAATGCTTCCTTGACAATGCCACGACTGCAGTATGGTACAGCTGCACCCACCGCAGAACAAATATATTCATTCATCCACTGACAAACTCATTGGTTTCTTCCTTGCAGTAGCAGCAATTTTTCTCTTCAAAAATAAAGCAAAATCTCTCTTTTAAGATACAGCTCTTGAACAATAGTCACATCTATCTCTTTAAAGCCAAGAGTCAGTCTCAACGTTGCTAAGTTCATTTTCAGCTTTCTTCAGAGGAAGGTTACTGTTAGTAGTATAACCAAACATAGGATATTATCTGCTGAATTGTGAGTCTTTAATTTTTCAAATGGAAAGTACGATGAAAAGTCCTACCACCTCCATTCTCAGCCTCATACTTACATATACCTTGTAAAGTTCTATATGTTGAATTAAATAATTTCCATGATCACCATTATTTATTTCTGTGGCTGCATTGCTTTGCAAACTTCAAATTGACAAGAGTAATGACAAAAGATGACACAACAGTAAGTGTTTGATACCATAGTCATCAATTTAAAAAATAAGACTACAAATCTGATTCTGTTATTATGATCATCATATTTATGCTTGTTTGAATAAAATTATTCATCCAGAATGTTAACAAGATGTCTTTCATGTGTCATTAAAATAACTTATGTCAAATACTTGGCTAAACTGATTGACGTACTTTCAATATTAATAATTTCATACAAATGTCTAGCAAGAATAACCAGTCAAAATTAATTAATGATCAATTATTATAGATTATTTCTCTTGGTTCTCATTTGCTTTCCTAATAATCAACCTACTTTTTTTCTAAAATAGGTCAATATGAAATGAGTCCTAGTGATTTCACACTTCTATTTTTTAATAAATCAAAATGGTTAAAAGAATTATTCTCTTATAAGTTATTAATCCTTACAGATATTATAAATCATGTTTCCATCCCTTAAATTTGATATGCTCATTTTCTTTTTAATTATCATATACTAACAGAATAGTACTGCAGTAATTTTATTAGTTCTACTTCTAATACATTTTGTAAAAACGGATTTATTCTCAAATTAATCATATTTGACTTCACAGTACAAACATCCCTCTCATTATTACACTACTGGTTAGGAGAAGCTCTTTTTCAAGATGTTTAGCTAAAAGTATAGAAAGGGAACATTCATGTCTTTAACTTTGTAATCATTTTGTTTCCTGAGTTGGATATTTGTGACTCAATGTTAGGTACACAAATCTCTCATTGATTTAAGCAAGAATCCAAGAGATTAAGAATGAAACGCCTTGATTTTTCTTTAGCAGAGGATATATGAGCAAGAGTCATATTATCTACGAAGCTATAGTAAAGAATACAGATTTGAAATGTTGAGTATGGGCCAAGCGCAATGGCTCATGCCTGTAATCCCAGAACTTTGGGAGGCCAATGCCAGAGGATTGCTTGAAGTCAGGGGTTCAAAACCAGCCTGGGCAACAAAGGGAGACCTTGTCTCTATGAATATAAAGTAAAATACAATAAATAAAAGCAATATGATTAAAACAATGTTGAGTATAAATTAAACCTTTGAATCTTAGGCATATTGAAAAGATGCTAGGTTTCTTACAAAGGGTTAAGCTTCTTCCGTGGTTACTATATTTGAGAAAAGTCATTTCCCTTGTGCATTTGTAGGATTTGACACTTCATTTTGCAATTGCTAAGTCACAGGTGAATGTTAAAATGGCAAACAAGTGAAAATAACTACAGAACAAAGATAAAGCAAAGTTATTATCCTGAAAATTCAATTCTTTTTTAAAAAATTCTGCCAATCAATTCTTATTGTGCATCAGGAAGAATAGCTCATGGATGCTGAGTTTAATACCTAGGTGATGGGTTGATCTGTGCAGCAAACCACCATGGCACACATTTACCTATGTAACAAACCTACATATGTACCCCGGAACTTAAAATAAAATTCAAAAAAAAAAAAAATTTAAAATGTTTATCATGTAACTCAATTGGACTCAATTACTTTTTTACCTACATTACTAAAAAGTAGTATTTTTTTCCTAATGGTTTTGATTTAACAGCTTATGCAACCACTCTTAAATTATTTCTATGGACCTTAGTACAGGTAAGCTAAAAGCATACCCGCCTTCCAAGTGTTCTCTTCACCTTTTAAATATTCTCCCCATTTGAAAATGGAATTGGAGTCTATTCACTTAGAAAACTAAATCTTTTTAGTAGTCCTATGATATAAAGTATGAGTTAGAGACTTTATATATAATAATGATAGCAGAAACAGCTAATATTTAGTTTTTTTTTTAATTTTGCTGTCATGGTGGTTAGATATGTTTTATCTCGTTTAATCCTTACAACCCTGAGGCAGGTAAATACAGAAAAGGAAGCCACAAAGACTCAAAAGTTTAAAAAAACTTGCTCAATTCAAACAGCTGTAAGTGACCAACCTGGCTGGGAATTAAACCAGATCTGTTTGATTCTAGAACATACTGTACTACCTTTTTAATTAATAGAATAGAATAAAATAGAATGGATTTCTTCTACCAGATTTTGTATTTCATCACTGGCAGCAAGTTCTGCCTTCCACAAAACTCTCGGACACAAATACAATTCAGCCAAGTTGTCTGCCCCTTTACAACAAGGATAGCCTTTCCTCCAGTTTCCAGCAACATGTTTCTTATTTCACCAGCACTTAGGTAATCTCTACGAATATCAAGGCTTTTCCGTACAGCTCTCGTCTTCTGAGCTCTCACCAGAATCACCTTTATGGTCCATTCATGGCAAGACAGGTTTTTTTCAGCATGTACCTCCAAATTTTTCCATCACCTACTCATTACCCAGTTGCAAAGCTGCTTCCACGTTTTTAGGTACTTGTTATATAGCAACAACCCACCTGTTGTTACTAATTTCTGTTTTAGTCTGTTCAGGTTGTAGGACAAAATATCTTAGACTGGGTAATTTATAAACAACGTAAATTTAGCACTTCCAGTTCTAGAGACTGGGAAGTCCAAGATCAAGGTACTAGCAGGTTTGGTGTCTGGTGAGGATCTGTTTGTTCTTCATAGATGGCACCTTCTATGTATCTTCACATGGCAGAAGGGGAAAGGCAGCTCCCTGCAACCTCTTTTATAATGACACTAACTTCATTCAGTAGGATACAGCCTGCAAGACCTAATCACTTCCCCAAAGTTCCCGCCTCTTAATGCTATCATATTGGATGTTGGATATTAGGTTCCAACATGAATTTGGAGCGGAGTGTGGGAACACCAAGATTCAGACCATAGCTACTATATTGCTCAAACGTAACAACAAAAAATTAATATTTGGATATTATGGTTGTAAGTTGCAGTCACAAAGCACTTAAAACATTCAAAATTGTGGAGGGTTATAAAATGTTGAGAAAACTCAGATTCACATAAACTAGTTAAGACGAATTTTGTACTACTTTCCAACCACTCACCTTGCAGTCTCAGGATGTTCTTTATTCAATTTAACAGTGATGACAGAAATAATCTTACTCCTTAGTCAGGAAAATTGAATTAACCTGCATACATGGTAACAGGCAGGTAGTTCTTCGAGCTGAGTTTTTTAAATGACAGTTTTGTTTTGTTTTGTTTTTTTGAGACAGTCTCACTCTGTTGCCCAGGCTGGAGTGCAGTGATGCGATCTCGGCTCACTGCAACTTCCATCTCCTGGGTTCAAGCAATTCTCATGCCTCAGCCTCCCGAGTAGCCTAGGATTACAGGCGGGCGCCACCACACCTGGCTAATTTTTGCATTTTTAGTAGAAACGGGATTTTACCATGTTAGCCAGGCTGGTCTTGAACTCCTGGTCTCAAGTAATCCACCAGCCTCAGCCTTCCGAAGTGCTAGGATTATAGGCATGAGCCATCACACCCGGCCTAAAATGACAGTTTTAAACATAATTAGAAAATATGTGAAAGGTGAAATGTGAATCAAATATTTGTGGAAGTCCAGGGTTGGTGGTGGGCACTACTAGAACACTGCTGCACTGGGCACTGTTCCAGATTTTGCTGTCTACTTAATATAAGACAGCAATTTAGCAGCACTTTTTAAAGTTGATAAATAGAGTCAGCCAATTTAAGTTAAAACAAATGCATTGTGTTTTCCTTTGGGCAATTAACTTAGTAATTAATGACTTAAATCACTCTTTCTGAAAAAATTAAGCCATTAATATAGGGATAGCGTATGACCCTAAAATTATTTTAAAAGACATGTCTAAATATTTTTAAAATTTGTATTATGGCAAATGTTAAATATAATCCAAAGTAAAAAGACTAATTAAAATAAATTCTCATAAACCCATCATCCAGTTTCAACACTGTGAACCCATAATCAATCTTGTTTTATCTAAATTGCTCCCCTCCTCCCAGTCCAAGCCATGGATCAATTTGAAGCAAATCTCAAACAGCATATCTTTTATTCTGAAAGTATTTCATAGGTGTTCTAAAAGATGAAAGGGTTTTCTTTAAGAACATAACCATAGTCCTATAATTCCAATATTCCTTACTGTCATCAAATATCCACTCCGTGTGTTCATAGTTCTCTTGTTGTTGCATAAATTGTAATACTTGGTTTGCATGAACCAGGATCAAAATATGTTCCATACAGCCAGGCACGGTGCCTTACGCCTGTAATCCCAGCACTTTGGGATGCCGAGGCGGAAAGAACACCTGAGGTCAGGAGTTCTAGATCAGCCTGGCCACCATGGTCAAACCCCATCTCTACTGAAAATGCAAAATATTGGTCAGGTGTGGTGGCACTTGCCTATAATCCCAGCTACTTGGGAGGCTGAGGTGGGAGAATAGCTGAAACCCGGGAGGCAGAGGTTGCAGTGAGTCGAGATCGCACCATTACACTCCAGTCTTGCTCTGCCTCAAAAAAGATTAAAAAGAAAAAGTGCACTAAATAAATATATTTTTTACTGGAAGTAGGCTAGGTTTTTCTTCCATCTTTTATTGAAGAGAAGAAAACGTCTTAGTTTCAATTCTCCCAGTCAACTAAGTGCAGTTTTTATGTGTGCTGAAAGCCTTGATTTGTTCTACTGAATCAGTGCTGGCAAAACCTATCTGATGAACTCTTTGTTATATGAGGAAAATAAATGCTCACTTTTAATGGAATGTCTTGTTATTTGCAGCCAAATGCATTCTAACTAATATTGTTGACTTGAGGCATAGCTAGGTTCAGAAGCTTAATGGATATTACCAAATCTTTTCTCTTCCTGTCAACTCTATATTCCTCAGAGCTGGCTTCATTATCAGGCCCTAGTTACTGGCCCCAGGCAGGTTCAAACTATTAATAATATCCTATTTACGGATATCAGTGTCAGTTTAAAGAGAGCTTCTTCCTCCAAAATATTTCTAGAGCAGTCCTAGGATTTAGTCAGTTCATCTGACTTGAGTTCCATACTTGAGATCTTGAAACTATCCCTCTGGCCACGTACACAAAATATAAGGACTGAGTCTCCAGATCATTCCCAGAGCTAGAAGTGGGGGTCCATCCTACCCAAACCACACAGAGAGTGGAGTGATTTCCCAATGTCATTAACTGAAAAATGAAGGCAGATGTTCTGTCGATAAAACAAATCAGCAAACAAACAAAAAACCCAGCTGTTCAGTGCAATAATAAAACAAATAAATGTTTACATTGTCTAAGTATAGGAGGTAGAGTGAAAAAAGCAGAATTGTGGTAGAGAGACTTTGGTTCTGTTTACTGAATCTTTTAAAGACGTCAATCATTAAGCTCCTAATATATTCTGAGTATTAGGTAAGTGCTGCAGATACAGACATGAAAACACAGAGCACCTGCTCTTCCAGTTTAACGAGGGAGATAGAGGGAAATTTGTAATTACAATGCAGCATACGAATGCTTGTGTACTGTGTGTTGTGGTTTTGCGAAGGAAAGGAAGAAGAGGGGCATCTACCTCAGTCTAGGGGTGAGTGAAAGTTTTCATAAAAATCTTCCAAGAGTGGGTGAGAGGACAACTGAGTTTTAGTAAGTTGTGTTAGGACACCATGTGCAAAATCAGACAGGCAGGTGAACTTTTGGTGTATTTGGCTAATTATTGGTTAATGCAACTCTTGGACTTGAAAAAACTTTCTAGCCTCTCTGTTTTCTCATCAAAAATAAACAGGGCTGGGCATAATGGTTCACACCTGTAATCCCAGCACTCTGAGGGCCAAGGTGGGAAAATTGCTAGAGGGCAGGAGTTTGAAACCAGCCTGGGCAACATACTGAGACCTTGTCTGTACAAAATAAAATAAACAGTGGGTAGGTTGAGAAGAAAAGAAAGCGTAGTCAGGATTGGACTTTTAAATGTGTTTTAAGGTTTTTTTTTTTTTTTTTACAGATTTAAAATCTGATTATTCTATTACAACTTCTTGTACTTCAGTCTAACCACTTAATAACAAAGTCATAATGTTTAAAACATGTTTCCTTAAAATTAACTGTTTTAAAGTTAATAGCCTATTTTCTAGAGATAACATTTTACTATTTTCCTCTCAGTGAGTTATCCAGGAAGCTATACTGTTAAAGTTAAAAGTTCAGTTGGTACTTTTTGAGTTGCTTTGTTCTGTTTTGTTTGGCTGACATATATTTTGATAACACTTAAGTCATCTTAAAGCTAAAATTATCTTGGCCTGCCTTTGAAGCTTGGATCTTTGAGGCTTCAACAGCCCATTCACACTCAGTTACCCATATGCTAGAACATACATATATATATATATTTTTTTCTTTCTTTTTTTTTTTTTTTTGAGATGGAGTCTTGCTCTGTTGTCCAGGCTGGAGTGCAGTGGCACACTCTTGGCTCACTGCAAGCTCTGCCTCCCGGGTTCACGCCATTCTCCCACCTCGGCCTCCCAAGTAGTTGGGACTACAGGCCCCCGCCACTACTCCTGGCTAATTTTTTTGTATTTTTAGTAGAGACGGGGTTTCACCATGTTAACCAGGATGGTCTCAAACTCCTGACCTCGTGATCCACTCACCTCGGCCTCCCAAAGTGCTGGGATTACAGGCATGAGCCACCGTGCCAGGCCATAGATATGTATTTTTAAATAATTAAAAATTTATTTTAATAGCAAAAATGCATTCTTTTTTAAAAATTTATTTTAAGTTCTGTGGTACATGTGCAGGTTTGTTACATAGGTAAATGTGCGCCATAGTGGTTTGCTGCACCTGTCAACTCATCACCTAGGTATTACGCCCAGCATGCATTAGCTATTTATCCTGATGCTCTCCCCCACCCACCCCGGCCCTTCCCCAACAGGCCCCACTGTGTGTTGTTCCCCTCCCTGTGTCAATGTGTTCTCATTGGCTGGAACATATTTAATATAATTATTGTGAAAATCTGAATTACTGGCTGGGCGTGGTGGCTCACGCTTGTAATCTCAGCACTTTGGGAGGCTGAGGCAGGCGGATCACGAGGTCAGAAGATCGACACCATCCTGGCTAACATGGTGAAACCCCGTCTCTACTAAAACTACAAAAAAATTAGCTGGGAGTGGTGGCGGGCGCCTGTAGTCCCAGCTACTTGGGAGGCTGAGGCAGGAGAATGACAAGAACCTGGGAAGGTGGAGGTTGCAGTGGGCAACAGAACGAGACTCCGTCTCAAAAAAAAAAAAAAAAAGAAAAAAAAAGAAAATCTGAATTACTGAGCCCCCATTGTAGCCCTCTATATACTACAGTAAAGTTCAGAAAGTGAAGAGGAAGAAAGTAAGGGAACCGAAACTCCCCAGGAAGGTTAAAGTTGATGAGAGAAAATGTCTCCTGGGACAGATCCTATGGTGAAATGTGAAAAACATGAGTCAGGTTACTGTTCATCCTGAATTTGGCACCTATTTATTCTTCAAAAAAAGAAATCACTTTTTCTCTTAATATCTTTTATTTAATGAATACTGATTTATTCTTCATCTTGACTTTTGACTTTGGCCATGCTATAAAATTACTTTTGCAAAATAACTCCCACCTTTAAAAACTTATACTATTCTAAAATCTGTCCTAATATTCATATTAACTTGGAATAATCTTATCTTGAACTTCACCTTAGAAAACATCTTCCTCTGTAGAAATAAAAAAGATTCTAATCTTTTTCTTGACCCCGTCTTTTAAATAATCCAAAACAACATCAACAGCTATACAAAATTATAATATCTATTAAAGTCAACATTTGTACATAAGAGAGAAGCTAATATTTGTGGGATAAACATTAAAAGATTTCAGTCTTGAGGCTTAGCATTTTTTGTGTCTTGTATTTTTCATCAGATTCAAGAAATTATACTCAAGAAAGGAGATATTTATCATGCCTCTGTTATTCTTTGTGAAATTAGAAAGGGAGAAATAGAATGAGCGTTAGAAGCATTTGAAACTATATAGAGTTATTCTGCTATTATGGGACTGTTTATTTCAAAGTTTGACAGCAAATTGGTAAGAAAACAACAATGGCAGACATATTAACTGTGTGATACATTAATTTGAAAATATTCATTATAACAAGTAATGAGAGGAACAGAATGCTCCATTTGTTTAAGTGATCAGAAAACTCATTTGGAGGAATAATGGGCCTTCTCTGGGAATCTGACATAGGAAACTATGAGAAGGCACACACAGTTAAAGCAGGTCTTTGTATTTGCTTTTATTAGAAAGTTTCAACCTTTTGTAGATGAACTCAGGCAGCTATTTTGGAAGACCGAGTGTTCTTAGGTTGGACTGAGTTAACTGGATATTCACCTTGCTTCAGTTAGTGACGTGGAACACCCAAGACAGGAAAAACAGAAATTACTACAATTTCATATATATTGGGATAAAAGAGCTCACCTTGATTTATCACTCTAAACAAAAGGGGTCTTCCCTTCTTGGAATCCCACACTATTAAGGGAATTTCTATTAAGAGTATCAATTCCAGACAGTGTTGCTTCAATCTGCTCATCACAGACTGTCTTGGCTGCAGCTCTATGCTGTTGGTGTGCATGCACTGCAAATGGAAGGTAAAACCTTTAGGGTGGCCACTTGTCATCATACAGGGCTCCCTGTACTAATCCCCTGCAACTATAGACACACAGCTCTCTGAGACTCTCAGGGGATTTTTTGGAGCTTTGGCCAAAACCATTGTTGCAGTCATTTTTGACAGCACCACCAGCATCAAACTTCTCTTTGGGGTGGTTCAAAACTTCCCACCTGTTTTTCTGCTTTTGACAAAAAGGCAACAATTAAAACAACCAAGCATCACTTGTCCTGAAGACTTGGCTCACTGTCTTCTTGTTCTTTCTTGTTCCAAGAAAACAAGACGTGGAAGGGATAGACACCATGAACAGGCTTCAACAGCCTGTGATTGTAAAATGAAGGGCACTATAGCTTTTAAAAGTTATTCTGTTTTTCATATAGGTAATGCATGCATGTGATTCTAAATTCAAAAGGCACCAAAAGGAATGCAGTGAAAAATTTTCCTTCCACCTCATTTCCCAGATAGTTCCTTTCCCCAGAGAAAACCAATTTCACAGGTATTTTATGTGTAGATAACTTTATATGTGTATTATTCTTTCTCCTTCCTCTTCCTTCCTCCTCCTCCTCCATCTCTTCTTCTTCCTCTTTCAGCTCCTCCCTCTCCTATGACTCTACTTTCAGTGACCTCATAGTAGTCGATTTTGTGGTGGTGGCATAATTTACTCAGTAATCTCGCATTCATGAATTTTCAGGCAGATAACACTTTTGACATAGGTGCAAAAGAAATTTATTGATGAAAGGAGAGTCTTTTCAACAAAAGGAGCTGGAGCAATTTGACATCTATAGGCAAAAACAAAACGAAACAAAATCAAGCAAAATAATTTTGACCTAAACTTCTCACTTTATTCAAAAATTAAATTTAAATGAATAATTTAACCTAACACTTTTAGAATGAAACATAGGTTAACAATCTTCATTACCTGGGAGTAGGGAAAAAAAAATATATATGTAATACCAAAAGCATAATTCATAAAGGAAAAATTTATAAACGATTATTTATCAAAATTAAAAGATATTTTCTCTGTGAAGGACACTTAAGAGAATGAAAAGAGAAGTTAAAGAGTAAGATAAAATATTTTCAAATCACATATTCTACAAAAAAGACCTGTATCCAGTACACATAAAATTCAACAATAAGAAAGCAAACTCCCTAAGTTAAAAAATGAGCAAAAGCCTTGACTAGACACTTCATCACAAAAAATATACAGAAGGCAAATATGCACATGAAAAGATGCTCAACATTGTTAGACACTTAGGAAATGCCAACTAAAACAAATGAGATACCACTTTAAGGCTATTAGAAGGTTAAAAAAAGGTAATATCAAATGTTCTGCCACTGAAACTCTAAATGTTCTGCCACTGAAACTCTCAAACATTGCCAGTGGGAATACCGAATGGTACAACCACCATGGAAAAGAGTTTGGCAGTTTCTCATAAAATTAAACATACGCTTATGGTCCAGCAATCTCACTCCTAGGTATTTACCCAAACGAAATGAAAACTTATGTTCCAATAAAAATCTGTATATAAATGTTTATAGCAGTTCTCTTCATAATAGCTAAAATTGAAAACCACCCAAAGGGTCAATAAGTAAACAAAACTGTGGTTCACCTTTCAAAGAGTGAATGCATAAACAAGACAGTGGTACAAATATCCAATCGAATACTACTCAGTAACAAAAAGGAACCAAACGATTGATACATGCAGCCACTTGAATGTATATCAAAGACCTTGTGCTGAGTTAAAGGAGCAAATTTCAAAATGTTACATGCTATATGATTCCATGTATATGACCTTTTTAAGAAGAAAGAATTGCATCAATGGAGAACAGTCCAGTGTTTGCCAGGGGTTGGGGTTAAGGCAGAATATGACTACAACGGGGTAGCATGAGAACGTTTTTGGTGTGGCGGGACTGTCTATATCCTGACTTTGGTGGTGGTTATATGAATCTGTATTTGTGTCAAAATTCACAGAACTATACCCTTTCAAAAAAATCAATATTATCATGTTCATTAAAAAAAAATAGGGGTACGGTGGGAGGGATGGCATTGGGAGTTATACCTGATGTAAATGACGAGTTGATGGGTGCTGACGAGTTGAAGGGCACAGCACACCAACATGGCACATGTACACATACGTAACAAACCTGCACGTTGTACACATGTACCCTAGAACTTAAAGTATAATTTAAAAAAAAAGAAAAAAATTTAAAAAAACAAATAAATAAAATTAAAAGCAAAATAGAAAAACCCTCTCAGCACTCCCTATGCTGCTAAAGAAATAAAAGAATATTCAAGCCAATTTTGAAAAGAAAGAACTCAGTGAAAGGACCTATTTTGTTAGATATCCAGACTTATTTTAAAGTTATATTAATTAAAATGGTATGGTATTGTCACAAGATTAGACAGACCAATGAAATAGACTAAAGCCTAGAAATGGATCTATGCATAGACAGATATCTAATTTATGAAAAAGGTGGCATTACAGAGCCATGGACAAAGGATGGTCATTTAAACAGATGGTGCTGGGACAGCCTGAGTGTCTATATAGAAGAAAGATCAACTACAAGTTATATCGTAGGTCTAAATATGAAAGACAAAACAATAAAGTTTTTGGAAGACAATATAGAAGAATGTGTTCATAGCCTCAGTGTAGAGAAATACCTATTTAAACAGAATAATTAAAAATTCAAATAAGGCTATTCATCACAGTTGTTTATATAATAATAAGTTAGAAATAATCCAAATGTTCAATAATCATAAAGGCTTAGATCATAAACGGAATGAATATTACCATGCGAGTAATCTTTTTAAATAATATTTAATAACATGGCAAAATGTTTGCAATATAACATTAAGTGACAAAAGCATGAGCTAAACTATAACTGTTTGGTACTAGAAACATATTGGAAATAAATATACAAGATATTTTCTCTGGTCTTTGAGTCAGGTTCCTGACAGGATATGGTTAGCACACTCGGACCAGGTATTTTGAAAAGCAGTTAATAAAGGAACATTTTACAAAAGTGTGAGAAGGATTTAAAGAGAGAGATTGCCAGAACCCGAGTGGGTGGCTGTGTGGAGTGGGCCGTTTGACAGGAGCTGAGGCCTTTCATAGACAGATGCAGCAGGGAGTGAACAAGGAGAGTAAACACCCTAGCCCCTCTCCTCCACTCTCCTGCTGGCGCCTCCCATTGTCCAAACCCAACAGGAAGCCACAAGGCAAGGAAGCTGGTTAATGCAGCCCATACAGATCAGGCTCCCGGGCACAACACAGGGTGAAGAAGGCAGGAGAATGGATTTGCAGAGGCACATGGGAGGTATCCAGTATATCTGGATGGTAGGATTAGTGGTGATGATGATTTTTTTTTCATTATAGAGTTTTCTTCCTCCAAATTTCAAGAAAGAACATGCATTAAAGTGGGAAAAAAGTGTTATCAAACCCTAGACATATTATCTGAACATCCAAACATAGCATGTGTTAGGGGCCGAGAAGTGTGCATGTAAGGGAGTGTACGTATATCCCTTTATTGTAAAACCTGTCATTACAGTACTGGAAACAACTCAATGCCCATCAACAATTGAATGAATAAATAAAATGCAAGTATATTCCTATAATGGATCCTATACGGCAATGACTAGAATAAAATCCCAATTTCTTACCATGGTTTACAAAGCCCTGGTCCTGCCTACCTTACCATTTTCTCCTGCCTCCATTCTGCTGTAGCTAAACTGACCTTTCTGTTCTTCAAATATGTCACTTACTCTGCCTTGGAGCCTTTGATGTAGGTGTTCCCTCTTCCTGGAATAAAAAGCTACCTGACCTTTCCATGGCTGGCTACTTCTTAACACTTAGGACTCATCTTAAATGACATCTCTTTAGAGATGGCTTCCTTGACCACCAGATCTAAAGTAGCTCTTAAAATCAACCTGTTTATTCCTCTAATACAGATGATATAACATTCTTCTATATCTGACATTTTTCTGCTTGTATGATGGTTATTTACTGTCACTTCCCACCACAATGTAAACTCTGTGAAAGCAGGGACCCCATGGATCTTGAACACCATCATCTCCACCTAGAGTGCCCACTCATAGGCACTCAAGTCTTAATTTAATGAATGTGTGTCCACCACACGTGCCCATGCGTACATGCACCTGGGGCAACAAGCAGGGAACGGGGGATGACAGGGCCATCTCTCCATTAATTATGAAGACCAAATGAGTACAAAACACCCTTAGGTCGGTTTTGAAATTCAGTGTTGAAATGATAAGTGGTTATTTAATCTTACATAAAGTTTCAAAAATCTCACTTGCCAACAGAAAATGGTTTGTTTTTACAGAGTCTACTATTTCTTTTGAATATTAACTATGCAATTATACCTCAGAAGTTGGTTTATCATGCTGTGGTGAGCCTGACTTTCCGTTTAATATAAAGGAACAGATGTTCCGTGCATGCTGGGGACAGGAGAATCTGTCCTCCTTTCTCTTGTTTCCCACCCACAACCCCGCCGACTGTTCTCCACATTGTGGGTACATCCACTCTCCAAATTGTGCAACACAGAATCAGGCACCATGCTTCCAGTTTCTTGGCATTAGATCACCATTTTGCTTTAAAAAGAGACGTTTTTGAGGTTAATCATAAAGGTAAATGCAAATTTGGAACAACCCAGGGAGAAGGAGTGGAGGCTCAGGGATAAAGTTTAGAGGTAGAATACAATTTGTGAGAGTTAAAAGATAAATTCAGAATGTGTTATTTTGAATCTAACTACATTTCCAGTGGTAGTTGCTGACCAAGGACTAAAATCTTGATATCTCGATTCTAATCAGTACATAAAGAGAATGAGAATTTATCTTCTAGGAATTCTACTTAAATAATTTTGAAATTATTTTGTTACTAAATATTTTCTTGCATGTGCCTTCTAATGTATTTTGCTTCAAGGGCCTACTATAAGCCAATATTAACGGTTTACTTCTTAGGAATTTATGATCAAGACGTACAGGAGAGTGCCTTGTTTTTTGAGTTCTAGCTTCCACAGCAGGTGGGAATTGGGGTGTGGAAAAGGAGCTGCCCACAGGGTACCTCTGGGAAGTGGAAGCTCTCAGGGAGTCAACGCAGAGAAGACTGACAGTTAAGAAGTGTCATATGCCTGGAAGGACCATCCAGTGCAGAAGGGGAGAGGACCATCGTCACTAGTCCTGTTGAAGGACAAAGGTGAAAAGATAGAGAGGCAATAATGTTGGTTACCAGGAAGTTTTCTAGGTACTATAATTTTGGTTTTAGTTGTTTTAAAAATGGGGTGGAACCAACAGAAGGTTTCTACTGTTTCAGCTTCCCAAGTAAGAATGTTGTGGCGGCCACTACAAGCTACCTCCTCAGTAGCCATTCCCTCCTCCTCTTTCTTGCTAATAGTCCGACTTGTTCAGTTAGACAGGACAGATCCCCGACCATAGGAAAGATTGGCCTCTTCTTCAACCCTAAGGGTGAATCATGAGACTTTAGACTAGTGTGGCAATTCATTCATTTATTCAACAATTGTTAATTGAGTACTTACTATGAATCAGGCATAATTGCAAGCATTGAGTATGAGGAGAACCCGCTCCCGATAGTTATGTGAGTTCTTTTCTATTTCCTAAGTGTCTCCGCTGGTTTGAGAAGTAAAGGGAAAGAGCACAAGAGAGAGAAATTTAAAGCTGGGTTTCCGGGGGAGAGACCACATGTCAGCAGGATCCTTCATGTTCCCCGAGCCGTAAAACCAGCAAGTTTTTATTAGCGATTTTCAAAAGGGGAGGGAGTTCACGAATAGGGTGTGGGTCACAGAGATCACATACTTCACAAGGTAATACAATATCACAAAGCAAGTGGAGGCAGGGCGAGATCACAGGACCACCAGATGGGGTGAAATTAAAATTGCTAATGAAGTTTCAGCAAGCATTGTCATTGATAACATCTTATCAGGAAACAGGGTTTGAGAGCAGACAACCTGTCTGACCAAAATTTATTAGGTGGGAATTTTCTGCATCCTAATAAGCCTGGGAGCACTGCAGGAGACCGGGGTTTATTTAATCCCTTCCGCTTCGACCATAAAAGACCGCACACCTTGAGGGGGCCCGTCTATAAACCTACCCTCAGGGCGCATTCTCTTTCTCAGGGATGTTCCTTGCTGAGAAAAAGAATTCAGCGATATTTCTCCTATTTGCTTTTAAAAGAGGAGAAATATGGCTCTGTTCCGTCTGGCTTACTGGTGGCCAGAAGTCTTATCTCTGGTGTTACCTGAACATTGCTGTTATCCTGTTCATTTTTCAAGATGCCCAGATTTCATATTGTTCAAACACACATGCTCTACAAACAATTTGTGCAGTTGACACAATCATCACAGGGTCCTGAGGCGACATTTATCCTCTCCAGCTTATGAAGAAGATGACAGGATTAAGAGATTAAAGTAAAGACAGGCATAGGAAATCACAAGGGTATTGATTGGGGAAGTGATAAGTGTCCATGAAATCTTCACAATTTATGTTCAGAGATTACAGTAAAGACAGGCGTAAGAAATTATAAAAGTATTTGGGGAACTAGTAAATGTCCATGAAATCTTCACAATTTATGTTCTTCTGCTATAGCTTCAGCTGGTCCCTCCGTTCGGGGTCCCTGACTTCCCGCAACATCTCTCCCTTTCTTTTTATATAAATGTGCCATGGCAATGAAGGCTTATTCGTTCTCTCGATTTTGACGCAGGATTCTTTGACTGGTCCGGCACACTAAAAACAAGGCGATTAAACAGAGAAACATAATTCCAAAATTTACTACAGTGGAGCCCCCAATAGACTTGATCCAAGTCATGGGGTTCAATCCATGAAGATTTTCTGCCACCTGATCTAACGCCTCAGCTCCAGGAACAATGGATAAGTGAGCTTGAGAGATTTCAAAAATTTGTTTCTTTTATTTAGTTATGTCCAATGATAAATTATCTTCCCTACCCAGAAGGTGTCCTTTGACCATTTCCCATGAATGATCAGTCTCATTATAGGAATATGGGGTGATACAGAAATCAGAGGTATTCCAGTCACGCTGCATTTGCACATGATGTTTGAGACTCACTACCCGATCCCCAAGCCAAGTAACAGACTGCCTTTAATCATTAATTTGATTAGCCAATTTTTGATCAATGCCTTCTTGAGAATTCCACATTTGGGTGGAATTGGCTTGCCAATTATTAACAAAATGAGCCGTTTGAATAGATTGATGTAATGCCATTCCGGCAGTGGTGGCCAGTGCAGTGACTGTAATTAGGCCCATGATCACAGCGATTAAAGTGAAAACAAATCTCTTAGATCTTTTTAGAATTCGCTGTAACACTTCATTAATTAAATGTATCAAGGGAGAGGATTCCCAAAATCTGGGCAAAGTTACTGGAATCCAGATTCCTTCTCGAGCTGAAACTAACATTTCACTTTTCCTGGAGTCAAAATGGGAGTTAATACAACTGTATAAATGACAACGCATTGGACAGTTTGATTGTTCGTCCAAATTTTGATATTTCCCACTAACAGCATGTAAGGAGGCTTAACACAACTCTGTATGGGGACAGTCAGGTTGGAGGTAAGTAAAGCAGAATGTCTGGTTCTAAGTTGATACTGAGAGACGGGGGCAGTAGTGGGGACAACAGACAGAATAGTTTCCCCTTCCCATACTCGCAGTCCAGACATGGCAATAGTCAATTTCCAAAGTTCTGGGTGTTCTGGGCTCAGAATGGGGAGTATCATACGAGGACTCGGGGGTGTAATGCCTTTATCTTCCCATTTTAAGGGAAAGAATGAGCTGAACCTCCTATGCAAAGTAGAATGATGATTCTCCTTCTCCTGATAAGAAATAAAATAAGTAGCCTCTAGGCATTCCCTTCCGCCAGAGGAGCAATTGTTTTTTAAATGGCCCTTTGGTGCCCAGTCTACTACTAAACCATATGAGTCATTTTTAAATATTACTGCATGTGAGTTAACACAATCTTCCCAAATTAAAGTTTTAGATGGGCCCTCAAAATTTTTAGGGCATGGTTTTCCTGCAGGTTTATATTGAAAGTATGGGGTATCTCCCATTACTCCTTCTTTCATTTGTTTTAAAAGAGAAAGGGAGAGGCCAGAGACCAAATGTCTCAGTTCCTCTGTAGCTGATTTATCAGGAAGATAAGCAGCCCAGACTTGAGTTTCTAGATGAATACAACCAGGTGCATGTCCGAGGCACAGAGAGGGGTATTTGTAACCCATGGTAACATTAAATGCGGTGCCTTCTTCTACTGGTTGAGAAGGTCAACAGTCATCTGTAGCTCCAGGCATCCACACACTATCGTTGGTGTAGATTTTCGCAGGAGTGTCCATCCAGGATGGAATAAGTGGAGGAAAAGGCACGTAAGCCTAATAAGAATAATTATGTGTAGCAGGTAAATCAGTGTGAGAGGAAACTGGTGAGACAGAAAGTATAAAGAGGAGAATCATTAAATAAAACCCATTATAAGCAAGATTGAGTGCTGAAGGAGGAAGAGAAAAACAGAGGGACGTTATTTTGAGGCTAATAGAAACGGTGAGATTTTTAGGGTTGTAAGGAGAAAAAGAAAGGTAATTAGAAGTCAGATTAATTAGATGGATCTCCATTGTCATCAGAGAGGACTGAATTGGACCCATGTGCTAGCTTCTAAGGGGTTGGCATAGATCTCACCACGTCTGAGGGCGGTCTCTGACACAGACGTCTTTTCCCTGCGGTTTTCTTTTGATGATCTCCTGGTGAAACACAAGCATATCCTCTTTCCCACGTTAAGTAGAATTAGAGACAATATTTAAAGGTTTGGAGAAATCCTGCAGGGCAGTAATCACAGCAATTAACTCTGCCTTTTGAGCAGAAGTATAAGAGGTAGAAATAAACTTGTCTGTAGGACCTGCATAACCAGCATTGCCATTACTGGAGCCATCAGTGCACACTGTCACGGCCTCAGGAATGGGCTGATCTTTGGTTAGTCGAGGGACCACCCAAGACGTCATTTTTATAAAATCAAACAATTTGTTTTTTGGATAATGATTGTCAATAACGCCAATAAAATCAGCCAAGTGAAATTGCCACAGTAATGAATGTTGAAAGGCAGCCTGAACTTTGAGTCGATTTAAAGGAACTACAATTAAATTTGGATCAAATCCAGAAATTTGAAGTATTCTACACCGAGCCTGGCCAATTATTATGGCAATTTGGTCCAGATAAACAGACAAAGTTTTTGACACAGAATGAGGAAGAAAACACCACTCTACTAAATCATTTTATTGAACTATTAGTCCAGTAGGGGAGTATAATGAAGCAAAAACCAGAAGCTGAAAAGGCTGAAACGGCTGTCCTCTAGATAACTGGGCGGTCTGGATTCTTTCTCCTATGAATTCCAGTTCTAGTAAAGCCTCAGGGGTCAAAGTCCTGGGACTGCGGAGATTGGAATCTCCCTGCAGCGTAGAAAACAAGTTAGACAGTGCATAGGTTGGAATACCTAAAGTAGGTCTTAAATAATTAATGTTACCCAAAAGTTTTTGGAAGTCATTTAAAGTTTTTAAGGAATTTCTCCTAATTGGAACTTTTTGAGGTTGAATGCATTGTTTGTCGACCATCATTGCTAAATATTGAACAGGAGTGGTCTGTTGAATTTTATCCTGAGCAATGTGTAATTCAACCTCTGGAACACGGTGGCTCAAACTTTGATATCAGTCAATTAATTCTTTATCAGTGGGGGCAGCAATTAAAATATCATCAATATAATGAAGAATATAGGCCTGGGGAAATCGGGCTCGAACTGGTGAAAGCACTTGTGCAACATAAAGCTGGCAGATTGTCAGGCTATTCAGCATTCCCTGAGGAAGTACTTTCCATTGATAACGACCTGCAGACTCCTGATTATTGACAGATGGTACAGTAAAGACAAATTTTTCACAATCTGATTTATGTAAAGCAATATGAAAAAAAATCTTTAAGATCAATAACTATGAGAGGCCAATTTTTCGGTATTAAAGCAGGGACAGGCATGCCAGGTTGGACGGCCTCCATAGGTTTAATTACAGTGTTAATGGCCCTCAAATCGGTTACCATCCGCCACTTGCCTGATTTCTTTTTTACTAGAAACACAGGAGAATTCCAGGTGGAAAGAGAGGGTTCCACATTTCCAAGTTGTAACTGTTCAGAAACCAATTGAGTTAAAGCCTACAATTTTTCTTTAGAAAGCAGCCACTGCTGAATCCACACAGGCGTGTCAGATTTTCATTGTAAAAGGATAGTACCAGGAGGCGTGGCAGTGACCGCCACTAGAAAGGATAACCTAAACCTAGGCCCTCAAAACTTTTTTTCTTGAATGTGTACGGTATAGGTGGGCCGTTGTTTAGAAATTACATTAATCCGATAAGCGGACTTTTCACCACCAGAGTCCATCCCAGGGCCACGTGTCTTATCTCCTTTGTTGAAAAGGATATTAGGTAGTAAAAGCTATTGAGCTTGTTTTACAGTAGTAAAAGAAACAGGAGTTTGGCCTGGGGCATGTAATTTATCCCAAGCTCTTATACACACCTTCGTTACTTGTTTTGTGGTAAGAGTATCAAAGCCTAATAGGGTATGAGTATCAGAGAAACTATGGAACCTTTGAGCTGAGCCTGAGTAACCGGAATGCCATTAGTCCGATTTAGTTGAGCCTGCAGACAGGCGTCTTCTGACCAAGTATGAGAATGTAAATGCTGAGATGGCGTCAGAAAAGCTTTTGCCAAAATGTCCCAGTCTAAAGGAAATAAAATGACCTCTGTGCAAAAAGTTTGTAATACCATTTTTACATAAGAAGAAGTAGGGCCATACTGAGTACAAGCATCCTTAAATTCTTTTAAAAAGGTAAGATTGAGTGGCGCATATCGATGCAGACTGGTTGAGAGCGTGAGAAAGGGGAATTGAAGGAGTAGAAGAAGCAGAAGTATACTGGTGATTACTGGCGTTTATGTGTGAACAAGGGTACAAAGAAGCAGGCTGAGTGGATGGCAACATGACCAGTTGAGGAACCGAAATGACAGGAGGGTGAGGGGCTGAAGAATTACAGGTAAATTGCAGTTTGGTCCTGGAGCCATTAGGTGACTCCCAGAGGCAAATGCCGCAGAGGTTTGAAGAGGGAAGAATTAGCATATCTATGGTCCTGGGCTGTGTGAGTTGGGGCCGCAGGAGCTGCAAGTACCAGCTCTTCATGAAAAGAAATAAGATCTTCAGAAGGTGACCGTAATCCAAAGTCCCCAGAGTTAGACATTGAATTTTCAACATTATCAGGTGGGGGAGGAGTAGCTGGAAGGAGAGGCTGATCAGATAAGAAGGCAGTGTGGGAGAGGAAGGTTGAGGAGGAGGTGGAGGGTCATCAGATTCAGAAAATTGTGGTAACTGTAGGGGGTCGTGGGACTGGTATGTTATCAGGACAGCTGGTACCAAGGCCCTGTCACCCCGAACAGTGACGGGAGCATAATTCCCTGTGGAGACCAGATCCCTGAATGTTACAGCAACACAATCCCATGCTTCTACATCTAAGGTTCCTTTTTCAGGAAACCAAGGACAGTATTGTTCCACTGTCCTGAATAGAGTGACCATATTTTCCATAGGCACTCGAACACTGCCCTGTTTTAACAGGAGTTTAATATAGCAGAGATAAGCATGTTTGGACTCAGCGTGACCCATAGTTAACCCCAACCATACACAGACTACTCACCAGTCGTCAGGGAGTCAAACATGCATATCTGTGAACCAAGCTGATGTCGTTTCACCGCACCTGCCAAAGGGAATCAGGTTCCCACAAGCACTTAGGAAAAAAGAAAGACCACATTGGTGCCAGATATTGGGAGAACTCGCTCCCGATAGTTACGTGAGTTCTTTTCTATTTCCTAAGTGTCTCAGCTGGTTTGAGAAATAAAAGGAAAGAGCACACGAGAAAGAAGTTTAAAGCTGGGTGTCCGGGGTAGAGACCACATGTCGGCAGGATCCTTCATGTTCCCCGAGCCGTAAAACCAGCAAGTTTTTATTAGTAATTTGAATAGGGTGTGGGTCACAGAGATCACATACTTCACAGGTAATAAAATATCACAAAGCAAATGGAGGCAGGGTAAGATCACAGGACCACCGGATGAGGAGAAATTAAAATTGCTAATGAAGTGTCAGGCACACATTGTCATTGATAACATCTTATCAGGAAACAGGGTTTGAGAGCAGACAACCTGTCTGACCAAAATTTATTAGGTGGGAATTTTCCTTGTCCTAATAATCCTGGGAGCACTGCAGGAGACCGGGGTTTATTTCATCCTTTCCGCTTTGACCATAAAAGACAGCACGCCCTGAGGGGGCCGTCTATAAACCTACCCTCAGGGCGCATTCTCTTTCTCAGGGCTGTTTCTTGCTGAGAAAAAGAATTCAACAATATTTCTCCTATTGTCTTTTGAAAGAGGAGAAATATGACTCTGTTTCATCCAACTCACTGGTGGCCAGAAGTCTTATCTCTGGTGTTACCTGAACATTGCTGTTATCCTGTTCTTTTTTCAAGATGCCCAGATTTCATATTGTTCAAACACACATGTTCTACAAATAATTTGTGCAGTTGACACAATCATCACAGGGTCTTGAGGCGACATTTATCCTACCCAGTTTGTGAAGAAGATGATGGGATTAAGAGATTTAAGACAGGCATAGGAAATTACAAGGGGAAGTGATAAGTGTCCATGAAATCTTCACAATTTATGGTCAGAGATTACAGTAAAGACGGGTGTAAGAAATTATAAAAGTATTAATTTGGTGAACTAATAAATGTCTATGAAATCTTCACAATTTATGTTCTTCTGCTATAGCTTCAGCCGGTCCCTCCGTTCAGGGTCTCTGACTTCCCGCAACAATTAAGGATACAGCACTGAATGAAACAGATAAAGCTCTTGCCCTTGAGAGGAGCCGGGCACATTCCTCAGCCCCAGGCGCAAAACAAACAAGCCCAATACAAACACATCCCATCCTCCCATCCCACCACATATCGCCATATATCTCTCAAACTTCCTGAGCCCAGTACAAACACCACCTGGAAAAGTCTCCGATAAGGAGGCAGCCGTTCAAAATTTTACTGAAAGCGCGGGAACCAAAAGAATTCCTTTGTTCCCCTGTAACTTTCGGGCTATAAAAAGCAAACACTCGCATTGTTCGGGGCCCTCTTGTATGCTGTGTAATGGAGGGACCAAGTTCGAACTTGTCATAAAGATCCTTGCCGCTTGGCTTTGACTCTGGACTCTGGTGGTCTTCTTTGGGGAATAGAGGGTCTGGGCAAAACATCTGGGGGCTCGTCCGGGATTCCCCCAAGCCCACCAGACCCCTGGTCAACGGATCTACTAGGATCGATCTACTGATAGGTGAGCTGGCTCGTCTCCGTTTGTCTGTCTGTGTCTGTTCTGAATCTGAATCTGTGACTCGCGAGGTCTGAAACTGGAGCTGGCACAGTCCTGGTGGACGCGCTATAGGACGGCCAGCGGAGACCGGTGGGAGACGTCCCCTGGCGCTCGTCTGATCTAGCTTACGATCTGAACTGCCCCGACCGCCAGTTTGGGGTTTGGGCAGTAGCTGTCTCTGATCTGAACTGCCCCGAGCGCCGGTTTGGGGTTTGGGCAGTAGCTGTCTCTGATCTGAACTGCCCCGACCGCCGGTTTGGGGTTTGGGCAGTAGCTGTCTCTGATCTGAACTGCCCCGACCGCCGGTTTGGGGTTTGGGCAGTAGCTGTCTCTGATCTGAACTGCCCCGACCGCCGGTTTGGGGTTTGGGCAGTAGCTGTCTCTGATCTGAACTGCCCCGACCGCCGGTTTGGGGTTTGGGCAGTAGCTGTCTCTGATCTGAACTGCCCCGAGCGCCGGTTTGGGGTTTGGGCAGTAGCTGTTTCTGATCTGAACTGCCCCGAGCGCGTTTGCGGTTTGGGCAGTAACTGTCTCTGATCTGCACTGCCCCCACCGCCAGTTTGGGGTTTGGGCAGTAGCTGTTTCCGATCTGAACTGCCCTGACTGCCGGTTTGGGGTTTGGGCAGTAGCTGTCTCTGATCTGAACTGTCCCGACTGCCGGTTTGCCCCGAGCGCCGGTTTGGGGTTTGGGCAGTAGCTGTCTCTGATCTGAACTGCCCCGACCGCCGGTTTGGGGTTTGGGCAGTAGCTGTCTCTGATCTGCACTGCCCCAAGCGCCGGTTTGGGGTTTGGGCAGTAGCTGTCTCTGATCTGCACTGCCCTGACCGCCGGTTTGGGGTTTGGGCAGTAGCTGTCTCTGACCTGAACTGCCCTGAGCGCCGGTCTGCGGTTTGGGCAGTAACTGTCTCTGATCTGGGCTGTCGGAGCACGATCGCGACTAAATATCATTAATAAGTCAGATCAGATTTCCTTTGCAGGGATTCAAACCCACATTCCTTTACAGGAAGGGACTACAAATTATTACAGGATGGGTAATACCCAGAGCACTCCTCTATCTCTCTTTACAAATAATTTCAAAGAAGTAAGAGCAAGGGGCCATGATCTTGGTATGGAAATCAGGAAAGGAAAGCTAATTACTCTGTGTCGCTCCGAATGGCCTGCCTTTGATGTAGGGTGGCCATCCGAAGGGACCTTCTGACTTGCGGTCACCACTAGGGTAAAGTCCAAGATTTTCCTACCTGGGCGTGTGGGCCACTTAGATCAAATCCCATATATCCTCATATGGCAGGACCTTGTTGAGAACCCGCCTCCTTGGCTGTCCCCTTTCCAATTAGCCTCTGAACCCTGTAAGACACTGGTTGCTCGACCACTAAAATCCAAGCAACCAACTGCCCCCCCAATCCTGTTCTACCTGATAGCGGGGACCCACTGTTCACAGAACCCCCTCCGTACCCCTCTGGGCCCCAGGCCCCGACCCCCCGGGCTGAGTCGCGGGAGGGAGCAGGCGGAGGGGAGGCGGCCGGCACACACGGGCCCGCTGACAGGGAAGGTAACTTTGAAGGGCCAGTGGGGCGGACACGAGGGCGCACTTCGCGGGCTAGCCCCCCCCAGCCGCCTGACTCCACGGTGGCTTTACCCCTTCGGGAAATAGGACCCCCAGATGACACAGGAATCCCCAGGCTCCAGTACTGGCCATTCTCCACCAGTGATCTGTATAACTGGAAGATTCAGAGTGCTCGGTTTTCAGACAACCCCAAAGATTTACTGGCTTTACTGGATAGTGTCATGTTCACCCACCAGCCCACTTGGGATGATTGCCAGCAGCTCCTCCGGATCTTGTTTACCACGGAAGAGCGAGAGAGAATACAGGTAGAAGCTAGAAAGCTGGTCCCGGGGGACAACGGTCAACCGACTGCCAACCCCGACCTCATAAACGTGACCTTTATGGAACTACAGGCCAGCGTGGAACTACAACACGGCAGAAGGTAGGGGACGGCTACACCTTTATCGCTAGACTCTAATGGCAGGTCTCCGGGCAGCTGCTCGCAAGCCCACTAATTTGGCTAAAGTATATTCTATTCTGCAGGGAAAGACAGAGAGCCCAGCCACCTACTTAGAAAGATTAATGGAAGCTTTTAGACAGTACACCCCCATAGATCCAGAGGCTCCAGGAAGTCAGGCAGCTGTTGTAATGTCTTTCATAAATCAGGCAGCCCCAGATATTAAAAAAAAAAAACTCCAGAAATTAGAAGACTTGGAAGGAAAGCGGATTCAAGACCTCCTTCAGATAGCCCAGCGGGTTTACAATAACAGAGATACTCCAGAGGAAAGGCAATTTAAGGCCACTGAAAAAATGACCAAGGTCCTGGCAGCAGTGGTACAGAAAGAGCATCTACAGCCAGAGTACACCCAACCTAGGCGGGCCCCCAGGCATGATAACCTGAGAAAAGACCAATGTGCCTACTGCAAGGAGGCTGGCCACTGGGTAAGAGACTGCCCCAAAAAGAAACAACGAGGACAGGGACCCCCTAGGTCTACACCCGTACTAGTCACTCAAGATGAAGACTAGGGAAGACGGGGTTTGGATCCCCTCCCCGAACCTAGGGTAACTTTGCAAGTGGAGAGGTCCCCAGTCCAGTTCTTGGTTGATACGGAAGCACAGCACTCAGTCTTAGTTAAAACTAATGGGAAATTGTCCTCCAAGTCCTCGTGGGTACAAGGGGCCACAGGAGTTAAAAAATACCCATGGACAACACAAAGGACAGTAAACCTCAGAGCCAAGAATGTAACCCATTCTTTCCTGGTCATCCCTGAGAGCCCCTGTCCCCTATTAGGGAGAGACCTGCTAACTAAAATGGGAGCACAGATCCATTTCCTCCCTGAAGGGCTGGTCGTGACCAACTCCTACAATCGGCCCGTGTCCGTCCTGACTATAACCCTAGAAGATGAGTACCAGCTCCACCAGGAGCGAGCGGCCCCTGACCAGGACATAGCAACCTGGCTCCAGCAATATCCAGAAGCTTGGGCGGAAACGGGGGGCTTAGGACTAGCAAAACACCGTCCTGCCTTGTTTGTTGAACTTAAGCCTGGGACAGACCCCGTGCGGGTACGCCAATACCCGATGCCCCTAGAGGCCAAGAAAGGAATTGCCCCGCATATCCGCCGGCTCCTTGACCAAGGGGTCCTTCGCCCATGTCACTCGCCCTGGAATACTCCATTGTTGCTGGTACGAAAACCTAATAGTGGAGAATACAGACCTGGACAAGACTTAAGAGAAATCAATAAGAGGGTTGTGGACATACATCCAACTGTGCCTAACCCTTATACCCTCCTGAGTACCTTAAACCCTAAACATCAATGGTACACTGTTTTAGATTTGAAAGATGCTTTCTTCAGTTTGCCTTTAGCCCCTCAGAGCCAAAAGCTCTTCGCCTTCGAGTGGAATGACCCTGATAGGGGCATAAGTGGCCAATTGACATGGACCAGGCTGCCACAGGGATTTAAAAACTCTCCTACCCTGTTTGATGAGGCCCTCCATGAAGACCTGGGTGAGTACCGACGCAAACACCCTGAAATAACTTTACTACAGTATGTTGATGACCTCCTAATTGCTGCTGAGACCCAAGAAGCTTGCATCCAAGGGACCAAGGGTCTCTTACAAGCTCTGGGGAATCTGGGCTACCGAGCCTCGGCAAAGAAAGCTCAAATCTGTAAGCCAGAGGTAACATATCTAGGGTACCTGCTTAAAGAAGGGCAGCGCTGGTTAACAGACGCCCGGAAACAAACTGTTCTGCAGATCCCCAGGCCACAATCCACCCGACAAGTGAGGGAATTCCTGGGGTCGGTGGGATTTTGCAGACTATGGATACCTGGGTTCGCAGAACTGGCTAAACCCTTGTATCAGGCAACCCGGGGGCAGCAGCCATTTAATTGGACAGACGAAGCCGAGTCGGCTTTCCAACAGATTAAAACCGCCTTACTCTCTGCGCCTGCACTGGGGCTACCTGATGTTACCAAGCCCTTCCACCTATATGTGGACAAGAATACGGGTGTCGCCAAGGCGGTAATAACTCGGAACTTAGGCCCCTGGCGGAGGCCAGTTGCCTACCTGTCAAAGAAGTTAGACCCAGTGGCTGCCGGGTGGCCCCCTTGTCTCCGAATGATTGCGGCCACGGCTCTGATGGTGCAAGATGCTGATAAACTTGTCATGGGACAAGAATTGCAGGTCGTTACTCCACATGCCATCGAAGGTGTACTCAAACAGCCACCTAATCGATGGATGAGTAACGCCCGGCTCACCCACTACCAAGGACTACTACTAAATCCTCTCAGGATAACTTTCCTGCCCCCAACGACCTTAAACCCTGCCTCGCTGCTGCCCAACCCGGACCTCGACGCCCCACTCCATGACTGCACCGAGATACTAGCTCAGGTGCACGGAGTTCGAGAAGACCTGCAGGACCGCCCACTTCCTGATGCCGACCTCGTCTGGTTCACTGATGGGAGCAGCTTCATGCATCAAGGCCAGAGGTACGCTGGAGCGGCAGTGACTTCAGAGACTGAGGTAATCTGGGCGGAACCCCTGCCCCCGGGGACATCGGCCCAGAAGGCCGAACTGATTGCGCTCACCCAAGCTCTTACCTTAGGGGCGGGGAAGAAGCTGACAGTATATACAGACAGCCGATATGCTTTTGCAATGGCGCATATACATGGGGCCATTTACAGGGAGCGAGGGTTACTGACGGCTGAAGGAAAAGAGATAAAAAACAAGCAAGAGATCCTAGCCCTGCTAACAGCCCTATGGAGGCCAGAAAAGTTAGCCATTGTGCATTGCCCAGGGCATCAGAAACCAGCTACTCCAACTGCTCAAGGCAACTTTCTGGCAGACCAAACTGCAAGGAATGTGGCAAAGGCTCCCAGCCAACTCCTTACACTCCAGCTCCCTGACCCGGGCCCCCGGGACTTGCCAAATTTCCCTGAATATTCAGAACAAGATCTCCAGTGGATTGACAAACTTCCCCTGAAACAAGTCCAGAATGGGTGGTGGACTGATACTAATGACCAAACCATCCTACCAGAAAAATTAGGACAACAGGTGTTAGAACACATCCACCGAACCACCCACCTGGGGGCCCGGCGGATGATAGACCTGATCAGACGCTCCAAGCTCAAAATCAGACATATAGCTGAGACGGCCAGCAGTATCGTGACAAGTTGCAAAGTCTGCCAGCTTAACAACGCATACCCCCAATCTCAAGCTGCAACAGGAACAAGGCTCAGGGGAGCCAGGCCCGGTATCTACTGGGAAGTAGATTTTACTGAAATAAAGCCAGGAAAGTACGGGTACCGGTACTTACTTGTCTTTGTAGATACTTTTTCAGGGTGGACTGAAGCATTCCCAACCAAAAGAGAAACTGCTCAGGTCGTAGCAAAGAAAATTCTGGAAGAGATCCTTCCCAGGTATGGCTTCCCCGTCCAGATAGGGTCAGATAATGGGCCCGCTTTCGTCGCTAAGGTAAGTCAGGATTTGGCTTCCATCCTTGGGGCAAATTGGAAACTCCATTGCGCTTACAGGCCCCAGAGTTCAGGACAGGTAGAAAGGATGAATCGGACCTTAAAAGAGACCTTAACTAAATTGACTATGGAGACTGGCGCTAATTGGGTGGTCCTTCTCCCCTACGCTCTATTCCGGGCCCGTAATACCCCTTACAGACTGGGCCTTACCCCTTATGAAATCATGTATGGTAGACCCCCACCCCTAGTTCCCAGCCTAAAAGATGATCTGCTCAAGTCTGAAACAGAAAATGTCTCTGAACTCTTATTTTCCCTACAAGCCTTGCAGAAAATTCATCAAGAAGTCTGGCCCAAGCTGAAGGAACTATATGAGACCGGTCCCCCGCCGACACCCCATCCGTACCAGCCAGGAGACTGGGTCCTGGTCAAGCGACACCGACAAGAGACCCTAGAACCCAGGTGGAAAGGACCACTCCAGGTACTCCTAACCACACCCACCACCCTAAAGGTAGAAGGCATCGCGTCGTGGATCCACTACACCCACGTCAAGCCGGTGGACCCAACCTCCGACCTCCTGGGACCAATCACGGCGGTGGCTGAAGCACCGGACACGTGGACTGTGGACAAAGCTAAGAACAACCCCTTAAAACTCACCCTGCGCTGACAGCATAGCTCACTGCAAACATGCAGTTAGGTAGTCTGACTCTAACGTTGGTCGCCCTAGTGGCCGCTGGGGAAAACATAAAGCCAGCTCCTAATCCCTTTGTCTGGAGATTCTGGCTTTATGAAAACCAAACCCACCCTGGGCAACCTCATAAGCCCGGGAAATTAGTGGCCAGTGCAGATTGCCCCTCCTCAGGGTGCAATAGCCCAATTTTGCTAAATTTTACCGATTTCCCAATAGCCAAACCAGTGGCACCAATGATATGCTTCGAGTATGATCAGACTCAATACAACTGTAAGCACTATTGGTGGCACCAGAGTGCCGGCTGCCCTTATAACTATTGTATCGTCCATAAATACCAATGGTGGGGTGGAAAAGAACAGATAGATCCCAGATGGCCCTTCCATCGTAGACGAGATGGAGACCTTTCATATACATGGATAGTTGAGACCCCTGGAACTCCCGCTGGACCACGCCTCAACACGGGGCTGTATACTACTACTCCGCCTCCACATGGCCTAGCAGTCACCTCTATCTGTGGCGGGGTCTAGTGCAGGTACGGCCCCTGGTCCATGGAAATATCCAGTGACAAGAAAACCGCCTGACACAAGATTTATGTCCTTTTTCCTGGTTAAAATTATTGCAAGAAGGATTAGAACTTGCTAACCTTACAGGACTTCACAGCCTGTCTGGCTGCTTTCTGTGTGCCACTCTAGGGCGTCCACCGCTAACCACTGTCCCCCTGCCGTGGGGATCCTCTACCTCTGCCCAAGCTAACAACCACCGAAACCTCTCATATGCCCCTATCCCTAACGTGCCACTATACCTAAACCCCAGTCAAGAAAAGTTTCCCTACTGTTTCTCAGGAACTAATTCTAGCCTCTGCAGCATCACTGCAACGCCCCCTAATATCACCTTAAGGGCTCCGTCAGGCATATTCTTCTGGTGTAATGGAACATTATCTAAAAACCTATCAAGCCCCTCTGTTACCAACCTACTGTGTCTTCCTGTCACATTAGTTCCCCAGTTGACTCTACTTACTGCCGGAGAGTTCCTAGGGTATACCGGTAACTGGACTAGTGCTGTTATTCACCCAGTCCCTAGACCGAGACCTGCACGAGCCATTCTCCCCCTCATTGCAGCAATCTCCCTCACCGCATCCTTCATGGCAGCCGGACTGGCGGGGGGAGCCTTAGGTCACACCCTCATAGAAAGTAACAAGCTGTACCAACAATTTGCCATTGCTATGGAGGAGTCAGCTGAGTCCCTTGCCTCCCTCCAGCGGCAGCTCACGTCCCTAGCACAGGTAACCTTGCAGAACCGGAGGGCCTTAGACCTACTCACTGCTGAAAAAGGGGGTACGTGTATGTTCCTAAAGGAAGACCGTTGTTTCTACATAAATGAATCAGGACTTGTGGAGGACCGGGTCCAACAGTTACACAAGTTAAGCACAGAAGTAAGAACACGGCAGTTTGCTTCAGCTGCAGACCAATGGTGGAACTCATCTATGTTTTCTCTGTTAGCCCCCTTCCTTGGACCCCTGCTGAGTCTTCTATTTCTGCTTACCATAGGACCTTGTGTTGTTAACAGAATTTTGCGGTTCGTTAGAGAAAGATTTGACACTGTACAACTCATGGTCCTCAGAGCCCAATACCAACCTGTAGACGCTGAAACAGAATCAGACTTGTAAGACCCAAGATTGGCTCTAGAGATACCTGAAAAGAAGGGGGGAATGAGAGGAGCCGGGCACATTCCTCAGCCCTGGGCTCAAAACAAACAAGCCCAATACAAACACATCCCATCCTCCCATCCCACCACATATCGCCATATATCTCTCAAACTTCCTGAGCCCAGTACAAACACCACCTGGAAAAGTCTTCGATAAGGAGGCAGCCGTTCAAAGTTTTACTGAAAGCGCGGGAACCAAAAGAATTCCTTTGTTCCCCTGTAACTTTCGGGCTATAAAAAGCAAACACTCGCATTGTTCGGGGCCCTCTTGTATGCTGTGTAATGGAGGGACCAAGTTCGAACTTGTCGTAAAGATCCTTGCCGCTTGGCTTTGACTCTGGACTCTGGTGGTCTTCTTTGGGGAATAGAGGGTCTGGGCAAAACACCCTCAAGGAGCTTATATTTTAGTGAGAGAAGATGAACGATAACTAAGTACATAAGCCAAGAGACTACGTCAGAAGGCGGGCTAGGGAGAACAATTAAGCAAGGTGAGCTAGGAAATGGTGTGTTGAGAGGTCAGGGATGGTGGTTCTTTTACATAGGAGCGTTAGAGGGGACCCCTAGGAGAAGGGAGTGAGTCATGCCAGTGTCTGGAGGCTGGAAGGCCTTGAGGAAAAGTCAGGCTGGGTGTGTTCAAAGACTAGCAAAGAAGCCAGGGTGTTTGGAACAGAGAGGAGGAAAACAGAAAGAGACCCAATCAGGCTGGGAACACAGAAGCTGAGTAGGAGGAGGTCAGATTGTGTAGACCCACTACACTTTGGCTTTTACTCTACCCACAATGGGAAACTGCTGGAGGATTTGAAGACATGATTTGCAGTTTGTTTTAAAAAGAGCTCTTCAGCTGTTGTGATGTCCCCTGGTCAGTGATTGGTCTAAAGATTGTCATCTGACCCTGTCCTGTCCATTTACTATGGAGGTCTTCTGTTGTCAAATTAAAACTAAACTAAACTAAACATTATGAATAGAAGGCCCTTGCCTTTCCCTGGTTCTTTCTGCCTGGAGCTTCAATGTGATGCTTGGACTTGTAGCAGTTGCTTTGCTACCAAGAGGGAAGGAGGCATTGTGCTGTGGATGGTAGACTAGACATATCGATGGAGCCTGGGTCTTTGATCACATCACTGAACATTTATAGCAGCCCTTGATCTTCTACTTCCAAACTTTTTATTAGATCTATTTTAGCAGGTCATTGTTCCTTGTAGTTGAATACATTCTAAACTGGAACTGACGTTGAAAAATAAAAATAAAAAAGTGTCCATGCACACTTGAAATTATATTTAAGTACCAAAAAAGTGGAAGAGCAATATTCTCAGAATAAAGGACACGAATCTTTAAATGGAATCAGTTTAATTTTATAAAAATCTCATAAACGTTTCCTGATTCTTCTCATTTCCTCAGGGACCACTGAAAAGCTTGCACAGACTAAGCTCTAAAGCTTAAGGAAGGAGCAGCTGGACAGGTCAGCAAATCATGTCCTTCAACAGTGGTTATGAACTTGACTCACTCTGCTAGAGTGTGGGTAGCATTTCAGGTTGGGTGACTATATGTTAAGGTTTTCTCAGGACAGTCCTGGCTTATACTTGCTGCCCTGTAGTATATCTTCTTTCAGCCTCAAGAGTGTCTTGGTTTGGATAATAAGTTATAACATCACCCTGCTTAAAGGTGTTACTATACAATTCTTGGTTTTCTTCATGTAAACATTTTCTTTTTTAAGAATTGTTTAGAAATTGATTCATTTCTCAAAAATCTTAGGGAGAGCTATACCAGAATTGATGATGCTCAGCAAAATTGGCAGGTTGCACTTGGTCTTTGTAAATGCTTAAGGCAACACACTTTACCAAAATGGCATGCGAACTCTAAGACACTTTCCACGCATCCCTTCTCAAATGTCACCTTGTTAGGAACACCAGCATGAGCTTGATATGAATGCTGGAACTAAAGAGGTCATAAGCTGGTCTTGAAAATTCGTTGAATACATGTTCTATATTACAAGCACAAAAACTGTATAGTCTGATTTGATTTCCACAATATCTCATAAGGTATGTAGAGAAGAAATTATTTTTCTCACTTTATAGACAAGAACATGAAAGTGGAGAGAAGTTCAGTGACTTTCACAAGAGAATGTTATAATAACTTCTTAATCCTGTTTTAGGATCAGCCCAAATGGGACTTTAACTTCACTCTTCTTTCCACTACATCATGTAGTTTTTCACTTGTAGGTATTTTGGAAAATATTTTATTCAAGTGAGTAGAAAGGACTGAAATGAAGGGCAGGTGATGTGGTTTGACTGTGTCCCCACACAAATTTCATCTTGAATTGTGGTTCCTATAATCCCCACGTGTTGTGGGAGGGACCCGGTGGGAGGTGGTTGAATCATGGGGGTGGCTACCTCCATGCTGCTATTCTCATGACAGTGAGTGAGTTCTCACAAGATCTGACGGTTTTATAAGGGACTTTCCCACCTTTAGCTCAGCATTTCTCCTTCCTGCTGTCATGTGAAGAAGGACATGTTTGCTTCCCCTTCTGCCATGATTGTAAGTTTCCTGACACCACCCCAGCCATGCTGAACTGTGAGTCAATTAAACCTCTTAATTACCCAGTCTCAGGAATGTCTCTATTAACAACATGAGAATGGACTAATACAGAAGGTAACTGCAAGAAAACTTTCAAAGTAAAGCTTCAGGGATTTTTATCTTAAGACAATAGTTTTTATTTTGTTTGTGAAGGGTGCTTAGATTTCTCTCACTAAAGTAATTGAGAGTAAAGCTTGGGAATGGTATCTAATAACAACCTCTTAGATTTCTGCCATATTTTGTAGTTATATACTAAAATTTGATGTTTAAAACATATATACTTAGATTATACTTTAAAAGCACTTACCTTGAAAACACACACACACATACACACACACACACACACACACCCTCCTCCCTGTATACAAACAGAAATAAATAAATAAAATGTTTCTGAAAAGATGTACAAAAACTGAAAAGAGGCTTGCTTTGGAAATGGGCCCAGGTTTGGGGAAAAGTTAGATTTTATATATTATTTGTATGAGTTTTGTATCACTGTATGTTTTACTTTCAAAATTAAATAAAAAGCGTAAAACAATTAAAGGAAGCAACTTTGAATTAATAGGAAGAATTCTAAACTTTATTTTTCCTATTTAGGAAGTCAGTTGTGGAAGGACATGTCATATTCTATTGGAAACAACATCTTAGTGAGGTAAAAAGTGAATATTTGAGACTAAATGTCAGTGACTTGGCTCTGAGAATATGGTTAGTATACAAGGTAGAACCCTAGGGACTTGGTTCTGGTGCTGGCTGTTCCATTTCCTCAGTTCCCCCTCATCCTGAGGAGAAATGTGCTCCCTCATACTATTGTAGCTTAGAGATGAAGGACAGAATGGACATGATTTCTGTAACATTCAACAAACACTCAAAAAATATTTAACAAATGCCCAGGAAGGAAACCAAAATATGATACCTGAAAATATAGGTATTTGACACATTTTGAGATGGATATTCAGAGGAGCTGCACACACAGAAACAGCTCTAAAAACAGTCCTGTGTAAGGCAGATTTGCATCTGTAGAGAAAATCTATATTAGCAAATAAACAGCAGAGACAGAGGCTTTCTGAGGGGTCTTCTTATCCAGATCTAGGAAAGATTAAATCACAGAAAAAGAAGACTAAATGTCTGATGCTTTTAAAAGGTCCAACAGAGAAACTGCTATCACAGACCACCATCTAATCTTTCTGATGGCTGCTACCTGTGAGGTTTCATCTGCATACCAAGACAGCCTTTGCTCGCTATGCCTTTTCTCCCCTCTCCCTCCCATAACCTGTCACCTGGTTCTCAGCCTCTATTACTTCCTGTATTGGTATTAAAAACTTCAATCATCTGACTCTTCTTAGAGTCTCATATTTGCAATATTCGTCTGTCCATATGTGCATTAATAAATTGGTATGTCTTTTCTCCTGTTGATCTATTATCAATTCACTTCAGTAGATTTTGACTTGAAGCTTCAGAGGGAAAAATTTCAACTACTCTATATCCACTATGTGCAGGGCACTGGGCTGGGCTCTGGGTAACACACACTGTCAATCAAACCAAACTGCTCCCTACCCCTGTGGACTTACAGTGTAGTAGGAGCAATAGACAACAAACAAATAAATAGGCACATAGGTATGAAATTGCAAAGTGTAATAAATATTGTGAAGCAAATCAAAAAGGCACAGTGCTAGAGAATAAATGAATGTAAGAATGAACCAATACACTCTAACACATGTTTAATTTGTCAGAGTAACCACACAACAATACCACTCAAAGCTTTTTCTTTTTTTTTTCTCCCCTTCTGTGAGAGGAGTGAAAAAAAAGACAGGATTCAGTCAGAAGAGCTGAGTTCTGGTTCCTCCACATAATACCATGGCTATAGAAGTGACACATATTCTAAGCCTCAATTTTTTAGTTGACTTTCCTCATTCATAAGGTTGTTGTGAAAAACAGAACAAAACTAATCAATATGAGTAAACTGCTATGAAACACTGTCTATTATATATTTTCTTGATAAACATTTATTGAGTGCTATCTTTCATTTGGGTTCCTGTGCTAGTAGCTTGTTATACTGAGCTTCAAGAAGTCAAACTCCAGGCCATAGTCCCAAAGAGTTCAGCTCTGATTTGGAGAGATAAATGAGTACTTAGGGTGAGGTTATGTACTAATAAACCCACTGTAAAGTCAAAAAATTACAAGTCAAACCTTCAAAAGTAAGAGACTGTATATGTTACTATGTGTGTGTGTGTTGTTGTTTTTAAGATGTGTTTTAGACAAATGAAAGTAAAATCTCATGTAAAAAATTGATTTTAAAAGCTTACTCAAAGTTTTGTCAGTGCATTATTAGAGACCCAGCCCAATATTTGTCAACATTTGTATCTATTATTGTAGACAGTGAGAATAAACGCTTACAAGGTGATGCTGCTATGCTATGTGAATCACCAAAGATTAAATAATCATCAGTATACATTTGTGTGACATATTTTTGCTTGTATTTTATAGATGTGAAAACAAATAATTCATCTGTAATAAAAATGATGGGCCAGGTGCGGTGGTGCACACTGGTAATCCCAGCACTTTGGGGATGGAGGCTGGTGGATCAAGAGGTTTGGAGATTGAGACCATCCTGGCTAACACGGTGAAACCCCGTCTCTACTAAAAATACAAAAAATTAGCCGGGCCTAGTGGTGGGCGCCTGTAGTCCCAGCTACTCCGGAGGCTGAGGTAGGAGAATGGCGTGAACCTGGGAGGCGGAGCTTGTAGTGAGCCGAGACCAGGCCACAGCACTCCAGCCTGGGCGACAGGGCAAGACTCTGTCTCAAAAAAAAAGAAAAAAAAGATCACTCTCTCTAGAATTCTAACTTGTTGCAACACACTATTCCATGATGGCAATGTCAGATAAATTAGCTTTCTCTATTAAGAAAGAAAAGCAGCCTGTAATCCCAGCACTTTGGGAGGCCGAGATGGGCGGATCACGAGGTCAGGAGATCGAGAACATCCTGGCTAACCCGGTGAAACCCCATCTCGACTAAAAATACAAAAATTAGCTGGGCACGGTGGCGGGCGCCTGTAGTCCCAGCTGCACGGGAGGCTGAGGCAGGAGAATGGCGTGGACTGGGGAGGCGGAGCTTGCAGTGAGTGGAGATCGCGCCACTGCACTCCAACCTGGGCAACAGAGCGAGACTCCATCTCAAAAAAAAAAAAAAAAAAAAAAAAGAAAAGAAAAAAAAAAGAAAAGCACTTTCTGGTTTAAATTATGGATTATGAAAAGTAAATGGCTTGTGGATAAACTGAAGATGCTTTTGCCAAAAATAGAATTTTTTAAAGAAGAAGATTTGGAAAGGTTGTTCCTACAGCTAGAATTTCTCAAGAGTTGAAGCAGAACCTTTATATATTTAAATTAAAATGAAAATAGAAAGTTTAAAATATCCCTCTTGCATCTTTAAAAATAAAGACTCCACTGTGTTAATTCAGTCATTAGAGTTCTTTGGTTCACAAGTTCTACAAGTGATTTGTCTGAAGGGACTGAATTTTTATAACTGAATTAATGACCTATTTTGATCAATTATCTCTACACCTAAAAAGAACCTCAGAAATCACCCACGTCAATATACTCTCTCAAGCCGCTTGTTTTTCAAAACCTTTGTCACATTCCTACTTGTGTTTAGTTTGATCTTTAAAAAGAATGTTATATAGAATGCTTCCTGAAAAGTGTAGTGCTCAAAAAAAAACTCAAGGAATAATTAAAGCAATATTCTCAAACAAAATAAAATAAACAACACAAAGAAGTGAGTAAACATCTTTAAAAATCATTTTGGCAATTTTGTAGCAATTTCAAAAGTCTATGTTACTGGTGCTCTTATAGAAACAGTACTACCGTGCTTATTTGGTACCTAATTGTTTATGCTTCTGGATTGTTACAGTTCCCTAATTCCTTCCTATTGCTCTTTCACAACTTCACTCCTGTCCTCTGCAAGAGACTAAATCATAAGACTTTTGATGTTTTCTCTGTTGATAGTTCCTGTTAGGAATAAGATGGGGACAGAAGCTGAAGCCACTTACAGAAAGGAAACAAATGGGTTATTGGTTGATAATTATTACCTATCAAGTTATAACCCCAATCACATCAATGATCATGACCATCATGCTCAATACTGCACCTGGTGTGGAGATTGGCATGGTATTCAATAAATATTGGTTGGATAAAATGCTTCCTATCAGTCTTGAATCTTGGTAATATGCATGACAAAGGCAGATTGTATAAAAATGGCAAAATCACTTGAATATTAATCGTAAGACCGAATTTGTCAACAATATAACACTGGGCAAGATGCTTTGTTTATCAGGTCATGGCTTTTAAATTTTAAAATGAGTCTCTTGGACTGGAATACTACTTCAAAAATACTTTTACCTGTTTGTTTTTGTTTTAGTAAGGGGGCATTATATTCAAAAGATATCTTACGTGGAATATCAGCATCTTCATACAACTATTAGAAGGAGAACACATTTGGTTTCAGACAAGATCAAAAACCCTCCCACTCCTCGTTGACTATCCTGCGTTGCTTCCTCTCCTAGCATGAGTCTTGAGTGACCTTTTTTTGAACTCTCAAGCTTCAGAGAACACACTTTGAAGGCCAATGCACTTAGTTATTTTAAGATGCTTGTTTGAAAATTTTGTGACTGACATGAAAAGATGGCATAGTGAAGGAAAAAACACACAGTTCTCAATGATAGTTGGAATCAGGCTCTTCCCCTGAGCTTTGGTTGGAATATGTTCCCCAAAATTTATATATTGGAAACTTAATCCCCAATGCAGCAGTGTCAGGTGGTAGTGGTTACCAGGAAGTGTTTAGGTTATGAGGGCTCCATCCTCATGAATGGATTAATACTGTTATTAAAAAGGCTTCAGGAGTGGGTTCACTCTCTCTTGCCTTTTGTCTTCTGCCATATGAAGATGTAGCAAGAAAGTCCTCACCAGACCAATAGCTGGTACCTTCATCTTGGATTTCCCAGTATCCAGAAATATGAGATAGTAAGTTTCTGTTCTTTATGAATTACTCAGTCTCAGATATTCTTCTATAGCAGCACAAAATGGACTAAAACACCCTGCATTACTCTGTGACTTTGTAAGTCATTTCTTGTCTATGAGATAGAACTACCCTGCCTAATAGTGGTGTACTGATCAATGACTATTTAACTTAGGAAGTAATTGTTCTGGTTATTGCTAGAAAACAAACTTCCTAAAACTTTGTGGTTGAAATAGCACCTCAAGATTTTGTGGGTCAGGATTTCCAAAGGGTTTCCCTAGAGGAGTTTTCTGTTTGTTTAAAGGTATTCAGCTGGAAAATGGACTGGTCCACGTGAGTTTCACTCACATGTCTGTATTCTTGGCAGTGAAGCAGGAAATTTTCCCTGACTGCTTTGCGGGCAGGAACTGGAGTGCAGGCACTGGAGCTAGCCAGCTGCTTCAGCACCAGCAGGGGCAAACTTCACTCACTTCACTCACAGCAGGGGCAAACAGCACCAGCAGGGGCAAACTTCACTCATGTGAGGCCTGCAGCAGCATCTAGTGGGGAATGCCCACGACCCTGCAAGCCCCAGAAGAAGTGTTACAGTCAGCACTCCTTTACCTTTGCTGTCTGAGGACGGCTTATATGTTAGCAGCTCAGTGTAGGGTCAGTGTGACACCTTTTGCACACACCCTCTTGGCAACCAAGTGCTTGTCTGGCATTCAGGAGGAATTAAGTCGCATAAATGAGTTGAAGATGGTGAAGGTGGGGGATTTTATTGCTGATGAAAGTGGCCCTCAGTGGGAAGGGGAGATAAAAAGGGGATGGAGCAGGAAGGTAATCTTCCCCCACAGTCCCGTTGTCCTGGCTGGACTCCTCTCTGAAGCTACCCCATCAAGCTATCCCTCTGAAGTCAAGTGCTTCTCTCCAACATTCAACCATACTCTCTGATGTCCAGCTGCTTTTCCTTTTCTCTCTCTGCTGTCAGAGCCTAGGACTTTTATGGGCACATGATGAGGGGTGGGGTGGGCCATGGGTGGCTTTGGAATTGTCAACATTTGGGTGGGAAAACAGGGATGTATGTTCTCACTTTGGGCCATGGTTCCAGGCTTGAGGGTAGGGCCCTCGCTGGGGACCCATCCTCTTCTGCCCAGAATTTCCCTGCCTCTTGTCCTTATCATTAGGGATGGATGGATGACTGGAAGCCTGGACTCAGTTGGGACTGGTAACTGGAGTGTCTACCCCAGGTCTTTCTAGCATGACAGACTCAGGCTCAAGTCTCCAAGAAGAATTTTCCAGCAAACGGGGCAGTATGGCCTTTTATGACCCCGCCTTGGAAATCACTTAGCATTCCTTCTACCATACCCTACTGGCCTAAGATTTCACAAGCTTGTCAAGGTTCAAGGGGGACAAACGGAGACTACAGCTCTCATTGGGAAGAATGTCACAGAATTTGCAGTCATGTTTTAAACTATCAAAGTTATTCTAATCTTTAGAATCTGCCTCTTACTACATAAGTCAAGAAAAATTGGTAGGAGTAATAGAATTCTCTCCACTGTCATAGGAAGAGAATATTGCAAGAGTCCACACTTTTTTGCAAATTTTATATTATGATTAAATGTACCGTGCTGAACCAAATGCCAGGGGTCTCTTGAGTTCTACCCTTCAGGCAAGACTTTTACCTGTGCAATAGAATGTTTTTGGCAGAATTCTTTGCCATCAGTATCCTTCAATATAAACAAGTCTTTTCTAGTAAGAAAGTGCTAACTCACTCAAGCATTGTTTGGATAATGGAACTAGGGCATGCACATTTGAAGAGCTGCTTTTGGGAATGACTCTTACAGTTCCTGGCATGTAGGCTTTGTTATGCAACTAGAATCATTTGAATTGTTTTCCTTGCCTCCCAGTTATACCAGAAACAAATAAGTTAAAATTCTAGAATGTTTGTTGTCTGGAGAAATATATTGAACACACTTTTGGACACAGATTACTCTTTTAAAAAAATGTGCTATTATGTGGAAAGAGAATTTGAAAGTGTTTGGGAGGCTAAGTTACATGTTGTCTTTGATACCGATAAAATGGACTTGGCTGGACTTTTCCTCAACAGATGAACGGTATCAGTGAGTCTCGTTCCACCACCGAAAGTCTTTTTTTTTTTTTTACTTCTACTAATTCCACATATCACCTGGAGAATTCTTCTCCTTGTGTGGAATATATAAATAAGACTTTTAAAAGATACATTAGGGAAAACAATATTAGGAATCAAATCAGAATACTTTGATGGAGAATTGCCACAGAATTTTCTGCAGAACAAAATATGAAATATTTTTCTTGTGTCTTGCACAAGACCACCTTATACCAAGTGGGTCTGCTGTCAATGAGGATATAACCATCAAAATGTCTCTTTAGTCACCACAGCAGTCTCTAAAACTACCAGTACAGGTTAAGTCCTCTGTTTAAATGAAGGTAACTGGTCAATTAGAGTTCTTGCTACCCTTGGAGAGGTAACAATGAATAAGTGTCAGCAAGTAAGTACTGCAGAGCTCGGTATTATTATCCGGGTAACTTGGCATCACTGAAGAGAAGGGAGGACAGTGTTCTGAGAGCTTGTAGCACAGAGAAGATAACCACAGCAAGAAACACGGCTGGGATGACTGACCAGAGAGACACCACAACAGGGATCCTTGAACTTCAAGGAATAGCAACAGGATATTGCAAGTGAGAGACACAAAGAGAAAAGCTGGGATGGAGAGCAAGATGGAAGGGTACACCATGGTAAATCTTGCTTGTTTTGTTTTGTGTAAGGTCCAGCCTATCTCTTTATGTGTCCAGGTTAGGAAAATAAAAGAACCTGGTCAACACCTTGGTTACAATTCACTCAGCCTCTCTTTTTTTCAGCCTTACTAGGTAAAATGTAGACAAGATTGTAAAGATTTGATGAAATGGTATACCTAGCAGTATCTGTCAAAAAAGAAACACTTCATAAGAAGTTCTTCAGTTCCCAGAAAGAAACAGATGGCACATTGCAATGAATTCATTTGAGGAGTGGTTTGAAAAGGGACTTTTTATAAAGACGTGGATAGAATGTAGTGAAACTTCAAGCTCAGTACCGCTGGCCACAATGACTACCCGAGGTCCACAGACATAAGAAAAGGGGCAGTTGTGAGGACCTGGAGACAGAGAATAGTGTGAAGGGGGCTGCCTGACTGGAAGCCAGACAAAGCCAGCTTACAGCAATCCTGCAGTGGGGAGCTGATATGGTGTGGCTGTGTCCCCACCCAGATTTCCTCTTGAGCTGTAGCTCCCATAATTCCCACATGTTGTGGGAGGGACCCAGTAGCAGATAACTGAATCACGTGGTAGTTTCTCCCATACTGTTTTTTTAAGTCTCACGAGAGCTGATGGTTTTATTAGAGGAAACCCCTTTTGCTTGGTTCTCATTCTCTCTTGCTGCTGCTAGGTAAGAAGTGCTTTTAGCCTTCTGCCATGGTTGTGAGGCCTCCCCAGCCACGTGGAATTGTGAATCCATTAAACCTCTTTTTCTTCATAAATTACGCAGTCGCAGACATGTCTTTATCAGCAGCATGAAAATGGACTAATACAAGAACAAGGGAATAAACACTCCAACCTCTTCCTCCTCTCTCCTTTTAGCTCCCACTGGTTCTCTTTACTGACCTGATCCAACTGGAGCTAAAGGGTAAGGAAGCCCACTCATGGCATCCATATAGGTCAGCCTCCCAGGGGCATGAAGTGGGGTGTGTGGAGAGTGGATTTGGAGGGGCAAGTGGAAAAGGGAGCTAACACAGTATCCATAGTAGTAACAATAATTACTATTTTTATTTTTATTACTCCAGCAGCTGGCACCAGAATACTCAATGCTTAGCATAATGTCTGGAGCCTGGATGTGCAATAATAATCTATTGAATGAATGAACAAATTCCCATCCACGATTGTATCTGTAATGCACAATGTTCACCACTTGCAGAGTCCAATTAACAAGAGCAAGAGCTGATACAAAGAAAGTGACTTTGTATTGCAAAGATGGCTTAGGGGAAGAAGTACAGGATTCCTGCCTTAAGGGTATCATTTTGCTTTTGGAGAGAAAGTGGGTGCTTTTAAAGGGGGAGGCCTGTACCGGGTGGAAGTAAGCAGGTAGGGGTCTGCATGTCTGCATACTTACTTTGGTGACTTATCTACTGGGCAGTAATGTTACCATCTTCATGGGCAGAAATGGTTATAAAGGTGGCTAAAAACTCTAGTGGATATACTTTGGGTTATAAATTGACTGTTATTTGTCAAGGCAACCTTCTGGTGGGTGAGAGATCTGCTTTGGAGCTTCTAAGCACATAGATGAACTTGTCCTGTAGGAAGTGTCTGGTGAAGAGGAGGTAAAAGGCTATAATTGCATCTCAAAAGAGCTAAGTAGGAAGTGAAGAAAAGGAGGAAAGAGAAAATAAAGGAGATAAAATAATTAAACTATCTTGTAGAAAAATGAAGGTACTCGGTTAAGTATCCATTAGACATTAAACCAGGTTGATATTAAGAGGCTGAAGTACAAGTGGCTTAAAAAAACACAAGGATTAGTTTCTACGTAAAAGAAATCTGCCAGCTTGGGCAACATGGTGAAACCCTGTCTCTACAAAAAATACGAAAATTAGCCAGGTTCAAGCATATAGTCCCAACTACTTAGGAGGCTGAGTTGGGAGGATCTCCTGACCCAGGGGAGGTTGAGGCTGCAGTGAGCTGTGATTGCACCACTGCATTCCAGCATGGGTGACAGGCTAAGACCCTGGAAAGAAAGAAAGAAAGAGAGAAAGAAAAGAAAAGAAAAGAAAAGAAAAGAAAGAAAAGAAAAGAAAAGAAAAGAAAAGAAAAGAAAAGAAAAGAAAAGAAAAGAAAAGAAATCTGGAGGCAGACTTTCAGGACTGAAAACTGATACAGAGGGTCCATTAAGTCATAAAGGACCCTGGTCCCTGGTTCTTTCCTTCTTTCTGTTTCTCTGGGGTGGCTTTCAACTTTGAGGTCTTACAGTCCTTGAAGATGCATCTTGTTATCCAAGATGGTTGTGTAAACCAAAAGGTATCTGAGACAGGTCTCAATCAATTTAGAAAGTTTATTCTGCCAAGATTAAGGATTCACCTGTGACAGCCTCAGGAGGTCCTGACAACATGTGTCCAAGGTGGTCAGGGTACAGCTTGCTTTTATACATTTTAGGGAGACATAAGACATTAGTCAATATGTCTAAGATGTACCTTGGTTTGTGACAATTTGAGGTGGGGGCTTCCAGGTTATAAGTAGATAAGAAACAAAAGGTTGTATTCTTTTGAGTCCTTGATCAGCCTTCCACTGAATGCACAATTTAGTCTGGCTCAGTAAATCTTCACTTTTACATAAACAAAAGGCAGAGGAAGCAATCAGATATGCATTTGCCTCAGGTGAGCCTCGGAGAGATGACTTTGAATTCTATCTGTCCTTTGTCCACAAGGAACTTCCTTGTGGGCAAATTGTGAGGGAGGCGTGTAGCTTTTTGTCTTTGTAGCTATCTTATAAAATAGAAGGCAGGTTTGTCTGACATAGTTCCCAGCTTGACTTTTTCCTTGGCCTAGTGATTTTGGGGTCCCAAGATTTATTTTCCTTTCACAGCTGCCAGATCTCCAGATATTATTATATCCACATTTCAGGAAATGAGACAAAGAAAAGGGGAAGGGGAGTTAGCTTTCTCTGAGTCGTTCTACTAGAAGTCCCATATGACATTAACTCATATCTTTTTGGTCAGAATTTAGCCACATGGACATAACTATCTACAAAGGAGACTGGGAAGTGGTTTCTGCATACATTGTTACCCTGAATAAAATCTGTTATTGCTATGGAGGAAGGTCAGCATTCTCTCGAACAAACAGGATGGACTTCAAAGACTAAATTTTGAGACCTGAGGAAAGATAGTTACAGAGAAGTCACTTAAGTTATCCCTTCTTACCTGTTTGCTAGACTGAGTCTGAACTAGCTAAATAAACTAGTGATCCCAGGCAATTATCTGGTTATTAGAAGAAAAAGAAACCATCGCTGAGCTATTGGTGGTGGTGTTGATGGGAATTTTATCTTCCATTTAAAATTTTCATCTCACTAGTTGTGAGCCCATAAACTAAACCCATCATGAGGTTGAATTAAATCCCAGCTTGTTCCCCTAAAATAGTTCTAAAAATGGTCCTGAAACATCATTAAAACTGACACTGAATTAAATTTTTTGTCTTCAAATATTTTAAAAATAAAAATAAGAAAAAAATTTGGAAAAGTACAAAGGCCCCTACATAAAACTCTCATGTTACCACCAATGATAACAGAAAATCAACATCTTCAAAATATTTGCTCATTTTAAAAATAAAAATTATAAAACAAAGTCCTTCCCCTCTGGGCCAAACCCAAGTATGTAAAAAAAGTGGAGGGGAATGCTAAGGGCAGGGGCTTTGCCTAGTTTTACATTTGGATCTCTGGTTGGAGATAGCATTGCAAGTTTTCGCATAGTGTAGAAACCTAGCGATGGGCCACATCAGTGTGAACTTGGAGATTCTCTCCAACATAGATACAAGGAAGACTCTGGTTTAGCTTTCCAGGGTTCTTCTAATTCCTATGTGCCAAGGCTTGGGCCAGGGTTTCCTATAACTGGAGGAAAGGAGTGGGGGTGGGTGGGCTTGAGTCAAATCAGGAGATTGTTTAGTGGAAGTCAGCAGGCCCGGGCAGGATGATTGTATAGCAGAAGGTATGGGATGGGACTTAAAGCAGAGCCAGAAGGAGGATATGGAAGGACCCAGGAGGTCTTGAGCATCAACAGGTGCTAAGGTAAAGCCATGTCAGCCTGGTAGGTAGGACCATTCGGCCTGACCCCATTAAGAAAGGCCAGACAGCCAGGTGTGGTGGCTCATGTCTGTAATCCTACCAATTTGGGAGGCCAAGGTAGAAGAATTGCTCGAATTCAGAAGTTTGAGACCAGCCCGGGTGACACAGTGAGAACCCATATCTAAAACAAGTAAAAATTAGCCAGGTGTAGTGGTGTACTCTTATAGACCCAGCTACTTGGGAGGCTGAGGCAGCAGGATCACTAGAGCCCAGGAGTTCAAGGTTGTGATGAACTATAATTATGCCACTGTACTTCAGACTGAGTGACAAAGAGAAACCTTGTCTCGAAAAAAAAAAAAAAAAAAAGCCAGACATTAAAGTATGTATATCAGTTGCTAACTTCAGTTGCAGATGCTAGCAGGGAAAACATGAAGCATGACCAGGTAGAGAAGAGAGGTCACCAGCAGTGATCAGAGTTCCCCTCACTCTATCGTCATGAGATTATTTAATTTATTTCTAATCAGATGTTATATAAGGGGACTTAGGATAAGTTTGAGGGACTGATCACTGGCCCAGAGTCACATAAAAAATACTATTTTTTTTTTTTTTGAGACAGAGTCTCGCTCTGTTGCCCAGGCTGGAGTGCAGTGGCCAGATCTCAGCTCACTGCAAGCTCCACCTCCCAGGTTTAAGCCATTCTCCTGCCTCAGCCTCCCCAGTAGCTGGGACTACAGGCACCCGCCACCACGCCCAGCTAGTTTTTTGTATTTTTAGTAGAGACGGGGTTTCACCGTGTTAGCCAAGATGGTCTCGATCTCCTGACCTCGTGACAAGGACGTTGTCTTGGAAATCCAAGAACAGACCCCAGGTTAGGACAAGTCCCTTGAGGACCTAGGCTAGAGTGTGAGTCTGAAACTGAAGCAGCTCTCAACACCTCAGCAACAGGAGCTCCAAGTCCTCTCTGCAGACAAGGCTAGCTGGCCTCTACCTACTTCTTGCCCTGTTTCCAACAAGCTTTCTCTACTTATTAATTTCTGCTCCCCAACACTTTCAGTTTACTACTTACAGTGACTCCTCAAGCTTCAACTCTACCTTGTGGCTTTATAACTGAGCTCTTAGCCTTACTGTCTGATACATTCTGAGTTTTTAGTCCACATTTCAAACTTTGCCCTCTTCATTTTTTCCATCATGTCCACATAGATAATAGTTTTCTGGCAAGTCTACTGATTGGTTGCTTTTGGATCTGTTACTCACACCTGAGCCAATTAGCAACAGAGGAGGGAGGAGGGAGAAGCCAAAGGGTGAAATAAGAGCTCTGCTCCCAGAGTGGTGAGTGGGGCTCTTTCCCTGGAAATACGGTGTAGTCAGGGCAGAAACATTAACATTTCCAACATACAGAATCATGGCAATAATTTTCCATGCCATTTAATATCCACACATGATTATAAAAAACTGCATAGTCATCTGTCATATTTTATAGTTTATATTATGAATTCCTATTGCTACTTAGATTATCCTCCAAATTATTTTGATAATTTCCTGCATCTGTGAATTTAACCAACCATGGATCAAAAATATTTGGAAAACCCAATAAACAATGACAATACAACAATAAAAACAATACTAGGTTTATATTTAACAATAATAAAAATAATATAAATTTTACAATATAAAAGTATAACAACTATTGACATAGCATTTACATTGTATTAGGTGTTATAAGTAACCTAGATATGATTTAAAGTATACAGGAGGATGTTCATAGGTTATATGCAAATACTACACCATTTTATATCAAGGACTTAAGCATCCACAGATTTTTGTATCTGGGGATGAGGGGAGGATCAGAATCAATCTCCCAAAAATGCTGAGGGATGACAGTACAAATAACACTCCAACAAAAATCAAAGAAAAATATGTTTTAAGAGCTAAAGACAGGGTCAGCTTTGTGGGTGTGGACATATGCAGTCACATAGGGCCACTGTATTCAGAAAGGCCCTATGTGTGGTTTAACACGCTGCTATAGCTATCTTGAAATTCATTGTGTCAGGTTAGAGCAAAAGTAATTGCGGTTTTTGCCTTTTTTTTTAACGTGATGGCAAAAATCGCAATTACTTTTGCACTAACCTAATAATGTTTGAAGAAGGAGGGTCACACTTTTATTTTGTACACTTTATTTTTTACCTTATTTTGTACAGAACCTGATCAATGTGCGTGTTTAGAAAGATAGAATACTGATGTATTAACTGACTTGTTTATTCCCCCATCCTCCTTTGTCTCCTGTGACTCTCCTCACCTCCACTGGGGCAGCTCCTGGGAAGAAATGACAGAAGAGAAAAGAAGAACGAGTAGAGGATTCTCTGCATTTGACTTTAAAATAGGCCGTTGTAAACAATTGCCTTGAGAAAAAAAAAGTGTTTTGAGTTGCAAAATCCTGGATTCTAAAGGCTCCAGAACAGAGTAATAGTTTTAGAAGAAAATGTTTTCAGTTCTAGATAGTTTTTCCTCCCCTTTGACTGCAATCTCCTTAAGAAAGGAGAGTTGGTGATACATAGACACTGATGGTTCCCACAGAGAGACCCTATGCCTGGGTCCCCACTGCTGGGGCTGGTCCTTTGAGAAAACTCTGGGGATCCAGCAGCAGGGAAGAGCTGTGCCTTGCTTCCATTGTGGAGCTAGGAGAGGCAGCAAGCTTCACAGATGCCCGCTTGGCAGCGTGACAGGGAAGCAATGGAGTAGAAACGGTGGAAGGGCTGTCTGAACAGAGGAGCCTGAGACACCCTTACATGGTCCTCCAAACCCAGGATGGCTGAGGGAGCAGCAGGATGCTTTCTAGAGAGACCAAGTGATGGGCAAAGGCCGTTGATAGAAAGCTGGACCCCAGAGGCTTTATAGTTAGGAATGAAAGGGCTCTGTGTGTACTCATGCCCTGAGGCTCAGTGAGACAGAGGGTATCCCAGAGGATGCCAGTGAGGTCAGAAAAGCGCCAGGGACCAGAGCCCTTCCCTGATGCCTTAGAACTGTCTAACTTCCCCAAATTAGGCCCAACCAACCATATCCTTAATATTAGATATCAGAGTAATGAGATAGGAACTAGAAATTGTCAGTTTAAAAAATTTTTTTTTTAATTTAATAAACTTGCACCTGTGACCTGGGATTCTTACCTGTGACACATATTTTTCATGGGTGCTAATATTTGAACTCCATATCTCCTTAGAGCTCACCAAACACCTGAAAAAAATGTGACTTAAGAATAAACACTCCTCTGTTTTTTAAGTGTTTTTACATTTCATTATTAGTTGAACTGGTGTCTGGCTCCTAAGGTACTTTGATAAATATCTCAGACATGTCCATTATTCATATCACGTTCACAATTTTAGTGGAATGATTTCTCAGACTTGGCATACTTTAGCAGCGGAACCCTCTTTTCAAACAAAATATGGAGAACTGCAGTGCACAGTTAGGACTGGTTCTCTGGTGAGAGATGAGAATCTCCTCTTTCCTCATGTCCCCTTTCACGCTCTAAGGATCTTTGTAACCCTGGTGGCTCATGCCCAAGTTTGGAAACCACCAAGTATTCAGACGGCTCCAGTCCTGATTGTCTTGGGAAGAATAAATGAAATGGTAACAGCTCACTTAGCTGGCTGGCCCTCGGCACCCAAGTCCATTAAATGAGCGGAATAGACTAGCCCAATGGTGTAATTGTCATGAGAATCCACTGAGTGGCTTTAAGGATGTCTTTGCTTGGCCCTCGTACTTTCTCCTCCCCATGCTGAGATTAGTCTGGGGTGGGGCCCAGGAATCTGTATTTTCAAAAGTCTACCCTCAGCCCCAGTTATCCCAATATGCATCCAGGATGAGAATCTTGGAGGAAGATGAACTTTGAGGACTGCTATGAAAAATAAAATGCTGTGAAGAGGAATTTGGGAGAAGAGACATCTCATATTTTAGCCAAATCTTTAAGTGACTGGAATAATTTCCTGGTTTACCTTAGTTTGATGATTCGATTGGAACAAACTCTAGAGGGCAGAAGGGTTTTTGAGGACTCATAGGGAGTAGAAATAATACCTTTTCATTTTCAATTTCAGTGGTGTTAAATTAGACAGTGAAGCAGAACAAATTTTATTCTCCTAAGAATGCAAGCATTTCTATCTAGCAGAGTCCTTGAAATAGTTATTTGTCCTTGGCTCTTTGGAAAATCATGGCTCATTGCCAGACAGGTACAGAAAAACGGTAATTTTATTCGTGTAAATGTCAATATTGCCTTCATTAGGTAAAAATGTTAAAATTAGTGTTTGAAAATTTTGGAGCCTAGTTACCATATAATTAAATTAAGTCTCAGCTACAATTTTGCCTTCTTTGAGATGAGAATTACTCTATTTTTCTTAAATATTTAAAAATTAACCTATAAGGAAATGAAAATCATCATTTTAGTCTTGTCTCATATTTGTTTAATAATCTCAAATGATTAATTTTGTAATTAAGGAAATGGAATTGATTTTGGAAAGTTATGTAGTATTCATAGTTGAAGTTTTCAATATTTCACTATGACATTTAGCCTTGCTTAATAAAAATTCTTCTGCAGTTTTCTAGCAGAGCTTTCCCAAAATGTGTCTTATTACCACTGCAAGAGGTTAATAGAGGTCACATAGACAAAATATTTCTATATTGAAGGACGCTTGGGGAGCACATATATATATATATGTATATATATATATGAATTTAAATTTTAAATACTCTAATTAAAATTCTTAGAAATTCCCTTTATAATAGATGATTTTACCTAGAGGCTATTTATAGACTTAGTATAAAAGGTAGAGACAGGCTTTATTTAAGTCATTACTTTCAGCCCCATCTCTGTTTACTCAGAGAACACAAGGGGGAGGGTTTTACTTGTGCCTTCTGATTCTTGGGTTTGCATATGGAGATATTGACAGGTAATTTGGTAACTCTGAGCAGTTCAAGTAGATCAAGGTCTAAGTAGTAAGGTTCTTCTCAGAATTCTGAGGGATATGCACATGGAAAAGACACAATTTTGGGGAGAGTTGTTGGAGATTTATCCCTTCATCAGGGTAAAGTCCTGCATGTGATGTAGTAGTTGCACTGTCCAATATTGTAGCCACTGGCCACATGTGGTTATTTAAATTTAAATGAGAGTTAAGCAAAATTAAATACAATTAAAAATGCAGCTCCACAGATACACTAGTCACATTTTAAGTACTCAGCAGCTACATATTTTTTCATCATCATAGAAAATTCCACTGGAAACACAGTTGTAAAATATCAGTCCTAGCTGTCGAAGTCTAACTCAGGATTAGAGTTTTGTACTCTCTCATTGGTCTGGGGCCTCTCCCATCCATCTACACTGAGTTCGCCTGTCTTGACAACCGGTTTTCATTTTACAATTTGCGTGATTTTGTCTCTCAGTACTATTGTCAGCTCTACTTTAACATTTAGGTACATTACAATCCCTCCCTTTGTTATTTATTCAATTTTTCATGGTTGTGTGGGTTGGCTGGGCTCAGTTGGGGTTTTTCCTCTTCACATGATATTGGCTATGATCCCTCATGTGATTACGATCTGCTGGGAGCTTGGCTTGAGCTGGAATGTCCAAGATGGCTTCACACACATGTTAGGCACTTCACCTAGGGTGCTTGCAAGCTGGCTGGGCCTGTTTTTCTTTCTAACATTATGGCCAACTCCAGGTTTCACTCCATAATCAAGTAAAAGCAGAAGTTGCCAGATCTCTTGAGGGCTGGGCATTTGCACAGCACCACTTCCATCATATTCTATAAGTTGCAGCAAATCACAGTGCCAATGGGAGTCAAAAGGAGGAGAAATGGTGTTCAGTGTTGATGGAACAGCTTGCTGGTGTAGCGAAGGGGTGGATTTTTGGTAGTCATCATTGCAGGTTTCTATACTTTTTTGTAGTTTATCTAATCCCCCTTTTGTTATCATTTAAGACAGTTTTTAATGGTACATACCATAACCGTATAGTTAATATATTTAACTATATAGTTATATGGCAATAACCATTCACTCTATAATTTTTACACACTGTAATATATACTCATAAATAGTATTTTCTACAGCATCTAGGAACCAGAGGTGGAATCATTATAAGCTGTTGAGGTGAGAATGGTAGGGGAAGAAGAGTGTGAAATGAAGATTTTCCTTCAAACCTTTCTCTTCCAACTCCCTCTTGAAAAATTACAGTGCACACATGTGTAGTAAAAATCTGAGCAGTTCTGCAGAAAATATAATTTTTTTTCCAAAGGGAATTTGGGTTTGTCTTCATTCATATTTATCTATCATGAAATGATTTCCCCATTTTGCTTTGAAATTCTTAAAAGAAATTAATAGGCACATAAGTCATAAGTAAAAGAATATGTGTACCGGGCATGGTGGCTCACGCCTGTAATCCCAGCACTTTGGGAGGCCGAGGCGGGTGGATCACGAGGTCAGGAGATCGAGACTATCCTGGCCAACATGGTGAAGCCCCTTCTCTACTAAAAATAAAAAATTAGCTGGGCGTGGTGGTTGGTGCCTGTAGTCCCAGTTACTTGGGAGGCTGAGGCAAAGAATCACTTGAAACCCGGGGGGTGGAGGTTGCAGTGAGCCGAGATTGCGTCATTGCACTCCAGCCTGGCGACAGAGCGAGACTCCATCTCAAAAAAAAAAAAAAAAGAAGAAGAAAAAAAAAGAATATGTGATGCTAAAACTCATTCATAATTTGAGCATGCAATTGACAACCAAGATACCATATTTTACAAATTATATTATCCACAATTAGAACACTGATACTGCCCAGGATAAAAATGTGTGTATGTGTGTGTATATGCACATTTGTGTGTGTTGAGGGAAAGAGAGTAATCTAAACATGTAAGAATATAAATTTAAAGATATTTTCAGAAAATATTTTGACAATATTTACAAAATTGAAAAGGCATGTCATTTAAGTAAACAATTCCACTTTTGGGAGTTTACCATTATTCTAATAAATCCTTAGTGAACCTTCCCATTTTTAACATACTCTATATATTTACTGATTTTGTGTGTGTGTGTCTTGAGGAAACAGAAATACCAAATTGTGAGATAACAATCATTCTCAAGTAAGTCACATCAAGATCTGCATGCTCCTTTCTGAAAAGAATGACTTCACATTATTGCTACAAACTGAACATGGAATGATTGCAGAGTTTACGGAAAATCTGTGTTCAAAAAACTATTCCAGGCCGGGCGCGGTGGCTCAAGCCTGTAATCCCAGCACTTTGGGAGGCCGAGATGGGCGGATCACGAGGTCAGGAGATCGAGACCATCCTGGCTAACCCGGTGAAACCCCGTCTCTATTAAGAAATACAAAAAAAACTAGCCGGGCGAGGTGGCGGGCGCCTGTAGTCCCAGCTACTCGGGAGGCTGAGGCCGGAGAATGGCGTGAACCCGGGAGGTGGAGCTTGCAGTGAGCTGAGATCCGGCCACTGCACTCCAGCTTGGGTGACAGAGCGAGACTCCGTCTCAAAAAAAAAAAAAAAAAAAAAAACTATTCCAGCATGTTGTTTAATATCACTTTACCAAATTAGCAATAGGTACTTTCCCTTAGAACAATTCTCAAGGGGCACTCACAATGATTTCTGCCTTAATCAAAAGAGCCAGAACGTACTCTCCCTTTGAAGATGTCACTCACAGTAGGTAAACGCCCCATGATTATGTTGGTAAAACATGGTGAGTGCAGAGAGCTCAGATATTTGAAATACTTCTTACCAGCAATGAACTGAAGCCAATGTTATAACATCTGAATTCTGGATGATATTCACTTGAGGAGAAAATAAACAGATTGTATAATACATTTTAAAAACTGGTTTCTTACTCTCTTGGGTCCCTGAAATTTCTGTCCCATTACTTACTATAACCAAAATTTGCTTAAAGGCTTAAAATTCTTGATTTTGCAAGCACCTAATTCAATTCAACATGTAGAACTGATCATTGTAGTTTTGTGCGCAATATAAAGGGAAATAACAAAACATGTGTTAAACTAACAAAGATCAAGAAAGACAAAGAAGGGCATTACATAATGGTAAAGTGTTCAATTCAACAAGAAGATCTAACTATCCTAAATATATATGCACCCAACACAAAAGCACCCAGATTCATAAAGCAAGTTCTTAGAGACCTATAAAGAGACTTAGACTCCCACACAATAATAGTGAGAAATTTCAAAACTCCACTGACAGTATTAGACAGGTCATCAAGGCAGAAAATTAACAAAAATATTCAGGACCTCAACTCAACATTGGACCAAATGGGTCTGATAAACCTTTACAGAATTCTCCACCCAAAATGAACAGAATATACATTCTTCTCATTACCACATGGTACATACTCTAAAACTGACCACACAATCAGACATAAAATAATCCTCAGCAAATACAAAAGAATCAAAATTATACCAAATACAGTATCAGACCATAGTGCAATAAAAATAGAAATCAAGACTTAAAAAATCGCTCAAAACCATGTGAATACATGGAAATTAAACAACTTGCTCCTGAATGCCTTTTGCGTAAATAATGAAATTAGGCAGAAATCAAGAAGTTCTTTGAAACTAATGTGAACAAAAATAACAACATAGTAGAATCTCTGGGACACAGCTAAGGCAGTGTTAAGTAGGAAATGTATAGCACTAAATGCTTGCATCAAAAAGTTAGAAAGATCTCAAATTAACAACCTAACATTACAATTAAAAGAACTAGAGAAGCAAGAGAAAACCACTGCAAAGCTAGCAGAAGACAAGAAGTAACCAAATTCAGAGCTGAACTGAAGGAGATCAAGACATGAAAAGCCATTCAAAAGATCAATGAATCCAGCAGTTAGTTTAAAAAAAAAATAATTAGATAGATCACTAGCTAGACTAATAAAGAAGAAAGGAAAGGAGATCCAAATAAATACAACCAGAAATGATAAAGGGGATGTTACCGCTGATCCCACTGAAATACAAATAATCACAGAATATTAAAAACAGTTCTATGCACACAATCTGGAAAACCTAGAAAAGATGGATAAATTCCTGGACACATACACCCTCTCAAGATGAAACCAGGAAGAAATTGATTTGGACCAATAATGAGTTCTGAAATTGAATCAGTAATAAACAACCTACCCACCAAAAAAAGCCCGGGATCAGATGAATTCACAGCCGAATTCTACCAGACGTACAAAGAAGAGTTGGTACCATTCTTACTGAAACTATTCCAAAAAAACCAAAGAGGGACTCCTCCTCAATTCATTCTAGGATGTCATCTTCATCTTGATACCAAAACCTGGCAGGGACACAACAAAAAAGAGAACTTCAGGCCAATATCCTTGATGAACACTAATGCAAAAATCCTCAAAAAAATACTTGCAAACTGAATCTAGCAGCACATTGAAAAGTTAACCTACCATGATCGAGTAGGCTTTATCCCTGGGATGCAAGGTTGGTTCAAACATATGCAAATCAATACATGTGATTCATCACATATATAGAACTAAAGACAAAAATCACATAATTCTCTCAAAAAAGGCTTTCAATAAAATTCAACGTTCTTTCATGTTAAAAATTATCAATCAGCTAGGTATAGAAGGGAAATATCTCAAAATAATAAGAGCCATATATGACAAAACCACAGTCACCATCATACTTAATGGGTAAAAACTAGAAGCATTCCCCTTGAAAACTGGCACAAGACAAGAATGCCATCTCTCACCACTACTATTCAGCATTGTACTGGACGCCCTGGCTATGGAAATCAGGCAAAAGAAAGAAATAAAGGACATCCAAATAAGGAGAAAGGAAGTCAACCTATCCCTGTTTGCAGATGACATGCTTCTATATCTAGAAAACCCCGTAGTCTCAGCCCCAAAGCTCCTTCAGCTGGTAAACAAGCTAGGCAAAGTTTCGGGATGCAAAATCAACATATAAAAATCACTAGCATTCCTATACACCAACACCAGCCAAGCCACGAGCCAAATCAGGGATGTAATCTCATTCACAATTGTCACAAAACAATAAAATACCTAGGAATACAGCTAACCAGGGAGGTGAAAGATCTCTACAATAAGAATTACAAAACATTGCTCAAATAAATCTGAGATGACACAAACAAGTGGAAAAACATTCCATGCTCATGAATTAGAAGACTCAATATCATTAAAATGGCCATACTGCCCAAAGCAATTTACAGATTCAATGCTATTCCTATCAAACTACCAATGGTGTTCTTCACAGAACTGGAAAAAACTATCTTAAAATTTATATGGAACCAAAAAGAGCCCAAATAGCCAAGGCAATCTTAAGTAAAAAGAACAAAGCTGGAGGCATCACATTACTGGATTTAAAACTACACTACAGGGCTACAGTAACCAAAACAGCATGGTATTGCTACAAAAACAGACACATTGACCAATGGAATAGAATAGAGAGCCCAGAAATAAGGCTATACACCTGCAGCCATCTGATCTTCAACAAAGCTGACAAAAACAAGCAATGGGGAAAGAGGAAAGACTCCTTATTAAATAAATGGCACTAGGATAACTGGCTAGCCATATGCAAAAGATTGAAACTGGACCCCTTTATTACACCATGTACAAAAATCAACTCATGATGGATTAAAGACTTAAATGTAAAACCCAAGACTATAAAAGCCCTGGAAGACAACCTACGCAATACCATTCTGGCTGTAGAAATGTGCAAAGATTTCATGACGAAGATGCCAAAAGCAATCTCAGCAAAAGCAAAAATTGACAAATTTGTTCCAATTAAACTTAAGAACTTTTGAACAGCAAAGGAAGCTATTAACAGGCCAAACAGACAACCTACAGAATGGGATAAAATATTTGCAAACTGTGCATCTGACGAAGGTCTAACATCCAGAATCTATAAATAACTTAAATTTACAAACAACACACAACCTCATTAAAAAGTGGGCAAAATACATGAACAGATACCTTTCAAAAGAAGACATACATGTACCCAACAAGCACATGAAAAAATGCTCAACATTACTGATAATTCAAGAAATGCAAATAAAAACCACGACGAGATACTATTTCATGCCAGTCAGAATGGCAATTATTAAAAAGTCAAAAGATAACAAAAGATGCTGTTGAGGTTGTGGAGAAAAGGGAACGTTTATATACTGTTAATGACAGTGTAAATTAGTTCAATCATTGTGGAAAGCAGTGTGGCGACTCCTCAAAGAGCTGAACACAGAACTACCATTCGACCTAGCAATCTCATTACTGACTACATACCCAAAGGAAGAGAAATCATTCTACTATAAAGGCATATGCACACATATGTTCACTGCAGCATTATTCACAATAACAAAGACCTGGAATCAACCTAAATGCCCAGCAATGGTAGACTGGATAAAGAAAATGTGGTACGTATACACCATGGAATACTAAGCAGCCATAAAACAGAATGAGATCATGCCCTTTGCAGGAACATGGATGGAGTTGGAGGCTGTTATCTCTAGCAAACTAATGCAGGAACAGAAAACCAAATACTGCATGTTCTCACAAGTGGGAGCTAAATGATGAAAACACATGGGCACATAGAGGGAAACAACAGACACTGGGACCTATGGGAATGTGGAGGGTGGGAGGAGGGAGAGGAGCAGAAAAAAATAACTATTGGGTACTAGGCTTGGTACTTGGGTGACAAAATAATCTGTACAACAAAGCCATATAACACAAGTTTACCTAAATAATAAACCTGTCCATGTACCCCTGAACCTAAGATAAAAGTTAAAAAAATTTAATTTAATTTAATTCAAAAAGGGAAATAACCATCATAGGGCTTGGTTACGTGGGTTGTGTACATCCATACAAAGAAATATGAATAGGAGCTCCAGTAGTGCAAGCAGTTAGAGCTCAGTACTTATACGACAAAGAAATATGAATATATGTAGCCATTAAATTGAAAATATGGAACTATATATACTTGTATAGAAAGATATGCAAGATATGATAAGTGAAAAAAGAAATGTGCGTAAGAGTATGCAAAATATGTATTCATCTGAGTAAACAGAAAATGTGTGTTTGTGTGTGTTTGAATATAAATAGAAACTTTATAAAACGGCCTATGTAAGAAATGTAACAGTCATTTCTGGGAAGAATTTGGGATGGGAATGGGGGAAAATTTTCTATACCTTTCTTATTATTTAACCTTAAAAAAACTACAAGCAAGCATTATTTTTATACATTTTAAGAAATCAAATGACAAAACAATTGGCCGAAAAGGGAAAAAATGAAAGATAGTATGTTCTAAAACAACTCTATATGAATGTAGTTATATGATCATTTTAATGTGAAACACATGGCAGTCAATGACTTTATAATTCATGGGGAAGAATTATAGGGTTTGGAGCCAGACAGATCCAAGATTAAATCCCAACAGTACAGCACTTAATAGTGTAAAGCTCTGGGCAGGTCATGTAAGCTTTCTGAAACTCACTTTTCACATGTGTCAAATAGATGTAATCATACATTTCTTACAGGCTCATCATGAGAATGCTGATGATAGTAAAATACTTGGCTTACTGTGTACCTCACAGTAGATGTTTAGTAAATGGTTGGCTTTACTCATTATGCTATACACAAGCTGTGTAAACTTGGGAAATTTTCAACATCTCTCAACTTCAGTTTCTGCATCAGATAGCAGAAAAAAATTAGTTTCTGTCATGTTGACTGAAAGGAGCTGAGCTCAGGCAATTAGCAAATGGTATTTTTCACGTCTCTTTCCAAATTTCCTAAAAACTATATGTGGGGATAGTTTTAAACTCGTGGAATAGAGGAAAACTATTTCTTTTCTTTAAACTCCCTCCATGGTCAGCCTACAAAGGTCAATTCTAGTTGAATGCATTAAATTTAAAATGCCCAATGGCATTCTCCTTTATGCCTCGTTGCTCAAAACCTTAGTTGATTCTTATACTGAAGACTACCAACAAACATCCCTGGGCAGTAATGACAATTTACGTCCTAGCAAATTTATTTTGATCAGAAACCACACCTCAGTCTGGCTACATTAAAAAAAAAAATTGGAATAAAATTTGTATTATGGGTTTTCTAGTTATACTCTATAAATATTCCAACAGATCTACAACTGTGTATTCTAGACCATTATATCAAAAAATATTGGTTGGTTCAAATATTTTTGTATAGTAATAGAAAGAAAAATAATCTGTTAGCAGTAAAAGAAAAAAAGAAAAGGGACTCTATCTGTGTTTAATTAAGGCCTCTGAAAAATACTAGACCAGCTTTCCATGTGAAGCCAATCAGCTTGGTTTATTTATCATGTATATTTTGTGAGTATGAAAAGGTATATAGTATAAAAGTCTTTTTTTTTTTTTTTTGAGACGGAATCTCGCTCTCTTGCCAGGGCTGGAGTGCAGTGGCCGGATCTGAGCTCACTGCAAGCTCCGCCTCCCAGGTTCACGCCATTCTCCTGCCTCAGCCTCCCGAGTAGCTGGGACTACAGGCGCCCGCCACCTCGCCCAGCTAGTTTTTTTGTATTTTTTAGTAGAGACGGGGTTTCACCGTGTTAGCCAGGATGGTCTCGATCTCCTGACCTTGTGATCCACCCGTCTCGGCCTCCCAAAGTGCTGGGATTACAGGCTTGTGCCACTGCGCCCGGCCTAAAAGTCTTAAAGGAAATATACTTTTCAGTCTTTTCAATTTACTCTATGAACAAATTCTATAAAATATAATACAATTTAACCAATTAACTCTTTAGTCTGCGTTTCTAGTAGATATTGTTAACACATTCAACAAATTTCATGATTACTTAATATCCTATTCAAAGCTCGGTCTATGTTCAAATGTCTCTGATGTTGTAAGACATTGTTGAATCAGAGTCCAAACAAGATCTATGTACTGTATTTGGCTATATGTCTCAAATATACAAAACAAAACTTACAGACCTGAAATGAGGAACAGCCAAGTCCACAGTAATGATGGGAGAATTTACATGCTTCTTTCACTGAGTGATAAAACAGGTAGTCCAAAATTCATTAAAGGTATAGAAAACTTGAATAATAGGATTAACAGACTTGACTTAGATGACATATATAAAACATGCCACTCAACAGTGACATGTTTTTCGGGGGTACATGGAGCAAACAATTGATCACACGTCTCTACAAATTTGACAGGATTAAAAGCAAATAGAATGCCTTTTGATCATAATGGGATTAAACTAGAAATCAGTAATAAAAAGAAAACTAGAAAACACCCAAAATCTTTGGAGATTAAGCAAATACATTTACATAGTTTATGAATCAAAGAAGAAGTCGCAATGGTAGTATCTGGGATATAATAACCTGAATATATACTTTAATAAAATATGCAAATAGAAAGATTCAATACTATAATGATGTCAAGGAAATGTATAGTTCCATCCAAAAGTTTTATGTGGAGGAGCGATGACCTAAAATGAACTCAGATACAATTGTTTCACTTATTTTTTATTGTAGTAAAATATATACAACAAAAAATTTTACCATTTTAGCCATTTTAAAATTAGCAATTCAGTGGCACTTATTGCATTCACAATGTTGACCAACCATCACTAGTAGTTTGTTACTTCTGTGGCTAAATAATATTCCATTGTAGGGTTATGCCATATTTGTTTGTCCATTCATCAGTTGCTGGGTTGTTACCACATTTTGGTTATTGTGAACAGTCTTGCCATGAACATTCTGTACAGTTTTGTTTGAACACACATTTTCAATTCTTCGTGGTATATATCTAGGAGTGAAAGTGCTAGATCATGATAAGTCTATATTGAACTTATTAAAGAACTGCCAAACTGTCTTCCACAGTGGCTGCATCATTTTACATTCCTACCAGCAATGTATGAAAGCTCCAGTTTCTGTATATCCTCATTAACGCTTATTCTCTTTTAAAAAATATATAGTCATTCTAGTGTGTGTAAAGTGATATCTCATTATCTCATTGTGTTTTTTTATTTGCATTTCCCTAATGACTAGTGATATTGAATATCTTTTCATGTACTGTTGACCATCTGTATACCTTGTTTGTAGAAACATCTATTTAAGTTCTTGGCCTATTTTAAAAATTGGGCTGTTCATCCTTTTGTTGCTGAGGTGTAAGAGTTCTTTATATATTCTGGACACTAGATTCTTATCAGAAGTATGACTTTCAAATATTTTCTCCTATTTTGCGAGTTTGATTTTTATTCTCTGGATAGTGTCCTTGATGCACAGAAGTTTTACATTTTGATGAAGTTCAATATATCTTTTTTTTTTCTTTTATGCTGTTGGTGTCATCACTAGGAAAGTATTTCCAAATCCAAGGTCATGAAGAATTACCCCTGTATTACTTTCCCAGGCTGCTGTAATGAGGTACCAAATCAGGTGGCTTAAACAAAATAAATTGATTGCCTCATGGTCCTGGAGGCTACAGGTTCAAAGATGTCAGCATGGCCAGACCATGCTCTCTGCCAGCTTAGGAGAAAATCCTTCCTTACCTCTACCAGCTTCTGGTGTTTGCTGGCAATTCTTGTCACTCCGTGGCTTGCAGATGCATCACTCCATTCATGTAGCCATCTTTTTTCTGTGTAGTCACATCATATTCTCTCTGTGCATGCCTGTCTTTATGTCTACAATTTCCCTTTTTACAAAGATGGCAGTCATACTGAATTAGGGCCCACCTTAATGACCTCATTTTAACTTGATTACGTTTGTAAAGATTCTACTTCTAAATAAGGTCATATTTTGAGGTATTTGGGGTTAACATTTCAGTATGTTTTATAAGGGACATAACTCAACCCATAACAATCCCTTTCTTGCAAGTTTTAGCTCTTGTATTTAGGTCTTTGATCCATTTTGTGTTAATTTTTGTATATGGTGTGAGTTGAGGGTCAAACTTCCCAGCACCATTTGCTGAACAAACTATTCTTTCCCCGTTTAATGATTTGGGCACCTGTGTTGAAAATCCACTGACCACAGAATTATGGGTTTATTTCTGACCTTTCAATTTATTCCAATGATCTATATGTCCATTCTTATACTATACCATACGACTTAATAACTGTAACTTTGTAATATGTTTTGGAATTGGGAAGTGTGTCTTCCAACTTTGTTCTTTTTCAAAATTGTTTTAGCTATTGAGGGTGACTTGCAATATCATATGAATTTTAGAATCCACTTTTTCATTTCTGCAAAATAGGTTGTTGGGATTTTGATAGGGATTGAATTGACCCTGTAGATTACTTTGGGAAGTATTGCCATCTTAATAATATTAAGTCTTCTGACCTTAAACAGTGGGTGTCTTTTACTTATTTGGGTCTACTTCTTTCACAAGTCTTTTGTAGTTTTCTAGGTGTAGGTTTTGCACCTTCTTGGTTAAATTTATTCTCAAGGATTTTATATTCTTTTAAATTCTATTGTAAGGTAATGCTGGACTCGGAATGAGGTGAGAATGTTACCTTCTCTTCTATTTTGTCAAAGAGTTTGAGAAGGATTAGTGTTAATTTTTAAATAAAAATTTGGTAGAATTTATCAGTAAGTCATCTGCTCCTGAGCTTTTCTTACTGATAACATTTTAAAGTGTTTAATGTTTGTTTGTTTGTCTGATTCAATCTTTTTACTTGTTATAGGTCTGTTCACATTTTTTCTTTCTGCTTGACTCAGCTTTGGCAATTTGTACGTTTCTAAAAATTTGTTTCATTTTGTTTAAGTTACTTAATTTGTTGGCATACAATTGTTCATGGTATTCTCTTATAATCATGTTTATTTCTGTAAGGTCAATAATAATCCTCCCTTTCCCTCAGATTCATGTGTTGAAGCCTTAACACTCAATATAGTCAGAATGTGACTATATTTGTAGACAGGGCTTTTAAAGATGTGATTAAGTTAAAATGAGGCTTTTATGGTGTACCTAATCCAATCTGTCTGATGTCCTTATAGAAACAGCAGATGAGGATACACTGAGAGAAACCAGGGATGCACATGTACAGAGACAGCCATGTGAAGAGGCAGCAAGAGAGTGATCTCTCTCTGTAAGCCAAGGCAAGAGGCCTCAGGAGAAACCAAATCTGCTGACACCTGGGTCTTGAACTTCTAGTCTTTGAAATTCTGAGAAAATAAATATTTATTGTTTAAACACCCATCTCTGGTATTATTTTTATAGAAACCCTAGTAAATGAATACAGTAATGATCCACTTTCATGTCTGATTTTATTCATTTGAAGTTTTCTTTCTTAGTCTAGCTAAAGTTTGTCAATTTTGTTGATCTTTACAGATCACAGCTTTTGGTTTTGTTGATTCTATTTTTTCTATTCTCTTTTTAATTCACCTCCCTTCTAATCATTATTTATTTACTTCCACTAGCATTGAGCTTAGTTTGCTTTTTTTTTTTCTAGTTCTTCAAGATGTAAAGTTAGGTTTTTAGTTAAAGATCTTTCTTATTTTTTAATGTAATTATTTACAGCTGTAAATTTCCCCCAAGTGCTGCTTTCTCTTCATTCCCAAAGTTTGAAAATTGTTCATTTTCATTTGTCTTAAAATACTTTTTACTTTTCCCTGGTGAGTTCTTTAACTCATTAGTGATTTAAGAGTATGTTGATTAATTTTTTTAAAATTTGAAATTAAATGACACTTTTAAACAATCAATAGATTAAAGAAGAAACCACTAGGAAAAAATAAAAAATACTTCCAGATACTGGAAATTTCCTTCTGTTATTTATTTCTAGTTTCACTCCATCGTGGTTACAGAACATACTTTGTATAATTTCACTCTTTTTAAATTTACTGAGACTTGTTTTGTAGCCTAACATATGGTCTATTTGGATAACGATCCCCTTGCAGCTAAGAAAATGCGTATTCTACTGTTGTTGAGAGGAATGTTCTGTATATATCTTAGATATAGATGGTTTATAATGTTGTTCAAATTATCTATTTTCTTTTTTGTCTTCTGTCTACTTGTTCTATCCATTTTCAAAAGTGGGATATTTAAGTCTTTGACTATCACTGTAAAACTATTTCTCCATTTAATTCTGTCACTTTTTGTTTCATGTTTTTTATGGTTCTACTGTTAGGTGTATATACTATTTATTTTAAAAAACATATAAGATACAAATATAGGTAATTTATTTATAATTGTTATATCATCTTGATGGAATGACTCATTCATAAATATATAATGTCCTTCTTAGTTTCTTATTATAATTTCTGTTTTAAAGCTTATTTTGTCTGATATAGCCATCTCTACTCTCCTTTTATTACTATTTGCAGGTAATGTCTTTTTCTACCTCACAACTCAATCTACTTGTCTTTCAATCTAATGCAAGTTTCTTGTAGACAGAATATAGCTAGATTATGTTTTCTTTTAAAATCCATTATGCCAATACCTGTCTTTTAATTGAAGTGCAATGCATTTACATTTAAAGTCACTATCAATAAGGAATGATACACTTCTTTAAATTCTTTTTTCTGTATGTCTTACATTTTTTATGCTTTTCAGTCATGCCATTAATGTCTTCTCTGTGTTTGGTTTTCTTTTAGCATACTATTTTGATTCACATCTTGTTTCCTTTTTTGAATATTTTTTAGTCATTTTCTTAGTGTTTAATCTGTGGATTATAATTAATATCTTAAATTTATAAGATTCTAGTTTGAAGTAAAATGAATTTAACTTTGAAAGAATACAAAAATTCTGCTCCTAATATAACTTCATTTCTCCCCTTTTATATTGTTATTGTCACAAATTACATCTTTACATATTGCATGCTAATTAACATAGAATTATAAATTTTTAAAATGCATTTGTCTTTTAAATCTTATAGAAAAAAAAGGATTAGTTACAATACAAAAATGCAAAAGTACTTGCATTTATATTTGTGTAAGTAGTTAATTTAACCAGTTTTTAAAAGTTTATTTGTATGGCTTCAATTTTCTGTCTAGTGTGTTTCTATTTCAGCCTGAAGGACTCCATTTAGCATTTTTTGTTGGGTAAGTAGTTCTACTAGCAATAAACTTTGTCAGCTTTTGTTTATGTGGAAATACCTTAGTTTTTTCTTCATTTTTGAAGAATAGTTTTGGCAGATGCATTAGGTAGATTTTTTTTTGTTGTTTGTTTTGTTTTGTTTTGTTTTAGGCACTTTAAATATGATGTTCCATTGCCTTCTGCCTTCTATGGTTTCTGACAAGAAATCAGTGATTAATGTTATTGAAGATCTCTTTCATGTGGCAGGTCATTTCTCTCTTGCTACTTCCAGAAATCCTTTTTGCCTTTGTCTTTCAACTGTTTGATTACAGTGTATATTGGTGTGTACCTCTTTGAGTGTATTCTACTTAGAGTTTATTGATCTGCTTGGATGCATAGATTAGTGTCTTTTATCAAATTTGGGAAGATTTTATCCATTATTTCTTTTAACATCATTCTTCTTCTGTTTTCGTTCTCTCTTCTCTTTCTGGGACTTCCATAATGAGTATGTTCATATGCTTGATGTTGTCCCACAGGTCTCTTAGACTCGGTTCATTTTTTCTTTATTCTTTTTTATTTCTGCCTCTCAGACCGGATGATTTCAATTGACCTATCTCCAAGTTTACTGGTTTATTCTTTTGCCTACTTAAATCTGGCATTCAGCCTCTTTGTTAAATTTTTTTATTGTGGTTATTGTACTTTGAAGCTCCAGAATGTCTATGTGGGTCTTTACTTATAAGTTCTATTTGTTTATTAACATTCTCTGATTGGTGAGATATAATTTTCCTGGTTTCCTCTTGGCACATTTTAAAGACAGTTGACTTTAAGTCTTTTTCTAGTCAGTCTAATAGCCAAACTTCTTCAGGGACAATTTTGGTCCTTTTTTTTTTCATGGTAATGACTATAATTTCTTGTGTGCACATGTGTGTGTATTTTTTGCATGCCTCATAGTTTTCATTGAAACTTAGGCATACATACATTTGGAATATCGTAATTTGATAACTCTAAAAATTGCGTTTTCCCTCCTCCCAGAAATTTTTTGCTGGTGCTTTTTGTGGACTTTAGTTGTTTGTACAGTGACTTTTCTAAACTTCTTTTTTTTTTTTTTTTTTTTTTTTTTTTTAGACAGAGTCTCGCTCTGTTGCCCAGGCTGGAGTGCAGTGGCAGGATCTCAGCTCACTGCAAGCTCCACCTCCCAGGTTCAGGCCATTCTCCTGCCTCAGCCTCCGGAGTAGCTGGGACTACAGGCGCCTGCCGCCTCACCCAGCTAGTTTTTTGTATTTTTTAGTAGAGACAGGGTTTCACCATTTTAGCCAGGATGGTCTCGATCTCCTGACCTTGTGATCCACCTGTCTCGGCCTCCCAAAGTGCTGGGATTACAGGCTTGAGCCACCGCGCCCGGCCTCTAAACTACTTTCATAAAGTCTGTATTATTTGTTATATGTGGTATCTGAAGTGTCTGTTCCACTAGCCTGCTGGTAAGATAGTGATTTCACAGAGATTTCCTTAAATGCCTGGAGTCAAAATATCTTCCAGTCTTTGCAGCCGGACTCTGTGTGTGTGTATGTGTGTGTGTGTGTGTGTGTGTGTGTGTGTTGAGGCATGATTTTAACACTTTGCTGGGCAGTTTGAAACTCTTCCTTTGTCTCACTTCCTTCATGTGAAGAATTGAAAGGCCATCCAGAGGACCTTCTGAGGTGTTTTCTGAGCATGCCCCCTATCCGGGACATGCATGTAGCACTCTAGATTGCCAAATATAAGTAAAGGATTTTCAAAGCTCTTATTTCCCACAATATCTCACTTCCTAATCTTTCTCAAAGGCTTTTAAAAGTGTCTATTGTTTTAGTCAACTGGTACACTTAGACACAGCTGGTAGCAAGTAATTCATTTGCCTTTAAAGGTTTTTGTAAAGTCTCTCTACATAGCAGCTCCTATGGCTTGAAAGAGTTCCAAGTTAGATTAAAAATGGGGGAGCTCTTTGCACGAGTCCTTCAGGGAGTGACCAGACAGGTCCAAACAAATAACCATAATTCTTTGAAAATCAGATCACCTCTGCTCCCTCCACAAGCTGTCGTTTTCCAGATTACCAAGCTGGAAGAGAGAGTAATAGGACAAGGGTAAGTTAAAGCACCACAAATCTTTACTACCAAGTTTCAGTTTCCCTTTTCTTGATTGTGTTTGCTTGGTTGCTATAAGCCATTGACTGCTTTCCAAAGTTCCGATAAAACTGATTCTAACACTTTTTGACAGTTTTTCAGTGCTTTTGTGAAGGGACAGGCTCTTGAAGTTCCCTTCTTTGCCGTTTTTCCTGACATTTCTCAGACATGTTTTAAGAAATAGAAACATGGTGGACTTAACATAACAGTAATTAAAAGTTGTAAAGCTAGTATAATAACACAGTGTGGTTTGTTTTACAGTTAGTCAAGTTGATGAATAGACAAGAAGAGAAAGCACACAGATGGGCTTCAATGATATTGTTAATGTTCCTTTTTTTAAGTTTGGTTGATGGCTGCCAATTTTTACATATAGTCTTTTGAGAGTATCAAATATTAAATAATAAAATGTGTTTACAGTCTACTTAGACACTGGAAAATATATTTCTAGATAACTATTGCATTGAAAATAAATTCAAAGCAAATTACAAACTATCTAGAAAGTAATACACTGCTGCAAAAGCTATACCAGAGAAATTAAGCATTAGCCTTAAACACTTCAATTATTAAAGAAGAAATAATAAAAAAGGAGGGAGTTTTTAGTATAAATCTTAAGAACATTGAAAAAGCTCAACAAAATAAACTAAAAGAGCTAGAAAGATGAAATCCTAAGATAGAAAAGCAACAATTACTAAATGTAAAGGTAAAAAACAAAAGATAAGATAATCCAAGTGGAAAATATCACTAAAATTAAACTCCTGTTTAGTTTTATTAAGAAAAAATAAATAGATAATGGCAGATTTTCCTCAGTTCTAAGAAAGAAGCAAGCAGGATTCTATGATGAAAAAATAACTTAGGTGAATGAATAAAGACAGTATGGTGGGAGGAAAGTTTTCCCAGTCTAAGGATGAGAAAGACCTAGTCTAGATCTAGGACAATTGGAGGTGGTGATGAAAATATTTCTAGGATGTTCTTTAGTTCAGAAAGAGCATGGTGTGCTCAAAAAAATTCCCTCACTTTTTATGTCTAGGACTCAGGAAACAAGTAGGTACAGATTATATGTAGTAGTACAACATCTGAATAAATGAATGACATCACAGAATCTGTCTTTTTTTGCAAATAACCACAAAGTTGGAACAAGAAGAAAAATGAGACATGTATCAGAGAAGCCACACACTAGATAATCAAGCTCTGGACTCTATCTGAATACCTATTCCAGAGGGAGATATTTTTTTCCCTCTCTTGTAAGTTTTCAACTCAGGGAATTCTGCTTGGTTTGCTTACTTTATCATGCAACTTAATACATGTGTTAGTCACTTCCTGTGTGCTCAATCTACTATGGAGATAAATTAGATCCCCAACAGCCAGGAAGTATATTAATAATCTCTGTGATGCTCTTATTCACCATGCATGAGTGATTTGAATGTTAATTGGTATTTGTAAAGTAGGAAGAGAAACAGGAGTGAAGTGTTGGTTTATTTTCATTACCTGATAGTAATGCATCTATCACAACATTATTTTATATATATATATAAAGAATAATATCCGACTTCCCTGTCATCTTGACAAGTTAATAAAAATGAATCTTTATCTTATTCTACAGGGAAAGATTTTGAGCAGGTAAGATAAATTAATAAAATAGGATCTTCAAAGAGGATTCAAAATAATAATAAAACCTATATCAATAGTTGCAACATGTTTCCTAAACTTCAGACCCATATATGCAAAGACTTATTCAATAGATTCTGATAGATATCTATAATTTAAACGTATTCAAAATGTTAGAAATTATCTTACCCCCAAATTCAACAGGTGCACCACGGAATTCTCCATCTTTTCCCCAAGATCTACTCTTCTGTATTTCCTAACTCCATATTCAGCACAAATATCTACTACCTTACCAAGTCAGAAATCTGGGAGTCATCTTATCCCTCCAACTCCTGTCACATCCACAACAAATATATCTCTATTTCCTATTGATTCTACTTTTTAAAAGTATACTTAAATCCTATAGCTTCTCCATCTCCACTGACAACATTTCAGTTCAGGCCCTCGTTAAACTTTTAGAATCCTGTAATAACCTCCTAATTTTCTCATGACTCAACTCTTGCTCTTCTCCAATTTATTTGTATGCATTTGTCCCAAGCGATCCTTATAAAATGCAAATCTCCTTGCCTTTCTTCTCAGCTTAAAAGTCATCATTGTGCCCTGCGATATTTTTAAAAAGATTTAAATTTAAAAATTTAAAATTTTAAATCCAACATTTTTAGTTTGATCCCAACAATTCTTCATGATCTGTTCTTTGCCTCTCTTGCATATGTACCTGACACGATAGCCATGGTGTGCTACTTGGGCCTACCATATAGTTTCATTCCTCTGGGCCTTTACACATGCTGCTTGCCTGGGCATGCCTGCAGTGGACAAGAGGCCCACAGGCACTGGGAGAATGGGGTGGAGCCACTGGGAATTCACACCTTATGCGGGGGAGGAGCCTGGCCTCTTCAGCTTCAGTATGGTGGCCCTGGTATTCAACTGGGGAGATGGAAATCTGCTTTCAGGACCTCCTCTCTTTGCTGAGAGCTTTCTTTTTGCTTAATAAATCCTGCTGTCCTCATCCTTCAATGTATTCATGTGCCTAATTCTTCCTGGTCATGAGATGAGAACCCAGATTAGCTGAGCTAAGGAGCAAAAAACCCTGCATCATTACCAGGCAGCTGTCCACATAATTACTGCCCACATCCTAATGGGAATAAAATATCCACACCTAACTGCAGAGCACACAGGAGAACGTACTTTATTCTGGGCAACCACATAACCAGCTAACAGGTGATATTTCTGTTAATACAGAAGAAGAGAGGGATGGATATTGGGAGACTACAGTGAGTGTGTAGTAAAACCAATGAAATACTTGACTTATTGAGAGCAATATAAAAGCCTGGTTTAAAAGTTCAAAAAATCAGGTCATGTTGCGCCAATCCTCCTACTGCAATAACTGGAAAAGGCCAAATAAATTGCAAAAAATATATTTCTAAAAGTGTTAGCAAACTGTGGAAGCAATGAGAACTGTATTGGTCTGCTTGGGCAACCATACATAACAAAATACCATGGACTGGGGGATTTAAATAACAAATTTATTTTATCACAGTTCTGGAGGCTGAAAGTTGAAATCAGCACCAGCGTGGTCTGGTTCTGGTGAGAGCTTTCTTCCTGGCTTGCAGATGGCCACATTCTCTTGCTATGTCCTCACATAGCCTTTCCTCAGTGTGTGCACATGATTAGAGAGAAAGCAGAACTGTTTAATGTCTCTTTTACAAAGGCACCAATCCTACCGTGAGCCTTTACCCTGATGACCCCATTGAAACCCAACTACATCTGCAAAGCCCCATCTCCAAATACTGTCACATGGGGGTTAAGGCTTCAACATGGTAGTTTTGGGGGAACACAGACATTGCGTCCCTAACAAGGACTATATGAATACGATGAATTCATCGAACTTTCCCAGATAATTTGTCAGTCACCAGCTGTTCTTTCCTTGGAGACATGTGTTGCTCTTGGGTACAGGATGAAAGTCTGGCTTAGCCAAAGTGGAGAGCTTCTACTGGGAAAATAAGGGAAACCAGTAAGTCTTCAGTGGTTGCATGAACTGGAGTAACAAATTGGAGATTGGGAAGCCTCAAAAGCACAGTAAATTCTGGAACTATGAGAAATTTGTGAGTTTGGCTAAAGCCTTCTAAAAAGTAGGTGAAATTTTGTGGAATTTTACATACTAAGGAGAAAAGATCAACTAAGGGAGGATCTTGTCTCAAGGACATAGCTGATATCTACATCAGGAGGTTTGCAGATTTGGAGCTGTGTTGCAGTGGGGGTGAAGTGGATGGGGAAGTCCAAGAACTGGGTTTGAAGATCAGATAGAGCTCAATCTTCTATAGGTAATTGTCTTGAAGAGTTTTACTGGCCAGGGACGGTGGCTCACGCCTGCAATCCCAGCACTTTGGGAGGCCGAGGTGGGAAGATCACTTGAGGTCAGGAGTTCAAGACCAGCCTGGCCAACATGGCAAAACCCCGTCTCTACTAAAAATACAAAAAATTAGCTGGGCGTGGTGGCGGGTGCCTGTAATCCCAGCTACTCAGGAGGCTGAGGCAGGAGAATCGCCTGAACTCAGGAGGAGGAGGTTAGAGTGAGCCAAGATTGTGCCACTGCATTCCAGCATGGGTAACAAGAGCAAAACTCCATCTCAAAAAAAAAAAAAAAAAAAAGAAGAAAAAAGAGTTTTACTAAGAAGTAATTTCCATGCACTCATTTTAAGTGTACACTTCAAATGATGAGTTTTGACAAATGTACATACATATGCAACCACCACCACAATTAACATGTAAAACATTTTCATCACCCCTCCACTGCAAATTCTCATGTATTTCCTTTCTGTTGTTGCTTCTGTTACCCACCCCTAAACCCAGGAAAGTACTACTCTATTTTCTGTTACTATGAATTAGTTTTGCTCTTTCTAGAATGTCATATAAATAACATTTTATAAAGCATGTGCTCTTTCATGTCTGCTTTCTTACACTCAACATAATAGTTTTGAGATTCACCCATGTTTTGTAGGTAAAAGTTGTTTGTTCCATTTATTGCTGAATAATATTTCATTGTGTGTGCTGTGCATTTTCTTGTTGATGTAATTTGGACTGCTTCCAGGTTTGACCATAATAAATACAGTTGTTTTGAACATTTGTATATAAGTGCTTTATGGACATAAATTTTCATTTATCTTGGGTAAATACGAAAGAGTAAAACAGCAATTTTACATGGTAAGTATAATTTTTTACATGACGAAATTTTGTCATAAGTGGTTATTTTCTTCTTAGACTCTCAACAGCAATGTGTGAGTTCCAGCTTCTCCACAAATTCACCAATATTTGGCATTAAAAATTTTAGCCATCGTAGTGGATGTGTAGTGGTATCTCCTTATGATTTTAATTTGTATTTACCTATTGACAAAAGGTAATCTTTTTATGTGTTTTTAGCCAATCATGTATCTTCTTTTGTAAAGCATCTATTTCCATCTTTTCCCCATTTTTATGAGATTTTTACATGGATAAATAGATTATAATATTGTAAATAATAAGTAGATTAAATTATAAATAAATTATAATCTAAAATTTAATAATTATAATAGATTAAAAATTTAATCTAAATTATAGATTATCAAAGATTTATATTATATATTTATAATATAAAAGAAAAGTATTAGCAATGCATACATCTGACAAAAAGTTTGTGTACAGAACATGTGAATATGTATATATAAAAGTATATGTGCATTATTAATGTATGTATACACACAGACACATGATACATATATGTATGTTGTATGTATGTATATATACACACATGGATACACACATATATTCTGTACACAAACTTTTTGTTAGATGTATGTGATACAGACAGGAGGCAAGGAAATACTGGGTAGAAGAAGGTGACTGCCCAGCAAAGGCCCCACCCTCAAGCCTGGAAACACACAGCCCTAAATGAGAACAGGCATTCCTGTTTTTGTATCCAAATCTTGCCTTTTGACCCCCATGCCCACTATCATGTACCCATATAAACCCCAAACCACAGGATCTACGAGGAGACCAGCAGAAGAGCAGCAGAGCAACATGGCAAAGAGGGAGAGAAGGAAAGGAGCATCTGAATATCAAGAGGAGTTTGGCTGGGGATGGTCAGAGAGGAGGTCAGCCGCAGGACAGCTGAACTCCAGGGTAAGATCATCTTCCCACTCCAATCTCTTTCCAGATTCCCATCTCTCTCACTGAGGGCCACCTCCACCATTCAATAAAATCCCCACATTTACCATTCATCAAGTCCATGTGACCTGATTCTTCTTGGATGCCAGACAAGGATCTGGGTACCAAGAGGGCAATGTGTAAAAGGCTATCACCCTAACTCTTCACTGAGTTGGTTTAACATTTAGCCATCCATGCATGGCAAATGCTAAAAGAGCATTAATCATAACATACCCCTAGATGCTATCATGGGGCAGGAGCCCAAAAGTGCTTACCCCAGCTCCTGCACCTGCCCATCTTCATGCTCCCCTTCCTGTAAGGTGTTTGAGTTTGTGGTGGCAGAGCAAGCGAACCACACCCTTGTCACAAGTTCCAAGAAGGGGTCAGTGAACTCTCCTGTTCCATATGCATTATTAATACTTTCTTTATTCATATAGTTTGCCTTTACATTTTCTTAATGCTGTCCTTCAAAACTCAGGAGTTTACAATTTTGATGAAGCTGAATTTATCCCTTTTATTTTACTTTTATTTAAATTTTTTTAATTATTATTTTTTCAACTTTTATTTTAGATTAAGTGGGTACATGTGCAGCTTTTTTACTTGGGCATATGGTGTGATGCTGAGGTTTGGGATTTTTTAATGGTTAGTGTTTTTTGTGTTCTAAGAAATCTTTGCCCACTCCAAGTTTGTGAATATTTTATCTAGTATTATCTTCTAGAAGTTTTATGGTTTTAGCTTTTATATTGAGGTCTATAATCCACTACAAGTTAATTTTTTGTTTACAAGTTAATTTTTTGTGTACAACATGAGTTAAGTGTCCACTTTCATTTTTTATGTGAAAATACAGTTGTTATTAGCAGCATTTGGGGAAAAAACTACCCTTTTCTATGTAGACTACTTTGTCATATTTGTTGGCAGTTAATTCTATATATGTTTTGTTTTGAATTCTGCATTCTGCTTTATTGATCTTTACACCAATACCACACTATATGTAGCTGTACTAGTCAGGGTTCTCCAGAGGAAAAAAAAATCAGTAGAAGATAGGTAGACAGATATGTATTTTATATACATACATATGAATATATTTATTTTAAGAAATTAACTCAAGTATTTGTGAAGGCTGACAAATTCCAAGATCTGCAGTTGTTAAGCTGAAAACCCAAGAGAGCCAATAGTGCAGTTCTAGTCCACAGAACAGGAGGTCAAGACTCAGGAAGCGCTGATGTTTCAGTTCAAGTCTGAAGACAGAGAAAAATGATGTCTCAGTTCAAAGGCAGTCAGGCAAAAGGAATACCTCCTGATTCATTGTGAGTTAATTTTTATACACGGCATAAGGTAAGGGTCAAGTTTTTTTTTAAATGAAAGCAAGTTTATTATGAAAGTAAAGGAATAAAAGAATGGCTACTCCCTAGGAAGAGCAGTGGTGCGCTGCTGTTGCCCATTTTTACAGTTATTTCTTGTTTATATGCTAAACAAAGGGTGAATTATTCACGAGTTTTCCGGGAAAGGGGTCAGCAATTCCTGGAACTGAGCATTCCTCCCCATTTTAGAACATGTAGGGTAACCTCCTGACATTGCCATGGCATTTGTAAACTGCTGTGGTGCTGTTGGGAGTGTAGCAGTGCAGACAACCAGAAATCACTTATGTCGCCATCTTGGTTTTGATGTTTTGGCTGGCTTCTTTACTGCAACCTGTTTTATCCACAAGATCTTTATGACCTGCATCTTATGCTGATCTCCTATCCCATCCTGTGACTTAGAATGTCTTAACCTCCTGGGAATGCAGCAGCCCAGCAAGTCTTAGCCTTATTTTACTTAGCCCCTATTTGAAATGGAGTTGCTTTGATTCAAATGCCTCTGACATTTCCCCCCTCCCTGTTATAAGAGAACACTTAATCCTAAGGGTTGTAGAGAGATGAAGATCCATTTTCTGTAACTTCTTCAGGCTGAATAGGGGTGATAATATTCCAGCCTAACTACTGAGTCTTTTGCCTTCAAGGTAGAGAAGAGCTCATTCAGAAAGTGTTGGTATGGTGAGGGTTATTTGTAACTGAGTTCCAACAAAAGATGGTATCTGGAAGAGGAATAAGAGTTCAATTTAAGAAAACATTCAGCAAACATATCCTGCATTCCTACACAAAGAGTACAGCAGCAATATATTCCACAACCATAAAGCAAAATAAGCAAAATTACCCCAAATAAACAAAATTAGAGGCTTTCCATGAACTGGGCAATTGTTGGAACCAACCCGATATGGGGTTGTTAGCTGATTCCAATCTGTGTCCAGAATAAGAATATTGATCTAGATTTTATATTACCTACCCCTCTTGTTTCTTCTGAGCAACAGCCAGAGATCACTGGTTGGTTAACAGAAATAAGAAGAGTTAGTCTAAATTGCAGAAAAAAATTCAAAAACAGTGAATGAGACTAGAATCTAGTAATAGTTGTACCATAGTTCTTGAAACAATTTTTTTCTCTCTCCAGTTTCCCATTTTTACTAAAGACAAATCACAGTAAGACTGATTTACTTTATTATACTTGGCCTGATTATTCATACTAAGTGCAGCAAGAATAAGTATTTTTCACATAGGCTTTCTAAATTGGCTTTGATAGAACTCTGTTTCATAAGGAATCTCAGATAAGACTTTTTTTCTAAAGCTGAGCCCAGCCATGGGTTTGTACACTATAATATCTATTATTGGGTAAATTCCTTTCCTCATCAGGTTCCAAGATAACTTGGGGGCTCCTGGGACTGTTAAAAAGTGACATTCTTTACTCATCTCAGGTTAGGAACACTGCACAGAGACTGCGTAGACAACGTAGAAGGCCAGTGTTTCCAAGGGGCTTTTATTGGCTCTGTAAGTCAAGTTTGATTTCTTAAAAGAAAGCACACCATTCCAGTAAAAGCCTTGGTAAAATAATCAGTTTTCCCAATTGTGTCCTGTTACAAATGAAAACAGATTCTTATTGCACTTATGCAAGTAACTATGTTTCCATAAGTTAAGAATACTCACAAATAGTTTCCAAATTCTGGAGAAATCAGGTAGAGAAAAACAAATAGGCTCCGAATTTTGTTCACAGGAGTACACTTTACTTAGTTGTTAAAAGTTGTCAATAGCTCAAAAGAAAAGTTTTCCTGACTCTGAAAAACAAAACAAAGGATAAGCAAAATTTTAAGCAAAAAGTTAGAAAAGACTACTTCAGTCTTCTATTAGTACAGTCTGTGCAGTTAACTTCTGTTCTGCTTGATATTCATGAACATTTCAGCTCTCCATGAGAGTCCTGAAAGTTTTTCCTCTATTCTGATGTCACAATCTCCAAAGTCATCAGAAATATGCATTCAAAAACACCTGTCAAAGTCTTATAGCTGACTATAAACTACCTTTTAAAGAGGATCAAAACAAGACAATTGTTTGTGGATGACAAGAAGTCTTAGGACAGCCACTATTAAAGCCACAGTTGACAAGGAAATTTTGGTTACTTCTATAGCATACAAAAATTTTACATAACAACTATAATTATTCATAACATAAACTATATCAGGATTGTAGGAGTTTCTCATATTTTGGAACACATATGATAACATATTTAAACAAATACAGCCCAAAGAAAGCCAAACACCATTTAATATTTGACAATGTTTCCTGTATGATTTTTATACCAAATAAGCCAAATTTCACCTTTATATTAGTGTACTGTTAATGTTAAACCCAATTCTTAATAAAACTTTACAGACAAATCCATCCAATTGTAATGTTTGACCATAAGGTAAGATTTTCATTAATCTTCTAAAACCTTTACAAATTTTTGTTAAAGAGCAAACCAGTGCTGTCAGAAAAATCTGTTGTCCTTTTTTTTTTTTAAATTTTTTTTTTTGATGGAGTCTCACTCTGTCGCCCAGGTTGGAGTGCAGTGGCGCAATCCCGGCTCACTGCAAGCTCCGCCCCCTGGGTTCACACCATTCTCCTGCCTCAGCCTCCTGTGTAGCTGGGACTACAGGCACCCACCACCACGCCCGGCTAATTTTTTTTTGTATGTTTAGTAGAGACAGGGTTTCACTGTGTTAGCCAGGATGGTCTTGATCTTCTGACCTCGTGATCTGCCCATCTCGGCCTCCCAAAGTGCTGGGGTTACAGATGTGAGCCACCATGCCTGGCCTGTTGTGCTTTTATTTTAATGTTCAGTTTACAGAAAAACTAAATAATACTCCTTTAACTTTAGCTAATATGTTCACATACAGAATTTCTTTTATAATATTAATTTTTCACAGACCTTCCACAACTTGTTTAAACCTTCAGCTTTATCCTATCTAACTTAAAATAATCCTTTAACCCTTTAGGCAAAAAAATTTACATTCCCATGACTTCTTATAATCTTTTACCAAAAACACATTTCACTTTTCTTAAATGCTCTACATGTAGAACTCTTTCTATGCCCAAAAGATTACTTAAGTCATGTGATCTAAAAGACATAACAGTTTTTACTTTTCTGACAAATATTTTATGTAAGCACTTATTATTATTCTTATTTTTTTTGAGACCGAGTCTCACCCTGTCACCCATGCTGGAGTGCAATGGCTCAATCTCGGCCTACCTTTGCCTCCCTGGTTCAAGTGATTCTCCTGCTCCAGCCTCCGAGTAGCTGGGATTACAGGTGCCCACCACCACACCTGGCTAATTTTTTGTATCTTTAGTAGAGACGGGGTTTTACCATGTTGGTCAGGCTAGTTTCAAACTCCTGACCTCAGGCAATCCTCCCGCCTTGGCCTCCCAAAGTGCTGGGATTACAGGTGTGATCCACTGTGCCTGGCCATTATTACTTTTAAGCCAATTAATCACAGCTTTTTCCATATCACACATGCAACACATGTGAACACACAGACAGAAAAATATTCAGTAGTTGTAAGATTTTTCATTTGCCAGTTTCTAATTTTCTCTTTAAAACACGCAATTTCTAGGGCCTAATAAGCAGGCACAGCTGGAAGGCAAAACAGATGCCAAAAAATTAAGGGTCCCATTTTTATACCAGATCCTAGATCCCCAAAAGAGGGAATTAGCCCATCTCCCATGGGAGTCTTATCTCTTAGTGAGGGAATATGTCCATACCTTCCAGGCAGCCAGGAGCATGCTTCTCTGATCCAAGCATGCAAAGAGCCATGCATCCCCCCATAACTGCCATTAGCTATCCTTAAAAGTATATTTCTTACCTAGTTATTACACACCAAAGTTCTCTCATAATGTGAAGAAATTTCTGATACCCCTAAATGTTAAAAAAATCAAATAATGCAATGCAAAACAGAAGAAAATTTTAGATTTTGAGAGGGATCTAACCACTTTCAATTCCTAGGGTTTCATGAGGAAAATGAGTTTTCCCCAAGGAGTCCCACACTGTTTGAGCTTGAGTATCCACTTTTAATTAAGCTGATTTTTTAGCCATAGCACTTGAAAAAAAAAAAGTTCTTTTAAATTATTCAACTTTAGCCATGCCAAACGGCCAATATTTCTGGCTTTTGAACTTTACCAACGATAACCTCCCAGGTGCTTAGAGAAAGGAAAATTCAAAGTGGTTCATAGAGGGGGAGAAAACAAAACAATGGTAAAGGTCACACGGATATCAAACCAGAAAAGGACTCATTCTCTAAACTGGGAATTGAAACCAGGTTGCCATTGTAAAATGGCAAACTTTAACTGCTGAGCTACAGCATTGGGCAGTTTCCATTACCCTTTCCAGGAGGGGCCTAGAGGTGGCCAATTTTGAGCTTGCAATGGTTTTTAACTGCTCAAGATAATTTTTAGGGCTGACATAAACCCCCAGTTCCTGTCCTCCAGATGTCAGAGATTAAGAGGAAGTACCACCACATGGTTACAAGGTCAAGATCCCAATAGCATATTTCAACATGTATTCTCTGGGCTAGATGGTCACCCTGAGTAACAGAAACAGTAGAAAGAGAAAGGAAAGAAAGGGAGAAAAACATTGCTGGTGGCAAGGTGGGGAAGGCAAGGTGCTCAGGAAGGCCAGATAAAGACCCACCCACCGCAGCAACACTGAATCAAAAGTTCAGGCAGCTGCTTGTTGGTCATGAAGGGATATTTTCCAGCAATCCTGTCAGCTCTCAAGTTCCCCGCTTTGGGAAGGAAAAAGCTCCCCATGCCCCATGATCCTGTACTTGCCTAATCCTGTCATCCACAGCCATCAGCAAAGTGTGCAAGGCAGATCAATCCAAAGAGAACAGTGGTTAACATTCTATAAAGCCAAATTCGTTCTTAGCTGCAATGGACTTTACTGAGAGGGATCTCCAACCCCCTAAATCTTAGGAAGGACTCTAACCTTCCTAAGCTGGGCCTCAAACCCAAGTTCAGTCAAGTGTCCTTGTCTTTCATAAAGAAAGGCTCTTAACCCTCTATGTCTTAGGAGAGACTCTAAATCCCCTAAGTTGGGCTTCTAACCCAATCCCATCATTTACCTGGGTATGCCACCACTTATCCAAAGTTGGCCAATCAGCACAGCAGTCTATTTCCTCTGGGTTGGAGATCTCCTCAGTGTAGCCTCTTTGTGATTTTCCAGAAAGATGTTACTGGAAGGGGGTCCCAATTCCAGACCCCAATAGAGGGTTCTTGGATCTTATGCAAGAAAGAATTTGGGGTGAGTCCATACAGTAAAGCAAAAGCAAGTTTATTAAGAAAGTACAGGATCTGTTCCACTTTTTTTGGACCAAAAAAAAAAAGTAGACTGGGTGTGGTGGCTCATGCCTGTAATCCCACCACTTCGAGAGGCTGAGGTGGGCAGATCACTTGAGGTCAGGAGTTCGAGACTAGCCTGGCAAACATGGTGAAACCCTGTCTCTACTGAAAATACAAAAATTAGCTGGGCATTGTGGTGCCTGTAATCCCAGCTACTTGGGAGGCTGAGACTGGAGAATCACTTGAACCAGGGAGGGGAAGTGGCAGTGAGCAAAGATCATGCCACTGCACTCCAGCCTGGGCAGCAGAGTGAGACCCTGTCTCAAAAAAACAAAAAACAAAACAAAAAAAAAAAAACAAAAAAAAACTAAAAACTAAAAGAATTGGTACTCCACAGGCAGAGCAGTCAGGTTTTGTTTTTGTTTTTGTCTTTTGTTTTTTTTCAACTTTTGGAATACAGTTGGAAATGCACCATTTTTGGAAAAAGATACCATTTTTGAAGTAAATTACATTGCCACTTTTGTTGATGTGTTGATGTCTTAGTTTATTTGTGTTGCTCTAAAAAAAAACCTGAGGCTGCTAATATATATATATATACTTATAAAAACTGTATTTGGTTCATGATTCTGATGGTTGGATATTTCATGATTGGGTATCTGCATCTGGTGGGGGCCTCAGACTTCTTCCACTCCTGGCAGACAGCAAAGGGGATCTGATGTGTGCAGAAATCACACAGCAAGAGAAGAAGCAACAATTGTGTATGGGGATGTGCAGAAGCTCTTAATAACCAACTTTTGTGAGAATTAAGAGAAAGAGAACTCCAGGCATTAATCTATTCATGAGAATCTTCCCCTATGATCCAAACACCTCCCATTTGGCCCCTTCTCCTGATACCACCATACTAGGGACCAAATTTCACTATGGTTTGTTTTTGGAACAAAGTGTATAAAAACCATAGCAGGCCAGGTGCAGTTGCTCAGGCCTGTAATCTCAGCACTTTGGGAGACCAAGGCAGGCAGATCACTTGAGGTCAGGAGTTTGAGACAAGCCTCGTCAACGTGACGAAACTGCGTCTCACTAAAAATAAAAAAAATTAGCTGGGCATGGTGGCAGGTGCCTGTAATTCCAGCTGTTTGGGAGACTGAGGCAGGAGAATTGCTTGAACCCACGAGGCAGAAGTTGCAGTGAGCTGAGATCTCACCACTGCCCTCCAGCCTGGACAACAGAGCAAGACTCCATCTCAAAACAAACAAACAAACAAATAAAACAACATAACATCTGACAAGCAACTGATCCTACATATGTTCTGTTTTAGAACTCTACATTCTGTTTCATTACCACACCATATGCAGCTTTATAGCAAATCTTGAAATAAGCTAAAATCTTTCAATTGTGTTCTTTTTCAAAATCATTGAACAATTCTAGGCCCATTGCATTTTCATATAAATGTTTCGGTCTGTCAATTTTGTATTGAATCTATGGATCAATTTGGAGAGAAATACCATATTGACAATATTGAGCATTTCAATTCATGAACATGGTATGTTTCTCCATTGATTTACATTTTTCTTAATGTCTTCCAGGAATGCATTTTCAGTTTTCATTTTCTACACAGGTCTTGCTCAAGTTTGTTAAACTTATCCTTAAACATTTCATGCTTTTGGATGCATTGTAAATGAGACTTAAAAAAATCAAGATCTACTTCTGAAATGACAGAGTAAGGACCTATGAAAATATGCTTCTCCATAAAAGCAATGAGAACACTAGCCAAAATTAACTTTTTCAGAACTCTGGAAATAAACTGAAAGCTTGCAACAATCTGAGAAGTGATTAGTCAAAGAAAACAGCTAAATTTCTATAAGAACAGTGAGCCACATGGCACTTTAACTTGCCTCTCCCCAGTTTTCTTGTCATGGTCTTGAAGGCTAACAGCATTATAACTATATGATCAGCCACTGGAGGGGCAGTACAAGTTTGGAGCTCCTCGAAGTCCCATCTCTAGAGAATTTTCACTATTTGGCTTGTAGAGCAGCTTGCTAAAAAATTCAATTTTCAGGGCTTGTCTTTCTTTGATCCCACTTGGAAAACAGCCCTACCTTCAGACATTTGTTATAAACAGTGGTATTTAAAAAAAAAAAAAATCTCAGCTGCCTAAGGCAGCATTACCAGCTGAAGCTAACAATAGGTTGGATAGGAGCTGAAAAGATAAAACCAGGGCATGAAATGTTCACAGGGGCCTTTGGAAATCAACTAGGAATCTAGTGGGTTAGGCACATGTCAAAGGTTGTGAGCATGTCCAGGACTGTGTGCATTCTCAGAAAATATCTGAGAAGGTGCTAAGCTTTTACCTCTGGCTGATTTTGAGGCTCTGTGCTAGTAGGAAGTGACGTGTTAGGCAGAGTTGTAAACAATCTGCCAGAGCATTGAAGGCATGACTTAACATGGTGAGTGCATCAGCAAAGGCTGTAAGCCTTATTGGTTCAAGGGATTTAAGGAAATCACTGCCCAGTCATTAGCTGATCATTAAGCTAACTGCAGAGCCTTCAATGACTGCACATGGCAAAACATACAGACTTTATGTAATTGGTATGGGAAAAATCACTAAAGAAACAGTAACAACAATGATTATTATGGAAGGGAGGTATCTGACTTCAGGAATTGACACAAAATATTACTCAAAATGGCCAGTTTTTATTTTATTTTATTTATTTATTTTTATTATACTTTAAGTTCTAGGGTACATGTGCACAACATGCAGGTTTGTTCCATATGTATACATGTGCCATGTTGGTGTGCTGCACCCATTAACTCATCATTTACATTGGTTATATCTCCTAATGCTATCCCTCCCCTCTCCCCCTGTCCCCACAATAGGCCCCAGTGTGTGATGTTTCCCTTCCTGTGTCCAAGTGATCTCATTGTTCAATTCCCACCTACAAGTGAGAACATGTGGTGTTTAGTTTTCTGTTCTGGCAATAGTTTGCTGAGAATGATGGTTTCCAGCTGCATCCATGTCCCTACAAAGGACACAAACTCATCCTTTTTTATGGCTGCATAGTATTCCATGGTGTATATGTGCTACATTTTCTTAATCCAGTCTGTCACTGATGGACATTTGGGTTGATTCCAAGTCTTTGCTATTGTGAATAGTGCTGCAATAAACATATGCGTGCATGTGTCTTTATAGCAGCATGATTTATAATCCCTTTGGGTATATATCCAGTAATGGGATGGCTGGGTCAAATGGTACTTCTAGCTCTAGATCCTTGAGGAATCACCACACTGTTTTCCACTACGGTTGAACTAGTTTACAGTCCCACCTACAGTGTAAAATTGTTCCTATTTCTCCACATCCTTTCCAGCACCTGTTGTTTCCTAACTTTTTAATGATTGAAAATGGCCAGTTTTTAAGAAAAAGTTATGAAAATAAACAGGAAAATTGACCCATATAGATGAAAAAACAGCCAATAGAAACTACCCTTTAGGAACTCAGATGTCAAACTTATTAGACATATATTTAAGTTATCTATTATGTATGCAAAGAAATAAATAAAATTATGTCTACAGAGTAAAGGAAAATAAGAGAATGATGTGTCACCAAATAGAAAATATTGGTAAAGGGTGAAATTTTACAAACAGAGCTAAGTAGAAATTCTGGAGTTAAAAAGTTCAATAACTGAAATGAAAACTTTACTAGAGGAACTCAAAAGCAGGTTTTAACTGGAAGAAGACAGAATCAGCTGACTTGAAGACAGGTCAGTTAAAATTCAGAAAACCAAAAGATTAAAACAGTATAGAAAACAAAGAGCCTCCAACCTCTTTGTTCTGTGGAACACCATCAAGCATACCAACACACACATAGTGGGAGTCCCAGATGTGGGGAGTGGTAGAGAGAATACTTGAAAAAATAACAGCAAAAAACTTCTCAAATTAAATTTAAAACATTAACTAGCATATGAATGATGCTCAACAAACTCCAAATAGGATAAATGCAAAAAATTCCATACCTAGACACATCATAGTCCATCTTCCAGAAGATAATGGCAAAGAGAGAACTTTAAAAGCAGCAAGAGAAAGTGAATCATCCTGTAAGAACATTTTGAGAGGACCCCTCAGGGCTAAAGGGAGTGCTCAATGAAGAATGAATTTGGAATGGGAGTCTAACTATAGAAGCTGGCATTCAATCCTCATTGAGGAAAATTGCCCACTGAATGGCAGAGAAGTTCACTGAGTTATCTGGATTAGAATTGGTCCACAATCCCTGGACAGAATCAAACAACCTTCCAGGATTCAGATGAGCAGAGGTTTGTGGACAGTCATGCATAGGGAGTTGGGATGCCACTTCTAGCATGAGTATTTAATTGCATTGTATACTTTGGAGGACTTCAGTGAGGTGGTCACCAGATTCAGGCCAGAGCTGCAAGGTCACTGAGGCACTATGTGCCCTCTCTTGCAGCAGGGACAGTGTGCCACTAAGATGTTTCCTCACATATGTTCAGTTGACAGAAATATACTTTGCACACATATATTTGCTGTACAAGAATAAGAAGAAACAAAACAGCAGCAAATTGGACCGGAAAGAGAAGCACCCTTTTAACTTGCAATATCCCTCCCTCATCTAGCACTGACAAAACTTAATATTATGCTCACTGTATAGGAGAAATAATTATAGAGAGTCCAATTCATTATAACAGAGCACATAGTGAAAAATAAATTTGTTTTCAAGAGGCAATAAATTGATAACTTGTGCAATGATGAGATATTGTGGTTTGATTTTCTTTGTGTTCCTTCTCTTGGGTTTATTGTCTTTATTTAATCTGATCCAAGCTCACTCTGCAAACAGATCTTGGATCTGTGGATTTAAAATTTTTTTATCAAATGTGGAACAGTTTCAACCATTACTTTTTTTTCTTTTTTTGAAATGGAGTTTCACTCTTGTCTCCCAGGCTGGAGTGCAACGGCGCAATGTCGGCTCACTGCAACCTCCACCTCCTGGATTTGAGCAATTCTCCTGCCTCAGCCTCCTGAGTAGCTGGGATTACAGATGCCTGCCACCATGCCCAGCTAATTTTTGTATTTTCAGTAGAGACAGGGTTTCACCATGTTGTCCAGCCTTGTCTTGAACTTGTGACCTTAGGTAATCTACTGGCCTCATCCTCCCAAAGTGCTGGTATTACAGGCATGAGCCACCGTGGCCACCCTCAATCATTACTTTTTCAAGTGTCTCACTTCGTTTTCTCTTCTTCTTCTGGGATTCCAATTACATAAATGTTTGTCGGTAGATACTGTTCCACAGATCACTGATACTCTGCTCATTCTTCTTCAATATTAATACTTTTCCCCCATCTATATATTTGTATATTTTCTATTGCTGTATCTTCAAGTTCACTGATCTCTTTTTTGCTGCAGTGCCTAATCAGCTAATAAGTTGAGTTTTTATTTTACATATGCATTTTTCAAGTCTAAAATTACATTTGGTTAATTTTTATAACTTCTGTTTCTCTCCTCATCATGTTCATATTTTAAATCCTTGAGCATATACTTTTAAGGTCTTAAGTTTTTAATCTGCTAATCTTATCATCTCTTTTTTCCAAATCTGTTTCCACTGACTGAATATTCCTGTAGTTATACACATTTTTCTGTTTCTTTGTATGTCTAGAAAGTGTTAAATTACTGCTGGATATTGTGGTGTTAAATTGTCAAGTGTCTGGACTTCCTTGTCTTTCTTTAAAGTGTTGAATTTTATTTTGGCAGTTGGTTAAATTACTTGTACATCAGCTTGGTTGTTTTGATCTTTATTTAAAAATTGGTTAGAGTGGGCTGAGCAGCCTTTACTCTGGGGCTTATTTAGACCTACCACTAAGACGTGATCATTTTAGGGTCTACACTTATTTTGGTGTCTTTCCACTCTGGATAACTGGAATGAAAATATCTTCCAGTCTCACCTGAGGCAGGAGGGTCACCTGAGTCCAGGAGTTCTTGGCTGTAGCATTATGACAGTTGAGTTTCTGCACTAAGTTTGGCATCAGTATGGTGACCCCCCAGGAGTGGCGGACCACCTAGTTGCACAAGGTGAGATGAACCAGCCCAGATTGGAAATGGAGTAGGTCAAAACTCCCAAGCTGATAAGTAGTGGGATGGCACCTGTGAATAGCCACTGCACTCCAGCCTGAGCAATATAGCAAGATCCCATCTCTAAAAATGAGAAAAAAAATAAAGAAGTAAATGCATAAGTTTAATAGCAATTGAAAAAACAGAATATGTGGATAGAGAACTCTAAGACAGGTCACTGGAAAATAACCACATTGAAGTAAATAGAGAAGAAAGAATGGAGAAAATAGAGTAGACGTGAGAAATGCCCAAAAGGTCTAACACATACAAATGGAAATAGAATCTGTGATGCTGTATTAGCTATTATTGCTTCATAACATATCACTCCAAAATGTAATGGCTTAAGTTGACAACAATAATGTATTATCTCTCATGGTTTCTGTGGAAACTGCAGGAATTTAAAAGCAGCTTGATTGGGTTATGGTTCAGGCTATTTTATAGAGCTGCAGTTAGATGTTGACTGAGCCTGCAGTCATTTAACAGTCTGAATTCAGCTGGTGCTCAAAGATTCACCTCCAAGGTTCTTAAGTCACTTGGCTAGTGTACTAGTCCATTTTTATGCTGCTGATAAAGACATACCCAAGACTGGGCAATTTACAAAAGAAAGAGGTTTAATGGGATTTACAGTTCCATGTGGCTGTGGAAGCCGCCCAATCATGGCAGAAGGCAAGGAGGAGCAAGTTACATCTTACCTGGATGGTAGCAGGCAGAGAGAGGGAGCTTGTGCAGGGGAACTCCTCTTTTAAAAACCATCAGATCTGGATACTTATTCACTATCATGAGAACAGCATGGGAAAGACTTGCCCCCATGATTCAATTACCTCCCACTGGGTCCCTCCCACGACATGTGGGAACTCAAGAAGAGATTTGGGTGGGGACACAATCAAACCATATCATTCTACCTTTGGCCCCTCCCAAATCTTACATCCTCGTCCTCACATTTCAAAACCAATCATGCCTTCCCAACAGTCCCCTAAAGTCTTAACTCATTTCAGCATTAACTCAAAAGTCCACAGTCCAAAGTCTCATCTGAGAAAAGCCAAGTCCCTTCCACCAATGAGCCTGTAAAATCAAAAGCAGGTTAGTTACTTTCTAGGTACAGTGGGCAGGGGGTGGGGGATACAGGCATTAGCCATTCCAAATGGGAGAAATTAGGCAAAACAAAGGGGCTATGGGCCCCATGCAAGTCTGAAATCCAGCAGGGGAGTAAAATCTTAAAGTTCCAAAATGATCTCCTTTGACTCCATGTCTCACATTAGGGTCATGCTGATGCAAGAGGTGGTCTTGGGCAGCTCTGCTTCTGTGGCTTTGCAGGGTACGGCTTTCCTCCTGGCTGCTTTCACTGGCTGGTGTTGAGTGTCTGTGGCTTTTCCAGGCACATGGTGCAAGCTGTTGGTGGATCTACCATTCTGGGGTCTGGAAGGCCGTGGCCCTCTTCTCACAGCTCTACTAGGTGTGCCCCAGTAGGGACTCTGTGTGGGGGCTCCAACCCCACAATTCCCTTCCCTCCCTAGCAGAGGTTCTCCATGAGGGCCCTGCCCTGCAGCACATTTCTGCCTGGGCATCCAGGCATTCCCATACATCCTCTGAAATCTAGGCAGAGGTTCCCAAACCTCAGTTCTTGACTTCTGTGCACTCACAGGCTCAACACCATGTGGAAGTTGCCAAGACTTGGGGCTTGCACCCTCTGAAGCCACAACCCAAGCTCTACATTGCTCCCTTTCAGCCATGACTGGGGTGGCTGAGATGCAAGGCACCAAGTCCCTAAGCTGCACACAGGACGGGGACCCAGGGCCTGGCCCACAAAACCACATTTTCTTCCTAGTCCTCTGGGTCTGTAATGGGAAGAGCTGCTGTGAAGGCCTCTGACATGTCCTGGAGACATTTTCTCCATTGTCTTGGAGATTAACATTAGGTTCCTAGTTATTTATGCACATTTCCGAAGCCAGTTGAATTTTACCTCAGAAAATGGGATTTTCTTTTCTATTGCATTGTCAGGCTGCAAATTTTCCAAACTTTTATACTCTGCTTCCCTTATAAAATTGAATGCCTTTAATAGCACCCAAGTCACCTCTTGAATGCTTTGCTGCTTAGAAATTTCTTCCACCAAATACCCTAAATCATCTCTCTCAAGTTCCAAGTTCCACAAATCTCTAGCATAGGGGCCAAATACTGCCAGTCTCTTTGCTAAAATGTAACAAGAGTCACCTTAGGGGGAAAGACTTGCCTCTATGATTCAATTACCACCCACCGGGTCCCTCCCACAACACTTGGGAATTCGAGATGAGATTTGGGTGGGTACACAGCCCCCAAATCATATCAGCTAGCAAGTTAATGCTAGCTATTGGTCCCTGTCCATGTGGGTCTTGGGATAGGCTTCCTTATGTGTCCTTATGACATGGCAGCTAGCTTCCACCATAGAGAATGATCCAAGAAATTAAGAAAAATTTGCAATGCTTTTTATAATCTAAGAAGTCATACACAATCAAATCCAGTGTTCTATTGGCCGTGTGGATCAGCTTTGATTCTATGTGGGAGGATGCTAACCAACAGCATGAATAACAAAGAGCAGTGTAGGCTGACTATGACACTCTGCTCTTTGATCCTCAATGATTCATATCCTTCCATTACACAAAATAAACTCACTCCCTCTTAAGTATCTCAAAAGACTTATCATATAATAGCATTACCCTAAGGCCCAGAATCTCATCATCAACAGCATTAACCTGAAGCCCAGATGCAGTTGAAGCTCCTTGGTTGCTGTTTCTCAAGTGTAGCCTCTTAGAGTAGTTTCCCTTGATCTGAACACCTGTAAACAAAAGAGGCAAGTTTTATACCCCCAAATATCCAAATTACAATGGTAAGGCAGGCATAAGATAACCACTATGGACCCTTCCATTAAAAAAGGAGGAAATGAGAGGCAGACAGGAGTCACTGGCACATAGAAATATTGAAATCGACCTGGGCACATGTTGCCAATTCATTTATTAAGACTCAAACCTATTACTGCCTAGAAATGATTCTCTATGGCACTTTAGGCCTACACTCTGGGTCTTAGTTCAGTTCCACCTCTAAATCATCTTTCCTATTCCACAAATGATAATACTTATTTACAGCTGAGTAGTTTATCTCAGCCTTTTTCTTGACACTAGCAATTTGGGGTATAAACACCTCTTGCCATTTTGTGCTGTCTTGATGCCTTTTAGTTCATGTACTGTTACCATTAGCACAACTTTTTAAAATTTTGTGGGTCTCCTATGGATCTTATTAGCATTTACTCCATTAGAGATGAGCCACACCCACAATGTCTTTACTGGAAGCCCTCCTGAACCTTAGGCTTCCTCTGGGGCTACTGAAGTAAACGTCTCCAAGATGCTTAGAAGCCTCAACATTTAACAAAGATCTGCAAAGAGCATCCTTCAAATTCTTATAGGACTTTTTATCTTACTAAACAGTTCCCTGAGACATTGCTTTAGGTTTCTTTACATTCTGAACAAAAGATTTTACAGTCATACCATCTGCTTCATCTTTAGATCATGTTTTTCCTGAGCGTGCCCTAGATTGATATATGCCTAAAAGTCATTTCTTAATTTTAGCATTGTTTTCCATCTGTAAATCTTGGAATAAGAAACAATTTTAATTTCAAACCCAACATGTTCTGCAATTTTAATTTCTTCACAGTTCTTCCTTTAGCTTTTCTTTCTGCTCTTGTATTTTACTATGAGCAGCAAGCAGAAGACAGGCGATACATTTAACACTCTGTGTTGATATCTTCTTAGCGAATTCTTCCAGTTCATTGAGCATATTTAAAATTTTCCATTCTACCCCACTCAACAATACAAATAAGCTTCCTATCAGTCAATAATATGTCCTCTTTTTTTCAGCTTGCAATAACATTTTCTTCACTTTTATTTAATTTCTCATCTTGTATCCTCAATGAACACCATGCAGTTTCCATTAAATGTCCCAAATGACATTTAGGTTCCACTAATAACTTCCTCACAGTCTTTTCAGCTCTTCCCACCAAACTATCACCATATTTTTAGGTTTTTGTGATGTTGGCACCTCATTTTCAATTATCAAAATCTGTATTTATCTACTGTTGTGCAAAACAAAACAAAAAAGTCATCCCAAAGCATATTGGATCAAAACAACAAAAATAATTTTTTATTCTTATTGGTTTCTGTGGGTTAGGGATTCATTTTCAACATGGTTGGTACACTGTGGCTCAGGGTCTCACCTGAGATTGCAGCCAGATGCAGGCTAGAGCTGCAGTCATCTGAAGGCTTGACTGGGGCTGTGGATTTGGTTATAAAGGCTCTCTTACAAAGCTGGCAAGTTGGTGCTGGCTATTTTATCCTTTCTATAGTGGCCTCTGCATGAGGCTGTTTGAGTGTCCTCTCTATCTGGTGGCTCACTTCTCTCACAGTGAGAAATCATAGAGAAAATGGGATGCTGCAACATCATTTATGATCTTCAGAAGTTAAACACCACCACTTCTGTAGAATCTATATTTACACAAGTCCACTCTAATTCAATGTGAAAGGAACTATACAAGGTTATGAGTACAAAGAGATGAGGATCAATGGGGACAATATTAGGGGATGGGAAATACAGATAAGGGTTTGTCTGCAGAAATGTATTTGGACTTGTCAGCAGGGACAATACCTGTGAAGGAAAGAAGAAACCAGCATTAGGCAGAAGGAAAAGTTTAACAGTGACCCCAGCCAAACCCCTGGAGAACTCCAAAACTGCAAAAGCTTTTCAGATGTGTCCTGAATTAAAGACAAATTTTATATACCTACATCAAGCAGTCATTGAATGTGGATTCTCCCTGGAGAGTTGCCCCAACCTTGAGCAAGCCATTATATTAATCCAATGGTGGTTCTTAGGAAGGGAACAAGCTCTGGGCTATCAGAATGCAATATTCTTGGCAAGAGAAGGAGTAAGTACTGTATACTTGAAAGACAGTCTTTGTGGTATACCACAGCAACCTCTACACAATGAAAGTTAGAAGAAAATTGATGAAATCTTTGGAAACTAAAATAAAATGGTTACTAATTTCAAATTCCATATTCAGTAAAAAAATATCTTTTACCAATGACAGGAAAATATGCATATTTTCAGACAAACAAAATTAAGGGATATTGGGTCCTCACTAAAAGTAAATTAAATAAATATCTTCAACCAGAAAGAAAACATTCCCAAAAAGAAAGATAAAAATGAAGGAAGGGAATAAAGAACACCAGAAAGAGGAACTAAATGGTAAATATAAATGATCATTAATTATATAAAACAATAGTCGTATGTGATCTGAGGTTTAAATTATGTGTAGAACAATTTCACAAAAGTGGCAGATAGGTAATAGTAAAGGTAACAATTTGTAATAGTTTATTATAAGTCAAGGCTATATATTTTGTATCTAGGAGAACTGCATAAATAGTTAATGACATATGATTACAAGATAATAGAAAATGTAAATAAAATAATCATTTAAAAAGTTTTCATTCTAAAAAGGGAAAGAAAAATAGAAAAAGAAGCATAAAAACACATGACCCCAATAGAAAATGAGTAGCAAAAATGTACATATAAACTTAATAATGTCTGTAATTACATTAATTGTAAATGATCTAAATACACTGAGTAAAGTCTTATGGTGGTCAGATTGGATTAAACAATAACAACTATATTGTGATCACAAGTCTTGCTTTAAATATAAAGACACAGAAAAGTAGACAATAAAAGAACCAAAAAAATGTCATGTGTGATGGTTAATTTTAGGTAATTTCCCATCAACCTTAATTACAAGCCATGGTAGTACTAAGAGATGCCCTAAGAGATCTCTTGTATTCCAGGCATACTTTCTTTACTTCTAGTGTGGAGTAATAGTCCAATTTCTCCTTGGTAGTCTGGATCAATCACTCCAGACTACCACAATTTGTAATTCCATAATTCCATAATTCCCTTCTTAGCCAGCTGACTCAGAGGCATCAGGAGCCCAAAGTGGCTGGGTGACAGTCTTAACTTCCAGTTTAATGGAATCATTGTGTCTCCTTGTGGCAGCCTTCCTCCCTCTGGAACTAGGACCTGTAGACCAGCAGAGCATAAAGTTGTGAGAACAGGAAATATGCAAAGGCGGCATATTCATCCCCATTCGACTCTCCTATTTGGCTTGTGTAAAGACAGATGAATTCTGGAGAATGACAGCGAATTATCATAAGCTTAGCCAAGCAGTGACTTCAATTGCAGTTGCTCTACCAGATGTGGTTCCATTGCTTAAGCCAATTAACACTTCTCTTGGTAACAATAGTATGCAGCTATTGATCTTGTAAATGTGTTTTTATCCATACCTGTCCATAAGGCTCATCAGAAGCAGTTTGCTTTCATTTGGCAAGGCCAGCAATACACCTTCACTGTCAGACTATGGGGGTATATCAACTCTCTAGTCTTATGTCATAATTTAGTTGGCAAGGATCTTGGTTGCATTTCCTTTCCACAAGATATCACACTTGTCCATTACATTGATGACACTATGCTGATTGGACCTAGTAGTGAGCATGAACTAGCAACTACTCTGGACTTACTGGTAACATATTTGTGTGTCAGACCATGGGAAATTAATTCTACTAAAATTCAGGCGCCTTTTACTTCAGTAAAATTTCTAGGGTCCAGTGGTGTGGAGCATGTCAAAATATCCCTTCTAAGGTGAAGGTTAAGTTGTTTCATCTGGCCCCTCCTAAAACAAAGAAAGAAGCACAATCCTAGTGGGCTTATTTGGATTTTGGAAGCAATACATTTCTTATTTGGATGCATTATCCTGGCCTATCTATTGAGTGACTAAAAAAGCTGCAAGTTTGGAGTGGAACTCCAGGAGAAGGCTCTGCAGCCTCCTGGAGCAGCAGGAGCTCCAAGCTGCTATGCAAGCTGCTCTGCCACTTGGGCCAGATGATCCAGTAGATCCAATGGTACTTGAGGTGTCAGTGGCAGACAGGGATGCTGTCTGAAGCCTTTGGCAGACCCCTATAGGTAAACTGTAGTGGAGGCCTTTAGTCATTTTGGAGCAAGCCCCTGGCATCATCCCAGATAACTACTCTCCTGTTGAGAGACAGCTCTTGGCCTGCCACTGTACTTTAGAAGAAGCAGAATGCTTGAACATAAGTTATCAAGTTACTACATGACCAGAGCTACCTATCTGGGTGTTATCTGACCCACCAAACCATAAAGTTAGGTGTGCACAGCAGCACTCTATCATCAAATTGAAGTTGTATGTATGTGATGGGGCCTGAGCAGGTTCTGAAGGCACAAGTATGTTACATGAAGAAGTGGCCCAAAAGCTCATGGTTTCTACTCTTACTACACAGCCTTTTCTCTCCCAGTCTACACCCATGTCCTCCTGGGAAGTACCCTGTGATCAGCTGACAGAGGAGGAGAAGACCAGGGCCTGGTTTATAGACAGTCCTGCATGATATGCAGTTACCACCCGAGAAGGGACAGCTGTAGCACTACATCCCCTCTCTGGGACATCTCTGAAGAAAAGTGGTGAAGAAAATTCTTCTCAATGGGCAGAACTTCACCTGATTGTACACTTTGTTTGAAAGCAGAAATGGCCATATATGCAATTATATATTGACACACAGGTTGTAGCCAATAGTTTTGCCAGTTGGTCAGGGACTTGAAAGGAAGGAGATTGGAAAATCGGTAACAAGACATATAGGGCTAGATCTGAGTAGGCAAAAGATATGGGGATATTTGTGTCCTATGTGAATGCTCACCTTCTCAGCAGAGGTCTTTAATTATCAGGTGAATAGGATGTTCCATTCTGTAGATACTAGTCAATCTCTTTCCTCAGTCACTCCTGTCATAACACAGTGGACCTATGAACAAAGTGGCCATGGTGGCAGGGATGGAGGTTATGCATGTGTATTAGTCTGTTCTCATGCTGCTAATAGAGACATACCAGAAACTGGGTAATTTACAAAGAAAAGAGGTTTAGTGGACACACAGTTCTACATGGCTGGGGAGGCCTCACAATCATGGCAGAAGGCAAAGGAGAAGCAAAGGCACATCTGTCCTACATGGAGGCAGGCAAGAGGGAGAATGTGCAGGGGAATTCCCCTTTATAAAGATCTTGTTAGACATCAGATCTTGTTAGACTTATTCACTATCCTAAGAACAGCATGGGGAAAACTCATCCCCGTGATTCAATTACCTCCCACTGCGTTCCTCCCATGACATATGACCATTATTACAATTCAAGGTGAGATTTGGGTGGGGACATAGAGCTAAACCATATCAGCATGGGTTCAGCAAAGTGATTTCCATTCACTAAGGCCAACTTCGCTATTGCCACCTGTGAGAGCTTAGTCTAACAGCAGAGACCAATACTGAGTCTCCAATATGGCATCATTTCCTGGGGTAATCAGTCAGCCCCCTGGTAGCAGGTTGATTACATTGAACTGCTTCCATCATGAGGGGAAGTATTTTGTGCTTACTGGAATAGACAGTTACTCTGGACATAGATTTGCCTTCCCTGCACACAGTGCGTCTGCTGAAACTACCATCTGTGAATGCCTTATCTACTTTTATGGTATTCCACAGAGAGAGCACTGCTTCTGATGAAGGAACACTTCATAGACAAAGAAATGCAGAAAAGGCTCATACTCATAGGACTCACTGTTCTTACCATGTTCCCCATCATCCTGAAGCAGCTGGCTTCACAGAAAAGTAGGATGGTCTTCACAGTTACAGTGCCAGCTAGGTTATAATATTTGGCAGGGCTCAGGCAAAGTTCTCCAGAAGGGTGTGTATTCCCCAAGTCAGCATTCACTATATGGTACAGTTTCTCTCACAGCCAAGATTCATGGGCCTAAGAATCAAGGGGTGAAAATGGGAATGGCACCACTCACCATTACCCCCAGTGACCCAGTGGCAAAATATTTGCTCCCTGTTCCCATGACTTTATGCTCTGCTGGTCTACAGGTCTTAGTTCCAGAGAGAGGAATGCTGACACCAGGAGACACAACACTGATTTCATGAACTGGAAGTTTAGACTACCACCAAGCAACCTTGACCTCCTCATGACTGAGTCAACAGGCTAAGGGAGTTACAATGTTGGCTAGAGGAATGATCCAGACTACCAAGGGTAAATTAGTAGTCCTTACCTCTAGGAAGGCAAGGAAGGGTGGGATATAGGAGATCCTTTAGGGCATCTCTTATTACTATCATGCCCTGTGATTAGGGTGAATGGGAAATTACAGCAACCCAATACAGGCAGGACTATAAATGGTCCAGGCCCTTCAGGAACAAATGTTTGTGTCACCTCACCACGTAAATATCCACAACCAGCTGAGGAACTTGCTGAAGGCAAAGGGAATACAGAAGGGATAGTAAAAGAAGGTAGTTATCAAAACCAGCTATGACCATGTGACCAGTTACAGGAACAAGGACTATAACTGTCATGAGTATTTTCTCCTTATTTTGCTAAGAATATCTTTGTGTATATTATACACATATTAAGCAAATATATGTTTTCATTCCTTTCTTATTCCTTTTTCATGTAACATAAGATATATTAACTTTACATAAGTCTTTAAGTATTGTTAATTTTACATAGTAGTATTTAAGTTACATCAGGAGAAAAGTAAACATCATCCAAGGACTTTATCTCCTCTTCTGGGCAGGGATTAGTGCATTTATGGTTGTACATAGGATGATTTTATCATGTTAGGTGGAATTATTCCTTTTCATTATCCTTATTTGCAGATTAAGTATGTTTCAAGGGTATGCATATGGCTACCAAGTTAACAAACGCTGGACTTGTCATGGTTTATTTTAGATGTCAACTTGACTGTATTAGGGAATACCTAGAGAACTGGTAAATCATCACTTCTGGGTGTGTCTGTGAGGGTGTTTCCAGAGGAGACTGCCATGTGACTCAGTGGTCTGAGTAGGGAAGATCTGCCCTCAAAGTGGCTGCGTGTACGTGCACCATCCAATCAGCTGGGGGCCTGGATAGAACAAAAAAGGAAAGGACAGAATTTCCTTAATCTTTCTCCTGGAGCTGGGACACTCTCCTCCTCCTGCCCTTGGATATCAGAACTGCAGGCTCTCTGGCCTTAGGACTGCACAACTTACATCAGCTCCTTGCCAGGTTCTCAGGTCCTTTGCCTTGGACTGAAAATTACACCATAAGCGTCCCCGGTTCTGAGACTTCTGGACTTGGATAGAGCCATGTTACTGGCATCCTGGGTCTCCAGCTTACAGACAGCCTGTCATAGAACTTCTCAGCTTCCATAATCATGTGAGCCAATTCCCCTAATAGATCCCCTTTCATATGTTTCTATGTATGCTGTGTGACACATGATGCTTCTGCCAAAACTATCATCCATGGACTTACTGAATGCCTTATCCACTGTTATAATATTCTATATCCTGTTGCTTCTGATCAAGGAACTCACTTCACAGACAAAGAAGTACAAAAAGGGCTTATGCTCATGGAATTCACTATTCTTACCATGTCTCCTATCATCTGGAAGGAGCTGGTTTCATAGAATGGTGGGATATCTCTCTAGAGAACCTTGACTAATACACCATGCAAATACAAAACAAAAGGAAGATGGTGTGCCTATATAGACAGTTCCTGAAGATGATGGTTGAGCTTTTTTTTTTTTTTTTTCACTTTACAATGGTGCAAAAGTTATAAACATTCAGTAGAAACTGTATTTTGAATTTTGATGTTTTCCTGGGCTAGTGATATGCAGTATGAAACCCTTGCGATGCTGGGCAGCAGCAGTGAGCTGCAGCTCCCAGTCAGCCATATGGTCACGAGAGTAGATAACCATACCCTACAGTGTTCTGTGCTGCCAGATGATTTTGCCCAACTGCAGGCTAATGTAAGTGTTCTGAACATGTTTAAGGCAGGCCTGGCTAAGCCATGAAGTTCAGTAGGTTAGACGCATTAAATGCATTTTTGATTATCAAATCAAAATATCAATTTTCAAGTTAGAATGGGTTTCTCAGGATGTCATCTCGTCATAAGTTGATGAACATCACCAAAATCAGACAAAGTAGATTTAATGCAAAAATAATTACTATGGAGATGGAGATTTCATAAACATAAAAGGGCCATTTTAGCAGGAGGCAATCACATCCCAAATCTCTATAAACTTCATAACAGAGCTTCAAATATTACTATGGTTGAAATGTTTATTTCCCCCCTAAAATTTATTTGTGGAAACCTAATCACAAATGTGAGAGTTGGGGGTAGGGCCTTACAGAGGTGATTAGTTCATAAAAGCAGAGCCCTCATGAATGATGTTAGTGCCCTTGTAAAAGAGGCCCAGAGAGCCCCTTTGCCACTTCCATCATATGAGGACAGAGAGAAAAGGTGTTATTTATGAGGAAGTGGGCCCTTACCAGACACCAAATCTGTGAGTGCCTTGATCTTGAACTTCCCATATACAGAACTATGAGAAATACATTTGTTATTAATAAGCTACACACTTTATCCTATTTTGTTATGGCAGCCCAAACTAAGATAAATGTTAAGGCAAAAATTGGCTGAATTAAAAGAAGCTCATAAAATAGTCTAGAAAAAAATCTAGAAACATAAAACAACACGATTGAGCAATTTGGCTTATACAAAATACTGCATCAAACAATGAACCTTCTTCTCAAGTGCAAATAGATCTTTTGCCAAAATCATAATAAAAGACTTAGTAAATTTGAAAAAATTAGAATCATTCACAGTGTGCTATCTTTCCAAAACAGCATCAAGGCAGAAAAAATAACAAAAAGTAACTAGAATGATGCCAACTGTTTGATAATTAAACAATAAACTTTCAAATAAACCATCAATACATAAATAAATAAAAATGGAAATTAGAAAAATTTTGACTAAATCATAATGAAGATACAACATATAAAAAATTACGGGATTCAGCTAAAGCTGTGCATAAGCAGAAATACACTGCTTTAAATGCATGTATTAGGAAAGAAGAAAGACAGAAGTTAATCATTTAACTTTCAATCTCAAGAAGCTAAGAAAAAGAGAAACAAATTAAATTTAAGGGCAGTAGAGAAAAGAAAAAATAAAGTTAAAGCAGAAATCAGTGAAAGGCAAAACAAACATATAATTAATAATATCAGCAATACCGACAGTTGAGTATTTGTAAGGATTAATAAAATGTATAAGCCCAGAGCAAGACTGCTTAAGAAAAAGGGAACATGGCACAAATTACCATTATCAGGAATAAATAAGGGACATTAGTGCAGATCCAATAGAGAAAAGAAAGATAATAAAATAATATTTTAATTTAGCACCAATTAATTTGACAATTTGGGTGACACAAATGAATTCCCAGAAAAATACAACTTACCAAAGCTGTGAGCAGTAGAAAATCTGAATAACTCAATATCTATTAAAGATATTTAATCCGCTATTTAAAAATCTCCCCTAAGGAAAACTCTTGAGTCACAATGACTTTACTGGTAAATTCTTGTGAACATTTAAAGAAGTAACAATGCAAATCTTGCATAAAATTTAAAGAAGTAATAACACAAATCTTGCATAAACCCTTCCATAAAACAGAGACAACTGTTTCTCTCATGTATCTTTTATGAGACGAGTACAACCACAATTCCAAAACCTGACAAGTATATTCTAAGAAAGAGAATTACAGACAAATCTCACATAAACATAGTGTAAAAATCTTTATCAAAATATTAAACTACCGAATCTGGATATTTTGTGTGTGTGTGTGTGTGTGTGTGTGTGTGTGTGTGTGTATGTATATTATATACACCAAACTTCCCTTTGGAACACAATATTGGTTTGACATTGAAAAATTAACACAATCACAGGCCGGGCGCGGTGGCTCACACCTGTAATCCCAGCACTTTGGGAGGCTGAGATGGGTGGATCACAAGGTCAGGAGATCCAGAGCATCCTGGCTAACACAGTGAAACCCCGTCTCTACTAAAAACACAAAAATTAGCTGGGCGTGGTGGCGGGCGCCTGTAGTCCCAGCTACTCGGGAGGCTGAGCCAGGAGAATGGCGGGAACCCTGGGAGGCAGAGCTTGCAGTGAGCGGAGATGATCGCCACTGTACTCCGGCCTGGGCCACGGAGTGATACTTCATCTCAAAATAAAAATAAAAATAAAAATAAAATAAAATAACACAATCACTTTAAAATAAAAAAGGAGAAAAGTTATATGAACATCTTGATAGATGCAGAGAAATTAATTGACAAAATTTGCCCTTCCCTCTGCTTATAATATATTTTGAAAAACTCTTGGCAAACCAGGAATAAGCGGAACTTTCTTAAATAAAGAACATTATAAAAACACAATAGCAAACATTATATACAGGGTGAAATACTGAAAATGTTACTTCTAAGATTGTGAATGAGTCAGGGATGCCAGCTATTGCTACTTACATTCAACATTTTACTGGAGGTCCCAGCCATTGCAGTATTTTTTTTTTTAATTAGGATTTGAAAGGAAGCAATAAAGCTGTCATTATTTGTAGACATAATTAGCATATGCCAAGAAAATTCAAAAGAATAAACTATTTGGTCTAATAATTGAATCAACAATGTTGCTTAATACAATTTCATTATTTAAAAATCAGTTATATTTCTACATACCATCCACAAATAGAAAATTATATTTTACAATACGCTATTTATAATATCTTCAAAATATAAACTACGTAGGAACAATTCTATCAAAAGATTTTCAATACCCCAACACTGAAAATTATAAAAATCCTTGAGAAAAACTAAACTTAGACATAAACTTTTAATATTTAGAAACTCAATACTGTAAAGCCATCAATTCTTCCCAAATCAATCTATAAACTCAACACTATCCCAGTCCAAACCCTATCAGGATTTTCTTTTCTTTTCTTTTTTGGCAGAAGTTGACAGACTGATTCTAAAATTTATATGGAAATTCAAAGGGCCAAGGGTATTCTAACCAACACCCTATATTAGAGAATGCACGCCTGCATGGTCACCTAATTCAAAATGAAGGCCACAATACAGTGGGTGAAATAATCCTATTTTCAATAAACATTGCTAGATTAATGAGATATATGAGAAAAATGCATCTGGACCCCTTTCTATACCATTGCTCAAAATTCCATATGGATTACAGATATAAATATGAAAAATAAAACAATAAAGCTTTTAGAGGAGAAATAGGAAGACAACTTCATGACCTTGGAGTAGGTAAAGGTTTCTTAAACAAGATATAAAAGGCACTAACCTTAAAGGGAGGATTCCCATATGTATATCTGACAAAGGACTCATATATAGAATACATAGAAAATGTTAATCAATAGAAATAATATAGACAACAAGAGAAAAAATAAAGGATTGAACACTTTACAAGAGGATATGCAAACATCAAAAACACATGTGAAAAGTGGCTTCCACTTCTTAGCCATCAAGACCACATAAATTAAACCACAGTGAGAGACTACTGCTCACCTATAAGAATGCCAAATTAAAGTCAGAAAGTGTCAAGAATTTTAGAGATTATGCAGCATTTGGAGTTCTTATATATTGCTGGTAGGTTTGAAAATTGGTAAAACATTTTTGAATACTATTAGGCATTATCTACCAAAATGAAATATATGCACATTTTATGACCTAGCAATTTCACTCCTGGGTATATACACCACAGAGATATGTACACATGCTCACCAAAAGACACATATTTGTGTGGAAATAAATGAAGATCATGCAGACAAGAAGAAGCAAAGGCTCTTTATCCCGAGCTTGCTCTAGCAAGGGAGTCAGCCACCCTCACTTGCGTTTGGCTGAGACTCAAAGGCAGGTGAGGACCAGGAAAGCTTTATAATGGAAAAAAGAGAAGAATTTGACCATGACCCGACTAGAAGTTGCGCAAATGGAGAAGCTGGAGGCAGGCTAAGTATAAGTGGGGCATACTATTTGATCTTTTAGATAAGCATACTTGGCTTTCTCTGGTTGGTCCTAAGTTATAAATAGGCAGAAAAATTAGGGAAACTGATAGTTAAGGTCAACTTGTGGCCACTTTGGGGCCAATTACTATAAAAGTTGTGATTTAGCATACTGGAATGCGGGCTACCAATGTAGGTCAGTGTTCTGTTTTTATATATGGTCTGGCAGTTATCTGTTTATATATTCAATGACTCACGAGAATTTTCCTATCAATTTTCACAATAATGCTAAACTGGAAACTACCCAAATTCTCATCATTAGCATCATGTATAAATAAATGGGACATATTCACATAATGAAATACTATACAGCAATGAGAATGAACAAACTACAACTACATACAACAATATGGACGAATCTCATAAACATAATGTTGAACAAAAGTTAGACACAAAAGAATATATACAATAGGATTCCATTTATTCAAAACACACAGAGGCAAGCCTAATCTACCCTAATCTATGCTATTAGAAGTCAAGATGATGGTACTTTTAAGGGGGGGGGGTAAATACTTGATAGCAATACACAGGAGTGTTCTGGGAAACAGAAACTTGCTCTGTTTTTTGATCTGGATGCTGGTTACATGAGTGTGTCTAGTTGTAAAAGTTCACTGGGACTCATGATATGAAAACTTTGTGTATGTATGTTAGTTTCCAATAAAAAGTTTAAAATAATCTAACAACTCATTGTTATATAGGAGTTAGACTAGAAGGTAGAGACTGAAGAACACCACTTATTTTCACCCAAAAATAAAAATAATCCAAAGACGCTACCTTTTAAACTCACTTAAAATCTTAGCTATGAGCTGCCTAGTAAAATACATCTCTTAGAATGAACTAGGAAACCACTCCTGTACTGACTGGGGGTGAAGGAGAAGATACTTCTTTTTTTGTAATCAGAAAAATTATTCCTATAAGCCAATAAAGGGTAAAAATTACTCCAATTAACATTCAGTTATCTGCATTTGGGTATAAATGTTAAAAAATGATTCATATTATACTGTCAAGTTAGCAGTTTCACTAGGATTTAGTGTACACCATGTGTTTTCTTTATATACAGGAGAAAAGTCTATGTATATTTTATTTGCAAGTTCAGTTTCTCTTTCCTATAGTTACAAGGGCTCTCTTTTCACTCTCTGCTGCTAAAAAAAAAATGTAATTCTCACCTAAAATAGTAGAATAAAAATGCCTATGTATTTTGGTCCCAGAAAACGGACCCTATTTTGACAGAGCATCAGTTTCATAATTTATTCTTCATGTAATTACATAATTCTAACTAATTATTTAGCAATCTTCATATTTTAACTGTATCTTTTTTCTGTATCTTTTATTCCATAGCAACAGGCTTTCTAGCTCTCCCACAACCACTTTGCTTAGGGAAGGTGTGCCAAAGATTTCTCTTCACATTATAAACTATCAAGAAAGGAAAGGGCTTTAAAATTTGTAAATGATAAGCACTGAAAACCTTCTGAACATCAGTCATTTATTGCATGTTCAACCATTAGTTTTTGAGGGTCCCCAAGATGCCAGGCAAGGATCTAGGCACTAAAGATACAACAGAATAATGGCAAAGCACATAGGTTCTTAATTTAGATAGGCTGGGTTCAAATCCTAGCTATATAACTTACTGTCTCTTTAAAAATTACCTTATTACTTCTCTATGACTCAGTTTACTCATTTATGAAAGAGGAATACAAGTAACACCTTTCTCCTAGCTTTATTAGGAAAGTTAAATGGCATATCATGTGGAAACCATTGAGAATCATCCTTTGCACATAATAAGGACTTAATACTTGTCAGTTGTTATTATAAGAGGAGCTGACATTTGTTATGTTTTGGATACAGTTTGGCCCCAGCAAATGTTAAAATCTGATCCCTAGTGTCAGTGGTGGGGCCTACCGGGAGGTGTCTGGGTCATGGGGCAGATCTCTCATAAACCACTTGGTGCCCTCCTTCAGAAAATGAGTGAGTTCTCACTCTATGAATCTGGCACCTTCTCTGCCCCTCCAACCTGCCCATCATGTGATCTCTGCACACGTTGGTTCCTGTTCACTTCTGCCATGAGTGGAAGTAGCCCAAGTCACTCCACAGAAGCAGATGTGCTTCTTGTACAGCCTGCAGAATCGTGAGCCAAATAAACCTCTTTTCTTTGTAAATTACCCACACTCAGGTATAGCAACACAAATGGACTAAGACAATACCTAACAATTTTGACCAATTACCTATTGACAACTTCTCCACCACCACCATGACTGCCTTCCATGCCCTCTTCTCCAGCCATGCAATCCATGCTAGCAAGGAAATGACAAATGAGAATTTATTTTTTTTTAAACAGTCTCGCTCTATCACCCAGGCTGGAGTTCAGTGGCACGATCTTGGCTCACCACAACCTCCACCTCCCAGGCTCAAGTGATTCTCATGCCTCAGCCTCCTGAGTAGCTGGGACTACAACTGTGCACCACCATGTCCCAGCTAATTTTTGTATTTTTAGTAGAGATGGAGATTCACCATGTTGACCAGGCTGGTCTCGAACTCCCGGCCTCAAGTGATCCACCTGTCCCAGAGTCCCAAAGTGCTGGGATTATAGGCATGAGCCACGGTGTCCGGCCAGAAATGATGAATGCATTAACTGGACTAACAACTAGGATTGTGGTACTGGAAAGTCCTTAGTTCATTCCAGCTCCTGCTTTTTACAAATGAAGACATGAAGCCCAGAGATGTTGCCCAGCTTGAATAAAAATTCACACAACTAATTAGGGTATTAGATCGTGGATCTGCACATTCTTAGTTCAGGCACTGGGCTGGAGAAACCTGCAAAGTAGAAAATTAGCCCATCCTCTCATTTGGTTCATGTTTGACCCCACCAAGGGAACAAGTAACACTGCTCTTCCTAGGTGGGGGGTTTACCTTGCTGTAAGTTTTCTATTTTTAGCCCCTATAGAAGCCCTACTCCCTGCAGATTCACTCTGGCTAACAGACTGCTGTGGGATTTAAGGCACTCTCCATGGTGTTGCTTGGTGGTTGCCATGACAATGAAATTTAATAGAAATAGAGTTTTCTAGTTGAGTATTCTGGTGAAGGCTTTAAAGCCAGATTACAGCTCTGACTCTGAAGCTTAAATGATGCAAGTTATTTGTACTGGCACATAGTAGGCATACCATAATACTTGTTGAAAGTCAGAATGAATACATATATGCAATTAGTTGCATGAGGGAGCTGGAAAACCTAACAGCTGAGAACTGAGCTGTTACTTAAAGTCAGTACTTAAAAGTTAGTGTGGAGCAAGTTTATCATATCCTTCTTGGGAAGTGGTGTAGCTCTGGATTTTCATAATTACCTGACACTCTGTGTGAGAAATGATTTGTCTGATTCCAAAGGACTGTGTCTGATGTTTAGGCCACTTATTAGCTCTGCAACCCAGGGGGTTCCTTCTGCACACAGATGTTTGCTGCAGACATGGAAAAAGTAGCAGGAATCTGACTCTGGGTTCCCCTTGCAGACCTTTTATCTGGGGCACTTATTCAAATCTTAGAGGGTCTGTGTTCAGTCCCCATAAGGCAGTTTTTTTGGCAAATGTAATCAACATATTTAATAAATGGATCAAGAAATTTAAACAGCCTATTTGGTTCAAACCTTTCAAACCTGTGTTTGAAAGGCAGCCCTTCTGGCCACAATGGGTGAATGTTATTTAATAAATGGAGAGGAAAGACAGCTCAAAAATCTCCATTCAATTCCTAGGTCTTTCAGCAGGGATTCTCCAACCACCCCAGCCTGACGGGCTGTTTCCCATCTCAAGGAAATCTGTATTCTATATTAATCATTTGGCCTTCCTCCCCTCCTTCTTCACTTCCTTTCTGCCTCTTTCTCTGTCTCTTTTCCTACCTCTTCTTCCTTTCTGCCCATCTCTTTTCCTCTCCACCACCCTTCCTTTCACAGTCATGACGGAAAGAGCCCAGGCTTTTGGAGTCAGAATTAGCTTCAAATTCTTACTACCTCTCATGCTTCTTAGTGGCATGACCTTTAGCTCTATTCATCACATCTCCAGCAGCATTCTGTCTTGTGCATAAAGGGCTGCCAATGTCTGCCTCGTTGGTTAATGTAACAACGGAGTGTTTCTCAAACTTCAGTGGTCATGAGAGTCTCCTGGAGAGACAGGTGAAAATGCAGATCTTCAAGATCCATACCTGCAGATTCCACGCCTGGTCAAGGTTCCAGACATCTGCATTTTGACCAGCTCCATAGGTCCCACTTTGAGAAACTCTGGATATGTGCATAAACGTTTAGTATAGTAAGATCCATTGTAATTACTCTACAGGTGAGAGAGATGATCATTAATAATTCAGCAAACATTTATTGAACATCTACTATGTGCCAGGCATGATGTCAGGCCCTACAGACACTTCCCATTTAATTCCTTTAACCATATATATGTATGTTTATATATATGCCATATATATGTTTATATATAAGTTTATATATATGCCTTGTTCCCATCCCACTAGTTGTAAGCGCCTGGAGGGCAGAGTAAAACAGCATAATGTGCCATAGAAAAACATCAGTGTTAGAAGACATGAACTCTAATCCTGATTTTATTATTTATTACTTATATGACTTTAGGCAAGTCACTTTACTTCCTAGAACTTTATTTTCTTCATCAAAAACTGGAAAGCCAATGAGTACAGTAGTTAAAAGCCCAGGGTTTGCCATCCTGGCTCTAATTCTTTCTACGTTTGTGATCTTGAGAAAGTTACTTAACTTCTTTGGGCCTGTTTCCTCCTATGTAGAAAGGGGATTTATTTGTTCATTATTCATTCTTTTAACAAATATTTTTTGAGCACTTTGATCAGCACTGTGCTAACTCCTGGGAATATATTGGAGAGTAAGACAGACAGGGTCCCTGACTCACATCGCTAACAATTTAACAGTGGACAGAAATATTAGAGAGACAACTACACCCATAACCCAGTACACAGAATTACTGTGACAAATCCTGTCGTGAGAAATTTTCCTAGTATGCACTAACCTTGTCCAGGAGTGTCAGGGAAGACCTCCTCAGAGAGGGCATACTTAGGATGAGCTCTGAGGGATGAGTAGGCATTACCTGATAAAGAGGTCCCAGAGACGGGAAGAAGCAGGGCTGTTAAGTAAAGGGATGCCAAGATGGCTGGAACTGAGTGCACAAGGTCCGCCCTACCTCACAGGTGTCCAAAGATTAAATGAGGTAATTGGTGGTATACACAAGTGACACTTTGAGAACCACTTACGGTCCTAAATGCCTGTTGACCAAAGTTGAATTTCCCACAATACTCAGCTTTAGGCCCTGCATAGAATAACCTCTCCACAATTATTTGATAATATTTTATGATATTTTTAGGGTGAGAAAAGGACTTTGAAAATCTCCATTCTCTCATTTTAAAGGGGAGGAACTTAGGACAAAAAAAGGAGTAGCAGCTGTCTAAGAAATGGGAGGAGCTGGCCAGGCGCAGTAGCTCACACCTGTGATCCCAGCACTTTGGAGGCTGAGGCCAGTAGATCACATGAGGTTAGGAGTTCAAGACCAGCCTGGCCAACAAGGCAAAACCCCATCTCTACTGAAAATACAAAAATTGGCCGGGTGGTGGCAGGCACCTGTAATCCCAGCTACTAGGGAGGTTGAGGCAGGATAATCGCTTGAACCCGAGAGGCAGCGGTTGCAGTGAGCTGAGATCACGCCACTGCACTCCAGCCTGGGCAACAGAGCGAGACTCTGTCTCAAAAAAAAAAAAAAAAAAAAAAAAAAGGAAGGGAGGAGTCTGAACCGTAAACCTTTTCCTCTCCAGAGCACGCTTTAGCTGTGTTTTGCCATGAAGGCAGCGGGTGTGAGAGCTTGACCTGCAGGCGCCTCCCATGATGACCGAGATAACTTGCCACTCCAATGTGTGTACCTTTCAGACTTTAAGTTTTTACTAAATGAATTGATTCTTGGAATAGTCTTGAGAGCGAGTCAAAAAGTAACTTCAATGAAATATAATATTTTCAAAGCAAACACATCCCAGCACACTAGCCTATCTCCATTTATGTGGAAGTTAGTACATATTAATTCCTCTTCTCCTTCCTGCTTTTTAAAGGTGTGCAGGCCCCTTTCTTATAGAAATAATAATTATTATAAATGAAGTAGCCACAATGATAACAGCTGACTATCAGCGTGTGTCCCGGTCAGGTAGCGTTTTTACAAAACTCCATCATCATCAGCGCATTCGATCCACCGCTATATTAAGAGGCAGGTCCTGATTATCTTCATTTCGTAGACGAGGAATTGAAGGAACAGAAAAGTCTAGTTACTCGACCCAAACCCTAGAGCCAGGATTTGAATCAAGTCTGATGCTAGAGCTTGGGATCTTCATTGCATTTGATGTGATAATTCATTTGTGAAAAATAAAGCAATTCATTTGTTTTCATTTGTCAGAAACAAAACAAAATCTCAACTAAGATAACTGTTGCGCTCTTAACGGTTAAAATAACATCAGGTGTTGAAATGAGTAACAGTAAGCCTTGAGAAGACACCCCGAGGAGTCAAGAGGATGCATTAACTGTCTACAGATGAACAGAATATCTTCTTTGAACAAGGAAACCCAAAAGTAACTTTTATCTTGGTTTCACATTTCAGGAGTTACAGTAGGGGCAAACCAAAACAGATTAAAAAAAAAAGAGAGAGAGAGAGAGAGAAAAGCGAAAACTCAGCAAGCGGAGGCATCAGAGTCCTTCAGAAGGAATATTCGCCGTCTTCTCTTCAGGACATCCTCTCTTTAGGAGGACGAATCTTTTCTCTAGGGAAAGGGGGCATCCTCCTCAGAGATGGGGGTGTAGGTGAGGGGATCTTGTTGCTTTGTTTGTTCATAATCCCTGCACTTTACTAGATTTAGTTTTGCCCGTTAACGTAGCCTCAGGACACTTGCCTAGGAAGGCTGGAGTGTACTCTCTGGGTTAGTTATTTTGGGACATTCTCGCCCCGCTGCTAGGGATGAAGAGGTCCTAATTAAATACCCAGGCCTTCCAACTGCCAGATTTTCAAAGAAGATGCCCAGCTATGCTGTATCCTCATCCACACTCTCCCGCTCCCCCTAAACTAAGTGCAAAAGAGCTTGCCAGGGCCTGCAGAAAGCGCCGCGACTGCGAGGCTGACACGCGTCTTCCCTTCCCTCCCCCGGGGAATGATCCCAGCATCTCTCGCAGTGATGTCAGTGTAATCCTGAGTCGGATCGGGCTCCCGGCTGGGTGGCGGGCGGGCAGATGATGCTCCCGCCAGCTGGGCAGAGCAAGGGTGTTCCCCGCGGAGGTGGCAGCCCTGGGCCGCGGCGTTCCGGAACCCCCGCACCCCCGGCGCGGTGCCCCCGGTGCCCGCGAGCGCCGCCCCCGCTGGCTAGCCGCGCCTCGCTCCGCCCTGGACGCCGCCGGTCCCGGCGCGGAGGTGCGGCGTGGGGTGGGAGCCGGCCCGGCTCAGTCTGATTTACGGCTCTGCTGAAAACCGCTTCGCTCCCGCAGCATCAGCACCGGCGGCGGCGGCTGCAGCAGCAGCAACAAGTCGGGTAAGAGGCGGCCGCCGGCTATCTGCGCCCGCGGCTCGGCGGAGGGGACCGACCGGGGTGGCCAGGGCTGGGGAGGGGGTCCCCGAGCCCGCAGCATGGCGGGGAGTTGGGAGAGCCGGCTTCCCGGCCCCGACCAGCAGGAACTCGTGTGCACACGAATCCACTCTGGCACCCGTGGGCTGGCACGCAGCGGAGCGGGGGCGGGGAGAGCTGGGACCCTGGGGCAGGGTCATTGCCAGCCTGCCCTTCTCTGGCAGAGTCACTTAGGGCTGTTCCATGAGCCCCGTGGACTGGGGTTTCCCCTGGGCCCATAAAAGCCTGCGTGCTCTGAAGTGTGTGATTACCCATTTTCCCATCCAAAATGCCACCCTTGCCCATTGCCCCCCTAGAATCCTGACTTCCCCTTTCTTTACCTCTTGCCAGCGTCTTTGGCCCTGTGCTGAGCCAGGGTTTGCATCTCATTCCCAGAAAGCCAGTGGTTAAACACCCCGGTGTACCCATCACAGGGAGAGGTTACCCTCTCTGGGGGCCAGAGGCTTCACCTAGAAGCCTTGCCCGCCTCGCTACCTGGGGACTATTTGCACCTCTGCTTTTGAAGAGGTTGAGGACTCTTTTCACCCAAAGACCCCAGCTGGGCTCCCTCATTTTGGGTCCAATGCTTGTTACATTTAAGTAGAAACCATTCATGGAAGAATAGAAGATATGCACTGCTTGCAGAATTGGGTTGCCAACAGTCATCTGTTGCTAGGGTGAAGATAATAAATTCCTACAAGGAAACCAGAACTTCCTGTTATTAAGAGAGTATGCTGATGCCTACCTGGTTCACACATTGACCATCCCTAGAGGTTGTCTCATAAAATAGCATCTGAGACAAGACAAATCCATCCAGAACCCTCTATGATAATAAAAATCTTGGCCATGGCCCCACTTATGTCAAATGGTATTTGACACATTGGGTCCCCAGGTTTCAGGAAAACTCACATATGGGGTCTATTATTGTTATGATAAGCACTTTGGTTTATGTCATCACAGCAATACTTGAAGGAAAAAAAGGCAAAAATTTCAGGGTGAAAAATGTTCAGCTGATTGTAGGCTTAATGCCACTGTGCATGGCTTGAGTAATCTTTCCTGTACTTGAGGATGGGTCCCGAGCTTGCTGTCTTAGGACCCATTTTGACAATTCATGTGAGTTTTCATATATTCTTGTGTTCACGCATCTCGGATTGTATCCTTAAAATGGGGCATAGTTTTGCATTTAGTGTGCCAAATTCAGGAGGGCAGGAAACTTGAATTCCACTTCTGGATCTACCACTTTCCATCTGACCTTGGATTAATGGCTTTACTTCCTTGCTCCAGTGTTCTCATCTGTGAAGAGGGGATGTTACTCACCTTTTTGATTCTAGGTAGGAGATGGCAAACTTTTTCTGTAAAAGTAGTAAATATTTTAGCTTTTAGGAGCAGAATCTCAGTCTCAGTTACCACTGCCATTTTGGTTTACAATAAATAATACAGAAATTGATACAGCAGCAGTAAATAATGCAGAAATTGATGTGGATGGATTTGGCCCATGGGCTGTAGGTTTTCATTGCAACATGAAATATTCTATGCAAAAGTCACTTGAAACCAAAAAACCTCTGCTGTCATGGAGATAAGCAGCAATCATTTTAGTAGTGTGCCTTTCAGCAGACATGTAAACTACCTATTTTCCCCCTCCCAGGACTTTTAGAGTAATGCAACAGAAGGCTTTTGAGGAAAGCAGATATCCCTGGCAGGAGTCCTTTGAGAATGTTGCTGTGTGCCTGCCATTCCGCTGCCCGAGGTGTGGAGACCATACCAGATTTAGAAGCTTGTCATCCTTGAGGGCCCATCTGGAGTTCAGTCACAGCTACGAAGAAAGAACCCTCTTGACAAAATGCAGTGTCTTTCCATCCCTCAAAGACACAGACCTAGTCACTTCCTCAGAACTCCTGAAACCGGGAAAACTGCAGAGCAGTGGCAACGTGGTAAAGCAGAAACCGAGCTATGTTAACTTGTACAGCATTTCACATGAACATTCCAAGGACAGGAAGCCATTTGAGGTGGTGGCAGAGAGGCCTGTGTCCTATGTGCAGACCTACACTGCCATGGACCTCCGTGCAGACTCCCTGGATGGGCCACGGTCCGGTCCCGGACTGCCCACCTCAGACACCAAAGCTTCTTTCGAGGCACATGTCAGAGAAAAATTCAATCGAATGGTTGAGGCTGTGGATAGGACCATTGAGAAGAGAATTGATAAACTCACCAAAGAGTTGGCCCAGAAAACTGCAGAACTATTGGAAGTTCGGGCAGCTTTTGTGCAACTGACTCAGAAAAAGCAGGAAGTTCAGAGACGAGAGCGGGCCCTGAACAGACAGGTGGACGTGGCCGTGGAAATGATAGCTGCACTGAGGCAACGCCTGACAGAATCAGAGGAGGAGCTTCTTAGGAAAGAAGAGTAAGTGTTGCTGACGGGATGCTAACCCCATTGCTTTAAGCAGCACCCCAGTCCCCTTACAAACAAATGCTAAGCAAGGTTGATTTTTGCTATTTGCAGGTGCCTTGATTGCATTTCTTATTGATATAGTTGGACCAGGAGGCACAGGGCTTTGATATCATTTACCCTCTGTGTGCATGGTCTGCAACCCAGCAACAAAGTCAAATATCTAATTCCTTCTCAGCTGGGAATTTGTAAACTACAGATAATGTTTTTAGAGAGAAGACTAGCACAGCCTAGCCATGGGGGGATCCATTCCTAGCACCAAATGGCGTGCAAGGGTGAGTTGAATGGGAAGGTAGAAAGAGTGAGCTGAGTGAGCTCATCTTCTTGACAGTTTCTGTATTATAAAGTCAGTAGGGCAAGATGCTGTCTTAAGTTCAAAAACGTTTCCCCAGTATAAATAAGTTTGGTTTATTTGCCATGTTGTATTATCTGCCCAGATTAATTAAATGTTAGTAGCTGAGAATCCATTTAATTTAATTTATATTTGAGAGAAGCAGACATTAGGAAACCTAGAGGAAAGACTTTCTGATATTGCTGTACTTCTATGATTTAAGTTTGAGACTTGACTTTTTGGAAAATGACGTATATCAGATTAAGTTTTGCCCACTTGCAAAGAGTTGAGATAGGTTTTCACAAGTTGTAGATCATAGAAGCTATTGCTTGAGAAATCATCATACTTAGAGAAGCATTTCCTTATCAGTAAGTATAAATTTAACCCAAACTAGAAAAGTACACATAACAAGTCAGTGTATTTCTCAAATGCAGGATGTCAGATTTCGTTTTAAATAGAGGCTTAGAAATTCATGGAATCAAAGGACATTAAAATTGATGGAGTAAAACATCCTAGAAGGTAGGTTTCCAAATAATTTGAGTTCTATTATAGAGATCGATTTAATGTCATCCTTTCTTTGCCCTCTGGTACTCTTCTATTTTGTGTTGTCTATTAAAATGTAATAATTAAAACTTCCTGAGACACTCCATAGATTAAAGAGATCTTACCTGCTATCACGTAAATGCTTACATTCTACCTTGAAGGGAAGCCTAGACATTTTTTGTTCAGGCGAGACATTTTTTAAATTACGTAGTTAGGATGGATTTGAATCAGCCTCTGACTTGCTTTGCTCCTAGGGAAATAATCTCTAATGAAAAATGTTTCCCTTTCGGTTTCTGGTGTTTCCTGGTGGGAAGTTAGTGTCTAGACCCGTTAATGGCCACCAGGGTGACCTGCACCATGCTGTTGAAAAAAGGGCAGATGCGGTTACTCTATGCGTTAAGAGAGACCTAGAATTAAATTTGAAAATTTTTGCTTTATTCAAGAGCAGTGAGTTTAAAAGGCAACCAAATTAATTTTTTGAACTTATTTATTTGTTGTATTTTACTTACTAATTATACAAGTAATAATGAACATGAGATCTGGAGTAGTAGTTGCCCGGAGTGATGGGTTCAAAAATGCTTAATTGTTAAAAATATCTGACTAAATAAAAGTGGGTTATGCATGGGTCAGTTACATGTTATGGTTAATCCAAGGCTGCCACCTGAGCACCAGCTGAAAAACTAATACATGGAAAAACTTGAATAGGACAGAATTATATGTGTAAAAATAGCTTCTGCAATCCAAACACATCCTATCCTATCCTTCAGAGACAGCCACTGTTAAGTTCCGTAAATGCCCTTCCAGACCTTTCCTGTGTGCCTACAATTGTACACACACAGATTCCATTTTTTCTAAATGAAATTGTGACACATACTGTTCTGCCACTTGCACATTGAATTGTTTTCATTTTTAATATAATAGATTTCAGGCATCTTTTGTTTACTAAATACAGAGCTATACTACTCTTTTTGACTGTTGTGTAGTATTCCATGGTATGGATACATCATGATCCATTTAACCAGTTTGCTATTGATGAATACATAGTTTTATTCCATTTCCCTGTATTAAAAATAGTGCCTTGGTTATTACCCCTGTACATGTTTGTTCACATTTTTGTGAGTATACCTGAGGATAAATTACGAGTTGATTTTTTTTTTTGAGACAGAGTCTCACTCTGTCACCCAGGCTGGAGTGCAATGGCATGATCTTGGCTCACCGCAACCTCTGCCTCCCAGGTTCAAGCAATTCTGCCTCAGCCTCCCAAGTAGCTGGGGTTACAGGTGCCCACCACTGCACCCAGCTATTTTTTTGTATTTTTAGTAGAGTCGGGGTTTTGCCATGTTGGCCAGGCTGGTCTTGAACTCCTGACCTCAGGTGATCTACTGAAGATTACAGTCATAAGCCACTGAAGTGCTGAGATTGCAGTCATAAGCCACCGTGCCCGGCCACAAGGTGATTTTTATATGTTATTTTTGGACTAACAGAAAAAAGCAATGATATTTAAAAAAGAAACGAAAAAGTATTTTAAATAAAAGTGCAGGGAAATTGCCTTAAACTTTTAAACATAAACCAAGTCTTCATTTTTTTAAAACATTCATTTGGGCCAGTCCCATCAGTTTCTATATTCACGTCTAAAATAGTCACTCTTTCTGTACATAAAGTGGGACTGAAAGAGTCTTGTTTCCAGGGAGGACACTGGAGCTCTTGGTCTAAGAATGGGACTATGGACAGCGCCCTCAGTGTCTGCAGCGTCTAGCCTCCCCACCCCCCGCCCCTGCCCTCTGAATGTAGTTGCAGAAGGAGCTGCCCACCTGTCACACTGTTAATACTGGGTTGATTTGACTGCATCTGCCTAGCTGGGCGGTGGGTGCCTCTTCCATCCTAACCACTACCTCAGAGAGCTGTGCCTTCCACCAAAGAGTTGGCCTTTCAGATAAGGGAAGACCCTATTTTGCCAAGGACCATACCAGGAGTTGTGCGCCCCTGCCAAACACTTCCATATGAGCTTCCTAGGCCCATTTGTGAGAGAAAGTAGGTTGTTAACAGTCTCATTCACAATTGACTTACACTCCAGGGACCCTGTGAAACACAGATAGTAGATATGGTTTCAAAAAAAGTAAACATCTATTATTTAAAATTCACATAAGCTTCTTTTGCTTATGGATTTTTTCCTTCAACTTTTAAAATCCTTTCTTTCAAGTTAAAATAAAAGGCCGAAAGGCTGCTTCTGTCCTGAGGCCATCTATAGGCTGAATCAGCCAGATTGCAGAAGTCGTACATATATACTCATAGCAGAGGAGGTTGTCTGAATGGAGAATACACTTGACCCTTGAACGACTCAGGTTTGAACTGTGCAGTTCCACTTAAGTGCAGAGGTTTTATTGTCTGTGCCACCGTTGAGACAGCAAGACCAACCTTTCTCTTTCTCCTCCTCCTTTACAATGATCCATTTCCATTTAATGAGTAGTAAATATATTTTCCTTATGAGTATCTTAATCACATTTTCTTTTCTCTAGCTTACTTTGAGAATGCAGGTATGTAACACATGTAACATACAAAATCTGTGTTCATCATTTGTTTATGTTTTCAGTAAGGCTTCTGGTCAGCAGTAGGCTATTAGGAGTTAAGTGTTTGGAGGAGTCAAAAATTATACTTGGATTTTCAACTGCATAGGAGATTGGTTCACCTAATTCCCTGCATTGTTCAAGGGTCAACTATTTTGCACTTTTATACTGGTCGGTCTCATTGTATCCCCGTAGAAGGTATCTGCAGGTTTTGGAGTGCAAACCCAGGAGAGAAGTTGCTCATTGTCTTGACAAAGTCAGTGTAACTTTAAAAGTTCTAGTGAAACAGGTATTTACTTATTGAAGAGTATTCAGAGCTGTTGGGTAGTGCTGCCTGTAATCAGGTAAATCAATCCTGGAAACGTTGTGGTAAGGCATCCCTAACAAGAAAGGATGGAATTAGTAGCTAGGTTGCTGGCTGAGTTGGTCCCATGGGGTTTGGAAAATTTGAGTGGAATAAAAGTAATACAGAATTTACATATATACTTTTCTGCAATATGGTTGAAAAGTCCTGATTGAACATCAGTAATGTGCCCAATGCTGTGCGAGGTGTGTGAGGGGGAACATAAAATGCTTGCTGTCTTTCCCTAAAGTGTCTGTGCTCTGTATAGGAAGAATAAGGGATACCCACGAACATGCAAGCGGAGTTTTGAGAAGTGCCTCAATATAAGCCACAGTTTCAAGTTGGTAATACATTAGAGAACAGATTTTTCTGTGTGGAGAGGCCACACTGAGGAAATGAGGAGGAAAGGCTGAATTTGCACTGATGGCCAGAAGAGAGTGACCTTGAAGGGGCATCAGGGAGGGCTGCTAGAGATGGCCCCTGGGTAGACCATGTGATTTCTGATTTGAGAACCAGAAGGTTGCCCCTGTTTCCTGTAGGATAACACACTCATTTTATACATGCTGAAAATAAGGCCCAGAGCAGGGGAATGACTTGCCCAAGGATAGAGATTTAGTAGCAAAGCTGAACCTGGAATCTAATTTCTCTCTCTGCTGAGTGCTTTTTCCATTAGTTCACTGTGTCCCAGCCAGAGTCCTGAAAATGTGATTTTTTTTCCCCAAAGCGTCAAGACTTATGTAATACTGAATGTGGCCCATTTTGGATGGGCTTGCTTCTTTGCTATTTTGAGAGGGCTGCCATGGTGACATCATTTATTTTTCTGATGTGATTAAAGAAAATGTCAGCTGGCATCTGAGGTGTAGGGAGCCAGGGGAAGGGTGGCATCATCAGTGTGGTCATGATATTAAGCTTCCAGAACACCCAGTCCAGGGCTTTTCACTTGACTCTCAGATGTCTTTGTTGAATCGGGGTAGGGCTTTTGCCACTGCTAGGCTTTGATCTCAATGAGAGGCCTCTTTGTGATTCCATCTCTAATTTCCATCCTACTCCCTTGCAGGCAGTGACACATAGAATCTGTTTCCCTTTCTCCTTCATCATTTGCCTCATTCCAGCCTAAAGCCATGCAGGAGACAAATCTTTATGAGTGTTTGCTGAGCAGCAGATACTGATCTAGGTTCCGACCATGGGATGGTAAACCAAATGCGTCCAGTTCCTGCCTTCATGGACCTTATAAACCAGAAGGGAAAACTGATGTTAAACAAGTCATTAGGGGGTGTGACAAAAGAGACATAGAGGGGTTGGCCTGAGCTAGGTAATGCCCATTTAGGTTTTTATCCAGAACTGACCTTGGAATGCTGGCCTTTAAAAGGCAAATCTGATTTGGTAACTTGCTTTGCACGACTAAATCCTCTTGCCATTTAATTCATTCCCATTTTTTGATCAGCTAAAGCAGTGACTAGGCAATGTAGTGTCCAGACTGATTCATAGCTAGGAAGCAGGCCAAGAAAAGCATCACATTGGATATAGAGGTCAGTGGTGTGGTGAAGGGTCTGTTTGCTCCACATTGTTGGTTTGTGCATATAAATGGGGTCCCCTCTTTTCAGGCTGTGTTCCTTGCAGACTTACAAACTCATACAGAATAAACGAGGTGTCAAGCATACCCTCTCAGGGTTGGCACATGGTAAAATTCGGAAACCCAGGAAGTTTTCGATTTCTGTCTCTGCATATTCTCTTTTCTCCACTCCCCTGCCTCCTACCACATCCCCACTCTATGCCCTTGGGACTCAGAATATAGTATTGGTCAACTTACAACCAATGAGAATAGTTTGATTTTCTCATTAGAGGTAAGGGCCAAGAAGAGTAGAGATGGGCCATGCCTCCAGACGTGCAGTTGTTGCAGATTCAGGCCTGTGGTGCCCCAAAGAGAGGGCAGGAGCCGACTCCGTGCTATGGGTTTGCAGCCAAGCTCCCTGTGCTCGGAGGTGGTCGTCTCCTGCTTTGGGATTTGCCTTGTGGTTGACATTATGGTCTGTCTGAGGTGCTCTGTGATCAATAGCTAGACTATTTTTAGCCAGAGGTATTTTTACCATTTCATATTCCTCTGAAGAGGTTCATAAATCAGTCATGTAAAATGAAATTTAAATAACTTGGTGGAGCTTTGCCTTTGGGAGGAGAAGCTGATGTTAAAGTGTTTAAGAATAGAAGAGAGGCATCAGTTTTAGATCCCACCCCCTATTCCTGTAGGAGGTACCCGTAGGTTACTCATTGGTTTGATGCTCCAGTACTTGTCTGGAAAAGGAAAATAGAAACTTAAGGATATCTGTGTTGGTTAACGATTTTCAAGTAGAGATATAGTTGCACATTTCATGCATTCAGCAGAAATGCATTAATCCTGTACTGTGTGCTGGGCTCAGGTTAGGTGCAGGGGGTACCTGCAGACAGTGAAGGAGCACACAAGGTCCCGAACTCACTGATTTTATGGTCAAATGGGGAAATGGCACACTGGTTCATTGTGATGTGCATGGTGATAGGGTACAAACTTCTGTGGAAAACACAGTAGGCCATGTCATGTACACCTGGGCGTGTGTCTGAGAATACTCCCTGGCAAGAGAGTCTGAGGTTAGAGGAATAGTTAATTGATAATTAATTGTGGGGGCTTTGGAATAGGAGGAGGAATGACCCTGGCAGAGAGAACAGCATATCCAAAAGTAAGCATGGCTCAGTGCAAAAATGAAGGAAGTTAAAATAGACGTAAGAAATGGTTTGTGGATAGTAGATTATAATAGATGATAGGATCAGCGTGTTATCACTCATTAAAATGCATAGTTCAATGCCTATGCAAAATTGCAGTGAGCACCACAGTGTGCGAACACATATTTCCATTGATCTCTGCACGTGTTTCTAGGGTGTCTTGGTCACATGATAGCATGTCTTTGATTTTTCTGAATTAACCTGTCTTTAACCCATCTCAGAAGAAGTAACAGAGGATTCCATCTGTAAAAAATGAAATAATATTATCTATTTTTCAGACCATATGGTCCTCCCGTAAATGAATGAATGCATGTGTGAATGGATATATTTTCTAACTGAAGGTTTGGCTCTCTGGAAAGGACTTTTTCACTCATTGCTCTTCTTCTACTGTGTTGGTTTCTGGATACCTGTCAGTCTGACAGATTTCCAGATCTGGAAATCATTCTGCATCATAATGAGCTTCAAGGTCAGTTTCTTATGTTGTACTGGTATTTTTTTTTTTAGTGTCAAATATTGCTTTAAATTAGCGTATTTTCTACTGAAGACTAAAACCTCAGATTTAATAATATTTGGCCTTTTTTTTTTTTTTTAATGAAGAAGAAGTCAAAGATGGGGCCGGAAGTGGCTTAGAATCAGTTAAATTTCCCCAGCACTGGTCGGCACCCACACCCTGATTGAGTTTCACTCAGGTTGGCCCTTATCTTCTCATCTGGCCTTCCAGCTTTCACACTGTATTCTGAGTCACAGGGTTGAGAACCAGAAATAAAACCACACAAGTCTTCTACTGTTCTGTCCGATAGCATCATATTACTCTTCTTCTTAGTCACATTTAACTAGCTTTGTAATTACGTGTTTATTTCAGTATTTCCTTCTTTCATTGTTTGACTCTCTCACTACATGTATCCATTATATGCTAACGTAAATAACATATTTTTATGAAAAATAACTGTTTTCCCAAAAATAATTTAGTGAAAAGAGCGATATTGTTTTAAAAGTTTATGTGTGGCTTCATAGAAGGCAGCTGGACTTTGGTAGTTCCACATTCAGTCTGTTGCAAATTTGTTGATTTGGTTGAAACAGATGAAGAAAATCTAGTCTCCCACAGATACGTAGTAGGAAAATGGAGGGGTATTTTAATAGCCTTCTCAGATAATCGTGGATATTTTGCTTTGATGCTGTGCCAAATGTGACAGTTGGTAGTTTCTTAAAGAGTCATTGCAATGTGGGATCTGAAACTGTATCAGTGAACATTTTGTACTTTCTTACCTTGAAATCTGTTGGTCTGTCTTGCACTTTGAATGGATATTTAATTGTTTGGAGTGTAATTATGAAAGAGGTTACAAATGCAATGTGTTTAACCCCTTTTCTTTTCCATTCAGAAAAACCCCAAGATTCTATGGGGAAATAAGAGGTGGTTCTGGATATTCATCCATACTGAACAGGATGTAAATGAAAGGTGGATCTGAGATGTACATACATGATATTCCACAATTAGTCACTTGGTTTTGATACCTTTTTCATCTAACAAAGATACCCTATACAATCTCAGTATGATGAACTCCAGTCTTTGTCTTGTGTTTAACCTGTCTTTTAAAACAAAATCATAGTATACCATCAAGCTTGTTTTAACTGTTTTTTTTTTCCACCTTAGTTAATGTAATGCATCTACAAACTGAAATTAGGTTAGCAGTTTGTGCCAGGTTGGTTGAAAAATACAGAGGGTATTAACTTCTCAGCTTCAGGGCACAAGATAATTGGTTGAGAGAAGTTAGAAAAAAGATCCTTCTTTTCTATAACATAGCATAACATTCCGGGAGCGTATTAAAATTAATATTAAAAATTAATATTATCAGCATTAATATTAATTTTTAAAAGTTTCATATGGAACCACTGGCAAAATATTATGTGATTTAAAAATACAGCCACAATCATAAAAGGTGTTGCATTCAAATTTGTTCTCTTGCTTTTGTGATGCTAATCCCCTGAGATTAAACCATCAAATGTTGCCATCTTTGCATATGCTAGACTGCATAGCATGAGAGTCCTGGAATAGCAAATGTGCACAGAGATAAAAGACAGGAAAAAATATACTGGATATTGACAGTAGTTACTTCTAAGTGGTAGGATTTTGGGTCATTTTTAGTTTCTTGCTTGTCCTTTATAAACATTAATTACAACAAATACTTATTCAATATTGTGTGTCAAACACAAGTGCGTTGAGTGCTGGACTTAGAACAGAGAACAAAAGCTGATTCTGTCCCTGCCCAGTTGAGTCTTCCAAAAGGTCAATTTTTATATTTTCCTTAATATATGTGAACGATTTCCATAATAAGATATAGGAAATATCGACCAAAATGAATTTTTTTAAATGGTACTTTTTTTTTAAACTTTTGATTGTTTGCCCTATAAGTACAGTTTGGAGTGATATTTAGTTATCCTAAATATCACCCAGGAAACCTCTACAACAGGCTTGTAGAAATTTGGATTCTCAGACACCAAATGAATTGAAGCCTTAATGTTGGAAATAAGAAGTATTTTCCTGTGGTGCATTTCCAGAATACTCCATCGCAAAGGACCTAAATCATAAGCAAGAACCACGAAAGGGCTGGGGATGCATTCACATGGGCCTGCCACTCCTTTGCTGCTAGTTAAGGTTTGTGGCTCAGGTAGGACAGATCAAAGTGAATGACGGTAGGGCTTAAAAATTGACTTGTGTTCATGGCCTGAATAATGAAGACCTTGAAAAGTACACATCTTCTATGGAGGGCTAATATGGAAACATCTGGAAATAAACTTGCAACTTGATGATTGAAAAAATTCTTTTCCAGAGGGACTCTTATTTCTTCTGTGTGGATATTTCTTAGCTACTGAAAGATGATGAAATTATTATGGAGTTAGGGTTTATGTTTGATCCTGGATAGGAAACTAGAAAAAACGGGGACTGGTATCACTAGCATTTCTTTGAGTGAATCATTATTAGAGCCAACCTGTTATCTGTTTTTATAAATATGTAATTCCCAAAGTTTCATAGAGATGTGTGATTCTATAGGAAGTGTCAGAATAAGTTTCAGTATGGCCAAGTGTGGCGTAATATATTTGTGAGAGAAAAATCATGACTAATTGTAAAAGTGGCACACTGACTGGTAGTACAGAAGAAAAGAGCTGGAAGTCACTACCAGCTGTTTTGCAAAGATCTTATGTAAAACTCTGACTTCCTGAACCAGACTTCCCTGAAGTTCTACTCTCAAGAGAATTCTAGAGCTCAGTGGAAAATAAAGATCAAGTGGAGGTTGAGAAGATGCAGAGAAGCCAATGAATTTAATTGACTGTCTAGAACAACTGAATGAGGTTAGATAAACAAAAATTAGCATTCACGAATCAAAATTGAAAGAGCTGAAAGGACAGAAAGTAGAGTCTTTAGAATCTTGGGTAAGTTAAACATGGCAAAAACAATGAGAGGACGTTCCTTGAAGATTGAGAGAGATTTTGGAGACGCCTAAAGGAAAGACTACCCAACGGATAGTAAAATTATGGAACTCATTAGCTCCAGGGAGACTGGCAGAACATACAAGGGTGATGACTAAAAGGATATTCATGGCTTCTTATTAAGTGAAGACAATATGGTGGAGAGAACTCTGGCAATATACACCTATTCATAGTGGTGATTACTGGGTCCTCGGCCTGGGAAAGAGGGTGTGGAGAGAGGGGAATTGAGAGTTGAGGGCAAGGTAGGAAAAGAAGGAAAACTGTGAGTGTATGTGTGCTTGGGTGGGTGTGTTTGGGGATGAGTGTGATGCTCATGAGGATGGCTAACAAGATAATGGTGGTGGTCTCACGATAATGGAGTTTCAGGTGATCTTTCCTTTTTTATATTTCTAATGGGTTATTTGAATTTTTTAAATAAAGAGCTTATTTATAAATCAGAAAAAATACTATTTTCGTATTTCCATTAAAAATGAAAGCAAAATATAAGATGGTAAGAAAGTTATTAGAATTTTTCTGGATTTGTAATCTATTTGTGAATTATATAGTTGAAGTTTTTTGCTCAGCTTCTTACGGGAGGGCAACCCATGCATTGCTTCTCTTATGTCAGCATTAGAATAGTTTTCCTGGTGGTCTTTGGGTTGACCTCATGGTAGCTGTATGGGCTGTTTTGTTCTTAGCTGAAAAATGTACTTTTGGACAAGATGACTCATTTGCTGTGCTGTTTTGGTGCTTAGCTTGGTCTCTTGCTCCTATACTTTCTCTCCCTGTAGAGTTTTCTCTCTCAATCGCCTTTAAAAATCCAAGTCAGAGCTTGTCTTAAAAACAATGCATCCAATGGTTTCCTATCTCATTTGTAATAAAACCGAAAGTCTCACAGTGACCTGTGAGGCCCTACCTGGCTCCCTCCTCCATATAACCCCTTACTGTACCTCATACCCATCTGCATGTCCCTGATTTGCTCTTCCTAAACACCTGCATGGCTTCTTCCTCAGGTCTCCGTTCAAATGTCACCCCATTCAAGAGGTCGTTTCTAACTTTGCTTTTTAAAATATTATTCACTCCTTTCCTTCCTCTGTCGCTGTCCCCTTGCACCCAGTTTCAATTTTCTTAGCACTTATGACCATCTGACATATATTTATTTGTATGTTTTATAGTGACTATCTTCTTCTACTAAAATACAGTCTCTAAATGTAATCACTAAGAGGTGATTACCTCTTTCGTCATTGCCATGGAGTACTACTGCCTAGGGTGGTAACTGACAAATAGTAGGCACTCAATAAATATGTGTTGAATGAGTGAATTCCTTGCCTCATATTTCCATTTTGTGTTCTGACATTTTTGCCTTACAGAGAAGTTGTCACATTCAACCATTTCCTGGAAGCGGCAGCTGAGAAGGAGGTTCAAGGGAAAGCCCGGCTCCAGGACTTTATTGAGAATCTGTTACAGCGGGTAGAACTGGCAGAGAAGCAGCTCGAGTACTATCAGAGCCAGCAGGCCTCTGGCTTTGGCCGTGACCTCAGCGGGCATGTGGTGAGTCACCCTGGACCGGCCACCAAGTGTAAGGTCCCTGTGCTTGGTGAGAATGGGCTGAGGGCAGAGAAAAGGGAGCTGGGTGACTTGCAGGGACTCTCTACACATCATTTGAGAGTATTGCCCGGGCCATGCCTATATTGTGGAAATGTTACCTGGGAGTCCAGGACGCCTGGAAATAAGGTAAATGCTGCATGTGCCGTTTCCAGTCCCTCTTCACCCTCCCACTCCACACCATGCTGAGTTGGTAGAAATATATATATATTTTTAAATTTGTAAAATAGATGAAGTATCCAAAGAAATCATTCATTTCAATTTTGATGTTCAAGTAGCTCAGAAGTTATTATCATGTTTTGGAGCTCTTCAAGAGAATCTTATGAATTCAGTAAAGTAAAATCAAACCACATACACATTTTTTTTTTTCTTAATAGGGAGGCAAACACTGTTCAGCAGTCTCTACAGGTTAAAATTCTTCATATAGATTTTCAAAAAGACTGAAAGATTCACAGGTGATAGTTCTAGGTTAGATTCCTGCATATAGTTTTGCATATAGTTTCAGGAGTTTAAGAAATGCCTAGAGCCCAGATGAGATCCCTGGATGTGGATAAAGATCCTGGTTCTCATAAGTGGCTTGATCAGGATTCCCTTGGTCTCGTTGGAGGGCAGAGGGAGGTACAAATAACCATACTCTAGGTCGGCAGGGGGGCGGGGGCAGGTAGTCATATCTGCCCTCTCTACAGTTCCCTACAACAAAGCCAAGGAAAGATTTTTGGATGCCCCAAAGCAGTTTATTTATAACATTTCCATTACTTATTGAACTTTATTTATGCTTACTTCCTTCCTAGAAGATTTTTAAATGATTTTTTTTCTTACTGCTTCCACCCCCGCAGCAAATGGGCTCTATTATAAGGAAAAGAAAAATAGGCAACAACATTTATGCTAATCAAAAGATTAGCAAGGTTGCTACTGGTTGATTAAAAAGTTTACTTAGAGCTTTCTGGAAGCCAGGGTGAAAAGGCAACATGATTAAATAATAAAACTAATTGTCCAGAAGAAGGAATGAGATGAAAGGCAGGTGGATAAAAGAAGGAACAGCAGAGAGGAAGGACGGAAAGAAATGAATAAATCCTACATGGTGCTTGCTGTAATCATATACACTTGGCCTTAGCGCAGCTCAGTGATATAAGCCCCAGAACTTTCCAGAACAAAAAGAGACTGGAAGGAAGTGTGTTACATTTGTGAGGTTTGAGGCACTATTTTCAAAGCAGTCTCATCCATGTAACATATTTATTATTTTCTGGGTGGATGTCTGTGGTCTTCTACATGAAACGCTTCCGAGGGGGAAGTCACGTCACACCTTGATCCCTCTCCGTCGCCTCCTTGGGAAACCATGAGAGTGTCCAGCTTTGATTAGCTGTGGCTGGAGGGACTATCTGAGCTTCTTTCTGCCATCTTCTTTCATCCTGCCCTCTCAAGAGAGGGTTGGGGCATGAGGTTATGGTACCCAGATGTGAGGTGAAAAGTCCTAAAAATACCTGGCTTCCGGTTGATTCTTACCCTGCTTCTGACTGGGCAAGATAGTTGGTCTTCGTGGGCCTGTAGTTCTTCTGTAAAATGAAGGGGTTGGATTCAGTGCTTTCCAAGTTGTTTTGGCCTCTTAACTTATCTGAGCATCACCTGACTTTCATGGTTAGGAATTCTAAAATTAAAATGTAGCATTGACACTTTCATATTTAGAATTATAAGTCATCCAGAGCTAAGAAATGTATGAAATCTTCCGACACTCAGTCAAGAGGAATCTCAAAGAGAGGAAACAATGGAGGGCAAGGAGGAAGAAAGGAAGCCCATTCATTCTCTCTTTTAAAATTGTTTTTGCTCACCTCTTTTGCTTAGTTTATTTTTTTAGCTTGAAAGTTGAACATTTTTTAAAGAGACATAGCCAGTCATTATTTCTCATCAAGCCAAATAATGTAATCAAAAGTTGGGTAGCATTTTGGCTCTTCTAGTTAGATATGTACATGCAAGATTATATCCAGTTGTGTCGCTTGACAATGTGACACGTTCTAAAAAATGTGTGGTTGGGCAATTTTGTCATTGTGTGAACATCATAGAGTGTATTTACACAAACCTGCATGGTATAACCTACTGCGTGCCTAGGCTATATGGTTTGGCCTATTACTCCCAGGTTATAAACCTACACAGCATGTTACTGTATTGAATACTGTAGGTGATTGGAACACAATGATAAGTATTTATGTATCTAAACAGAGAAGAGAAGACGCAGTAAAAATACGATATTATAAAAAGTAAGAAATGGTATAGCTGTATAGGGCGTTTACCATGAATGGAGCTTGCAGGATTGGAATTTGCTCTGGGTGAGACAGTGAGTGTCTGGTGAGTGAATGTGAATGCCTAGGACATTACTGTACACTACTGTAGACTTTATGAACACTGTACACTTAGGCTACACTAAATTTGTTTAAAACTTTTCTCTCAATAATAAATTAACCTTAGCTTACTATAAAATTTTTACCTTATAGACTTTTAAATTGTTTTTTAATTTTTTGACTCTTTTGTAATAACAGCTTAAAACACAAACATTATATAGAAGTGCAACAATATTTTCTTTTTAAAATTTTTTTTATTTTTTAATTTTTGATTTCTATTGGTTTTGGGGGGACAGGTGGTGTATGGTTACATGAATAAATTATTTAGTGGTGATTACTGAGATTTTGGTGCACCCATCACCCGAGCAGTGTACACTGTACCCGATTTGTAGTCTTTTATCTCTCACACCCCTCCCACCCTTTCCTCCTCCACCCCTTCCCTGAGTCCTCAAAGTCCATTGTATCATTCTTATGCCTTTGCATTCTCATAGCTTAGCTCCCACTTATGAGTGAGAACATACGATGTTTGGTTTTCCATTCCTGAGTTACTTCACTTAGAATAATGGTCTCCAATTCCATCCAGGTTGCTGAGAATGTCATTATTTCTTTCCTTTTTTGGCTGAGTGGTAGTCCACAGTACATATAAACCACAATTTCTTTATCCACTAGTTAATTAATAGGCATGGGCATTTGGGCTGGTTCAATATTTTTTCATTTGCAAATTGTCCTGCTATAAGTGTATATGCAATTATCTTTTTCATATAATGACTTCTTTTCCTCTGGGTAGATACCCAGTAGTAGGATTCTGGATCAAATGGTAGTTCTACTTTAGTTCTTTAAGAAATCTCCACACTGTTTTCCATAGTGGTTGTACTAGTTTACATTCCCACCAGCAGTATAAAAGTGTTCCCTTTCTACTGTATCTCTGCCAACATCTGTTTTTAAACTTTTTTTTGTTATGGCCATTCTTGCAGAAGTAAGGTGGTATCACTTTGTGGTTTTGATTTGCATTTCCCTGATCATTAGTAATGTTGAGCATTTCTTCATATGTTTGTTGGCCATTTGTATATCTTCTTTTGAGAATTGTCTATTCATGTCCTTAGTCTACTTCTGATGGGGTTTTTTTTTTCTTGATAATTTGTTTGAGTTCCTTGTAGATTCTGGATATTAGTCCTTTATCAGGTGCATAGATTGCGAAGATTTTCTCGCACTCTGTGGGTTGTCTGTATACTCTGCTGATTGTTTCTTTTGCTGTGCAGAAGCTTTTCAGTTTAAGTCTTATCTATTTATCTTTGTTTTTGTTGCATTTGCTTTTGGGTTCTTGGTCATGAAGTCTTTGCCTAAGCCATTGTTTAGAAGGGCTTTTCTGATGTTATCTTCTAGAATTTTTATGGTTTCAGGTCTTAGATTTAAGACCTTGATCCATCTTGAGTTGATTTTTGTATAAGGTGAGAGGTGAAGATCCAGTTTCATTCTTCTACATGTGGTTTGCCAATTATGCCAGTACCATTTGTTGAAAAGGGTGGCCTTTCCCCACTTTATATTTCTGTTTGCCTTGTTGGCTGTAAGTATTTGGCTTTATTTCTGTGTTCTCTATTCTGGTCTATTCTGTTCCATTGGTCTATGTGCTTTTTCTTAATTATTTTTTAGACAGAGTCTTGCTCTGTTGTCAGGCTAGAGTGCAGTGGTGTGATCTCGGCTCATTGCAACCTCCACCTTTTGGGTTCAAGCGATTCTCCTGCCTCAGCCTCCTCAGTAGCTGGGATTACAGGTGCCCGCCACCATGCCCAGCTAATTTTTTATATTTTTAGTAGAGATGGAGTTTCACCATGTTGACCAGGCTGGTCTTGAACTTCTGACCTCAGGTAATCCACCCACCTCGGCCTCCCAAAGTGCTGGAATTACAGGTGTGAGCCACCGTGCCCGGCCCTATGTGCTTATTTTTATACCAGAGAAGTACAATAGTATTTTCTTTATGTCCTTATTCAATAAGTTTTTTTTCTGTTTTTACATTTTAAAATTTTTCTTTTAAGCTTTTTTTTTTTTTTTTTTTAGTTAAAATCTAGGACACAAATGCACACAGAGCCAGGATTATCAATATTCCTGTTCACATCTTGTCCCACTGGAAGGTCTTCAGAGGCTGTAACGTGTACTGAGCTGTCGTCTCCTATGGTCACAAAAACGCCTTCTTTTGGAATACTTCCTGAAGGACCTGCCTGAGGCTGTTTTACAGATAACATTTTATTTTTGTAGAACAGCTACACTCTAAAATAGAAAGATAAAAAGTATACTGTAGTAAATACACAAACCAGTAGCATAGTCATTTATTGTCATTATCAAGTATTATGCTCTGTACATAATTGTATGTGCTATACTTCTATGTGACTGGCAGCACAGTAGATTTGTTTACACCAGCATCACCACAAACAAGTAATTCATTGTGCTACGACCTTATAACAGCTGTGGTGTCACTTGGTGATAGGAATTTTCCAGCTTTATTATAATATTATGGGACCACCCTCATATATGCAGTCTGTCATTGACTAAAACATAGTTTTGTAGTACATGACTGTGTATATGTGTGCACCACAAACAAATGTACCTATACATGTACATGCATGCATATACACACATAAGTACATGCACAAAAATGTACTCATACATATATACATACACAAATGGGAAATTAATAAATATTTATGTTTGTACCTTCTGTATTCCAAATATGATATGATCTACCTTCACGGACTTGCTCTACTGAAGGAAAAATGGACTAATTCAAATAAAATACAGTGCAGTTAGAATATAGCAAGAAATTTAGAGATGAGAGCTATGTATGAGTGGGGCATGGTCAGGCTGTGGTGAGGGAACTGTTTGAGGGTTGGAAGGAGGATACGTTGCCCAAGGAAGACCAAGAATGAGGTATGTGATTTCTGAAAGGATTAGGCAGATATGGTTTCCCCTTGTTTCCTTGTATAGTACTCTAAACTCTGCTTTGAACCATAGTCAGCCACATTAGGACACAGTGTGCACACCCCGTAGACCATTTTTTCTTATAACAGTCTGTTTCATTGTCATACAGGTTGAATATACCTTATCTGAAATGCTTGGGACCAGAAATGTTTCAGATTTTAGATTTTTTTAGAGTTTGAAATACTTGCATGCAGCTTACTGGTTCAGCATTCCTAATCCAAAATCAGAAATTCAAAATGCTCCAGTGTGAGTATTTCCTTGGAGGGTCATGTTGGCTCTCAAAGAGTTTCACATTTTGGAGCTTTTGGGTTTTGGGTGTTTGGGTTAGGGATATTCAGCCTGCGGTAGTTAGCACTATGTAAAATTATATTCATTTGTTTATTTGGTAATTGTGTCCCCCTCCTCACTGAGAGCAGTTTCCTCAGTACCAGTAAGTTCTGCACCCCAGTAAATATGTGTTAAATGAATTACTGCTAGTCCTGATTTAGCAACCTGCAGGACATAAATGCAACACTTAAAATAAGATTATCCAAGCTGTTTCATGACCTTCCATTTGAGCAGTTGTGTGAGTGATTTTGACAGATGGGATAGTAGGTCACTTTGTGTCTAATTCGACACCATTTTTCAGAGCATAAAGATACAATATCTGAGTAAGCATATTATATTTTTAGAAATCAGCCAGGTGAACAAGAACATAAATGCTCAAGGGAATTGAGGGAAAGATACAGATGCCAAAACATTATTTCAGCAAAGGCACTAAATGTGAGGGGAAGGAAATTTTTCCATAGCAAAGAAGATTCTTAATGCTGTAAGTCACCTTAGAAAGAAGAAACTTACATACTAATCTAGGAATTTCACTGCTCTCTAGAGGTGGTAATGAGAAAAAGAGGGAAGAGAAGAGAGGGAGGGAACTTAGGTGGTGTAAGAAGGGAAATGAGGATCTACGCTGTTTTTGTAGTGCAGCCTTAGTGGAGAGAGTGAGATCTGGGCTGGGGATGGTATTCCTCACTGTTCTAAAGGAGGAAACTCAGGTGTGCAAGCAAGAAGGGGAGAGTGGGGAGTACAGTCAGAATCTTCTGCTTGTTCTGTGGTGCACTGGGGTGAGAAGCTGTCCTTGGTACGGCTGAGGCTTCAGAAGCCTGGGTTTCTGGGCTCTGTGTACCTTCACTAAGCTGGGCCAAAGATATTATTCAAAACTTTCTTTGTTAAAAGCATCTGAGTTACTCTTTGTTTCTATAGCCACAGATATCCTGGGCAGATTTGGCACTTTGATGATATCCTGGGCACAGATTTGGCAGTTTGATGATATCAAAGACATGGCTTCTTATTTTATAGGTGAATGTATATTACAGGCTGAACATCCCTATTCCAAAAATCTGACCTTCTTTTTTTTTTTTTTTTTTGCTTTGAGGCGGAATTTTGCTCTTGTTGCACAGGCCGGAGTGCAATGCCGTGATCACAGTTCGCTGCAACCTCTGCCTCCCCGCTTCAAGCGATTCTCCTGCCTCAGCCTCCTGAGTGGCTGGGATTACAGGTGCCTGCCACCATGCCCAGCTAATTTTTTTTTTTTTTTTTTTTTTGTCTTTTTAGTAGAGACGGGGGGGTTTCACCATATTGGCCAGGCTGGTTCAAACTCCTGACCTCAGGTGATCTGCCCACCTCAGCCTCCCTAAGTACTGGGATTGCAGGCATGAGCCACTGCGCCCGGCCAAATCTGACATTCTAAATGCTCCAAAATCCAAAACATTTTGAGTGCTCTCCAGGGTCATGCTCAAAGGAAATGCTCGTTGGAGCATTTCGGTTCTCATATTTCTGCATTAGGGTTGCTGAACAGGTAAGTAGAATGCAAATATTCTGAAATTCTAAATCTAAAGCACCTCTAGTCCCAAGCATTTTGGATAAGATTTAGTCAAACCTGTACTTAGATTGGCTTTTAGTACAAGGCTATTTGTGTTTTTCCAACCTGGGACCTTGATCAAAGGCTCTTTTGATCTTCATCTTAACATCCTCCTCTCCCTAATCAAAAAGAAAACAAAAATGTTGTACTAGGAGAAAATGGAAGTAGGTAGATGGGCTAAGTGAGAAAAGGTTTTCCATCTGCCTGAGGCCAAAAGGGCCAGGAGGAACAGTAGCCTCTTGTGTTCACGGGGGGAGCAGAGGAAATTCTGTGGTGGCTGTGATGATAAACCCCAGCCTCCACCCCAAACCTCATCATTTATAGGATCTTTGGAGGAATTCTAGTCCAGCTATTTATTCCACTTAATTTATTGTGTACATACTTCTTTGTTCTTATATTTAGGTACATGAACACATAGTTTTTAAGAAGACAGTACAGAGTGAAGGCTTGCTCAGACTTAGAGTCTGCTAACTTGGATTTGAAGGCCAGCCTGAACACTGGTAAAGCACTGAGGCTTCAAGTCAGTTACTTAACTCTGCTGCCTTAGCTTCCATATCTGTAAAATTGGAATGATGGTACTTACCTCCTAAGGGCTGTTATGAGGGTTAATTCTGCCTGTTATGTGGTCAGTATTTGATCTGGTATGTGACATTTACACATGCACAATTTATAGTACCTTTATATGTGTGAGCTTCATGACCTATCTTTACTCATCTTTATCATGCATTTCCCTCTCGGTAAAGTCCTTTCATTTCTTGACGTCCCAGGAGGGCCCATTAGTGACATTCATAGTCACTAAGGTTGGAGTTCTAAAAACATTTTTGAAGTCAGAGATCACTTTGAACATGTGATAACACTGTTAGCCTTTTTCTCAGGGAAAGAAGCATACATACACATGTATTTGTTCTCTCTCTCTCTCTGTGTCTCTCAATTTTGCATAAAATTCCAAAGAGCAGTATATATACAAACATATGCAACAAATCATTCAACTGCCACTTACATACATACAAACAGTAAAGTGAACACATTTTGTTACTCTCCAATAATTTAAAAAAAAATAAGGAGGAAAGATTTAAAGGAAGAAACACCCTGTTTATTTTTACAGTTTACACATTGACTGAAGTTCACTGTAGGAGCCCAGCTGAGAAATACTTTTTGGTGATGGTGGGGTAGAGAAAGTTGATGCCAGTGCCTTCGGGTCCCCAGAAGCTACCAGCCTGGCGCTTTCCAGAGCCATCTGTCCCACCTTCTTTGTATGTTGCATAATCTTTGGGACCTCATGTGAGAATGGTGCCTTTTTCTGTTACAATTTACTAATCTCAAGCCAAACCCAGCCTGCATGAACAGGGTCAAATATTGCTGAGTTCTGATTGTGTCAAAAGACAGAACACAAGAATCTTATCTTGTCTCTTCATGACATGAGCCTCTTTTTTTTTTTCTTTTTTAAGGAACTTCCTTTGTGGCTTGCTGCAGTCAGAAGAATGCAAGCGATGATCCTGTTAGGCTGAGCTTGAGTTTTCAGATTATTTTAGTACAGCAGGGACACATGTTTTGGCCACACTGGCCCAATACCAAGGTGGCCTTTTCTCCATATTTTATTTGTCGTTTCTCTTCTTCTGTTGGTCTGCCTGCTAATGTGACACCACTTATTCTAGTGAAAGCTACATGAGGAAGATCAGGAACAGGAGAATGGAAATACACTGCCTATACACTGGATGGTGACATCTCTATCACAAAATGATAATTACCAATTTATTCTGCAAATGATAATATTCCAAGCCCAGCCACAAAAGTGCATGCAGATATTTTATTGCATGAGTTATTAGGAGTGGGAAATCATCTCAATGAGAGACAGCCTCAGGGACAACTGTGGGGTTGTTCTTCATATTCTCTCATTTTAGAAATGATGTATTATAGGCAAGAAACCTTTTATGTCAATGTTCTCCTTAGTTGATACATTGTGACTGGCCACAGCTATAGATTAGCTGCAAATACAGCCTGCATCTATCAAGAAATCATGGCAGATCATTTCAGGTTTTCAAATTTTATGTATTTATTTTATTTCAATAGTTTTGGGGAATAGGTGGTTTTTGGTTACATGAATAAATTCTTTAGTGGTGATTTCTGAGATTTTGGTGCACCCATCACGTGAGCAGTGTACATTATACCCATATGTTGTCTTTTATCTGTCACCCCACTCCTTAAAGAACTAAAAGTAGAACTACTGTTCGATCCAGCAGTCCCACTACTGGGTATCTACCCAAAGGAAAAGAAGTAAATTATATGAGAAAGACACATGCACACACATGTTTATAGCAGCACAATTTGCAACTGCAAAAATATGAAATCAACCTAAGTGTCCATCAACCAATGAGTGGATAAAGAAAATGTGGTATATATAAACTGTGGAATACTACTCAGGCATAAAATGGAATGAAATAATGGTCTTTGCAGCAAGAGGCCATTATTCTAAGTGAAGTAACTCAGGAATGGAAAACCAAGTATCTTATGTTCTCACTTACAAGTTGGGAGCTAAGCTATGAGGATGCAAACGCATTCCAGTATTTGAAAACATATTTCTTCAGATGTTGCTCTGCTGGGAGGCTCTTTTGAGTGTTTGAGATTTTTGAGATCTGTTGACATAGACTTCTCAGAAATCTCAGAACAAGTGCCCGCAGAGGCTCCTGGAGTAAGCAAGCAAAGATGAGATGAGATGTTCTTGTTCACCAGTGCGATGGATGGTGCTGCAGGTCATGCTACCAGTAACACTTACCGACTCCCTTAATGGGAATGCAAGTTTTAGAAAATAAAAGAAATATTTCAAAAACCAAATCCAGCCCTCAAATGCAGTAACATTTTTTCTTATTTGTCTTCCTTCAGCTTACAGACATCTCCTCAAATAGGAAACCCAAATGCCTGTATGTATGTCTTTTTATACTTGGGCCATTTGATAATGTTTGTATTGTATGTTTTCCTGTTGCATTTTGTATGAGATCATATCTATTTTATATGATATCTATATTATAAATGGATTTGAGAGGCTTAAGTGAAAACTGACCTGCATGTGTACCTAACTTTGTGAAAAGTTGATGTGACCTTTCGATATCCTACTAGTCTATTAGTATATGCCACTATGATTGTACCGGAGGAATATTTTTAGAGTATTATATTGTATAACTTTCACTCATTGAGGTATAGTGTGGCCGTAATAACTCTATATACTGTTAATGTAGTTCATGTACTACATTGTTTATGTAAATTCATACTGGGAGTTATATGCTTTCCAACGTCTATGCAGTGAATTTGTCTGAGTCTGCTAGTCATCACTTAACGACTCAAGAGACATGAGTTCTGGTCCCATCTTCTCCATAGACCAACTGTCTGTATTATTCTGGGTAGTAATTAACATTTTGTGTACCTCAGTCTTATCACTGTAAATAGGACTAGTAATATGTCCCTGGGAATTTAGTACCATGTGATCATTTCATGGAGACCACAGGAATTTTTGGAAGAAAAATACCCATATTATGATTTGTCTTTGTGGTAGCATTATCACCACTGTAGCATGTAGGAGAGATTGTGCCATGAGTAGTTATTCTTTTAAGGTTTTAAAGAAATCTTTCTTTCTGCTCATCTCTTCTCCACTCCCCTCAACCCTCTGTAGAAGCCGAGGGCACCCGCATTCGGTGTGTAACCATCCTGATCTCAAGGCCCATTTCCACCCAAAGGGAAGGAACTGCCTGAAAAAGGCCAAGGATGACAGAGCCAGCATGCAACCTGCCAAGGCCATTCACGAACAGGCTGAGTCCTCAAGAGACCTCTGCAGACCTCAGAAGAAAGGGGAGCTCCTGGGGTTTGGCCGCAAAGGCAACATCAGGCCCAAAATGGCTAAAAAAAAGCCAACAGCCATTGTGAACATCATCTAAAAGGGTGGGTGGTGCTGGACCAATCATCGCTGGGCTTTGGGGAACGTTATTCCAGGGGCCAACAGTAACGTCCTTCTGGAAACATTCCATGGTAAGACACATCAGAAAAGCCAAGGGCATAACACAGGCAAGCACCTCGATTAACCAGAGATTAGCAAATGGGAATCTTAGTGAACCAGAATTTTATTATAACCGCCTTTTAGAAGCTTGCAAGTTACAGAAAGAATAAAAAAATTAAATCAATCCTAAAGCTCTAACTTCTAAAGTAACTGGCCCAGTCTCCAGTAATCTTGGCATCTGGGCTTCTATGCAGTGGCCATTAATTTTCAGGCCCAAGGCCACACAAAATGTCAGGCCTAGGGAGAAAATTCATCTGTGTCTACTGCTCTCCAAAGTGCGAGGCAAGGAATGGGAGTGTAAAGTTGTTAATAGCAGTGAAATGAAAATATTTGTGTTTGTGTATAACCTTCGCCTCAGCTAATTTGAAAGCCTCCAAAATAAGGATTCCCATTCCCCGAGTATTCTGGTTAATCAAGATTTCAATTTCTGGGTTGCTCAAGGGACTCATTCAGTCAGACTTCAGTTCTCATTTCGACAGAGTGTCTTTCAGTTCGTTTGTTTGATTGAGGTTTTTTGGTGGCCTAGATGCATGTTTATTCAGATTTTGGTACACCTCTGCCGTCTTGTTTGGCTGAGTATTCTGCACCCACAGACCACGCTGCCAGCCTCTATCTTCATAGCTGCTTCTGTGGATCTGGGTGGGGAGTGCAGTAAAACCCTCTTTTGATTAGCACCCAGCATGGGCTCAGTGTCTAGGTGGTTGGAATGACAGTGGACTGCACGCTTGGTACATCGTGACCATCCTGGAAGCACTGCGGGTGTCGCCAAGCCCTTTCCTAAGACCTGCTTCCTGGACAGTGTCACTGGCCCTCTCTCTTTCTGCTATGGGCATGACTTTCTCTTCGCTGGCTTAACTATTCCACTGGGTGGTTCACTTCGCCTCCTGCTGCTTCTGTGCCCTGTTAAGGCTTCAGGTATCTTTCAACCAAATATCTGGAGTGTTCACTGTATGTTGCATTCTCAAGTAATTTCTGAACTAAACAATGCATGTAGGAGCCAGAATCTGACACTGTCTTCCCCTCCTTGCTTCCCTAAAATGGCTTTTGTTTCCACAAAGAGCTGTTAAGAATTTCCTGCTGTATGATTTTCCTCAAGAATGAATTTCCATGTTATTTTTTCCTTAAATTTAGCAATATCATCAGGTCTCATGCAGAGTTTACAAGTGCTGACATTCTTCTGAAAACAGGAATAATTTTGTCCACAAATATATACATATATATAACACATGCAAAATATATATGTTAAGTATATTAATAATTTATTTTTAAATACTCATGGAGAAAGTGTGTGTTTGTGGTGGGTGGTTTTTAAACTATATATGTTTGTTCATGTAAACTGAATTCTCTTATTTAAAAAATCAAAACTGTAACCTAATTAACATTGGCAGAATTATGATTGTTATTGCAATAAGCATCAAATTAGCAGTGCATTAAAAATAGGTAATAAAGCAGTTGCTTAAATGCCAGTCAATTAAAAAGTGTAACTTATCATTATACAAACGTTTTGAACCACCATAATGAAAATGTCCATTTTTGAATCTTCACTTTGACTTTTGGTTTATGGGGGGTGGATATTCATGTGATATATAAGCAGCTATCAAGTGGGGAAAAACATTGTTGTGAATATCACTGTTTTAGGCTAACATTGTAAAAATTGTAATGTTATAATTATTTGTTATTTGAAGAATTAACTTCCCCCTCTAAAGTTATTTATTATTGATGCTTATACCATGATTGCACTTTAGCCTTTTACATACTAAAAACAGGACTTGTTAGTTGTATTGCATGCTCTTTGTCCCGTACTGTGTGTGCAATGACAACTTGTTTCTGTTTTATTTAAAGTAACTGACATTTTGGATTTTCATCTAGCATACCTAGAGGGCATGGCAGCTCTCTCTGACAGTGGTACCCCATGATCTTCAGGAAGTATCATAATGTCATCCTACTCTACATTTCACAAGACAGATTATTTTGAGATTTATTATATTAAAAATCTTTTTAAGTTCCCACTAAATTTTGACCCCCATATAAAGAAATGTGTTATGTATGTTGTGCCTCCTTAGAGACATAAATTTAGTGTCAAAACATGGGAGATGGCTTACTCAGAAGCATACTCCACTTAACACACCATGACCCGAGCTAAGTGCCATGTCCCGTTTGTGTCTTATTTTTAAATATTTCCTTTGTCCACATGGGCAGTTGACCTTAGAGTTAAGGCGGTTGCTTTTTTGAAGAAATCACCAAAGTGTCTGGGAAACTATGTTCAAGGTTAAACTGGAGAGTAGATTTAATTTTATTTGTCTTGTAGGGAAGAAATCTTCCTTTGAACTGTTTTTCTTGCTTTTTGCCTTTTTCCCAAACTAGGTTACAGATCCTTATCTGCAAGGTTCAAATTGCTTAGACACTGTTTTCCAGTATTCTGCAGGGCCAGTCAGTTGTACAGAAGTTGGAATATTCTGTTCCCAGAATTAAAGAAGTTTTTAGATTATGAAATATTATGATAATAAAGCTATATTTCTGACTAATGTGTTGATATGTTTTGTCTAGCTGGAGTGTTTTTTGGGGGAGCCAAGTATGTTGGTCCACTAACAGGAAACAAAATGGTCCTTCATGAATAAGCTGTTCATCATACGTATGATCACCAGGATCTTGTGTACCTATAGGTTTTCTTGAAAACTTAGCTAGATCATTTTTGTTCATCATAATGCCTATATCTAAAAGTTATTTTTGCATATGTTCACACTGAGACAGCTTCATTAAAAGCCCATTTGGCACTTTTCCCCATCTTCCTCCACAACCATGAGTAATTTTCCTACACTGTATTTTTAAACTTGTCGGCTCTTAGCAATTCATAAACCAATTTCACAGTATATATCCCAGCCTATATATGCTCTACATCCAAGACATTGCAAAGCCCAGAGAGTGATCAGGATAGATAACAGAGAGAAGTATATGACTGGTGGAATTACTCAGCCATTGTTCTTTTAAGAACCATGAAATCAGGAAAATTTAGGGGACTCCACTTGTTTAGGAGCTGTGAGAGTTATTCGGGAGGTGACCTTAGTCTGCCCTTATAGTTGACCTTTGAACAGTGCAAGGGTTAGGGACACCGATTCCTGTGTAAGTTAAAATCTATGAATAACTTTTGACTGCTCAAAAACTTAACTACTGATAGCCTACTGTTGACCAGAAGCCATACTGATAACATAGTTAACACATATTTTGTATGTTAAATTTATTATCTACCATATTCTTACAATCAAACCAGAGAAAAGAACATGTTAGTAGGAAAGTCATAAGGAAGAGAAGATATAGTTACATTCATTAAGTGGACGTGGATCATCGTAGAGGTCTTCATCCTCATTGTCTTCACATTGGGTGGGCTGAGGAGGAAAAGGAGGAGGAAGGGTTTGTTTTGCTACCTTTGGTGGCAGAAGAAATCAGGATAAAACTGGACCCGCTCAGTTCAAATCTATATCGCTCAAGAGTCAACTGTATTTATGTCAGGGTTAACGGGTTCCCCAGGTTATAGTGTTTTTGAGAAATAGCTGTGACATTCCTGATTATCTCAGTTTGTTAGAAAACATAAATCCCAGTATCTTGATCCTGCGCAATCTGGATCCTTCAGAAGTGAGTTCCAGGGGTGGCATGCCTGCTCAATGCCAAACAAGCCCTGGAGCAATTTCCAAATGTTTAAATGATGGAGAGCTTTAGAAATTGAATGCCTTTTTGTGGAATTAAGTACATTTTATCTTTTGTGTTCCTTTTGTTGTTGTTGTTCATGTTCTGGGTCAGAACACATCTGAAATTTTCATTTAAGAAAGGAGTATTCAAACTGTAGCCCTGGGTTAAATTTGCTCTGGATTTTCAGCTATTATTCCAGGATGGAAAAGAGTTTTTCCAGTAGAGGCACCTCACACATAGGCAGGCTAGATTCTCCTTCCCACCCTGTAATGGGGACACTGATACATGTTGCATATGTGGAGGTAGATGCCTAGGTTGGTAAGTGAGAACTTTGGTACCAATGTCTTGTGAGAAGAGGAGAGATGATTGCTGCCCTTAAGTATCTGAGGTGTTATCACATAGAAAAATACATATTTTGTGTGGCTGCAAAAGATATTACTGAAATCTGTGAGAGAAAGTTCTGAGGAAGCAGATATCAAATCACTAAATGAAAAATTTCTAAGCACAATGGAATAGGTCACCTAGTTAAAAAGTGAGCTCCCTGTCTCTGAGCTACTCTTTCCTTCATGTTAGACTGGGATTCTACACTGGGTTGGGAATTGGGCTGGGTTCTTCCAAAAATACTTGTAGCCTTGGGATTCTATTGTTATATATATATACTGATATTATATTAATGTAAATGTTGGCCACATAAAACTTAGTGTTGACATGGTAACTTGATTTTGGAGATTTTATTTCACTGACTTGGGCTTTGCAAAGTTTGTAAACTTTGTAAAGTCACAAAGATAACACGCACCCATATTTATTCGTACAGAATCCTTTTGAAGCAAGTAGGGCTGAGGAGGTACAAGTTTCTACTCTTAGCAGGTGGAGAAACAGCAGTTGGGGAAACGGGAGATGTACATCTGTTACTATTACCTCAGCATGATGTGCTTCTTGGAACGGAAGCATCTCACCTCCTTGAGTGTGATTTGAGTGTTTAAAGAGAAGGTACATTTTTTGTTACAACATGACTCCTGAATGCAAGCCAGGAACCTCATCTGGTGTTCAGTTAAATCAACAGCAGTTCTTTCTAGCCCTGGAAGATAAATTCGCAATGTTGGACTTAGAGATGGTGTGTGTGATGTCAGGCTCCAGCATCATGCCTTCTTCAGGCATTTTCCAGGTAGTTTTGATTATTCTTCAGCTTTTGCCTTTCTTATTAATATACTTAAGCAGGTGACATCATCACATTTTGCAGTGAGAGTGGGGCTTATGATGGCTTGAAAGGGTTTCCAGGGCCCAGGAATGCCTCTGTGACAGAGCTTCAGTGAGAAAAAGAAATTGTCCTTCTACATCTCAGCCAATGCTCCTTCACCATGTTCTGCCTCCTCATTGACAGAAGTCCAGAAAATGGTCCTATATGCATTTGTTGATTACATAAAGGTTCTCAGTGTCCTGCAATTCTGTTTTTAACATTTATGATCAGTTATTGCACCTATGGAAGCCACTGTGGAGGTTATAGACATTGCCACTCTGCAAGCTCCAGACCTCTGCCACCCCTTAGAGCTGAGGACCCCAACTTGCCAAGGAATTTCAAAGTCTCAGATTGAAGTCTGTTAGATATTAGTGCATATGTTTGTGGACATTCCACATTGGTTGTTTGCTGACTGACAAGTGGCGTTGTTCACTTTGGTTGAGTGTATCATAGAGAAACAGAAAGATGGTTTTATATCTCAACCTCTCCTCTTTCCAAGCCCTAATTCTTTGTTCAAGGGTGAGACCCCACTTCCCCATTCTCAGGAATGTACTGTATTTTTATCTTTAAGTGTGCCTGTAGCTTGAAATCATAGCTAACACTTCTCATGTAGTCCTAAACACAGAGGTCTGGTAGAGGGAACCAAGATTCTTAAAGGGTAAGCGATACTGGAGGAGCTTAGAGTGAGTAAGGGCAAGTAGAGTGGACACACAGTTAGTTATTGGGATGAAGATCAAAGCTTTGAATTTGCCCTGCATGCGCTGGCTCTGGCCTGCCTCTCCACTCCAGCCAGCACCAGACCTCTTGCTCCTTTCCAGCCACTGCCTTCCTTTCAGAGCATTGGAGATACCGTGCTCTCTCCACGCACTGCTTCCCTGACATGTTGTGTCTTCTGCCTGGAACGGCCTTCTCTTTCTTTTTCATCTAGTTAATTTCTGTTCAGCCTTCAGATTTGAGATCAATTGTCACTTCCCCAAGGCAGCTTCATAACTCTCAGAATACCATGTGCCTATTCCTTGTAGGACTGATTCCAGGTGCCCCTTTATAATATTTAGTGGTGTGATGACTTGACGCATATCTGCTTTCCTCACTGTTCTGTTGTTTCCATAACAAGGGGCCAAGTCTGTACCTTTTATCCCTGGTATGTCCCGAGTGCCAGATGCAGTACCCAGCATAGAGTGGGTCCTCAATAAGGTATTTGTGAAGTATAGGAACATCAGTGGCCTCAGATATGCTAAAAAACAAAAGTACAATGAGAAAATGGACTTTCTTCCAGCTGGGGAGGATCAAAGAGGAAGTAGTGTTTGCAGAATGAACAGGATTGGAGTTAGCAAAACAGAACAGAGCATTTTAGGCAGTCTGAGTGTGGTCATGGAGGTAGAAAGCATAGGACAAGTGAGCCCTGGGAAGTAACATAATTTTTCCTTGTATATCTTTTTCTTGGCCAGTCTGTCTCCCTGTTTTAAGGGTAAGCCCATCAGGTCTGCAGCTATCCTGTAGTATTGTATTCCATTGTGGAGAACTGTATCTACCCTGATGCTCCAGCACCTAGCTGGGCCTGCCGCTGTGTAGGGATTCAGGAGATCCAGTGAGACAGCATCATTCCTGGAACCTGGGCAGGGGCTCAGCTTGCCAGAGGGACAAGTAGCTCCAGCTCTAGGAATAGAAAAACTACAACGGTATGGAATCAGGCAGAGTGTTGGAGCACTCTGCTTCTGCTTCTAAGGGTCCTTCCAGCAAGGGCTGGAGCCCACAAACTGGCTGCCACTCCTCTTATTGAAGCCATTCCTACAAATTTTATAAAATTAATCAGAGAAGCATGGAGGGGAGAAACAAAAATAAACCAAGCTGGCAGCACAGTCGGTGTTTGTCATGAGGTCAGCTTGCTCTCTGACCTGCTTCCCCATAGTGGTCTGTGGCCTATTGTCCCAGAATCATGCAGACCCCGCTGTAAGACTATAGCTCCCCTGAACTGCTGTATAGATAACAACTCAAACACTACAAAACATTAAGCTTTTCCTCTGAGATATTCCTTCAGGTCCTGTGTACCAGTGAAACTACTGATACCTGCTTGCCTGAAGGACCCCACAAGATGCTGACTCACCAAAGAATGCAGTTCCCATATCCCCTTTACCCTTCTTAGGAAAACTTTTGACTTTTGACCCTCATTGTCCCTGATCTCCTTAAAAACGCCAGCCCAGGAAAAATCAGGGAGATGGATTTGAGGGTCGCCTCCCATCTCCTGACTCAGTGCCCTGTGATCGTTAAACTCTTTTTCTGCTGCAAACCCTTCTGCCTCAGTGTATTGAACTATTACTGTGTAGGAGGCATATGAACCTATTGGTCCTACAGCCTTATCAGTAGGTATTTTAATACTCTCCTTCTTTAACCTGCATCTATGGTAAGATAGAAAATCCATGGTATTTCCTTCTGAATCCATGGTAGACGTTGCTAGCTGACCAGGGTTATCTTTCCTGATGAACACAGACACAGCCTTAGAATCCTTCTTAACACAGCCTTAACCAGCTGTAGTAGGCAGAACGTCTACCCACCCAAACTTTTAACTTTGGAAGAATCCTTTAGATAATAACTATGTGTTGTTTAAGCCACTAAATTTGTGATAATTTGTTACAGCAGCCATAGAAAATGAGTATACCAGTTAGTCAGCACACAAATCACAATCTATTTGCCCTTCCTCAACAATGGTGCCGTTGTAAGGGCACTGGTGTTGGCATCCTGCTTTACAAATTACATCTGCTTTGACTATGGGTCCAGTTTCCTCATCTGGAAAATAGATAGAATGATGTCTTGCCTTGGACATGTGGAAAGCACATGGGAACAACCATAAAGTCTTCTCTCTCCCCTAATAACTTTTTTTTTTTTTTTTTTTTTTTTTGAGACGGAGTCTCGCTCTGTCGCCCAGGCTGGAGTGCAGTGGCGCCATCTCGGCTCACTGCAATCTCCGCCCCCAGGTTCACGCCATTCTCCTGCCTCAGCCTCCTGAGTAGCTGGGACTACAGGCGCCCGCAACCTCGCCCGGCTAATTTTTTGTATTTTTAGTAGAGACGGGGTTTCATGGTGTTAGCCAGGATGGTCTCGATCTCCTGACCTTGTGATCCGCCCGTCTGGGCCTCCCAAAGTGCTGGGATTACAGGCGTGAGCCACCACGCCCGGCCTCCCCTAATAACTTTCTAACCAAGAACTTGGACATAGAAAAACAAGATTCTTCCCTGTGTACCAAAACGAAAGGCAACGTTTAATGAACTAGAGCAGAAAATCATAAAGTTACATTAAACGGTCTGAATGGTGGTGAAGAACTGACTATAACCTGTTTGAAGATATTAACCTATCTAATAGAAACAGATAGGTATTAACATATCTAAAGAAAGACATCAGGCTCCGCCACTTACTAGTTTTATTATCTTGAGCAACTTACTTAATCTATTAGAGCTTCATTGTCTCTCTTTGTATTCAGGATTATGGTGCAGATTCAATAAGATATCCATATAAAGTTTTTAGCATAATACCTGGCACAGAGTCAGTACGTAATATATTTGTTTATTTGAGACTATTGGCTAAATATGGAGACTTAGAAAAGAGAGTGTCAGAAAACAAATACCAACAGCATCTTTTGGGGGATATATGGGCCAGGAAATAAAATTCCCTTCCCAAGTTATGAATTAACCAATACTTATTAACACACAAGCCCAATGCCTAGAGACCAAAATATCAGAGCTACTGGCAAGACTAGATTGTAGAACACTCTACTCATATATTGACGCATTGATTTTGCACCTTCATGCAATTGCTTTGCTTTGCTTCTTAGTGCCCTATGTTTTTATTCCCCAGCAGGGTCAAGATAGTGTCTCTGGTCTTCTTTTCTCGGATCTGCTTTCTCTACTCCAGCTGTAGTTGACATCTGCCCTTCTTTTTGGCTGTTTGGAATTCAAACCCCCTTCTTGTATCTGCAGGGGATTCCTTCCCTGATGGGGTAGGGCCATCTCCTACTTAGAAGCTGAAAATGCCACATGCTCACCTTCCTAGCTTTTCCGGAAACTCTGCGACTTAGACTCTGCCTATCAGATATGTCCACCCCAAGCTTTGGTCCAAAGGAATTAACTTAAAGAGGTGGGGTGTGTCTAAAATCCTGTCTGGTGATGGAAGAGAATGGAGGCAGCAGCTCCATCCAGTTGCCTGAGGCATTGGCAATGACAGTTCTGACAGCAGAATCTTAGTGTTTTCAGTAGACCAGTTCAATGGTATAATTTTGGCATTGTTTCTGGCTGGCTAGCACCTCCACATCTGGTTCTCTGTCCTCCCCAGAGATAATGTGATGTAAGAATGCCATTTTAATAAACTCTTTTCTAACAGATCTCTAGAATCCATCTCTGTTGCCTGCAACTAAGCACCCTGATGAATAGACCACACCCGCTTCAAGTACTTGGGGAAGTGAGGAACCATTTCCCTTGAAGGGTCTGTAGTGCATTCCAGTTGGGCTGTAATGAAGTGGTCATTGACTCTGTGGCACAAAAGGTTTTTTTTTTTTTTTGTATTCTTACTCAGCCCATTTCCTTCTTGTGCTTCAGGGTCAGGTACAGAGTACTGCATATGCCTAATAGGAGGGAGCTGTTCATCAAACTGAACAATCAGTTTGGCTCAATAGCTTAAACAAGTCCTGGTTTAAGTCCTCACCAGATGGATCTTGTCAGAATCACTAGAGTTAACTAGATATTCATCCACCCAACCAATCAACCATTCACCAATATTTATTTGGGGTCCTGTATAAGCCAGTCATGCAATTGTGGGTACAGGAGATACAGGCTGCCTCATGACCAAAAATATATGGGGGTAGCTGGTGAAGTTTTCTGAAGCATCAGGGCCAATCCCATCTGAACTCTCAGGGTCAATTTCCTCTCTGTGATGGTGTCCACATTACTCTGACTGGCCCTAGTGCATTTATAGCCATTTAGGACCACAGGATCTCAACAGAATCCCTGACTTAGTCATTCTCTGTCCCATGGCACCATGTATTTTCTCAACAGCACTGACTACTCTCTGAAATTATCTTATTTATTGGTTTACCTGTTTATTGTCTTTCCCTTCCTTTTACCTCATGGGACTGCTTTGTTGGTTTTGTTCACTGACTGCTACTAAAATCCTGATTGATGAAGCCTTGTTCAAAGAACCAATAAATTGGTTCTAGAGAGAAAACTCTCTTGAGCTGTGATTTGGAGCAGGGCTAAGGGATAGCTACTGTTGACTAGGAGATTACAATGAAAAGACTTTGAGGAATTCCTGCAGTATGTAGAATGTACAGAGGAATCTCTCTCTTTTTTTTTCCTTCAACTTTTATTTTAAGTTCCAGGGTACATGTGCAGGATTTGTTACATAGGTAAACATGTGCCATGGCGGTTTGCTGCACAGATCAACCCATCACCTTGGTATTATGCTCAGCATCCATTAGCTATTCTTCCTGATGCTCTCCCTCCCAACCCATAGGCACCTGTGTATGTAGTTCCTCTCCCTATGTCTATGTGTTCGTATTATTCAGCTCCAACTTGTGAGAACATGTGGTGTTTGGTTTTCTGTTCCTGCATTAGTTTGATGAGGATAATGGCTTCCAGTTCCATCCATGTCCCTGTAAAGGACATGATCTCATTCCTTTTTATGGCTGTATAGTATTCCATGGTATATATGTACCACATTTTCTTTATCCAGTCTATCACTGATGGGCATTTGGGTTTATTCCATGTCTGTGGTATTTTCATGTCAAACAGTATTTCTGCTTCTAGGTCTTTGAGGAATCATCACACTGTCTTCCACAATGGTTGAAATAATTTACACTTCCACCAACAGTGTAAAAGTGTTCCATTTTCTCTACAACCTTGCCAGCATCTATTGCTTCTGGACTTTTTAATACTTGCCATTCTGACTAGTGTGAGATGGTATATCGTTGTGGTTTTGATTTGCATTTCTCTAATGATCAGTGATGTTAAACTTTTTTTCATATGTTTGTCAGTTGCATAAATGTCTTCTTTTGAGAAGTGTCTGTTCATGCCCTTTGTCCACTTTTTAGTGGGATTTTTTTTTTCAATTGTAAATTTGTTTAAGTTCCTTGTGGACTCTGGATGTTAGACCTTTGTCAGAGGGATAGATTGCAAAAATTTTCTCCCGTTTTGTAAGTTGTCTGTTCACTCTGATGATAGTTTATTTTGCTGTGCAGAAGCTCTTTAGTTTAATCAGATCACACATGTCAATTTTTGCTTTTGTTGCAAAACTGCTTTTGGTGTTTTCATCATGAAATCTGTGTTATGTCTATGTCCTAAATGGTATTGCCTAGATTTTCTTCTAGGGTTTTTATAGTTTTAGGTTTTACATTTAAGTCTTTAATCCATCTTGAGTTAATTTTTGTATAAGGTGCAAGGAAGGAATCCAGTTCCAATTTTCTGCATGTGGCTAGCCAGTTCTCCCAGCACTATTTATTAAATAGGGACTCCTTTCCTCTTTGCTTGTTTTTGTCAGGTTTGTTGAAGATTCGATTGCTGTAGCTGAGCAGTCTTGTTTCTGAGTTCTCTATTCTGTTCCATTGGTTTATGTGTCTGTTTTTGTGCCAGTACCATGCTGTTTTCATTACCATAGCCGTGTAGTACAGTTTAAAGTTGGGTAGCATGGTGACTCCAGCTTTGTTCTTTTTGCTTAGGATTGTCTTGGCTATTCAGGCTCTTTTTTGGTTTCATATGAATTTTAAAACTAATGAGAACAAAGAGACAATGTACCAGAATCTCTGGGACGCAACTAAAGTAATGTCAAGAGGTAAATTTATGGCATTAAATGCCCACATCAAAAAGCTGGAAAGATCTCAAATTGATAACCTAACACCAAGAACCAAAACCAAACAAACCCCAACACCAGCAGAAGACAAGAAAAAAAGAAAACTTCAAGCCAATATCCCTGATGAACATTAATGCAAAAATCCTCAATAAAATACTGGCAAACCGAATCCAGCAGCACATCAAAAAGTTTATCCATCACTATCAAATTGGCTTCTTCCCCAGGATGCAAGGTTGGCTCAATATATGCAAATGCAATAAATGTAATTCATTGCATAGGCAAAACTAAAGACAAATACCACATGATTATCTCAATAGATGCAGAAAAGGCCTTCAATAAAATTTGACATCCCTTCATATTAGAAACTCTAAATAAACTAGATATTGAAGGAACATACCTCAAAATAAGGAGAGCCATATATAACAAACCCACAGCCAATATCATACTGAATGGGCAAAAGCTGGAAGCATTCCCTTTGAAAATCAGCACAAGACAAGGCTGCCCTTTCTTACCACTCTTATTCAACATCATATTGGAAGTTCTGGCCAGGGCAATCAGGCAAGAGAAGGAAATAAACAGTATTCAAATAGGGAGAGAGGAAGTCAAATTATTTATGTTTGCAGTTGACATGATCTAGAAAATCCCATTGTCTCAACCCAAAAGCTTCTTAAGCTAAAAAGCAACTTCAGCAAACTCTCAGGATACAAAATCAATGTGCAAAAATTGTTAGCATTCCAATACACCAACAACAGGTAAGCAGAGAGCCAAATCATGAATTAACTCCCATTCACAATTGCTAGAAAAAGAATAAAATACCTAGGAATACAGCTAACAAGAGATGTGAAGGACCTCTTCAAGGAGAACTACAAACCACTGCTAAAGGAAATAAGAGAGGACAGAAACAAATGGAAAAACATTCCATGCTCATGGATAGGAAGAATCAGTATCATGAAAATGGTCATACTACCAAAAGTAATTTACAGATTCAATGCTATTCCCATTAAACTACCATTGAGCACCATCTGATCTGAATGCTCTTCCTTAAATGAAGGCAGTTCAAAGCTGATGCTGGTCCTCCCAGAGATAGCACGGACTTTGGCAGAGCAAGTTGGAAAGAGAGAAGCTTGGCTAACAGGCAACTCTCCATCCTCAAGTAGTAACAAAAACTCCTCTGAGATTACTCTATAGCAATGTTTCTCAAATCCTGAGGGGTATCACAGTTACCTCTGGAATTTAGTAAAACTACAAAGGCATCTGATGTTTTCTATTAGCTCTCCAACTAATTCTGATATACACCAAAGTTGTAAACTACTGCTCAATGATATGGTGATATTTCTCAAAGTGTGTTCCATGGATCGCTAGTTCCTCTGACTCATACCAGTTAAATAAAGGAATTGTCAGGCTAAACATATTTCCCTACTGTAGACGGTTCAGCATTACAACAATGAAAATGTGCATTGTGAATCTTTTAGAGGAGAAAAAAGGATACAAATGCTCTCTAAACTTATTTGACCATGGAACTGTTTCTTCCAAGGGAACATGCATTAACATCTTCTGCAAACACAGTAGTTACCGTTCAGAATATATTATAGTAAACACTTCAAAAGTACAATCACTGAGCACCACTCTGTTTTCTTAGGAAAACTTTTGACGCTCTCTGTCTTAAGGCAATTCACAACTGTCAGCCAGAGTGGTCAAATTTAAGTGATTTAGGGTGTACCTAAAACTTCATTTTAAAAAGTGGTCTGTAGTCCATCAGAATCCAGTATCACTTGGAAGTTTGTTAGAAATGAGGAATCCCAGGTCCCACCCTAGATCCATTGAATTGGAATCTGCATCTTAATAGGATTTTTAGATGGTTCCTTTGCATTCACTAAGAGAAGCAAAGGTTTTTAACCAGAAATTTGAGAAGGAGCCATCCAATATGCAAATATTGGCCCTCTCTTCACGATCCTCTATCAAAACTTCTGAATCATTCTTGTAAACAATGTGAAACAGAAATATGCCTGTAGATGACTCTGATGCACTCACTATATCTTCCTTTCTTTGGTTCAGTTTTTCAAAGGCTGGGCTCCTGACTGAGAGAGTCACAGATAGCAGTCCTCATAAATTCAGGATTATCAGCGAGAAGCAAACACTTCCTAAAACTTACAGTGTTTCTCAGCCAATAAATTATATATATTAGTTTATTGGATATAATAAAGAAGAAATGCTTTGTGACTCTAATTAGTGCAAAAATTACTTAGGATTTTAATCATTATTTTTAGGCTTCTTAGCACAAGTGAACTATAAATGAAGCTCAAAATTATCCTATCTAGCTCTTTTTTTTTTTTTTCTGAGACAGAATCTCTGTCACCCAGGCTGGAATGCAGTGGTGCAATCAGAGCTCACCTCCTGGGCTCACAAGATCCACCCACCTCAGCCTCCCATGTAGCTAGGACCACAGGCATACCACCATATCTGACTAATTTGTTTTTTTTTTTTTAATTTTGCTTTGATTTTTATAGAGACACTATGTTGCCCAGACTGGTCTCAAACTCTTACGCTTTAGCAATTTTCCCACATTGGCCTCCCAAAGTGCCGGCAAATGTGAGCCACTGTGTCTGGCTATCTATCTGGAGCTTTATCCTAACAAGTTTTCAGCTCCATTTCTGAAATACTCTGCCAATTGTACTACCCAGTGGATCTGTTGGAACCGAACTCTCGATTCCCTCCTGGGCAGGGGTCGCCGCGAAGGATCACCGACATGAGATTCACAGCAGAGAGTTATTTATTGCTAGCGCGCTAGGGTCCCAAGCTCTAAGTTGGCCCTGGGACCCCGAACGCTTATTACAGGCTGTTTATATAGGCAAACATAAGTTCAAACACAGCTTTTGGCGCGAAGTTTGAACAAAGCTTAAGGCGCAAGATGATTGGGTCTGGCTATGGCCTGAGCAAGGTGTCTGGTTCTGATTGGTCGGGGCTTGACCTTATGGGTTTCTTTCCTGGTATGGTTTAGGGCTGGACCTCATGCGATATTTTCCTAGAACTGTTTAGCGCTGGACCCCCTGATGTACATTCCTGGAATTGTTTTTCTGTTTGAGTTCCGGGAACATTGAGGGGCTATCCGTGGCCATCTGGTGTTAATTTTTAAGTTTTATGAGGCCTAGTTTCAGATCATCCAGGTAATGCATCTTCTTTTTTTCTGTGCATATGGCATTTCCCTAGTTTCTAACCTTTTGCTTCACACTCAGATTCTCTTCCTTGTCTTGCCTTTGGTTTTCAGCAGTTTTATTATGATGTGTTTAAGTGTGATTTTATTTGTATTCATGTTGCTTATGGTTGCTTCTTGAATGTGTGGCTACTATATTTTCAAATATTTCTTCTGCCTCATTCTTTTCTATCCTTTTGGGATAGAGACTATATGTATGCTACGCCTTTTCACTGTGTTCCACATGTTTCCTGTGCTTTTTCTTATTTTCCATCCTTATTCTCTCTGTGTTTGAATATTTTCCATTGCCCATTCTTCTGGTTCATTAATCCTGTCTTGTGTGTCTAGTCCCAGGCAAACTCATAATTTCAGGTGTTACATTTTTAAAATCTAAAATTTTCATCTGATTTGTTTTTAGAGGTTACAGTTCTCTAAGAAATTCCTCATTTTAAAAAGTACTTTCTTATTTTTTTGAACATATTAATTACAGTAAAAGTCTTTGCTAATTCTTTTTTTTTTTTTTTTTTTTTTTTTTGAGACGGAGTCTTGCTCTGTCCCCCAGGCTGGAGCGCAGTGGCCGGATCTCAGCTCACTGCAAGCTCCGCCTCCCGGGTTCAGGCCATTCTCCTGCCTCAGCCTCCCGAGTAGCTGGGACTACAGGCGCCCGCCGCCTCACCCGGCTAGTTTTTTGTATTTTTTAGTAGAGACGGGGTTTCACCGTTTTAGCCAGGATGGTCTCGATCTCCTGACCTCGTGATCCGCCCGTCTCGGCCTCCCAAAGTGCTAGGATTACAGGCTTGAGCCACCACGCCCGGCCAGTCTTTGCTAATTCTAATATCTAGGTTACCTGTGGCTCTATTTCTATTGCATTTTTTTCTCTTGGTTTTCAGTAACAAAGTCCTGACTCTCAGCATGTCTAGAATTTTTTTTAATCAAATGCTGATCACTGCATATAAGAATTATATAGGCTCCACATGACTTTTTCTTTCTCCCCAGTGTGTTCACCCTTTCCACTACTGGGCAAACGAAATTAAGACTGATTATTTAAAGTAATGAGGGTTTGAACTGAGTTGAGGCTGATATTCAGTTTTGATAAGACTCAGTCTACCTCCGATTTGGTCCTGCTATTAAGATATTGTTTCTTAGGGTTTTCAGCTGAAGGCTTGCTATGTTCACTGGGCTCTCTCTCTCTCTGGCAGAATCTAGAATCTTGATCTCATTAGCATTATCAGACAGTAAAAAAACTCTTCTGATATTCAGGTTTTGGGCTTAGCTTGCAAGTTCTAAAATGTACTCTTATTTCTCTAGTACCATAAGTACAGGAAAAGCATGCTACCTTCTGTTTCATATATTTTCTGTTTAACTTTTCAATCTCCTGCCCTCACATTTTCTGAAATTGGCAAAAGTGTTGAGGGGTTGTGTGTTTGAGGTTCCTCATCTTCAATTCTCTACAGACCCTCAAGACCACTAAAATCTTTGCTGGTATTTATTTCTAACAGCAGTCTAGGAAAACCTTAAATTGCCAGTTTCTTAAAATTTGCAAATGCCCCCAGGGAAAAGTGACTGCCTGGTACCAACTCACCTTTCTGAGGTTCTTTCCTGTTTAGAAAATTAGCCATTCTCGTCCTCTTTGGTTCAACAGCTATCTGATGTTTTTGAGAGTTAATCTGTATTTTATTCAGTGTTTATAGTGTTCTTGAAGGAAGCATTGGTCAGCCACAAATTATTCCCCTTCTACTCAGAACTGGATGTTCCTATCTTTATTCTTGGATTGACACTTCAATCACATAATTTCCCTGGTTTTTCATTTAGATTTCACCTTTGCATTCTATTTCTTAGATTGCCCTCTGCTCTGAGCTGTGCAAATCTCTTGATTCCTCCCTCAGCACAGGTCCTTACACAGGTCAAGTGTCTTAGGCTTCTACCTGGTCAGATAAAATATTACCAGAAAAAAACAACTATGAAACTAAAACTCAGCATAAGCTGAACACAAAGAAAGCTAAATGCAAGAAACAACTTGGTAAAAGAGTGATTTGTACCCAAGTTAATGTCCTCCTAACAAAAGAAAGAGAAGTAGTTTCTCTAGGTATTCATTCTCTGAAGAATGCTTTTCATATGAAATGTTCCCATGTTTTCCTAATACTGAATCCCAAAACCAAATGTCTGATATCTCGAATGGATAGCCTATTATTTCGAATGTCTTGAGGAGAGAAAATGAGAAAAAAAATGGATGGATTAAAGATGTTTGAAAAGTCATGGATCCTTTGCAGCTCAAAATAAACTTTTTCTATTTATGTTGAACCTTATTGGGGCGGAGATATATAATTGTAGAACATGAAGTTACAGGTTGAGCCTCCTTTTTCGGAAATGCTTGAGACTAGAAGTGTTTTGTATTTTTTTTTTTTTTTTTACATTTTAGAATATTTGCATTATACTTACTAGTTGGGCATCCCCAATCAGAAAGCTTGAAATCCAAAATACTCCAGTGAACATTTCATTTGAGTGTCATGTTGGCACCCAAGAAGTTTTAGATTTTTGAGTATTGCAGATTTTGGTATTTTGGATTTGGGATGCTTAACCTTTATTACTATAATTTAATGTACTTCTCCAAACCAATTAAAGAGCCCTTGAAGGCATGTTTCTCAGTAATTCAATAACCCAGAGAATTTCAGATTACTTGAGGTCAAATAGACCTATTTTGTTAGCGTAAGACTTACTGGAAATAATATTAAAATATGTATTTCTTTTCAAGAGAAATAACCTCAGGAAGTGTACTTACTTTGTTTACCAATGACCACTTGTGTTGTTTCCTAAAAATTTCCAACATTGGTCCTCAACGACTTGAATGTACTTGAACTAAACATGTGATTCTTTCTCCTTCCTTTGCGTCATTATAATGTTTGCTCCTGCATCAGCCTAATGCTGATTATTAGTGTGCATCTTGTCTGAAGTGTTTGGAGTAGACTACTTTAGTACTTTGTGCCGTAGTAGTCATTTTTTTAAAATACCGGTAATGATCCCAGTGAATAAAACATTTAATAGTCTTTCGTAAATAGAACCTGCTATAAAAATGAATAAAATGTCCATTCTCATCAATTTGCTATGCCATGTTTGGTTCAACTACAGTTCATGCCTGCAGGCTTTACCGCTAAAGGGTTGGCATAGAAAATGAGAAGAAATGAAAATCAACTCATCTAAATAAAAACACTGGGACACTTGCTAATATTCCTCAGATCTCTTTCTCCAACTCAAGCTAGATGTGATTCAACATCCACAACTCAAATTTTGTTGTTTTATTTTTGCCTTAGAAATGAACAGAACTTAGAGATCTTTCATCTCCTGTCTTTTGTTTTAATACATGGAGAAACTAAACCATGTTTAATAGAATGACATTCCAGGAATCACCTAGAGAGTGGCACAGAATACAGACTGAGTCTCTTAATTTTCTCAAACTTCAAGCTCCTTGACAGCAAGTAACAAATTTACTTTTCTTAAAAAGACTGACTTTTTGCGTGAAAGGGAAAGGGATATATATGAAAAAGAAAATATGTATGTATTTACAAAAGGAAGCAATGAAGTGATAAACTAAAACCTAATAAAAACAGTTAATTCTAAAGGGAGTGAGAGAACAGGAAGGAGGGGACAGGAATGGAACTAAGACCTCGAATTACTTTGTTTTATGATTTTCATTTTGGACATAATAAACAATTTAAATGTAGAAAAATTGAAAAGGTAGAAAAATAATGACAAAAATGTACAAACAACTAAAGGAATAAAAAATAGAATCTAATGTATTCACTATCAGTATAATTTTAAGTGGTCTATCTTATAGTTTTTTTTTTTTTTTTTTTTTGAGACGGAGTCTCGCTCTGTCACCCAGGCTGGAGTGCAGTGGCCGGATCTCAGCTCACTGCAAGCTCCCGGGTTTACGCCATTCTCCTGCCTCAGCCTCCCGAGTAGCTGGGACTACAGGCGCCCACCACCTCGCCCGGCTAGTTTTTTGTATTTTTTAGTAGAGACGGGGTTTCACCGTGTTAAGCAGGATGGTCTCGATCTCCCGACCTCGTGATCCGCCCGTCTCGGCCTCCCAAAGTGCTGGGATTACAGGCTTGAGCCACCGCGCCCGGCCTATCTTATAGTATTGATATTTGAACATCAAAATGAAAGTCTCAACTCTGGTCAGTATTTCTTTTTTTGACAGAAAAAAGCACATACATTTTGTCAATATTTGTATGGTTTGGGGCTCACAAAAAAGTAGGCTGGTTAGAATTGAATAAGTTAGATTCAGGGGCTTATTTACCCTTCTAATGGAGAAAAACAGTTTGGAGTTGTTAAACAAAGTTTATGGGAGGCCATTGTGTGAAATGACCAAACCAGAATGGAGTTTCTGGAGCTAGGTGCCACATACTCTATCTTTAAAATGACACAGTTTTCCAAAAATCAAATGATGTATAACAACCAATCAGAAGGGGTGCCTGAGACAGCATAAGGGTATCTCCTCTCTGTTATAGCTTTAGGGAAATTAACTTTGAAGTGATTTTAGGAAAAGTCAATTAGATGTTTATAATAAATTTTTTTGTAATAAAAAAATCAGGCTTCAAGTGATTAGGAAGTATGAAAATACGTGGGTGAAGTAATGGAAGATAAGGGCTATTTTTATTAAAGTCTGTTTAAGCATATTCATCTTGGTATTGGCTCTGTCTTCGATAAGAATAAGAATAGTAGCTCTTCTCTCCCTAGTATAAAAGGGGCACCTTCCTCAAAGGGCAATCCATACCTTGCTTTTATGCAGATAAAGCCTAGAAGAGTAGAGAGCTATTCCTGCATCTATTGAGTCTCAATTGCCTTTAGCTCAAAATGATCCTTATGCCAGTGTGGTATAATTTTGGAATGATTTATTCTGAACTCTTTTAGCACAAGCTCAGATAGGCAATAGAAACAAAGAACTTTAAGCAAATAGCCAACAATCTTACTAATATTATACATGTCTGATGAACATTGTAAATATACTCTGGAAATTTATTGCCAATATCAACATTGACTTCAAGGTTGCTTTCCTTAATGTGGTCAATATTTCTAATGAAAGGAAATCTAAAAGTAAATGTGCGCATTCTGCTTTGATACAGTCTACTCCTGAAGATAGTGTAACATATGTTACATGGCCAATCTCCAGACCATGTTACTTTTAAAGATGGTACTACATACTGGCTTTGATTTGGAGGCTGTACAGTTGGATTAATTTTACTATGTTTGCAAACTTAGACAAGTTACTTAACTTCTCTGAGCTTCCATTTGCATATGTAAAAACTGCACATAATGACATTTGTCAGTCTAAAAGGAAGAGGCTGAGGCAAGATATATACTTTAAAGAGTTTCCTTGAGCCAAAGTGAGGACAGTTATCTGGAAGACTCAGATCCAAGTAACCTTGAATATGAGCTCCATTTGGCTTTTGTTACAAGCAGGTTTTTAAAGGAAAATAATAAGAAAAAGAAAGGACAGGGTGGGCTTGTACAAAGTCGTTTGTCAGGAATTCTCATTGGTTAACAGAGATAGCACTGATTAGTGATTGGGTGCACATTGTTAAGCTATTGAGCGTGGATTTTAGTGTCTGATGTGACATTGTTCAGTTGATTTATAGCTATTTGTAGCAACAGCAAGCAATTTCGAAAGATGAATACATAGCTCAAAGTGGGGAGTAGGGTTTTTCTTATATTATTTATTGCTGTTTTTGGATGAACAAAAGGTCGGAATGTTAAGGTAGTCAAGTTCATCAATAGTCTTTTCCTTTATGCTTAGTGCTTTTTTGTTTTATTTCCTACCCAAGGTCATGGAAATATCCTCATATATTAATTAATGTTTTATCATTGAGTATGATCTTTATTGTAGGTTTTTGGTATGTACACTTTTTAGGTTATTATAGTTCCTATCAATTCCTGGTTTGCTAAGACACATCACAAAAATGTATAAATTTTAAGAGATGTTTTCTCCTTTATCAAATGAGATTTTGCTTTATATTTCTCCTTTAAAATCTTAATGTAGTAGATTATGTTAACTTATTTTATAACATTAAATAAACCTGAGCTCTTTGAATAAGTCATACTTGGTCATTACATGTTATTTTTATATACATTATTGCATTTAGGTTGAAATTAATTGGTCTGCAATTTTCCTTTTTTTGTATTGACATTGTCTTATTTGGATACCAAAGTTAGACTAGAATTTACTATTTTTGAAACAGTTTGTGCGAATTTGAAATTAACTCGTAATAAATATTTGTTAGAACATGCTTGTAAAAACATTTGGGATTTTGTTTCCTTTGAACCGGTGATTTAATTTTTTTGTTGTTGTTCAGTTTGATGGAGCTTGCACCATCTTTGTAACACAGAGACTTAAGCTTAAATTTAAATTTGTATTCTTGTAGATAGCTATGTCACAGAAAGAGACAAGAGAATTGCATATAGGATTTTCTCTGTCTTAACTCAGAAATGATTCACATATTTTTTCACATTCTAATTGGTCCACATAATTGCAAAGAGGTTAATAAATAAAGGAAAGTAAATAGAATACTTAGCAAGCTTTCTGTCTCTGGAAGCCTCTGAGTTCTTGGCCTGGACTACAGAAGTAATAACTTGATTGATTGTAAGTTGGCAGTGAACTTGAAAATAAAGAGATGACCTACCTTGACTTTCTCTCTTCTGGACCTTCCATTGCTTTGTATGCACCTAATCTCTTCTAGAATGGTTTCTGTTTTTCTTTCTTTGAAAAAAAAAATCTCTGGCTTTTTTTTTTTTTTTGAGACAGATTGTCACTCTGTCACCCAGGCTGGAGTGCAGTGGCACCATGCCAGCTCACTGCAACCTCCACCTCCCTGACTCAAGTGATCCTCCCACCTCAGCCTCCTGAGTAGCTGAGACCAGAGGCACCTGCCACCACACTCAAGTAGTTTTTTATATTTTTGTAGAGATTTTTTTTTCTGAATACTGACTGATAAAGCGTTTTGTACCAGAAGAAGTCTGGAAAACAGACTTTGAAAGATAGAAATGTGGCCTACTTGGGTTTAAAGACATTGGCAACTGATAGTGGCAGCTCATTGCTTATATTGGAAAAATATGTATTTGTCTATTTTGATTTGATTGTTGATATCTAAGTCATCAACAATCATATTGTCATCACCAATTTTCTGAACTGAGCTAGTTCGCAAATTGAACAGGTCTTGTGAATGTAGGAGAGTCTAGTCAACTGGACGAAAGATCGTACAATACTGGCACAATTATGTACCACAAATCTGTTACCCGGCCTTTACCAAAAGAATCTGTGGTCATTTACAAGGGTGAATCCACAGTTGATAAAGTAAAATATCCAATCTTTGTAGGGATTACTTCTCACCAGCCTTGAGCTGATGCAAATTTCTCAGGACCATAAATCCTCGATACTCCATTAGTTGGGCAGGGTGGGGGTGGGGGCTTTAGAAGTCGGGTGATAAAATGAAATGTTAACCCAAGTCCATACCACATAAAGCCAGGAACTCTGCAAAACCACACTGTGCTAATCTCTGAAAGCATGGTTGAAATAGATTGAATTATGTACTGACAGCCTCCCGACACTGGCATGCTCACTGTTGAAGTAAAGGCTTTAATGATAGAGATATCCAATAAGTCCTTGGGATTTCTTCTCCAAATAGTAAACAATAATTAATACTACATCCCTGAGGGAATTGCAAAGATCAGTGCCACCGTCAAAATCTTGAAAGCTGCAGAGCTATTGATTTCTTTCAGGTCAACATTAACTCATCTGTTTGGTATACTCAGCTATTGATTTGGATAATGTTTTACCCCTGTATTCTGAATAGCCAAAAAATATCAGAAGCAGTTTGCTTTTATCTGCAAGCTACTGCTGTTTTCTTTCTTGTCTTCTTCATTGTCTTAGTTCAGAGTTATGTTAGTATTCTGGTTTTCGGCAATAATCTAGTCCACAGAAACCGAGTCTCACCATTCTACAGGGCAGGATGTTGGTCCATTATATGGATGACTCATGCTGAGTGGGCCATGTGAGTAGGAACGAACTAGTGTTTTAGATGCCTTGATAGCTGCATGCATGCCAGAGGTGGGAGAAACACCCCATGAAAATTCAAGGCATGTCATCTTGTTCATCTTGATGAAACTTCTAGGGTTGGGTAAACTGGGAAATGTGATATCTCATAAGAAAGAGAATATAAGTTGCTATACCTTACACCCTCATCATTAAGAAGGCACAATGTTTTGTGAAATTCTTTGGTTGTTAAAGGCAACATACCCCACATTTGAGTATACTGCTCTGACTTATTTACCAGATGATAACCTGTAAATTTGCCAGTTATGAATGGACCTAGACTAAAGGAGGCACTGCAGCTGGTCTGGACTTCTGTGAAAACCACTCTACTATTTAGGCCTAATGATCAAGTAGACCCAATGATGCTCAACTTGTCTATGGCAGCTAGAGGTGCTGTATAAATGGAGCTGTGAGTAAACCCCAGTAGGAGAAACAGTGCAGATGCCTAGGGCTTTAGAGTGCGGCCATGCTCTATTCTGAAAATGATCATTTCTTCAGTTTGGAAATAGTTCTTAATTCTTTACTGGGCCCTAGTAGAGACTGAATGCCATAGCATCTAAGATGCCATACCATCTAATCATGAGTTAGGTGTTATCTCATCCACCAAACCTTACAATTGGGTGTTTGTAGAGTATTCCATGATCACAAGAAAAAAAACCTGCATATGAGATTGAAATGAAGTTGATCTTGAAGATGAAACTAAGTTGTGTGAGTACCTGGCACAGACTCCCTTGGCACCTACTTTTGCTGTCTTGCCAACTTGTTCTCAACTCACACCTCTGGTCTCCTAAGGAATATCCCTAATGAGTTGTCTGAGGAAGGAAATATTATGGCCTCTTTCGTGGATGGTTTCACACGATGTGTTGGCACCAGCTAGGGGGAGACTTACTATAATTTTAAATGAATTTATTGTGGCAACTAACTTATATAATAGATACTCCGTAAATGTTAGTCTTTCTTATCAATTTCCAAACTGTGTTCTGTAGCATGTCACTAAATAAGATACTTGAAAACAATTCCTGATCTATACAACGTTTTTAATAGAAACTTAAAAAAAAAAAAAAAAAACTCCAGGAGTTCTAAAGGAGTTAGTATGCTAAGATACATTTTGAATTTCAGCATTTCTCAAGCTTACTTGACTCTAAGACTCCTACTTCATAGGGCATTTCACAGGGTTAGTTGTTTTCAGAATCTACCTTGGGAATTTCAGCAATTCAGACTTGGACAGAATATTAGTTCTGATGACCAGGAATGATTTGAGTACTTTCGATCATTCCAGTTTTGCCAGAATATTAGTTTTGATAGCCAGGAAGGAAAGTGTTAAATTTTTATACTAACTCTAGGATGTAAGATGTGCTCATCTTGGCTATTCTAAATGACTAGAATTCTTAGTTCAAAAAGATATTTTAATAGAAAATCCTTGCCATGAGGGTAATGTAGGTGACACTACCCAAAAGGAGCATGTAAATCAAATTTAATGATGATTTTTCCATTTTATAATAGGGATTAGGGTTACAAGGAGATCACAGCTCTCTGAATCCAATTAGGACATAATAAAATGCATGCTTTGAGCTTACAAATGAATTGATTTAGAGAGAGAAATAATTATAATAATAAGCATGATATTTGGCACTATGATTACATATTAGGTTATTCAGATTATTAAAATCATTCTCATTTTCAAAACTGAATGTACATAGTTTTGCACAATGCAATGAAGTTTATGGAGTCTGAAGTATATTATACTCTCTTTTGAGAGACTGATGGAAGGAAAGAATTGTAAACAAGATAAGGGCACGGGGTTAGGATAAAGAAAAAAATTAGATCTTATTAGAGATGACTGTGTTATTAATGAGCTTTTATAACAGACCTTAGCAAATATTATCTTCAGAAAGAACAAAAAATGATTGATCAGACCAAATTTCTGAGAACTCTATTAATTTGAGAAGCCCATGAGTGAGTATGCTTGTCCAATGAAGCTTAGTTTGATTTTTATCCCATTACCCCCACCCCTTGCTATCAAATTAAACACTTAATGTTCTTTTTGTAAGTGATATGAGATGAAGAGATGGTAAGGTCCAAGAAAGTACACTTTTTTTTGCAGGCACCAGTACCATGTCCAGCTTTCTCAACCAGGGTTTTAGGAGAGAATTGAAGCATGATGCTCTCAGGAATCTATTACATGCAATGAATGAACTTCCCTCCTATGCATCTAGAGTGATACGAGTTATGTCTCACCCTTGGGATAATCTAGAAAATAATCATTTGATAATTTTCTGTAGGCCTAGTTCTCTAGTGGAAACTTTTTAAACAGAGGCTATTTTGGACCACTGATCACAAAACACCCGTCAATAAGAGTTTTAAAAATTCTTGCATGCTGTCTTCAGTGATTTGGATTCCATTGATCAGGAATGGGATTCAACAGTCTGTGTTATAAAACCTCTCTAGATATTTCTGATGTAACCAAAGTCTGGGAGCTACTGCTCCAAATACAGAATACTGGTAGCCAAGATACTTTACGAGACAAATGTTCCATGGCCTGCAGTGCCACAGCTGGGGACTTACAATGACATTGATGTATTAAAGAATGTCAATTGTCCAAGAGTTGTCCTAGATTTACAACACAGTTATCCCAGGTTTCTGAAACTTATTTCGAGATGGAAAATGTTTTTGCTGGATACCTGTAATCACCTTGTGGAGCCAGAGCGCCGCAGAAGCACTTTGGGAAACGAGGCTAGAGAGTGGCTGGTGGCGTCCGAGAGTGCAGGCCTCAGCAGGGGCTTCTGCAGCCGGTTTCCACACAGCCTCCCTGCTCTGTCACCTTTAGAAGCTCAAAATGTGTCTTAGAAGTTTTTTGGGTCTTAGAAGTTTTTCATTTCAAGAGTCCCTTGTTTTTCAAACAGTCAACTGACTTTGTTGATTACACCAAAATAAACTCCAGATGTATTAACATTCTAAATGTTATTTTTAAGTCCATAAGACTAAAAGAAGGAAAAAAAGAATACATTTTTCTTCATTCATGGAGTGAGGATAACATAAGACACAAAGTCTAGAAGCCATGAAGAAAAGGTTGATAAATTTTATTACCTAAAATGTAATACTTCTGTATAGCAATTATGACTAAATATATGACATATATAAAAATACATAATCTCAATATAAACAAAATAAAAACACAATGGTAAGCTGAGGAAAACATTTGTAATATATATGCTAGGCAAGGGCTGATTTCTTTAACATGTGAAGGATTCCTAATCAATAAGAAATGACAGGCAAGCTAAGAGCAAATGCGCATATGAACAAACAGTTCACAGAGTAACAACTACAGATTCTCAATAATTACTTGAAAAGAGGGGGCCAGATATGGTCCAGCCAAGGACCTGTGTGCTTACTGTTCCCTCTGCCTAAACAGTCCCCTCCCCAGATTTTCTTTTGGCTCTCAGGCTGACCTGTGAAGCCTTTGGGTCAATGTCACTTTCTCAGGAGGCCTTCCCTACTTCACACTGCACACTCGGCATTCCCCATTTCCTTTCCTTTTTTTGCTTTTCTTCATAGCACATATCACCATCGGATGTACCACATATTTTCTTATTTATCTGGTTATTGTTCATTTATCATCATAAGAAGACATGGTATATGAAGGCACGTAATATGGTGCTGACAGCTATAGCCTTCACAGTTAGACTCATACCTGGCATCTAGTAGAAATTCGATAAACATTTGCTGAATGAATAAATGAATACATAATAAGATGCTCAAGTTGGTCATAATTAAAGAAATGCCAGTCCAAACAACCATTTTGACTCAGTAATGACTAACAAACTTGCCAATAATCAATCAAAATGTTTTAATCCCTCCCTATATGTTAAAGCCTATACTAGCAGTTTTATTTTTAGAACTCCAGAACCAAACTCTTCCTCTTTGTCCCCACACCTGATTGTGTGGTTCGCCTACTATATTGATGATGTCACTGTCTTTCTAATCCTTGACTCCTCTTTCTTCCTTCTGGTTGACTCATCTGGATGACGGAAATAACTTCTTTGGTTCCCCTACCTACAGCCTTGATCAGTGCCATGCTAATCTGAAACATAGCTGAAACTAATCTGAATCATAGCTCTGCACCTGCCCCTCCCCTGTCCAGAAGCCTCTGTGGTCTGTTCCTCACCATAGTTGTCTAGGTTTTCCATGATCCAGTCGAATCTCCCTACAGGCTCCCCTGCCAGATATACACAGCCCAAGTTCCATAATCCTAAATATACCCAGAGCTTTGTTCCTTTGTAGTTTTGTGTTCTGTAACGTGATGGTGCAGCTACAGGAGAGGCTCTGGAAACAAAGTTTATTATACTCGCAGGTCCTAAAAATAGGAGGCACGCCACATCATTCAAAGCCATGTGAGGAACACCAGGTTCTGGCCAAGAGGTAGAAGACAGGAGCAAGAGGAAGCAAGGCTAGAGTTTTTACTGGGGTTTCCACGGGAAAGGCAAGGCTAGGCAGAGCAAACAGTTTAGGATTGGCTACTTTCAATAATTTCATGGGGCTCTAAGCTAGAAGGATGGTCCTTAGTTGCCTGACACCTGGCCCTGTGATGATTAAGGTAGAGGAATGTCACCTTCTGGGATGTACTGACCAGATAGAAGTGTGGCTCTAGATGATTAGTTTGCATGTCAAAGGTGAGCAACCCACTGAGCGTACTTTGCCAACTCTAAGAATTGGCTAGCTCTGGGAGGGGCAGAGGCTTCTCTCCAGCCAGCAAGGTTTGTATGATGTCAAAACATCATGATAACAGTCATGACCTTTCTGTCAATGATGGACCACATATATGACAATGGTCCCACAAGGTTATAATGAAGCATAAAAATTCCTATCGCTTAGTGAAGTTGTAGCTGTCCTAACATCCTAGCACAACACATTACTCACATGTTTGTGGTGATGGTGAATAAATGACTATGTTACTGGCTTATGCTTTTTCTATACTATTTATCATTATTTTAGAGTGTACTCCTTCTACAGTCACATGACACATGATGATATTTTGGTCAACAATGGACCTCATCTATGATGGCGGTCCCACGAGATTATAATACTATATTTTTACTGTACCTTTTGTATGTTTAGACACACAGATACTTAGCATTGTGTTACAATCGCCTACAGTATCCAGTACAGTAACATGCTGTACAGGTTTGTAGCATAGGAGCAATAGGCTATACCACATACCCTGGGAATGTAGCAGGCTATGCCAGCTAGGTGTGTGTGAGTACACTCTGTTTTGTTAGCACTACAACAAAATCACCTAAGGATGCATTTCTTGGAATGTATCCCTGTTGTTTAGGGATGCGTGACTTACACGGAAAAGGAAGAATATATGCAATACAGTAGTTTTGCATATGCTGTTCTAGAAAGAAAATCTTTTGACAAACACACCCTTTACCACTTGATCATTTCTCTTTTACATCTGCTTGGTACTTTGTGTACTTGCATTGTTTCACGGTGTTACCCCAGAGGAATACTGGCCTGCTAATCACCCCTCATGTTGCTAACGTCTTGGGTCTATGAAATGAGGAGGGAAATGGCTGCTATCCCTCTGTGTTAACATGCTTGTAGGTACTAGAAGGCGACTCCTGCACTGGGGATCTTCTTTGTTTCTGTTGTTTCAGTAGGTGCCAGTGCTATAGATCACAACTGCTTGCCTCTTGCAAAAGTGTTCTGAGTCACCAAGAAATTAGCCATGGGAAGCTTGGACACAGAGGAAAATTCCATATTCACTTTATTTGAACATCACAGAAGCCAATATGATGGAAAACCAAGAGTGGTATAGGAACTTTGCAGCCTCAACCACAGGTTTAGTTAGAGAACCAGTTTTTATATAATTTTTTACCCTGCTTGCTATAGTGTTGATCCTATGTGACTAATTCCTTGCTTGTCAGGACACAAATATTATGATATTTACCTTAGAGTACTATTATGAGGTTGGAAATATGAGATTTTTAAAAGACTTCTGGGATGTAGATGTGTACTCAAAACACATGCTGGACCTCGTGCCCTGTCTTTCTAGCCCAACGTTAGAGAGGCCTTGATATGGTTTGGCTGTGTCTCCACCCAAATCTCACCTTGAATTGTAGTTCCCATAATCCCCACATGTTGTGGGAGGGACCTGGTGGGATGAAATTGAATCATAGGGGTCATTTCCCCCATGCTGTTCTCATGATAGTGAGTGAGTTCTCACAAGATCCGATGGTTTTATAAGGGGCCTCCCCCTTCACTTGGCTCTCATTCTTCTCCTTCCTGCTGCCATGTGAAGAAGGATGTGTTTGCTTCCCCTTCAGCCATTACTGTAAGTTTCCTGAGGCCTCCCCAGCCCTTTGGAACTGTGAGTCAATTAAACCTCTTTTCTTTAAAAATTACCCAGTCTCAGGGAGTTCTTTATAGTAGCATGAAAACGGACTAATACAGGTCCATAGAGGAGCTCCTCCTAGGGCACACTGTGGCATCTAGGGTTGGTGGGGTGAAACTCATTCAAGTAAGAGTGCCATACTGAGTAACATTCCTACATGGCACTGAATGTGGCTTGTCACTGTAGACTCCTCCTTTCCTAGATGTGTTCTCTTTCAGGGGCTCTCCCAGTGGTATGCTAGTAAATATTTAACAGCTAGCTTGGGAGAGGGGAGAAGTGGGGGGGATGTAGCCTGATTTATGGCATTTACTGCTTTTCTTGGGATAAATACTTACACTATGGTCAATTTCAGGCTATCAGTGTGCAGTCACTGAACAGAGATGGGATGAGAAGCATGCAGTAGGCACTCACTAGCTGATGGGAGCTGGCTGTAGCACACTTCTGAGTTCTTCATCTCCTTGTGCCTTTGGCTTGTCTCCAACCAGATGAGCCAATGTGTGCCAACCTTAGTTATGGACAGGGTTTTAGTTCTCCAAGGGAGCTTCCCGGCCTCCAATTAAACCAGGGATGCATAGAGAAAGAAGTGGGAATGGTTGTCATTGTTGCATCTTATGGATGTCTAATAGTGTATGTCCTAATCTCAGCCTTGACCTCTCAGAGATGTTCTGTTTCACATATTGTTGGTGTTGACTAAGTAATCCCTGATTGCTGTTTAGCACCTGGCCTTGAGGATCTCAAAGTGGTTTTCATTATATTTAAACACAGAATTACTATAAGCATAGCTGCCATTTAAAGAGGTTGTTTGCAATAAACTTCCTTCAGAATTGCGAAGACCTTTACACAATGCTTAACTCCAAGTAGAACTAGATTTTGACCTTGAACATAGACTAGAAGATGAATAAATGTACTTAACTGTCATGTGGGATTGGGGGCAGAAGGAGTAGACGTGTTTGCAATTATTGAGAGAGGTGTGTGTGTGTGTGCGTGTGTGTGTCATTGCTGTTGTTGTTGTTGGGGATGGATATCCTTACTTATCTTAGTTTTCCACAGTTCAATTTATTGGGAACATAGTACCATCAAACATCATTTATTCTAACTTCTTGGGCAATTTCAGTAATTGAAGCTTATTATTTAATAAGGGGAGAAATTAGCTTTTTTCCTCGTGATAGGTATTGGGTTATTATCTCTCTTTTGCTCGTGAGAAACTAAGACAGACTGAAGAAGCTAGATGTTTGGCCAATCACTAGGAGTCACAACTGGAAGTGGTGAAAAGTTAAAGTTCAGATCTTCTTGCACTAGCATTACTCACCAAAGAAGCATATTCAGGTTCAGTCCTAGCATAAAATTATCCCAAATACCAGAAACAGTGACAGTTAACATATAAATAATAAAATTAGAATGATATTCTATATGCAGGATTTATATGAATCTTGTCATTAACATTGTTAATAACTTTGTACTGGTCTGTCACATGAATGCACTATAATTGATCCAACTAATAATTTAACGTAAGCGTGACTTCACTATAATAATAAGAATTTGAAGAACATCCTTGTACCTAAATCTAACTCTTTGGTTATTTGCTTAGGATGTAATTACAGATACAAGTAAAGACATTTTTAAAGGTTCTTATTTTATAGACCTAAAATTGCTTTTGGAAAAGGTTTTATCACATTGAATTTCTATGAGATTCCCATCTTCCTAAAAAGAGGAGGGTGAAAATCTTCTTATTTGAAGTTTAATAACATAATAAAAACAGAATGGAATGGACCCTTGTGAGGTTTTAAACTTTATCTGCCATAAAACGCCAACCCTGGAGAAAACAGGAAATGATATTTTGATGACAAGTTTTATAAACAATTATTCCTCACCCATCATCAAAATGCAAGCTGCCAAAACAGGAAGAGAAAGAGACAAAAGAGACATTGGCTATGTTTCTGGCCTATGCAAATGCTTAGCTAACCTGGATAGCTTGCTGGGTGGAATTTCTTTTGTTATTTTTCTTTCTGCTGTGACACCAAGCATAAGGTACCTGACAAACAAGATGTAATATGACATATAAGGTGTGTCTTTAGGTGTATTCCTGAATGAGTGGCTGTCACACCCATCTTCAAGGAGGTTGTAATAAGGATTAAGAATCTAATACTATCATTTTGTGGCTGTTTTTATCTGTCATGCATGGTATAATTATAGTGTTTCTCTTTCAAATGGCTCTTAATGCGTTTAGCCAAAGGGGAAAACCAAAGCAGCTGGTAAAAGTCAAATGCTTCACCATCTGTCTCTATCACATTTCCCTGGTTGTAGTTCCAGCAGCCCTGCTTGGGAGGACTAACTTCCTTTTACAAATAGATCAAATCTATTAATTTTGGCCAACAGTCCTAGAAGTAGAGAAACACAGTGGCTTTCTCCCCTCTGCTCTTTCCTCCTACTTAAGAAATTCTTATCAAGTAATAATTCTAACAGTAAAAACAGTACTTCTCTTGAGGGTCTTTCCAGAATTGTCTATGCAGAAACAAAGATATGTGTGTATATATATAAACACTTAACAAACTCACATAGTCATCCTACATACATGCATCCTGTTCTTGTTTCGCTTCATATCATATCCTGAACATGTGCTTATATCAGTAAGTAGAGATCTTTCCCCTTACTTTTTTTAAACAGGAACACAGTCTATGCTGTTAATAGTTTAATGCATCTTTTTTGACCAGTCTCCTACTGATGGGTCTACCCTATTTTTGATGGTTCCAACCAATGCCCTGATGCAGATCTCATATATTTATGGGAGTGAATGTTTATGATGAGCCTCTAGGCAAAAGTGTTTGCACAACAAAATAATCTTTCATTGATAATGACAAAGCAAGACAGAGGATGAGCTTCTGGATATAAGAATGGGATAACAATGGGTATTATTTATTTATTTTTTTAAAGAATGGGTATTATTTTAAGAAGGATTTCCTAAAAAGAGCCATCTGATAAGTTCTCCAGTCTGCCATTTTAACTAGAGAGGTTTAAATAGCATTTGGGTTTTGTTTGTTTGTTTGTTTGCCTTTTGTTTTTTAAAGTACCCAATGCAAACAGAAACTCCAATAGTGATATTGAGATCCAAAACTGACAAAGGCAGGGCTTGGTGTTGAAGGAAGAATGAGAGATCCCAGGTAACTTACAGTTGGTCACAAAAACATACTGTGAGCGTGGGCAAATCACTTCTTGGGATCCCAGCTTTCACATCTGTAAAAATAAAGTGTTAGAAGATATTTGAGCTATTTTTTAGTCTGGTTTACTGTGATTTGTCTGCCACTTGAGACTTCCAGCAGTATTGTTCATGAGTGGATGCAGGTTAAGCCTACAAGCCATGGCCCTGTGAACATGGGCTCTGGAGGCAAGGGGTCCAGCCTTTGTCCAGATTAGCATTTCTGGGAGCTGAGGGGCAAATAGATATTTTAGGAGAGCAGTTTCATGTTTCCCATATTGTCTCCATCACTTGGTCCCAGACATTTTACTCATGTGCTCCAGAAAGAATTTGAGCCAATACTTCATTAATTCAACCTTGAATTCAATCTTCCATAGCAGGAAGCAACCTTAGGAATGACGGCAGGTCAGGGCTGATCCTATAGTTTGAGTGACTTCTGTTTTTCTGTCTTGGAGTCTGATTTCCAGGAAGAATTTCACTGAAATGGATACCTTAGTATTTACAAAAGCACAGATGGATTGACCATTGACATTTCCTGGGTTCCTTTTCTAAGCCCCTTACTTAAACAATTAATACCTTGAAATCTTTTAAAAGACCACTGTCTTTTAAGACCATTGTGAGTATATTAATACCTCCATATTTTCAATTTAGCCTAATGTTGGGTAAAATATAAATGCACAACAAATGATAGCAACTATTACCATTATTATAATGACAGAAGATGGGCAATTTTGCAAGAGCTGATTACGGTTAAGTGTCAGGCCCTAAAAGATTTCCAAATATATCAGTAAGATTGATGAAAATCAGGATGGAAGACCACTTCTTTATCTCAAATAATATGAAAAGGTTTCAGTCCCCAGAATATTCTCTTATGAGCCGTAGAATTTACATGGAGATACTTCCCAGTAAACCCAAATTAGCCATTAACTCCTCTTCACTTTTCTTTTATTATGAGATTTAACAAACTTGAGGCTGTGTCCACAGCAAAACCACTCCAAACTTTGGGTTTTCCCTAAAAACTCAGATTACCAGGGAAATCAAACCAAAAGGAACTACAAATTCATCCTAAATCGTGGACTGTTCCTTGTAGAACCTACTGCTTGATAGGAAGTTTGACTTGGATTTGTTTGAACAGGAATAAAAACTGAGGTAAAGGAAAGGCTACAATAACTCTAACAGAACTAATGAGTTACTAAACAGTTTAATGAGTTTTTGGAGGCCCCTGAAATTTGGGTTCCTGAAATGAATTCTCTCAGACAGTAGACAAATGACTCACCAACTTTGGCCATCAAGGCGGGCTGAGTCATCTAAAGTCAGCTGAATCACCTGCTTTCAGCTCTGTTTTATAAGAATTGGGGCTGGCTGGATATTTCTGTCTCTCTGATTGCAAGTATTAAGCATTTAAAAAAACAGAGAATATGATGTCCTTCTTAGGAAAACCACACAAATTGCTCATGCACAGATGGACTGCATTAGTGAAAACAGATTAGTAATTGCTTTTAGTTCCTGATGATGAAAAAGCTGCTCTGAACACCTACCTCGCTGAATTCTTTACTCACCAGATAAACCAAGTGATACTTGATGACGATCCAGATTTGAATTTAAGAAGCGGAAGGTCAACTCCACGGAGCTACAACTCAGGTTGAGAGAGCATCCTGAAATGGCATCTGTAGAGCTTGCCTTTAAAGTCTGGACACCAATCCAGGCCAAACACACATTATGAGTGGAGTTAAAAAAAATGTTTTCACAACAAGGGAATATTGAAATAAGTCAGTTAACATTTTCGTTGAAAATACAGAGGAAGTGAAAGCATTTTGGGGGTGCTTAGTTTCCTTGTGTCTATTTTTATAGTTTTTTAGCAGGATGGAGATTTAGTGGAGGCAGGCTGGCACAAGGGAAAGAATCCAGGTCCAGGAACTGATGATTCTTAGTGAGCTGTGTGACCCGGATGTACTTTTAGGGCTTTCTCAGCCTTAGTTTCTTCCTCTGGTAAATGAAAATGTGTATGTTGGTGTTTCCTAAACCTGCTTGAACACAAGGATCACCTGGGGCACTTGTTTAAAAAATCCGAATGCACTTGGCCTCACCCAAACCTGTTGAATCCGAATCAGCAGGGTGAGGCCTGAGAATTGATATTTTAACCAGCACCTTGGGTGATTTTTTTGTTCAGACAAGTTTGGGAAACATTGAATTAGATAATCAGTAAGATATCTTTCAGGTCTAAGATTGCTCAATGATGCTTCAACATACCAAACCTTATTTTTTTTCTCCCTGTAAATTGGAGAAATAAGAATCAAATGAAAAACAAATCAACCTATGGGTGGAGAGGTATTGGTGGGGCCAATGTGCAACTCAATCACAATGCTTATGAACGTTTGTGGATATACTTAACCTCAGGTGTTCAAGGACTGTGTGTTGTCCCCGCTTTAAATTGATACTTCCTCTTAGGAAGGGCCTGAACAATTCATTCATGCTAGAATGAAGAGCCTTCTTGCATTTTCTTTCCGGCATATTAATATAATTAGAAGTAGGTGGAACTGAGACTAGCAGGGAAAGCACTGAAAGCAGTCAATGACTTTACCTGCTCGGAAGACTATACTGAACTGGTCTCACTTGAAGTAGGAAAGCCTGCCTCAGAAGGACAGTGAAATAGGACATTTCTCCCCTAAGCAAGGATGTATACTGGAAATCAGAACAAAATTAGTGTTGTCATTGCAGAGTACAAGCTCTGGGCAGCCTCTTTAAGCTGTTTTAATCTCTTCTCACAAAGTCATCTGCTAACAAGGGACATTAGAATAACCTTATTCAGAAGAGTGAAAACTCATCAATTATACATTTCTTCTCTTAGTATTCAGTATTATTTATTGAGGAAACTTATTTTTTCATGTCGTCAACATTACTTCTTGAATCCTCCCATGCATCAGACACAGTTTCAGACCCTCTGGATACAGTAATGAACAAGATGGGTTCCTGAATGCATGGAGCTTAAATTCCAAAAGCAGAGATAGACAATAAAATCCGACAAATAAATAAGACCATTTCAGAGGGTGGAAAGGGATATGATGGAGACTAAACAGAGAAACTGAATTAAAGAATGATTGGCTAATGACAGACTGAGAAAGATCTTAGTTTATAGGTGTTGCTGAGATTTGGGAAGGACTATTTAGACGTGATCTTCTTCACTCACAGATGAGCATGTGTCTCTGCATTGGTGGGTGAAATAATTGAGGTCCAGGGAGGATAAAGGACTGACCAAGGAAATGGCAAGACCAGCGCCCAGGTCTAGCATTTGGAGGTAAACTTTTTTCTGACGAACTTAACCTTCTGAATAATACTCCCAAGAAGTAGGTTTCATTTTTTGCCTCACACTTACCCGAGATATATTTATCTGAGTCCTTTTGTATTCAGCACTAGCTCTGGGTTTAAATGATGAAAAAGGTTAGAGATCTGGAACAGTGCAAGGCTCTCCACACTAAATGCTGCAGAATGTTAGTAGCCCATTTCCAGGAGATTAAAGGATAACACTCAGCCAGTAATAGCAAGATACCATAGACTTTTAATATCATCTGACAAAGACTATGGAAAAATGGCTTGTTCCCAATCAAGGGAGAACTATAATGGCTTGATCATCAGAAACGAAAAATCAATCCCAATTCTCACTCATTCTTTTAGCTACCATGCATGTTATTTTTACCATGGATATTTACAGCTACATTTCCATCCAGACTTCTGGCAATGCCTAAATTCTTCCATAACAAGAAAATAAACTCATTTCTTTTAAAAACCAGTCTGTTCCCCATAGGCAAAGTGGATAAATAGCCTACTCAAATTTGATGTCATTATCTGAAATATCTAGCAGAAGACTAGTTGTATAAAAAATGATATTTCAGCATTGGTGCAAAACAAGGCTACCCATTTTGACAGTTTTTGTGGTATTTTGTCCTTTTTCCTTAATGCTTGGAATGTAGGATTTCACACTTGAGACTTCAAAATTTTTACTTCATGGGTTTTTTTTTTTTTTTTGTAATACCATAATACTTTAAGACTGTTACTTTTCTTTCTTATTCAGCCGTACTGATGCACTGGTCTGAACATCTTTGTGAGGTTCACTTATATACGTATGAAGGAGCCACCACCATCTAATGTATTATAGAAGATACTATAATTAGCGTGTAACTGGCAATCCCACCAGGCAAGCAAGCAATTTTCTGGACCATGGGAATTTTCTTCTAGACAAATACGAAAGTTCCAACAGCCATACAAATTAAATAGGGTAAAAAGTTGGTTAAGTGGTACTAAAGTAACTAAAACCCTTAATTAAACTAAGTGATTATTTTGGGGAGGTTAAAAGAGGGTACAGGGAATCATTCTTTATATTTAGGAGAAAAAAAGCCACTGGCAAAAAAATAAATAATAATTGAGATTTAGTTACACAAGAAAATGATAGAACATATCCAGATTTTCTGAAATAGCACATAAAAATATAATGCTACAAAGGATCATTTTGATGCCTTACAAGACCTTAGTCGTTAATCACGTCCATGATTTCTTTAAGGCAGGAAGATTTTCACCAAGAAATTTTTATTCAGTAAGAAATAAATATTTCCTGAAGCCTTTTGAATCTTGCCAGCACCCTTCATGACCAACGTCATTGCACTTACTAAGTTCCTGCTTCTTGTTGAGCAGAGCCAGTTAACTGAAAAAGCCAATGCTGGAAGGATAACCAATTGGGATCTAGTAAGATCTAGTCCCTGGTAACCTTGTGCTGGGAATTTAATATGCCTGAGCAGGCTCATCTGTAAGATGGTTAGGATAGTACTGTTTATACCATAGGTTGGTTTGGAGGGTTAAATGCCTGGCTCAATGCACAGTAAACAACGAGTGCTTCAAAAAATGCTGCTAGTACAGACACACCACGCATTTCAAACAAGACCGATAAGCAGATGGACTTCTGACTATAAACTTTCTTATAAACCCCACATAAACTCTCTCTAGCTAAGAAGGAGAGTCAAATACCACATTTAAATGTATGTATGAGAAATGTATTCTCTGTTTCCAGTGATTTCAGAATCAGAGATCATTTTGGATGGTTTATTTTAAAGTCTTCCACAATCTATACCCATAGATACAAATATATGTGTCTGTGGGTGTTTTGGAAAATAGGATTGGGTGGAGGCAGGGAAATGTATGTGGTTGAATTCAGTTAAGCAACTGACTGTTTCGCGACTAATTATTTGTAAGTAGCAGTTTGGCTGAATTTAACTGGTTTTTTGTCTTTAAAAAATGTAGTTTTCTGAAATTTATCTAAAAAAGTTGATCTATATCAAGCTTTAGGGTAACTTCGTCATGGTTTCCTTGCTTTATGGAAATTCTACTCACGTCATAGAGTAAATGTCAAATTTTAAATAGGAAATCAATATTCTTCTCTAAGAGGCTTTGAGAATAAATAGCTATTTTAATTCTTTCTCAGGAAGGGATTTCATAAGCAATTGTAATGACGGAAGCAGACAAAGTTTAAAGGGAGTTTTTAGCAAGTTATTTACATCTCATGTTATGTTTTCCAGGTGGTTAACAAACAGCCAGATCATCAGAGTAAGGTGTAACTCATAAAGCTTTTTCCTTCTAAATTCACATATATACGTACGTGTGTGTGTGAGTAGTATATGCAATTTAAAGGTTGTCAGATTGGTAGCAAACGCACTTTTCTGCAAAAGCCCTTGGCTTCTTTCCTTCCTTTGACCAGAAACAAGTAGCTCTGATAATTATATTCTCTACCACTAGGGGGTAACAGCTGATAATGTATCCACGTACTTTAAAGTAAGACAAACCACAGGCTTGATCATGTAGGTATTAATCTTTTATTGGTCGCCTGGTGAGATTTGGCTTGAGGAGTTTTATTTGCTGAACACGCTCTACATCCAACATCATTTTTCTGTCGTGATGCATAGCATGGGACTGTTGGAATAACAGTTGGTGCTGGACAGCTTTGTAGATTTCAAGTAACTGTGTATGGGAAATTAGTTAACAGATAGGAGCATTTATTCACTCATGCATTCATTTCATAAATATTGAGAGTTCACAGGTCCTGTGACAAGGACTGAAGATACAATGGGGAGCAAGAATATGATATCTGTTCTCATACGATATTTTCTTGTTTTTTGTTTGTTTTGTTTTGTTTTTTGTTTTTTGTTTTGAGACAGATTCACTCCATCACCCCGGCTGGAGTGCAATGGCTCGATCTCAGCTCACTGCAACTTCCGCCTCCCAGGTTCAAGCGATTCTTGTGCCTCAGCCTCCCTAGTAGCTGGGATTACAGGCGCAGCCACCCTGCCAGGCTAATTTTTGTATTTTTAGAAGAGATGAAGTTTCTCCACTTTGCCCAGGCTGGTCTCAAACTCCTGGCCTCAAGTGATACACCTGCCTTGGCCTCCCAAAGTGCTGGGATTACAGGAATGAGCCACCACGCCCAGCCACATAGAGTTTTTATTGAAAAGGGAAATATTACAGAAACCAGGTAAACAAACACATACATAAAGTAATTTTGAGTGTTAACAAGATAGATAAAGGAAACAAACATGAGGGGCAGATACAAAATAACTGGAATTAAGGAAGAGATATAACATTAGATCAAGTCATTCCCTTATCTAAGGCTTTTGCTATTCTCTTATGTAAGCAGAAGATTCAGAGACACACTGTGCCTTACTCCGGGTGCTTTCCACTTGAATAGATTCTGGCAAAATCCTTATAAGTCAGCATTTTGGTGCCTTTGAAGCTTGGAATAGCTGATGAATGGTATCTAGCACCAGTATCCTTCCTCAGTATGCTTCTCACAGGTACTCAAAAAGCTTTATTAAGGTGGGCATCAAACAGAAAGAATTTGCCTGGTCTCTCTTCCTTCTGCATTACAGCCTCACTCACTTGCAAGCATTTTGTCTAATTAGCTAGAGTGCTTCTTGAGAAATACACACACACACACCACACACATGCACACACACACACATTTCAAATAGAAAATAGTGCTCATTTAAGATCATTTAGCATGGAAAATAAAATTATTCTAATGATGATATAAATAGTGGTAAGACTATCACCTTGCTGCTGTTGATACTACACTTAGGTTTCTGGTCATTATAGATATTTTAATTCCATTTCCGCTTTCTTAGTTTTTCTCCCTTACTTGAAAGTTCCTTCATCTTAACCAATTTAAATTCTTCTCATCTTTCAACTAATAATGGGTCTTTTCTTTCTCTTCTCGGTCTCTCTCTGTCTTCCTCTCTCTCTTTACATTTTCCCCAGGCCATGTGTATTCCTTCACTGTGTTTATTCCAGAAGCACTCATGTGATTGAGCAATTGATTAAATAATCTTCGCTTAGAATTTTATGATTATTTCAACTCTAGCAAAAAAAAAAAAAAAGTTGACTCACTACCTAACGATGCCTCCCTTTCCCAGATTCCCTTGCAGCTAGGGATAGGATGTGTAGCTCGGTTTAGCCAATGAAGCATAGGGGAAATATCCTGGTATCTTCTGAGAAAGACATATTCTTTATAACAAAGAGGGGAAAGCATATGTGCAAGCCCTGTAATAGCTGCGGCTCTTCCTTTGCCCTGATTTTGCGTGAGGTTATAAGGGATTTAATGTCTGGATCTGCAAAATTATCTTGTGAACAAAATGGGAAACCCAAAGGACTCTTGAAAATGTCAACCCAGTGACCTTGACAATGTGGAGCTAGTAAACCACCTCTGAAATGACCATCCTCCAGCTTCTTATATCTTCTATCATTTAATGTAATGTCTTTCTTGTTTATGCCACTATTAATTTGGTATACTGCTACTGAGAGCCAAACATATCCTAACTGACACAATCTAAATATTAAAATACCTCAAAAATATCATCTCACTTTTAATTTTGATACTTCTTAGAACCTGGCCCAGTGCTTGAGACAGAGTAGTAGCTAAACAAACATGTGCAATCTTCATGTTTCTCCTCTGTCCTCTCCGCACTTTCTCCCGCACAAAATGGACTTCCTGAAATTAGTCTCATATGCTTATCTAAAAGACTGCTGAATTGGAATAAGAAACTTTGCCTAAGTAGTCTGTTATACAAAATGCACGTATGTCAGAGGTTAACTTATGCTCACTTTACCATGCAAATGCTAATAATTATGAGCCTTATAAACGCATACATTTATTTATTTATTTATTTTTGTATCTCCTCTTCTTGTTTCTTTCTCTTTTTTTAAACGTTTATTTTAGGTTCAGGGGTACATGTGAAGGTTTGTAACATACATAAACTTGTCACTGGGTCACAGGATGAGGATTGTTCTACATATTATTTTATCACCCAGGTATTAAGCCTGGTACCCAATAGTTACCTTTTCTGCTCCTCTCCCCCCTCCCAACCTTCACCCTCAAGCAGACTGCAGTGTCTGTGGTTTCCTTCTTTGCATAAAAATATACTTTTAGAAGGCAGAGGTTTTTCTTCCATCTTTATGTCTACCAGCACTGTGCCTTTTACAGAGTATACAGATAATGGGTGCATAAGTAGGGGGAGAGAGAAGGGAAGAAAGTTAGAAGCAGCAAAATGCATTTGGCAACTTGACAGATATGATATAGAGAATTGTAAGTTCCTTGAAATGAAAATACTGCCTTATTAATTGTGTATTTCTATAGTAGTGTTTGTAAAAGTGCCATCTCATTATTCAGAATCAACTGGAGGTTTGCTGAAATCCGATTCCTGGGCCCTACCTCAAAACTACAGAAACGAAGTGTCTGAAAGTACACCCAGGAATCACTTGTGATTTACTCACTTGTGAATTACTGCCTCAGTGCCAGGCAAAGTCCTTCCTACATATTAGATATTAAGTAAACAACAGAATGAATACATGATCTGATCTCTAAAGTCATTCCTTTAAAACCTAATGTCTTTATGTGATGAGGCAAATATTTCCTTCACAAAAGAAAAAAGGCCCTCTTCAAGTGGGCAAAATATTTTCTTTGATAACTAAGAAGACAAATAAATTATTTAAATATTCACTCATTCATAATCAATGATTATTATGAGTATTCTTTGTGCTTTGTCTACGTTGTTTGGTTGAATCCTCATAACAAGTCTAAGAAGCAGATATTATTATTATTCCCATTTTATAAATAAGAAATGAATAACCAGTGAGGTTAAATTGCTTGGCTAAGGTCATACAGCCAGTATGTTGCAGAGCTGAGAGTCAAATCTAAGGATGTCTGATCCTAAAGTCCATTTGTAGAACCATTCTCCACCCAGTTTCTTTTTGCTCCCAGGTCCCACGTTGTTCATGAAGCCTTCTTTTACTTTTTGCATTGATTTTATCTATACCATACATATTAGTTCTTTAAATAGCAAAATCCTAGAGTGCTAGAGAAAGAAGAACCCAAGGGCCATCTAGACCATCTTCTTTTTTTTACAGATAAGAAAATCGAGGCTCAGAGACATGTTCTCATTAGAAGTCATACAGACCTCAGTTGTCCACACAGGGCAGAACCTTACTGATTCTTGGGGCCTGCTTCTAGAGTCTCTGGGTGTGTAACTCAGATGCAAGGGCCTGGTAATATAGCTCCATGGTTGAGTCCAGTCATCAGCAAAGTTGGGAATCACGTATTCTATATCACTTGGCATTTCATCTATGTTGTCTTATCTCTCCAACCTTACTTTAATTGGAAGCTTGCTCTATCTTTCAGGATCCCTACAATATCCAGCAAATAACTGGACCTATTTTACATGTCTAATAAATGCTTGTGAATTGAATTGAAGAAGGTTTGAGATACTGGATATTTCACTAGGAGGTGGCAGGGAAATGGATTATAGCAATTTGGTAAGGCCACATAACAGCAAATGCTTCAGGTGAGAGGCAGAATAGATGGTGATTATAAGATTTGGCTTGTCTCATTTGCTTCAGCTCATAATGACTTGGGAGCCCCGTCAACCAAAGATTTCAGATTGCAGAGTCTTGATTTCTGATTTTCTTTTGCCTTCCCAAGTTGGGTAGACATGCTTAGCAAACGTGATCCCCAGATGCTTGGGACATGTCTTACACTGCTATAAGCACACAGAACCAAACCCCAGTGACACTCTTGCCTTGGAGTGGCAGAGCCTTATATGGAAACGGAGTGTACTTTTCGTTTTACTGGGGGAGCTTTAAATAGCAAGGAACAGCAACTCAAAGCTTTCCAAAGAGCTACTTAAAGTTATTTTTCTCCATGACAACAGCCTGGCAATAAGGATAGAATTTAAAGAGCCAGGATCCCAAGTCGAAAGAGAAAAGGAAAATTTCCCTGCTAAATTGAATGCTCAGAGATGAATCAAAGCCAGAGTGTAAATTCCATACATTGACTCACAACTATAGAACAGATGAGATGAGCAATCAAACTACATTCTTTAATTAACTGTATGCAAAATCGAGGATATTTAAAGGTGTTCACTTGGTGGTGGGTGGGGTGGAGGGAGATACTCACAGGCTTACGTTACAATTGCCGGTGCTGAAACGATGGATTCGTTTTCTTGCTTGTTACCTTTAGAAGTTTTGAGGGATGGATGTCGTTTGGCTGCTTAAAGATCAACTTTTAAATAATCCTCCTGGCCTCCTTCCTATGCCTGCCCCTTGCAGAAACACCTTTTGCCCTGTCTCTTGAAATCCTACTCCTCCACATAGGCTATGGTGGACTCAACTCCCGATTCCTCTTTTCCACCAAGGGAAAATATTCAGATGTCTTCTTAGGGAGTCCTCACATTGGCTTTTTATTTTTATAATCTAAGAGGCTGCCTTTATCCCCAACATGGGAGGAATTTCTGAGATTTACCTTCCATTCCTGATTGTCCCCAGGAATGACAGACTTGCCCTGATAACTTCCGTACCCTCCACTCCTGACCACGTTCTTGTCCACTTGAGCACCACTAGCTTTAGAATTGACCAACTCCAGAAACAGAACAGATTCAATTGTCCATCACATACAGGGATGAACTTGACAGTGCTCCCTGCAAGGGCTCAACCGGGCTTCAAATTCTGAATCACCGGACGCTCTGTTTAGTAACACGTAGCTCTCTAGCTACGGTGGCGGTTTTTACCACTGACCAGTGCCCGTGACAACCTTTCATTTGGCAAACACTGAGTGCTCTTTATAGGTCAAGCACTGAGTATAACACTGAAGCAGTGAATAAATCAGTTATCAACTTCTTCCTTCCGGGTGAAAGGGATTTTTCTGTAATGATTGGTTCTAGTTCTGTCCTTTGAAAGCACATAATTAGTTATTCCATTCCTTCAGAAATTTGGAGACAAATAGAGTCCTTCAATGTCTGTTGTCACTCTGATCACTCTTTCTTTTGTGTATGCCCCAGTTGGTCAGTGACCCTTTCAAAGGAGACTGCTTAGAATTTTACCTTCCTTCTTGGGCTCCTCTGCCTTGTGTTTCGATGCTCTGGTCTTATTACAGTTCCCTGGTTCCGTGCAGTTACATGGCTTATCATGTTTCCAGAGCCTAGAGGTGCAAGCTTGCATATGTATGTCTCTTGGGCAGAAGGAGTTAAAAACATTGACTTCAACCTGGGGAGTTGTTTATCTTCTCCTGCTCTTTAACCAGAAAATAAATGTGATTGTAGCTTTGAAAACTGAAATGCTAGCTTTTAAACAACTGGCAAATAATAGAGTTCAAGATTTCAAGGGGAAAATGGGCTCCATAAAACTTCTGTGATCAGAACCCCTACATTGTCCTTTTAGTTGGTAAATTGAGAATAAGTGGCAATGAGGAGGTAATCGCCTTTAACTGCATTTCACTGAGAACTAATGTCCCTGTGACCAGTAAATAATGTTAACTTAAAAAAAAATGAAGCCAGGCCCCTCCACTGGGACAACTTAAATAGGCAATGATTACAGTCTTGAACTTTTGCCCCCATGGAGTACAGCTTGACTGTGAGGAAAGGGGTACATTCATCTGTTCCACCAAAGCATTCTCAATGCCATCCATGACAAGGATTTTGGGCTGATTTTATCAAGGATTAGGCAATCCCTCTGCTCTTAGACTTGGCATCTTCTAGGGCTGAGAAGTGTCAGATTGACTCCAGGAAGCATCAGCCATTTCCTCTCACTCCAGAGTCAGGTAGGACTGACTTATTCCCCTGCTGACTATTTTCTGCTCCCATTTCCCATCTTGTTCTTCTCCCCAGATGCATTCTCTGCTCTTCTCTGTGCCCTGGGAGGCTGATCCCTGCAGATACATCTCTTGGTGTGCTGGCTGGTTTCCAGTTGAGTTTGGCCATTGAAAGGGCCTGGTAGGAGACAGGAGGGTGGGAAGAGAGGTCAGTGTATAACTTCTGAGCCCTCTGCTTCTGTAGTATGTCTCTAGAAGTGGCTGCACTCAATTACTTCAAATTACAGTTTCTGCCAATTAGCCCCTTATCTATGGTTCTAGTTTTCAGTAGACTCTAGCAACTGTCTTGGCCCTGGGCCTCAGGGCTGGTAATGGCCCTAGGAGGCTGGTAATAGCCTACTATTGTTGCTAGTCTCTGGATGCATCAACCACTCTCACTTTTCCTTAACCTGCCCTCCCCTCTGTCCTTATGTCTTCTTCATTCAAATCACCTGGAATGAATTCTTTCCTGCAGGGGCCCTGGCAGTTAAACCTCTGAATGTTTGAATCTCTTGTAAGTCATGTAATACCATGCCATCAACTCCAGGGAAGCCTTCTTACCTCTTTCAGGTAGGTGCAGTCCCCAGTTTTAAGAGCAGGGGTGAAGCAGCCCTAACCAGGTTGCTCATCAGAATTGCACGGAGAGTTTTGAAAAAGATGCAGATTCTGAGACCCCACCTATTGAATGAGTTTTCTAGAGTGAGGTTTTACAATTTCTATTTTTAAAAAGATCTAAGGAAGAAGGGCAAGGTGGTGCTAATTGTTCAAGTTAGGTGCTGGGTACATGGGATTTGTTACACCATTTTCTCTACTTTTGTGTATGTTTGAAATTTTTCACTATAAAAAAGAATCATATTAAGATTCTAAGTTGAGAACCACTGATTCAAAGTGGAAATTTGATATTTGTTTTGCTCGTCTCATTGTTCTTTTTCTTCATTGGCCTCGGTCAGACCATGGTAGGGTTCCCATACGTGTAAACAATTGGAACAAGGCAGAGATCCAGCATCTTCTATTGACTGTAGTCTTAGGCACCATAAACCCAGGAACTCTGGCCTTGTCTCATAGGATACCCTTATAGATTGGGTCGAGCTGATTTGGCCAAATCTACTGGTCTTTTTTGAGTAGTTCCTACTCACATAGACACAATTTGTGACCTTTAGCCAAATTCTGTAAGTGTAAGGTTGAAAAACCCAAGTCACTGCACTCTGGGATGGCTCTCCTTCCCTTCTTTGTGAGAAAGTTCTCAGGAGTCCCACAGTTCTATTTGTACTGTACCAGAAAGGGACCCAGAGTTCCAAGTAGCAAATTCAGGTTTCCAGTCCCTGTTCCTGTGTGATCTTGGGAAGACAATATCCTTTAGAATTTCTTCCGTTTCATAGCATAGTAGTGAAAGCACCATCTCTGACTTTGAACCCAAGTTCTGCCACTTCCTAACCATGTGACTTGGGGCATATTGTTCAACTTCTGTATGCCCCAGTTTGTTCATCTGTAAAATGGAAATGTTAATAAAAACCACATCATTAAGTAGTTGAGAATATTAAATGAGCTACTGTATGTAAAGAGAATAGCATTGTGTGTGGTGTATCTTAAGTTCTGGATACATGCTATGTGATATCATCATTGTTGCTCCTTAAATTTATATTTCTAACTTTGGAGGGCTAGGCAGAAGGAAACACAGCAACAGTTTCAGATACAGAGTTTTTCTTTATCATAATATAATTTGAAAACTACTGCTGCAGATATTGAAGAAATGAATGGCTATGAAATTTTTGGGGAAAAAAATCCATTCAAAAAAGCCTGTGTGGTTGACTTTGTAGTTGCTGGTCATTTTACAGAGTTCTGGGCTTCTGCCATCCTGGGTGAAAGGGCTGGCTGGACCTGAAACTGCTCTTTCCCTGCTCTGGCCTGGGACTGTCAGGAGCAGCTTGAGTTATTAGTTTTGATATGTGGGAGGCGGTAGTGGAAGAAAGAATGGAGGAGCATCTAGGATTCTCCTAAATCAAGTGGGAAAAGACAAAAGGCTGAGATGACTTTGGCTAACGTACACCCTTTCTCAGCCAACTTGAGGACACCCGGCTTCGTTTAGCAAACCTGACCTCATGTTCCTGTCAATTAAAAACTATGCAAATGTGTTTTGAATTTTGTAGGCAAGGGTGTATTATCTCCTAATGCTGACTATTAAAATTCCTGATAAAAGCCAATATCCAAAAGTTGGATAGCAAGAGAGAGAAAGAAATTTGGTACTAAATTTAATAACAGTACAAAAATACATACATTAATACATAATGGTACTAAAGAACAAGTTCTTAAGTCCTCTCTTGGCTGGGAGGAAAAGATTAACCTCCCCTTTACATACAAGCTCACCTAATCTACTAAACTAAAAAAAATATATATTTTGTTTGTTTTTTATTGTGGAATCTGGGCTTCACAGGAGTGAGATGCTAAGTGACATAAACTGCTTCACTCTTAAGCCAGGATCTAGCAAATGGTTGAAAGCTAGCCCGTCTGTAAAGAAGTATGTCTTCACTCTGAAATACTGGTCACTCACTCTGGCATATTCTGTTATTTCCTCCAACCCCTGGTGGCATGTATTTAAAAGTCACTGGCTGAGAAAAGTCGGATTCCATTGCTAGTTTTGATCTGAGAATGGCAAGGGCAGACATCATCAGAGTGCAGGACTCAGTTAGAACCTACCATTCACCCTGTTGTTCTGAAGACTGTCAAGGAGTCACATGGGGTGGCTGCCTGCCTCCTGATGGTGTGCTCCAGTGCTTGTCTGGGCTTTACCCCTATTTTGTGGGGGGAATCACGCTTCCCTGGAAGCTCTTTTCTTTCTGCTCCCTCCTCTAACATGTGTCCTGAACAAGATCTATGTGACAATGCCTTGCAGGTCACAGTGGATGGTTTCATGGCAAGCAACTGATGGAAGCTGAGCAGTCAGTGTCTTACCCCTCACATTGGTTCAGCACTGGGTAAGAGACCCAAGCTAGTTAATGTACAATCTTTCCTTGGGATTAATTCCTGCCACCAACCCTTTATTATGAAAATTTTCAAACGTATCACAAAGTTGAAAGAACTGTATCGTGAACACCCGCCACTCAAACTCTACCAGTAGCCATTAACATTTTATTACATTTACTTTATCTCATATCTATCCATCTCACCAGCTATTAATTCAATTTCTTTTTGTTGCATTTAAAAGTGGATTGCAAATATTAGTACACCTCTCCATAAATATTTCAGCTTGTGTTCATTAAGTAGGATTCAGTATTTGTTTACAGTGGGCTTTCTTTTGCTACAAAAATTACATACAATAAAATGCGCATATCTTAAGGGTATATTTGCGGAGTTTTGGCAGTTGTACACACTCAGGATTTATTTTCATCAGAAGTGGAGACAGAGTCCCTTTCCCACCAGGAATGTGAGGCTCAAAAATGTGAGCCTAGAGTGGGGGACAGCTATGACTCCAGCCTTCAGATACTGAAAGCCAGCTAGGGATAAGAAAGCTGACATACCAATGTGGAGGCAGAGCTGAGAGATAAAAATAATTTTGAAAGTATTGCAGTCATTTTGGCCTTTTTTTTTCAGTTGGTTAAATGCGCCTGTACATTCCCATATTTGCTGAAATGATATGGATTTTTTTTTTTATTTGCACCCAGAATCCTAATACATAAACTGTCCCCTTTAATGCTAATTCATGCATTACGCGTCTATTGCAGATATGGTGTCTATTTTAGGTATCTACCAAGTGGAGAGGGCTTACGGAAGTCTAATATTCCTTTCAAATCTAGGAGACTACGCATCTGATAAGATGAAAGCCTTGGCCTTACCTAGGTCCTAGCTACGGATCCATCATGTATATGAAATAAACAATTTTGCACAGATATTAGCAACTTTATTCAAAGCATAATCTCCGACTTAAATAAAAACAAAAGCAAAAATATGACAGAATAACCTCAATATAAAAGTATAGTTATTAATATTAGAAGCAGGACCCTAATGGACTTGTTAATTATTATTTCCAACTTTGAACATTATCCAGTTTTTGTGACTTTAGCTAAATAATGACAGAAACAGAGGCAGTGTGTTTTCACTGTTAGAGGTGAAATAGGTTGCAAAATGCCAAAGTGGATCCAATGTGGAAAATGTTGAATCCATGTGTGAGAGAAGGGGAAAGAGAGGAAAGCTTTCAATTATTTGAGGGGGAGTAAAGGAAGTCTTTATTGCCCAAGAGAAATTTCTACTGTTAGATTTTGGTTCTTGCTTATGATACTATTTATCAGTTGTGTTATTTTGGTATTGTGTGGCCAATATTGATTTCCTTTTCTTTCTTTGTCTCAAACCAAAATAAAAGTCTCCTTTGGTGATTTCTATAAAAGTCAGAATAGAGGTTATTTTTTGGGCAGAGGAAAGGCTTGTGATTAGAATGGGCTCATGGAGGGGTACCAGTGTGGCTGTCCAAGTTCTGTTTCTTGACCTAATGGTGATTACAAGAGTGTTCACCTTATTTTTGCTGGGGTTCTATTTTTGTATTTTATATTATACAATATAAATCTTAAAATCTGGAGCAAATATGTAAAGATTGTTAAAATTTGATAAAGCTATAGGGTGGGTACACTATTAGTGTATTTTTCTGTATCTTTGGAACATTTTACAATATAACATTTGAATTAAAAAATTCTTCCATAATCTCTAGCTTCTGTATAAAGGATGGGCATTTTATATAGGCTCTCATTCTGAGATCTGTCCACACTGGCAGTAAATGACAATCATCTCAAAATTGTCACTATCATCCTTTTCTTTTGCACTTTCCCCTCAAATTGGTTCCTCAATCTCCGAATCTTCCCAGTTCATCAACTTTTTTTGCATGAGTCTTAGCCTAGTTCATTTTTTTTTTTTGTAGAACATTTGAACTGTACTGTACATTTGAACAACAAATCTTGACTGACCAGATCTACTCATTGCCGAAGTGAATGAGGCAACTAATGTAATTATTTGGGTAATTTATGTTAAAGCTTTCCAGTTCAGATAATTCAAATGTAAGCACAGAAAACAGTGTAGGCTGGGTGCAGTGACTCACACCTGTAATCTCAGCACTTTGGGAGGCTGACGTGGAAGGATTGCTTGAGCCAGGAGCTCAAGACCAGCCTGGGCAACATAGCAAGACCCCCATCTCTATTTAAAAAAGTGTTTTTAAAGACTGTAGTGGTGATTGTCTTGTGTGACCTAATTATTGCCTAATTCCTCATTTCGTTTGGATTTTGAGTTTCTTGGTATTATGTATAAGGAGGTAATTTGTGACAACAATAGCTAATAATGTTTAAGTGCTTGCTGTGTGCTAAGCACTGTGCAAAGCACTTTACAAACATCACTTCATTCAGTCATTCCATAAGTCTGCGAGATAAGTACTATTATTGTCCCAAATTTAAAGGTAAGAATCCTGAGGCTTCTCAGGATGACTTTTTCAAGTCACACAGTTACCGTGTGAACTGAACTGTCAAAGGCCTGTACCTGGTTTAATGCTCTGAGGTCATTGTCTTGAGATTCTTAGTAATTTTTGAACAAGGAGCCCTGTATTTTCATTTTACACTGAGCTCAGCAAGTTATGCCCTGTGAGGTAGAAAAGGGCCAGAAACTCCAGAGGCGTGCCGCTAACCCCTATTCCTTTCTGCTGCTTTATTCTTCTCCAAGTAAAGTTAGGAGAGGGAAAAAAAACAAAGAAACAAAACAACCAAGACAGATAAAAACACTCCAAACAAATAACTGAATAACAACAAACAACTAGAAACAGGTGACCAGTTGATATGGCATATGCATGTAAGTAAAGACAGCAAGAAACCGATCTGCAAAAAATAATTTAAAAGTGTGTGTTTTGTGCTTAGATGAACATTTCCTGGATATTGTGCTTGGTAAATGAAATTAATATCTGAGACTTCTTCTCCTTTAAGAAATGAACCTATTCCCCTGACATAAAGTTTATGTTTTCTATATTCATCACATATAGTCAAGGCAAGAGTTATCTTTTCTGAAACCAACCGTTTTTGAACAAGAGCACAATCTGTGGATTTGCTTGTTGTTTTTTTGCAACTGGGAATAGCTTCTCACTGCCTGGCGTTTAGACATATAAATTCATCCACACTTGCCCCAAACAAAGCCACATGCAGGAAACAGCAGGAAAACAATGGCTACAGAATGAGAAAGGCTGAGTTGTGAGCAAATTCGTGCGTGGGAGATGTAGGGAGGAGTTTGGTCACTTCTTTTGCCTGTGATCCCTTTATTTCCCACTTTTTCTGATTTGAATCTTGATGCTCCTTTTTTCTTTGACAGCTGTGGGAGCTCCATTTTCCATACTTCTGCAATCTTTGCCCTGTTTTGCTTGTGGTGCCCGCCTGTGCTTGTTTCCTTGTTCAAGTTGCTCAATTTGAGCTGCTCGTTCATGGCTTGTCTGATGTGGCCTCAAGTGTCTTCATGGCTTGGCAGTGAGAAAAACCTTGGCTCTCACTCTTCCCTGGTGTGACTTGTTCTGTGGAGGGTGAGGGTTAGGGCTGATGGCAGCAAAAAAGCAGAAACTGGTGCAGAGGTTCCAGTTCCTATTCAAGACTCATTGAGGCATTCAACACCTGCCTCTGGAGAGCTTTGGGACTTAGATGCCTTGAAAGTTTAAAATATTTCAGCTTCGATGTGACTTCTTCATCAGAAAGTCAAATCCCAGGAGAAAGAGCTTTTCTTGCCATGCAGGGGCTTGGCTACAGCTTGCTGGTGGTTACCGACATGCCCTCTCTGGCCCCACCCAGCTCAACAATGCCCCTCATTGTTTCCAAAAGGGCTTTCCCTGTGTCTGGTGCAGACCTGTACAGGCAGCTCCACAGCAGCATCCAGCTGATGCCACAGCCTCCTCAGAGCTGGAATGGAGCATGCTTCCCAACCGCCGGCATCCCAAACTGGAGGATTGTCATGGGTAATGTGACGAGGAATTTTTTCCTGATTCTGGATTGAGGACGGATTACCAGTGCAGAAACTGAATTTCGGGGAAGTTATGATTCCCGAAGGTCTATCTATGAGTTTAGCTTAGATCTTTCTATGCCAAGAACAGTGTTTCTTCATTGCCGCATCACATTACCCATGCTATGAAACAAATTTAGAGTAGAAGGAAGTGAATTAAGAAAGCTGGGTGTTGATTTCATGGTGAAGATGGAAATACTACTATTATCAGTGACTCGAGGACGTGGATCTAAATTATCAGCCTCTCCAGTGATGGCCGGGCATGGTCAGAACAGAGAGGAAAGGCCATTTCTGTATCAGGAATCAAGGAAATTGATGGGAAAGAAAAATGCTGACCACCCCCTAGGAAAATTAACCATCCCCAGAATAATGATCGCACATTTTATGGTTAACTGGAGAACAGATCGTGTTCTCTAGAATCTTACACTGACCAAAGTTGAAAGAATCTTGAAGAGAAATCCTTGTTTCTCAAAGTGGAGTACACAGCAGTCTCTTGGTGTCCTCGGAGCTACATATTAAGTTGTTGCGCATCTATCTCCTGGAGCAACAATTCTATATGATAAAAACGAAAAAACAAAACTCATGTTACTATATTAAAAACACCAACATCCTATGGAGAAGAAGGCAGCTTTGGTCTGAATCTGAGAGGAGGAAAAACTGCATGCCAGCAAGGGGTCTCTTTGGATCAATATATCGCAGGGTCCTAACTCTAGGAATCAGTTTTTATTCTCTTGTGTCTTTGGGCTATTTCTGTAAAAAGTTTGACAAGCACTGGTCATGTTAGTAGACAAGTAGAAATGAAGATATTAAATTATTCTCCTCTGGTCACAGAAGGACTGGGCAGGCCCAAGGTCCCTTGAATCCCTCCTACTGCCACCTTCACTGTTCCATAAATATATTCTTTGCTATGGAAAGGTTTGTAAAATGTAAGTGTATCTTCCTGACTTAGGGAGATTTATTGGTAACTTTTTTAAAATAATACAAATATTCAGTGTTTGCAAAATACTGAATTAGAAAAAACAAATAATAGAATAGAAATGTATCCAACCTATTTGGTAGAAAAACTGGAATACACGTACTGAAAAACTTGGAGTTTGTACAGCTTTAAAAATATTTTAAATAAATGGATGGGGTACAAGTTTAATTTTATTACGTCGATAGATTTTGTAGTAGTAAAGTCAGGACTTTTAGGGTATCCATCACCAAATAATGCACATTGTGCCCATTAAGTAATTTCTCACCACCCACATCCCTTTCATTCTCTCACCCTTATGAGTCTCCAGTGTCTATCATTCCTCACTCTATGTCCACATGGACACGTTATTTAGTTCCCATTTATAAATGAGAACAGGCTGTATTTGTCTTTCTGTTTCTGAGTTGTTTCACTCAAGATAATGGACTTTAGTTCCATTCATCCTGCTGCAAAAGAGTGATTTCCTTCTTTTTAATTGCTGCATAGTATTTCATTGTGTATATGTACCACATTTTCCTTATCCAATCATCTGTTGATGGATGGACACTTAGATTGATTCCATATCTTTGCTATTGTGAATAGTGCTGCAATAAATATGTGGGTGTAGGTATCTTTTTTAATATGTTGATTTCTTTTCCTTTGGGTGGATACCCAGTAGTGGGATTGCTGGATCAAATGGTAGCTCTATTTTTAGTTCTTTGAGAAACTGTACTCTTTGACAAGGAAATTCTACTTCTATAAATTTTTTTTCCCCAAGGAAAAAAGCATGAAAGTTTGTAGCTATAAAGATGTTCATTTCAAGATTGTTGAAAATAGTGAAAACCTGGAAACAATTTAAACGTCTAATATTTGGGATATGGTTTAAGTAAGTTGTAATACATCTTTACCATAGAACACCACTGTAGCCTCATACTCCATTTAAATGATGCTGTGAAGGTTAAAAGAGTATGGATTCTAAAACTTGATTTCTTGGATTTGCAGCCTGATTGTGAACTTACTACCTGTTAGATGTTGGTAAAGTTTCTTAAATTCTCGGTGCCTCAGTTTCTTTTTTTCTTTTTAAATGTATACCTTGCTGTTCATGTATAACTCAGTGTCTCAGCTTCTTCCTGAAGATAATGATGTAGCATTACACCTTCCTCACAGGGAACTTACCAGGTACTCATCAAACATTAGCTATTGGTAGATATGCAGTTACCAAGCAGGAAAGTCATGTATTACTTCTTATTAAATAGAAATCACAGGTTAACAAAAGTCTGTACAATATGACAATATATAGTATTTTAAAAGATCCTTTTGAAAAGTCTAGACCAGTAATTCCCAAACTGTGTGCCAAGACATCCTGGGGCACTGTGGTGAATTCACAGCAACGCCCATCCCAGTATATTCTAAAATTTCTAGGGAAACACAGTGACACCTTTGGACACTGGGAACTACATACTACCATTAAAGTGTTTGGACTAAACTACATAATAAACATAATTTATTTTGGTCTAAAATGCTAGACAAACTTACTGAAACACTGAGAGTGCCAAGAACTGAGAAAGCTTGAGAACCTCTAATCTAGCTTGTGGACATATACCAAGGTGTTAATGTTACTGAGAGGTGGGGTTACATATGCTTCACATTTTTTTTTTTTTTTGCTTCTGATTTATCTAGACTTTCTAATTTTCAGCAGTGAACATTTATTGTTTTAATTAAAACAATTTCTTCCTGAATCTGTGCAACAACCATTTATTAAGCACTATTTGGTGTCAGTCTCTGGGCTGGACACAGGAAGGCGAAGATGCCACACCCTCAAGGAGCACGTACTTGAGGGTGAGTCGGGAATGTAAACAAATAATTGCTGTTCAGTAGAACAGGCTCTAAGACAGTGGTGCTGATTGGAGTGGGAGCTCTGAGCTCTGCTTTGGGAGATTAGTGCAAAGTTAGGCACATCTTGTGGGATAAACGGGACTTCCAACTGGAAATGGAGAAGGGGTAGAAGAATGTTGCTCCTTGTGGCTTGTGGGTAGAGACTTGGATACATTTGGTCGGGGGTTTAAAAGACTGGAAAGGCAGGCAAGGTGAGAATGGAAAGGCTTTGGTGGGGCATGCCTTGGACTGGGCGGTTAACTTGTAAAGGACAGGAAAACACTGACAGGTTTTAAGCAGGGGAGTGTTATAAATGTTGTGCTGTGGAAGGATCACTCTGGCAGCACTGTGGAGACAGCACAGGGAGGCTGAGAGAGAGCTGGACAGGGAAGGGGACCAGCCAGGAGGATTTTGTAATAGCCCAGGAAAGAGGTCATGAAGCCCCAGTTGGCTAACAACAGGTTATGCAATGGGCCCTTGTGGACTAAATCAGCAAAAGCAAATGATCTAGATGTAGAATGTTGTTCATTTCAAAATATGTTGGCATCTTTAAAAGTAAAAACTTTTTTGTCTGGTGACAAAGATAATACATGTTCAATACAGAAAGTTGGAAACTATGGAAATGTACAAAGAAGAAAATGAAAGCATCTATAATCCCATGAACTGGAGATATATGTATATGTACATGTACTGTACATGAGAGGTAAAAATGAAATATTATATTTATATTTAAATGCTGATTTATAAGTCTCATATATACATAGTTTATTTAAAATATGTGCATATGGTAAAATCTAACTTAGAGAAGGATAGAAAATAAAAAATAAATATTGAATGTTTACCACATGCTAGGCACGAAATATAAGAACTTACATCTATTTGGCTATTTAATTCTCACAGCAACCTTGTGAGAAAGGTCTGCATGTATTCTGTCATTTTACCCATAAGCAAATTGAAGTACAGAAAGATCAACGTAACTTACCCAGGGTTTGATAACTCAAGTGTCAGAGCTGGGATTTGAAATGAAACTAAGTTGTTTTTCCTCCAGGGGCTGTACCATGAAATCATCATGGGGCAATTCTGAATGATATATTTAAACTAATGTTGTTTGATTTATCGACTTTACGCAGTGACTCCTGATACTCCACTACAGCGTTGTCCAACTGAACTTTCTGCAGTGATGGTGATGGACAGATTCAGTGTCTGGTCAATCTAGTACAGTAGCCACTAGCCACATGTAGCTAGCTATTGAACACTACAAATGCTGCTACTCTGAACAAGGGACTGCATTTTAAATTTTAATTAATTTAAACTTAAATGGCCAACTGCAGCTAGTGGCCACCCATGGGACAGCACAGATCTCCATAAGATAAAAAAAATGAACACCTCACCCCTTGGTCATATTCTCTGTCCTAGTAAAACCACCTTTATTTCTTATTTCAGTCCCTTCCCATGATCATCTCCGTAAAACATGCCTGTATTTATATTTCTTGATTTACCTAATTGAACATTAAGTTGTCCATGCTGTGCAAGATGAGGAATTATTTTGTGTACACCACTCCCATACACCTCTCTTCTCAATGTTATGAATTTATTTCTATCATTAGTTACCTATATACTTTGGTATTAGTTAAGATTTTTCTGATTGAAAGTGGGATAGAAAAAATCAAATCCATCTGATTTCAGCAATACAAAGGGAATTTATTGGCTCATATAAACAAGATCAGAGGCAGAATTGGCATTAGAGCAGGCTAAATTGAGAGCTCAATGTGAGCGGGACTTGATTTCAGCTCAGCTGTCCTCAGTCTGCAAGCTTCATCTTCAAGTTCTATGTGGTGACCACAGTTGTAGTGTGGCTTCATAACCTCTTAGATTCTAGCCTAGCAGGAAAGTAAGCATGTGTCTTTCTTGTAATGCTATTTAGCTGTGGCCACAATGATGCTCAGTTAAAACACACACATGTGCGCATGCACACACACATAAACTCAGTGATTACAGCAGTAAGCATTTACTTAACATGTGTATGTGTGGGTTGGCTGAGTTCAGATGATCTAGATTGGGCTTGGTGGGGGTTCTGCTGATCTTGGTAGAAGCTGCTCACACTTCCGAGGTCAGCTGGGGGTCAGCTAATTTAGGCTGGGCTTCTATGGACAGCTCTGCTGATCTTGCTTATGCTTCTGGGCTAGTGTAGCTCAGCCCTGTTCCATATGTCTCTTCTCTTCTTTCCTGGGACCAGTGACCCATCCCAAGCATATTCTCATGGAGATGACAGAGACACAAGAGTGCAAGACCAGCTGCGCAAACACGTGTAACCTATGCTGTATCATGTCTGCTAACATCTCATTAGCCAAAGAAAGTCACATGACTGTACCCCAAACCGACCAAATGGAGAAGTACTCTCCTCCCATGGGAATGAGAAGGAGGCAGAGAATATTTCTGAACAGTAATTTTCTATACCACTTAAGCAGATGGGGTTGGCTTGCTCATTTCAAAACAAGTGATGTGGCCAAGGGCATAGGTTGTACACTTTGGCCTAGACCTAGGTCCCATATTCCATCATGGGTGTAGAGTTACATTCAGATTTGCCCAAAGCATGTGAGCTAAGAGTGGAGAAGGAAGGCTTACTTCAAATCAAGGTCAGGGTTCTGCTAGCTACATATAGGGGAAATGGATGTGAGATGGCAAACCACAGTGACAATTATAACTTTAAACAATAGACTTACACTTTTATTTCTTGAGTCTTTGGTGTTAGATAGTATCCTTTGACACCACATGCCTAACAGTTCTCTTTCATTCCCCATTTCCACTCTGTCAGCTTGATCATTCATGCTATTTGTTTATTTTTATGAATGAAGGACTAGGTAATTAACAATGGTGGCTGGGTGTCAGGTGCAGCTCCCTGCCACTGAGTAGTTGTGTCTCCTCAGTAAGCACATCTGAGATTGGTGGCTGGCTGTGTACATGGGTGGGATGTATCAACCACAAGCTTCCCTTCAGGATGCAAGCACAGAGAATCATGCAAATGACTTTCCTTTCACCTCAAAACACCAAAAACAGAGGGCTTCACTGTGGAATGCCAAATCCCATACAACAAGCTTTAGCTCTTCCGGGGAGACATCTTATTTTCTTAATAGATCAGATCTTGGGGAGGGGACGAAGGTTTCTGAATCCCCTCTCACTGTTCCATCTGTATGCATGGGAAAGGAGGAGAGAGATGATAAAGTCAAACAGTGCAGCCATTCTCTGGACAACCTTCCGTTAGTCACTTGGTTTTCGCTCCTCTTTCCATTCCTGAGTTCTGAATCTGTTCATGTCCAACGTGAAGATTCCCCAAGACTTCTTTGGAAAGAATGTTCCACCCTTTCTGCAGCCTTCTCCGGAGTAGATCTGGGGTGCTGCTTTCTCTGCTCTCTTTCATCTATCCATACTATTCACTGTCTTTCCATCTTCCAGAAAAGTATCAAAATGTCTGCTGATGGTTTCCTTTTTTGTCTTCAGCATGGTTATGAATTTATTTCCTTAACTGACTCTTCAGCAGAATTTTGAAAAGGAGTGTAGATAAATGCAAGCATCCAGTCCACCATCTTGAACACACACACACACACACACACACACACACGCACATATATATATATAATATTGTGTGGGTATATAAATGTGTGTGTATGTGGGTGCACGCACATGTGTTTTTTTTGAAACAACATTAGATTTTGCCAGTTACATTTTTGCTACTGGCTTAATTGAATACCCTTCTAGAAGAGCTTTGAAAGCTGTTTCTTAAAACCACTTGGGGAAAACAGGGATCTTCCTCTCACTTTATTATTATTTTTTAATAATATTAGTTGAGTTTTTGGTGTTTTTGTTTTTGTTTTGTTTTGTTTGTTTTTTTTTTTTTTTTGCTACCTGAATGAATAAATGTCACAGATGATACGACCTGTTACACAGAAATCAGTTTAAGTTGTACTTAAAAACAAGAAAAGGTATGTTGATTCTAACCTGTGGAGGTCAGCATTGGCTTTATCTATGTTTTGGATTTTTGTTGTTATTTGTTTTTAATACTGAACAATCCTAAACCATACACCCTTATCAAACTAGAGCATCCAGTTCAAATCCTGAGAGTAGCTGGTAAAGAATGGGCCTGGAATAAGAGTGGGTAAATGACCCATGAAAGAAATAACTATGTTATATTGGATCTAAAACCTAACTAGTAAATATTTATCTGTTACTGTTAGTACTATGTATACATCTACTGTATGCCAATAGTATTCAAAATATATGGTTCTACTGAGGATGGCTAAAACACCCATAGATGGAGGGAGAGCTTCTGTCTAGTGGGCTTCAAATTGAAAAGATGCATAGCATTGAGATAGACACTTTCCAGGAGAAAACCATGACTCACATGGGGATGACTTCAATGGCATCTGGTTTCCATCTTCTTTGTTTCTTCTCTTGGACTCCATTCAGAGGCACTTCCTTCCAGCTGGAGCTTTTAATGGCATAATGTGAAAGCAAGATCCACAGAAGTGGGTTTATAGGAGGGACTTGAAGGAGAAAATGCAGATCATCAGGGGGAGACGATGGAAAATTACACCCAGATGGGAGGGAACAGAGAATGTACACACATCCAGACTAAAATATACCAATTAAAATATTTAGGGAAATGAAGAGTGGTGTATGATTTTTAATATAGGGTAACAAAAATGTGAACGGAATAAAAAGGCAAAGTGATATAGTCCTGATTGCAATTAGCACATTAATGCAATTTCTGTTTCTAGCCTGGGAAAATATGTCAGCTCTCTTTACTTAAATGAATGGAACATGGCGCTGCTTGTAGTCTTGCTATGACTTATTCATTCTACACACTAGCTCCATTCATGATGGCAGTACCCTTCTTTTCCTTTTAGAGCTGGAAAGGTGCTGGTGAAGCTCGCCTGGTGTGCCAAAACGACCTGGAATTGGAGGTAAAGCCACCACCTGGGTGGGTGGGTTGGGCCTGGTTACAATAACCAGCAGCCCATCTGAGTCCATACAGGAGAGAGATTGGAAGGGGTACAGCAGGCCATTGGTTTCTTCATGAAAACATTCATTTTCACATTCTCCTCCTCCCAAGCCATCGTTAGCAAGGAGGAAAGTCTGTTTCTTCTTTTAAAATGAGAGTCCATTATATTCTGTACCTTTTCTCCCCATATAGGATGTTCCTTTTAACTGAATATTACCAGATTTGAGCGATTTGCCACTGGTCTTATTCTCTTTTCTATCTCCAAACAACTCTTGCAAGAGGCCGTATCCCTGGGAGGTAGGTGGTGATGGCATGGAGGCTGTAACGATGGTTATGATTCTTCTGCATATTGTGGCAGTCAGAGCTGATCCAAACTGAGAAGAAGTCAAAAAATAATTATTGAGTACTGGTCCAAGTCTCTGCAGAGATATATTTTAATGAGTAATACTTCAGTCCCTCTTTTATGTGCTAGGGATGCATTCAAGACCCGCAGTGGATGCCTGAAGCTGTGGATAGTACTGAACTCTCACATGTTTTTTCCTATACATACATATTTGTGATAAAGTTTAGCTTATAAATTAGGGACAGGAAGAGATTAACAACAATAGCTAATAATAAAATAGAACAATTACAACAATATAGTGTAATAAAAGTTATGTCAGCATGGTCTCTCTCTCTTAAAATACCTTATTGTACTGTATTCATCTATTTTTGGGCCATGGTTGACCATAGGTAACTGAAACCTAGAAAAGCAAAACCTCAGGTAAGTGGGGACTACTGTATCAAAATGGTAGTATGAGACAGATTGCTCTAAGCCCTAAGAGAGATACAAATCAGGCTAACAGGAACAATAGAGGTTAATTCTGATGTGGTGTTGGGAGACAGGAGTACATATCGGAAGGCAAGAGCTGAAATGACAATGTGGAAATGTATGGGGAGGATTCTTCACTTCATTGGTTTGGCTAAATTCTGGGGCAGCATTGGCTTTACATATAGGCCAGGGGTCCACGAACTCAGATGCCCACAGGGGCCAGACAAGCCCCATATATATGTGAATCTGTCCAGGTGTGCAGCAATTGGGAGTGTTGGAACCTGTGATAGAAGGAGGGGCACGCCCCCACAGAAAGCTCTTCAATCTCATGTTAAAAATTCAAACAATTCATGTTGTTGTCTGCAGATCTTCTCTGTCCTACAAAGGCATCCCTGTGCCTCTGCATTCAGACTCAACTCCTCCACCCCAGAGAGAGACCCAAGCTTCCTCTCAAACGCACAATCACATTTGCATAAGTAACAGAATCTTCTAGGGCTGATCCTCCCAGAAATAAGAGCACGCAGGCCTTAAAGACAACTCCACATCTCCAGTGTGGAAGATGGGATTCTTCAAAGGGCAATTTAATCAGCTTTTGCAGGGCGTTCTATCACACATGGGCCAAGAACCCAGCCCTGGAGGAGCTAGTAGAGCTGGCTGAGTCTCTTGTGATTTTTCCAGGACTGCCCGCTGTCAGAGGGGGAGGAGGAGAGCTTCAACCAGAGCAGCTGTTTCACAGGTTGAGCTCCTGAGTAAACTCTTGTCTGAACAGGGAAAGGCCTCTGAGCATAGTTATGACATAGATGGAGAAACTCCATCCCCGCTCTTCAGATGGGGGCTTGGGTGGACACGCTGCCTGGGCTTTCCTGACCGTGTTCCACACGGAGCTTTTCCCCTTTGGCGCGTAGTGTGTCCATCCTATCCCACTCCCTTTCCAATAAATACAAGGCCTTGGATGGATGTAGCTGCTCAATAAGGACAATTTAGTAAAGTCACATCAGTCCTGATTAAATTCACAGCTTGCTGTAGAATTTTCCGGAATTGAAGAATGACAATCACGGACTTCAGTGTGCTCTACAAGTAGCAAATAGGATTAAAGAGAAAATAATAAATTCATACATAGTGAAGCTAAAGAACACAAAAGGGAAAAAAATCTTACAAAAAAATTAAATTAGAATTTAATCCCTGCTTAAAATATCTGCATTCTCTCCTTTAATCCTTTTGACAATAAGCAAACCTATCAATTTATATTAAAGATATAGAGGCTTTATATTAAATCGGAATGTTGTAAATTCTGCGGGCAAACAGGAATACTTTGGGATTCTCTCCCCATCCTTTTTTTACTACTAGGGATTTTAGACATTTGCGAATAATCTTTTTTGGTTGTTGTTCCTTCCTTTGGTTTAACTCAGTGATTTTCAAACTCTGGCGCGCATAGGAGTATTTTGTGCAGGGCTGGACCTCCACCACCCAACCATGTATACAGAGGGAGTTTTGAGCACATGAGATTCTCACCTGATAACCAATTAGATGTTTCAGCCACTACCTCCCCTCCCACACACACACACACACACAGAGGAGGCTGACTGTGGTGAAGTCAATTGTTCACTCTCCTTATGTTTTACATTTTCTCTTCATATCAAATAGGTAGTCAGACTTGTTCTTCCTTGCTTAAGGCAAGAAAGGAGAAAAAAGAAAGCTGCTTTTCTAGGCTGGAGAAGAGATGGCCCTGTTGCTCCTGTGAGCTGTGGGACCCAGAAATCACTCCATAGTGTACCCCTCAGAAGGGAGGAGGCTGTGTGTACTCCAAGGGAGGCTAGACCTTAAGGGTGGTTTTTCTCACCTCCTAGAGATCCCTGGCATCCCACATGTGGCCTGAAATAGCAGAGATGAGACCTAAGTGGGCCATGTAGACTGCGACAATTGCTATTTCAGCACTAACCTGTGTAGACAGATGACAAAATACTGGAGTAGTCTTCCCTCAACATTGCATAAGACCCTGTACTCTGTAAGACCCAGACTTTTGCAGAATCCTGGTGCGTGGGGGTGTGAGAGCAGCCCAAGCATGGCTGGATTAAATTTCCTGCCAGCTTGGTGGGCTGGTTACTCAGAATCCAAATTTAATTTGATGCAAGGGAATCTAAAAATTTTATCTGTTTCTTGAACACATGAATTTATAGACTGAGATTTACAACTAATTCAAATGTTGAACGCCTTGCTAATAGGGAGGATTTGCTAACAGCTACAAGGGATCTGTCTCTGCCAGCTTGGGATGGATATGTCCCATGAAAATACATTTCTGAAAGGTGAGCTCATGTCATCAGTGGGAAGCCGTCAAGATTGAACTATACCAGTAGTTCGGTTTCTCAGTTTTTCCAAGGCCTTGTTGTGGATCACTTAGCTAGTGCCCTGATCTATCCTTGCCAATACTTTTGAGCATTAAGAGAAACAAACACCAAAGTGCACACATTGAAAAACAAACCAACAAACAGCTTCACTCTTAAAAATCACTTTATTAGGCTCAAGACGAGCTCCTGCCTGCAAAGCTCTCAACTGCTAGAAACTGTGGGCCGGGCAGCCGCCTACTTCCCATCCAAGTCGCAGTGCTTAGGGTTCAACTTGAATGGCTAATTATTGGTCACCTCACTTTCTTATCAAAGCCAAAAGATTATACTTAATGCACAACTTAAGCCGTCCCCTGGACCTCACTTGTTTGGACTGGCAATCACGTTTTCTGTTCCCCTCCCCATTTACCTTAAGTTTTAGTAATTGCCCTCTGGGCTCAAAAGAGCATCCCACTAAGCCATTGAAATGTTGAAAAGCTCCCTGACATGGGACATGTTTATCTGCACTCAGAGAAAGAGCTGACACAAATATGTGCGGCTTTGGTATGACAGGATGCAGATTTCTTGTGAGCAATTTCTTAACTTTCAGCTTAATAATAACTGTAATCAACTCAGTGCCTTGAGAGTTGGTTAGAAGTGTTGTTACACAGTAACTAGAAACTTTAAAGATGGTAAATAAGTCATAATGGTGATATTTTCCACAGTGTAAACACAATGCCCAGTATCCCTTTGGGCTTTACAAAATGCAGGAACACTTGCTCAATGCATCTTTTTAGAAATAAAGAAGAGAAAGCCCCTTTTCTAGCTCTTCTGTAGCCCTTCCTGCTGTGGGATTTCTAGTAGAAGGACTTGCTCAACTCTGGTAGCTTTTTCAAGGTTGCATCCGATGATCTAACAACAAACAGGTCACCTTCAAACAGATGAGAGACTCAAACTGTGGGCATTTTGGGGTCACTGTGAAACACTGACACTGGCGGGATGTAGGTGTACTCATCAAAATGGAGCCAGGTAGATATTATCAATAATAAGAAAAAAAGTCTTTCAACTCCACTAGGCCTAATATTGAGCCTCACCACCCAGTCTTGAGCGATGAGAGCCTGGATGAGTAAGTAACTTAAGAGATGAATATATGTGTAAGCCTCACCTGTAGGATAAGGATTATAATGACTTTGGGACTCACCATATTCTTTTCTGTGTCAAGTTCCTGTGCAATTCATTCTTCCTGCCTTGCTAATTCTTATTCATGCTTACTAGCTCATTGTAAATATGATTTTTCTCCAAAAACTTTTCTGCTACAATCTCCCATGTTAGCGCCCCACGGCATGGTCTTCCTCTCAAAACTTTCCATCCTATTTCTTCACAACACGTAAGGGATTTTAGCTAAATCATTTTCTCTATAATTTGTCTCCATGGTTGGAATTTAAGTTCCAGAGGGGCAAGGAGTATTTCTTCTGCTTACTGTGTTATCCAAAGCTCCTTGTACACAGCCTTACTCATAGCAGAAGTTCAGTAAATAGTTGTTGAATGAATGGATGGTTGCTCTGTCTGTTGAGGTTGGTGTAAGGATTGTGAGACAATGCCTCTAACAGAATCTGCACATAGAAGCAGTCACATCAATCCATTTTAGCGTTATTCCTCCTCTCTTTCACTAGTGTTTGACAGATGTATTCCTTTCCCCCATTTTCTTCTACAAACTCCAGATTTTTTATTTCCTGGCAAAGAATAACAATTTTAGAGTCGGGGGTATTAGGAGGATTATCACTTTATGGATCCCTATGTTAGGGACACAATAGTTGAAGTCATAAGAGAAGTTGTTAATTGTCAGGGTCATATAATCTATGTGATGGTGATGGTGGCAGTGGCCCATCTGGAGTGGCCACTACAAGGATGCCAGCTACAGCGAGGGAGGTGCAGCCAGGGCTGTGCACTCTGCAGCACTGGCGGGGGCTGGGAACAGGTAATGCCAACTGGAGCCCTGCACCCTACCAAGTTGGTGGGATGGGAGCCTGTGCTCCCTAGTGCAGATGCAGCTGTGCAGCCACATAGCTACAGCTCCAGACCCAGGCATCCCTTTACTCTCAGGATCCCGGCAAGCCCCCTACCCCTGCAGGCTTGGAAGTGTCTGTTCCTGTTCCCTGACCTTGTTCTACTCCTGGAGCCCACTTCAGTGCAGAGAAAAGTTGTAGCTGAGCCTGGGTGCTATTGCAACCTGGTCAGGTTGCACATGCTTGGAGCAGCACTGCCACACCAGTCACCTCTCCCCCAACTGCCCCAGCTTCCTCCAGACTTTGGGCACTGACAAGTGTGAGAGGGAGGCTGGGGTACTGAGGGTGGCTTGGTGCAGGGTTTTGGGTGCCCCTTGGTGTGGACAGCCTGGGCACTGTGGATGGCATGTTGATGGCAGTGGGGGGCAGACAGGTCCCTAGGTGGGAAGGGATATGTCCCTGGTGAAACCCCACCTTCAAGCCAGGAATGCTCTGGAGGCTGGGCTGCTGGTTCCAGGTGGAGTCTCTGACCCAGAGTGAGAACTCATGGTGCTTTTTTCCAGGCCCACCCATGGCTTCCCATGGACCAATCAGCATGTACTTCCTCCATTTCAAGCCCATAAAAACCCCAGACTCAGTCAGACTCAGACACTTACTGGGACAACCTGCCTGTGGATAGAGGCTACCCACTTCGGGTCTCCTGAGAGCTGTTCTGCAGCTCAATAAAGCTCCTCTCTGCCTTGCTCACCCTCCAGTTATCCACATAACCTCATTCTTCCTGGATGTGGGACAAGAACTCAGGACCCACTGAATGATGGGAGTGAAAGGAGCTGTAACACGTTCCTGGCTGGTTCACTGACCGTCAGGCAGTGACACACTCCCAGACTGTGGAAGTGAAGCATCGCAACCCTTCTTGGGGCCCAGACCCTAGGATTCCCTGAGCCAGAGCTGTTGCAACACTACAGCCCTCCCATGCTTCACTTGTGCCCAGCAGCTGCCCCATGGGATGGGAAGCAGCAGTGGGGACAGCCAGTCCAAGAGCTGTGGGCCTGAGTGGGGCAGTGGGACTAACACAGCTGTAACACAAATACCTGAAACATGTCCCCTACTCTGTACACACCCCCACTCGCTCACTGTGGGTGACAAGAAAGAGAGAAGAGTTGCAGCCCTTCTGGAAGCCCAGATCTTGGGGCTTCCCAAGCCTGAGTTGTGACCCACTAACACCCTCTTTGGGGTTCTGCAGTTCCTGGCATCTCCAAGCTTTCAGGTGCCACTGCATTTCCCCTCATCCATCCAGACCCTGGTGGCAGTCACTTGAGGTATGCAGCCTCACGTGAAGCCAGCGCCTATGCCGGCACCTGGAGCTACCCATCCTGCTGCAGCAGCTGGTGTGCCTGGCTGTGCACAGCAGCCAGAACCTGCCCCTGCTTACACATTCACACACCCCCTACCACTCTGTGCCTGGCTCGCCCTTAGCAAGTGTGGGATCCGTGCCAGTAGCACAGGCCGAGCACAGCCTGCTGGGCTGTGTGGGTGAGACAAACCCAGCAGAAATGAGCAAAACCCAAGCAGAGGCATGGCTGGCCACAGAAGTTTCCAGCTGGTGAAATGACACCCTAAGCATTCTGTGACAATGGTGCATTTGGCTCAAGGTCTCTAGCTTCTGCTTCTTCATCTATAGCTCTAGGCTTTGTATTGCACTCAGTATATACTATATGTTACTTTTTTTTTCTTAATCACCAACATCTGCTAAAACTTTTGCCCAGCCAGAGAATTCAACAGGTTACCTGAATAGCTAACCTTATATGGGTTTGACCTGGCTGAGACTGTTTTTATTTTTTGGAACAGGGTCTCACTCTGTTGCCCAGGCTGGAGTATAGTGGAGTAGAGTGATCATGGCTCACTCTATCTTCGACCTTCCAGGCTCAAGTGATTGTCTTGTCTCAGCCCCCCGAGTAGCTGGGGCCACAGGTGCATGCCACCACACCTGGCTAATTTTTGTATTTTTTGTAGAGATGGAGTTTTGTCTGGCTGAGACCTTTAATGAGAAAAAAATTTCTTACCAAAATTCAGCATCCATTAACCATTTGCAAGTAAAATAACCGAAGAAATTTGTTTTAGACCTGAAAACGGGCAGATTTCATTTGCCATAGGCAAGGCAACTGGAATAAAATGTTGAATTTTTAATTTTTTTAAAATCTAAAGAGATATTAGGTGTTTTCTTCTTTTGTTGCATGATTTGTCAGAATTCATACTGTAAAGATTTCAAATTAGTTCACTGCATGATTCAATGCTAAAAGTGGTCAAAATTGTAGATTCGTTTTGTTCTGATATACTTGCTCTTTGACAGTTTATAGATAATTTGGAAGAAGTGAAAACTGACTGTAAAGATTAGATTGTTTTATCTAGTTAGAGGCCGAGTAAGAGAAAGTTGTTGGAAGTCTTTATCAAATTCAGATCAAAGACTTTTGGGAATTAATGAGTATCTTGAGAGACACAATCTGTTAGACCCCTCAGAGATGCAAGATTGTCTTTCTTGGCAGACACATATTCATCTGAGCACACTGAATGAGAATATTGCTCATTTGTTCAAGAGTGTACAGGTATATGATATTCATACTACACATATGAGTTGAAGGATGATAACAAATCCAAGTTGGACTTATATTCCTTTGTGACCTGGCCTGGACTTAGTGGAATCAGAAACTTTGAAGAAGTGCAGAACCATCTGAAACAGTGAAGTCACCCTTTCAGAAGCAATTCACTCATTTGGATGCTATGAATCATGCTTCAAGCCTCTTTGCTTGCTTTTGATGCTTAAATAAGGAAAGTTCCTGAATGATCAAGTATCTGTTGTAACTGTGGCACTCAGCTGCTCAATCTTTGGGCAGTGTTTGCATTTGCATGGCTCTGTGACAAAATGTTCTATTTAATTTACACCAAGACCCATCATCAACAATGGAAGCTCAGGAGCAGAATGTACCCATTATTCTCAAAAAGATGAATTTTGCTAAATAGTGATATTTTCCCTGACTTCATCAACAATAATTGGCTAGCCCTGGGCCAAAAATTACATGTTTTTATGTGAAGAAATTCAGGTAATGTACCTTTATGAGTTGCTTTAAGATTATTTAAAAAATTCATTAAAAATAACTTTTGTCATATGACTACAAAAGTAATAATTCTAAAAATTAGGAAAATATAAAAAAGCACAAAGAAAAAATATCCACCATCTTAGCATACAGTCATATACCATAATAACTTTGCATATATTTCCTATGTTTCTATACTTCCATAAATATACATGTGTGAGAATTTATATATGTATGTATGTATTATGAATATATATGAAGGGACATCAAAATGTTCATGGAAAATGCATATTGTGAAAAAACTATGCATGAATTTCAATTTTTTTGCACCAAAATAAACTCGTACTAACTTGTTATAACATGGCTGAAACAGGATCTAGGTTGAGGCACTGAGAAAGCTTAGACATAAGTTTGTAAAGAGCCCCTATCAGAGCAACATGAATTCTGCTAAAATTGAAACAAGAACAAACATCAAATTTAGGGTGAAGCTGGAGTTGAATAATGGTGAAATCATTGATGCTTTATGAAAAGTTTATGGGGACAGTGCCCTCCCCCAAAATTAGCAGTTTACAAATGAATAACTTATTTTAAGAAGGATGAGATGAAGCCCTCAGTGGCAGACCATCCACATCAATTTGTGAGGAAAAAATTTATCTTGTTTATGCCCTAATTGAAGAGGACTGATGATTAACAGCAGAAACAATAGCCAACACTGTGGACATCTCAGTTCAGCTTACACAATTCTGACTGAAAAATCAAAGTTGAGAACACTTTCCACTTAATGGGTGCCAAAACCATTGTGCTCAGATCAACTGTAGCAAGGGCAGACCTTTCAATGGGAATTGTGAACAAGTGGGATCAAGATCCTGAAACACTTCTTTGAAGAATTATGAGAGAAGATGAAACATAGCCTTACCAGTATGATCCTGAAGACAAAGCACAATCAAAGCAATGGCTACCAAAAGGTGGAAGTGAACCATTCACAGCAAAAGTGGACCAATCAAGAGCCAAGGTCATGGCAACAGTTTTGTGGGATGCTCAAGGCATTTTGCTGTTGACTTTCGTGAGAGCCAACGAATGATAACATCTGTTTATTATAGACTGTTTTGAGCACTTTAGTCAAACAAAACTTTAGCAGAAAAATGCCTAGGAAAGCTTCACCAGAGTCATTCTCCACCATGACAATGTTTCTACTCATTCCTCTCATCAAATAAGGGCAATTTTGTGAGAATTTTGATGAGAAATCACTATATATTTGCCTTGTAGTCCTGAATTGGCTTCCTCTGAATTGTTTTTCTTTAATAATCTTAAAAAACCTGTAAAGAGCACCCATTTTGCTTCAGTTAGTAATGTCAAAAAAGACTGCATTGATATATTTAAATATCCTTAGTGTTTTAGTGATGGACTGATTGGCTGGTACCATCACTTACAAAAGTGCCTTAAACTTGATGCAGCTTGTATTGAGAAATAAAGTTTATATTTTTATTGATCTTTTAATTCCCTTTTTCCATGAACTTTCTGAAGTCTCATTATACATGTATGTGTGTGTGTGTTAAAATGATACAACATATTGTTTTGCAAACTTGTACTTTGTTATGTATTATAATATTAATAATAATAGTGATGATAAATATTATTACTGTGTGCCGGGAACTAGGCTAAGCACTTTATAGGAACTATCTCCCTTAATATTTACAGTAACCCTGTGAGATACTATCGTCACCCTCATTTTACATGTGAAGAAACTGACACTTAGTGAGGTTAATTAACTGTCTGAAATCATAGAGGTGGCAAGTGGTGAAGCCAGAACTTGAAATGATATCACATTTCAAAACCTATCTCTTAACCATTATGTAATACCACTTGCCTTCTCAAGACATTAAATATTCTTCTGTTGTCTTTTAATGTGTATATATTGTATCATAATATTGATGAAACTATTGCTATTATTAACATATGATAGTTCCAATTTCTAGTAGTATAAATAACAGTGTGATGAGCATCCTTTTAGATAAATGTTTGCCTATAACTTTGGTTAGTTTCTCCTGAATACTGACCTAGATAGAAGGATTTGAATAGCTTATTTGGGAGTGATCCAGGAAACATCAGTAAGGTAAGTAAGAAAGAGAAAGGAAGAAAGTCCATACAGGATTTGTTAATGAGCAAATCACCACCATGGACAACTGAGGCCGCATTCCACTATCACCCCTAGAAGTCTGTTCTGAACTCACAGTTGTCCCCATTGAGCGTGAGGAATCCTTAACTTCTATCATTGGTTGAGGACTGCTTCCAGGGCTGTTAATCCCTTGACTTCCAGCCAGCCTAGTTTGTGATTTAGCATACTTCCTTATCCAGAAAGGATCCCAGGCAGAAAGTTGCCAGTGCTGGCAGTTGGAAACTACATTGCATGCATACACAGGATAAGGATGGACACTGACAGCATCTGCTACAGCATATGTCCTTGATGTTTTCTTCCTGGATAAATTTAGGTTAGATACAAATCTCAGATATAATAACTCTGGATTGCCAAATTGACCCACAGAAAGATTGTTAGTAGTTTATACATACTTTCTGTGCTATGACAGTGCTGGGGTTTGCTATGTTTAGATACTCACTATGTATAAAAATGTATCTCATTTTGTATTTTCTTGATCACTGTTGCAGTCAAACTTTAAAAATATCAATATATACTTATTAGTAAAATTAACTTGTGTGTGTGTGTTGCCTTTCGTTTATTTTGATTATTTTTTCTGTTGGAGTGTTCATCCTTTTAATTGACTATTTTTTAATGTGTTGTAAACATTTTTTTTCCTAGTTCATTCTTTGCCTTTTAATTTTTATAATTTCATTAACATGGAAGAGTTTTAACCTCTTACATACCTTCATCTATATATACCTTCATCAGTTTGCTTCATAAACTTGGATTGTTCATGAATTTTTTTTTACTTTAAAAATATTTAAAGCCTCTGGTAAATATGTCTGGTATTTATAGTCTGAGGTAAAGATCAAATAGGTAATCTAGGCCAGTTGCGGTGGTTCATGCTTGTAGTCCTAGCACTTTGGGAGGCCAAGGCGGGCAGATCATGAGGTCAGGAGATCGAGACCATCCTGGCTAACACAGCGAAACCCCGTCTTTACTAAAAATACAAAAAATTAGCCGGGTGTGGTGGTGGGCGCCTGTAGTTCCAGCTCTTTGGGAGGCTGAGGCAGAGAATGGCATGAACCCAGGAGGCAGAGCTTGCAGTGAGCCAAGATCGCGCCACTGCACTCCAGCCTGGGTGATAGAGCAAGCCTCTGTCTCAAAAATAAAAAAAAAAAAAGGTACTCTATCTTTCTCATAATGATTTGAAATGGCACCGTTTACTTAGTTCTTATGAAACTGATCAATCTATTGAAAACAATAACTGAGGGACCTCTTGATTGAGTGATTTGTATTTCTTATATTTTCTGGCATCCATACTTGGAATAGCAAAAGGCAGTATATCACAGTAACTGCTATTTAAAAATGTTTTAATTGTTGATATTATGATATTCATAATATTCATATGATTATATGACTTACTATTGCAAAATCCTGGCTACCTAAACCATATACCCACCATTGCTTATATTCTTGGCATGGATGTACAAAAAAATCTGCATGATTTTTCTCTATTTTCCTGCATTTTTTTTAACATTCCAGCCTACAAGTCACACTCATAACGTCATCTAGAAAGAAAACATTATTTTGAATTTTTATTGTAAACGTAACTTGACATGATTTTTAAATTACGTTGTCCGCAAGAGGCAGCACTCTCTTCAGCAGGATACATTATTTGGTTATAAAGTAAAATTCTAAAAATTGTTACGTGTTGAATCAGCCACCAGGGACTCCTTATGTTTCCACAAATGCAATTATCAGTAGCATAAAAATGGAAATTGCCTGTAAGTGTTCAAGCTTCAACAATCTGCCTTTTCCAATGGTGTAGTTACATGGGAGAAGTGAGCCAGAGCTGGGGTGCACAGCACAATACACAGTCTGCTACTTAGCTATCAGGCTCCCTGATTTAACATGCACCTGTCATAGATTACATTTACCATTTTCCAAGTGGTGCCCGTCAGGCTGAGTCCATGTGGTGTCATCCCACTGTGTTAAAATGTCAAGGGGTTGCTTATCACAAGTGCTTGAGAAAATCTGTTGTTCTAAGAAAAGAAGCCTCACAATGACCTCCTGTCAATACTGTGTCAATGGAATAAATCTCCAGAAAGGGTTCCAATGTCTTTCTGTAATCGGTTGAATTGTGACCTGCTCCCAATTCCTATGTCAAGGTGCTAACCCCGAGTATGTAGACGGTGTCTTTACAGAGGTAATCCCTTTAAAATGAGGTCATTAGAGTAGACCTTAACTCGATGTCACAGATGTTCTTAAAAAGGGGGAAATTTGAACATAGGCAACACGTAGAGGGAAGATGTGAAGAGATGTCATTCTCTACAAGTCAAGGAACACCTGATGCTTGCAGAGTGAAGAGAGGGGCCCGTGACAGAGCCTTCCCTAGTGCTTTTAGAGTGACCATGGCTCTGTGGACACCTTGATCTTGGACTTCTAGACTCAAGAACTGTAAGACAATACATTTCTGTTGTTTAAGCCATTTGGTGTATGGTGATGATGGCAGCCCTAGCAAACTAATATACTTTCCTTGCCTATTTTACTTATTTTGTACCCTCAGAGCATTCTGCCTACACTTCTAGAAGAGATTTATCACATTTTATTGAACTTTAGTCTTTCCTAATTGTTGGTAAATGGGTAATATGGACATGGGAAAAATTCCAAGTATAGAATAGCACAAAAACAGACTTAGGGTGAAAACAGAGTCTCCTCAGCTGGTTCCTCAGTGCCCTCTACCCCACCCCTCCAAGTTCCCTTCCAAGAGGCAACCACTGTGACCTGTATCTTATATTCTTAGTTTCATGATAATCTCCAGTTTACGTCTTTATTTCCTTTCATTGGCCATAGGCCCCTTGGGGAAAGGTACCATTCATTGATTCTGTGTAATCTCAGCTCTCCATAAATGTGACTTTACAAGACTGTTTTCTGGGTAGATTCAGGCAGATGGATACATAAAATTCAAGCTAGGTTTAAGGCTCCAATTCCTGGTAAAATCCAAACACTTCTGTTATTTAGTCATTTATACCTTTGCGGGTTAAGTGCGACCTGAGAGAAGATTTTGCTTGGGGGTAGAACAAGGAGACAGTAAGGAACCTGGGCAAAGTTGGGGAGATTAAGTGGAAAGAAAGTCATAAAACAGGAAGTAAAAACTTTGTTGATCTGACTTCTCCTTTGCTGTTTTTATAGTTCCCTAGTAATTGCCTTGAATAGAAGTAACCTAGCTCCTGTTTGTAAATCTAAGAGGCAGTCTAGTATCTTGGTTATGAGTTTCAATTTGGGGGCCAGACTGCCTGTGTTTGTAATACTAGTTCTACTACTAGTTACTTACGTGACATTGAACAAGTACTTCCACCTTTCTGTAATGAAGTTCTTCATCTGGGAAATGAAGAAAACAAATAGTATCTTCTTCTTATACTTGTTATAAGGATTAAAAGGGCTAAAGCTCTTAGAACCATGCCTGGCACATAGTAAATGCTGTGTTAGATGTATTACTAATCACCTATAAATTGTCCCACTGTGAGTTTGTTAGTGTATCAATTAGAATGCTTTTCCGGCAGCAAGTTGAAGAAAACCAAACAAAGAGGAGCTCAAATAATAAAGATGTTCATTATTTACCATAACAAGAACTCCAGAGGTGGTTGTCAGGGTCGGTAATTCAGTGGCTGGTTGACACGCCAAGGATGAAGGTTCTTTCTTTCTTTAGAACACCAAAGTTTGAGGGATGGGCATCTCAGCATGTCTGCTTTTGTCCTCAGTCTTCTCTCCTCAGGGTCACAGAATGTCTGTCACTGTTCCTGGAGTCACACATAGGCATATTAACATTGAGAGAGAGAGAGAGAGAGAGAGAGAGTTAGAAAAGGGAGTACCACCACCACCACCAGTCTCTTTGAAAGAACAAGTAGAGTGTTCCCAGAAATTGCCAGAAGTTTTCTCATGTTTCATTGGCTAGAATTAGACCACATGTCCCTGCTTAACCAATTATTGGATGTGCAATAAGAATCCCATGATCATGGCTGGGACCACCTTCCATGAAAGATATGGCCATCCAGAGTAGGGCACACAAAATCAGGACTCTGCTAGCCTAGAAAAACAGCAGTATGTCGGCAACAGGTGTCTCTGCTACACTTAGTTTGCCTTTTGATTTCTGGATGGAGTTGCTGAAATTTAAGTTTTCTTACTTGTTTATTTATTCCAGTAAATTATTTTTGTTTTGTTTGGCCTTAATGTGTACCTCCGGCCTCAGATAAATTGTCATGGAAAGTAATACTCTTTGCTATTTCATACACGCGCACGTGTGTGTGTGTGTGTGTGTGTGTGTGTGTGTGTGTGTGTGTGTTTGAATGAATGAGAGAGAGAGAGAGAGAGAGAGAGAGACTGTTTTTGTGAGAGCCTATTTTTCTCTCCAGTTCCTCTAAGGAAACCACCATTCAATCTTCTTTACCCAGCTGTTCACACTTCCTAGGTAATCTCATCAGTGTTCATGGTCTCAACTACTGCCAATAGGCCAATGATTCTCTAATCTCATTGTCCACCTCAGATCTCTTCTGAGCTTTAGATATGCATATTCAACTTCTTGATGGCAGTCTTTATTTGTCTCTCCTATAGGAATCACAAAGAAGTCCAAAACTAAATATTTTCTCCTGAGTTGACATAACTAGCCATCAAGGAGAATGGGGCCTTATGGAGTTCATAGTGGAGTAGCTCCAGTTCACCAGGTCTTGTCTCTGATTGTATGTTTCTGACATGCTTAATTTCTCTGGATCCTGCCCTGCCAACTTGACCAACTTTTCCATTAACTGTCTCAATTTCCAACCCTCCTTCTTTACTTTATGATCCTCAAGTAAGCTGTTTCCTGTTGGACAATGCCTCTTGGGCTATGTCCTGACAAGAATGCATCTTGGCACAGTTGGAGCTCTCCAGCCTGCTCTCTTGTCCCTCATGAGGTTCCCATGGCCACTCTGGCAAGACATGGCTTTTCTCCAGGCCACGGCTAGCTCCCTTCCCCCATTTCAGCAATGGAGGGTTACAAGTTTGTCATTAGCACTTAATTCCTCACAATGGACATGTGGTCTTTCAAATGGGACTGGGGGACAGAAGCCTTGTAATTGGGATGAATCAAATACAATAGAAAGACACTTTAAAGTCAGGTGCAGTGGCATGCCCCTGTAGTCCCATCTACTCAGGGGGCTCTGGTGGGAAGATTGTTTGAGCCCAGGAGTTCAAGGCTGAAGTGCACTACGATTGTGCCTATAAGTGGCCACTGCATTGGGCAATACAGGGATTTAAATTAAATTAAATTAAAAAGACATTTAAAGATACTGTATAATTGTGACTGTTCACTATAAACTGGAATTAAAGAAAACCATGCCACCTCATGCAACCTTGAAAGCAAATTACCAAACTTTGAGAGACTACAAGGCTCTCTCAGGGTAGAAGAGAGGGAGCTTGCACTCTTTTCTCAAGCTCACCAAGCTGCAACCAGATCCCTGGCATAGAGCCCCATCTAGGAAATGCCCCAAGTTCTTCAAGTGAAGAAGTGGGAGTCACATTTCTTCCCAGTGAGTTCACTGGCCCCGAGGGCACCATGGCAGGATGAAGCCTTATTTCTAGAAGAAACTGGTTTTTCTGTGGCAGGCCCAATTAAGCCACCAGCTGTGATCAATTATCTAAAAAGCCAATCAGATGCAGGCAGCTGGGTAGTGTGGGGGCTGGACTGGAATCTTCTAGAAAGTTAGACTCTTGGCTGCCTAAAACTTCAATTTCATTTGTATTTATGAAGCCCCTCTTAAAACACAGATGGATCTTATTGAAGCTCCTGCATATGAGGGGTGTTAGGATACTGTGGAGGAAGCCAAGTTCAAGGTTTACCGTCTGACAAGTTATTAGAGACATATTAAAAATCCTTGAGTTTTCCTGTTCTATGTCTATTTGTGTGTGTGTGTGTGGGGCGGGGGGGTTGTTGGGAAGGGTTTCTATGGCCCAGGGACCTACACCTACTGTGCTTTTTCCTCATGCAGTAGAAAAATCTTCTCTTAGAAAAATACATAGATGTTTTTATGCAAGTATCTCTAGGGCTATATAGACTTGAGCTTTGCAGTGGTTTTCAAACTGTTCCTCAGAACCACCTAAGTTTGATAGAATTTCTACAGGGCCTGATTTGGGAGGAAAGGTGTGCCACAGTTGGGATTCTAACTTGTCTTTCCTCCCAGGTATTAAAAAAAGTTTTATTTTTAAAGTTCTAAGTCAAAGAAGTGAAGGCCCAATTTGGGATATCAGCCAACAATTAGATATTTTGGAGGGATGAGAAACTTTCATGTAACTCTGAAATTTACCGTACATGTATTGCTCACTACATGAGGTCCTAACCAAGGTCATAGTTAAGGTTACAGCTGGAAGAAAAGATTGTTCTGCCACCTGATGCCAAAAAAGCTGTTAAGACTAAGATCTTGTGTCAGGAACTTCAAGATAGGCTTCTCTAATTCTTCTTCCATAGAAGTTCTAGAGAAAAAGGTGAAATGCATAAGTCAAATGGTTAAGGAAGCCAAATTAGACATCAAACTGTTCCAAGAGCTTGATTTGAATTGTTTTTATAATTGAAGCAGCCTTGTTCTATGTCATGAATGCTGTCTCTCATCACTGAATTTCAGAAAGCAGAAAAATATCATTTTACTGTTTCATGCTGTTAGGGCATTTGTACACTGGAACCCATTCATGTTTCCTGTTCTGTCTTATTAATGAGCAATGTCAATCATATACTACTAAGAGATAAAAAATAGTTATATCTTAAAATTCAATTTACTATATTGTGATTAATTACTTTTGTCACCAGGAAGCATACAGGAAGTAAAAAATTCAGCATCTTCTTATTGAGTTCATTTTACATACCAGGTACCATGCCTGGCATGGGGGTGGGGATTAAAAGTGGAGCCAGACCCAGTCCCTGCACATTAGACTATGGCCCATAGTCTAATGGAAGAGAGAGGACTGAATATAACTCTAAGAAAATTGCAAGTGGGTATATGAGATGGGGAAAGCTAAATAATAAATGAGGCTGGGGTAGGTTTTTGAGATGAAGCAGTGGAGAAAGAGAACACTAACTTAAATAAATGAAAAGAGACTGACATCTTAGAGGTATCCTGGTGAAATTTTGGAACGCTAGAGATAAAACAATAATCCTAAACTCCTCTAGAGAAAAAAAGAAAGGCAACTAGAAAGTCCAGGAAGAACTAAATGCCAAATAAGAAAATCAGTTCAACTATGAAGCAAACAAATGTATCAAGATTTTGTGTCACTGAGTGTTTAATGCTTCGTCCTTTAGAGATGTGGGATTATATCTCCTTCTTTATAGGTCCAGGCACATTACTTGGCATTATGGTGAATAATCTTTACATTATCTTAATATTGTTAGCACTGTTTGTTGCTGTGACCATGAGAATGAACTAGGTTATGCTGCATATGACCCCAAGTCTTAGTGGCTTCCAACATCAAAAGTTGATTTCTTCCTCACACTAAATGCCCATTATTGGTCAGCTGAAGCCCAGATGTATGTTGTCCTCACTTGGGGGCCCAGGCTTTCACTGGAATGTTGTCAGTCTCATGGCAGAGAAAAGAGACATGGTGACCCATGTCTCTTAACACTTCCGTCCAGGAATAACAAACATTGCTTTCACCCACATTTCATTGGCCAAGGCAAGTCACATGGCTACTCTTGAATTCAATGTGGGGTGTGTGTTTACAATCTTACAATAGGTCGCACCATAGAGATAGAAACAAAAATATTTGGTGAACGGTAATACAAACTCTCACAGGCCACCTTTCTGGTATTCAGCTATTTATATCCTCCTTTTCCCACAAGCTGAACACACTCACCTTTTCTCCAAGAAAGACAACCAGAAGCCCTAAACAGTAATTCGGACTTCACCTTTACTTCTAAGGAAAAGGCCAGCATCTTCAGGTGATAGGAGATAGTCTCTGTATCAGGTGTGGATACAGCTTTTCTTGATCCAAAGCTTCAGAAAGAAAAGGAGAAGCCATCTGCCTCTCACAAACCCAATATTCAGTGATCCCCCTAGGAGGATATTATCTAAGAGAAGGAAGGATTCCTTGATTAAGACATGGTTCTGTTCCCTGGGTGTAGCTCCTAGACATTTTCTCCCTTAGCCCTTTGCTCTATCCTATGGGAAGTCTTACTTTTACATTATTGTCTTTGGCTACATATCAAGAAAGAATTATAGAACATGATCTCCTTGGGGTCTAGAGAAATTTCTCCTCCTGCTTCAGTTCAAGCAGGAAGGATGGGGAAGAAGCAAGTGTCGCTTTTTTGTTTGTTGTTTGTTTATTTTGTTTGTTTTTGAGATGGAGTCTCGCTCTGTCACCCAGGCTGGAGTGCAGTGGCACAATCTCGGCTCACTGCAAGCTCTGCCTCCTGGGTTCACACCATTGTCCTGCCTCAGCCTCCCAAGTAGTTAGGACTACAGGCGCCCTCCACCACGTCTGGCTAATTTTTTGAAACCCACCACGTCTGGGTTTCACCATATTAGCCAGGATGATCTTGATCTCCTGACCTCGTGATCCACCTGCCTCAGCCTACCAAAGTGCTGGGATTACAGGAATGAGCCACTGCGCCCCACCGCAAGTGTCGTTTTTTAAGTCTTAAACAATGTTTTAAAATTTAGGCTAGTAGTTTTATTCATAGTACAATGCTTTAAAAAACTTAACTTCATATCTACTTGATTCTTGTCAAAGAATTTCTATTCTGTTTTGAAATATGCCTCTCTAGACATGTTTAATTGCTAGTACCTTGCATCTATCAGACTTTCCAAGGAGACCAACATCCTTAATCTCTTCTCCCTGAGTCATTCTGTCCAATTAAAGGGATTTACTGAATGTTGTCTTATTAGGTTGAAAAGTTCCAATAAATGGCATGCAGAAACTCCTTCATTTCATCCTTGCCATAAGGCTGAATTTTAGTAGAACTTTGGTGTTCAAAGACATATCCATATTCCTCCCACATAGAAGAAAACCAGAACATTTTATAATTAGGAACATAATCTGTCATAATTACTCTTAATTTTAGAGTCAACATATAGAAAAAGCACAGAAGACAACTACAGTTATACTGTAGAATTGGAGCATTAAAAACATTAACCATATGAAAAGAAGAACATAGCTAACAAAGGTAGGAAGATAAAAGTGGTGTGTGCAAACTACTTTCTTAAATAGAAATCTTGCCCCATACCTCTGGCTCATCAGGCTTTATCCTGTACTCACGGTGATTATATAACTTATCATCTGAACCAGGACACTCTTGAGAGTTGGTGCTATTAATAATTACTTCAGGAAAACGAATAAAAACAGAGACTGTTCTATTCAAATCAGGATGTATAATTCCTTACCTGAACTGCCCACTCAGCTCATGATCCCAATTACAGATATTGCTGGAATGGTGTGACTTTTCAGTTGTAGAAAAAGACGCTCCTCGTGTCAATCATAATTTGGCAGCACATAAGTGAACAGTTGCCAGTACAATTGTTTGCCAGGACCCATGGTTGAAACCACTTCTTTTTTTTGACTATTGTTGCTGGCACCTAGATACCACTACCAACTCTACTAACTTTCCTTTTGGCTTTTATGACTAGGAGTCTGCAATTGTGGAATAATGAACTTCGAATGATGTGATTCTGGATGAGGACTTGGAATGAGAGAATCACAAGTTAATTGTGCCAGGGAAGCTTTCATTCATTCAACAAATATTTATTAAGCATGTTTTACATGCCAGGAACTTTACAAGAAACTTGGGCTACTTGGCGACTTTACTCCAGGAGTGGGTTCAGACTCCTGATGGATGAACTCCAGGTCCTCCCTAACAAGACTGCTGACTTCCTGAGGGCACAGCCCACCCCTCATGCTTTGAGCTTCTCATATAACCCATCATAGAAAGTGGAAGAGGCTTCAGAATATTTGTCCCTATGAGATAGAATCATATTCTATTTAGCTTGGGACATGGCAGGTACTCAGTTGTTAAATAAAAAATAGTTATTGAGTAATTTATTTATTAAGTTCCATTCCTTTGGTGAAACAAAATCTGGTACCGCACCAAAAGCAAAACACTCAACTGTTTGAGGAAGTCAGTTTCGTTTGTTTCAGAAGTATTTTTGCCAGAATACTGAAATTCTTTCATGAACCAACACTATCTTGCTCTTCTCAGAATTAGTGAGTGACCTTACAACATGAGATGAGGGTGAAGTGTTTTTTTCTTTAAGGTATCTTTAGCGCAGCCTTATTCAAAATGAAGCATATTCTGAGAGTTTCTCTTAGTCTTTTGAGATGTTGGTTGAAAATCCATCATGACTTCATTTGAAGTATTTATGAAATTGTCAGCTTGAGAAACACATCTGCTCATTTTTTTCACTGTGAAATTACTTCACTTAACAAAGGGTTGCAAATTTGGCGGTCCTGTCATGATTTAAATGGCCAGCACCTCATTAGTGTTGCCAGCATGTATTTAATAAAATCAAATCAGAATAGCATTTAATTTAGTTTTAATAGGATAGTTAATGTGTGTTAACGAAATATCAATTGATTATTAAAATAGAGAGTGCTGAGGTGTAACAGATATGTGAGATATAAATCTTGTTGCTATGCCATTAATTCAGAATTACATAAGCAATACATGTCTAATTAGATTCTTAGTAGTGATGAGTTGTAAGCATTTATCGAGATTCGATAAGATCGATGTTATAGACTTGTGCTAAGGACCACAGCTTAATTAAGAAAAGAGGAACAAACCTTTGTTCCCATTTTCGCCAGTCTTTGCCATTTTCTATTTCATATACTATTAAGCTGGAAGAGTGGTGGCAGAGAGAGGGGTATGTGATCCAAGTACGGTACCTCAGGTAATCCCACAGTGGTCAATAACAAGAGTACAGGGCTGATTATTCTCTGATGAGCTTGGATTTGGGGCCTTTGGATAAGGAACTCACTGATATATTTTCTTTTTTATTTTTCTTTTTTTGAGACACAGTCTTGCTCTGTCACCCAGGCTGGAGTGCAGTGGTGTGATCTTGGCTTACTGCACCTCCACCTCCTGAGTTCAGGTGATTCTCCTGCTGCAGCCTCCCAGGTAGCTGGGACCACAGGCATGCGCCACCACTCCTGGTTAATTTTTGTATTTTTAGTAGAGATGGGGTTTTACCATGTTGGCCAGGCTGGTCTCTAACTCCTGACCTCAGGTGACTGACCTGCCTTGGCCTCCCAAAATGCTGGGATTACAGGCATGAGCCACTGCGCTTAGCCAGGGACTCACTGATTCCTAACACCCTTTTCCTATAGAGAAGTTTGGAGATTCAGCACGACATGGCAATATAGTCAGACCATTTCAGTAGCACAAGGTAAAAAGTGACCCAGAACCAAATGGAGTAAGAACAGGTCACTTATATACTGTGATTTTAGGAGTTCTCGCTACCCCCAAATTATCTCTCCTACTTCTCTCTCATACCGCTTGGAAATCATTCAATTATTCCTTTGAGCTCAAGGTATTATTACCTCTTAATTCCTAGATTATACAAGATAACCATAAAGTCTGGAAACACAGGTAATTTTATCAGATAAATGGATAATTGATATAAAAAGATATGACATGTTCAATGACATTACATGATAACACTCATTGTGTTGTCCCTTGGTAAAAATACATAGCTCAATGTGCTGTGCAGAATTGCAAGTAATGCATTTCATTGACGCAGTATTTCATCATCCCCCATACATGTGTATGTGATGTGTTGCCTTACTTGTGTCTCTGATTTTCAATGAAGAAAACTGCATCATTAGCATACCCCAGAAGAAGAAATCAAGTGGGTTCAATCTGTAAGAAATGATTTATCTGTGCCACCAGATCTTATGGCCACTCTGTATTTTAAGCTCATATCTGTCAGTTCTCTAATATCATTTGGAAAATTACTCAAACTATTTACTTGTTACATGTCATGGAGATACTTTGACTTTGGAATTAAACACATGATTTTGAGGTTTGTGTTTTGTTCCCAACTGTATGGACTTTTGCAACTTACTTAACTTCTCTGGGCATAATGATACTGAGTCCATGGTGTTATTGGGGGAGTTAAATGATATTTAAATGAGATCAGGTATGAAAAATGCCCAGCACAATATCGCCTACATTTTTCTGGATAAAATAGATGTTGGTGTCATTTATTCTTCCTTGTTCTCTTCTACCCCTTTATCTACCTCTTATCTTATTTCATTACCTTTAATGTACGAATATTACCCACTCTCTTTTCTTTTGGAGGGGACAGATGGAATGCTGATTCTTAGATGGGTGTGTGGCTTAGTTGCTGGAAACCTGAGGGAGGAAGTGGAGGAAGGGCAAAGAACCACAAAAGGGAAGGTGGTAGAATACTAACAACAAAATTTCTCGCTGCTCACATTTTTGCCACAGGCCAATCCCGGCCTAACTCAGCATCAAAAGCAACCCCAGCTATAGCTGTTGCAGGCACCAGGTTGCTCTGTTAGAGAGGTTAAATACCTTAGAGCAGCTCCTTTCTCTACTGGAGCTCCCCTGGGGCAAGGCCACTGCCTACCTCAGTTGTGTATTCCTAGACTGGACAGCTCTGAAAGGAGACATCCCAATCTTCATGGGTGTAAACACTGTTTCTGGCTTACAAGTTTTTTGTGCATCATTAATTTATTCGCTCAGTTATTCATTTGCAAACATCCCCTGGAAGTGTCCCCTAGTTTCATGACCTCTGCAAATCTCTGTGGATAGAAAGATGATTCAGAGTTTCACAGCTAAACGCAGATACCTGCTTGCATTGACTTTTTATACTTGGAAAACTTGTACCTGTTACAATAGGAACCTTCCAAAGAAAGGAAATCGTTAAAAATCATTCAAATTTCCATCTAGAAGGTCAAGCAGTAAATAAGAAATTTGACTTTTTTCCTAGAAAACTGAATATCAGAAATTATGGGCTTATATTTCCCCTATTTATTGCTTTCCTTGTTAGTAAGACGGGTACAGGAATCTGACTGTGGGAAAGGGTCTAATAATCCAGGCTGCTTTCTTTGCTGTTATGTTGGTGTTTTCCTCTCTTATTTGTAATCTCCACCAAAAGTTAAATAAAAGAAGAAAGATTAATTAGGCAGGTTTTATTTTATATCTTCTATCAAAAAGCAACTATTTTCCAAGTCTCCTACTATGTACTCAATATTCTAAGCTCTGTAGGAGATAGAAAAAGACACAGGAAATATTCCCTGTCTTCATGGAGCTTTCTCAGTCCAGCTAGGGAAGCAAAACTCACTTATTTGAAAAAATGGAAATGAATTGCAGACTAGACTTTGTGGTCTAGTTAATATGAGATCGGAGATGAAAAGAATCACAGTGCACTACATTCTCCAGCCAACAGATTGAAAGAAGGAAAAGAAAGAGGAAATAGGTAATTTCTAGGAGTATCTTATTCCATTTTTAAAAATGTGATCATTCAATTCAGTTTCTGGGGCAAGTCTTATCCTCATTTTATCTGTGTAAAAACTAAGACACAGAAAGTACCTAGCCATATTTCTTTACCTCTCTACAGTCGCATAGCAATTGGGTGTTGAAGTTGAATTTTATTCCAAGACTAGTTGATGTCAGAGTTCTTTCCCATAGATAATACTGAGGCACCAATGGGTCTTGAGCCAGGTCTTGCCAGATGATATACAGGTACAGAGGAAGACCTGGATACAGGAAGCAGCAAACCCTTCAAGAAGCTCTGTGCATTTGGAGGGCAGTGAGGAGTCTAATGAGATCAAAGTGGGCTGGGGATAGTGGGAGACAATATTTTCCTTTAAATTAACTGTATTCTTTGACATTTTTTTCAGTAGAATGATGGATATTGAATGAATAATGTTTAAGTTAAGCAATAAAAAATAAGTTTTGAAGTCTTTAAGGATTTTTACAATAAAGATCTCAAATGTAGTTATCTTTTTTCTACACTGTATTTGTGTACAGGAAAAATAAATAAATTTCGATTGCTGCTCAACTTGGAGCATACAGTACTATGCAGCATGGCTCAAGTGAGTAGTTTAATTGCATACTGTATCAGTCTGTTCTCAAGCTGCTAATAAAGACATAACTGAGACCTGGTAACTTACAAAGGAAAGAGGTGTAATTGAGTCACAGTTCCACATGGTTGGGGAAGCTTCACAATCATGATGGAAGGCAAAGAAGGAGCAAAGTCACATCTTACATGGTGGCAGGCAAGAGAGCATATGCAGGGGAACTCCCCTTTATAAAGCCATCAGATATCATGAGACTTATTCAGTATCATGAGAAGAGCATGGGAAAAACCCACCCCCATGTTTCAATTACCTGCCACTGGGTCCTCCCATGCCACGTGGGGATTATTACAATTCAAAGTGAAATTTGGATGGGGACACAGAGCAAAACCATATCACATACTAAGACCTGCAGTTTGGAATATTTTGTTATGTGATTCATGAACAAACCGATGCTTTCTGGGATCTGTGGATCTTTGAAAGCAAAGGAGTAGTTTGACAGTCCACCATGACAATATATAAATTGTGAGCCTCCATACACCTAGTGACCTCAAAATACATAAAACAAAATTTGAAAGAATCACAAAGAGAAACTAATTCAGAATCATAGTGAGAGATGTTAATACATTTCTCTCAGGAACTGGTAGATCAAGTAGAAAAAATAAAACTAGTAAAAGTGTAGATTTGCATAGCATAACTTAAAAGCTTGATGTAGGCATGGAACCTTGTAGGCATGGAACCTTGTAGTCAAAAGTCCAAGATTTCATTCTTTTAAAGACCTAATTAAACACGTAAAAAAATTGATCACACACTAGGGCAGGAGAAGAGGCTGAACAAATTCCAAAGATCTATTCGCATGAGCCATCTTATCTAATCACAGTGAAATAAATTAGAAACTACAAGAAAAAGACAATTAAAAACAACAACTGCTATCATATTTTTGGGGTGATGGGCATATGTCTACAAACCTTAATTGTTGGGCCAAGCACGGTGGCTCATGCCTGCAATCCCAGCACTTTGGGAGGTTGAGGAGGACTGATCATGAGGTCTGACGTTTGAGACCAGCCTGGCCAACATGGTGAAACCCCCTGTCTACTAAAAATACAAAAATTAGCCAGGCGTGGTGTTGCATCCCTGTAATCCCAGCTACTCAGGAGGCTGACGCAGGAGAATCGCTTGAACCCAGGAGGTGAAGGTTGAAATGAGCCGAGATGGCACCAGCCTGGGCAACAGAGTCAGACTCTGTCTCAAAAAACAAACAAACAAACAAAAAAACCATTAATTGTTAAGGAGGAAAAAATGTGGAGATTAAAACTATTCAGTACTGCACTTCAAATTATGAGCTAAAAGCAGAACTCAGTAGAAGATTTATCACCTATAAATTAATTCTGTGTCAATAAGAAGTCAATGGAGTTTTTGTGATACTTTAAAAATTATATTATTCATAAAGAAGTCAGAAAATAATCAAGAAGAGCCCATAGCTAAAACTATTCTTAAAGGAGAACAAAGATTACAGACCTGTACTATGTCATATCCAGATTAGTTATGAAGCTATAATAGTAATAAAGGCAAGATGGTATTGTGCAGGGATTGATAAACAGATTATCGGATCAAAATCTACAGCCTAGGAATGACATCAAGGGCACACAGGCTTTAGGTGCATAACAGAGGAGTCAACATCAAATCTGAGGGATGGTGATATGGTTTGGATCTGTGTCCCTGCCCAAATCTCATGTAGAATTGTAATCACCAGTTCTGGAGGTGGGGCCTGGTGGGAGGTGATTGGATCATAGAGATGTTTCTCATGAATGGTTTAGCACCATCTTTTGGTTTTATTCTCATAATAGTAAGTGAGTTCTCGTGAGATCTGGTTGTTTAAAAATGTGTAGCACCTCCCTGACCCCAGTCTTGCTCCTGCTCCCACCATGTGAGATGCCTTGTTCCCCCTTTGCCTGCCACCATGATAGGAAGTTTCCTGAGACTTCCCCAGGAGCTAAGCAGATACCAGCATTTAATTGGTTTGTAGCTGAACCTGCAGAACCACAAGCCAATTAAACCTCTTTTCTTTATAAATTATCCAGTCTTAGGTTTTTTTGGGGGAGATGTGGGGACGGTGGGTGGAGTCTCACTCTGTCGCCCAGGATGGAGTGCAGTGGTGCAACCTCCGCTCACTGCCTCCGCCTCCAAGTTTCAAGTGATTCTCCTGCCTCAGCCTCCCGAATAGCTGGGATTACAAGCGCCAGCCATCACACCTGGCTAATTTTTATACTTTTTATTAGTAGAGATGGGGTTTCACCATGTTGGCCAGGCTAGTCTCAAACTCCTGACCTCAAGTGATCAGCCCTCCTCGGCCTTCCAAAGTGCTGTGATTACAGGCATGATCCATCACGTCCAGCCCTCAGGTATTTTATATATATATATATGGTAATGCAAGAATGACTTAATACAGATGGGATGAACTAATCAATTATTGCTGTATACGAAAAATTGTTTTTCATACAGAAAAAGTAAAATTAGATCACTGCCTCACATCATACATAAAAACAACTTTCCAATAGATTAAAACCATAATGTAAGAAAACCCTAAAAAGCATTAGAAGAAAATATTAGAGAACACTGTGATCTCACGGTAAACAATGATTTCGTGAACAAAATCCGCAAAAGCTTGTTTCAAAACAAAATAAATTATTAAATTTGATCACTCCAATTTTTAAAACATCACAATAAACAAAATTCAAATATAAGTGACAATAGAAAGAACAGAGATGCTATATTTGTGACATATAAGCCAAACTAAAGATTATTGTGTAAAATATATGTCAATTAAAAGGACAAAAAAATCTAAAAGAAAAACATCAAAGGATATAAGCGGTCAATACTTAGGAAAGGAAATTTTAATAATCAAATTTTTAAAAACTAGCTCACACTCAAATGAGTGAGTATAGGTACAACTGCAGAAATCTGAGTATGACTGGTTGATGCATAAATGTCAATATGCTGGATATGGATTTTTATATTACAGTTTTGCAAACTATTACCATGCAGCAACCAGGCAAAATGAACAAGAGCTCTTGCTGTATTATTTTTATAACTGCATATGAATCTGTAATTATCTCAATTAAAATTTCAATTAAAAAACACAAAAAGATGCTCAGCTTTACTGGTAATCAGGAAAATTCAATCTTAAACAGTGAGATGCTATTTTACACTCAGAAATTTGGTAAAAAATAAGAATTGTGATCATAGCCACTGTTGGCAGGGATGTGAATATTCAAAGAAAAGGGAATTCTAGTAATTTGCTTGTGGGAGTGTAAATTGGAAAATAATTTTGCAATAGCTCTTAAAATTGGAAGTGTGCATACTCAACAAATTCAATTCTAAGTGTATATCCTGAATATGTTACTTGTCTAGTACCCAAGGGGATGGGTAAAAGGATGTTACTGCAGTTGGTAATAATAAAAAATTGAAAATAACTCAAATATCCATGCGTAGAGTAATGGGTAAGTAGATTACGGTATACAATGGAATATTAGACAACAATTAAAATGAATGACCTAGATCTTTGTGTATCAATATGAATAGCATTTGAAGGCATAATGCTGATTGAGAAAAATCCAACTGTGGAGTGTAACATACACTGTGAAACTATTCACTATAAGTTACAAACACACAAAACAATTTTCTATATTGTTTATGGAACCATATGTGACAAAATGTTAAAGTAAGACTGTCTCTGTTTCAGTTTACACTGGTACCCCAACTCAAAAGACAAAAGTGCTCTTGTATTTTAAAAAGAGATACAAGGCTAGTGTTGCAGGACTTACAAAGGTGGTCTGAGGTTTACTCCTTAATTGCTCCTAACTGACCACAACTCTAGTCTTTTTTATTTATTTTTTATTTTTTTGAGACAGAGTCTCACTCTGTCACCCACGCTGGAGTGCAGTGGCGCCATCTCAGCTCACTGCAACCTCTGCCTACCGGGTTCAAGCGATTCTCCTGCCTCAGCCTGCTGAGTAGCCGGGCTTACAGGCACCTGCCACTATGCCCAGCTAATTTGTTTTGTACTTTAAGCAGAGATGGGATTTCACCATGTTAGCCAGGCTGCCTTCAAACTCCTGACCTCAGGTGATCCACCCACCTTGGCCTCCCAAAGTGCTAGGATTACAGGTGTGAGCCACTGCACCTGGCCACAACTCTAGACTTTAAATGAAGAGGGAGATGTCAATAGTGATCTTGGAAATTAGAGAAAGTTTTACTTTGGAAGATGAGTCTCTCTTCCTCCATCCTTTTGGGCATAGCGAGGTGGGCACTCTTATCTCAAGTTGGACAAGAGGGCCTTCCCTGGGAGACTGTCCACAGTTTGCTGAACACAGTGGCCTGGTGGGGGGTGGAGCTTGAGCAATCTAAGATTGAGAAGGTATGGCTGGGGCTCAGTGTTCCAAGGGCCCTGCAAGGAGAGAGGCTGCACTGGGAATGATCTAGACCATCAGAGTCAGGGATGCAAGAGGATTCTCATGGACGAAATAAGCCATGAAGAAGAGCCTACCGATCATAAATTTATTCATTCAACAAATACTAAGCACCTATTATATGTCAAGTACTGTTTTAAGTATTAAAATCTGTAAATAAACAAGCCATGATTCTTGTACTCATGGCATTTACATTCCATTTGGAAGAAACAGATAAAAATGATAAGCATAATATATAATTGAATGACAGAATAGAATATGACAAGTATTATGGGAAAAACAGAGGCAGGGAAGGGGCACTGGAAGTTTTAGAGTGAGATGGGTATGTAGGGTACAATTTTTAGAAAGGGCTTCAGAGCAGGCCTCATTGAGGTGATAAGATCTAGGCAGATGTGGAGGAGGTAAGAGAATCAGACCTCCATATTTTGAACAATGTCTGTTCTAGGCAGAGAGAATGCCAGTGCGAGTGCCCTAGAAGGGAGCATGTACGGCATGTTCAAGGTACAGCAAAGGGCCAGAGCACTGGAGTGGAGTGAGAATGGGGTGAGAAATAAGAGATGAAGTCTGAGGTCAGGAAGGAAATGGGCTGTCAAAGTGGGGTGATTGCATAGGGCTTTATAGGCCCTTGCGTGTTCTTTGGTTTTATTCTTACTGAATACAGAAGCCCGCAAAGCTCTGAAAAGAGGAGCCAATGTGACCTGCTTAGGTTTTAATGAATCTCTAGCTGCTGTGTTGAGAATAGGCTGTTGAGTGGCCAAGGGTGGGAAAAGGAAGACCCACTGGGAAAGTGTCGCAGCAATCCAGGGAAGTGATGATGGAGGTTTGGGCAAGGGCAGTAGAAGAGAAGACGGTGGGAAGCAGACAGATTCTGGGATACATTTGAGGGTGAAACCAACAGTATTTCCCAGTGTACTGAACAATGTTAGAAGGAAAAGGGAATCAAGGATATCTCCAGGGCTTAGGGCCTGGGCACCTGAAAGAATAGAGTGCATCAGTGAGGCAGGAAGGGCTGCAGGTGGTCTGCAGGGAAAGACCAAGAGCTCAGTTTTGGGTGTGTGCATTTTGAGATATCCATGAGACATCAAGTGGAGATGCTGGATGTAGGAATCTGGAGCTCAGGAGGCAGGTCTGGGCTGGGATTTCAATGTTGTAGTCATTGGTGATGATCACGTAAGGCCCCTGAAACTGGGATGAAATCATCAGAGAAATAAGAATTGTAAAGAATGATCTCCAGTCTTAAACACTGAGACATTAGGAACACAAGGAGGAACTAGGATATGAAATTAAGAGGGGATGATTAATGAGAGAGGATGAAAACCAAGGGAAGTGGTGACCTGGAGACCAAATGAGGAGAGTGTATTCCAGAGGAGGATGCAATCCGTTGTGCCATGTGCTGCTGATAGGTCCGGTAATCCGAAGCTGAGAATTGATAGTTGATGATCATATCAATTCCTGATTTCAAAAACCCCAATAAAATAAAAATAAGTGAAAAATTCCTTAACATAGTAAAATACATCTATAATGTCTATATCAGTATAAGTCCAAAGCCAGCATAAAATTATTATTTGCAGATAATATGATTGTTTACCTGAAAAACCCAATACAATCAACCAATGGCCCAGGCTGGAATGCAGTAGATCAATCATAGCTCACTGCAGCCTGGAACTCCTGGGCTGAAGTGAGCCTCCCAAGTAGCTGAGATTACAGGTGTATACCATCGCGGCAAGCTAATTTCATTTTTTCACTAGAGATGAGTACTTATCATGTTGCCCAGGCTGTTCTCAAACTCTTGGGCTCAAGCAAATTCCTGGGCTCAAGTGACCCTTCCAAAGTGTTGGATTACAGGTGTGAGCCACCATGCCTAATCTGAAAATGTTTAAAACACTAAGAGAGTGGAGTTAAGTTTTTAGGCACAATATTGATATACAGAAATCAGTAGTCTTTTTATATCTGAAGCCTAGTTGGAACATATAATGGCAAAAACGGTCTCTTTTATAATAACAACAAAAAAGATAAAATACCTGGGAAAAAATTCACACACACAAAAGTATAAAACTTACATAGGGAAAACTTTACAACACTATCGGAGGCCATAAAAGACCACCTTAACAAGTGGAAAACATGGTACATCCCTGAACAAGAAGATTCAACATTATACAGATGATAATTATCCATTAATCTAGACATATACTGCAATCCTAATAAAAATGCTAAGAGTTTTAAAATATATTTAAATTGTACAAACTTATTCTAATGTTCAGTGGATAGACAAGTTTGACAATAAAATAAAAAGATATGTCTTCATAGAAACAGAAAATATCCTAAAGAAAGAGAAAATATACATGACAGATTGGAAAAAATTTTCAACTGAAATAACTGAGGAGTAACTTTATTAATATACAAAGAGCTCCTACAAATAAATAAGCAAATCAACAACTCAATAAAAAATGGCAAAAGAAAACAAATGAGCAGGTAAAATAAAGTATAAATGTTTTTAAATGTGTGAATTGATTCTCAATCTCACTACAAACAAAAAAATTGTAAAACTATAGTGTAATATTGTTTTTCACTTATCTTATGGGAAAAGATCAAAAAGTTTGATAACATGTTTGGTTAGTATCTAGGACAACAGGCATGCTCATACTTTGCTAGTGGAAGTATAAACTGTTACTTCTTCTTGGAAGAGTGATTTGAGAATGCCTAGTTACAATTAAAGGGCCTCTAATGCTCTTTGTCCAGGACTTTTCCTACAGATATACCTGCACTGGAGTGGTAACAATATATATATGGGTATTTATTGCAGTATCCTGTTGTTGTTGCTGTTTGTTTTTGTTTTTCAATCCTGCTCCTTTTGTATGCAGAACTATTTTGAATAGCAAGATATTAAAAACATCACTTACAGAAAAGGGCCTGGTTGAATAATATATGTTACAACATGCAAGTAAGCATTACACAGCTGTCTAAAACAATGAAGCAGTGTTGTACACTGATATGGAAAGTTCTCCAAGATATATTAAGTGAAAAACAAAAAAGCCAAGCAAACCAATGTGTAGAACATGCTACTATTTGTTAAAGGTATACATGTATGATGTACTTTCCTGGAATAATGTAAATAAAGGGTGGTTATTTCTTAGAATAGGAACTGGGCAGCTTAGGCAGACTTATTTTCACCCTATGTCCCTTTTGAATTTTATGCCAGATGCTTGATTTACTGATTTAAAACTACAAATAATTTGGAAAAAGTTAAAATAGATGTATGAACAATTGATTAGAAAAGAGCAAGAAAATAAGGCTTTAGAGGTGCCATCAAGGTACTCTGCAGTGAATTCTGAAATGAAACAAATTAACAAATAAGTGGGACTGTATTTTAGATCCTGCTGCAAATTCACTTGAAATCCACCAGATGGCACAAGAAAATGCATTGTGAACAAACTTGGACAGGTTGGTGTAGGTAGCAAATGGGATTGGTGAGAAACCAGGACTCAGAAAAACAAAGGTTCTCTCCAGACTGATTCTAGGTGGGTGCATTCTAATTCCAGGCTAGCCATGGACCTCAAGGGCATGATTTTGTCATGTCAGCCATGTGATGCCAGGAATCAACAAGTAGTATCAACAATCATAAACACGGAATTATCTACATATCACAGCCTCTGCATGAATGGCTTATTGAATGCTCCCTTCCTTAACATAGAACTATTTTTTTTCTTCCCCCTTAATCCATACTTAATGCTTTATGAAAAGAGGTATTTGTTTCTTGGTAAGCCACGTTTCTTTAATTAAAGGAGGAGGGTTGCGAGAGATCCACTGGAAAAGGAGAAAATTCTGGTTTCACAATATGCACTATTTATGAGGGTGCTTTGCTGTTGAAACCTATTAAAGGCCAGCCCAGCCTAGTTTGCTTCTTGCCCTCCCAGGAGACAATTACTGTCCTGCAGAACAATTTGAAGCAAATATCGGATGTGGTCGAAAGAACAGTTGTGGCCCTCTCTCTAGCAACCGTTTCTGCTTAGATTTCTTAATTGTTTCCACCACTTCCTTTCTTGGGCTTGTGGCCTTCTGGGTTCTGCAGGATTCTGAGCTTTCATGAAAAACCTCCCATTCTCTCTGGAATTCACATGTGCAAGCAGATACTTCCCGGACCTTGGAGCAGCAGCACCTTAGAGAAGTGGCTCCAGCCAAATCCATCCAGTGTACATGCACATGGGAGCCTTTGCAATGCCTGGAATTCTTTTTGACCACTGGGAAGAAGGCCCAAGGGGTCCAAGCCACTCCCTTCCCTCTTCATTCAGCCTAGCTTTCCCTCCCTCCACTCCCAGAGTTCTGGTTTGTTCTCAGCCCCTACTGAGAGTGTCTTTGCCAATGGCTTCCTCCTCTCACCTTCTTGTAGGTCTGCTTCAGGTGTGGCCTCCCAGAAGATTTTGCATGGTAAGATAGGACTTCAAGGAAAGGAACCAGACAGGAAGATTCTTCAATGGTACAGTGTTTAGCATTGAAATGCCCAGGTAGAGAGATATGTAGGGAAACACTGAGGGTTACTGGAGAGATCACCACCTTTTTGGCTAAAATGAGGGACTAGCCCTCTTATTAATCCTGCCTCTGACCTGTGGGCAAAATGCTGGCACAGAGTTAGAGGCGGGCCAGGGGTGTGGGACCAGAAGTCAGAGGAGCCTCATCTCAGCACTGTGACCTCCATTTAGGGAAAGACTGCATTTACCATCCCGAGCCTTCGTGTCCTCCCCCCTTCAATGGGAACAGCAGTATCAGTCAAGTCCATCTCAAAGAACAGTTGTGAAGAGGGATACATTAATAATTTACGTAAAAGAATTTTGAGATTGGTGAGATGTTTTGCATCCATGGAGTATCAATAAAACCACAGCAGATCTAGCTTATGTATTGGAAGGAATGTTGATAAGAAATTATGGCTGTGTTGGGACCTAGGAAACACTTCTATGGCGCCTTTGGCTGAATGTAGGGCTTAATGCAGGTGAGGACATGTGCTGGGTAATCGAAGTCACTGCAGTTCTTCCAATATGGGCTAAATGCAAGGAAAGCTCCTCTGCCCTAGGTAAAGAGCTTGCTGCCTTTTAGGAAATTGAGGCTTTTTAGTGAAAACATCAAAGCTGGGTGCGGGAGCTCACACTTGTAATCTCAGCACTCAAGTGAGATGGGAGGATCACTTGAGTCCAGGAATTTGAGACCAGACTGGGCAACAAACGGAGACCCTATTTCTAAACAACAACAACAACAACAGCAACAACAACAAATTAGCCTGGTGTGGTGGCACATGGCTTTAGCCCCAGATACTTGGGAAGCTGAGGTAGGGGGATTGCTTAATCCCAGGAGGTTGAGGCTGCAGTGAGCCATGATCACGACACTGCACTCCAGCCTGGGCAATAGTAAGTCTCTCTCTCTCTCTCTCTCTCTCTCTATATATATATATGTATATATATATATATATGTGTGTGTGTGTGTGTGGTGTGTATATATGTGTGTATATATATATAATTTGAAATGTTGATAGAAGCATTGCATTAGTCATTCTTGTCAATGAATGATAAATCAAATTCAATACGTGTAATTCTCCATTTGTATCTTAATTCTGAGCATCTGCCAATTCTTATCCCATTCTTCGCTTTTCAAATAAACTTGCAAACATAGTTGTTACCAAGTCTGGAATTGCACACATAATTCTCCCTAAACCCCTTCTGCCAGATTACCATTATGTAAACCACCTTCTTTAGAGTCCTCCACAGTTTGCAATGATATTTTACTTGATTTTTCTTTTCAGTGAGCTCCCCACCTTTAGTGCTGTAAGTCCTATGCTACATTTACATTTAAGCAGTGGTCGACTTATAGAGTATGAAGAACTTCCACAAATCACATCCATTACCCACAAAGCACTCTGTAATACAGATACCACTTCTCTTTCTTTCTTGTTTTATTTTAAGTTCTGGGATGCATGTGCAGAACATGCAGGTTTGTTACATAGGTATACATGTGCCATGGTGGTTTGCTGCATGTATCAACCCGTCATGTAGGTTTTAAGCTCCACATGAATTAGCTATTTGTCCTAAAGCTCTCCCTCCCCTTGCTCCCAATCCCTGACAGGCCCTGGTGTGTGATGTTCCCCTTCCTGTGTCCATGTGTTCTCATTGTTCAACTCCCACTTATGAGTGAGAACATGCGGTGTTTGATTTTCTGTTCCTGGATACCACCTCTCTTTTACAGATGAAGAAACAGACTCAAAGGGATTTGCTGATTTGCTCAAAGACGTAGTTTGTCAATTCCAAGTTAGAATTAAGACTCAGCCCTATAAACTGTCGCTGTTTTAGCGGCAACATGTAAGAAGTCGCAACAGTGCGGGAAACATTGGAGTTTCATGATGCTGAATGAAAGAAACGACACGTGACATCTCTCATGGAGCATTTAGTCATGATTCACTGGCCGCTCTACCCTAGCTTTTCTAAAATGTGTTGGAATGTGTAGCCCCTGAGACTCCACAAAAAAAGAGGCTCCCTTGTCCAAATACATTTGGACAATGCTCCACATTACACTCCCCCTCCTCTCCTACAATGTGCACATTAGCATTGTAAAGGCCCTGAGAAGTCCTCCACTAAAGAAATCTGTTTTACCTTGTTTGACCCCATATTTCCCAAGCTTATTTGGGCACAGACTTCTTTATATAACATCTATTAAATCTATTAAAATCCTGCAGAATTAGTGTGCCATGCAGGGAATACACTTTTGGAGAAGTGTATAAAAATGATTTGAGGGAAGTTGAGAAAGTCAGAGAAGGTAATCGAAGAGGATTTAAACTAGTCAAGAAAAAGTGTGTGAGAAAAGCAGGCGGCACGGTTGAAAGATACCCCTCAGGAGTCTGTGAGCTTGGCGCTGCTGCTGTGTGCCCTGCCTCTGACAGCTCTTCATCCAGGCACTCACCCAGCTCTGGGCCTCAGCTTCCCCATCTCTAAACCGAAGGGGTTTGCCTGGGATTTCTCTAAAGCTATTTCCCTCCCAAATTGTCAGTTATATTTTCCCCAGGAGATCCTGAAACTAATTCCATGAACATTTTTATTCACAACCTTTTACTTTGATATAACTTGAAACTCAGAGAAACATTAGAAAAAGGACACACAAGGAATTTTCTTTCCTCCGATTCATCCACTGTGTATATTTTGCCATATTTGCTTTCTAGTTCTCCTTCCATCTCCCTCTTTCTTTCTCCCTCCTACCACCACTTTCTCCTATTCTCTCTCAATTTCTTTTTCTCCGAACCACTTGAGAGTAAGTTGGAGATACCATTCCCCTATAACTTCAATACTTCAGGGTGAATTTTCTAAGAATTGGGGCGTTCTCTTATCTATCCACAGTATCATCATCAAAATCAGCTACTTAACTTTGATACAATACCATCATGTAATTCATAGTCAATAATGAAGTTTTATCAATCCTCTCAATATCTTTAGAGCTACTATTCCTCCCCCAAACTTCACTAACTTTGTATAGAGGGCAAGGTTAAGTCAATGTTAAAATCATCTGGGAGGCCGAGGAGGATGGATCACGAGGTCAGGCATTCAAGACCAGCCTGACCAACATCGTGAAACCCCATCTTTACTAAAAATACAAAAAATTAGCTGGGCGTGGTGGTGGGCACCTGTAATCCCAGCTACTCAGGAGGCCGAGACAGGAGAATTGCTTGAACCTGGGAGGCGGAGGTTGCAGTGAGCCAAGATCGTGCCGTTGCATTCCAGCCTGGGCAACAGTGCGAGACTCCATCTCAAAAAAAAAAAAAAATCATTTATCCAACTAAAATGAAATAAACTGAGCATCCCATTTCCCCTTTCCTCTTGTTTCAGCACTGGATAAATGGGTGGAAGAGACAGATAGGAGAGGAGTGAAAACTGTCTGAAAAGTATTAGGCAATAAACTTTGGCCTTGGTGTGTCTATTGAGCCATACAAGAACAAATGCCTCCATACATGTTGATTCTTTTATTGAAAGTCTTTGAGGTTTACAATGAGAAAAAACTGGTTTATTGTGAAAATCAGCACTTTCTGAAAAAAGAAATTTGGTCACTCCTTCTTTTATTTATTCTCACTGTGCATATATATATATCCTTAATTAGATTATAAGTGCCTTTGAGTGATAACTGGCTAATTCAGAGCACAGTGAGAGACCCGGCTGGCTACAGAAGGTTTATCCAAGAAAAGAGCAAGGGGTGTGTTTGGAAAGGTAGGTTTGGCACAAACTTTGAATACTTAAATACATCTCTTAGGATTTAATTATTTTCCTCTTTCCTAGAGAGAATGATTGCATCATAGTCTTTCAGCAGTGGAGGGCAGATGAAAGAGAACAGACTTTGAAGTCCTAGGAATCAAATCTCAGCTTCGCTGCTTATTAGCTGAGCATGTTCCTTAACCTCTCTGGATCTCATGGAAAAAATATGTGTCTTAAGAAAGTGGACTGAGAAGTGGGCTTCAACGAGCTAACATGTATAAAGTGCTGGTCCTTCCTCTTCCCACTTGTGTATATCTCATATCCTCAAATATTCTCATTTGTTAAATACTGAAAGTCTAAAATCAACTTCTGACAAGAATTTAACATTTACCTGGGACCTACACCTTTGGGAGAAGGAATTAGGTCCTTCTCCTATTCCTAGGAAATAGGAATATGGTGATGCTGCAAAACACCTTCATAAAGGTGGTTTGGACATTTCAGCCTGGATTGTGTTGATTGCTTCCCTCTTACATGTGTTTGGTTTGTCATCTTCACTCTTTTCCCTGGATGTCTCCATTCTGATTGGAAACCTCAAATACAACAATCTGGCTTTCACAAGGAAGGTCCAACTGCAGGTGCGCACGAAATGAAGCCCACGGTCTCTTTCCTTCCTTGAGGAGAAAGGCAGGGTCAGCTGCTGGGAAGAAGTTGGTTGGAAATGTATATGTTTGTGTGGTTTGGAAACCTCCCTTTTCTTTCTCCGAGTGTCGGAGAATTTTTTGACTCTCCTTGGAGACCCACGTGGGAGGAAGGTTTTGGCTAAGTAAGGGTTCTATGGGAGAGTCTTCTTATCTGGAGCCAGGGCTGAGACTGGAGTCCAAAGGGGAGCACTATTTCAGGAGTCCCTAAATGTGCTGTGTATTTAGTTCTGGAAAATAATTTCCAAAAGGTATGTGTAGCCACTATTTGCATCCTTCTTTTAAAAAGCAAACAGCAGATGTGTAGCCAGCATTAGGCAACGAATGACAAATATATTCAAGCCCATCATCCGTAGGCAAAGGTTAGTTGCTATAGAGAGAAGTCAGTTGCTTTGAGCCATTCTTTTGGCTTTGAGTGGGTGGTTAAATAAGAAAAGGAGGGGGGTTTAAGAACAAGATGAAACAAAAATGTTGAATGGAAACCATTTTCTTTTAAGGGGGCTGTCAAGTGAAGCAGTGATTCGCCTACAACCCCCCTTTCACCCAACCAAGTTTAGACTTGCTTGACACAATGACTGGCATTTCCGCTCTCAGGTACGAATACTCCAATTAAGAAGCTCGCTCGTGCAACTGTGTCTTTATGGACTTGTGTGATACGTCTGATGAATTGAGTTAATTCATTCGTTAACTTAACTGGCAAGATTTAGTGGTTCACATTGAAAGCATGAATAACCATTTTGTTCCTTCAATGACTCTTGTTTAATGCCTCCTGATGTATTTTGCCCAGGGTAAAACTTGCTATATGAATTATTCACTGCTGGATGGAATGAATGGGGCCATGTTTGCCCACAGAATGTTAGCTGCAGTTATCTGATACGATGGGGCACGGTGGACGCATACAAAGGACAATGGATAATTGAGAATGCGGTTTTAGGGCTCAGTCATTGCAGTTAAGATCTTTGTAGAAAGCGTAGCACCTTTTTGTCCTGTGTCACACATCATGAGAGCCTCAGTGAGACAAGAAACTCCTGGTCTTTAAAAAACAAAAAAGATCTAAGTGTGGTTCAGAAGTGGACACTTTTGTCTTTGGTTAAACTTTTGGTGGGGGGTGGAGGGCAGTGGGGGAGTAGAAACACATTTAAGAATTTAAAATAAAGAAAGAAATTAGTAATTTTTATCGTTGTGTCTTCACTCATGTGAAATGAAATATTTTTGGTGAAGGAGAAGCAATGAAGAATCTTAACCATGATTTAGAATCAAGAAGATGCAGGCCTTTCCATTTAGGAGCATTTGGGGTGAGTTATCTCCCTGGCTATAGTGCCCAGCTTCACCACTGAAATGCCTCTGTTTTAATAAGAATGATTTATAATCTGGAGACACAGTTAATGCAACTTAGTGGGAGCTGATAAATGAACCACTGAGTTTACTTATACAAATAAATGGGGCATTAATCTTGACTTTGAATTTCCTCCTTGGGTTTTCTTCATAACCATTTATGATATTATGAGTGACAAGAAGAAATGATTGGCAAGTTTTAATGGTTGGCAAAACTTTTCTAATTGTCTTTAAACTTTATAAACAAGACAAATAAGCCTTGAGATTGAAATATGGATTAAACTGCTCCATCCTTTTAGTGTTTACAGCTTAGTGGTAGACAACTTGTTAACACTTGGATTCAAAAGGCACTGTGAGGCACAGCTGAAATTCCTGCCAAGCTTTGAGTCTTTCTGTGGCAGAGCTGGGCAATGTCACCAGGGTCTTGCTAGCATCTGTTTCCTAAACATAGATCCATTGGAGAAGTGCCCATCCCTGATTTACTCTGGCCAAGAGGTATGGTACATACATGGCAGCAGCTTCCCATTCCTGGTGTGGATGGAGAGTTACTTCTCAGAGAAGGGAGATTCCAGGCGAGGATGGCACTTGTGGTAGGCTGACTGCCCCCAACCCCCAAGACATCCATGTCCTAATTCCTGGAACCTGTGAATGTTACCTTGTATGTCAAAGGGGACTTGCAGATGTGAATAAGGATCTTGACATGGGCAGATTATCTTGCATTTGGATGGGCACTAAATTTAATCACAAGGGTCCTTATGTAAGGGAGGCAAGAAAGTCAAAGGAACATATAGGAAATGGGACGATGGAAGCTGGAGTGATGAAAAGATGGGCTCACAAGCCAAGGAATGCAGGCAGACTCCAGAATCCAGAAAAGGCAAGGAAATGGACTCTACCCAAAAAGATCCAGAAGGAACCAGCTCTGCTAACCCTGGTTCCACCCTGATTTTAGTCCAGTGAACTGATTTGGGACTGCAGCCTCCTGAATTGTAAGATAATGAATTGTGTTGTTGTAAGCTATTAACTTTGTTGTAATTTGTTGGCAGCCTTTACAACAGCAGAAACAGCAAACTAATATGACATCCAAATGGTCCCCCCTTTGAGAGTATTATAAATATCTCTAAAAGACCTCTATTTTCCTTGATCCTTACCCTCACATAAGTTTCAAAGCCTAACATCATGGTGTCATCTATAAAGTTGTTAGTTCACTGTAAAAGAACTGTTGAAATATAGACCATCGTGTCACTTCCTCCGAATCAGAAGACTGTGTGTTGTGGAAATACTGTATGCAACAGGGAGAGCTATGTTTCCAAAGGGAAGTAAAGCCTTCCCGTTTGCATATGGTAAAGCTCAAGTAATAGTTGATACAAGGACAAATAAATTCATGGGGGAACACAGGGGGAAAAACAGCCATTGAAAATCAACAAGTAACTCCACTGTTTCTGTTTAATATTAATGAGTTTCAGTGTTAAAACTCATTGTAAGACATAATATTAATAAATGGGAAAATCAATGGTTGGCTTCTAAATTAGCCTTTGTTTTCATTTGAGTCTAATAAAAATGCTAAAGGAAAATCTGATTTAGTCTTCAAAAATAACTCTTTGAGCTTTTTTTTGGGATATGTCTGCAAAAGATATATATTCTTTTTACTTATTTTCGCCTGCATTAGTATCCACTAGAGCATATATCACTATAAAAAGTCACGTTTTGGGGGAAACATGTCAAGTTCATTACAATTTGATACTGCTGGTCCCTTTAGGACAACCTGAGACCAGTGTTGTGTTTTTGATTCTCAGCTACTTTCCCAGTGTCTTCATGTGGGGAGGGAGAGTTAGACAATTATGAAAAACTTGGAAGTCTCTTGAGCTTTTATTGACAAATTCTGATCCTTTTCTGATGGTCATTCCCCTTCATTAATATCTCTAGCATTTGACACAGCTGATCACTCTGTCCATCTCTCCTCTTTTACTGCTGTAACTTTGTACTCACTTGGTTTCCCTTCTACCTGCCCAGGAGGTTATGCATCAACTCCTCTTTTCAGCTTTTGTTCTACTTGTAAGCATCTCCCCAGTCTCAGTTCTTACTTCTTGCTCTCGTTCTTCTGTGGGCACTTCTATTTTGATGACAGTTCAAGAGTCTTCCTTCTCCTGACCTCTATCATAGCACCTAAAAGCAACCTCCAGGTAATGCTACTTGGGTAGTTCATCCCCTCTAACACATCCACAGCCTTGAACATGGCTATGGCTTCTTCTGTACCAGTGCCCTTGCACATGCTCTTCCGTCTGTCTGAGGTTCTTCCGCCTCTTCTGTTTGCCTATTAGATGCCTGCAGATCCCACTGTATATGTCCCTTCTTCATGGAAGCACTCCCTGACCACCCCGACTAGATTAGATTCCCATTGTAGGATCTCTTAACACCCGGTGGGAAGAAAAAAAAAATTAAAATCCCTTTTTGAAAAATAAAAATATGACATAAAAATTAGTACCCCTGTAAGAAGGAAATCAATTCTGATTAAAGGGATATTATGAAGCACATCAATGGGAACTAAAAATATTTTGCTTTTCAGAAACTTTGCCATAAAATGCTGATAGGAAAACTGAATTACATCTTAGTGAACTAAACCAAGAGCCATGTTTAAGTGACTCAGTGACTAAGCAAAAGTCCTCAGTATGACCAACTGTTATATCCTCTACTCTGTAGCATCCAAAGTTATTATTCAACTTTGAGCTAGAACTTTTGTTTGACCATTTGACATTTAAACCTCAATGTTTTGGTAACTGTGGAAAGCCATAAATTATGGCTAGTATAGAAGAGAATGACTGTTCATGAATTGTACCTGTTGTTAATCACTTTAGCCGTAACTGAACTTAAAAAATGAACTCCCTTAGGTTTTAAAAATATTTTCTCTTCCATAGCCTACCTCTATATTCTGCCACACAAGTGATTTAAAAAAGCAGTTCTATTGTGATATAATTCACATGCCATATAATTCAATCATTTAAAGTGTACAAAATTCAATCACTTTGAGTATATCCACAGAGTTGTGCACCCATCACCACAATCAACTTTAGAACATCTTCATTATCTACACAAGAAACCCCACATCTCTTAGCTCTCACCCACCAACACAAAATATCTCCATACCCAGCCCTAATTGGCTTTCTGTCTTGATGGACTTGTTTACCCTGGGCATTTCGTAGAAATGGAATCATGCAATATGTGGTGCTCTATAACTGATCTTTTTCACATAACATAATGTTCTCAAGGTTCATGCATGTTATATCATAAATTGGTACTTCATTCTTTTTTTTTTTTTTTTCGAGATGGAATTTTGCTCCTCTTGCCCAGGCTGAAGTGCAATGACACGATCTCAGCTCACTGCAACCTCCACCTCCTGGGTTCAAGCAATTCTGCCTCAGCCACCTGAGTAGCTGGGATTACAGGCGCATGCCACCACACCCAGCAAATTTTTTGGTATTTTTAGTAGAGAAGGGGTTTCACTATGTTGGCCAGGCTGGTCTTGAACTCCTGACATCAGGTGATCCACTCGCTTCGACCTCCCAAAGTGCTGTAATTACAGGCCTGAGCCACCACACCTGGCCTCTTCATTCATTTTTCATGATAGAATAATGTTTCTCTGTACCACATTTTATGTATCCATTCATCAGTTTATGTCATTGTGTTGCTTCTACTTTTTGGCTTTCATGAATAATGCTGCTATGAATATAAAATGATTTCTGAGGTTTGAAAACTGCTTGTACCTTTTCCTCCTCTCCATAGTTATTTAAAAATAAAAGGTAACTTAGACATTTCTAAATCCTAAGCCATAACACAAGTTCCATTTTTTGGCAACTCTACAAAATGTATTTCACCAGTTGTTATTGTTAACTATCTGTAGTTATTTATATGACATTGGTTTTCCCCCATCTGTGAGCTGCATGAGGACAGGAATCATGTTGAATTTTCTTGTTGCTGAATCCATGGCAACTTGCCCAGTGATTGGGGTGGATTAAATCTTTCTTGACTGACTAATTTTGCCTAACCCCAATCTTAGATTGGCCTCTCAAATTCCCCATTTCTGTTAATGATATTACTATTATCTCAATAACTTGAGATTGAATCAGTCATATTTGACTCTTCTCTTTTTCACTTCTTTTATATCTGATCAGCAGTTTTTTGAAACCTTGTTTGAAGCAGTTCTCAACATTTGTGCACCCATTCTTTCTCCCACACCACTCCATCTATAACCTCACATTTGGCCGTCCTGCTTTCCTTCGCTCCTACTTCTAAGCTATTTTGTGGAGCGATGTCAAAGTAATCCTCACTTCACTTCCCTCTTTATTAACTCCCAGTGGTTTCCAATTGGCCACCGACTAGAAGTCTTCAACTCAGAGTTGGAAGAATTTCATAACATGATTCCTGAAATCATGAGGCAAGTGCTACTTCAGTCTTTTCTAGTACTTTCCCCTCCTGATTATTAGAAGATAGGCTCTACCTCTCTGGTCTATTGGGTTGGACTCAGATTTTCAGATCAACTGCTTAACATTGTCAAGGAAGCAAATACCAGTAATTTGGAACATTTTTATGGCCAGCTCTCTTCTCATCAACAAGTGCCAAGATTGGTTCAAAGATTAGCGAATATTTGATTCACTAATGTCAAATCAGTGCATTCCAACCCAAAACATATTTACTTTGATATTTTAATCTCTTTCCAAATGTCCTTACCCATAATAATATTCTGTAAGAAATTCCCTGTATATCAGAACTTTCTGCTTTCCTATCATAGGGAAGATCATAAAGAGATCATTAATACATCTTCCACATTCTATTTCTTGTACAAGCTCATATCTTCCATGACACTTGCTATGGTGCCTTGTGTATGGTAAAACTAAAGATACAGAGAAAATCTTATTTTTTTTCTTAGAGGAGAATTTCTTCCACCAATCCCCCAAGCTAGAAATGCTTGCTTTTGTTAGGTAAATAATTAGATCATCATTTAGGTTTGGAGGGACAACCTCACTTCCAGTGTGTTGAGATAACCACACACAGTTGCTTAAGGTCTCTACATACCAGAAACCTTTGGCCTAGTAAACTCTCTTAATTTTTTGCTTTATTTTGGAATGTGCACCACTTTGGGGTCAGAGCTGAATTGTTTGGAACAATAGCAGTGATTTGGAGAATGGGTTCTGTTGGGGAAGGGGACAGCCAGTAGCTAGAATCTAAAAAAGGCTACGGGAATAAATAAAATAGTTCAAAGAGGATTTTATTGAGGTTATTTTGCATGTAGTATGCATTTAAAATCCTCTCCCCTCTCCACAAAATTTTGTGCCATCCGCTCTCAAATTTTTTAAAAAGAATCTACGTGGCTTGCTAAGTCCTTGTGGGGTGGTTTGCTATCTGAGGCTAAGACTTTGCTGAATTAGGCCCCAAGGTTGATGATGACAAAAGAGACTGCCAGTGACAGGGCAGCTATGTAGGCTTTGCATATATTTTAAGTAAATATGTATTAAATGAATATGTTTTTCTTGTCTTCTTATGTAGATGATATTCCCCTTGCCCCCAGGTGATTTGTAGAGGAAGTATTCAATGGTAACTTCCTAATTAAAGAGGAATGTGCTGTTAATTCTAACTTGTCTTTAAAAGAGGAAAAAAAGGCACTTGCTGGGTGTCCTCTTTGTAGCAGACTTTCACATTTAATCTCAGTGAATCCTTACAACCTTGAGAAGTAAATACCATTAGTATTATCCTGATGATAATTACCTTAATTTTCTAGATGAAAAAACTAAGGCTCAGTAAATTTAAATAACTTTCCCAGGTACAAATCACTAGAAAATGATAGATTTGGGATTCAAACCCAGATCTGTTTGACCCCAAAGGCCTCTGTGAAATCTACTATGAACTTCCATTTGAGAGAGAGAGGGGGAGAGACAGAGAGGGAGAGAGAGAGAGAAAGACAGACAGAGAGAGAGAGAGAGAGAGAGAGAAATTGCTCATTAAGAGAAGCTAATTTGGTTTTGTGTTAAACACAACGTCCTTGATGTTCTTGTTTCCCTTACTTTGTTTATGTTCCTATTGTATATTAATTCTTTTTTTTTTTTTTTTTTTTTTTTTTTTTTTTTTTTTTTTTTTGAGACGGAGTCTCACGCTGTTGCCCAGGCTGGAGTGCAGTGGCGCGATCTCGGCTCACTGCAAGCTCCGCCTCCTGGGTTCACGCCATTCTCCTGCCTCAGCCTCCTGAGTAGCTAGGACTACAGGCGCCCGCCACCGCGCCCGGCTAATTTTTTGTATTTTTAGTAGAGACGGGGTTTCACTGTGGTCTCGATCTCCTGACCTTGTGATCCGCCCGCCTCGGCCTCCCAAAGTGCTGGGATTACAGGCTTGAGCCACCGCGCCCGGCCTGTATATTAATTCTATGTCAGTGATTGGCAAGTCCTGGGCAAGCTTTGGTTGTTACAGATAATGTTTCTCAAAAGCCTGGCTGGATTCTCTGTGACCACCCACCCCAGAAGATTATGAAACAAATGAGAGCTGTTAAATAGATCTGTTAATTTGAGGAACCACCCCCAAACCCTCTATAATTTGTATGCCACACATAGGTTGGTAGCTAGCATTTCCTCCTTTGCTACCACAAAGATAGAATCTTTTCCTTATTCCTGATTATTTCATTTTTGTCCATAGAGAGTTGAGGAGAAAATCCTTCCCCATATTCTTTAACAATCAGCTGTCTTTAGATTCATTGAATGTTAGCCTGCCTCAAAAGTTAGAGCTAGCCATAAAATTGTGCATATTGAGTATGTTATGTCATTGGGTGGCAAATTACTGAGTTGTCTTTCAATGTAATCTTGAAATAGCAGCATGGAAAATATTTTTTGTTTCAACTCTCAATGACGAGGATAGCTTCCTTCTTCCAAGGTGGATTATCGGTTAAAGAGTCACAGGACTGCAAAATTGGGTACTTCTGGTTACAAGAGAAAGTCATCAGCCATTTGGGCCATTCAATAATGCAACCACAAGTCCAGGTTGTCATTAAGACCAACCTACCATAATTGTTCATTAGTGATATCTAGTCAAGTAAAAATATCATCTTCAGAAGCCAATTACTACCAAAGCAGTGGTGGGTTTTGTGGTTGGTTTATTTGAAAATCATTCCTAGAGATCTTGAGGAAAGAATCAGACTTCTTCAGTAATTAATGTGTTATTGATTCAATTCAGATTTAGCTTTCTTTCAAATATACAATGTACTAGAATGTGAATGAATACCTGCTGATTAGGTTGATCAGAAAAAAAAAAAAAAGTTACTTCCCAAGACAGATTGGTTAAGAAAAGCAAGTCAAGTCAATAAGCACATTTGACTGGTTTGGGTGAGGTTCATTGTTTTACCGATTTTGACTGGCACATCTTACTTAGTTACTGTTTAACAGTTCTTGTGTGGCCCTAGAAATATTACCATCTTTAGAATTGTGACAACCTCCCTTAGGTTTGCTCATTTGGACTCCCAATTGCATTCAAGAAGTGCTTAATAGGCACCCATCTTAGGTGAGCCCTGCTTGGATAAAACTGGAGCTGCCATATTGTTTTACGAATGTAAAGCCAAGAGAGACTTTTCTTGTAGCTAAACTGAGAGGCGTTCCCCTTTTTAGCCATACCCACACATAGACTTGGGAATCAGTCACCTTCAAGAGATCTAATTGGAGTTTCATTAGACCACTGCTTTCCAAAATTCAGCTAGAGCCCCTCCAACCCCAGACTTCTCAAGATTCATGCAAGATCCCTGCAGCTCAAATTTCTGTCCTCCCTTCTGGCTCCAAGTTCCTCTTTCTGTGGGTCTCTAACTTCCACTTAAGGCCCACTTTCTACTGTATTTCCCTTCTCTCAGCTAAGCTAGGCTCTGAACTGCCCAGACGTGAAATGTGGCCCCCTTTCTCTGCTTTCTTCCTCAAGCCCACTCATTAAAGGCATATGTTCATTAACTGTTAACTATAGCTCTCCAATAAGTGGTAATTGACTGTCTAGGATACTGAGAATAAAAGCACATTCCATTAAATGGCTCCAGACCATGTAAAGATTTTTTAATTATCTTATTTCTTTTCAAATTCCATTTTGTCTTCCTTTTTATATTTTAAAAAGCAGTTTCTGACAAGGAGTTTCCATAGTTCAATAATGACTTCCTTAGCCAGGTATAAATTTTATGCAGAGGTAATCTACATGGTATCTCATAGAGGCACTCAAATTTTTCTCAGTTGACAAATGAAATACAAGGAAATAACACATGGCAAAAAAAAAAATTTCTCAATACAAATTTGACTTATAGATAATGTATGATCAAGCCTAAGGATATGCTATTCTAATAAATATTACTCAATAAAAATATCTCTAATGAAGTTGTGGGTAGCACATTATCTACTTTTCAAAGGATTTGCTTTTATACGTTTCTATTTTTCGCACATTCCAGAGTCATTTTGATTTAATTGAAAGCAACTGTGAAAATCAAGTCAATTTAACATCATTTATAAAAATAATCTTTTAAAATGGGCTGAGTGATTGAAGGAAAATGCAGTTTTATTTCCCTTTTTTGGATCACTAAAACAAATTCATTATAACTTGCATAGATTAAATCGTAACTGAAGATTTAGCAGGGAATTGAGATTACTAGAGAATGAAAATTCTTCTATGGTCAAAGAATTTTTTTCAGAGCCACTTAGTTGAAATGCAGTATACATAAAGACCTAGTGTATTTTGGCAACTTTTAACTTTGAGATTTACATCTTTTGCTATTCCACTTTAAAATTAAAATATTCAAAAATGTCTTTTATTCGCCTTTTCAGCCATTTAGTTTCATTCCTTACATTATGCCCTAGACATGGTGAACTTGATTGCCTACAGAGTGAATTAACAAGTCTTTTATGTCAATGGGAGTTGATTAACAACATTTGTGACATTTTCAAATCAATCCTCCTATGTTCTCCAATTATGGCCTCATTGTGGTTAGGCATCATCCTAGGGGAAAGAAACAAAGGGTGGGTGGGAATCCACATACTTACAACTGACTTCAGAAAAGCAAATTAATAAAGGGAAGTGTTTCTAAATTATGTTTTCTGCTGTTGCTTGTTATAATAAATGCTGAATGCAAATGCATGTTCTTTAAGTGTCTTGGCTGTCCTTCAAAAATGTGAGTTATTTTGACAGAAGGCAAAAGCTCTTTCCTTCAACCTGTCTCCATAGTTAATTTAGATTAATTTAGTTGTTTTTTCAACATAGGGGCGTTTCTTAACTTTAAAGTTAATAGTATTTGCACAGCAAATATATTAAACAATAACATTACAATATCACAACAATGAAAATATAAGATGATTTTAAATGAAGGTTATTTGAAGCTATAGTTGGTTTTTATACTACATAAATTAGGCTAAAATGTATATAACATATATACTTGTATATCAAACACAATATAATATATTCTATTGTGTATCTAATTATATAATAATATACATTAGATACATAATTATATATAATTAACACAAGTATTTTTAAATATTAAATAATTAATGATATAATTGCATATATCATTAAGACAAACCTTTGCACTAGTTTCTGGGTAACCTTGAATCAAACACTAACTTACCTGGCTCTTTAGCTCTATTACTTAAGAAGTTTGGACTAGATATTCCAAAGTGCTTTGATTTGACAATTTATTATGTAAGATACATTCTGGTAATTATCGGTTGGATCTTTTTGTAGAAACATATTTTCCCTTCTCAGCCCCACTTTCTCTCACTTATCAGTTATTCTCAACAGGTAAGTCAGGACATGCTGATATTTTTGGTACTTTCACAGGTATTGCTTCAAATTTTAATTGTGGTGTAAAAGTTGTTTTTGCTTCAACTGAGGATACATATTATGTTTTATGATATGTTCGATGAAGCATTGTCGGCAGTTCTTTCAACAAGGTTAAGATATAGTTTGCCAAAAATAAAGCGTGGAAGGAGAATCACTATGTCGAACCAGTGACTGCTGCCCAATATGGTAGCCATTGGTCACATCGGCTATTGATCACTTGAAATGTGACTAATCCAAATTGAAATGTGCTGCACATGAACAATGCATACCAAATGTTGAAGGCTTAATGCAAAAATAAAATGAAATATCTCAAGAATATTTTTTATGTTGATTATATTTTGAAATGATAATCATTCTGGATATAGTACATTACATACAACATATTGTTAAATTAATTTCACCTTTTTCCTTTTTACCTTTTTAAAAATGTGGCTACTAGAAAAGTTTAAATTCCATATGTGGTTTCCATTACATCTCTTGGACAGCAGTGGTATAGAGTCACCTGTTTATTGGAACATGAAAGAATTGCCTTATAATATGTAAGAAAATATGATCAGGTCAACAGCGTTTCCAACAGCTGCATAATGCAAGGTGTAATTGAATAGAAATATAGATCTACTATAGCTGTGATTGTCTTAAAGTCATTTGTGACTTGTTTAGTCTTTTTCTGAGCTTCTAAAACCCTTTAATGTGTACCCTCCTACACCGGATACAGAGGGCCAAGAACAAAGTCTCTTTCAGCTGTAGGTTAATGTTGAAACTCTGAATGTTCCTTCTAGTATCTTCAGGGACACGTTTGTCTGTGACTTTCACTCTAATATATGCCTAACTCCCAGGGTAGATAAGAGAAATAAGCAGGAAAAAAGCAGCCCCTTTTCTTAAGATTGGATCTCTAACTTGGACTTCCGTTGTGTTTGTAACTCAGCCTCAGTCTTAGAGGACATCACTGGCTCTGCCTAGCTCTTCCCTTCTTCTCCATACCCAGAAGTAAAGGAGATTTGCCTTCAGCTTGGCGCTTTCCATTGGTGTGCCTTTTTTGAATTTTTTCAGGAGTTAGCTACTAAGTACACCTCTGTGTGCATTTCGAGACATATGGACAAAGAAGTGTGTTTGGAAGGGATAGAATTTGGAAGTGGGAGATGAAGGACCTGAGCATGTTCAAAATGCAGTTAACTCTTCGAGGGCCAGTGGTTCTTTTATGAAGGTCCCACTGTGCTCCAGTTCTTAGTCTTGCTTCTTCCCTCTCATTTGTTCTGTTCTGGAAAATTTCAAGCCCAAACATCTGTTTTGAAGTTCTATGCTCATTTCTGGAAAACAGTATTTTTTATTAATTCCCAAGTTTGCTTGTTTCCGCCTTATCATCCCCAGATGTTCTGTCCCTCTCTCCATTTTTTCTCATTCTAGTAATTGTGCAAACCCAGGAATAACTGCTGGCAGATATTTTTTTCCCCTTTTTGATCACCCTGCATAACTTTCATCCAGAATCCTACCTCTGCTCTTTGCCCATCTTTCAGTGGACTTTGGCCAAAGTCCATGAAGGATTTGGGAGGCTAGGATAAGAAGGTGGGCAGTAATTTCTATTCTACAATAGGTAAGGGTCTCCTTGTAACCATAGTATCTATACAGAGGTAGAGCTACAGAGAAGGGAAATATATTTCATGACTGTCGAGAAAAGGTTTTTTGTTGCTGTTTTCTTTGTCTGCTGTTAACAAATAAAGCAAGTATAAAAGTTTGCTTTTTTAAAAAGGAATAACATTTTATCCTTTTTATTTTTAAAGACGAAAGGTAAGAGCATATAAGTCTGCCATGATATTATAGGACAAGAGTCGAGAACAGTCTTTATATGTATTATAAATATAATAATAACAGTACATCAAATCTAGCACATTACAGTTTTCCAAGTGTTTTCACCCACAGATATGGAAAGATGGAGGAGGAGTCTGAAATCCTCCAAATGGAGTAGCTGAATCCTGGCATTAGTTTGGATGCAACTCTGAAAAAAAGCTTTGGAAATTTGGGTAAATCATTTTTCTTCTATAATCCCCTGCGACTTCATTCACACCTGGCTATGATTTTACATCATTTTGGTTTTCACAGAAATTGTATGTTCTTAGTGGCAAGATTTTATTTATGTCCATTTCATGGAAGAAGAAACAGACCCAGAGAGGTTCAGTTTTTTTATCCAAGATCACACCACTGCTCAGTGATAGGCTAAGGGTCAGAGTTCAGGTCCTCCACTGAGGTCGAGTGGAGCCTTGGCTGTCAGTCAGCTATGGGGGCCATTGGTTTCCAAGGACACCCCCAACCAGTGTTGTTCATTGTTTTCTCTTTAACTTTATGTGTGTGGGTCATGGGAAGCTGAGGCTAGACCTGCTGACTATGTTGCATGACCTCCTGCCATGCTCCAGGCCACGATGTGTTGAGGAAGACAGGGCACGTGTCTGTGAATGCAGAACCAAACCAGGACTCTGGGGGTTGAGGAGGCTGAGATGAACAAACTGCTTTGCCCTCCTCTTGGAGAGAAAGACAGATACCCTCTGGGCACCCGAGGCTGATACAGCTCTGTTCCCCTGGAAAAGATTCTGGAAGACAGAAAGAATCTCAGGAAGGGCCCTGTTATCTTCCAGTGTGAGTTTTCTGAATGTTGAAATGAAAAAAGGAAAGAAAGCAGAAAATCTATTATGTCTACAGTGATTTCAAATCTAAGCCTTTTCTGTGAAAAGTTGGCAAAAGACGAGGATTGATTTGACTCTGGCAAAGAAAAAAGATGAAGGTGCTGACATGACTGATGATAGGATTAGGATTTTTACTCATTCATTTGTTCATTTATTCATTCTTCTGTTTAACAAATGCTTGCTGAGTATGCACTACAGGCAAGGCACTTGCATAGTGGGCAGTCTCATTCAGAGGCAGGATCTGTAGAAAGTAGGAGAGAGATTACAGTTAACCAGGAGAAACAGAGAGTTGAATACATATTAAGAGGAAACATAGTGAGATACCAGGCAGATCTGTGAAATGATTTACCCACTTTTAACCACAAAAGCAAGGATAGCCAAGAACTTGATCAGACACTGACTAAATAGAGACACAGTTCTCAGTCAAGGCACTCTGCGAACTCCATTCCAGGTTTCCCTGGTCAAAGATCCCTTCTTATGGGAAAAGCCACATGCAAATTAGGTAAGCAGTGATAAGAGACAGAGTACACGTGCTCTGGTTCTCTCCACTGCAGAAGAAGGCCTAGAAGGTCTGGAGAGGAGTTTCCAAGGGTTTGTATCACAAAAGAATGACATCATGAATGGAAATATCAAAAGTTATTCTTTCTTTCTTGAGAAGAGAGACTATTTACTGATTATAGCCTCCAACCAGTTGCTTATTAACGAAGAGAGACTATTTACTGATTATAGCCTCCAACCAGTTGCTTATTAATGAAGAGAGACTATTTACTGATTATAGCCTCCAACCAGTTGCTTATTAACCTCTTAGGTATCACTGTCATCCCAATGTCCATTGGTCAAGCCCTTGTGAATTTGAATTCTTCTAGAACCCCTTCCTTCCACCTCTCTGTCTTCCCTCTGCCCCTCTCTTGTGTGCATACTCACTCACTCACTCACTCACACCTTTAATGAACTCATTGTGTTGCAGGACCCTATAATTCATACTGCCCTCAGGATGATTTCCTCCCTGGTCAATGTTGGGGGATAGAGGAGGCCCAGAGCTTCCTTACAACACACCCACGAGAACTTTATCAGGGAGAAAACAAGAGGACCAGCTTGACTCAATAGTTCTGAAACGATCTTGTGGACATCAGACCAAAACTCATTTAAGTATTTCTGCATGTAATTTAAACCTCTTACTTTTAGTTCTGAGGATCCATAGCAGTTGCTTAATTGCTGGAATGAGTTACCAAGGAAGAACATGGAGTGTCCATTCTTGGAGATCTTCACAAAGAGAACAATCTACTGTCTGCTTTGTATGAGTTTCTTTTGCCTAAAGAGATCTTTCCCATTCTCTATGCTATAGCTTTTGGTTGTGCTAAAAGGGACAATTCTAATGAATATTAGTTTTTTAGTTACTTCTGGTTTGCTACTAAACTCTAATTTTGTCGCCAGAGTAAAGGTTCTTCGTGATCTTAATCAAAGAAGAGAAAATAGTCTCAAATGTGTTGTTTGAAAGAGAGGTGTCCAATACATTTTCATCTGAAGAGATTCCAGGAGACCCTCATTCTCAGAGATTGCAGAATTTACAGAATAGGGTAAATTATGATGGCTCTTTTGAAACTATCAACAGGGAAAGGAATACATCAGCAATACATAAAAATGTGTCCTGATTAGTCATTAAACAGCCGACATAAAATATGAACTGTTCTTTCTTCCTCCATCTGATTCATGTTTACACATCATATTCCCTGTTAATTTTTTTACATTCACTGAGCTATGAGCAATGAGTCACCATTTTAATTGATAGTTCTTGCAGGCAGAATGAAAATTGCACTAATCCTAGAGATGTTCATCCCAGGTCCTCAACTGACAGTGAGGCCCTCCCATGTGAAATGAGAGTTCTGAGAGTTACACCTGGGCTTTCTTTGCAACATGTTGATCCTCCAGATCAAGTTGTTCAGCAGTAGGTTGGGAATGCAATTCCAAACATCAGAGGGGGCTGGAACTAGATATAGAGATGCAAAGGAAGGTAATGATTTAAGATGTGGGTGTAGGAGAGATCAACAAGGGAAGCAGGCGCAGCGATGAGGAGGAGAGAGCCAAGGACAGGCTGTTGGAGAACACCTACTCATGAGCAGGAGGACCTAGAGTGCAAGGTTAGCAGAGTGGGAAGACAGGAAGGAGTGTCAGCAAGAGGTCACCATGTCATGGCCCTCAAGAAAGCAGAGAATCCCAAAGAAAGTATAGTCTACAGAGTCAAATGCAACAGAGACGTTGGCAAAACAGTGACAAAAAAAGTCATGGGATGGTGGTGGTTACAAAGCCTCAGGTAGCTTCTGAGGAAGTCGCTGCAGTAGAGGCTTGAAATAGATAGAAACCACTCTGCAAGATGCTCAGGTGTCCATGAAGAATAATTCAAATTAATCTTCCGAGAAGCCTGATGGTGAAAGAAGGGGAGGGAGAAGAGGAGAGTCCAAGTGCTCGTAAATGATTTTGCTTTTTAAGACTGGAGATTATCTGGGCAAGTAGCAGGGGAAGGAACCTCTGGAAAGAGAGACTGAGAAGCAGTTGATAAAATACTGAAGGAGCTGAAAAGAACCCGATTCACAACCTGAAGAGAAGCTAGCCTGGAAAGAAAATAGATATGGGTGAAGATAAGGGAATTTCAAAATACAAACACATCCTCATTGCATAAAATTCAAACAGCACCACGGTATGATAGCTAAGGCCATGGAACCTGGAGTCAGACCGCCAGGGTTCAAATGAGGATTTGGCCCCTAAGTAGTCTTTGTGACCCCCAGCATGTTATTTGATACTCTGTGGTTCTGTTTACCCATTTTAAAAATGTAGAAAATAAGGGTGCCTACCTTATAAGATATATATATCTTCTTATTCATATCGAATCTAGAATACTTGCTGACGTTTTGTCATCTTAAAAAAACAGAATCTTGTTTCATCTTTTGAATGCAAATCAAACAGCTCAGACTGGGTTGGTCCAGGTCACACTGAATCTGGAGCTCACTCTAGTCTGTGCGTTTCCCCCAGCACTTGCAGCTACCTCCCTCATGGCTGAGCTAATCAGTGGGTGATGAGTCAGACAAAAGAGAGACCAAACAAACCCTCCTTCACAGTGCGGCAGGTGTGAGGGAAAAAAACTGTAAACAAAGCTGTATTGATCTCACAACAATGCTCCTTGAAAGCACTTTATTTATTTCCATAGAGAGATACTCCTTACACATTTTTCTGCTGCTCAAGGACCTTCCATGGCTCCCCAGTGCCTATGGAATTATAATGGCAACATGCCCAGGCTGGGCTTTTCTTGTTGGTGTCTAACCCTGATGGTTTAGCTGAAACCATTGATGGTTTAGCTGAAACCATCTAAAATATGATTAGAATTCAGAATTAATTTTGTAATGGAGAGAGTCTGAAGGCTTCATAAAGTTCCTGGAATATGCGAGTCTGGGCACTAAAAGTCTAAATATTTTAGCCCGATATTCAACCTCTTCCATTATTTAGCATCAGTTTAGTATCCTAATCTTACGTCCTATACTGTCTACTCAAATAGTGTTTCCAGTACACTATTGTCTTCATCATCTCTTAAGCTGGCCTGGGCAGTCCAGCCTCTGTCTTTGTCTTGCTGTTATCCTGACCAGGAATGCCTTTCCTCCGTCTATCTGCCCACCTGACAACCACCCATAATTGAAGCCTCATTTGAAATACCCCCTTCATCTGTGAAACATTTTCTGAAAACTGTTGGCTAAAGGGACCTCTTTCCTTTACGCTGCTCCATTTACTAGTTGTCTTTTCGTTTTTTCTTTGGATCTCTCATGTTATTTAATTTTCAACCCATTTTCATTGTGTAAAATTCACACAGTGTAATAAAATCTCCCAATACCACATTTTACTCTGAAAGAATTACTGTTACGATTTTGATGTGTCTTTTCATGCTTTTTTTCTATGCACTCGTGGACTTGTGAATATATAGATAAGTATAGCTGTGTTTATTAGTTATTTTTTAATGATTTATATTTTATTTCTTGATAGTAAATTCCTTGAGGGAAGTTTATGCATCTTTTATCCCTCACATTTGCAATAGAGTCTCTAAAAAAAATCAGCAGTTTCCTAAAACCAAATTAGGGCAAGATAGGATCTGCTATGTGAAGAAGTGGTGGTCAGAGAATAGCCTTCTTGGATTTGAACATGGGCTCTAAAGTGACTTTTACTTGAGTTCAAATATTAATGTGAATTTAAGCTCTAAATATTGAGCACTCATTTTGTACAACAACCATGAAAAGTGTTCCTTCATTCTGCAACTGGAAACATTGAGAAAAAATGATTGAATAATTTGCCCAAATCCACTCACCTAGTATGTGGCAAAGTGAAAATTTGAACCAGATCTTACTGGCTGTAAAGTCTTTATTCTTTCTGTTAGAGTATGCTACCTGGGAAACTAAAAGAAGGAGCACAGTGAAGGCAAGATGGACGTTAACTCGGCTGAATTCGTTTGTTGATTCAATTACATGATAGGTGTTGTGGTAATGCTGGACTAAAGACAAGTTAGAACTCTTTTTAACTTCCCGGGGAGGATGGGCTCAAGAATCAAATTAAGTGAATTTATCTTTCGATAAATTCATATCTTTAGAATTTCATGCATCTTTCCACCTTTCTTATGTGTGTTGGCATTTTCGTTTTAACTGCTCTTGACCTCTGAATTTCACTGCCTGCCTGAGTCTTTGGTATTGCCTTTAAGAGTTCTTTTTGGTTTTTTGTTTGTTTGTTCTTTTTGAATTTTTATCCTACCCTACTACTAAAACTGTGGTACTGAACTAGTAATTCATAAACCAAGAGACTGAAAGGAAAATCAAGCTGATAGAAAATAGACAAGAAGATATCTAGGGGTAATTTCCCAGAAGTGATGCTGTCTGCAGATTTTTTTGTTTATGCAAACTAGATCATCAGGAGGGGCAGGAGGATTACCTTTTCCTCTCCACCTGCTTCTTTTGGATTGGATTTCTCTGGGTTTTAGCCATTAGCCTACTGCCTTTTTTCATACAATACATCCAATATTCTCTTCCTGGAGAAACTCAACTATGACAAAAGCTGCAGCTAGTATTCATGTATCATATCACTGACCCTCAAGGCTCTAGGTTCTCTAGATTTTTCTTCAATCCTCAGGCCCACACAGCGAATGCTAACTTCAGATCCCTATCTATATTTCCTACAGGCATCACAACCCCACTTTGCTTCCTCTTCCTCCCCTTGGCCCCATTCTCCATTTCATATTGCCAATGTTGATGACTGATACCTCTGCCCATCAAACTCTTCAGATCAGAAACCTTACTCCCCTACTTTCCACTCAGCCTGTCATGAATCCCTATTGATTCAACCTTTCAAACAGTTCTTGAAATTGTTTTCTCACCCCGTTTCCATTGCTATGCCTTTAGAGCAGGTGCTCTTAATTCTTGCCAGGACAGTGTATGTCATTAGCCTTCTAACTGGTCTTTCTGCCTCAGGCATGATCTGGTGCAAAAGGCTGCTTAAAATCTTTCAAAGGAACCCAAGTTCTTGAAGTAAAAAGAGGGAGACTCTTTTAGGTGTGAGCCCTAATGCTTTTCTGGTGTATTGTTATCCTAGCCAGTCATTTACCATGCCTCTGTTGCTCAAGCCAAAAATGGATAACCATATTTCATCAAATCTAATGCACTATTGTTTCTAAGACACACCACTCTTTTATATTCCACAAAGAAAAAGAGGTCATGGAGGGGGAGCACTGTCAACTAAACTATGACTTGTCATCAATGAAAGATAGACCCCAACTTTAAAAATGTTAACATGTGAAAACTTACGTGTCCTAGAAACAATGAAATATGGTACTTGATGTTTCCCTCTGGCCCGTGCTCTCTTGTACATGTTATTCCCTTTGCCCAGAATGTCCTTTGCCCAGAATGACCTCACTAAAATCTTTTGAGTACCAGGCAAGCTCCTGTTTCTTCTTCGAGATCTGCCTTCAATTTCTGCTTTTTCAGGAAGGCTTCCCTGACCAATCTTGACGGAGTTGAGAGCTCCTCATCTGATGACCTCTGTGTAGTGAGCATGTGGCAATCATTATTTGTACCCAGCCGACCATACCCTGAAGAGCAGAGACTGTGTCCTACTTATGGTGTTTCCTTGATGCCTAGCACAGTGCTGGGAGAGGGTGGGTATTTCATTAGTGTTTGGTTGACAATGAATGTTACTCTGGCTCATACCCTCTGTTTACCCTGACCTTACTTTCTAGATGTATGATGGCTTGGATTGACCTACTTGGTGACTTTGATCTGTCGCTGGCCAGTGATTTTTTTTTTGCCTTGTACTCACTTAACACAGATGACATATTAAGGTTCATCACTGATCTAAGCAACTAGATCCTAAGCTCCTTCAGTTATACATGTCTTGGATTGCTTGTAGCATTTAGCATGGGGCCCAGCACATACCGGACACTCAATAAATTTTTTTGATTGTTCACCCAGCCCTTTACAATTGGAGCAGCATGTGAAAGCTGCTGAAAAGCAGCCTCAGTCTTAGACTGAATATTTTGGTTGCCATGGGATCTGTTTTGTACAGAGATGCTTTTGGTTACATTGCAACACTATTTGTTCAAATTATAGAACTGATTACTCCTAAATCTCTTCTCCAGGGCTTAGTTTTTATTCTTTGTCCTGGTGAAAAATATTGGTCATTAGAATATCTAGTTCAGTTAGCGAGAGCATTGCATGTGGAAAACTGTCAGGCTCATTTTAATAATTGTTCACTGTTTTGGTCAGTGTGGAGAATATTTCACTCTCAGGCCCCAGGCACCTTTTTCCCACCACAAGTAAACCCCATTGACCCGATCTCAGTCAAGCTTAGTCTGTTCATTTCATTTCATTGTGAATGTTCTTATAAGGGTAATTTATGGTATTTTTAATTTGTGAATTATTGTAAGCATAATGGGTATTTTCTGACAATTTTCATCATAACTGTTAATTTAGCTAATCACAAATTATTACTGTAGTCTGTATAACAGATGAGGAACCAAACTGGACAAAAAAGGAGTTAGGTAGATTCCCCTTTACCTGAGTCCAAAAGAAGGGAAAGTTCAATCAAGGATATTGAGTCTATTGGTTCAAGACCATTTTGTGACTATTAACTTGTTGATGCAAGCTTCTTAGTCAGAATTTGGCATGCTTCCAACAAACATGGTTGCGTAGGGGTGACAATCAAGAGTAAACCAGTTCATGACTATATAAATGATTTGCCTCACTGGTCGTTGTCAAGTGGTCATAGTAAAAGTGGTAGTAGCCAGTATTTCATGATTAAGAATGCCTAATGGGGCCGGGCGCGGTGGCTCATGCCTGAAATCCCAGCACTTTGGGAGGCCGAGGAGGGTGGATCACGAGGTCAGGACATCGAGACCATCCTGGCTAACACAGTGAAACCCCGTCTCTACCACAAATACAAAAAAATTAGCTGGGCGTGGTGGCGTGCGCCTGTAGTCCCAGCTGCTGGGGAGGCTGAGGCAGGAGAATGGTGTGAACCCGGGAGGCAGAGCTTGCAGTGAGCCAAGATGGCACCACTGCACTCCAGCCTGGGTGACAGAGCAAGACTCCGTCACACACACACACACACACACACACACACACACACACACACACACACACAAAAGAATGCCTAATGGGAAGATTCACTAAGTCAGGAACATTACTGAAAGAATATGATTGGAGGCAATGACTGTGTCCAAGTGCATATTGAGTTCTAGCGGGAAAATGAACTCCCACTAGTGGCAAGCCAATCAGAACAGTATGTTTATTACACGTAGTTCAAGTCATAAGCCAACTTCTTTTAAATTGGTTTGAGACAAATGAGAATCTATGAAAATAGATGTTCCCATGAAAGGTTCAGCCACCCATCATTGTTGCCAGCAAATTTTGCAATAGTTTTGTTGCTTTGATGCCTCCAGCTGAAATGTCCACATTGGCCAAGGGTCTAATACTCCAGGTAAAACTGTGAAGTGAGTGAAGTTTGTCTTTGAATCCCTACCGCTTACTCACCCTATACCATTTCCACCATTTGTGTCTTCTTACTTACTATCCCCTTTTTATCTAAATCACAATTTCCTTCCTCCTGCCTTAGACAACCCTAAGTCTACAAATTTAGTACCTTTCAGTTCTGGAGTTAGAAGTCTGAAATGAGTTTTCTATGCTAAAATTAAGGTGTTGGCAGGGCTGTGTTCCTTCTGGAGGTTCTAAGGGAGTATCTATTTCCTCGTCTTTTTCCAGCTTCTAGAAGCCACCTGCGTTATTTGGATATGGCCTCTTCCTCCATCTTTAAACCAGTAGCATCTTCAAATCTCTCTCTGACTCTTTATGTAGTTACACTTCCTTCTTGGACTCTGTCTCTCCTGTTTTCTCCTTATAAGTACTCTTGTGATTATATTTGACTTACAGATAATCCAGAATTGTCTTCTCATGTCAAAATCTTTAACTTCTTCATATCTGCAAAGGTAATATATTCACAGGTTCTGAGAATAGGACATCGACATCTTTTGAGACCATTATTCTGCTAACCATACTAATCATGTGAGCTCAGGAAAATATTAGATCTTTGTTTTTTCACCTGCAAAATGATAGTATTAGGTTTCTCAAAATGTTGTTATGAAAATATTATTAATATTATAAGATAATGCATATAGAGTACTAAGCACAGTGCTGGTGCTTTTGTAAGCACTTAACATTTTTTACTTTAAGAAATATGAGAGTTGGAAGACAGAGTGGAATCTGTTAACAAACAAAATGACTGTCACTGACTTAGGCAACTTCCACAACAACTCCGTTTGAACAAACTATAGAGAGCAAAGCTTAAAGAGAAAACACTAAGGCCGGGCGCGGTGGCTCAAGCCTGTAATCCCAGCACTTTGGGAGGCCGAGACGGGCGGATCACGAGGTCAGGAGATCGAGACCATCCTGGCTAACACCGTGAAACCCCGTCTCTACTAAAAATACAAAAAACAACTAGCCGGGCGAGGTGGCGGGCGCCTGTAGTCCCAGCTACTACGGAGGCTGAGGCAGGAGAATGGCGTAAACCCGGGAGGCGGAGCTTGCAGTGAGCTGAGATCCGGCCACTGCACTCCAGCCCGGGCTACAGAGCAAAACTCCGTCTCAAAAAAAAAAAAAAAAAAAAGAGAAAACACTAGTATTTACCTGTTGTCACAAACATCAGTATCTTTCACAAGTTTCATGTCTCTGTTCCCCCAACACTGAAACTTGATCATAAGTACCCACTAAATGAAATAATAAATAATCCTTAAGCTTGGAAGGAACATGAAAAGTCATCTGATTGGATGCCTCCAGCAACCAACACTATCTCCTCCCTGTAAGTGTCCATTCTGTCTTTAGACAGTATTATGGTTTGAATGTTTGTCTTCTCTAAAACTCATATTAAAAATTAATCCCCAGTGTGGCAGTATTGAGAGGTGGTGCCTTTAAGAGGTGATTGAGTCAAGAGGGCTCTACACTAAAGAATAGATTAATCCATTTATGGATTACAGGATTAATAGGTTAATGGGTTAATGAATTACCATGAGACCGGGACATCTGGTTTTGTAAGAAGAGGAAGACAGACCTGAGCTAGCACACTCAGTCCCCTTGCCATATGATGCCCTGTACCATCTCAGGACTCTGCACAGAGTCCCCAACAGCAAGAAGGCCCTCACCAGATACAGTCCTTGACCCGGGACTTCTCAGCCTCCATAACTGTAATAAATAAATGCCTTTTCTTTTCTCTTTTCTTTTCTCCTCTCCTCTCCTCTTCTTTCCTTTCCTTCTTTCCTTTTTTTTTTTTTTTTTTTTTTTTTTTTAGTGCAGTTTTAAAAATTTCAATAGGTTTTTAGGGAACAGGTGGCATTTAAGTTCTTTAGTGGTTATTTCTGAGATTTTGGTGCACCCATCACCCAAGCAGTGTGTACTATACCCAGCGTGTAATCTTTTATGCCTCACCACCGCCCACCATGTCCCCCAAGTCCCTAAAGTCCACTGTATTATTCTTATGCCTTTGTATCTTCATAGCTTAGCTCCCACTTATGAGTGAGAACATACAATGTTTGGTTTTCTATTCCTGAGTTACTTCACTTAAAATAGTGGCCTACAATTCCATCAAGGTTGCTGCAAATGGCATTATTTCATTCCTTTTAATGGCTGAGTAGTATCTCATGATGTGTGTGTGTGTGTGTGTGTGTCACTTTTTTTTATCCAATCGTTGATTGATAGGCATTTGGGCTAGTTCCATATTTTTGCAATTGTAAATTGTGCTGCTATAAATATGTGTGTGCAAGTATCTTTTTTTGGATAATGACTTCTTTTCCTCTGGGTACATACCCAGTAGTGGGACTGCTGGATCAAATGGTAGTTCTACTTTTAGTTATTTAAGGAATCTCCACAGTGTTTTCCATCATGGTTTTACTAGTTTGCATCCCCACCAGCAGTGTAAAAGTGTTCCCTTTTCACCTCATCCACTCCAACATGTATTATTTTTTGACCTTTTAATAATAGCCATTCTGACTGGTGTGAGATGATGTCTCATTATGATTTTGGTTTTCATTTCCATGATCATTAGCGATGTTGAGCATTTTTTTCATATGTTTGTAGGCCATTTGTATATTTTCTTTAGATAATTGTCTATCCATGTCCTTCGCTCACTTTTTGATGGGATTGTTTGTTTTTTTCTTGATGATTTGTTTGAGTTCCTTGTAGATTCCGGATATTAGTCCTTTGTTGGATGTATACATTGTGAAGATCTTCTTATTGCAAAGATTTTCTCCCACTCTATGGATTGTCTGTTTACCTTGCTGATTGTTTCTTTTGCCATGCAGAAGCTTTTTAGTTTAATTAAGTCACATGTATTTATCTTTCTTTTTGTTGCATTTGCTTTGGGTTCTTGGTCATGAAGTCTTCGCCTAAGCCAATGTCTAGAAGGATTTTTTCTGATGTTATCTTCTAGAATTTTATGATTTCAGATATTAAATTTAATTACTTGATCCCTCTTGAGTTGATTTTTGTATTGGGTGAGAGAAGCGGATCCAGTTTCATTCTTCTACATGTGGCTTGCCAATTATCCCAGCAATCTTTTTTGAATAGGATGTCTTTTCCCCACTGTATGTTTTGATTTGCTTTGTCAAAGATCAGTTGGATATAAGTATTTGGCTTTATTTCTGGGTTCTCTATTCTGTTCCATTTGTTTACGTGCCTATTTTTATACCAGTACCATGCTGTTTTGCTGACTATGGCTTTATAGAATAGGTTCAAGTCAGATAAAGTGATGCCTCCAGATTTGTTCTTTTTGCTTAGTCTTGTTTTGATTATGTGGGTTCTTTTTGGTTCCATATGAATTTTAGAATAGTTTTTTCTAGTTCTGTGAAGAATTATGGTGGTATTTTGATGGGAATTGTATTGAATTCTGTAGATTGCTTTTGGCAGTATAGTCAGTGCACAATATTGATTCGATCCATCCATGAGCATGGAGTGTGTTTCCATTTGTTTGTGCAATCTATGATTGATTTCAGCAGTGTTTTATAGTTTTCCTCGTAAAAGTCTTTCACCCTCTTGGTTAGGTATCTTCCTAAGTATTTGGTTTTATTTTTTGAAGCTCTTGTAAAAGAGGTTGATTTCTTGATTTGATTCTCAGCTTGGTTGCTGTTGGTGTATAGCAGAGCTACTGATTTGTCTATGTTAATTTTGTATCCTAAAACTTTGCTAAAATCTTTTATCAGTTCTAGGAACTTTTTTGAGGAGTCTTTAGGGTTTTTAGGTACACAATCATATTATCAGCAAACAGTGACAGTCTGACTTCTTCTGTACCGATTTGGAGGCCCTTTATTTTTTTCTCTTGTCTGCTCTGGTTAGGACTCCCAGTATTATGTTGAATAGAAGTGGTGAGAATGGGCATCCTTGTCTTGCTCCAGTTCTCAGGGGGAATACTTTCAACTTTTCCCTATTCAGTATTATGTTGGCTGTGGATTTGTCATAGATGGCTTTTATTATAATACATTAAGGCGTGTCCCATCTATGCTGATTTTGCTGAGGGTTTCAATCATAAATGGATGCTGGATTTTGTCAAATGCTTTTTTTGAGGTGATCATGTGATTTTTGTTTTTAATTCTGTTTATGTGGTGTATGACATTTATTGACTTGCTTATGTTGAATCATCCCCGCATCCCTGGTATGAAACCCACTTGGTCATGGTGGATTATCTTTTTGATATGGTGTTGGATTCAGTTAGCTAGTATTTTGTTAAGGATTTTTGCATCTATATTCATCAGGGATGTTATGTTGGTCTGTAGTTTTCTTCTTTTGTTATAGCCTTTCCTGGTTTTGGTATGAGGGTGATACTGGCTTCATAGAGTGATTTAGGGAGGATTTCTTCTTTCTCTATGTTGTGGAATAGTGTCAATAGGATTGGTACCAATTCTTCTTTGAATGTTTGATAGAAATTCAGCCATGAATCATTGTGGGCCTGGACTTTCTTTGTTGGCAATTTTTTAAAAAATTAACATTTCAATCCTGCTGCTTGGTATTGGTCTGTTCAGAGTTTCCATTTCTTCCTGATTTAATCTAGGAGAGCTGTATATTTCCAGGAATTTATCTACCTCCTCTAGGTTTTCAAGTTTGTGCACATAAAAGTGTTCACAGTAGCCCTGAATGATCTGTATTTCTGTGGTATTGGTTGAATTAATAATAGCTCCCATTTTGTTGCTAATTGAACTTATTTGGATCTCTCTTTTTTTCTTGGTTAATCTCACTAATGGTCTATCAGTTTTATTTATCTTTTCACATAACCAGCTTTTTCTTTTTCTTTTTTTTGGAGATGGAGTCTCACTCTGTCACCCAGGCTGGGGTGCAGTGGCATGATCTTGGCTCACTGCAACCGCCACCTCCTGAGTTCAAGCAATTCTCCTGCCTCACCCTCCCAAGTAGCTGGGATTACAGGCACCCACCACCATGCCTGCCTATTTTTTTAATTTTTATTTTAAAAAATAAAAGTAGAGACAGGGTTTCACCATGTTGGCCAGGCTGGTTTCAAACTCCTGACCTCAAGTGATCTTCCCACTTTGACCTCTCAAAGTGCTAGGATTACAGGCATGAGCCACTGTTCCCAGAACCAGCTTTTTGTTTCATTTTTCTTTTGTTTGTTTGTTTGTTTCAATTTCATTTAGTTTTGCAAAGATCCTGGTTATTTCTTTTGTTCCACTGGGTTTGGGTTTGGTTTATTCTTGTTTCTCTAGTTCCTTGAAGTGTATCCTTAGATTGTCTACTTGTGCTGTTTCAGACTTTTCAATGTAGGCATTTAAGACTATGAACTTTCCTCTTAGCACCATCTTTGCTGTATCCCGGAGGTTTTGATAGGTTGTGTCACTATTATCATTCAGTTAAAAAAAGTTTTTAATGTTCATCTTGATTTCATTGTTAACTTCAAAATAATTCAGGAGCAGGTTATTTAATTTCCATGCATTTGCATGGTTTTGAGAGTTCTTCCTGAAGTTGATTTCCAATTTTATTTACTGTCATCTGAGAGAGTACTTAATATAATTTTGATTTTCTTAAATTTATTGAGACTTGTTTTGTGGTCTATCATATGGTCTATCTTGCAGAATGTTCCATGTGCTGATGAAGAGAATGTATATTCTGCAGTTGTTGGGTAGAATGATTTGTAAATATCTGTTAAGTCCATTTGTTCTAGGGTATAGTTTAAATCCATTCTTTGCTGACTTTCTGTCTTGATGACCTGTCTAGTGCTGTCAGTGGAGTACTGAAGTTCCCACTGTTATTGTGTTGTGTCTATGTCATTTCTTAGGTCTAGTAGTAATTATTTTATAAATTTGGGAGCTCCAGTGTTAGGTGTATATATATTTAGGACTGTGATATTTTCCTGTTTGGCAAATCCTTTTATCATTATATAATGTCCATTTGTCTCATTTTTGTCCCTTTCTTTTTCTTTTCTTTTTTTTTTTTTTTTTTTTTTTTTTGAGACAGGTCTTACTCTGTCACCCAGGCTGGAGTGCAACTGCATGATCTTGGCTCACTGCAACCTCTGCCTCCTGAGTTCTAGCAATTCTTCTGCCTCAGCCTCCTGAGTAGCTGGTATTACAGGTGCACACTACCACACCAGCTGATTTTTGTATTTTTGTAGAGACAGTGTTTCACCATGTTGGCCAGGCTGGTCTTGAACTCCTGACCTCAGGTGATCCTCCTGCCTCAGCCTCCTGACTTGCTGGGATTACAGGTATAAGCCACCATGCCCAGCCCGTTTTTGCCTTTTTAAAGTGCTGTTGCTATAAAGTTTGTTTTGTCTGACATAAGAATAGCTACTCCTGCTTGTTTTTGGTGGCCATTTGCATAAAATATCTTGTTCTACCCCTTTATCTTAAATTTATGTGAGTGCTTATGTGTTGTGTCTGTCTCTTGAAGACAGCAGATACTTAGTTGGTGAATTATTATCCAGTCTGCCATTCTGTATCTTTTAAGTAGAGCATTTAGGCCATTTACATTCAACGTCAGTATTGATGTGAGGTACTATTGTATCCATTGTGCTATTTGTTGCCTCAATCAATACCTTGCTTTCTGAAATTTATTTATTATAATTTTGTTTTATAGGTACTGTGATATTTATGCTTTAAGGAGGTTATATTTTGGTGTAGTTTGAGGATTTGTCTCAAGATTTAGAGCTCCTTTTTTTTTTTTTTTTTTTTTTTGAGATGGAGTCTCGCTCTGTCACCCAGGCTGGAGTGCAGTGGCCGGATCTCAGCTCACTGCAAGCTCTGCCTCCCGGGTTTACGCCATTCTCCTGCCTCAGCCTCCCGAGTAGCTGGGACAACAGGTGCCCGCCACCTTGCCTGGCTAGTTTTTTGTATTTTTTAGTAGAGACGAGGTTTCACCATGTTAGCCAGGATGGTCTCGATCTCCTGACTTCGTGATCCACCCATCTCGGCCTCCCAGAGTGCTGGGATTACAGGCTTGAGCCAACACACCCAGCCCTGGAGCTCCTTTTAGCAGTTCTTGTAGTGCAGGCTTTGTAGTGGTGAATTCTCTTAGTATTTGTTTGTCTAAAGAAAGTATCTTTTCTTCATTTATGAAGCTTAGTTTCACTGGATACAAAATTCTTAACTGATAATTGTTTTGTTTAAGGAGGCTAGAGATAGGGTCCCTATCCCTTCTGGCTTGTAGGGTTTCTGCTGAGAAATCTGCTGTCAATCTCATATGTTTTCCTTTATAGGTTACCTGGTATTTTTGCCTCACAGCTCTTAAGATTATTTCCTTCGTTTTGACTTCAGATAACCTGATGACTACGTGCCTAGGCAGTGATCTTTTTGTGGTAAATTTCCCAGGTGGTTTTTGAGCTTCTTGTATTTGGATGTCTAGGTCTCTGGCAAGGCTAGGAAATTTTGCCTTGATTTTCCCTCAAATATGTTTTCCAAACTTTTAGATTTCTCTTTTTTCTAAGGAACACCAATTATTTTTAGGTTTCGTTGTTTAACATATTCCCAAACTTCTTGGAGCCTTTGTTCAGTTTTTTAAAATCTATTTTTTTGTCTTTGTTGGATTGGGGTAATTTGAAAACCTGTCTTTGAGTTCTGAAGTTCTTTCTTCTGCTTGTTTGATTCTATTGCTGAGACTTCCCAGTGTATTTTGCATTTCTCTATGTGTGTCCTTCATTTCCAAAAACTGTGATCGTTTCTATTTATGCTATTTCACTGAAGATTTTCCGTTCTGTATTAGTCCATTTTCATACTGCTATGAAGAAATACCCGAGACTTGGTAATTCATAAAGGAAAAGAGGTTTAATGGACTCACAGTTCCACATGGCTGGCGAGGCCTCACAGTCATTGCAGAAGGCAAAGGAAGAACAAAGGCACATCTTACATGGCTGCAAGAAAGCATGTGTAGGGGAATTTCCCTTAATAAGACCCTCAGATCTCATGAGACTTATTCGCTATGATGAGAATAGCATGGGAAAAACCCTGTCCCCATGATTCAATTACTTCCCACTGGGTCTCTCCCATGACACACGGGGATTATGGGAGCTACAATTCAAGATGAGATTTGGGTGAGGACACAGCAAAACCATATCACCTTCATATCTTGTATCTCTTTTTGGTTTCATTAAATTGGACTTCATCTTTCTCTGGTGTCTCCTTAATTTGCTTAATAATCAACCTTCTGAATTTTTTTCTGGCAATTCAGAGATTTCTTCTTGATTTGTACCCATTGCTGGTGAGCTAGTGTGATCTTTTGGAGGTGTTGAAGTACCTTGTTTTGTCATTTTACCAGAACTGTTTTTCTGATTCCTTCTCATTTGGACAGACTATGTCAGAGGGAAGATCTGGGACTCAAGGGTTGCTGTTCAGATTCTTTTGTCCCAAGGGGTGCTCCCTTGGTGTGGTGCTCTCCCCTTCCCCTAAGGATGTGGCTTCCTGAGAGCCAAACTGCAGTGATTGTTATTTCTCTGCTGGATGTAGTCACTCAGTGGAGCTACTGAGTTCTGGGCTGGTACTGAGGAGTGTCTGCACAAAGTCCTGTGATGTGAGCCATTTTCATGTTTACCATCTTCATGGATACCAGCACCTGTTTTGGTGGAGTTGGCAGGGGAGTGAAATGGATTCTGTGAGGGTCCTTAGTTGTAGTTTTGTCTATTGTACTAGTTTTGTATTTGTTGGCCTCCAGCCAGGAGGTGGCACTTTTAAGGGAACATCAGTTGCCATAGTATAGTGAGGATCAAAGAAGTGGATGGAGCCCTAGAACTCCCAAGAGATTATGTCCTTTGTCTTTGGCTACCAGGGTGGGTAGAGAAAGACCATCAGGTTGGGGCAGGGTTAGGCATGTCTGAGCTCAGACTCTCCTTGGGTGGGGTATGGGGGTGTGGTTCTCAGGCCAATGAAATTATGTTCCCAGGGGGATTGTAGCTGCCTCTGATGTGTCATGCAGGTCACCAGGGAAGTGGGGGAAAGTTGGCAGTTACAAGCTTCATCCAGCTCCCACACAGCCCAAGAGACTGGTCTCACTCCCACCATGCCCCTCCCCCCCACCCCAACAGCACTGAGTTTATTTTCAGGCAGCCAGTGAGCAGGGCTGAGAACTTGCCCCAGGCTACCAGCCTTTCAGCTGAGAAGGCAAGCAGGGTTTTCAGGTCTCATGCCTTCCTGCCTGCCATGGCTTCTGTGCTGTGTATGCACTCCCAATTCACCTCCTCCCCCAGTTTCTATCGAGGAAATTTGTGTTCAGTTGAAATTGTCACAAAGTTCAGCTGGAAGTTTCTTTCTCCCTGTGGTCTTTTCCCAGTTCCTCTGGCAGCCCTTCCAAGGATCTCTGCAAGACTTAAGTCAGAAATGGCTTCCCTGGGGACTGAAAGAGCCCTAAGGACTCTTCCCGCTACTTCTTCTACCCTTGCATTTTGCTTAGCTCTCTATATTTGTCTCAACTCTAGGTAAGGTCAAACAAATCTTTCTCCCATGATCTGGACCTTCAGTTTCCCCAGTGAAGGTGTGTGTTCGAGGGCAGACAATCCCCCTTTCACACTCTCACACTTTGGGCACTCACATTTTTTCAGCCATCTTCTGGGGCCTGCAGGAGCAATCTGCTTCCTTCAAAGGTCTGTGGATTCTCTAGGCTTTCCGGGTATGTTCCTGTGGTAGCTCTTGCAGCAAAAGTTTACAATGTGCATCTCCACAGGCTGCTCTGTCCATCTGAGTGGGAGCTGGAAGTTAGTCCTGCTTTCTATCTACCATTTTCCTGCTGTTCAAATAAATGCCTTTTCTTTATACATAACCCAGTTTCAGGTATTTTGTGATAAGCAACAGAAAACAGACTAAGACAGATGGCTTTAATCATTACCAAGTTTTTCCTGCCATTAAACTAAACTGATTCCTCGTAATGTCTTTCCTTTAGTTCTATTTGTGTCTGCTTGCTTATAATACATTTAGTGTTTCTTCTATTAAACACTCCTTTAGCTCTTTGAAGACAACTATGCTGTTTCCAGACCCACTCTAGCCTCACTCCTAAACTTTCTCTTCTCTCGAAAATTCAAAACCAGTTCCTCATGCTAAACTTTAACAAAGATCAAGGTTCTGTTCAAGGCAGGAAAAAAAAAAAAAAAAGAACTGAAACAGTGGCTCTTTTTTGTTTGACCACATCCTCTTGTTTATCTTCAAAATCAAGGTGGACAGACTCTATGAATGTGAGATGGAAAAAAGCCAAAGAGGCTCTCTGTGTTACTATGATGACTACTTTGATCTGAGCCACTATTAATTACTTCTTTCCTAGACTACTGCAATATATTTCTAACTAATTACTAATTGCTATTTCTGACCTGTGTCCCTGTCGTGCAGATAAGAATACTTACACAGAGAGTCTCAATAGGTAATTTACTCAAGGTAACATCATATGTAAAAGAATTGACTCCAAGACTATTTTTATCTATAGCCTGTAACAGAACTAAGGATGGCCAATGAAATCAACACTTGGGTCATGAATTCAATCTAGATGAAATGAAAATAATGGCACTTTTGAAAATAATTTTAAAAGCATACTTAAGAGTTCTGGTTCCAAGGAAGATGGAGTAAGCACACTCCGCCCCGTCTCTCCTACTGAATGCAACTATGAATTCTGGACTGAATGCAAGGGCCAGCTACTATGTGAAGTCTCTGAAAAATAAATGGTAGCATCCAGATTGAAGAATAAGGCTTGAATTCAAAGTTTGGTCAAATCATTTATGAGTTTACCATGTTTTTCCTCCAGTATCACCTAGACTAGACAAGAAGGCAGCCTGCTATGGTTTGGATATTTGATCCCTCCAAACCTTATGCCGAAATTTGATTTCCACTGTTGGAGGTAGGGCCTTATAGAAGACATTTGAGTCATGTGGGCAGATCCCTCATGAATAGATTAATGCCTTCCCTGTGTGGAGGAGTGAGTGAGTTCTCAGTCTAATAATTTTCAGGAGAGCTGGTTTAAAAGAGCCCAGTATTCCTACCTCTTGCTTCTGCTCTTACCATGTGATCTTCGCACACATCATTCACTTTGCCTTCTGCTGTAAGTGGAGGCAGCCTGAGACTTTTGCCAGATGCCCAACCTTCCAGTCAGCAGAATCATGAGCCAAATAAACTTTTTTAAAAAATAAATTACTCCACCTCAGACATTCCTTTATAGCAACACAAAAAGATTAAGACACAGCCCAACATCTGAAAGTGCACACTGGCTGCTGTCAGAAAGAGATTCAAGAGAAACCCTTCAGCTTTAAAGGACAAAGAAAGAGGGGTGCATAGGGTAGAAAAGAGTGGAGAATACTTTGGTATTTTTCCATTTTCTACTACCCCAACCCCCAGGCATTATGGAAGTGGCAATGGTACAGTGATGACAGCGATAGCTGAATAGATGCCTAAAATTCTGAAAGAAGGGGACCTTCCCCTGACCAGATGAGTATGGATCTCAGAGCATGGCATGAATTCCCATTGCTTTTTTTTTCTTCTCTGTCTTCGTCACTTGACCTGGGACACAGATATTGTCACAAGAAGTGCCTTGCTGAGTAGAAAAAATAAAGCTTCAACTGCCTAGCTGGAGGCCCATGCAGGAGGTGCCAGGAAGCTAAAACACATCAATGAGATCACAGAGAGGTGGGAAGTTGAAAAAGCCATTCTATATCATTGTGTCTGAATGCCTGAGATCACCATCGATGTGCCCGTGTATACACCTGAGCATACCATAGGAGTAAAGGACTTGGCCACAGGGTGGTACACATGGGGAACTGATCTGGATAACACAGGAAACATTTTAAAATTAAAGTGATATTGGAAACATAGCTTATAGAAGATAAGTCAGAACTTGTGGCCCAAACCTAGACTAGACAGCTGCCTGTTTAAACAAATAAACAAAAATATTTCCCTTTGGATTGAAACTAGATTTAGAATCTCATAACATAATCTTCACAACATCCAGGATTTAATCCAAAATTACTTATACAAAAATTCAAACAAACAAAAAAATAAACAAACAAAAAAGGAAAATTCAACTCTCAAGGAAAAGATAATAACAAATGCCAACTCCAAGATGACAAAGATATTGGAATTATCTGTAAAATAAAGGATAAGTGTTCTTCAAACAAATGGAAAGGTGAAATATCTCAGCAAAAAAATAGAAGATATAAAGAAAAACCAAATAGAAATTTGAAAACTGAAAAATATACTATCCAAACTAAAAACTTCACTGGATGGATCCAATAGCAAAACAGAGATAACAGAATAAAGAGTCAGTCAACCAAGTTGGAAAACACTCTGCAGGAGAACTTCCCCAACCTAGTAACAAAGGCCAACATTCAAATTCAGGAAATACAGAGAAGGCCACAAAGATACTCCTCAAGAAGAGCAACTCCAAGACACATAATTGTCGGATTCACCAAAGTTGAAATGAAGGAAAAAAATGTTAAGGGCGGTCAGAGAGAAAGGTCGGGTTACACACAAAGGGAAGCCCATCAGACTAACAGCAGATCTCTCGGCAGAAACTCTACAAGTCAGAAGAGAGTGGAGCCAATATTCAACATTCTTAAAGAAAAGAATTTTCAACCCAGAATTTCATACCCAGCCAAACTAAGTTTCATAAGTGAAGGAGAAATAAAATCCTTTACAGACAAGCAAACGCTTAGAGATTTTGTCACCACCAGGCCTGCCCTACAAGAAATCCTGAAGGAAGCACTAAACATGGAAAGGAAAGACAGGTACCAGCCATTGCAAAAACATGCCAAAATGTAAAGACCATCGAGGCTAGGAAGAAACTGCATCAACTAACGAGCAAAATAACCAGTTAATATCATAATGGCAGGATCAAGTTCACACATAACAATATTAACCTTAAATGTAAATGGACTAAATGCTCCAATTAAAAGACACAGACTGGCAAATTGGATAAAGAGTCAAGACCCATCAGTCTGCTGTATTCAGGAGACCCATCTCACACGCAGAGACATACATAGGCTCAAAATAAAGGGATGGAGGAAGATTTACCAAGCAAATGGAGACCAAAAAAAAGCAGGGGTTGCAATACTAGTCTCTGATAAAACAGACTTTAAACCATCAAAGATCAAAAGAGACAAAGAAGGCCATTACATAATGGTAAAGGGATCAATTCAACAGGAAGAGCTAACTATCCTAAATATATATGCACCCAATACAGGAGCACCCAGATTCATACAGCAAGTCCTTAGAGACTTACAAAGAGACTTAGACTCCCATACAATAATAATGGGAGACTTCAACACTCCACTGTCAACATTAGACAGATCAATGAGACAGAAAGTTAACAAGGATATCCAGGAATTGAACTCATCTCTGCAGCAAGCAGACCTAATAGACATCTATAGAACTCTCCACCCCAAATCAACAGAATATACATTCTTCTCAGCACCACATGACACTTATTCCAAAATTGACCACATAATTGGAAGTAAAGCACTCCTCAGCAAATGTACAAGAACAGAAATTATAACAAACTGTCTCTCAGACCACAGTGCAATCAAACTAGAACTCAGGACTAAGAAACTCAATCAAAACCGCTCAACTACATGGAAACTGAACAACCTGCTCCTGAATGACTACTGGGTACATAATGAAATGAAGGCAGAAATAAAGATGTTCTTTGAAACCAATGAGAACAAAGATACAACATACCAGAATCTCTGGGACACATTTAAAGCAGTATGTAGAGGGAAATTTATAGCACTAAATGCCCACAATAGAAAGCAGGAAAGATCTAAAATTGATACCCTAACATCACAATTAAAAGAACTAGAGAAGCAAGAGGGAATACATTCAAAAGCTAGCAGAAGGCAAGAAATAACTAAGATCAGAGCAGAACTGAAGGAAATAGAGACACAAAAACCCTCCAAAAAATCAATGAATCCAGGAGCTGGTTTTTTGAAAAGATCAACGAAATTGATAGACCGCTAGCAAGACTAATAAAGAAGAAAAGAGAGAAGAATCAAATAGACGCAATAAAAAATGATAAAGGAGATATCACCACCGACCCCACAGAAATACAAACTACCATCAGAGAATACTATAAACACCTCTATGCAAATAAACTAGAAAATCTAGAAGAAATGGATAATTTCCTGGACACTTACACTCTTCCAAGACTAAACCAGGAAGAAGTTGAATCCCTGAATAGACCAATAGCAGGCTCTGAAATTGAGGCAATAGTTAATAGCCTACCAACGAAAAAAAGTCCAGGACCAGATGGATTCACAGCTGAATTCTACCAGAGGTACAAGGAGGATTTGGTACCATTCCTTCTGAAACTATTCCAATCAATAGAAAAAGAGGGAATCCTCCCTAACTCATTTTATGAGGCCAACATCATCCTGATACCAAAGCCTGGCAGAGACACAACAAAAAAAGAGAATTTTAGACCAATATCCCTGATGAACATCGATGCAAAAATCCTCAATAAAATACTGGCAAACTGAATCCAGCAGCACATCAAAAAGCTTATCCACCATGATCAAGTGGGCTTCATCCCTGGGATGCAAGGCTGGTTCAACATACGCAAATCAATAAACGTAATCCAGCATATAAACAGAACCAAAGACAAAAACCACATGATTATCTCAATAGATGCAGAAAAGGCCTTTGACAACAGCCCTTCATGCTAAAAACTCTCAATAAATTCGGTATTGATGGAATGTATCTCAAAATAATAAGAGCTATTTATGACAAACCCACAGCCAGTATCATACTGAATGGGCAAAAACTGGAAAAATTCCCTTTGAAAACTGGCACAAGACACAGATGCCTTCTCTCACCACTCCTATTCAACATAGTGTTGGAAGTTCTGGCTAGGGCAATCAGGCAAGAGAAAGAAATAAAGGGTATTCAGTTAGGAAAAGAAGAAGTCAAATTGTCCCTGTTTGCAGATGACATGATTGTATATTTAGAAAACCCCATTGTCTCAGCCCAAAATCTCCTTAAGCTGATAAGCAACTTCAGCAACATCTCAGGATACAAAAACAATGTGCAAAAATCACAAGCATTCTTATACACTAGTAACAGACAGACAGAGAGCCAAATCATGAATGAACTCCCATTCACAATAGCTTCAAAGAGAATAAAGTACCTAGGAATCCAACTTACAAGGGATGTAAAGGACCTCTTCAAGGAGAACTACAAACCACTGCTCAGTGAAATAAAAGAGGACACAAACAAATGGAAGAACATTCCATGCTCATGGATAGGAAGAATCAATATTGTGAAAATGGCCATACTGCCCAAGGTAATTTATAGATCCAATGCCATCCTCATTAAGCTACCAATGACTTTCTTCACAGAATTGGAAAAAACTGCTTTAAAGTTCATATGGAACCAAAAAAAGAGCCTGCATCTCCAAGACAATCCTAAGTCAAAAGAACAAAGTTGGAGGCATCATGCTACCTGACTTCAAACTATACTACAAGGCTCAGTAACCAAAACAGCATGGTACTGGTACCAAAACAGAGATATAGACAAATGGAACAGAACAGAGCCCTCAGAAATAATACCACGCATCTACAACCATCTGATCTTGGACAAACCTGAGGAAAACAAGAAATGGGGAAAGGATTCCCTATTTAATAAATGGTGCTGGGAAAATTGGCTAGCCATAAGTAGAAAGCTGAAACTGGATCCTTTCCTTACTCCTTATACGAAAATTAATTCAAGATGGATTAGAGACTTAAATGTTAGACCTAAAACCATAAAAACCCTAGAAGAAAACCTAGGTAATACCATTCAGGACATAGGCATGGGCAAGGACTTCATGTCTAAAACACCAAAAGCAATAGCAACAAAAGCCAAAATTGACAAATGGGATCTAATTAAACTAAAGAGCTTCTGCACAGCAAAAGAAACTACCATCAGAGTGAACTGGCAACCTACAGAATGGGAGAAAATTTTTGCAATCTACTCATCTGACAAAGGGCTAATATCCAGAACCTATAAAGAGCTCAATCAAATTTACAAGAAAAAAACAACCCCATCAAAAAGTGCGCAAAGTATATGAACAGACACTTCTCAAAAGAAGACATTCGTACAGCCAACAGACACATGAAAAAATGCTCATCATCACTCACCATCAGAGAAATGCAAATCAAAACCACAATGAGATACCATCTCACACCAGTTAGAATGGCAGTCATTAAAAAATCAGGAAACAACAGGTGCTGGAGAGGATATGGAGAAATAGGAACACTTTTACACTGTTGGTGGGACTGCAAACTAGTTCAACCATTGTGGAAAACAGTGTAGCAATTCCTCAAGGATCTAGAACTAGAAACACCATTTGATCCAGTCATCCCATTACTGGGGATATACCCAAAGGATTATAAGTCATGCTGCTATAAAGACACATGCACACATATGTTTATTGCGGCACTATTCACAATAGCAAAGACTTGGAATCAACCCAAATGTCCATCAGTGACAGACTGGATTAAGAAAATGTGGCACATATACACCATGGAATACTATGCAGCCATAAAAAAAAAGGATGAGTTTGTGTCCTTTGTAGGGACATGGATGCGGCTGGAAACCATCATTCTCAGCAAACTATCGAAGAACAGAAAACCAAATACCACATGTTCTCACTCATAGGTGGAAATTGAACAATGAGATCACTTGGACACAGGAAGGGGAACATCACACGCCAGGTCCTATTGTGGGGAGTGGGGCGGGGAGGGATAGCATTAGGAGATATACCTAATGTAAATGATGAGTTAATGGGTGCAGCACACCAACATGGCACATGTACACATATGTAACAAACCTGCACGTTGTGCACATGTACCCTAGAACTTAAAGTATAATAAAAAATAGATTAATGAAAATTATACAATATTTATTTATAATTATTAATATTATTAATAAATATTACACAACATGGAGAAAATTTTTTTTAAATAAACAGAACCTTAAGGAGCTATGAGAATTACCAAAAGTTCTAACATCAATGTCATGTCATCAGAGTTTTACAAAGACAGAAGTAAGCACATGGGCCAGAAAAATCATTTGAAGTTACAATGGCTGAAAAGGTCTTGAATTTGACAAAAAAAAAAAAAAAAAAAAAAAAAAACCATAATTTTTTATGTTCAAGAAGCCTGGTGAATCCAAAATGGAAGAAAACCAAAGAAATTCATGCCCAAACACAGTATAATCAAACTGCTGTAAACTAAAGGCAAACAATATTCCTGAACAGCCAGATGAAAGCAATGTGCTTCATAAAGAGGAACAAGAAATCAAATAATTGTAAATTTATTGTTAGAATCCACCAAGGCTAGAAGGAAGTGATACAAGATTTTAAAGAGCTAAAAGAGGCCAGGCACAGTGGCTCATGCCTGTAATCCCAGCACTTTGGGAGGCCAGGAGGGCGGATCACGAGGTCAGGAGATTGACACCATCCTGGCTAGCACGGTGAAACCCCGTCTCTACTAAAAATACAAAAAAATTAGCCGGTCTTGGGGGCGTGTGCCTGTAGTCCCATCTGCTGGGGAGGTTGAGGCAGGAGAATGGCCTGAACTCGGGAGGCGGAGCTTGCAGTGAGCGGAGATCACGCCACTGCACTCCAGCCTGGGTGACAGAGAAAGACTCCGTCTTAAAAAAAAAAAAAAAAAAAGAAAGGAAAAAAAAAAATAGAGCTAAAAGAAAGGAACAGTCGACTCCAGAATTTATATCCAGTGAAAATATTCCATATCCGGTGAATATTCTATTGTCAAGAATGAAAGTGAACATTTATCAACATAGAAAAACTAAGAAAATTGTCACAAGCATAACTACTCTAAAAGAAATGCTAAAGGAAATTATTCAGTGAAAAAAATTATATTGGAAGGAAACTTGGACATGGGGAATGAATGAAGGAATAATAACAGAAATGCAAAACAATTAGTAAACATAATAGACTATTCTTTTTTTCTTAAATTATTTAAACTATATATGATGATTGGAAACAAAAATTGTAGCCCAAGTATTTAATACATGTGAAAACTACATCATTAAAAAGGATAGGTGAAAAAGTTTATTTCATGGTAAGGTTTCTATATTTCACTTATAGAGGCAAAATACTAATTCTAATTAGACTGTGAAAATATAGTGTATATATATATTATATATGTAATTTAAATATATGTATTTAATACCTGACGTAATCACACACACACAAATTTTTACAAGGAGATATAGTCAAAAGCTTACTAGATAAATATTAACAGAATTCTAAAAAAAAATTAAATATTCAAAGAAGGCAGGAGAGGGAAAAAGAAGAACCAACAAAAGAAAACAAAAACAAAAATGGAGAGAACAAACGGAAAACATTAGTAAAATGGTAGACTTAATCTAAACATACTGAAAATTATATTAAATGGAAATGGTCTAAACCTGTCAATTGAAGGATAGAGATTGTTAGAAAACAAAAAATAAAACCCAATTACATGTGGTCTGTAAGAAACGCACTTTAAATATAATGATATAGGCAGGTTAAAATAAAAGGATGGTAAAGATATACCATGGAAACCCTAATCAAAACAAGTGGGTGGCTATATTAATGTCACAATAGTCATCAGAACAAGGAAAATTATCAGGGATAAAGAGCTACATTACATAATGATAAAGGGTCAATTCACCAAGAAGACTAACAATCCTGAATGTGCATGCACTTTATAGCAACACTTCAAAACATATGAAATAAAAACTCATAAAGCTGAAATGAGAAATGGAGACACAGTTATGATTGTATGTTTCAACAAGCCTCCCTCGATAACAGAACAAGTAGAGAAAATTAAAAGGATTTAAAATCGCTAAACAAAATCCCATCTACTAACTGAAATGAACTTGATATTTATAGGATACTCCACACAATAACAGCAGAATACAAAATTTTTTCAAGTGCACATAAAACATTCATCAAGCTAGGTCATATCCTGAATAATAAAACAAACCTTAAAAAGTTGAAACATACTGGAATAATACAAATTATATAATTTCAACAAATAAATAACAGAAAGACAATTGAATCTCTAAACAATTGAAAATTAAATAACATATTTCAAAATAGTCAATAGATTAAACAATATTTCTCAAGAGAAAATTAGAAAGTATTTTGAGTTTAAGATAAAAAATGGACAATTTAAAAAGTTTGGGATATAGTGATTAGAGTAGAATTTATAACAGTAAATGTTTCTCTTATTTTAAAGTATATGTTTCTATTATGATCAAAGAAAAGTCATAAATCAATCATCTACACTCCACCTTGAGAAACTAAAAAAAGAATAAAATAAACCCAAAACAAGTAAAAGAAAGGAAATAATAAAGATAAGAGCAGAAAGCAAAGAAATTGAAACCAGAAACACAATAGAGGAAATCAATAAAATCAAAAGCTTGTTCTTTAAGAAAAGATCAATAACATTGGTTTAGCCAGACCAACAAAGAAAAAAGGAGAGAAGATGCAAATTATCAATATCAGGAATGAAAGAGGAGATATTATTATTTAATATTCCAGATCCTGAGAACATTTTAAAAAGTAAGAAAATACTATGAACAACTCTGTATACATAAATTTGACAACTTACATGAAATAGAACAAGTCCATGAAAGCTATAAACAACCAAAACACACTCTCAAATAGCTAACCTGAATAGTGCCTGCACCTATTAAGGAAATATGTAGTTGGAAAAAACAAAACCAAGAACAAGAAACCTGATGCTCACATGGTTTCACTGATTTATTTTCCAAACACTAAAAAAAAAATAAATAAATCCCACCAATTCTATATAATGTCTTCTAGAAAGCAAAAGAAAGAAATATTTGCCAATTCATTTTATAAAGCCAGCATTACCCTCATTCCCAAACTAGACAAAGACAGGACCAAAAAAGAAAGAAAAGAAAAAAAAGAAAAGAAAAGAGAACCACAGACCAATATTCCTAATACACCTTTATATAAGAGTACTTACATCTATGAGTCTATGATGTAAGAGATGTAAAAATACTCCACAAAATAATGATAAACATATATATATACATATAATGACTATGATCCATGTGAGATTTATCCCAGGAATGCAGAATTGGTTCAATATTCTAAAATCAATTTATATAATCCACCACGTTACCAAACCAAAGAAGAAAAACTTCTCATAATTATACAAGTTGATACAGAAAAAAACATTTCACAAAACACAATGTCTATTCACATTACAAACATTCAGCAAACTAGAAATAAAAGGGAACTTCCTTAACTATATAAAGGTCATCTAAGAAAAATCCTCAGGCTCAAGTTATACTTTATGCTGAGGAACTGAATCTTTTTCTCCACAATTGGGACCAAAGCAAGGATTATACTCTCACTAATCCTATTCATCATCATACTGAAAGTCCTAGCTAATGCAAAAAAGACAAGAAAAGGAAATAAACAGCCAGGTATTGTGGTGTAATTCCAGCACTTTGGGAGGCTAAGGTAGGAGGATCACTTGAGCCTAGGAGTTTGAGACCAGCCTGGGCAACATAGTGAGACTTCACCTCTACAAAAAATAACAAAATAGCTGGTCCTGGTGGCACAGGCCTGTACTCCCAACTACTTGGGAAGCCAAGGCAGGATTTTAGCTTGAGTCCAGGAGGTCAAGGTTTCAGTGAGTCATGATCATTGCACTCCAGTCTGGGTGATGGGGGGAGACCCTGTCTCAAAAAAAAAAAAAAAAAAAAAAAAAAAAAAGAGAGAGAAAGAAAGAAAGATTGGGAAGGAAGAAATAAATCTGATATTATATAGAAAATTGTCCATATATGATTGTCTGTAGAGAAAATCCGATGGACTCCGTATAAAAGTTTCTATAACTAATTTAGCAAGATTGCAGAATACAAAATCGACACAAAAATCAATCATATCTATGTATGTTAATAATAAGCAAATCAAAACAGAAATCAACAAAATACTAGCAATTGCTATAGCTCCAAAACAAGTACTTAGCTATCAATCTACAAATTATTTGTAGCCTTAAATTCGCAAAATACTGATGAAAGAAATCAAAGAAGACCTAAATGAAAAAGAGAGATTGGCTTTTCTTGGGTCTGTTGGGTCATTCTCAATGGGTTGAGAGACTCCAATATAATTAAGATGTCAATTTTCCCCAAACTGATATAGAGATTTAATGCAATTCCAGGCAGATTTTTTTTTGTAAATATAGGAAAGGTAATCCTAAAATTTATACGGGAAGGGAAAGTTTTTAAGACTTATAATAAAGGTATAGTAATCAAGACGTAGTATTGATGAAGAGACAGACACATAAACCAATGGAATACAATAGATAGTTCAGGGAAAGATGCACACAAATATGACCAATTCATATTGGACCAAAGCAGAAATACAATTCAATGAAGAAAATAATAACCTTTTCAACAAGTGATGATAGAACAATTAAAGACACATAAAAATCGACATAAACCTCACAACTCACGTACAAAAGTTATAAATGGATGATAAACAACATCAGCAAAGTTCTAGGATACTAAATCAATGCACAAAACTTGGGAGTAATTCTATACACCAGTAACATTCAAGCTGTGAGCCAAATCAAGAACACAATTCCAATCACAACAGCCACAGTAAGAATACAATACCTAGGAATACAGCTAACCAAAGAGGTGAGATATCTCTACAATGAGAATTACAAAACACTGCTGAAAAAAATTAGAGACAATACAAATAAAAAGGAAAATATTCCGTGCTCATGGAGAAGAGGAATCTATATCATTAAAATGGCTATATGGCCTAAAGTAATTTACAGATTCAGTGGTATTCCTATCAAACTACCAACATTTTTCACAGAACTAGAAAAAACTATTATAAAATTCATACAGAACCAAAAGAGAGCCTGAATAGCCAAAGAAATGCTAAGCAGAAAGAACAAAGCTGGAGGCATCATGTTACCTGATTTCAAACTATACTACAAGGCTGCAGTAACCAAAACGGTATGGTTGTGGTACAAAAACAGACACACAGACCAATGAAACAGGCTAGAGAACCTACAAATAAAACCACACATCTACAATCATCTGATTTTTGATAAAGTTGACAATAACAAGCAATGGGGCTGGGTGCAGTTGCTCACACCTCTAATCCCAGCACTTTGGGTGGCCAAGGCAAGCAGATTGCTTGAGCCCAGGAGTTCAAGACCAACCTTGGCATCATGGCAAAACCCGGTCACTACAAAAGAAACAAAAATACAAAAAATTAGCTGGATGTAGTGGCATGTGCCTATGGTTCCAGCTACTCAGGAGGCTGAATCAGGAGGATCGCCTGGGCCCAAGAAGTTGAGGTTGTGTTGAGCTATGATCATTCCACTGCACTCAGCCTGGGTGACAGTGGAATGAGACCCTGTATCAAAAAACAAAACAAGAAACAAAACCCAAAATAAAACCCAAGCAATGGGGGAAAAATTTCCTATTCTATAAGTGGTGCTGGGATAATTGGCTAGCCATATGCAGAACGTTGAAACTGAACTCCTTCTTTTCACCTTATACAAAAATCAACTCAAGTTGGATTAAAGACTTAAATATAAAACCTGAAACTACAAAAACCCTAGAGGAAAACCTAGGAAATACAATTCTAGGAATTGGCCCTGGCAAAGATTTCATGACAAAGACTCCAAAAGCAATTGCAATGAAAACAAAAATTGACAAATGGAACGTAATTAAACTGAAGAGTTTCTGCACAGCAAAAGAAGCTATCAACAGAGTAAAGAGATAACCTACAGAATGGGAGAAAATTTTTTCAAGCTATGCATCCGGAAAAGGTTTAATATCCAGAATCTATAAGGAATTTAAATCAACAAGCATAAAACAATCCTATTTAAAATTGGACAAAAGACATGAACACACATTTTTCAAAAGAAGACATACATGTGGCTAACAAGCATATGAAAAATGTTCAACATCACTAATCAACAGCGAAATGCAAATGAAAGTCATAATGAGATATCATCTCAAACCAGTCAGAATGCCTATTATTAAAAACTCAAAAAATAACAGATGCTGGCGAGGTTGCAGAGAAAAGGAAACACTTACGTTCTGCTTGTGGGAGTGTAAGTTGGCTCAGTCACCATGGAATGCAGTTCCATGATTTCTCAAATAATTTAAAACAGAATTATCATTTGACCTAGCAATCTCATTATTCAGTATATACCCAAAGGAATATAAATTGCTCTACCATTAAGACACATGCATGCATCTATTTCACACAGCACAATTCACAATAACAAAGACATGGATTCAACCTAGATGCTCATCAGCAGTGAACTGGATAAAAAAAAGTAGTACATATATACTATGGAATACTATGCAGCCATGAAACAGATTAAAATCATGTCCTTTGCAGCAATGCAAATGGAGCTGGAGGCCATTATCCTAAGCAAATTAACACAGGAACAAAAAACCAAATACTGTGTGTTCTCACTAAGTGGGAGCTAAACTTGGAGTACACATGGACACAAAGATGGGAACAATAGACACAGGGGCTTATTTGAGAGTAGAGGACAAAGGAGGGTGAGGATCCAAAAACTACCAGACGACAAAATAATTTGTATACCAAACCCCAGTGACATGCAATTTACCCATGTAAGAAACTCGCATATGTACTCCCTGAACCTAAAATAAAAGTTGGAGGGGAAAAAATGGATGATAAACTTAATGTAAAGCTATAAAAACTTTGAAAGAAAACACAAGAAAATCGATATCAATAGCAATTACCACAGCTCCAAAAAATAAAATAAAATAGAAGAAATACTTAGCTATAAATCTACAAATCATGGGGTTAGGCAAAGCCTTCTTAGATATGACACCAAAAACACAATCCATTTTTCTTTAAAAAGAATAAACTGGACTACATTAATATTAAAGACTTTTCCTCTGCAAAATACCAAGAGAATAAAAAGGCAAATTATATACTAAGAGAAATATTTGCCATGTATATGACAAGGAACTTGTATCCATAATATATAAATACTGTCAAAACTTAATAGTAAGAAAATAAGCTACCCAGTTTTAAAATAGGCAAAGAATTTGAACTACACTTAACCAAAGAGAATATACAGATGGTAAAGAAGCACAGGGAAAGATGCGCAACACCATTAGTTATTATGGAAATGCAAATTAAAGCCATGATGATACCACCAGAAACCTGTTAGAATGGCTGAAATAAAAAAATATCGACAATACCAAGTTCTGAGAATGATGCAAAGCAGCTGGAACTGTCATATATTACTGAAGGGAACAAGACATGTTATAGGCACTATGGAAAACAGCTTGCCAGTTTCTTATAAAATTAAACATACGCTTAACTTATGGCCCAGCAACCCCACTCCTAGGTATTTACCCAAGAAAAATGAAAACTTGTATTTCACACAAAAATCTGCATATTAATGTTTATAGTAGCTCTAGTGATAACTACCAAAGACTGGAAACAACTCAAATGTCTTGAAACAGATCAATGGATAAACAAACTGTGGTATATCCAGACGATAAAACATTACTCAGCAGTAGAAAGGAATGAATGCTTGATACTTGCAACAACATGCATCAATATCAAAGGCATTTTGCTGAATGAAGGAAATCAATCTCACATACAAATGGCCAACAGATATATGAAAATGTGCTCAATATCACTAATCATCAGGGAAATACAAATTAAAGTCACAATAGAATGTCTCCTCACACCTGTTTGAATGGCTACTATCAAAAATGAAAGTTAAGTTTTAGAGAGAATGTGGAGAAAAGGAAACTTGTTACACTGTTGGTGTGAACGTAAATTAGTACAGTCATTATGGAAAAACAGTATAGGAGTTCCTCAAAAGATTAAAAATATAATTACCATATGATCTCACCAGCAACCCCACTTCTGAGTATGTATCCAAAGGAATTGAAATCAGTACGTCAAAGCAGTATCTGCACTTCCATGTTTGTTGCAGCGTTATTCACAATAGCCAAGATACGGAAGCAAACTGTGTCCACCAACAGATGAATGGATAAAGAAAATGTAGTGTATAATACACAACGAAATACTACTCAGCCTTAAAATATAAGAAAATTCTTTCATCTGCAACAACATGGATGAACCTGGAAGATATTATGTTAAGTGAGATAAGTCAGGCACAGAAAGACAAATACTGAATGAGCTTATTTGTCTACGGAACCTAAAAAACTAAAACTCATAGAAGTAGCAAGTGGAATGGTGATTACCAGAGGCTGGTGGGGGGAAAGGGAAGGGTGAGGATAAGAAAGGGAAGATAATTGTCAAAGGGTACAAAGTTTCCATTAGACAAGCAGGAATAAGTTTCAGGATCTATTGCACAGCATGGCTACTATAGCTAATGATAAAGGTTACATATTTCAAAACTGCTAAAAGGGTTGATTTTAAATGTTTTCACCACAAAAAATATGATAAGTATATGAAATGATGAATGTTAATTAGCTAGATGTAATCATTCTACAATGCATAAATAATTCATGACATGACATTGTACCTGGTCTATAATTATTATTTGTCAATTAAAAATAAAATAAAATGGTTAGGCACGGTGGCTCACTCCTGTAATCCCAGCAGTTTGGGAGGCTGAGGCAGGCGGATCACTTGAGGTCAGGAGTTCAAGACCAGCCTGGCCAACATGGTGAAACCCTGTCTCTACTAAAAATACAAAAATTAGCCCATCATGTTGGTGCACATCTGTAATCCCAGATACTTAGGAGGCTAAGGCATGAGGATCACTTGAACATGGGAGGCAGAGGTTGTAGTGAGCTGAGATTGCTCCATGGCACTCCAGTCTGGGCAACAGAGTGAGACTCCGTTTCAAAAATAAATAAATGAAATGAAATGAAACAAAATACAACAAAACTTAAAAAAAAGGAATCAGTTTGAAATGGCCACCTACTATATGATTCCATTTGTATGTCATTCTGGAAAACACAAAACTGTAGTGATGAGAAAAGATCAATGGTTGTCAGAGGCTATGGACAAGAGGAAGATGTGTCTAAAACAGGAGCAGCACAGGGAATTTTGGCAGTGATGGACCTATTCTATGTCCTGCTGGTGGTAAAGGTTTACATGAATCTATATATGTGTGTATATATACACACATATATACACATATATGTATATGTACATGTTTATACACACATATGTATGTATATATGTATATGCATGCGTATGTATGTATAAATAATATACACATGCATATGTGTATATATAATCTGTAAACATATAGATTCTATATATATAACATGTGTAATCTATATATGTGTTAACTCTACATCAAAAAAATCAATTTTATTGGATGTCAACTTTAAAAATAAAGAAAATAGAGCAAAAATTCATACTTAGTATTTCAAATATTTTTAAAGGAGGAAATATTATTCATGAAGAAAACAATACATTGTGAAACATAAAAACTGGCAGAACTGAAACAGTATCATGTGAGTGTGAACTTTTTTAGAAGCGAGCGATTAAGTAACTTGACAAAAAGACACATATTTAATAAGAGACACTAGTGGGATTTGAATGCAAGTCCCCTGACTTGTACTACAGAAGAATTTTTACAGAACTATCTCACAAAGCACCCATGCTGAGTGGGAAAGAGCCCTGGATTCGGACTCAACATGCTTGTATTTGAATCTTGGCTCCATCCTGCTTCCTAGCTTTGAATCTGTTGCCTCTTCTGTAAAATGAGATTAATAGCAGGATCTACCTTATACAATTTTGTCACATGTATGTAAAATGCTTCATGTATCCCCGGCATAGGAGCGTTCAAGAAACGGCGGCTGTTTACCTCTCTCAGCCTTAGTTTCTTCCCTGGTAACATAGAAATGACACCCGCGCTGTGAGTGATTTAAAAAGTGTGCTACAAATATGTTCTTTTGCTGGCATGTTAGTATTTGCACAAAGAACACAAGTCCTTGAGGTTTATATTTGGTTACAGAAATGGATGAAGTAAATTGAATTTAGGTGTGTTTGATTCAAAACACAGTCTTCCTTTCACCCCCACCCCACCTCCAACTCCTTTCTCATTTTTTGTTGCATAATGAATGCTTTCTGAGTACATGTCCATAACTATTTTAAAACATCAAGATTTTCTTCACCGATATTTTATATATACGTATGTGTTTGTGTGTATTAAATATGTGTATGTATTCCTGTATGGCCTGCAGAACCACATGGATATGGTTTGGATCTGTGTCCCCACCCATATCTGATGCTGAATTGTGATTCCCAGTGTTGGAGGTGAGGCCTGGTGGGAGGTGATTGGATCATGGGGGGGAAGATTTCTTGTGAATGGTTTAGCCCCATCATCTTGGTACTGTCCTCACGATAGTGAGTGAGTTCCTGTGAGATGTGGTCGTTTAAAAACGGGTAGCACTTTCCCCCTCACTCTCTCACTCCCGCTCTGGTCATGTGATGTGCCTGCTCCCCCTTCGCCTTCTGCCATGATTGTAAGTTTCCCGAGGCCTCTCCAGAAGCCAGCAGAGCCAGCATCATGCTTCCTGTATAGCCTGCAGAACCATGAGCCAATTAAGCATCTTTTCTTTATAAATTACCCACTCTCACATATTTCTTTGTAGCAATGCAAGCACAGACTAATACATATATAATCTGGGCTCAACGACAAGGAAAAGCAATCAAGATCAGGAACAAGATGAAGGCAGAAGGAAGCGAGAGGAGCAGAGAAAAAGCCTCCTAGAATAACTTTTCTGAGCAAAGCGACTCTGGTTAGCTTGTTGCTTTTACGTACTTGTGAAGCAGCAGCACACATTGCAAGCACCCTGATTATTATTATAAATATAGATCACCTCGATTACTGTAAGTGATGTTGCTTAATACAATGGATAGCAGCTTTTTAAAACAGGCAAAGCTCTTTTCCAAGTATTGACGTCAGCAGGACCTTGTAATTGTTCCTCTTACTGGTTCAACTGCCACTACAGCCACAGATGTCCCCAGCAAGCATGACAGGGACTGCCACTTTTCCACACTGCAACATAGACTCACAGAAACTGCCCTCTGCTTGGGGTTGGTAGGGTTGGTAGCGACCTCTGCCTCTAGCTTATTAGCTGTGTGCATCATTTTCCGTTAGAGGTGTAAGATGGTTGGGAGAAGCGGATCAAGGTGTATTAGGTAGGAAATGTTTGTTTTATCTCTTTTCTCAGTTGAATTTACAAAATTCAGTGTTAGAACTCACCTCAGTTCACCTGTAAGGTAGGCATTGGTGCTGTCTTTATTCATAGACAGAGGAAATGCCTGCCTGGTTTAATTCTTTAGGTGAGAATCGGTGAGCCCTTTTCTCCTACTCCAACTCATTCTCCCACCAGCCCTGACATGTTGCTAGAAATATCAGGATTGTTAAATCTGGATTAATATTTTGGCTAGATTCAATCTTTTGGCCTTTTAGCAAAGAGTAGGACTTAGAGAAAAAGAGATCCAGGAAAGACAAGTTTTGGCAGGAACATTAAAGGTAAGATAGAAAAAGGGATTAGAAGCAGCAAGGAATGATGGGGTTCAGAGGTGTTCAGGGTGCTGGGCAGAGATGAGGAACAGTCAGAAAGGAAGAGAACACAAATAAAAATGGAAGTTGCTCAACACGATTTTGACCACTCCATCAGAAGAAACTTACTTAGATATCACTTCATACCTGTTAGGATGGCTTTCATCAAAAAGACAAAAGATAAGTGTTGGTGAGTGTGGGAAGAAAGGAAACCCTAGCACCCTGTTGGTGGGAATGTAGATTGATTCAGCCACTGCAGAAAACAGCATGGAGGTTCCTAAAGAAATTAAAAATAGAGGTGGTGGACATGACCCAGCAATCCCTCTTCTGGGTATATACCCAAAAGAAATGAAATCACTACATCGTAAAGAAATCTGTGCACTCGCATATTTATTGCAGCCTTATTCACAATAGCTAAGATATGGAAACAACTAAAGTGTCTGTCGACGTATCCATTGTTAAAAAAAAATTGTGGCGTCTTTATAAACAATGGAATATTATTCAGCCTTAAAAAAGAAAGAGATCTTGCCATTTGTGACAACAGGGATGAACCTAATTGACATTAGAAGTGAAATAAGCCAGGAACAGAAAGAAAAATACTGCATGACCTCCCTTATATGTGGAAACAACAAAAAAGAATTGAATACATTGAAATGGAGTAGAATAGTGTTTACCAGGGGGTGAGGAAAGGGGAAGATGTAGGTCAGCAGGCACAAAGTTACAGTTATGGAGGATGAATAAGTGTAGAGCTCTAAAGTACAACATGAGAAGTATAGTTAATAATATTGTATTATAAACCAGAAATTTGCTTGGAGAGTAGGCTTCAGGCACCCTTACCACACGTATAAGAAAGATAACTGTATAAGATGATGGATATGTTCCTTTCTTGATTGTAGTAATTGCTTTGCTATAGGTATACCAAAGCATCATACTGCACGCCTTAAATATAGAAAATAAAAAGTAAATAAAAAAAGAAACTTACCTGGTCCTTCTAAGATTAATAAGAAAATGATTTGGTAGTTGGCTATTCTCTGTGTCCTATTTTATCACACTCTGACTAATGTTTATTGAAGAGCAGGAAATACTAAAGATGTTGGGTTTTAGTGATGTTGGGTTTTAGTGATAAAATGAGATGTGTCATGACTTTGAAGTTGGTTGTCTTAATTTTGCCTTTCTTCACCACAAGTAAGACTTGGAAAGCTGTGAAATCTTGGGTTTTTTTTCCCCCCGCTGGCTATGTTCCCATGTCCATAATAATGCTTCCAGAAACACCAAACTCAAGTCATGTCCCGGATGTGACAAAGACTGGAATATTATCTAGGATCTGTATAAAACTCTCATTTTCTGAGAGAATGTTTGCTAAAATAGCTCTTCTAACTCCGGAAAGTCTGACTGGTTTTCTCGCTGCCTGTGAAGTCTGATTTGCTTTGACTGAGACCTGTATACACGTGCTCCGCCTATGGTAATTGGCCATGCCCTAGGGTTGAGGGTAGGGTGGGGGACCACTGTACGTGTGTAAAACAGAAATGACATCTTCGTTTCCTGCAAAAGCCATTTGTGTAAACTGTGTGAACTTTGCTGAGTTTAAATAAATACTTTGAAATCTGAGATGACTGGGATTTCTTTCTGCACTGTCTAGGATAACAGTAAACTTACAGCAAATGTTGACTTTTCAGGAAGTAGCCACAGCCATCAGCTTCATCAAGAAAAGGACGGCGAGAGTTTCTTCTCCACATCGCAGGAAGTTCTAAATGGATGCAGATAATTAACCATGTTATAAAGCTCCTGGTTGTGCCTGAGTTCTATTAATGGTTTGGGTAACAGTGCGAGCTCTGGGGTCAAAAAGCACTAGGTTTAAAGCCCACTGAGAATGGACAAGTTAGTAACTTCCTCTGTCTCTGTTTTCTCACATGTAAAATGGAGGTAACGATAACATGTGAAGCACTTCAACCAATTCTTAGAGCCCACTAAGGGCTAACTAAATGGCAGATACTGGTATCATTATTGTTGCTCTTCATGTCTGTTATCATCATCATAATTATAATTCCTTAAATGGATATCTTTTTGTCATATGCTCCACAGATTTGGAGCCACTCCTCCGATCAGACCGGGTGGATACACCTAAAATAGCACTCTTAACTGCTAGGGCCAAGATGGCAATTAGGTTTCAGCTCAGTGTTCCAACTCTGATTAATTGATATTAGCTTCCTGGAAAGCTGGGTGGACCAGATTCTTAAGGCTGTTGTGAGATTAGCAGAGCGTCATGATTGATGATCACTGTCTGCCATAAGCATGGGAGGGAAAAGGGGAACACTCTGCTTACTTGCCAACCCTGGCCTAGGAGCTGTGGACCAGGGCCCAGATGCTTTCTGCCCCACTGAAACAGTGCAGAAAAGTACAAACATTCTCCTTTCTGGGTACCGTGATTCTAACAATCCTGATGTTAAAAGGATTCTTATTGGTAACAGGCTGTAACCCAGTTCAAGACCAGACACTGAAAAATTGTTGAGTTGTCCTTGTTTTTCTCTTTTTTCAATTTTGTTCAGGGCTTCATAGCTTCCTTCTGGGCAAACTATTTGGCTAGTAGACATGATTTGAGTAACACGGTGATCTGCTTTTCTCCAATAATGATGATAATGGCATATTTTTCAGAGCACTTAATTTATAAAATGCTCCTACATCCATTAGGATACTTTATATTCAACTGTTTGGCACGCAGAAAGCACAAAAGGAAGTGAAGGCAAAGTGGTGTGGGTATTTCTCAAGTCTCGTCTCAAGCTCCTTGATGATTCTAGCACATATGTTTTGTTTCCAAAGTGCTGGCGCTTCACTTCCAGGGTAATGGTATCTGCCTCTTGCTGTGATCCTTCCTCTGGTTTCTTGACTCCTTAATTAATTTTCCTTTCATTTATAATTCTTCCTCATGTAATACATGTTTGCCTGTTGTTAAAATATTGCCCTCACATTGTGCAGCATGCCCCAGTATTTCCTCAATGAGTCACTTATGGATCTCAGGGCCAATTTTGTTCCCAAGACAAAATGCCAAGGCTAAGATGAGTTCCAGTTTCGTGCGAACGATTTCAAATTCTTAAGGCTTAGAAACCCCCCCAAGTGCCACACAGATACCAAAATGATCAAATGGTGGCCTCTGGAGAAGGCAGGCTCTCCATCCTTTGCTGAACCAAAGGGCTGTTTGCCCGTTCTCTTAGATAGCTTCTACTTCAGAAGTATAATCTATTTTCTCCCACTCATCCAGTCTCAAGAGATTTGGAACTATTTTGCAATAAAAGATGTGTAAGGCTGACCCTCTCTGCCTACGCTGCTCTCTGCTTAAATAAGTTGAGTCAGTATTTCCTCTTTTTCTAATTCAGCAATGGGCCAGCTGGTTTTGTCTGATAGACTAAGACCCAATTAAATGACCTTCTTTCTAACCAGGAAAAAATAGAGGTAAGCAATTATTTAATTAATGGAATCCGAGAAGACTGTGAAACATATCAATTTAGATTCTAAAAGTTATTTCCTTCAGAACAATATTTTGGGACATTTCCATAGAAGAGTGATTTGTTTCCATTGTGAAACTTTGAATTACATAACAGAGAAACTATGTCTTGCTGTCCATTGATTGTATGACAACCTAGAGGGATGAAAATTATTTAGATGAGGAAATAAAAAAGTATTATTGGTTTTTTTTTTTTTTTTTTTTTTGGCTTCAAAGCCCAACAAAAATCTATTTAGGTTGCATGACCTAAATAGTCTCTTATATAATTGTTTTCACTGTGTTAGGGTTTGGTATTATATCTGCAGTTTACATTAAAAGATACTACAAGAAACAACCATATGAAAACTAATTTTGCATTTAATTTGGGGATGTGATTTAAGTACATTTTCCACCATAACTCAGTGTCTCTCTATGATGCCCCACCCAAGACATTTCTTAAAGAACTAAGTTTCACAAGAAACAGTGCTTCTCTTGAAGAACCGATCAATTTTTGCCTCAAAGACAATGACAAATAATAACTAATTGAGTATCTCTTTTATGCAGTTGTTTTGCCTGTTAGGAAATTCAAAGAAAGATGTGTGGTTCAACTTCAGCATGAAACTCTAAATATATTCTGGAGTTAGAAATGGCTCAAGCAATACAGACCTGTAGTATCTCATTCACAAGATGGCTGGAGAGAGGTGACTATTGGCACTGGTACTACTGCTCATTGGTGTTATCAAAACACAGGTCTTTTCCTTCTATTTTTCTGCTCTTCTGTCTTTGGCTGTTGTCTTCTTGGTCCAATGGTTTGTGCTTCATGTCACCTGATTGCAGCCACAGAAGCAAACTGCATATCCACATTCAAGTCAGAAAGAAAGAGAAGGGGTTGGCCAGCAAGATCTCTTCTCCCTGTCCATAAGAAAAGAACATAAAAGCTTTTCCAGAACTAATCTGCTTATATCTCACTGGTGTCTCTGGATCACATGACTGCCCAACAAACTCAGAGTTACCCAAAATACAGCATATTTTCCATGGTTCTCTTTGTATAAGTATTCTTAAAGTCAGTCTTGAATCTAAGGAGTTGAGAATGTTTAAGACATGGCCCTTGCTTTCTCTCTGTAAGCTTAGCCTTCAGTGGGGAGGCAATTCATTAATGGAAAATTAAATAATAATGAGATGATAATAACATTACAAGTCAGTAACACATGAGGTACATAATGCAATTCATGATGAATTACCAAGCAAATGGTCTAGATAGTCAATGTTGAAGGATCACAGTATGATTTGAGATGAACAGGATGGATTTCAAAGAATAAGAAGCGTTTGATATAAATCTTACAAAGGAATAAAAGACACAACTGAATCTCTTCTTTTGTCATTAAGCCCAGAGATACATGTATTCTGATGTAATTTTCATTTGAAAACACACCATCTTCTTCAATTTAGAGTCAACCTTGGACTTTAGAGATTTGTTGAGGATCCATGGTCCTTTGGTTACCTGAAAATCAAAAGTCAAGCGATAATGTAAAATAGCATAAAAAGAAAAAGAAGGTAGCTAATGTAAAAAACTAATGAGTAAGTGTGTCTATGGAGTACAGGAATTGGAAGACTCTAGTCGAGAGAAGAGAGCAGAAGTTTGAACTCTGAACACATGGAGAACAGTTCCAGTTGACATTTACTAGCTGTGTAATCTTGAGCAAACTGTTTAACTTCTTCAGTCTTGGATTTTTCTGATATGTAAAATGAAGGTGATAATTTTCCTCACATTGATTTGTGCAGATTATATAAGTTAATACTGTAGATAGTGCTGTGTAAACTTAATATTAAGGTACAAAGTATTATTTAAAAGTGATACTCATTTCAGTGATAATCTTCTTTATGTAGATTTGATTACTATCATTGCATCAAAATGCCCATCCGATAACTAGGTTCTCCATTGATTTCACATCTAGTGTTGGGGACCAAAGCTAACAAGTCCACTGAGGCCAGGGTTAGCAACATACATTGATCTCTGACACAGCAGGAATGGATCAGGTGTTCTGGTTCTCCCAGGGGTTAGCTGCCTCCCCTCTAGGGTCTGTCAGCTTAGAGAAATTCTCAGCTGTCAGGATCAGTGGGGTTCATTCTGGGTCTGCACATAATACTGGTTCAACTAGAAGTCATGCCTGTGTTAAAAATGGGTTGTTAATGGAGCAAGATTTTACCTTTCCATTTTGAAAAACTTGACATCACATCAGTAAAACTGGAATGAACCTCTGAAGAAAGGTTATGGGATAAGAACAGCATACTGGTGTTCAACAGTAGTTCAATCTGTATTTACTAGATTTGTTCATGGAAAACTTAATTTTGGAAACAGTAGAGTGATGTGCACTCTGCAGCTGTGCTACCACTAACCTCCTGAAATAATTAACAAAATGAGAAAATAACCCATTCATAGAGTTTAAAGAAACTCCCACATGGAGCACTAAGTACTAGACAGGATACAGAAATTTTCCTCTAATGCTAGTGTTGTAGATGTGCAGTAAGGGGAAGAGGGATACACAAGCCAGTCTAAAATAGAACCCGGTGGATCCCATCCATTCTATTTCGGGGAAATTCAGTGAAGTGGGTACTGGGCTTACAAAAGCATTGTAATGAATGTTATATGAAAACTTGAGGGTGCCCATTTATTGGACCCACCCTACTGGACCAAAAACAAATGTTAATTTTGCAGACAATGAGAGGTTGTAACTGAGCATATGCCTCACATACTTGACTGGCTGTTACAGTCTTAGGGCACGGCGTCCAAAGAAATTCCAGACATGGTACTCATTCTCATTATTGTCTGTTGAGCTGATATTTAGCTGGAATAAAAGACTTTAAACAAATAGTCCAGGATGGGTTACTGACCTTGACAACATAGAATAATCATTTCAATAAATCTTAAGTACATTTAAACCACTAGTTTCCTGGACATCCTAAAATTTCCAATTCTGTTGCTAGTAAAAGAAATGAAATTTTATGTTTACTGTATTGCTCTATGACACTCTTCATAAATTAGTCATTCTCTAGGCACCTCGGGAGAATAAAATTAACGTGTTTTTAGGTACTTACTAAGTGCCCAGATCTTACATATGACATCTGACTTAATCCTCATAGCCAGGCCAAGGGTCGGTGTTGTTATCATGTTTTCACAGATAAAGTGAAATCTGGGAAGGTTACCCATTTGACTCAAAATCACAAAGAGATAGCATAGGGATTCTAAGGAGAACTTACCAATTGCACAATCTTCTATCTGCATTGATTTTGAAGAGAATTATTCTTCCACTATAGCACATTGTCTATGAGTAGACAGTAAGAATGCATATATATATATATATAAAATGTATAAATGTATATATTGCCTTCTTTTGACTGCTGTGTCTAAGAAATAGGGTTAGGAGGAATTGTGACAAACTGGATTTTTGAATTACCTGAGGGTTAATAGTTCCTCTGAAAACTTGGTTGAAACTATTCCTGAAAGGAATCTACTCTGTCCATTGGCTTAGCAGAATATGGTGACTAAGACAACCTTTTCTCTGATTATGTCATAGTGTTGACCAGATTTTTGCTCAAATGTCACCTAATCAGAAAGTCTTCCTATGGCTGCACTTGATAAAACAGCACCATCACCCCCACTCTGTCCTTGCATTGCTCTACTTTTCCCTTCACAGCACTTATCACTAACTGTTATATTACATATTTATTTGTTTACTTTCTGTCTACCCCCGCTCCCTTAGAATGTAAGCTCTGTAAGAGAAGACTCTATTATATCCAGAGTTGTTTCTCTGGGGCCTAGAATGGTGCCTGGAATATAGTAGGCACTCAAACAATGTTTATTGAATGAATAAATCCAATTTATGTTAGTTTTAATTATTTGGTCCTATTGCCACAAATACATAGGGCTGAATCTGTATGTGTGACATTCCTGTCACATATTAACTGGTACCTGGAGCTGGAGTTATTGATAATAAAGCTTTAGTCATTTTATCCAATTCTTCCTTATGCAAATAGGCATGGAGCTGTAATTTCAGTAAATTAAGGCTTCTGGTGAGTTGGAATTGGTCCGTCTGGCCATCAGGGTTTCCTATAATTTGAGGAAAATGATTGGTTTCTTGTTTGCTGTTTCTTACATCATGCAATATTTTATCCTGAGCATACATACCCCATGTAAACACATTCACTCTTTAACAAAGGGCATAAACTTTGAACTACTCAATTCTAAAGAAAGCAGGTTCCAATCTTCTTAATGTACTCTACAAAGAGATTCCTGAAAGGTGAGTATCCTTGGAAAAGGCATCCCATTGCTATTTTCTTTCTCTCATTCTTTCTGAAAGGCTATTACCAGCACAATCATTACCCTACTGTATGACCCTGGTTAAGTGTTGTTGTTTTCTTGCTTATAAAAAGTAATCCACATGCTGATTTGTAGAAGATAGGGTGAAAATGACTGAGTGATAAGAGACAGACAAAAATCTCTCGTGAATAATACTAAAACTATTTGGCAACTTAAACCAGGACTTTCAATGATGAATTAAATAAATGGAGTGGTCACAGCAAAGATGCATGTGTGTTTTGAGTGTGAAATGGACCCCAAATGCTATGTGAAACCAAATTCTATCATTGTCTCTAGGTTGTAAGTCCAATGTATTTGAAAGCATGGACGAGCCTTCGGAGTGTCTGAACACCTTCACGAAAACCTTTCTATGAGACCCAACATCATCATGGGAGGGAGTTAAGTGGCGGCTAAGAGCCTCAGCTCTGCAACCAGACTGCTTGGACTTCAATCCTGGTCTGACATTTACTGGCTGGATGACTTTGGGTGAACTGTATTTTATAATGAAAGTCAGGTCATGACTCTTGCTGCTCAAATCCTTGTCACAGTTCCCCAAGTCTTCAGCACGGTCTATATGGTTGTGTTCCGGCTCCATCTGGGACCTCCTTTCAGGCCACTCTCCCTCTTGCTTTCTGTGCTTCAGTCTCAGGGATCTTCTAGCTGGGCACATTTCAAGGCTTATGCCCTTGCTGGCCCTTCACTTAGAATGCTCTTGCCCACATATTCTCATGGCCTGCTCTCTTGCTTCCTTTAGACCTCTGACCAACTTTTACCTCCTCTGCAATGTTTGGTCAGAATATCTTTCTAAAATAGCATCTCTCTGACACTCTCTACTTCCCACCCATCTTTACATAACACTTATTATCCTTGAGCTTGTATTATAAATGTAGATCTTTCTTGTCTGGGCTGCACCCCACCCATCCCAACCCTAAATACAAGCACCATGAAGTTATAGACATTGTTCGTCCACTGTGGGAGTCCAAGGCCTTGAATAATGTCTAGCACATACTAGGTGCTCAGTAAATATTTGCTGAATGCAGGAATGGATGCTTGACTTAAATTGTGTCTATCAGAGCTTCTTTCTCCTTGATTTAAAATTGGGCCCCAAGAGACTAAGTCATCAGCACATGCTACAGCTGTAACGTCCAACAGTTTCAAAAGCTGAGGCTCCAATGTTGGGAAAGCAATTACTGGTCACTTTTTAAACAAAGTAATATGGTCAGGAAGAGATAAGGATAGAAAGGGAGATTTGGGGATGGTCCCATTTTCAGTATTCTTAATTCTTCTGATTCCCTTTGCTTAAGAGGTTTGAGTGGATTTCTGTTTCTTGCAATCAAAGAATCCCTGACAAATACAGAGGTAAAGTAAATTGATCCTCCATAAGTTTTTGAGGTCCTAGAGGGCAGAGAAAATGCTGGTGTATCTTTTTATGTTTCTGTCTCTAGAGTCTATCACATACATATTTCAAGTACATATTTGATGAATAATTAACAAAAAAGTTTTAACTTGGAATGTAATAATATAGATGCAACGACCCCTATCTTACCCTCCTAAGGGAGCATTTCTCTTTTCTTTTCTTTTATATGTGTTCTCATTATCCAGATACTCTCAGTCCCTCACTGAACATTCTCCTCAGCATCTTCGCAAGGGACTCATAAAAAAGTTATTCCATAACAAAGCCTCTCCACACTAGGCACACACCAAGTTCTGATGAAGAGGAAATGAAGTTTCTCTTTGGTGTCAAAAAGAAATCATTTGACAGACAAAAATTGGGCTTGAATTGAAATATTTAATTGCAGCAATAACCAACATTGTCCTTTTAGATGATTTAATCCATACTCGAATCCCTGATTCCACCTCTTCATCACATGCACACTAACTATAATCCCTTCCAAGACAAAATTTCATTTTTGTGGACTGTTGGCTTCATTAAGTGTCCTGAATGTAACCTCCCCCGCTTCCCTTGAAGACCCCTTCTGCTGATAATCCCCTCTGTTTTATTTAATTTTATCATCCTATTGGTTTAATAACTTTCCACCAAAGATGAAATGTCTTTATCTTTGCATTAATGCCTTTTCAATTCTTGTATGAGCTTCCATTTAAATCTCATTTATTACTTTTTGGATAAAATAACTATTCACAATGATTGTGAAATTAGTTACCCATACTTTGGGCTCTTATGTATTATTCTTTAATTTATCTCACCTCCTCTCACCATCACCCCTTCTTCTGGGTTCACTGCAATTACTGACTAAGATATCCTTATCTGAATTGAATACAAAGGAGAAAATTGATATTGTCCCAGAGTCTTTTATACCCTAACAAATCATACTCACAATTTAGAATGCTATCTTATATTAGATTGATTTTCAAGGCCAGTTACCTACATTACCTGAAAACTAGGACAAGAACACACTAATTCAACCATTTGAAGACTGAATCTATTGTTTCCACTTGTTATCACTGTCAAGAACTGTTTGACCCAAGTTGGACTTAATTTGGTTGCAAAAGTGTCCAGACTTACAGTTTAAGGTAAAGGGAAAATTTCATCCAATTTCTAGGCAAAATGGACAAAAGCTCAAAGTAGTAATGTGCTGTGGATGAGACATGACTAATAGAAGGACATACAGCCACAGGAAATCCTAGGTTTGCTGTTCTCAAACCCAATCTTGTGACATCCCTCCAAACATGTCCCCTCTCACCACCTGAGGAACGTGGGCATAAGTATAATTCCACTTCCTCTGCTACTCTCCTGATAGAAATAGCCCAGGTTGAAATACTTTCTGCCTTTTTAGCCCAAAAAACATGGAACATGAAGATTCTCTTCAATTCTAGGCCAACAGTCTTATGTTTAGAACTATCTTGTGCTCCATTGTGAATATGGGTGTGGACTGGACCTTCAGCATCTTATCTTTGTTCCATGCAGGCAATTTCAGTGATCCCTGGCAAGTGACCCATTCCTGTTGAATTCTGGGTGGTCAAGGATCTGTAGCAGGTGTTTAGGAGAGAACCCTTAAATGAAGTAAGATTCCTCATTTGGCTGGTGTGAGGTCTGATAGGAGGTTGACGTGGTGACTCCAATGTACCATTGTTTCATATTCTGTAGGAACATCTGCAACATTATCAGCAAGGCATCCGGTCAGCCTCTCAACAGCCAGGCCAATCAGTCTATCCATGGAACTTAAAAAATCAGGGCTGAGGAAAGAGGGCCAGCGTCTTTCAGGTGGCAGGAGCTGTGAAAGGAGAGATTTGGACAGTATCAGTGGTCACACCTCCTACCACAAATGAAAGGCTGGTTCACTGGGAGAAAAAATAATACTGACCCGCAGAGACAGCAGAGACGAGGAGGAGCCAAGAAAACCCAGGTACTGTTCAAATCCCTGGTTCCCATCGTTCCTGAAATCCAAAGGCACCTCTTCCACTTTCACAGTTTGACTATTCAATTATTTCTTTAATCATATAAAACACACCTATAAGCCTTCCAATAAGCTCTTCCTTCCTGGCCTGGTCAGAGGTTGGGGTTCCACTCACTTGCCCTTAAAAGTCTTAATTGTACATATATTCTTGGGAGTTCAAAAGCAAATATCAAATCAGTCCATCCTAACAGTATGTGGGACAAAGGAGTAGTTGGTAATTATTCTAGTTATAATTTTTTTTCCCAATCTGCCTACTGCAATTAAGAGAGGTATAGGCAGGAATCACAGGTTTTTTGGTTCTGTATTAAAGGTTGGGGCACAGTTTTCAACAGGAAGTTGCTATATTAGCTCTTGTACACACCGATCACTTGTTCATCAACACATTGTCCTGGCCTTCCTTTTACTGGCTGAATATAAATGGCCACTGATGGAGGAAAATGGGCAGAGCCAAACCTAGGGAATTCCTGGTAACCTCTCCACCGTCTCTCCTTTTCTTCTCATGAGATTGCATTTTAAATGTGACTTCTACCTTAAAATGTAAAAAATACTTTTCCTAAATCCTTTAGAATATATGCCTCCTAATTTTATAAATTTAAGTTCCAATGACAGTTGGTGATGTTAAACCATTTCAGTTCTCCCTCTCCACATCTCTAGAACATTCCATAGGCCAGAATATTTCAGCTCTTGGCATATCCATTTCTATTCCCTGTAACTTTCCAATCTGTCTCGTAGGGCACCTAATGAAGACCCAGCTCTCACAAGTCTTTTGTTGAGTGAATCAACAATACTGCAAGAGTGTTGAGATGCTGGGAGTGGATTAATCCTTCTCTTCCACTAGGTGGTGCTGATTGGCATGCCATCTGTCTTCGAGTGTTTTAAAGGCCTCAATCCGTCACCATTTGGTTGGCAGTAAGACCTGATGAAAGGCAGCAGGTCTATTTGTCCAGGCCGGGAATTTCTGAGTCTCATCTTCAGCTTTTTCTTCTGTGTGGGCCTGAGCTAGCCCCTTCTTTGTTTCCTTGTTTTTAAATAGGGCCGTTATGACCCTATTGACAGCCCTTTACCCAGCTGTCAAAGGATGTGAGATGTACTGCTCTCTTGCTCTCTGTATGTCTCTTGATATATCACAGAGGCCCATTTTCCTGGGGTTTGGATTTGGGGACACTGCTTAATAAGACTCAGATGGGAAAGGGGGTCTTTGGCTAAGAGAGGAAAGACATAGTCTTGGGCAGCCATTACTGGGCATCCCACTATTGCCCTGAACTCTAGCCATTAGCATTTGATCCCATGGTATTGGTGACCCAGGGGCTTTACTTTTTGTCCTGCATCTGCATTCTAGATATGGCGTTTACTTTCAAAATATGAAAAATACTTTCCTTGGAACCTTTAGAACACACTTACAGAGGGACTTTTTGAAGAACTCATGTTGGGGCAGGACAATATCCAATACATAATATTTCATTTATTAGGCATCATCAGAGAAACAGGTGTTGCATATAAGCAAATTTTCTGGCCAGGTTTGGTGGCTCACGCCTGTAATCCCAGCACTTTGGGAGGCTGAGGCAGGTGGATGACCTGAGGTCGGGAGTTTGAGACTAGCCTGACCAACATGGAGAAACCCATCTCTACTAAAAATACAAAATTAGCCAGGCGTGGTGGTGCATGCCTGTAATCCCAGCTACTCGGGAGGCTGAGGCAGGAGAATCACTTGAACTTGGGAGGAGGAGGATGCAGTGAGCTGAGACTGTGCCATTGCACTCCAGCCTGGGTGACAGAGCAAGACTCCATGTCAAAAAAAAAAAAAAAAAAAAAAAACGGCAAATTTTCCAGATAGTCACATTTTATTTATTTCTTTTTATGTCAAATCTTTTTAAAGTTTTGCAGGATTAAAGTGCATGAAAATAGTACTGAAAAATATTGTGCTTTCTTAAACATAATGTGTTAAATTTAATTTAGCTTACATAATAAATTCTAATCATATATAGATACTGATATTTGTTGTTGTGGTTGTTGTTATTGTTGTTATTCTAGGAACTGTTGTTGTAATCTGGTATTCTTGCCCCCTAAAATTGCTAAATGCTTCTACTATCTTCCTTTCTTTCTAAGCACACTCTACTCTTCTATTTTTCCAATTTATCATCAGTGGCATATCTTTTGCTGGATACTATATTGTCAGGCTGCATAATGTGCGTTAACATAGATGCTGAACTCCTCCACTGAAGGTGTGCATACTAATATCTTTGGACAAAGGGACCTGCTCCCTTCCTGCCTTCCATATGGTCCTCCATCCTCCTGAAAACCCCAAACCCCAAGGACAGTTTCCTGGCCAATTGTCTAACAAGAGACCCTGCACTGGGCACTGGCAGTCTCATAACACCTTCTTGCTATCCATACTCTATAACAGAAAACAAAAAGAGACACCAAAAATATAACATTAACATAATAAAATAAGGAGAGGAAATTTACAAAGAGGAAATCAGCTGCAGTGGCAAGCTCTTACCAAAAAATGAGAGACCAAAAAAGAGCAGACAGAATGGAAATCCAATTTAAACTGGTTTAAGCTCAAAAGTTCATGAAACAGAAAGACCTGCAAAACTTTAGAAGAGGTGGCTACATGGGCTCAAACAGCCTTCAGGGCCTTAGCACTCTTTATCTCCTCTCTGATTTCCTCTGCCTTGGCTCTGCTCACAAACCTATGTTCCCCATCCAAGGCCTCCCCCAGATCCAGGATTATACCCTCCTAGCTTCTAGTCAAATGGGAAGAGAGCTTCTCTTTTCAACAATTCCTACGAAATATGCAGAATTGCCTTTTATTAGCTAGGCTTTGATCTCTTGGCTCCTGAAAGTCAATTATTGTGACTGAAAGGCTGCAATACATGGATTGGCCAGTTCTGATTGAAGTTATCTCCAGAGATGGAGGGATGAGTCAGATGACCAGAAACACATAGACTTAGAATTTAGAGGCCGGGCGCGGTGGCTCAAGCCTGTAATCCCAGCACTATGGGAGGCCGAGACGGGCGGATCACGAGGTCAGGAGATCGAGACCATCCTGGCTAACACGGTAAAACCCCGTCTCTACTAAAAAATACAAAAAAAAAAAAAAACAAAAACAAAAACAAAAAACTAGCCGGGCGAGGTGGCGGGCGCCTGTAGTCCCAGCTACTCCGGAGGCTGAGGCAGGAGAATGGTGTAAACCCGGGAGGCGGACCTTGCAGTGAGCTGAGATCTGGCCACTGCACTCCAGCCTGGGCGGCAGAGCGAGACTCCGTCTCAAAAAAAAAAAAAAAAGAATTTAGAGTTTGAGTACAGTCATTTTCCTAAAGGATAAACCATTGTATTGTTACCAGAGTAAGTGTAAGTGCATGCTGGAAGGATAAACCCAACAGATTTGTGCTAAAGAAGCTAATGGAGACAACTCCCATTGGACTTAGGTGGAGATCACTGCCCCAACGCTGAGTCACAACTGCGGCATTCAGGACACATGTCTCCACTACTTGCCAAAAGGGCTTTTGACTTGAACCATAGAAGACCACCTATTTATTTATTTATTTATTTATTTATTTATTTGAGACTGGGTCTCACTCTGTCACCCAGGCTGGAGTGATCTTGGCTCACTGCAACCTCTGCCTCCCAGGTTCAAGAGATTCTTGTACCTCAGCCTGCCGAATAGCTGGGACCACAGTCATGCACCATGAAGTCCAGCTAATTTTTGTATTTTTAGTAGAGATGAGGTTTTTACAATGTTGGCCAGGCTAGTCTTGAACTCCTAACTTCAAGTGATCTGCCTGCCTTAGCCTCCCAAAGTGCTGGGATTACAGGCGTGAGCCACCATGCCCAGCCTAGAAGATCACCTTTTTATAACTTCCAAAGTAATCATTGATCCATAAAATAATCATCAATAAATACGAAAACTACTATATATAAAAAAGAAGAAGCTAATGGAGATGAGGGAGTCAAGACCGGATGCTGATTTACCAGCTCCTTTTGCGACTCAGAATACTTCTAACAAAACAAGCCTTGCCCTCCCATTGGATGTCTTATCTACCACATGACCTTCATCATGAAGGTTCTCTTCTCACCCCATCTGCTCCTCACAAAATCAGGATGGGAGAGGTAGAAGGCAAGGCTGCTGTTGAACTCTCCATTAGCCAAACATCTCTGAATTCTCCAAGATCTTTTATCTTATTAGTCAGGCTCTCAATTACTTCAACTATTTTCTTTTATTTTCACAGGTCTGAAATAGGTCCAACATCATGGCTATTTTTCCAAGGACATAAATGTTACAAAAATGATCAAATATAGATCAATAGCTAGCCCTGTGTTGTTCTGATGGTTGACCATATGATGTGGAATGAATGCATGTGTCCCACCAAAATTCATATGTTGAAACTTAATCTCCAATATCTAATTCTCAATAAGATACTACTTGGAGGTAGAAAATTTGAAAGGTAATAGATCACGAGCATAGAGCCCTCATGTATGGGATTAGCGCAATTATCAAAGAGATCCCAGACAGCTCTATTGTCCCTTCCACATGTGAAGACACAGCAAGAAGATTGCTGTCTATGAACCAGGAAGACAGCCCTCTTCAGACACCAAATCTGATGTTGTTTTGATCTGGGACTTTCAGCTTCCTGAATGGTGGGAAATAAATGTTTGTTGTTTAAGCCACCCAGTCTGTAGTATTTTTGTTATAGCAGCCCAAATTAACTAAGACACACATCAAAAAGGACCACCTGTGTTGTAAATCCAGATCATCCTTCTTACCTACTTCACCTACCCATTCTAAGTTTTGAAGGATTCTCTAGAAACTTTCCTTACCTCTCTTCCTTCCTTGCTTCTTTCCTCCCTCCCTCCCTTCCCTCTTTCTGTCCTTCTTCAAAAACAGATTGAAATCTTACTATGGGCCAATCACTGAGGACACAACCATGAGGACCAAGAAGTTGATGCCTGAATGCCTGACCTTGCAGAGTCACAGAGAGTGGCATGGACAAATAAGCAGACAATTATAATACAGAGTGGTCAGTTCTAGCAGAGGAGTAGACATAGGCTGGCATGAATGACTATAAGGATAAGGGCCCTTCATTCAAACTGGGAAGTTCAGAGAAGACAACCTAGTCATATTATATTGAAGCTGGGTTCTTAAAGATGAGAAGGAATTAGGCAAAGAAAATGTCCAAAGTGAGGAAGATGTCCCAGGTGGAGGGGGCTGTGAGGGCATGGCAGATTCAGAGGGATGCTACTCCTTCAGTTTGGCTAGAATGGTGTGAGTGCAGCAGGAGAGGGGCGGGAGCAGAGGCGGGGGAAGAGATGAGGTTTCCGGATCTTAGACAAACCCATGTGTGTACTACCAGATCAAGTGAATGACTTGTTTTCTCACTTTCAGTGTTCTTTCCAGTCCTTTAATTTTATCAATGAGAACGTTTTATTTTAATAAATGTCAATTAAGCAATTATGCCAGTGGGCCAGTCTGAAAACAATGTGTGCCACTTCGTACCTCTCTGATTGTTCTGGCTGTGCCATCTCCTCCTCTTTGTAGCCTGGCTACCTCCTTTCCTGGTCTTCACTACTCTTCTAAGTACCCTTCCTCCTTAATCCCCCTTATGCTGTGTTCCCATAGCAGCCAAGGCAAACATCCTTCATGGCATTTCTGCATCGTGTTGAAATTCCATCAGCCAGTGTGGCAAGTACCCTCTAAAATTCCCTCTTCTCAAGTATCAGCTGAACCTAGCAACTCGCAAAAGTGGTGGGATGCCACTTTGGAGATTTGGTAATAAAAGGCGGTGGCCTCTGTCTCAGGCACTCTCTGCTTCCTATCTCTTGAATCACCACCAACCATGTCATAAGGACACTCAAGCAGCCTATGAAAGGGCCCGCATGGCAAGGCACTGTGTGAGTGGACTTGGAAGCAGCTTCTCTAGCTCCAGTGGAGTCTTGGGAATAATGCAGCCTTGGTAGAAAGTTTGACTGCAACCTCCTGAGAGACCCTGAGTCAGAGGCACCCAGCTAAGCAGTTCCCAGGTTACTAGCCCACTGAGACTGTAGGATAATAAATGTTTGATGTTTGAAGCACTCAGTTTTAGGGTAACATTATGCAGCAACAGATAACAAACACAGCAAGTTTGTCTTCCCCACCAGACTCTGAGTGGGGAACCCCACCAGACTCTGAGAGAGAACTGTGTCTTACTCATCTTGGGCATCCCAGTGTCCGGCACTGTGACTGCCATAAAGTAGATATCTTATAACTCTGATGAAAGGAACAGAACCAAATTGCATTTTTCCTTGTAAACCCTGTCCTCCACATATGTGCTGTGTGAATCCAGCCCATTTTTTTTTTTCTTGGCCACAGAGAGAATGGGTTGGGTTCATTCCCATTACCACAAAGCCCTCAAGACACACTTGTGTTTGCCTGATCCCCATAAAATGCCTCAGGTGATACACAGGCAGGAGGAAAAAGACCCTAACATATCTTTCAGACATTGAAGAGCAGAAATTCTCACCTCTGGTCCATGAGCACTGGTTTTAGGGGTGAGAGTACTGCCTAGGGTTGTATGCAAAAGTCTCCAGGTTTGTACATTATTTTCAGGGAGAGGATTCATAACTTTACCAGCCCCTCAAAGAGATCATGATTAAAAGTGTTGAAAAGCCAGTGCTCCAGAGAGAGACAGAGGAAAAGAAAGAGATGCAATCTCTGATGAAAGATTTCCATGTCTGAGGGGGAGCCAAGGAATGTGGGTGATTCCAGTTGAGCTGGACTTGCATCATCTCACTTTCCCTGAAACCATTCCCAGCTAGGATTGAGATTCTAGAAAGTATACTAATGGATGATTTTTTTTTCTCTTCTTCTTCTTTCCTGTTCCTTCAATGGTGAAAAGAAGCCTTTGGCATGTTGATCGTATTCAATTAGCCCCTGCCTGTCTCTCAGCCCCATCCCCTCCCCAAGAGAATATTGAACAATATCCTGAGCAGGCCAGGTGTGGATCCGGGCTGTGTCTGGCCTTCTTGGGAAGCAGGTGAGCCTTGGCTTCATGCCCATCTCTTTTTCTGCTTTCCCTTCTGAGCCTCCGTCCTCTAAACATGTGTTTCCCTCCTTAGAACTGAGCCTGCGCCCCGTTCCTCTTATTCATTTTCATCCTTACCAAAGCATTAGTTAATAACTTAGGTGTTGGTTGTTATAGAAAGAAACTCATTGCATTTGACTGTCAGAGGAACTGATATTTCAAGGCACTAGAGACTCCCAAATCAAACCACAAAGATGTCTGTTTATTCCTAAGGAGAAATATATGTGCTAGTTGGGATCACAACAATAGGTCCTGACCTTCTGAGAATCACTTGGCCTCCCCTGGTCATTAGATCTTTCTCTGTCAAGTAAGAGAATTGGATTAGATTTTCTCCAGTGTTCCTTCCAGTCTCAAAACATCAGAGGGTTGAAGGAGAAAAAAAAAATTTACTGAGAAGTAGGCTTGGACTCAATGTTCACATAAACTACCAATAAGCAGAAATGTCCAAATACAGAATGGGAGGTAGTAAACACCCTCTCATGGAGATGTTGATTCAGAGGCTGGACAACCCCTTGTAAAAGATATTATTAAAGGATATTATTGTTTGTGTGTGTGTGTGTGTGTGTGTGTGCGCGCGCAGCATCCATTCATTCAACAAACACTTAGAAAGCCTCATGTATCTGCTAGGCACTGATGAGTCAGCATTGAAACATGACATTGACAATTTCTGCCTTAGTAAATCTACATTCTAGAATCAAGTAACACACATGTATATACAGTGTAGGTATATACACAGTAGGAAGAGGTGAAGTCTGAGGCAAACTCGAGACTAAAGGCATACAATGTTAAAATGGTACCCATTTTGTGGGCCAGATAAGTCTGCAAGCTGAATTAGACACAGATCACAAAGTCATGATCCATGGTCCAGGTAATAATAAAGATTAATTGAGTGCTCACCATGTGCCAGCCTGTTCTAGGTGCCTTACACATATTAAATCACTTATTCCTAGAATTCAACCACTTTTATAGGGATAATTATTTTCTCCATCTTACAGATGAGGAAGTCATGGCAAAAAAAAGAGTTAAGTAAGGTGCCCAGGTCACCTGGCAAGCTGATCTGTGACTCCAAACCCACTTTTGAAACTCTATGTTGCCTCTACCTAGATGATTCCTCTGGTTCTGAACTTTTCTGGTTATGCAGAATTGGTCTTATTTAATCAAATCAGTGCAAGTGAGTGAGTTTTATTCATTTCTTTTACAACAACCTGCCTCATATAGGTAAGAGTGAAGAATCAGACTTCATTTTAGACTTGAACCAGAATGACTGCTGACATTTCATCCCAGCTACTCAGGAGGCTGAGACTGGAGGATCACTTGAACCTGGGAGGCAGAGGTTGCAGTGAGCTGAGATCATGCCACTGCACTCCAGCCTGGGCAACAGTGTGAGACTCCGATTCAAAAAAAAAAAAAAAAAATGTCTTCTCAAAAGTATGTAAGCCCCAGAAGATATTCGTGTCAGATTATATCTGTCCCTGTGAAACAGCCAAAGGCTGGGGTCAAGCAGGGAACAAACAATTTTCTCCTTTACATGTAAAGGGAGCAAGCATGTTATTCACCCTCTTACCTAACAAGCTTGTGCCTTGACCACAGAATGGTGAAATTTAAGAAGTGGAAGAGATCTGAACATCAAGGATAATATTTCTGTGGGATCTTAATAGGATTTATAAGAAGACAATAGCTACATGGTGAAATAACTTCAGGAATTTCTGCGTTGAAAAAGAGTTAACCTAGTTTTGTTACCTTTTAGGCTTCTTGGACTCCTTACCTTATTTTTCATGGGACATCTCTTGGACTAGGAATGTTCTGCAGAATAGATTTGTATAACCTGGCCTGATCTTCCCATCTAATTTTCACATGTGAGGAATCTGAGGAGCTTGGGAAGATAAATGAGCCACTCAAGGTCACACAGCTGGCAAATAATAGTACTGATAAAAGGCCTTTGAGTTTTATGGTTGTGACAGCTTAGAACTGAAAAGGGTCTCAAAGAATACCTAATTCAAGCAATTCACTTTGTTAGAAGAGGAAATACAGCTCCAAAGAGAATAAGTTACTTGTCCAAGACTGTACAGGCAGAGTCTGGACCACATTATAGACTTTCTGGCTTCTCCCTGGAAGGAAACAAAGTGAAAATGAATTTAATTATGATAGCCAGAAATGACTCTTAACTAATGTTTTCTAAGTATGCATAAGAGCTTCTGCTAAATGCTATAAGACATTGACATGACAGACACTGAGATGCTGCTGTAGCCTCAGTAAGGAAACTGATGTGGCGACTTCACATTAGAACCACTGGCAGCTTTATCAATACTACTGATGACCTTGTCTGAGCCATACGCTACAGAAACGAAATCTATTGAGAAGCTGGAGGTGAGATGGGGCCCCAGTGTCTGTATTTTTAAAAACTGCCTGGGTGATTCTAGTGCAGTGAGAGTGGAGAACCACTAGCCTAGACTAAAACAAGATCTGAAGTTGGAGAGAAGAGAAAAAGAGATGGCAGCAGAGGCCTCAGGCCAAGGGGTACCTAGATCACCAGCTGAGAGGAGGCAATGGTGTTTATCTCCTTATTACACACATGCACGCACGTGCGCGTGCGCGCGCACACACACACACACACACACACACACACACACACACACACTGCTCTCATCTTTCTCCTCTCTGGCTAAAAGGGGAGAAATCCCTTGGTGGGAATAAGACCAGCAGTAAGAAGAGATGGATAAAAAGATCACTGGCCAGCCTTGGGCCTAGCTAAATCTTGCTAGCATGAATTTTTAGAAAATTCTGTCAGAATGGCTCTGTGACTTTCTTCTGAAACGCTCCCATACTCTGAATGGAAGCAGAAAGAGTAGGCCTGTGGGTTACTTAGAGCTTTGGGCAGGCAGGTTGGACACAAGGCTTCTTGCTAGCAGCAGAATTGACAGCTGAGAGAAGCTGGTTGATAGATTCCATGCAGATAGTACTTGTTTCACAATTGTGGTGAACCAGTGATGACTATAAGGAGTAGATCCCACTGTGAGGGGGTGCACCCTATTCTACGTGCAGTGAATTCCCTGCCCAGGATAGTGGTGGTTCACTCTGCCCATATCTGTGTTTCCTAGATTCCTTTCAAGTCTCCCTTAACATCATTTGGAGATAATTTATATTTTCATTTTGGGTAAATTTTATACTTACAACCATCCCTCCAATTATTTCTGTAATAATGACCTTCCTGTGCCTAGCGGAACTGCCAAATTCGGCCACAGCACAGCTGATTATGAACTTGTGACTCAGTGGCCGACATTTGAAGACAATCTTTAACTCCAATAAGAAGCCAGCAGCCAGCATCTTCTAACAATTACTGTAATTTATGTATTCAAAAAATGAAATGGCAATGTTCAGATTTCTCTAAGAGATTCTTGACTTAACCACATGAGGACTGAGTCGCATTTGTAGAAAAATGAGACTAGCTTCTTGTCCTTCACCTCTGATCACAGGGAGTCTCAGAATGAAGTGCTATCTGAGATTAAATTGTAGCTTTCTTTTGTTTAATTTTTAAAATTTTACTATCCCCCGCTCCAGCTGGAACCTGCGAGTTAGTATGCACAGTCCGCTTTCCAACTGAACTGCCTAATCCTCTATGACTCAGCTGTCCAGAGCCACAGCTGGCTTGGCATTGATTTTAAAAGCCTCTCCTCTCTCTCTCTCTCTCTCTCTCTCTCTTTCTCTCTCTCTCTCTCGTTGTTCTCTCTCCTTTCTTCTTCCCACTCTAAAGTCCCCTCTCCCTCTCCCTCCCCCAAGCCAGTTCCACAGTGAATCAATTGCCAGGTCTTTCCAATTGGCCGTAAGCAGCGCCAGGGGGAAACTCCTAGTTCTCTGGCTACAGGCTTGGGCTGGGGAAGCAGCTTATAAGGTCAGTGTCCCAAACTCAAGCAGACAGCAGTACAAATAAACAGCCATGGGGAGACAGACACGGAGTCAGGAAAATCCCCTACATGACTAGACTATCAGTTTCAGCAATGCCATGACTGAGAACATCAGGTTCAAGCCCATGACACTGAGGCCAAAGGGTTTGCCTTGGAATAAGTGTTGTTCTCAAGCCCATTTCTCTCTAGCCAGTGGCCATATTTTGTTAAAGAAAAAAAAAAAATTCACCTGAAGGATGACTGGCAGTCAAAATTAAATAATTATAAAAAATGATATATTTTCAGGATTTGAGTTAATTGAGATAGAAGGACAATCTAAATTAGCTAAGAACCTGAATTATGGAAGTTCTTGAAAGACAAGTGCCAGTGGGGAAGGGTCCTCCTGATAGTGTTCTAGAAAAAAATTGGGTATTTGAAACCACAGATGTCCATTTAAATGGACAAGAACCATGAGGTTCTTACCAGAGGCAGATTTATCATGAAACTAGTGAGGCTTATATTTCAAGACTTCTCTCTTAGATAGACATAGCTAAGGGGCACTAACATTGTGTTTATATGGTTATATGTTGTAAAATTTGCAAAAGGAAAATGTTTTAATATTCTTTTTCTTAAAAAGGGATTGCCAACTTATACAAGCTTCAGACCCCTTGAATCCTGAACCCATATCAATTGGGAAAGGCATTTGGGGACAAATGGGGTGAGTGAAGGGGATTGCCTTTGGGGTCCACTTTTGTTCTTGCTGATTTGGATGAAAGGAGGAGGTACCCTGGTGTGGGGTCCAGCTTTTCATTCTCATTGGTGACTTAGGGCTCCCCTTCTTCCAGGCAGGCTCCCTCATGCCCCTCCGAACAATCTAATGTCACCCTACAGACACCTCCTATGATCATGGTTCTTATTTTAGAAGTAAATGTGAGCATACATGTGCCCAGCATAAAGAAAGCATTCTATAAAATGCTAGCTATGGTGAACAATTTTCCGTGATCATAATGGTACTCCCTTTCTTTTGAGCACTTCTAGAGCAACTCACATCCTTGGCCATGCAATCGTCTATGGTTGAATGTGTGACTCGAATCAGGCGTTTTAGAGTCTTTCCCTAGGTTATTCAACTGCAGCAAAGAGGGTCTCTTTTCTCTGGCTATGGCTGACAGCTGACAGGGATACAGCCTTGTGGGAAAGCTAGTGTGCGAATGAATTCTAGAGAAACTCAGTAGCCTTCCAGTGCCTGATTTCAGCACCCCATCCCATTTTCCTGCGGGTTTATAAGCCCACACAATTCCCCTTTCTTCTCAAGAAGGTTGCTGTCTCTTTTAACCTAAATTATCCTAATCCATTTTTAATCTGGAGTCACATGGTCATGAAAAAAATTCTTCCGGCTCTCTTTTTCTCTTCTATTGCAGCAAAGCTTCCTGTTGAGCATACTCCCTGTAGAATCATCTCCTACAGTGAAATTTCAATCACTTTTATCAACAATCCTGACATCAACGAATTACTAAACATCTTTCACTTTTGCAACTCAAACTATAGCACAAGCACCTATTAGGTCCAAGGCAACTGGCTCCCATCTGGACCAGGTAAACTACCTGGAATCTGACTGTGCTTCTACTGCAAAGTAAACAAAAGTACAACATCTCCAGGATCTATTACTGAAAAGTGTGAGGAACTGGTAGGTTGACCAATGATGGCCATAACTTCCGCAATATATTAGGTGCTATGTATATGCTGGATTTAAGATTATCTGAGAGCTCAAAGCACATTTTGACCATCACAAGAGTTAAAACATAGACCTGGCTGTGTTGGGTGTAATAATTTTGGTCTCACTGAAATTATTCCCTAAGAGAAAACTGGCCCTATTAGGGACACCTTGGGATAGTCATTTCCTGTATGTATAGGGCTTTATGACTAGAGGGCCTCTTAGCATCTGACGACTCTAATTTTGACCCAATAAGATGCAGTGTTTACAATGCATAAATGTATACCGCAGCTCAAATTGATCTAGTCAACACTCTAACTGGTGTTGCTGAGAATAGGGCCTTTCAATTAAACAGTTAAGAATGACTAGTAACTACTTCACAAAAAAAATTTATAGTCGATTTATTAGATAATACTATTAAAGACTTAAAAACAATCCGTTTCATAAGTGAGTTACCTACTCAATAATCCCACTATATTCAACTTGAAACCCAATTTTCATGGAAAGTTTACTATCCAAGTTTTCATAAATTATATGCTAGAAAAATTCAAATTATAGGGCAAGCGGCAAATGGTAAATTACCCTGAATAGAGTGCTGGGCTGGAATTCGGAAGTCCTAAGTTCTTGTCTTAGCTCTGTCCCTAAATTACTGCAATTACTCTGAGCCTCAGTTTCTGCATCTGTAAAATGATAGAGTTGGACCACATCATAACTATAATTTATTGAGCTATTACTATGTGCCAGGAATTGTGTGTGGAGCTTTATGCACATTGTTTTATTACACCGCCATTTATTTTTTCCATTAGTTATTTTAGTACATAATACTTTTTATGCTTTATTCTGTACAGAGCAGAAAACTGAGGCTCACAGAGACTAAGAAACTTTCCCAAGATCACACAGCTAGTAGGTGGCAGAGTAGAGATTCAAACTGGGTTAAACTAGGTTCAGAGCCCACACACTTAACTACTACTTGATTCTGTTATTTTTGGAGGATCTCAAAGATTCTTCTGGCTACAAAGTACTTTTCTTATATTCCTAAGTAGCAATCCATTTCAGGATTAACAGGGTTTCATTGTTATCTTAGTATATTTGGACTGGTTTGTGACAGTTAATTTCCAATTAATCCAATTATGATAAATGTGAGCTGAGACCTGTAAATTCAATTATAACCAACTCAGAACTAATTTTCAGTAAAATGAAGAAATACCAGTCAAGAAAACACCAATGGTTGTTAGATTCTCTAACTTATTCTGGAGCTTACTTTGACTACATTTTAGGAACAAACCCCATTTAGAAGATGAACTCTGTCCTGAAGGGGAAACTAACCACTCTTGGCTCTTTCCCCATTAGTAAAATCGTAAAACAAATATGGATTTTTCCTCCTGGTTTCCAATCCCTTTACTCCACCCCAGCCACCACAAACACAGTCTGTCGGTGTGGTCTGACTGGTTGTTGTTGGTGGCAGTGACTTTAATCCTACCCCACCTCCTCCAAGAGGGAGCTTGGACGCCAAGGGTTTAGCTCTTGGAGTATTTCTCATGCTGTTTGAGGAACTGAAAATTGGAGCTATAAAGAAATATAATATGTGGCCCATTGCCTTATAGATGTCCCAACAGTGAGGGCACAAATGAAGCAGATAAAAATGCAGAACAGAGTAGAGTAAAGGATATGTTAAGAGCTCGGCTTCTCTGGTAGACGTGAGGGAAGAAGCTATGATTGAGGGTTGGGTGAGGAAGAGAAAGAAAGAGATTGAGTTGAGGTATAGACAAGACTTGGATTGGCTGGGGAGAATGGGAAGGGGAAGGAGAAGAGGGGCATTCTAGGTAAGAAAACCAGGATAGGGAACAAGGAAGGAATGAATGCGGTATGCTACGGCACTGTGAAGAGAACTTCTGTGCTAGCAGACTTCTAATCAAAACCTCTAGTTAACAACTAGAAAATTCCATCAGAAAAGTCTTCACAGGCAAGGACTTCATCTCTTTTGCTTATCACCATGTCCTGGGTGTCTATAACAATACTTGACACAGAGAAGGTAGCCAACACATATCACTCAATGCCTAAATGTTGTATTTCATGTAGATCTGTGGCTCTCAAAGTGTCGTCCCTGGGCCAGCATTACTGACATCACATGGGAACTTGCTAGAAATAAAAATTCTTAGGCCCCACTCCAGACCTACTGAATCAGAAACTCTAGAATTGGGCCCCAGAGTCTGTAGTTTAACAAGCTCTCCAGGTGATTCTGATGCACATTGAAATTTATAAACCATGCCGAGTGCTGTGGCTCGCATCTGTAATCCCAGCATTTTGGCAGGCCAAAGCAGGCAGATCACTAGAGGTCAGGAGTTCGAGCCTAGCCTGGCCAAGATGGTGAAAACCCATCTCTACTAAAAATAGAAAACTTAGCCAGGTGTGTTGGCACATGCCTATAGTCCCAGATACTTGGGAGGCTGAGGTGGGAGGATCATCTGAGCCTGGGGAGGTTGAGGCTGCAGTGAACCATGATTGTGCCACTGCATTCCAGCCTGTGTGACAGAGAGAGATCTGGCCTCAAAAAAAAAAAAAAGAAAGAAAAGAAAAGAAAAAAGAAAAAAAACAGTGTGAACCTTGGATGTATACCAAAGCATGATTACGGCAATTTTCTTGCTGCCTCCAAAAGCCGTGATATTCTTCCTAGCATGTTCTAAAAGGGAAGAAAAGGAATATTTATTCTTTAAAGGCTGGCAAGTAACATCCGAAACACTTAAGCGCTGGTAGCGACCTCTTTGCATTTCAGAGAATACAACTGTCTAAATCCAAATAAGTAAAACTAGATTTATCTGTTTATCAGGACAGAGTGTCTCTCACAGGAAGAGGAGGACCCCAGGCTCCGGGAACACAATACTACCAAAAAAAAAAAAAAGTGAATTTAAAACTATGAATGAAATGATGAAGACTAGTTTAACATGGCTAACTGACCCAAGTATTTTCCCTTCTAAAAGTCCAATAAAATAATAGTAAAAGAATAACTAATAAGAGCAAAGAGAGTGGAAAGGACACTAGAACCATTTCAATTAATCTCTGAAAATTGGAAGAGGACAGAAAACGGTGGGACCTTCTTGGAACAACTTGAAGGAACGAGTGTTGCTGTTAGTAAATGCTTGATGCAGATTCCTGAGGAGCTGAGGCCTTAAGAGTAGCAAGTCTCCCCTCTATTCCTGAAGAAAATAAGTGTTCTCCATGATATTTCATAAAACCAGAGAAATGGGCTGGGCATGGTGGGTCACGCCTGTAATCTCAGCACTTTGGGAGGCCGAGGCAGGTGGATCACCTGCAGTCAGAGGTTTGAGACCAGCCTGACCAACATGGTGAAACCCTGTCTCTACTAAAAAAAAAAAAAAAAAAAAAAAAGCAAAAATGAGCTGGGTATAGTGGTGCACACCCGTAGTCCCAGCTACTTGGGAGGCTGAGGAATGATAATCACTTTAAACCAGGAAGTGGAGGCTGCAGTGAGCCAAGAAAAACCTAGAGAACTGGAAGAGACATTGAAAACTGAAATTCTAAACTCCATATTGACCAACTAAGGAAACTGAGGCATAAGGAAGTTAACAGATGATTGTCCCTGGTAACATACTGGTTACTAACAAAACCTAAGAATCCACTGATCTTTCTCTGAGTGTGCCTTCTTTCTCTGAGTGTGCCTTCTATCATAACCCACTGCCTGTCTCAATTCACCAGGATCGCCAAAGCCTTCCATGATGAAGTGCCACATCACATGGATCTCTATCACACTGTTTTGTGAGGTGTAGACAAGAACACTGAACTAGGTCATAACACTCATACGACCCAGCTCTGAGCATGTGTGACTGTTGATCCATTAATCTGTATTGTGTTTGTGGTGGGATCTATAGTGTGTTGGGAGTGGGGCAAATGGAGATGAGGTTGTTAATTTGCATTTTCAAGTCTTTCTTTTTCATTTTAAAAATTGCTTAGGCTCATTAAATAAATTATCCCAGTAACTGTAGAGTATTATTTGATGTTTAAACATCCCTTGGAACTCACTACTATTCATGCTTTGTTTAATATTCTATTTAATAGTCTTATGAATTTATCAAACAGTCAGCATTTCTTTAATCATTAAACAATTAACATTCCTTTAAATATTTGTGAAAACCTTACAACTAAAAAAATTAAAATGTGGATCCATCAAATAAAAATTTCCGAAATATTTAAATATTGATTGCTAATGCAAATACTTCTATTTGATTAAAATCACAATTTTACCATAATAAATTATCTTTAGCATTTAAACATTTAAAAAGCAGACACACAAATACACACTATTAAAGTGATGAAAAGCTAATTTGTACCCTGAAACTAAAACTAGTTCCCCAAATGTTAATGCCATAGACTCAAGTACCAGTAAGTGATTTACATTTCTTCTCAGGCTTGCCTTCCTTATATTTCTGTAATTTCAGTATTTTTATATCTCATTAGACTGAAGGAAAAGGACCAGTCTCAAAAAGCGACAGCTATGATACCTGGGTAATGAATGGATTGACATTTGATCTGTTGCAGTATCTACGGTAGTTTTCATTTTCTCCTTTTTATGATAAAGTTTCATTTCTTACATCATGGCAGTTTTAACTTTCTGTCTTTCACACAGATTTAAATATTACAAGCCTAGTGCTTTTCTGAAAATGATTTATCCTTTCGTTGGGCACAGCTGGTAGTAGGTAACACACTGACTTGCCATTTTGATATATTGATTCTGCCTATTAGCATTATGAAACATCTTACCAGTATTTTATTTAAAAGGAAACTTATTGGTATTTTATTAAACCTAAGAGGGCTATCTAGAGCAGAACTTTGCAACCGGCACAATATGTAATTCCCCATTCCTATGTGTGAATGACTGGGGTGCCACCATTTAGATCCCTTCTGCCCTGAGCTGCTTGGAGCCTGGAGAGTTCAGGAAATCTGGAAGAGGGGAGAGAGAAAGGGGGACATCAAAAGCAGCTGTACAGTGTGTCATGAATTAATGTTTTTTTGGATAAATATCATCATTTTCTCTGTGTGCCATGAAATGAAAGGTTTGGGAAGGATTCGTCTCCAAAGGGGAGATTGAGGCTGCCTAGTCGTTTCTCTTCTGTAGGACATAAGGCTTACTTGTCCTTTTGGAACACACTGTGGCATGTCCCTTCCACTTGATTATTTTGTGTGACCACTCCTGATGGACTGCGGGACTCTGTTTTGCCAGTTTTAATTGGTTTTTCTCATTCTTCTTATAGTATATGCCTACTTCCATCAGAATTACATACAATTCTATTTATTCTTTCCTCCTGAAACAGAAAATAATGGGTAGTGAACTATAAATTATGGATTATTTCTTATTAAGAAGAGAAACAAAATATTTGTACTTAATTATATACCCTTAATTTATAAAACCAAAAAGAAATTAAAACAGCCTATTATATTACCCCCCTTTGTATCACAGTGATGTTTGTATACACTTTACATCAACTTTACCTTTTTTGCATTACTAGAAACTAATAATTTTTCCTAGAGAGTTGCAACCTACTTTGATGAAACATTGTGTTACTCATTTTATCTTATCTATTTTGCTGAGTTCAACCTAGCTAAGGGAAGCATCTTTAAGTTGAGTCTTTTGCCTTTTGAACATTGCCTCTGGCATTTTATAAAAATATGCATGCTGTCTTGGACTTATCCTGACATTTCCCTGACCCCACGACATGCAATAAACTACCTTTTAAAGGCTCTTGGTGCCCTTTAGTGGAGAGAGTAAGAGAGAGTTTACATAGAATGCTGAACTTTAGTGTAGTATGTTTCTAAATGCTACTTTTCTTAGAGTATGTGGCCTTATCAATCCATAATGTTCCTTTCCACACTGACAAAAGCAACAACAACAACAACAACAACATCCTATGATCCCATTACCCCCACCACCACCAAAAATTAATATTGTTTGTAGGTCCTGCAAGTTTTTTTTTTCTTGAACAAATCTTTGACTTAGTACGTTCTTCTTTTAAATAGGGATGGTTCTTCAATGTAACAGGTAGTTGACAGGATTAAAGGAAATTAAAAAAGACCCTGAAAATGAAAACTATCTTTATTTTCTACTCCTACTATATTCTACTCATACATGATCCTCTAAAGATTCCTAGGACAGGCTGGGCGCGGTGGCTCACGCCTGTAATCCCAGCACTTTGGGAGGCCGAGGCGGGCGGATCACAAGGTCAGGAGATCGAGACCACGAAGAAACCCCGTCTCTACTAAAAATACAAAAAATTAGCCGGGCGCGGTTGTGGGCGCCTGTAGTCCCAGCTACTCGGGAGGCTGAGGCAGGAGAATGGCGTGAACCCGGGAGGCGGAGCTTGCAGTGAGCCGAGATCACGCCACTGCACTCCAGCCTGGGCGACAGAGCGAGACTCCGTCTCAAAAAAAAAAAAAAAAAAAAAAAAAAAGATTCCTAGGACACCCCTATGTTTCTCTGTTTCCTTATCTTTGCTCTCCTGCTAACATTTAAAATGTGTACCAGGCTCAGCTTAAAAGCAGCCTCCTTTGGGAGCAGTCTGAGGTGTTCAGGCAGAAGGAGTCCTTTCTTTGCCGTGTTTCAGGAGTACCCCAGTGATTCTGCTTTTAAAATCATTGATTATGTATATTTATTCACACGTCCATCTCTCCTAATAAGGTATGTTTGTGGAGGGCAGAGATCATATTTTATTCATCTTTATATACAAAGGGCTGCACATACTACCTTGTGTGAAATAAACAAGAGATGTTTACTGAATCAATTGTTGTTTGGGTTAAATCACTCACTGATTGGGTTAGGTCACTGATTTTCTATTATCATGCAATTAAACAAACCCAAAGAGTTATTGACAGGGAGGATGAATAATTATTTCTAACACTAGAATTACTCTGATATGATCAGGCTCCTCAAATTGAAGTGTATGCTTCTTAAACTGTGGAATGGAATCACCTAAGACAGGGTTCCCCAAACCCTGGGCCACGGACCGGCACTGGTCTGGTCTGTGGTCTGTTAGGAACTGGGCCGCACAGCAGGAGGTGAGTGGTGAGCAAGCTAGCATTACTGCCTGAGCTCTGCCTCCTGTCATATCAGCGGCGGCATTAGATTTCCATAGGAGCTGGAACCCTTTTGTGAACTGCTCATGTGAGGGATCTGGGTTGTGTTCTCCTTATGAGAATCTAACTAATGCCTAATGATCTGAGGTGAGATGTAACAGTTTCATCCTGAAATCATCTCCACTCCAACCACCGTCCATGGGAAAAGTGTCTTCCGCAAAACCAGTCCCTGATGTCCTGATGTCAAAAACGTTGGGGACTGCTGACCTAAGTGACTTGTGGAAAATGGAGGTACCATACTCTACCTTAGACCTGGTGAGCCTGAATCTCTGATGACAGGTCAGGCAATCTGCAGTTTTGACATTTTCTCAGGTGACTATTATACCCATCAATGTTTCAGAACCACTGCCTTAGAGAAATCCTGGCTCTTATCACACCCAATGCAGAGGTCAATCCTAATTCAGAGGTCCCTGACCTTATGATAAGCTGTTTCTGATATGAGGGTAGATACATCTCCCAGGATGAGAACCACGGTGGACATGATAAAGCTAGGAAGCAGGTCCTTTTCAATTCCTAGTACTATCTCATACTGACTAGTGAGCTTTTAGAATAAACCACTCATGGACCAATGATTCTGTCCATGCAACTGATGTGTACTGACATGGATGTGGGCTCTGGCACCAGAGTGGATAGATTTGATTTGGTTCCCAGAATTATCACATGTTGGCTGTGTGACCAGATGCAGGTGAATAAAGCTCTTTGAGTTTCCACTTTTGTTTTCTCTAAAATGAAGATGTGAGAACCCTTTCACTCACAAGATTGCGGTAAAGACTGTGAGAGGCAATGACATATGTAAAAATGTTTTATTAAAGCTCAAAATGGTCTCTGTTAATTATTATTTTCAGTGCATAGACCAACTTGAAAGGTTCACTTCTAGATCATGTGTTTGACAGCTGCCAGCTACTCATGGCTGATAAAGTGGACCCTGAGTGTCCACTTCACCATAGACACAAATGACATCTATGATGTGACTGGGAACAGATCCTGTTACTGGTCATGGAGCATGATACAAGTAATCACTCGATCCCTCAGGTCTTCAGCCATAAAATTAGCATTGAGTTGCCCATTTACATAGATGAAAATGCACCACACAGCCCATGCCATGAATAACTAAGTATCATGTTTCTGTAAGTTATTAACATTGCTCTGCTTTGAAGAGTATTAGAGCTCTACTTTTGCTAAATGCCAGGGAAAATGTATCATTCAATTCAGAAGTGGATATTGGGCACTTACAACATGTAAGGAGCTATATAGCTCAGAATAAACACTTTGAAAATTGAAATAAAGAAGGACATCTCATCTGCTGAATTAGAACTGGCCATTTGTGATGGCTCGGATGCCCCCTTTTGCTGCAGAACGAGCTAAGGAACTACATTTTACCTCACTTAGTCACCTTCATTATTCCTTTCTGCAGGCTCCAGAGTCCCCAAAATTGCACCTGCACAGATAGCCACTCAATATTTGTTGAATTGAATGTATGCTTCTTATCCAAAAGAAGATCTTCATCTAAGACACCTTACACTGGTGAATGTGTTGGTTATAACGTAATACTTCTCTATAAAACTCCAAGTTCCACATATAGCTTAGACAGAATCTCTTATTTGGATGGGTCCTTGACACCTTGACAATCTAGCATTTTCCAAAATGCATTCCATGGAACACTAATCCTGTGAGATACTCCTTGAAAGGGAGGGTTCCATTGTCAAATGACTTTAGGAAACAGTGCCCACCTCCTGTTGGGAGGTCTCAATGCAAAATGGCATATTAAAGGCTCTGAGAAGTCTTGCAGCAATCCTGTATTTTGTTTTTATTTTGAGAACCTGTTTTAAAAATTAATTAGTTTTTAATTGACAAATAAAAATTACATATATTTATCATGTCCAACATGTGTTTTGAAATATGTATAGTTTGTGAAATGACTAAATTAGGCTAATTAACATATGCATTACCTCACATATTTATCATTTTTCTGTGGTTGTGAGAACTCTTAAAATGTATTCTCAGCAATTTTCAAGAACACAATACATTGTTGTAAACTATAGTCGCCATGTTGTATGTTAGATCTCTTGAACCTGTTCCTTCTATCTCACTGAAATGTTGATCCTGTGACCATCTCCCCAGTATCCCCTTCCTTACCAGTTCCTGGTCACCTCTATTTACTCCCTGCTTTTACGAGTTTGACTTCTTTAGATTCCACAAGAAAGTGGTATCGTGTGGTATCTGTCTTGCTGGGCCTGGCTTATTTCACCTAATATAATGCCCTCCAAGTTTGAGAGCATGATAATATGTGACACAATTGGGTAAATTTTGCTCTTTCTTGTTATGTCAGCTTCCTACGCCTCTGCTGGTGTGACACAGGCTGTGCCTCCTGTAAGGGAGCCATCCCCTTTTAGGCTTTTAGTTGCCACTTTCTGCCTGTGACATGTTTGTCTCTAGACAAACCTAACTCCCGACTGACTAATCTCATGGTGATATTGTGGCCTCTGGTTGCCCTTCAAGGTAAACGTTAAAAGCATTTTTTTTTCCTACAAATTAACTCATTTTTGAGTAGTCAATAAGTTCTAATGTTTCAAACATCAAAAGGTAAGAAAAGGTATTCAAAGAGAAGTCTCCTTCCCACCTACCCCAGGTGTTCAGTTCCCACTCTTTATCACCAACACCACTAGGAGTAATTACGGCTTTTAATTTCTTCTTTAACCTTCCAGACTTAGGCATATCCATGCTGATATATATCACACACACATAAATAGTGTCCGTTCTCGTTTACAGAAATAGTGCTTATTATATACATTTTTTGAGAAACAAAAATTATCATCAGCCTAAAATATGTAAATTTCACAAAACTGGATTCTATTTCCCTAATTTCCTCACATGAAGAAAGATTTAAAAATACATCTGTGGAAGGCTTTGAGCTTTGAGGTCTTGCATTTGGCAAACCAAGATCTCCTATAGGACAAGAGGACCCCGGCAGGACTGGTGGTATGTGTCAAGTTCTTGGATGAGCAAACCAAAGCACAGGCCTCCTTTCAACCTTGCCGTGGTAGAGGCATGGAGAGACCTCTGTGACTCCTCAATGCTTCACTGCTGATATGAAATATGCATTCTGCAAAAGCAAGCTTTAAACATAAAATAGGCCAGGAGAAGTGGCTCGGCACTGTAATCCCAGCACTTTGGGAGGAGGGCAGGAGTTTCAGACCAGCCTGGACGACGCAGCAAGATCTCATTTCTAAAAAAATAAAAATAAAAAATTAGCCACATGCAGTGGTGCACACCTGTAGTCCCAGCTATTTGGGAGGCTGAGGTGGAAGAATTGCTTGAGGCTGGGAGTTTGAGGCTGCAGGGATAGCACCACTGCACTCCAGCACGGATGACGGAGCCATGAAACCCTGACTGTATAAAACAAAAACAAACAAACAAAGAAAAGCAGGCTGGGTGTGGTGGGCTCATGTCGGTAATCCCAGCACTTTGGGAGGATGAGGCCAGTGGATCACTTGAGGTCAGGACTTCAAGACCAGCCTGGCCAACATGGTGAAACCCCGTCTCTACTAAAAATACAAAAGTTAGCCATGCGTGATGGCAGGCACCTGTAATCCCAGCTACACAGGAGGCTGAGGCAGGAGAATTGCTTGAACCTGGAAGGTGGAAGGCGGAGGTTGCAGTAAACAGAGATGGGCAACAGAGTGAGAGAGACTCTGTCTCAAGAAGAACCCTTTTTCACAAAAAGCCCCCAAAACCCATACAATACAAAAGCAGATTTGCCAAATAGAAAATGTCAGTGTCATTAGAAGGCTAATAAGTAGGAGCCTAGGGAGGGGGAAAAGATAGTTACGATGTCACACTGAGTGAAACATTCACAGCAACTGCTGCTTTTTTTCAATTTTAAAAGCATGGAAGCAGAGACTTTGACCTGTCATTAAGGCAGGATAGCAGAATGGTTCTGAGGATCTAAAGTCAGTCAGGACTGTTTTCATGTCTCAACTGTGCCACTTACTTTTTGTGTGCCCTTGGGCAAGTTACCTAACCTCTCTGTGCCTCAGTCTTGTCATCTGTAAAATGGGAGCAATAGGAGTACCTACCTCACAGGACTGTTGTGAAGGTTATGGGAGATGGTGCTTATAAGGAGCCTAGCCAAGAACTTGACTCACGCCGGTTAATATTTACTGAACAGAGGTGATTTTTAAGGGGATTTTATTAGCGCATGCAAGTAATGATTCATTCACTTGAAAGTTCAGACCGAGAACAAGTTGTTGAGTTTTTGGTTGTTGTTAGTTTTTGGTTGTTGTTGATATTTGTGCTCTTCTTTTGCTACTGCCTTAGAAGCGCCTAATTCATCCAGTATATTTGGAGCTAATTGTATTAACTGCTGAACAACAATTTCAGTTCCAGTGGGTGACAGAATCAAATTCTTTCATATTATCTTAGTCCCTGGAAATGGGTTAGTGGACCAGAGTCATCTTGTTAATTTGCAGAAATGGCTGAGAGAGGGATCCATTCCAAATCTTATCCATTAACTCCATGGAAACCGGATTGAATCCATGTTCTTTACATAGAGTGGAAATGATACTTGGGATGTTCCACAGTCTGAAATCCAGCCCTATAATAAGAACCATGTTGCTGATGTCAGCAGCTAGGAAGCTGCAGGGTATTGAAAGTCTTTGGGACTCTAGCATCCACTCGTATTTATAGCAATATTGCTTTTTTACCCTTGAAATGACACATCATCTTAGAATTTTAAAGAGAGTTCCAAATCTGAGCTGGCTGAGTCCATTTGCAAGCCCGTGGAGGAGCTGTGCTATTGAAGAAGTAGCTGTCACCTTACAAATGAGGAATAGAGTTACATCAGAAACTACTCATCCACAAATTTCTTTAGAAGTAGGATCTTCAGACAGACAGTTCTCAGACACTGGAGGAAGTCTAAGTCTTTGGAACCCACCACAATATAAGTGAAGGAGACAAATTCTTTCACATGTGGCCGGTGAAATAACAGCTAACTGAACTTGACAAAATATCAAAACATTTCCAGGAAATATACAAGATACGGATGACTAGCTACTAAACGTAGGTATACATGTCTCATTGTACATCCTTTAAGATAAATAGTATGAAAAAATAGTACTTAATATCTCTTTGGATGATTCTGTTCTGGAATCACCTAAATGAGATGAAAATTGTCATCTGTTATGAATGAGAATAATAACCTCACAAAGTAATTTTTATCCTAAATTCAGATTCTGTCTGCTTTTCCCTCCCCTCTCTTTCCACATGCTGTAATGGGATAAATGATGTTTTCAATCAGGGAGGTATGGGAAAAATTAAGAAGCTTTAGGAAAAGTATATCCTGAATTTCCAAAAGCTGTCTAGGTCAGTCGAGAGTCTAGTCAGAAAGTGTATTCATCCTGCCTGGATATTTCCATTGATGGCGGAAGCGAGGCAGGGACAGCTGAAAATGATTATACTTGTGACCCTTTCCCAGGGAGATCCTAAAGTCGAAGGTATTTGGAGGCTCGCAGCTTGTTACCATTTTGCCTTTATTTCTCTGGGTAAGCAGTCATGCTGAATGAATTTGTGATTCACTTAATAAACACTTGGGGGAATGATTTCTTGCTTCCTCGAGCCATGTTTTTTAATCTGGTCTACACCACCCTTCAAAATATGGAAGAAAAAATATCCTTCAGAAACCAAACGACTGTTTTTCTCAACATGGGTGAAGAATGTTTTCATTCTGTACCTGTTATGGAAAAGAGTATGCAGAAGCAGGATAGCCACTAAATTCAGAGTCAGCCCTACCTGTCAGTGGGTGGGGGGTGGTTTGAGAAGTGTAATAAAGTCTAGAAATGTAAGGTGTCACATTATTCTTTCTCTGTTTGGTGAGCCCATCAGACTCCATAATAGTCCTCGACTGGTGTCCCAAGAACACTGCTCCACAATTGAGAAAACACACTACCCAATCCCCTCAAGAAGGCTTGTTCATCTTAGACATGCATTCTTTCTCTTTCAAAACTTGTGTAAAACTATATAGTGTAATGACTGCATATTCTCTTTTACAAAAAACAAAACAGGGAACTTATATTCTGCTTATATTGAAGCTGAATGATTTACTTCTCCCAGTCAGCTGAGCTCCTACACTCAGGTGGGCTTCAGCCAACTTGGTCTGTATGCTTTTCAGGTGAAATGCCCTGATGGCCCAAATAACCAACTTCAACCAGTTATGCCATGGTTTTGCATGCAGATGTTTCGCCTTAAGTAAATCCTATAGCATACTAGTTGCAACATTTTATTGATTTTTTAGCAGAAAAATTTCTGAGAACACAATTTTAGTTTTCATAGAAGGGCAATGTGCAATGTTTTCCCAATGTTCTGTGTAATGCAGCTTAATCTAGATTATTCTGTGGACAGATCATATTGTATGTAAAAGGAAGATAGGTGCACGTTCAAATTCAGAGTTGTTGGTTTCATAGTAGTATTCTAGTACGTATTTATATGCTTCCAAATACCCCTAGTCTTCGAGCAAACCAGTTGTTTAAGGATACTATAGCATTGCCAAATAGCCAAACAATGTTTCACTATCGGTTATAGCATCTGAACTTTCCTCCAGAAATTCACATACTTATTTTACTTAAGACAATGAGAAGGAAAAATTAGAATGTTCCAACATCATAAGACTCCTTTTATGGGGAATGCATTGCTGACTGTGTCTACAATAAGACATTTGCAGACCTGGCTTTCCTGTGCAGGGAATTTTATTGGCTTCACAGATACCTGTGTCAGTGCTGAAAGAGAACATCATACAACATGCATGCTTCATGTGACCATTTAAGCTTTATTTAAACAATCACAGTGAGGTGTTTTCAATTTAGCAACGGTAAAATGTATTATATATTTCCAATTAGATGGGTTTTGGTTTTGAAAGATGCTTAATTCGTCTCCCAGAACTTATCACATTAGGCTTTACTTTCCTTTATCTCTCTTCTGTTACTAAGAACTCTTTTATTTTATTTCCTTCTATCCAAGATATTTTTTCTCCTATTACAGCTTTCCCTTTTACCTCCCTGTTAGCCTAGTTGTTCAGCAGAATATTCATTCCTCCAGTGTAGTTTTGTCCTAGTTATACAGTATAGAGTAGCAGGGATGGTGGTGATAGTAGTTGTACATAACAAAGAATAAGTTGTAATAATAACATTAGGTTGGTGCCATTACTTTTAATGGCAAAACCTGCAATTATGTTTGCACCAATCTCATAATAGTAACAATAGCTCCTGTAGTGGAAACAGCTTGTATTTGTCTTTCTAGTGGACAATAGGAAAGCAAATACAAGCTATTTCCACTACAGGGGCTATTTCCCCATTTGGAGACTTGACATTCCCTTACTCTCAATCTACATGAACCCTAAACCCAGGCCTGAACAACTAGAGCATTCCATCCCCTGGCCACAGTGACTAATTCAGGGCTGGAAGTGTGATGCAACCAGGCAATGAAGCCCCATTGCAGGATCTTCAGAAAATTTTTGGGATCTTTTTCTCCTGTGGTTGCTCAGCTGGGAAGATGTCTCAGCATTCATCTTGCCATCTCATGGGGACGATCTGCCTGAAAATGAAACCACTCAGAGACTACAGAGCCAAGACTACAGAGCCAAGTGATTAGAGAGAACTCATAGTGAGGACCACGGATGAGCTCCTGGCCCAGATGCTGGGCCTTTTTCGCTTAAGTTAAGTTGAACTAGGCTTCTGTCACTTGCTACTAGAGGAAACCTCACTGATAAAGAGGTAACTGTGTCATTTATTGAGCACTGCTTGCGTGCCAGGCACCAGAATAAGTATGTTAATAGATGTAGTCTCATTTAATCCACACAACAGACCTATATTTGCCGCAATTGTGTAGATGAGGAGATGGAGATTTGAAGAGGTTAAGTAATTCTGAGGCTATCCAGCTGGTACAGAACACCAGAGCCTCGGCACTGGTAATATTGATAAGGCTGAATTTAGCAAGATGGCCTGGGACATTGACTCAAAATACTCAGGCTGGAGGGCTGCCATTGGCTAGTCACTAGGGCCCTGAAAGCATCGATGTAGGCATTCTGGAGCATCCATCAAGTCTTTATGGAGTTGGTTTTGGCAGAGATGCCCATAGATGAAATCAAAGCCAGACAGGATATTTTGCTTATTTAGCCATGGGGCCAGTTAGATCCTGGAATTCTCCATGGGGAACAAGAGTGAGTACAGTCAGTTCCAAGACTTCTGCGAAAAGACACTATGTATATCAGGCTACATATATTATAGTTCCTTAACTCCTGAGAGAATTAAGGGGCCTCCTTAGGGGTCTGAGCTAAGCCCAAATTGGGTTAAATAACTGGTGAGAAGATGAGGCACAGGTTCACCCTAGAGTCCATCCCAGCCAGCGTTTGTGGCTTGCAATTGATTTGTCATGGTCTGGCCCAGGGCGAGGTGAGGTCATTGTGGTGAAGGTAAAAAATGATCCAAATGCATTCACCATGCCAGGCCTGGGCCTGTTTGCCCTCATATCTATTCCTTGCCCTTCCTCTGCTCTGCCTTGCTGTGGGGCTGACCCCTGTGGGCTGCCTTCCCCAGGCTCCTGTGTGAGATGGCTTCTGCCTGGTGCAGTCAACCACAGGCACTGGCGAGGCATTGGCAGTGGGGAATGAAGGTAAGTTTGGGTGTTTCTCCCTCTCATTCTCTGCCTCAAACTCATTCTGCAGCAACAGCTGGATCTCCTCCATAGCTCCAGATTCCACAAATCAGGGCCACCCTGGCTCCACCTCTGCCTCCTCATCCCAGTCTCAGTGCCTCTGGAAATGCTGCTTTCAACCTATGGGCCATGGAGGGCCTCCTGCTGGTGCTCATCTCCGGGTCATTGGATTGTCCTTCCTTGGCATCTCACCTCTGTAACTAATTCCTGTTGGAAATGCTTATAGCATTTCTTGTTTTCTTGGTTAGCCAAAGGCCCAAAATGCAACCCCTTCTTGAGAGCAGCAACCCTACCTTTGAGCACCCTCCTGTAGTAGGTGCTTAAAAATAAATAGGTTGCTTAGTTGGTTGATGGAAACTCTTGCCAGCCGAACCCATCCATTAGCATGTTCTGCTTTCACAGAACTGCTCAGTGGAATCAGAGATCCTGTTTTCAGCCTCATTTTAGTGGGCTGGTCCTTCTGACTTCCTACTTACTCCTTTGCAGGGTGGTAGGAGCTGAGCAATAGGAGTCTTTCCTGAAAATCTTTCCATCTTCTCAGTAATCATATTAAGTATCTGATTTTGTGTAGGCTGGCCAGAGAAAACATACTTCCCCTTCCACTGAAGGCAAGGCATCTCATCATGACTCCTTGCTGCAATTGCTTTTTTTTAAATTTAAGAGACAAGTCTGATTTACACGGAAAACGGTGGTTGTGGTTTATGGACTGAGCACACTAATTCCCATTTAATGCAGCAAACTTCGGGGGTAGGTTGTCATCTGAATGGAGATGAGTCACCGTATTCTTCAACCATATACTGAAAAATACCCACCATTTGTTAAAAAACGTTTCTTTTAAGCCATTTCTTTAGAGTAAAGTCAACCTGAATTCCTTGATTGTGTGCCTGAGAGGGTCAGGAAATTCATCTTTTGTCTCAGCCTTACACATCTGCCCACCCTAGCCTCCAGAACGCCACATTTCCTATCCAAATCTTTCTTGTTGGTTTATTTGAACATCCCTCAGGAAGAAACCCAGAAGGTTCCACTTGGGCATGTGGGGTCATCGGCGCAGCTGACTCGAGTTGGCTGAGCCAACAGTGCTACTTTGGTGGAGTGTTTTGTTGGCTGGATCATCTGCAATGGGGGTTGGCCAGCGCGGGAGAACTTGGGAGTGTCCACAGGAAGTGGATATTTCCTGACCAGCTCATCCCTTGCTGACTCTCCAGCATTTTCTTGTCTACAACTAAAACGTTTTGCCTTGTATGTTCCTGCCCAAGGCCTCTTGAGACAGTGGGTGGGTTTTTTAAAATTTTATTTTTCAACTTGTGCCAAATGTGTCAGGAGTTAAGTCCGTAATGCATATATCTTGGCCCCACTCTTTTAGGGATGTGGCTTCTCTGTTTCTGACACAGGCTGCTGCACAGTAACCATATGTGTCTGAAATCTCAACCCTTTAAACAATTTTGGCTTGGTGCTTCTGTAGAAATGATAGCCTCATTAAAAAGACACCAAGAAGACAGGCCTGATAAACTCTCCACTTCCTGTGACCTAGGTAAGAATAAAAAGAGAGTGGGAGCCATCTAGATTGGATGTCCAAGAAGAGGAGTAAAAGGCAGCACCCTTTAGTCTCTTGCTTAGTGCCCAGCACTGGCTTCCACTTTATTTCAGACTAGGCTGTCTAGATGGGGCCATGGGGCCACTGTATCTGTCTAAAGAGGTTGTGCAATACTCAGAAAGCACCGTTCCCATAAACTCTGATGTTATGCAGCGTGCAACCCACCCAATTATGCATGGTGGCCTTGTCGTGAAAGTGAGACTTCCCTGGTTTTCCTTGCTACCTCTAGACCTAAAACGTCTTCTCTCTCCAACTTTCTCTTTGTGCAAACTTTTTCTTGCCTTAAAAAAAGAGGGAGTGAGTCTTACCTCAGAAAGCTTTTATGAGACTGAATGAGCTGACAAAAAAGGGACTTGCATTACTTGGAAAAAAATCTTCTCCAAAGACAATGTAGTATTATTTTAAAGTTGGCACTAACAAAATTGCTCCCTGGGAATGAAAAATTTACCCATATAAGCTGAACTAACTTATTCCATGTGCTGGGAGGACCACAGACATTAGCAAGGGCTAATGTAGCCTGGGGTCCCCAACGAAGAAACTGACTTCAAATCAACCATGCTTTGGAAACTTATGGATTGTAAGTAGCCTTAAAATTATTATTACTTTTCTGTACTAATACAATTCTTGAGTCGAGAATTGTAACATTCAATATTTTTTAAGTCATCTTCGTCAGGAAAGAGAGGAAGCACTGGGGAAAATACTGTAGATTACAAGGGAAGATTGTCTTCAAGTTTCAGGTGGATTCAGAGAGAAGGGAAGGAGGAGCAGCTCAAAGAAGAGGAAACTCATGAAACCAGTGCTGAAGTCAGAGAGGGTTTTTCTGGGGGTGGGGGGCAACCAGATTGGGCTTGAAGGGGGCAGGGTCTGAGAGCTTAGAAACAGACTCGATGGACGTGAGAAACTGCACAGACAAGGAAAAAGTTTGTTACATTAGTAGGATAAACAGTTGATTGGAATGGAGACTGTGCATTTGGGGAATGAGAGATAGTGGATTGGTGGAGTAGAATCATGATAGACCACAGACCACAGAGGGCTATGAAAGTACTCTGGGGCCTGCCCAGTGCTCAGAACCCATGGAATGCAAACTTTCCATGGCCTTCAAACCAAGTATGTGGGGAAAACCCTGTTCTTTCACCCAGGTCACAGCCTTAGAGAATCTAAAACTTTTTTTCCCTGCCCAGTCTGGTGCTTCTCTCTATATATAATTTCCCATGTGGGAACACACACTGCTTTGCCAAATAAATAGTCCCTTCCTATTCAGACTGGAATTTGTTTTTGAAAATATGTTTGTCTCCCAGCAAAGAAAACAAATAGATCATCCTAAAACTGGCATCCTTCAAATTAGAAACCAAAGCAAGTGGTTTAAAGCAAAGTATTTGTCATTGATAATTAGCACTAACAGCAAAGTTTGTTTTTTAAAACTTAAGCCTTGAAAGTCTTTTCAAGTGGTATTAAACATTTAGTCAGAACACAGACTTCCCCAAGACACAGGGGTAAATTTTCTGAATCAGCACCTGACTCGGGACTAGCCAGTGCACCATCAGTAGCCATTAGGCATTGACTTCATCATGACCTATCTATCTTGGAGGCAGACAGAAGCTCAGTTAACAAGACTTCTTTTCTTTAAATGCAATTTAGCAATTACCTTTCTTCTTTCACTTGAACTTTCTCTTTGAATCTTATTCCAGTCCCAGCATATTGAAGTTATTCTTCTAAACTAACAAACACAAACCCAAATGAACCTAATAGCAAATCCCTTCCAAAGATGTTAGGAAACTAAGATTTTCTTCAACTCATGACTCCAGAAAGGGAGGAAGAGAGAATACAGCAAGCTGGAGAAATCACCCTCATGGAAGCCAGGAGACAGGGAGGTGATGCTACACAGATGAAAGTAGTGCATAAATGGTGTTGGCTGGAAGAGAGAAAAGCCCCCTGGGAGATAAGGCAATGAAGTTCAGAGAGGTGGGTCAGAATCAAAGGGACAGAGTTTAATAAATAGTCTTATCTTCCTGGAGATGAAACAACTGTAGCCTTTGGGAAGGGAATGACATAGGAAAATCAGTGTCTGAGAAAACTTATTCCCAGAGAAGTGGGGAAGTTCAGGCTATGACTTCAAGAATTGGAGAGATTTTGAAGCCAGTATAACTGGGGATTAACCAAGGGCTCAAATCCAGTACTTGACAGCAGGCCAGACTGAGAAAGCCTTCTAACATTATCTAAAGGTCTCATAGCATTTCAGAACTAGAATGACCATACTGGAAAAAACTGTTCCGTGGTATCAGTCTGCATTTGGGATTGCTTTACCCAATGTAAGTGATGGGACGTTCACATCAGAGAAGCCTCCCTGTCTTCTCCCTGCCTCCCCCCAAAACTCTTCCTCTCCATCTTCCTGATGTCATATCCTGGCATCCTAACAGGGGTGGGGGGATTATATAACTGTCTGAAGTACTGCAGAACATGAAACAATAAATAAGCTATGTAAATTGCAAAACATGAGTCATGATTCTCTTTGTTCTGTATCTTTATAAATGTATTTTTTAATTACATATTTTTTCCTCATCATAGATGTCTAAAACCAAACCAAACCAAACAACAACAACAAAAAACATCTAAGTGCCCTCTCATGGAGAAACCTATTTTATTACATCAGATTATGCCTAGGCAACTGCTATTGAAATTATCGTGAACATTTTTTGAGAGTCCATTGTGTGTCAGGCACTCAAAACTACCTACTTCTATCTCTATTTTAGAGATGAGAAAACCAAAAATAGAGAGGTTAAGTGATTTATCCATTGTTGCCCAGTTAGTAATTGTCAGAGCCAGGACTTGAATTTTTGGCTACTTGTGTCTTTTACCCATTACACTATACCTTCGCCCCAGTCTTCCCTGAGAAGAGAACTCTCAAGGGACTCAGATAAAGCAAGCCTGAAGTTGGCCACCCGCCCTACTACCTGCCACTCTCCTGGCTGACACTCCTGTGTTACACATGGAAACTTCCTACAAGTCTCTAGGTGTTAGTAGGCTCTTTCTCTCCTCTACTCACATCCTGGTCTTTAAAGAATAAATCTTAAAGCTCCTATGCCCAATCTACAACCCACTCTTGATAATTAAAGAAAGATATTAAAATACAAAATAGCAGCAGGGCCTAGGGAAGCCTGAAAAACTATTTGTACTCATAATAACTCTGTAAAAGATCTATGTCCACGTCCATTTTGAGGCACAAAGAATGAAACCGAAACTTTGATAGATATATAGATGATGAAATGGGCTGAGGTTAATCCTGAAAATAGGCATTTAAAAATCTTATGGGAGAAGTGTTCTTCTGAGCCTCTATTCCTCAATTGTGTATTTTAAGTACTTTCTTCCCTCCAAAGATAAGAGTTAAGTTCTGGGAATAAATATATTGTTTAAATCAGACGTGTGCTATGTGATAGAGGTACAGTGACAAATAGACCACATCATGCCCTTTACAAGCTTACAGATTGATTAAAGAAGAGAATGCAAGAATATAAAAGGTCGGCTCTAAGGTTTCATTGAAAATAAATATTTTTATCAAATTATAAAATGATATGATCATTTCAATAGGCCCAGGGAAATATTCAATAAAAATTTATATTCATTTATATAAGAAACAAAATAAGAAATAACTCTTGAGAAACAGGAATGAAAAGAAACTTGTCTTGTTTATAAAAAATAGCTACCAAACCCATCAAAAATCGCGTTTAATTCTGAAATTTTATAGACATTCTTATTTAGCTTAGCAATAAGAAAAGAATGCCTCCTACCACAGCTGCTCTTCAACATTGACTTAGCAGTCTTAACCAACACAGGAAAATAAAAAAAGAAGTTGTAAAAGAAATGATAAGATTCGAAAGAAAGAGATTAACTGTCATTATTTATGGCCTATTTGATAATTTACATTAAAAAGTTGAAACAATGGACAAACTTTTATAAATAATAAGATAGTTCAGCAAGGTAATAGAATACAAAACCAAAATAAAAATTCAGTAATAGTATTCAGCAATTTTAAAGCAAGCACTTCATGCATTTCAAAGCACTCACGGATGTTTTCTCATTTACAAAAGCTCACAAAAATCCTGTGAGTTTAACACATCATCATCAGCAGCAGCAGCAGTGCATTGACTTCATTTGACAAATGTGTATGCAAATCAGAGAAATTTTTTTCTCTTTTTAAAAGCAGGGGTATCAATTAACACATGGTGATATTCAAATGTTTTGTATTACAGTTCTGAGTTTTGACAAACATATAATCATATAAGAGCCACCACAATCAAGATATGGAACAGATCCATCGTGTCTAAATTAAGATCTTCTGGTGCCTCTTTGTAGTTAGCTCCTGCCTTGCTCCCCAAGCCCCTGATAACTACTAATAGATTCAATCCCACAGTTCTACCTTTCTTTCCTTTAAAAAACAAAAAACTTTAGCCTGCATGTAAATGAAATCAAACTGCATGCAGCCTTTTGTATTTGAATTTTTTGTTAGCATGTTGCATTTGAGAATCATCTATGTTATAGCATGTAACAGTGGCTAGTTTCTTTTTATTTGCTAAAATATATTTATTTGTTTGTATTCCATTGTGTGATGCCCTGAAGTATGTCTAACCATTCACCAGCTGAAGGACATTGCACTGTTTCTAAATTTTGGTGATTGTGAACAAAGCTACATAAACATTTGTATACATGTTTTTGTAGGAATATGTATTTTCATTTCTGTTGAGTAAATGCCCAGGAGGGGATTGCAGGGTCATTTGGTAAGTGTGTTCTTATCTTTATAAAAAAACAGCCAGTGTCTTCTAAAGTGACTGTACCATTCTCTGTTCCCACCAGGAGTGTATGAAAATTCAAGTTGCTTTGCATCTTTGTCAACACTTGGTATTGTCAGATTTTGTAACTTTAGCATCCAAATAGTTGCATATCTCAATGTGGTTTTAACTTTCACTTCCCTGATGACTAATGGTATTAAGTACATTTTCATGTTCTTATTTGCCATATGTATAACTTGTTTAATGAAGAAAGAAGAGATGGTGGGAAAAATACCTGTTCAACTTTTAACTCATTTTTTAAAAGTGGGTTGTTTTCTTATTATCGAGTTGTAAGAGTTCTTTATATATTCTGAAAGCAAGTCCTTTATCAGATATATGTTTTATAAATATTTCTTCCAATCTGTGGTTTATATTTTCATTCTGTTAACAGTTTCTTTTATAGGGCAAAAACTTTTAATATTATGATGTTCAATTTATTATTTTTTCTTTTATGAATTGGGCTTTTGGTAATAAAAACTTTTTAAATTTTTTAACGTATTAAAAAAATCTTTTAATGTAAGTCATGAAGATTTTTCTAAGAGTTTATGGCTGTTTCCTGATGAAACTAGGCCTAAAAATTAGATTCTCTGTACTTTTGCTCATTATTCTGTTTCATCACATCATGATCCCAAAAGGTAAGTTTCAAAGGTTAAGGAATAAAAACATAATTACAATGTTGTCTACACAGGGCTATGCCATTTAGAAGTTATTTTTTCTCCATACTTCCCATATATGTTGTTTTTGCCTCAACAACTAAAGTGAATTTCTTGAGAGCAGGACCAGATTTTATAATGACTACCATGCCCAACAGTGTTGGGTTAGTGGGAGACATCCAACAGACCCAGTCCTGCAGCAGACATCATTCACTGACTCAAGGAAACATTCCGGACTCTCCTCATTCTGCTAACTCAGAGATCCAATTACTCCTTCAGCTGGATCAGAGGCTACACCAGGAGGCTGCTCTACTCTCTTGGATGGGGGCCACTATCTAAGGAGCCAGCGTATTCCAGATGATGCTAAGCACTCACTAGTCACTTGCTCTCAAGTTAACCTATTCTTCACAGCAACAAGCAAAAAAAGCAAACAGAAACAGATTTACAAAGACCTCTAGGAACCTGAGACATTGCACAAACACAACACAAATTGTGAGGAAGCTGATACATCAGCTACACCTGGTAGAAACGAAAGGGGGGTAAATAAGAGTTTCCATGTAAGTATCATTGGAATACATGGCCAAATTGGAAGTTCAATAAATTATCCTAAAAGTATTCCATGAGTCACTGCTACAACTTGGATTAGAACTCAAAACTTCCTATTCTGAGCCCGATGACAACTCATCAGAACCATGGACTTCTGCTCTGGGGCTCACAAATCCTTCCGTGACGCAACTGCTGAGGAAATGAGCTCTGACATTACACAGCTTGGGTGTGTTGGGCTGTTGTTATCTCACTCAGCAAAGAAAAAGTGAGCAAATATTACCTTCATTTTCATTTAGGGAGAGAAGACAGAAGGTAAATAGTATAATCATGGTGTCTTTGGCAGGGAGTGGGTAGGAAGAAGATACATCATCTTCTTGGGAAACATAGTATATCAAGACAATAAACTAGAGAAGACAGAATAGAACAAGTTTCCACATTTAAAAAAGAAACTAAACCGTGGGAGAAAGGCAGAATTGGGAACCATTTTATTCAAAATGGGTTTCCCATCTAGAATGGCTTTATATTTCACCAATGAGGTAGTATGGCTCTAAAATGCTTTAGAGAGTCAGGGGTTACTGAGAAGGGATTTCCAAATAGATACTCACTTGTAAGAGTAAAGACTTTCTAAATAGACACCTTACAAGATTAAATGTAAGGTATGTCATAGCTGACATTCTATTATTACTATAATTGTTATGGTTTGCCATGTGAAAGTAAATTTTCAAACTGAGTAGAATTGGAACCATAATGTTAACACACCGAGGAAGGAAATGAGAACTATGCACTCAATGTTATGCAGGTTAATGTTAGGATGACTCATATGGAAATTGTTTTGTAGTTTAGAAATGGCCAAATATCTGTAATTTTATGTGGTTAAATCTAATTCTGAACCAGGGTTCAAGCTGAATGATCAGTTTTCTAGATATAGTATATTTCTAGTTAATATTCACATTCCTGACCGAAGCCCTTCCTAGTGATTCCAATCATGAGTGACTCACAGGGTACTTTCCTTCCAGTTCAGTTCAGGGTCTTACAGTAGCCCCTTGTCCCCTCAACTGTCATCATTATCCTCATCTAAACTGAGCTTCTTAGACATGTCCAATTGTATTACTTCCTTGATTCTAAAGAGACCAAGTATCATTATTTTTAGCTGTCAGATGTTTTCAGTTTGTTAAGTAAGATATCTCCTCTGGAAGTAGCCAAAGAATAAAGACCCCAAAATGTATTTGTTACCTTCCATCTAAGCAGAGGTGTATGCATTAACTTCAATTGATTCATTTAATACATTATTGAGCAACTATCACATGCCCAGGGCTGTACCTGACACTGTGGGGATTCCAACACTGTTCAATTTACGTGCAGGTAGACAAATAAGATATATGTATCTACATACACTAAATTACATGAGTAGAAACTTAACTAGGAATGCAATGCGTTTGAGAAGTCATGGTGCAATCATGGCTTAAATGCCAAAAGATTTGTGCAGATAGTGCTTTGAATTTAGGAGGAGGATAATTCCAGGACTAGAGAAGTCTAGAGGTAGAATTTTTGTAGGGTTTGAAGGAAGGGTAGCATTTAGAGAGGAGGAAACCAGAGAAAAGACAGTCTATGTAGAAGCTACAAGATCAACAAAAGCATGGTGCCAGGATAGTTTGTGGGGATCATGAGTAACAGTGCCTATTATTTATTCCATGGACACTCAGATGTAATCCATCATGGAGCAGTCAAGTATAAACCATGGCTACCTTTATTGTTAATTAATGGAAAAACCCACAAACACAGAGAAAAGCAAATCTTTCTCTTTTCTTCTCTTCCCACCTCTTCTGCTTGCATCTCCTCACTCTCCCTTGGAGCTAGGGCTGGGTGATGGTATTTAAATTACACCACCTCAATATTTCTGTCAGTGATTCCAAGTGGAAGAGCAGAAGCAAAAACCAACATTCCAACCAAATAACTGCTGTTTCTATCATCTTTCAAAAGTAGAAGATTTTAAGTGTTTAAAATGTAGCATTCATGATAGATAATTACATTGGTAAGTCTAACTTTTAACAGGTAAACATTTTAAATTTAACTGTTAATTTAACTAAAACAGTTTATTAACTGTAAACAATTAAACTTTTAAATGCAAGGTACTAATATAACAGTTTCAAAGAAGGCTCTGAAGGACTAGGCCTATTATTACTTTGCCTTCAGCTCAGAAGTTGTAGCCCTTGGTGGTTAGTGACTTCATGGGGAAAACTCTCTAGGGTATTTTTATTTTAAGAGAAGTCATGAAGGAGAGGACGAGGCTTTACCTAAAAGAGTTAATTTCTCATGGTGAAATTTTAGGCCTTGGGGCACCTAAGTGGGAGAGATGGTTTAGGACAAAGAAGTCTTTCAAATATCACTGTAGTTCAAATAACTACTTTTTGGCCCAGAAGTGAGATTAATCCTACCAGTGATGATAATGGACAGACAGCGGCCCCTTCTCCTGCTTTCTCACACTTAAAAGAGCCGTGTGATATTGTTTGCCTGTGCACCCACCCAAATCTCATCTTGAATTGTAGTTCCCATAATGCCCATATGTTATGGGACGGTAAGTGAACCATGGGGGCGGTTACCCTCATGCTGTTCTCATGATAGTGAGTGAGTTATCGTGAGATCTGATGGATTTAGAAGGGGCTTTCCCCCACCTTCACTCGGTACTTCTCTCATTCTTCTCCCTCCTGCCACCATGTGAAGAAGGATGTGTTTGCTTCTCCTTCTGCCATGACTGTAAGCTTTCTGAGACCTCCTCAGCCCTGTGGAACTGTGAGTCAATTAAACCTCCTTCCTTTGTAAATTATCCAGTCTCAGGTATTTCTTCATAGCAGCGTGAGAACGGACTAATATACAGTGCCATCCAGAACCTCCATTAGACTCTGCACAAGTTTGGTGGCTATTGAAATATTAGAATTCTGAGACCCAGATTCTTCCTGGAAAAAAATCACTTGGTAGGTGAGAAAATCATAGTCACAGTTTAAGCATCACTTTGTAATGACCAGTATCCTTGAGTGGATGCTGGGATGATGCGGAAAGGCAGCAGCCTCATGCCGCAGCCGCCCTCGCACTAATGTGCATTCATCTGTGCACAGTGCAAGACTGTTTGCACCAAGGCTATGATTAGATGAGTGGAATTTTTTCCTGTTGTCCCAGAATTGCCCCAAAGAGCAAGTGCTCAGTACCCCTCCTTCTAAAAACAGTGGCTGAAATTTGGAGCCAAACACATCCCTTCCATTTATTAAATATCCCTGGAACTAGCCCTTCTGTTATCAACTGCACTCACACACACACACACCCCCGACCTCTGCAGTCTGTTCCTTATGGGAAGAGTTGTAGGAAGGGGAGAGATAATCAACAAGGGTCTCAGCTCAGCCCTGCAATAATCCGAGGGTTTTGCTACCAAAGCCTTGTAGGGGCAGCATCTATGTGAGAGGCCATTCCCTTGACTCCACTGGATTCACCCAAGGTGTCATTAAAGGACAGGAAATGGAATTAAAGAGACCACAATTAATTATGGTGATCAGGAAAAATACTATCATTTCATGTTAATCCATGATAAGAATTAAGATGGACCAATAAACTGGTTACAGTCATAAATCTGTCATTTCACATTTTGTTACATCCATATCATATACTATCTAAATAACACCCCTGAAACAATTCAAATGCAATTTTATATTTATTTACCTATTTTTCATTGAGGTAAGAACACTTAGCAGGTGATCTATCCTCTTAACAAACTTTTATGTGTATAATACAGTATTGTCAGCTATACCAAATGAAATTTTTGCCCAGAACGATATGTAAGTAGCCTCTTATTTTTTAATTAATTAATTAATTATTATTTTTTTGAGACAGAGTCTTACCACTCTGTCACCCAGGTCGGAGTGTGGTGGTGCCATCACAGCTTACTGCAGCCTGCACCTCTCTGACTCAAGCAACCCTCTCGCCTCAGCCCTCTGAGTAGCTGGGACGGCAGGCATGCACCACCACACCTGGCTCATTTTTGTGTTTTTTGTAGAGATGGGGTTTTGCCGTGTTGCTTAGGCTGGTCTCGAACTCCTGGGCTCAAGTGATCCATCTGCTTTGGCCTACCAAAGGGCTGGGATTACAGGTGTGAAACATCGCACCAGGCCAACATGCAATAACCTCTTTAACATTAATCATTAGGGACTTCCTGATCTCCTTCCCCCTAACAAAGCCTCTCCTGGGTGCCCTCATTTATACCTAGGTATAAAGGACTTAAAAAGTTAATACTAATGCTTTGAGCAGTCAGAGGATTGCAAAGACTCACTAGACCTGTCTAATTGCTTCGGAATCCCTAATTATAGGCGCTCACTGACTTCCCCATGGTCATTTCCAACCTTGAGGGCAGTCAGCAAGTCTGAGTAATGCCTGTCAGAGCCACTGGGTGGCACTGGCAGGCCTGAGATGTGGGCAAGAGGGAGGAAGAAAGAAAGGAAAGGATGCCAGGAGACAGTCAAGGAGGAAGGAGAGGCAAGAGAGGGAGAGAGATTTTTTAAAAAACAAGGGAGAGGGAAAGTGAGCAGGGAAAGAAAGGCTAGGCGACAGGAAACTGCTTTGCATGGCCTTGTATAGCCTCTATGGTTACCAGTGACACAGACCTACAGTTTAATTTAGTACTTCTCAGCTGGGAGCTGAGCTCATCTGCCTATTCCCAGTACCTAGCGGGGTACCTGGCTCTCGGCTGATGCTCTGGATCTGTGGACTGGTGGAATGAATGCTGCTGCCCCTCTAGAAAGTGGTCCTCAAATGGAAAGCTTGAGGCAGTGCGGTCTGAATGCTCCATCCTAATGTTTTGGGATGACTTAGTTGAAAATTCAAGAGGTGATGCCTTATGAGGAAACAAGGTAGGAATATTGGCACACACAGAGGTTAAGATTTTCCAAGGGTCAATTCATTCTGTCAAGAACGAATAGTAAATATTTCAGTCTTAGCAAGTCACACAGCCTCTGTCACAGCTACCGACAGAGAGCCACTGACAATATGTAAATGGTTGGTGTGGCCATGTGCCAATAAAATTTTCAAAAACTGACAGTAAGTCAAATTTGGCCTGTGGATTGCTAACCCTCCATGGCTTGAGTTCTAAGATAATCTTTCTGATTTCTCACCTTGCTCTTTCATCCTCTGATTCAATACCACTCTTTTGGTACACAACTACTTGTTTATTGGTTTATCTCAGAATCTGTGTGGACTGCTTGATCTTGCACTGTAAACTCCTTGAGAAACTCTGAGAGCCTGTTGATGACTTCAAGCACCATCAGTATTCTTGTCTGATCATGTTCAAGTGCTGTCACAGGGAGTATTCATAGAGAAGGTCCTCAGCTTTGAGGGTCTCATTATATATGTCTTCTGAAGATTCCACAAAGGCCTAGAATTAGCCACAAAGATGACTGATGCCAAGTTGTAGAACACGAAGTCTTAGGAAAATTATACAGTTTTGGATACAGTGAGCTAGATTCATACCAGCTTGAAAAAGGTCAGTTCCAGCTCAAACCATGAAGTCGCTGAAATTTGTCTTTGGAGTCTTCCAGCCACACATCCTCCACCCCTTCTCCTCCAGTACTCAGTGACCTGTTTCCCTTACCCACTCTCACTCCCATCAGTGCCTTCACTTTACTAAAATGAAAATGCCTAACGGCAGATTAAAATCTGCCATCCCGTTGGGGTATGCTCACATTTTCATAAGGTTGAGAGCATTTTAAGAAAGGGACATGGCACTAATGATGGGATTTTGTACCTCCTGGTGGTGATTTTGACCTGAAAGTAGATTCTACTTTAACCACGTCAGTAACAAAATCCAGGAGAAGGATTGTGAGTAGGGCCACCGGGAACAGCTCCATGGCTCTGCAGAATTCCATGGATTAGGACATGAATGGTGCATTTTGGAGTTGTGCAACACAGCAGTGGCCCGTGTAGTAGGTTCTCTTGTGTGTGTGTGTCAGTATCTAAGAGAGAGAGAGACTAGTTCTCTCAAGGAATAAGCAACTGAAGTGTGGGTCTGTATTTTTGAGTTTTCTTTCTAGGACAATGAAGGAAATGGACATAGTTGATATTTTTGCATCACAAATAGGATTAAACACCCTGGAAGAGATGAAAATGTATTTCCTTCAGAGAAAGCATTACGCATATAGGTGATCATGACTAAGTGCATTGGAGGCCTCTTATGTGCTTCCAAATCTCTGTGGCAGCACCTCCAGATGCTACAGCAGAAACCAGTTTCTTTATGGTTTGGAGGAGCCTCCTGCAGGTGCAACGAGACAGCTGTGTGGTGATACTTCTCAATGCCTCTTCAACAGGCAAGTGGAAGGTTCACTTCCGGACTTGTATATGGGTAACATGGAAATGTGGAGCGCCCTTGACCAATAGGGGATAGAATCCAATGGATAAATCTTCCTTCTGCCCTCTATGCAGATGGTTCTGAGATCAAGTTTTAGAAGATTTATCATATGGCCCTGCAGGGAGCAAGCACCAATTGCCCATACCAGGGTCCAGTTCTCAAAAGAATCCTGATGTTGATGCTCCTTTTGTTCAGAGGCAAAGTTGCATGCTAATTAAAACATTACACTCTTCAATCACAGTCCACAGAGCACTTTAATTGTGTGCAAAGAACTTTTATATACAGAATCTCAAAGACAAAGTTAATCTGTGATGCCCTTCATTTCCCTTCTCAACTGCTCACTCTCCACCTAGGTGTCAGCATCCTCTATTACCCCCCATGCACCCTCCCACTGCCACCCACCCACCCTGTGGCCAATTTCTCTGTTATGAACATGGACAGTTCTCACCCTGCTCAATGCCTCTTTCCAGCTGGGACTGGCCCACTGGCAGACCCCTGCTAATGGAATCAGATCAGTCCAGGGCAACATCTGGCCCAAGGGTGGCCCATGCATGGGCTAGTTGTAGTTTGTTGTGTGGCCCATTAGGCGGCCTGATGAGAAGGACTTTCCCCAGCTGGGTTGATATCATTAGCTAGGATAAGTACTCTGGCAGGTTTTTTAAGGTATATTAAAGATGAGTTAGTAGATGGTGAGAGTGGAGCAGAGCAGATATGCAGGCAACAGCAGATTCAACATGAAAGGGAGACCGTGCAGGCCAGAGAGCATGGGCCTGAGGCTTCCCTAGAGAAACACCAGCTTCTGAATCACTTTGAAACTCCTGGTTCACTCTGTGTTTCCTTAGCATAACTGCTCTACAATAGCCCCTCTTCCTTTTTAAGGTGGACCAAGTGGCTGTCTCAGCTTTCTTATAACCAGAAAACCTTAAGAAGTTGGTGCTCTAAGCCCTACCTTCTCCTCTCAAGACCCTGTCTTCCTCCGGGCCAGTAATAAGCGATGATGTACTACTAGGTGTCAGCCCTCCATAGACAGGGACTCTCTGGAGGTAGTGTCTTACCTCAAAGAGGTGATACCAAGGCCCTGGGGCAAGTCAGCAAGTGAGAGATTTGAGGGTAGTGAGGATAGTTCCAGTGCCCCTTAGATGACACTGCAGAAGCAGCTGCTCAGACTACCTATGTGTAGGTCCAGTCCTATGGGAGGAATTAGATCCTGGAGCAAATGATAGCATCTATTCACATCTGGCAATTCTTCTACTTTGGAATGTGCATTCCACAGAGGGCTGAGTTTGTGGCTTCTCGGCAGTCTCGCCAGTGACTAACGTTCATGGTATAGGGAGTCTACATCCCGAATTTTCTGGGATTGTCCAGATTTTAAAGTATGCCATTCCAGGGTTATTATAAATCATTGATTTATCCCAGAAGTTTCAATGTTTGGTAAATAGTTTCAAAATAATTCACACTAGTAGGCATTACAGTAAAGATGCACATGGATTTGAAAGATGAGATTGCTGCTGGCTGAAGAAATATTAATGATTCATTGAGACAACATATTTGCTATGTGTCTGAAGCTGGCCAAATTCAGTCTCTCGCTTCAAAATAATTTGAAATACATTCAAAAGCATTGCAGTTATTACAGAATTTTACTTTACTGTGAAAATGTATACAAAGCAAAGGAGAAAAAAGAATAGAGCCTTAAAGAGATCTCGCAATAGGAAAATCCCTTTTAGAATAAATGTGACAACTCGAAAGTAATATTTTGTGGCTGATATATTATATTTCATCCATTTTAAGATGGACATTTACTTAGAATTTTACATCTCTGAAATTAGAATGTATCTTTTTTCAATTGATCATACTATACATTCTAATTGAAAGCATTATTTATTTCCTAGTGATAAATAAATAATTGGTGCACTTTATAATTAATGACATCTTAAATTCAATAATATACAGTAATAGTGTAGTAAATGTTGTTCAAAGTAGAAAATTTGATAATACTTCTTATATTAGATAAACACAAGCTGGCTCTCAGCCCTATAGCTTTCAGTGTTAAATTGGAGAAATTTATTATAAATATGTCTTTAAAAATACAGTTTTTAGCAAATCATATATAATTCTGTAAAACACAGTTTAGGCTCCAAGCATTTAGACTTCCCTCTAATTTCCACCTTGCTGAGACCTACTATTTTATGAATACGAGTAATGAAAAAGTAATTATTTTCCAGAAGCTCAAGGTATTGGGCAAAATAGTATTATCTCACAATTATAATAGATTTGGTTTGCCATTAGTATATAAAAGTTGCCTCAAAAAATAAACAGGTGCAGCAAACCACCATGACACATGTATACTTATGTAAAAAACATGTACATTCTGTACATGTATCCTGGAACTTAAAGTAAAATAAAAAATAAATAAATAAAAAATAAAAAGTTGCTGCTATCACAGTAAGCCAAGTCATAATGGTAACACCAGAAAACTAGCATAAGAATAGACATACAGAATGATGGAAGAAAATTGATAATCCAAAGACAGATTCTTATGGTTCTGGTCATACTGATTTTCAACAAAGGTGCCAAGGTAATTAAATGGGGTAAAGAATTGTCTTTTTAACAAATGGTGCAGGACAACTGGATATCCACAAATACCAGGATGAATTTGGGCTCTAATTTCATGCCATATAAAAACATTACATCAAAATAGATCATATACCTAAACGTAAGAACAAAATGGTAAAATTTTTAGAGGAATATCTTTATGATCTTGGGCTGGGAAAAGAGTTTTAAAATATAACACCAAAACCATGATCTATAAACAAACAAACAAACAAACAAAAAAACTGGTAAACTGGACTTCATCAAAATTAAAAATTCTTGTGCTTCAAATGACATCATTAAGAACATGGAAAAGACAATCCACAGACTGGGAGAAAACTTTGGCAAATCACATTCTGATAAGGTACTTGCAGCAGCATTTATAAGAACTTTTACAATTCAATAAGAAGAAGACAACTTGATTAAAAAATAGACAAAAGTTTTAAATAGATCTTTCACCAAAAATATACATATGGCAAACAACCAAATGATAAAAGACTCAACACATTTAGTCATTAGGGAAATGAAAATTAAAACCACAATGTGGTGGGATACCACCACATACCTAATAAAACAGTTTTTAGCAGTCCCTGAAAATACCAAGTGCTGTTAAGGATGCAGAACAACTGAACTCTCATACCTTTTGCTCGTACGGCCAATCTGAAAAACAGTTTAGCAGTTTCAAAACTAAAGTTACACATACGCTTAGAGTTTGACCCAAATATCCCACTTCCAGGCATGTACTGAAAACTCATGTTTGAACAAAAGCTCTACATAAAGGTTTATAGAGGCTTTGTTCATAATCACCAAAAGCTGGAAATAAGCCAAAGCTCGTCAACTGACAAGCGAATAAACTCTGGTGCATCCACACAGTGAAATACTACCCAGTAATAAAAAGGAACTGACACTCTGACATGCTACAGCATGGAAGAACCTCAAAGACACTGCGCTAAATAAAGAAAAAGCAGATGCAATAGGCTATATATTATATAATTCAATTTATATAAAATGTTTAGAAAACGCAAATTTATACATACAGAAAGTAGATTAGTGGTTGCCTGGGGCTGTGGGAAAGAGGGTAGAGTAACTGCAGACAGAAACAAAGGATTTGTTTTGGGTGATGGAAATGTTCTAAAACTGGATGGTGGAGATGGTTGAACAACTCTACAAATTTATTAAAAACCACTGAATTGCTCACTTGTAATAAGTGAATTTTATGTTATGTAATTCATACTTCAACAAAGCTGTTTTTTAAAAAGTTTAACACTAAATTTAATGTGAAAGTTATTGATCTTGACATCCTGCCAGGTTAATGGTTGTTTTGTGGGTTTTTTTCTATTATGAGCAATAGGATATCTGTAGATAAGATTATTGGTATGGTCATATTACATTATTAATAAAAACTTTGGAAATGAAAAACATATGCCTTCTAAGAATATTTTATGGAAATTACCAAATAACTGCCATATAAAATTAATGAGGATGGGTGTCAATGGCATAAGCTTGCAAAAATCTTATGAATAGCACATTTGAAGTTCTTTCAGCTGATGTGGAAACTGATGTTATAAAAACATTGAAACGTTTTTACATTTACACATTCCTACTAGAGACACTGAAATCATTTGTGACTTTTATCCAACTGCTTTGTAGACAAATTTGATCATTTTTGAATATGAGATTTCCAAGCTTAATGTATATCCTTGAAGAATACCAATATTTCAACCTCTATAAGGTTAACTTTATCAATTAAAAATGATAAATGGTTCTTAAGAAAATTTTCAGAAACCCTGAGATAATTTTCATTCTTGTTGTATTGGTTAGGGTAAGTCAAGTGTTGTAACAAACAACTCCCAAATCTCAATGGCTAAGGACAGTAAGAGTTTATTTCTTGCCTCATGTCATAGTTCAAGGAATGGAATTGCTGGGTCATATGGCAACTCTATTTTAACATTTTGAGGAGTTGCCAAACTGTTTTCAAAAGTGGTTGCATCATTTTCTAATCTTGCCAGCAATGTATGAGGATGCCAAAATCTCCACACTCTTACCAACACTTGTTATTATCTTTTTTATTTTAGCCACCCATGTGGGTATGAAGTAGTATTTCATTGTGGTTTTGAAATACATTTCTCTTATGACTAATGATGTTGAGCATCTTTCATATGCTGATTACCTACTTTTTATCTTCTTTGGAAATAATTTCTATTCAAGTCCTTTGTTCATTTTTGAATTCAGTTATTTTTCTTTTTACTATTGTCTCAGTCCATTAGTGCTGCTATAACAAAATACATAAGACTGGGTAATTTATAAACAACACAAATTTACTTCCTACAGTTCTGGAGGCTGTGAAGTCCAAGATCAAGGTGCCAGCAGATTTTGTATCTGGTGAGGGCCCATTCCTCACAGATGGCACCATCTAGGTAGAAAGATACCATTAACATGGTAAAAAGGATGGAAAGGCATAAGGGGCCAAACACTGTGTTCTCACATGGCAGAAGAGCAGAAGAAACAAATTTGCTTCCTCAAGCCCTTCTATAAGGCATTAATCCATTCATATGGGTAAAGCCCTCATGATCTGATCACTTTGTAAGGGCCCTATCTCTTCATATCACTGCAACAGGAATAAGTGTCAACATGAATTTAGGAAAGGGACACCCTCAAACCATAGCAATTGTTAAGTTATGAGACTTTACATCTCTGGTAAAAGTCTCTTATCAAGTCTCTTAATTTGTAAACATTTTCTTTCACTCTCTGGTTGTTTTAATTTTGATGAAATGCAATATTTATCTTTTTCTTTTGTCATTATTACTTTTAGAAACCATTACCTAATGCAAGGTGTCAAATATTTGCTTTTATGTCTTCTCATAAGAGTTTTATAGTTTCAGCTATTATATTTAGGTCTATGATACATTTTAAGTTTATTTCTACATATTGTATAAGGCAGGACTCCAACTTTGTTTGGTTGCATGTGGGTATATAGTTATCACAGCATCATTTGTTGAAAAGACTTCTTTCTCCATTAAATTGTCTCAGAATCCTTGTCAAAAATCAATTGACCATGAGTGTAAGAGTTAATTTCCGGATTCCTACTTCAATTCCACTGATCTATTTGTCTGTACTCGTGCCAGTACCACACTGTCTTGACTACCACAGGTTTTGAGTTTGGGAAGTGTGCATCCTCCAAGTTTGTTCTTTTTCAACATTGTTTTGACTATTCTGCATTTTTACCACTAATTTTTACAACACAATTTTAAAAATTGAAGAGAGAATAGAGGGTAGGAATAGAAAATGTTTGCATTGGAGGCCAAATGTGAGTATGTGTGCTGGTATAAGAATCTTTAAGACAGAAGTTTATTTTTGCTTTACAAAGTAAAAATTCTCTAAGAAATAGTTATTGGTAATAATTACCATGCTATAAAATTTTATAAGGAAATTATATAAGAATAGTCTTAATGATGAAGACTTTAGGACATAAAACTTGCTAGTCTTCACCAATTATCTCTAATTTATTTGGATAGGAAAAGCTCTAAGTGGGATAATCTTGGGGGAAAATTATTTTCTTATTTTTACAAACCTTTATAAAATCTGACTTTTAAAAGACAAGGTGGAAACGTCTACAGATCAGAAGATTGGTGCCTGGACTATTGGCATTCCTAAATTTATGTCTGTTAAGTCAGAAAATGTACATGCTTGTCCCTTCACTGCTGAGTAAGGGAGTTCGAGAAACCACTGGTGACCTTTGAAACAATAAAATATCACTTGGTCTTCCTAATGATTACTCAGAGGTGTGTGAAAGAGTGACTGCAAACAACTGGAAACCAATAATAATGAGCAAGGCGGGAGGCTGCACTACCTGGTAGGAAGAATACAGATGGGCTTTAGAATCAGACTTCCATGAATTTTAAATGTGAATTTCTTACTGGCTTTGTGATCTTTGGAAGGTTATTAAGCTTCAGTTTCATTATCTCTAGAAATTGGTAAATAGCTCTTGCAGCACTGCTCTGAAGATTAAGTGATTAAGTTAGGCAAGAGATGCAATATGAACATGCCTAGAAAAATACCTGCCACAGAGCAGGGCTTCAATCAATCTCAGCTGTTTTTTTCTCCAATACCTACAAGTGGACAAATGATGAAAAAGACTGAACAAATAATATGTTAACTGAATTATTATGATAAATTTGATATTTCTTCCCATTAAATCTCATTGTTTTTAATAGAGAATATTCATCGAGTAAGATGCAATAAACATAATATATTATCTTTCAGAATAATTTTCTACAAATAAACAAACCATTACAAAAAAAAGAAAACATCTTTCATCAGCTCAATGGTCCTAATTCCTGGTTAGGAAAATCATGTTTCTTTAACTCTTCAGGACTCTGTGAATACCGTGTATTCAACAAGCAAGCTTCAGGTTCTCACGGGCAAGTGGGACAACCAGAAAACAGAAAGTTAAATGTGTACAAAAGTACGCATCCTGGTCACCCATCTGAGGATAAGGATGTGGTCTCTGTGTCCACGGCCAAGCCCCTAGTGGAAGGCCAAATGCCCCAATTTAAAATTATAGTCTATATTGCACAAGGGAATCGGGATTTTGCTCACTGTTTCCTTGACATTACAACAGTACCTGGCACACAGTAAGTGCTCAATAAGCAGTTGTTGGATGAGTGCCTAACTGAGTGGATCATAGCAGGTATCATCCAGTACAGCAGTTTTCAAACATGTTTTCAGTTGTGGGATCTTTATTCAAACAAAATATTCAGTAGACACCCAATATGATACAGATGCAAGAGGAACTTAACTTGTCCAGGTAAGATAGATAGGCCTGCACCCCAGGGGTCCCTAGATTTTGCAGAGCATAGCTGGAAACCCCCAATCTTGTCAAACCCCTCATTTCAGATATGGGGAGAGTAAGGCCCAGAAATGAACAGGGCTTACCCAATGCTACGCAATGGGGCCCAAAATTTTACTTTTGCGGTTGGGAGTCCCTGTGCCAGTGGGGAAAAGAGCACATTCTACTAAGTGTTTACATCACCAGGAGGGTGTGTAGACACCGGCAGATCATCCAGGTGGCTTCAGTGTAGAGCCGGTATTGGTTGTTTATCCTATTTTTAGAAATGCAACTTGTTCTATGGTGCAGTAAGGAGCTTCAAGCTGCATCATTGAAGACTTTCTAATGGCAAGGCTCTGTATTTTGGCATAACCTTATGACTTCCCAACTCTCCACCCAGGAAATTGCTTCGCCATTTAGACATCCTAAAATTGTCTCCAAAAGAAAGTGAATATGGATTCTTTGGAGAACATTTGTGTCAGATGAGTGGATGAGAATTTAGGAGCTGACTTTGGATCTGGATCTGATAACCCTAGCATCTTTCCAGATCAGACAGTTTAGAGCATCCATGCAAGAATATTAATTGGTGCTGAGTGTGGAAGACAGACTCAACCTATGCTTTCTCCCTTGGACTTTCATGTTTGCTCCAGTCATGCCCTGTTTGCTCCTCCATCCTCTCACTCCTCCTTCTTAGATGCAGCAGAGGGTCTGCACCACTGAGGGTCTTGTACCCAGCCCCTTCTCCTCCTCCATCCAGTCAGCAGACGGCTACCAGGCCCATGGGATGTGGCTCAGAAAGACTATCCCTTCTCCCTTTGCAGCCTCTGCTCTCACCTCCAACTTATTCTCCTCCCCCTTATTTTCCATTATGCTGGAGACAGAGAAATAGGGAATTAGATTCTCTCACAGATGGAAATCACAAAGTCAAAGAGCTGAGATAATGTGCAACTTAATGCTAGCCACCACAACATTTCTCAATTGCACAGTCCTGGATAAAGTATGACTTCTTGGTGGACATACAACAACAGCAATAACACTGTAAATCAAGTTGTTTGAACATGCCCACAAAGTACCTGGGAGAGGTCTACCAAGCTGGCAGATGCTCCAGGCAGTTTGGGGGCTGTTGCTCCGGTCGACCTAAAGAGGGAGCTGTTTCCTTACAATGCCTGAGCGAGAGGCCCTGCCCAGTCAGCCTGGGGGTTTGGGGATCCCAGCAGCCACCTGCTTGTGCACCAGGCTGTCACTGAACAAATGCAAGTTGCACTTTTCTCATTTTTAAAAAAATTGTGTCTACTAAACTGACAAGAGTTCTAGTAGATCAAGTTCTGTTACCAATCAGGCTCAATGTCTTTATCTGTAAGTGGGAACAGGGGCACAAGTCCAGCTAATTTCACTGGAGAGTTAAGAAGCCTGGCTGCGCTTGGCATGGATGGGTATCATGTAATAATTGTGTTTGCAGTAGAGACTAAAAGATCAGTTTTGAACTGATACCTCACCACGTAGCCTTGGCCAGATTTCTAATCTCTCTCCACCCCTCAGGTTCTGCTTGTAATTTTGGTAAAAGAATAGCACTGAATTTACAGGATTGTTGTAAGGAATAGGTGAAAAATGTGTGTGATGGATTGGATGGGGCCAATACATAGTAAGTTCTTAATAAATGGTAGCTTTAAAAAATATAGCTATTGAATAAAAAATGTTTTCAGACCCTGTCTTATTATGCACAGGTGAGACGCACGCTCTACTTCCTGACTTGGTTCTCGCACACAAAAAATGTAAAATATTCCAGAAGGGAAGAGTTGTGTTTCCAATCCAAATGGAAACATATTGCTTGGACATGCCTCTCCAGGGTGTTTCCTTGAAGGGAACGCGCCCAAGCCATGTGAATGTTAAACAGGGAAGCTAACACTTCAGTTTACACATCTCAGAGGGAGTCACGTCAATGTGTTTTCTCTACAGCAATAATCCTTCCTCCAATCTGTAACCAATATTCATTTACTCATCCAATAAACAGCCATGAAGCAATAACTTAATATGTGCACTAGTACAGTCTGTAGAGATAGAAAGATGAATAGGCCCCAATCCCTGACCTTAAAGGTTTACAGTCTAGTTGAGGGAGACAGGAAGACAAATGAATAAAGAGTCATGATACAGAGCTGGTAGGCACAGGGTGCTGTGAGCATACATAGAAGGGGCCCCTAACCTGGACTATAAAAAGGGGGTGGCCCAAGCCTTCTTAGAAGAAATAATGAGCTGAATTTTAACAGGGAATGTAAATTTGCCATTTGAAGGGGAAAGAAAGGATGTTTTAGGCACAAGTTCTCTGTTTCTCCTCTATAATGCAAGAGAGTTACACTAGATGATTTCTAAGATGGTTTTCTGGAGAGAGGGCAGTAGGAAGAAGGAGTTTCCCTGCAATAAATTCTGCTGGTGGAACTCCCATTCCATGCACACACAGCCATGGGAGAACATAGTATGCTGGGGAGCTGCTAGGTTGTAAGAGCAGGATTTAAAACAAGGGATGAAGCTGGATGGTGGCATGGTCATGGGTGTTCAGAAAAATCCATCTGTGTGGAGAAAGGATTGAAGGGGTGGAAGCAAATAAATAGGTGAGAAGGGCCAGGTGCCGTGGCTCACACCTGTAATCCCAGCACTGTGGGAGGCTGAGGCGGGTGGATCACGAGGTCAGGACTTCGAGACCATCCTGGCCAACATGGTGAAATCCCATCTCTACTAAAAATACAAAAATTAGCTGGGCATGGTGGTGCACACTTGTAGTCCCAGCTACTCAGGAGGCTGAGGCAGGAGAATCGCTTGAATCCAGGAGGCGGAGGTTGCAGTGAACCGAGATCACACCACTGCACTCCAGCCTGGTGACAGAGTGAGACTCCATCTCAGAAAAAAAAAAAAAAGAAAGAAAGAAAGAAAAAAGAAATGGGTGGGAAGGCAGTTGGTTGGGGAAAATCATGAGGACGTCAGGGTCAGAGGCAGCGGCAAAGGAGATGCAGAAGCGGGGGGTGGCTGACTACAAAGGCATGTAGAAGGTAGAGTTGACAGGACTTGGTGACTTGATGGAGAATGATAGGGAAAGTCAAGAAAAGTCAAAGCCCATGGGACCATCTCAGAGCCCCCTCACGTAGCATCTAATGAATGTTCCCTTTATGCATATGGATTATCTATGATCTTCATTTTTTCTAGAGTAAAACTTACAATCAGCTAGGGGAATCAAGACATGTTTTCTTCATATGTCCTCCACCTTTGTTTCTGGTTTATAGTGGTTCTGCTGTTGTTTCAGAAGGGAGGAACGACTAGACCCTTGGAGTGACTGCTTGACAACTGAAGCCTTCAGAAGGGGAGAGCACCCGCCCCTGGAGTGGTGGCAGGCTTTTTCATTCATGACAGATGGGAGCGTAAAGCAACAAGATGTTTCCCCAGAAACCTTAAAAATGAACATACCCTTTTGCCCAGAATTTCTACTTTTTTTGGAATTTAGACTACAGAAAAAAATAATTAAAATGTACAAGAATGATCCTAAAGATTTATTTCAAGGATGCTCACTGCAAAGTTGTTTATAATTGTGAAAAGCTGGAAACAAACATGACACACAGAAATAGCACCTGGCCTTAGAGGACCCAAGGCTGGGCCTGGTTCCCTAGCTGAGGAATCTCAACATAGGGTGTGGAACTGGGAAGGAGATGTCCCAAGAAACTAGCGAGGCTCTTAATGTCATGCTCTTAACCAACATGTTCTTTTTGAATTGGGGATGGGGTGGGGGGAGATGATTCAGCTGTACATACCAAGAAGGGACTCTTTTCCCTTTCTCTTAGCTCCTAAACATTGCTAAGCTGAGTGGTCGCAGCTGAAACAAGTAAGCTCTGGCTGGAACCTCCTTCAAGGAATCTCTCCTCCCTGCTGTTCTTCCCTACCCCCAGAAAGCTTCGTTTCATGTCTAAAAGCTCAAAGATGTGCTGAGTAAATAGCAAATAGCAGTGGACTAGGGAATTATAAAACATCACTTCCTTTCTTTCTTGGACATTTATTTATTGAGTACCTACTATGTGCCATGCCCTATGCTAAGCTCCAGAGAGAGAATGAAAAAATGCAACATAATCCCTACAAACGGTAGTTACTTTCTTACCCAATATCAATTCTCCCCTTCTTCCTAACAATCCAAATCCTGATTGTATTTGGAATTTCAATTCATTCAAGTCAACAAATATATCTCCCATTCTCTTTGCCACTAGGGATATCTATCCAGTCCTGTTCTGACCAAGAAGAGAGAAGCAAGAATCACTAAGTGCAGCTTCCAGGAAAGCTCTGTAGAAGGAGCAGGCTTCATTATGAATACCTTATTAACTTCCCTTTTTCCAGTCTGGAAGTTGGATGTGGAGAAAGAGCTGTCATTTTGTGACCACTGGGTGACAAGCATGAAGAAAACAGCCACAAATTAAAGATAGCTGAGCAGAAATCTACATGGAAACAGGGGTCCTGTTGATTAATCATATTATAGCATTATCACGGTAACCTTGGCTATCTAAAATAAATTAGTCCCCTAATTTGTCTAAGATATTGATCAACTGGGCTTTTGGTTACTTGCAGCTGAACACAATCCTAACTGCCATTTGACTATCCATGGCCTAGGGGAGCAAATGGATTTCTAAGATATGATGCATTCCAGGTTTATAAGCAGTTATGTGAACAGAGCACAGAATGGACAGCTCTGCTTTGATGGAAGATAAACAACTGATCAAAAAGGGTTTCCAGAAGGAAGGGATGCTTGAGTTAGGTCTTGGAAGACGAGTCATTTCCCAGCCACGAAGGAGTAGAAATGGTATCCAGATTGACAGGGCATACACGCAAAGACAAGAGAAGTGAAATAATGTGGCACACTCAATAACGTCGCTGAAATGACTTCATCTGACTGGGAAGTGGATGCTTGTGGGATGAGGTGGGGGATGACATAGAAGGGGGTAGGAGCCAGGTCATAAAAAGACTTGTGGGATCTTGAACAAGTCACCAAGCTGGTTCACCTCTAGTTTCCTCAGCTATAAAGAGAGGGGGTTCATCGAGAGGAGGGTGTAGCTGTGACCAGGGGGCTGCTCTGCAACCATCCCTTGTGGAACACCGGTTGGAGGCTCTGGCTCCTTTGCAAGACCTGGAAGTTTCCACAGGAAGTGCTGTCCTGCCTAGCCCACCTCCCTTGGTTTCATGCTGCATGGTATAGTCCAAGGACTGCGCTGGCATTTCAGTTTGAACACTAAGCGGTGACTCAGAACCAACAGAAGTGTGGACAACTGTTTACTAAGAAGGCAGCCTTTGGTGTGACAAATTAGAGTGGGCTGCTGGATTGTGCAGTATTCTTGAGCTACGCAGCTTGGAAATAGCACATACCATTGCGCTGGGCCGTTGATACATTTCTTGTCCCGTCTTGCCAGGCAGGGCATCACATGCCGACCCAGTCAGACCCACCATCTATATCCAGGCCAGGGAAAGTGTTGTTTTTTTCTTTTTCTTTTTTTTCTGGATGATGCCTTAAGTACTCTGGGATATTGCACCAGCATCCCTTGTTTTTTTAAAATAACTCTATTATCCAGGAATATGACACTTTCTACTATTCATATGTTTAGTTTCCTTAACCTCTTGGAGCCAAAAGATTGCAATCTATAGAGAGGACCATAAAGTTTTAGAGTCATGAATTAGCTTCTAGGTTATCAAGCAATGTCAGTACTTTAATTCACAGAATATTAAAAACCAACAGATATATATGGATATGCTAGGTGTAAGGAAGTGTGATACTATAGGAGACACAAATAACGAGGAGGTGATTCCTGGCCTTAAGTTTAGACTAACCTTCAGAGCATAGTTTAAGCTTACACTCTAGACTGCGAGGCCAGGAAGCCACATGGCAGACAGATCAGGATTTGAACCCTGGCTCTAGGGATGACAATGGTTGCAACTTGGACTCATTCTCTTAATCTTTTCCAGTTTCTCTTTACTCATCCACAAAACAGGGATAATAGTACCTGCCTTCCCATGGCAGATATGAGAATTAGAGATCATGTGAGTAACAGCTACAGTGTGTAGTGGAGAGTAGTTAGTTGCTCAGCAAATGATGGTTATTCCTATCATCATTAAGTTAGAAAGCTAAATAATTTGAAGCAGTTATAAAAGAGATGTTGAATGACAATGAAAAATACTTGCTGAATTCATCGTTTGAATGAAGTGTCAGGGACTTTCTTACCGATACATCTTTCCTGTGGTTCTCACTAGAAACCTGGGAAAAAGAACCCCATTTGTAGATGAGAAAACTGAGGATGGAGAGAATTGAAGTGGAAACATTTAATTTGAACATTTGGAAACATCCAGTAAGAGGTGCAGCCAGGATTTGATCCTATGAGCTTTCTGCACTGCAACAGCTTCTTGCCGGGAGACCTAGGGCTTCAATTCAGAAGAGGGAGAATCATGAAGCTGAGGTGGGCTGGGAAGCTTCAGAGGAGGTTACGGCAGTACATCTGAACCCATCATTTGCTCCACCAATAATTAATACCTACTATTTGCAAAGAATTGTTCTGAGCAAGACTGACAAGATCCCTGTCTTTGTGGGGCTTGCGCAAAGAGGAGTATTTGAAGGGCTAAGTGGAGAGGAAAAAGGAAAGGACATTTCAGGTGTGGAGCGTGCATCTAGAATCAGTTCCTTAAAGGAATCCGGCTCGACCTCAGGCACCTAGAAAGCTACCTCCTTTCTGTCTCCAGTATTTCCTTCTTTCTTTCCTTCTTTCCTTCTTTCTTTCCTTCCTTGCTTCCTTCCTTCCTTCCTCACTTTGTTGCCCAAGCTAGGGGGCAGTGGTGTGATCTCGGCTCACTGCAACCTCTGCCTCCCGGGTTCAAGTATTCTCCTGCCTCAGCCTCCCGGTAGCTGGGATTACAGGCCTGCGCCATCATGCCCAGCTATTTTTTGTATTTTTAGTAGAGAGGTGATTTTGCCATGTTGGCCAGGGTGGTCTCAAACTCCTGACCTCAGGTGATCTGCCCACCTGGGCCTCTCAAAGTGCTGGGATTACAGACATGAGCCACTGTGCCTGGCCAGCCTCCAGTATTTTCTTGTACCACTTCTTGTGCAGTTCCACCACTCCTTACTTTGCTCGTTCTGATTTCCTGGCTCCCCCATAATATCCTCTTCCCCCTTGGTCAATCAGTCCTGCTCTGCCATGCCTATCTAGGCCATACTCTTCTAAGGACCGCATCTGTGAGAGGCCCTGAGATGGTATGCTTTATAAAACCCTTGTGGGAATTACCCCCAGCTGAGCTGCTCTCTATCCACCCATCTCCTTACAGGAGAAGAGCAATTAGATGTCAAAAATGTCAGAAGGATTGATTGACAATGACAGAACTCACATGTTGGAGTGAGAATTATCTAGATTTGTCTGCTGATTCACACACACACACACACACACACACACACACACACACACACACACACACACATCAATTGCCAATGTGTATATATTAGATAAACCTTGATTTCCTCCATGAGAATGGAAGCTCCAAGAGCTGTGATTGTTATCTGTTTTGCTTACCAAAAGAGGATCCTGGCACAAAGTAGGCCTCAAGTATGTGCTGAATGAATGAATCTTTGCAGGGCACGAGGAAGCCCCTCGTAGCAAGAGAGCTGCTGGGGCTGAGACACACGTTGATGAGCCTGCCGCTGGGGTGGAAGGGAGCCTCCTGGGCTGGGTGCCAGTGGGTGCCCCAGTTCCAGAAGGTAATAGGAGACCACTCTTCAGATAAGAGAAGGAGAATTTGGATGTCAGAGAAAGAAAACATCCAGGAGAGAGGAAGGAAGAAAGGAGGTGAGAATTGCGCTGAGGTCTGTTTGGGGAAGAATCACAGGAAAAGAAGGCCCCACTGAAAGCACTCAGAAAAGGGCTTGGAGGAGAAGAAACGTGTTCAACACACTTTACCCGGTTTCATGTATTATATGATAAGAACTTCCTCACCCAGCTTCCCTGTAGGACTATCAATAACCACCCCCCACCCCCACCACTCCCGCCCCGCAACATACATAGTATTTCTTAATACTTTTGTGCAGACCGAGTTTGAACTAGTGGAGAGCAGAGAGAGCTTAGACAGGAGGGCGGTGACAGCTGATGGCTTGTGGGTTCTGACACAAACTCATGGGTGCTCCTCTGTGGCCTGCCAGTGACCACCAGGCAGTGTTTTGAACAGACATTGCCACGGCCCAGCGTGGCTGTCCTTGCAGACTCTTTCCTGTGTCCCACAGTGCTATGCCTGGTGCTGCTGGACTCGCATGGGTGTTGTCCTTGTTTTAGGATCCTCCTTCCTATTTGAAGTCATTAGACTCAGTCTCTGCTAGTGTGTTTGCTCTCAGGTGCCATGTGCTTATCAGTAGGATTTGAGGCTTAAATGATTCTTCAAATATGTTCCAAAAGACACTGGCTGCTAGTCTATTACTTAACCCGGAAATGACTTCTCTCTCTAAGATGAACACCCCATGGGTTCTTGCTAACTCTACTGTCTGCACCCTGCAATGATTGGAAAGCTAGAGCTTCTCCTTTCGGCAGATGGAGTCACTTCCTGATTAGGGTCCATTTGGAACTGAGATCCTCGTCTTATAGCACCATAACTCTTCCTGCTTGAAGCCCTGAAATGTCTGTTTTTGCAGCAAAGTCGTACGAGAGTTTTCTTAACCATTCTAGTCCCAGTAACAAGGAGGGCCTTCAGAACCTGCTTCAAATAATACCTGAAGATCCATCAGTGTGCCCTGGGGACATTTCTGTGTGCCCTGGGACAGAACGCCATGTGGTTACTGAATGGAATAGTTGATGTTATAAAACGAAGTTTGATTAAAAGAGAAGCAAATCTTAAATTAATAGGCAATCTGAACTAGAAGTTCAGTTATTCTTCTCCCCCCAATATACACACACATGAGCAGCACTGCTTTCATTAGTTCCTGTGAGCCTGGGGTTCACAGCATCATTGTCTGAGATGCTGTTGTGTATGTTTCCCAGACTGCGAGTCTCTGGATCTAGACTCCAAACCGGCGGTGCCTGGCTGCCACATGGAGCCTTCTCAGAATCCAGGCTCCAGACTCTTCTGCATGATATAAGCCTGCAGTAAGGAGAACAAAACCCCAAGGAAGCCACTCCGCTTTCCCAGTGTGGCTAAATAAAATTCTATGCTGGAAAAAATGGGGTGTCACCCACAGACAGACAACGGATGAGACCTCTGAGTGTATCCTTCCTGTGTTCAAACTTGCAAAAGCTTTTTTTTTCTTCCTTCTGGGAGTTATTTAAATGCATTTATTTTCTAAGTAGGCAGGGTCCAGCTGCCTCTTTTATTGAGCTAGACTATTGCATTGTCAGGGCAAAGGGTGAGCTTTTGCCTTGCAGAGTCTTAGTCACGTGCTGGCAGCTGGTGGAGATGCTTCGCACGCATGGGGAGTCCAGAGCATCAACTCAGGGTGAATTCAGGCAGTGCATTAATCTTCATTCCTGAGCTCCTGGAGTTTCCTGGACTTGCAGCCTCTGCAAAGCCCAAGGTGCACTGTCTGTTCCTGCTGGTGGCCTTCAATTGAAGTTCATCTAACCCCAGCGAGTCGTGTGTGTAAGGGACATTTTCAAAACCCACCTAAGCTCACTTAACTGCTAAGGAAACCAGGCCACTCCTTAGGCTGGTCTCTGAAGGGGGCTCCCTTCTTCTTTCTGAAGATACCAATCAGACCACCCTTTCTCTCCTACTGGAAAACATCTCTTAGTTTTGGGTGCCTAGGTCTATATTTTTTCCTCCCTCCCCTTAATTTATGCCCTATTTCCCATTTCTGAGAACTTGAAAACCACGGTTCACTGTAACAATGCCAAATCATTACAAGACAACCACAATCTTGGGTAGACAGTTCTTCTAAAGTACTCAGGAACTCTTGAATAATAATAATATATTACATAACAATAATATGCATGGATCAGGTATGAATATGTTATTTGATTTATCTCATTTAATTCTCACAAGTCACATAAGTTTAATTGTTGCCTGATACTAAGACAAGTTAAATAGCTTGTTCACAGTTACATGGCTAGTAACTGATGGAGTTGGGGCTCTGACATCTGAGTTCTCTGATTTTAACCCCTGAGTCCTTGCTCCCATTTCTGGGAGAAGGTCTGCTTCCACTATACAATCTGTTTTACAGTTAACACAACTTAAGGCAAATGACCTGCCTAATAGATGAAGTCAAAACCAGAGCCCAAGGCAGTGGTTCTCAACCATAGTTACTCACTCAAATCAGCTGGAGAGTTAAGAACAAAACAGAAACAATGCCGTGGCTTCATCCTTAACAATTCTGATTTAATTGATCTGGGGAGAAGCCCATCATTCATATTTTTAGAAAGCTGCTCAGGGGATTCTAACCTGTAGCCTGGTTTGAGAATCTCTGACACATTACCAACTCCCAGACTAAAGCTTACCCAACCCAATGCTCCACTTCATCCCATGTTCCAGCCAGTTCAGCTGGGACATGCCCAGGGGCAGGCAATTAGGTTGCCCTACCATGCCCCAGTGAGAGCTGAGAAAGTCTGCCCACCTGTAAAATAGGGAAAATGAGATCTCACAGGACCACCGGTTACATGTAGGGATGTACAATGCTTATCTTAACACAGAGTAAGTGCTCAGCAAATGGTAGTCATGGTGAAAACAGTTATCATTGTTGTAGGGGCAGAAGTTTTCTGTACCTCATTCAGCTCTCACAGCCCAAGGGCAGAACTTCATCAACCATGGGTGCTTAGATCAAGTGCCATTACTGTGATCAAACACCAAGTCCTTCAAGTCAGTCCTGGACACACACAAACACACACACGCACTAGCATCTTCACACCTGCGTATGCATCCAGGAAGTGGCCCCTTCAGCAACATTCTGTGTGAAAAGCCGTGATGACAAATGAATGAGGTATCCTAGGGTTATCGGTGAAAATCATCATAGTTTGCACTGTCAGCCTGAGTGTGCAGAGGTCCAGAGCAGGACTGCCTCGCACGGGGAGAAGACACAGAGAGGAATCTCTTACTACTTGCTTGCCTAATCATTTCCACTTAACACACAGTGAAAGCAGAACTTCGTGACACGCTTGCCCTGTCTGGGCAAAGGTTCTGCTTTTTCAGGAAGATCTTGGAAAAAGAAAAAAAAAAAAAAAAAAAACAAATAACAAAAAGTACCCCAAAAACTTGGCCATGAGCGGGGAAGAGCTTCTCAATCTTTCATTTATTCCATTAGCATCTGTAGTCAGTTTCTTCATCCTCGTGCCATGTATCCACGTGCCTGGCACTGTGCTGGGGACTAAGACCTGAGTACAAGTTAGAGATGTCACTGCGCTGAAGCAAAAACAGAGGTCAATAACCTTGAGGATAAAATAGAGGTATACAGGCAACCCAGTACTAGCAGTTAAGACTCTTTTTCTGGGACACGTGAAAAGGCTCCCCATTCTGTCAGTCAGCACCCCGTTCCAGGAACCTCATGGTAATGTTGATATTCAACCAGTATGCACCAGTAGAGCCATATGGTTCTCAAACTATCAAAATGCTTCTAAGTAGATTGCCTTGCTCTGACCACGCCACACTACTACCCCCAAAATGCAACACCTAAAGGGTGAACCTGTGACGCTCAGGGGTCTCCAGCACAATGCTTTGATACCACCCCAGCTTTCTGATTGGTCAGTGCCTGTGCTGAGGTGGTTGTTAAGTATTCTGAACCTTACTCCTGCCTCTTGGTAAGGGGCAGCTCTAGAGTTCCTCTCCAGGTCTTAGGGGCTGTAATTAATTTTCAAGGTATAGATGGGAGACTGCATATGTACAGCCAGTTCATGGGCTTACTTAGATCATCTATTTGTTATAGCTTAAGGGAACTGATGGCTATTTTAGGGAGCTAAAATCATTACCTCCACAAACCACTTCTTGGCAATGCTTCCACTTTAAATAGAAAAATTTAGGATGCCTATATTTCCCGGAAGACCTCCTCATGAAGAAAAAAATACCCCAATATCTGGAAATACAAACAAATGCATTAAGGTAACACTTGCCATTCAGAGTTACATTGTGTGTGAAACTTTTCCTCATTGGCAAACTTATCAGGAAAGCATTCATTGATGAAATATGACGAGCCCCTGCGCGTCAGAAAGTAGTTCTGATGATTGCCTCGAAAGGTAGGATGTTGAACGAGGAAGAACCCTGGACAGCTAGCATTGCCCATGGGGGTGCCCAAGGAATGACTGTCTGGTGATGAGCGGGCTCTTCCCCTGCTCTGTCCTGCATCATCCACTCCAACTGTGTCTCCAGGCTTCTGGCTAGATTTGACTAATGGGAGGAACTGGGAGGTGATGGGAGGATGGAAGTAAAGGAACAGCCAGGGTATTTCTCCTCCTTCCTGCCTGCCTCAGGCGGCATGCCAGGCATCAGTCCATAACTTCTGTGGGACCAGCTCCCGCAGGAGATACCAGCGGGCTTCCAGAATCCAGAAAGCGGCCCCTAGACTCCCGCCATCCTGCCTCTCCCATTCCCTCCAGCCAGGAGTCCTGTGGCTTTCTGCAGTTGGTAAGGCTGGGTTGCTTCCCCGGCCCCTGTTGGCTTTTCTGCATCTCCATGAGCTGTGCATCAGTTCCCTGCATTAAATCCCCTCTGTTTGAAACACTCAGTGTGGTTTCCATTTTCCCAGTCAGACACTGACTATCCACTAGCTAACTCTGTGCTGTTTAGATGCTCCCCCCTCACTAGGCCTCATTTTTTTGGTCTGTAAATGAGACTGGAGGAAGAACTTACCAGGCTATATTTCAGCGTCGTGGTATCAGCGGTGTGGGAATCTGCCTATGCAGAGACACGAAAATCAACCTCTGAGGAGAAAAATGACCTTCCCACTTCAGGATTGTCCAGTAGGCAAGGGCCTCCTTTTGTTTATCCCCAAGTCGTTTTCATTTTGAACTGCGGCATCAAATCCTTTTTTTGAAGGCGGGGTGGGGGGGGGGCGCGGAATACGCAGGGTATAGGTAATAAAGAATAGTTTTCAATAATGCTATTTTAAAAGCAATAGATTCCTTGTTTCTTTCTTACCCATTTCATAATTTGGCATTTCCTTATCTTTTCCTTAGCTATGTGCTATAGGTTCAAATGGTTCTCTCTAAATAGTCTGGCATTTGGTGATGAGCAATACTTGTGGTTGTATTACCTAGTTATTTTTGCTTTTTATTTATTTGTTTGTTTTTAGATTTTTGGCCATATAAACCACCATCTTTTGGGGTTGAGAGATTCTCACTGTCTAGTTTCTCTGCAAGCCCCCACCTGTGCCCTGGATCACTTTAGCCACCTTTCTCTGGATTCTTGGAAATCCCTGGATGTCTTCCATGGCTACTGTAGGTGAACACTCAAGTGATGTGCATGGTCATGTGGCTTGAGTAAAGAGCTGTTTTGTTGGTTTCCTATTTTCTTCTCCAATCACTGTTTTGTACACAACCCCTTATCTCCCCACCTGATCCCATTTTCCAGGCAGAGGTTCCACAGGGCTATAATCTGGCATGGAAGAGTCCCTGTGGTCCTCGCTGGGCCCCTCTTGTACAGTCCTGGTGGCAAGGCCCACGGGCTTCCTCAGCTGCCTCCCGAGCTTATCGGGAGACAAGACCTAAGCAACTAGAGAGCTGGAAACACCTGTTGTTCATAGCTGGATCCCTATCAGGAGTGATTCAGCAGGCAGTGATGGATCGGCTTCCTAGAACTGGATTCTGAGAGGAAGAACAGAGGTGGCAGCAGATGTGGCCTCACAGAAGCCCCTCAGCAGTGGAGCAGGGGGAGATTTTAGAATTAGATGTGGTTCCAACCACTAGTTCCACTGCATGCTCACTGTGCAAGCTCCTGTCATAATACTGACTGATAACATTGATTAAGCTCCAACTATGTGATATGTACTACACAAAGTTTTCCTGGATGCATTTTCTTATTTAATTCATAAAGCCATATGGATTTACCAATGAGGAAACAGGCTGACAGCAATTAAGCAACTTGACCAATACTATATAACTAAAAAATGATCTGCTTTTACAGTCTATGCCACTTTGAGATTTAACTAAATTTTCCAGTCATCAGTGACCTTGTCTTTCACATCACAAAATTTGTGCCTATCTTACAGTATTAGTTCTCCCTCTCCACTCTCTCTCCTTTCCATTTAACATTTGCTGAGCTCATTTTATCTATGCACCCAGTTACATCTGGATAACAATAGGATTCATCAGTCAGTTATATATATATAAAATTTCAAATACTTCAATAAGTATGCAAAATTTACTCATGGAATGGAAGGTATTTTAGGAATCTGTCTTAGGTGGCACATGAGCCTGGATTCAAATGAGTCCTCAAAATGCACATAAAGAATTCATAACTGGCTGGGCACAGTGGCTCATGCCTATAATCCCAGCACTTTGGGCCCCCAAGCAGGAAAATCACTTGAGGTCAGGAGTTTGAGACCAGCCTGGTCAACATAGCAAAACCTTGTCTCTACAAAATAAATACAAATATTAGCCAGGTGTGGTGACACACGACTATAGTCCCAACTACTCGAGAGGCTAAGGCAGGAAAATCACTTGAACCCAGAAGTTCGAGGCTGCAGTGAGCCATGATCACACCACTGTGCTCCAGCCTGGTCAACACAATGAGACAAGTCTCTCTAAAAAGAAACATCAAAATAAAATAAAATAAAAAGAATTCATAACACTGTAAAACCATGGAGGCATATTGCCCCCATTTGCCCATGTGGTGCATGGAAGCAGCCAGCCGCAGAAAGGGGTCCCAGCATGAGCCGAGAGCAACTCTCAGGGCACAAGTGGAGCCACATCTCTTCTGTCTTTTTCTACCCAAAGCTCTGATGGAGAACTGTCTCAGAGCAGGCCCCAAGGCAGTGGACTGGCACTTGGAAGTTATTTGGAGGCTGGGGGAGCCAGGCAAGACAGCAGGTCCCATTCCACTTGAGAATTTAATACTCAAGGTCCCAACAGCTCCGGAGCATGCTGAAGGACGTCTGAGCGAGCGCGGGGTAAGAAGATACAGAGTGCAGGTAGCCGTATTTGCAGAGCCGCATATTAGACTCACTTTCTCTTGAAGACAGGAGTATCTCAGCATGAATGAGGTCTTCTCAGCTCCTGTTGCCTATGAAGAGGAGCCCTGTAGAGATATCAAGCCAAACTTAGCTTCTCTGTGGGGAAAAAGTCATCAAAGGAAAAAATGAGGGTACCTGAATGAGAGAACTTGAAACAGCAGTTTATATGGTGTGAATGGATGCCTGGGTACTGGAAATGAGTCTGATAGTGACAGGGATGAAAGCAAGGGGCCAGGACAAACATTCCTAAACCCAGTGCCCTGGATCTCGCTGCCTTTCCAGTGCTCTTCCCACTGCTCTGAGGGACAATGAGGGAATACCCAGGGGCTTTTAGGATGGCTGTGTCCCGGCTGGAGATTATACACCTGGATCTACAGTCACCTTCCTCCAGAGCCCCGTGTCAGAGGAAAGCATATTAAATATTAAAAGTTCTCCTCCCCTGATCTCTGGAGGTACAGGGCCTCAAAGGAAAAGAACAATCACAGCTTTAGAAACAACCAATTACATACTAATCTGTGGTCATTTTACATTCAATTTACAGTGTACGCTATTACTGTTGGCTTCCTTTTGCATTGTGTTGACATTATCTGTGACTTTGTTTGCTTTACACACAGCTCACAGCAGACAGGAACTGGAGGGAGAAGGCTTTTTAAAAAAATAAAATAAAACTTTAATGGGCCTCCAGAGACAGTGGAAGCCAGGGAAAGACAGCATTTCAGGCATGCCGTAATAATGTTTAGACTACTATTTTCTACCAGTCTGCAAAGTAAAAAGCTATCTTTCCCCAAGAGAGAATGGGGAGCCACGGAGCGTGGAGAGGAGACAAACGGAGAGATAACAGAACAGAGAGAAAATGAAGAGAAGCGTTATTTAGGGAAATAGCCCTAGAAGCGCAAATGTACCTGTGTTCAAACGAACGCCCCCAAATGCCCCCTTCTGTAGGGAGACTTCCTGGATTCTCTGGGGTCACCGCTCCCTTCTGTAAAGACCTATACTCCCCTCTATATGTCTGCAGTGTCTATTGCATTAAAATTTATTAGTTTCAACATCTGTCTTTGCCTTTATATTCTGAATTTCCCAAGAATAGAAAAACATATCTTCCCTGTGTTAGTACTGCCAGTGCCTACCACTATTCCTGATACAAGGTAGGGCTTGTGCATTGATTGATGAGTGTGCTATTATTGTACGTAGGACCCTCTGTGGGTGAATAACCCTGAGCCAGTTCTGTAACCTGTTCATGTACAGCAAGATGGGACAGCTGTCCTAGGCAAGTGAACAATCTCACCCAGTTAGACTTCTATTTTCTCTGAAGTTCTTGTCTTTGTGATTTTAACTCCTGTATTAACACATGTTAAAACTGTCCTATATCAGATTTACATTTTAAGGATCAGTGAAAAGGTATCAGAAAGTGTGCTCAAAGCATGAGGATTGTTTGTATCCTAATACTGAATGAAGCACAGAAGTAGACCACCACGTTGCATCTGGAGGAGCATCATGTGTGCACACTCACACCTGCTGAAAACTCCCAAAATGAAAAAATGGTTGATGAGTTAGGATGGTGAGATTGCAATTGTAGTTTCTTTTCACAGAAAAATTGCTTTTTTATGCTGTATTTATACAAAGATAAATGAATAAATATACAAACAAATATGAAATAGATACATTGGGAGGGAGGGGGAAACAAAAACCATGCTTCAATGTCCAAATTTGTTACCAAAAGAGCAAGTGGTGCTTTTTTATAGTTGCACAGAAAAGAACAGATTTTTAGAACAGCACAGCATCAGGGTATGAGAATACTGAAGAGGAAAAGTATGAAATTTGTGCTATCCCTCCCTTTAGAGGAGGTAAGAGTTGTAAACTAGAGTTTGTTCTTGCCCTTTTAGCAAGCCGACTGTGCCCTGGCCAACTCAGTATCAGGGAAAGGGCAAGAATTTTCGTAAAATCCATTTCTGGTTGATGACATGCCCCTTAGTCACAGTCACCCCATCCCCCTCTCTTTCTTTCTCTCTCTCTCCCCCCTCCCCATCCAGAAACAGCAAAATATGTTGTGTCCCACATGGCCCCTGGGAACCTAGGCAGGGCAACAGTTTAATACAGGTTAGCCTGGTTCAGGGTGTGAATCTTGTTGAAGATCAAATGAACTCCATGAAACTCCTGTGGTTGCTAAGAGACTTGATATCTTTAAATGTCAATTACCATTCCCCTCAAAATAGCTCAAAAATCATCCAGTGTTTGAGCTTTAAAAGTCCCATGATATGCCAGATTTAAAAGACATGGACTAAAATCCTGTCTTCACGATATGCTGGTTTTAAAAAGACATGAATTAAAATCCTGACTTGATCATTTTCTAGCTGGGTGACCTTAGCTAAATTACCTCTCTCTGAGCCTCATTCTTCCTTCTCTGTTAAAAGGGAATGGTGATAGGGAGCAATTTTTAAACTGCAAAACACTCTAACTGTATGAGTTTGAACTACTTAATTCACATCTGATATGAGAACATAGGTGAGAGAGATTGAAAACAGAAAAGACATCAGAATATGAATTATTATCACAGGGGTTCCCACCCCCTTTGCATATATATTAAATTTACTATGTGTGAGGCAGATATTGAAATCTATGGGAGGTGAATGAGAGGTGATCTGACATCTTAGAATAATACTTAGGTTTTAAAAGGAAATGTGGGAATTATTTCTCAGTAATTCTTCACTTTACAAAATAATTAACCATGGTTTATTATTGTTATTATTGTGTATTATTACACTTAATATTATTAAAGACCCAGCTGTCCTAGTTTGTTTTAAATGAGATTTAATTCACAAAATGTTGTTTTGAGTCTAATTTGTAAAGGCACAGTTATTTTAGCAAACCAGGGAGCTAAGTTTTGGCGAACAAGGCTTTAAAGTCCAGAACAGAGAGAATTGCAATGAGTCTTTCTATAGCCTGTCAGTGACAGGGGGGCTCAGTCGTGTGTGTGTAACTCCACACGCTGGGCAAATGGATGAATCATTTCATTTGGTCCTTTCCTCACTGATCTCTCCCTGGATTGGTCCTCTGGGCTGTGTCTCTCACATACGCATTAGGGAGCCTCTGAGGGCCTCCCAGCCTCTGCTCCTGGGGCCTCTGTCTTGGTTCCAGTGGGGTGCAGTAATAACACACTCTTTATACCTGAGTGAATCCTTGTAGTATTCCTCCTGCTCTTCCTGTCTGTGCTGTCCTTACTTTGAATAACTAAACAGCAGCTGCCTGGACTTTGGGATTAGACAACCACAGCTCAGATCCTGTCAATGGCTAATTATTCATCCAGGGATGCTGGACACGGTTACTTCAACTCTCTGAGGCTTGATTTTCCTTATCATTAAGTGGGTATAATAGTATCTATTACATAATTTTTTATATTAAAAAGTTAGACCATTTAACATGGTGCCTAAGAGGTAGCAAGCTCTTGGTAAGTTATAAGCACTATTGCTGCTGCTGCTGCTGCTGCTGCTATTATTATTATTATTACTATGTACAGGATCAGCTTAGAAGAACTGTGAATTAAGTAAATACCAGTCTGGTCCTGGTGCAATGACTGTACTACAGGGCTTTGTGGCTAGAGGTTTTACATATGTCCACATACACATATGTACAATGCTTTCAAGGGCACATGGAAATCATCTATATTTACATAGAAAAACTAAAGCTGGCCGGGTGCAGTGGCTCATGCCTGTCTGTAATCCCAGCACTTTGGGAGGCCAAGAGGGGTGGATCACCTGCAGTCAGGAGTTCAAGACCAGCCTGACTAACATGGTGAAAACCCATCTCTACTACAAATACAAAAATTAGCCGGGTGTGGTGGTATACACCTGCAATCCCAGCTACTCAGGAGGCTGAGGCAGGAGAACCGCTTGAACCTGGGAGGCAGAGGTTGCAGTGAGCCGAGATCACGCCACTGCACTCTGCCTGGGTGACAGAGAGAGACTCTGTTAAAAAAAAGAAAAAAAAAAAAAAACCCTAAAGTTGTGTAATTAAATAGTAATTTTTTTGACTTTGGAATGTTCTGTGTAATTTTTTTTGTGGTAGATTTACCTTCAAACTTCACTTGGATTAATATGAAAGCAAAATGAGATGTGTATTTCCTAAATATGCATCAACAAACCAATGGAAAGAAAGTGGCTCCCAGGTAATTGAGAGACAGAGTGAAAAATGAAGTTGCATGTTAATTTACATGCTTAGACTCAGTCCATATATGGAGAATCAAAGGCAGCAAGGAGGAGAAGGAATATTGAGGAACCACCAGTAATGCCTAAAAACAAACAAAAAAGAATTTGAGTAAGAGATCAGGAGTTTTCCTGTGGTTACGGAGAGAGCCAAGAATGTTTGCCTGGAGAAGAGAAGACTTGGAAAGCCATGGTATCATTCTTCTAAAGTTTGAGGAGCCCTTGTGTAGAGGAAGAAGTTGACTCTCTTTTTTTTAAATCAAGGGATAAACATGACCAATAAATGAAAGCAAGAGAGAGAACAAGTTGGGCTCAACAGGAGGAAAGTCTTCTTAATCACTTGAGCGGCTCCCAAAATGGAATGGACTGACTGCCAGGTCCCTGGTTCTTGAAGGGTTCCAGCAGCAGCTGGGAGCCCATGTCTTAGGAATATTGTAAATGGTACTGGGGGCAGGGAGAAATTATTTGCAATGCCTCTCTGATTCTCTTTAAGATTGAAGCATTTTTTACCAAGCTATAGAATTTCTATGCTTATTTTCCTGAACATTAAACTAGACACAATATCATTTACTACTCCCATCACATGAACTACTCCTTATTAAAATATTAAAGAAATGAAATTTGCATCCATGCTACATAAATAAATAAATACATAAATTAACATAACTTTTCAATATTGAAGTTAAAGAAATATGGAGCAAACCTATTTGTTCTCAACTTTCCGAAATAACTAACATCAACTATGTAGGAGAAAAATCTCTAAAAGTATCTTTCAATTCTTTACCTTTTTTTAATAATATGGGCCATCTCAAAGACACGATAGAAGTATTTGTGAGTTAGATGGGCCAAATCCTTCAGAAATCCTAATTTATAATAACGCATTATTAAAAATGATACTATCAAAACTTCTATTTTGAGGATCTGCATGTCATATATGACCCTAACAGCCTCCTAAGAGATAGGTATTTTTAGTATTCCCATTTTACAGAAGAGAAAATTGAGGTTCAAAGGGGTCAGGAAACTTGTTCAAGGCCACCCAGCTAAATGTAGAGCTGTCTGACTCCCCAGCCCCTGCTCTTTCCACTGTGTCATACTTCTTGGCCACTTCCTGTCTTGCTTGAACAAACATAGTTCAGGCGAAACGTACGAGCAATGATGACGTGCCACTGTCACACCTCCCAATTAAACCCTATAATTTCCGAGTCTGAACTGGAAATCCTTTGGCTCTGTGCTGCTGTCTGGCCTGCTCAGGAAGATGTTTATTTTGAGATGTGCACCTCTCAGAGCGGCTGGATATTTTTGATGGCCCATTCACACGTGGGCCACATTGAACTGAAGGTATAGAGCAGTGGTTTCACCGCACAACTGTGACAGCCCCCGCCCTGCCCTGCTCCCGACTTGGGGTCTGTTTCAGTGAGGGTGTTAAGGCTATTAGTAGGTCCATGGAGACTATAAATAGAGCCCTGGGCTTCAGCCAGCTCAGTGTGTTTATGTTTTTGGGTTGCGCTGCAACTGTTGTTGGTAATTATAGACGCGTGGGTGTGCATGGGTGCTGATGAACAGTTCCTCCTCCTGGTTTCCTCTTTGCACAAGACCAACACTGGGGGCGTCTGAACTCACAATCCCATCATAAGGTCCCGTATGTCCAGTCACTGCTGTATTTCCTGGCCAAACTGAAATGACCGGGGGGCTGAAAGATGTCAAGGTATTCCATGTCACCATTAGGATTACCATCTGTGTCGTCAACGCCTTCTTTAAAAGAAATAAAGTGACATCATGTTTCATAGTCTTTGCAGACAAATGAGAAAAGGATTGACGGGTCTAACTGAAATGATGATTCCTAAGGGAACCTAGTGGAAGGAGTACACCGAGACCAGTAAATTGCTGTGATCTGTAATATTAGCTCTGAAAGGGCTACATTCTCCTTTAGATGTCCCAAAGGTACGTGCAATCTTTCACCAGTGAAGAGGGTGGGGTCACCTCTTCCTGCTTTTCTTTTGAGTCTCTGGTGATCCAAGCAAAGGTGGTGGTCACAGCCTGAGCCTACTCCCTGAGCTGACCATCGGCTACCAGAACAGTCAAGTATGTCCAATTCTAACCCATCTATTGAACTTGGGCTGTGACAAAGAGACACCAATGGAGTAGAAGTAGCTAATGGAAATCAGGGGAAAAATGCTGTTATCTTTTGTAGACGGAGTCTCGCTCTGTCGCCCAGGCTGGAATGTAGTGGTGCAATCTCCGCTCACTGCAAGCTCTGCCTCCTGGGTTCACGCCATTCTCCTGCCTCAGCTTCCCGAGTAGCTGGGACTACAGGTGCCCGCCACCACGTCCGGCTAATTTTTTTTTGTATTTTTAGTAGAGACAGGGTTTCACCATGTTAGCCAGTATGGTCTCGATATCCTGACCTCGTGATCTGCCCACCTCGGCCTCCCAAAGTGCAGGGATTACAGACGTGAGCCACCGCGCCTGGCCAAATGCTGTCATCTTAAAGGTGCACACTTGGGAGGGCGTTCTTCTCCACTACCCAACCTTACCCCATGCCTTTGGGTGACAGTGGCAGAAAGTCAGTTGGTGGGAAAGAGAAAGTGGGAACATTTAGGGGACTAGTCCAATTCTATTTTACATGCCCCATCTTGTCCTACTATTGCCTTCACTTATTTAGTTCATCTGCCCTGACGACAGGTCAAGTAGGTTCAGGCTGTTTAACGGGCTGGAATAACATAATACAAGAAGCCAACAGAAAAATACCCAAGTGGTGGCCACCTAGGAAGTCTGACCAAAAAAAATTTGGTGCCATTCCTCTTAACCCCAAATATCACCCCTACGAACTGGCCCATTCAAAAGGATCAAGGAATGGCAGGTAATTCTTTATGTCCACAAGGCCAAACACATCGTAGGTGTTCCTTAAATATTTGCTAAACTGATCTATTTGGAGTCCTTGATTTTCATATGTTAACTGTCTTATAGCCTGCACTTTCAATACTACAGATACTCCTACCCCTAAATTATTTCACACATTCTGAGTTTAAGAATTGATTCATTAGCTGACAGAAGAACACTGGGTGCTTTCCCATAAAGAGCTGCCCAAAACTGTTCAGTTTAACAGCAGTGCCATGTTGGTAATGGGAGATTCATGTAATTGTCTGAATCTGTAATTGCATTTAACAAAAATGACTGGGAAACAGAAAAGGAAAGTGCTGATATTAGTGAAAATAAGCAGAGAGGTCTCATCAATTTAATAAAATTAAGACAGAAATAGAAATCATCAAGTGTGCTATAAGTGGCAAGTCTTTAGCCTCAATTGGATGCTCAATGGAGGATGGTTGATTGTGTGTTCAGTTATGAAGACAAAGAACAAATTAAAGAGCATGGTGAAATTCTGGAACTGTATTGTCAAATATAGTATCCAAAAGGCAAGCCATAGTCAGCATTTTTATAACTATTTTTTAAATCTCTGGGAATCCTCCTACCCCTTAACCAAATAGGATCTGAGTCTTATTGCTTGATCTCCATACCTTTGATGGTCACATGTTTTTAAGAATGCATTATATATCAGAACAATATTCAAGATTCTTAAAGTCCTGTCCGTTTCCAAAAAAAAAAAAAAAAAAAAAAAAAGGCCGGGTGGAGGGGGAAGAAGTAACACTTTAAGAAGTAACAGCCAACTGAGAACAAAAGTCAAAGATTGTATCTTGGCTATAGCTTGTTACTTAACAATTAAAAACACAGATATAAAATTCAGACAGAACTATAAATGAATCCTGACTTTGCCATCACCTAGCAATGTATCTTGAACAAGTTACTTAATCCTCCAAATCTCAGTTTCTTCAGCTGCAAAATGGGGATAATAGCAGTACCCCATAGGGTGGCTGCAAAATGCAAGTACGTGAATATATTCAGTATGCTTAGTGCTGTGCCTGGTACTTACTCTGGGCTTAAAATATAGAAGCCATTTTCTAGGAAGGAAGATGGATCCTAGAAGAAGAGATGGGAGGGACTGAACTTGGCCCTTGACAAGGGGCAAAGATAGATCCTGAACTCTATTAAAAACTCAATGCGGAAACACTTACAAGTTCTATTACTACTGCTACTCCCTATCTACCCACTAGGTCATTCTGGCTTCTGCTGGTGTGAGTGGGAGTATGCTATTTATTCACCTAATGACTCCTTCCAAGTTAGAGAAGTTAGAAACCCTGACAACTGTTCCAGCCATTAATTCTCTCATTTCACCACCTCTGCACTCAGGAAGGTGTGTCTCCTGTATTACTGTCACATCTGCATTTTGACTTTTCAATTGTCTGAGGCTTCCAGCTCTTTGGAATCAGTGATTATGGCTTTGTGATTATACAATTAGAAGAGGCTGGGTTTAGGATATGCTGTTCAAAACAATACTGTGGCTGCCTCACATAGCATGGTGGACACCTGGCACCACCACTTCCCAGGACACATGCTCACCACCCTGGGCCTCTGTGCTTATTTCCCCTGACATGGCCAAGACTCTGCCCCCATTTCCATTTTGACAGCTTTCTTGTCTAAGTTCTTCTTTAAAGGTTTATTAGGGTATCATGGCATTGTTGATTGCTGTTTAGCATTGATTATTAGTATTAGCCCTGCTTATTGAAAAGCTTTGAGAGAGTCTTATATTTCTAAGATTTCATCTAGACCTCAAATGCCCTTACGGTGTAAGCCCAGCTACAGCAGAGGTAGAATCTGAAGAGGGAGGGGAGAGTGGCTGCAAAATCTTGGAGGAAAATGAAAGGACAGAATACAATAAAAGAATACTCCAGACTGTAATGCTGAAGCCCTCAGCCCAGGGCCTAAAACACAGTGAGAAGTTCTCAATAGTTTCCACCTTTCTTGTCCTATCACACTACCCTGGCTTTTTTAGTTGTTAAATAACTTTCAGACAAAATCAGTAGTTCTAAATATTTTGGTGAAGCTCTTTCCTCCTTCTCCTGGGCAAGCCTTCTGCATGCATTGACTCCACTCGCTCACCTCCCATTTCCACCTACGCTAATTTCACCTCCACACCCAGGGCCACACCAAGTGCTCTATCCAGTGCATGCTTTTAGTCTTCGTCTCACTGGCCTCCCTGAAGCGTGTGACACTGTGGACCAGTCTTATCCTCTTGAAACCCTCTCTCCTGCCTTCCTTGACACAAATTTCTCCTCTTCTCCTTTGCAGTTGCTGTTTCTGGCTCTCTTTTCTTTGCCCACAGCTTTGAGTTGACGAATCGAGGGACTGTTCTTGACTTTCTGCCCTTCCCACAGGATAGGGCCTCCCCTGCCATGCTTTCAACACTCATCTACTCATCAATAGCTCTCATGTTTTTCTCCTCATCCCTGCCCTATCTTTTGCACATCAAACCCACATAAGCAACTGCATATTGGGCCTGTCCACTTGGGTGTCCCACAAGCATCTCAAATTCAACATGCACAACATAGAATTAATTCTCTTACACCCCTTTCGTTTCATGTCATCTATAGTCACTCAAACCAGAATCCTGGGTGGCATCTTAGATGTCTCATTTTCCTTTAACTCTCAACCCTCTCCCTCTACTACCCCATCACCAAATCTTGGTAATTCTCTCCATCTCGAATCCTTCCACTCTTCCACTGCCTTATTTGCAACTTTCACATCTTTCTTGAATTATTTTAACAGCCTCACAACTACTTTCCTTGCCTTCTGTATCAACCGGGCTCATTCTCCCCACAGATACTCAAGCGACATTTTTAAAATGAAAGTCTAATAAGCCTCTGCCTTACTTAAAGTCTAGCCAGTAGCTTCCCATTGCCTACGTGGTGGAATAAAAACCCCATTGCAGGGCCTGCAAGGGGCTCTGTGATCTGGCTCCTAGATTTCATCTCTGCTCTCCCCCCTTCCTTCTCTCTAACTTATACTCTGGCCATCAAAGTTCTAGAAGGCCTCCCCAAGCATCATGTTTTTCCAGGTATTTGCAAAGGCAAAAAAAAAAAAAAAAAAATGCACTTGCATTCCCACCTAGACAGCACCTACTTCTTCATGAAAGCCTAGTCCAAGCATTCTCTCTTTGGTCTTCTATAACTTTCCCCATCCCCCCAACTCTTCTCCCCTCCTTAGAGAGCTGCCCACTTTCTCTGATCTGCCACAGTATGTATATCTTTGGAAGGCATCTACCACACTTATTTACATGTCTGTCTCTCTGCTAGACTGAAAACTCCTTAAGGGTGGGGATGATGTCTTAATAGTCTTTACTCTCACCCCTGTACACAGATCCTGCCATAAAACAGTCAGAGAACATAGCACCCCACTCCCCATCAAATCAACCAGAACTGAAAGCCCAGGAAGCCGCATTTGACGGCTTCACTTTTAGTTTCAGTTGCTCAGTCTGGGCAGCTCAGAGCAGCTTCCTGAGCCTCCACCAGTTCAGAAAGCATCCAATCTGCAAAGAAGTGTGCACTGTCATTTGCTGAGCAGGAGCTTACAGTGATCCTGCTGATAGGGAGGCCTTTGCCGCCTTTCGCCCAAACCCCATGCCCTCTGGACTATGCATCTTAAAGGTCATGGTCATGGGCGGTCCTTATCAATCAAAGCATCAAGCGGAGAAAAAAACCCCGCTCTGGGATATGGTGAGACATGTCGGTTTGAAAACATTGCAGATCGTTAAATGAGTAATGTTAATGTGATCTCAGAATAGTAAATACACTCCCACAAGGAAAAGATACCTGCATTCTCTGGAAAGAAAACAAGAAAGGAAAGCAACATTTGGCTGCAAAAACTATGGAAGAGATGTCTGTATGGTGATTCAAGTTCTACTAGGGCAGGCAAATTGCATTTTTCTGATTGTCTGCCCCCTCTCCACCCCCCGCCCCATGTGGGCACACGCACTCCCTCATTAAATCTTTTCTCTGGGGTAGGGTATGGGACTTGGGGGAAGTGAAGGGAATCGGGAAGCATACACATAGAGGAAGAAAACAAAGGCCTTCATTTTCTAAAAATGTCACTCACTGTGATTGAGAAAGAGTTTCTCAAGAAATGCGAATGTCCTGCACAGGAAGTAACACTTCATCACACAGCTAATAATCAGCCACGTGCTTGTCAGGGTTTGGTTTTTCCCTTCTGTACTGAGAAGGTGGCTCCAGGCAAGCCTGGATATCTTTCCCACCAGCCTGATAGTTATTTGAACACGTCCAGCTTTTATCTTCCAAAATGTGTGAGTGTGCTACTCCCATCACATCAAATTCATGTGGAAGACTCACAGTGGCGGGGGACGGGGGAGCCTGCAATTTTAAAGGGTTTATGTGGAGTCAGACTACTGTCCCCACATCCCAAATTGCCTTTTCCACACAGAAGCAGCTTGCAGGGGCCTGAATATTTATCCAGTTAAACAAAATGTACTTTCCTTCTACCCTCTAGCCCAGTAGCCTTTGCCCCTTCTCTCTCTGTGAGGCCTGGTTCTTCCCCAGAATCCAGCATCATTAAGCCCCCTTATCCCTAAAGAAAACAGTCAGGCCAGCGAATTCACTCCAAGGTATTGGCAACTCACTATGTCCAGTGTTTACATTTAAAGGAGAAAGAAGTACTTTACCCAAAGGAATGACTCTGATGGTGAAGTTTCTGGTGAAGTATCACGGGAGCCGGTGAGACTTTCCAGTACCTCTCAAGTCCTGCTACATTGGTGACCATCGATGATGTCTGCCCCTCATGCCAGGTTCATAGCTCATTCCCTGATAAGGGTCTGGTTGCTTTCATCAGGATTTTCAAGTTGCCTTTATGCAGTACATTTTTTGTGCAGCTTTTTTTCAGAAGCACTTGGTGGATAAGTTAAAACCCAAGGGTCCTTGCCCCTTGCCCAGAGATCCTTAGCATATGCCTCTCCATCCATAACTTCTTTGACAGAGAGGATCCAGGTTGAGGAGGGGTGAGGAGGTTGCCACTATGTGAGCTCTTAAGTGTGCCAGTCTTGAAGAATTAAGTCATATGGTAATCCTACAACAGATACATGAAGTGCCTCATTCATTAATTTATTTGAGTATCACTTATTAAGCTTCCACTCTGTGCCAGCCATTGCTCCAGAGAGTTACCAAAGAACCAAACTGACAAAGCTTCTGCTCTGTTGGAGCTGAAAGCTGGAAATTGGTTTCAACTATTTCTGTCTGTCTCCAGAAAGCAGAACTGGGACAAATGGGCAGGAGCCCCAGGGAAGCAGATTTCTGCTCCATACGATATATTAATACAACCAAATATGGAGTGGTAATGAGCTCCCTGTCACTGGAGGGATCTGAGAAGAAGCTACATGATGGCTTCATCCATGGAGCTGGGCTGGATCTGTTGTCTTTAACCATTTCTTCCAGCAGCAGGAATCTTTTCTTAAACAAAACCTTACCAGAAGTCCCAATACAGAAAATAGAGTGCTGAAGTGATATGTACAGATCTGGAGTCACCTCCAACCTACTCACAGCCCCCCCACCACCCCCTGCAACATATCCCTCTGTTCACCAAACCTTGGATATCCACAAACCACTGGATGCAATGATCATGAAGCTCCCAGCCTCCATGGGTATCTGTGAGTCTCAGTAGGATGGTGGATGATTTCTCACCAGATTCATCCCCTCTCTCTCTCTCCATTTCCACCTTTTCCTAGGAGAGAGTCTGAAGAAGCCAGAGAAAAGAGGCAGAGGCTCTGGGAGCACAGTGGGACAATGAATGTTGTCTGAGAATGTCAATATGACCAAAGGCATTGTTTCACTTGGGTGGACCTGAAAATCATAATGGGGCACCAAAAAGAGCCCATTGCCTGGGATCCTGAACCGTAAGTTAAAGTCAAAGGTCAGGCCAGGCACAGTGGCTTACATTTGTAATCCTAGCACTTCGGGAGGCCGAAGTGGGCAGATCTCGGGGTCAGGAGTTTGAGACCAGTCTAGCCAATATGGTGAAACCCCATCTCTACCCAAAATTATAAAAATTAGCCAGGCATGGTGGCGTGTGCCTGCAGTCCCAGCTACTTGGGAGGCTGAAGCAGGAGAATCTCTTGAACCCAGGAGGCAGAGGTTGCAGTGAACCGAGATCATGCCACTGACTCCAACCTGGGTGACAGAGCGAGACTCCATCTCAAAAAAAAAAAAAAAAAAAAAGTCAAAAGGCTCAAAAAGGCCAAAAGGACCTTGGAAGAAGAGGACAAAAAAACAGAGCGAAGACACTCACAGGCAACTCACTGAAACAAACAAATACCTCATTTGCACTATCCTCAGGAAAGTTCCTGTGTATTCAACACTTCCTAACACAAGGCTTACTTTCTAGTAATGGACCCTACTTACACCCTTCCAGATGTAAGAGTTGATAGTAGGGGATTGTACATCTTTCTCCAATCCAGAGCAGAAAGTTGGAGAAGCTGTCTGCCTTCAGGCTCCATGCCTGGAAAGTCCCATCCCCATTTTGCACAGTGTGGGTGGAAAGGGAAGCCTTCAGCAGCTCAGAGGACCCTGGCTGGCAGCCACTCACTGGCTTAGGACTGGTGATGGAGTGTGGGAGAGGGGAATCTGACAACTTGAAAAAGAGCTTGAAGTCTTCCTAAGCACAGAGCTACCACACAGAGCCTCAAGCCTGCCCAATCACAACCTTGCCATCATCTCAGCTAGAATTTTCCTGACAGTTTCTGAAAAAATAATCAAAACTGGACTCACATCTTCTAGCTTCATAGCTAAAAGTGAGTAAGTCAGCTGAGTTTTGCTTAAATTCATGGTTTTCCAAGGTGTGTAACATACACAAAACATAATTTGGCAGGGAGACATTAGTAGGTGCTACTCAATACATTTCTGAAGAGTAGCACTTAGGGAAACTCTGGTCTAAACAAAACTAAGCATGTTACTGTAGGGCTCTTCAGAGCCTTGAAAATGCTAATGTGAATTGTGACTCTCCAAGAAAGGAATATAGTCATACTTGTGAATTCTGCATCTTGAATTCAACTAACCTTGGAAAGAAAACTTCACAAAGTTACAAAAGCAAAACCTGACTTTGCTGTGAACCAAGTACTGCATAGAATCCTTGCAAATAAATAGGTGTGTAGGCATTGTATTAGGTATTATAAGCAATCTAGAGATGATTTAAAGTATATGAGAGAGGATGTGCATAGATTGAATGCAAACACTATGCCATTTTATATAAGGGACTTGAGCATTCTCAGGTTTTGGTATCTGCAGGGGTAACAGAGGGGTCCAGGAACCAGTCCTCCATGGCTACCAAGAGATGACTGCAGAGTATTCAGTATTTCTTAAATTTATTTGAACTCTGAATGCTTTTTTTCACAGGGCAACTTAAAGTACTCCTTTTTCCTGAAACACACTTTGGAAAATACTGTCACAAAGCAAACATTAACCACATTATATAATTTTAGAGATTTATTTTTCATTAAGGTAAGCCAGTACTTCCAAAATACTGCAATGTCTTATCCACCACCTTGAGAGGTAAGACTTCATGTAGATGAACTGTCTGCATCACTGAAGCTTCGAACAGCAAAACAATTAAACCATTTAACCTAAAAATCTTTCTAAAGTGTATTATACACATCTCTATTTTTAATTGTTAAAAATAAAATTAAATATTTTGGAGTATAAAAGTAAATACATGCTTATTTTTCAAAGCTTAAAAAAATTGGAGAAGAATAAATAAGGCAAAAGCCCATAGCTCTGTTAACATTTATTGTAATTTATCTCATCTTATTTTGCATACAATATATACTGAAATATAAAATAGCTGTCACAATTCACTTAATGTTTTCTATACCACTAAACAGACTTTTAAATGTATGTTTTAATGGCTTTATGATAGTCTATAATGGAAATGCATTATATTTCATTTAATCACTTTTATTATGTTTTTATTATGAATAAGGGTTAATATATATTTATAGAAATATTTGCCTCTATTTTGATTTTTTTGAATACAGATGCCTGTAAGTAAAATCACATATTATCAAATTGCCTTTCACAGGATTTGTACCATCTATATACCCCCAGCATTCTCTAAGAATAATATTTTACCATCCTTAGCAACATTAAATACTGCTATTTAAAAAAAAACTGTGCTAATTTGTTAAGTTAAAACTGCTATCTTATAACTGTTTGCACTTTTCATTACCAGTGAATTTAAACATTTATAAATATTAATTTGACACTGATATTTTTCCTTCTATAATACATATAATATGACCATTTTCTCTTGTGGCCTTAATATTTTACTCACTGACTTGGGTGAACTTTGTTAAGGTTATTGGATATCATGTTTGTGACAAATAATTTTCACAGCTTGCTGTTTACCTTTTAATTGGGTTCATGATTTTAATATGTAAATCTTAACTTCTATTTATACCCAAATATGGCTTTTTTCTTTTTTTATTTCTTCTTTTGCTTTTGTGCTTAGAAAATTATTTCTCTTTCAGAAGTCAGATGAATATTCACTAAGTTTCCTCGATGTTTCATGGTTTTATTTTTTAAATCCTTTTTTAAAAAATATGGTATGGTGCTTGCTTTTTAAACTGAATAAAATGTTATCTTAATGACTCAGGATCACAATTTCGAATAGTGTTTAAAGTTTTGTACCATTAAATAGAATGCTCCCAGGAGCCACTGAAGTGGATAGGGATACTTTTCACCATTCTCTGTGACATCAGACTTCTGTGATTTGTTTTTTTTTTTTTTTTTTTTTTTTGAGACGGAGTCTTGCTATGTCGCCCAGGCTGGAGTGCAGTGGCCGGATCTCAGCTCACTGCAAGCTCCGCCTCCCGGGTTCACGCCATTCTCCTGCCTCAGCCTCCCAAGTAGCGATTTGTTAACTGAGTGGCTCATTTTCGGTTTTGATCTCTGTTTTTGACATTAGGCTCCCAGCTCTCATTTCCCATTGTAGACAATTGTCTGCCACTCACAGGGCTTCTTACTTTCAACAGCTCAAACACCAACTAGCCAAATTTATGCTACTGTGCATGAAGTATATGTGTCATTGAGCCTGGGTGGGGAAGGCAGAAGAATAGCCCCACCCCTACCAAAGATGTTCATGTCCCAATCCCCAGAATCTCTGAATGCGTTTTGTTACATTTCAAGGGGAAATTAAGGTCACAGATGGAATTGAGGTCACAGATTGATTAAAGTTGTTAATCAACTGCCCTAGAGATGTGGAGATTATTCCAGATTTCTAGGCGGGCCCAATATAATCACAAGGGTCCTTACAAGTGAAAGAGGAAAACAAGAGAGTCGGTGTCAGAGCGATTTGATATGAGAAACACTTGGGCAACTATTGCTGTCTTTGAAGATGGAAGCCATCCATCTCTGGGAGGGGCCGCAGCCCAGGAATGGGGATAGTAAGTTAGAAGCTGGAAAACTTAAAACATCAGATTCTCCACACAAACACCTCCAGAAAGAAATGTAGCCTTGCTGATGCCTTGGAGACTCATTTTAAACTTCTATTCTCCAAAACGGTGAGACAATAAATTTGTGTTGTTTTAAGCTACTGAGTTCATGGTGATTTTTTACAGCAGCAAAAGGAAACTGACACAGTGGGCCTAGAAGTCTGTTCAATAGAGAAAACTGCATGGCTTTTGTGCATGGCCTTGGTGACTGCTACTTTGTCTGCTCTGAGGTTTTGTTTCCTCCACCCCCCAATTATTTCCATGGTTGCTGGAAATCTAACTTACACCTAGAGCAGAGCCTAAGCAGGACATTATTTTACAGGAATTGGTCCCTGCAAGTCGAGTTGCAAACCCTGGGTCAAAGGGTGAAGTAGAAGGAAGCTGGAAAGATGTAGTATTTAAGAAGTTTTTCAGAGAAATCACAAGCCTAGACCTTCTGCCCAGTTTGGAAGAATGAGCATTCCATCATGACCCTTGCACTGGGTGAGAGCATCATCCTTTAATTAATGTCTGCGCTGGGTCAGATAACCATCGCGGTCCTAGGTAAATTCCCTTCTGTCTCTAAATGACCAGGTAGTTCAAGGGCATGAGTCACAAAGGATCCTCTTAGTGGAAAGGGTCTGGGAGCAGGGTTGGGGGGTTTCAATGCTCATATGGATTTTGTGACACCAAAAGCCTTGGAGCCAGACCAAGTGGTAGAGCACAAACTATTCCCATAAAAACTGGAGTAGTTCTTAAGAATAGTATGCAAATAATAAGAAAAGATCAGGAAGGGAGGTGCCAGCACCGGGCAGAGGGAATCTGCCTCCAAAATGCATCTGGACACTTGCCCAGTGGATTGAGAGGAACCTGCAATTAGATAATTTTCGGTAGATGTTGGAGGAGAATCTGAAGATTGTGCGTTACTTATCTCTTTCTCTAATGCCTAACACAGTGCCTGGCATACAGTAAGTAATCAATGGATTCTTGTTATGAGAATGAACAAATGAATAAATTTAGTAACCCTTTGTCATCTTTAAAGTCCACTATGAGCTTAGTAACACAAATCACTCCTTAGTAAAAGTTTCCAGCCTTAGCAGATAAGATTAATTTATCCAGCTCTGGTTCAAGTTAACTTAGAAAACAAAAGGAGCAATGAGGAAGTATTTTACTAATGTATTAGAATTCTTTTGTTCCAAGGGAGGAAGAAGCTGGCTATCTCTGAGTTATAAGAAATGGGGTGATATTTGAGGAAGAAAAGCAAAGTAGTTAAAGATAAACAGAGAATAATAATTATATCTTAACGCCATAATTTAATATGTAGTTTTAATAACTGAGTGCATGTATGACATTTACAGAGCAGTGCCTGGCACGAACGCACTCAATACATGGTGACTATCATTGTTATTCTTCAGCATTTTTAATTGCTCTTCAATGATTAAAAAATAAAACTTGACTGGGGGCGGTGGCTCACGCCTGTGATCCCAGCACTTTGGGAGGCCAAGGCAGGCAGATCACCTGAGGTCAGGTGTTCGAGACAAGCCTGGACAACATGGCAAAACCACATCTCTACTAAAAATACAAAAATGAGCCAGCATGGTAGTGGACACCTGTAATCCCGACTACTTAGGAGACTGAGGCTGGAAAATCGCTTGAACCCAGGACACGGAGGTTGCAGTGAGCCACAATCATGCCATTGCACTCCAGCCTGGGTGACAAGAGCGAAACCCTGTCTCAAAAATAAATAAATAGAATAAAATAAAATAAATAAAACTCAGAAAAATAATAACATAAAGTCATCATTTATGACAAGACCGAAGAATACATGAGTTTGTTAATTTATGAGAAAGGAAAGTAACTAATGGATGATGACAAGACTGACTCTTTATATGTATAGAGTAGCATATACAAGACACACTGTTATGAAAATAAGAGCATAGATTTAAATGTTTTCTTAGTGATGTTCATTCCTTAAAGGATCTCATAGTGAATCCTTTACTAAAGCAAAGAATAATCCTTCAAGGCAATATTAATGCTATAATTTTTGAATATGCTGATTTTTATACATAAAGTCTCATGCAAATAGGATATCTTAAGATAAACGAGCCAAGTGAGGGGTTTCACTCAGGGTCTAGAAACATAAGCACGAATATAACAAGGTCACATAGAAATCAGATATACTGAGTAGTGTTGATTAAGCCATCTCCTTAAGGGAATAAAATTTACTCTCAAAGTACTGGCTGGAGCATTTAGAGATTCATGGGGAACTGACAATCATTTTAGACCCATTTGCAGAGGACAATCCATTTGCCGTCATCAAGGAAGTGATGGGATGGATGGGTGTGGGTCTAAGGTTTCTAATGTAGACTGGTTAAACCTCTACATGGAATATGAATGACTGCGTAGTCTTTTCCTTTCTTGTTTATTAAAGAAACTTGGTAAATGTACAACTTTAAGACCAGTGCTTTCTTCTCCACAACCTGCCCTCCAAAGTGCCTAGTATGCTGACAATCTGAGCCCTTGTTCTTGACAGAAATGCAGTGTCAAGACCCAAGTGATGCCATATGAGGCCCAAATTGGTTTTATGATTGACTGATGTGATCCATTTTATGATTGACTGATGTGATCCATTTTTCAGCTCACATTTATAGAAACCTACCAAGAAGACAGAAGATTCTTTTGTTTCTCAAGAAAGAAAAAAGAAAAGAAATGATAAGACAAGACAAGACTTCTGAGGCCTTAGAAAAGAACACATGGACACGGGGAGGGGAACATCACACACTGGGGCCTGTCACATGGTGGGAGGCTAGGGGAGGGATAGCATTAGGAGAAATAGCTAATGTAGATGACGGGTTGATGGGTGCAGCAAACCACCATGGCATGTATATACCTATGTAACAAACCTGCACATTCTGCACACGCATCCCAGAACTTAAAGTATGATAAAATTTTTTTTTAACTGAATAAGATTTGAAACTCAAAAAAAAATTGCTTATGTAGAAAAAAAGAAAAGAAGTTGCTAATCCCTGGCATATAGTATAGATTGGGTTTACTGACAAAGAATTATTCCACTCATTTGCACTTTGTTTTTGATGGGGCTTCTAGAATGTTTAGGGAAAAGAGAAGCACAGACACTGTGCACCTTGATTTCGGTAAAGCATTTGACAAGGTCTATCGTAGCGTCCTCATAGAAACTGTGGACTGGAGCATAGTACAGCTGATAGACTGTTCTTTGAATGGCCAAAGAACATGGGTCTGTGGGCTGACCAGGAGGAAGCCTCTCATATGAATGCTTCAAGGCAACTTGACCTTATCCTGCTGTAATAGTTTTATCAAACATTCAGATGAAGCCTGGATTAGATTACCCAGCAGACTCACCACCACTGGGAAGAGTGATCATTTATAATCTCAATCTCAGTTGCAATAAGGAGACAAGAACAAAAGATGCCCAGGGTACATTAGTAGTTTGGACCCTACAGAGCTATTGTCCAAACCTGGCTGTGCATCAGAAACACCTAAGACTGCGTTATAAAACACAGATACTCAGGTCTTTCCCCAGACTTACTCAACTAGAATTTCAAGAGGTAAAGCCCTGGAATTTGTATTTTTTAAATAAACTACTCAGGTGATCCACAGGTAATCAGCTCAGTACCCTACTTGCAGAACCACTGCCCTAGTGGGATTTAGCAAAGAAGCTTTTCCAAGGTAATAATGATACATTACCCAGTAGTCTGGATATCTTCATGGGTTTTCAAATTATGAGAAAATCCCTCCCTATACTCTGGTTCCATCCATCCTTGATGACTCTCCTGATGGGAGTGGGCAAGGCAGGGAAGAGAAGGAGCACAGGGCTTTGATCAAGCGTGCATAGGCTTTGATGCCAATCAAACTAGGACTTGAGCCTGGGTTCTGCAGCCTACCACCTGTGCAAGGGGGCTCTGTGCTTGCATTTCCTTATCTTAAAATGTGGGGATTTAATGAGATCACACAGGTAAAGTGTTTGCCTAGCATATAGGTGGCCAGTTGACACCAGCTATTACTATTAATAGGCTGTTCAGTCAACTCCCCATTCTGTGGATCTCAGGTCCATAATATTAGCTGAACACACCTACCCAGAGAAGGAAAGAAACTATTAAATCTATAGGATATGAGTTATGTCCTGGCCACTAGGCCCCCCACAGATCTAATCTTATTTCCTTTAATTGTCACCAAAACCCTCAATTTTACAAATGAGGAAGCTGAGGCTCAGAGAGGTCAAATGACTTCCCCCAAGTCACCCAGCTATAAAGGGACAGATATACACCAATAATTTGGCTAATAAACTTATGCTAAGGAGTCCCCGTGGCACTTTTTAAGTGGTTAATATATGGAGTGGAGAAAGCTTTGCCCTTTAAAAAAATCTAAAGAGAGACATTTTGAAACTGCGAGGGAGGGGAGAAGTCACACCACCTACACTCCGTTACCTGAACACTCAGCAGTTAGCCGAGGAAAAGCCCAAAGGGCAACCATTGCATGCTGGTGCCCTCTCTTGCTAGCTCATCACACACACACACACACACACACACACACACACACACACACACACACACACTTCCCTGATCACCTTATTTAAATTTATAACTCCCCATGACATGCTTATTTCTTGGCCCTGCTTTCATTTTCTTCTTACAATTTCATCACTGTCTCGCATTCTATCATTGTGGTTATTTATCTTGTATACTGTGACTCCTCCCCAACTAGAACATTAGCTCCTTGAGGGAAAGAACAGAAAAGATGTTTCATTATCTTATTTTCTCCCACATCCATACATCTGAAATAGCCTGGCATGCATTGGCATTCAATAAATATTTATGGCAGCAATGAATGGATGAACGAAGAGAAAACATTTCAAAGGGTGTCAATCATAAATGTTGAAAATCATTAAATTTATTTAAATAGCTGCATGTTCTGATTTTTTATTATAAATATGTATTCTTTGTATCATAATAGTTTTTAAAATGGAACCTAAATTGTCCAGGTTATTACTGACTTGAAGCCGAATCAAATCAAAGGGCACACAGCAAAGGGCAATGATAGGACTAAGTTGATCTTCCAGAAGGCAAGTGTGCTGGGCACATTCCACAGGCCCCTCCAGATTCCCTCTTCGCCCTTTCTTACTATGCTTTGTGCCCTAGGACATCCATCTCTTTGAGCTGCATCAACAAGCTCCCTTGGCCTTTGGCTTCTAGTTGGGAAAAGAATGATGTTGGGCTGTTAATTCCCCAGCTCTCACCTTTACTACTGGGTCTCTGCAAATTGACTGTGTCTCTATGGAAGGCCCCAGTGCCTGTCTGTCTGCCACCTTCTCTGCACTTCTGCTCTTTCAGGTTCTATAACTGCCCCCATGCTTGCCTGTCTGGGCCTCAGGCGGTAACAGCCCTCCATTTTTGCACAACCTGGAGTACTTTACTCTCTTTGCTCATCTTCCAAACTCTGCCCACACCTTTTAAAGTGTCCCTTTATTAAATTTTCCTCAATGACTCAGTTGAGGATGCCACTAGTTTCTTTCTGGGTCTCTGGCTGTGCCAGTGTGGACAGGAGAAATGTGTTTAAAGTTAGAAGACCTGCATTCTAATACCAGTTTCATGACTGACGTTCTCAAGGCCAACCACCTCTCTGGACTCAGTTTCTTCATCTGGAAATAAGGAAAATCGGGCAAGGCAACCTCTAATATCTTGTGATTTTTAAGAAGCCCTCTGCTCAGAGAACAAAGTAGTTACTTCCCCATCGGCCAGAAAGTATTAACTTGGTCTAGATCCTGAAAAGGGCCCAGTCTTCCAGGAACTTACCACAGCGGCTGCTGCTGTACCACATACAATAAAGTGGAGCTCGCCTATATTAAAGCTGGCAAAACCCAGCTCGATCTTTGCCCTCACTTCAGCTGCGAATCAGCAAGTTCCTGGAAAATTGAAGTTATATTTTTAAAACTATTATAAAACTAATACATATGTATAATAGAAAAATCAGAACACGCAGCTATTTAAAGAGAGAATAATTACTTTCAACATTTATGTTTGATACCTTTCTAGACTTTTTCTATTCATTCATTTATTCCACAAGTATTTATTGAATGCCAACGCTTTATGTAATAGCTTTTAAGTTTAGAATTAGTGAACTTCTGGTTGTACGAAGGATAGTTGTATTATGTTAGGTGTAATTATGACATTATTATTGTCTTTATTTGGAGATTAAGTATGATTTCAGGAGATGTGTATGGGTGCCAAGTTGACAAGGGGTGAACTTGTGATGGTTGATATTAGGTGTCAACTTGATTGATTGAAGGATGCCTAGATGACTGGTAAAGTGTTGTTTCTGGGTGTGTCTGTGAGGGTGTTGCCAGAGGAGGCTGACATTTGAGTTGGTGGACTGGGAGAGGAAGACCCACCCTCCCTGTGGGCGGGCACCATCCAATTGGCTGCCAGCATGGATGGAACAAAGCAGGTGGAAGAAGGTGGAATCAACTTGCTTGCCAAACCTTCTAGCTTCCTTCTTTTTCCAGTGCTGGATGCTCCCTTCTGCTACTCCTGCCCTTGGACATCAGACTCCAGGTTTTTTAGCCTTCAAACTCTGAGACTTGCACTAGTGGTTTGCCGGGAGGGTCTCTGGTCTTCAGCCACAGACTGAAGGCTGCACTGTCAGCTTCCCTGGTTTTCAGGCTTTTGGACTCGGACTGAGTCGCTACCAGCTTCTCTCTTCTCCAGCTTGCATGGGGCTTCACCTTGTAATCATGTGAGCCAATTCTTCCTAATAAAATCCCTTTTATATATACATATATCCTACTGATTCTGTCCCTCTGGAGAATCCTGAGTAATGGCAAGTATTTGTGTTGCCAAACCAGAACCCTGGATGCCATCTCAATTCTCCACTTTGGTCAAGTATATTAAAAATATCTGAAGAATTATGTCATCTTTGCTCCTGCGTGTGCAGTTTGGACACAGGATACCTAAGTTCCTGGAAGGGTAAATTTTTTCTCAGTCTGTTACGAACAAATCCAACCTTTCTGTCATTGACTTAGCTTCTCTGCCTTAGACATGGGCTCCAGCTTCTGGTGAGAAGGCTTTCCCTACTGCCAAACCAAAATGTCAACAATCAAAACAGATGGGAAATAAAGAGACCTTCCTGGGAAGGGGGTATTGTTTAGCCAAGTAATACTGAAGCTTTTAGAGTAGTGTCTTTGAAAGTCAGGGCAGATCCAAGGCAGTGAATGCCTTCATCTGGCAAGACTAGAAGAATGGATCTGCCCAAGCAGACACAGTGACTGTTGTAGTGGTTACTCACACAGCTGTGGCAGGTTGGGGCTGTCTGACTCCTCCTCTCCCTTCATCTCTTCCCATTCTCAAACCTGTGAAGGAGGATTTTGCTTTGTTTTGAAAAAATACTGCATCAGTGTTATGCTCTCAGAGCACTAAATATCAGCAAGAAACGGATTTCTCCATTTTACAGACACTCTATTTTGAAAAATATTGAAGATCTAGGCTTACCTCCAAGAGACCAGTAAAGAGTCAGCATGACCCCCTAAGATGAAATTACAATGATCACCTTGACTACCCAAGGCCTCCTTAGAAGGTCAAGGAACAGAAAGAGAGGGAGAGAGGAAGACCTCAGGAGAAGTGAGCCCCAGGAGTCCTGCAAAGCAGACTATGTGGACTGAAAGGCAACCTGCCCTATTTTGCACTGGACTCATCTGTAAAATGGGATGATGGTACCTTCCCCATAGGGCTTCTGTGAGTATTAAATGAGCTAATACATACAAAATACTTATGACAAGGCCTGGCACATAACACACTATCAATAAATGTCAGCTATTATCCTCCTCTCCTACTCCTTTTCCTCCTCTTCTACATCTTCCTCCTTCTCTTTGTCTTCACTCAAAGAACTTTCCTGATCTGTCCCTAGGAATTCCATCTTTGTTCTGGTAATCAATGGAGCCTGTACACCCTTCCACATATTACAAGATATATTGATGGTGTTTTCATAGTGACTACATTAGAGATATTTGCAAAGTTATACTTGACTCTGAAATTAGTTTTGATGGGCAATGATGCCATCTCAGACATTCCCCTGTGCCAAATACTGTCACTGAGCAGAGAGTGCAATATGGATCATGGTCAATTTGGTGACTCAAAAGGCATTTTAGGGTCTTACTATCATTCATCCAACGAATATTTATTAAATGCCTGGCATGTTCCAAGCCATGGCAGGAATGCCAGGATGAATCAGACATTGATTTTGTCTTAAAAGAAATTTTCATCAAGGTGAAGAAAAATCAGGTAGATATTTTAAAAATATAGACAGAAAGTGATGTGGGGCACAAGAAAAACACACCTAGAAGGCTGTGCATCCCAGGTGACAAGAGAGAATGGTTTCTGCTGAGAACTCAAAAATAGAGACTGCAGTTCATACAAATGCAGATCACCGATGCCACCATCAGTAGTGAATTGTCTTAAGACAATTACCTCAGACCCAAGTATTTGGTATTTGTCTAGGGGGTTTCATTCACCAGAACTGTCATGCAGGCCAAGTTTGCCATGCTTTCTGCCTTTATATGAGCACCTCCTCTCTCCCGCCCCCACCACAACCATTACACACATTGCAGCAAGGCCTCCAGTCCTGGATCGCAGCTCATGCTCTTTAACCTTCCTATCTCAATCAAAATGTCCCATCATAGAGACATTGTTCTACAGGGACCCTGGGTAGAAGTGGGCCAGTCTTCAAAGGAGAGATCACCAATACCATGTGCATAATATATTTGACACACGGGACCTCTGAAGTTATGTGGGTATTCATTCTGCCTATGTTTAAAGCTGTAGCCCACAGCATTATAGACACTGAGTCAATGGTAATAACAAATCAATAGGTTTTCACTAGCTTAATCACAACAAAACCTCAATAACTGGCTGGCAACTGCAAAGGCTAATGTGGCTTCAGTTTAGTCATCCCATTGTAATCTCTGTGAATGGCATGGGCTGAAATTGTGCCAAATGCAGTCCGCTCACCAAAACTGGGTGGCCCTGCCTGAGAAAGCCATGGAGCTTTGACAGCTAAACTTGGGCAAAAGAATAAATATTTTTAGATAAAATATATCACAAAAGAATAACGGTATTTGTTTCATGTTTTAAGCATGCTAGTTGCAAAGATCCATGCATGTGGCTTTGCAGATGTCTTTCTGAGTTGCATTTGTATCTTTGTTAATATAATATAATCTTACCTTGGTACACCACTATATGTCTTGGCTATATGACATCAGTGTCTTGCACAATGGTATTGTGGAAAGGTCAATACTGTGCCAACCCACCTATAGCCTCTTCTGAGGGGACCCATCTGCCCACACTTTCTGCCAAAGGGACAGGCCCAGGAAGCCACACTCAGTACCCAGTGCCCCACTTCCTCCATTCATAGATGATTGGTCCTGGCGGGGCACCTGAGCCAATGGCAGACAACCCATAGGCTGAAGAGGGAGGTGCAGACTGCTTTGAAAGATAGACTGGACCAATCAGATTCTCTCTTAGGGCCCTAAACTTGAAACAAACAAATAACCATCAGTTAGCACTGCGAGCAGAAAAAGACATGGCATTTGTTGCTTAACCATAGAAATCAAACATCCATGAACTCCTACTGTGGAACACCTGGGAGCTTCCTTGAATCTAGAAGCACCTTTGAGTTCTGGATTCCTTGAGGCCACGGTCTGATATGGCTCCTGCTCTTGGATTTGTCATTTTAAAATAATGTAATGTAATACAATATGTGAAATCCCTTTGTCTTGAGTTGGCTTGAATAGATTTCTGTTTCTTGCAACAAAAAATAAAAGCCAGATTAAAATTAGTGGGATATTAACACCTGGTCCCAACTGATCTCCTGGGCCATAAGGCCATCTGGAGAAATCACAAGAAGCAAGACAAACTGACAATGTCTTAGCCATTACTGGGAAGGCAATAGAAACCAAAAAAAGAAAAAAGGGAACTGAAAACTTTTAAAGACGATTTGGAAAGTTTGTGTGTATGCACCTCCCTGTTGAGTGTGCAGTGACTTGTAGAGCCAGCACTGTGAGCAGAGTTGCCACTCATGAACGAAACCTAGCATTTGAATGCTCACACTCAAAATAGGCTATGAATGACTGCCGGTTATGAGACATGCTAGATGCACAGGAATCACAAGTGATTGAAGTCAATTCACAAGAAAAATCAGGATGATATTATTTGAAGCAGCCTCAAAAGCAGGTGCTAGGTTTAGGGTGTGTCTACATGACCCTGGTTTTTATTTCCACTCAGCTTTGGAAACTAAATGACACTGCTGTCTATTTAAAACTGTGTCTTATGTATGTTCATACAGAGTGTGTCTAAATAAAACATAGTTTACAAATATCTCCACAATGGTAGCATTTCATGGCCAAAGATATTTCATGGCTTGGAGTTAAATACAATTTGGCCTCCATCTAAATGTTCCAGTTGATTTAGAAATTGAATTATCATCACATTTGATCCAAGAAGACATCTTACAAGTTTAAAAACTAAAATTTGTAAATAGGAAGTTTCATGACTTAAATGGAATTTCCTGTGCCTCTGTTATGTAAATTACATCTTCTTGCTATAGGGAAGAAGTATGCTGAAGTGGGTAAGATATGGACGTTGGAAATAGATGGGCTTGAGTTCAGATCCAGGCTCTATGATTTATTAGTCATGTGGCCTTGAGAAAGTTACCCCTGCAGTTTCTTTATTTTTAAAGCTAGGATGGTGATGATAACAGCACATACATTTCAGGATGTTGTAAAGATTAAATGGGTTAATAAACATACATGCTTAGAATAGTGCCTGGCTCATAGAAATATTCTACAAACGCTTGTCACTATTATTGGTAATTCTTTCATTGAACTCACAATGTAAATCATTTAGCCAATTCTTACTGAGTCCATGTGAGTACTGTGCTGGGTGTGTCCTTTTGTAATCCTATTGAAAAAGCACAGCTCACAAGGATAATAGGAATTCTCGTTCTAAATTTACAGTTGCAGAAATGAGGCTTAGAAAGGAAGTTAACTAACTCTCTATAGCCTGCCTGGTTACTAAATGGCAGGGCTAGGATTAATAAATTCATTCATTTGTGCATTCAACATTTTTGTTTTTCAAGACAGAGTCTCACTCTTGTTGTCCAAACTGGAGTGCAGTGGCATGATCTTGGCTCACTGCAACCTCCACCTTCCAGGTTCAAGGAATTCTCCTGCCTCAGCCTCCCGAGTAGGTGGGATTACAGTTGTGCGCCCGGCTAATTTTCGTATTTTTAGTAGAGATAGGGTTTCACCACGTTTGCCAGGCTGTCTCAAATGCCTGACCTCAGGTGATCCGCCCACCTTGGCCTCCCAAAGTGCCAGGATTACAGGCGTGAGTCACCATGCACGGATCAACATGTTGTTATTGAGCGCTAGCTACTTATTATTCTAGGTGCTGGCGTACAGACAGGAACCAAACGGATTAAAATCCTTGCCTCCATGGAGCTTACCTTCAGCTAAGGGAGACAGTCAAAAACAAGGTAAGTCAGTATTATGCATAGGAGATTATAAGGTGGAGTGTGCTAACAAGAAAACTAAGCCAGAAGGGGAGTGGGAATGCGTATGTGTGCGTGTTGAGGGAGGTGGAGTTCACAATGTGATTTTTGCTAGAACAGGTCACTAGGGAAGGTCTCACTCAGAAGAGGACATTTGAGGAAAGGCATGAGAGGAGAGGAAGCGAGCCATGGGAGTATCTGGGGGAAAGGTTCCAGGCAGCAGAAAGAGCACATGCAAAGGCCCTGAGGCAGGAGTGTGCCTGGCATGTTCCAGGGACAGTAAAAAGCCAGTGTGGCTGAGGCAGAGAAAGCAGAGAAAACAATGGGAGATGAGATCACAGAGGTAAAGGATTGGCTGACATTGGTACTTACTGAAGAAAACCCTTCCCTATGTTCCTGTTAACTGGGGTTCTTCCACAAAGTCAACACATCTAAAGAAGCCACTGATGAAACAGGTTCCCTCTTGGAAAGACCATCTCGCCTTCCAGCCTCTCCATCCTGCAGAGAGGAAAACCTGAGTTTGGCATTGGCAGTCAGGTAATTCATCAGATCTGGAAACCACCTCATCAGCATTCCCCTGGCCGACTGGAAGCAACCATGACGTTGTGCTGAATGCACTTGCAAAGCTGTGCTGTGGTCTCTCCGAGTTCATCACGGCACCTCCCTATGCAGGAGTTTCAATTCAAGGTCATTTTTGGTTCTTTTCAGTAGCAGACTCAGAACCAGACCTATTCAAGTGTCGGAACGGGGCAGACACATTAATAGCCAGACCCCAGTGGGAGTTCTATTTTCCATTTCCTCCTCCCCCATATTTATTTGTTTCTTCCTCTCCTCTGTGTGGTAAAGGTGATCTTGCATGATATTTTCAGATGAGGCTTAAAAAGGTGGAGTGGAGGATGGGAAGATAACACCCTGAATTGGAGCTCACTCTTTCTCAGTCCCTCAGGCTGGAGTTGGGCTCCCTGGGTTTGAATCCCCATTCTATCACCTAGAAGCTGTGTGACCTTAGTCAGGATACTCAGCCTCTCTGAGCCTCAGTTTAAAATTTTGAATTGGGGTCAGGTGCGTTGGCTCATGCCTGTAATCCCAGCACTTTGGGAGGCCGAAGTGGGCAGATCACTTGAGGTCAGGAGTTCAAGATCAGCCTGGCCAACATGGTGAAACCCCTTCTCTACTAAAAATACAAAAATTAGCTGGGTGTGGTGGCACATGCCTGTAGTCTCAGCTACTTGGAAGGCTGAGGTAGGAGAATCACTTGAACATAGTAGGCCGAGGTTGCAGTGAGCTGAGATTGTGCCACTGCACTCCAGACTGGGTGACGGAGCAGGATCCCATCTCAAAAATAAAATAAAATAAAAGTAAAAAAATAAAATTTTTAATTGGGGATAATGATGACATCTTCCTCAAAGACTTATCATGAGAATTCAATGTGGTCATTTAATTCTGTTTCAGGATTTAGCCAAATTTGGGTGGTATTTCCCTTTTGGTGGGGTACTTTTCATTACAATGAGAAGGATGTCTTAGGACTCCAGCACACTGAGAGGTGGGTGTCCAAAACATGTGGTTGTCTCTGCATTTCCACTCAAAGCAGAATCCAGGTATTTTCCAGGTGCTTCCCTCTCTCTGCTGAAAGTTCACTTCATCTCCATCTGGGTGGTCCCAGCCTCCCAGGCTGATAAGCCTCTTGAATTCTTAAGAGCAGACAGAGAGGTGGGCCCTCTGTGGTCTAGGGGAGAAGTGGCCCACTGTCTCAAATGGGAAAGATGTTCTAACTGTGTTTATTCCCTTGCCTGGGACAAAAGCTGAAATTTTCTGGTCTCATGCAGGAAATTAAGGGAAATGCTTGTAAAATCTTTGGAAGGAGAAACATGAAAACAACAAGCAAATATCCTTTCTAGAGAAGGAGATTTTTAGCAAGGGAATTTGCAGAGATTATACCTTTCTTCGTTTAGTGTAACTTACCTTTTGGAGAAAGGGCACCCAGAATTTGGTGAATGTTGTCTAACGGCCACAGCTTATTAACCCTGTGTGTTCCTGTAGACAGGGCAAAAAATTACTACACAGTTATGGCAGAAAGCATCCCATGACAGGGATACAGCAAACAGTCAATATTACTCCTGGCAATAAATCAATGAATAAATAATACATCAGGAATAGCTACAGCATTTCATAGAAACGGCCAAAGCAATTATCTTAGGATCATTGTAATTAGAAAAACATTCCCATGAAATGTGTCTGTAATTCAGTGATTTAAATGAATAGAATAATGTTTTCTTACTGGCTCAGATTACTACTTTAGAGATAATTTATCATGGTGTCTGATGAAGCTCCAATGGCAGGAGCCCTTCACTCCAATGGCAGGAGCCCTTCAGATTATGATTTTAAATTGTTCTGGCCTATTGATGGCGGCAGCAGCTCATCTGGAGCGGCCACTGGGGGGATGCCAGCTGCAGCAGGGGAGGCACAGCCAGGGCTGCACGCTCTGTGGAGTTACCCAGGCCAGGAACAGGTGGGAGTCCTGCCTCCCACCGAGTTGGTAGGGAGGGAGCCCTGTGCTCTTGGGTGCCCCTGCAGCTACCAGCCGCAGCTCTGGACCCAGGCATCCCTCTTCTCTTGGGGCCAGGAAGCCCCCCTTGGCCCTGCAGGCTAGGAAATGTCTGCTGCTGCTCCCTGGTCTCTCCCCACTCCTGGCACCAGCTCTGATTTTGGAGCAAAGTTGTGTCCAAGCTCGTGCACTGTCACAACCTGGAAGGGTGGGGGTGCTCAGGGCAGCACTGACATGCCAGACCCGCACGCCATCCCCTACCTCGGCCCCCTCCGGAATTTGGGTACCAACAGTGCCAGAGGGAGGCTGGGGGTGCTGTAGGTGGCTCAGCGCAGGCCTGTGCCCCTTGGCACAAACAACCAAGGCACCATGGATAGCATGTTGATGGTGAGAGGCAGGCAGGTTCCTGGCCAGAAAGGGGCAGGTCTCTAGTGAAACTCCACCTTCAAGCCAGGGACAGCCTGAAGCCTGGGGACCAGGCTGCCAGTTCCGGGTGTAGTCCGAGGCCCAGAGTGAGAACTTACGGTGCTTTTTCCAGGCTTGCCCATGGCTGCGCGTGAACCAGTCAGCACACACTTCCCCCCTTCTGAGCCCATTAAAACCCTGGACTCAGCCAGACTCAGACAGAAGTCAGGACTAACAGCTGTGGGAAGGAGCTACCCACTTCCGGTCTCCTTGACTCTTGAGGGTGACCTGGCTGCACGTAGGAGCTACCCACCATGGGTCTCCTCTCCACTGAGAGCTGGACACTTGCCAGGACGACCTGTCTGTGGAAAGGAGTTACCCACTCTGTGTCTCCTGAGAGCTGTTCTGTCACTCAATGAAACTCCTCTCCACGTTTCTCACCTTCCGGTTGTCCAGGCACTCCATTCTTCCTGGACACAAGACAAAAACTTGGGACCTATCAAATGGTGGGACTGAAAGAGCTATAATACAAACGGTTAAAACACAACCCGCACTCTCCATGATGAGAGAAGAGCTGTGGCCCTTCAAGGAGTTCAGACCTAGGGGATCCTCAGGCCAGTGTTGTGACACCTTTTTTAGGGCTCTGTGGTTACTGGTGTCTCCAAGCTTCTGGGCACCACCACGTTTCTTGGTGCCCACAATGGAAACCGCTTGCAATACGCCTGGTCCACCATCAGCCTCGCACAGAGCCAGCGCCTGGAGTTGGCCTCCCCACTGCAGCCAGCATGCTGGGCTGTGTGCAGTTGCCAGAACCTGTTCAAAGTCACACATCCCTCACCACTCCGCACATGGCTCCCCCTTGGTAGGCGTGGAATCTGGCCAGTAGCTAGAGCTGAGTGCAGCCTGCAGGGCCAAGTGGTTTGAATGAGCCCAGTGGTCCCGAGGAAAACTTGGGCAAAGATTCCACTGACCACACAGGTTTCCAGCTGGCAAAGTGACACCCTAAAGATCCTGTGACATTTTCTGGGACACTATCATGACCACAGACTCAGCATCAAACAGTTAAATGACCTTGACAGAAACCCATGAAATGAACTTATCCATATGAAGGATTCCTGCAGATAAAAAGCCTGCCACGATGTAGATAACCACCTCTGCCTTATCACATTGGAAAATTGTGGCTAAGCTGTGCCAGGATTTTTGTGAAGGCTGAAGCAGAAGACAAAAGAGCCTGGCTTAAAGATGTAGAGACCCACCAATTCCACTCCTACTTCTAAACCCAAAGACACGTCCACCAAAAGACATATGCAAGAATGTCCATAACTGCCCAAACTTGAATCAACTCAATGTCCAGCAATAGTGAAATGGGGAAATTAAACACTCAATGAAAGACTAGTCAGCAATTCAATAATTTTTTTTAAAAAACCAGTTGCCACATACAGCAACTTGAATTAATCCCAAAACATGTTGAGCCAAAGAAGCCAGACACCAAAATATATGCACTGTATGATTCCATTGACATAAGATTTTGAAGCAGACAAAACTAATCCACAGAGAAGGAGATCAGAGTAGTGTTACCTTATCTAGTGTGCAGGTAGAGGTTATGGAATTGCAAAGACATGAAGCAGCCTACTGGATGCTGGACTATTCTATATCTTGATTGGAATAATGATTCCATGGGTGTGTATGTATAAAAAACTCACCATCTGCACACTTAATATTTGTACATTTTACTCTGTACAAATTATGCCTCAATTTAAAAATGAAAAAGTAGGAAACAAAAAATTAAATATAGAGGTAAACAGGATGTATGGTTTTCTGGGTGGCTTTCATAAGATCAAATTCAAGAATTGTGGCTCGTTTGTAAGGAGAGAAAATCTGAATCCCATACAGATAGACTTGTCCCAGGGTGACACTGTGTTTGTTCAACATTAACCAGCACTATTCAGACTACTGTGCCTGGCAGTGGGCTGGCTGGTGGCAACACAATGGGAAAATGGGACTGTCGTGGACTCACTCGTAGGAGAAGCAACACTTCAGAAAGAAAACAACACACACAATTCTATCACTTCGAAATGTGATAGAGACTATAAGAAAAAAAATATACAAGACACACACACGAGATGTTTTACAAGAAAGAACAAGAAGGAAGCCTACTTTTGCTTGGGAAGTCTGGAAAATCTCTGAAGAAATCACATTTGAATAAAGACGTGAAGGTTGGATAGGAGTCAGCCAGCAGAATTAAGTGTAACGGGAACACATGGAAGTGGAGGGGTGTGTATGTGTGTGTGTGAGAGAGAGAGAGAGAGAGACAGAAAAAGAGAGAGAGAGAGAGAGAGAAGCATGAGTAAAGGTCTTGAGCTGACTGGCCCAAGAAGCTGGGAGAATTCTAGTGTAAATAAAAGTTACTGAGTGGGAGGGAAGGAGGGAGAGAAGGCTGAGGGAGGAAGGTAGACAGGGGCCAAGTTATAGAGCACTTTCCAGGCCACGATTAGGGTTTAGATGAATGCCAAGTATAATGGAAAGGGTCAGAGGGTTAAGTAAGATCTGATTTACATTTAAAAGAGATCACTGGCTTCCAAGAAGAGAGTAAACTAAAAAGAGATCAAAACAGTCAGAAGAACCAGATAAGACTATTGAAGTAATCCAGGAAGGAGAAGGCAACTTGAATTAAGATGGCGGCAACAAAAATGGAGAAAGGTGGATAGAAATAAGCTAGCTTTTTGAAATCCTCTTCTGATAACCTAATCTCTCTTCTAAAACTAGCTATTAACTCTAATCCATGTGCGCACTCTCTCTCTCCCCGTCCTCCTGAAACACACACACACTCACAGTAGACCCTCACCCTCTCACCCACTAGATCCCAACTGTGATGAGAAAGCAACAGCAACGATGCCCATTCAGGGCCTTGCTAGGAATTCCAAGGCATTATTTAGTTCAAGGAAAGGAAATCAGGAGTAAATGCTAACATTCATTCAGGGTCACCTATGTGCCAAACATTGGGTTAGATACTTTCACATTTGTTTTCTTGGATATCAAATTGGATATTATTATCCTCATTTTAATAGGGGAGGAAATTGCAGCATGAAGAGGTTCGATAATTATTTTATTGCAGCCTCATAGCTATTTTAAATGGCAGAAGTAGATTGATTTCAGAGCCACCTGATTCCAGAAACCACATTCTTTCTACTACACTCTGCAAATGATTCTTTTATCAAAGGTGTATGGCTTTTTAATAACAGACACCAGGAAGAGTAATCCACAGGGATGGCTTATTAACGGTGACATTTAGATTTTCAAACACCTGGTCAAAGGCAGATACCTTTGAACAGCAGTCTTCAGAGCCTCTGGGACACAGCCCCTTAGGCAACCTCGTACTCTAGTCCACTTGTGATTAACTACAAGTCCACCTCCATGCACAGGTGCCCTGGATGCCAGTGATATCTGAGAGCAACCACTAAAGGTCAAAGGTGGCTACATAAATCCCAGCACTTTGGGAAGCTGAGGAGGGCAGATAGCAAGGTCAGGAGATCGAGACCATCCTGGCTAACACGCTGAAACCCGTCTCTACTAAACATACAAAAAAAAAAAAAAAATTAGCCAGGCGTGGTGGCAGGTGCCTGTTGTCCCAGCTACTTGAGAGGCTGAGGCCGGGGAATGCGTGAACCCGGGAGGCGAAGCTTGCAGTGAGCCGAGATGGCGCCACCACACTTCACCCTGGGCGACAAAGCGAGACTCTGTCTCAAAAAAAAACAAAAACAAAAACAAAAACAAAAAAACTGGCTACACAACCTCCAAAAGCAGTGACATCAGAGCTGAGTTCAGCCCAGGTTTGCTGAGGCAGGTAGAGACTTGAATAATACTGAAGTGTCTTAAGTTGGGTTTCACTATAAGACAGATGGATCTAGCTCCTGCCTTGGAAAACAGCATAGTCTTGTGGGGAGGCAAAGGGTAAGAGTGAGAAGCTCACCAATTCTAGGCTTTCCTCCTGCTTTAACAGTGACTTTGCCCAATTACCATAAACACATTTCTTTGAGGTGGCCATGTGACCAGAGACACCATTGGGGACTCAGGGAAAAGGGATGAATCCAGTAGGGTTCAATCGGAGAAGCAGGGCCACTCTGAGTGATACAGAACAAGGGATTTGTTATTAAGATGAGCACGCTTGTGGGAGCTGGTGAAGGGGGTGATGGCAAGCTGCTTCTGTACCTGGTGGGGGCCTAAAGCTGCTGTAGCTGGGCAGCTCTGGTAATCAGGAAAGAAGGCTGGATCTAATGTGAGGAGAGCAACATTAACTGGAAGCGTGAGAAAAACTAGAACTGTCACCAGTGGAGGGTGTCCAGGTTCTTGGCATCTCGAACGAAAAAAACGGACAAAATGCACAAAGCAAGGAAAGAATGAAGCAACAAAAGCAATTTATTGAAAATGAAAGCAAACTCCACAAGGTAGGAGCTGGCCTGAGCAAGCAGCTCAAGAACCTGGCTACAGATTTTTCTGACCTTTAAATATTCTCTAGAGTTTTCTCATTGGTTACTAGGTGTACACCCTATGTAAATGAAGTAGTGGCCTGCAACCAGTCTGATTTGTTGTAGAAAGCGACCAATCAGAGGCTGAAGTGAAGTTACAAAGTTACACCCTATGCAAATGAAGACTTGGCCCATGACCAGTCTGACTGATTGCAGGAGGGGACTATCAGAGCTACTTTCAATTTTTCATCTCCCATTCAGAAGGACAGCGGGGGGCAGTGCAAAGGGAGTAGCATCTGGTCCTTTTGTTACTTGGGCATGGAAAGTTGGGGTTTTCCATTTGATTTAGTTCTAGGAAGTCAGCATGAATTGGCCTTCCATTTCCTGCCTCCAGGACCTATTCTCCTGCTTCAGAACAATGAGGACAGAATGGACCCCACCTATGCCTCTTATTGCCTCCAATTTTGACAATGTGGGGAACCTGCAGAAGCCAACACTTTCTCCATGAGACTGCACACATAGTAAGTTTGCAACTCAAGAATCTGAAGGAGGAGACTGGGTAGGAGCCGAAGGAATTGCAGGCCCAGGCACTGCTCCATGCCAAGAGGATGAGCTATTAGGTCAGCATGAGCTATGGGGTCTGCCTGACACCTACACCAATCCACGAAGAGTGGCTACTGCTTCCTTCCCTTCTGCCTTCCCAGTCTCATGAACATTTCTCTTGTGGTCAGTCCTAATCTACAATGATACAGGGAAGAGAGTTCTGGGAAATATTTCCAACTTAGCTAAGTTGACACAGTACCAAGCCCCTTCAAGGGGAGACCTCTAGAGACAAATAATTACATTAACTAAAGATTTTATGGTATTGGTAGGTGGAAAGAGAATTCCTATTCAAACCTATAGTGCAATCCTGGCCAGATCCTTTGAGAAAAAAACAAACAGACAAACAAAAAAACCACTTGAGCCAGCCATGGTGGCACATGCTTGTAGTCCCAGCTACTCAGAAGGCTCAGGTGAGAAGATCACTTGAGCCTGGGAGTTCGAGGCTCTAATGAGCCATGATCGCACCACTGCACTCCAGCCTGGGTGACAGAGCAAGACCCTGTCTCAAAAACAAAACAAAACAAAACAAAACACTTGAAATTCAAGTATGAAGTGGAGGAGAGCTGAAAATCAACTAATAAATCATTAGTGAGTGCCGATTATATGCAAAGCCAAGTCGTAGGCATCACTGTGAAGATACAGACAGCAGCAGGATAGGATTCCTGCCCTCACTGGAAGGAAGATGAGGTAGACAAGTGCCACATATGCATTACACACTAAATACTCCACACTCCCGGGGCCTCCTGCAGGATACTTCTAAAGGCTGCCTGCTGATTGGTTGATAGAACAGACTTGAGCATTCTCAGACTCAGGTTCAAATTCAGCCTTGCCCCCCACTAGATATATTTGCTTAGTCACTCTGAGCTTCCATTTCCTGGTTCATAAAGTACAGTTAGTAATAATACTAATATAAGTTGGTTTAAAAGGTTAAAAGAGATTTTGCATGTGAAGCACTGGCACACAGCAGGTATTCAGGAAGTGGTAGATATTTTATTGTTTGTCATCATCATCCCTGTTCCTTTTTAGACCAAAAGCCTACCTGAGTAGATGTATGACTTTAGTGTCAGGGACCTATGAGCTTGCAAAAATACATATATGTGTCTAATCTCTTAACGATCAGCAGTTCGGATAAGTTGATGTGTTTCCCATATTTATATATTCATTCGGTAAATAGTAAGGGCCTAATACTATGCAGGACACGTGTGTCCAAACCGCATTCTAACGGCACAGCAGTACAAGTCAGGGAGCTACAAGTCTCAAATGGCTCAGGCAAACAACATTCTTAGGAGACGAAGTTCAGCTCAGCTCAGCAAATACGTCCCGGAACTTGAAAGAAAAGGAAGAGGGGTTGAAAGAAAAGAAGGCTCCCTGTCGCTTGTAGTGGTCAAGGAAGATTTCAGAGAGCAAGTGGCATTGGGGTTCAGCTTGGAAGAATAGGCAAGGTTCACGCCAGGAGGCAGGAGGGCAGCATTTCTGGGGCAGTGGAGGCTGGAAAGCCCCTGATGTAGTCACAGGGTAGCAGGGAGAGGAGAGTGGGCTTGTAAGGTAGTAAGTAGACCAAGAAGTAGACTGTGCAGGGCTTTGAATGTCAGGGTCAGGAGTTCAGACTTTGTATGGTGGACAGCAGGGTCATTGAAGGTTTTCACAGAAGGGGCACAATGGAAGCCAAGTTTTAGGAAAACGAAGGTGGCAGAAGTCTATTGTCTGTAGAGGATTGAGGAGAGACTGTAGGCAGGAAGGCTGACTGGACATCCTGTCACAGAAACTCAGAACTAAAGAGAGGTCCAGTAATGAGACACTGAGAGTGCAGAGAGGGCTGCAGGGACTCGTGGGAAGGGAGAAAGCAATGCTCTTGGTGCCTGCTTGCACAAAAGGAGTGACTAAAGGTGTGTGAGATGAGCTGGAATTCCAAGCCTGGGCAGCATGAACAGAAATAGGAAAGCCGGGGCTGGGGTGTGGGAAAGAGAAAAGAGGCTGTGTTCTGCATGGAGAGTCACTGAGGAGCCCTGAAGGCACAGGCAAGAGATGAGGGCAGACGAAAGATCGGGGGTAAGCTCCAGAGAAGGGCAGACTGAACTCGGAAAATGCCTGAATATAGGAGGGGCAGGAGGTACCAGAGAAAGAACAGAGGCCTGGCCTCCTGGGAAACCTAATGAAACCTTCGAATTGCTGATGGAAGACAGTGAAGACCTCCAATCCTTATAGCTCTTCCTGATCCACTGGTGCTTGTTTCTACAAGAGAAACATCACATTGCAGACCTGCTCAATGGCTAAAGAAAAGAAAAAACTCAGACCATTCCCAAAAAGAGAGAGGATTCCCTCAGAAAGAGTTGAGCTATCGCCCACATCGTGGTCATGATGCTGCCTGTGTCAGGGTCCCTTGAGAATCAGACGGCGCATTCAAAGTGTTGAAGAGTGATGATGCAGAGGCCATTTGCAGAGTCAGGCACCGAGGACCAGCCACATTCATACACTGTCATCCTCCTCATCCTGAAGGGGAGCAGAGGGAATGGAGTTACTTGAAGCCTAAAGAGGGCCAAAGGCGTAGAACCAGTTGCCCAATCGGAGTGGTGGCTATAGGAGAACACAGCTACTGCCCAGAAGAGTAAAACAAATAAATACCCCAATGTTTCTCTCCTCCCACCTCCCTATTTCCTATAAGCACTTCTCATTAGCCAAACCACCCAGAAGCCACAAGACAATGAAGTCTAGCCAGTGCAATCTGCAGTGCTCAGTCTCCCAAGGTACAGAGCAAGTCAGAAAAGTGTGGAGGATGGATCTTGGGGAGAAAATGGTGAATAATGAGAACATTGGCCCATTTTCTTCCCTAGTTCAAAGTTCTACTTTAAGCAGAAGTAGACATGATTACTTTTTATTGTAAATGATACACATTTGGATGGCATTTTATGATTTCTAAGGTATTTCATATAGATTCTCCTTTTTGAGCTACATAGTATCCCTATGAGGTAGAAAACACCATGTTATTTATGTCCATTAAACTCTGAAGTCCAGAGACATTAAATGATTTATTCGAAGTCACACAGTGAGTGAATTGTGAAGTCCACACTAGAAATAATGCCCACTTAACTTAACCCACTGCTCATTCCCAGGTGTGAAATTAATCTACCTGGGAAGGTGCCCCTGCTGTAAAAGACAATAGGACACAGCTGTCCAGAATGTGGCATGTCTTGTGGCCCTGGTCCAGTTGGGTGCACAGGGCCGTCCTGAGTTGTTTTCAATAAGCAAATATTCCTGACACTTCAATTATCCCAACCCAAACAATGAATATACTGTGCAAGAGGCTTCATAAATTTCATTCAGTTGGATGCAATGAGAATAATATAAGTCAAAGCTTTGTGTGTATTCCCTCAAAAAAGAAAGAAAGAAACCACGCAACAAAACAGAAATTGTTGTAAGGAAAACATCTAGGCTAGAAAAAAGAGGCAACACAGGCTCTGTGTTCATCTCTATCCCCATCTCTCTGCAGAGAAAGTGTCTTCAGTCAGGAACCCCAGTCTCTACAAGTCAAAGCAGGAATATCAGTCTTCTTACACTTGGACAACTCCAAAATTGTGTGATTGGTAAGTTTTTTTTTAACGTTCCTGTATTTGATGTCTTCTCCTCCTCATGTACACCCTCCTTGTCCACTTCCTCTACCGTACTGTCGTGGGCTGAATTGCATCCTCCTCTCCTCCAGCAAAAGATATTACTAAAATTCTAACCCCCAGTACCTCAGAATGTGGCCATGTTTGGTAATAGGGATGTTAAAAAAGTAATCAAGTTAAACTAGGGGTGTTACAATAGGCCCTAAGCCAATATGACTCATGTACTGTGAAAAGAGGAAATTTGGACACAGAGATGGACACATAGAGGGAAGACATGCATAGAGACATGGAGAACACACCCATCGACCAACCAAGGAATGCCTGAGGCTACTGGGAGCTCAGGGAGCCCTGGAATAGATCCTTCCCTGGAGCTTTCAGAGGGAGCCTGGTCCTGTGGACACCTTGATCTCGGACTTCGGTCCCCAAAACAGTGAGATAATAAACTTCTGTTGTTCTAAGCCACCCAATTTGTGGTACTTTGTTTACAGTAGCCCCTAGGAAATTAATACACCCACTAAATGTATGCACATTTATATCAAAGATATAGCCAGGAAAATGGTAGTTATTTTCTTGGCAAAACTCAAGGTTTCATACAAAAATGTCCAAAGAAAGTGCTGGAAAAGGTTTATTTAGATTACACATTGATCCTCTTTTCTAACTCTGCAGAACAGGAGTGGATTAGGTTTTGTGACAATATCTGATGCGTTGGTACCAGAATTAATTATGATGCATTTGGTTCCAAGTAATAGTATATCCATATTAAGACGGTTTAAACAATGAAAGCAACATCTTGGCTCCCATATCTGAAAATGTAGATGTACTCTGGGATTTAAGCATGATTTTGTCAAGGCTCTAGATTCATTTCTCTGTAATTCTCTTCGTCTTGCCTCTTTTGTGTGTTGATTCCATCCTCAGGCTGGTTTCCCTCATGATAGCAAAATCATTGCAGTGGTTCCGGCATGCATGTCTGACTCCAACATTTCCTGGAGAAAGAATGCCTTTATGCCCTAGATTTTTCAGCAACAGTCCCAGATGTGGTGCTGATGATTCCATTCCTAACCAGTCCTAGGGGAAAGTCAACCACTGACTGGCTATGCTTCACTTGTGTGGTCCAATCACTGTGGCAAGATGCTTGAATTTTCCTAATGGCTTGGACCATTCAGGGCCTCCTGCTGGAGGCAGGGATGAGTGACCAGATATCCAGGGCAACCTTGAATGGAAGATGATCAAAATGAACACTGAGGAAGCACCACAATGTCCAGTCCAGAACTAAACCCTCTGCATATTTCAAAGTCTAATCTTGTCAAGATCTGATTGTTAGAACATTAGCTTGAGCTAGACCCACCTGCTTAAATGTGGAATCTAGAATATGAAGATTTCATTTCATATCTGAGAAGGGCCTATAAGTTGAGGAGGTGAGATTATATTTATTTTACTTATCAGGCACTGTTCCAGTTACTATGGCTACATCAGAAGTTACCTCAAAATGTAGCATCTTAGAATAACAATCATTATTTATTATCTCTCCAGGTTTCTGTGGATCAGGAATTCAGGTTGAGAGTAATCGGGCAGATGTAGCTCAGGTTCTCTCTGGTGGTTGCAGTCATTATTAGGTGGCTGTGGCTAGGGTCATATCAAAGGTATCATCACTAAATGTATACACATTTATACCCAAGGTGACACTTCACTGGGGACTTCAACAGCTGAGGCTTCTTGGACTTCTCTATTCCTACATTGTCTCTTCATGTGATCTCTGAAGCATGGTGGCTTCAGGAATAGGACTCCCAAGAGGGTGTGTGTGTGTGTGTGTGTGTGTGTGTGTGTGTGTTTTATCTATCTCTATCTCTCTACACACACACACACACACACACACACACACAGAGAGAGAGAGAGAGAGAGAGAGAGAGAGAGAAAGAGACAAAAGCAGGTGGGTCCTTATCAGCTTACATGTCCTACTGGTAGAAACCAGCAGCTTAACTTCTGCAACAAACTGTGCATCAGGGAAGTCACAAAGTCCTTCTGGGTCCAAGGGGAGAGGAAACAGACTCCTCCCAGAATAGAGAGTGGCAAGGTTCTAGCAGAGCACATGGGACCAGAAAATTACTGTGTCCCCATATGAAAAATACTATCAGCCACACACGCTTATAGCATTTATATACCATAGACTGTTCCAAGTGTGTTACGACTACAAACTCATTTAATGGAATAGGGTACTAGACTTCCTTTTATAGATGGCAGATGCTGTGTGTGCCCCACCCACATCTTTTTGGCCCTCATCATTTCAGCACCTACCAGTTCATCTTCCAAATGCAGGATCTTGGCCCGAGAGCTTCCACTGGCCTCTGGAGCCTGGTGTGTTCTTGCACGCAGCAAGCCGGATGTATTGGGGAATAGATTTCCTCTAGGAGCAGCTATCACCAAATAATTGGCAGGAGTTGGTGTATAAATGCCCCGGCTCCCTTGCCCTCTGGTGGCAGGATGGGATTTGATTCTGAGGCATGTGCTCTATGCTGGCTTCCACAGTCCCCCATGGGATAAGCTTCAGTGGTCCACAGTGGCAGCTTTCTTGACAATGCAACTCCATCATCTGCCTTTCTTTCCCTGTCTTCTTCCTACCACCACACTAGTGTTTCCTGTTACTCCCAAATAACCTACTTGGATCTGAACTTTTCTGGAGGAGCCCAAACCAAGACTTTTAACTCGCCCAAGATCACTCAGTTAGGAATTTGAACCCAGATTATAATTGTAGGTAGCTTTGAGAGGCACTTTCTTAGCACCTATTAAGTGACATTAGAGAAAAGGCAGTGCCGAAGAGCCCAGGAAAAGGAGGTAAGATACCTCCAATCTAGACTTGGGATGTTCCAAAGTTACAGCCACCAAACACTTCTTGAGCTTATACTATGAGCCAGGCATTGGGCTACATGCTAGGGGACCTTGGCTCACTGATTCTGGGATGGACATAACAATTCTTGACCAAATTCTCCCTCTTAGCTGTGATGAAAAACGTCATAAAACTTTTAGATGAGAAAGCTCTGCTCTAGTATAATTCATTTTGCTAACACTGCTTCTGGGACTTCAGCATGGGCCGCTGGGTTGGGGCTAGAATGAGCGTATTAGCTGGGGCTGCCATAACCAAATACCATCAACTGAGTGGCTTAAACAACCGAAATTTATTCTCTCACAGTTCTGGAGCCTGGGAAGTTCAAGGTCAAGGTGCTGGCCAGTTCAGTTTCTGCTGAGAGCTCTCTTCCTGGCTTTCAGGAATCTGTATTCTTTCTGTGTCCTCTCTTGATGGAGAGAGGTCTCCCTTCCTCTTTTTATAAGGACATTAATTGTGTTGTATAAGGGCCCCACCTTATGACCTCACTTAACCTTAATTAGCTCTGTATAGGCCCTTGCTACAAATACAGTCATATTGGGGGTTAGGACTTCAATATATGAATTCTGGGGGGACACAATTCAGTCCATAGCAGTCAGGTTCTAGTATAGTTTTCTGCAGGGGTTCATACCTGCAGAATAAGCTTTTAGCTTTATTTTATTTAGTTAGCAATCATTATCCACAGCAAGTCGAGGGTGGAAGCACTTTTGACTACAAAAAATACTTTTAAAGTCTAAAGAGCATAAATATTGTGTGACTGGATGGGCCAGTGCCCTGTCTTAAGGAAGCCCTGCCAAAGGCCTCCCAGGGAAATTCATGCCGCTCCATTCATGGGAGGCTGCAGTCCAACATGTAAATGCCTTCATTAAATCCTCTCCCACTTTTTCTCAAACTCAGGGGATTTTTTTGTTTTTTGATTTTTTCCTAAGAACAAGCTGTCTCTTTATCTCCCTGAACTTCTAGGTAATACCTGTGTCATGAAAATAATCTAGATTGAAGTGTGCTGCTTTGGCCAAATAGCTGAGTTTCACGGCAGCCAGCTCAGCCAGCCCAGTTTTGGGCTTTAAACAAGGAACTCCAGTTATTGAATCTAATCTTTCTCCCTTTTCTCTGTCTTCATAGGCAAATGGACAATCATCATTTTTGTTGACAGAACACCTGTTAGGTGTAAGGCACGGTGCCATATGCTTTCCTTGGGGCTTCCCTTCAGGCAGCTAACAGAAATAAGAAGAAAAGAGGTGAAAAAGACAGTGTGATAAGGCCATAGTGGTGGATTGTGGATGTCCTGTCCTGTATCCACCTGAGTTTACTTGTGAGAGAGCCTACACAGCATGCTGGCAACTTCCCCCTCACTGACTCAAATGTTAATCTCCTTTGGCAACACCCTGACAGACACACCCAGGATCAATACTTTGTATCCTTCAATTCAATCAAGTTGCCACTCAGTATTAACCATCACACCTTCTAAGCCATCATCTCCTTCTAATCCTCCCATAACAATGGGTATAAGTTATGAAGGTGGGTTAGAAACTGGTACCTATCCCTCATTAAGTTGCCAGATGGATTTAACAGTACCCCAAAGTCAACATGCCCCAAGTCAAAGTCTTCTTTACCCATGAAATAAGCTGGTTTGCTACTTCCCTACGTCTCTGAATGGGTCCACCATTCCTCTGGCAACCATGTTCTCAAAGCCCAGAGGGAGGAAAAGAAAATGGATCTAAATAGAATGCCAGGTCCCACGCTGGATATTTTCACCCCTTACCTCATTTAATACAACAAGCAAGGAGGTAGACAATATTGTCTACCTTTGCAAATGAGGAAACAGAGGCTTAGAGAAGTTAAAGAATTTGCCTGAGAATAAAGCTAAAAGTAGCTTTAAAATACTAGAGCTGGGATTGCAAGCTTGATGCAAAGTTTGGGCTCTCTTCATCCTTCACCAGGACCTTTCATTTTCCCTTTAAATATCTCTTATGTCTGCATTTCCCCTTCATTCCCATCACTAGCACTGTCCTCTAATGCCCCACCCAGTGGGGAAGTCTCCAATAGGTCCCTCTGCTTATAACAGCCAAGAGGGTAGCTGTAAACCAGGTTCAGTAACAGATGCTTCATGTGAGGGAACTGATGGACAGCTGTCTAATGCATAACCTCTGCCCTCAAAGGAATTTACAGTTCAGAGTCTAAAATAGCAAGGAAGTGGTGGGAGGAAGGTGAGAGAAAAGGGTGGGAGGGCGAGAGAGGGGAGGGAGGGGAATAAGGTGTGGGCCATGGAGGGAATCTGTCTGTCTCATGATTTGCCCTAGGAACCCTTCTGCTCAGCCCCAGCCTGCTTCCAGGCCCTCGTCCTCACCCCTCTTTGCTGTCCATATGGGTTCAACGTGAGTAACCGCATCTGTAGAGTGTGGCTGTCTTCTTCTGACACTGTCCTAAATACAAAACCGAGTAGCCAGAAGAATCACTTCTCAGGTAAACGTCTGTAAACAATGGTTATATTTCTTTTCAATATTACTGGTTAACATTGTGGAGATGGGCCAGACTCTGTGCTAGGCACAGACTTTCTAGGGATTATTTCATTTAATCCTCATGGCAACCACCATGCATTTGCAGATAGGCAAGTCAGGCTCACAAAAATGTATGCAGAGTTTCAGGGTTATGATAGGTAGAGCCAAACCCATCTGCCCAACCCAAGGGCCCCTGAGCTCCAACCCTACATCAAACTGCCAATATAGTACACCTTTCAGAAAAAGATTCTTGTTGCAAAAGCACCATAGGCAGTGTGTGTGTAAGGTCATCGTAAAAGTGTAGATAAGCAAGAGATAACTGTTATCCCACCACCCAGAAGTAACCACTGTCAACATGTTGGCTTCTCTGCTCCCAGGTGTTTCTGTGCCTGTACATACTATTCTTCTTGAATAAAAATAGAATTACACAGTGTATACAGTTTTGTAACTTTTGTTCATGAAACAATATACTGTGTAATGCATCTTTTTATCATGAGATAGTCTTCTATGATACAGGAGGTTTTGTAGGATTTCTTCATTCTTTTGAATGGATGCACCATAATTTATTTAACCAATTCTTTATTTTTGACATTTAGGAATCTAGTTTTGTTTCATCCTTTTAGTTTTTCACTCTTGTAAATAATTCTGTGGTGGACGTCTATGTGGTTGAAGCTGTCCAGTCAAGCTCCTCACACCCTCTCAGGCCCTCCTCCAAATCCTTTGCTATATTGCAACTGGCAGGCTCACGGCCTTGGAACATGGGACTTCCTTTGTCTGAGTCCAGTCACCAGCTAACTCATGCTGTCTCTCGGGTCTCAGATGAAATGCAGCTTCCTCTAGGGAGTCCAGGCCTTTCCGCTGTTTGTGCTCCTAGACCCTACCTTGTTCCTTCATTGCATTTAACATAATTATGATGAATTAATTGGCCATGTAATTACGTATCTAATGAGGATGCTCCCTACTAGACTATTAGCTTCATGCGGGCAGTGTCTTTGACTCCATTTTTCACTATGCTATCCCCAGAGCACTTTGCAAGAGTTCCTAAAATCTTTTCCATAGGTTTTCAATTTACTTTGCCTAGATCCATCAGAGGAATCACTATATATGGCAGCTATAGCCTTATGAAATATATTTCTTAACTAATAAGGCTTGAGAGTCAAAATTTTTCCTTGATCCATGGGCTGCAGAATGGATGCTGTATTATCACAGATGAAAACAACATTCATCTCCTTGGACTTTTCCATTAGAGCTCTTGGGTGACCAGGTGCATTGTCAATGAACAGTAATATTTTGAAAAGAATCTTTATTTCTGAGCAGTAGGACTCAATAGTGGGCTTCAAATATTTAGTAAACCATGCTGTAAACAGATGTGCCATCATCCAGGTTTTGTTGTTCCATTTATAGAGCACAGGCAGAGTAGATTTAGTATAATTCTTAATAGCCCTAAAATTTTCAGAATGGTAAATAAGCTTTGCTTCAACTTAAAGTCACCAGCTATGTTAGCCCCTAACAAGAAAGTCAGCTTGTCCTTTGAAGCCTTGAAGCCAGGCATTGACTTCTCTGTAGCTATGACAGTCCTACTTGTCATCCACTTCCAATCTAAGGCTATTTTGTGTACATTGAAAATATGTTGGCAAGTGAAGCCACTTTTATTAATGATCTTACCTAGATCTTCTGGATAACTTCCTGCAGCTTCTATATCTGCACTTGTTGCTTCACCTTGCATGTTTATGTTATGGAGATGGCTTCTTTCCTTAAAACCTCATGAACCAACCTCTGCTGGCTTCTAACTCTTCTTCTGCAGTTTTCTTACCTCTCTCAGCCTTTGCAGAATTAAAGAGAGTTAGGACCTCACTCTGGATTAGGCTTTGGTTTAAGGAAATGTTGGCTGGTCTGATCTTCTATCCAGACCATTAAAACTTTGTCCATATCAGTGATAAGGATGTCTTGCTTTTTTATCACTCATGTGTTCACTAGAGAATAATTTTTAATTTTCTTCAAGAACTTTTCCTTTGCATTGGTGACCTGGCTAACTGGCACAAAAGGCCTAGCTTTTGGTTTATCTTGGTTTTCAACATGCCTTCCTCACTAAGCTTAATCATTTCTAGCTTTTGATTTCAAGTGAGAGACACATGACATTTCCTTTCACTTGAACACTTAAAGGCTACTATATGGCTAGTAATTAGCCAAATTTCAATATTTTTGTGTTTCAGGAAATAGGGAGGCCCAAAGAGAGAAAGATAGGTAGGAAAACTGCCAGTCGGTGGAGCAGTCAGAACACACACCATATTTATCGATTAAGTTCACCATTTTATACGGGCAAGATTTGCAGTGGTCCAAAACAATTACGATAGTAACACAGTGACATAAAAGATCACTGATCACAGATCACCATAACATATAATAATAATGAAAAGTTTGAAGTGTTGTGAGAATTACCAAAATGTGACACAGAGACATGTAGTGAGCTCATGTTGTTGGAAAAAATGGTGCCAGTAGGCTTGCTTATTGCAGGATTGCCACAAATCTCCAATTTGTTAAAAAACACAGTATCGGTAAAGCACAGTAAGACAAAGTGCAATGAAACAGGGTATGCCTGCATGTGAATCAGAGGTAGAAGATTCTTGGCCAGTTTCAGTGGCTCATGCCTATAATCCCAGCACTTTGGGAGGCCAAGGTGGGCAGATCACTTGAGGACAGGAGTTCCAGACCAGCCTGGCCAATGTAGTGAAACTTTGTCTCTACTAAAAATACAAAAATTAGCCAGGCATGGTGGCACACACCTGTAATCCCAGCTACTCGGGAGGGTGAGGTAGAATCACTCAAACCCAGAAGGTGGAGGTTGCAACGAGCCGAGATCGCACCACTGCACTCCAGCCTGGGCAACACAGCGAGACTGTCTCAAAAAAAAAAAAAAAAAAAAAAAAAAAAAAAAAAAAGGCCGGGCGTGGTGGCGCAAGCCTGTAATCCCAGCACTTTGGGAGGCCGAGACGGGCGGATCACGAGGTCAGGAAATCGAGACTATCCTGGCTAACACGGTGAAACCCCGTCTCCTACAAAATACAAAATACAAAATACAAAAACCTAGCCGGGCGTGGTGGCGGGCGCCTGTAGTCCCAGCTACTCGGGAGGCTGAGGCAGGAGAATGGTGTGAACCCGGGAGGCGGAGCTTGCAGTGAGCTGAGATCTGGCCACTGCACTCCAGCCCGGGCAAGAGAGCGAGACTCTGTCTCAAAAACAAAAACAAAAACAAAAACAAAAAAAAACCCTAAAGAACAAAAACAAACAAAAAATAAGAGATGAAGATTCTATTTCCAAGGTTGCCACAAACTTTGTGATCTTGGGCACAGAGAAGTTGTGAATTCTAAAGTCCCTTTAAATTCTAAATTCTGCAACTCTATGCATTGGGCAGTGGACAGAACGTGAACTTTGACATCAGAAAGATCTGTTTTCAAAAATGTGCCTCGTTGCTTTCTAGCTGATGGGTCTAATAGTTAAGCTTTCTGATTTTCATTTCCTCATCAATAAAATTAGGCTAATAATATCTTCCTTGCTGTATTAGTATGAGAATTAATGCTAACACGTTGGACAATCCTTGGCATCAATTAAGGACAGCACTGGTGGTTCTCATGCTGGCCTTGCTGGTGGCCCAGCAGCAACTTCCTTCCGTTGCCCATGTAAGCCTCTGTCTCAGTATAGGAAATCTACACACGCATTCACCACCAAGTAATGCCTCAGACACCCTCACACTCTTGAACTTTCCTATGACTATGATACATGCTTTTCAATCTATCTTAAGGTGACCTTCACTTGCACGGAAAGTCTGAAAATGTACAGTCAGAGTTGCGTAACTGTGAGGTTGGCCTATAAAGGAAGCAGCTTTTCTTTTCTTCCTTTAATTTTTTTTTTTTCATTCACTTGAGGCATTCCCCTTGTGGGCGTGTGATCTCCCCGATGGCAGCAATAGCTCAGGCAGCCACAACCACAGCCCTCAGTCCGCTGCAAGTAAGAGTGCAGAGCACCTGGCCTCCTACAGCCTGGAGCTCCAGCAGTTCCATCTGGTGGCCGCCAGAGCAAAGGCTCAAGGACCTCTAGGCTTGCTCAAGGACCTGAACAAGGCACAGGGGCAGCTGTCACTCCCTGGAGCAAACTTACTCTGGGGAAACCTCTGGTCAAATTCCAACAGCTCAGAATTCCAGAGGTGCCAGGAGAGCCAAAGCGCTCACATGACCCTCCACTCATCAGCACACACACTTGTCTGTGATCCAGGTAGGAAAGTGAAATGTTTTCATCTGAGTGCACATCATGACACGGGAACCAGAAGACATTTCAGAAATATATATATACACACACACACACACACACACACACACACACACACACACACACAACAAGAGCCACAGAAACAGGCTGTTTTCTGCCTGGTAGTCTTTAACTCTGGTCATACTTTAACATCACCAGGAGAGAAAAACAGGCAAAAAGACATGGTCAAATATTACAATAGCCAACCCTTACATCAAGTTTACCCTGTGCCAGGTACTGTCTAAGTACTTAGTCTGCAAAACCCCAAAGAGTAGCTAATGACGCTATCCTCATGTTACACATGAGGAATGGGAGTACTGAAGTGTTAAACAACTTGCTCAAGATCACATAGCTCATGAGTGGCAAAGATAGAGTTTGAATACACCTAACAGTCTGATTTCAGACACCAAGCTCTAAACCACTGTGTTTCACAAAAGAAAAGTTACAAAGAACCAAAAAACATATGAAAAGATGCTTAACCTCACCAGGGACCAAGAGAAGGTATGGCAAAAAAAAAAAATACATGCTCAAATACTTGTAGAGTGTACATCGGCCCTTTTAGAAAGGTGATTCGTGAATGTCTAACAAATGTAAACTATGAATTCTCCCTGGCCCAGGATTCCACTTCCAGTAATCTATGCTGCTGGAATACTCAAAAGCTTTGTGTACAAGGATGCTCACAGATGGCAATATCTTTGCAAGGCCCTCTGGCCATCTCTGTATGTGACTCATGGTAAAGTACCTGGCACTTCTTAGGTACTCCAGAACTGCTTGCAAGAATATGCAACCAATAAATATTTATTTATCTAAATAATGATGTGTTGTCCAAGTACTTCAGTAATGCTACTAACAATTCAATAGTGAAAGTGTGACCACACCAAGCTTGGCAAAACTACAAGGAATCATAAAAAGGCTCTTCTCTTTCAGGCTCTGTTACGGAGGAAGATGGCCCCACTTGCTGCATTATCTGGGTCCACCACTGGGGGCCTGATGAGTGCAGCCAATGGATGATACCAGCAGATGAGAGGGTAGGAGTGAGAGCTGGCGTGTTTACGTCTCCTCCTACCCCTTCTATACCTCTGTTGCTCTACGCTGGGTCATGGTTTTAGCAGTGGCTGGAGTTACTTACAGCCCCAGATCTCTCTGGTTGGTCTCTGTCTCATGGCTTTGACTCACATTGGTTTTGGTGATGCTTCCTCTCCTTCAAGCTTAGAAGAGGGAATGGTTTCTACCGTCGTTAGCCTCTGGCTGCCTCACTCCGTCTTCGTTGCTCCACTCACCTGCCCACATGTCTATTCAGAGCCCCTTACTAAACAGTCTCCGATTGAAGCCCTTGAGTGTGCCATCTTTATTTGCCAAGACCGTCAGTGATTTGGTCTCAGACTTTCATCCAGTGTACATTTGTGGAGGACCTTATGGGGGTTACCAGCATGAGGAAGTCAGTCCCTTCCACCTGTCAGCTCAGGGGAGCAGCTATAGCAGGGGTATTCCATGGGCCCGTGCAGGACCTTTTCCTTCAAATTCATGAGGGGCTTCGCTCTTTTCTAAGTGACAATGAATTAAGATGGCAACACTTGGTAAGTAAGTTTTTGTTCAGGTGTCTGTCTCAGATAAATCTAAATCCAGTTAAAACCTCTCTATCTCTAGAAATACCTTAAGAACTTCATCTCATAGGGCAAGTGCAGTGAGTTCAAAGAGGCTAAGGGGAAGTGAAGTGGAAGCAACCCTGCTTCTCCTTGAGTGTCCCCACCTCAGGGAAGGATACTGCCAACCATCTGGTCTCAAACCTGGAGCCCCAGAATCTCTCACTCTACCTCTCTAAACCTCTCCCTGGTCTATCCCCTACCATCCATCTTCATTTCTACTGCCTTGGTCCAGGCTCTTAACTTTTCTTGTTTGCAGTGGTCATAAAGAGTGGATTGTGTTCTCATCTCTGCATTCCATTCTGGCACAGTGTCTGGCATAGAGTGGGCCCTCAGAAAAGGTTGGTTGCATGAATCAAAGCCTGTCACAGTAGCCTCCCACCTTCCTTCCTTCCCCAGTCTATTGCCCATCTGACATGGTGAGATCTTTCTAAATCAGAGATATAGTTACATCATTACTTAAAGTCCTTCAATGTTTCCACCATGGCTCTTAGCCAGCCAGGGCTTGCCAACCTTTGTCTATAAAGAAACAAATAGTAGAAATTTCAGGCTTTGTGGGCCCTACAGTTGCTTTCTGTTGCAACTACTCAACTCTGTTGTTATTGTGTGAAAGCAGCCATAGATGGTACCTAATCAATGAGCTCAGCTGTGTTCCAATAAAACTCGATTCACAAAAACAGGCAGCAGGCTGAACTGGCCCAAGGGCCACAGTTTGCTGCTCCTGCTCTAACAAGTACGTCCAAGCCGGTTGCTGTGGCATCACGACCTGGATTCAGCTGGGCTGAGTCCTGACACTCCTACTTCACACTTTACTCACCATCAATGCCACTTTTCTTCCAATCCTTCCCATATGCTGTGTATTTTCAGGTATCTGTGACTTTACATTTGCTGTTCTCTTTCTAGAATCCCTTCTCTCATCTATATGCCTGTGAAACATTTATCTTACAAAGTCCCTTGCTTTGAAGGCTTCCCGACTACTCCCCAACCCCTGCCCCCAGAGAGTAACCTCACCCTATTTTTGTTGCCTTAGACCTGTTTCCATTATTAGAGTTCCACCTAACTCAGTCTTGTCGTTACTTGTTGACATGTCCGTATCCAGTTATGGAAGGGATAGGCCTGTTACAGAGCTGCTTAGGAAATGTCTGCTGATTGAGTTGAAATCAAGGTGCCCAGTTCTTGACTGTTGCCCAAACATAACTATTTAGTGCCCCTTTTCACTCTCAGAAGCGACCCTATGGAAATGATAAATTATGCAGTTGCCCTACCTTTCTGCACTTTTGTATGGGTGGCTACCTGCTTAGCCTATAGGTGGGATCACAAGAGAAGGGTTCAGGATCTCCCTTCCCAGTGTTTACTCCCTTCCCTGTGTCAGTCAGCAGATAGGTGTCCCTGGCCTCCCCAGGCCCAGCACAGAACAGCTGCAGGCCAGGGCCGAGAGGTTGCCAATGCAGGTCCAGTTTTCTGTCTCCACTCAGCCCGAGGAGATAGAGTCAATCAAGACACTGAGCACAGTAAGACTTGCAAGGAGAGTACAAACCCATGGTGACCAGTCAACTCTGCCCTATTCTATGACTCCAGGATAACTCTAACTAAAGCCAGGGCAGGGGGGAGAAAGCAATGGGACTCCATGATCAGTGCAGGAAATCCTCCAAGCCCAGGCCCCAAGAGGGTCGGGCCACTTGTGGGGCCTTTATGCACAGAAAGGAAGTATCTTGTTAGAGTGACCATCCCTCTTCAAGAGTAATAGGAGTAGCTCCTGGAAAAGGCGCTCAGGAGAGAGAAAGAGAAACACCAAATGACTTTTTCCCGCTATGCCTCCTCCACTTGTTTGACAAGCAGCCTGGTTGCCCTAGCCTCTTTCCTGAACTTCCTCTCTCCACCCCCGTATTTCAGACACGTCCATCTCTGTTCCCTGGGCCCCTCACAGGAATATGAAATTGTCACCCGGAAGTGGGGCTGTGTAAGAAGCCCTCGCTTCTTTGAAAGCAGTTCCAAATCTGGGAGTGGTTCCCATAACTCTTGCAGCTCAGAAGTCAGAGCAAAAGGCAACTGAATGCATTTGCCAAAAATGTCTCTCTCTGCATGTGAATCCCAAGTGCTATCTTCACAAAACTGCCCTCCTGAAAGGTCAGTCTTATTATTTCCAAGAGAACTGAGCTCGTTCTGACCCCAAGGTTCTAACTCGCGACCTTTTTGTTTAATGCTCCTGTCTTTTTATTTAATAAGTCTTTTGAGTAGCTTTTGAGTAAGTCCCACCCCAACTCCAGTTGCATTCAATTCTCCCAAATAGACATGCATCCAGAATTGTGTATAAGGCAATGCACTGCTTTAAAAAAAAAATGCCAATAGACAAGAATTAAAGCTTAGGAAACAAAGGAATCACACTATAGCAGACATTCAGAAGGATTCTTCAGATGATGAGGACTCACTACAATTTCTTTACAAACTGAAAGTGCTCCTTCACAAATGAACACTTAAATTCAGGAGCACTTTCAGTTAAAGCAAAGGAGTTAAAGCAAAGACTTCAGGAGCCAGTATCAAATAAAGATCATCTCTCAAACTATAACAGGAGGAAAACAGGAATTAATTTATTCCAGACTTTTTAGAAACACCCTCCTCTTTGACGTACATTACATAGAACACAGGTATATGCTTGATATAAAACCAAAAAATAAAATAAAGCTCAACACCAAACCATTTGGTGGCAAAAAGTCGTAAATTCTGAAACTTTAGCAAATTGGTGATTTATTTTCCACCATGCACAAAATGCTCCATAAATTTAGAAGAGATGACCTCACCTGAACAAGGCATGCTTCCCACTTTCAGAGAGCTGTCCATCTGGAGGAGAGACAAGAGAAATAGATGAATAATTTACATAAAACCAAAAATGAGCTATGTGATCTTGGGCAATTTATATAACCTCATTAAGTCTTCTTTCTCATCTTTAAAATAAAAAATACGCGTCACAAGATCTCCGTGAGGATGAACTGAGATGATGCAGGTGAAGGGCGTAGTACAGTGGAGGGAAGAGCTAGGACATCATTCCATATTAGCTGTACTGCTCTTGGTGGCTCTTACCATCATCTGTATTTCCCTTACATTGCCATTATAGAAAGTGGAAAGAAGAGATTATTCTATTCAGTAAAATCAAGAAACAATGGATGGAGGAGGTAGAATCTGAGCTGGATCTTAGGGGATAGGTGGGATTTTGGGAGAGGAGATGGGGTTCAGGAGGGGCAGCCCATGATAAGGATGTGAGTCAGGTTCAGCATGAGGAACAGTGGAGCCTGGGTCCTTGAGGCCATGGACAGATTTGGCTGGCATGAAGGATATCTTTTTTTTTTTTTTTTTTTTGGAGACAGGGTCTTGTTCTGTTGCCCAGGCAGGAGTGCAGAGGCGCAATCTTGGCTCACTGCAGCCTTAACCTCCCAGGCTCAAGCAATTCTCCCACCTCAGCTTCCCTAGTAGCTGGGACTACAGGCAGCCACCACCACACCTGGCTAATTTTTGTGTTTTTTTGTAGAGACAGGGTTTCACCATGTTGCCCAGGCTGGTCTTGAACTCCTGAACTCAAGCAATCCACCTGCCCTGACCTCCCAAAGTGCTGGGATTACAGGCATGAGCCACCGCACGTGGCTGGCATGAAGGATATCTAACAGGGAGAAAAAAAGAGGCAAGGCTGGAAACAGAGGCTGAGATAAAATTTTGAAAGAAGTTTAACCTTCCCAAATGAGGTATTTGAATGTTACCCTATTGGCAACAGGGAGCAGCCAAAGGTGTTTGAGGAGAGGAATAATATGCTGTGAGTTATATTTCAGATACAATTCTTCTGGTAGCAGTGTACCAAAGGGACAGCAATAGAGAATCCAGGCAGGCTACTTGGCTATTTTAATGGCCTGGGTAAGAAAGAGTGAGGGCCTAAACAAGCCAGAAAGTCTATAGAAAACAAATAAAGGGGATAGATGGCCAAAACACTTTGAAGGAAGATCGGCTGACCTAATTCAAAGGAGAAAGAGAGAACTGACTCCTCTTTTGGTGATTTAAAGACCTTCAAACTTGGGTACAGATACCATTTTAAAAGTTAGAAAATGCAGGAAGAGGAACCAGTTCAGGGACAGGAGAAAAACCATCTGTTGCTATAGTGTGTGAGGTTAAGGCTTCCACTGGCAAGAAGGCCTTGGATAAAAATGAATTCTCTGTTTCCTCTTCTGTGAAATGGAGATATCTGAGTGTACTCCATAACTTATACAGTTAGAGTTACCGATTCCTAAGTATGAGCTTCTCAGGGGCTAGAGTCTCTTTACTCATGATTCATGGTTTGGGGAGTGGATATATGACTCACCCCTGTGTACTTATTTATATCCATTACTACTTACCCAGACAGCCTTGAAGAGACTTACAAAGTCAAATATGGGCCCAATATTCCAATACCTGAAAAGAGAGATGGGTTTTGTCTGTTTTCTAAACATAGTTCCTTTGGCATATAAAATTCCAGCAGTAGTTATCGAAACTCTATCGTTTCTTGTCAAATTGGATGAAAATTATAGTACTGTATCAGTCAGGATACAGTCAGGAAAATAAAAAATACTGGGTATTCTAACAGATAAAATATAATATAGGGATTTTAGTCCTCCAATGTCTATAAGTTATGGAGTACACTCAGATATCTCCATTTCACAGAAGAGAAAACAGAGAATTCATTTTTATCCAAGGCCTTCTTGCCAGTGGAAGCCTTAACCTCACACACTATAGCAACAGATGGTTTTTCTCCTGTCCCTGAACTGGTTCCTCTTCCTGCATTTTCTAACTTTTAAAATGGTATAATAGACATTGGAGGACTAAAAAAGCAAAATAAACACACTGAGCTAACACCAAGGTAGTAAGTTCAGGAAGTATCCACCCCAGGAGAACCAACAAGAAATTGGAGTTATCAGAACCTACAAGCTCAGTGGGGGGCCCCATGGAGCTGAGATGCCAGCGTCCATGGAAGCACTGCCCAGCTCATGCTGCTCTCTGAGAGCCTGCATTAAAGTTGGCTCTGGAAGTGCCAGAAGAAGGTGAACTGGAACCCACTGCCACTGCTGGGGTGAAGGGCCATTACTTGCAGAAGAAGAGCAAGTCCTCTGTCCCCTCTCCCTGTCCCCCCTTGTAATAACCTAACCTGAAGCCAGCTAACGAAGAATAAATGTAGTTTGCAGGCCAGGCACGGTGGCTCACGCCTACAATCCCAACACTTTGGGAGGCCAAGGGGACAGATCACAAGGTCAGGAGTTCCAGACCAGCCTGGCCAACATAGTGAAACCCTGTCTCTACTAAAAATACAAAAAATTAGCCAGGCCTGGTGGCATATGCCTGTAGTCCCAGCTACATGGGAAGCTGAGGCAGGAGAATCGCTTGAACCCAGGAAGCAGAGTTTGCAGTGAGCCGAGATAACACCATTGCACTCCAGCCCAGGTGACAGTGTGAGACTCCGTCTCAAAGAAAAAAAAAAAAAAAGAAATATAGTTTGCAAAGTCCCAGGATCACAACACAACAAGGAAAGTAGAGAAGGGTGGATTTGGAGCTGGAAACCAATAACTTAGTAACTGATATGAGGAAATTTACATAGCACATGGACTTGAGAAATATCAGATTGCTCTGTTATTCTCTGAACAAGCAACCACAAAATAAAAAACTGTTTCAGATAATGGAGTACAGACTAGAAATATTAAACTACTCTCCCATAAGCCTCAAAGAAAAAAATTAAATGGATACATTGTGGTGCAAAATTGCTTATGGTAATGTATAGGGATCAAGGTGGACATATCCTGACATGACCTACCCCCTCAGTGATTTATGCCCTCATCTAATTCCACCCCCTTGAATGTAGCGAAGACCTGAGAATTGCTTTTAACCAATAGGATATGGCAAAGATAATGGGATATTGCTCCCTTGATTATGTTATAAAATTCAGTCTTAGCCGGCTGGACTGAGAAAGAGTCTCCCACCAGCCTTGAAAAAGCAAACATCCATGCTGGGACTGGCTGGTGGCCTCTAGGACCTGAGAGTGGTTTCCAGCCAACTGCCAGTAAGAGGCAGGGGGCCTTGGTCATACAACCTCAGGGAAATGAATTCTTCCAACAGTTTGAATGAGCTCAGAAGCAGATCCTCCCTGAGAGCCTCCAGATAAGACCACAGCCGAGGCCAACAGCTGATGGCAGCCTCCTGAGTGAACCCTCAGCAGAAGGCCCAGCTAGCCTGTGCATAGACCCCTGACCCAATGAAACTGTGGGATAGTAAACCAACATAGGAATAATGTTTATTTCTCTATTTTCCATCTATAGTCAACATTGACCTCTTATTGAGCATCTACCACAGGCTAGATATTTCTAGTCTTCAAGAAGCCAGTTTAGTAGGAAAAACAAACAAGTAACCAGAGCATTCCAGCCTAGTGTGATATGTTCAGGATGCAGATGAGTCCGGGGGACTGCAGGAGCCTGGAGGAGGGCAGCCTGGCCAGAGCAGGGGCCTGGGGCAGCCTTCAAAAGAGGAGGTCTTAGTTAAAGGAAGATTAACTAGTTAACTAGGGAAGGGGGCTTTAGGCACAGGTCCAGACAATTAGATTGTTCTTGATTGCTGATCATTTTTCTCCAACTTCATTATATGTAACAGAAATCAGAAAGAAAGAATTCAATACAAGATCTTCCTTAAATTGTTTTTCTTCCATCAGATTTACACTCATATTACAGCATTCAATTGAAAATCCAAAATCCAGAAGAGCCTAAAAAAATGTGTGCTTGAGCTTAGATGTGTCTCCTGATAGAGATTAGATTGGTGATTGTTTGTCTTAATAAACGGTACTTCCTCTTGAAACTGTGCCCAAAACAACCTTAAAAAGTTCCGATTTCATGAAACGTGTCACTTCCTCTCCACTCACAGCCCCCATTTTCCTTCCTTCCCCTGGGTCTCACTTTTTTTTTTTTTTTAATGTAACGCTTTCGTGTTTGTAATAATACCCGTCCTTGGCAGGCTGATGTGATATAGCTCCCAGTTTTCTGGGGAGAGTTTTGTGATGCAGTGAGTTTTGATCTCAGCCAAGGTCACAGAGAGGGTCAGAATTCTACAACAGAGCCGAGATTTGACCCCTCACCCCAGAAGCCTCAGGAGGGGCCCCACAGTCGTTTTCTTGTCATCATCTGAACTTGGAATGGCCTCCCACCCACACCCAGCCTTCCCTGGTGCCTCCTTCCCTTCCCATCACTTCACAGAGCAGTTATTCAGGGTCTGCGTGTATGAGCAGCTCAGCCATGTTGCATGACCTACTTTGGCATTTTCACACTACTCAGAGAAACTTTAGGGCAGAGCCATGATAGTGGAGAGAAGCCTTCCTCCCAGCCACACCTGGCTCAGTTTGGACCTGCTTGCCCTGAACAAAGGAGCAGAGGACAGAGTGGATGAAAAGACAAAGGGGAGGAGCAAGGTGACCACAGCTGGCCTTCAGCAATGCCAAAGTGACCAGTGCAGGAACTCCTTGAATGTTTGGGCAGGGACGTAAGGCACCTGTCTGTTTCACATCTGCTAATCAATTTCTTATCAAGTCATCATGGAGGCTGTTTGGGGAGGAACCCTGTCTTCTGTGAGTTTTCTAAAGCACCCTGTCCTCTTCCCACAAGGACAGTATAATTAGTAACATCAAACACTGCAGGCTACCATCTCCTGTAAGGTGGGCTATTAACTTTTCAGAGGGCGTGAAGAGCTACCACTCCTATTTCAAATAAAGCTAATGCCAAGGAACCCACATTTAAAGTTCTAAAACAGCAGCTACGCACCCACCACCACCCACAGATCTAGTGATAGAGATTTTTTCTTTTTCCGGCTTGGCCTATTATTTATTTAGAATCAGAACTGATTCCTATCTGGATGATGTAGTCATTTAGGCTGACATCTCAAAGCATCCGACAATAGAGTCCCCTCCCTCTTAAGAAGAACCAGTGAGATACTATGACAGTGACCTCTGTGACTGAGGGTGGGATTTTGCCAAATCCAGGAAGGCTCCTGCATTGACCATTATCACCTACCTCCCCCAACCTTGCTGAGATCTTGCTCAGACCAGGAATGCCTAAACTGGAGGTTCCGAAACAGGGGCAGAAACAAAAGTGCTGGTTCCTTCCCAGGCAGCGAGGACCCATTTCTGTTGGAGCCCTGGGCCTGGACACTCCTCCAGCCATTGGTATTGTCTTTGAAGCCAACTTCATGATTTCACACTTGGTCTGGTTTACCTTTTAATGTCCTAAGTGGAAATCTTGGGAAGAGTAGTTGGAGGAGTACATGGGTAGAGGAAGAAGAAAACTGAAACTCTCTTTTAAAAAATACAATTGAATTAAGAATTTAGAATTACATTTTAACATAACAAGCTCTAAGAGAAAAGTTTCCTTAAAGAATAGACTTTTGCTGTATGTCAATTAGTGAGCCTGTTCTTGCGGTAGGTTTTCTCTGCCGCCTCAGAGCCAAATCTTCAGCCTCCCACACAGATCTGTGAAATCAATTGTCTTCCCCAAACATGTGGTAACCACAGAGAAGTAAAATTAATAAAACTGCTCCAAAAGATGATTTTTAAAGATGACATTCCTATTCTCGCTTCAAGCTTTCTTTCCTGAGGCCAAGTAGGGGCCCTGAAGTGGGAGCAGGAGGGGTTTGGTGAGAATTTGGGACCCGTATCTTTTTTATATTTAAGTTTTAGAGTTTTAGTTTCACTTAGTTGTTTTGGGAGAGAAGGAGAGCAGGGAGGAGTTAAAGGTGATAAGGAGGAGGCCAAAAAAAAAAAAAAAAGGGGTAAAGAAAAGAAAAGTCAATCAAGTTAGGACTGTCATGCCTGACAAACATGCATGTCAAGCCAAGGGGGTCTGGGGTCCACTCAACACCCCCACACGCACCTTCATTTGGTTGCCCGCCTCCCCTGCCTGGGTTGAAGGCTACCACTGAGGGTGGCGTGGCTGACATACCGAATCTGCCACCCAGTGACGTTCCTCGGGAGCAGGCCCCGCTCAGCCCAGGCCTGACAATGGCAGCTTAAGACAGGCAGAGGCCATCAGTCTCCATTACGAAGACAAGGTTTTCCTCCCATATTATCCCGTCTGTCATGTCCTCCTTAGACACCAAAGGCATGGCTGTCTCATACATCATCATCATTTTCTCTCCACAAAGATGGAGAGCCCCAGGGAGGGGTCCTTTTTGCTCAGGGTCCTGCCATGGATGGCCAAGGGCCTTCCCTCAGTGACAGAAGCAATGCTGAGATGCCAGGGGAGACATTTGCATCCCTATTAGGCCCGGGGCTTTGAAGGTGGGGGAGGAGGGACCTGCCAGCCAGTTTGTAAATCAGAAGCTTAAACAAACTTCCACAATCTCTGGAGGCCTGGAGAGCACTCCTGTGATACCAAGAGGGGAAGGAGAGGGGGGAAAAAAAAAAGCACCTCAAACGTAGAGCTCCGGAACATACATGTGTTTAGTTTTGGCAGAGAAAAAGATACACTTAGTCTTGGCAGATACACAGTCTTGTCACTGAAAATTGGAATATTATTAATAGTAGTTATATTAAATTAAGCATTGGGTGCACAATTTTATTGAATTCTCACAACAGTATTGTTTTACATTTATAGGACATGTTTCAGGAGACAAAATTAAGGCTTACTTGACTAGCCAGTCTAGCCAGAATTAGAAGAAACCCATTTGTCTGACTCTAGGCTGGGCACAGTGGTTCATGCCTGTAATCCCAGCATTTTGGGAGGCCGAGGCGGGCGGATCACTTGAGGTCAGGAGTTTGAGACCAGCCTGGCCAACATCTCTACTAAAAATACAAAAACAAAAACAAAAAAAATTAGCCAGGCCTGATAGTGCATGCCTGTAGTCCCAGCTACTCAGAAGGCTGAGGTGGGAGAATCGTTTGAATCCAGGGGACAGAGGTTGCAGAGATTGCACCACTGCACTCCAGCCCGGGCGATAAAGCAAGAAAAAAAAAAAGGAAAACAAAAGAAAAGAAAGGAAAAGAAAAGAAAGAAACCTCTTTGTCTGACTCTAGATCTTGATGCTGACTACCAAAATGTGTTAGTTGGTCAGATATAGAATACCCTGGAACTTTTGCATGTGTCCTAAATGATCATGTTAATAGTTACTACTCATAAAGACCTTCTATATGTCGGACCCTGTTCTAAACACTTTGCTTGAATATTGTCTTTTAATCTGCACAAGGAATAGCATGCTGAGAGATAGGGGTTATTGTGATCATTATCTACATTTTACAGCGGGGGGTACTGAGATTTCAAGAAATTAAGTAACTCACCAGGTCCTCACTAGCAGTTTGTAGAGTTAGGATTCAGACTCAGGAACTCCATTGATCACAAATAGCCAATATAATCACTGAATTGCTTGAGAAAGTCTAGAGTAGTCCCAGGAGAAAGGGCCCATCATGTAGTAAAGGAATGCAGTTTTCATCATTGGGTTCCTCACTGATGTTAATTTGGATGAAATCAGCTGAAAATGAACCTCATGGGACTTCCCAAAGGAGCAAACTTGTCACCAAACCAGGATGAGGAAGATCCAGGTCTTCCCTTGGGTTCGAGAGGGGAAGCCGAATAGCTTATTGTAGGTATGAGTTCAGCCCTTTCTTAGAATCAGCTTGTGGAGCCATTGCTTGCTCTCTAGTGGTCACTGCCACTGGGGATGACCTGTGAACAATCGGGCATGAGGAGCCATAGCTCTTAGCATGCCAGCGGGGTAATCTATTATTTCTGCCCTTTCTTAGCTAGAAGGAGGCACTAGCATTGTCCTGAGCCCCTAGAAATTTGACTAAGTAATCCTACAACACAGAATTTGTGTGAATTATCTAAAATTTCAGAGGAAATTTTAGTTATTATGTCATTCATCATACATGTGTAAAGCTCCCAGCTCTGTGTCTTCCCCCTACCCCTAGATTAGTGTTGAGACAATAATGAAGGCAACAGGCCTGTGTAACCCATTTCAGTCTGCAAGAAATCTCGGAAGTGTTCAACCTCAAAACATGTTAGTTGAACCATGGCAACAGTCCAGGTGGAATCTACACAAAGCAAAGTTCAGAGATTTGAGGTAAAACTACCACCTTAGCTCACCAGACTACAAAGTCATAGTAACCCACAATAAAGGACATGATGTAGAGATCTGCTACGAATTTCCTGGTTTTGTTTATTCATTGAATCAAAACTAAAAGTAGTGTCTCTCCTCTTCCTTGTAAACCATACACTTTAGGAAGAAAAATCAATAATATTCCCAGCCAAGATGTGCATGTTATATCATAAATACAGCATTATAGACTCTTTGAATGGGGTGTGATTTATAGTTGGATTCTGGCAGCTGCTTTGAAGCCGTACAATTTTTCACTTAAGGCTAATTAGAGGATTCTTAATTAGCAAATCTTTCATCCATTAGATTAGACAATAAAGATTTTTCAAAACTACTGTAATATTTAGTTCTCTTTTTCTCATCTTAACAAAACAGACTAGATATCTATCATGTATAAAAAACATCTCTGTTCAAGCTTTATGAAGATCATAGCCAGGAGATAGCCAAAAGAATCGAGAAATGTGAACTCTCATCCCACCCCTGACACTGCCTTCTTGGGACATGTTCTTTCTGGTCTCAGCTTTCTCATCTAGGAAATGGAGAAGATTAATTAGATCAGAGTTTCTCAGCCTTAGACTCATACTTTGGAGAAAACAGTTCTTTTTTTTTTTTTTTTTTTTTTTTTTGAGACGGAGTCTCGCTCTGTTGCCCAGGCTGGAGTGCAGTGGCGCGATCTCGGCTCACTGCAAGCTCCGCCTCCCGGGTTCCCGCCATTCTCCTGCCTCAGCCTCCTGAGTAGCTGGGACTACAGGCGCCCGCCACCGCGCCCGGCTAATTTTTTTTGTATTTTTAGTAGAGACGGGGTTTCACTGTGGTCTCGATCTCCTGACCTTGTGATCCGCCCGCCTCGGCCTCCCAAAGTGCTGGGATTACAGGCTTGAGCCACCGCGCCCGGCCAGAAAACAGTTCTTTAGATGTCTAGCAGCATCCTCAGCCTCTATCCACTAGATACTAGTAGCACCCCTACCCCACCACACATACACACCAGTTGTGACCATCAAATATGTCTCTAAACATTGCTAAATGTCCCTGGGGGGCAAATCACCCTAGCTGAGAAACAATGAATTAGATCAGGAGTCATAAATGCCAACAAAGGTAAAGCTGTTTTACAAATGAAAGAAGAGGATCAGATAAATAAAGACAAATTCAAGAGCAAGTATCCTATCAAAAGGGGAAGACACTCTCCATCTCCAGTGAGTTCTTATTATGTCTCACTATTGTTCAACAGAAGGTATGAATCCCACAATTATGTGAAATCTCTTGGCTTTTTTTTTCTTTAATATTGGCAAATCATTCCTTGTAGCAGTTAGGAAGGTGGGTTTTGAAGCTAGAATGTCTATGTTCAAATCCCAGGTCTACCTCTCACTAACTTCAATATCAGACACGTTCTTTAGAATCTCTATGCCTTGGTTTTCTTATAAAATAAAGAAAATAATAATATTTACTTCACAAGATTATTGCCAAGTTTAAATGACACAGCACACGTAAAAGACCTAGGAAAATGCACATAATAAGCTCTCAATAGATATTATCTATTATTATTCCTAAGATAAAGAAACACTGTAAACCAAACTAAACATAGGTCAGACTAGAGGTCAGACTACAGGTCAGACACAGCCTAGAGGCTATAGGTTTTCAACTCTGGCCTACAAGATCTCAAGGGTCTGTTTAGGTTTCCTAAGGTTATGTGATTCCATTTTATGAAAGCAAGGACACTGATTACACTCTGACTAATTCTATACAGTTTAATTGAGGAGATAGAACTCTGACACTAGCAAAGTTCAGGTAGTCAGAACAGAATTCTAATTAAATGCCAAAATACATGTTCTTAGAGGTCAGCAAGAGAAGATGAGGAGCCATTTCTGCTTTCCATTTAACAAAAAGAAATAGTTCTCTTTTTTGAAGAAAGTACATGAAAAAAGAAGAGCATCAAATTTGGAATCTGCCATCTTTAACAGTATCCTCTTAACAGATACCATGACAATACAGTGAGCTATTGTTGACTTTCTAGCTAAAATAAGTCGTCAATTATAAGTTGGTATCATTAACTCAATTGCTTTTCAGTGAGATGTCTGATAGAGGCAATAATAGATTGGTTTCTCCAACCTTATCCTCCCACTAGAAACCAACATATCCACTTCTGATCAATACTTTGATCTGAGTTACTTATAACTCTGTCAGACATGAGTATCTGCTTCACTCCAGGGTAAAGAAATGAGATCATTTTGCAAAATTTAGGTCAGACATTAAATTGTCTCAGGTAAGTTGTTTTTGTGGTCTAGAGCCACATGGTCACAGCCAAATCAACACTGTAGAGGATTATCAGAAACTAAAAGGGGCAACCTGAATAAGTACCCATTGCCTTTATTAAAGCACACCATGGAGGCATGGAGTATAATGAGGTACTAGTAGTCCGTGTGTTTGAATCACATTTCAGGGAAATGCTTTGCGAACATGACTTTTGTGCTTTAAATTAAAGTTCACACTGTTTGACCCATAACTCCTCTTCCAGGAATCTGTCCTAAGGAACTATTCAGAAGCTAAAACTAAAATTTATGCATTAGATATACTATGCAACATTATTTATGATAGAAAAAGTAGGTACCAACCTAATGACCAATATTAGAAGATAAAATAAATTAAGAAATAACCCTATGATTGACTATTATGCAGCCAATTATAGATGGTGTTTCAAAGAGTATGTCACTACCTGGAAACATACTTAATATATAATACTATGCAAAAAAGGTGATAAAAATTGCACATGCAATATGATACTAATTGTGTATATATATGTATATATAAAGATATTCTACATCAAAATGTGAACTCTGGTTATTTTGGGGTGAGATTGTAAGTAATCTTCATTTCTATCTATAAACCTTTCTGAATTTCTATCGATAAACCTCTCTGCATCCCTAAGTTGACACCAAGGTTGCCACATGCAATAGTGCATATTGTACACTGCAGAACGCCATCAAGCCCATGGGGCACTCCAAGCCATGTACCCTGTTACTACTGTTCAGAGAGGATGCTTTTTTCAATTTGTACATATGAGATACTGAAGCCCTGTTATATTTTTATAATTTAAAAATCCATGATATTAAAAAACCCCATCTTATCCGGGGTAGGTAAGAGTTTATATGGGGCTTGAGGCTTAAACAACTGAGAGGACCCTCTTTGTGAAAAGAGTAGAGGCTTTTAATGATAAAATAAGTCATAGAAGTAAATTTCAGTTTACAACGTGAAAAAAAATCACAGAAACTTCCTGGAGACTTAGAGATTAAATTCTTTCTCTCTAGGTAAGTTACCAGAAATGTTTAAAGAAAAGTCCTTCCTGACTGTAACCTGGCTCCCCTCCCAATCAGAACACTCTACAACTCCCAGCAACTCTCAGCTATCCTGGGGGCCCATGCAAGGAAATGACCCTAGAGGTTAAGCTTCATTAGTGCCACAGTAAATCTGGCTCTGATCTTTGGGGAAAGAAAAAATTACATCAACCCAGAGCCAAGTGATATTTCACAGATAAATGTATGATTCCAAACCAAGTAGTCCAGAAAGTATCGTAGCTGTCCAACACTACTAAGAGAACCATTTTATTTCAATTTAGCAAGGGCTTTCCATAAACACTCATTAATATAATTACTAAAATTTGGGACATTTCCTGCTGTATCCAAGGATACAGCTATCTTCTGTTATATAGTAATTAGATATTTTAAAGTTTTGTCATTTTAAAACAGAGTCAATCTCAGGCACCCTCCACCATACCTAGAGTTCTCCCTGTGCCAGGACAGCAAAGAAAACCTTCAACAGGTATTCACACCATCTTGATAGGCCAGAGAAATGGCCTAGGATTTACAGCAGATATGTCTGTAGTGAGCCATTGAGGATACTAAACTAGGCTCCTATGATAGAGAGGTAGGGGCAGAAGAGTGGTTCTTTAATTACAATGAAACAAAACAAAAATCTAAACAACAATCAAAACAGACTTTCATATACATACCACCAGTGAAAACTCAACCTCTAAGATATTCTCTAGATCTGGTTTTTTTCAACATTTTTAGAAAAAGAATTTTTTTCAAACAAAAGCATACGCCGAACTCCAATATATAAATGAATATGTGTTTTCAATCATGTTATCTCCAACGCAAAAAATGCTGAAAACTAAAACTATTTCGAATAAATCATCACAATAAGGTGTGCTATATGTTCATATTTTAAATTTCAACTGACTATATTAAACTATTTTTAAATTGACAATGGCATATGTATGCTACCCGATTTTACATGTTGGACATACAAAGCTTAAATTGCAACAACGACAAAAAAAATTCACTGTAGAGTGATAATACTCTTATTTAGTGGCATCTATATAAAACATTCAAATTTGTGCACAAAATGGAAAAATATACCACAAATATGATTGAAAGACAAATGATATAATCTGGAGAGAAATATTCACAACACATATAACAAACAGCACATATAAAACTGAGACACCAGAACTAGAGAAGAGAATGAGGCAGAAGGACTATTTGGAGAGAGAATGGCTAAAACTTTTCCAAAACTATTGAAAGATATCAACCCACAGATACAAGATTAGCAAACTCCAAACAATTTAAAGACAAAGAAATCCACACTTAGGCATATGATAGTCAAACTGCTAAAACCAAATAAATAAAACAAAAGGAAAACAGAAACTCTTGAAAGCAGATAGGGGCTGGGAGGAGCCAGAGGGAGGACATATTTCATACAGGGAAACAACGATAAGAGTGACAACCGACTTTTCATCGGAAGTGGTGACCAGAAGACAACGGTATGACATCTTTGAGTCCTAAAAGGAAAAATCCTATCAACTCAGAATTTTATAGCTGGTGAATATATCCTACAATCTGACAGTGAATTAAAGACATTTTTAGACAGACAAAAGATGAAAGATTTTTCTCCAGCAGAGCTGCACTACATGAAGTGCTAAGAGAAGTTTTGCAGGCTGAAGAGTAATTATATCAGATGAAAGCCTGGTTCTGCAGGAAGGAATAAAAAACTCCAAAGAGGGAAAATATGTCAGTAAATCAGACAATTTAAATCTTTTTTTATATGTGTACATGTATGTATAACTTCCTTTAGAATATTTCAACCATTTAAAGGAAAAAATAATGACAACATATTTTACTTCTACCTAGCATAAGTAAAAGTAAAATAAATGGTAACAAGAACACATAGAATTAAAGGGTGGTAATTGGTAGTTTACTGTTCTAAGAAGATAATAGAGAGAATGAAAGGAAAGCAATATTTGAGGAAATTATTGCCAAGAACCTTCCAGAACCAAAGAAAGACAAGAACTCTCAGATAGAGCGAGTGCCACCACCACAACCCGTAAGTGTCCAAGTACCCAAAAGCATATTATTTTAAACTCAACATACAGACAGAGCGAAGTTTCAAAACCTCAAGAACACATAGAAAATACTAAAAGTTATCTATGAAAAGACAGATTACTGATAGAAGAACAAATTCAGACTAACATCTGATTTCTCAGTAGTAATGCTAGATACAATGGAGCAGTGTGCCTATATTACCCCACCAAATGGCTTTTTAAGAAAGAAAATAAATGAAAACATCCTCATACATTCAAGCCTCAGAAGGTTTAGCACCCACAGATGATTTTCTAAAGAAATACTACAAAATATATTTCATCCAAAGGACAATGAACACAAAAGAAAGGAGTGGGATATAAGAAACACTTATAAATAAAGAATACAGTAAATTAATTTTAAATAAGTATTTATTTTAAAGAACTAGCAATTTATTTATTTAAAAGGTCATAGTAATTTAGAAGTAGCATTCTGGATTATATGAACATTGAAAGTGTAGGACAAGCAAAGAGAAGTAAAGGTTCTTGTCTTGGTCTAGAGAGGGGAATAGATTAATTAACACTTGCTTTATTATAAAAAATATATGTCCCTATATGTATTATAAAAATTAAAATGTGGGGTGAAAAACTTGACCAATAGAAGAATAGAAACAGAGTATATAGCTTTAAACCAATAGAGGGAAAAGTGAAACAAAGAGTACTTACTAATTTTGTATGTTTGTAAATGCGTATAAAATTACACAGAAGGAAAACACCACACTTGTCTGTATGTGTGCCTGATGTGTATCTGTGTGTGTGTCTGTGTGAAACATTGTGTGTGTATCTGTGTGTGTGTGTTGTTTATGCCTGGGTAAAAACACTGTTATAAACTATTTTTCTTCATGAAAATAGAATCAAACCATACTGTTTCAGTAAGCTGTCTGTTTCACACATCATGCCATAAATGCTATTATCAACCTAATCTGTCAAACCACCCTTAAGGTGCAAGAAGTCAGGAAGCTTGATCCTCCTAGGACCCACAGCTTACTATGGATGGTCCTGGGAAAATAGTGGAATGGAAAAGTTGCCTCGTTTGCCCCCAGGAACACATCGTAAGTGGGCTTCTAACACTGGGCACTAACCCAGAGCTCAGATACTATTAGTTCTAGCCTAATAGTATCTAGCTCAGATACTATTAGTTCTCTGCTCCCCAGGAAAGGGAAGCAAAGGCTCTGGTGTAAGGCACAGAAGAAGGCTCAAGTTCTTAAAGTCTTGCTCACTGAGCAATACAGCCAAGTTGTTCTGAGCATTGCTCCAGAGATAGACTGCCTGAGTTCTAGTGCCAACTCCATCACTTCCTAGCTGTGTGGCTTTGGGCATGTTGCTTAATATTTTTGTCCCCTATTTTCTTAGCTGTAAAACGAGGATAATAATGGAGCCCCCTAATAAGGGTGTGCTGAGGATTAAATGAGCTAATATATGTAAATCACTCATATAATGCCTGGCACATAAAAAATAATTGATGTGATATCTAGGATTTAGGGGAAGTAGACAGAGGTACGAATAGAGCAAGACCAGCTATGGGTAGATGTTCACTGCGGCTGGATGATGGGTACATGGGGCTCTATTTTAGGCATGTTCAAAGAACCTCTATAAATATTAACTGTTACGATAGGAGCTACTAAAGCAGAAGCACAGCTTCACTGTGGTCACAATATTGTTATAAGAAAGATAAGGTGTTTCTTGAAAAGATCAACAAAATTGATAGACCGCTAGCAAGACTAATAAAGAAGAAAAAAGAGAAGAATCAAATAGATGCAATAAAAAAAAGATTAAGGGGATATCACCAACGATCCCACAGAAAGACAAACTACCATCAGAGAATACTATAAGCAACTCTACGCAAATAACCTAGAAAATCTTGAAGAAATGGATAAATTCTTGGACACGTACATGCTCCCAAGACTAAACCAGGAAGAAGCTGAATCTCTGAATAGACCAATAACAGGCTCTGAAATTGAGGTAATAATTAATATCCTACCAACCAAAAAAAGTCCAGGACCAGATGAATTCAGTCAAATTCTACCAGAGGTACAAAGAGGAGCTGGTACCATTCCTTCTGAAACTATTCCAATCAGGAGAAAAAGAGGGAATCCTCCTTAACTCATTTTATGAGGCCAACATCATCCTGATACCAAAGCCTAGCAGAGACACAACAACAAAAAAAGAGAATTTTAGACTAATAACCCTGATTAACATCGATGCAAAAATCCTCAATAAAATACTGGCAAACTGAATCCAGTAGCATATCAAAAAGCTTACCCACCACAATCAAGTCGGCTTCATCTCTGGGATGCAAGGCTGGTTCAACCTACACAAATCAATAAATGTAATCCATCACATAAACAGAACCAATGACAAAAACCACATTATTATCTCAATAGATGCAGAAAAGGCCTTCGACTAAATTCAACAGCCCTTCATGTTAAAAACTCTCAATAAACTAGGTATGTATGGAACGTATCTCAAAATAATAAGAGTTATTTATGACAAACCCACAGTCAATATCATACTGAATGGGCAAAAACTGGAAGCATTCCCTTTGAAAACCAGGACAAGACAGGGATGCCCTCTCTTACCACTCCTATTCAATGTAGTGTTGGAAGTTCTGGCAAGAACAACCAAGCAAGAGAAAGAAATAACGGGTATTCAATTAGGAAATGAGGAAGTCAAATCGTCCCTGTTTGCAGATGACATGAGTGTATATTTAGAATACCCCATCGTCTCAGCCCAAAATCTCCTTAAGCTGATAAGCAACTTCAGCAAAGTCTCAGGATACAAAATCAATGTGCAAAAATCACAAGCATTCCTATACACCAATAACAGACAAACAGAGAGCCAAATCATGAGTGAACTCCCATTCACAATTACTACAAAGAGAATAAAATACCTAGGAATCCAATTTACAAGGGATGTGAACGATCTCTTCAAGGAGAACTACTAACCGCTACTCAACAAAATAAAAGAGGACACAAACAAATGGAAGAATATTCCATGCTCATGGATAGGAAAAATCAGTATCATGAAAATGGCCATACTGCCCAAAGCAATTTATAGATTCAATGCCATCCCCATCAAGCTACCAATAACTTCCTTCACAGAATTGGAAAAAACTACTTTAAAGTTCATATGGAACCAAAAAAGAGCCTGCATTGCCAAAACAATCTTCAGCAAAAATAACAAAGCTGGAAGCATCACGCTACCTGACTTCAAATTATACTACAAGGCTATAGTAACCAAAACAGCATGGTACTGATACAAAAACAGATACATAGACCAATGGAACATAACAGAGGCCCCAGAAATAACACCACACATCTATGACCATCTGATCTTTGACAAACCTGACAAAAACAAGAAATGGGAAAAGGTTTCCCTATTTAATAAACGGTGCTGGGAAAACTGGCTAGCCATATGTAGAAAGTTGAAACTGGATCCCTTCCTTATACCTTATACAAAAATTAATTCAAGATGGATTAAAGACTTAAATGTTAGACCTAAAACCATAAAAACCCTGGAAGAAAACTTAGGCAATACCATTCAGGACATAGGTATGTGCAAGGACTTCATGACTAAAACACCAAAAGCAATGGTAACAAAAGCCAAAATAGACAAATGGGATCTAGTTAAACTAAAGAGCTTCTGCATAGCAAAAGAACCTATCATCAGAGTACACGGGCAATCTACAGAATGGGAGAACATTTTTGCAATCTACCCATCTGACAAAGGGCAAATATCCAGAATCTACAAAGAACTCAAACAAATTTACAAGATAAAAAGCAAACAACCCCATCAAAAAGTGGGCAAAGGATATGAACAGACACTTCTCAAAAGAAGACATCTATGCAGCCAACAGACACATGAAAAAATGCTCATCATCACTGGTCATTAGAGAAAGGCAAATCAAAACCACAATGAGATACCATCTCATGCCAGTTAGAATGGCAATCATTAAAAAGTCAGGAAACAACAGATGCTGGAGAGGATGTGGAGAAATAGGAACACTTTTACACTGTTGGTGGGACTGTAAATTAGTTCAACCATTGTGGAAGACAGTGTGGCGATTCCTCAAGGATCTAGAACTAGAAATACCATTTGGTCCAGCAGTCCCATTACTGGTTATATACCCAAAGGATCACAAATCATTCTGCTATAAAGACACATGCACACATATGTTTATTGCAGCACTATTCACCATAGCAAAGACTTGGAACCAACCCAAATGTCCATCAACAATAGACTGGATTAAGAAAATGTGGCACATATACACCATGGAATACTATGTGGTCATAAAGAAGGATGAGTTTGTGTCCTTTGCAGGGACATAGATGAAGTTGGAAACCATCATTCTCAGCAAACTATCACAAGGACAGAAAACCAAACACTGCATGTTCTCACTCATAGGTGGGAATTGAACAATGAGATCACTTGGACACAGGACAGGGAACATCACACACCGGGGCCTGTTGGGGGGTGGGGAGCTGGAGGAGGGATAACGTTAGGAGAAATACGTAATGTAAATGATGAGTTGATGGGTGCAGCAAACCACCATGCCACATGTATACCTATGTATCAAACCCGCACGTTGTGCACATGTACCCTAGAACTTAAAGTTAAAAAAAAAAAGAAAGAAAGAAAGATAAGGCGTTGGTACACAAAGTAGCTGTTAGACAATGATACAAATGTTATCTCTTTTTGCCAAATTGTGTGATCTTTGTCAAGGTGTTAGCCCCTCCTGTTCCTCTCCCACCACCTAAAAATTTGTCTCAGGGATCCTCATGGATGTGTCCAATACTTTCATGAAAACATTAGCTTAAGTTTTTATAACCTAGCCAAAACGGAAGCAGGGAAGGGGAATGGGAGGGAGAAGAGCTAAACCATTGAAGTGAAGTTGCTATCAGTTGGCCTTACATAACATACTTAGGACGTTGATTCTCTTCAGAGACTAGATTTGGGTGGGAAGAAAGGAGACATAACTTGAGTGGACAAAAAGGAGATGGGGCTGCAGGAAGGGAAGGGAGTGACCCAGGATGGGGCAGTAAACTTCTCTATCCAAATGGGCTTTGTGTCAGCCCTGAAGGGAGCACAAGACTGCAGGAAAGAGGAAAAGTGCCTTCTTAAGCTTGTGTGCTACTCACGTAGGTCAGGATCAGCAGCACCAGTATCACCTGGGAGCTTGTTAAAAACAGAGACACTTTGCTCCACCCCAGACCTCCTGAGTCAGACTCTGTAGTTTAACCAGGTGCCCAGGTGACTCTCATGCACACTGAAGTGTGAGATCTACCATCTAACCCAGGACCTAGAATGTCTGGCTCTTAGTAAATGTCTAGATAGGTTTCTGAACGAATGGATAAAAGCAGTGCAAACTTTGCTTTCATTCAGCCATCCTGCGTTCATTCTGCATCCACAGGGTGTGTAGAATTGTCTAAGGCTGTGGTTCTTTGGTTCTCCCTCAGCTGTAAATTAGAATCACCTGGGGTGCTATTAACACCAGCTGAGCCATTCCCATCTCCAGAGTTTCTGATTCAATTGGTCTAGGGTGGGCTCTAGTCTAAAGTGGTGGCAGCTGATTTCATTTTTGCACGACAATCTGTACCAAGTAAGAGGGCTGCCAGTGAAGATCCAGAGATGTGCCATTGAGTCTATCCTCACTGAAGACACAGCCAGTGAATATTTCAGGAGTTAATAGCATATAGGAAATAAATATTTAGCCCCAATTTGTGTTGCCTTTTTTTCCTGCCAGTGCTCCAGAATATATGAACCATAGTTCTTAGTGTGGGTGGTTGGAGGGGTAGGAGGCTGGTGTTTCTGTGATGGGTGTTAAATTGTTTGACCTTTCTTCAAATAGATTAACCCATTGCCTGAGTCATGTTTCTACTGTACAGGCCCATTCTTCCTTCCTAAACCCCTCCCACAACACACACATAGAGAGAGGTGCAAAATTACCATAGCAAGCCTAGGTAACTCACCTTCTAGTGTGCCTCTTTTCCTTGGCTTCCTGAGCTCAGAGAGAGTAAGCAGCAAACCTGTCAACCAACCTTGAAGCCGTGCCTTCGGTGGCTGTCCTTGAATACTGCAGATGTGTGGATTTTCATCAGCCCCTTTCTGGTTGGGGATTACCTATTCCTGGGCCACCCCACCAGTAAGGAAATGCACTTTAGCATAATTGGTCCAGCTGCATCTCTGAGCAGCATTCATCACCCAGAAAATTTGTTAAAGTCAGTCATGTCCTCTTCCTCTCTCTTTGGAATTTCTCTTAATTGAAATTATGCCTATTGCAAGACAAGAACAATGGAGAGGTGAGATTTGGGCAGTGGCCCATCTGTGCATCATTTTCTCATTAAAAACTTTTAGGGAAAAGCTCAAATGTCTTCACAATTCAGAATTAATTGAGGCAATTTAGACATCTCAATCTCCTTTGTCTTCACAGGTATCATGCAGGGAGAAGAAAAATGAGAAAAATGAATGATGAGTGAATAAACAATGCTAAATCCAAGTTAAGAAGAAAGATATTTAAACATGAAAGGCACAAATTGTGATGAAGGAATGTGTGTAGGTGAAATTAGCCCTGACTTCCAAGTGCTTTGATCAATTTGAGGATTGGAAAACTTCTAAGGGCATGAAATACCTGTGCCAGAGTGGCGTCCTGGAAGGGAGAGAGTGATTCAACTCCAGGCTGCCTGTCAGAGATGTTCCAGTCTCTCCTCACTTGTGATGATTCTATAGAGTTTTTACACGAGAGCAGGCTGTCACCATTTGGGAAGAGAACGCATCCTCTTGCTAACTCCTCCTCCCTTTGATGCCTGTAGAACTTGGCCATTAAAATCTGCCGTGGGCTAAAACTCAGCAGGCAAGTTTCCAGTCAGAGAACAGCTTTGACAAATTTTAATAAAATTTAATAAAACCTAGTTCTGAATGGCAATATGGATTTGAGTTAGGGAAAAGTGTACCTATGTGTTTAGATAGACATGTGGGATGGCCACAATTTTACTGTGGAAAGCTACATAGCAGTAACTCTGGCCGATTGGCATATTGTTCACAACTGCTGGTGTCTTTGATCCAAGACTCACATGGGGAATTGGGAGTTTTCTTAGGCATCGTTAAGGCATTTACAATGTCCTAGGTTTGGGTGAATTTTGCAAACTTCAGTATTGTTCTGTACCAGCTAGCTAAACAGGTTTAAAAGCTTTAAAAAAGTGGGGGGGAGGGGCAAAAGGTATTTCAAAGAGTTTATTTAAAGCGAGGCATTTGGTTGAGTTTGGTTTTAAATTAATAGAATAATTGCATTGTTTGGAAACACAAAAATACTTTCTTTTAAAAACTTAACTTTGTTATATGTATCTGCTCTAGAAGATTCTTAGTAGTTACAGAAGGTTGGCTTATTCTGAATATGGTTGGCATGCGTACCTCTATGCCTATTGTAAGAGATGTGGTTGTGGTTGTACTTCATTCAAAAACACAGAAAAACATCAGAGTGCCTCAAAATAATCAATCCATTGAATACCTTTTGCCACTCTCCTTCTACACGCCTACACCACACAGGGGATCCGCAAGTGGCAATCCTGCCACTTACGATTCATTAGGAACTATGGCTACTCACGGTGATGGAATCGCTCTATCCATTTGTCCTAACTATGGACATGTCCCATCACCTTACAGAGAATAATTGAAAGCTTCTCTAACAACTTAGCCTTATCGAAAAGGTTATTGCATAGAGAAACAACCAGTTGGCATATGCAATAAGGACCCTCCAAGTGCTTTCTTCAAGTATGCCTTATTGATAGATGTATTTTGTTGGCAAAGACTGAAAGGTCCCCACAAGAAAGCCTCATTTGTGCCCTGTTCTCCTTAGCCCAGTTGTTCATTTCATTAAGGTCATAGAGAGACATGTTCCGAGAATGCTATGCAAATTCTCTAAAATTAGTGTAAGACTATTTTCACCCTGCCCACCCCCTACTCCACTGATGCTAAATATATATTTATATATATATACATATACAAAGCAGAGACTATAAGTAGCCTAGCTCCCATGAATGCCTGCAGCCTAATACTAGTGAAGAAAATATATTTGTTAAATATTTGTCTTTTCATGTAGAACTATCCAAATACCATTTGATCCTTTTGGGATCCAAACTGGTATAGTAACATTAAAGTTTATTCGTTTGCTTTTTAAAGCACAAAGGAGTCAACTCTTGTCTTGATTGATCTATGTTTTCTTGCTGCACCAGCAGATGAATTTTTGTATTTGTATGTTTTGCTTTCATCTCTCCTGGTGTCATAGATACAGGAATATACTTAATCTCTGATGTGCATTGCAATGCCAGAGCAACATGGTAGTGAAAGTCTTCCAGGACAAGTTCTCCTAAAAGCTCATCCTCACAGGTCAGCTCTTCTCCTTAAAAGTGTATACTAACTCCTAAGATAAAATTTATTTCTAACAGTTCCTGGGTTTTGTCTCTGGGAGGCTGTTTTGCATGTAAATTCCTTTGGACCAGGGTCAGGAATATCCTCTCTGTGAGTGTTTTGGGTATATTTTCAGAGCAGCCAGTTCGTCCTGCATTAACTAAAGTCTATCACTTGGTTGATTTTTTTCCATCAGATTCTGAACCAGAACTCTTAAGATCTCATGTGCCCATTAGTCCCTACCCAAGACCCAAGGTCAGATGATTTCCCACAGAGCCAAATATAGAGAAAACAAAACAAAACTCACTGAGCCCTACTGTAGGAGGAAGAAGAGGAGTGTTCCACTTTCATAGCAGCTTAAACTACAGCCTGTGTTCCCACGATGCAGGGAGTATCCCTCCACATCTTGTACATGTTCAAAAGGGCCATGCCAGGTAATATTTTGCCATCAGGATGCTCAGCTTGTGGCCTACATTAGATAATGCATAATTCCTCATCTCAGATTGCTTTTGAGCTAGTTGAGAGAGTAAGATACAGACATATAAAATGACTAGTAAATTGTTGGCAAACAAGTGCTAAGATATCTGTCTGGAGACTAGTTAATGAAATGCACCAAATCTGTGTTTCTAAAACCCCTCAGTTCATAATGATTGGTCATGCTTTCATCTACCATAAACCGAGCATCTCTAGTAATAGTACTTGCTTCCAATTTTAATTCAGCAAGCCTAGTCCTGGCTAATTTCTCATTAATCTCCTAGTCAATGAGATTCTGTTACAGAAGGACTGAATGACCTTTTAAGACAGACTAGTGGGACCCCAAAAGATACTATGAGCCAACAGTACACTCTATCTTCTAGTTGTTTTGACCTAGAGATGACTATTATGACTCAATAAATCTATTATTGGAAACAAAACATTTTCTAAAGTGACTTACTGTTGTAACTAAGCAAAACCCACAAATCCAAAAGTCATGTGGCCATGGTATCACATGCAGTGAAACGTCAGCTATAGATGTCCACCAAAAAACAGTGTAATGTTCATTTGCACAGTCAAAACAAACTTTTATTAAATGCTTATGCCATGCCAAGACCGAAGTATATAAGTGAAAAAAATGATTAAGAAACATACAAATGAACAAATAAGTAAAATGCAGTGTGATAATTACTATTAGCAAAAGAATCTAGAAAGTACTAACAGAACACTTATAGTAAAACGAAAGAATTTTTATAAGGAACCAGGAAAGGCACTCCAGAGAAGGTGACATTTGATATGGGCCTTAAAGGATGAATAGGAGTTCATGAGAAGTGGCAGCACAGCGTATGTTCACAAACCACTATGTCTACAGTTTCCAGTATGAAGTTTAGAAGTATGTGAACACGTAACACTTCTAAGAGGAGCAATGAGTGACTTGGCATGGCTGGAAATAAGAAATAGGGGGCTTCTGAGATTAAGAAAAGACTGTTCTAAGACTGTGAAGGGCCTTATGTGCTCTGCAAAAGAGCAAGTATGGGACTACTAATTGCTTTTAAGCAGGAGGATGACATGATTAGTATGTGAAAGATATATAGAAGGAGAGATACGAGGTGGGAAGGGAAGGCCAGTATTACAATAGCCAGAGAAAGAGGTAATAAGAACCTGAATTATTTATATGTTTGTTTGTTTGTTGCCTTGTTTTCCATCTTGTTTCAGAGGAAATTGACGGCAGCATCTAAGAATGCGTAAAATATTAAGTGGTATAAAATAAGTGTGAAACCAAAGAAGAATGAAAAACTACGATCAAATGGCTCCATTCGAGATGGGCACAAATGAAGAGTTAAAAATAAATGTTCTACATATTGGTAAATGATTGCCCAAGAGAAGTATAACTCACTCTTCTCGGTATTAACCCAAAACAGGAACTTCTCCTGAGTGAAAGAAAGGCTCTGGAAAGTCATGAATAACACCCTCAAAAACTTCCTTCAGCTAGCTTTGCAGATCTGATTCAGTACAGGGTTACATTTGATCTGGATGGGCCCTTAAAATCATCCTCCCTTCATATTGTTTCTCTGGGCTGAGTGCTTGATAACAACTGGATGGTTCAACGCTAGAAAGGGCCTCAACGAACAAGGATCTGAAGCTACTCTATGCTGTTACTGATCACAGGCCTTTTATCTTAGTAGATGATCAATTTAGAAACAGGACAAGTATCTCATGAAAGTTGAAGCTAGCTCTCCACAAAAATGGGAATCTCAAGAGAAAACCTGTCCCCAGTGGAAGTGAGTCAAGGGAGAATAGGCAGGTAAGAAAGGTCTTAAAGGCAGAGGTGATGAGGATGGAGAAGAGAAGATGTTTGAGAAATATTTCCAAGGCACAATTAATAGGGCCGTTCACAACTGGGGTAGAAAATGAGAGAAAGAGAAAGCAGAGTTGAAGTTGCACTCCAGTTCTTCACTTGAGCACTTGGATGAATGATAGTGATAGAAGAAAACAAATAAGAAAGAATGAGTAACGTTTTTGGAAAAGATGATTGAATTCCATTTTGGTAATGTAATATTTGAATGAACGTGTTCCAGAAGCAGTTAGAAATAAAAACCTAAAGCTCAAGTGAGAGATCTGGACTAAAATTATAAATGGATAAATCACTGAATTATTGGAACCAGACAAAGACCTAGTAATGAAAGAAATAACCAAGGAAAAACCTACAGCATGAAAGAAAAGAAGATAAGGGGAGAAGGGCAAGGGCAGAGGACTGAGGAAAGCACACTGGAGCAGAAACAATGAGTATTGACAGGACAACAGGAAGTATTGGAAAGGATCAAGAAAGTAATACACAGGGAGAACTATGAAAAAGCAATATCACAGAAGCCCATAGAGGAAGAGGAGAAGCAAATGGCCAATTCAGCTATCCCTACAAAGGTTTCAAGAGGAATGGGGACCCAAAAGATGTAGCATGGTCATCAGAATCTTAGTCATCATGGTTTCCATGGAAGTCATCTAAGATATTAACCCTGCTGGCCTAATACATGAATGCAAGGGGAAGGAGTAAAGAAAGCATGCATGGGCTACTCCTATAAGAAACCTGGCAATAAAAGCAAATATAGACAAGTGGGAATACAGCAAACTAAAATTTTTTTGTATAGCAAACGAAAGTCATCAGAATGTAAAGGCAACTATGGAATGGGGAAAAATATTTATAACCCATATATCTAATAAAGGGTTAATTTCCAAAATATATAAGGAACACCTACAACTCTATAGTAAAAAAAATATAACCCAATTTTAAAATGGGCAAAGGACTTGTATAGACATTTCTTCAAAGACATGCAAATGATTAACATATATATTAAAAGATACTCAACATTATTATCAGGGAAATGTAAATCAAAACTACAATGAGATATTGCCTCACCCTTGTTAGAATGGCTGTAATAAAAAAGTAACAAGTATTAGCAAGGATGTAGAGAAAAGGGAACCCTTGTACACTGTTGTGTCCAATGTAATATATAAAATGGCCCAGCAGCTATGGAAAACAGTGTATGTAAAATGGCTCAGCAACTGTGGAAAACAGTATGGTTGTTCCTCAAAAAATTAAAAATAGAACTACCATATGATCCAGCAGTCCCGCTTCTGGGTATATATAAAAAAGAAATTGAAATCAAGTCCTCAAAGAGAGATCTTCACTGTCACATTCATGGCAGCATTATTCACAATAGTCAAGAAACAACAACCCAAATGTCCATCAACAGATGAATGGATTAAGAAAATGTAATATATACATATAATCAGAATTAAAAATAAAACCATATGAATATCTCAATAGACACAGAAAAAGCATTCGATAATATCCAACATCCCTTCGTGAAAAAAAATCCCTCAACAAACCAGGCAGCGAAGGAACATACCTCAAAATAATGAGTCATCTATGACAAGCCCACGGCCAACATCATACTGGATGGGCAAAAGTTGGAAGCATTTCCCCTAAGAACTGAAGCAAGACAAGGATGTCCACTCTCACAACTCCTATTCAACATAGTACTGGAAGTCCTAGCCAGAACAATCAGACAAGAGAAAGAAACAAAGGGCATCCAAATAAAAAAAAGAGAAGGTCAAATTATCTCTATTCACTGACGATATGATTCTATACCCAGAAAACCCTAAAGAGTCCCCCAAAAGACTCCTAAACCTTGTAATAGACTTTAGTAAAGTTTCAGGATACAGAATCAACATACAAAATCAATAGCATTTCTATACACCAAAAACATTCAAGCTGAGAATCAAATCAAAACCACAATAACATTACAATAGACACACACACACGCACACACATATCTAGAAATATATCTAACCAAGGAGATATAAAATCTCTATAAGGAGAACTACAAGACATTAATGAAATAAACCATTGATGACACAAACAAATGGAAAAACACCCCATGCTCATGGGTGGGAAGAATCACTATCATTAAAATGCCTGTACCACTCAAAGCAATATACAGATTCAAAGCAATTCCTATCAAATAATCAATGTCATTTTTTACAGAACTAGAAAAAAAAATTCTAAAATTCACATGGAACCAAAAATGAACCCAAAAAGCCAAAGCAATTCTAAGCAAAAAGAAAACACTGGAGGTAGCACATTACCCTACTTCAGACTATACTGTAAGGTTACAATAACCCAGTGTGCTACTGGTACAAAAATAGACAAATAAAATAGACAAATAAACTAAGGGAACAGGATAGAAAACCCAGAAATAAAGCCACACACCTACAACCAAGTGATCACTGACTAAAGTTGGCAAAAATAAACAATGGGGAAAGGACATCCTATTTTATAAATGGTGCTGGGAAAACCGGCCAACCATATGCAGAAGAATGAAATTGCACGCCTACCTCTTACCATATACAAAAATTAAGTCGAGATCGATTAAAGACTTAGATGTGAGATCTCAAACTAAAAAAAAAAAATTGAGAAGAAAACCTAGGAAAAATTATTCTGGACATTAGCCTAGGCAAAGAATTTATGACCAAGTCCTCAAAGGCAAATGCAACAAAAACAAAGATTGACAAAGTAGACTTAATCAAACTAAAAAGCTTCTGTACAGCTAAAGAAACAGTCGAGTAAACAGACAACCTACAGAATGGGAGAAAATATTTGCACACTATGCATCTGACAAAGAACTAATATCCAGAATCTATACAGAACTTAAATCAACAAGAAAAAAAGCATTAAAAATGGGCAAAGAACATGAACACATACTTCTCAAAGGAATACAAACAAGTGGCCAACAAACATATGAAAAAATCCTCAACATCATTAATCATCAGAGAAATGCAAATTAAAACCACAATGAGATACTATCTCACACACCAGTCAGAATGACTATTATTATTATTAAAAAGAAAAAATAATAGATGTTGGTGAGAATGTGGAGAAAGGGGACCACTTACACAGTATTGGTGGGAATATAAATTAGTTCAGCCCCTGTGGAAAAGCAGTTTGGAGGTTTCTCAAAGAACTAAAAATAAAACTACCATTCAACTCAGCAATCCCATTACTGAGTATCTACCCAAAGGAAAAGAAACCATTCTACCAGAAAGACACATGCACCGTATGTCCATCACAGCACTATTCACAATAGCAAAGACATGGAATTAACTTATGTGCCCATCAATAGTGGATAAGATAAAGAAAATGGGGTACAAATACACCATGGAATACTACACAGTCATAAAAAGAATGAAATCATATCCTTTGCAACAACATGGATAAAGCTGGAAGCCATCACCCTAAGCGAATTAACACAGAAACAAAATCAAATGCCACATGTTCTCATTTGTAAGTAAGAGTTAAACAATGGGTTCACATGGACTTAAAGACAGAAACAATAGACACTGTGTACTCCAAAAGAGGGGAGGAAAGGAGCGGGGATAAGGTTTGAAAAATTACCTATTGGGTACCATGTTCACTATTTGAGTGACGGGTTCAACAGAAGCTCAAACCCCAGCATTATGCAATATATTCATGTAACACACCTACATGTACCCCCTCAATCTAAAATAAAAATTAAAAAAGGAAAATGTGGTACATTCATACATATTACTCAGCCTTTCAAAAGAAGAAAATGCTGCCATTTACAACAAAATGGACAAACCTTGAGGACATTATGCTAAGTGAAAGAAGCTAGTTACAGAATGACAAATACTGCATGATTCACCTTATATGAGGTATCAATCATGGTTAAATTCATAGAAGTAGAGAATACATTAGTGGCTGCCAGGGGCTGCAGGATAGAGGAAATTGTTGTTCCATGGGTACAAATTTTCATTTATACTAGGTGAATAAATTCTGGAGATCTGCGGTACAAGATAGTGCCTATAGTTATCAATACTGTACTGTCCACTTCAGAATCTGTTAAGATGGTAGATCTCAAGTTAAGTGTTCTTACCACAAAACAAACAAACAAACAAAAACACAAACACAAAGGAACTTTTTGGAGGTGCTGGATATGTCTATTACCTTGACCACCACGATGGTTTCATGAGTGTTTACGTATGTTCAAGTTCATCAAATTATCGACATTAAATATGCTGTTCTTTGTATATCAATTGTAACTCAATATAATTCTTTTAAAAAAATAAATCTGACAGTGAAATGAGGAAGGAGAATAAGGCAGTCATTTGAAGAAGAGGTAGATTCAGGCAAACAGTTTTGATTGACAGATGTATTAAACAGGTTACCAAAGTTACTCACAAATAAGTCTGTGAAATTCCTTCTTAAACCCAACTAGTATTTCTCTCTTCACAAGAAAGTAGCTCTGTGAGTTATGGAAGCAACGAGTAACAAACAACAGAGAGCCAAACTAATGTGCTGGCTTTGAGAAAGAGTGATTTATTTTCCTCACATGAGAGGATCCAGAGGTAGTAGTCGAGGGCTGGGGCAGCGGCTCAACAATGAGTGACCCAGACTCTTTCCATCTTTCTGGTCTGCCACCCTTAATATGTATTCATACTTGGTGCTTCATATCTGTCACCTCGTAGTTACAAGATGATTGCTGCACCTTGAGGCAGCAATCATTGAAAGAAAAGATGCCTTCTTTTGCAGAATGGAAAATAAGTAGGAAAGGCAAATGGCAAAAGGAAAATGACTACTGAGTCTGTCCTTTCTCAGGAAAGGAAAAAATTCTTCAGAAACACCATTCAGATTGCTTCTAAACGTATTTCAGTGGACACAGTGATGCCCAAAAGCTACCACTATCCAGAAAGTGACTAGGCAAAAGGGAGGAATGAGCATTGGGTCAACCTTCACCAACATTCAGAAGAGTGTTTGCCACCCTGGTATACAATGAAAAATAGATGAACTACAAAATTAGGGCAAAAAGTATAAACTTCCTGAAAAACAAAGGTTATTGTCTTATAATATACAAGGCACTTCCTGCATCTACCTACTTAACGAAGAAAGCTCCCAGAGACAGAGCTGAGGAGAGCATGTTAGTCTGTTTTGTATTGCTATAAAGGGATACCTGAGATAGTAATTTATAATAAATTTGGCTTGTGGTTTCGCAGACTGTACAAGAAGCATAGCACTGGCATCTGCATCTGGTGAGGGCCTCAGGCTGCTTCCATTCATGGCAGAAGGCAAAGGGAGAGCAGGGATGTCACATGGTGAGAGAGAGAGCAAGACAGATGCCAGGCACTTTTAAACAGTGCTTTTAAACAACCAGCTCTCATGTGAACTCATTATTGTAGGGAGGGCACCAAACTAGTCATGAGTGACCCATTCCCATGTCCCAAACACCTCCCAAGAGGCCCTACCTCCAACGTTGGGGATCACATTTCTACATAAGATTTGGAGGGGACGAACATCCAAACTCTATCAGAGAGTGCGTGTTAAGAAGACAATTATCATTTCCTTGACTCGGGTAGATAAAAGATCATTATCCCACCACCCTCAGCTTGAAATTTTGTGCCCTTAGACTGTACCTCACATTCTTCTACTTGTTGCAGACTTCTAAAGACCCATGGTCGCTGTCGCTGTCATTTCTTAAAGACTTTATCTCCAGGCCTAATTATAATCATTGTCTTCATTATTACTCCTGACCTAATTCTGAGTGATTCCAGTATTCAAGTAGATGACCCTCCGAGAGGTCTTGGCTTCTTGACCTCCTTCCCTCCAATGATCTTGTTCTCCACCCTACTTCAGCATCTCTTTCCTGTGGCCACACTTTAGACCTAGTCCTTAACAATAGCCACATCCCTTCCACAATTAACCATCTACTTTAACCTTCTATTTTATCTTTTTGACCTCCATTTCCTATCTTTCCAACTGTTTCTCTCTAGTGCCTTGACTCTGAAAATTGCTCCACTGCAGTAGGACCTAAACTTCATTGGTTCTACCACCCTTTTACTCTCCATACCATTTTCATAGCCTCATTTCTTTACCTTACTCACTTTGTTTAGTTTCATGGTTAATCAATTACTTCCTTGGGCCCACTTTCAGTTCTCTCTTGTCCCTTCATCTTGCTCAGATGACAAAGGCTAATCCTTATGGAATCCAACTCTCTACCTACTTCAGGCCTGTACCCAAAGAGTTGAACACAACTGGAGAAAAATACAACATAGTGAATAGATTCATTTAAAATGTTTGACCACTAATCCAAATGAGGCCCCAAATGCTGCCTGGCAGTCCTACTGCATTTTGCTATTCCATTCACCTTTCCATATTCCTAGACAACCATTTAATACCTTTTTCTCCTTTCTCAACCCTCTGACTTCTTTCCCTTATTCATTCTCACACTTAGTTGATGGCTATGTTTCTTATTCCTCTTGAGAAAACGGCAGCAATCAGAAGAGAAATTCTACAGGCTTCATCACCACATCTACTCACAGTACTCACATACCCCACCTTTCTGCCTGTTCCTATGGGCAAACTCTTCAGGTCCCTGTTTAAGGCCAAGCTCTCTGCTCTTCCACTAGAAGCTACCCACTTCTTGTCTACACAAAGACACCACTCAACAAGGCTCTGTCTCACTTGAATCATTCACGTTTCCTCTTTTTAAAAATCATTTATATCAACATTCAAACGTGCTGATATTCTCTCATCTTATAAAACTTTTTTGATTCCCATATTTCTCTCCAGCTATCATTCAAATTTTATGTTTCCCTTTGAGAAAATTTTCTGAAAGAGCTTTCCTATTCCCAGTGTCTCTAATTATTTGTCCTTATTCATTTTTAAACCTATTCCTATAAGGCTTTTTCCCCAACCATTTGGTCAAAACTCTTGTAGATTACCAATGACTTCCAAGTTGCTAAATCTGTGGTCAACTCTCAGGCCTCATCATACATGACCTATAAGTGGCATGTAAGAGAGACACACTCCTCCTTTTTGAAACACTTTTTTCCCTTGGCTTCAGGGACATCAGATCCTCTTGGATTTCCTCCTAACTTACTGATTGCTCTCCTTGGCTGATTCTTTCTCTTCCTGACACAGATCCTAAGCACTAGGTTGCTCCAGGTCACAACCATCAAGACTCATCTCTAGCCAGGCATGGTGGCTCACATCTGTAAATCCTAGCACTTTGGGAAACCACAGTGGGAGGATTGCTTGAGGCCAGGCATTTGAGACCATCCTGGGCAACATAGCAAGACTCCATCTCTACTGAATTTTAAAAATCAGCTGGGCACGGTGAGATATGCCTGTAGTCCCAGCTACTCAGGAGGCTGAGGTGGGAGGATTGCTTGAGCCCAGGAGTTGAAGGTTGCAGTGAGGAGCTAGAATCATAACTCTGTAATGGAGTAAGATCTTGCCTCAAAAACCCCTCATCTCTTCGTACACCACTTTCCAGGATAATACTGTCGTCCAGTCACATGGCCTCAATGACAAGTATAGATTCGTGATTCCTAACTTTGTATTTCTAGCCAGGACAGCTCCCCACCCCTTTAGGCTCCTCACACCTCCAGCTGCCTACATGACGTTTCCACCTGGGTATGTAATCATCATTTCAATTATAAGATGTCCAAACACTAAATCTGATCTTCCCCATCTCTCTCCTCCTTGACCCCCTGCATATATTCCTACCTCCGAGGGAAGCAACTCCAGGCTTCCAGTTGCTGAGTCCAAAAAATCTCATAGTCTTTCTTGCTTGACTCTTTTGCTCATATCCAATCTACCAGCAAATTCTGTTGACTCTGCCTTTAGAACCTCTCTAGGATCTATCCTCTTCCCACTGCCTTCACTGCTACTACTCTGGTTCAAGCCACCATGATCTCTTGCCTAAATTCTTGGCATAGCCTCCTAACTGGCTTTCCTGGTCCCACCCTTGTCACTCTTTTGTATACTCAACGGACAAGTCTAGGTGATCACATCTATCCTCCCCAACAACTTATTACCTTGCTCAGGGTAAAAGCCAAAATCCTGTAGTGATTTAAAGGCCCTACATCAAAAATTAATTACTTGCATTGTGATCTGAACCTCTTGGGAAGACTGCTGAAGTCTATAGAGTCTTTCTCAGAATGCATAAAAGTAGATACATGGAATTAGAAAAGAAACCAACTATGTTGAAATACACTGAACAAAGATTAAGTAAATTCAAATTTGTGATTTATTAACACTTGAGCTTCATTATTACACTAAATAACAATTCCTAGCAGACTCCAGGAGAGACCTTGATCTGAACAATCTGGTCCCCATCGCCTCTCTGACCTCAGTTCCTACTACTCTGTCACCCAGTCACTTGGCTCAGGCTCTGCTGGTCTACCAAGTATGCCTCAGTGACTTTGCAGGTTCTGCTCCTCAAACATCTGCATAGACTATTACTGCACCTCCTTCAGTTTTCTGATCAAATGTCACCGTGCCTGTGATGCCTTCCCTGGCAAGTTTCCTCTCTTACACAAACCTGGTATGACCTTGCCTGCTTTATTTTTCTTCATAACATTTATGACCACCTGCGAGATAGATAGACTGCAACTCCCTATACCATGCAATGGCACACCTTGAAATGATGTGGGGAGTTGCAATTCCCCATATCTAGATAAATGAGAAATAGACAAGAGAGAATGTCCTAATTATTTTTTTGTCTACACACACATGGTACAATTTCCATGAGGGTAAGGATTTTTATCAATTTTGTTTTTGTTTATTACTATGTTTCTAGCACCTAGAATAGTGCCTGGCACATTATTGGTACTCAATAAACATTTATCAAAAGGCAAATAGAGAAAATAAATTCCTCCCTCCCAGGTGAGTGACTGAGTGCTGGCTTCTTTCAAGGCAGGTGGTGACCATGCTCAGGGAAGTGACTTCCAGTTTTGCACATGTTTTCAAGATCAAAATACCCACCATCATACAGTCCCCAAAATGAGATGGATTACTTTGGAAGCCTCGCCTGGAGGGGCAAGCACTGGACTGAGTCCTTGACTTGGATGTTTGACCATTTGACCACTTTTCTTCATGCCCAAGGGGAATGGTCTGGTGACAACCATTCTTTCTCATGTCAGAGCCTTTTAAAACAAAGTTCCACTCCAGAGATCAAGTATGAAAGGATAGGGAAGAACACTCAGTGATAGATAAGATACTACAAAAGACTGTCAGAATCTTAGCAACAGAGTGAAATAGTGCTCGGGGTACTGTCAATGAACACAATCATGAAAGAGCACACCATTTTCTTAACTAGGACACCAGCCAATCCATGTACAGCTGCACAACATATTTCTCCTCTGAAGATGCCAATTTCAAAATATCTCTATTGATCTCTATCTAACCCTGAAAATTAATGATCCCAAAGAGAAAAACTGGCATTGAATCGTTCGAGAATTTCAAACATTAAAAAGAAAACAAAGGGGTTGTAGCGAGGTCTGGACTTGATGGGTGTGGGTGTCACAATTTTAATCCATTGTGTCTAACGTAGCCTATAGAATTATAATTAATGTTTTTTGTTTGTTTGTTTTAGTTTAGCGGGCATTTTATTTTTGTTTTACTTTGTGGCACTTCCATTTGAAGACTCTATAAAATCACCCTTTTTTCAATATACTTGTTAGTGTTTAAGGGATGAGGGGTCAGGGAATGAGAAAAATGGATGAATCTCCATCCATAAAACACTGTTTAGACTCAGAGGTATATTTTAGTGCAATAGGAGTGTTGGTCCCTGGAAAAAGGACGTTAACTTCTACCAGGTGGCATTATAAAAATACAGGGTTATACTATCATTAAAGGAAAGATCCTTCTTTTTTTCTTTTTGCAAGCTCATATTCGTACAAGAATGTCAGTTTCCCTTTTGTAATGTCTTTTGCCCCTACAAGATTCCCCTTGATACTTACTTTAATTTGATCCAACATAGTATGACGGTATTTACTCCAGATTCCACGTTTTTCTAGGAATGTCTCTATAAAATTTCAGGCTCTGGGTGGGTCTTAGACAGGTACGTATATTACATAGGGTGTGAAATATCCTTTGAGGCTCCATCTTGCTTCCTCAAGTTACCTGACCCCCCTTTCAGCTCCCCCATGCACAGACCAAGCAGATGTTATATAAGTTACTGAAGAGAAAGGTACCGTAGTCAGATCCACCTAATTCTCATCAAGTTGTAAAGAGGGCAGAATTTGCTTGGCAGCTCTTCCACTGGGAAAATAAAGGCACCCAGGAAGGGAGAGAAGTGTGTAAGGAGGACATTTGTGGAGCTCCGGGCACCTTATGGTTCCCCCGGCGCAACTTGCAATGGTATGCGGAGTTGCAATTCCTGGCCATTTTTTTTTCTCCCTGTGAATTTGGTTGGTTTAAGTATTGGGACTGGAGCCAGTTATCCATCTGGGGTTTGCTGGGCAGCAGGATCTGCTGACCTGGCCTGGCACGAGCAGCACAGTGAGTGGGTGAGAAGTTAGCAAGAATCACTATACATTTGCTGTAGAGCCAAGGTAGTGTCCATTGATCTAGACCAAGCTGGGTCGATGGAACCAGGAAAACAGAAGCCGCTTATAGACTTATAAGTATTCATAACAGAAGGAATTGAGGGCAAGGAATTGATTATATAGGTGATAAAGGAATCAAGAATCAAACAGGGGGTGGTGAGACAACCCAGAGATTAGTAAAGTAGGAATGAGCACTAGCTCTACTAGGCTGTAGAGACAAAGAATGGAGGTGGTGTTTTGCGGTGCAAGGGCCAGAGACCACAGAGGATCTGTTCAGTGGGAGCTAAAGCCACAGAGGATACCCTGTTGCTGCCAGTGATACCACCTGCAGCTTTCAGTCTCCCGCCAACCCTCTCATTTGCTGAACCTGGCCCTGGGCCAAGAAGCCTAGAAGCCTGGGCTGACCTGGAAGCCTGGGCAACACAATCTGTAGGAGTCAGCCCCTTGTGATAACAGAGGATAGGAGGGGAAGCATGAGGAATGAGCCCAAGAATAAAATGCCTGAGACTAGCACATGATGGCTGAGTGGCAGAGGTCAGCAAGCCGTGGCCCAGTAGAAAAGCGTGGTGGGATCCCTGGGAGCTCTCATGCAAGGGTAAAGGAAAAGAAGCAGTACCACCCAATAGGCACCTGGGCACTCTCAGGTTGGAGTGTGTCAATCAAGCAACCAATGATCCAACATATCCCATGAGACAGCAGCCACACATCCCACCCAGGCTGAGGGAGCCACTTGGCAGGACAGTGGCATCACCAGCACCTGAGAGCAGAACAGCTAGAAATCAGTGACTGGGCTTTTCTGAAGAATACTTGACTCCATCCCAGTTATCAAGTTCATTTCCATTCATGCATCCTTACCTGTAGGAGCAGACACCTCCCCTCCTCTCTTTTCCTCCAGCAATAGACGGGCACAGTCAACCCGAGGTCCCACAGCGGGTAACGGGACACCTTTGAGAAGAGGGCAGAAAGCATAAAACTGGTATTTTTTGGACAGCAAGTGATTATATCAATATCTAATTTGAATTGGATATTTATTTGATATTCAAGTATTTTAGACCACGAGTGATTTAAAAATTTTAGGATCAGTCCTAATTTAATAGTTTGGATTAAAGCAGGTGGGAAATGGGAACCCGTAAAAGAAACATAAATGCTTTTATAAAGAAAAGTAAGCATTTTATTCACATGGCTGAGAGGTGACTATTTAATCATTCCTAGTACACTAAATATACAGGACACCCTTAAACCACGAAGGAAAGACGGCTGGAGAATAAGGAATTTCCTCACCGTCAGTATTGGTGGCTAAGGCCCGGGACGGTGGCTTGCACCTGTAATTCCAGCTATGCCGATCCTGAGGCAAAAGGATAGATAACTTGAGGCCAGGAGTTCAAGGCTGCCGTGAGTTATGATTACACCACCCAACTCCGGGCCTGGAGGTGGAGCCAGCTATAAGGTTGGGCTTGTGGGCGGGGCCAACCACTGGGCGCGGCTGATGAGGGAGGGGCCAATCTCTGGGTTGTGCCTCTGGGATGAAGTCAGTACCTGGGCGACAGAGTAAGACCCATCTCTAAAAATCAATAAGTAAAAGTAGTGGTAGGTAAGACTGGAGAGCAGCATATGCAACAGGACAAACATGGACAGCTCTCCTTTCTTCTCTGTCAGTTGAGGAAGATCTCATGAAGGCAGTGGATATCGAGGATTTTTGATGATTAGAAATAATTACGCGGCAGACTCGGGGAATGGAAATTCTGGGTGAATGTTTCTCCCTGAAGAAAGATCAAAGACAGTAGCGAGGGTGAGTGGGTGAAGGGGGCTTGCAAGAGGTGTGCGGTGTATAACCTCTGGTCTCTCAGCTCCAAGCCTTCCCTTCTGTGCTCTGCTTGGTGATGCTGGAGCTGGGTTCTGCAAACCATATATCACCTTCGCAAGCTGGATCGTGTCAGGTACTGCTCATGGGGGGCGGGCAGAAGAGGAGATTGGAGGGGAAGGTGAAAGGACTTGCTCATTCCTGTTCTGGTTCTTGTTTCTATCGTTTCTTTTCTATGGCCTTCATCCCAGCTATAGTAGTTGGTTCCAGTTTCCCAGTTTTGTCTGCACTCTCGAACTGCCCCAGAGGAACCTGCACTAGCTGGCCATGCCCCACCCATACACAGTGGTCTTGATCTTAGCTCTGTGTACCCCCTTCCCCAAGCTTCTAGGTTCCTGACCACTCCAATATCCTCCCTCTGTGCCTCTAGCTGCTTGCAGTAGTGAAGATTTATATGATATCGCCTGGGTGTATTTTCAGTCCTCCGAAACCTGTTTACCTAGCTCCTTATTAAACTCTTACTATTGAAATATCTTGTGTGATTTCTGTTTTCCTGACTGGACATTAACTGATACCATTCTGCAAGGGATAGGAGAAAGGCACAAGATTTAATTAAGATTTAAATGAAGATGAGAGAAGTGAGGTAATAACAGAGATACCAAGATAAAAAACAAAGGTAATAGCAAGGTACAACCAAAGTATGACAAGATATGCTTCCACTACAACCCAAAGCTGTGACTGTGTTCTTACAGTGAAAGTGAGAGGAAGTACTATGGTTATCTTAAATTGGTGGAAAATATCCACACCTCAAAGTTCAAAATAGCTATAAACATGCTTCTATAGCAGGTTTACATTAGGGTGGAGAGGAATAAATCTTTCTGTGTGTCAAGCGCTCTTGTTGGCCTGACCTTATGCAGAAGTCAGGCCATTTATAAAAATCTTGAGATTTACTGTTGAGCCTATCTAATGGAATTCCTGCAGATGAACCCACAGGGAAAAGTGACACTATCACTATTCAGGGTCTTGATTCGTCATTAACATAGTCAGAGACCCCCGATGAAACACACTAGAATTCGTCCTAATTATGGGAAATGCCTTAGAAGTGTCCTAGAAGAGAAGAAAGCCCAGTAGGGAGGCTGTTCCATTTTGGAGAAGATATTGAGCACCAAGGAGTGGTCCGTCTTCTCAAGCGCCATGGAAACCAGAAAGAGGCATGGAGATGACTTTCCACGTGGGTTTAGAAGTGAGACGATCTTCAGTGATCTCAGTAAGTGTGGCCTCTGTAAAGCGGGGGTGGCAGAGGCTGGTGTGGACAGACTCTAGGAGTGAGTCAGGGCAGATTTTTGATGCATCATTTCACTAGTGCTTGGGAGTTGCTAGCAGGCAGGTGCAGAGCTGAGTGGTGTCTGCTAACACCGACCTCCAGCACTCTGGCTGGTACTGATTGCTGTCTGAGCACAGCCTGGTGCATAAACTGGATCTAATAAAGCCTGCGGAGTCATTCTCCTCCACTCAAAACTCATTTTCAAATAGACTGCAATAGATTTTTCCCACAACTCTAGTAGCCCAAACCCAGTAGATGATCCAAAAATGGTTAGTATTATTCTCTCTTTTCTACTACAAAAGGTATAAAAATGTCAGAGGGAAGACTTTCCCATCTGTCTCTCCTTTATGGAAGGGAGACAGATTGTGTCAGTTGTGTGTAATCTCACAGAGGATGGCAGGAAGGATGGAGCATGCTGGTCAGTCCTTGGAGCTCTGAGGTTCAATAGAGCTTGAGTCCCAGCTGACTCACTTACTCATTGTGGGCCCAGAAACTTAACTAACCTGCCTGACCTGCAGTCTCTTCATCTAGATTGTAAAGGAGATGACTGCATCTTTCCCAGTGAGCTGTTATTGAAAATAAAGTAACCAAGCATCTAGTACCCAGTCTGGTATAGAGCAAGTCTACTGGTCAATATGAAATCTTGTTAGTTGGTTTTAGGGGCCTATCTAAAAAGTCCTTAGGTTGCATAATTCTATCTGCCAAAATTCCTTCAGAGAAAAATAACTATTTAAACTCTGTTTCATATGCTCTGGAGAGATTTGCAAGGAATTGGAAGATCTCTTATTTAAGGACAAACCTGCTGATTACATGTTAGTTTTTGCCTCCTCACATCCTTTCAACATGGTTAGAGCTGTAGCTTCCTCTCGATGGATGTCTGGGGTTAGAGAAATTTAAGAATCTTTGGGGCTAAAGAAAAGAAATAAAGGCAACCTCTCAGACTGAAGGCTCAATTGCTTTGTTCCAGACCATATGTAGTGGGACCCTAGACTGCAAAGATGTGTAATGCACATTTGAGATTTTCCACTGCAGCAACTCTTCCCCTTTCCTCCTGAAACAGCACTGATTTCTTGGGATTGTTCATTTGCTGGTTTGTGGTGATCTATCTTCCCTGACTCTCAGCCCCACAGGGTGTAACAATCTACCCTGGTGTGTTTGTGACCTAAATCGATCCAATCATGGTGGAATTTCAGGGATTTGGCACATAATTCTAGGTCAAAATGTTTGCTCTCTTTTGGTGAGTTTGGCCCTCTGATAAGATAAACCTGGAACTTCTGGGGCACATTGTGGAGCCTGGAAATGAATCCAACATAGGAGAGAGCAGAGTCAAGTGGAGATAAATTGGCCTCCAAATCAAGTCAAAACCGAGCCAGCATTTTGAGTTTTCAATGACCAGAGACAATAAATTCCCCATTATACTTAGGCCAGATCAAGCCTGGATTTTTGTCACTTATAACACTTATAATAGCAAAAATTGTGACTGATACTAGAGGCAACTCTAGAGAGTATTTGAACAAGTATTTACCAGAAGAGAGAAAATTCTGATTCTCTCTGTGCTGCTACAGAATTTATGATTGAGCACTTTCTTTCAGACACTGCTTCGTATGTATCTGCTGCCTTAGTCCATTCGAGCTGCTATAACAAAATACCATAAACTGGGTGGCTTATCAACTACAGAAATTTATTTCTCACAGTTCTGGAGGCTGGTAAGTCCAAGATCAAGGCACCAATAGATTTGAGGTTCAATGAGGGTTCGCTTGCTAATTCATAGATGACACCTCTGTTTCCTCACGTGGTGGCAGGGGCTAGCTAGCTCTCTGAGATGAATTTCTTTTATAAGAGTACTAATTCCAAGCATAAGGGCTCCACCCTCAAGACCTAATCACCCCCCAAAGGCCCCTTCTTCTAATACCATCGCCTTGGGGCTTACCATTTCAACATATAAATGTGGGGGTGACACAACAATTCAGACCATAGCATCTGCCAAAGAAAATCCCATTGACATCCTCCAACAGAGAAATTGAAAATAAATCAGAATACTTTCACTTAAATTCATAAGTGCCTTACGAACAATTTTAAATTCCCTGTAGGCTAAACTATGCTGGTCATTTTTAAGATACTTGGAATTAATAATAGTATTGGGTAGGATAATGAAAATCACAATAAAACCTTGTAACTATTGATATCATACCAGAGGTGTCAGAACACAAGAACTTTCAATGAGATGCTACATCTTTGAAGAATAGAACCCTCCCCCTAACTCCAGCACTGAGCAATGCTTTTTCCTTCAGGAGCTATGTCTCCAGTGTTCTGTGGGCACCATGTGATGCGACTTTGCAACCGAAAACCAACTTCCTTAGTGGTGGCCCAGATGCTAATTGCCTTGAAGAGTGAATGAGTCATAATTTGTACCAGAGATGTTGCTGTAATTATAAAACAAAGCAAGAGCCAGAACTTTTAATTGTTTCTACTTCAATAATAGACCTTGGGTTTCCTTGTGGGCTAGAAGCTAAGAAGCTGAGCCAGCAGTAGGCTCAAAATCTGATGTCCTTGACTCTTTGTCATTTCCATTTCTGCCCTGAAGGCCAACAAGGTAAATTGTCTCCTTGTCTCCAGCTGCAGAGGGGTCTCTGGCAGGTTCCTGCTGGGTTCCATGTGAAGCAGCATCATACTGTTTTTTTTCTCCTGAACACTGCGTGTAACAGCTATTCTGTAGAAGGAGATAGAGGCCATCCAACGAAAGAAGTTTAAATGATGCCAGTGGAATCCATCCATCTTCCCTGCAAGCCCAGCATTCCCAGGAATGTACCTTCTAACACACTTCTACCTGGAAAGATGCCTGGTAACAGCATGGTGGGAAAATCCGTCTTCCTTTTCCTTCCTTCCTTCCTCCCTCCCTTCCTTCCTTCCTCCCTTCCTTCCTTCCTTCCTTCCTTCCTCCCTCCCTTCCTTCCTTCCTTCCTTCCTCCCTCCCTTCCTTCCTTCCTTCCCTCCCTCCCTCCTCCTTTCCTTCCTCCCTGCCTTCCTCCCTCCCTCCCTTCTTCCCTTCCTCCCTGCCTCCTTCCCTCCCTCCCTCCTTCCCTTCCTCCCTGCCTTCCTCCCTCCCTCCCTCCTTCCCTTCCTTCTCTCCTTCCCTTCTTCCTTCCTTTATTTTTCGTTTTTAGTAGAGCTTCTAAAGGGCTTGGAATTTTTCCTTGAAGACTTCTGGCAGATAAATTAAAGAGATTTCCTTGACTTACAGTTTCCACCATTGATTTTGTTGTTGCTGTTGTTGTATCAGCTAGGGCTTTTTAGTTGCAAGCTGCAGATACTCATTCTGGAAAACTTAAGTTAAAAAAAAGAATTTATTGAAAAGATGTAAGATAGCTGACAGAATTGAAGGAAAAAACTAAAGAATCTGTCATGGAAAAGTTGAGAACCAGAGCAGATGTAAAATTCAGGTAGCAGCACCTATGAATAATCTTTTTAGGGCTCTGCAACAACCATTTTCCTTTTTTGCAATAACTTTGCTGAAAAGTCAAATTCCTGGAGAGAGAATCTCATGGGACTAGATTGGTTCAGCTGTCTCTAGCCCTTCAGCTGCCTGGGCTTGGCTTTCAGGCAACTTGATTGACAGATCCACCAAATCAGCTCCCAATAGAGGAGGGGGAGTTCCTGCAATGGTTTATCAAAAAAAAAAAAAAAAAAAAAAAAAAAATGGCATCAGGGTGAATAAAAAACAGTTGATGCCATTTATAGTACATTTGATCAGGATGCCTTCTCTATCTGGAATGCCCTTCTCCACTGCAGACCCTACTCAGCCTTTCAAATCCAGCTCAGACATCATCATGTCCAGGAAGGCTTCCCTGAGCCAAACACATACCCTCACCAGCTGCTTAGTTAGGCATCCCACAGCCTCCTGGGTTTCCTTCTCCTACTGCCCTTAAACAATGACGTGTAATTACCTGAGTGTCTGACTTCCTTGAGAGAAGAAAAAATTTATTATTCAACATTATCCAATCTTCTATTCCTAGCACCCAGAATGTGCTCATCAGATACTTCTTGGATGATTAGTTGGAAAGAAAAATGGACAGTGGTGAACAAGTTGGTTCCTCCTCCATCCTCCCTCTGGCTGTCCCAGACAAAGTAAACATGTTTTCAGCCTTATTATCAACTATTTTGCTAATATGTACCCCAATAAGGTAAGAAAACCTTGAGTGTAGCCTTAATCTAGATGATGTCTGCCTTTAGTCTAGACTATGCCTTTGTGCAAATAGAAGAAGGCATCCATGCTACATGGTCAGATGAGAAATAGGCTCCTCCTTGGGCACTCAGATTAATTATAAGACACCATTTAGATAAAAATTAAATAATACACCAAACTTTATGTTGTTAACATGATATATTTATATATTATGTTATGTATTTATATATTGTTTATATATGTATATTATATATATATATATATCTACATCATATATTTTTAAAACACATCAAAATATGCCTGCTCTGGTTGGATGCAACTATGCAAGGGATGCAGACCTGTGCCAGGGGTGTATCTTGGGGAGCAGAGCATGGACTTTGTTTCATGTCCCTGCACCCTTTGGTCAGCATCTCTGTGAAGTGAAGGGACTACCCACCCACACATGGCCTCTCTGCCCTAGAAGAATCTGGTCTGCAAGAAGAGAATGTGACATAAAGTCAAACTATGCATGGCAGATCCATGAGGGACAGTAGGGAATAAATATACCCATAGGCATTATCTAATTGAAGAGTTAGTTCATTTGAAAAAATATTAGCAAGAAATGGAACCAGTTCTTTTCCATTTGTTTTTTAATTTTAAAACATCAAACACACAGAAAAGTATACATATCTGCATATATACCATCAACCACCTAGATTTAACAACATTTTATTACATTAGGTTCCAATCTTTTTTAAGTCCCTCCACACCAAATCACTGCCATCCCTGTCTCTTTCCTTCATCTCCAGATTGTCCTTGAGTGAGGACATGCTTGTCCAGTCCATGCTTGTTTGTGATACATTCACTATGTATTTTTACATAAACAACATGTGTTTTTAAAAATATATGATATAGATATATATAACAAATATATAAGCAACATGTATCATAAATAAATATATAATATAATGTATAAATATATCATGTTAACAATATAAAGTTTGGTGTATTTTTTAAATTTTTATCTAAATGGTATTTTATAATTCAAACACTTCTATAGTTTGCTGTTTCTATTCTTATATTACCTTTCAGAGACTGATCCATATTGGCATACATAGTTCTATCTCATTTATTTTAACTGCTGTATAGTATTGCATTATATGACTAATTCACAACTTGTCTGTCTTTTCACTGATAGGCATTTAAATGATTTCCAGTTTTTGCCTTTGCAAACAATGATGCAATGAACACATGTTTACCTGTCACTTTGTATACATGTGCAAGAGACTTTTAGTTTACATACGTAGAAGTAGAATGGCTAAATATTAGGATATATACATCTTCAACTTTGATAGATATTACCAAGGCATTCTCCAGCATAGACTTACCAACTTACACTCCCACCAGCAATGTATGAGAATGTTCGTTTCCCTACATCCTTGACAAAACTTGGTTTTATCAGATATTATCATTTTTGCCAGCCTCAAGGGTTTGAAATCATATCACACTATGGTTTTGATTTGGATTTCCCTTGATGTTAATGAGACTGAGTTGTTTCTTTCTTTTTTCCATGACTATCCAGTTCGTATTCATTGCCCATTTTTATTGGATTATCTTTTCCTATTGATTTGCAGGAATTTAAAACATACATCTGTATTAAGAATTTTCGCTATCTGTAGGCATTATAAGTATCTTCTTTCAGTCTGCAGCTTGTATTTTAACTGTCCATGTGTCTTTGTTGGCACACGAGTATAATATTTTAATATAAGTCTCTTCCTTTGGATGTATGCCTTTTGAGATATGGCTCCCATGTTTTAAAATGCGCTGTTTGCATCTCAAAGTTTTAAACTTTCCCTTTCATACTGAGGTCTTAATTCCATCTGTAAGGTACCTGGGTATAGAGTATGACATAGGGATATTTCTTTTTTTTCCATAGCTAATTATCCCAGCACTTGAATAGTTCACCCTTTCTCTGCAGATTTATATTGCCATCTCTGTTATGAACCAAATTTCCATGTATTCATGGGTCTGTTTCTGGAACTTTTCCCTTTCAATTTGTCTCTCCCTGTGCAAATACCAAACTCTTTAATAACTTTCAGAAGGCAGTTTTTACTGACACCTCACTATTTTTTGGGTGAGATGTGAATACCTCCAGGAAGGGTGATGCTCTAAATCAATGACAATGCCATGTGCATACTGTCCTTAGATTCCTTCCAATCTGTCAATCCACTGAGAGGAAGTTTTGGTGGAGAAAATTTGAGGGAGATCCAGAGAACACAGGGCTCCAGGAAAGGGGAAAGGAGAGAGACTCAGAGAGGGTCTCTCAAGCAAGAAGCAAAACACAGCACCTCCAATTACTCAAACTTTTTCTAGGCTTGGTCCTGAACATAGATATATTTGCCCAGAAATAGGGTATTTCAATATACAAATGTACCCCACAGCATTCTATAACCCTTATCATAAAATTGTAGTCAGACCATAGCTAATATTTATTGACGCCTAGGCTGAACATTGATAATAAACATGACTTTATTAAATCCCATAGCATGGGTAATTTCCCTGAAATATAGATGAGAATATTGAAGCTCAGAGAAGCAGAGTGATTTGCCCAAGGTCACACAGCCAGTTAGTGGCAAAACTCAATCTACCTTCCTTGCTACTTAATATTCCACTGCCTCCGTGTTGTAGAATGTACCACATTAGAGTGGGATTACCTGCTTTTCAAGGGAGAGAGTGAATCTTGTTTTACCATTACGTTCTCAACCCAAGCATTGTGTTAGTCACACAATAGGCTCTCAATCAATATTTGTAGACAAGAATGAATAGATGCATGTAAGCTGTGGAGTCTGTGGTTTCTGAGTCATGAAAGGTCTAAGTGGTTTATTTAGTTGTTTGGGGGAGAACAGTCTTCACCTTACTTCCTCTGAAAGCCACGCCAAGCCTCTTTTCTTCTTACTCTCAGATAATGAGCTGAGTTACAAATACACAGCAAAGTCTTTCCACCTACACAGATCCTAGGAGTGTACAAATTGATTTGGGGGCGGGAGAACCAGGCACACAAAGGTCAGTGCCAGCAGCACTTCCAGCTTGGACATTTGCTTTCATCTTCTAGAAATAATCTTCCCATTTCCCAGATGTTTCAGTGTCATCGGCTTTGTTTCTCAGCAGAGGCAACTGCAACTCTTCCTCCTCATGAGGCTGTGTGCTAAATCTGAAAAGCGTTTGCAGCTCAGCCCTACAAAGATTGCTGCTGCAGTGGGGATTCCCAGCCAGCACAGAGCCCCTTGCTGCCGAGTGGATTTCCCCGACATAAGAAGTGAGTGGGCCAATGGTCCCTGGGGGATTGTCAGCACCATAACTTCTTTGAAAAAAAAAATAGTTGGTGTGGTGGTATTGGGGGGCAGGGATCTGTAAGGGGAGGCTATAGTGCATTGGGAACTGGTTTGGAAGGCATGGGTCTCTCTTCTGCAGAACAGAATGGATTCATCAACGATGGCTTCACAGCAGTTAGGCCTCTATCACCAACCACCTTGGGTTAACTAGTTTACCACCTCTGAATTGAGCTCAGCCTCAGAGCTACTCAGGGCCCATGTGGCCTCCGTTCCAGCAATAAGCATTTGGAAAGCTTTGCATCTGAGAAAGTGCCTCCTGTGAGTTATTTGTGCTAGGAACTCACATCTGCTGTCATTATCATTCACTTGGATTCTGACATTGATCCAGAATTTCCTAGAAAACATTGTGCTTTCTAACTGCTGCTGTGATTTGTGACTCCCAGATCAGCTTTTACCACCAGCCCTTACCACACTCCTTGCTGCGGCTTCTTGCCTTGTCTCCATAAGCATTGCTCTCTGGAGCTCACACATGACTTGACAGGAAACCCCTTGCCTAGAAAAGTCTCCTTACTTTCAACAGTCCATTCACTCATTCAACAAACATTTCCTAACACCTGCTATGTTCAGGCACTCGTCTAGGCATTGAGATAAAACAATAAACAGACAAAGTCCACGCCCTCAAAGTCTTGCACTCTAGTGGAGAGGATAGAAAATCGACACATAAATAAAGAGGTGTTTAACATAATATTCAGTAGTAATGAGCAGCACCATGAAGCAAAAATAAAGTAAGATTAGAGAATTGGGATTGGCCTGGGGAGGGGGTAGCACTTCAGATAGAGGGGTCAATGAAGAAGATAACATTGAAAAAGACCTGAATGAATGAGGGAGATTATGGGGGGAACATACCTGGTAAAAAGGCCAAGGTGGAAATGTGCTTGGCAAGATTAAGGACAACAGTAGGTCAAGATGCCCGGAAGAGAGAGAGAGAGAGGAAAACAGAGAAGGTATGAAACAAGTGTATCATGATGTGCTCCTAATCAGCCAATCCTCTTAGTCCATGAGACCTCAGCCTAGATCCTCATACCATCAACTGCCATCTTACCCAAATTATAGACACAAGCATAAAGAGAAATGGAAAGTTTCATGCATTTACCCTTTGCCAATTGATCCAATGACAGTAAACTCCAAGGAACGCAGTACTAGGAATTCCTGAAGCCTATCGGGGGCCAATGAACACTTAGAAATTAGATATGACTATGGAGTAAAGCAGAAAAAGGCCCCTTGGTAGTCCTGGCAAATATGTAGTACACATGTCACCTCTCCCCACGTCCAAACCCAAGCTCACAAGCCCATTGCCAATCAGCAATGTCATTCTCATTCATTGAAATGGGATTCGTCAGCCTGACAGATTATTGACATTCTGGCTCCTGAGTTACCTATAACGGTTTAGTTTTTTGAGATCAGACAAACTATTAAATGTCCTTTGGCAACCTCCTATCTGTGACAGCTTTCAGCCACATTATAAAATGAAGTAGCAAAGGAAGTATATTTATTAAGCTTTAACCTGAACCCTTTACATAGACTATAGTGTTATGTTTCAGCAAAGCTCATCTTTGATGACAGTTTTAATCACACTCAGGCCCGCTCAGGCATACAGTGCCTTCGACAGTCACCTACTCACTTCACTGTGCTGTGTTTGACATGTCTGCCGTTTCTGAGTGATTCTAGATGTCTCACAGTTTTGCTTATCTGCTTCCCAATCAGTACTCCAATTTTACCATTCTTCCTGCACATGACACCAGGCAGTCAAACCATGTATGCACTTAATTCTGCCAAGGATTTCTGTAATACTCTTAAGGTCTCATGCTAATAACGGGAATTTCTGGAATTGTGACAAAACTTCTCGGAAGAAAGGTACTTCTGGAGGAGGAAGGACTTTTAGGACTTTTGCAAGCATTATACCAGATAGGCAACCATCCAGGTCGGTTGCCATATATCATTGCTTGCCACAGAAAGCTAGTTCTTCTCTGCTTATGCCCAAGATAAAGGAAGTGAGTCTTGCCAAGAGCCACTTCTAACAGTCTCTGGGGCGGAAGAACATTAATGCGCTATCTTGATGCTTCCAAAGCTCTTCTACTAATTCCACGTGCATAATACCTCAGGGTCCAGGTGTCACTTGGGTGGACTTCATCCACACCAAGCTACAAGACAAAGAGGCTCAGAAGGGAAATTTCTTAATCGTGTATAGTACTCTAACCACATCCTGCCCAGAAAGGATGGGCTTAGCTGTAGGTCACTGCCCAAAGCATCTAAATGCATAGATTATTTTTTGTTGTTTATTTTATTTGGGGCTATGGACTTGGACTTTTGAGAAAATTCTCTGTCATCATTATCAACACAATCTTTCTTACACTTCAGGGAGTTTACTAACCCCACCCACACAAATAGAATGACTCATCCCGGAGGGGTCTGAGTTGGTGTCTGGAAAGACAGTGAGATTAAACAACTGCTTCAAAAAGCAATGTCCTAAATTGTCCCTGCAGCAATTACCCCTAGGAAGAAAGGCCCAAAGAGAGGACATCCGGATACTATTTCATAGATATATCGGACAGGTCCCAGCAGAAAACAATGGCATGCTCAAATTGTGTAATAGGAGGAGGGTTTATGATAAAGAGACTCTTTTCAGAGAAGTGGTCAGGGTACAAGGGAAACCACCAGAAAAATTATGTAGCATTTGGGTCTGGCAATTGTGGTACTCCCCATACTATCTCGAGGCCTGAAAAGGTGAGGGAAAGGAGCTGTTCCCAAGGAGAGAGAGAATGGCGAGGGGAGGTCCCTGACAGGACGAAGCAGCTATAACTCACAGTACTAGGACCCAGACAGTCTGCATTGTCCCCACAGGAAGGGAGTCAGGGGAATCAATACCCCAATTTCGTTCTCATCTGCTCACCAGATCTCTTTCTGGTGCCTCTAACCGACCAATTCCAACAGGAAGCCAAGGGCAGCCCAGCAATGAGCCAGTGGTCTCCGGGCAGAGCACAGGGTGGTGAAGAGTGGACACTGGGTCTAGAGGGCTGGTCTGAAGACACACAGCAGATACGGTACATGTGTGTATACTCAAGTGATTCAAGTCCAAGGAAAAGAAGACTTCTCTGTAAGCCTTCTTTAGCTAGAAAATTCTGTAACTCTAAATATATTTACCTTATTATTTCATTGCCCGTTTTTCTTTCTTTTATTTTCCTTTCTTTTATTTCCCTTCCTTTATTTTCTCTTTTTATTTCCCCTTGGATCACTCAAGTACTCCCTTAAAAGAATGTCTAAATCCAGGGCAATAAATGGATTTTTTCTCACACATGTCAATACCAAACAATGGGTTGTACCTGACTGTAAGGTAATATTGAGGATTGGGAGGCCCCACTCAGCAGGAATGAGTGCCATGTTGGTGAGCAATGTCTGCCATGGACTCTGGAATGGTGAGGGCCAGGGAAGTCCACAAATTAACATCTCCATGATCCAAAGCAAAAGGAGGAATTAAGGTAATTTTCTATGTCATCTGGCTAAAAATAAATTTACCAAAAATATTTTCTTTAAATATGTATATGCATATATATTTATGTAAACTTCAACCTATTTACTTTCTCCAATACAAAAATAAATTTAAGATAAATATTGCATACACTATATCATATCCATTTCTGGAAGCATGAATAAATTGTCTTGATACTTCTGATTTTATCCTACTGATAGTTTTCATGTTCACATGTCCAAATAACATTGGTGATATTACAAAATGACTTGTTATTTTTATGCTTATGTTCTAGATCTGTGCTGTCCAGTATTGTAGCCATGAGTCATATGCAGCTATTTAAATTCAATTAGAATTAAATAAAATTTTAAAACTCAGCTCCTCAGTCACACACACACACACACAAACACACACTTCAAGTGTTCAATAGCCACAAGTAGAACAGTGCAAATATAGAGCAGTTCCATCATTGCAGAAAGTTCTGTTGGAAGATGTTGCTCTAGCACCCAAGGCTAATTCTTGGACACAGTGAAACCGATGTGTTTATAAGCATCACTTACACTGTCAATAATCCTATTATGTACAAGGCAGCAAGCTACATCCTTTATAAACATTATCTCATTTAATCTTTACAGCCACCCTATGAGGGAGAATTATTGCTGTCATATTACAGATGAGGCCCAGAAAGGTAACTCATCCCATAACCACAAGATAGTAATTAAAAGAGCTCAGATTCAAAACTAGACCTTTCTGACATAAAAGCTCATGCTCTTTACCATTATATCTGCACCTGCGAAAGAAATAACAACTCTATGGAATAAGTCACTTAGTTTTGCATTTAACACTGGAGATACCCTAGAGATATTAATAAAGTTGAAATGACAATTTATTTCCAAAACCAACATTTTTCCTTACATACTAGATTGTCATCTGTTGTTCATAATAAAGCTAAATATGATATGTTCTTGAATTAACCTTGTTGCTATCTTTAGTATTGTGAATGTGAGTTAATAAGCAAATGAATAATTGTTGTAATACTCATCCCATCTGTCTTAGTCAGGGTCCCATTAGAAAACAAATAGCACACTCAAACTGGGCAATTAAGGAGACTTTAACTATGTGATTGTTAATCTAGGTGTGGACAGTGTCCAGGAAAACCAGCAAGGAAAACTGGATACCCGAATAGGAGTGGGAGCCATTCGTGCCTAAAGCCTACAGTAGGGGAAGAGCAAGGTAAAGAACACTTCCTAGAACCAGAAGGGGCAGCTGCATTGAGAAGGCACCTGAAGGAAGCTGTGACTTTTTGTAGAGGGACATAGTCAACTTATTGACTTAGCAAGGAGAGAGCTACTTCACTCACTTCCTACCCTCCCAGGTGAGGGCAAGTTCGACCGCTAAGACAGTCCATACAGTGCTGCCTCATGGGGTACCCAGCAAGATGGAGATGGGTGGAGAAGGCATCCAGGGGTACAAATAGAAGATCATACACATTATCTATTAGAGTTGTTTGGGAAAAGACAAAGGACAGCCATGCATGAGGTTAATATTAATGGGGATAAGGTTAACCAACATCAGACTTCTCTAAATCACGGAGAGTCACTTATGGCTAGTTAGATCCTCAAGGTAGAGGGCCAGGCAGGCCATGGGTCTGCTTAGTGTGGAAGATACTGGTTTTCATTAAATTTTACTATACTAGTTCAAATAAGTAACTAAATATGGAACTTCACTGTGGGATTTCCTTCATGCCACGGCCAAGGATGTGGCAACTATATCATGGGATTAACCTGAAGCCAATAAGCACAGGCTTGATTGTAAAAGCTGCTAGGTTAGTGGCCCAAGAATTGACAGCTAGACTTGCAGTATTGAGAACTAGGATCACGGGTAGTCTAAATCCCAGGGCCACTTTTATGGAGCAGCAGAATTTGACTTTAGAGACTAATTTTTGAATCCCTATCACATGCCTACTACATCCCAGATACCTTCATTCCAATCATCCAGCTCATCTCACCATTTCCAGGCACACACCATTTTCTTTCCTGCAGTTATGACTTGGCACGTGATGCTCCCTATGCTTGATTTCCCCTCCCTGGCTTGGTCTGATAAACTCCTACTCTAACTTCAAAACCCACCTTGGGTACCACGTCCTCTGAGAAGCCTTTCCAATTTCTGCCACACAGACTAAAGGGCTCCCTCCCTGAGACCTCTGTGGCTCTTGACCCATCCTGCCATGATAGTGGCTATCAGAATACAGTGAAATTAATATATTCAGCTAGCGGGAGCTAGTGCTTAGACTGGAAGAGGTTGGTTTTCATTAAATTTTAGTACATAAGTATCTTTGAAAGGCACTGTATTGGGCATTGTGGGGGTGGAGGTAGGAGTGGTGGTAAGGTGGGAGGAAAAAGGTAGATAATAAAGGGTAAATAAAATTACCCATCCCTGCTTTTAAAGGTGGGGCTATAAGATAAAATGCAGAATGCCCAGTTACATTTGGATTTTAAATAAGCATATGAAAGATGCTCACATCATATGTCATCAGGGAAATGCAAATTATTAATAAAACAACAGTGAGATATCACTACACACCCACTAGAATGGCCAAAGTCAAGAACACTGACAACATCAAATGCTGGTGAGGATGTGGAGCCACAAGAACATTCATTCATCAGTGATGGGAATGAAACCTGATATGGCTCTTTGGAAGAGTTTGTCAGTTTCTTACAGAACTGAACATACTCTTACCATATGATCCAGTAATCAGGCTCCTTGCTATTTACCCAAATAAGTTGAAAACATGTCTACACAAAAACCTGCACACAGATGTTTATAGCAGCTTTATTCATAATTGCCAAGCTTGGAAACAACCAATGCAATATTATTCAACTCTAAAAAGAAATAGCTAGCAAGCGATGAAAAGAAGTGAAAGAAACTTAAATGCATATTACCAAGTGAAAGATGCCAATTTGAAAAGGTGGCATACTGTATGAGTCCAACTATATGACATTTTAGAACAGGCAAAATGGTGGCGCCTATTAAAAGATCTATGGTTTCCAGAGGTTGGAGGTGAGAGGAGATGGAGCATAGAGAAATTTTAGGACAGTGAAACGACTCTGTATGACACTATAGTGGTGGATACATGCCATACATTTGTCCAAACCCATAGAATGTACAACACCAAGATTAAATATACCCTTAGGTTAACTATGGACTCTGGGTGATTGCGATATGTCAGTGTAGGTTCCTCAATTGTAAGAAAAGTCCCACACTGGTGGGGATGTTGATAATAGGGGAGGCTATGCCCCCTTATTATCTGTGGGGTCAGGGGGCATCTGAGATATCTCTGTACCTGCCTCTCAATTTTTTGTGAATCTAAAATTGCTCTTTAAAAATTTTTAAAAATCTTTTTAATTTCAGGTGAGCAACAGATAATTTTTAATATAACTTTTAAAAGTATATGCAGGCCAGGCATGGTGGTTCACACCTATAATCCCAGCACATTGGGAGGTCAAGGCGGGTGGATCACTTGAGGTCAGGAGTTCGAGACCAGCCTGGTCAACGTGGTGAAACCCTGTAACCATAAAAAAATACAAAAATTAGCCAGGCGTGCTGGCGCGTGCCTGTATTCCCAGCTACTCAGGAGGCTGATGCGAGAGAATCACTTGAACCCAGGAGGCAGAGGTTGCAGTGAGCTGATATGGTGCCACTGCATTCTAGCCTGGGTGACAGAGACCCTGTCTCAAATAAATAAATAAATACATATATATAAAAATAAATAAAGTATGTGTCATGCAAATAGACTCAAATATTCACGGGATATAGATAAACAAATAAAAACTTTTTTAAGTAAATACAGCTATGTTAAGACTATTTTACTTTGATTTTTTAAAAATGAGTCTCCTGATTTAATCAGGGCTTTAGGATCATAGGAGATTAGTCACTCTCATAATGATGCATTTATTCTGGGAAAAATTTAACTTTCTTTGTCTTCTTCAGAAGCAGCTGCAAGAATGCCTAATACGAAAGTCATGGCCATCTAACACATCTTTACTAAAACTTGATTCCCTGGGGCAGAGGAAGGTCCTCACTGTAGCTGACGGTACAAATAAACCTTCACATGTGCTGTTTCCAAGCATCACTGCCAGACTTTCTGCCACCACCCGTGTGCTTTTCTTCTCTAAACGCACCTCTAACCTCGGCCCCACTCACTGGAATGTTGACATTTACAATGCCATAGTTTGAATTTCATCTAAAATTCAAATTTAACTGGCTGTATTTTAATTTGCTATATCTAGTAACCTCGCTCAAAGGATTCATATTCTGGTTGCTGAAATAATATGTGAATATATGGGCTGTTTGCACTACCAGCCAGGGCATACTATGAACACAAGAAAGGCACAGCCAGGGAGTGCTGAGGGAAGCCCAGAGAGAGCCCTCCCTTGCCTCTCAGCACAGAGGGTTTCCGCCAGTAAACATGGCTTCTCTCAGGCTACACCGGCCGGCAGAAGCATGGTGCGCTTGAGAGCGCCCTGGAATTAAAAGAGAAGACCTAGGCTTAAGTCCTAGGCAGGCCACTTATCAGCTGTGTGACATGCAGACAATCACTTAATTTCTTTAAGTCTCATTTTTCTTTCCCATACCGAAATGCTCATAAACAATTTTTTTTTTTAAAGAGTGAGGGGTCCTTTTGTATACTTAAGGATTCACACGGGGCCTACCCTGAGAAACGTCAGAATCTTGCTGTAGCATCATCCATTGCCCTCCCTCTTCTGCCTCCATATTGCTAACAAACACTGGCCCCCAGACATGACCCAAGCCATGACCCAAACCATCTAATACTTATGCATTCTGTGTGTCAGCCCCCAGAATCTTCTGTATCAGCGATCAGAAAGCTTTGACTGTAAAGGGCCCAGTAGTAAATATTTTAGGCTTTGCAGACAATAAAATTTATGAATTGTAAACTATTTTAGGGTTTGTGAGTTTCTGTTGCAACCACTCGACTCATCCATTGCAGGGTGATGAAAGCAGCCATCAAAAAAATGTAAATGAACGAGCGTGGCTGTGTTCCAACACAATTGCATTTATAAACCCTGAATTATGATTTTACATAATTTTCTTGTGTCATGAAATATTATTTTTCTTTTGACTTCTAAAAAGCCTACAGAAATTCAAAAACCATTCTTAGCTCACAGGCCATAGAAAAAACAGGCAGCAGGTTGGGCTTGGGCCTGGGCTGTGGTCTGTATACCCCTGTTCTTTAGGACTGGGTTGCTAATGTCTGGTAAACTCTCCAACTTGGAAGGGTGGTCCATCTCCTACAATTGGTGACCGAGAGCAGAGTTACAAAAAGAGCAGATCTGAGTTCTTATTCGGCCCTGGCCTCTGTCGTTAACTTACTATGTGAATCCAGGGAAATTATGTCACTACTTCCTGCCTCATCCTTCATCTGTTTAAAAAAAGACTGGGAGTGAGGGGGCATTATATTTAGCAAGCTGCTAAATAAAGTGATTGGGAAATACAAACGAGGAAAAGAGAGACATACTTAGCAGGGACGGTCCAAGTGTTGAGTAACATTAAAAATCATCCAGCAAGAGAAATAAAGGAATCAAACTGATTTTCTGAGAAAATTTCCACCACTGCTTTTTACTTCATGGAAAGCAAAGTAATGGGTGAGGTCATTTTTCCTTTGCACACAATTCACTTTCATGAAGTTTGCCAAAAAGGAGAAGTTTCTCTCAACAGTGAAGTCCTAATGCCCGACTGAGCCCCAAGGGAGCACTTTTTTCACAAAAGCTGTTTCTGTCCCTCGCTGGCCCCTCTGTTCTCTTCCTGCACCGCTTCCCACTCCATCTCGGGCTACTGTCCACAAATCCCACTTTTCCCAGTTATAGACTTCATCCCTTTCTCCTGTGGGATTATGGTGCTGACAAATACCAGGTGTATTGCAGAGCCAGAAACCAACACAAAACTACAAGGCTTACCAATCATTGTTGTTTTGATGAGATGATATCAGGAAACTTTTAAAAATGAAAGAAAACCCTTAAAACTTATGAAACTAAAACTTCCAGGTAAACAGTGACACTGAAAACTCAAGGATAGAAAAAAAAAGAAGGTGCTTGTTTTAATAACGTGGCTCTTTTGCTGGTGAGACATGGCGATCAACCTTAAATGACAATCCTAGGGAGATTAGAAAAAGGGCCCTCCAGGTGATACAAGGGGAAAAGATCAGGTTTTGTTAGAAGTAGAAAGCATCCACCAGAACAGAATAATGATTAGAGATAATTACAGCCAATTACAAAGGTGCCAGAGTACTGGTGCCTACCCAGCAAGTTACAGTACAGTTGAACCTCATTTTTAATCACTTCGAATGTGCCACTTTTATTTCTTGGCTGTTGAATTTCACAGACAGTCTCAAGTGTATTTACAGAGCATTTTGGTTCAACCAAGGTCAAAGAAAGTAAGAGACACATTCTCCTTAGAGCCTCATTCTCTCTCAGATGCTTGAGTAAGTGGCTTAAGAGAAGCAACTTGGGACCAGGCACAGTGGTTCATGCCTGTAATCCCAGGAATTTGGGAGGCCGAGGTGGGCAAATCACTTGAGGCCAGGAGTTCGAGATCGGCCTGACCAACATGGTGAAACCCCATCTCTACTAAAAATACAAAAATTAGCCTGGCATGGTGGCGTGCACCTGTAGTCCCAGCTACCAGGGAGGCTGAGGCACAAGAATCGCTTGAACCCAGAAGGCAGAGGTTGCAGTGAGCTGACATCACCACTGCATTCCAGCTTGGGCGACAGAGCAACACTCTGTACCAAAAAAAGTAAAAATAAGAAGGAAGCAAGGTGGAGCACAAAGGGGAGTGCTAGAATTCAGCGCTTGGTCCTGCCTCCTTTGAGGCAGGTAAACATGAACACATTGACTTCTTTGTACCTCAGTTCTTTCATCTGTAAAATGAAGATAATGTCCTGTCCCACTTGCCACATACTCTGTCATCAACTTCAAACAACTTGAAATATAAAAGGACTTTGCAAATTACAAAATATAGGAGTGGTTTTTTTTTATTACTATTGTGATTGAAGGAGGAATCATCATTCAAGTCAACTGCTAAGCTATTGAACGGCTGCTTCAGTCACTTGAACAGATGACGTGTGAGGGTTAATAAGCACATGTCTTGGTCACTGCTTAGGTCTGGTGAGTCAGAGCCCCAAGCACGAGGGCCAGATCATGGGCTTCATGGGACCAGCTCATCTGACCTGGACAGCAGGAGCTTCCAAGCTAAAGAAATCTGGGATTGAATCCCATCTCTGCCCGTTTCTCACTAGGCAAGTCCCTTATCGGTTTCTCCATGCCTGAAATTGAGAAAATAATACTACCCGGTAGAGCTGTTGTGAGGCTCAGAGATAACACACATAATCCCTGGTGCATAGTAGGTTTTTTCACAAATAGGAACAACTGTGACTAAGGGAAAGGCTGATAGCTCTGACTCTTGCCAGCTATTCTGCAAATGCACAAGGCGATGGCTTATGTGGACAATCTGCTCAGATTCATTCCTATTTCTTGGAAAAAAAACCCGAAGACATGGCTTATAGGTGATGAAATTTGCATCTACAAATGATAACACATTATAAACCTACTACTTCCAGTTACTTTTCTTATTATAATATAGTTCCTGAGACACCTGAAAGGAAATTCTGATCATTTGACCTGAACTGGTCATAACACTACTCCTTAAGCTTCTTATTCCTGTGCTCAAAACTGCCAACCCTCCCCATCCCCCAACCCTGCCTCTCTGTCTACTGTAGTAAATCTTTTCCAAACTTCTACCTCACTTTGCCCCTGAATTAACCCAACATTCAAGCCAAACTGGACATCTCATTATTTACCAAAGTCACCCTTTTCCTGGAAAGCCTGACACTGACTTAAACCAGGCATCCTGGAAACAGACACTGAAATGCTGAGATTTGTGTGTAGGAGGCTTATGAGGAAACCTCCAAGGAACACCTGTGAGGGGCAAGGCCAGAGAGATTGGGCAAAGGGAGATGTTCAACCATGATGTGTCCACAGCTAAGGACTCAGCTCACACCACAAAAAGTTCTGGAGCTGAGACGACCCCTCAGAGTTGCCGTAAATTGTGTCAAGGAGCTGTGACCTCTACCTATTGACCAGTCTCTGGAGATGGGCTGCCCCCAGGGAGGTGACATAACCTTTGGATAAGGGCAGTGCTCAGAGAGGAAGTCAGCTGAGATCCATCAACAGCCAGACCTCCCTTCAGCTGAGGAATGTGTGTCTCCTCCTGAGGGGGCATCTGGGCCGTTCCCCCAACACACTCACTATTCCACTGGCCAGCTCACAAGGCCCATCGTTGCCCCTGCCTCTCTGTGAAGCCCTTTGACCCTGTATTCTCTCCCTGTTCGTATGTGAGATATGACCAACACACTTGCAAGACACTTCCAGGTATCTCTTGCTGTCACCACTGAGTTCAGAGGTCACAAAACTCAAAGCCTATATTTCTCAAAGCCTGTATTTCTCACTTCTCAAAATTCTAGTGAACACAGAGAATGAGAAAGTTATACCCCTCAAAAATGTGCTGTGATGTGTTGTATTCTCCTAGTAAAAATTTCCAAGCTCTCAGCATATTTAAGTATACTGAATACCTCCTAGGCTGGTTCCTCATTTTGTTTATAGGAAAGAATATGTCGTTGGTAATGGTACAACTCTATTCTTACACAATATCCATTGGGGTTTTCATTTCCTTTATTTGCTGAATAATTTTTCTTTATAAAGTATTCTGTTGAAAATGTAACAAGAAGTTCTACATACTGAAAGGAAAATTCAGACTAGACGAACAGAGTCAAATTAATAAGAAATCTTCCAAATTACAGAAAGGTATGAACCATAAAGAAAATATCGTTGTAAAGCAAACCCAGTATTCAGCATAAATACACCTATCTAGCTCCCTTACAAACTGAAGAAATGAAGATTAGTGTCATCATTTCACATATTGAAATGATTTATTGGATCAAAAACACAAAAATCGGTGCTTTGAAATAGATTACATAAACTTTAAAAGATTAAGTGAATGAATGAAGCCATACACTTTTACCAAAAATGAGAGATAACTAGTATACAAAAGATATACATAATACTTATATATGCATATTTATAAAAATATATAAATTAAATCGTATCATTTTATATACATTATATATGTTTATATTATTTTATATGCATTTATATATAAAATGTGTGTGTACACATGTGTGCATTAGGGAAATATACATACATATACATGTAACCCTAACAAATTATATATGGCTGCTGTCATTTGGGAAACTACCACTTCACTCTTACAGACTGTTGCAAAGTGAAGGCCTGAAGTATCTCCAGCTCTAGTTCAACAGTATAGCTGTCTACACATGGTCCCTCCAACGCTTCCAATCTGCAATGCAAGACCCTACACAGTACCACCCTTAGATCCAGGCCTATGGCCTACCCTGCACACCTCAGGGTACCTGCAGTTTGGATGTCTTGTGCAAATTTTTCCAAGTCTTCCTCAGGTGCCTGCGATCTTAAGGTCAGAAATGCCATCAGGGTCAGGCAACCCATCCCACACTGGGACTTGCACGAGCCCTGGCCCCCATTTCTCCTTTTCAGGATACTCTCCAACCCTCTGCCTCAGTGTGGGGTTGACCAGATACCCCAAGGAACCTCTCTGTGGTTACCCAGGCCTGTGGTTAGGCCCTGTTCCAGGAGAGTGGCCTGGTAAACAGGTCAGCCCTACTGACAAACAGGGTGTTCACTTTGCAGGATCTCATAATATTGTGCCAGAATGGCAATGACATGCTGATTTGGTAGGATTTTTCAGGGTTCTGCATTCACTCCCCATCCTGGACTTGAGCCTGGCTTTTGTGAACCTCTCAGTGTTTCCATAGTGGTGCTGCCTCTGGTCTACAGAATCCCAGGCTGGTAGGGCAATAGCAGGTGTCCTTCATCCTGTGCCACTCCCACCCTAACTGCTGGCTCCACCCTTACAGGCTCCTTGCCACATGCCAGATTGTCAGGGGTGGCCTCACCCATCTCTGAGTTTTCCGGAGACTTTTGCTCCACAGTGCAAGTGGCCATGGATCTTTACAATAGACGTTCCCTCATCTTATCAATGTGGACCTTGCATTTTCCCAGGTTGGTCTTCTTGTGGGAATGAAACTATTCTTCTCACTAGGCCCATGGAAGGAGAACCCTAGGAATGCGATGAGTATAGCCCAAAGCATTCAAGAAAATACACACTTGAAAGGCATGTTATTCTACATTTATACTATGAAGATGCAAATAATAAATTTAACATGACCAAAAAGTGAGTTATTGTTCCCATTTTTTTACATACTCTCAGTAAGGCTTGCATTTGTGATAATCAGTTAAGAAGCACAGTAACAATCCTAGAGAGAGTCACTGGAGGCCAATATTTATAGTATGTGCAAGGGAGGATGAGGTGCCATAAGTAATGATATGACCATCACTACATAAATGGTTATTAGGAATGTAAAGAGGCAAGAAAGTCTATCCATTTTGCTCACATAAAAACAGGCTCCAAAGAGCTGTATGAGTATTATAATACTCTCACAGGCTCTGTGAGTATTATAATAACATATTTCTCACCTTTTTCCCACGGTGGGAGATTTGAAGTTAGCCAGAAATGGTGTCTTTGACAACAAAGAACATAGAGAAATGGTTCCTGAACCCGAACAGGAAGCAATGGTGCCTGGACACTGTGAAGAATCTTTACATGCACTGACTGGACAATAAATAAATATGTAAGTATCACTTTTTTATCCATTATCCTAAATCTTCATTAATAAATGACTATACCTCACTTGGGTCCATGAATTTTATGTGCTTTAATCCAATAGTTTATACAGAAAGGGGTCCTGCAAAAAAACAGAAAAAAAAGAAAAAAAGAAAAAGAAAAAAAAAAAAAAGAAATTTCCAGGGCCCTGTAAGCCTAGAGGTGGCCCTGATCCCATATGAGTTAGAAAAATCATCCTGAGACCCAGAGATACCAAATGAACAGTGACTTTCACAAGTCCTTTCTGAGTGCAGCAAATTCTCTCAACGTTTCCCAGGCTGTGATGAATATCATTATTGGATTTACTCGACGGTACTTTGTAGTAATCCAATGGAACATCTTCCAGTGGAATTTTTTGGAAATACATTGACTTATTAAAATCAAAGTAGATCTTAAGAGGCCAATAAAACCACCTCCCTTGCCCCATGTAACTGATATTTCCCCATGTTCTCCATTGATACCTCTTGTTCGTGATCCATTAAAGTGAAAAACTCTACAATTGTTTTAAATGTCAAATGGAGGTAATTTATATTTACAGCTAATCTAGTATAGCACTAATCCAAGATGCTCACTAGAGCTGGCCCAGCTGCTTCACCCAGCTGTCTCTCTCTCACCTTAAAGTAGTCAAAAATCCACATAGACCAATGAAAATGTTTCCTGCTTTTCATAACCTCCTGAGAAGGAGACTGCATTGTTCTCAATCACCCACTTCAATGTTTAGCAATGTTTACACTGCTTCTATAGGAGGCACTCATTCTTCATCTGATGAACGCATCTCTGGATTCATGGTCCATGTCTCTGGGTCCCTAACCACCCAATGACCCCCTCCTGTTTATCCAGGAAAAGAAGACTTTTTTGAGGGATGACTAACTTTTCCATGAAGACCTGCCTTACATCTTTCTGAATTTACCTGCCACTCTTCTATATGGACTCAAATTACTTATTTCTTAAAACTTTAAAAAATTCATTACCAGAGATATTGGTAATCTCTTCCCTAGAAGAATAGTTAAGCTCTTTTGATTAACTCTGTGTGGTAAGCTATAAACATCAGTCCATTTTCTTTCTAGTTTCATTTGTTTTGGTTTTTACACTTCTTCCATTTTCTTTTTTTCCTATTTGAAATCAGGTACTCCTGATTTAAACTCATGTGAAAGAAACAAATTATTCAGCCTCTTCTTTGTCAGGGGTTTGCTGGACAGCTTTTCTCAATCCCTAAAAAGTAGAAAGGTCAATTTCTATCATGCCAGCTTGTAAGTGAGACCCTACTGTGTAATACACCCCCGTTGAGCCCTTCTTCCCACCCTCTAAAATTGCAAAAGAACATATTTCCCCTTAGATCTCCTCTAGCAAATGCCTGATTGCTTTAGAGGCTTTGGGGCACATTTGACATCGAGATATGAGAAGTGAAAACTCAAATGCAGTGATTCACATTTGAAGCAGTTATGAATTTTACATGTTAAAACAAAATGGAGCTCTCTTTAATTCACTGTAAATGAGCTTAAATTAGTTCACAAACTCATAGTGGAAAACCTAAGCTTGACAATCAAGGTAAACCTAGTCACTTCTGGTTTATGCCAGTCTCCTTGGGAGGGCATCACCAATCATTTCAGAAGGCTCCCCTCTCTTTCATTTTTCCTTATCCCCATGGGGAGATACAAGCTGCAGGAGGAGGTATTTGAAACTTGCTGGCATCAGGCAATAGGTATCAGGCCGAGGTCATCAGTAAGTGTGATACTCAAAAGATGTAACAAGCAGTTGGAATAGACATTGACTGATATACGATGGGGTCTTCCTGATGAGTGCCAGCTGATGGCAGCCCTGCTTTCATCCACAATGGCTTCCGAAGGAGCATATTCTTTGATCCTTGGGACCCTCACCAGGGCATCCAAGGCTGAACCATCTACTTCCTGCTCTGTTCTCAGGTTGCCGGTTTTGAAGATCACACAGTTGATTCCAGAAGCTTATAAGCCATTTGACATCTAAATAAGAGAAAGGAGAACTAGAATGCAACATGATTAACACTTACAGCAGTTATGGATTTTATGTGTTAAAAAATGATAAACCCAAAACTCAAATACTCATCTCGGGGAAATGGGAAATGTTCGGCTCTCTGGCATCTCCTGGGACTGCAGGCCTGTTAGGTACTACTTCAGGCTTCCTCTGCCTAGACCTTCTTGTTGCTGCTGCAGAGTCATGCTAGAATGGGAGACTTATCTACAATAATTGCTTCCTTTTTCTAGAGCTTCATCAGCAAGCAAGATACAAGGCAGCAAATGCATCCTATCCTATGCTATCATTAGGTTCCCCAAAGGCTTGGCAGGAGGTGGACGGGCACAAAGCACTTTCTTTGGTTCCTCATCAGCCTCTGTCCTCAATTTCTTCTCCTGGCTGCCTGCTGCTTAAACCTGATCTCCGCATAGGCAGGAGAATACTCATGAGCCATTCCTTCCCAATCAGTGGTTTCCATGTGCCAAAAATTCCAGGGTCTTAAGCTTTTGGAGTTCAGGCTCTTGCATTAAAAGTCTCAGCTTTCAAGAGTATTGTCTCTTTTAAGGCATTAAAAAATAAATTCAGAAACTCAATTGACTTTCTTATGAGTAATTTTAGCTTTCTCCTAAAAAAATAAATTCCACTGGCATAATGGGTAGAGGGTTGTAAAGAAGTAAGAAAATTGTGAAAAATAAAACAAACAGTTATACAAAAAAATCTCATTATCTCTAACCCGTATCGGTTGCACACATTTGGGGAGGGTTTCTTTCAATATCTAAGACAGAGATCAGAGGCCCATAAAATAATTTATATTGATGAAAATCAATCAATCCTTTTTGGCTGTTGTAATTAAAATGTACATATCAATAGTTAATAAATAAGATGTGATGAAGATATTTAAAATACCTTCATTTTAAAAATTCTACTCCATTTAATATACCACTTGTTATATGACCTCAACTCAGAAGAAATTCAAGATAGCACAATTACCCTTTCCTTTTTTTTCTGAAGAAAATATTTCAAAAGACCACACTTCCCACATATATGACATCCTATTGTAAAGGCCTCCCATCTGTAGAAGGAAGGAGGTGACTTTAAGGACAGTTAATATTTTCACACTAAATTTTAACAGCGAATGGCATTAGTCACCCCGCTAGGGATACTGACAATTTGCTTCCTTGTTATTTTACACAGTTTAAAAGGAATACCTCCCATCTTGTTTTTTTACCCCCAAATCCAAAGATCACACACACACACACACACACACACACACACACAGGTTGCGTATTCCTTATCCAAAATACTTGGGACCAGAACTGTTTTGGATTTCAGATTTGTTTTTTGTTGAGCATTCCTAATTCAAAAAAAAAAAAAAAACCAAAATCTGAAATGGTTCAATAAGAATTTCCTTTGATCATCATGTCAGCACTCAAAGTTTCAGATTTGGGAGCATTTCAAGTTTTGAGTTTTGAGATATATATTATAATATATTATTATTTATTGTATATTATATAATATATACATTTTAATCATATATAAGATATAAAAATATATTTATACATTTATATCTTTAATAAGATAAAATTTATATATAATCTATGTTATATATGATATATTTTATATAAAATTCATATACATAAGATATAAAAATATACATGAGTACATATATTATTTATTTTATATATATATATATATTCAGTTTCTGAGTGAAGATGAAAAATCATGTTTAGGCCAGGTGTGGTGGTTCATGCCTATAATCCCAGCACTTTGGGAGACCAAGGCAGTTGGATGGGCTGAGGTCAGGAGTTCAAGAGCAGCCTGGCCAACATGGTGAAACCCCATCTCCACTAAAAATACAAAAATTAGCCAGGTGTGGTGGCACACGCCTGTAGTCCCAGCTACTCAGGAGGCTGAGGCAGAAGATTCACTTGAATCTGGAAGGAGGAGGTTGCAGTGAGCCGAGGTGGCTCCACCACACTCCAGCCTAGGCAACAGAGCGAGACTCCATCTTAAAAAAGAACAAAATGATGTATAGTCTCCTGGTAACAAAGGCATCAGCATCTCTATCAGTCTTATAGCCAGGTATATGCAACAGATCATCATGGAAGTAAGAGTAACTGGACCCAAGATGATGATGAGGAGGAGGAGGAGGAGGAAGGGCAGGCACTTATATTTGCACAGCATCTCAGAGTATAATAAACTCTTCCTTTGATCTCGTTTGACCCTGAGAATAACCTATGCAGTAAGTGAGGCAGACATTATTATTACCCTTATCTGATAGTTAATGAAACTGATCAGAAAGATTGTGTCCCATGCAAGGTCCCATAACTAATAAGTGAAAAGGTAGGACAACTACAAATCCAGATACTCTGATTCCAAATTCCACACTCTTTTCGTCAAAGCACAATAGCATCTCCCATTAAAGGAACCTAGATTTGGGAGCTGTAACAATTCCCCTGTGAGATTCTTTCAATCTACCAAAAATTTGTCCTTTTTTACATATCTATTGAAGGCTATGGGAGAGACTGCTACTACTCACTTATATGCATATTTCTCTTCTTCTAGGAATTTCTAGAAATTTCTCTGCTTTCCTAGTTAAGACAATATGACTGAGTTATGCACAATGAATTGTGGGAAGAAATGAGGCATGCCGCTTTCCCGCCTTGTTTCCATGATCACCATCAGCCATGAGCTTTCTGTAATCCCGTCTTTCTCTAATCCAGGTACAGAGAAGCCAGTGGAGAACACTAGATGGAAAGAATAAGGGTCGCTGAGTAACTGCATGGAGTAGCAGTAGTCTGTGACAAGAGTGAAAAATAAAGCTTGAATGTGAAAACCTCCAACATGTAGGGGCTCTTTGCCACAGCACTAGTAATTTATCCTAACCGATACAAAGAGCAAAGAAAAGATCCTATTTTAGCATGCAAGATGCAGTGACACTGATATTTTAAATGATAAAGACAGGATGTAGGACATTGTCTTCAGCTTTTAGTGTTCTCTTATATTTGACATGAAAAATCTTAATGACTGACTGGTTCAGGAGCAGTCCAAGGTGGTGAGTCTCTTTCTCTCTCTCTCTCTCTCTCTCTCTCTCTCTCTCGCTCACACACACACACACACATTCACACACACACACACAGACAGACATTTTGCTTTGCTTTGTATTACATCAAATTGTTCTTGGATAAGGTGGATTCAGGCTTTGAAAGGACAAAAACATAATTTCGGGGGTCTTCTTGAAGAACACAAAATCACAAATCGAATTAGGCACAAAAGTAACCATTTATTAAAAATTACAAAATAAATCACAACAAATTGCAAATGTTAAATACCATAAATGTAACAAAATCCAAAAAGAGAACTTACTACTTTTTATTAATAAACTGCCTGACATAAGTATATAATATTTATTTTTACTTTTTTGGCTGTATACTCTTTTATCACCCCTTTCTATGACAATGATTTTATAATTTTGTAATAGAGAGCACAAAGATAAATACCTTTCTTCCAACATATTTCATCAATAGTGTTCTCATTATTGATGGTAATGTCATGTGTACTTTTAGGATTATTGCCAATTTTGGGAAAATCTCAGTAAAGTTTCTGCCACATAAGAGCTGTAATATTTGGAAACATTGTGCACAGACTAGCTTTCAACTCTGTATATTTTAATCCTTGTTTCTTCTCTTCAATTTATGTACTTCCAGTGCTGGAGACCATCAGATACACCAGTATTAAGACAGAACCTCTGCCCTAAATCCTTGTGTTATGATGCCAAGTGAGTTGGCACATTGGAAAATAGAAATGTTCCTGGAAGACATACTGACATGGTTTGGCTCTGTGCCCCCACCCAAATCTCATCTCAAATTGTAATCATTACAATCCACGTGTGTCAAGGGCAGGATCTGGTGGGAGGTGATTGGATTATGGGGGTGGTTTCTCCCATACTATTTTCATGATGGTGAGTGAGTTCTCATGAGATCTGATGGTTTTATTAGGGGCTCTTCCCCCTTCACTCATTTGCTCTCTCTCGCCTGCCACCATGATTTTAAGTTTCCTGAGGCCTCCCCAACCATGAGGAACTGTGAGTCAATGAAATCTCTTTCCCTTATAGATTATCCAGTCTCAGGTAGTTCTTTATGGGAGAGTGAGAATGCACTAATACACATATTTATGCCAGGATAACCTGCAATAACATAGAAGTGACTAAAAGCCATATAAATGTGTCCCTTTTAAACCATACTAAGTCTATCCCCCATTGCACTTTCTCTCAGTCAGATCAAAACAACAAACCAACCTATGGTTGTCCCTGCAACACTTGACAGGAGTGGAATTATAACAAAGGAAAGTTAAGGAGAAAAGAGTGAGCTTACTTGATTGCAGTTAAAATATCTAGAAATTTCCCTAGGTTTGAATGTTTTAATAAAGTTCAGGCTGATGTCTAAAGCTACCATGGTCCATGGATTTTGGGGTTAAATGCTCCACTCCTAAATTGCAAACTTCATTCAGGAAATCATAAATTGGCTTCATGACCATTTTTGATGAAAAATAAACTGTTTTTTTAATGTTCTCATCAGATACAATATAATAAAACCTCTTTTGGAAATGGGTCCAATCATTTTCCCAGGTATCTCTCTCTCTCTCATTGTAACATAGACAGTCTAGAAAATAGCAGTTATATTGAATTTTGTGATCATCCCCAGAAGTTAAGACAGTGCACCAAGGTGCCTAAGGTACATCGTCTATTGGCACTTAAAAGTTTCAAAGCAGGCACATTAGCTAAACTATGAAACTTTGGATTTTTAAACTACTTAAGAGTCCTGTGAAATGGAAGAAGAGTTGAGATTATGCAGGTAGGTTAGAAACTGGGTGGGACTAATCTGGGAGGGCTCCTTAGGGGAGACAGGTAATTTGGGGTGCTATAGGACAGTGGTTAAGCTCCATAGAGGCAGGGACTTTGTTTTGTTCATTGCCATCTTCAGTGCCCACAATACTGAAGTACACACCAAGTGCTCAATTCACATTTTTGGCTTGGATGGAAGGAAGGAAGAAGGGGAGACAGGAAGGAGGGAAGCAGGAGAGAAGGAAGGAAGAAGGAGGGGAAGAAAGGAAGAATGGAAGTATGGAAGGAAGGAGGAAAATAGGAAAGGAAGGGAGGGAGGGAGAGAGGAGAGAAGGAGTGAAAAGGGAGAAACAGAGGGAGGGAGAGAGAGGAAAGAAAAAGAAAGAGGAAGGAAGGAAGGAGGGAATGACGGAAGGAAGGGAGGGAGGGAGGGAAGGAAGGAACTCGTCGGATGGAAGAAGGATGGGTGGCAGGAGGGAGGAAAGGAGGAAGAAAGGGAGGAGCGAAGGCAGGCCTTTGTACTAGGTAAGTGTGTTTCAGGTTCCTCACCTGTAAAATAAGGTTAAAATAGTCCCTCCCTCATAAAGTTGCAGTGAGGATTAAATGTGCTAATATACACAAATAATTTATAAGAAGGTCTGTTACTCAATGACTTAGTTATTACAGTGAATATTTGCCCTTCACTTAGTTCCATGGGGCTGTCATTCACAGCATCCAACAAGAGAGGATATTGTTACTGATTGGCACAGAGAGAAGGAAGCTGAATTAAGAATAATAGGAAATCTGCCAAGGGGCCTGAAATCTCTATTCTGAAAATTCGTGAGAATTGGAAGATCTGGGATTTGATCTGCAGGCAGGAATGAAAAGAAGAGGGTGCCCTGCGATGTGGCAGGAAGACCCATCTCAAGCCCCAACTGGGTAAACGCAATCAATAACATCCTGTCAGGAACTTTTTGTGGTCTCATGTAAATTTAGGCTACCTGAATAAAAGATAAAAACTGTCATTTCCTCTCTCATCATGTAGCGTGATGATTTATCTATTCCTTTGAAAGAACCAAACGAAACCAACTATTGCTTAAACGTTCCTGGTTATATGTGTCCATTGTGAAATATAAGAGAAGAATAGTGCAACATGGTGAGATGTTTTAGGACATTTGCAGAGCGGAACACTAGAAAAAAATGAGGAATAATTAACTCAAGATGATGGGCAAGTCGTTATAATTATTCCTAAGGCAGGCTAGAGGGAAAAAGTGTCATGGGTTGTTTAATCAACCCTGAACTGCGGGGGTGACTACTTATAACTTAGGTGTTTTCCAATTAGCTAATACCAAACATTAATAAATGGCCTGCTGCATTTATAACACAATGCTTCTGTATACTTAGAGAGAGTTAGTGTAGCATCCTCTCAAAACTTTAAACTTGACTTGGGATGCTCTTAGAAAACTCTACTTCTCAAAAGTTGTTGTATCTTGTTCATTTATCAAACCCATGATCTTCAAAGGCGTTTAAGCTCACAAAGGCAATGTGAAAAATCACTATGGCAGGAACTGAGGGCTATTTTCATATATAGGCAAGTCATTGTGCTCAATAAATCCTTTAAAATGGGGACAAGGTTGAGGTCCAGACTTGTGAACTGTGTTCCACATAAAAGACTAATTCATAACTTGTCTCCCACCATTTGCAATCTGATCTTGCTCTGAAGGAGAGGGAGTGTCATACTCAGCAGTATCCACATTGAAAGCTCCTGGTTAAAAGGATGTACAGCAGAGAGGTTGGCGTTTCAGAGGATCTTGTGGAGAACTGTAAAAACAAACATCCTGCAGAATTACGAGGAGCAATGACTTCCTCACTTGGGCTCAGCCTGAAGGCTCATCTCATCTCAAGGTCAGAACAAAGGCTGACCTCGTCTAGCACAGACCTTTAAGACCTAAGTCCTCCAGGACACATACACAGTCTTACTGTGACCAAGTGGGAGGGAAAGATTGATTTTGTTCGTCCTGCACCTCAGCCAATCTCTGAAAAATCTATACTTTGGTTCATTTGTATCAACAATACTAAGTTCTGTTTTCTTTTTCTTTTTCTTTTCCTTTCTTTCTTTTTTTTTTTTTTTTTTTTTTTGAGACAGGGTCTCACTCTGTCACCCAGGCTGGAGTGCGGTGGTGCGATCTTGGCTCACTGCAACCTCCACCTCCCAGGTTCAAGCAACTTTCGTTTTTCAACCTCCTGAGTAGCTGGGATTATAGGCATGCACCCCTATGCATGGCTGATTTCTATTTTCAAAGGCATCTTTCTGGAGTAGCTCAGTATTATTTTAGAAAAATCTTCACTTGCTTATCAGATGGGTCAATATTCATTAAAGATCAAAGTAAAATCATAGCCACTCAAACCCCATTAACTAACAAGGATGGGGTATAGAGAAAAGAACTTGAGTCATGAAGTCAGATAGACCTTCAGTAAGATCTCAACTTATTAGCAACAGGATCTGGAATAAATGCCTTGACTTCTGAGAATCTGAGTTTCTTCAACTATAAATGGGACTGAGAAGCCTCACCTTAAAAGGTAATTGTGAGAAACAATACATATCAAGGGTTTGGCACAGTGTCAAAAAATAGTAGAGGCACAATAGATACTCTTATGCTATTATTATTATGATCAACATGAAGATTTCTTGATAATTCAACCAAGAAAACATTAGTAGATCTAATCTCCACTCTTGAAGACCCAAAACTTAGCTGTATGACTGAGATCAATCAAGTTCAGTTTCCGCCCCTTGAAATGAAAATTGTAGTTGGAATCGCCATATAGCATATACTTTCAATGGTGAAACACAAAAACATAAAATTTTTTACAGTTAAAAGCACTCTGTGGGGTGTTCTTTTTAAAATTTAATTTAATTTATTTTAAGTTCTGGGGTATGTGTGCAGGACCTGCAGATTTGTTACACAGGTCAACGTGAGCCATGGTGATCTGTGGCACCTATCAACCCATAACCTAGGTATTAAGCCCCGTAGGCATTAGCTCTTTATCCTGATGCTTTCCCTCCCCAAACCCCCACCCCGAGAGGCCCTAGTATGTGTAGTTCCCCTCCTTGTGTCCATGTGTTCTCATAGTTCAGCTCCCGCTTCTGAATGAGAACATGTGGTGTTTGGTTTTCTGTTCCTGCATTAGTTTGCCGAGGATAATGACGTCCAGCTCCATCCATGTGCCTGCAAAGAATATGATATCATTCCTTTTTTATGGCTACATAATAGTCCATGGTGTATATGTACCACATTTTCTTTATCCAGTCTATCATTGATAGGCATTTGGGTTGATTCCATTTCTTTGCTATTGTGAATAGTGCTGCAATAAACATACGTGTGCATATCATATATCTTTATAACAGAATGATTTATATTCCTTTGGGTATATACCCAGTAATGGGATTGCTGGGTCAAATGGTATTTCAGGTTCTCAATCCTTGAGGAATCTAATATTGTTATCATTGCTGGTACTGTTAGAATGGTCAAATACCCTCTGAGTTTGTGTTTTTGCTGCTTTTTCTGTCCTGTTTTTAGCCAAATGCAGCAGTCTTAGATTCCATCAGCTAGAGACTACCAGTGTTGTGGGGGCAAGACCAAACCACTTTCGCTCCTCATTTGGTTAAAACATGGTATTTTTTCCAAGGTATGATTTGGCACTTCTCAAAAGAATGTGATAGGTGCTCTCGAGTGAAAAGTCTGAAGCAATTTCTTCCCCTGGAAATGCCCAAGAGAAGTCATCAACTACTGAGCTGAGCCCAGTTGTCAGGGATGGCTTCCTTCAGCACCTGTGTGGTCCTTCCCTTGTCAGTACTCCCCGAGCTTGCCTGTTGCCCTTTCTCCTGTTTCTGAGCCTTCTGGGTGTGTCTTGTCTCCAGTACTCTTCTTGAGGCCAGGGTGTGTATTTTAATGTTCCTTGAATCTTCTGTGTTACTTCCCAATCCTCTTTATGTGCTATTCTAACCTCTGATAAAGGCTTCTTTTTATCTACTCATCACCTGTCTAAACTTAGCAAAAGAATTGTCCAGCAAAATAATGGAGGAGCCTGAGTTCCTCCACCTGTTGAAAAGAATAACAACACTTCTTAATGATGAAAATAATGGCAATTTTAACAACACTTACTGAAAATTTACAATATCCTAGGCATTATACTAAGTGCTTTACTAACATGTCTTCATTTCATCCTCCCAGCAACCTCACGAGGTAGCTATTGTTACCTCTCATTTTTAGAGAAAGAAACAGAATCACAGAATAAAATAACCTACCCAAGCAATCGAGTAGTCTGTCTGTGTGTGGATATGGAGCCAGGATCCTGACCCAAGGCCATACCATCTCAGTATCTATAACCCTCTGGGTTTTACTGCACCAAACCAAAGCTTTAAAATTTACTTTGGAACATCAAAGTCCTTGCATATAAACCTATTGCTAATTGGGAGATTTTGATTTGTGGATTTGTATATACATCTAATTAACCTTTCACATTTTGTGAACCAAACCCATCTGTAACATGCATTGCCTTTTAGAGAATGAAACTGCCCTAACTCATAAATATCCCGTTTCTTCAAATTGTACCGAGGACAGGGATGGCTTCCTTTTGACAGGGTCAACTTATCCATTAGGTACGGCAGATGCAGTGCTCACATCCCACAACACTTTTACAGTGCCCATGAAAAGTGTTTTAATTTCTTTTAAAAGAAGAAGAAAAAAATGAGCTTTCAGGTGGAAGGAAATATTGTGGCATAACACTAACACATTTGTCTGTATACCAACGTAGCCATAAAACAGAATTACGTATTTATTTATCTTTATGAAGAAGAAGATCTACCATGGCAAAAGTGCCTAGGACCCCTGAAGTCCTAGTGCAGCTCGGCCTGTTGCCCGTGCAGGGTTTACCAGATCTCTCTGTGCTGCTGGTGGAACTTCTCATAACACCTTCCTTTGTGCCCCCACTATCACATTTCTGTTGCTTTGTGACATCAGGCTCTTCCATGTGGATTTCAAGTCCAACAGGGAGGCCTGGCTGGTAAAAATCATGACAGCTGCTTTTTAGCATAAATAGCACGGAGCGGAACCCTGGCGTTAAAGGGGTAGGTTTCCTTCTCCCTTTCCGCGTGATGAGGCAACGTGGCTGGATGGGACATCTAGACCACTCACCACATGAGGGTTTTCTGGCCACAGATAGTCTTGCTACAGGAAAATAGGCCACTGCAAAAGGATATTTCAGAGAGAACATTTTTGAAATGACAGGAAAAAAACATCTTAGCTGCTTAGCAAGAATGCTCTTAAGTTAGGATTCTAAGAAATGCACCTGTCACCACCAATAATAATGACAGGCTCCCAGAAAGCCTGGAGGCCAAGGTCCTAGAAGGGAAGACTGTCCCCAAATGGAGACTGCTTTGTGCCACTTCTTTCCCCTCCTCATGCCCATAATCTTGAGTTCTTTTTAGCAAGCTCAGATTCCAAATGTTTACCCAAAATACTTACAAAGCTTGAGGCAAGTCTTGGGTTAACATGAGGACTCAGTGAGGGGATCAGTGTCATCTTGACCCCAGCTGGGCTGGGAACTCACTGAGAGCTGTGGACTTTAACTTTTGTTTCGTTTGAACTTCAGCGACCTTTATCCCCAAGTCTGGCCTGTGAGTAATGAATACGAAGCCTTCCTTTCAGCCTCTTGGTTTAAAGAAAGAGGAAGGAAACAGTCCATTGTTTTTCTTACATCGCAGTTTCCTAGTGTAAGATGGAAAATTAAGGATGGCCAGTGAAAGCGGCAGGCATCGCTATAGAAGGACATCCGGTGAGACCCAGGCCTGCACCAGACGGGCATCTGTTGACCGTGGGGCAATGGGGGACGGGAACAAAAATAAGCCGAAGCAAGTTTCCTTAGCAAGCAGGCCTGAATACTCACTATGGCCAACTCTTTCCTCCAAAACCTAATGTATAGCCTGTCTATCCTGTGTCTGGAACCCAGGAAAAGAAAACCTCCTTAGATTTACAAAAGTCGGAAAATATACCAGAGCGGTAGTTTCCTCCAGCTCCAAGAGAGATTTTGTTGTACCCAGAAGGCTAAAAGGGACAACAGTAACAACAACAAAACATTTTTAATATTCTGTTCTGTTCATCCACTAATGTGGTCAAAAATAGCTCTCAAGTTTGTCCAGCACAATTTGACCTTCATAATTATGTGGGTGATTATGGGGCCCTATTAGAGCTTTCAAAGCACTTTGTACATAAGGGGCCTTTAAACATTTTACTATAATAAAAACAACCTCATAAAAATCCCACACATTTCACATAGGCCTTTGATAACCCATCACACAATAATGACCTTGAGTAACTAACAGCCTGTACTACATTCAAAAAGGTAGCTTAGAGGTAAAAGGTTTTGTCTCTTATTATCTCTGTCTGGAGTCACCCAGGGGCTTAGGGGGAAAAAAAAAAAAAAAAAAAAAAAAAAACACCATACTAGCTTTGCCTTTAGATGAGCAACTTCCATGAGTCATCAGAAACAACCTCTTTCTTCTCTGGCTGCTGCTTCTTGCAGGCACGTTTGTCAGAATGGAAGGCAAGGACCAGGGCACAGGTGACTTGGGCCCCAACCCCAGTCTAGTAACCACCTGTCTGTGGAGTCCGAGGTCCCTTCCTCTCTCTGTGCCTTGGTTTCTCTTCTGTAAGGCCAGAGGGTTGGCCTAGAATCAGTGGAGTTCTGTGCCAGCACTCTAGGGCCTTCAGGTTGGGGAAAACCAAGCAGGGAGGTGCTACCCACCTCCTCTCAATCAAAGTAGACCCCTTTGTATTTTATAGGCAGGTTTATGAATTACGTTTTATTTGGAAAAAAGTTTGAAAGCCATCCCACGAGATGATCTCTCTAGGACACCTTTCAGATTGTAAATCTCTGAGTGCCAGCAGCCTCCCTTGTGTGAGCTGCCCTTCAGGTTAAACACTTGCTGGGGGCTTGGAGGGGTCTTTTCTAACCCATCAGTATCCATTAATGAATGAATAGGGATGATTTTTTCCTATTTAGTAGAAAGTCAAGTTCTGAAGAAACAGGATACAGAAGAGGTAAATCTTGATATGGAAATCGAAGGAAAGAAGTGTAGAAAGATCAGAGGAGCTTGAGTGTACCGTAGGGCCTTGCCTTAGGACAGCAGGCCTCAGTGGGCAGCTCAGCAGATGGTAATGGGCACCCAGGGACCGCAGAGAGGGCACTGGGCAACAGCCAGAACCACAAGCCTTCAGTGACCACTGGCTCTCACACATGCCATCTTAGCCTTTACAAAGGACTAATCATGTCCCCATTTTCCAACTGCAGGAACTGAGGCTAAATCATGATCCAAGATCATCAGGTAATCAATTCCAGAGTCAGAATCCCAACACAAGGGAAGGAGACAGGTGTCAAAATAGGGTTGGAAAGAGAAGACCAAGTTTTCAGGCCCTTGTTCCGATGTTGTTCCAAATACCTGGTAAGTTCCATAGTCAGTGAGTGAGTGAGTGAGTCAGTCAGTCAGTCAACTAACATTGCTCACATTTATACTGCAGGCTGGTGCTGGGAGAAAGGCAAAGAGGAACAGTTCTTGGCCATTACCTTCCAGGAGCTGATGACTAGTATAAATGTGAATGAATCCCATTGGGGTAATTTAATGTTAATTAAAACTTCTTTCAAAGTTCCTGCATCGTAGGCTTACAAACATGGATAGAAAGTTTTGGTATATTTACTTTTATACCAGTTACTTAAACAGCCATAACAAACTCTGAGGGAGAAAGTGGGTGTGGGAGAAGGGGAGGAACTCGTGAAGCGGGAATGGGAAATATAGAAAGCACTTCTATTTTTTCTTTTTAGAGTGATCGCCAATTTCTCTGAGTTTGTATGGCCACACAATATCTTCAACCAATTCTCAATTTCAGTCTTCCCTTTCTATGATTATTCAAAACACTACTGCATTACTTGTTATAAATTACAACTCTCTGTTCCGATGCTTGTTTCTTCCATCAAGAAGTTCTCTATATCCTAATTCCCCTCTAAAGTCATAAAGCCTCATTAAAAGTAAGCAATAAGCTACCATTTGTAGACTGTGGGCCAGGCTCTTTGCTTTGTGTGAGTTTCCACACTGACCTTCAAAACAACCCTGTGAGGTGGGCATGCTTGTTACAGACCTGACAAATAAGGAAAATGAGGAGTTTTTAGGGGCCAATACCTTACTTAAGCCTCACAGCCAGTAATTAGTGGGAACAGGCAGTTTGCCTTTGGCACCCATTTGCTCATCTCACCAGGAGCGTGCTAAGGGACACGCTCCTAAAAGTAGCTTGGGCATCTTAGACCTCAGCCCCCTATTCACCCACCATGTGGCTTAGGAGCAGAGAAGGGGCCAGATACACAGGGCACTCTGGGGCACAGACAGACAGACACAGAGCACAGAGACTACCCGCCCCTGAGAACAGACTGTGCGGCTGGAGGCACCCAGCCAGAGCTCATTGTCCCGGGGCGCTTATGAAAGAAGGTCTTAAAATAGCATTTGCCTATCTGGAGACACACAGATACCTTGTGTGACTAAGCTCTGGAACTCCACGAATACCACTGAAATCTACACTCTGGAAAATGCAGGGGAGTCTGGAGGTCTGTGTCTAGGCCTGGCTCTGTCTTCAACAAGCTCCATGACCTTAGCTAATAATAATGGTAGACAGAACCTAGGCAAGGAGGACGAACATGGGTGTCCAGTGCTGGGCTCAATGCTTCCCATTCATGCTCTTTTGCATTCACTCTTCCCTAAAACCACACAAAAAATAGGCATTGTTATTATCCTGCATTTCAGAGATGGCAAGTGACAAGTAAGTGACTTGTCTGTCTATTACACACACAGGAAGCAGCAAAGTCAGGATTTATTCCAGCCATTTCCTTTTGCTGGGCCTCAGTTTATCCGTCTATGCAATAAGAAGCCTGGATCATCTCAGAAATCTATTTTTAAAAAATCTATTTCAGCTCTAAAATCTCGGCTCCTTCATTCTGTTGCAAAGTTCTGTTTGCACAAGCACAAATAGCCAGAGAAAGTGAGATATTTAATCTTCATCATCACGAATTTGCAGAAAACCATGGTACCACTCTCCCCTTTGCCTAACTTTGTTAGAGCTGGCCAGAATGGACCAAACTCTAAGCAACATAGCTCTTTTTTTCCTGAAATTTCTAAACATTAAAGAGCACTTGGCAAATTCACTATGAGATTAATCCCAATGGCAGAGGCGATAATGAGAAAAACATTGATGTTTAAACATATCTCCTTTTCTTATAACAAAATAATGTGACTCTTGCCTCATCCTGGTGGGTTAGCGAATGGTTTATATGAGGAAGTGGTTTGAAATTAAGACCAACTTCATCTTCTTTCCACAGTGCTGAGGTTAACACTGCCTCTGGCTCAAGTTCTAAATGAATTCACAATTTTATTTATTTATTTATTTGTTATTATTATTATTATTATTATTATTTTGAGATGGCATCTCGCTCTGTTGCCCAGGTTGGAGTGCGGTGGCACAATCTCGGCTCATTGCCGAGATTACCTAGAAACTTGCTAAAAATGCTGAGTTCTGGGCCTACCCCCTGAGAATGATTTTACAGGCTGGGATGGAGGCCCAGCAACTGCCTTCTTAACCCTTCTCCTCCACGCTGACCAAGCACGGCTGAAACCCATGGTTTCTGAACCATACATTTGAGAAATGCAGTCTGACTTTCATATTAGACTCACCCTCATTTTCCTCAAGAGAGATAGGGACTGTCCTAGCCATTTTGGCCAGACACAAATCAGTCAGATCAGGTTAGATGACTGATTCAATTGTGGTTTGTTTACTTTGTTGGGAAGGTTTTATTGTTTGTTTTTGTCAATTCAGATTTTAAAGCTGTTTAATTGTGGCATACAATTGATATTCAATAAACATACTTTCACATCGAACAAAATTGCTGTTTGACTTTTTGGTTATACAGTGAATAGACAGGTTTTTCACTGAATCAACAGACCCTCCTACTTGTTTGGGTCCATTAGTCACTGCCTTCATGCCATTTCACACGACTCCTCAATAGCACTTTACCCTATTCCCTCAAAAAAAGTTGAATTTGGAAGTGCCACCCTAGGGCAACCATGTAATTTATCATCCAAAACAGGCCACCTGTGAGACTAAAAGGAAGTGCTATTAATAATTTCAGTAGGGGCAGCCATGTACACATGGACATAGAGTGTGGAATGACAGACATTGGAGACTCAGAAGGGCGGGAGGGAGGCCAGGTGAGAGGGATGGGTACAATGGGTATCACAATTATTCAGGCGATACATACACCTAAAAGCCAGACTTCACCACTATGCAATATATCTATGTAACAAAATTGCACTTGTAACCCTTAATTTTAATTAATTAATTATTTATTTATTGAGACAGAGTCTGGCTCCATTGCCCAGGCTGGAGTGAAGTGGCGTGATCTTGGCTCACTGCAACCTCTACCTCCCGGTTCCAAGTGATTCTCCTGCCTTGGCCTCCAGAGTAGCTGGAACTACAGGCACCCACCATCACGCCCAGCTAATTTTTCTATTTTCAGTAGAGACGGGGTTTCGCTTTGTGGGCCAGGCTGATCTCAAACTCCTGGCATCAAGTGATTGGCCCGCCTTGACCTCCCAAAGTGCTGAGATTATAGGCATGAGCCACTGTGCCCTGCCTTGCCCCTTAAATTTATACAAATAAAAAAAGCAAAATAAATAATTTCACTGGGACAATAGGCATAAACCAATAACCAAGACCATCAGGGAGAATGGAGAGATATGGTCACCCGAACTTCCACCAGTGCAGAAAGGAGAGCACCAGGAGGCTGACTACTTGCCCAAGACTCCAAAGTGACTCCTCCCCTCACCCTCCCTCCGTGAAAGTCCACAGCCCCAGATCACACACTGCCTTGGGTTGCTTTCATCTTTCCATGAGACTTATAGCTGCCCAGCCCCTAAAATAATCACCACTGCTGAAAAGGCAGGGGCCATGCCTCTCTTTTCATTTCCCTCCCACTTCCTGGCCTAGGTGATCGGCAGGTACCCCCTCTGATGGGGAAGTGGGTTACGTGGCAGAATCCACTGTTCATATGACAAGACACTGCAGGGGTCTCTCACCCAACCTAGACAGGAAAATCTTTTGAACTATGGAGCCACCGGGAAGCCTGGGTCTGTGCCCTAGCTGTGTGAACTCGGGGAAATCACTAAACCTCTCTTAGTTCTCTCAACAGTGAGGTTGATAATATTTATCTATAGTGTTGTTAGGAAGATTAAATGAGATAATATATGTAAACCACCCAACAGGGCCTTATCAACTATTGATAACTCCCTCTTTCCTCTCTGATAAACTGATTCTCCTGAACAGAAAGAAATGAGCCAGGAAAAAGCATCACTATTTACTATTATAAACAGTGATACAGAACAAATTTCTACTGCTACTACTGTATAACAAACTGCACCAAACCTAGCTGCATACACAACTATTTTATTATGCTCACTGATTCTGTGTGCCAAGGATTTAGAAAGGTCACAGTGAGGACAGCTTGCTCTGTTCAGTGATACCTGAGACTTCAGCAGGAAGGACTTGAAGACTTGAGGTGACTCGACCTCCGGGCCAAGGATCACTCAGAGACACTTTTTACTCACATTTCTGGTAGGTGTGGCCTGGATTTCCTCACAGCATGGAGACTCATGGGGACTCTATAGTGATTAAGGGCTCCAAAGGTGAGTGTCTCAAGAGAGCCAGGAGAAAGCTTCATGGCCTCTTATGACATAGCCTTGGAAGTTACCTGGTGTCATTTCCACTGCAGTCACAAGCCAGTCTGAGGTGAAAGTAGAGCCCACTTCTCAACAGGATTAAGTGTCAGAAGCAGGGTAAGAAGACTGTGAGATGGGGGATCTTGATTTGGTCATTTATGGAAAAGAAAATCTGCCGCATTTACCCTGTAAAGTCATCACAGCAATAAGGATGGATAAATTTAAAACAAAAACAAAAAGAGCGATGACCACACAAAACATTGCAAAATTCCAAAGTGCTTTGGATCTCTGGAACACATTAAACACATGAGCGGCCTCGGCTTTGGTGAAGCTGGCCATGCCCTGCCTTTGAGACACCGACACTTGGCTTAGCAATGTAGTCCAGTTGTGTTCTACTTCTAGAAAAATTTTGTTGATGAACATTCAAACCTTAGGAAGCAAAGTTTCAGGAGATGGGCATTCGTACTTAAGTGAGTTATTGAGTTTACTTGCAAACCAAATAAGGTTAGCATGTCAGTCAGTGCCTCTTGTAACCCGGACTCCATCCACCTACCCATTTAATCTCCAGCTGTACTGAATCCCCTGCCATTCCCAAAATAGGCTTGTATTTTCTGCCATGGCATCTTTGAGCTATTTTCTTCTTTCTGGAATGTTCCCCCATCTATACCTACCTATCAAAACCCTATCTATCCTTCAATGTCCCCTCCTCTACAAAGACTTTACCAGTTACCCTGAAGGTATCCTCTCCTGCAGAACTTCTAGAGACCTTAACTTATACACGTCCTTTACTTATGCCACATTCCACCTCATGTAAATTTTGCCATTTCCCAAGACCAACCTCATTCCCCCACCTCAGTCTTCCCTACTTCCCCCGCAAGCCCCACCTTTAACTTGCTAAGAAGAAAGCAAGATGAACATTTTTCACCCATTTCAAAAGTAACTGAGTTTTCACCAATTACAGAAAGCAGAAAGTGTTGGCATCAAGAGGTGGCAAGAAGTCAAGGTGCTAACAAGAAATGGAGCTGCATCAAGCATGATTGCCCCTAGCCAAATGATTGCCCTCCCCTGTCTCTCATGATTTCTTCTTCTCTTACTACTCCTCTTTTTTTTTTCTTGAGACACAGTCTTGATCTATTGCCCAGGCTGGAGTGCAGTGGCACAAATACTGCTCACTGCAGCCTCAACCTCCTGGGCTCAAGCAATCTTCCCACCTCAGCCTCCGAAGTAGCTGGGACCACAGGTGCATATCATCATGCCTGGTTAATTAAAAAAAAAAAAAAAATTAGTAGAGATGGGGTCTCACTATGTTGCCCAGGCTGGTCTCAAATTCCTGGGCTCAAGCGCTTCTCCTGCCTCAGCCTCCCAAAGTGCTGGGATTATAGGCATGAGCTACCATGCCCAGCCACTACTGCACTTTATGACTCTACTACTACTACACACACCACAGCCACACACACACACACACACATACACACACACTTAACTCAGCCATATGAAAGCATGAATCTCTATGAGGAGTGCTTTTTTTTCAACCACTGCTAAATAATTGTGTATCTCATAAATGTAGAGATCCATTTTTAATATGGAAATTTGTGAACTTATTGATTATCTCCTATTTGACAAAAACCTTCAATCCTTGGATTTCTATTTCTTTTCCAGACCACACTCATCTAACTTCCCATGCAACACTCCAGTACACACAAAATTACGTTTTAAATTACATTGATTTTGACTTCATTTTAAGTTACATTATATTTCCTTCTATTGAACCAAAGGGTGAATTTGAGCAACTAATCTCCTGCTAAATACAGCCATCAAAAAGGAGAACCCCCCCCCACCCAGCGCACGCACGTGCACACACACACACACACACTCACTGCTCTTCATAATTTTAATCTAATCTGAGAAAGAAGAGCGTTCATCAAGTCAAGCACCAAAGCTCTCTGGCAATATCTGATCTGATCTTAATGGCACAATTATGACTCTCCTGCACATCCTGTTACTTGTTTCCTTCAATCTTCATTACATTCATGACTTATTTCACATCTTCAATTTCAGCTAGTGCTTAATTGAGCTCCTAAAGTAGTTTAATTAGTTGCTGGTAAACATTCATGAATTAGGCCACAGATCCACTCTATGCTACAGCACCCACCAGAGTGGGGGCGAGGGGAGAAACGGGAGTCTCTGCTGTCCCTGTTTGTCCCATCAGCTAACTGGTAAGAGGCCTTTATGTGTGTTCTCTTTCAAATGATAGCAACTGACTAATAGCTGATAACAATCCCTACTTTATCAAAGACAACAGCATTATTTTAATATACTAATGCTATCAAAGAAAGTGCCTCCACTCAAGTAGATAGGCTGCTGCCTAGTTAGCAATGGAGCAGTCCAGAGGGATCCCATCTCCTAATTAACCATCTGTCTAGGGACCTCAGCCTGTCTCTGCATTCATCTTTCAAGAGCTATCAAAACGAGCAAAACAAGTAGTAGATATTTCAGCCCTTAGTTTTCTGGGATACAATTCCTGTCTCATCGAATCATTCATTCAATAATTATTTCCTGAGTACCCACTCAACCCAACTGAGGACACCATAATCCAATAGCTCCCAGAATTTAGACTTAATAGATTGTAAAATTTCAAAAACATTTGATGGGTTAACAAATGCTGCCAATTTTTAATTTTGTTGAGGGAGGCCAAGGCAAGATGAGCAACAGGTCTCCCCACTCAGAGAGCGGAACAGAACTGGCTAATGGTACAGGAATAGCAGGAAAAAGGTAACTAGACAAGCAGACACATGTGCAAGATGAGAAACATGCAAAAAGTAAAAGACATTATCTGGTCTCAAAGTTGAATGTGTTAAGAAGATTTGAAAATGGTAACACAGGCATGCCCATAGCCAAGTTAGTAAAGCTTGGAGGAGGAATAGCACCATAGCTGTAACATTAATATCTAGACAGCCTGTTTTCCAGCTCCCTCCCTCCCCACCATATTCCCAGAGACAGGCCCACACCACCCCAGCAAAAGGCTCAGCCATCAGGGTCTAAAGCCGACTATCTTACAGCCAGGGAAATCTTACTGAGTCATCCGGGGCCCATCCAAGTCAACTGTGACCCTGATTTTGGTTACTGGGCATTCTTTGTGACCCAGCCTGTACCTTCTAGCCTAGTTTCTGTTAATTCTTTTTCTTCGTTGACTCCTGGGGCCTTTTCTTGGCTTCTTTGCAGTAGCCCACCAGTCTTCTCCAGAATGGGAATTTTAACTCTTTAAGTCTCAGTCCTTATGCTGAGTCTCTGACACCTATAGCCAAGAATTCCCAGTACAAGCTCCCACACAGATGAAACATTAACAACTGCTTATCCCTCCTCCTGCTGCTGGGAAGCCCCTGGTAGGCTTTCTCTGAACTTCCTGCCAGCCAGCCTCCCTGCCTGAACCTACAGGTATTGCTTTTTACCAGACTTTGCTGATGCTATTCCACCCACCAAAGAAAACTGGTTCCAAGGGAGCTAGCAACCCCAGAAATAGCGTTCAACATTCTGCTTGCATATATGTGTGTGTTTGTAATTTCTAGAGAGAGCTCTTAGCACTTCTCAGCTTCTAAAAGAGTTCCATGACTCTGAAAAGGCAAACACAAAAACAAAACCCACTGCTCTAGGGCCATTTCCTGACTGAGAAATCTGACTTTTGTATTCCAGGCTGGTATTTATTCTTATTTTATAACAAAGCCAGGCTTTAACGAGGGGAATGCATTTACAAAGGATCCCTAGTGTTTGCAGAAACCAGGATTTAAGTCCAGTTTTCCTGTTTCCTTTCGAGTTCACCTCTGGCCTATGTGTGGTCTTCTATCAAACAGCTTTCATATTTCCCTCTCCTGGTCATGCTACCCAGTGGCATCTCTTTTTAACAAGATAATACAGTGCTTGGCACATTGTAAGCACTTGACACATGTCAGCTGTTGATATTCTTTCTCTCAATGAAGTGGGACCTCTTAGTTTAGAAAAGGGAAAATTCATGTTTTCATGGCTTTTCTCCCTGGAAAACATAATCAGTTTAATTCCTACACAAGTTCCTTTTCCTAAGAAAAGGCAGACTCCTCCACATGTGCCCTTTGTTTCTCTAAGCCTCAGAGAGATGCAGGATGACAGGGAAGTGCAGACCTGCCCCCAGACGATGTTTATGTCTCAATGCCACGAGTATGGAGAAGTATGGGTTTGACGGTCAACGCCTGTCCGAGGAAAATTGGGAGGTAGTTTGTACAGTCCACGAGGGTACCCTGGGAGTTTTCCTTCATCGTTTCATGTGGTCTCTCTCTGTCCCTGTCACTCCAGTGGCTACTAGTTAAAGCATTAGCTCGTAAATGAGGAGCTGAGAGGGATGAGGTCGGAGAATTCACTGGCACTTTCAAAGGAAACCCAGGTCTCAGCTGAGGTTTTCTGAGGTCATCAAGCTGCCTGCCACGGCCAGCTGCTGAAGAAACCACCCACTGCCAAGGTGTCCCAAATGCTGGGCATTCCAGGTTTGGGATCTGATCCCTGGAGTGTCTCAACGTCACCCCTGAAAACCAGCTGCACTCAGTGTGCCTTCCCCTGTGACCCTCCACGCCATCCTCTGGCTTCTCACGGGGTGAGCCTTGGCATAGCACTTCAGAAAGATCTAAGACCTTAGATCTGATTCTTTTGCAGAGACCCTTGAGCCAGCGTCATTCAAATGTGTATATCTTGATTTTACAGCTCAATCAAAACAGCTTCCTCTCATAATTTGATTTCTTCTTACCTTTTACCCAATTTCTTGGTTTATTTATATATATTCCCCCAAGATATCCATCCCACTCCTACCTTGAATTAAGTTTGTCAATAAATTTTTTAAAGAGGCAGCAAAACTGACAGGATACAGAGGTGGTCCAGACAGTCCTTTTCATGTGCAAAACTTTCATCTCAACTTGGGAATCTCAAAAAGAAAAATTGTTAAGCAAGTTACCTTCTTGAGAACTTTAAACATGAGACTTTCTGTTTTCTGGAAATTGTTTAACCCCATGATGCAGTAACATATCTAACTTAATAAGTCTTTTGTATTTGATAACAACCATGGTATTTAGTCTTTGGCATCATTCAAAATGGAAACTGCCTTTATTTCAGAGCAATCAAATAAATCTAATTTAAATAGCAGAGCCTTTTGGAAAACAGAGACTCACCTCTCAATGCAAAGAACAAATATTTGCATTACCTATTTATATTAAAATATGCAGAAATTTCTCAAGCATTCAGCCAACTTATAAATTTTTATAACTTCTTTGGATGGTTAACATTTTTTTTAACACACTGCATTATTTCAGCTTTGTGAAGGGCTCAATAACAATCTTTCTGGTCAGGAAAAAGGAAAGGACATTAGAATAAAGAATGCAGAATAAATAAAAACAAAACAGTACAGCCCGTACATCCACTCATACAAAGACAACTTTCATGGTGAGCTATAAGCAATTATAATAACACAATGCCTTCATGTTGATTTCAGCAGTGAAAAGAATTTCTCTAGTTATTGAAGACTTTCCTGGCTGAGTTTCAGAAAAAAAAATATCTGATTCTATCCCAATCTGACTTCTGTGCAATGCAAGTCATGCACATTTTAAACGCTGATATATAATGCTGCCATTCTTCCACGAACTGTTAACAGCTGTAGAAACTATTATAGCCAGCTTCAAAACATGTCTGTGTAGTCAGTGCTCTCCAGACACTTAGCAATCCCAAAGCTATTCCTGGACTCACTCGGATTGCAGTGCGAACACAAAGTTTTGATTTATCTTGGTAATGAAACAACAAACTTCTGATCTTTCCTCTAAATGGCCATTCAGATTACATGAACAGCATGTGCTTCGGGGGAAAGTGGAGGGCAGAATTTACAGAAACAAAAAGGAAGCAAGAAAATAAATGAAGGGGCCACCCACAGTTACCTTAAGGAAAACCCACAGTTGTCAGTACAAAGCATTGTACTGGAGTTCCATCTTGGGACCACAAAAGGCACTTGTGCTTGGAGAGAAAGAAATAGCAGTACAGGCTTTGGATGGGGATGAGATCCAGCAAGAGCTTGTGCCGTGATCAGGGAGACGGGCAAAGCTGGTGGTGGACATTCACATGCGCAAGCTGCCACTCTGGCCATGAGTGAAGATGCACGAAAGCCATGAGATTCGCATTTAAACTGAAAGTTCCACTTCAGTGAATCATGACAAAATCCCCTGAAACTGACAAACTCATGCAAGGGAATTTTTTAGTTGTAGCAATCCAGCCACCCCCAAAAGCAAAATGTCCATGGGAGACCTTAAGCTATGAAGTTCCCTTATTCCACATTTGCCAGCTATCACTCAGCTACTTAGCAGTGCTTCACTAAAATGCTGTATTTCAAGCTAACCATTACAAGATTTCACCTAATCCTGCATCCAAGTTGTTCATGAAAATGGAAAGACTGGTACAGATCCAAAATTCAAAGACTGTCCACTCCTAATGATCAGTGATGTAACATGAAGAAATCTCTGTAGGATAGTATAAGGCTTCTGTTTTCCAACTTAGAGACCAAGAAGGTGGTAAACTTGTACCTTCTTAAGATAAGCAATGTGCTTACTTCCCTCTCTTGCTGGCTTGGATAAAGAAGGAATGCCACAGTATTCATTCCCTTCCCAGTCATTGAGACCGCTCTCCACACGCAGTGCAGGAAGGAACACCAGGAGGCTAAAAGGTCCAGCCTCTATTCTGAAGCAGTTTCAAATCTAGTAGGAAATAAAACATACATAGGTATAGGAAAATGGTAGAAAATGAAGTATATTCTTCTGAATGGGTTAGAGTTGAAGGGCTGTGGTCAAGTTATTCAGTCTTTCTGAACTTAGAATCTAGGTATAACTGAAATGTTGGAGGAAGAGAGGTGCTAGGATAGCTGTAGTATCTATTTGAGATGTTGTTCATTGCTTTTGTATCAATTTGTATGTATTATGTTGCAGGTCATAGAATACCCAACTCCAGTAATTTAAACAAAGAGGCCATTCAGTTATCTCACATAACCAGAGATTTGAAAGTAAGTAGTTCCCAATTTGGTCTCATGATTCATGATCTTTTTATCTTTTGTGCCGCTGTTCTCTAACATGATTGCTTTTCCCCACGATTGTTGCCTCATGTTGTCAATGGGGCTGCTATAGCCCCTGACATCACATTTACATTCATGACAGAAAGAAGATGAAAAGGGATGTCCCAGTAAGCTTTCTTCTAACATTTGTCCCTGTTATCAAGAAAACAAAAGCTTTCACAGAAGCCCCATCCCCAACGGTTTTCTACTTACTAGCCAAAATTATATTATATGACCACCACTAACAGCAAGGAAAACTGGGAATGTGTGCATTTGTGCATCTAAGCTTATCCTCGCACACAGGCAGTCAGCACAATGCTGCGAGCAGTCAGTCTCAGCAGTCAGCACGATGTTGCCAGAAGAAATTAGGTTTCTGAAAATGGCAGCTAAGTAGTCAGTTAATAGTGTTTCCTGTGTTCCCTTCTTTTTTGTTTTCTATCTTGATTTAAAAAAAAAACAAAAACAAAAACTTAAGATTTTCTTTTTGCTGTTACAAAGAAGCAGAAATATGACTTCTGTTTTTCATGCAGAGTACTTTTATCTTGTTTCCAATGATGGTAGGGTATAAATCTCAGCATCATCTTCTCTTCCAGCGCCATAGAATCATTTCATTAAACGAAAAGGGAGCTGTGGTATTGAAACATAAAGTACTTGGAGCAGACAGTATTGGTTGCCTACCTTACAGTCATTAGCCCCAGGTCTTCTTTAAAGTTAACTGGACCCTGATCTTGATCACCTTCTGTATGACAATATGCTTAGTGAAAACACCCCTTTAAAACTTCAGGGATGAGTTTTAATTGAACTAAATTAATCATAGTCACTCTATTTTCTAAATCAGAAATTGGCTGAGGAATGAGTATGCAACATAATTCTGACCAATGATTCATGAGGGGAAAGTCTGCTGAGGACCTTCTAGGAAAAACTTTCTTCCTTGATAAAGAGACAAATGGAGAAACTCCCTTTCTTCATCTCAAAGAAAATAAGTGAGGATCAGGATAAGATGCCTGGAACATTAGCAGTCATCTTGCAACCATGAGGGGAGAAACCTAAGACCAACATGTTAAGATTAGCCAACAGAACCTGGGCCTTGATATCCTTGTTGAACCACTGAATTAACCAATCCTGAAACTGCCCTACCTCTAGGCTTTTTATTAGGTGAGATAATAAATCTCTCCTTACTTCAGAATTAGAGTTTGTTTTCTGTGAGCCCAAATCATCCTCACTGACAAGGTACTATCCTAATTAGCATATCTTCCAGGCTTCATATTTTCATTAATAACCTTATTTCTCTAGCAGCAGCATCAAGCTCTCATCAATGCTCAGTTATCCACAGGCTAATGTGCAGCGCTTTGATAAGTAAGCTCATGCTGGCTTATCCTCATGCTGCATGCTGCCTCCTGAGCCTCAGCAGAACCAGATATTCTGAAGTCCACGTGGTCAGAAAATTCCACTTCAGTTGTGGTTACAAAAGGCTCTGAGGCTCTTCTGGTTCATGGCTGAAGGTTCTCTATTTCCCTTCAGCCACCCACAACCTGCCTACCCTGAAGCGTCCCATTGACTGACTCTAAGAGGGGGCCACATACACTGCTCCTGAACTCACAGGCAAAGGGGTGTTTGACACTCCAAGGAGAAAACCTATGAAAATAACAGTCATTTGGCAGAGAAAAAGAGATCTATATCTGACAAATTTGCTATAATTTGGGGCATTTATTCTTATAAGTGAAGATATAACATGTCTTGTGCACAAATTATATGGAAAGATGAAAAAGCTGTGAATACACAAAAATATATCCAGATATGGATGTATTATAAATGGAAAAATAGCATTTGGTTCTATTCAGTAGTTTAGCAAAAATTACCTTTTCATAGAGAAGATGTAAAGTGCGGTGAAATGTCTAAAATGTCAACTGACACATATGCATGTATCTTTTTTTTCCCCAGAAACAAAGTTGTCATGCACGGCTGCATGCTTGTTATGGAATAAAATTTTGCAAAATAAAATCATGTATTGTCCTTACCTAGGACTCCCAGTGTTCCAACACCACTCTGAGCGGGCAGTGAGCTTACAGCTGATTCCCATGACTTCTCTGAATCCCATTTCGGGACCACTTTTTAAATGTTCACTCACCCATTTTTGCATGAGGACAGTACCCTAAAGGGGTTCTAAATAAATACTATCTACCTCGGCATAAGAAAAGTATACTGCAAACTTTTGTCCCAAGGTTTCATACCTACAGGGCCTTTGCAAGACAGCATCAAAAGGATTTAGGATCTGACTCCCAACTGTGTGGGGCCAACGACTTTATTTATATCTTCATGATATAACATTCCATTCCATGGACTTCTTTTTTTTTTTTTTTTTAAAGACCAAGTCTCTCTCTGTCACCCAGGCTGGAGGGCAGAGGCACCATCTTGGCTCACTGCAACCTCCGCCTCCTGGGTTCAACCAATTCTCCTGCCTCAGCCTCCTGAGTAGCTGGGACTACAGGTGCGTGACACCATGCCCAGCTAGTTTTTGTATTTTTAGTAGAGACAGGGTTTCGTCATGTTGGCCAGGCTGGTCTCGAACTCATGACCTCAAGTGATCTACTTGTCTCAGCCTCCCAAAGTGCTGGGATTACAGGCATGAGCCACCACGCCTGACTAGTATTCCATGGACTTCTGAAACTAGTGATTTCTTATATTTACATTTTAAAACTGTTTGTCTTAAACCAAAAACTTTGGACACTGAGTTTGTCAAAGATACGTACTTAGAATCAAATAAGTAGGTTGTGAATATACAAAAATATATCCAGATATAGAGGTATTATAAATGGAAAGATAGTATTTGGTTCTATTAAATGGTTTATCATAAAATATCTTTTCATAGAAAAGACTTGAAGTGTGGGCAGGAAGGGACAGACAGATTACCAAGAGAGCTGATTAAGTCCCATCTGTTAAGTGCCACCTTCAGATTGACAGGGCGGCTGAAGTCAGAACCAATATAAATAGAAAACAGAGGAAAAAAGAAAAAAACTCTTGGCTGGCTTCTAGTTAACAATGTTGTAACAACTGCTTTTTTTCCTGAACAAATTAAAAAAAAAAATGTTCAGGCATTGTAGGTCAAGATGCTCTGGGAGGTTGATCGCGAAACACCACAGCTGGTGTTTACACAAACAGAACAAGACTTTTCCACCTAGAACGGGGACTAGGTACATGCTTTGGGAAAGTATACACTTCCTCTAAGGATGCTGCTATTGCTTAAAACACTTGGAGAACTTCTCCTTCACAATTTCCTTTCAGAGCCTTAAGCACGTTCTTTAGAATATTCTCAGTAGTGATGTATCTTTATAATTTAAATTTTTATTTCATTTAGGGGATGGGCGGGAAGATTTTAAAGGAAATGATGGGGAGATTTAAGTAGCCAACAATCTTTTGAAGGAAAATCCAATGAATAAAGTTGGTCAGTAAACAAAGTTAGTGCTTTTTCACATCCATCTTATTCACCAAAAAGAACAGTTTTCAAATGGGAAAAGAAAGGCAGCTATCATTAAGAAGGCACTAAAATTTAAGATAGTTTTTTTAAAATAATTGCTAATTTAAATGAGAATAATTGTATCCCATGTGCCTCCCACCAAAAGAAAATGAAAATAAAAATGTTTCAGATGTAATCAGAGAACCATAGTCAGTGACATTTTAAAAATCAGGGAGAAAGACTAAGGATAGATCAAAGCCCCTAAGACTAAGATATAATCCTAAGACTAAGGATAGTTCAGAGGGAAGGAACAGACTGGGAGAGGAAAAAATGGAATCCAGAAATTTCATGTTGTTTCTAGAAAAATTCTATGATAGGGTGTTAAAATATGACTCAAAATTATAGAATGCTAGAAATAATCGAGCTCATAGTTTTCCAGATTTTTTTTAATGGTGGGTAAAACAGACAAATTGACTTGCCTGAAGTGATAAAACTAAGCATCCGGGGAAATCCAAATAATCTCCCAGGTTACATCCTGATGCCTTCTTAGAGCACTTAAAAAATAAAGTAATGATCACTAGAAAGAACTGGGTTCAGAAGGAGACCAATGTGATCCACAAAGTCACAGCAAAGTCATCTTTAATAAGCGATTAAATAGGGAAACACCATAGAGTCAGTGTTTCAGCATTCTAGCAAAGCATTTCATGCAGCATTGGGTGATATCCTTGCAAACAAGATGGGAAAATGCCGCCAGGTGCTAGTAACAGCCAGGAGGATTTAGAACAGTTGGGTGGTTTAACAGTCATAGCAAACTTGTGGGTAGATGCCACCTTCTGTGTGCCGCAAGGCTCTCAGTGAAACATCTGCATTATGACTTGGGGTAGAGATGGCAAGTATGTTTATCAAATCTATGTTATAATGCTAAAAGAAAATTTGAAAAATTGATGTAGAATTCAACCACCACCATTATAAACTGTTTATATATATATATATGCATATATACACACATATACACATACATATATAGACACATGTATGTATATATACATATACATACTCATATATGTATATATGTATATAGGATGGAGGAAGCTGGCTTATAATGGTTCATATTAAAACAAACTTTAAAATAAACAACAGCAAATAAGTCTTACTTAACCACAAATTCAATATAAGCCACCAGGGCAGTATGGATACCAAAAAAAGCAAGCAGTCTTAATCCGTATCAACAGACAGTGTCATTGTCCCCCCACACTTTGGTATAGGGGCTTCAGTGACTTCATCCAGAGGATTATGTTTCATTCCCAGCCCTGGGTTTCATGAAGAACCTCCACAAACTAAGTCAGCTCAGACAAGGGTGACCAGAAGAGTGAAAGCCAGAAACTTGAGAAGAAGGGGAGAATCTGATATGCTTAGCTTGAGAAGAGAAAACCCAGATGTTATAGAATGGTTGGTTGCCTTCAAATATTTGGAATAAGTCATGAGAAAGGGAGGGAAGGCATGTTGTACATAAAAGGAAAGAACTCTGGCTGCATAATAGAAGAAGCCAGGTTCATCTTCACATCAAGAACTTTCTTACCAGCCTTCCTGGCCAGCAAAAGGATGGATGGCTGCCTCGCCATGTGTGGTCAACAATGGTTGCTCCAGCACCACAAGGGCTTGATGAAAGTCGGTTGACCATTGGTCAGAAGACCCCTGGGAGACAGTCCTGCAACTGAAATCAGAGGATAGATCAGATGCGCTTTCCAAGAGCCTTTTTCAAAGTTAGTGTTGGGTTTTGTTTCCAAGAGTTGTGATCATGAGGTTTTGAGAACGATTTTCTCTCATGGCTCATCTAGCATCTCTTTGGGTCATTTTCAAAATAGCCTAATCTTCTTCCTAAGATTTTTATTCATGAAATTCTCTTCCACAAATTAGAACTAACATCATTTCCCATTTCCACAATGCCTCATCCACTAATCCCGCTGCCTCTTTCTAGGATATAGAGATAACTGTAAACTTGGCCAGAGAGCCAGCTTCAGGTGTTATTTTCCTATATTTGTCTCCTTCCTGTTATTGTCTGTTTGTGGCTCTTTTAGATTCTGAATCTCCTTAATAAGCTGCTGGGTCTAAAATTGGCCCTTTGCCCAGAGTGGGGTTTCCCCAGCCTAGAGGTATGAAAAGACACTTCACACTCTGTGGCACTGGGGAAGTCCCAAGAGCTAAACTATTTTATTTTAAATATTAAATAGAAAAGGAGCTTGATTAGTGGGTGTAGAAAAGAGGGGAATTTTCACTTGTGAAATAGTGACTAGATTTTCAGTTGTGAAACAGTGACTATTTTAACAATAAAAGATTATGTCTCATCCTTGACTCACACATACATACCCGTTTGATCAGTTTGCTCTTTTACCAAGTCTCCAGTATTCTACTAGCACTATCAGAAGAAGCCGCTCAGCCTGTGCAATACAGACAGACCTCATCTCCACACACACACCAAAAAAAAAAAAAAAAAATAGCCAGATAGTATGCCTGTAATCCCAGACACTTGGGAGGCTGAGGTGGGAGGATGGCTTGAGCCCAGGAGGTTGAGGCTGCAGTGAGCTATGATTGTGCCACTGCACTCCAGTCAGGGCTACATAGTGAGACTCCATGTCTGAAAAAAAAAAATTAAACAAATAAATAAATAAGTAAAAGAAGCTGATCCAGAGGTACCAGAGTTACAACTAGATTACACATTATCATCTGAACTAAACAGAAAATTTATGTTTACTTTTTGAAAATATTGAGAAAATCTCATTTGTAGTCAATGTCTAAGTGTTTCCCACATCCCGAAGACCTTAGACAAAGTTTTGAATAACTTTCATCCACTAACATCTCACTGGAAAATGCTAGCGAATTTGGGAGTAAATTTGTTCACCTTCTATGGGTTAAAAATGGGACTCCTCAAGTCACCTGGATCCTTTGAAAAAATCTTCACAGCCTCCTTTAACAGACCAGTGGAGGAGAAAAAACTGGGAGAGAGTCTATGTCTACTCAAGGCTATCACTACTAAGTCCAAGTGCATGGTAATGATGAAAGAGAAACAGCTTGCATAGGTCTACTCATCCTACTAACCCGCTGGGACAAAGATCTAGAGGCAGGTCACAGTGCTTATAGACTACCAAAGGAAAGTTAAAGGAATTGGCAATGAGGAGATGGAGGAAGCAGGAGATGGAAGACATTCACTCTAAGCATCTGGATCCATAACTGGGCACTGAACTTCAAATTCCAAGCAAGGAGAAAGGAATGGGGTCCATACAGGTAAACTTTCAAAGGGCCCATAGCTTCCTCTTCACTGTCCCATCCTCAGATTTGGAGCATGTGCATAAATTGAGCCTACTGATATAACAATCTTGTCTGTCAGGGACCTCAAACCTTCCTAGGTTATACCAGCAAGAAGGGATGAAGGGTTCTTTGAGGATGATCCACTGAGATGCTAATCAGCAAAATAAGAACCCCAGGAGATGGGTTAACAAACGACAGAAGGTGTGAATCATCAATAAAAGTAAAAATTTATATTTACTATACATTAAGAAGTATACCCCAAAACTAGTTTTTTTAAGCTGGCAAGATTATTCCTGCCTGAGAACCTCTGCCAGGGAAGTTCTGCCCAGATCTTACCATGGCCGACTCCTTCTGCCCTTCAGATTCCACTCAAGTGCTACGATCACAGAGAGGATTTCTTTGGTGTTCCAGACTAAAGCAGCCACCCAGTGGCTACTCCACTATCCAGTTTATCATCATGTCACTCTATTATTTTCCTCCCAGTACTTAGGGCTTTTTGCAAGATAATTATCTTGTTCCCTTGTTTCTTTTCTATGGTCTGCCCCTACTTCTAGAATATGAACTCCATGCAGACAGGAATCTTGCTTGTCTTTTCACTGCTATATTCCTCACCCATAGGTACCATGGAATGCATGGAATGAGTGTTTAATACACATTTGTTGAATGAATGAATGAATGAATGAATGAATGAATGAATGAAAGACCAAATCAATGTTGGTAAGTTCTCAGTTTCTAATAACTCAGAACTAAGCAACTTTCTGGTCTTTAATTGAATATCTAACAGATTTTCTTGTGGGGAGAACTTCATTCCCCAATAACACCAGGCAAATGGAGCATGTAAATGGGAAAACATATTGTCATTGAGACTTAAGCAATTTTAAAAATAAAACTTCTCCCTATTAGAGAAGATATGCTATTAGAGAAGACAGACTATGAATCACAATTGTAAAATAAAACTGTCTATCACTTACTGTTTCTGACCCCTATACCATTACTCATCTTTCTCCAGACACCTAGGGAGCTGCTGTATGCAAAGACCACCACTTTATTTCACTGAGCATCTTTTTCACTCAGCTTCAGTGTGTGAAATTATTTCTCTTTTATCCCTGCCCCAGAAATCTAAACAGAGTCCCAGTCTTATATCCAGGAACACCAGGAGACTAGTGCAATATTAAAATATTACTCCCGTTGGTGGCTGGCAAGATGACCAAATAGGAACAGCTCTGGTCTGCAGCTCCCAGCGAGATCAACACAAAAGGCTGGTGATTTCTGCATTTCCAACTGAGAACATTTCCAAACTAGCTCATCTCATTGGGACTGGTTAGGCAGTGGGTGCAGCCCACAGACGGCGAGCCAAAGCAGGGTGGAATGTCGCCTCACCTGGGAAGCACAAAGGGTCGGGGAACTCCCTCCCCTAGCCAAGGGAAGCCGTGAGGGACTGTGTCATGAGGAATGGTACAGTCTGACCCACATACTATGCTTTTCCCATGGTCGTCACAACCTGCAGGCCAGGAGATTCCCTCGGGTGCCTACACCATCAGGGCCCCGAGTTGTAAGCACAAAACTGGGCAGCCATTTGGGCAGACACTGAGCTAGCTGCAGGAGTTTTTTTTTTTCATACCCCAGTGGCACCTGGAACACCAGTGAGACAGATCCATTCACTCCCCTGGAAAGGGGGCTGAAGCCAGGGAGCCAAGTGCTCTAGTTCAGTGGATCCCACCCCCACAGAGCCCAGCAAGCTAAGATCCATTGGCTTGAAATTCTCACTGCCAGTACAGCAGTCTGAAGTTAACCTGGGATGCACCAGCTTGGTGGGGGGGGGGGGGAGTTCTCCATTACTGAGGCTTGAGTAGGTGGTTTTCCCCTCACAGTGTAAACAAAACCCCTGGGGAGTTCGAACTGGGCAGAGCCCACTGCAGCTCAGCAAACTACTGTAGCCAGACTGCCTCTCCAGATTCCTCCTCTCTGGGCAGGACATCTCTGAAAGAAAGGCAGCAGCCCCAGTCAGGGACTTATAGATGAAACTCCCATCTCCCTGGGACAGAGCACCTGGGGGAAGGGGTGGCTGTGGGTGCAGCTTCGGCAGACTTAAACATTCCGGCCTGCTGGCTCTGAAGAGAGCAGTGGATCTCTTGGCACAGTGCTCCAGCTCTGCTAAGAGACAGATTGTCTCCTCAAGTAGGTCCCTGACCTCCATGCCTCCTGACTGGGAGACTACTCCCAGCAGGGGTCAACAGACACCTCACACAGGAGAGCTCTGGCTGGCATCTGGCAGGTGCCCCTCTGGGACGAAGCTTCCAGAGGAAGGAACAGGCAGCAATCTTTGCTGTTCTGCAACCTCTGCTGGTAATACCCAGGCAAACAGGGTCTGGAGTGGACTTCCAGAAAACTCCAGCAAACCTGCAGGGAAGGGGTCCTGACTGTTAGAAGGAAAACCAACAAACAGAAAGGAATAGCATCAACATCAACAAAAAGGTTGTCCACACAAAAGCCCCATCTGAAGGTCACCAACATCAAAGACCAAAGGTAGACAAAACCACGAAGATGAGGAAAAAACAGGGCAAAAAGGCTGAAAATTTCAAAAACCAGAATGCCTCTTCTCCTCCAAAGGATCACAACTCCTTGCCAGCAAGGGAACAAAACAGGATGGAGAATGAGTTTGACGAACCGACAGAAGTAAGCTTCAGAAGGTGGGTAATAACAAACTCCTCCGAGCTAAAGGAGTATGTTCTAACCCAATGCAAGGAAGCTAAGAACCTTGAAAAAAGGTTAGAGGAATTGCTAATTAGACTAACCAGTTTAGACAAGAACATAAATGACCTGATGGAGCTGAAAAACACAGCACAAGAACTTCATGAAGCATACAGAAGTATCAATAGCTAAATCAATCAAGCAGAAGAAAGGATATCAGAGATTGAAGATCAGCTTAATGAAATAAAGCGTGAAGATAAGATTAAAGAAAAAAGAATGAAAAGAAATGAAAAAAGCCTCCAAGAAATATGGGACTATGTGAAAAGACCAAACTTATGTTCCATTGGTGTATCTGAAAGTGATAGAATGGAACCAAGCTGGAAAACACCCTTCAGGATATTCAGGAGAACTTCCCCAACCTAGCAAGACAGGTCAACACTCAAATTCAGGAAATACAGAGAATACCAAAAAGATACTCCTTGAGAGGAGCAACGCAGACACATAATCATAAGATTCACCAAGGTTAAAATGAAGGAAAAAATGTTAAGGGCAGGCAGGGAGAAAGGTCGGGTTACCCACAAAGGGAAGCCCATCAGACTAACAGTGGATCTCTACAGAAACCCTACAAGCCAGAAGAGAGTGGGGGCCAATATTCAACATTCTTATAGAAAAGAATTTTCAACCCAGAATTTCATATCCGTCAAACCAAGCTTCATAAGAGAAGGAGAAATAAAATCCTTTACAGAAAACAAATGCTGAAAGATTTTGTGACCACCAGGCCCGCCTTACAAGAGTTCCTAAAGAGAGCACTGAAAATGGAAAGGAAAAATCAGTACCAGCCACTGCAAAACCTACCAAATTGTAAAGACCATCGACACTGTGAAGAAACTGCATCAACTAGCATGCAAAATAACAAGCTAGCATCATAATGACAGGATCAAATTCACACGTAACAATATTAACCTTAAATGTAAATGGGCTAAATGCCTCAATTAAAAGACACAGACTGGCAAATTGGATAAAGAGTTAAGACCCATCGGTGTGCTGTATTCAGGGGACTCATCTCATGTGCAAAGACATACATAGGCTCAAAATAAAGGGATGGAGGAATATTTACCAAGCATATGGAAAGCAAAAAAAAAAAAAAAAAAAAAAGCAGAGGATGCAATCCTAGTCTCTGATAAAACAGACTTTAAACCAACAAAGATCAAAAAGAGACAAAGAAGGGTATTACATAATGGTAAAGGGATCAATGCAACAAGAAGAGCTAACTATTCTAAATATATACACACCCAATACAGGAGCACCCAGATTTATAAACAAGTTCTTAGAGACCTACAAAGAGGACTCCCACACAATAACAGTGGGAGACTTTAACACCCCACTGTCAATATTAGATCAATGAGACAGAAAGTTAACAAGGATATTCAGGACTTGAACTCAGCTCCCGACCAAGTGGACCTAATAGACATCTACGGAACTTTCCACCCCAAATCAACAGAATATACATTCTTCTAAGCACCACATCGCACTTATTCTAAAATTGACCACACAGTTGGAAGTAAAACACTCCTCAGCAAATGCCAAAGGATGGAAATCATAAAAAACAGTCTCTCAGACGACAGTGCAATCAAATTAGAGCTCAGGATTAAGAAACTCACTCAAATCCACACAACTACATGGAAACTGAACAACCTACTCCTGAATGACTATTGGGTAAATAGCTAAATTAAGGCAGAAATAAATAAGTTAATTGAAACCAATGAGAACAAAGACACAACATACCAGAATCTCTGGGACACAGCTAAAGCAGTGTTTAGAGGGAAATTTATAGCACTAAACGCCCACAGGAGAAAGCACAAAAGATCTAAAATGGACACCCTAACATCAAAATTAAAAGAGCTAGAGAAGCAAGAGCAAACAAATTCAAAAGCTAGCATAAGACAAGAAATAACTAAGATCAGAGCAGAACTGAAGGAGATAGAGACATGAAAAACCCTTCAAAAAATTAGTGAATCCAGGAGCTGGTTTTTTTGAAAGATTAATAAAATAGACCACTAGCCAGACTAATAAGGAAGAAAAGAGAGAAGAATCAAATAGACACAATAAAAAATGATAAAGGGGTCCAAGCACGGTGGCTCACGCCTCACTTTGGGAGGCCGAGGTGGGTGGATCACCTGAGGTCGAGACCAGCCTGACCAACATGGAGAAACCCCATCTCTACTAAAAATACAAAATTAGCCCGGTGTGGTGGTGGATGCCTGTAATACCAGCTACTCGAGAGGCTGAGGCAGGAGAATTGCTTGAACCTGGGAGGCAAAGGTTGTGGTGAGCCGAGATCACGCCATGGTATGCCAGCTGGGGCACCAAGAGTGAAACTCTTTCTCAAAAACAAACAAAAAAAAAGATAAAGGGGATATCACCACTGATCCCACAGAAATACAAACTAATATCAGAGAATACTATAAACACCGCTACACAAATAAATTAGAAAATCTAGAAGAAATGGATAAATTCCTGGACACATACACCCTCCCAAGACTAAACCAGGAAGAAGTCAAATCCCTGAATAGACCAATAACAAGGTCTGAAATTGAGGCAGTAATAAATAGCCTACCAACCAAAAAACCCAGGACCAGACGGATTCACAGTCTAATTCTACCAGAGGTACAAAGAGAAGCTGGTACCATTCCTTCTGAAATTATTCCAAACAATAGAAAAAGAAGGACTCCTCCCTAACTCATTTTATGAAGCTGTCATCATCCTGATGTCAAAAGCTGGCAGAGACACAACAAAAATAAGAAAACTTCAGGCCAATATCCCTGATGAACATCAATGTGAAAATCCTTAATAAAATACTGGCAAACTGAATCCAGCAGCACATCAGAAAGCTTATCCACCACTATCAAGTCGGCTTCATCCCTGGGATGCAAGACTGGTTCAATATATGCAAATCAATAAACATAATCCATTACATAAACAGAACCAATGACAAAAACCATATGATCATCTCAATAGATGCAGAAAAGACCTTTGATAAAATTCGACACCTCTTCATGCTAAAAACTCTCAATAAACTATGTACTGATGGAATGTATCTCAAAATAATAAGAGCTATTTATGACAAACTCACAGCCAATATCACACTGAATAGGCAAAAGCTGGAAGCATCCCCTTTGAAAACTGGCACAAGACAAGGATGCCCTCTCTTACCACTCCTATTCAAAATAGTTTTGGAAATTCTGGCCAGGGCAATCAGGCAAGAGAAAGAAATAAAGGGTATTCAGATAGGAAGAGAGGAAGTCCTATTGTCTCTGTTTGTAGATGACAAGATTGTATATTTAGAAAATCCCATCATCTCAACTGAAAATCTCCTTAAGCTGATAAACAATTTTAGCTAAGTCTCAGGATACAAAATCAACGTGCAAAAATCACAAGCATTCTTATACACCAATAATAGACAAACAGAGAGCCAAATCATGAGTGAGCTCCCATTCACGATTGCTACAAAGAGAATAAAATACCTAGGAATACAACTTACAAGGGATGTGAAGGACTTCTTCAAGGAGAACTACAAACCACTGCTCAAGGACATAAGAGAGGATACAAACAAATGGAAAAACATTCCATGCTCATGGATCGGAAGAATCAATATCATGAAAATGGCCATACTGCCCAAAGTAATTTATAGATTCAGTGCTATCCCCATCAAGCGACCATTGACTTTCTTCACAGAATTATAAAAAACTACTTTAAATTTAATATGGAACCAAAAAACAGTGCACATTGCCAAGACAATCCTAAGCAAAAAGAACAAAGGTGGAGGCATCATGCTACCTGACTTCAAACTATACTACAAGGTTACAGTAACCAAAACAGCATGGTACTGGTACCAAAACAGATATAAAGACCAATGGAACAGAACAGAGGCCTCAGAAATAACGCCACACATCTACAACCATCTAATCTTTGACAAACCTGACAAAAACAAGCAATGGGAGAAAGGATTCCCTATTTAATAAATGGTGTTGGGAAAACTGGCTAGCCATATGCCGAAAACTGAAACTGGATCCCTTCCTTACACCTTATACAAAAATCAACTCAAGATAGATTAAAGACTTAAACATAAGACCTAAAACCATAAAAACCCTAGAAGAAAACCTAGGCAATACCATTCAGGATATAGGCACGGGCAAAACCTTCATGACTAAAACACCAAAAGCAATGACAACAAAAGTCAAAATTGATGAATGGGATCTAATTAAATGAAAGAGTTTCTGCACAGCAAAAGAAACTATCATCAGAGTGAACAGGCAACCCACAGAATGGCAGAAAACTTTTGAAATCTACCCAGCTGACAAAGGGCTAATATCCAGAATCTACTAAGAACTTAAACAAATTTACAAGAAAAATACAAGCAACCCCATCAAAAAGTGGGCAAAGGATATGATATGAACAGACACTTCTGAAATGAAGACATTTATGCAGCCAACAAACTTATGAAAAAAAGCTCAGCATCACTGGTCATGAGAAAAATGCAAATCAAAACCACAGTGAGATATCATCTCATGCCAGTTAAAATGGTGATCATTAAAAAGTCAGGAAACAACAGATACTGGAGAGGATGTGGAGAAATAGGAACGCTTTTACACTGTTGGGAGTGTAAATTAGTTCAACCATTGTGGAAGACAGTGTGGCGATTCCTCAAGGATCTAGAACTAGAAATACCATTTGACCCAGCAATCCCATTACTGGGTATATACCCAAAGGATTATAAATCATTCTACTATAAAGACACATACACACATATGTTATTGCAGCACTGTTCACAACAGCAAAGACTTGGAACCAACCCAAATGTCCACCAATGATAGACTGGATAAAGAAAATGTAGCACATACACACCATGGAATACTATGCAGCCATAAAAAAAGGATGAGTTCATGTCCTTTGCAGGGACATGGATAAAACTGGAAACCATCATTCTCAGCAAACTAACACACACAGGAACAGAAAACTAAACACCATATGTTCTCACTCATAAGTGGGAGTTGAGTTGAACAATGAGGACACATGGACACAGGGAGGGGAACATCACAAACCAGGGCCTTGGGGAGGTGGGGGGCTGGGGGAGGGATAGCATTAGGAGAAATACCTAATGTAGATGATGGGTTGATGGGTGCAGCAACCACCATGGCAAGTGTATAGCTATGTAACAAACCTGCAATTCTGCACATGTATCCCAGAACTTAAACTATAATAACAAAAAAAAAAAAAGCGTTATTGCCACCAACAGTATCCCTTGCTATATACCAAGGCAATTTTAACATGCTCAAGTAGTCACCTGCTAAAATGTGAACATTCCACAACCAGTAAATTCCACAAAAATTTTAAAAATATTTTTCTCTGCAGACAAAATAAACATTGCAGCATGAAATGTACTTTGTAAATTGAATAATTAGATGCCGGATATCAAAGGGCCAAGATAAAAATAGCAGCATCCACCAGGCTTCCTACATTCTTTATGATAGACTAAGCCGGCAGCCTGGATGGGACGGCACTAACATGAAAATTTGTTGCCACTAATCCTGTTCCTGTAGGCAGAAAATTCTCTTTGTTTCAGCTTCAGAGTGAAAAAAAAACTCCACCATCACCTAAAGTCCATTTTGTACAGTTAAAAATAAAACTCGTCAAATAGGGATTTGCTACATGACCCTGACCTGTGCACAGCTGCAGGCTTCTCGGGGCAGGAGAGCAAATGTCTGCATGGGAAGAGAATGCACACTGCTGGCTGGATCAGGGGAGAGTTGACGCTCATGTGAGAAAGTTCCGGCAGGAATGCCTGAAGGTTGCAAATAATTCTATAAAGTAAAACACATCATACGCCTCTGTGGGCTACACAAATGCACCCGTGGCCAAACAGAACACCGTGTGGCTCTTCTGTCCATGCACAAGTAGGGAGACAAAGTCTGGGTCTTCACTTCTCTCCTGTCTCCTTCCCATCAATGTGCTCCCAATTCTTGTGTAGGGACTTGGTTCAAGCTGCACATCCTCAGAGAAGCTTTTTCTAAACATCTTGCCTAGAATGGACTCTGGTGTATTTTGTAAGCCCAGGCTTGCATTTGTTAATAGGTAACAGGAGCTCCACAAATCCCCTTACCCTGCGTCTTGCTTCTTTCCAGCTCCTGTGTGTCCGGTCTGCAGGGAGATTCTTATCTCCCACCAGCAGGGAGGTACATCTTCTGTTATTTCCACAGTTTAGTACAGTACTCCTATCAAATGGCTATGTAGTAAAAGCTGATGAATGACTTAGCAAATTACCTTTTCATAGGATTCATTCCTGATAAAACAGGGCCTCCTTGCATGAGAAGTGGATCTTGGGGAACACTGAAATGGGATGGGAGCGAGAAAAAGGATTAAAGACAGGAGGTTATATAGGAAGAGGGAAGCAATGACTGGCCTTCCCCCAAGAGAACTCAAGGAGGACCTCTGGACTGCATGCAGCATTTCAGGGTGGCGCAGAGGAGGGGAGGCACCGAGGCAATCCAGGAAGGAGCAAAGACTCGTGGTCCGGAGAGAATGGTGCCACTGAATGCACAGTGCGGAGGGGGTTTCTGGAAGAAACGTGCCAAATGTTGAACAGAGTGAGGCAAAGTGAGTACCTCTGCGTGTGTGTCAGTGGGGCATTGAGATACAAGGAAAGTAAGATAGGGGACGGGACCACAGTTGCAGCACAACCAAGCCTATTTGCTGACGCTGAAGGAGAACTGTTAGGCAAGATTCCCCCCACTGCATTTTTGTCCCAAATGCCACCCCAGAGTGGTATCTTCCCAAACCACACCCAGCTCTGACGCATGACGGCTGACACCTGAGTTTCCAAGGTCTCATGGTGATTAATATGCTCATTTCCATGGTGATACTTTTTGGTTCTTCACCTAACTCTCCTTTAAGGGTAGAATAAGGACTAGTTAGATAATTCCCTCGAATTCCAAAGGTATTCCAATTCTCAAGTAATCCAAGTTGTCACAGCTGCACTGAATTCTCCCATCCACTGCTGGCTATTCTGGGAGCAGCCCTCCCTGATAGAGCCTGGCTTCTCCGCGGGACCCCAAAGTACCAGCAGAAGATGTGAGAGGGAGGCAGTCTCCTTCCAGGACCTTTTATCTGCTTCTGGTAAGGCCTGACCCCTAGGCAGTCACACGCATGCAGCAAAAGTGCTCTCTGCTTAGACAGTCAGCGACTACAGCCAGGAGCAGAGCATTTTGAGGGGCACCCCTCACCAGGGAGGGGAGAGATGGGGAGGTGCCAGTGCCATCACCAATCACAAATTCTCGGATTGGTTTATTTCTTTGACAGTTCGTTTTAATGCTTTGTACCTGATGCTCAGACATCTAGAATAAGACAGCTTTTCTCTCCTCATTTTTTATTAGAAGGAGAAAAGAGGAAAGCAATCAGAATCCATTCTTCTCAGCACGTGGGCAAAGCACACATTAAAGCACCTCCATGTCAGATTCTCTTTCCTCCTCTGCAGTGCTGTCCATACTTCTCCAAAACATTCCCCAACTATCATCCCTTCTAGGAATGTACTCCAGAATATGCCCTTGAAGAGGACAAAAGGCATAAGCCCCACAGTCACTAGCATGTGCTAACATACTCATGGGTTCTGTCATCCAGGGTTCATCCTGTTATCATCCTGGGTTCTGTCAAAAATACATTAAGTAGATGTAGTCTTCATCCTCAGGAAATGTATAAGCCAACACAGGAATAGAGTTTTCAAGGTTGCTCATCCCCCTGCCTCTCTGGTCCCTGCCCCTAGTGGTGAGGAAATGGCGCAGGCGGCTCTGCCTTGGCTTCCCACACTCGGCCTGTGCTCCTGGGCTTTTGCCGCTTCACCTTTTTGGTTTGGTGACCATATTCTTCAACCCCAGTAAGACACATTTTCATAGATCCCTACATATATATATATATTTGAGAGACAGGCTCTCACCCTATTGCTCAGGCTGCAGTAAAGTGGCATGATCATAGCTCACTGTAACCTCAAACTCCTGGCCTCAAGCAATCCTCCCACCTCAGCTCCCGAAAGTGCTGAGATTATGGGCATGAGCCACCACACCCAGTGATCCCTCTAGTTTAAGAGGAAAATAGGCTACAGCAAGATATTAAAAGGTGAACACTCATATGGCCGTCTGCATTAGTGTACTATTGTGACTATTGGTAAGAATAAAATACTATCTTTATGTGAACACTTACAGGAAAATCTGAGTTGAGAAAAGAAAGGTAAAAACAAAATGCTAGATGGGGGATGTTATGCCAAAAGGGACAAGTGTGAAATCTGTCAGTCAAGTATAATATCAAGACAACTGCTTACATAATACATGTAAGTCAAACTACAAAAGAGGAGCCACTTAGGCCAGTTTGAGGCAAGGAACCTAAAAAAAAAAAAAATGTGAGGTTAATGCAGAATGTTAAACTGCAGAATGTTAAACTATTCAGCCTGAAAGTAAGAACTGTTGAAACAAACAAGAAAGAATATTTCATTTTATTAACACTAGATGGGCACGGTGGCTCACGCCTGTAATCCCAGCACTTTGGGAGGCCAAGGTGGACGAATTGCTTGAGCACAGGAGTTTGAGACCAGCCTGGGCAACACGGCAAAACTCCTGTCTCTACAAAACATACAAAAATTAGCCAGGTGTGGTGGTGTATGCCCAAAGTCCCAGCTACTCAAGAGGCTGAGGCAGGAGAATGGCCCAAGTCCATGAGGCAGAGTTTGCAGTGAGCTGAGATCACACCACTGCACTCCAGCCTGGGTGACTGAGTGGGACCCTGTCTCAAAAAAAAAAAAAAAAAAAAAATCATTTTACTTCTGTGTTCAGTTGGACTTTTTGAAAATAGGCTATGTTAACTACTAGAGAGTACAAGATCAGTAACTAGTTGAGGAGTCCACAAGTTTATATAGTAAGTGGCAAAATGTTTACATAAATCAATAAGGTTCTGCATGGGCCCCTGCAAAGGAGATGCTTGTTGTCTAGTCCAGCTGTGATCTGTGGTGTATTTTGGCTCCTTCGCTTTAGGAAGAAATTAAGAAATGAAGAAGCAAGTGACATTCGATGAGAAAAAAAAATAAACAGAAACTATTCTTAGAGTTTGGTCATGGCCTGAGGGCCATGATACAGTAATTACGTAAGAAAAGTCAATGAGAAAAAAACCCAGCATGAAAAACTGAAATCCCGTAGCCTAAATGGAAGCCTAGTGTGGGGAGCTACTACAGGATTTACGAAAATACCCTGGAACCCACTTCAGCATGCTGGCCATCAGATCGCCGTGCATCTCCTATGTTTCAGAAAGTTCCTTTTTACAGAGCACTGTTTCAGTGATTAGAAAGGTGTGTTTTTTTAAAATTGAACATTAGCCTGAACATCTACTTATGGAATGTTATGCATTACACAAGCAAGGCCATTCCTTATAGTACCTAGTGAGCGGTGCTAGGTCCAGGAAACAAACCATCTTCTAGGTCCAAAATTGCCAGTCACTGATGTGTTAGGCAACAAGGGAGGAAAAGCAGGCACTACACCTCTCAGGCCTCCCCATTAGCATAGATGATAGACTTAGATACCTGTCCTTCTCTAGACTTTTATATTTTATTTACAGTAACTATTCAAAATTAACTTGGGACACCCAACGTGAAGTGTCAAAGAAAGTGCAATAGACAACAACTACTACACCATCTATGTACTCTTCTTTACCTTTAAAATAGAGTTTATTTTAGAGCAGGTTTAGGGTCACAGAAAAACTGAATGCAAGGTACAGAGATTTACCATATATCTCCAGCCCCAACACGTGCAGAGCATCATCAACATCCCCACCAGAGTGGTATTTTGCTACAATTGATGAGCCTATGCTGACACATCACTATCACCCAAAGTCCATAGTTTATATCAGCATTCATTCTGGGTTTTGTACATTCTATGAATCTGGACAAATGTTTACTGACACGTATCCACCATTATAGAATCACATGGAGTAGTTTCACTGCCCTAAGAATCCTCTGTGCTCCACCTACTCATCCCTCTCTCTTCTAGTCCCTGGAAACCACTGATCTTTTTACTATCTCCATGGTTTTGCCTTTTCTGGAATGTCACGTACTTGGAATCACACAGTATGCAGCCTTTTTAGATTGGGTTCTTTCATTTAGTAACATGGATTAAGTTTCCTCCATGTCTTTTGATGGCTTGGTAGCTCATTCCTTTTTATAACTGATTAATATTCCATTATTTGGATGTACCACCATTTATTTATCCTTTCATCTGTTGAAGAACATCTTGGCTACCTCTTCACTACTTTTTAAAAAAATAGCATTTAAAGATATAGGGAGGAGTAAAACAAACAAACAAACAAACAAAAACACGGCAAGAGCAACTCAGGCTACCCATGAAAAACTATAAAGAATCTCTTTAGTGCTTTCTACTTTCACCACTCCTTTTCCCAAGGTGATTGCTTCGTGTTTATCTACCAACTCTTGATATGCAAGGTAATTTTCTCCTGGGTCTTCTTCCTGAAGGATCTTGTCATAAGTAGAACGGTATTATAGGTATATATTAATAACTCATATATACATATAGTTATATATTAGTAACACATTAGCTTTTAACTGAAAACTGAAGTTTCAGTTTTTGTGTAAAGAAATTCTCCTCTCAGGAATGTTTGCATTTTAACAGAAAGAACGAATTTCCGACTAGAAATTTCCAACAGTATAGCAGCCTGTTTGGGAAAAATCAAGTGGTATTTGGAAACAAGAGTGTTTTACTGGTGTCCCTCAAATTACTCCAAACTGGGATTCACCAAGGCTCTGATTTATTTATCTCTATTAAGACTTCACTTACTGCCTGGGCATAGAGGCTCATGCCCGTAATACCAGCACTTTAAGATGCCAAGGCAGGTGGATCCCTTGAACCCAGGAACTTGGGACCAGCCTGGGCAACATGGTAAAAGCCTGTCTCTACAAAATAAAAAAAAAAAAAAAAGCTGGGAGTGGTGGTGCATGCCTGTGGTCCCAGCTACTCTAGAGACTGAGGTGAGAGGATCCCTTGATCCCAGGAGGCAGAGATTGCAGTGAGTGGTGATCTTGCCACTGCATTCCAGCCTGGGCAACAGAGCAAAACCCTGACTCAAAACAAACAAACAAACAAAAAGAACTTACTAAAGTTAAGAATTTGGATCTAGACATCCAAATTCAACACACTTTGTTTAATATTTAAACGCTTTTAAAGGAAGCAGTTGCCAAGACCTTATTCTTTATAACTGATTCTCAACCAGGGGTGATTTCGCCCCGTATCCTGAGGACGTTTAGGAACAGATGGACGTATTTACGGTTATCACAACAGGGTGGGGTATGGGAGTTAGTGCTACTGTCATCTAGGGGGTAGAGGCCAAGGATATTGACGAACATCTTGCAATGCACAGGTCAGCCCCCACTACAAAGAATTAGCCAATCCAAACGTCGATAGTACTGAAGTTGAGAAACCCTGCTCTCTGTGAGCTAACTGCACTAAAGTTGATACCTAGATAATATAAACATCAATGCGAGTGATATCAGTGCCCAGCTTAAGAGTAAAAATGACCATAATTTATAAGGATCTGCACTATTTTCTTAACATTTCTGGAATATCTTATCCCTGGCTTTGATTTATTGAAATTGCCTTTTCAAAACACTCAATTGAATAAAATGAAGAGGCTTTATATACTGTATAGTTCATGCAAGTTTTTCTATTTTGGAAATGGAAGTAGTGATTAAAATTGGCATTTCTGAAACTCTAATTGCTAGTTGTTGCATTGCTAAGGGGGAAAAAAAAGAAAAATATTTCCAAGACCAGCCAGATGGGAAGTCTCAAGATAAGAAATTATAAGCCAGTGTTCATATTCCAACCAGAAGAAACATTCTGTTTATACATTTTTAAATTCTGCTTAAAGAGTAAGCAATGCATTTATTTAATGAATTCCTAAATAGCTATTAATTGGCTGACTAGTTTTCTAATATTGGATTTAATCTCCCAAACCCTATTAGATTATTAATAAGTAGAACAGAGTCTATATTTTAAAAAACTCTGTATAAATAACAGCTTTATACATTTTAATGGGATTAGACTGGTTTCTGATATTGTAGGTGATATCCACATCTTAAAATGTCCGTTTTTCAAAACTCATTATGTTACCAGCAGTGAATCTGTACAAGTCTGAAGCAAACTTGATCCTTGACTCCTCAAAGAAAATAATTTGGCTGAGGAGCAGATGCACGTTTAAGGCAGAGGGAAAGACCACGGCAACTTTTAGAGCAGGAGTGAAAGTGTATTTAAAAAAATTTTTTTACAGTAGAAACAAAAAGAAGTAAAGTACACTTGGAAGAGGGCCAAGCGAGTGACCTGAGAGATCCAAGTGCCCCATCTGGCTCTTGACCTGGAGGTTCGTACATTGGCATGGTTCAGGGTTTTGGTTTCTTCTCGCTTGAGAAGAAAGGGCTTCCCTTGGAGCAGGTTGTCTCCATGCCTGGTGGCCAGCCAGCACTTGGGAAGGGCTGCATGCACAGTGTGTTTACTGAATTTGTACAAATGCTCACTTGAGGTGTTGTTCCCTTACTAGCTGAACATTCCTAGAGGAAGGTCATACACCCATTAAACCACCATTTTGCCTCTTAGTGCGCATCCTTGAGCCCACTTGCCTAACTCCTGAGATCTCATCAGGAAGCTGCTGATCACCAGATGTGGGTGTTTTCTTATCTATTGGGAGACTGCCATTCCCTGGCACCAGCTGTGCCCAATTATTGTTTTACAGAGACAGTTTAACAACCAGCTGACCATCACCTGATATTCCTGGTGGGCAGGGCCCTGTCCTGCCCTGCTCATGTCTGCCTAACTACCTACTCCAACAATTTGTGATTGAAATATGATGAAGTCTTTCAGTTTACACACCCAGACCAGAGCAACACAAATGTCTTCATGACGTCAATACTCAGAGTCTTGGGAACACAATCTATATTTCTTTGGTAACTTCTGCTGTCCTGAAAGTTCTCTCTCCTCCCTTTGTCACTCCCTTTCTTCTCCTTGTTTTTCTCTTCTGCCATTCCCCTAAGAAACAGTAAATGGATGGAAAAGACTTGCAGTGGAGGCATGTGAGGAAAAGCCATAAAGGTTCCATCTGTCATCATGAAACTAAAACTGCTCAAACAAGAAAAGATGGCCCAGCAAGGGCTTTCACTTACTGAAATTTATCTCGAATTTTCCAAACATAAGAATCTTTAAGCCACGAAGAAAGGCTTTTTTTTTTTTTTTTTTTTTTTACAGGGTCTTGCTTTTAGTAGATTTGTGTAACTGTTTTCTTTTATTCAAGTCTGCTGAAAGCTACTGAGTGAGAACTACGAATTGAGGTACATCTCTTGCCAGTTGCTTGGGTTTGACAAATAAAGTAATCATCAAAATCACGGAGTGTGCACTGCTTTTAAAAGCCCTATTTGCTTGACATAATATAGCAGCTGGATGGCTAGGCAAATAAATGGCATTACTTAACTTAATCACTTAATGTTGTGCAACGAAAGTCAGGTCTCATTGCTTTATCGCTTTCAAAGAGTTTAATGACAATGAAGTTGATTGTTAGTGTGAAGATATAAATTGTTCAGTAGTTAGAGTTGTTAATGACAGCAAAGGAACACAAAAGAGGAAAAACAGGCTTTAGCAGTACAAATTCATTGCTAATTGCCTGTGCATTCATTATAGGCTGACCAGGGCTAATTATCTAATTAAACTAAAGCTCTGCTGCCTTAAAGAAATTTCTATGCACTGTGATGTTGGTTGTCAATTACTCAGCATGTCCTGTTGAAATGTGTAGTTAACTCAAGTCATGTTTTGCTTTTCCCACTAGCAATACATGGCAGTCTTATTGCATGATAATTTGTGCTTAGAATGAAAAAAAAAGTTTTTCCTTAAAAAAATACATTGTGGAAACTAAAAATAATAACAAACATTTTAAATAAGAGCTCCTGCTCATTTTACTCAATGATCTATATTCAGGAAAAGTCAATATAATCTACTTTGGAAAGGGAAAACACAGACATAAAAAACAAGTCAAATATCGTTATATACATGCTACTGAGTGTTCTCTTCATGTTAAAAATACATTTAAAAGTGTCTTTTGTGATATCTGTGTAGATCATGGTATGAAATTAATATAATTTCATATCATTACAATCTTCAAAATTCATAGGTTTTTTTTTTTTTAATGCTGGAAGGAAAGTGGTAAATCATCTAAACCAAATTCTTCACTTTATAAATAAAGGAACTGAAGTTCCCAGAAGTGAAATCATTTGCCCCAAGTCACACAGCTGGTTGCTAGAACCAGGAGGAGAACTGGTATCCTCTCAGTCCATTATTCTTTCCATGTTCAGTCCTGCTGTTCCACTTTCAAATCGTACTGTTATTTCTCACACTTTCTCCAAAATGCCAGAACAGAGCATCTATGGACAAGGTTATCTTTGTTTGTTTTTCCAAAAGAAGGCTTTGATTAGTGGCATTTCATCTCTCCAAGGAAACACGTGTAATACTGCCCCTATTTATTTATTTCAAGTCGGTCAAATGCCCAGGAGTGTAATTTAAGGTGAATAGTCAAGGGAGAAGCTTTAAAAAGCAAAGCAAACAAACAAACAAACAAAAAAAAACAAGGTATCATATGCCTTCTCCAACTAAAGAGAAAAAGGTGATAAACTTACAGTGGATTTTATTAATCAGAGTGCTCAAACAATTAATTGCATCCTGCTATTTTGCTCCTAAGGAATTTTATTCTAAACCAATGATCCATGACCATAAAGCAATATTTATTGGGTTGGTGCAAATATAATTATGGTTTAATGGCAAAAACCGCAATAACTTTTGCACCCACCTAATACTAAGCATCCTGTGGGAAAAGCATCTCCCAAGAAAGTACAATATCATTCTAAAGAGTTTCCCCAACTTCATCTCCCTTAATCCTAGTATACGGCATCTGTTCCCCTGCAAGGACATAGAACTCTGGAACCCTATCCTGCCCCTTTCCCAGTCATTTTTCAGGCAGGCACCAGCAATGAACACACAGTTCTTTGCTGGCAAGTCAAGGAAGACGATTTTCCCTTTCACTGCCTCTTGAAGCTGAACATCAACTGTTTCACCACTTGTGATTCAAATCCATTAATTAAAATAAATATAAAGTAAAACTCTCTCAGCCAGGAGGAAGAGGACAGATGGGGAAGCGGAGGAGGTGGAGATAGCTGATGTCTTCTCAGAGGAAAAAAAAAAAAAGGAAAAGAAAAACAAGAAGCATGAAATGGGGCGGGGGGGAGTTAATTAAGAGAGGTAAAGTGTGTTTGAATTTAATTTACAGTTCACAACAATTTTAAGTCTCATAATAGTTGCATTGCTTAAATGAGAAGAGGAAAACCTCTCTAATACTAAATTGGTGGAGGGGGTGCTATAATCTTAAATCACCTCCAAAAATCATAATACGTGACCTCTGGCAGTGCTTCAGCCTGGGCTATAGCAAAATCTTCTCTTTGTTAATAACTTGTGAAAGCCGCACCTTCCCCCACCTCAACTACGCTCTGCATTCTACCAATTTTTAATTCTTTTTCCCTCGCCTCTCATTGCCTGAAATAAGACATTGGCAAGTAAGAGGAAAAAAAGAATAAATTTAAGTCTTTCTCTATCCCAATCCACTATGCACCAGTCTATAGAATTACAGTTAGAAAATGGTGTCTATGGCATGTATCACACAACACAACCTATGCAATTTATTAGTGCAATGTGTACACCTAAAGTCTGACCCAAACATGAAAAAGCCCTGAACTTAGCATATTTAACTAAATAGCCCATACACCAAAGTGATATGACTTCAAATAACCACACAAATTTGAACTGGAGTGGGCAGAGTTACTTTATATGATCTTAGTGGAGATGGACACAGCTAACAGGATTATAGTGTAATAATTTTAGATAAATGAAAGAAAATACATACGTTTGGTTTTGTGTGAATCAGTCTTATGATTGTCTCTGTCCTCCACATTGAGCTAACGAGATGCTAGAAGGAATCTTACAAATAAATAATCTCTCACAGAAACTGGGATCCAGTGAAGTCAGGTGACTTGCTCAGTAACACACAAGTAGTCAGTGGCAAAGCCATGACACCAGCTCCTCTGACTTTGAAATTATTATTTTTTCTTGCAACATGACATTCATTCATAATAAGGAATGAGAAATATACACTCATGTTTTTTAAAAACTGAAAGCAATGATACAAATCCAAAATACTTCAAATATAATTGAGTATGAATTAGTCTGAAAATGGGGATGTTTTTATCCACTTATTTACCATGTTCTATGCTAATATACAAGGCAGATATCGGAATAAGGTGGAAATGACTACTCGGGAAAAAATAAACCTTCCTTCCCACTTTAAAAACAAAAACAAAACAAAACTGCAGACTAGGAACTCTGAGCATGTGAGAATATCATTATAATCTTTTGTACTCTTTCCACTGGATCTCAGTGTACCAAAAGAAATGGACAAATGAATTCTGAAGAAGATTTGAGTAAAAGCCAGAAGCTAATGTATCTTGTGAATTAAAGAAAATTAGTCCCCATAGAGTCAAGAGGTAGGGGAAGAAGAACGAAAGGCAAAAGCACAAGCCTAGTTCCCAAAGAATGAAGAGATCATAGAAATGAACAAGTGGAGTTAAATCCATATAGGCTGGGGGCTCTTCCAGCTCTCCTTGTTTCCTGGTTAATTAAGCAACTGTAAAGGAGGAGAAAAAAAAAATCTCAGCTTTACTCATGCTTCTGTGTGCTTCCTTCATTCCTAAATTTAATAGATGTGGGCAGGAGGTGGGATTTAAGCTTTATCAGTCTTACCTATCACCACAGAGCTGTCAACCTGTGAAAGAAAAAACATGGAGAAAATACACTTGGAAATAGATTGCTGAAGCAACAGCTCATCAGCAAGCCCTGTCAGCTGTACCTTCAAACAGATTCTTATCCTTACACTAGTTCTCTTGTCTTTCCTCTGGATTACTGCCCCTCATTCAGGTTTCCCTGCTGTTACACTCACCCCACCACCAACCTCTTAAAAATGTAAAACAGATCAAATCACTCCCCTGCCCAAAGCTCTCCAAAGACTTCTCACTGCATTTAGAATAAAATCCAACTCCCTACCACAGCCTACAACTTCCTATTACCCCCTCTCACGGCCTAAAAGGCCTACATAGTACAATCCCTACTGGCCTCTCCACCTGCATCTCCCTCCAGGAATCTGAAAGCTCACTATGCAGTCTTAACCCCACAGGTCTTTATCTTCTCTCCTAATTATACCAAGTTCCTTCCTATGTGGTCAAAGTTGTGATAGTCAATACCCTGTTAACAATCTTAAGGATGTTTCCTGGTCTTGGAATGCTCTGACCCCAGATTTTTCCATGGCTAACTCCTTAACATTCAAAAGTGGCTTAAATGTTAATATCTGGTCACTCTTGATAACCCAATTTAAAGTAACATAGCACACACACATAAATATCATACCATCCTATTACTGTATTTTACTGTCTTCCTAAGTTTTCTCTGTCTGAAAAGTATGTTGCTCATTTACTCGCACTGTATAACACTTCCATCCTCTCAAACATACACATTTCCTTCCAGGTAAACGCCTTGGGAATTTGGACTTTGTCTTCCTTTGTTCCATGCTGAATCCCCAAAGCCTAGAACAATGCCTGGTACCCAGTGGATACCGACTGTTTCTTAAACGATTGATTTTGTCTATTCCAAACTTTCCCCAAACCTTGTCTCTGCCATGCATTTTCCTAGTATTTGTTCACTATCACTTCTCTTCCTGTCTCATCCCTTTCAGGATCTCTTTGGTGTCCATTTTGCTTACAACAACACTGAAGAATTACAGAATCAAAGAGGATAAAAAAGAAGGATGTTAATGCTAACAGAAACCCACTCAGTCTATGCTACTGGCAGTGGGGCAGAAGGGCAAGTAAACTGCTTCTTAAGGGCAAAAGCCCATAGAGTCAATGTCACCCATTAGTGCAGCTCTGAATGAAGGGCAACATCTAAACGAATTATGGAGGTAGTCTCTTTGTGACCTAAAAAAGTACCACATGCCCTGTAGACACTCAGCAGTTCTTATGAACTTTTTTTTTAGAGACAGTCTCACTCTGTTGCCTAGGCCTGGGTGCAGGGGTGGAATCATAGCTAACTGCAGCCTTGAACTCGTCGGCTCGATCAATCCTCCTGCCTCAGCCTTCAGAATACACTACAGGCATGTATCACCATGCTCAACTAATTTTTAAATTTTTTCTGTAAAGATGTGGGTCTTGCAATGTTGCCTAGGTTGTCCTTAAACACCTGTCCTCAAGCGATCCTCCTGTCTTGGCCTCCCAAAGTGTTGGGATTACAGGCGTGAACCACCATACCATGCCTGCCTGGTTCTTAAAATTTTTAATGTGCAAAAGATTCAGATGCAGTAGGTTTTGACATGATCTGGGAACCTGCACTTTTGACAAACACTCCCAAGTGATTCTGACACAGGCAGTCTTTGGAAACTGTGAACTCAGGCCAAAGGATGACTAGCAAGGACTTGAGGAATGGTATTACCAGGTAAGTGGTTTAAGCAATAATCATTTTTATCTCTACCCTGAAGCTGATTCTCAAAACAAGTCAAATTCCCTTTCAATACTTGCTTAGTATTATTTAAATTTATTGGTCTTTAAGTACAACTTATAGCCATTTTAAACCTATAATAGCTACTGTCATGGGGCAGCTACTATGTTCTACATAGTGTCATCAGTGATTCACACAGGTGTATTATCCTATTTTATAGACGAAAATTTTGAGCTTCAGTTAAGTAAGTGTGGACAACCATTAAGTGACAGATTTGGAAATCAAACAGATTCGCATGTTAATATAGTATATAGTCTGTGTTCCATGAAGTCTATACTTCCCACTAATTATACCTTAATAGAAGTAAAACCAATAAATAAAAATTCATATTTGTAAATAAAGGAAGGGAAGGAATTTTACTCTCAAATATTCCTCACTTTAGAAAAAGACTGTATGAAATTTAATTATGAGCTTTGAAAGTACATTTAAATAACGTAACAATGGCATGGCAACCTCTGAACATGAATCAACCTCTCTTTTTTTTTTTTTTTTTTTGCTCGCTCTGTCTGTCGCCCAGGCTGGAGTGCAGCGGTCGGATGTTGGATCACTACAAGCTCCGCCTCCCGGGTTCACGCCATTCTCCTGCCTCAGCCTCCCAAGTAGCTGGGACTACAGGTGCCCGCCACCATGCCCGGCTAATTTTTTGTTATTTTTAGTAGAGACGGGGTTTCACCGTCTCTACTAACAATATCCTGACTCTTGTTTAGCCAGGATGGTCTCGATCTCCTGACCTCGTGATCCGCCTGTCCTGGCCTCCCAAAGTGCTGGGATTACAGGTGTGAGCCACCGCACCCGGCCGAAAATCAATCAATCTTAACAATCCTTTCCTAAAGCAAATAACCACCCTTTTAACTAACGAGAGCTGGTTCACTATTTACAGATCTACCAGTGGTTCTCAAACTGGGCTAATCATCAAGAATCGCTTGTTCGGGCACCGTGGCTCACGCCTGTAATCCCAGCACTTTGGGAGGCCGAGGTGGTCGGATCACGAGGTCAGGAGATCGAGACTATCCTGGCTAACACGATGAAACCCCACCTCTACTAAATATACAAAAACAAACAAACAAAAAAATTATCCGGGCGTGGTGGCAGGTGCCTGTAGTCCCAGCTACTCCAGAGGCTGAGGCAGGAGAATGGCATGAACCCGGGAGGTGGAGCTTGCAGTGAGCCGAGATCGCGCCACTGCACTTCAGCCTGGGCAACACAGCAAGACTCCATATCAAAAATAATAATGATAACAATAATAAAAATCGCACGAGGGAGCATCTTAAATATAAATCATAGGGGCAACCCACCCCGGGTCCCCTTCCACGCTGAGGAAGCTTTATTCTTTTGCTCTTCACAATAAACCTTGCTATGGCTCCAAAAAAAAAAAAAAAAAGGCTTCACTCCAGTTCTTCTGAATCAAAATATCTGAGGTGTGACCCCCAAGATCTTTATTTTTTAAGCTCCCCAGGGGGTTCTGATGAGTAGCGTTCAGAACTATTGTTTCCTTAACACCGGCATTCTATAAATGAAAAAATTGAGGACGTAAATGTCGGATTTGCCTAACGACACACAGCTTGTAAGTGGCACATTAGGCTGGAATAACAATATCCTGACTCTTGTTTGGTCCTTTTACACCAATTCAAGCTGCTGGTTTTGGTAAGACTGTACTTGTTTCTGCTTTGCTGCTTATGCCTTGCAGAGTACTTAGTATTCACTATCCTACAACTTATTCCCTCATCTGCAATCTGGGAATAATAATAGTGCCTGCCTCTTAAGAGATGCTGCAAGGATTAAATAGTATAACATTCGTTATATAATTCACTTAACACAGTGCCTGGCATATTGTGAGTACTCATTAGCCAGGTTACGTAATTCACTAAAAAAGTATGCCTATTTTAACTGGAGAGGATTTACTGAATCACTCCAATTACAAAATGTACAAGAAACCCATGGTCAGCTTGGGAGTCCAAAAAGACTTTAAACTCAGGGTTTACAGTCATAGTATCTAATGTCTTGCTTTTCTAGTCATTTACTTATGTCAAAAGTTAGTTCACGCCACAGAGCAGGATGCCTCTGTGTAATGAACTAATTTCACAATTACTGATTGAACTGACTGTTGCACACCACTGTTTCTCCTAGGCTGCCTCAGAACCATCTAGTAACTCCATCTCTGGGTGATGACAGGGAATCCGCATTTATAAAACCCCCTCCCCCTTCTCGGGCAAACTAAGATTTGACAACCACTAGTATTCGGAATCCACGACCACTGTAAATGGCCTCTCAAGCCTCTCCAGCAAAAAGCTATCGTGCTCTGTAACCAGAAGAGCTGCGTCATCAGGTCCTGATGCAAACAACAACTGGGCCCAGCTGGGCCGAGTAACCTTGGTGATCACAGAGGACGGCCTGGACCCCCTCCCCTCCTAGGAAACACAAAATTACAAAAGCGCCCTCCTACAATTCCCGTGGGAGACAGTGCTACACCTAGGCGGCTGTGAGGAGCTAAGGCTGACTCAGCCTCCTTCCCAGGGGCAAGGCCAAAGGAAGGCGACCCTGCATGGCTAACCAGGCCCCAGCGGCGCCAGAAGGTTAACGACCCTCCTTGCCCTGTTATTTATGAAGGCCAAGAGCCTCCACTACTTCGCGGGCCAGCTGACGGAAGTGCGTCACTCCACCCTGCGGGGGATGCCGGGAGTTGTAGTCAAGTGACTGCTACTCTTGCACCTCGAGTCATCTTTTTTAAAACAAGAAAAACACCTCTGCATTCTGAAAAAGATCGCTTTATTCCCAACATGTGTAATAGTTCCTCCATTTTCCAATCAACTACGTGAACTCTCTCAGCGCTCAAGCGGAAGGCCGGACTACAAGTCCCGGCATGCTCTGCAGGGTCCCTGGGCGCCCGGCCACCGTCGTAGGTGCGGGCCGCATGAATGGAGCACCGGGCGTAAGGCAAAGCCTGGCACCGTCCGCGCGGCCGGTATCTGCTCCCGGAGCGTGAGTGCGGGGTGTGGGGCGTGCGCGTGCACGCTCAGAGGGGGCGCAAGGCGAGCGCGCCGGGCAGTTGCGGGCGCGTGGCTGCTGAGGTTGGCGGCGGTGCCGCGCGCCCGACGGGCCGGTGGTTGCGGGGCCTCCCGCCTCGACCCGGGCTGCGGGCAGCCGTGGCGGCCGCCGGGGACCGCAAGGGGCGGAGGAAAGGAGGGGGCCGGTCCCGGTACGCAGAGGAGCAGCAGACCATGCCCCGAGACAACATGGCCTCCCTGATCCAACGGATCGCCCGCCAGGCTTGCCTCACCTTCCGGGACAGCGGGGGCGGTCGCGGCGCTTCCGATCGCGGCGCGGCTTCTGGCCCGGAGGCGCCGATGCCGCCGGGCTTCCCGGAGAACCTGAGCAAGCTGAAGAGCCTTCTGACCCAGGTCCGCGCCGAGGACTTGAACATCGCCCCGCGCAAGGCCACACTACAGCCACTGCCGCCCAACCTGCCGCCAGTCACCTACATGCACATCTACGAGACGGACGGCTTCAGTCTGGGCGTGTTCCTGCTCAAGAGCGGCACGTCTATCCCGCTGCACGACCACCCGGGCATGCATGGCATGCTCAAGGTGCTATACGGCACCGTGCGCATCAGCTGTATGGACAAGCTGGACGCGGGCGGCGGGCAACGGCCGCGGGCCTTGCCGCCCGAGCAGCAGTTTGAGCCGCCGCTGCAGCCCCGGGAGCGAGAAGCAGTGCGGCCGGGCGTGCTGCGTTCGCGGGCCGAGTACACCGAGGCCAGTGGCCCCTGCATCCTGACACCGCACCGGGACAACCTGCACCAGATCGACGCCGTGGAAGGGCCTGCCGCCTTCCTGGACATCCTGGCCCCGCCCTACGACCCGGACGACGGCCGGGACTGCCACTATTACCGGGTGCTGGAGCCGGTCAGGCCCAAGGAGGCCTCCAGCTCGGCCTGTGACCTGCCCCGAGAGGTGTGGCTCCTGGAGACCCCACAGGCCGATGACTTCTGGTGCGAGGGAGAACCCTATCCAGGTCCCAAGGTCTTCCCTTGAAGCCACCGGCGCCCAGGAGCAGTGGGCCGAAGACGTGCCCTACCCTACCACAAGGGCTGTGTCTCTCTCTACCCCCGATCCTGGGCGTTGGATCTACTGGAATGAGCAGCAGCCGCTTCCTCGGCAGCCTTGGGAAGCACGGGCGACTGGACAGCAGCCGCCGGGCACGGTTATGGGGGCGGAGTGGGCGGGGAGGCTAGATTGTTTCCTGGTACCGTCACTGCCACTGGGGCTTTGATTTGGAGGAATGGGGCAGGGGACTATCTGAAGCGCTTCCATCCTAAAGCCATAATGAAAGTATCTTCCTCTCTTCCCCATTCTATACAAAATACTAAGTGGTTTTCTTCCTCCCACTCCCCACCCCTTAGGTAAATAGGGTTTATTTTCCACTCATGCCCTTATGCCCTTTTTTTCTTACAGTTTTAACTTATTGACTGTGCATGACCCAGTGGTTTGAATTGTTTTTAGTTCAAGTCATTGGTAAAAACTAGGTTTAAAGAGATGAGCTACTGTTTAAAGTGAGCTGGCCTGCCTAATTAATTCCTTGTGAAAATTAAATGATTTTTTCAGTTTGGGGATCACTCTCACAACATAACTATGCATGTAGAGGACAAGATTTATTTTCTTTCCTCCCTGTGCCCAGTAGCCACATCTGGTTTACTCAGGCAGCATCTACTAAGAAATTCAGCACCTGCATAATCTCTGTGACATGGTCACTTAGAGCTTATCTTCCCTATGAATCTCCAGATCTGTGAGTTGAGCAGATTTCATGTTGCAGATTCACCTGTAATGCAAAGACTGTATTATCCTCACATGACTTTCTTGTCTTACTGTACCTTAAAAGGTGATAGAGTAATTCTATATTTTCTAACGGGAAGATTCAAAGGAGCTGAATGTGTTATGCTTCCAAACAACTGAATGTAAAACACTCCTAGCCAGCTGTTGTATTCCCTATCTTTATTTACTTCCAATATTTTACTGTAAAAGTAGGGAGAAATATTATGTTGATAGCTGTTTCACATTCTCTCAGGAACTCTAACGTTCCCGACTCGGGTATTTCCAGCTGTGTTGCTGGCAGTGTTGTCTCAACCCTCTCCCTAAAACGACTGAGCGCTGGGTTCATCTAATGTGATTTTCTGTAGGACGGGATAGAAGGCACAGAAGATCACAGCTAGAGAATTGAGAATTAACTAGACTGCTAGCCATTTTAGGGCACCAAAACTTGGGATTAAACACTTCCCACTTCCCACTCCCAAACCCTGAAATGAACAGTCTTGCTATCTGTGACTAGTTTTATTTTTGTGCGTTTAATAGTCTGAGCAGTCTCACCTTGTTTACAGATGTATTGACACCATTTGCTTCAGGCCATGAAGCACTGTTTCTCCCTTTTTACTATTTATAAGATTCCTTTTTTCACAAAACTTTTAATAAAAACAAATTGTAGAAATAAACACATTAAAATTTGCCCAGCTGTCGTCTAAGCCCTCTTGATTGACTTGCCCAAGTGGCAATAGAGTTCTAATATCTATAATAAAGGGAGATTTGCTATTGGTGGTGGAATGTTGACCCGGTATGTAGAGAAAGAGTATGTGCCTTTGCCTCTTTATACACACAGAGACCCAGGGTGAGGGAGTATTTGTTCCCAGTTTTTAAGATAGTATAAAAAAGCAAATACTTGGTGAGTGATTTAAAAATAAAACCAAAACAAAACACAAAAAGATATTCCACAGGACATGCTGCTTTATTATAAAACCTGACACAGGCATAGTACCAAGTATTTCCTCCAGGGTTGTTAAAATTGTTTTATTGTAGCTCCACATTCTGATGTCGTTTAAAATGCCTTTGGGGGCAGTTCGAAGCAGTTCTTCATGCCACTTAGTTTGAAAATAAAATTCTAGATATGCAAATGATTTTCTTAGAAAACTTCACAAAATAAAAGGTGGTTTTTTTTTTCCATAGCACGGTAATGAATGTGGTTATCAATCATATACTTTTTTGGATTATATTGTAGCAAAAAGTTGATTAGCTTACAAAGATTATTAATAGCAATGTATGTGTTATAATACAACCTAGAGTACATTAACCTACAAAAACTCATGCTGGCTGTAGGATAGTAATAAAGGAAGAATTATGACTTCATTATGAAAAAAAAAAAGTTTTAAAGTTTTCAGTTACAAGCAAATTGGAAGAAAATACCTAAGGTGCTTTCAAAAGAGTAACTGAAATTGTTGCAGGCCAAAACAGCAATATGATATCTCAGATTCAGTTCAATAAGAACAGTGAAACCTTTGGTTCACTAATAAATTCTGAGTAAATTAGTGGTGAAGACAAAATGTAACTTGTTTTAGTGAGCCACTAAGGAAAGAATATGCTTATTACAAAGACAAAGTGTGGTGCAGAAAGTATGTTGCACGTGTGTGCATAAACTGTTCGTCATGACTGACTTGATATGTTGCTATTGTGGTTCTATATACTCCCTCCAATATAGATAATTTTTAATAACAACTGTGGGATGAAAGTTATCTTCCCCTAGGAAAGACTAATGAGCACAATGATACTAATCACTTTTGTAGTGAATAATAAATGCAATAATTGCCTCATGGGTGAGAAATTGTCTGTCTAAATGCTTCTGAAGCTTTTAAAGTATCTGGTTCTGTCAGTGGCCAGTTATATCAATGCAGAGTATTGTGTACCTACTTAGCTATTTTATGAGAATTGATTTTTACTAAGCCTGATTTGAATGGATTGCATTTACACCAACTGCTATTTATTAATGAAAGTGATAGCCTGCTTTTTAAATAATATGTGTTTTGTCAACAGGAGAGGGTTTTCTGAGCTTTTAACACTAGTAACCCTGAACTTCTCCCAAAATCCACACCTTTTATTCCCCCTTTTCGTTGTCTCCTTGTAGGTGCCTCAGTCCTGGCATCTCGGGAGGACTCTGCCATTACTCATCTGTTACTGATTCTGAATCTTGTGCTCTAGCTCTCCAGCCCGGTGAAGAAGCAATATATCTTTAATTCAGGGCTTGCCTATTGCTTTCCAATTCTAACCTGAGAGCAGTGCTACTTCTGTAATTGCAGGTCTAAATAACTTAAACGTATATACAGAAGCCAATCACTGATCGCTTCCATTGCAATGAGGCATCTGCTGTCAAAGAAGGAAACCATTTGTCAAGTCCCTTATAGATATTGAATCTTCAAACCCAAATCTGGGGATGTTTGCATTTCTGGATTAAAATCAGTATACCTGTAATGCCAGCACTTTGGGAGGCTGAGGCGGGCAGATCACCTGAGGTCAGGAGTTTGAGACCAGCCTGGCCAACATGGCAAAACCCCATCTCTACTAAAAGTGCAAAAATTAGTCAGGCATGGTAGTGGGCACCTGTAATCCCAGTTACCTAGAAGGCTGAGGCAGGAGAATCTCTTGAACCTGGGAGGTGGAGGTTGTGGTTAGCCGAGATCGTGCCACTGCACTCCAGCCTGGGCGACAAGAGCGAGACTGCATGTCAAAAAAAGAAAAACAAAATCAGTGTGCTTATGGAAAATGAAGACATGTTTCAAATTGTTTAGAGATAATTCTTACTTGATTATTGCAAGACAGGGAAAAGCTTGCCTGCTCTGGTGTCTACAGTTTGATTACCATTAAAGGTTCACAATGTATACTGTAAGATTATGTACTAAAAGCTAGTGGCCTTCTGCAGATTTTAAAGCCCAAGTAATATACACTTAAAAATAGTTTATTTCCTTGAGAGTGAGCTTTGAAACAGCATGAGGGAAAATACATCTGAAGCTAATGTCTAATCAGACTATTTTGCTATAACAGAAAAAAGCTTACTTTGTATTTAACCTAAGGAAAATAAGATAGTACTATACAAGAAAACAAAAATACTTTCATTCTGGAAGAAAAGAGTTTCAGGACTTATTTTCTTTTTTGTTCTCCTGTAGAATTTGTTTAGTTTTAGCTTCTGCTGGCAGCATTTTTGGGACTTTTTAATGCCGACCGCTCTTCCCCCCACTCTCCATACACACACACACAAAAGTGGTATTAAATGGTTAAAATGTCACTGCAGCCATTTTTAACATACACGAAACAATTTGCCTTAATCTTATTAGCAGCTGGGATAATCAAATTAAATAGCCTGGTTTGTGAACACTTGTAAGCCTTATGTAGGTATAATCAACTCATTTTTAATATGAGTTGAACTATCTCAAAAGCACTATGAATCTTTAAGAAATTATTCTCCAGAAGTGTATATACAAGATTAGAAGAAGACATTTTTCTGTGCTTTATTTCTTGAGTAATATAAAAAATGAGATGTGTGCAAGAAGCACCCTGAATATTTTAAGTAGAGAGCAAAATCGGATTAAAGATACTGACCTTACATATTGAAATCTACTAGTAAAAGCCACAAGGTTGGCTCTGAGAAAACGCTGAGGTGTGGTGTTCCTTATGGTATGTGTGTTAATGCTACCTCACCAAGCTCACGTCAGGGTGAAAGTGATTATGTAACCAATTCTGCTGTCATCAAAATATCTTCTTTTTTATTTTTGAGATGACTTTTGAGTCTACTGCTTTGTAAGTAATTGTTTAGATTATCTTGATTGAAGATCCTCTAAAATTAGAATTTGGCAAGACAAATATATCTTACAAAATTTGGGTATACTATATTTTAATATAATGAAATCTTGGTAGGAAGGAAGTATTCTTTTAAATCGTGTAATTATCAAAATGTAGCATTGTCTGATACTTACTAAAGTTGGACAAGCAGGGATGATACTATGCCAACAAGCTGGGAAATAGGAACTAATGGGAAAACACCAGTCACTAGAAAAATCTGAAACAAGTTCGGAAACCTCTTGTTTCATAGTAGAATAGGGGGATTCTACATCCTTGAAATAGGGATGGAGAAGAGATATAGAAGAAAGGCATTCATTCCCTCCACAAATCGGATCTCAAATTCTAGTGCTGGTAAGGGCAAAAGGTGGTTTCCAGAGTAGCTGTAACCATCTGCTGTTCTGAAATACAGGTTGAGCCTGAGGGAGTCTTAACAGTACTGAAGGGCAAATAGACAAAGGGATTTTCAGATGTCAGCTAAACAGTGGACGCTGCTGCAACATGTTACATTTGTGTAAGGATCCAGAGGTGGGTGAACGTAAATGATATTTAGGCCCAGATTTTACAGTAAAGATGATAACTTCACAAAGGCATCATCTGTTTACTTGTGGCTAAATTAACTATTTTTTGGTGAATTTATATTTTAAAACCACTACAAAAGACTTGCAGTAAAACGAACCCTACAGTATATTCTTTGCAAACCCTTATCCAGTACCATGGAGGACTATATTGGCCTATTTAGTTTAGATCATCTTTGAGATTTTCTTGAGGCATCTATATCTAATGAGCTGAGTATTTTGATGGTCACTTCTAGACCCACCAAACCTTTGGCAGATCAATGATCCTTTCAGATAGGGGTAATCAGTTGGGAAGTGAAGGCTGGAGAGAAATGAGTCCTGGGGTAATTCCTTTGGCAACCCATTCATGCTGTCATCAGCAGCGTCTGGGAGCATTTTCGATCTGAAGAGATGATAGCGCTTTTCAAAAAGTTTTCTGTGGTCATGAGACTAATCCTGGAAGCTGAAAGTCATTTCCAGCTTGACCACGCCACCACACTTTCCACAAAGCCACATCTCGTCTGAGTTCCAGACCCTGGTCAGGGTTCTGAAAGCGGTTGCAAATGTGTAGTCTCCGAGTGGGCACTTGTTTGTAAGTATTTATTTTCCGGAGCCCACTCAGGAGCGGAGAGAAGCTATAGGCTGTTAGAGACAACGGAACAATGAGTCAAAACAACGCCTCCCCACTTTTACACTAATGCATGGGGGAAATCCCCAGAACACTAGTGTTTGATTATGAATGGAGCCTGCTTTGGGGTTGGTATCCAGAGGCTAGCAAAGAAGACCTGGAGACCATGGTTTGGTCAAAGCATTTTCACTGGTGCTTAGTGCTGTTTTTAAAAAATACTGCCACAGCGACTGAATGACTGTTTAATTCCCACCCAGTAAGTATTTCAGAAATGATTTCTGCAACAAAAATATTGTTGAAAAGTATTTATTTACACTATAGTCACAAACCATCCATTATCTGAACTTCAGTTAGTGGTTTTGCATTAGAATAGATTTATTTTTTCACAACTATTAAGAGCTAATGACTAAACAAATCAGCTCCAGTAACATTATGTACATTCTTATCTGAAATTTGACTACAAAGGTAACACTTTTAAGTCACAAAACAAAGCATACAAAAATATACTTTCTAAAAAAAATTCCAAATATTAATAGGCAGAAATATACAGCCATACTAAACCCAGGGAGTGATTTTTCTTTCCATAAGGCAACCCATTTACATGCAGACCCTGTAACATTGTCTACATCACACAAGGCACCAAGGACACTTCCAACACAATTGCATGCATCCTAGTTTCAGAGAATATATGTACATCCCCCTTAAATAAGTTAACCTCTGACTCATTTCAAGAGATCATAAATGCTTTACATTTTTCCCCAAAGATTCAGAATTGTAGAGAACAGTGTACATCAAAAATACACGAAATCTGAGTGGATATACACTGAAAAAATAGTCTACATTTCTCAACTCGAAAAGGAGCAGATATTGCTATGTCCCTCCCATCACATTGCACTTCTGTTCTCTGAGTTTATAATACATATTGCTTCAAGGGTTGAGACAACTAGATATGCTCTGATTCGCCATTCTAGGGCCACAGAGTGCGGCATAAAGGCCATACTTCACTCACTGTACAACATGCCCTAAATCAGTCCCAAGCCATAAAGTGCACATCAGTTTTGCTTGTCTTTTTGCTGTTCCCACTTGAAGGGATCAGCGTCTCCCAACCTATTGTAGAAAATGTCTTAGATCAACTCTGACATCCAGGGTCAAAAACCTGTGATGGGTCAAAATAAGGGGAAGTGGGGGAGCAAAACCTAGTCAAACAACCCTTTAAAGCAGGGTCAGACCTCTGCCCTCTTGGCCAGGGGTCCCCCACCACCCCCTTCTGAGCCTCCCCTTTGCCTTGGGTTGATAGTCAACTCACCTAAGAGAGACTAGAATGGGCTAAATTCTAGGAAGGAACTGCTTCTAGGTGGAAAGGGGGCAGTGCTAGCTCCACCAAAGCCCTTTGCCCAACAAAGGGAGGGAGGGACAGGGAAGGGTGGTAGTGTTTGTTGTGCAGCTCCAGTGGACAAAGGGCCTCCGGGACCTTTGGGAACTGGTGTGTCAGCCCGAGTCTCATCTCAAGGTGTCCGGGTCCGAGAGGAGCAAGGGGCGAGCGGCCCTCCACCAAGAGTGCTGCTGCTGCTGCTGCACAGGGTGCCCCCAGGCTGCACGCCCCCAGAGCAGGAGGCTGTAGAGGGGGCTGGCACTGAGGCAGAGGGGGCACTGCTTTTCCGCTCTTTCTGTCTCAGGTGGATCTTGGTGTGGCGCTTCCTCTCATCACTCCGGGCAAACTTTCGGCCACAGTAGTCACAGGCGAAGGGCTTCTCACCGGTGTGGGTACGGATGTGGGTGGTGAGGTGGTCACTGCGGCTGAAGTTGCGCATGCAGATCCGACACTGGAAGGGCTTATGCCCAGTGTGGATTCGGATGTGCCGTGTCAGCTCGTCGGAGCGGGAGAACCGCCGGTCGCAGCCTTCTGCTGGGCACGGGTAGGGCCTCTCGTGCACTGGCGTCTTGCTAGGTCTGTTGGGGTACTTGCGAGGCCTCAGAATGGGCCGCAGTGGCAGGTGATGCGGGTTATAGGCGGCGGCAGCCGCGGCGGCGGCTGCTGCTGAGCTGCTACCAGGCAGTCGGGGTCCCTCGCTGCCTCCACTGGCCCCTGGTCCGGTCACCCCAGTACTGGGGCCCCCCAGGGTAAAGTTACGGATGGTAGAGAGTGGAGTGAGTGGAGGGGGCACCCGCAGGGTGTCCAGGGGGCAGGGAAAGGGCTTACGGTCTGGGCCAGCTGTACCATGTAGGTCTCTCTGGCACTGAGATGGAAAGAATCCAGGATAGTCTGGGATCATTGGGAAGAGACCTGGGTCCGTGGCTGGCTTGGGGGACGGATAGGAAGGAGGTGGTGGGTAGGCCAGAGAGGAAGAAGTGGAGGTGGTGGCTGCTGACAGGAACGCAGAAGGGTCCTGGTAGAGGTCTCCTGCACAGCCAGAATAAGGAGGAGGAGGCGGTGGTGGAGAGTACAGGTGGTCCAGGTCAGGCTGGGTCTGGGACATGGTGCACACACCCAGGGGTCCTGTGGCCAGTGGGTTGGGGGAGGCAGAAGTGACGCTGGATGAGGCTGTGGTCGAAGCTGGGGAAGTGACCCCTTGCAAGATGCCTGCACTCACAATATTGATGATGCCTTCTGGGTAGCAGCTGGCACCAGGGTACTGAGGGTCAATGGAGAACTTGCCCATGTAAGTGAAGGTCTGGTTTCTAGGTGCAGAGACGGGAGCAAAGCTGCTGGGATATGGGAGATCCAACGACCTCTTCTCTCCAGTCATGTCAATGTTGATCATGCCATCTGGGGAGGGAAAAGGCAGAATGGAGGTGGAACAATGAAAATACAGCCAGGATTCCCTTCTCACCCAGGCTCACATAGGTCCATTCCCAAGGCCCAGAGTCTCAGCACTGTAGAGCTGGGGCAAAGTCCAAAAGGTAGGGAAATTGAGACTCACAGACAGTAAGAAGAGGCCAGCCCAACTGTGGCAACCCATTGACAGTATGGAACTCAAGAACTACCTCCAAAAAAGCAGAATGAGCTTTTCCCAACTCCCCTCCACCCCCAGCCATCTGCAGCTCTAGTCCCCAATAAAAAACACCCAATAATAGCAACAACAATATTTTAAAAGGCCCCATCTGCCCGGAGCTTCTCTCCCTCTTCTTTGCCTGGGGGTTCCACGGCTGAGGCACCAGGACAAACACCACCCAAGAATCGACCTAGTGCCGTGATGCTGCCAAACCGAGAGGAGAGCCCGAGAAGCGGGTGGGTGACTTCCCGGCTGCTCCCCATCCGCAGCGCCTTGTGCCTTTCTCTCCCTCCCTCTCCCGCTGCGCTTCAGCTGAGGGCTGCTGGAGGGAATGGGGGCTGTAGAGGAAGGAGTCCGTAGGTTTCCCTGCCCTCCCAATCTTCTCCGCCTTTCCCGACAGCCGCGCGTCCCCGCCTCAGCTCAAGGCCAGTGGCCCGGCTTCGAGGAAGGTGCGGGGGCCGCGAGAGACGACTTCCACGGCATCGCCAAGGAAACCGGCGTCGCCGGTGCCCCCGCGGGCCTCCCTCAGCAGTCCGGGGGCTGCTTCCCGCCGTTGCTCGCCCTCCTCCACCACCCACTCCCTGCCTCCGCCGGCCGGAGCCCCCGCCTTGCTAACCCCCTCAACTTCGCGGGCGGTGCGCAGGTGGGGGAGCGCCTCCAGGCCGCAAGAAGGGAGCGCTCCGAGATTTTCCCGGGGTCGGCTCTGCCCAGGAGGGAGCTACCGACGATTTCCCCTGGCGCTTCTCCGCCGCTCGGCTCTCCAGGCGCGCAGCTCTCCCCGGGAGCCCCGAACTTTACCGTCACTTTGCCCCTGCCCCGGGAGAGGGGAGGTCGAAGTGCTACCGGCCAGAGGGCCTGCGCAAGCCTCGAAGCCTGAAGGGACGCCTCTTCCACCCCCATCCCTGCGCTCGCCCGGGGCTGGGCGCGCCGGGGCGCACGCACGCCGGTTTGCTGGCGACCTGGCGCATCTGCCCGCGCGCCCTGGTCCCTGCTGCCGCAGGTTCCTCCTACACCCACTTCCAGTCTTCAAAGCCAGTGCAATCAGCACCGTCCACCTGGAGCCCCAATCCTCTCCTGCGATTCCCGCACACCCACTGCACCCCACCCACCACCTCCGGGCCGCGCAGGTCCCGGCCTGCGAAGACACGCGGCTTACCTCCAGCCACTCCGTTCATCTGGTCAAAGGGGCCTCCCAGTTCGGCATTGGGAAAGATGGTCACCGACGTGGCGGCGAGGTCCTCCACCGGGTAGATGTTGTCAGACAGCTGGTGCACAAAACCACTGAGAGTTACTGGGATTTTGTCTACGGCCTTGGCGGTCATCATTTGCTCCTCGCACAACCTGGAGACCCAACTCCCTCGCTACCTGGAGTGTCAGAAAAGCCGTTTTGGAGAGGGGTTGGACTGAGCCTGGGATGGTATCTCCTTTTGCCCTCCACACTTAAAAACAACCACCACACACACCAAAAAAAAAAAAAAAAAAAAAAAAAATCAACAGAAATAAAAGTAGCAAACAAGTTGCTGTTTTTAAAGAAATAAGAAAAATGGCTATTTGCCACTGACTCTCTCCTGTCTGTGTTCCGGCTGCTGGGAAGCCAGGAGTTGCTGGTGTAGTGTTATTATAACAGTCAGTGTGTCCCCTCGCCGAGCTATTAATCAATTGCTCCTTGCTCAGTTAGACGGAAAGTGTTGCTCTAAGTATTTATGGGCAGGTCTTCAATACCCGTGACGTCGCTGCCCATATATGGACTGAGGAACAGGGCTGGGCCAGGCGGCTTTTGCCGTCACATGGCTGATTTGCATACACGGGCTCGGCCGCGCGGACTCCGCCGGGCTCGCGACTCCCAGCTCGCAGCCGGCGGGGATCCGCGGGGGTCCCGGGCACGCGGCCCTAGCTGCAGCCTGGGTCCGGGGCACAGGGATCGCGGGAGAGAGGGCGCGCCATGGACCCAGCCACAGCCACAGCGGGAGAGCGAGCGGCTCCGGGCTGCGGCTCAGCCTCCCGGGGCGGGGAGGAATTCCGGTTCTCTGGGACTTTCCAAAAAAGGCGAAGATCCGGTGCCGGCGGCTCCGCCTCCCTAGCCCTTGTTTGGGAGCCATTCCGGAAAATTAAACTTCGGAAAGAAACCGAGCTGAGCCGAGACACTACAGTCAAACCCCTACTCACTTTCTTGGCAGCTCAAAACCGCAAGCAAAAGGAGGCAGCGAAGAAAAAAAAAAGCTACATGCATTCACGGAAGCTGACTGCTTTTTTCTGAATTACTTGGTGGAAAGAAGTGGCTGGTGATAAGAGTGAATGCGTATTGCTTTTTTGGAAAGTCTGTTCTATTTATACAGGAGCGAAAACGGAACAGGTTTGGGTTGTTTGTTTGTTTAAGTATTTTGGGCACCTTGGGACTGGGAGGGTAAACCCTAGGAGGAGCAGAATTACTGTGGGGAGCTTCGAGAGAAATCCTCAGCCGGAGACACCCTCCTTCCTCTGCCCGCGCGCTCCCCGCCCCCCTTCAGCTGCTGCGCGGAGCGGGCGCCCTTCCCGGCGCGTCTGGGCGGTCGGCTGCGTGGGGGCGTCCAGATGGAAGCTTGGACACTCACCCTGCCCCTCCACACACACATACACACACACACTCGCTCCACTTCCGCTACACACTCCCGCCCCCGCTGCCCTCTTCACACACCCGCTCACACACCTTACACTACACACCTCCCTGTTGACTGCGCCCGCGCGCCCGCGTTGCCAGCAGTGTCCCGGCGGCAGAGCGGGCTCCGGGCTCGCGGGACAGGAGGCTCTGTGAAGACACTGTCTTAGCCTTCACTACCTGTCCCGGCAGCCACAGATTCCTCCTGACCCCCATGGCCCACTATCCAGGGCCGCGCCCTGCCCGCACCCGAGCCAGAATACACGTACTAGAATAAATATTTTCTCTCCCTCCCCAAAAAACACCTTGGTGAGCCCAGCGCGGTCCTCAGTGACGGCCGAAAGCATCTCTAATCACTTTCAAGACGCCATCCCCATCCCCCAACCCACTCGTTTTACTTTGCGAGACCCCGGTAGAAACCCTTCTGTTTAGTTCCCAAAGCAATTTAAAAAAACTTTTCCAAAGTCCAAATAGCAGCAGGTTCTGGCATGCTGGGCGCAAAGCTTCCACCAGTGAGCCCCAGCCCGCATAGGTAACCGGGCCTGGCCGGGGCCCCACAGGAGGCTGGTCCCGGGTGCCCAAGTCCAGCGCACCGCCGCCTGCATGGCTCATTCATGGTCGTTTGTGCAGGTTGCGAACTGCCCCAGAGCCCTTTCCCGCTCCAAAGCCGTGGAGGCCAGGGATAATGCGCAGGGTCAGCCTCGCGGGCCTGTCCTGTTCCTTTTTCACCCCCGGCCCGGAGCGGCACTAGCCTAGTGCGGGCCGGGGCAGGCGGGAGCCACTGCGCCACGCCGTGGAGGGAGCGCGGCGCTGCAGGCGGCTCTCCAGCCGCTCACCTGCCTCGACCGCTGCAGCCGTGCGCCTGCTCTCGCCAGGCCCAGCGCACCGCGGTCATGGCCCTGGGGCGGCCGGGAGCGGTCTCTCCCTCTGCTCTTCCACCCAAGCGCTGCTTCTCCCTCTCCCTCCAAAAAAGCCGGTCTCCGGCGGCCGGCCATCTCTGATGTAAGTCACCCAGAGCACATTTGGGAAAGTTTCTCGCTCGCGCTATGCGCTTTTTTCCAATTGGGGATGAAAAGGACGTGGAAAGAAATCGCAGCAAGGTTAGCACCCTAGTAGATACCCCACACCCAGCAAAAATGTGCAAAGTCCTAGAAAGAAAGAAAGGAAGGAAGGAAGGAGAAAAGAGAAGAGAAGAGAAGAGAAGAGAAGAGAAGAGAAGAGAAGAGAAGAGAAGAGAAGAGCAAGAAAAGATAGCTGCGTTCTTACCACGTGTGCCAGCCCGCTCCGCCTGCGCTCCGGCGGGTCCCGCGGCCCCCGCGCTGACCATGGGGAAGACAACGCCTCGGAGGGGAGCCCGACTCGCATCTCCGGCCCTGAGTCCGAAAGAAGGGGGGAAAGCCAAATTATGCAAATGCGGATCCCTGCGATGGGGCTCGGGTTACGTCCCCCGCCGGCCCCTGAGGTGAGGCACCCACCGGCGGCAAGCGCGGGCGCGGCGACTGCTCGAGCTTCGCTCCTCTCTGCGCACGTGGGCGGACTGGCAGGCGGGCGAGTTGCCCGGGCCGCCCCGCGACTGGCGCAGCCTGCAAACCCGCCGGCGGTCGCCGCGCGCCGCCCCGAGGGGGAGCTCCTGGACGCCCGAGTGCCCGGCCAGCAGGCCGCGGAGGGCAGGACGCGGGCCGGGGGGAGGGGGCAGGGGTGCCTGAGCGAGGGAAAACCGCGAGGTCTTCGGCTGCCACCCTTCCCGGAGGAGTAGGCCAATGGAAGGCGGGTGGAGGAAGGAGCCCCATCAAGGAGTCTTAAAAACACATTAGAGTAAATGAGAGTGACTGACCCTCTGAAATTCTTCGGAGCTTTCCAAGGACTCACACCACCCCCTAAGAGCTACGCTGCACCAGCCCGTGGTGCGCAGGGAATGGAGTGGGGGCGGGGACGGGCAGCAGCTGCGGGGAGGCCGGGGAATGCCTGGGGCCAGTCCTGGGAAGCCTTTATTGAATCTCCTCTGAAACGAGTCAGTAGATAACTCTCGTAACCTTTGTTTTTTTGAGTGTCTCTTGAAGTACCAACCCTTAAATATGGGTAGTGCAGGTAATGGAACAGAATCAAGGTGCACTCTTTCAAGCCAGCCACCCTGTGGATAACCTTAGAAAGCTAAAGTGGCTTGCCTAAAGTCACGTAGCTGGTAAGTGGTCGTATCCAAACTTGCAGCCGGGTCTTCTGAATCCAAGTACAGCGCACAGTGGTCGCTACATAGTGCCCTCAGGAAAACCCAGGTCTGAAAAGTGAACAGTTCTTTGAGGATTGGGAGCCTAACTCCCCCCACTAGCGAAGAATCAGGCCACCTCCGCCAATTTCATCTCCTTTCTTTGGCGTGTCTGAGGAGAGCAAAGCTGAGGTCAGGGTTTTCTACAGGCAAGGAAGAAGGGACTGTCATGGACACGCCCCCTACCCACTGTAAAGGGAGAATTTGAGTTCCTGGGCTCTCCAGACTTAGATTGTGAATGGAATAGCCAGGCTGGCACAAAGCCAGCATACTAATAGACGCTGTCATAAGAGGAGCCAGCCCCACAGTATCCTCCCTGGAGACAAGAAGAGGTGAGAGAAGAAAGAAGTGCGGACAAATAAAAACTTCACAGGGTTTACTGAGCAAGATACTGTGCTGGAGGTGGAGGGGTGTGGGGATGGAGAATGTGAGAGTTGAATACCAACATGTACCATGGTCCCTACTATTAAACATTTGAACTTTTTTGTTTTCACTTTCTTTAAAATAGAGCTGTAAAAATGCCCAAGTAAATGGGGCACTCCAAGATGTATCAGGGCTATTAAAAGAGTAGCAAACTCATGCCAGATTCTAATTTGCTTTGTCCAGATTCCAGAGCCCGAAAGTAAAATAGCAAGGATGCATAGAAGCCCTTTAGTAGGCTTACTCCTGGGGTTGCACCCCAAATGTTTGGGGTGACAGGCAGGGGTGGCAACCTGAAGGTCCTAACTGGACCCCAGGGTCCCCTGAGCGATTTTCAGGTTTTTTTTTTTTTTACCCAGATTTGAAATTCTCATTTACAGTGTGGTGACAGGATCACCATCAGTCAAGTGGGATGTCACAAATAATTTGTTAATATTTGTGTTTTGATTTATTAACATTTTTGCACATCATAGGCTCTACCTATTGTGATGTCATTTTTGTTCCCTTCCATACTAATACTGTTACTGGAATGGAAGACATAAGAAGGTCAGAATTTGCCTTAACTGGGGACACTCATGAGGGTGGGGACCTCAGACTTGAATGGCGTAGAACATGTGCACTTCAGTGAAAATCAGATCAATTTCCAACTCTGCCATCCAGCCAAGCTTTCTTAAAGGTGCCCCTATATGCTGAAAAAAACTGATAAATGGTTCTCTACAACCATTCAACAACTGATAAATGGTTCTCACTACTAATCTGGTAATCCCAGAGGCTATAAACCAAGCCCAGGCTACGCCAGTCAAAACCGTTGTGAAGCTTGAGGAAAGCATTGCTTTGCACCAGTCCAGTGTGCAACTTAAGTCACGTGTCACTGGCACAAATAATCTGGACAGGAGGAGATAAGAGCTCTATGATCTAATTTTGTTGAAGCAGCAGCACAAGCAGTAGCACTGGCCCAAGCAGTGGGTGCTCAGGTTCCCTTTAGATATTTTATGTGCCTCTACTAGGTGTCCATCACTACACCAAACCCCAGGGGTATAATAGTGCCTAAAACTAGGCCTGGTTCCCACCCCATGGACTTAGCATTGTGTATCACACAAATACATGACTACAAACAATGACAGTGTTTGATCCCAATGAAAGAAAACGACAAAGGACCGAAGTGAGTCTTGGAGGTTGAGGAAGACTTCTCTAAGCAGAGATCTGAAGGATGTGCAAGGATTGGGGGAAGGTCAGTGGAGACAGGATTCCAGGGAGAAAGAACAGAGGTTGAAAGGTGCCAAGGTGGGAGGAAGCAAAGTTCATTTGAGGAATGGGGAAAGTCATTAGTGGAAACTTCTAAGGCCATCTCCATGTCTAGAGCACTGGGGCTGAAGGTAGCTGGTACAGGCATCCTCCTTGGAGTGTCTCCAGAGAGACTTTATTCTCCAAGATTCTTTCTTTGCTCTGCCTTTTCTTTTTCTGGCTAATGACAGTGACATTAGAATTTTTACATTTGAAATTTTTTACCACTCAGCTTCTGTAAGCAAATGAGAACATGCTGACAAGGTTTCAGCAAGGAGAACATACACAAAAATGCTTATTGATATCAGCATTGTGTCTTGGTGACAGTCGCAATGAAAAACATTTCTTAGTTGTCTATTTCTTAATAAGGAAATGACAGACTGTGTGAATTTTGTCCCATTTTAAATGAATAGAGTTTATAAGTGCAGCTTTTCTAGTAGAAACACATCCTGACAAATCTGCAGATCGCTTTACCATTGCTGGCAAAAGATAAAAGGTAAATCAATGCATGGTATACCATGACCTGGTGTCCACTTTAATAACTGATAGGCTGACAGTCTGATCACAAAGGTTCAAAGCATAATCTTCATCCCAAATCATGCCTTTTTATATTTTTGAATCTTTCAGCTTATACCTTTAATTTATTATCTCTAATTATATAAAAAATAAAGTTTGCTATAACTGAGGAGCTTATGGATTTTTATACACATATTACTAACCTGCTTACATTACCAGGTTATGGGGAGGAATTTTTCTTCTTCCAAATGATGTCATACTTGTTATAGAAGCTTTGCTTTTATACTGACAAAAGGACCAGGCCAGTCAGTGCATCCAGTTGTCAGAGCAGTTGCTTCGCAGCGTTAAACCAAAAAAAAAAACAAATTGTATATTTCAATCAGATAATCTTGATAAGAATGGTCATTATTTCTCATGATTACGGTTAAGGTTATAGGCTCTAGAGGCCCATAAGGCCTGGATTTAAATCCTGTGGTCCTGGGTTCAAACCCAAATCCTGCCACTACCTGGCTATATGTACTTAAACACCTAGGTAGTTAAAAGTTCTGGCAGGGCGCGGTGGCTCACACCTGTAATCCCAGCACTTTGGGAGGCCGAGGCAGGCGGATCATGAGGTCAAGAGATCAAGACCATCCTGGCCAACATGGTGAAACCCCATCTGTACTAAAAACACAAAAATTAGCTGGGCGTGGTGGCACGCACCTGTAGTCCCAGCTACTTGGGAGGCTGAGGCGGGAGAATCGCTTGAACCCGGGAAGCAGAGGTTGCAGTGAGCCAAGATCACACCACTGCACTCCAGCCTGGCAACAGAGTGAGACGCTATCTCAAAAAAAAGAAGAAAAACTTCTGTAACTTCTGTGTGCCTCTATTTCCTCAAATATAAAGTGGACAGAATGATTATAGGGTTGTTTTAAGGATTAAATATAATAATATATGTAAAACCCATAGCATATTGTCAGTATATAATAACTATTCAGTAATTGTTAGCTATTAAATCATTATTATTATTGACTGTCCACTCTGCACCAGACACTATACTATGTTCTAGGTTCATTGCTTCACTCCTCACAACCACCTTGAGAAACACGGCTGTTTATTCTCATTTTACTGATGAGGGAACTAAAGTTCAGGGAAGATAGCTCACCCAAGTTCACACAGAACCAGAATATGAACTCTGTTCTCTCAATCACCAAAGCCCACATGTTTCAAGTACATTACATAATGTAGAACAACCACAGCAGATAAAAGCGAGACAGTGGCTATACTTCAAACATTGATATAGGAAGTATTTGTTGCATTTTTCCAAAATTCTGAGCTTCAGCTTCCAAGAACATTGATAATATCATTACTGAGCAGGCGAAAAAGGAACCCAGAAGGCAGAGGTTACTGGCATGTAATTTAAAACAAGTAATACCTTTGAGGAAAATGTCATCTAAACTTGGAAAGCCAAGTTCCACATTAATAATAATCTAATTAATATATCATCTTTCTTTTCCAGTAAGACCACAATACATAACAATAGCACTGTTGTTCTTCCAAGGAGGTTTGGGAATATAGAATCGAAATATAAAATGCAGGAAGAATGGGTTAGCAAATGGCCTGCAAAATCTAGAGACAGTGCTCCATAAGGGACATTCTTAGCCTTGTGCAGCCCATGGAGGAGCACGTCCTCGTGTGATCCTCTCCATATTCTCTATGCCATTACTTTTTCAACTTAATTATAAATCCCTTTAAGGCAGGGACATCAAAAATGTGTTCTCTGTTTATATTCCAATCAAGCAAAGTTCTGGATAGGAATCCAATATATGCCTTTCCAGCGACGAGAAGCATCTGAGATTTTTATACTGTCTTGTCAGATAGTTCCCAATTAATTCTACCCATCCCCCTTCATGCTATGTCTAACAATTTCTTAGGGAGATGTTGTATTTAGAACAAGGGCAAGGACCTTGGAAAGCATCCTCTGAAAGGTTTGTCCTCAGATACCCCCTTTTGCAGAGGTTTAAATCTTTAAGCTGTGAGGGGCCACTCTCTGTCTTCAGGATAGTGAGTGCTACTGACATGGTAGCAGCCAGCAGTGAGCCACCCCCTCTCCTTCCTGACTCTTCTCCCACCTGCTAGTGGTCCCAGATGCAGGGCAATCGAGGTAGCCTGGGGAATGGAAAGGACTCCAGGCACAGAGTTCCAGTTCTGCCTCTGCCAATGGCTCATGGTGCTATTTGGGGTGGGTGGTTGATGCTACAAGGCACCACCTGTGCTTGCTGCAGTCACATCACTCAAACCTTTAGTGACAGCCTTGAGAGATAGGCTTTTATTTCCCTGTATCCAGTGATACTTTTTAACCTCATGCCACAAAGAGGTAGAGACATCACATCCCCTTGTGCCTGCCAGAATTTTAAGTAGCAGCCAAGGGAGCCATAATGTTTAGAAAAAGAGTTTTGCATCTTCACTATTTTGAGTGAGGAAGGTGGTGGGAGCAGGGGAAAGGATTGGGCAGAAAGAGAATGCAAGAAGCTGGTGCTGGGTACAACACTGTGTACTGGAAATACCATGAGATTAGGAATTGGCCTTAATGGTTATCTCTTCATCATAATAATGGCTGATATTTATTGAGCATTTCAGGATGCTAACCACTTTCATGAGTGGGATGCTTTATCTTTTTTAATCTACCAATCACACTATGAAGCAGATATCATTATACTCAAGAAACTGAGTCACCAAAGCCCAAGTTGCAGAGCTGATTAAGTGGAAGTGCCAAGACATGAACCCAAGTAGTCTGACGCCATTACTGGTGTTCCCAGTACCTACTCTAACCGGTGTAACTAGACAAGTGACTTAACATCTCTGAGCCTCTGTTTCTTCATCTTTAAAATGAGACTGGGTATGCCTGCCCTAAGTGCCATTGACCAGAGCATTGTGAGACATCCAAGGAAGACCACATTCTGAAAAGCAAGATAATACTGCAAATATAATTGTTGTCTCCCAAGGCAATTGTTTGGGTCGCGGGGCCTTCAGAGACAGGGCTGTATATAGATTGGGGTAGGGTGGGAGGCCAAGTTTATGATTCCAGGACAAGACATCAACCACCGAACTCAACTTGTGACTTGTTTGCTTGCTGACCAATCCTAAGACCCTTCAAGGTGGCCTCTTTTCCTCTCCTCGTGGTGCAGAGTGGTCCGTATCTGTGTTTTCCTTCTTATGTGGAGAGAGGGGAGTAGGGAAATGTCCCTTGGAGTCCCTTTGGAACTAGGCCTTGGTGGGTCTGCCTCTCCTGATACTAACAGCAGGCCCAGATACGTGGTCATACTCCTTCTTGAATCCTCATAATTAACTAGATTGTGTGCGTCCCTCTGAGGGCTGTTGTGGTGCCAATGTGCTCACTACTGAGTAACAGAACGATTTCAATAAATGGCCTTGTATGCTCAAAAGAGAGTCTCCCCAGAGACCTGGCAACCCCCAGCCTTTTAGAATTAGACAGATTGCTTTTTAAAATATGATTATTCAGACAACAACCCACGAACACTTCAAAAAGAGGAAAACTGGAACAATTTATTACAGCCTTTCTTCCCTTTATTTGAATTTCATGAAACAAGAGGCACCAAAAACATGTCCAAAGTGACCATTTTGGTCCCCTCATCTGTTACTCAGAAATCCTAGAGATGGAAGGTGCTTTAACAAGGGTCTTATTCCCTCACTTTTCCTGTATGTCAGGCTTTTTAAAATCACAGATTGCTCTCATAGAATAGCAACTCGAGTGGACTGTTACCAAACAAATAGAAACTAGTATCTGGAAGCCCAGTATGTATAAATATCAGGTAAAAGATGGGTGGGTGGCTATAGTTGAACCTGAGTGGACTTGACTCCTTCCCTACCATGCAAATCCCTGATGAAGAGGACTGAGACACTGTGATGGTTACTACTGAGTGTCAACTTGATTGGATGCAGGAATACAAAGTATTGATCCTGGGCATGTCTGTGAGGGTGTTGCCAAAGGAGATTAACATTTGAGTCAGTGGACTGGGAAAGGCAGACCCACCCCTAATCTGGGTGGGCACAGTCTAATCAGCTGCCAGCACAACTAAAATATAAGCAGGCAGAAAAATGTGAAAAGAGAGACTGGCCTAGCCTCCCAACCTACATCTTTCTCCCATGCTGGATACTTCCTGCCCTCGAACATCAGACTCAGCTTTGGAACTCGGACTGGCTGTCCTTGCACCTCAGCCTGCAGACAGCCTATTGTGGGACCTTGTGATCGTGTGAAATAATACTTAGTAAACTCCCCTTTATATATTTATCTATTCTATTAGTTCTGTCCCTCTAGAGAACCCTGACTAATACAGACACCTTGTCCAAATTTCCTGAGATTTGAAGGCTACTGCTGTAACTTAGAGGCTCAGCCCATAGCATGCTGAGCCAGGGGCTGTGGATAAGCAGGTAGGTGAACCAGAGGGTAACTTGTCTCACTTCCAAATGCCCAGACTAGCTCATAGTGTTCTTTTATCCATTCAGCAAATATTTATTAAGCACCTACTATACGCTAGGTATTATGCTGGATGCTTGGAATGCATCAGTGAACAAAATTCCCTGTCTTCATGGAGCTCACATCCTGAAAATTCTTATGAATTTAGTTCCAGGAACCAAAAAAGGGAACTAAGTTTGTAGTGTCTTCCTCTATCTTCAGCCAGAATCACATATAAACCACCCACACTCAGGTATGAATCTCTCCTAAGGCCATCAGAGAAAGAATACCAAACTTGTTTTAGTAACTCATTCCGGTATTTAATACGCTCACAAGACATTCTTCAGAGATAGAATACACTCCATTTTAGTATGCATTTTATTTTGTTTTTTCCTCAGGAGACCTGATAGAAGTTAGTCACAATGTTCTGAGTAAGAACCAGTCAAAGGCTGGAATACAGCCCTCAAACTTCTCTGTTTAACATGGATAGAATCTCAGTTTCTATAGCCTGTCCCCAGGATTTTCATGTTTTGAACCTTTCACCATCCACATCAACTCTCCGATGAATTTCCCCCACACTTCCCAGTGGTTGTAAAGCCCAGTAAGCCACTTTAGGTGCCACTCTACCCTTTCCAAGTCCCTTTCACTCACATTACTTCATATATAACCCTATGATGTTGGCAAGGCCATGTTCACCTCTCCCACTGCACAGGGAAGCCAAGTGAGCCCCAGAGGGGCCAAGTGACTTACCTAAGTTCACACAGCTAGTAATGAGGCAGAGGCAGCATTGCCAGCCGGGTCTCCAGGTGCTGAGCTTCAGAGTTCTGTCTCATGGGAGCCTCAGTTACCATTTGGGAAGGCCCAGGTATGTGAAGGCTTGTGCAATCCCTGAGACATTTTGATGGCTGGTGGCCAGTTAACATTTAGGTCATGTGTTTTCTTTCCCAGGTGTGTGTTGACCCTGTTCTGTACCCTGTGTCATATGACCTCTAAAGGTAAGGACTGGTAGCATAAAGTAAAATCATAACCACCATCAATCGGCCAGTTCCTGGCCTTCTGGGTCATCAGAGGCAGACTGGGGCCCCACCAGCCCTAGGTCCATCCCAGTTAGTACTCAACTGTCCCATATCTGTGAGGTTGGCACTGACTCACTGATTGCCACCCTCTGGGTTATCAGCCTGTGGTGCAACCAGAAGAGATTCTCATCTGTGTGAGGTGGCTCAAGTGTGGTTGGGTCTCGACTGGGGTGACCAGCCTGACCAGGTGGAGGAGACAGACTCATCCACATCATCAACAGAAGGCTTTGATGGCTTTGTTTTTTTCCAAACTTAGGTAACCTATGCCACGGTATGCTCAAAAAAGATCACAATATTATTTTCAGATGAAATCATTTGTGTTTGTGGCTAAAATTTGGCCTCATCATAATTCATTTAATGGGTAACACCATGCCACCCTTTCAGTCTTGCCCAGAGGGTTGCAAGATGGTCCTTAATACAATGAAAGGAGATGGTGTATAGTTACAGGAACTGGCCCGTAAGTGTGCTGGGCCATCTTCTGACCTGACTCATTATCAGAATCCTAGTCCCAATAATCTATTGTAAAACAATAATAACAACAAAGAAAATGCCCTTTAAGAAGCTAATTTTGAAATAATCTAGGTTCTCATTATAATTTTTTTAAAAATCCGGACTCCTTACCACAACCTGCAAGTCTCTACATCAGGGGTCCCCAACTCCCAGGGCTACCGACTGACACCAGGAAGTGTTAGGAAGCGGGCTGCACAGCAGGAGGTGGCGAGTGAGCATTACTACCTGAGCTCCACCTTCTGTCAGATCACTGGCGGCATTAGATTCTCATAGGAGCATGAACCCTATTGTGAACTGCGCATGCAAGCGATCTAGGTTGTGTGCTCCTTACGATAATCTAATAATGCCTGATGATCTGGGGTGCAAGAGTTTCATCCTGAAACCCTCCCCTGACCATGTCCGTGGAAAATCTGTCTTCCACAAAACCAGTCCCTGGTGCCAAAAAAGGTTGGGAACCACTGCTCTAGATGACCTGGCCTTGTCCTACTTCTCCAATTAACATGTCTCTCCTCTCTCCCCACTGCTCACCATGCTCAACCATTCCATGCTCCTTCTCATCCTGTGCACCAGCTATTCCCCTTGTCTAGAATGACTCCTGCCCCCACCCTTTGATCATCCTATGCCTAGTCCTTATTCAAATCTCAACACAAGCCTTCCCTTCCCAACCCTCCCCTCTCTTCCTTGGTCACCCTGACCATTACTGTGCTTTATTTTCTTATATTAGGTGTATTCTTAGTGAGTATAAGCTCTATGACGGTAAGGGCAATGCCTATCTGGACCGTCACTGTATCCCCCCACCAACAACAATGCTGGCACAGAGGAACGTGCAGTAATCATTTATTGAATGGATGGGATGAATGAGCCAAGATCAGCCAGGTTTGGGATTCACTGCCTTATTACAACATTTTGCCCTTCCTGAGTCTTAGCTGCCTAATCTGTAAAACAGGAGTATTAGCCTCCGTGGCAGCTAAGGCCCCATATAGCTTTGGCAATCTATTATTTTCTGACCCTGTGGACCCATGGAGAGCCCAAGGGCCTCCGCCTCAACTGTCACCCCACACTGGACCATAATTTTGTAAATAAGGCAATATCATAAGTCCCAATAAGGCAAAATATATCAGGCCCATTGAAGAGGTCTCCCTCCTGCCAAGAAAGAGTGAGGTTGTGCTTAGGAAGAGGCTGGATGATCCTTATAGGAATTGTTCCCCATGAAGTCTGTTTGATTGAATTCTGTTGATTTGCTAATGCCAAGGTATTTGCAAATGGGTGGAACAAATGAATATTCTGATATATACATGAGCTGTGCTTAGAAGGAAGACTTAACTAAATCTGCAACTACTGGAACCTCTTTTTAGTTTTATAAATAAAGATAATTTATCCTTTTTCAATCTTCAGAAAAGTCCCTCGGACTTCATTAATTCTTTCAAATGGATATTCTGCTTAAAGTGACATAGAACATAATGGGAAGGAGACAGTTAATAAGAGGGAAAGAAATGGTTTTTCTACCTAATTAGAGAATAGAACCTTAAAGTAACTTGTGTTCTTTGATCTAAGGCAGTTAGGACTGCACGTTGCTTTTGAATGAATACTGCTAAATTTCAGAAAATAAATACCATTATTATCAACATTTGGCTTTGAATATCCTAATGGCACTCCTGTAGGCTTACTTTAATTTCAATGATATATTTTAATTTTGGCTATAGAATAGAAACTACAGTTTACATAATTTTTAGAAAACCAAGAACAAGTTGGCTTAATTGGGGCCTGGTTATTTAAAACACATACAACACAAATCAATAAATGGTGTGAAGAGAAAATAGTCATGCAAAGAAAGAAGTCAATTTTTTTTATCGTCATAGTCCAAAAGTATCTGACCTATCAGGTGTAAATTGTCACTGACAGACACAAAAAGGCCATTTATTAGACTTGTTGGGCCAATGCTGGCAAAATAAATGAGTAAGTATTTTTGATACCTACTGAGTGCCAGGCCCTGGGTCAGAGGTTGTAGAAAATGAAAGATGAATTTGAGTCCATGTCTCTTGGAACCCATAGTCCAGAAAGAGGTAAGACAGGTGCACACATAAGTAGATTGCACAGAGGGACATGATAGGTATGATCAGACACATTCAAAATGTTGTTACAGGTTCCAAGGAAGAGGACAACAGCTGCAAGTATAGTAGTTGGAATCAAATAAGGCAAAGCATGTGAAGGCCACTCATTTTTCAGACGTGGGTGTTTTTATGTCCTTCATAGCTCATTAAACCTCTGTACACTATACCTAATACAATGGGATGGCTGTGGGAGATTATCAGTATACACTGATCGATTAATCAATTGACTTGATTGATACTTAGTAAAAGATAAATGAAACATAGTACAAACACAGTCCTTAGCAACCGATAGGTAGAGTTAATGGATTCTGGGGGTTTACCTGAAGATTAATCAAAAGTTTGGCTGCTATAGTTGTAGACTCATAAACATAAGTTCTGTAGGTATCTATCATTTTTAGTTTTCTGAGCTAAGATTATTGAAGCCAGTCAAGGGAGGAAAGACCATGCATTTGTACAGCCTAATCAGAAATGAAGGAGGCTGCATTTAGCAGCAACTAAACTTTCTTTTTCCATCAAAATATTCTGAGAATCATGTCCCAGACATCTCACCAAGAAGTGGTTGTGTGACTGTGTCAGGGGAAGAAGCAGGCCCTGAATTGTGCTGGTGTGATTTTACCTAATAGATGGATAGAAAATAAAAGTTCAGCTTTGAAAAGTTCATAGGGCTGTCTGCTATGATGTGCAGGCATCTAAAGACAGCATTTCCCCAGACACCCTAAACCCTGATCACTGAACCCTCTGCAGCGAATCTCACCATTGAACGGCCAGCTTTGGTCTGCACACACTGTGGGATCCCAGGCCCCACCAGAAACAAGCCATGGAGGAACAGCCAACCTGCTCATTTCAGTTTGTTGCCGCAGCCTACACCTCCACAGGACTCCTGGATGAAATACGAACTGAGAACGCACTTGAGCTGCAGCTGCTGAATTTGGGGCAACTGGAGGAAGCCCATTTCCGGGCAAGACAGCCTCTCGCATTAGGGCAAGAGACCAGAGAAATCAGGAACTTGGGAGGCACGGGGACTTAGCATTCCACCCCACCCACTGTCTGTTATGCAGACTCTGACTCAGTGAGAAGCCCAGGGAGGTATAGCAACAAAAGTCTGAGGATAGGCAGATGTTAGGAAAGAAAGAAAACCTGTCTCTGGTTCTGGCTTTCCAAGTTCCCATTTGGAGTAAATTTTCAGAATAGAAATTGATTATTTAACTTCAATGAATTTTTTTAAAAAGAATGGACTTTTTTTTGGTTCTGTCTCAGTGATTTTAATTAATTTTCAGAGGTCTACAGCAATAACTGTTACCTAGAATGCTATTGTGGATAAAATATGATGAGCATAGACAAATTAAATGTTAATTGGCATAATTACCCAGTTAATATTTAAAGATTTGTTATCTGCATTCCTCTGCTTTTGCCTTATTGTGCTTTGCAGTTCAATATGAATTTTTTTTTTTTTTTGAAAAAGAATTTTCTCTTCATCTCCCTCTGAGTTATTTTTCACTTTGGGTTTGCTGGTTATTAGTCAGAGATGATAATAATAATTTTTCTTAAAGTGCAGGCTTGCAGCTGAGAATTTCCAAAGTGCAGTGAGTCACCTCTGGAGTAGTCAAGTCATTTATCTCCAAACCTCAGAATCAAACGTTGTGCCAGGAAGGGGATCCAGGACTCCCCATCCTTGATACCAAGCATCAATACCATGATGGCCTCACCTCATGGCATAGCTATCTGTGGCTAGTCAGTGTGAGCCACAGTAGTCCCACAAGCAAGCCTCCAAGATGGTCTCTAATTTTCATGTCAACCAGTAGCTTTCATGTTCACCCTGCCTCAGCATCATTGCACACACAAGGTCCCAAACCTATGTCACATTGTCAAACAATGACAGAGACTCATTAATTGCACAGGACTACCTGTCCAGATTACTCTGCAGGAAGAGTCCAGTGTAAGGACCTGGACTATAAGGAGATCCAGCTTGTAGTCCTGCCACTGTTCTACCAATAATTTCAAATCATGGAATGTCAGTGTGGCTCAGTGTTAGGTCTCTCAAACTTCAGTCATTTTTATTTTATTTTGCACTAATATTTACTTTGTATTTTTCTTCAAATTATTTATTTTCATAAGTAAATACATTTTTAAAAGAAAATGTTATATTATTACCACAAAACAGAAACCTGTATCATTTGGCATAAATAAAAAGGAATCATGAGAATGAATAATACATTAGGGTTTCCAGTCAATACAGTAAAATGGCTGTGAAAGTTCAGCTCCTGGAGGTAAAAAGGATTAAATGCAGAGAACAGAAACTGGCTCACTGATTAAGACCATAAACGGAGGCAAGGTCTTCACTACCACTTTATATAAATGTCTGTGTATTATATATAGTGCGTGTATATATATTTGCATATATATGTGCGTATATATGTATGTGTATATATGTGTATATATACATACATGTGTATATATGTGTATAGACACATACATATATGTGTTTGTATATACATATGTATGTATGTACATATGTGTATGTATGTACATATGTGTATGTATATACGTATGTATGTATGTACATATGTGTATTATAGATACACATATGTATGTTTTCACATATACATGTGTATATATATATACGTGTGTATGTGTGTATATATACGTGTGTGTGTATATATACGTGTGTGTGTTTGTGCGTGTGTATAAACAGTTGCTGACCCACTGTCCAAGGTTATGGCTTAAAGGAATGTGTAAAGATAGATAAAACTTCAAGACTAGGACCTTAGCTAACCACCAGTTTACTTGTTGCTCTGATTTGTGAATGACATAAAAATAGAAAATAATTAGAATCTTGGAAATTAAAAATATGCTAGTAGAAATAAAACAATTGAAAATAATAAATAAATCTGGATTAGAGACAGAGAGTCAGAGAGAGTATTATTAAATGGGAATATAGTACTAAGGAATTTATCAGAATGTAGCACAGAGAGAAAAGATGAAGAGGAGATGGAAATGAAGGAGGAGACAGAAAAAAAGCAAAAAGGAAGTTCACTTAAGAGACATGTGGATAGATTGAGATTTTTCTCCAACTCTTTAATAAGAGTTCCAGAAGCAAAAGAAAATGGAGAGAATGATGAAGAAACATTATATGAAGAGTAATACTTGCAAATTTTATCAAGACAACCTGAGATCAAAGTTGATCAAAGGGAACACAGTTTCAGATAGGCATAAGGAATAGATTTTGAGATCTATTGCACAGCAGGGTGACCGTGGTTAAAATAATGTATTGTGAAAAATTAGCTGGGCGTGGTGGCGTGTGCCTGTAATCCCAGCTACTCAGGAGGCTGAGGCAGGAGAACTGCTTGAACCCGGGAGGTGGAGGTTGCACTGAGTCAATATCATGCCGCTGCACTCCAGCCTGGGCGACAGAGTGAGACTCCGTCTCAATAATAATAATAATAATAGGCCGGGCGCGGTGGCTCACGCCTGTAATCCCAGCACTTTGGGAGACGGAGGCTGGCGGATCACAAGGTCAGGAGATCGAGACCATCCTGGCCAACACGGTGAAACCCTGTCTCTACTAAAAAATACAAAAAACCAGCCGGGCGAGGTGGCGGGCGCCTGTAGTCCCAGCTACTGGGGAGGCTGAGGCAGGAGAATGGCGTGAACCTGGGAGGCGGAGCTCGTAGTGAGCCGAGATCGTGCCACTGCACTCCAGCCTGGGGGCCAGAGCGAGACTCTGTCTCAAAAAAAAAAAATAAATAAATAAATAATAATAATAATAATAATAATGTATTGTGTATTTTGAAGTAACAAAGATAATGCATTTCAAATACCTCACCATAAAAAAATGATGGGTAAGTGAGGTGATAGATACATTAATTAGCATGACTTAATCATTCCACACTGTTTGGCTATATTGAAACATCACATTGTACCCCATAATGTATACAATCATAAGTTGTCAACCAAAAACAATATTAATAATAAAAAGTGTATTGCAGAGCATACCTAGCATCCAGATCTTGGTTTCTAATACCATTATGCAATAAAAGGAACCAGGGCTCCTTCAAGAAATGGCTGACTCTTCAAGAAATGGCTGACTGGGGCAGGAAGTATACAAGATGAGCCAAAAGGAAAAAAATACAATGATGGGGACAAGCCAAATGATACAGGAGCCAACTGAAAGCTACAAGAATTTGAATAAGAAAATAAATATAATTATGTTGGGTTATAAGCCAAAGTAGGAAAATGTCCATTAGTACATATTGATATAAATAAATGATTGAATAAATAAACAAATGGGGAGCATAGATATAGTTAATATGCAGAAGAATTTCAAATAATTTATGTAGATACATTGCCCTTAAGAAGGTGGAGCATAATTCCTATTTAAGTGTTAACTGCATATGGTGATTTTCTTCCAAAGAGCACAGTATGGAAACGGAGGGAAAAATGAGCAACTTTACAGTGGAGAAACCTGATAAGCATTACCTCAAGTCAGGTGTTTATGGCTAATATGGATAGTGATGTCATTTTCATAGTATGTACCCTTGATACGATGTGATGAGAATGGCACTTTGCCCATGTGATCTTCCTCCATATAACACATTACCTTGCTCTAACAAGAAATCATCAGACAAATCCCTATTAAGATTCATTCTACAAAACATCTGACCAGTAACCTTCACAACTGTCAAGGTCATCAAAAATGAGAAAGCCTCAGAAACTGTCACAATCAATAAGAATCTAAAAAGTTAGGATGACTAAACATAATATGATGTCCCAAATAGGATCCCAGAACTGAGAAAAAAGACATTAGGGAGAAATTGAGAAAAAACAAATAAAATATAGATTTTAGTTAATAATAATGTATCAATATTGATTCACTAATGGGGACAAATGTACCATGCTAAGGCAAGACGTTCACAATAGAGAAAACTGGATGTGGGATATACAGGAATTCTGTACTATTTTCTCAATAATTGTGTAAATCTAAAACTGTTCCAAAATTAAAAGTCTAATTATTTTAAAAGTGCATAGCAAGTGACCAAGTAGGATTAAAAAAAGAGTCACTGTAATAAAACTGTAGAAATAAAAAATATCCTAAAAGCTACGAAAGTAAAAAGAGCACCTACACCTATGACTTACAGTTAAATTTATTTTGATCAGCAGTAATAAAGCTGGGCAACTATGAAGGTAAATCTCAAACGTGCTGATGAAAAATAAAATAAATGTCAACTTAAAATTTTATACCTACATCAACTATCACTAGGGAAAGAAGACAAATCAAGCCATTTTCAACATACTATTTATTTATATACTATTTACATATCTTATGTAAAAAAACAATTCAAGAAAGAGACTATGAAGAATAATTTAGCTGCAGCACTAACACAGCTATCAAGATTAATACAAAGCTGCATATGTAGACAGTGGTATTGGTCCAAGAATAGGTAAACAGACCAATGGAACAGACTATGATCTAAAATCAGACCCACCTATCTCTGGTCATCTGAATTATGACACAGGTCCCACAGCAACATGATGGGAAAATAATGGACTTCATCAGTGGTGGTAGATAATTAGCTAGCCATGTGTTACAATGGAACCTTGACCTTACCTCACACTATATACAAAATTCAATTCAAAATGAATCATAGGGCCGGTGCGGTGGATCATGCCTGTAATCCCAACACTTTCAGAGGCCGAGGCAGGTGCATCCCTGAGGTCAGGAGTTCAAGACCAGCCTGGCCAACATGGCGAAATCCTGTCTCTACTAAAAATACAAAAAATTAGCCGGGCATGGTGGCATGTGCCTGTAATCCCAGTTACTTGGGAGGCTGAAGCAGGAGAACCACTTAAACCCTGGAGGCAGAGGTTGCAGTGAGCCAAGATAGTGCCATTGCACTCCAGCCTGGGCAACAGAGCAAGACTCCATCTCAAGAAAAAAAAAAAACAAAATGAATCATAGAACTAAATGTGAAAGGCAAAACAATAAAGATAAAATAAACAACTATTTTTATGACCCTGAGGTGGACACAAAATTCTTATAAAGCACATAAAAACACTAAACACAAAGGAAAATATTGTTCTTTAAATTACATTAAAATGAAAAACACGTTTATTGAAAGATGCATTAAGAGAATGAAAAGTCATATCACATAGTGGGAGAAGATGTTTGTCACACTTATATCCAATAAAAGACTTGTATCCAAAACATATTTTTAAAAAATTTCTGCCGAGCCCAGTGGCTCATGCCTGTAATCTCAGCACTTTGGGAGGCCGAGGTGGGCAGATCACGAGGTCAGGAGATCAAGACCATACTGGCTAAGACGGTGAAACCCCGTCTCTATTAAAAATACAAAAAATTAGTCGGGCATGGTGATGGGTGCTTGTAGTCCCAGCTACTTGGGAGGCTGAGGCAGGAGAATGGCGTGAACCTGGGAGGCAGAGCTGGCAGTGAGCCAAGATCGTGCCACTGCACTCCAGCCTGGGTGACAGAGTGAGACTCCATCTCAAAAACAAACAAACAGACAAAAAAACAACTTCTCCAAATCAGTTTTTAAAAGACATGCAACCTGATTTTCAAATGGGCAAATAGTTGGGCAGGTATTCCATAAAAGAATGATGTTTATGCCAATAAACATTAAAAATATTTTTTAATATCAACAGTCATCAGGGAAATGCTAGTTAAAACTGCAATAGGATACCACTACACATCCGCCAGAAGAGCTACCAATTTAAAAACAAAAGATATTGGTGAAGATATAGAGCAACTGGAACTCTTATGTAGTCTGGGGAGGAAGTTATATTGATAACTGGTTAAATTGGAAAACTGGCAGTATCTTCTGTCACTGAAAATTTACCTAACTCAAAACTGGGCAGTTAAACTCCTAGATATGAAACCAACAGAAATACACACACACACACACACACACACACACACACACACACACACACACACAGATCTGTACTAAAATGAACATAGCAACATTTTTATAAGAGCTAAAAAACTGGAAACAACCCAAATATCCATCAGAAAAAGAATAGATAAAAAATTACATTTTATGCAGACACTAGACTACTCCCCAGCAATTAAAAAAAAAAAAACTACTTGCAATGATGTGGATAAATCTTACAGATATACTGCTGAATAAAAGAAGACAGACATATATGCATGCATGACACCATTTATGCAAATTTCAAAAACAGCCCAAATTAATCTATGGTGAATCTCAGCTCTGTCATTTTTTAGTAAGTTGCTCTCTGTGCCTCTGTTTCCTCATCTGTAAAATAAAGGCAATAATGGTGCCTACTTCTTAGGGTTGTATGTAGAAAGATTATGCAACATGAGTTAACTAACAAACACAGTGCTTGGCCCATGGCATTATGTGGCTATTATTATTATTGCTGTTATCAGTATTGTCATGTTTAACCCTGAGGAAAAGAAAAGAACAAACATGTATTGAATTCTCACTTGTCACTCTCTGTGTTACCTCTCGATCCTCACAGAAACTTCATGAGATGGGCATTATCATTCCCATTTTGCAGCTGAGAACAGTAAGGCTCAGATACGCCATGGGCTGAATACAGACATGAACCCAGGCCTGTCTCTACCATACTGTATGGGATTAGAGTATAAGTATACATGGAGTGGGAGAAGGAGAGGTGATCACTTTGGACTGAAGAGGCTTCTACCTAATACAACTCAAAGGAAGATGCTGATCCTTGAGTCTCCTACACCTAGACCTCAGGTAATTCCAAGTGAACATTATATTAAATTGCTGCAGAAGACATGAGATGATAAATAGTAATGGGGGTTTTATTTAGGAATTAACATTTAGCTACTCTTCAAATTATAAACTCTGGAGATCTAAAAACATTTTTAAGATATTAAATTCATTTGAATGCATTCAAATATTGAAGGGTCATGATTAATGGAAGTTCTGAAAATTATTAATGTCCAAGGTTTTCCAACATCAAGCCATCATTTAGGTTAGCGATTCCTATCTGACTATAATAAATATTCATTGTAAAAATATCTGTTTTTTGCTCCACAAACTTAATATTTAGTCGCCTAAAAAATTAACAAATAAAGGGCTGGGCACAGTGGCTCACGCCTGTAATCCCAGCACTTTGGGAGGCCAAGGTGGGCGGATCACGAAGTCAAGAGATTGAGATCATCCTGGTGAAACCCCGTCTCTACTAAAAACACAAAAAATTAGCCAGGAGTGGTGGTAGGCGCCTGCAGTCCCAGCTACCCGGGAAGCTGAGGCAGGAGAATGGCGTGAACCCGGGAGGCGGACCTTGCAGTGAGCCAAGATCGTGCCACTGCACTCCAGCCTGGGCGACAGAGCGAGATTGTCTCAAAAAAAAAAAAAAAAAAAAAAATTAACAAATGAAGTAAAAGATTAGCAATGATAATATAATAGTAAACATTTATTAAGCACTTAAATTGTGCCAGACATCATTATAAGCAACCTACAAACATCATTAGCTCATTTATTATCTCAACAATCTTATGAATTATTATTGTTCCTATCTTGCCAATAGGAAACTGAGGTACAGGGATATTAGGTGTCCAAAGTTACATAACTTATAAGAGGAGATTCAGTGTATGACCCCAGGAAGGTCCAGTACCAGAACCTGCACTCCTGACTATTACAAGAATGCTTATCCAAAAGTGATTTAAAATAGAAGAAATCTAAAAACAACTTAAAGGTCCATAAATTAGGGTAAATTTCCAATATGGCGTAGTTACATAACCACTAAAAACATGTTTTTCAGAAAAATTCAATGATATAGGAAATGTTTGTGAAAATAAAAAACAGAAAACTGAATACAATGATAAGTGACATGGACTGAGTGATTACTATGTTTCAGGCTCTATTCTACATGATTTATAATGGACTATCTCAATTATCACACTAACTTTGAGACAGCTACTATTTTCTTACCCGTTTTACAAATGAGAAAAACTTCCAGGAGTTAAATAATTTTCTCAAAATACAGACCCTGGCATTCAAACGCAAATGGTCTGAAACTGGAAACAATGTTTTTAAGTAGCACTCTACACAACTTCTCCTTTGTTCTCCGATAACACTGAATGTAAATTACAAGCACCCATTAATTAATTCATTCAACAAATACATATTGAACATCTCATATATCCCAGGTATGCCTTAGCAATGGGACTACAGCAGTGAACAGGCAGATGAAGTTCCTCCATTATATTCTAGTGGGAAATTAAAACATCAAACCACTCATTATAATAAAGTTTAATGAGCACTAAGACAAGAGGAACTAGTCGTCTAATTAATTCCTGGTATGACAAGTCCCTTCTAAATCCTATTATTTGTATATATTAGTCTGGGCAGAACAGAGTTCAGATGATCAGTGAGCACTCTGCACATGCACTGCATGAGAGAATCACTCTCTATTTGTTTCTTAGTCAATAATTGTCGTAACCTGCCACCCAGGCCACAGACTGGACCAAGACTGGCCAAAAGTAGCTATCCTTATGCAATGATTGCCATGCCCTGATATTCTGAGTGAGAATAAGAGGGAAAGAGAGGAGGGGGATGAGGACTCAAGTAGGCATGTTCCAGATAAAAAGATTTGAAGGCAATCTACCATAATGCGATCTCCAGAAAACTTGATGGCTTATCTCCAGATGGAAGGAGTTGAGTGATGTTATTTTCTCTGTGTACTTTTGTATTTTCCATATTTTCTAAGGTGGATAATGTTTCATATGTATAGTTTTCAAAACTCCAGACCATTTGCACACTGATAGTAAATTGTAGAAAAGATAAAATAATCAGTTAAAGAGATTTAGGACTTTTCTGACTATAGGAACCAAAATGCTTTATCAATTTTTTTCTTTGTTTGTTTTTTAATTGTGTAAAATACACATAACATAAAATGTACCACATTACCAATTTTTAAGTGTATAGTTCCGTGGCATTAAGTATATTCACATTGTTGTACAACCATCATCACCATCCATCTCCAGAACTCTTTTAATCTTGCAAAACTGAAACTTTATGATGATTGAACAGTAAGTACCTCCTCATTCCCCTCCCCACAGCCCCTGGCAACCACCATACTACTTTCCATCTCTATGAATTTGAGTACTCTAGGTTCCTCATGTAAGTGGCATGATACATTCCTTTTGTGACTGGCTTATTTCACTTCACACAATGCCCTAAAGGTTCATTCATTGTTTCAGTCCATTCAGGCAGCTACAACAGAATACCTCAAACTGAGTGGTTTAAACAAAAGAAATTTATTTTCCACAGTTTTGGAGGCAAGAAGCTCAAGATCAGAGTGGCAACAGATTTGATGTCTGGTGAGGGACCATTTCCTGGTTCATAGAAGGCCATCTTGGAGCTATGTCCTCACGTGTAGGAAAAGGTGCAAGAGAGCTTTCTGGGGTCTCTTTTGCAAGAACACTAATCCCATTCATAAGGGCTCAATCCTCATGACCTAATCACGTCCCAGAAGCCCCAACTCCTAATACCATCACATGGGAAGTTAGGATTTCAACATATACTTTTCAGGGGACACAAACATTTAGTCCCTAACATCAATGTTGTTACACATGTCAAAATTTCCTTTTTTTAAAGACTTGAATAATATTCCACTGAATTTACATATCGCATTTTGTTTATTCATCTGTTGATGGACACTTGGATTGCTCCTACCTTTTGGCTATTATGAATAATGTTGCTGTGAACATGGGTGTGCAAATATGTCTTAGAGTCTCTACTTTCAATTATTTTGGGTATATACCCAAAAGTGGAATTTTTGGATCATATGGTAGTTCCATGTTTAATTTTTTGAGGAACCGCGATACTGTTTTCCATAGAAACCATATCATTTTACGTTCCCACCAACAGTGCACAGTGTTCCAATTTCTCCATAGGCCCATCAACACTTGCTATTTTTGAATTTTTGATAATAGTCATCCTAATGAGTCTGAGGTAGTATCTCCTTGTGGTCTTGATTTGCATTTCCCTAATAATTAGTGATGTTGAGAATCTTTTCATGTGTTTATTGGCCATTTGTGTATCTTCTTTGGAGGAATGTCTATTCAAGTCCTTTGCCCATTTGTTTGTTTTACTGCTGTTGAATTGTAGAAGTTCTTTACATATTCTGATATTAACCCTGTATCAGATATATTATTTGCAAATATTTTCTCCCATTCCATAGATTGTCTCTTTACTCCACTAATTGTGTCATACCCAGATTAAATTAGATATTTCCATTAGGGTGAGGACATGAAGAAAACTATGAGTTTTTTTCCAGGCCAGCAATTTCTGCTGGGTCCACTAAAGCAAGGATAGTCCCAAGTCTGTTGCCAGCTATTCAGAGGTATGGACCCAATGTTGTGACTTTTAAAATGAGGAAATACGGCAGAAGTAATAAATCGCAGACCAGTCTTTGACATGTCTCGCCCCTGACTCCACATCCAGACAACTTGCCATGCCCTCCCAATTCTTTCTTCTCCAATATGACCACATCCACTCTTCCTTCCCATCGTTCTTCTGCCACCCTTTTTCAGACTTCTATGATTCTACTCTAACAGATTTTTTAAGTGCTTGCTATTGTTCAGAATGCCATTGTGAAAAATAAAGGCTGCAAATGAAATGTTCTAGGTCTAGATAAAACTGAGAAATGATGGATTAATAAAAAGTAAACACATTTTTATTGTGGGACTTATCAGAGCCTATACTATGCTAAAGAGGATTACATATCTCAAAATAGAGATGTGTAAAGGTTTTCTAAGGTTATTTAGCTGCTGAACACATTTAGGAAGGTGGGTGGGAGAACCACAGTTAACTTTTAATAGGACATGGAAAATGCTAAAATATGGCAATAATCTCTCTGCCTCCAGTGTCACAGTCCCCCAAACTTCTGGTCTCCCGGCTGAATTAATCTGCCTAAGATGCTACCCTGAGATATCTCTTGTTGGCTACCAAAGAAAGTATATCAAAGGCTAATTGAGAAGTATGTCTAACTTATCCTTTGAGAATGCTTGCTGTCTACTCCCCCATAGAAACTCTACACTTCCAACAAACTGGACTGAGTGTACCATCCAGAAAAGGTACAGTCTTTTTCACCTTCCTACAAAAACTCCTTCATGTCATCCGCTGTGAGACTCTTGCCATCCACTAGGGCTCACCTCCTGACCTCTCATCTCTCCAGGCAGAAGGAATCACTCCTTCATCCAGATTCCCCAACACCTTCCATTGCGAAATACCATCATTATCTATATGTTGCATTAATCCTCATATTGGGTTTTTTTTTTTTTTGAAGGAAGGAGACTGTGCCTTTCTCATCTTTGAATTCTTTATATTTCCTCTATCTACTAAAAAAAAAAAAAACCTTAAAAAATTACACATGTAATAAATAAATACATGCTTGTAAAAATCCAAACACCACCAAAATACATAGAGGAAAAACAATCTATTCTCTAACCCTGTTCTAACAGGAAACTTCCATCAGTAATTAACTGTGTATCTTTCAAACCCTTATTTACAATTAAGTGTGTGTGTAATATATACTTCTGATTATAATTTTATTTGTTAAAACACAAATGAGATTATGAATATATCTACTCTGCTATGACCTGTATTTTTCACTTTACCATATATCTTGAAGATCCTTCTGCATCATTACATATAGATCAAATGCAGTTTTAGTGGCTTCGTGACATTCCATATATGAAAGTACTATTCTGTATTTAACTATTCTCCTTGACAATTTAGTTTGCTTCTTAATTTCACAATTAAAAATTAATGCTGCAATTAACATCCTTGTACTTATATATTTATGTTCATTATATGAGTGACTGGATAGGGGATATAATACTGGGCAAACACTACAAACATAAAATTTTGATGCTAACAAATTTTCCACTAAAAAGCCAATAATAACAATAAGTGTGTGTTTAATGAATATGTTTCAAATTATAAAGCTCTAAAGTGCTTATCTCTCTGGTCTAGTGTCCAGCACAGAACCATACACAAATAGACAGTCCATATGCTTTCCTGTTTAGCAACAGTAGTAATCAGTTTTACAAATTCCTATCAGTTGAATACAAGATGGGTAATAGTTTCTGTGAAAGTAATCCAGCTGGCCACAAGCTTAACATAAGCAAGATAAAGTAGCACCTTAAAAACAAACCAAAAAAAAATACAACTCTTTGATTGCATAAATAGAAGGATAAGTTTTAGATCACAGGACATAATAATCAGTTCAATTCAACAAACATCTATCCCACAGACTCATACAAGTCAGACTACATATTTTTCAATGAGGGACACTGGTTACAAGGAGGTCACTGACAACCTGGGGTTTACTCAGGATGATAAAAGCTCTAATGCCCTGTTACATGAGACAGAACAGGAAAACTGGGATATTTAACCTAGAGAGGGGAAAACCTAGGAAGGCCATGATAGCCATCTTGAAACGACACGAAAGGCTGATGTGGAGAAAGAGGAAGCAGATATACTCTCTAAACCAGCACTAAAGGTGGACTTGCCAGGCAGAGAGATTTCAACCAGTGTGAGCTGACCACTTTCTAACCACTTAGGTCATTCAACAATGAAATGAGCTGTCTCATGAGGTAATGGGGTTCCCACCCCTGAAGAGGTTACAGAAGAGGGGTATGGACTTTTAAGGATCTTGCAAAGGCTCTCATGAAGAGTAAGGCATCTCCAGGTGTCCCATAAGCAGGGACAGAAACCATCTTCCTAAGGACAAAGGAATGAGCTCCTGGTCTATTTTCCATTTATTCCAGCACCTCAACCTGTAGGACCTGAAACAATTGTTTCCTAACATCCTGATCCCTGGTGGAAAAAGAGAGCCAAGATGACAGAATCCAAGGATGAAGAAAGCTCTGAGAAACGGAAGGGAAAGTTGCAAAGAAAGAAAAACAAATAATACTAAAAACAGACATTGTCTTTGCTCAGTTGTCTCATCTCTCTTTCCTCTACTTCTTCCCAGCCCTCAAGCTCCCCATAATCTTCCCTTCCACCATATCCTAGGACTTTCCTGCCCCAAAGGATAATGTCTTATAATTAACCCTAAACTAGGGGTAACAAACAGGATCAGTCTCAAGAGCTCATTCCCATCAATTGGTAGTACCTGCCAAGAGCCCTGATTGGGAGGGATTCTGATGATGCATCTGGGCAATTGATTAGCACTGTCTGCCCTAAGTTCTGCAATAAGGAGTGGTGGCACATATGCCATAGAGTTGATAAGCTTGCACTAGGATGCACTAAGATGTTACTATTTGCAAATCCCTAAGGAGGAATGAAATGTAAGTTTCATGAAACATCGTGGGAAGAGGGTACTGCTTAACCCCTAAAAGAGGCTCAGTAATAATAGAGATTGAAATCCCTGTGGCATTTTAGTGGAGGCCCCATCTGAGAGAATGAAATACCTCCTGATACCCCTATAATCCTACCAGAGAGGTGACCTCCAGTTCCATTCCCTGTTGGACAGGCTCTGGGGGCCAAAGAGAGAAGGTGGATGCAAACATCTTCTGTATCAAGTGTTTCTGACTTTGGATCTAAGGATCAGGACAAATGGATTTTTGTCTAGAGTTGACCACACTCATCTCTCCCATTTTCCATGCCAAGACCTGAACCAAGAAACTGAGCGGAGAAATGACTTCCCAAACTTTACACACTTTCCTCCAGCCTTTGAATTAATGGCTACCTGTGCCCCGATCCTGCAAGGGCCACGAGCCTCTTTCAAGTGTCTCATTGCTCCTGGGCCAGACTCAGGTCGTCTGTCCCTTCACCAGGTAACTCTGCCTACTCCCTGAGGCTCCCGCCTACCTCTTGGAGGCCTGTTCCAAGTATTATGGTGATGTCAGTGGCTTCTGGCTCCCTGCCTGAAGCCCACGCTTTCCTCTACAACAAAAATGCTTCAATTCTTCTGCCCTTATCGCTTTTTAAGTTGTCTCTCCTCAGCCTGCCACAAAGGGCTCTGTTCTCCCTTTGGTGTCTCCTCAGCACAGAGTCAAGACTGCTCCAGGGCAAGAGTTGAGGTTGGTGGGGGTGAGTGGGAGACACTCAGGGCCTCTCACACACACTTCTCACTGCATGTTGAGGAAACTGAGACCCAGAGAGGAAAACGGACTCACTCAAGATGATGCAGAGATGATAGCGGAGGTGAGGCAGGGGCCTGGGTTTCCCCACATACCATCTGGTCTTCCCACCCCATGAGCCTCTGTGTGGCAGCACAGGCCGGGACTGCTTAATTTGGTTATTACCTTACACTCTTTAAAAACAAAGCTCCCTCTCTGTCTCCTTTCTCTCCTCCTTTTCTTCCTCCTTCTCTCCTTCTTGTCCTTGTGTCTGGCTCTTCTCACACCTTTCTCTGCCTCTCATCAACATCTCTCTTCCCCTTCTCTCCACTTCAGTTCTTTTCTGCTTTCTCTTCTCTTTCTCTTCCTTTCTCTCCCTTTTCCCTCTCTTTCTGTCTGACAACAAATGAAGAAGAGCTGTTTCCTCCACAAAATTGGTGTCCTCCCTAAGCTTCAAAGGGGGCCGTGCACAGGACCAGAGGAGAAGAACTGGGGCAATCCTCCCTTGGTTAACAAACTGGGTCACATTCCTTCAGGCTCCATTCTTGGACCCCACAATCTGGGTAGTCTATTTTCTTTCAAAAAGGGTGCAATTTTATTTTCCTTTATTTTTGCTTGACTAGATATAGACACAATCATATCATGTAAAGGTGGGGTGTTCTGCTATTAATAAAGTGTTCCCCCTGTTGGAGTTTGGGGTCAATGGGGAGGGAGGGTGGAAGCCACCTGGAAAGTGAGCACTCACCGAGATGCCGATGTTATCTGATGAAGCAGGTCAGTGTGTTCTGCTTCAAACATTGTTAACAATGAGAGAGGAGTAGGAGTGCAGGTTTTGCAACCAGATACCTGCATAATGTGTAATAAATAGAGAACACAGATGAGATGGCCTTTTATTATTTTTCTAATCTATGCTGTCAGGTTTCACTTATGAAATGGGGGAGAGACAAAGCAGACATTTCTCTCCAGGGTCCTCACCATGTGCCCCTTGGTGGGCCTGGGGCTACTCCTCCCCCTGAGGACTCACAGTGTAGACCAGGCTTGGCCACTGGGGTGCTGAAAGACAATCTCTCCCAAACCCACAAGTGCTGGTCTTATGGAAAGAGCGCTATATGAAGAGTTAAGAAATGAGGAGTCTTTATCTCAACAAAACTTTGTACCTGCTATGTGATCCTGAGTTAACAATTTGTCTTTCCAATGCCTGGATTTTCTCTTGCCTGGAATGAAGAACTTGAACAGGATGGGTGATTTTCAAATAATACTCCATGCATTCCCGGGGATCACCATAACTATGTTTCAGGACATCTTCATCCAGAAAAATAGTGTCTGTCAAACAATGAAGGTTGAAACTTCCAGAGAAGCCTGCCTGTTGCTTTTATCTGTTTAGTATGATGATGGAGCTCTAGGTAAGATTTAGTTAGAAAAAAGAGGTTCCTAAAGTATGAAAACCACTAAAGTAGATTATTCTTTTCCTTATACAGGGGCTATAGAGAGATGCCCCAAATCTGGTCAACAAGATTCTCCTCTGGGAGCAAAGAAAGAAGTCAGCTCGAAATGGCCCAGAGAATTATGCAGTCATCTTCAAGACACCAGCTTGCCTTCAAGCCGGCAGCACTTAGCCTGACCTGATTAAACCTATCCACAGAAAGCCAGGCTTGTCAGAAGAAATATCCGAAGAAATATCCATTACATATGGAAGCACTGAAAAATGATGTTAGTAGTCACCAACCAAGCACTGCCCAGGGTGCCCAGTCCTCTAGTCCTAGTGAATGTGTGTGTGTGTGTGTGCATTTATAAGGCTTTCTTGGTGTGATGGTTTTACATGAGGGATGGCTCAAACATAGCATATATATATATGTATACATATGGCATGGCAGACATCACTAATCAACTGTCACTTTCCTACCAAGCCTAAATGTGGCCTCGTACTTGTCAACACTACAGACAGCCCTGAACAATTGATGAGGGCACCTATTAAATGAAGCCTACCTTTCATCCTTGCATTTAAACTTTTGAATCATGTGAGTAACTCCTTTTGTTTAGATCTCTGACTCACCAAGCAACTTTCTTATTATAACATAGTTTCCCATGAGGGTACAGAAGTCAAATGGACTTTTCAGAAGACAGGAGTTTCCAGTCCTCTTGAGAAACCAAATGGACTTTTCAGAAGACAGGAGTGTCCAGTCCTCTTGAATGTTCTATTTTTCACTATATAGCAGCCTCATGAATTCAGTTACTACAGATCGTTTCCTTTAAAACAAAAGTATCTTTCTTTCAGTATGAAAAATTAGGTAAAGGTCCGATGATCAAACCCTGGACTCTGGCATATCCCTGGTTAGAGAACCATCTGGACCACCAGGTTGCTCCAGATAACTTACTCATAATCTCTGTGTAGTATGATAAAATTTTGTTCCTTTCAAACATCATTGTTATGACTCCAAACAGAAGATTCTACGATTTAAGAGATATTTGCCATTTGCAGAGTAAGTTAAGGTCAGAGATTAACAGACTGTCTGTGTAGTAGTCATGAGAATATGTCCGGCCAGCTTAATGGAAAAAGAGCAAGAGTATGGCAGTCTGGAAACAAACCCATCCCCCTGCTGCAGCCCTTATCTGTCAGACCCTGTTCAAATCTAAATCAAAATCGCATGCCAGCAAACACAAGGGCATCTAACCGTTAAATGTCTTCTTTACTTGCTTGGTTTCTGTGATCATATTTGAGTGATAATTAGAAAATAATAATTAAATGCTTAACAAGTGAGGCCCTTTCAGAATGATACTGAAAACTGACCAGAGAATCATTTGTCCTTCAGTCAGTTTTCACCCTTGGCTTTGTCTGTTGAGTCAGTTGATTGGAGAACCACACCAAAGCCAAGGTTGGCTCAGTCCCCATGTAAATGAGTTTCATAACCACAGTCTGTTCTTAAGGGGCTTAAATAAAAGGGTACACAGGATACATAATGCCTTTCCTTCTCCTAGAAAACTCAGATCTGGGTCCCACCCACAGCAAATCTCAGATTTTTGCACAGAAAGTCAGATCTAAAGCACATAAGTTTTCCTTGTGAAAATCCTTAAACACTCCCAAGATACCAGTCTTATACTTGAATAATGAGACTATCCCCTCTGCCACAGGCTGAGTTGTGTCCCCTCAAAGTTCATATGTTGAAGTCCTCATCGTTAATACCTCAGAATGTGACTATGTTTGGAGACAGATGTGATTAAGTTAAAATGGGCCATTAGGGTGGGCCCTAATCCAGTATTGATACAATACTGATACAATACTGGTGTCCTTATAAAAGATGAAATTTGAACACACAGAGAGACACCAGGGATGCAAGCACACAGAGGAAAGATCATGTGAGGACACAGCAAGAAGGTGGCCATCTGCAAGCAGAGGAGAGGGGCCCAGGAGCCGACACCTGGATCATGGACTTCCAGCATCCAGAACTGTGAGAAACTAGACTTCTGTTATTTAAACCACCTAGTTTGTGGTATTTTGTTATGGTAGCCCAGCAATCTTGTTAAGGTGGTTATACCAACCCCACAAAAAATTGTTAGCTCTCCAAGTCCCCAGCTATGCCAATTGAATGCTCTGACCACTACATAGCACTCTCTGATTTCACTTTGCTCTTCAGGTCTAGAGACAATGGATTAAGAACCTTAAATTTTGTATTCCCTGACACCACCATTTTGTAACTCCTCCCCTACAGCAACACATCCATTCTTCTTGGAGGATGATCAGTTGAAAATATAGCACTTTCCAGAAATGATAATTTAAAGTTCATCTGCTTGTCACATGGTGAGTAGGACAAACTGAACTCTGTGCCAGGCAAGGATTATGCTACCTACAATGTAGGAGCTTCATTTGACTTCTTATAAAGATTTCTTCCCCAATGAAATAATTGATTATCTCAAGAAAAAAAAAAAAAAAGCAAATACCAAGTACCTGGCGTATATCAGAGAAATACATCATTTTGAGATCAAGAATCTAAATTTTGTCTTTGGAAACTGTAGGAGAGGACAGAGACCACATCTTGCCCATCCTTGCAGTCTCAACTCTCGTGCTCTATGACTAGCATAGAGCTTTGCATGTAGAAGGTAATTTTTTTATTTGAATGTAGTGGATAAAGGAAAACGACAACTCTAAGAGAGTCTGGAAGAAGGATGGTGTCTGTTACAAATATGGATACAACAGCTATTTCAATCAAGCTGCGTGGCAGCACACCCACAGTGACATTCTGGAAGTAGAATCCAAATGCTTTTTTCGAATGTGGTATCTTGTGATTCTTCTTGGAGAAGTATCCTGTTATCGGGTTACGCCTGATCAAATTTACTCATGCAGCCTAGGTTTGTATATAACATTGTCTCTTCTCAACACTGAAGTCAAAGTAATGCTTTTTAACATATGGAACATAGTGTCACATCTTTATGCAAAACTCTGCAATTGCTCCCCATATCACTCAGGGTAAAGGCTGCCAGAACCCCCACGATCTTCTTCCTCCTGTCTTTTACTTCTCACCCACTGGTTCACTCTCTCCAACCTCCCTGGCCTCCTTGTTGGTCCTCAAACAAGACTTGCACATTCCAATCTTAGGGTCTTTGCACTCACCCTTCCCTCTTTCTGGGACACTCTTCTCCAGATATCTGCTTGGCTAACTCCCTGATCTCCTTCAAGTCCTTTTCTAAATGTCACTATCTCAGTGTGGCCCATTCTGAGCATGCACTGGCATCTTCCTCCCTCATGCCAATTCAACACCTAATTCCGCCTTACCATGCTTTACTTTTCCTTTTTTTCACAGCACTTGTCATCTTCTAACATATTAAATCATCTACTGATTTATTGTGTGTATTGATTATTGCCTGTTTTCTCTCTACATAGAACAGAGTTCCACAGACTGGTACTGTTCTGTGGCCTGTTAGGAACCAGGCTGCACAGCAGGAGGTGAGTGGCAGACGAGCAAGTATTACTGCCTGAGCTCTGCCTCCTGTCAAATCAACAGCAGCATTAGATTCTCATAGAAGAACTGTGAACTGTGCACATGAGGGATCTAGGTTGCACACTCCTTAGGAGAATCTAATGCCTGATGATCTGAAGATGGAACAGTTTCATCCCAAAACCACCATTCCCCAGCTCCCATCTGTGGAAAAACTGTCTTCCACAAAACCGATCCCTGATGCCAAAATGGTCGGGGACCGTTGACATAGAATGTATACTCCATGAAGGCAAAGATCTTTGTTTTCTTCAATGATGTACCCCCATGTACTTAGAATGGTGCCTAGCACATAGTAGGTGCTTCATATATATTTTTGAATGAACTAATAATATCTTATATGAACTAGATGTTTATCTTCCCTAGGACTAGGTTAAAATGACAAAGCTCAAGTTTACCCAACAGTGATTAAAAGCACAGTAACATCTCTCATGGCCTTATTGTTATGCTGTGTAGAAATCTAGATGCAATGACAGATTTCCAGGACTAGTAACTTCAATATTCTATCAGAACAGTTTATAATAAACAAATGCACCTCATGTTATGGGCAGTGACCCCAAGATTATCAATGCCACCAAACAGTACAGTCACACTGGTGAAAAGTTTAGCCAAATGGTCGGGCATGTTGGCTCACACCTGTAATTCCAGCACTTTGGGAGGCTGAGGCAGGTGGATCACTTGAGGTCAGGAGTTCGGGACAAGCCTAGCCAACATGGTGAAACCCCGTCACTACTAAAATTCAAAAATTAGCCGGTGTGGTGGTGCATGCCTGTAATCCCTGCTACTTGGGAGGCTGAGGCAGGAGAATCGCTTGAAACTGGGGGAGTAGAGGTTGCAGTGAACTGAGATTGTGCCACTGCACTCCAGCCTCGGCAACAGAGCAAGACTCTGTCTCAAAAAAACAAAACAAAACAAAACAAACATTTAGCCAAATAGATTGCTTAGCATCATAAAGTAAAAATAAATATGGAGTTGACATTTTCCAAGTTTTGACTGTTCAAGGGATAGTCTGGGGTGACCTTAGCTACCACAAAAAAGAAAATCAGAACTTTTAGGGGCTTTTGAGATCCTGAAAGATCAAATGAGGCAATAGCTTTTTAACACACAAGACAGGAAACTTGTTGACTACCAGGCTATTTGGGGACAGACTTGCGGCAGAGATAACAACCGGATTTTCCTGGCTGCATCACTTCCTGGTTAATCTCATGGCATTTAATTCTCTGACCAGATTGTTTTCCCCAAGGTAAGGCTGAGACTTTAGACAACTCCCTCTTTCCTAGGGAAGAAGGAATCCCAACTGCAGCAATTCTTTTATGCCTTTATTCTCTGGAGAAGTGTAGAGGCTGGTTCTCTCAGAAAAACTAACTAACCAACCAACTAAAAACAACAATGACAACAAAACCCATCCCTTAGGGGTATCTGATGATGTAAAGGTCATTGTTGCATTTCCCCCCCCAAAAACTCAAGCCATGGGGGAGTCAGGTATGGCAGAGCAAGAGAAACAAACCATTCAGTGTACTATGCCACAACTGGTAGTTTATTCTTACTTCACTGTCAAAGACACTCTCACGTTGTCGATAAAGTATGTCATTCACCCTCAGAATATGCATAAGGAGAGAACATTGCAAGCATTTGGCAAACAGAAAATTCCTCCCTCCTTCCTTCTCTTCCTCTGCCCCTTCCCTTCCTCCTTTCCTAAGGAGTCCTCACTAAATGGTTGCTATTCCAGGCAGAGACACACAAACACCAGGTCTCTGACCTACAGAAGCTCCCCGTCTAGCAGATACAAATAACTACGACAGGGCAACAGATGCCAGGAAAGAGATGGGTGCACAGTGCCTGGGAAGCACAGAGGACAAGAACATGAATTCTACCCAAGGAAGGAGCATCGACAAATGCTTCCCAGAAGAGGTGCTGTTCGAACTGTGCTTTAAAGTTAGGAGGCAGAGTTTGCCAGGCAGAAAAGAAATCAAAGCCACTTGATTTAAGTGGCTTAGGCAGAAAGAAACCATTGAAATTGAGTTTTCTGTAGAGTGAGTCCATGGGGGATTGAAACAACTGGTTAACAAGGAAAGAAGTCAGCCAGAATGATTATTTGACCTTGGACAGATCAAAAAGGAAAATTGTTGGACTGACTTTTTGGTTTTTTTTTGTTTTGTTTTGCTTTGCATATGTTAACAGACAGAGTGAAGTAGAATGGAAAAGTGATTTGGATAATGCAGTCAAACTCCAAATGATTCTTTTGGTCTTACCAACAGAACAATCAAGCTGTGAGATCTGCCTCCTGCCTGGCATTTCCTATATGATGTGTCTCCAGGAAGACAGTGGCCGGAGGATGGGCTCCAGGAACATGAGGTCTTTGGGTCTAGACACCAGTTGCTGAGTCCAGGAAGGCTGGGGGTACAAGGACCTCATCACTTTCTCTATGAAACATATTCCAAGACCCAGGAGGAAGGGACCCTGAGTACATGAATTGTTTCTCCAAATAGACAGAGAGCTCAAGAGAGAAGAGGTTGTCATTTATTCTGATTATTTAGGGGATCATAGCAACTGACAGGCAGAAATGACCTCAAATGCCATTCTAATCTGAGTTTTCATTTTATTCTGAGGAACCTCAGTCCCAGACACTTGCATGAGGTACCACGAAGTCAGTGACAGAGATGAGACTAGAACAAAGTTATTTTCAGTTCTGAGGCACAGCTCTATTCAAGAAACTTCGCTCTACATTCTACCTCATGACTTTACTGCTATTCCTTTTTGTTTGTTTGTTTGTTTGTTTGAGACAGAGTCTGGCTCTGTCGCCCAGGCTGGAGTGCAGTGACACGATCTCAGCTCACTGCAACCTCCGCCTCCTGGGTTTAAGCGATTCTCCTGCCTCAGCCTCCTGAGTAGCTGGGATTACAGGTGTCCACCACTGTGTCCAGCAAATTTTTGTATTTTTAGTAGAGACGGGGTTTTGCCATGTTGGCCAGGCTGGTCTCAAACTCCTGACCTCAGGTGATCCGCCTGCCTTGGCCTCCCAAAATGCTGGGATTACAGGCGTGAGACACCTCTCCTGGCCTGATATTTAATTTTTATGATGAAAAGGAAGCAAGTGGGAATGAATTAAGATGAAACACCAGTATGTAGAGATGATACTCCAGTGAAGTCAGATTTTAAGGTGAAAACTCTGGCTGGTCAGGTTGACCCTTGGCAATATCTCAACTAGACACCATGCTGGAGACCAGCAGGGGCCCCCTCTCTGAGACCAATGCAACCAACTTTCCTATCCAGTGTTGGGAAAATGCACTGCTTCTGTAGTTGAGCACAAAGTATTTGGCTTGTATCTAGGGGCTGTGCTGGATAAAAAACCTGTATCTCATAAAATCACACCCAGGGTGGGTTGACTTCAGCTGTTGCAGGATTGAAAGCAGTAACCTCAGTTCCTCTGACCACACAGGAACCACAGTGCCCCCATGCCCTTCTAGACAGTTCCACATTTTGTCTCAGTCAAATTTCACCTTTGCAAGATTTCCTGCAGAACCTCCCTAGAGTCAGTCTTTCCCCTGCCTGTGGCCTCATTACTCATAGTTTTAGATTCTGTTTCTAGTACTTCATCAAAGTATTTTAAAATATTTCCACATAATCAGAGCACTTAGAGTCATATGTATTTCCTTCTTTTTTGTCAAATATAGATCTTTATATTTTACAACTTTATTGAGGTATAATTGATGAAAAAACTGTATAAATTTAAGCTGTGCATGTGACGTTTTGATGTACATTGTGAAACAGTCACCACAATCAAGCTAATTAACACATCCATCACTTCACATAGTCATCCTTGTGTGTGTTTGTGGAGAACACTTAAGATCTGTTCACTTAGCAAATTTCAAGTCTATAATACAGCGTTATTAACTGTAGTCACTCTGCTGTACATTTGATCTTCAGAACTTTTCAGAGTCCTTTGTATTTCTAAAGCAGCTTTGAATTTGGGGACAGAATAGAAACGGCATTGGACAGTAGTCAGAAGAGTTGTATTCAAATGTGTATGGTTAGGGCCCAGATAAGAAACGGATGACATATTCAACGGAAAGTAGTAAGTAAAAAGGGACTATGTAGCAAGGCATGAGCAGGGTTCAACAGGTTGGAGTTAGCAACAACTGGAAGCCTGGTCACTCCTGGGGTGAAAGGAACCAGAGGAGGGAGCTGCGGCTTTGGGTTGAAAAAAATGCAACCCCTGCTGAATCATATCCCAGAAGGGAAGCTATTGAGGGAGTAAATACCCCAGCCTTGCCCCCTACTCATCCTTCAATCTCTTGCCCTTGCCTCCCACCCAGAAGGCTAGAGAACCTGATCCATGTAGTTCACAGAGCCTGCTGGTAAAGGGGGCCAGGCAAATAAAGATGATCCAGCACAGGCTACCGCTGAATCACTTCAAACCTCTCTACTCTCTGATCCTCGGGATTTGTATTAGTAAAAACAAGTGGGTTGATCATCAGGCAGTGTCTCTGCTGCCTCCCTGCCTAACGTTCAATGATGCTATGACTCTAGGTAAAATAATACACACATATTGATTTTTTAGATGTCCGGGGGCAGATATTCTCAATAGACCAGGACATAACTGCTGCTGTTAAAATGCTTCTTGAAACAGAATATGTGGAAATAGAATTCATGCCTTTATAACATTATTCAATGCTTAATACATTTCTAAGAAAAACAACCTAGTAATTATTCTTTACTTTAAAATAAAAGTTACTTTTTTCAGCCTTCTTTATGCAACATCTTAATGTATGTCTTGAAAAATTATTCAATTCTTTTTTTTTTTTTTTTTTTTTTTTTTTTTGAGGTGGAGTCTCGCTCTGTGCCCAGGCTGGAGTGCAGTGGTGCGATCTCGGCTCACTGCAAGCTCTGCCTCCTGGGTTTGAGTGATTCTCCTGCCTCAGCCTCCTGAGTAGCTGGGACTACAGGTGCGTGCCACCATGCCCAGCTAATTTTTGTATTTTTAGTAGAGATGGGGTTTCACCATGTTGGCCAGCATGGTCTCAATCTCTTGACCACGTGATCCGCCCACCTTGGCGTCCCAAAGTGCTGGGATTACAGGCGTGAACCTTGCCCAGCCTATTCAATCCTTTTTTATACCGAGGCCTTTGTTTAGACCCTTAGTCTCTAAATGACCTAGTCATCTTACCTGACCTATGTGGGGCTTCTTTTAATCATTCGTAATTTGAAAAAAGACAAAAGTCACCTGTCAAAGCATTCTTTGGTGCTGTGTGGGTCAGGAGGCACCCATTTCCAAATTCAGTAAGCAGGAACCCTCAAAGGTGATGGAACTCTAAGAGGAATCTTAAGAAACCTTGGTGTCTCCCAACCAAGGGTCCCTCATTAGTAGCCTAGCTCTGGAAAGATGGGGACTGACCATCACAATTTTTTCAGGTTTGTTTCTCCCTTATAACCAATCTTCACGGAGCATGTTCTAGGCACCAGGAAATAGCAGTGAACAAGACAAGGTCCCTGTTTCTAAAAGCAAAAGAATTATGATCTGGAATCATATACATATGAAACATAAATATGTAAGATACATTTATATAACGATAATTGTAAGCATAATGAAGAACACGAGACAAGTTAATGGGATGCAATGACTGGGAGTCAGGGGGAGAATGGGACCATTTGAGCCAAGATATAACAGCCTTGGGAAGAGGTTGACTTTTGATAGGAAACTTTAATTTCAAACACCTTATTCCATATTTTTGCATAAATATAAAATGCTCTAAAACTTCCAATATCTTGGAAGATAGTGACTGAAAGGAGGAAATTAGTAATGTTCTTTTTAAAGAATTAAGAAATCTAAGATGAAGAGCTACAAAAGAAGAAACATCCCAAGCTGAAAAATTATTACAGTGACCTGCAATTGTCTGTATAAAATGCCAGAAGGGTTTATTGTTGGGTCTATGGGCACCTGGGGATGTGGGATGGGAACAGGAAAGAAAGGGGCTAGGCACATCTAAGTGAAAGAAAGACAGCATTAAGATGTTGAGGAAGAAAGAGGAGCAGAAAGGGGTGAGCTGGGTTCCTGTGAGCATCAAGATGGATACAGGTCCAAGTGTTTAAGTCTGAAGCTAGGTGCATACTTCTAAGTGTGGAGTGATTGTCAGGCAAAGCTGATTCCTATGATATGCATTGATAATTATAGGGGCTATTTCTGCTCCTGCCAGTAGTTCAGAGATATTCAAAGGGTGCGTAAAATTATTTAAACTATTTTGTTTTGGGGTCAAAATGATTGCAAAGCAGAGAAAGGGTCGGGAAAAAATAAAACGTTTACTGGGGTTTGCAGAAGGAATACTCACAAAAATAAAGTGTCAATCCACATGTAGCACTTTGCTTCTTGTGTGGTAGTAAGTGAGAAAATGTCGAAGCCAAATCTGCTATCTTTTTGCATTTTCAATGTAAGGAAACAGTCATTATCTGTCAGATCTGGATCTTCCATCATTCAATGATGAAATAGCTCATAAAAGGTGCTAGAAAAGAAGTGGTAATTCCATATAACACCACAGAACACAATCATAGCTTCAGATCTTTAGACTACATCTCTGAGCAAGGTTCCATGGCATTTGAACTTACATTTTCATCAGCACAAACCACAGGTATAGTGTAAAAAAAACAAAAACAAATTTTAACCCACTCCGAGACCTCAAAAGATTTAGCAAGAATTGGAGAAAACCTTTATGTCTCAGCACTATGACAGCTTCAGCTAACCACAAAAAATAAAAAAGCTGTTCCTATATTAGTAAGTTATTTTAATGAAATTCCTGGAGATAATGTAAAAGTTCTTGAACTTGATGTCCTGCCAGGGGCAACAAGTGACTATTTTACTATCTTTGCTCTGAGTGCAGCACCCTGGTTGAGAAGATGATCAGTATGTCAGCTGATAATATTAACTTCAGAGATGGAAAATCCTACCGGTTTAAAGACTTTTCCAGAAATTGATGACTAACTTCATCAAAACATGATGAGAATTGATTCTAATAGTACACTCATATCAATGCTATAAATGACACATCTGATGATTTTCCAGTTTTTGAGGAAAGTTGTTCCTGTAAAATATTTTTCTCTATGTATGGTGTGAATAGGTCACTACAATAATTTGGTGATTTGGTCAAAGGGCAATGCAAATAGCATTACCTTAAATTCAAGATATCTGAGACTGATGCCTCCTCTTGAAAGAAGACTAAACATGTTTCAAATAGTTTATTATTCTACAAACAGTTAAAACAAATTGATGGCCTCTTATGTAAATGAAAAAACAATAAAGATTTTAATTCAAAGCACTGGTTCTTGTTTTAAGCCAGACACTTCCACTATTTTACCTGATGCTCTTTCTAAAAGAAGTGGCAGAACATATCACTGAAGACCATGTGCTTTTCTAGCAGTACGCAAAAGTCAAATAATTCTAAGTTTTCACTTTCATTTGAAACTATGAGAATTGTGAAAGAACATCATTAACAGTGGTTTTCACTCTGGTTTAGATCTGTATCTAAACAGATGAGTTATATATAAAATTGTCTAAATCACGAAACTTTGGGAGAGTTAAGTGTGAATAAGGCCTATCACTTTTACTGGCTTCACTTAGGGAGAAATTATAAATAAAATCATCCAGAAAAGCCATTAATTCCTTTCAAAGTGTTGTCCCTTCTTTATCATGCAATGACCTTTTTAATAAATACCATGTCCTTAAATTATAGTTTCATGAAAACTTACTAGCCTAATGGGTAAAGAGAAAGGATACAAATGAGAAACAACTGAATATGATGAAAGATTGTTTTCCTCCTGTGTATGTTAGTATTCCAGTCTTATTTTAAAAGTGCAAATTCATCCTCTGCTAAGTACACCATGAAGGAGAGACAAATTTCAGCAAAGAACAATTTTAGAGACTGTGAACCCTCTTTAAGTTTGTGAGCACTGAAACTGTAGACTCTCTCTTAGTATTCAAATTAGGTACTCAGAGATTTGGTAAGAGACGTTTGAGAAAATTAGGCAAAATCAACAGTTATTAATGGAAGCTGAGTTCTTCAAAAACATGCAAGGAAAATAAGTTGCTCTCAGCATCATTATTGGATAAATGATTAAACTGAAGAAGTGAACATTGCATTGAAGCATATGTACATCATTCTCCTGACAGACTTTGATTCATTGGAAAAAGGTTTTCTGTGGTTTTTTTAATATAGTCAACTTCATTATTAAAATTTTTTAATTAATAGACTTTTTTTTTTAGAACGAGGTTAATAGAAAATTGAACAGATGAAGAGTTCTTATATACTCCACTCCCTTTTATTGCATCTTACATTAGGGTGGTATATTTGTTAACATTAATGAGCCATTATTAGTGCATTGTTACTAACTAAAAATCTACACTTTTAGGACTCAGTCCTTATGTTGTTAAGTTCCATGGGTTTTATTATAGATATTTTTACCAAATTTTGTGTTTCTCTTCATTTTGTTCTTTTACATAAAGAATAATGAGTCATAAACAATGTATAGTGACATATAATGTAATATCTATACTTGGAAGCACTTTTAATATAAATACATTCTAGGAAATAAAAGCCCTCAGTTCATAATTCAGAATGGGAAGACACTAAAGACACCAGTCATAAGAAATAACCTGAGTAGTTCTGGGAAAAGAGACTCCGGAATGTTAAGGACAGAAATGACTTAGATCTCAGAATCTTAAACACCAAAGCATCAAGCATCGTTAAATCTTAGCAGGGAGGTGCTTGCCTGGCCCTTTAAATGTAGCTGACATCAGAGGACCTGGCCACCAGAATCTCTGGCTGCCTGGCCTCTCCTGCCCACAATCCTGGTTCAGAACCTGGACTCTGGAGCCTCTCCCACCATCCTCCAGGGACCGCCCTCAGCTCTGTCCTGTGCCTCTCTCTGTCTATTGCCTTTATGGTTTGCTTTCCAGACAGATCCCAACCACTTGGCTTTAACCCAGCGGAGATGGAGATGGAAAAGACACATTTCCTTCATTCAAGGAATCCAGTGGACCTAATAGAAGGGGTTGTAAAGTGGTGTCCTATGAGCTGCCTCCAGCCTTCAGGTGTATTCAGTTTTGTAGCAGGATGTTGTCTCATGTGCTATTTTAAATTTGGATTTGGCTACCCACAGTTAAAAATTAGAAAGTTTCATATGCACACAAATCTTGCTCTCTAGCTTCTCCTGAAAAATTAGAAGCAATCTTGCAGTCATATTGCTAAGAATCAGCTGGAGATAAGTGGCAACTGTCCTCCTTTTGGGCAGGATATTTGCCCCCTAGTTTGATACAGTCCCCATTTCTCCCTATTATATTACACTCAGGCCACTTACTGCATTTACATTATCTACCTGGCCCTTGTAGACAGTTGATTTTACGATCCTTAGAGTGGCTGACTGTTTTTGTGTTTCCAGTGGCCAAAGAAACTATAAAAAGCCTAAAATATAAACCCACACCAAGCCCTATTCTTCACCATCCATTGGTGGAAGAAATAGATGTTCAAATATGGCCACTCATGCCTTTGTGTGCCAAAAGAAACCCCAAAGCCACATGTTCCTTCCTTGTATTACTTCTTATTTAAAAAAAATATATAGCACTTCTTATTTAAATATATGTATCCTGCTGGTTGAATCAATTGCTCCTTTATGGAAAAGGAGCTCCTGACCACCAAGCCAAATTTATGGTCTGGAAGCATTACCCGGAGGATCTCCCAAACCTGGAGGTGCTCAAGATGAACCACCATGCTTGAACTTGGAATACCTCATGACTTTTTAATTTTATTTAATTTAATTTTATTTTATTTTATTTTTGAGATGGAGTCTCACTCTGTTGCCCAGGCTGGAGTGCAGTGGTGCAATCTTAGCTCACTGCAAGCTCCACCTCCTGGGTTTAAGTGATTCTCCTGCCTCAGCCTCCCAAGTAGCTGGGACTACAGGTGCCTGCCACCACTCCAGGATAATTTTTGTATTTTTAGTAGAGATGGGGTTTCACCATATTGGCCAGGCTGCCTTATCACTTTAAGGAATCATTTGTCTCAGAAATTTCACAAGCTCTCAACTCAAGGGCTTTCTTACAAACTCTGGTTTATACTTTAAGAGGGATTTCCTCATTGAAAGTTCTCATAAGCTACTTGGATAAGGAGTCATGACATCTCCTTGCCTCTCAGATTTGCAGAAATACAGCAGAAAGCACAAAAATTTCTTCCCTAGTCCTGCCCTCCTCACCTCTGCCGCTTTCTCCCATCATCTAGGAAGTACATGCTCCAATGCCCAGCTGGATCCCTGCAGAACCTAGACCTTACCAAAGGTGAAGGGGACCAGCTACCTAAGCGGGGAGGGAGTACATTAAAAGCACCTAGAGAGAGATCCAGGTGAGCACACCCAGGAGCAGCCTTCAATGAACATGCCTTTGTTACCTTTGTATTCCCAATGCCCAGAATGGTGCCTAGCATTTTATAGACATTCAGTAAGGATTTGTTGAATGAATGAAAGAATGAATGTATTTCCTATGCACATCCTTGGCTTCTATGGTTTTGCTGCTTTGCCTGCCCCGATCTTGGTCTTCCATTTAGGTTCCTGGGACTGACTCAAACCTGACCTCCTGACTTTTTGGATCTGATATTTGCTCTTTTCTTTACCAAAATGGCTCATAAATACCGCTGTTTTCAATTTTTCTCAATGCTCTGTATTTCTTCAGCCAAATGAAAAAAGCCTTGGGAGTCCAAGTCATTTGTCTCTGGTTCTATTGGTTGGGTGGCCCAAACTTGGGAAATGGGTATGATTTTTGCCATTAGGAATGTTAAAAGTTCTGGAGAGTCTTGCAGTAAAGAAAACTTGTTCAGTATTATTTAAATGTAGCATTTCTCAACATTCTTTTGACTAAGAAGCCTCCCCTTTTCCCACCACACAGTATCTATTGATACCAGGTGAAATTAGGATTCCAGGGAACAAACACACTTTGGGAATTGCTAGAGTAGAGACACTGGGGTCAGTCCCAGAACTAACATTCTCTGCTAAAATTCAGGTGCATTAAGGTAAAGGGCCAGGACACCTTATCACTAACCATATGGTGTAAAATTGAGAGAATTTCAGGTCTGAGAGCATTCTCTAAAAGGAAACTACTCATGCCACTCTTTGCCAACTTCCTTTTGTTGGTTCTATTTTATGTGTCTGTCATTTATCAGCAATTAATGAGAACAAGTGGAGTCAAAGTCTCCACCTTCCTTGCAGGGGCATCTAAGTTGGATTGGGGATGGGGGATGGGGGAGCCAGCTGCAGCTTTTTATCTTTTGGTGACAACAAGTAGTTGTATTCCTTCTTGGGCAGTCACCGGGTTCGTGAATAGTGCCACAGTCTTTTAAAGCCAGGACTGCTCTTTTGATCTACAAGTTCATATGACTCCACCATGGGCAAGGCCTTCTGTCCCGTTCCACCCCCTCCCCCTTCCTGTGTTTGTCTCTGCTCTTGTAAGCATTTAGGCACTCAGCCAGAATGAGGCAGTGAGTTGCCCAGTTCAGAGAAATAAAAGAAAACACCCCCCTCCTCAATTTGATGGTCAATAGCTGTGGGGAGATATAATAAACCTCTTCATTAAACGAATGCAGCTTTTAGATAAGTGGGGAATTATATCTCTAAAGCTATTCTTCAAAACTTGTGACAGTTCCACATGGTCAGGAGGCTGTCATGCTGCCATGGAGATGGAATTTAAATATAGAATTTGAGGGACTTTAGCCTGCGTGGTTTTCTTCTTCCCAGCCCTACCTTGCAGTTTGGTGTTGAAAAAAAAAAAGAAAGAAATGAAGCTGTAAACTAAATGCAACTTCTGATGTAAGAAGTTAAAGAACATGGATACTTTTTTAGAGTAATTTTTATTTTTTTTTATTTTAGAATCTATACATGTTGAGTAATACTGATATGAATCAGCTTTGAGGAGGCTGCTAGGAAGACCCAGGCCTCCTGCCAGCCACAATAGCACAGGCGGGGAGGCGCCATCACGGTGTCAGCTCTACCAAATGGAACAAGAGCTTTGATGTTTTCTGTCCAGAAACCTTTCTTCCTTCCTGTGCTTGGACATTCACTTGACTCTTTGCAGAGCAAGCCCTGCCCAAAAGTAAAAGATGGTCAAATATATCACTTTCCAAATTCCATCCTTTAGGGCCACTGTATAGGATTCAGGCACCATCTTCAGAAGATCCTAGATAGGATGTGGTTACCAAGACAGGACGTCCATTTGAACAAGGCCTTGCATTACTTTCCAGGTCTCCTGCTCTACATTCTCTCCTTCCTTCTGCTCCATCCCTGCTGGCGTCTTTGCAACTGTTCGAATGCACCAGGCATGAGCCCCAACTCAGGGTTTTTGCATTTGCTGTTCCCTCCAACTGGAACGCTCTTCCTCGGTAAAGACATGGCTCACCTCCTCCTCTTTTTCAAGTCTTTCTTCAAATGTCATCTTCTTAGTGAAGCTGTCCTAACCACCCTATTTAAGCAGCTTCCTCACCCAACAATTCCTAGCCTCCTTCCTTGTTTTATTTTCCTCCACAACACTTACCACTGTCGAACATATCTTTTGCTTATTATTTTATTGGAGGGTTGCTTCCACTCCTAGAATGCTGATCTATGAGGGCAGGGATTCTGTCTGTTTGGTTTGCTGCAAGAATCTCAGCAGTAAAGTGTGCCTAGAACAGGGCCTGGCCTTGGTTGGCAACCAATGACTATTTGTTGAAGAGGGAAGTAATGACTGAACTGCTTAGCTAGCCGCCATCTAACAGAGATCAGGGCCCTGAGACAAGGGCCACAAGTGTGGTAAATTCTTGACTGTGGCTTTAGTGAACCCCTCCAGGAAAAGAATCTGCAAAATCAGAGGGCCCTGGGCAGGGAGTTGGCAAGCACAAGAGTGAAAGTGGTGCAAGCGCTCATTTCTCAAGTCTTAATAGTGATGCCGAGTGGTGCGCTAAGCACTCTTCCAAGCCTTCCTTCCTAAGGTCTCTGAGTCTCTTATTATAAGAAAATTGCAGCTGTATGATTCTCTGAAAATAGCAGAGAATGTTAGTCCTGAGACAGACCCCACAGCCTCTACCCTAGCAGTTCCTAAAATGTGTTTGTTCCCTGAAATCCTAATTCTACCTGATGTCAATAGTTGCATCAACACCCCTATTCTTCCAGGTATAGCCAGGGATGAATGGTTCCATAAAAACAGGTTTCATTTTGCCTAAACCCATGCATACATGAAGGAGACTTCCAGACATTCCCTCAAAACCAGCAACTCAGCCTTGGTTGGTGGCACTTCCAACTGGTCATCTTCCAGTTCTCTCTCTGGCCTTCTATATCCAACTAGCTGCCAGGCTATGGCCATTGTATTTCCAAAATGCCTCTTTCATGCTTTGCTTCTCTCCCATTCTCATCACCACAGCCCTCATCAGGCCTTCATTAGCCTTTGCCTGGCTATTGCAATAGCTGCCCAACTGGTTTCCTATCTCTAATTTCTTCCTCCACCAACCCATGCTCTACCGCAATAATATTCCCAAAGAACAAATGGGGTGTCACTCTTACTAATCTAACAAAATGCCAATGGCTCCCCATGACCCTTGAGATGGGTCATTTAATCTACCTTCCAGGCTTTCCATCCACTAGCTCCCTAAATGAGCCCTCCACCATAGTTTTGTCTACGTGTGTGCTCAAGCACTTCCTCTCTCCAAATAAAACATGTGCTTTCTATTCTTCACATCTCGGGTTTTTCCCTCCCCACCCTATCTTTCTCCCTTCTAACTATATTCCCTGTACCTGATTTCTCCTCTGTACCTGTTGAAATCTTTTCCGGAGATCCCTCAAGGGCCATTTACAGATTGATTCATTCACACAGTCAGTCAAGAGAGACTGGGGAAGCTCAAACCTCTTTTTCCCATATCTCCCTCGTCAGAAGTGAGCTTTCTTCTATCTATCTCCTGTGCATTTATCATACGTTCCCTTGGTTAGGGCTATCGCTCTCATAGACATCATTATTTCTCCAGCCAGTCTTTTTGTATGGTCCTCAAGGGCAGAGACTTTTGTACCTGTGTTTTATTCCCAGGGCACTTTACATGAGAGCTTGTTCATAGCAGGTGCCACACCTCTTCGGGGATGATGATAACAATACATTTCACGCATCCTCTAAGGGTCACTTTAATCCTCTCAAGGTTGCTTTGCCAACTGTAACTGGTGAGCCATCACCAGAAATATTTTCCTTTCCCATTCCCCACGGTCGTCAGCCTGGCTTACAGTCCTCAACGTAGCCAGTTGTTATTCAAAGCTGAGTGAGCTAGGAGCCCAGGGTGGAAAATAAATGTCACACAACTTCCTCCAAGATGAATTTTAAAAAGGAAATCATCAGGGTAAGAAGAACAGACTTGATTTACCAGTTGAGGCTGTTGTCCCAGGCACATACGCATAATTTATCTCCCTGATGCCCTGCGGCACACACCTGGATGTCCTGAGTGCCTCATGTTGTGGGCAGGCAGTTTGGTGGCAAGTAAAACAAACCTGGAATTAGAGGGGTGGAGTGAGAGAATAAGGAGAAGAATGAAAAATGGAAGGAGGGGAAGAAGGAAGAAAGGACATAAGGGAGGGAGGGAAGGAGGCAAGAAGGCAAGAAGGGAAAGGAAGGAAGAAAAGGGAAGAAAAGATAGGGGAAGGAAGGAAGGAAGGGAGGGAGGGAGGAAGGAAGGAAGGGAGGGAAGGAATTTAGTTTCATCCTGTTAGGCATGAACATTGTGAAAGAAAATAAGCAGAAGGATATCTGTAATATGCCATTGTACGGCCTCTGCTGTTAGGTTTCATCCTATCTCATTGTTATTGTCTGTGATTTTTCTGGCTGTTCAGTGCACACCCCTTGTCCCCATTGGTACAGACTTCCATCATTTATCAGTTTACATGTCCTTCTCCCTGGCTTTGACTGTGAACTCTTAGAGGAAGACGCTTGTCCCTTTATCTCTGCATCCTTGGTACCGAGCATGGCATCTGGCATGCAGTGTGTTGATGGTGGAAAGCTGTGCTCCCCAAAATTCAGTGACCGGTTTGCCAACTTTGTGCTTTTTGTTCTAATCAAGTTCTACCACTTGCATGGTTATTGGCCTCTTTCAACTGACTCATGCTCTTTTTTTTTTACCTTTGGGCCATTCTTTGCAGTCTTATCTGTGAAGTCACACAGACTGAGGCAGGATATATATTTCCTAATCTATATTAAAATAAATAGATAACTACTAAAATAAACAGTATTCATCCAGGTACCACCTACATCAACACCACTGTTGTAGGCAAATCACTTTGGGGAAACACTAATTATGCTTTGTTCTGAAAATTGAAACATAATGAAGTGCATCCATTCTATAACTCAGGTCTTTTAGTTGGATTTCTGCACACACGCTCACCAATACTGTGTTTTCCCAGAAGAAAGTGGACACTGTGGGTATAAATGTTTCTGTGTACCAGCCGGGCGCGGTGGATCATGCCTGTAATCCCAGCACTTTGGGAGGCCGAGGTCAGGAGTTCAAGACCAGCCTGGCCAAGATGGTGAAACCTCATCTCTACTAAAAATACAAAAACATTAGCCGGGCGTGGTGGCGGGTGCCTGAAATCCCAGCCACTTGGAGGCTGAGGTAGAGAATTGCTTGAACCCGGGATGTGGAGGTTGCAGTTAGCTGAGATTGCACCACTGCACTCCAGCCTGCGTGACAGACCAAGACTCGTCTCAACAAAAAATAAGTAAATTTTGCTGTGTACCAATTGTTTAATTGGTGAAGCATAATGTGAGCTGAGAAAAGGGAGGATGTTTTGTCATCTCCTCAGATATTTTAATTAAGTAGATTCTGAACTTGAGAAAGCATTTGGCCATTTTAGCAGTCAGTGGTAAAGACTTCCTCAAATCTTGACTGTCCCATCTCCCTCATCCCCTCACCCGTAATGTGTTCCCCAGATCTGCATAGTCTACCTGGAAAAGGACTTTAAAAAATCCTCTAGAAGATAAATAGGTAAACTGCATAAGCAGATGAATTCACAAAGAGGAAATGTAATTAGTCAGAAAAATATGGGAAAATATACAATCAAATGAATGCAGATTACAATTAGACATAATTTGTCATTTTAAACCTTCTAAATAAGGGTAATATTTGAATATAAAGTGTAATGCAAGTCAAGGCGGACTGAATTGATACTCTCACGCTTTGCATGTGGCTACCTGATGCATAGTGACTGCGAATTGTAAAAACATTTACAAAGTGTAATTTGGTAACATGAATCAAGGGTTCAAAAATTCCATGAGGCCTTAAATCCAGTGGCAATTCTGTTTCTAGGAATCTAGTCTATGGAAATAACTAGATATAAAAAGTATTATCAGCATGAAAATGTTTGTGACTGTATTACTTATGCTAGTGAAACCTAGGAACAACCAAATACCAACAATGAAGATAATAGCTGAGTACATTTGCAATCTATATCCATTCAGTAGATGAGCATGCATATATTTAAAATTAGGCTTATGAAAACATTTTATGATGTGGCAAAATGTTTTGGGTATAAGATTTGAAACATTATGGATAATGATGATAAATATGTAAAAATATTTGCATGTAAGACGAATCTCAAGGAAATGGCCTTGTTCCCTGGTAAGGCCGTGTGGCATTATGGCTCGGTGCATGAACTCTGGCATCAGATTGTCTGCATTTGCAACTCAACTCTGCCACTTATTAGCTTTCTGACCTTGGGCGAGTTGCTTAATTTCTCCAAGACTTCATTTTTCTCATCTCTAAAGTGTAATAGCTATCTGGCCGTGTTGTGAGGATTAAGTAAGGTAGTTTATGTAAAATATTCAGCACACGGTTGGCACATAGTGACACTAAGTAGTTACTCATCCCTCAAATATTTATTAATAATTGACTATGTGCAAGTCACCTAATATGCTGGTAAACCATGGGAAAATTTCATGTCTTCTGTTTTCTGCAACATGCTTATAACTATCTTTGTAACAAAAGGAACTGTGCCTGCCTTGGTCAGCCATTCTGTCATCTCTCCCTTGGGCTACCCCGAGAGCCTGTTAATGGCTGTGACTGTCTTATCTCCTCTCACCCACTCCAAAATAAGGATATGATCATGTCACAACCTTGCTTCTATAACTTCCCGGTTCCCTGTGGCTTACAAGGTAAAGCCCAATGTCTTTATTTGGAGATTTTCAAAATCTGGCCTCAAGCTACTCTTAAAGTATAATTTCTTGCCATTTTCTATCTCTGCACTCTCTATTCTAAGCATTCTATCTCCCTATCCCAAACCTGGGCAGGAGAATCATTGTCAAAACCCTGGCTTTCATACAGCACAACACTGCTCTACTGAAATTTTAGCCTCATTTAAAATGATGATTCTTGGACCACACCCCCAAAGATGCATATTTAAAAGTCTGAAGTGGAGGCTGGGAATCTGCTTCTTTAATAAGCACCCTGTGTGATTCTGAAATGAGGTTCAAGGATGCCCTCTGAGAAATATGCCATTCTCTTCTCTGCCTGGTGGGCCTGTCCTCCTGCCTGATGGAGACTTGTGCATTCTGCTAGGCAGCTGAAAGGTTGGCTATATTTTCCTGACTTCCTCAGGAAATGATGATCTCCCCTCTCTGTACTTCTGTGATATTCTCTCCAAACCTCTACGGAGGCGTCGTTTCCTTGTGATTTCTTTACTTACTTCTGCAGTTGTCTGAACTGCCCTGGGAGCTCCTAGACTTCAATAACTGGCACATAGTAGGCCCTTATAGATGTCTGGGGGGTGTATTCATGCATTCACTCATTGACATTAATCCTAGATGATTCCATCTGCCACGCTGAGCTCTGGTTCGTCTGTAATTAGTGAGGCTGACCTTACTGACACTCATTATTGGCAATGCTCATTTACCTCCTAGGCCATGCAAAGCCAGCTTACTTTCTCACAGAGACAATTTAGCAAGTAATCTCAACCCACATAGCTGGAGTCTTCTGGCAGAAAGAAGGAATCTGAGCAAGACATCACCAGGTTGAACATGGATGGCATGCGGACTGCAGTGTGGAGGAGGTCAGCTGACCTTGCAGAGTCATGCTATAGACAGATCAACAGGGCACAGAAGCTGGGTGGTTGGCCTGTGACCAGATCCCAACAGACTCACCATCAGCTTGCCAGTTTAAACACTAGGATAACAGAATAGTTACTCACATGGGCCCTGAAAATCAGAGTGCCTTGGTTGGAATGATGACTCTGCCAGGCATGTGGTGCTGGACATGTTTCATAATCTCTCTGTGCCTTGGTTTTCTCATCTGTACAACGGGGATAAGAAGCAAACCTAATTCTTAGAGTTGTTGTGAAAAGCAAATAAACTAAAATATGTACAATCTTTAGAATAACATTTGGTGCATATTAACTGCTCAGTAAGCAGTGGTTATCATAATTAGATTCCACAAGCTATACTATGGAATCAATGCACATATTAGTTTAGAGCTTTTCCTCTGGTCTTTGCTTCAAACGTATGCTGAAATTTTCTATACTAATCTTTGTCCCTGCTTAACTCCAACCTTGGAGATTTGACTTTTATCGGGACAGCTTCAACTCCATAAAACTTGCAAAACCAAGGTAATATTGAGCTAAAAAGAGTCCCTAAATCATTTGTTGGATATAAGTTTGAAGTCAGAAAAACATGGCCAAACAAAATATAAGAACTCTACATTTGTATGGAGGGGAAAATTAAGCATCCCCAAAATGATAGGATGAAAGAAGACTGAAAAAAAATCTGATGAGAAACAAAATTCCATCTAGTCAAGATTGCAAGCAATATCTTGCATGAAAAGATACCTCCTGCTTTTTACGCCTTTGAGAAAACTGAGGCATAAGGATGTGCTCAGTGTTGAGAGCCTACTATGGGCCAAGGGCAGAGGTCAGCATAAATTGTCTTTTTAATACTTATTTCCAATCCCTATGATTCTGATCTTACAGAGAGGAAACTACAGTGTTACATAACTAGTAACATCAAAACTGGATTCCCACCCAGCTGTGAGATGGCTCCCAACCAAGAGAGCTTTACATTTTAACCACACTGCTTTCTTGCTGCTCCTAATTATGCCTCTTATAAACTTTTTTTTTATTATTTTTTTATTTTTTTATTTTTTTTTAGATGGAGCCTCGCTTGTTGCCCAGGCTGGAGTGCAATGGCACAATCTTGGCTCACTGCAACCTCCGCCTCCCAGGTTCAAGAGATTTTCCTGCCTCAGCCTCCCAAGCATCTGGGATTACAGGTGTGTGCCACCATGCCCAGCTAATTTTCGTATTTTTAGTAGAGACAGGGTTTCACCATGTTGGTCAGGCTGGGCTCAAACTACTGACCTCAGGTGATCCATCTGCCTTGGCCTCCCAAGTGCTGGGATTACAGGTGTGAGCCACCACACCCAGCCACCTCTTATAAACTTTTGAGTGAAATTTCAAAGCCTGGAGGTTAAAAACAAGTATTTGTTCGAGGTCAGTTTCCAGTTCTAACTCTGTAGCCCCCGAAGCTGGGATGGAGGAAAAGCCTCCCATGATCCCCTGTTTGAAGTCCTAACTCCTCAGAATGTGACCTTATTTGAAGATAGGTCGTTGTGGATGTAATTAGTACAGTTAAGATGAGATGACGTTCTACTGGACTAAGACATCCCTTAATGCAATGATTGGTGTCCTTATAAGAAGAGGAGAAGGGATATGGAGCAGGCAGACACATGAGGAAAGATGTCACGCGAGGCATTGAGATGCTGCAGCCGCAAGCCAAAAAAGGCTAGGAAGAGGCAAGGAAAGTGCCTCCCCTACAAGGAAGGTGTCTCCCCTACAAGGAAGGTGTCTCCCCTACAAGGAAGGTGTCTCCCCTACAAGGAAGGTGTCTCCCCTACAGGGAAGGCCCTGAAGACATCTTGACTTCGGACTTCTAGCCTCCCAATATGTGACACTTTGTCGCAGCAGCTTTAAGAAACTAATGCACACCTACCCCACCCTGGAGTTGGGAGAGAACTGAAATAAACAGAGGATGTCCTTTTGTGGGCTCTCTGTTGTCACTGTGCTCATGTGATGATAGTCATGACAATGATACTATGGCAGACACTGTTGGTTCCTCCCCAGTTGCCATCTTTCCCTACTTCTGCTAACAGATCCCCTATTTGCTCAGATGTTAACCCCTGCCTCCTTCATGGGTCCCTCTAGTTCTGTAAACACGTGGACTTTATGCATTTGGAAGGATGCTCTGATTGGACCCACCAAACTGAATTAGCTCCTTACAGCCTATCTTGTTGGCAGTATTTCAAAGCTCCAGAATCTGCTAGGTTTTGGCATCCACATGCTAAACCCGAAGGGGACTTCAGCATTCTGCTTTGTCAGCCTGAAAGGAAGGAGTAAGTGATTCATCCACCAACTCAAAAAAATTAATAGATTTGGTGGCTTATGCTGGTGTAATTACTAACACTTACTAACATCCCAACAATAGCATCACTGGTGAGTCTGTAGAGATGTGGTAGTCATCTCTCTGCTTCTCTTCTTAGTCTCCTCCCTCAAAATGACTGGTGGATGGGCACATGTGAAAATGTTCTTATTATTCACATTGAACTTAATTTAATTGTTAATATTTTTACATACTTTATATAAAGTTCAAAATATGCTGTCAGAAGTGAGGAGAGAGATTAGCTTTGGCAAGGAGGGAGGAGGCATGAGAGGGCTGCAGGGTGCTGGTACCACTGTCTTCTTGAGCTGAGTGCTGCTCACACAGGTGTGTTAATTTTATAATGTGTGTGTTTTGTGCACTTTTCTGTACCTATGTTGCATTCCGGTCATTTTTTAAAAATATATTTTGGTTTGCACTAATTCTAATGTTTTTTCTTCCAGTGCACTGTTTCCACTTGAGTTCATCCTAAAACAATACCTCTTGGAAGGCTGGACTTGATAGAGAATTCAGTTAAGTAGTAATTGGTGGTTACCTAGGCTCCAACTATTAGCTATTCCCCAGGATCATGTTGGCCTCCCTGCCCCTCCAAGTCACTGCTTTCTAGGAGTTAACAGCTGCTTCCTAATTCACTTTTTCAAAAGTCCTTTTTCCTAATTTTGTTTCTGGAAAATGTTCTTACAAAAGACGTCTATTTCACATGAGAAGACCTGAGGCCTGCTTCCCCATGATCTGAGCTCTGAATATTCAGCTTCTATCTTACATAACGACCCCCAGCACACCTGACTGCCTGGAGTTGAATTTATTAAACTGATCCTTTGCGTGAGCAGAGGCATCGCTTTCAAAGCCGAGCAGTAAGCAAATGACTAACTGCTTTCCCATCTGCACACATTCTGCATCGGCTTTCAGGGGGGTTTACCTAGTACGTCTAAAGCAGTTATGAATAATCAAAATATAGTTTTCAGAAGAACTGCTCATTACACATTACATCACATGACACTTCCATCTCAGTTCAAGAAAAAAAAAAAACAACCTTAAGAAATGCATCTGCAGACAAATTTTCCTGATTGAGTGTCATTTTGTTCACCCATGGCAGCTGGGACAGATAAAATGTTGGCATAGTAAATTGCAAGTTTTATCTAAAGTTTTCAATTCTCTTTGAAATTCTTGGTCGAAGATCAAAATGGACCAAAGTTTTCTCAGTTTTCCCAGTGGGAACTGCTTTTGTGAAGAAAGCTTAATTCATTTGATAAACTTTTTTTTTTCATTACTACAAGCTAAATTCTGTGGCTGGTTTAAATATATATATATAATTCAGAGTGCTTCCAATTTATTATTAAGGGAGATAAAAATGTGAAAGTATCACTCTAAGACAAAGCCCATAGTGAAAAGTATCGAAACAGAGGTACCGAGGTCAGGACTGGATTCCTGAAGGAAGTAACGTTTACTCTTGAAGAATAGGTAGGATTTTAAAGGTGGAGATGGAGAAGAGGGGAGGTCATTCCAGGTAACAGGAACAATTTTAGGAAATGCAGAAGAGCAAAGGAGGACAGATGAGGGAAATATGAGAATGAATTAAACAATGTAGCCAGAGGTTTGGGTGGGAGATTATATTAGAAGTTAACACAGTCCTGGGAAGGAGAGCAGAAGCCAGATGTCAGAGAGTTTGGGTTGAAGGTTTAAAGAGATTCCTGGGCCGGGCGCGGTGGCTCACACCTGTAATCCCAACACTTTGGGAGGCCGAGGTGGGTGGATCACCTGAGGTCAGGAGTTTGAGACCAGCCTGGCCAACAAGGTGAAACCCCGTCTCTACTAAAAGTACAAACAATAGCCAGGTGTGGTGGTGGACGCCTGTAATCCCAGCCGCTCGAAGCTTGAACCTGGGTGTTGGAAGTTGCAGTGAGTTGAGATCGCACTACTGCACTTCAGCCTGGGTGACAAGAATAAGACTCCATCTCCAAAAAAAAAAAAAATCAAGAGTGGAGGAGTAGTATTGTTTTCAGGCGTGTGTGTGTGTGTGTGTGTTAAAACATACATAACATAAAGTTTACCATATTAATCATTTTTTTTTCCTTTTTGTTGAGATGGAGTCTCCCTCTGTCACCCAGGCTAGAGTGCGAGGGCAAGATCTTGGCTCACTGCAACCTCTGCCCCTGGGTTCACGAGATTCTTCTGCCTCAGCCTCCTGAGCAGCTGGGATTACAGGTGCGAGCCACCACACCCAGCTAATTTTTGTATTTTTAGTAGAGACAGGGTTTCACATGTTGGCCAGGCTGGCCTCAAACTCCTGATCTCGTGATTCACCTGCCTCAGCCTCCCAAAGTGCCGGGATTACAGGCGTGAGCCACCATGCCCCGTCATCAACCATTTTTAAGTGTACAATTCACTAGCATTACGTACATTCACATGGTTGTGTCACCATCACTACCATTCACCTCCAGAGCTTTGTCATCTTTGTCAACTGAAACTCCCCATTCTCTGCTTCCCAAGCCCCTGACAACTACCATTCCACTTTCTGTCACTGAATTTGACTACTCTAAATGCTTCATATAAGTGTATATGAAATACAAATTTTGTCCCTTTGTGGCTTATTTCACTCAGCATAATATCTTCAAAATTTATTCATGTTGTAGCACGCATCAGAATTGTTTCCTTCGTAAGACCGAATAATATCCAATTGCACGTATATGCCACAATTTGTTCATCTGTTTATAACACTTGGGGTGTTTCTACTGCTTGGTTAACAATACTGCCATGAACATCGGTGTACAAATATCTGCTTGAGTCCCTGCTTTTACTTTGGTCTATACCAAAAAGTGGAATTGCTGAATCGTATGATAATTTTATGTCTAATCTTTTGAGGACTCCTCATACCATTTTCCACAGTGGCTGCACCATTTTACCTTCCCATTAGCAATGTACAAGGGTTCCAGTTTCTCCACATCTTCAATAACACTTGTTATTTTCTGTTTTTTTTTTTTCTCTTGGTATTGTCATCCTAATGGGAGTGAAGTAGTGTCTTATTACAGTTTTGATTTGCATTTCCCTAATGAGTGATTTTGAGCATTTTTTCATGTGCTTAGTAGCAATGTGTATGTCTTCTTTGGAGAAATGTCTATTCAAGTCCTTTGCCCAATTTTAATTAGGTTGTTTTATTGTTACTGAGTTGTAAGAGTTCTTTGTATATTCTGGATATCAATCCCTATTAGGTATTGATTTGTAAATATTTTTTCCCATTCTATGGATTACCTTTTCACTCTGTTGATAGTGTCCTTTGATGCACAAATGTTTTTTGTTTGGTCGGGGATTTTTTGCTTAGATTTGCCTTATATGTATTTTTTATTGACACATAATATTTATATATATTTTGAGGTACATGTGATATTTTGTTACATGTATAGAGTGTGTAATGATCAAGTCAACATTTCAAGTCCTCTCTTCTAGCTATTTTGAAATATGCAATACATTATTGTTAACTATAGTCACCCTATTCTACTATCAAACATTAGAACTTATTCCTTCTAACTGTATGTTAAGTAACCTCTCTTCATCTCTTCCCCCACCCACACACCCTTCACAGCCTCTGGTATCTATTATTCTACTGTCTATCTCCATGAGATCAACTTTTTCAGCACCCACACATGAATGAGAACACGTGATATTTGTCTTTCTGTTTCTGGCTTATTTTACTTAACATAATGGCCTCTATTTCCATCCATGTTGCTGCAAATGACTTGATTTCATTCGTTTTTATGGCTGAATAGTATTTCATTATGTATATAGACCACATTTTCTTTATTCATTCATTCATTGATGGACAGTTGGGTTAACTGATGCACAAAAGTTTTTTATTTTGATGAAGTCTAACTTATCTATTTTTTCTTTTTTTACCTATGCCTTTGGTGTCATATCTAAGAAGTCATTGCCAAATCCAATGTCATGAAACTTTATGTTTCTTCTAAGAGCTATAGTTTTAGCTCTTACATTTAGGTCTTTGATCCACTTTGAGTTAATTCTTGTACCCAGTGTAAGGCAAAGATCCAACTTTGTTCTTTTTGCATGTGGGTTATCCAGTTTTCCCAACATCATTTGTTGAAAATACTATCCTTTCCCTATTGAATGGCTATGGCATCCTTGCTGAAAATAATTTATTCATATATGCAAGGGTTTATTTATGGACTTTCTATCCTATTCTATTGGTCTATACATCTGTCTTTATGCCAGTTCCACACTGTTTTGATTACAGTAGCTTTGCAGTAAGTTTTGATTACTGTAGCTTTATTCTACAAAGTTTTGTTTGTTTCTTTGTTTGTTTCTTTGTTTTTGAGACAGAGTCTCACTCTGTCGCACAGGCTGGAGTGCAGTGGCGCAATCTTGGCTCACTGCAGCCTCCGTCCCACAGGCTCAAGTGATTCTCCCACTTCAGCCCCCCGAGTAGCTAAGACTACAAGTCCACACCACCACGCCCAGCTAATTTTGTATTTTTAGTAGAGATGGGGTTTCACCATGTTGCCCAGGCTGGTCTTGAACTCCTGACCTCAGATAATCCACCCGCATTGGCCCCCCAAAGTCCTGGGATTACAGGCATGAGCCACCATGCCTGGCCCACGTTCTATTATAGTTTTGAATTCAAAAAATGTGAGACCTCCAATTTTATTCTTCGTCTTCAAAATTGTTTTGGCTATTTGAGGTCCCTGAGATTCCATATGAACTTAAGGAGGAATTTTTCTATTTCTGCAAAAATAATCCTTGGGATTTTGACAGAGATTGCATTGAATCTGCAGATTGCTTTGGGTAGCACTGACATCTTAACAATATTAACTCTTCCCAATTCATGAACATGGACTGTCTTTCCATTTACTTGCATATTTTAAAGTGACAACTTACTTTTTATTAACATTTTCATTCTGTGTGTGTCACTTGAGACAAAGGGGGCTGTTAAATGCCACACAGAAGGCCCATGATAAATGCATGTTGCTGAATCAAAAGCAAACAAAAAGCAGAATGACAATTCAATTGCACAAACTATGCTCACCAGAGCTAACAATTATAATATGCAGCTAGGTTTATCTAAGCAAGATTGTGAGGTTGCTCATTCATTTCTTCTCCCCCTCCCTTCAGAAATTCTCACACTTTCCACAATTCCCCCTTTGCTGTATCCATCTCAAGCCTCTCCTTAGGAATCCCTCCTCCCAGAAAATAAACCTATGTTGTAAAAGTCTAGTTCATTGAGTTGTAATAGAGTGAAATTCAGTTTTAACATGCATGGTGTAGTACGTTTTGACAACTGTTTACAGTCATTGAATCTCAGAGCCACGCTTTGGAAGTAGACTCTAGGGCAGCTTCGTCCATCACACATGGAAAAAGTGGGTTTGCCGTTTGGTGGTTCCTTAAAAAATTGAACAAAATTACCATATCACCTAGCAATTCCACTTCTAGGTATGGACCCAAAAGAATTAAAAGCAGCCACTCAGATACTTGTACACCAATGTTCACACTGGCATGATTCACAATAACAATATGGGGGAAACAGCCCAAGTGTCTGTAGACTGATGAATGGATACATGTTATACACATGTGACAGAGTATCATTCAGGCACAAAAGAAATGAAGTCCTGGCACACACAACAACATGGATGAACCTCAAAGACATTATGTGAGGTGAAATAAGCCAGTCACAAAAGGACAAGTACTATATGAGTCCACTTACATGAGGCACCTAGAATAGGCAAGTTCCTAGAGACAGAAAGTAGAATGTTGGTTATCAGGGGCTGGGGAAAGGGACAATGCAGGCTTATTATTTAATGGCCACAGAGTTTCAATTTCCAGTGATGAAAAAATTTTGAAAACAGATAGTGGTGATGGTTATACAACATTAGAAATTTACTTAATACCATTTAACCATTTAGCATGGTTACAATGATAAACTTCATGTCATGTATATCCTATCGATTTTAATATATTTTTTTTAAAGTGGGTGGTCTTTACCATGAAGGAACACTGACAACTCCAAACCCTCTGACTTAACATGGGACACACACACAATCATGAGAATAAATATAATATTGTAAAAATATAGAATAAGAACAGATCAAAGAACACTGCAAGCTGGGAGAAGGCTGGAAAAAGAGAGAGAAAGTGAAGGCAGGGCCACCAGATAAGAGGCTACTGTAATGGTCTCAGAATGGCCTGAGCTGAGCATCACAGAGAGAAAGGGAAGACGGTTCATGTACAGAAGGAAGAGTGAACTCATGGTATCAATGAATGTGGCACAAGGCAGAAGGAAGAGGGGAAAAAGCAGGCCAGGACCACGTAATGACTCTCATGGGCCCTGGGCAATTTTCTTAGAGAATGTTTCCTCCCTAAAGTATATATATGTTCGTATTATAGAGGAACGACATTTTTTGTCCTGAAAGTACATTTTTTTCTTTTAATTTAAAAAGGAATCAAAACATTTCATGGGCCCCTAAATGGCACTGTCCCTCCTGAGTCTGCCCTGGGCCAGTCCTGTGTGAGGAATGGATGGTCTCCTGCCGAGAATGTCCGTCTTCCTTCCCCTTCCCCTGCAGCCTCCCTGTCTCATTTACTGCTTGAGGTATTGAGGACTTTGTTACCGCAGATATGTGATTGGGTGGCACAATGCTGTTGGGGACAGTAACTCAGTGTGGGGGTTAAGATCCAGGACTCCAGAATCAGAACAATTTGGGCCTGAACCACAGCTCCCACTGTGGTTTGCCTGGCTGTGCAAATTGGAGCATGTTACTGCACATTTCTGAGCCGCAGTGTCTATCTGTAAAATAAGTATGAGTTCCCAACATCACAGAGGTCTTGTAAGAATTAAAAGTGGTAAGAGAACAACCAGCTTAGCATGGCACCTGGTACATGGCTGGCAAGTGCAGGCAACTCCATCACCTCTCCTGGCTTGGCACAAACAGACACAGTGGTTGGGGTTTGTAATGAGCGGGAGGAGGAAAGGCATGAAGATACCTGGAGAGGGAAAACAGAGGGGGCAGGGAGTCCAGAGAGTAATGGAAGGGACACGAACCGTTTGCACCTTTGCCAGGAGCAGGCCCAATTAGCCTACGATCTCCCACCACCCTGCCTGGACTGTTGCCTCTTCTACACACACAGAGGCTCCTGTTACCAACTACAAACACCTTTGATACGTTCCCCTCTCCCAGAGCTGGGAAACAAACCAGAGGCATTGCAGGTTTCCAACTCGCTTTAGCTCTCGTTTCTCTGTGGCCTCTTATTCTCCTTCACCGCATCCATCCCCACTCTAGACTTGCCATTCCTCACACTCTCCTGCCTTTTGCCTCACATGGTTTCTTTTGCCTAGAATGCCCTTTGGGAGAACTTCTACTCATTCCAGAAGACCCAGCTCCAGTGTCTCCTCTGCAGCTGCCTCTGCAAAATCAATCCCTCTCTCTCCAGGGTTTCCACTGCACCTGCATCACTCGATTTATTACTCTTCCAGATAATCATTTGTTTACATCTCTCCCCAGCTGGAAGGTGAGCTCCAGGAGGGGAGGGACTGTTGGACTCTCCCTCCTGGGCCACCCCCACCCCCACCTCACCCTGTCCCCACCCCAACCACTGCCCCACCTCCTGCACATGCTGGCAGCCCATGAATGAGGAAAGGGAGGTTTCTTCATTGTTTACTTGATTTTGGAATCGCTCTTCTCACACCTGTTCCAACAAAGGACTCTGATTTATGTAGAGAATTAAAGAGTCAACACTTAACAAAGTTGCAATGTGACATGAAGGAGCAAGAAGCTCGAATTGCTTCCAAGACAGGAAAATAACAGGGGGATTAATTTGGTGATCACACCTGGGTCCCCAGGCAGCTATTTCTAAGGGAATGGGGTGGAAGAAGTCAGTGGTACCCCCAAAGGCTTGGGATTCGTCTATATAATCAGCACCCAATGGATAAAAATTAGGGCAAGGGGCTGGATGGCTACCTCCAGCATCTCCCTCACTCCCATATTTCTCCCTGACTCCCCCAGCCCCTCCCCAGACAGCATTGGGTCTCTTCTCTTCTTCCCTTTCAAGGTTATCCCCCTACTACTGATTTCTACTTAACCTTGACCTCACCCGGGTGGAAACTCTGGGATTAGGAATAATTTGTCCTAGTCTCTCGGAATGGCTCTGTCAATTGCTTTCCGGAATTGCTTTTTCCCTGGGGGTTGTGGGGAGCAATCTGCCAGACCCCCAGTGTCCACTTCAGTGGTGTGCTCTTAGTAATGACAGCAGGTTAGGCAGACTTCAGTGGTCCTGATTCATTCTGGTTTACTCCTTCACCCCATCTGACTCCTCCATCACCTGGAACCTGTAGAGGCACCGTGTGCCTGAAACCTCTGGACATCCCTACAGCTGCAGAAGGGTTGGGGCGTCTCCATTCTCAGAATTGCTGGAGCGACTGGTGAATGAAGATTAGCTTCTAGAGAACAGCGCTGAGGAATGTGGTAGAAGCTGTTGTGGCCCTGCAGCCGAGGGTCCTGCTTCCTCCTGTGCATCTGAGAGCTTATTCTGTACCAGGTGGTCTGGGAGACACCTGGTTGTCATGACCGTATGCTGCCCGGGAGCAGGCTGGAGCCCTGGAAGGCGGTGCACAGACTGCATACACCCTGGTTTCCTTAGTTTTATCTCTGAGGACCTAGGTGTCCCTGCCATCCAGAGCATCTGTGGCCTCCTTCTCATTCTCATGGCCACCACTCCGGCTCAAAGTCCTTGAAATGAAATACATATCACTGAGGCTCTTGCAAAAATCTCTTTTCCTCACTTACTTTTGCAATAATCTCCTCACTTGTTCTTGCAAGAATCTCCTGCTTTCCTCACTGTACTTTCTGTAGAGCGCTGCTGAAGGAATGTCCTAAAGTACATGCCACAGCAATCCATTTACTGCAGTTTAATAACAAACTAATCTAGGTGACAGGAATCAGAAGAGCAGCACTTGTGCGTATGGTGACTATTGCCTTGGATGGAGCATGAGGGAGCCTTCTGGGGTGTTTGAAACGCTCTGTGTTTTTGTCTCGTCAAGCTGCATATTACTACTTATGTTACATTTATAAAAATTCATTGAGACTTCCACTTCAGGTTTGTGTGCTTTGGGCTGGCCTCAGTGGCTCACACCTATAATCCCAGCAACTCAGGCATCTGTGGCAAGAGGATGACTTGAAGCCAGGAGTTCAAGACCAGCCTGAACAACATAGCAAGACCCTGTCTCTATCAAAAAAAAAAAAGAAAAAAAAAAGTTAAAAATTAGCCAAGCATGATGGTGTGCACCTGTAGTCTCAGCTACGTGGGAGGCTGAGGCGGGAGAAGCCCTCGAGCCCAGAAGTTTGAGGCTGCAGTGAGCTATGATTGCGCCGCTGCACTCCAGCCTGGGTGACAGAGGGAGACCCCATCTCTTAGAAGAAAAGAAAACAAAACAAAACAAAAGAAAAAAGAAAGAAAAGAAAAGAAAGATTTGTGGACTTTACTATATGTATGTTAAGCCTTAGTAAGAGAAGCAAAAAAAAAATAAAACTAAGTCTGCATTTATAAAAAATGTTTTGAGGGCCAAAAATGTGTTAGGGATTCAGGGATAGAACATGCAGCCTCTACTACCCATTCCTCCTTCACACTTGCCTTCTAGACTTCTCACCTCTTCTCCTGGAGGATCCCAATTAGACTGTTTCCTGATGTCCCAGATACATCCCTTTTCTCGTCAGCTTCCTCTGAAGCCCTCTGCAGGCCTTGATCCCACCACCATCTCTTCCTACTACTCCAGGTCTCACTGCAAGGCTCAAAAACAAGACCAGCTCCTGAATGAAGCTTTCCTCTCCTGAAAGGCGCATGCTCCTTTCTGCAACCCTGCATTCCTTGGTGTTTCTCTGCTCACAAAACTCCATTTTGGGAGTTCTGTCCCTTTCCTGACCTTTTCTAGTTCTAGTAGACACAAGTTTCTTGAGGCAAGAGACTCATCTCTGATTCACCTGTGATCCACAAATACCTGCTGAACTGACATAACAGAGAAAGGAAAGGGGGAAACACCAGCAATGGTGTCCCAGACCCTCCCAGCTTGGTCTCTCCCTGTTTAATTGCTGATGAACACACAATTCAAAATGTGAGCCAAAGCCTTGTTACCATCCCTGCCCCTAGACTTCTGCCCTGGTTAGAATGAGGGATTTGGACTACAGTGGTTGGTTAAGGCATTCAGTGCTCCAAAAACGAGCTCCAAAGTCCTCATCAGAAAAAACAAAAGGGGATTAGGGTATGGGGGAGGAAGAACTACAGAAAAATGAGCAAATATGCCCACTGGCAAGTGGTCCCTCTGGGGACGTGATCTGCTTTTGTCTCCCTAAGAGTCTCTGTGGGATATCTCTTCTCCTTCCAGAGGAAAGATCCCTACTGCTTCTGCCACAGAAGACAGAGTAGATCCAGTTCCCAGATATCAAATGGATTGGATCTGACTACTCAGAAAATTGTCAGCTCTGAATGTGTACTTCTAGAGCATCACTTCAGAACATAACTTTGTGTACTGGTTTACATATACCTATGTTGCACAATGGATATGTTAATTAATAGATTGATCATCTACCATAAGCAAAGATTTGTACTAAGGATAATTGAGAATTCAAGAAACAGAATTCACTGTTCCTGCCCCCACAGGATTTAAAAGGAATTTGACATATTTAAGGGATGTTCGCTGAGCACTGTTTACAAGAAAAAATTGGAAGCAACTTAAAAGTCCAACACGAGAAGGGAAAAACAAAATGCTGTACACTGGTTCCATAGAACACAGTGGAGCAATTTTTTTTGAGAGAAGACATCACAGCCTCGGCCCCAACCCTTTTGAGATAGGGTCTTGATATGTTGCCCAGTCTGGAGTGCAGTGGTGTGATCATGGCTCACTATAGCCTCAACCTCCCGGGCTCAAGGGACCCTCCCACCTCAGCCTCTGAAGGAGCTGGAACTATGGGCATGCGCCATCATGCCTGGCTAATTTTTTTGTTTTAATTTTTCATGAAGACAGGGTTTCGCCATATTGCCCAGGCTGGTCTTGAACTCCTGAGTTCAAGCGATCTGCCCTCCTTTGCCTCACAAAGTGCTGGGATTACAGGCGTGAACCACTGCAACCAGCATAGAATGTACAGTAGAGCAATTTAACAGAACTAACTAGGGTTTATATATGTCAATGTTGGTAGATTTCAAAAATATATTGAGTGAAAAATATCACAGAATGATGCATATCATACAATGTCATTTATGCAAACACACACATAAGGAAAGTAACACTCTATGTATCTTGTGAATACATAATATATTTGCATGTAAAAGTGTGTTTTTTTAAATGGCACAGAAAGACACATACCATCTCTCTCTCTGGGGCAGAAATGAAAAAGGGATGAACCTAGCTCAAAGAGGCTTTTGCTTTTCTCTATATTTACTTTTTTTATAAAAAAACAGAATATATTTATGTAGTACTTGTCTAATAAAGTTTTGAGTAAACCATTTAAGTAATTAGGAAGACATGGCCTAAATACATGAGAAGCTAAGTAGTAAGAGTTCACTAATAACCATGACAACAATATAAGCAACATCACAAGGCAGAACAGATGTATTGCTTCACCATCAGCATCTGCAGTAATGGCCAGGAGTTCAGAAGAGGAAGAGCTTGCTGAGTACTGGGGAGCTCTGAAAGAGGGCTAAGAATTCAGGGCCTCCTTGAAAGTCTTTTAATAAAGGAATGCCGTGACAAGGTGGAACTTTGTGAAGATCCATCCGGGCACAAGGGTGCAATGTATTTAATTTAAAAATTGCATTATGAGTATAGAGGCTTTTCTTTTTTTCTTCTTATACTTGCCAGGTCCTGGAAATTGAAGATTGTATCACATGAGCTAAGATCTAGGAGGAAGTTAGAATAGAAAAATGACGGATGCTTTGGCATAGCCCTCAAGCCAATGAACAAGTGATCAAGGACCCCCAGGAGGGTGTCTGGGGATCACCGAAGTTTACTTAGTTTCCTCCACTGGATTGTGAATTTCTTCAAGGCCAGGGCTATGATGTCTTCCCTCCTGGAGCCCCAGTGCATAGAATAGAATGGTACAAGATGCCACACAACAGGTACACTTCAGTGAACACTTGTTGAATGAATGAATGCTTGCTTGTATGAATGAATGAATACTGCAGAAAGGTCAAAGAGATTCGGATTTGTAAAAGGTTTGTCACTTGAATGACTACTTCTTCAGTTTTGAGGCTCATCTGTCCCTTCTCCATTCTCCCCTGCCAGAGCCCCCTCCAAGTGTGGCTTTCACTTGCCTCTTGTCCTACCCCATCACTCCTCCACTACTCCCCCCCTAAATCCTGGAGACCCTCTTTAAGACAGGGTGAGAATAGCTGTCAGAGCTCTCAGTGGGGCCAGGACACAGAGGTCAAGAGAAGAGAACAAAATTAAAAATTACTTGGAGGTCAGAGCTGGGAAGAGCTTCACAGCAGTCGGGTCAGAGAGTAATGTGTGTTAGGAGAGTGGGGACCTCTGACCTAAGGTGGAGGTGAGACGACCCCACAGGAAGAAATCAGGCAAATGAAAGGATTAGGGCCAGATTTCAGAAACTTGGATGTGGAGCTGGTTCATGCAGAGGCTTTCAAACATGCACCTCAGAATCCTGGGGTTCCACAGATAACCTCCAGGGGTTTCCCAAACAATTAGGCTGCTTCTGCCAAGGAGAGAAGATGAGAACTGCCAGAGGGACCTGCTCAGCTGTTATCTGTCTTACACACTGGGGTTCTGAGTAAGAGTTCATTTGAAGGAAGAACCCAGGACAGGAAAGAGAGAGAGAGAGAGAGAGAGAGATCATTCGCTAAAGCATTTGAAAGAACATAGAGTTCATGGACTCTCTTTTTCTCTCTCTCTCACATGAAATGAGATATTATATAAAAAGCATTCTGGATGGAAAACGTTCTCGATGAGTGTATGGAAATTGGACATAAAAAAAGAACTCAAGTGAAAGACAAATTCATTTGGAATTACCATAAATTGCCTACCCCCCTATCTTTCTCAGGTTTGGAATTACCTGCTAAAAGTCAAAATTCAAAGACTCAAAGCTCAGGATAAGGGAAGCGGTGGGGTATAGATAATTGGTGTTTAGTTGTTATTAATAATTATTAGCATTTCATTAAGTATTTCTCAGGAGTTCTGCTAAACCATTACGTGCATGATCTTAAGAATTCTCATAACAGCTTCTGAGGTAAACCTTATTATCATCCCAAACAAGGCTCAGAAGTTGAACAACTTGCCCAACGTCACACCAAATTGCAAGCAGCAGAGCGGGACTTTGTACGCCGGTAGCCTGACTCCAAAGGCCCTAACCATAAGCCTACTTCAGTGGTGTATTCCCAGCGACCATGCAGTGAGCAGGTGTGATTGCAGTAAGGTACAGGTCCCTGCAGTAAAAGGTCCTGAGGAAGAGAGAACAACACTTCTCAACACCTGGCAAAAATACCATGTGACACTGTCCTTCAAGGAAAATTCCAGAAGCCCCTCCCTGGGCCCTCAGGTGAACTAACCACACATGCAAGGTTTATTCACTTCTGCATACTACATCTTAGGAGGGTTAAAGGTATCTCATTTTGCATCAGTGAACAGCAGGATGAAGGATCTGACTATAAAGAGAAGACATTTAATCTAAAGAAGAGATTAGAAGGGAAGGAGGGAACTATCTCAAACGCTCAAAGTGCTTTCTCAAGGAATAGTGACCAGACTTGTTTTGTGCAGCTTTGGATGGCAGAACTAGGGACAATGGGTTAGTAAGAGGATGGACAATGGGCTAGTAAGAGGAAGACAAATTACAAGTCAACATTGCCAAGGATTTTCCTTAGATCTGCCTGAAATGGCCACACTAGAGGTAGTGAGCTCTTTGTCAAAGAAGCCATCAAGCAAAGATTGAATATCAGGAATCATAATCGGTAAGAGAAAACTTATCTGTTGAGTGGAAGGTTAAATAGCTACTAAAGCCTCTTCTGACACAAAGATTCCAAAAATTTATAATCATGTTTATTTTCCTTTTCAAAAATTCTCCCTCTGCCAAAGACTTAAGAATGAACCCAACTGACAGGCCAGCCTCTAAAAGCATGGTGTCTTATAAATTCCTACATTCTGCATGTCTGTGAAAAAAAAGCCCTGACCTGTGACAGGGACCTGTATGTCTGTCAGCAGAGCCAACATTTTTCACACTAATAGTACAAGTCAGAATAAATACCATCTCCATTTGGAAGACAGTCCTTGACAGAAGAGAATTGGCCTGCTTGATTAGGAATATATGTCAGGCACTGATAATAGGGAAATCCTTTTCAGCCAAACCCCAGAACCTGAACAGTCATAATGAGGCGATTTAATGAGCCTCCTGTTCTACAACAATATTAATTACAACTCTGTGGCAGAAGGCAGCCAACTCAAGATAAAATAGGTAAAATGCACAGGAACTGGATCGCATTCAGAATCTCTTCCCCAGATACAAATAGGCTTGCAGTCTCATACATGTGTCTCTAGCAAGCAAATAGATTTAACACCTTTAAGCTGTTTGGAAGAAATACTTATGGAGTCAGTCTAAACAGCAGAAACGCTTCTGAACTTTGGGTTTATCTCTTAGAATGCATCTACCCCAAATAAGTCTGGTGAGCCTGATCAGTCCCAACTTGTTGCTACCCCGGAAAAAGAAGAAAAAAGAAAGCAGTAAAGGCACCACTTGTCTGGGCACCGTGGCTCATACCTGTAATCCCAGCATTTTGGGAGGCCGAGGCGGGTGGATCACTTGAGGTCAGGAGTTTGAGACCAGCCTGGGCAACATGGTGAAACCCCATCTCTACTAAAAATACAAAAATTAGCTGGGCGTAGTGGTTCATGCCTGTAATCCCAGCTGCTTGGGAGGCTGAGGGACGAGAGTCTCTTGAAACTGGGAGGCAGAGATTGCAGTGAGCCAAGATCACACCACTGCACTCCAGCCTGGGTGACTGAGCGAGTCTCCATCTCAATAAAATAAAATAAAGTCACCACTTGTCAAGCAGGTAGGCATACCTCCATCCCGTTTTTGGGGTCAAGTCTCAAAAATATTTCCATTTAAGTAAATAGAATTTCTTCAGGTCAGATACAGGCTGAGAATTGTCATCAGTCTCGTTCAATAAATCATCACCAAAAGCCTGTTGACTGCTAATAGTTATTGAGCATTTACTGTTTGCTGGAGATTTCTTTACATGCTTTAAATATTTTAGCTCATTTGGTCACCATGAAACACCCTGTAGTCAGTACTAGCAATGAGAGAAAGTGTAGAGATGTTAAGTGCTTTGTCCACACTACCAGTTAGGTGGAGCCAGGATTCAGACACAGGCTGATTATTCCAGAGCCAGGGTGCTTAACCACTAGGCAATGCTGTGCACTGTGTGTTTGCAGGTAAATTGTTCATGAAGTGAGTGTTGACTGAGCACCACCTATGTGCGCCGCACTGTGCTAAATGGTGGGACAGTGATCAGCGTGACAATTCCAGTCCAGAGTAATCAGGCAATGCCAGCAGATCTAAGAAACTGTCCCATTCCCTGTGTGGTCAGCAAGGGCTTCTAGAAATGGTGACGTTTAACCAGAGACCTGAAAGATGAGTAAGAGTTAGGCAGTGAGTCAAGAGGGAAGCTGGAGGAGGAAGAGGATACGGATGGGAACCTCTAGGGGTCAGTTCACAATGGCAGAAGCCCAGACATTGTGCAAATATCAAGGAGTTACACACAGGGAGTGGAGAGACAGTCCTGACAGGGACTCAGGAGGAGGTAAAACTTGATCTAGGTCCTTAAAAATAGAGTAAGAAGGTAGGAATGTATATGATATATACTTTAAATCTGTTGACATTTTCTCATAGTTACATAACCCTCTCACTCAACTCAGACCCAGGGTACTGCCACATAGACAAAGGACTGACTCCAAGAGGTTAATCATCTGCCAATCAAAAGAAACCACATTGGACCCTTTTCTGTTTTCTCACTAAATCCACGTTGCAGAGATTTTGATGGTGCAAGGATGGGCAGCTGCTGAAGGAAGCACCAAAGAGGACAAGCACGAAATCCTGGGCCTCAACCCAGGCAGGCGCCTACCCATTCTGACACAGGGCATCGGAAACAGTTGGAAGCAAAGCCCACGTCCATACAGCATATGCCCAGGGTCCACAGACTTGAAAACTCACATGGACCCTAGGCTCTGTCCCACAGCACACTGACTTGCAAACCCATGAAATGGTCCATGTCCACTCCCGGCTCCCCACTACCAGAGTGAGGCACCTTGCCTGGACCACCTGGCTCTGCCCATCTCAAACCTGCCTGCCTATGCAGTGGTTCTCCAATTTTAGCACACATTCAAATCACCCACAGAGCTTGCTGAGCGATAGGTTGCCGGCCCCACCTCCAGCGTATCTGGTTCAGTAGGTCTGGGATGGTGCCAAGCATGTGCGTTTCTAACAAGTTCCTAGGTGATGCCGATGCTGGTGGTCCCACACTGAGAACTGCTGCTCTTTGGCACCAGGCAAAGGCACCTCTCCAGAAAGACTTCCCCCAGCACTCCAGCGCTGCTGGCTTATCTCCCCAGTCTTACTGCACATTTAAGTTAGTAGAGGCCACAAAGATAAACCTAACTGCCTTGAGGAGCCAGACAAGCAACAGAATATGAGGGTTTGGACGGGCTTAGGTGCATTTGAGTACAGTTGTGTGAAAGATAGGAGCTACTGTAAACTGGAGAATTCAGGCACCAATAAAAGGGGGCAACTCACTCAGTTCTAGCCAATTTTTGCTGGGTGTGATTTCACTACTAGTATTGCCAGATCTTCTAGCTTCAAGAGAAGGCAGAAATCCTGATTTTTATGTAAACTATCCCAATTTTTAAAAACTGGTTCAAGACTTTTGAAGACAGTAGGATGCATCAGGTGATCTCTTAGGCCTCTTGCAGCTTTAATACTTGATAGTTTGGCTTGTCAGGCATCCTGTAGAAAGTTCCCCAGTCTGGGTCTGTGTGTTGTGTTTTCATTATTCCATTAGGGTTATGGACTTTTGTAAAGAATACAGCAGAGGTGAATGTCCCTCACAGACATGTTTCTGATGTTCCTCCCTGTGATCAGCCACAACACACCATCAAAAGACTTTACAACAGCCCCACAGAGGGAAAAAGGGAGCCATGACTGAACACATTTGCCAATTTCCATGGTGTAAATATTCCCACCACAGCCAATGTGGAGCACCCAGTGTGATGGCACTGAACAAGGAATTGGAAAAAGGTGTGCACAATTAGCCAGCTCTGTAGTAGGAGCGGGCTCCTGCACTGCTTCTCAACTTGCTTTATCCTCTGTGTTCTAAATCTCAACGAGCCAACCCTCCCTTTGGTTCTGACTGAACGCCAGTCATGCACTCCGCACTCCACTAAAGGTTGTAGAGGAGAGGAAAGGGCTATAAAAGATTAGGCAAGAAAGTAGAGTGAGATTGCAAGTTTTGAGAAGACTGGTTTCAAATCCAGATCTGCCTCTTGTGAGTGTGTAAACTTGGTCAAATTGCTTAACCGCTTTAAGCAATTGATTTTGTATATACAAATAAATATATATGTGTATATGTATGTTTATATATGTGTATATATTTTATATATGTACATTTTATATATACAGTACTTCCTAAGTACTAAAACATTCTATGTATATACATTTATTCACACACACATAATATATGTCTCATATATATGTATATATACACACACAGCCTCTCAAAGAGCTTTCAGTCTAGCCCATATAATTATATTAACATGTTCTAATTTAAAAGTTGGGTGGTAGTTACATGGGTGGTCATTTTATTATTTGTCTTTTAATTACACATGTATGGCATATAATCTTTTGAATGTATTAATTCACAATAAAAAAGGATAATATAAATCTAAATGAAGTTAATCACTAAAATGTGTCATCTCATTATCTCCCCAGCTCATCCATGTTACCATCTTGAAAAATGAGGTCATGACCCATTGAGAACTTGGCAGAGAACTTGGCCCTGTTGGATGTCAGTTGGACGCTTGAGAAAGCTAAAGGCATCTTAGTCTGTTTGCAGCTTGTGGATGCCAAACTTGAAAAGATGTGAAGAGATTTCACTCAACTAAAGAGGATATGTGTTTATTCTTCCTGGGACCTGAGTCAGAAATTCTAGCACTGCCACCACCACCAGTGAGGGCTCTATTAAACTACTCCTGCAAATCATTAAGCAGGCTCAGAAATGGGGATAAGAGGAAATCTAGTGTAACTCAGAAAACACATAGGCCCATTTTTCACCTTCCATTTGAACACACTAGAAGAAAGGCTTTCCAACAACAGAAATAAATTATTCATATTTCTACCCAGGATCCATTAAATGTGGAGACTTCTCCCCCTTGTCCAAGTCATGCCTTGTTTTCAGGTGCTGTGTATGCTGAGAGAGCCTGGGGCACTGGTGGAGAGCAGGCATCCACCATTGACAATCAAGATCACAGGACCTTCCCTGGGCCTCAGGTTCCTTCCTAAACCAGCTGGATGCATCAGGTGACCTCGCTGGTTTGGGCTGCGGTAGAATACTCTGGTGATGTGTTCTGGTCTCTCAAGGTGAAGAAGAAACCCACACAATCAAATCACATTACCCCCTTGATTTCTTATGCTTTTCCTTTGTTCCCAGTAAGATATTCTGATACAGAAAATAAACAGGGAAAACAGTTTACTGCATTTAACCAAGTAAATAATTAAAATAACTAATGTGACTGGACAAGGTGTCCCATGCCTGTAATCCCAGCACTTTGGGAGTCCAAGGCGGGGTGGATCACTTGAGGTCAGGAGTTCAAGACCAGCCTGGGTAACATGGCAAAACCCTGTCTCTACCAAAACTACAAAAATTAGCTGGGTGTGGTGGTGCACGCCTGTCATGCCAGCTACTTGGGAGGCTGAAGCTGGAGAATCACTTGAACCTGGGAGGCGGAAGTTGCAGTGAACCAAGATCGCACCACTGCACTCCAGCCTGGGTGACAGACTGAGACTCTATCTTAAAGAAATAAATAAATAAAATAAAAATAACAATAAAATAACTAATGCCTAAATAATGCCTGCTATGCGCCAGACACCACGCTAAGTACTTCACAATATATTGATTCAACTGAGGAAGATACTGTATTATTATCACTCCCAAATTACAGATGAATAAATAAGTCATGGAGCAGTTAAGTGGTTTGTCCAAAGTCTCATAACTTCTAAGTGGCAAAGCCAGGATTATGAATCCAGGTAGTTTGGCTCCGGAATGCAGACCTTTTAGACTGTATGTTATCCAAATATGTGACTGATAGAGTTGTCTTCCTTTGAGGAGGGAAAGCTAAAAGATCTCATTTTGTCATGTTTAGAAACTACTCAGAATCCAGAAGTTTGAGGTCTCTATTTAGAATCATCTTTGTCCGGGCCGGGCGCGGTGGCTCACGCCTGTAATCCCAGCACTTTGGGAGGCCGAGGTGGGCGGATCACAAGGTCAGGAGATCGAGACCACGGTGAAACCCCGTCTCTACTAAAAATACAAAAAATTAGCCGGGCGCGGTTGTGGGCGCCTGTAGTCCCAGCTACTCGGGAGGCTGAGGCAGGAGAATGGCGTGAACCCGGGAGGCGGAGCTTGCAGTGAGCCGAGATCGCGCCACTGCACTCCAGCCTGGGCGACAGAGCGAGACTCCGTCTCAAAAAAAAAAAAAAAAAAAAAAAAAAAGAATCATCTTTGTCACAGATTCTAAAAAATGACTCTGATTTTACCTGAAAAGATATCCAAAGGTTTGCCTAAAAATGTTATCAGTCATTTCTTAATAGATCAGCAGTGGGAAGACTTTAAAACACAGGACAAATCAATGTGGTAGAGAGCACACTTCACAGAGGCAGGAAACCAGGATTCCAGCCATTCAGCCTCCGACCCAACAAGCTGTGCACCTTGGGGCAGGTGCTTCACCTCTCTGAACCTCAGATTTCTCACTTGTTCATGAAGAAGTGAAGACAGATTACTTTGGAGATCCTTTGCCTCTCTAAAAGAGGCTGTGAGTCTCTCTTCTTCCCCCAACTATACAGATTGTTGGTGATGAAGATATAAGGCAAGTGACAAACAAGTTTCGACTGTGCTCTGAAGGCAGACACCAGACAAGTAAATTCAGATCCCAGGAATGCGAGAGGAAGCTCTGGCATGGCCTTCCTATTTCAACAAACAATTAATCAATGCAGCAGCAGCCTAGTAATTAATACCCATCTTTTCTTTTCAGATTCTGCTCATCATAGACTCATCCTTCAAACTATGTATTTTTACCAAAGTTCATCCCAGACCCAGAAGGCATAGACAAGAAGGGACCTTCCCACCACAATCCTCCTTCACACACTCTATTTTTTACATTTGATGATAGAAACAAAACTCTTAAAATATTCAACACAAAATGTTTGAGACTTCCAAAGTTTATGAATCATAACATATCATCAATCTGTATAAAACATGACAAATAAGTGGTAAGTTCCTTCCCTATACCATGAATCTACTGAGGGCAGGCACTCAATGAATATCTGTTGATTTGTAATAAATGTGTTTATGTGAAGTTCTAATTGCTACCAATAAAGAATCAGGCTGATGCATGTGCTGATGAAACCTCAGTTTCTTCTGGGTTAATCACACACTTCATTCATCATCAGACAAGGCGGTAAGACCTCCTCAACATTTACTGCGGAAACTAAGACTTTACTAGAACATCCAATGCCCAGACTTCTCTCTCACACACTTCACTTAGGAACCAGTGAGACGGATCTAGCACACAGACACTAATACCTACAGTCAGTCATGCTTGGGAAACCCTGAGCCTAGGATTTGATGAAGGTTTGGTGGATTATTCCCAGCTCTCTTACCCATTTGGTTTTGTAACCTCAAGAGGTCAGAGCCAAAGGGCTTGTCGGTAAATGAAAGTGCCTGGGGGAGGGGAGAGCGGGCAGAATTGTTAGTGAATTTAGGAAGTCACAGTCCAGTGGCTAGAGCTGCTTTGTCTTAAGAACCCCATGTTCTGACTTTGAGGGACGCTGGATATCCATGGCATTACTACCCAACCCAGGAGAAACCTGTCTCATGCAAGCCAGGAGACTTGAATCCACTATCTTAGTCTGTGTCTTTACAATCATGACACTGGGGTGGAGTAGCCTGAGGATATTTTCTATATGGCCTTTTCTGAAAGGTCCATATCAGGCTTGAACCATGAAGTAATTTGAAAATGACATTCTCGTGGGATCTATTCCCAATTACAAAGACCATTGGTTAGTCCAAAGATGACCTTTAATTATCACTGTCATCACCTGAAGGCATTCAGTGACACTGGACTGCTGCTAGGATGTGGGGGAAGATGATATTCACCCTTTGGGAATTGAAGCACATCTTACTTCCTTAGCGTAACCTTTAGTCTTACAAAGAAGGCACAGCTCCTTACTTGACAAATTCTAAGTAGCAATAAGATCTAGCCAAGGTTTGGAAGGTCTTGTCCTTAAATTCCAACTCTGCTGAGCAGAGAATGCATGTGGACATTAGCTGAGTTTTCATCCTCAGTTGCCAATTCTTCCTCTCTTCGGAATAATCTCAGTAACTGTCATACTTCCAACTTTTATTGCATAGTTTTTCTTCAACTTCTCAAACACCTTCCCAAAGAATACCTCATTTGGATCAATTAAATTCTAAATAGTTTACTTTACCTTGTCATTCTGTTAAAAGTTTTCTTTTTTTCCAGCCAGTTCTGGAATCCCTCTTAACTTTCTATTGCGAAGCACTCCAGACCTCCTTTAAGCTACCTGGCTTAAAAGAATGAAGAGTTAAGAGCAGGGGTGTCCAGTAGAAGTTTCTTCAGTGACAGAAATGTCTTATTCCTGCACTGTCCAATAGAACACTTGACACATGTGACCGAAGAACTGAGTATTAAATTTTATGTTAGTTTAATTAATTTAAGTGAAACCAGCCACATGGGGCGAGTGGTGCTGTAACGGACAGTGTGTAAGTTAAACTGTCAGTCATCATGATTTAACCTCCTTTCATTTCCAAGTGCTACTGATTTCCACCCATAAAAGATTTTAAAGTTTAAGTCAAGTTTCTATATAGTCCATATGGTTTAAAACTGGAGTTGTGTGCTCTCCCCTCAAATGCAAATACGGCGCAACCACAATGCGCGGCAGTGGCAACTTTATTCTTCTACAGGGTCTAGGAACCTTCACATCCCTGCTGGGAAGGCTCCATTCTTTCAGGCTTGTGAATCCCCCACCCGGCACCCACACAGCTCAAGGCTTCTAAAGAGTGGCCCTTTGTCCCCTTGGCTTGTGTGTCAAGGAGGCAAAGGATTCTACTGCACGGTAATTAATCAAGTGACCCACTTCTACCTTTGATGTGGAAGAAAATAGTCAGGACCACATTGAAGAGGAGAAAGTGAAAGACAGTGACAGAGAAATGGGGGGCAAAAGGAGAGAAGGAACTTGCTAGAGAGATGAGGAAAAGATAAGGCAGAAAACGGGAGACAGAGGTGGTGGGAGTGTAGGGCACAGGCATTTCAAAGACAGATACCAGCCATCCTTCGCCATTCCCTATTCTCAGAAAAACCAGGATGCCTCCCGCCACTGTGGCAAGTTCCTTTTCTACTGCTGGCCAAATTCAAGCCATGAGTCAGCCTAACTCAGAATACGGGCCTCATAAAGGTTTATTGGGATGGTTTCGACAATACCTATCCACTTCCTGCTCCAGGGTCCCTATGCTAGTTTTTGCTTGTATCAACAAGAGGTGCACCCAAAGGGAGCATTCAGAAATATCCTGACTAAGCCAGGGTGCTCCAAGGAACACATGGTAAGTCTGCAGGTCTCCTATAGTTGGGAACTTCCTTTATCCAACTGAAAAAAACAGAAATCCACAACTAACCACAGAGAAGGCGGGGACTAGGAATAATTTGTAATTAAATACAATAACTTGGTAGCAAAACCCTTCTCAAGGCCTTACAGGGTTACCTTTAAATGAAGCTCTTTAGACAGTGGCTGGGTGGAGGGTAACCCTGAAAGAGAGATAAATGAAAGTAGTCAAAAACAATGGTTATGTTGGCATTTGTTTTGCCTTCCTTAAAAAAAAAGAGAGCAAGAGCTATAATATGTGTTCCTTTTGTACATCTTAAAAACAAGTTAGGGAGGACACACTGAGCTGATAGATATGCAAAATTATGAATATTCCACTCAATAATTAAGCATGTCTTCTTTTCTTGGCCCTTTTAATGACAGCATTTCCTGTACAATCCATTTTAATCCAATTCTTTGATATTTAAAAAAATGAAGATTCCTCTAATTGATTCATGGAGAATTTTTATTTATCCAAAGGAACTGAGAAAAGTTCAGTTTGGAGATAATTATGGGAGCTTTTTTATGAGGTTAAGAGTTGGCATGTACAGGGGAAATTATCAAAGATGCAACAAATTGATCTGCAGTTTCTCTAGAGAACAAACTTGATTTCACTCAACTGCATAAACACACAGACCCAACACACTTACCCTCTTCACGGTTCTCAGCTCAGCTGGATTTGGGGCCAGGCTATAATGTTATAAATGTTTTAAATGAGGAGCCAACCCTCTTGGGTCCTGTAAACATGTCCAGTTTTCCCTGGCCAGACATCGGCGTCTGGTTAGGTCTGTCATAGGTGAATAGGTTTCTTCCCAGCCTATCCAACTCAAACCCTCTAGGAACTTATTTGAAAACCACAGAACATCATTCCATGCTTGATTTTGCACTAAGATCTTTCAGTGGGTTGAAACATACAACACTTAAGAGCAGGTGTTCCTAGCTCCCGGCCCAGCTCCACGCCTGAGGAGGCTGCAGAGGGCATGCCATTCTCATTAAAAATGCACCATTGCCAATGTCTCTTCCTGAAATAGGCTCACCTTGTTTCAGACAGGAGAAGGGGGTCAGACACAGGCAATACCTTGGCCACTCTATCTCCTGGGAAAATGCTTGCTTGCAAACTGAGGAGGGACACAAATAAGCATTAATACATGACTGTTCTCTAGATACATTAACAAGGACCCAAAGTGTCTTGAAGGGCAAACTTTGGCCTTAACACTGATCTGTTCATACCCACATTAATCCTAACATAGAGGGAAACTGAATGAGTATCTCCAATTACAGAGGATGGCCGATCAGAGATTTGATTTTATTTTATATTTTTTGAGAGAGGGTCTCACTCTGTTGCCTAGACTGGAGTACAGTGGCACAATCACAGCTCGCTGCAGCCTTGACCTCCCAGGCTCAGGTGATCCTCCCATCTCAGCCTCCTGAGTAGCTGGGACTATAGGTGTGTACCACCATGCCCAGATTTTTTTTTTAATTGTTTTGTAGTGACAGGGTCTCACTTTGTTGCCCAGGCTGATCTCAAACTCCTGGGCTCAAACAATCCTCCCACCTCAGCCTCCCAAAGTACTGGGATTACTGGCATGAGGCATCATGCCTGGGCCAGAATTTTAGATATTATATTGTGTGACTAGCTGGAATGATAGGGAAGGCTTCCAAATCCAGAAGGCTCAAAGACTCATTCTCCTTTCCTAATTTACCGATGAAATGCACATTTCGGGTCACTGGTGACTTACACAAACTGAGAAAATATCATCTCTTTCTGAACAGCTGTCCTGTCAGCTCCAGATAGTTGCTAAAGTGCTAGTAACAATAAAACATTGCAACATCACAAAGACTCACTCCGTCCATTTGACCAAGATGTCACATACAGCACTGAGAAAGAATACCTTCTGTCAGAGGCCCACCCACGGCCTTCCCTGCAGACTTGGTCGGGAGAGCGCCATTGTGCAGGCATGGAGCTCCGTACCCTCCACACCCAATTTGCTCACACTATAAGCAGTTCTTCACATCAGCCTGGCTAGCTGGCCCTAGGCCTCCAAAAATGAGAGGCGGAATAAAAGGGTAACTTGTCAAAAGCAATTTCTCTTTCCAGGCACCTCATTCCTTTTGTATTTCAATAGTTGCTGTAATGCAAGAAGAAGGAGGGGCGTTTCTCCACTAAGTATGCGACAAAACGAAGGGAACCGCATGAGGACAAGAAATAGGAAGGCACAAAAATCTTTATGGTTTGACAAATATAAATTATTCTAGAAACATAATAAATAACAGTTATCAGGCCAGGCACGGTGGCTCATGCCTGTAATCCTAGCACTTCGGGAGGCCGAGGTGGATGGATCACTTGAGGTCAGGATTTTGAAACCAGCCTGGCCAACATGGTGACATCCCACCTCTACTAAAAATACAAAAATTAGCCGGGTGTGGTGGCACATGCTTGTAATCCCAGCTACTGAGGAGGCTGAGGCAGGAGAATCACTTGAACGTGGGAGGCAGAGGTTGCAGTGAACCGAGATTGCACCACTGTATTCCAGCCTGGGCAACAAAAATGAAACTCCATCTCAAATAAATAAATAATAAATAAATAACACTTATCATGTACTTACTATACAACAGGCACTGGGTGTGCATTATTTCATTTACTTCCAATACATGTGGCCCTACGAGGTAGACATTTTATTTCCCTTTTACAGTTGAGGAAAGTCAAGCTTTCAGCCCCAGTTGCACAGGTGGTAACCGAAAAAGGCAAGGTTTGAGCCCAGGCCATCTGACCCCTAGGCCTGCCTCTTACAGGCTGTAATACCTCTGCTATGACAGCCAGACAGAGGCGTGTGAGGACAGCTTCTAGCCCAGCAAACATCCTAAGAGGAAGAGAAATATTGTCCATGTTACCTTTCATAATTACCTACCATTACATTTTAGGATGCCCATCTTCCTTTTCACTGGCTGCTTCTCTAGTGCAGAGAGCAAGGACTATCTCAAGGTCTGTCGGGTGGCACAGGAAATCAAACATCGGTCCTAGGTGGCCAGCACCCAGCCAAGTCAGGCCAGACAAAGGCCAACCACATTTTCTTTTTAATAAGGGTATTAGTCTGCTTGATCAGGAGACATGGTGTATCTGATGTTCAGCAAGATATTTGCCAAGTCTTTCAGGATACTCTGGTGGGCAGGATGGAGAAATGCAGAGACTGGCATTGTGACAAGCTGTCTTTCCCACAGACTGCTGAAGAATGGGCTGGTGTCAGTCTCAGACATTGCTCTCTCGCCTTTTTATCAACATTCCAGACAATCTAAACTCTCACACGTGCTCCCCATTCCCCTCTGAGGAGTTGAGCCCCTTCTCCTAGCATCTTGCTCTGTCAGTCCCACCCACAAGTACCCATAGCCCCTCCCCCAGGCTGTGCGTTCTTTTGTCTCTGGTCCTTGGATCATGGGATTGCCCCACCTGGAACACTCTTCTTTCTCTAATGCCACATCTCTTGCATCTCAACTTAGAGGTCACTTCCACAAAGAAGCTTTCTCTGACCACCACCCTCAAAACTTGACAAGATGTTCACCCCTGGGTCACCCTTCCACGTGTGCCCACACATGCCACACCACCCTCATCATCACAGGTACTGCTCATATTGTTGGTGACTGGTTTGTTTTCCTCATTCAACTGTAAATTCCACGACAGAAGGGATATGACTACCTTGCTCACCATTTTATATCCAGTACCATGACTGGCATATTATAGCAGGTTTTCAATAAACGTTTGTGGAATGAATAATTAAATAAATAAAATCAAGTAATCTCAGACTAATGACAAAATCAGAATTTTAAAAAGATGTCAATAGTCTAGGACAGTGGGGTGACTCCAGCAAGATTAACTGGGATCAATGTTAAATAAAACACACGGGTAAAAAAAAAATCATCAACTCAAATACTAGGTGAGAGATGCATGATTTTAGCAGCACTTGTGAAAAGACATGGGATTTTTAATAGTGAGTTGAATGTCACTGGTTCACTCAAAATGATAATGTAATGTATTTATGGTTAGGCACAAAGTATCTTAGAAGTAATGAATTTTGAACGAGTCAAACCACATTGAGTACTGGGTCTGTTCCAGTTGCTATATTTTAATATAAAAGATGACAAAACAGACTGCATGCAGAGCAAAACAATCACAAAAAAGAGAGTGTTAAAAACCAAGTTATACAAAACATGGCCAAAGGATCTTGGGTTGTTCAACCTTGACAAAAGAATGTTTAGCTAGAAGGCATGATCACGGTCAGGTGGAAGACCAATTAGACTTGTATTGTATCTCTTTTGAAAGTAGGCCCAGAACTGGGTAGAAGGCACAGGTGTGGAGGAGAGATTTCCAGCCCAATATAGAGTTAATCATATGGGATCAGAGTTGTTAGGAAGTGGACAGGGGAAAGGGGATTGGCGTGGTTGGGAGCATCCCAAGAAACCTTCGAAGAGAGTAACCTTTAACAAAATGGATGCCTACGTGGCAGGGATATTATACGGTGGATTTTAAGAAACAAATGCAGATTTGGACTTGACAGACTCCACAAAGACCCTTTCAGATAATTCAGGAAATAATCTGCAGGCCTCGTATTGTTGCATTTCAGTGACATCCTCAAATTCCCATGACGGAGCCAAGGCAGCCACATTACTTGATCCCACTAACCCTGAGCTGTTTCAGGTCTGTGTTGTTGTATCTTACCTCATGACTTGGAGTTTTGTAAACTAGAACTCAGGAGACCTGGTTTTAATCCTGAAGTCTAGAGGATAACCTGTCACTGATTAGCTGAGGGCTTATCATTGTGTTTAAGCTCAATTTCTACAGCTGTAAAAATAAGGAAGTTTGGACCCACTTGCTCACTTAGTTCTTGCCATATACACTTTTTAAAACATTAATGTTTCTCAGACTTGGTCCTAGGACCATAGCATCAGAATCACCAATGGATACTATTGAGTATATCGATTCCTAGGCTCCATGCTAGAATTTGTGAGTAGAACCCAAAAGTGTACATTTTTAATAAAACACCATCAATCGCTAATAAGCACACTGAAGATCTAGAAATGATTTAAAAGAGTCTGTGTTCCTTTAAGATCAGCACAGCTGACAGGCAGAATTCAGGCACAGAGAGGTTAACTTGGTGGCCTACATCTCTTGGTAAAATTGTCCCTAGAAGAAAATAATCAGGACATCTCCTGTTCTCTTTGAGGACCTGAAAACTGAAATAAGGTGGGTGGAGAACTAGAATAGTCTCCAAGACACGTCTAGTATGGCTGGAGAAGACTCAAGCCCTGTCTGGTGAGGAAGGAACCAGAGTTTTAAAACAACAGGCAGCCACACACTCTCCAAGTCTCCACAGCAGGTGAGGACAACAGCAGGCACAACTCCATAGCAGGTGAGGACAAAATAGCAGGCACAGCTGCCAGACTGCAGAGAAAAGTGTAAGGTAAGGCCTGGCAACAAGCTCTCACTCCACACATTTATCCTTTGGGAGAAAGATGAGTCAAGGGTTGAAAAACTGGGCAAATTAAAAAGCAAGGGCTGCTCTGAATTAACTGCAAACCATGCTACACCAGGCTCAGGAAAGCAAGTGTTTCCGATCATCTGGATGACTCTATCACAGTTGTACTCATTACACAGAAGTAGCCCTGCAAAATATTTTTGTCTCCCAATTTTGAGGTCCCAGAGAACTGTTTTCTCAACTTGCCATGAAATTTCCTTGGTTTGAAGACCTAGTAAAATTAGTAGAGTTCTTTATTTTAATTGGTGAAGAGAAGTCTATATTTAAAAGCCCTTTTGGCTGCAGACCCCAACTCGATGTAAGACTATCACCACTCGTAAGTCCATTTTCTCACATATATTTTCACTGAGGTTTTCCTGAAACTGAAACTCATTAGCAAAAGTGTTTTTCTTAATCTCTGCTTGAAATGCACATGACATTGCTGGTTATAAAAATTCTGGTTTTGTCCTATAGCTTGTTATCCAGGCAAGCACCCTAAAATAACAGATAGTTTCACTAAGTCAGCTGCTTGCATAAGCCTCACTGTCTGATATTTAAGCTGAAATGACCCAGATGCTGGCACATTCAATATTTATACATTTAGCAACCACCTCAAACTCCTGCCCAATCCCTTCACAAAAACAAATCCATGGATGCTCATCATAAATAGAAGTCTTGCTTAATACAGGGGTTTCCAACTGTTTCGATGAGGCATATTGAAAAGGTTAAGACCACAGATTTGCCCATAAGCATGCTGAACATTTGGGTCTTGCACAAACCAGAACAACTTTTGATGCCCCTCTCCCCTTACAAATTACAGAAAGGCTTTATTTCTAAGTCATGGCCACTAGTCAATCACAAAGTCACACCACACTGAAACCTCCAATAGCATCTCCTTAAAGGACACCTTCGGTCTCTCGGCTCTAAAGTCATCAGGTGCCTTTACCAAATCAGCTACAAAGCAAATAAGCCCTGTGAAGAAAATATTCCTAATGCTGAAAAGAATAAAAACTAAAGCTTGCCTATGAAGAAAGTTAATTTCATATTCCTATCAGAGAGTCATCCAGTAATACTGCTGGAAAAATAAAAAGTACCTTACCCAGAAACAGTTGAATTAGCAGATGGATTTTGACAGGACCTGCATAATTAAAGTTTCCACTGCAGCTTTAGAAACTCCTGTTCTGAAACCCATTTTGTCAGCCAATGCGAAAGAATGTTTTTTTGGCTCGGGAATATAAAATCCAAATAGTCCCAGAGGAGAAGCTGCCTCTCAGCTTGGACACCCTCAAGAACTGCCTTTCAAAGAACGACTCTTTCCTCTGGAAATGGATCTTGACATTGACATTGTCATGTTAATTGGCCAAATTCAAACACAAGTCATCTCTTGAACTAGCAATTGGAAGACCTTTGGGTAGTCTGTTTTAAAACTTTTTCCTAAAGGAAAAGAGACATGCTAATAAAAAGTCAGCCTTGGCATGCTAGTCCCTAATAATTAAGGACCCAAGACCAAAATGCTTTTTGTTAGCTGCTACTGGCCAAGAAAGCCTTCTTCTTTGCACATATTCCCCACTGGGCAATACAAACACACACTCAGACCTCCAAACCCAATATAATAATAAATAGTCAGACGTGGTATGAATAAATTGCTGCCTACATATGTCTAAAACCTTGTATCAACCAACAATTTTACTCTTCTTCTGGAGCAAATTTTGTCCCATTTTAAAACAGACCTATTCACAAGGAACAGAAATATGCATTTAAAGGTGGCTCAGTGAGGGTCCCACAGCTCCAGATCCATGACCTCCGTACAAAGCAACCAACTGAGGGGACTGGGGCAAATGCAGAATACAAAGCTCATTGTGATGGATAAAAGATGCAATAACCCCAACTAAAATCTTCCCGTCTACCCAAAACAAAAACAAAAACAAAAACAAAAAACAGTAAACAACATTCTTGAGATGGGATTTTGATTTCAGGGCCTGAAGGTAAGGTGTCAATAATGCTGCCAAAACCAGTGCCATTTCTGTGTCATTCCCTTCCTGGGTCTGGAAATGACCATGGCAGAGCTCAAAGAAGGATGACTTAGTTTCTACGGCTCCATAATTGGAAATCATAAGGCCCTGTCTCACCAATTACTAACCAAGAAAATATTTTTGACACATCGTTTCTGCCTGGTTCTGATCTACTACTGAGGACATATCCTTAAACCTGATTAAAAGAAATGAATGGCACAATTGGAAAGCATAACTAGAAATAAATGCTCCATATGTAAGAAAAATGTAGATTTTACATACCTGAAGACATGTAAATGTTGGCTGCATTACAGTTTCTGTAAAACTCCTCCCACTGATTTGAAACCCTCTAAGCATTAGTTTAGAGGAGTCACTGACAGATTCTCTTGCCCAACTGGTTGCAGGAACCTAATACTGGCAAGTGTGCAGTATGCATGTCTCTGCTTTAGAAATCAGGCTGTGCTGGGCCACTGGTGTTGTGAAATAAGTCTCCTATCTTAGGAGTGAAACTAAAGACTGGATCTGTTTGTATCTGAGAGCTGGAAAAGCCCAGGAAATGGACTCCCGCTTCAGAAATGAGCAATGAGCAAAATTAAGATGTAAATTAAATGGCCTGGAAGTCAATGCTGGCTTACCTTGGGGAAGCTGATGGCGCTCTGTAACCAAGTCCTAAATAGCAGATGCTTTGGGCATTCCCAGGAGGGTGGCCACTTAGGCCTCTGGGAGGGTTGGGCACACCATAGCACTGCCTCCTGGTAGAACTGAGGACCCAGAAAGAAAGAAACAAAGAAAAGTTGAAGGAAATCAGTACATGCCATCCCAAAAGACGCCACTTTGGCATATTAGGTATTTTGAGCTGAAGGCAACTAAAAAACAGCAGATGCAAGAATGACTCTCTGGCCTTTCCCTTTTTACCTAAAGAAAGAACTAAACTTCCCATGACAATGGTGCCTTCTCTTTTGCTAGAAAGAGGAGAACATTCTTATTATGGGGTGGGGGGTGGAATGGGATTAATCTGTATAAACAAACCTACCAAAATAACCCTTATGTTCCATTAGTTCCTCCATTATTTCCTCATCACTTTCTTACAATTTACCACCCCAGCCCAAATCCCTTTTTCCTTTGTCTTGTCAGATCTTCATAATTCACTGTTTTTTTTATTATTATTAAAATTGTAAATAAGCTCTCAGACCGATCTCTCTTTTTTGGGTCTTTATGTCTTTTTTTTCTTTTTTTTTTTTTGAGACAGGGTCTCACTCTGTTGCCCAAGCTGAGCGCATTGGTATGATCACAACTCACTGCAGCCTCTGCATCCTGGGCTCAAGCAATTCTCCTGTCTCAGCCTCCCAGGTAGCTGAGACCACAGGCAGGCACCATCATGTCCAGCTAATTAGCTAATTTTTTGGTTTTTGTAGGGACAAGGTCTCACTATGTCACCCAGGCTGGTCTCAAACTCCTGGACTCAAGAGATCCTCCCGCCACCCACCTCTGACCTCCCACCTCCCAAAGTGCTGGGATTACAGGTGTGGGCCACTGCACTCGGCTGGAACTTCATTTCCTATATATAAAGGCATGTAAAAATGTTAACATCAAAAAAGATTTGTATGCTTTTCTCCTGTTAATCTGTCTTTAGTCAGTTTAATTCTCAGGCCCAAGCACAGAACCTCAGAGGGTACAGGAGAAGTCTTTTCCCCATGCAAGGTCTTCAGGGTCTGGGAAGGCTATAGAACTAGCTGAATCCAAAAGTGTTTACAATGGAGAGAATACATTGTATTCTGGGCTGGGTATAATGTAACTGATGTGGAAACACAAATATAAATATATAACCCCACCTTGGCACTGGTTTTATGCATAGTTGGAAGAAACCAGTAGTTCTTAAGAGCTGGTCCCGTTTTAAAAATTATTCTCCCCTATCTTATCACCCTATGCCACTACATTCACACACACACACACACACACACACACACACACATATGAAATCAGGTTGAAGAGTCATAGGTACACCCTTATTTTGAAGCCCTCAGAGAGCACCTAATCCCATCTGCTAATGTGACCAAAGAGAATATTGAGGTTAAAGACATACTGTGACTTAGCCAAGATCTAGGTAGGACTACAGTCCAGGTACCCAGTCTCCTAATCCAGTACTCTCTCCTCTACACTAACTAAAATGTGTGAAGGTGCTTAACCACAGCAATAGACATTGTAATAGCCATCTTCTCAACCTTTCACTTATGGGACACATGTTCACTGGCCAAGCATTTTAGTGGCTTCACCTCTCTTTAGGCATGGCTCCAGCCTCCACTCCATTCTCCCCACACCCTCATTTCCAGTCTAAGAAGCCTAAGGTCTCTCAGCCCATTTCAGCAAAGCCACAGAAACTTAAAACTGAGTGGTCCAGGAATGGCAGAGTCTAGTAGGGCTGGAGCACTCTGTTTATTGGAGGGAAGAGAGAACTACTGGAGGCCAATGGAGATGGAAGATATTTTGAAGATAGATTGCAATGGGTCTCAAATATCCTGCTGAGAGATAGAGAATAAAAAAAGGCTAGGAACCTTTTTAATGGATGGCCCCAGCCTGCTCAAAGATGACTGATTCATTGTGATAGTTGTTTTTGTTTCTTTCTCTATTTAATGTTTGTGATCCCTCTAGAGTGGATGCTCTTTGAAGGCAGGAACAATGACTCTCAGGCTCAACTCCACATCCCCAGTGGATAGCAAAATGCCTGACACACACAAGTCCTCCAAAGGTATCTGTTGACTGAAGGAATACACACAAAACTACAGACATTCAACTCCCCTTACACTTGTTATATGTGAACTCTCTTGGTCAGTGGCCAACATTTATATTTGTGGAAGTAAAAGCCCAATTGTCACTCCCTTGGTAGTTTGTCCCTACCAGTTACAAGGATGGAGGGAGAGAGTTAGCTGCCAATATCAAGATAGAACAATGGCCTGGAAGTGAAGAAACTTCTCTGGCTGGCTCAGTCTCTGACTCACACATGACCAAGGACAAATCATTTAACCTCCTCTTGCCTTGTTTTTACTGTATGCAAAATAGAGCCTATAACAATACAAGCCTCCTCCTTCCCTTTGAGGAATATTCTGAGAATTGGAGAGATGCTATCTTAGAAGTGATTAGAGCTCCTAAGAACTGGGCTTTCAATACAGAAGCAGTGTTGTTCTCAGGCTGTGTTACAGCTGTTGTTTTTCATCATGAAAGGTAATATTGTAAGGCCTTGTTGGCAAAGATAGGAAACTGTTGCTATGTGTTGACACAATGATACAACAAGCAGGGGGGCAGGCACCTTAAAAGTTTAATGGTTCTGATTTCATTCATTGAATTCCTTCTTCCTCACCTCAAACCTCAATCTCCATTATTCTTTATGGATAGGTGTTTTTTGTTTGTTTGTTTGTTTTCTTTCCAACTTTCCCCAGCTGCCAGGACATCTGGAGAAAAAGCTAGTCCAAGACATAAGTATATTTTTCCTAACTGAATCATAGAACCATGGGGGAACGTACTTCGTAAGGAGTCACTTAGTTCATTCAATTCGACACACTATTTCTGACCATTTTCTGTAAAAGGACATATACAAAGATGAATAAAAGCTGTGCCCATATTTTCGGAAGAGATGTATGGTCTGACAGGCATGGGTGTACTTATATGAGCAGTAAGACAGGAGAAAAAAGTAACTTCCCTGGAAAATCGTGATCACATAGAGGTTGTACAAATCAAACACGGTTTCTGCTTTTGCAGGAGCTCATAGGCAGTGCCAGAAAGAGATACAAACTCTTCACTGCAAAACAAGGCAAACTGCAAATGACTTACAAGCAAACTTGCCTGGGAGTACAGAGGAGAGAATTTATAATTCTGACTCTGAGGATCAGGAAGAGGCATTCAGAAGAGGGAACATCTAAGCTCAGCAAGGACAAGTCTCTCAACAATGAGAACAGTGTGTGCAAAGCCACGGAAACATAAAACGGAGTCAGACAGGGATCATCATCAGAGTCCAGGGGACTGGAATACTGTGCATTTTGGGGAGGATTGGATGGGGTTAGAGATGGAAGAGAATTGAGAGACAACTTGTAAAAAGACAAAAGTATCAATGCTTGCTAAGAGGCTGGGAATTCATACGAGCAATAAAAGGTATCATAAATGTTGAGTTAGACAGGAAGATACAACTTATGCTTTGGAAATGACAACTCCTAGAATCTAGGAGACAATGTGGATGACTACTGCAATAATTCAGAAAGCAGATGCTGAGGCTTGAACTGGCCGTCAAGATATGGAAGAGAGAATACAAGGTTTAATCAACTATGAACAAACAGGATGAGGTTCTTGAAGCAGAGGAGGAGTGGAAAATGATGCTTGGAAGAACCATGGTCTAACTATTTATTCCATTACGTTTATGCTATCAGCCCAAATGGCACCCTCCTATGCCAAGACCTGTGACCTGAAGTTGAACCACCTTCTGGGTTTTAGCATGAAATCCTTACTTCCTCTAGAGCAAGAATTGGTTCCTGTTTAGATTGGAACACCATAACCAAGCCATGTTCTTGGGGCCACAGAGTACAGTGGCAGGAGAGAAAGTAGATATAGAAAAAAATGAGACAAATAAAGATAGAAGAAAATAAGAAAAGTTGGCCAGGTGCAGTGGTTCACGCCTGTAATCCCAACAGTTTGGGAGGCCAAGGCAAGAGGACTGCTTGAGCCCAGGAGTTTGAAACCAGCCTAGATAACATGGTGAAACCCTGACTCTACAAAAAAATACAAAAATTTGCTGGGTGTGGTGGTGTATGCCTGCAGTTCCAGCTACTCAAGAAGCTGAGGTAAGAGGATCACCTGAAAGATCAGGAAGTCGAGGTTGCAGTGAGCCATGATCATGCTACTGCACTCCATCATGGGCATAAAAGTGAGACCCTTTCTCATGAAAAGTAAAGAAAGAGAGAGAGAGAAAGAAAGAGAAGGAAGGAAGGAAGGAAGGAAGGAAGGAAGGAAGGAAGGAAGGAAGGAAGGAAGGAAGGAAGGAAGGAAGGAAGGAAGGAAGGAAGGAAGGGAAGTGAGATGAATGACTGACAATAATGATGTCTCACTCCGGGTGCTTTCTCCAGCTCTAGAGCTTAGAAAGTCATCTGAAAGAATATTCCCAGTATCCACAGATGAGAGACAAGCAGCTATTGTTTCTGGCCTCTTTCAATACTTTATAACTTTAGGGGACTAGTTTAGAGCAAAGCACTCTGTAAAGACCATCACAATCTCTCTAACTTGGGATTGCCAATGATGTCAATTTTTACTCCAACGTTTGAAATGTCTCCATAATTAACTAACTCATTTTGCGCATGGTTTGACTAGCCATTACGATTGTAAGATCTCCAAATGCATTAATTCATTCAACATTCGATGAAGTTTATTACATATATACTGTACACTTAGCCCTGTGCTAGGTTTCAAAAAAACTGAAGTGAACAAAACTAACAATCCCTGACTTCATGGAACTTATAGGGGAGACAGAGAAAATATTTCAACACCTAAACACTTCCATTACAATTTGGTTATGAAGGAATAGTATAGGCACCATAGAGCAACCAGATCTGGTCCCATCCATTTTCGCAGACTTGAAGGATGGGTAGGAGTTTGCCAAGCAATAACTGGAGGAAAGCGGATTCCAGGTAGAGACAATAGTGATGTGAAGGCCTGAGATGGGCCTTCTGGAAGGACAGTGTGGCTGGAGTCTTGGGAGCAAGTGGGAGAGTAGCTGGAGGTGAGTATGGAGACTCACAGAGGCAAGCCTTCTCCATGTCTTGTCATCCCTGCCTTAGCATCTAGAATCAGAACACATGAAGAAATGCATCATGGAGTACTAGAGGTATCCTGGCCTACTGGCAACAAGATGCCCCCAAGTGCTGAATTCATCTTTACCTAATGGCATGAGGCTGGATGAAATGGCTTTCATAACTTTGTTTATGCCAAGAACAGCCTTGTAGAAGCTCACAAGAATGAAGATAGCATCTCTCTTACCTTTGTTATTATTCATCTATTTCATGACTGTAAAACCAATGGTTGTAAACTGACTCTAAAGTTAGTTCAATGCCCCCTTTTCATGGAAGATGGGAGATATGCAGGAGCTAGTCCTCAACAGCAATGTTGATATGACAGACACTGTTCTTTCAGGTCAAATGTCTTTATCCACTATTTCTAGGCACCCAACCCTTTTCTCTGCTTCAGGACCCAGTTCAAATGTCATCTCTCCTATGGAACATAACTAGCTCTCCACTGTCATGTTCTTAATATCTTTCCCGTTCTCTTTATGTTCTACTTTATAATAATCTATCTTGTCAGGAAGCAAGAACATCTCTTCTACTCCTTTCTGTTTCCTCCTAAGGTTTGACCTAAATGAAAACAAATGCATGAAGATGAACTTGTTATATAAAATGTACATAAATGGATGAATGACGAATCATTCTGTGAACACCAAAGTGCTACAGTTCAACTCACAGGGGCTTTCTTATCCATCTGGACCCTCATGCTGATTTTTTTAGGATCGGAATCCGTATCAGATTTATAGTCTTGTTTCCTTTTCTAGGGAGAGAATGGTAAGAGTGAATAAGCAGGGTGGGGAAGAGTTCCGTATTCTTAAAGTAGGCACTCTAGTATCTGGATTCAAATGAAATCAAGAGAAAGGTGAAAGACACAGATGAATCTAGACTATCACAGAAGTGTAAATGAAAATCAGGCTACTGTTTCCATCCACTAGTGACTCAGTAACGAGCCTGGGACTGATCTCAGGGCAGAGAACCTCTTAGCCACAGACACACCTTCATACCTGGTAGCTAAAGAAGGAGATATCAGGTGCTATAGTGTCATTTGAGGCCAAAAACCCAGAGGGAGGTCAGTAATCTATAGAGGGGCCACAACAAAATGTGATCCTAGCAAGCTGGTGTCAAAAAGGACTCTTAATCTCTTTTTTTCACATGCATAAGTAACTGTATGCTGCATGTCAATGAGTTTTCTCTAAGCAGCCAGGCATTGAAAACCATTTACGTGGCACTGGGTATGTATTTTAATAGCATCAGTCTAAAGGTCAAGCAATGCAAAGAAAAGCAGCCAGGAAGCAGGCCAACAGCTCAGGCAGGTAATTGAGCGTGCAAAAGCACTCTCCTACCATAGCGACTACTCACATCTTTGTTTATCTCTCCACTACCTGGTGTGGAAATGGTGTTTTTTTAATTTCTCTTCTCTGTTTATGTTAGAAAGTAGCCATCAAGATAAGGATTATCCTTCTAGAAATAATATTGCTATTGGCAATAGTCTATCAGCAAAAGATGGGCTTTCACTACAGAAAAGAGAGGAAGTGTCAGGTATCAGATCTCAGAAGCAAACTCAAGTATCACAGGGAAGATCAGAACAAAACTGAGAGTGGAGGCGGAGCTTTAAAAATATGGAAATCCCCAATGGTAATTCCAGTTTGGAGTCCTGGTAGATGAGAATGTTGGGGGAATACTTTTATAATTCATTGCAAGGTCTGCTGGCTACAGCTATAGAGAATGACATCCATCCATCTATCTGTCCATTCATCCAACATACAAGCATATATTTAGCACATGAATAATAGTGATAATTAGAAGTAGCTACAATTTCATTCATTTCTCATTATATTCCAGGAATTGGGTGTATATATATATATATATACACACACACACACACACACACACACACACACACACACACATGCGCTCATTTGATGCTTGTAACAACTCCCAACACTTCAATTTGACAAAAGTAGAAACTGAGACTCAGAAGAGATTAAGTAAGGCTGCTCAAGAAGTCAAAAAGTAGTGGGACTGGACCTAAGAGCATGTCTGACTCTAGAGTCCAGGCTCTTAATCCTGAACTGATCTCTACCTTACTTCACATGAGACTCTGCTAGGTGCCATGGAAAGCACTAAGCAGAGAAAGGCACTGCCCTCAAGGAACTTAAAATGTAGTAGAGAAGAGGAACAATGTAAATCACTAAGAAATACTAGTAAGAAAAATAGCATCTTTCCCGAGGGCTGTACAGAGTTTCAAAGCTGATCAGGTTTTCCAGGGTGTAGTGAAAGATTTCATGGAAGAAGGAACAATTGAATAAATTCTCTGTTATCCATTTTAGAAAGCGAAGAAGTACTATAAAGAACTTTCTAGGTATTAGAAATTTATCTAGAGTAGTGTGTGCGTACACACACACACACACACACAAATGTCCACACTTTGAAGATGACTAGAAATGACTTCTTTATGAAAGTTTTGCTTAAGCTAATTTCAAAATGACTCTGTATTCCTTCAGAATACATCACTTGCTGTGAATGTGAGTCAGAAAGATGCTAACTGGACAGGGGAAGAATGTTACGATTTTTTAAATTCCCATGGAAAATTTTAAAAGACGTCTATCCACTTGACACCACAGGTACCACTGATTGAGCGCTTGCAATGTGTCAGGCTTTGTGCTACACACACTATGTAATTTTACCTTCAATTTTATGAAGCACGTTCTTATTCTCCATTTAATGATAAAAATCCTGAGGCTCTGAGAAGTTAATTAATTTGCCCAAGTTCATGAAGCTATAGGAATCATGCTAGAATTTGAGCATGGTTCTCTTCAACACACAGCTACTAACTAACCCATATTTGTGGTCATGAATCTATAGCATTAATCCTGTTAGTTCAGCCTTTAAATAAATACTAAGCAATTGGTAGGCCAGAACACTTCCTAAATATGTCTTTTTTCTTAAAGGAACAAAAGGGTTTTTTTAAAGGAAGAAGAAGAAGAAAAGAGGAGAAAACAAAGACAAAGAGAATAAAATTAATGTATCACTTAGAATATACCAGTTATTCACTGAGCCCATTTATTTCACAAAAGTAAAATGACAGAAGGCAACATTTCTCCAAATTACCCAGCCATAAGGGGCTAAGTTTAGTTAGACTTTCAGGAACTCTGCTGAGGATGGAAGGAGAGAAGACAAAGATGGCAAAGAGACAAGACTCAAGAGAGACAAAAGCCAATGGCCCATTAAAAAAAAAAAAACCTACCCAACTATTCCCCTAAAACTTCAGTTTCTGTGCACAAGGCTAAAGGAGTTTGGCTTTCTCTTTTCCTCTCTGAGGCACCAGGGATACTTCCCATTGCTTATGAGAAAAATAAGCTGAAGTCAAGACATTTCCTAAGGAGAAGGAGAAGACTAGGTACAAAGATGTTGAAGAGGTAGTGGGTGCCTGATGAAATTTAGTCCAGAGTAACTCAGAAGGAACTCTGAAGCCTCAACATTGTGGACAGACTTGGGAATAAAGTAGTATGATTGATAGCCAAGAGCTTCTGAATCTCCAAACATGAGCTTGTGGAAACAAAACTACTGTTCTCAAAACTGTGTAAACTGCTGGGAAATTAAAAAAAAAAAAAAAAAAAATACACACACACACACAAAAAAACTTCCCGGCTAACATTTCTAAGATATTTGTAGTTTATACAACTGGCAGAAACCTTGCAATGGTTCAGAAGGGATAAAATTGGGTTTTTCTCTTCAAGGAGGCAAGAGCTTCTCCACAAGGGGCAGATAGTTTCTCCCAAATGCGAAAAATGCGAATGCTAACTCCTAGGAATCCGGGCTGAAAGGGAGGGGAAAGATGGCAATCCAAAGAGGGTTTGTGTGTTTCACTCTGGGAATGGAGACTAAATAGTTCAGAGTGCTCCTAGGAGATACAATTAACAAAGTTCTTCTCAGACCAGTGTCTCACCCCATGTTGAAGGGCCGTAAATGCTGTTAGGAAAGAGAGAAGCCATCTGATCATCCACCTAGACTAGAAAAACATAATCCTTTTTTTACATATAATTTTAACTTTTATTCTAGATTCAGAGGGTACACGTACAGGTTTGTTACCCGGGTCGATTGCATGATGCTGAGGCTTGGAGTATGATTGATCCTGTCACCCAGGTAGTGGGCACGGTAGCCAGCAGATAGGGTTTCAACCCTTGTCCCACTCCCTCCGCCACCTATAGTAGTTCCCAGTTCCTCCCACTGTTCTGCTCTGGGTGCTGCCAGAACCAGCTACAAATGATTAGAAAGCTACAAGAAGCAAGGGACCACCTAGGTAGCCAGGATGTCTCCCCTTCTCACTGCTACCTCACTCCACATTCGGTCCCCATGTGGGGCCCAGAGCCTTTGGAGGGCTGGCCATTGTGCTGGGACCCCTTTCCCTGCTTCCTTCACTCACTCTACAGAAGACCTGGAAAACAAACAAAACAAAAATGCTTGCAATCCCGGGAGAGATGAGAAGACTGTGTCCTAACTCCCTCAAGCTTTTCTGTGCAGGTCCTAAGGGGCCCAGGATGCGGCCAGAGTCCTAGCCTGAGAGCACTAACAAAGTTCGTTTCCTAAACTGTTGGCATCTTTTTGAGATAAAAGCGGATGCTATTCAGAAATGGGGGAGGGGGCGTTTCCCAGTGACTGAGAAATCAGTGTGGGCTTTTATTGGTTATTGCTGAATATTTATGTACCATTTATCACTGATCGTTGGCTATGAAAAAGCTAGATAACTAAGACATTGGGCCACCTGAGTGCCTGGGGCTTTCGATCACTAACAAGCCAGCCTATCAGAAGGCCCCATTTCTGAGGATCTGCTGGAGACAAAGGTTCTTTGTTAACTGGAATGCCCCAGAGCAAGGAGTTGGAGCTGTGTTGCTCTAAACGAAGGAAGAGGGAGAGGAAAGACAGAAAGAAAACCTTTTGCTTTCCCAGCAGAAACCTAGGATTAAGAGCAGGGACTTTTTAAAGGAAAGGGCTGGTTTTAAAAGGGAATGCTTCCAGTTTTTGCCCATCCAGTATGATATTGGCTGTGGGTTTGTCATAAATAGCTCTTATTATTTTGAGATAACGTCCCATCAATATTGAATTTATTGAGAGTTTTTAGCATAAAAGACCGTTGAATTTTGTCAAAGGCCTTTTCTGCATCTATTGAGATAATCATGTGGTTTTTGTCTTTGGTTCTGTTTATATGATGGATTACATTTATTGATTTGCATATGTTGAACCAGCCTTGCATCCCAGGGATGAAGCCCACTTGATCATGGTGGATAAGCTTTTTGATATGCTACTAGATTCGGTTTGCTAGTATTTTATTGAGGATTTTTGCATCGATGTTCATCAGGGATATTGGTCTAAAATTCTCTTTTTTTGTTGTGTCTCTGCCAGGCTTTGGTATCGGGATGATGCTGTCCTCATAAAATGAGTTAGAGAGGACTCCCCCTTCCTTTGAAAACTGGCACAAGACAGGGATGCCCTCTCTCACCACTCCTATTTGACATAGTGTTGGAAGTTCTGGCTAGGGCAATCAGGCAGGAGAAAGAAATAAAGGGTATTCAATTAGGAAAAGAGGAAGTCAAATTGTGCCTGTTTGCAGATGACATGATTGTATATTTAGAAAAACTCCATCGTCTCAGTCCAAAATCTCCTTAAGCTGATAAGCAACTTCAGCAGTCTCAGGATACAAAATCAATGTGCAATCACAAGCATTCTTATACACCAATAACAGACAAACAGAGAGCCAAATCATGAGTGAACTCTCATTCACAATTGCTTCAAAGAGAATAAAATACCTAGGAATCCAACTTACAAGGGATGTGAAGGACCTCTTCAAGGAGAACTAGAAACCACTGCTCAATGAAATAAAAGAGGACACTAACAAATGGAAGAACATTCCATGCTCATGGATAGGAAGAATGAATATCGTGAAAATCGTCATACTGCCCAAGGTAATTTATAGATTCAATGCCGTCCCCATCAAGCTACCAATGACTTTCTTCACAGAATTGGAAAAAACTACTTTAAAGTTCATATGGAACCAAAAAAGGGCCCGCATTGCCAATACAATCCTAAGCCAAAAGAACAAAGCTGGAGGCATCATGCTACCTGACTTCAAACTACACTAAAGGCTACAGTAACCAAAACAGCATGGTACTGGTACCAAAACAGAGATATACACCAATGGAACAGAACAGAGCCCTCAGAAATAATACCACACATCTACAACCATCTGATCTTTGACAAACCTGACAAAAACAAGAAATGGGGAAAGGATTCCCTATTTAATAAATGGTGCTGGGAAAACTGGCTAGCCATATGTAGAAAGTTAAAACTGGATCCCTTCCTTACACCTTATACAAAAATTAATTCAAGATGGATTAAAGACCTAAAACCATAAAAACCCTAGAAGAAAACCTCGGCAATACCATTCAGGACATAGGCATGGGCAAGGACTTCATGTCTAAAACACCAAAAGCAATAGCAACAAAAGCCAAAATTGACAAATGGGATCTAATTAAAGTAAAGAGCTTCTGCACAGCAAAAGAAACCAGCATCAGAGTGAACAGGCAACCTACAGAATGGGAGAAAATGTTTGCAATCTACTCATCTGACAAAGGGCTAATATCCAGAATCTATAAAGAACTCAAACAAATTTACAAGAAAAAAGCAAACAACCCCATCAAAAAGTGGGCAAAGGATATGAACAGACACTTCTCAAAAGAAGACATTTATGCAGCCAACAGACACATGAAAAAATGCTCATCATCACTGGCTATCAGCGAAATGCAAATCAAAACCACAGTGAGATACCATCTCACACCAGTTAGAATAGTAATCATTAAAAAGTCAGGAAACAACAGGTGCTGGAGAGGATGTGGAGAAATAGGAACACTTTCACACTGTTGGTGGGACTGTAAACTAGTTCAACCATTGCAGAAGATAGTATGGCGATTCCTCAAGGATCTAGAACTAGAAATACCGTTTGACCCAGCCATTCCATTACTGGATATATACCCAAAGGATTACAAATCATGCTGCTATAAAGACACACGCACACGTGTGTTTATTGTGGCACTATTCACAATAGCAAAGACTTGGAACCAACCCAAATGTCCATCAGTGATAGACTGGATTAAGAAAATGTGGCACATATACACCATGGAATACTATGCAGCCATAAAAAAGGATGAGTTCATGTCCTTTGTAGGGACATGGATGAAGCTGGAAACCATCATTCTGAGCAAACTATCACAAGGACAGAAAACCAAACACCACATGTTCTCACTCATAGGTGGGAACTGAACAATGAAAACACCTGGACACAGGAAGGGGAACATCACACACTGAGGCCTGTCATGGGGTGGGGGTAAGGGGGAGGGATAGCATTAGGAGATGTACCTAATGTAAATGACAAGTTAATGGGTGCAGCACACCAACATGGCACATGTATACATATATAACAAACCTGCACGTTGTGCACATGTACCCTAGAACTTAAAGTATAATATAAAAAAATGCTAAAAAGTAAAAAATAAAAAAATAAAGGAAAGGGCTCTTGGGGAATGATGAAGACCAGGGTAGGTGAAATTATCTTTCACGGATTTCCTACTCAGATTGATGACACAGCTCTGACCTGGCTGTAGGCCCGGGAAGGCTCCCTGATAAAGATGCAGAGCTGAGATGAATTTCCAAGTCTGCTACTTTAATGTACCTTTGCTGCTGCCTTCCCCCAGATCTGGAGAGGCTAAAGAACTTTATTTTTCTCTTTTGGAGGGGGGTTGAGTAGAGGAAGTTGAGAAGCTTGGAGGAAGATATGTTCAAAATAAACTGAGAACTCTGATGATTATTTTTAGTCTGGAGAGAGAAGAACAATTCTTTTATAGAACAAGCATTCACTTAAATAGGTTTCCCCTATCTGGGGGATCCCCAGAAATGCAAATCATCCACTTGTGACACTTAACGGTTCTTGCCCAGGATTTTGTTTTTTTTCTTTTCTTGGCTGGATAAGCCAACTGGAATAAAAATGGGACAATCAAGTCCAGACCAGATCATTAAAAAAAGACAATGAATTAGGAACCACAGCCCGAGACCATGAGGGTAAGAACTCTGTAAGATAGATGAAACTTTATCCCTTTCTCACAGTTATCATTTTTATTAGTACATTGTTAATAAACATGAACAGGAAACATCCTGTTAATAATTTGCAGTATGACGAAATGAAAGTTTGGAGCTTCTTTCCATCAACGAAGTGAGGTGCTGTGGACACTGCCGTCCAGGCTGCCTTGGACAAGGTGGAGGGAAGAACCCAGATGGAAAGCTAAGGCAGTGTTTTAAAAGGAAAGGGGCCTGAGACAGCTGAGTTTGGAGGACCCCCCCAGGAAGGTGGAAAAATCAGGGAGCAAGCTTGGCTGAGACAGCCTTGGACCTTCCCAGGAAATCATCCTAGGCTCCCCATCAAAGGCAGCACAGTGGGCCCAGGTGTCCTGTCTTACTAATGCACTCCAATCATCACCTCAGGATGAAATCAGATGATCATTTTAAAATTTCATTCTTTTTCTCAAAAACTATAACACTATACTTAGAGAGTTTTTAAGTCCACATCATATAATTAAAATTTGCAGCCCTCTGCCCCCTTTAACCCAATCCTCCTGCCCCAGAGGCAACCGCCCTCATCTCATGCATCTTTTGCCTCCCCTAGGCATTTCTATGTTTGTAGGTGTGCTTACAATGCCATTTCTTGATGTATTAATTTTAAGCATTATTTATTGGTTCCCTGCCAAAGAAGATAGGAATTTTGCTCTTTCATATATACACATCCAACTTTCCTTCCCCCATCACCCCAAAAGAGTAATATTACACGGTTACATTAATAGTCAACATTCACAATAGGAGCATGCAAATATTATGCACCACTGATATGAGTAGTGCATAATATTTGCATGCTCCTACTATGAATCTTGCTCAATGTTTGTTTTCTCCTGCACCCTTCATACCCCTCGGATGACTGAGAACTTTTCTAAGTTCCTGTAGAAGAGATGTCCAGGTAGTCTGTTCAGTCCCTCATGAACACCACTGTCCACCCCCAGCACTCTGCCTTTATTTGTGTTGTTCTCCTACTTCTCTCTTCCTTCCCTCCAAATCCCAACACCTTATGTAACATTTCCTCCAAGAAGCCCCACCTGTTTCATCGCTCTTTTTTGCTTCTAAATGTCTATATAATTCACAATCTTGAATACATAATTAAGCCATTCATTACATTCTTTCTTATAGAGTGTGGCATTATTCCTTTGTGCTATTCTTGCTTCTCCAACTGTAAGCTCACTGAAAGCAGGTATTTTCTGCCTTTCACATTCTCTGTATCTGTCACCCTCAAGAAAGTTCCATCACAGTGTAGCCCTCAATATATTTTCTGAGGCTACTCCTTTGGAGACCATTATATTACCCAGGTATAAGCCCTGGACAAATTCATCCTAGCAATCAGTTTTCTCTTAAACCCTTCTCCCTAAACAGAAACAGTTGAGATCATTACCCACCGGGGAATTACAACAAAGCTAAAAATTCTCAGTCATCTTTGACAGGTGTTCTACCTTACCTACCCCACATCTGATCAGCTGCCACGTTAGTGCCACAGTGTCTCCTCTCTGCCTTCGCATTGTGTTTCCACTGCCTTTTCCTATTTCTCTCACTCTCCCACTCCTCTTCCTTTCATTGTCTATAGCTCAGACTGTTTTAATTGCTTCTTGAATTACCTCCTCTTTCTTATCTCGCCTTCTAAACCCATCTACCAGATAAATTTTTCTACAGAATAGTTTGTTTTCATTCTGTGAAATCTTCAGTGATTCTTCATTGTTCTCCTACCTTATGTTCCAGATTCTTCTCCTAGCATTTCAAAGCTCCCATTCAGTCTTAGTTCCTAGTACCCTCAACTCATCCTCTACATTACCTCCAACTAGAGGCCTCATTATTTTCCAAACATACCTCCATGCTTTGTGGCCTTAATGCCTTTGCATGTGTAGTTCACCACCTGGAATGCTACTCTTCATCATTCCTGCTGTCACTTCCACCATGAAGCCTTCCCTGCCCTCCTCAGCTCAGCTAGGTCCTCCTCTAATCTCAATTTCTATAACTTTTCATTCCATCTTTCTTGAGGAGCTTGTTACATTTCACTGCTTATTATCATTATTTGTGGGTCTGTCTTATCTCTCTGCCTAGTGATCGTGGATGGCCAAGACTCAGTCATTTCATATTCCATTCTCCACAAACATGGCAAATCACACAGATTAGGAGAGGCAGAAGTTGAATAAATGCCTATTAAGCAAGTGAATAAATGAAAACAAAATTGTGTATTTGTCTCTTGAACATACCAGATCCTTCAAAAGACCATTCTGATACTCCTTGCTCTCTCTCTAGCAGGTGCCAGGGATAAGTTTCAATGTCCAGCTTCTGATAAAGTAGGAGAAGGGTATAGCTAAGTTAAGCCTAAATGCTAGGCTTGCCAAAAAAATGGTGTTCTAGAGTTAAATGGAGTGCCTCCTACTCCTATGCATGGGGAGGTTGCACTATTTCCCAATCCAAAGACCCTTTGGGGTATGGGTTTCAACTCGAAGAGATGGTAATTCTGAGTTGCCAACACCAACCCAGCTTGCCTCAACCTCACAACTCAGCTCTAACTGCAAAGCAGCGCCCTCCCCATCTGTAAGTGGAAAAGGAAGTCTCTGTCTATTTTTACAGAGATGAGGGGGAGGCCGAAGGAAGAATTTCATTTAATTTCTATTTCTTCTCTTGGTCTCTAACTTTCTGGCCAGGGGTTTCTATTTCAAAAACTCGGTATTATGTAAACATAGAAGGGCCCTTCTCAAAGACAGAAGCAACTTCTACTAATTTCCAGTCTCTTTTCTGGCACTCTCAGGAGTCCTGCTAAGCATCTTGATCCTAGGCAAATTTTTCCTTGGCTACAAAACACTTGTGATGGCCAACCCTGGGTCAACAGCTTCATTTGGCTCTGTGTCCCCAAGATTTTTGCAGTACTCTCCAGTTGAAAGCTTTCCTAAGAAAGAGGATGTTGTCCATGACTTCTCTGTTAGGCCAATTCACATAGAGCCAAACGTGTTTCCACTGAACAAAGCCTACCACAGCCAAGAATAACTCTTTAAAATGCCCTTTCTAACCCATTCCACAATTACACAAATAATTCAGGCAAAAGCGAATTGTGAACTGCACATTCCATATCTTGATGCTGTATAGACTGTGTAGCCTGAACTCATTCTAAACAGGTAGACTACCTGCCTCCCCTATTAAGGAGATACAGCAGAAGGTAGGCAAACTCACAGGTGCAAGCTCCAATGGGGACTATGTCATTTTTTAAATGGTCCAACAAAAACATGCCATTGAGATTGTTACCAAAGCTGGACAGCCTTCATAGCTCTGTATCAAACAAAGAGGGCTGGGCCCATGCCCTGGAGATCTGAGATCTAAGATTAGCAAGCTCACCTTGATGCAGTGATGAATCAGATGAAATTATAAGAAAACAAGAATTATTTTTATTTTCCCTACCTTTGTGCCACATACGAGTACCCTCAGGGAGAGAATTTCTGGAACCGGGATGCTAATATTGTAGATGAAGTGCATTAGACAGTTTGGAACTATTCTGGATTCCTAGTCTTCTAGTCTACCAAGGATGGTAGCAGATGGCACAGGACCCAGTCTGTTTCCAAACGTTACATTTGTGAGTAGAAACAGGCACTTTGGCCAGATTCCAGTTGGTACATTCAACAAAGAATAACATAAGCCTCAGATTCCCCATTGGTAAAACAAAGGAGGTTGGGTGAGCTATTCTCTAAAGTCCCTTCCAGCTCTAATATTTTATGATTCTCAGTGGTAAAAATTCAGGGATTTGGAATGACCAGTCTCATTCTCCCATTAAGCTCTGGGTGAATCAAAGGCCAGCATTACATTGCATCATCTCATGTACAGTAATATGTGAATGACATTACACAATACCAGCTTTTATTAATGGGAACACTCTTCCAACAATAATGCAATACCCTTGAGCTCATTCTGGCCTTCTTTGTTAGTACCCAACCCAGCTGCATTGTCAGGAGATACAAAATATGACACAGACATTGGAAGTAGGAGCAGTTGAAGAGGGCAGACACATCAGCAAATGACACAAACTAACAGCCTGTAGTCCTGTTCATGCTCACAGTGGATGCTTAGTGAATGCCTGGTGACTAACAGTGAGTAATGCAGAAACACTAGTGGACTTATTAACTGACGAGAGTCAACACCTTTGCACTTTGCTATTTTCCTAGGGGCCAAGTCTCGGCCAGAGTGGAAGGGAGGGAATTCAAATTTAGGAGCACTTTTAGAGTTTCCATAGGTTGAGAACTCTCATATATTGGTGTTCCACCTCCTAAGTATATGGATGGGTTCTCCTTCATTAAGCAGATATATACTCCATTCCTAAGAGGTTTCGCACAGACAAATTTTGAGTCTATTTTACGTGCTTTATTCCTGACATGGGCTTCTGTCCTAAGTCCTTGTTGGCTCTTTAATGCTGCAGGTACTAGAATGGGAACCAGAGATCCTCAAGTATCTCACGAGGTTTGTTACCTTGAGGAGTCCAAGAAGCTCTCCTTGCTTCCCTCGCTTGGAATTCCCCTGGCCCTCTGCAGACATCAACCCTGGCAAACAGCACCAACTTATAGCTCTGGAAGGAGAGAAGGAATAGACAACAGGCTTAATGTAATCTTTCAAGACACAAACGTCCCACCTCCTACGACTTCAAGAAGGAGTTGAGTTCAGCATTGTCCTTTGATGGTTCCATTACACCATTTGTTTTTGGAAAACACTGGTATCCAACAGCCACCCTATGCATGCTACCTTTCTCACATCAAGACAATCCTCTCCAGCCCCATTTTCACAAGACCCTTCTCTGAACTGCTTTACTGGAATCTACACACAAATATTTGCTGGGAGCACACATCATTCCTTCTTCTTTGGTCCCTGAGTGCCAGAGCGCAGGGTCAGGTTAAGAGCCTGATTGGTGCCATGGGACAGAACAAAACCAATTGGCCACAGAGACCAAGTTTTGAGAGAAATAAACTTTAGTAATAAGACACTTGCTAAATGGAAGAGAAGAATGTTAGGCTAGAATAAATTTTCTGTTCATTTTTCCCTACTGTCTCTGCAAATCATATCAGATTCATAATGTCAGAGGAAGAGCTAGTTAACGTTTTATAAAGTGTGACACCCACTGAGGTTCTGACTGATTTCTCTCTGTGCTCATTCCCCTTTTGTGGATGTTCCTCTCCTCTTGTCAACTCAGGTTTCACTGTTTTCCCTTTAACCACATTGAACAGGTTGATATCTCCTCATGCTGTAAAGGTGTGAGGTGTGCTTGGCCTTGGACAAGCTCGGAGGACTTTTTCTTTTCAGGGAACTTAAAGGTGACATCTTCCATCGAGTCAGCCAGCCATTAGTTCAGGGAAACTTTCACATCATTTGCAGTTGGAAAGCAGTTAACACTGACGTGAAGTCTCTGCTTAGAAGTTTGCCTCATTAAGAGATATTTGAATTTCTACACAGCTGGATATTTAAATATTTAAATAATCCCAAAGAAGCGTAAACACAAAACGTAGAATAGTTACTTGCGTAATGAAGCTGAGGGGAAGCACCTAGATGAGAAGTTTCATAATTTTACAAGTTGCATGAATTCTTGGAAATTCCATAGAAGTGTCTGAAGAAATGAACCTCAGTAGGCCCTGAAATAAATATCTATGGCATAAAAGATCGCTGCCTTTTGGAGAACAGGCCTGGGAAGAGGACTGGGTCGGTGTTACGAGTGTTCTCCAGGGAGGCTGGGGCCTTGTTACCACCTCTGGATATTTGGTCTGTTCTTCCCCGCCAAATAGTTTTTAGAACCATCTCTAGGAAGTGTTCAGTGTGCATGATTACCCAGACTGCAAGATGTGACTTTGTGGTCAAGTGACAAGGACAGAGAGTGATGTAGGGAAACTGGTCCAGCCAACTTGTGCTTAAAGATATGTGACATGTCTGACAAGCTGTTTTGGCTTTTGGACTCAAGGATTCTTCATTTTAACAAATCCAGGAAAACAAACCATAGAACTTTCTAGTATTTCTTCTTAACAGGGAAGATGAATCACACACCTTCTGACTCTATTCCTCACCACACACCTTCTGACTCTATTCCTCAAGCTCTCCCCTCCCCCAGACTTCACTTCAATACTGCCCCTCATATCCCTCCTGGATCTCTGAGGGTGAGGTTTGAGCAGGGTGAGAGTCAGAGGCACAGTGAGACCCAGTGATATAGCCCAACACCGGAATCGGGAGATGATGTTGTCTTACTTAGTAACTAAATGTAAGAATGTCTGTTGCAAAAATAACTTGCTAATAGAAAGCAAAATTTTTACACTTTGGCTGCAGCCAAGTTTGACAACATGAAGATGCTCTGCCTCTTTTCAATAACCAAGGGGCACACAGAGTATTCAGAATCAGTGCTTCATGAGATAACAAAAGCTAGTGTCTATGCAATATTCCCTTCACATACTACTCGCCTGCAGAGGTTTTAGCAAACAAATCAAAACACTTTTTCTTTTCCTCCAAAATGCTGAAAGGATAGAAATATAGACACTGAAGTCTGTCTGTTTTATTACAGATTAAAGCTAGTGTAGGGGCTGTGAAATTAAATAAGCAGTCACAATAGTTTTCTAATTCTTGCCAGAGTAAATTACACTTACCCAGCCAGGCACTGGTGGAACTGGATGACCGCAGGTTGATCTCCAGGCAGGTAGAGGTGGCTCACCTTATGGCAGAGTAGGAAGCAAGCTTGGCCTGAGAACAGACTACTCTGAGAAAGTACAGGAAAAGATATACCATGTTCACACTAATCAAAAGAAAGCTGGAGTAGCTGTATTCATATTAGAAAAAGTAGATTTCAGATCAAAATGATAAAAAGGTCTTTCATAATTCTAAAGCAGTAAATTGATGAAGAGGGTATAACAATTCTTTGTGGGGTTTTTTCTTTGTTTTTTTTTAGACGGAGTCTTGCTCAGTTGCCCAGGCTGGAGTGCAGTGGTGTGATCTTGGTTCACTGCAACCCCTGCCTCCCAGGTTCAAGTAGTTTTCCTGCCTCAACCTCCTGAGTAGCTGGGATTAGAGGTGCCTTCTACCACGCCCGGCTATTTTTTTTTTTCTTTTTTTTTTGTATTTTTAGTAGAGACGGGGGTTTCACTATGCCGGCCAGGATGGTCTCAAACTCCTGACCTCAGGTGATCTGCCCACCTTGGTCTCCCAAAGTGCTGGGATTACAGGCGTGAGCCACCGCACCCAGCCACAATCCTAAACAGTTATGCACCTAGTAACAGAGTTTAAAAATACATAAACAAAAACAGAGCTTGCTGACTTAAAGCAAAAACTGATAGAACTAAAAGGAGAAAGAGACAGATTTATAATTATAGTTGCTGACTGTAACAGTCATCTCTCAATAATGGATAGAACAAGTTGACTGGAAATCAGTAAGGCCTTAGAACATGGTCAGCAAACTACATACCTTTGGTCCAAATCCAGCTCATTGTGAATCTAATATGGCCACATCCATTTATGCATTGTCTGGCTACAGCTGCAGACTGGCGTAGTTGTGACAGAATGTATAGCACAAAACTGAAAATATTTAGTATCTGGCCCTTCACAGAAAACATGTGCAGACCCCTAAACCCCTAATTTGCAAGACTTGACATTGTCAACCAGATTAACATAACTGACATTCAGAGAACACTCCATTTACAGAAGACACACGTTCTTTTCAAGTGCACATTGAACATTACCAAGACAGACCAGTACCTAATTTCAAGACTTCTTGTAAAGCTAGTTATCAAGACAGTGTGATATTAGCATAGAGACACCTATGTCAGTAGAAAATAATTGACAGTCTAAAAATAGACTCACACAAATATGAGAAACTATTGACAAAGATGAAAAGACAATTCCGTGGATTAACAGTTAATCTATTATTAACACATATTATCTTCTACATTTAATGCTCATAACAACTCTATGAGGCAGGAATTGTTAATATACCCACTTTCAGATGAGAAAACTGAAGTCAAACTATTTGTCCAATATTCAAAGTTATTAAGTGGTAGAACTGGAATATAAACTCAGTTTGACTCCAGAATCCATGCTCTTAATCATTCCACCACACATTACAATGTGCTTTTCAGGAAAACAAAATACCGGGTGCCACACTCTGAAACCATTGTTCCAGGAAACCATTTTTAAGAAATGTAATAATTTACTAAGAAGATTAACATTTAAAACATTGTAGCAATGGAGATTTTAAAATAATTTTAACATTCTTAAAGCAGCCACATACTTCAATCATTCATATGGTAAATACTTATTGAGCATGGTTAACTATAGGACATACTTCTTATTCAATTGATACATTACCATCATATCAATGAGGTTCTCTATTAGAAACAAAAATTAAGGTTAGTATAGGCTATCCCTAAAACAGCATTTCTTTGCTTTCAAAATCTATTTATTTTACAACCTCAGATTAGCTTTCTCCCATTCTTTCACTTCTGAGATTTGACTGCACAGGATTGCATAAGATGTATGTATTTTTAACATAATAAAACATAATTGTAGTTAAGCCACAAGGAAGAAATCTTTCTATCCAGCTTGGCTGTTACCACTGCTCTGTGCATAGTGGAAAAATAATATATATCCGGAAATTTAACATTCAAAAACAGAGCTTGATGCCTTAAAAGGGAGCAACTTTGTAAAGTAAATATTTAAACACCAGTATCCATTTAACTTTAGCTTTCTAAAACCCTGTTTCATATATCTAGAATAAAGTACAGTGCAAGTTTTCTTAACCAAATGCTATTTAACCAGTTTACCAGAAAAACCAGTGCTCTCCGTTTCCTCTACAAAACACACTGATTGATGGCCAAAACATGCTGGAAATTTGCAACTATAGACACCTTTGTAGCAGGCAATTCCAATTAAGTTTTCTGCTTACCAAGAGTCAATTGCACTTGTTTCCAAATGCATTTGTCCTGGTTCTATGTGTTCCTTTACTTACGTAATTTAATCAAGCATTATATAAACCAATATAAGTGTAAGATGAGTGCAAGAAGAGAATTGTTTCTATAAAAACTTAGTTGAGTGTTTGAATTGCCTTTGAATTTAGTATGTGTAGGTTAAGTGTAAAATTTTAGAAGGTTTTCATAAAATTACAGAATGTAGAAAAGTTCTTTATTCATCAGCTTTGTAAATGTCTTTAAATTCTTTAAATAATCTACTTAAAAGATAATGAGGCCAGGCGCAGTGGCTCACGCCTGTAATCCCAGCACTTTGGGTGGCCGAGGTGGGCGATCACCTGAGGTCAGGAGTTCGAGGCCGGCCTGACCAACATGGCGAAACACTGTCTCTACTAAAAAAATACAAAAATTAGCCAGGCGTGGTGTTGGGCACCTGTAATCCCAACTACTCAGGAGGCTGAGGCAGGAGAATTGCTTGAACCCGGGAGGCGGAGGTTGCAGTGAGCTGGGAGAGTGAGACTCTGTCTCAAAAAAAAAAAAGATAATGAAACTGTATTGTCAAGTGTGGTTTGGCCAAGAAAGATGACAGGAAACTCCATAGGTAAAGATGCATAGGCAAAAGTAAGGCTGAGAATTAAATCCTCACCTTTTTTCTCTCTTGCCCAAATTCCTATCTAAGGAAACTGGGGAACCATGCCCTACAAGCCAAAAAAATCTCATCAGGTGGGTTTTATTTCATCCTACTTGGCTTACTTTCCAACCTGACTCTGGAATAATATCATATGATGGATAAAGAAGGAAATCAAAATATTTTACCCCAAAATATGTTCCTTTGCCATATTTTAAAATGGTTCTGCAAAGGTGGGTTTGTGGGGGAAATTTGCATCTATAAAGTGCCCATGTTAACATACAAATCCCTCCCCTTCCAGGACCTCCCAGTCCTGAAGAGGTCTAGCACCTTTTAAAGATATGAATGGGAAACATTTCCTATCTATTGTTTCTAAGGGCAGCCACCTATGAGACTTCATAAGAACATTGGTCTTGGCAACCCCTTATCTTGACCCAGACACTCTTTTCTACTGATTCCAGGTCTTCAGATAATAGCTTAACTCTTTCAACCAATTGCCAATCAGAAAACCTTTGAATTCACCCATGATCTGATAGTCCTCTCACCCGACTTCCAGTTCTCCCACCTTTCCAGACCGAACCAATGTATATCTTACATGCATGGATTGATGTCTTATGTCTTGCTAAAATGTATAAAACCAAGCTGGAACCCAACCACCTCGGACACACATTCTCAGGCACTCTTGAGACTATGCCTCAGGCTATAGTCACTCATATTTGGCTCAGAATAAACCTCTTTAAATATTTTACAGTTTGTAAACTTTACAAACTCTGTAAAGTATTTCTTTTCGTCAGCGAGGCTATGGCTCTGCATAAAAGATTGGCTAATCATATCAAGCTGAAACACTCCTGCACAGCAAAGGAAACAATCAACAAAATGAAGAGACAACCAGAGTGGGAGAAAATACTTGCAAACTATCCAACAAGGGATTAATAACCAGAATATGTGAGGAACTCAAATGACTCTAAGGGAGGAGACTACTCCTCATATTGTCTTATGCCCAATTTCTGCCTCCAAAGAAAGAAAAAGTAAAAACTAAAAGGCAGAAATGAAATCCACAAGCAGACAGCCTGGCGCCACACCCTGGGCCTGGTAGTTAAAGATCGACCCCTGACCTAATCAGTTATGTTATCTCTAGATTACACACAGTGTATAGAAAAGCACTGTGAAAATCCCTATCCTGTTTTGTTCCGATCTAATTACCGGTGCATGCGGCCCCCAGTCACGTACCCACTGCTTGCTCAATCGATCACGACCCTCTCACGCGCACCCCCTTAGAGTTGTGAGCCCTTGAAAGGGATAGGAATTGCTCACTCATGGAGCTCGGCTCTTGAGGCAGGAGTCTTGCCGAAGCCCCCAGCCAAATAAACCCCTTCCTTCTTTAACTCGGTGTCTGAGGAGTTTTGTCTGCGGTTCTTCCTGCTACAACTCTGTAGGAAAAAAATCTAATCTGATTTTCAAATGGACAAAAGATTTCTCAAAAGAAGACAAATAAATGGTAAACAGGCATATGAAAAGGCGTTCAACATCACTGATCATCAGAGAAATGCAAATCAAAACTATAATGAGACATCATCTCACCCCTGTTAAAATGGCTTTTATCTAAAAGACAGGCAGCAACAAACGCTGGCAAGGATGCTGAGAAAAGGGTACCCTGTACACTATTAGTGGGAATGTAAATTAGTACAACCACTAACAGTTTGGATGCTCCTCAAAAAACTAAAAATAGAGCTGCCATATGATCCAGCAATCCCACTGCTAGGTATATACCCAAAAGAATAGAAATCAGAATATTGAAGAGATGTCTGCACTCCCATGTTTATATCAGCACTATTAATAGCCAAGATTTGAAAGCAACCTAAGTGTCCATCAACAGACAAATAGATAAAGAAAATGTGGTACATATACACAATGGAATACTATTCGACCATAAAAAAGAATGAGTTCCTGTCATTTGCAACAACATGGATGGAACCAGAGGCCATTAAGTTAAGTGAAATAAGCCAGGCACAGAAAGACAAATATTGCATGTTCTTACTTATCTGTGAGAGCTGAAAAGTGAAACAATTTAACTCACAGAGAGAACAGAATGATGGTTACCAGAGGCTGGGAAAAGTAGTAGGCAATGCAGGGGGGAGTGTGGATGGTTAATGGGTACAAAAAGAATGAATAAGATCTAGTATTTGATAGTACAACAGGGTGACTACAGTCAACAATAATTTATTATTATTTTAAAATACTAGTATAATTGGATTGTTTCTAACACAAAGAAAGGATAAATGCCTGAGGTGATGAATACTCCACTTACCCTGATAAGAGTATTACACAGTGAATGAATGTATCAAGATATCTCATGTACCCCCTAAATACATACACCTACTATGTACCCCCCAAACTTTAAGATTTAAAAATATTTAAAAATGGCTAAAACAGTATATGCATGTGTTGTTATTATTTCTCACTTTTTTCAACCTTACTGAGGTATAATTGATAGATAAAAATTGTACATAATAAAGGTGTAAATGTGATGCTTTGATTTTCACTTTTTCATTGTGAAATGACCACAACCAAGCTAAGTAACACACCATCACCTCACAGTTACCTTTTTTGTTGTTCTAGTTGACTTTTTCATTTAACCCACAACTAGTTTTAAGAGTATAGAATAAGAATGCTTCTGCTTAATTATGCTTTCTGTCCCCAAGGATGCAGGTCGCAGAGATGCCCAGGTCCTGCACCTGGGAGGGCGGCTTCAGGTGCCCCGGGGAGATCCCGCCCTGCCAACTTAAGAAGGGGCGGGGTTCCTGCTTGTCCGGGCTCCTGCCTACTCCGTGGAGCGGGAGGCCCAGGTCTGCAGCCGCGGTTCAGGAGGCTGCAGCTGCACCTGGGAGGGCAGATCTCGCCTGCTTCAGGGCCCAACTCCAAGAGAACAGGGAGGCTCGGATCCACAGCAGCAGTTTGGGTAACTGTGGCCCCGCCCAGGAGGGCGGAGCTCCTGCCTGCTCCGTAGAGCAGGAGGCCTGGGTCTGCGGAAGGGCTTCGGGCGGCTGCAGCAGCGCCTGGGGAGCTCCCTTCCCAACTCAGAAGGGGCGGGGTTCCCACTGGCTCCATGGAGGGTGCAGCCCTAGCTGGGCCTACCTTAAAATGCCAGGGTAATGAGACCACATGATACAAAATACAGTGATGTGTTAATAAGGAAACACTTTACATAGCTTTTCTCAAAAGAGGGTGAATGTCAGGCCCTCATGTCATCATGGCAATACATTGGGGTACAGAATCAATAAATCAATACAAATTTAAACCACAATATATAATGAATAATTAAAATAAAATTGTGAGTCCAGACTTATCTGAGCTTGTATTGATAAAATTACCAAATTTGAGTAAAAGGATAAAGATGGGAGAAAAAAACATAAAAAAGTAGTTGCACATTTTTAAATGCATAGAGATTCCCCCATTTTAAGTCACCGTTGCAACATGAATAGCTTTTTAAATATGTATTTTTTTAAATGAATCCCTCTCCATTTATTTCTATTCTTTTTTTACATTAGAAAAATCTGACTTTTTTAAGTGATGAAAAACATTTGCAAACACACATTATGAAATATGAAGAATCTTGGGACTCACTGACCACTTCAGTGATTATGAAAACTGTAAACTATTTTTAAAAGCAGATTTTTCACTGTTCTTCATTAAGTCTGATTACCTTGCCCATTAGCATTTGGCTCTTTTATTATGATGATTGTGAAATACTGTAGATGTTACCACTAATGGATAAAAACACTTTACACAGTTATCTTGATTAACTCATCAATAATCATTTGGAATAATTTTTCTTCATTCAGTGAATGGATCATTCACATGCCCTAGAATAATTGTCCACATTGAGGTGCAGGAAATTAGCATAAAAACTATGTACCCTAGAGAGCTAGTTTTCACTTCTAACATCACTAAAAGTTAGTTCAAACTAACATTTGAAGGTTTTATCAAGTGAGTGAAAGAAGAAATATGATTCTTTGGCCATTTTCTCTATAATGCTATTACACAAACAGTCTTCCATTTTTAGGGTCCCACACTTACAAATAAAGAGCAAGATTAGAAATATAACAGCATTCCTAAATCTTCCTTCTTGCTATTTCATTTTTGATAAGGGAAAAGTATCAAGCAGCTTTTATAAAACAATGTAATAGTGACTCCCAGTAAATAGAAAATTACACAAGTGTATTGTTCCACATTCTTCTTTATTTGATGAAGAAGAAAGAAAATGATAGCATTTCAAATCTTGTTCTTGGAATGTAGTTCAGATTTTAAGCGAGTTTTACATAGTTTGGGATTTGTGTCTCAGAACAACTTAGAAACACAAAACCATGGCTCTAGCAGGTTTCTTATAGATCAGCTGATCCAATCCAGACCAGAAAACTGAGAGAGACTGTGTAATTAACCAAGACCTCTCATCCAGATCTTCTGACTTGATCCAATAATTGCTTTTTTTAAACCACAAGACATCACTGACACAAATGTCCTGAATCTGGCACGAATCCAGACAAAACAAGAGTACAGAAAAGGTAGCTAAGGGAGATAGAAACTTCCAGATTAATTTTTCCCCTGAATTATAGCATGTGACAATCTCTCTTTTTCCAGGCTCAGGAATGTATTGATCCTAGTTGGTCTCTGTTCTCTTTCAGGAACTGAGACAGTGAATCCAGCTCTTGTCTTATCTTGTAAAGGCCTTGCTTGGCACCATGAATCAATTTGTTTTCAGGCACAGGTGACCATATCAATAGTGACTAATATAATCTTCTAAGATTTGATTTCTGGTTCTCCATCAGTTAGAGTTTTCCTAAGTTGATTGAAATAAATGATAACTAGTCTAAGATCACTGATTACATTCTTCCACAGACAGCCTGTTTTCAGGGAATTCAGTTACATGGCCAGATTGAACTTGAACTCTGGGCATCTCACAAACAGATTCCCTAGTTGACAATGAAGAGAGGATATGGTGGGTCAGTGACACACAAATAACTTGGCATTACAGGGCAGATGACACTGGTCTGGATGATTTTATATATAACTAGGTAGTGATACCTTTGGGATTTTGGAACTATTCCACAAAATCCATAAAGCTGGGATGTACGGGCAAGCGCTGGCAACAGAAATACAATGTCAGCTGCATATACAATTTTAAATTTGCTAGGTACCACATTTAAAAAGGTAAAAAAAAAAGTGAAATTAATTTTAGCAATATATATTTGACACAATATGTCAAATATAATTTCAACTTGTAATAAAAATAAAAAATAAAAGTTTTCCAATCACTTCATTAAGTATTCAAAAATTATTTTCCTTTAACATTTGCATTTACATTGACAAACTGGTTCTTAAAAAAAAAAAAGTTACTGGCAGGGCGCTGTGGCTGTAATCCCAGCAATTTGGGAGGCCGAGGCGGGTGGTTCACGAGGTCAGGAGATCGAGACCATCCTAGCTAACACGGTGAAACCCCGCCTCTACTAAAAATACAAAAACAAAAAATTAGCGGGGCCTGGTGGGGGGCACCTGAAGTCCCAGTTACTCCGGAGGCTGAGGCGGGAGAATGGCACAAACCCGGGAGGCGGAGCTTGCAGTGAGCTGAGATCGCGCCACTGCACTCCAGCCTGGGCGGCAGAGCGAGACTCCGTCTCAAAACCAAAACAAAACAACACAAAACAAAACAAAAAAATTTTGCTTTGATTTTGAAGCACAAGCATTTTCAATTTCAAAACTTCATTCATTTAACTACATTCAGTTAAATGAATTGGTACTCTCCTGTGTCCACTCAAGATTAGTATCAAGTTTTAAAAGTATTTAATAAATTGAAATACAACTCTAAATTTATCAATATCAACAAAGTGTTCAAATTTTCCTTGTACTTTTGACAATTTTCATAAAAATATTCTGCATATTAATTCATACTCTAGAAAATGTATAAAATCACTATTGATTTGTATTATGAAAAGTTTCTATTTCAATATAAATTGTTCTGTCTGTCTAGCTAGGTCACAAATAAGTTTTACCTTTTCTTGGAACTTCAAATTTAGCTCATTCATATGTGATGTGATATCAGTGAGAAAATGTAAATCACACTGCCACTTTTATCTTTAACAATTGAATGTTTGGGCCGGGCGCGGTGGCTCAAGCCTGTAATCCCAGCACTTTGGGAGACTGAGACGAACGGATCACGAGGTCAGGAGATCGAGACCATCCTGGCTAACACGGTGAAACCCCGTTTCTACTAAAAAATACAAATAACCAGCCGGGCGAGGTGGCAGGAGCCTGTAGTCCCAGCTACTCGGGAGGCTGAGGCAGGAGAATGGTGTGAACCTGGGAGGTGGAGCTTGCAGTGAGCCAAGATCCGGCCACTGCACTCCAGCCTGGGAGACAGTGCGAGACTCCATCTCAAAAAAAAAAAAATAATAATAATAATAATAATAATAATTGAATGTTAGGCAAGCATTCTTTCTGTTTCGAGAAAATTAGAGCTAACAATACAGTAAATCTGTAAAGCTCTTCCACAGCTCAACCAATGAGCATTGCCAAAGAATATAACATCATTCAATTCATTGTCTTCTGTTTCTTTCAACAGTTCTACAAACTGCCAATGATTAACAGTATTTGCACATACATATAAAAGGATGTTAACAACTATATCATAACACTTTCATACAGTCTGTACCAGCAAACAGCACAAATATTTTCAATATATATCATATAAGGGAAATATCAGTCACTTATTTTAAAATTCCAATACATTCAATTTCAACCTAACACAGTTGGAGCATCATCTATCATTATAAAAAGTATTTTTCTTTCAATTCTGCCTTGAACACTCTGACAAATGTAAAAGACTCAGAAATTATGTACAGCATGAGTTTAATGTTAAGCCACAAATTTACAAGATTTCTTTAAAATGTGGAAGCCCCTTGAGACAAAATATACCTGAAGAAATTAATTGGATAGTGTCTCTTATGTTGCATAGCCTCTAAAGCTAAAGAAAAGTACTTGTAATTTTTCCAATTTTGAATCACCTGATCATTTATATTGTTGAAAGGTCATGTTTAGGTAATTGTTTAATGACTTATTTTTTAAATTTTTGGTTTTTATTCACAAAATCTTTTACTTTCTGTAAAATATGTTTTACTCTCTATCCTCATAATTTACAAACAATTTCCATAATTAACTCATAATGTATTTTACCATTTTTCCAGCTAAATGGTGTGTGTGTGTATGTTTGTATATGTAAAATATTTTATTGGACACAATTCTGATTTCAGGTGACTTCTCTTATCAATTTTTTACTGTTTAGAGGAAGCTTCTTACCAAAATTCAGTATGTATTTGCTGAAAATGTCTCTTAATATTGTCCACTTTATTATCTTAGGAAAGAATTATACAACAAACAGCTCTGCCACAGCAAATTGCAATTGCCATTCACTGTGAAACTGGCAACATACCTTCTTCCAGTCTCTGTTTTCTTCACTGTTGTACTACTTCTATATCTCCATTTGATTCTCCATTAGTAGCGTGCCTTCATTTTAAATCTAAAATTCATTCATACTCATTTTCTAAGTAGAAAAAAAGTTTAATTATCACTGTAACTCATGCTACCTACATACAGTATTCAAATAAACACATTCTTGTGTCACATCAATGCATAGAAAAGAATAATTTGAACTGAATCCCAACTACTCGACTACATGTTTATGTGTAACATTAGAAACAACACAGACACCCAAAACACGCATGACAGTATAATATCTGATGCTGCAATGGTTAAAGTGAAATGTAGTCCTACCAGAGAAATGAGTTTATTACAGGAAAAAATATGCTGCTTCAGTTTTAAAATATAAATTAATTAAAATTAAATAATATTAAAAATTCAGTTCTTCAGTTGTCCTGCTCACATTTCAAATGCTCAACAGCCACCTGTGACTGGTGGCAACTATTTCACACAACACAATTGTAGAGCTTCTTGGGCTGGATCTAGTTCGAGAACAACTGATCCATGTTTATTGTTGCTGGTCTTTTTAAGTAAATTTAAATTTCAGTTTAAGCTTTAGAGGCTTTAAAGTTTTTCTCACAGCCCTTGCTTGCTTCTCCGGAAGCTGCCACTTGCAGAGGATTAGGAAGTAATTGCAATAATAGATACGCATTCAGGCTGCCACCCAGAAGTAGAAAGGAATGAGAAAACATTTATACACTTGCCCGTGCTTTCTACTTTTAGGATATTAAGAATTGGTTACATCTTCTTTAAAAACTGTGAAATAAACAGAAAAAAAAGATAGCTTTTAAAAATGCAAGTATCTTTACATTTGTTAAATTAGTAAAAACCTGTTACTTTTTCTTACATCTTTGTTTATTGTTCTTTTACCAATAGGCTGCCCAAGCCCTTTTCACAGCATCAGTTCAGCTGCTTGCAGATTAAATCCAGCTGCTCCTTTATCTTTAGTTCTTTTGGCCCATGCCTCACCTACCAACAAGAGCTAAAAGTGTCTTGATGACTTTGAATAGCAACAAAAAAAATAACGAGCATGATATTTAGCATACATAATAATAAAAACTCTAAATTTCAATAATGTAAAATGATGCATTGCTTTTAACAATGAAAAACTAGAAACAATTCAACAGTAGAGGTCAGTCATGGTGGCTCACACTTGTAATTCCAGCACTTTGGGAGGCTGAGGCAGAAGAATTGCTTGAGGCTAGGAGTTCAAGACTAGCCAGGGCGGGCCAGGGGCGGGACTCAGACCCGTAATCCCAGCACTTTGGGAGGCCAAGGCAGGTAGATCACCTAAGGTCAGGAGTTCAAGACCAGCTTGGCCAACTTGGTGAAACCCCATCACTATAAAAATACAAAATTAGCCAGGTGTGGTGGCACACACCTATAGTCCCAGCTACTTGGGAGGCTGAGACAGGAGAATCACTTGAACCCAGGAGGAGGCCACAGTGAGCCAAGATCATGCCTGGGCGAGGTAAAGTGAGACTCTGTCTCAAAAAAAAAAAAAAAAAAAAGATCAGGCACTGTGACTCACGTCTGTAATCTCAGCACTTTGGGAGGCCGAGGCAGGTGGATCGCTTGGAGCCAGGAGTTCGAGACCAGCCTAGCCAACATGGTGAAACCCTGTCTCTACTAAAAATACAAAAATTAGCTGGGTGTGGTGGTGCACACCTGTAGTCCCAGCTACTTGAGAGGCTGAGGCAGGAGAATCACCTAAACCTGGTAGGTGGAGGTTGCAGTGAGCCAAGATCGCGCCATTGCATTCCAGCCTGGGCAACAGAGCAAAACTCTGTCTCAGAAAAGAAAGTAGAGATTCAGTTAATTTTGGCACATCTATACAATGACATCGTCTTCAAGATTTAGAAATGAAAAAGTGAAAGAATATTTATTGGCAGGGAAAGATGCTTATAATAATGTGCTAAGTAAAAAAGCAAATTCTGTAACAATATTTAGTATGATCTTATTTATGTTCTAAAATGTGTGTATATAGTATATATTATATATGTGTACACATGTGTATCTTAAAATATAAAGATCTGAAAAGTATAACATGTTTCTTAACCCTTTAAATTTCACTCTTTAACATGGGTGTTTTTATTTCCTTCTTTTTGTTTTTCTATACTTTATATAATAAAAGCACATTTTTATGTTTTTATATTTTAAAACATAATAATATTTATTTTTTTATCTTTATTGTAGTTTTATATCTGCCATTACTAGCTGTTTCTACCTCACTGAGAGCCTTTCCTTCTCCCTTCACCCTCTCAGGCATTTTGAAATCACCAGACAACATGAGACACAGGTCAGAAGCTATTTAGGTGGATTTGTCTACAGTGTCCTAAAAACCCTGCTCTGTGTATGTCATGAGATTTTGAGAATTACAGATTCAATGGTTCATTTCCCAGTACCTCGCCCCTCTTATGAGCCCAGCTTGGGCAGTGTAAGCAAAGACTGTTTCAAGAAAACTGAGTCCCCAAAATTCCATGTGAGTACCTGACCACCCAGAAACCCAGTGTTCTGTCCACTCCAGAGAAACCCGCTCTTGCCGAGCGCTGAGCACCTCAGTCCTTGGCCTCTTTGCCCTGCCTCTGTCCTCTCTCTAGCTCTCTTTCTTACAGGCAGACTGATACCTTCTTTCCCATCAGCGCTTCATCTCATGACTAGAGCAGGTTTCTAAGCCAAAGGGTTGTGAGTCAAGGCCCCAGAAAGTCATCAAGGAGGACATGTGTAGTTAATAAAGGAAGCTATCATTTCATTTGACAACAGGATGCCAGCCCTCAAGGAGGTCATGGACCAGTTTAGGAAGAAAAGGGATATACATGCAACCTGTCTTAGGAAAACTTACCAATAAACAAGCACAAAATAGTGCAGAATAGATTGGATTCTTTCAATGTGGAGGGAGATGAGATCACCGTGGGGTTGGATCAATACCAAAAAACTGGGGACACTGAGGCTGGCTCAATTATGCTCAGAAGGTTCTTTCATGGAGCAATTTCAGGGGAACCAGGGATTGTCCAACCCAAAAGTCCCTAATCTCTGGACACCGACTGCCCAACTTTCCCAGATAAGTAATTCCTCTGAGTTGAAGCTCCAAAAGTCACTATTAATCTGGAAATGTTAATAGAAAGCATTAACATATTTGGCTATCAGCCTTTAGTTACCACTGATTTTGTTACTGGATTATTAGATTAGATGCCCAGTCACCTGGCAAGGTCTGAGGAGGTGGAACCCTGATAGGAACATCTTGATGGAGAGAGGGTAAGCTGAGAACCCAGGACACTGGCCCGTAGCATGCTCAGGGCGGAATAGCAAAAAGGCGGAAAGATGGCTCCGGACCTGAAGCAGGGGAGAAGCCAAAAGACCAACAATGCCTGTTGAGAAGCCCTGGAGAGCGAGGCCATCAACGGGTGGGCAAAGAGGAAGGGAAAGAAAAAGCGTGTCCCAGCCTGCTGGAGGCATTTGGAGTTCACAGGGCCGCTCGTTCGCCACCCCAATTAAAGGCTTTCTGCTCCCTGCCTCGCCTTGCTGTGGTTTTCCCAGACAGAAGTGGCTTTGTTACTGGGTGAGCACCGGGGCCTGGAAGCAGCTGTGAGTGTTGTGGACTTCCTGGTTGCAGCCTTTCTCCTCTGAATGCTTCGCTGGGACCTCTTGGTCCGGAGCCTTTTATCTCCCGTGTTTCATCTGATTCTCACTGAGTATATTCTGTAATTTGCTTTGTCAACTGCCGCTCCCAAGGAATCATTCCCTCTTGATCTTTCACTGTTCAATCCTTTTTTTGTTCTGTCCAAAACATAATTTTTAATTAATGTTTTAGCTTAAAATGTATCAAAGTTCAAAAGTCGAATAGTCTAAAATGTTTCACCAAAAAGGGCAATTCCTTGCCTTTCTCAGCCCACCCACTGCAACCACATCAGCTCTGAGTGACTTTTTTTCTTCTAATTTACCGCAAATCTTTACATAATACAAATATACTGCTACCACTTGATTTATCAATTTTAAATATTATCTACTGACTTCTTATAGCAGAGGAAGATATTACCGCTCTCAAATACCCTTCACCCCCTTCATTCTCCCAGTTAGTTACCTCATAATTTGAGGGTTCATCCATTGAGTTTTTTAGTTATTATGATTAAGTATTGTTTGCTGCTAGTTTACTATGCTCAGAGTAGTATGCTACAATTAATTACATTCTTGAAACATTTTTGTTTTTCCTGGAGTTCACGATTACTTCTTTTTTTCAAATGTTTGGTTACAAAATATGAACTGTCTTATGATTTTGTGAGTCCCTCCTGGGCAAGGGCTATGTAGCAGTGCCTTTTCTTTTTTCAGCTGTAGTGCACATGTAACCAAATAAATATTCTCATGACTGTTTCCCTTTCATTCAGAATCCCATAAAGGTACAGGTCCTATTTGATGACAAAAATTATCTCCAATCACAGGACCAACACTGAGCGCTATGCATAAGCAGTGCTCCATAAATATTTCTAACTTGGTTTTTACTGTCCACTATCCGTGATCTTGTGCTGTGTATGGCTCCCACCAATACCTTCACATATTCTGTAATAAACCAAGTTTTACTCATCAAAGTTCAGCACAGTGAGATAAGGATGCACACACATCATATGAAGTGTAATGAGCCTTTTACACTGCCTCTTAAGCATATCCCTGTATAAGGCAACTGTAGCTGTATCACGTGGAGCTAAGACTTCCAGAAACCCTATCCTTATTCTCTTGGAAAAAGTATCTTGTACTCACTTTCTGTAATAGGAACCAATATTTACTATCAGTCACTACTTCAGAAACCTCACTCATACTGACTCATTTAATCCTCAAAACTGCCCTCAGATGCTGAGAATGTTTTTCAAAGAAGGAGGAATGACAGGGATAAAATGTTACTAAAATTGGGTCATTCCCGGATTAATCAATTAGGAATTAATCAATTACAGAATAGGCTTGGCTGTCCATAACACAATACTTAAAAATCAGTGGCTTGTTTACTTAAAGGTTTCTCTTTCTCATGCAACAAAAATTCCACCGGCAGGCACTCCAGGGCTGGCACAGAAACCCCACAGTGCCATCAGACTCCTACCTTTCCACTCAACCATCCTTTGTATGTCTTCATGCTTGTTGCTTCATGGCCCAAGATGGCAGCCCCACTCTGCCATCACATCTGCAGTCCAGGCAGGAAGAAAGGGAAAGGCAAAGGTCAAAAATGTTTGCTGGCTGAGTATGTCTCCTTCAATAAGAAAACAGTAGCTTTTCTTTAATGTCTCATCAGGTGGCTTTCCCTTATGTCTTTGGCCAGAATGAGATCATGTGGTTATTCCTTTCACTTACAAGGAAATCTGGGGAATGTAGAGTTTTTTTTGGGGGGGACGGGTGTCAGGCAAATTGTCATCCCAAGTAGAATTGAGGTCCTATGTGCAGGCTCTCAGCAGTGTCTCTACTGTTCACATATGTGGGTTAACAATACCAATATATCATGGAAATTAGAAGAAAATCAGACCTTCTAGAAATGATAGAATCGAGCCTACTTTTATTCCAGTGTTACTTTAGAGTAAAAAGTTTGTTAAGCCTTCATTGTATTACAGGTCTAAATCCAATTTCCCACATATAATCACATTTGTTATAATAATTTTTTGTGCGATTTTGCAAATCCTACCTATCGAAAAAGGTTTGAAATTTGTGCATGTATCTAAACCCTCATGTACACAAAGACAAAAGAAACAAAAAAGTAATGCCCAGGCAGTTGGGAATCCAGTAAGCAAAGAACATTCAGTGATAATCAGGATTAATTTTGAGGAAAATGATACTGCTGGGATTTTAGAAAGAATAAATAACTGACATAATGAAATATTTGCAGTATTTTTACCTTATGCAAAGGGAGTTGTTTTCTTCCTTCAAGATGTGAATATCTGTTACATACATATTAAATATAATTCTTATAATTACAATGGGGAGGGAACCTTCGAACACTTTATGCTTTAAATTAAGTTTATCTCCTCTATCCAAACCCCTCTTTAGCTAGTAGGGAAGCTATAATTCCTGCAACTTCTAAAACATTAGAATCTAAGAACTGGTTGAAGACATTTTTGCTGCCATCATGATGCAAAATAACTGCCCAGTGGTATTCTCTACAGAAATCTAGTTAATAAAAATGTGCAAGTATTAACTAACATTTTTAAAATCCTCAGAACTGGACAGCTAAAAATGAGCAGTGGATCTCATGGAAGATGGCTGCATTCCACTTCTCGTTTTAACTTCTTCAGGTTTGGTGAGTTTCCACAGGAGTGTGGTTTGAGAGAGAACTCAACGTCTCCGTTTTCTGTGAGGTAAGCAGCTCTTCTGTGCTTTCATCATCACCAGTCACGAACACCTTCTTTCCCCTCTCTGCCTTATTGGATCTCTTTGTTGTTCAAGGCCACACCTGTGAAACCTTCCTTGATACCATCTGTCCAGCCCTCCCTCCTTCCCCATAATCTGATTGAACTCATTGTAGTATAACTTGTATATATGATGACCTTATGATTTATCAGACAAACCAGGACTATTTTGGAAAATGAAAGGAGACACTATGAGATATTTTACCAGGTCAACAGGAGCCAATCAGGAATACCCCAAGCAACCTAGGATGTGTGTTCATCCTACTTATTTGATCTATGCAGGGTACATTCCCATAACTTCCAGAAGCTCAAAATCGTGAAAATGGGTTCAGATTCCTGGTTCTCTCTTAAATCTATTTGCATTTCAACACATACATCTCTGGACGCCACCTATTTACTACAAAAAAACTACCCTTTTGAGTTTTCTCTCTCATTTGATGGGCATTTTTTCACTATGAAACAACACCAGGGTAGGAGTGGATGCTGAGCCATCTGCTAGGTCCATGAACCACAGAAGGGACAGATGCGGTCTCGGCAGCCTCAGCAAGCAAATGGGTAAAATTCCTACCTCAGCAAAATACCAAATTGATAATGCCATGGATCGCCCTTATTTCTCACAAGTTAAAGCATTAACATTGAACATGCAGTGGGATTGCACATTGCCTGGACCTTCACTCACATTCAAGATTCCATGGTTTCAATGAATCCTTGCTGAAGCATTTCAGCTGCTATGAAGCTGTTTTCTGAGAAAAGCTGTAAACTAGTCTACAGGAATTCCAGTGCCCGTTCCCTGAGGGAAATGGAATGGCCCTTTTCCATTCACACATCTAATATTTAAGACTATTTATGGCTGGGCACGATGGCTCAAGCCTGTAATCCTAGCACTTTGGGAGGCTGAAGTGGGAGACTTGCTTGAGCTCAGGAGTTCAAGACCAGCCTGGGCAATATGGCAAAACCCACTGTAACACATGCCTGTAGTCCAGCTACTTGGGAGGCTGAGGTGCGAGGACCACCTGATCCTGGAGGGGTCAAGACCACAGTGAACCGTGATGGCACCATTGCACTCCAGCCTGGGCGACAGAGTGAGACCCTATCTCAAAAAACAAACAAACAAAAAAAATGTGTTTAAAAAAAAGACTATCTATGCCAAAATCCTATCCTCCTTCTCCTCACAGCTGAATTTCTGGGAGATGTGTCTACACTCTTCACTTCTTTTTTTTTTTTTGAGACAAAATCTCACTCTGTTGCCCAGGCCGGAGTGCAGTGGTATGATCTTAGCTCACGGCAACCTCCGCTTCCCAGGTTCAAGCAATTCTCCTGCCTCAGCCTCCCGAGTAGCTGGGATTACAGGCGTCTGGCACCATGCCCGGCTAATTTTTTATATTTTTAGTGGAGATGGGTTTCACCATGTTGGTCAGGATGGTCTCGAACTCCTGACGTCAGGTGATCCACCCACCTCGGCCTCCCAAAGTGCTGGGATTACAGGCGTGAGCCACCACGCCTGGCCACTCTTCACTTCTTATGCATTTCTCATCCTACTGTCTTCTGGCTCCAGCACCCTCTGTACCATAGAAGCTGTTCTGAAAAAAGCCAACAACAAACTCTAGCTGGGGAAAGTCATTGGAAACATTTTCGGGCTTTATTATATCTGAATTCTTCCCACCAACAATTTCTCTTTGCCAAATGTTTTATTTCTTGGCTTCAGGCACATCTTTCTCTTCTAGTTCACAGTCTCATTTGCTGAGCTCTCTACCTTCACTCCTCCTTGAATATCAGTGTTCTCCAGGATTCTACGCTGGGGCCCTCTTTCCTCCCCATCCTCTCATTCTTCTCCGGCAAGCACGTTGACTTCTACGTCTTTGCCCAATACTATACTGCATAAGCAACAGTCATGTGCTCTAAATTTTCTAATCAGTTCCAAATTATTCTACTCCATTTTTTCTATAAAAGTTATTTTTGTTATGCAGTTAAATGTGACTTAATTTGAAAATTTTGTGGGATTTTTCACATACATATGCAAATCCCTGCTTTGTGGCTTGTCATATCATCCTCTGTCTGGATTTTTGGTTAGGCAAATATGTTACAGTTCAAATCCCGACTCCATCTCTCACTGGTGTGAACTTGGGTAGATTATATAAAATGGGGTTAAGAACAGTAAGTCCTGCCTCATACAGTCACAGGGAAGATGACATGAACTGAAGTACATGTGAAGCACTGGGAACAGTGTTGGGCATATAAACTTACATCCATGTTAGCTACTATAATTTTATATGGTCGACCCATTTATATATCAAAGTCTCTGCAAGATCTGTCCTCTTTTCTGAGCATTAAACTAGCCTGTTCACATGGAGTTCCCGTGGGTACCTCAGCTGCAACATGTCCAACTCTTGAACTTACTGTTTTGTCCAACAGACTTCCTCCTCTGTTCCCTATTTACACTAATTGTATCATTTATCACTCTCCACCTAGTCATGAAATAGCACTATTACTTTTAACTCCCCCCACTTTCCATCCATCAATTGGTAACAAGCACTATTGCTTCCAAATGTCTTAGATTGTACCCATTTCTCCATTACCACTGTCACTCATTTTCTCTCAACTGTACCCTCACTTCCTCTTTTTAAAAAATTTTAGAGGGGGGAGGGATTGCATTGGGAGTTATACCTGATGTAAATGACGAGTTGATGGGTGCAGCACAGCAACATGGCACAAGTATACATATGTAACAAACCTGCACGTTATGCACATGTACCCTACAACTTAAAGTATAATAATAATAAATAAATAATAAATAAATAAATAAATAAATAAATAAATAAATAAAATTTTAGAGATGGGCTCTCTGTCACCCAGGCTGGAGTACAGTGGCGTAATCATAACTCACTGCAGACTCAAACTTTTGGGCTCAAGCGATCCTCCCACCTCAGCCTCCCAAGTAGCTGGGACTACAGGCCTGCACCACCAGACCCAGCTAAGTTTTTTACTTTTTGTAGAGATAGGGTCTCACTATGTTGCCTAGGCTGGTCTCCAACTCCTGGCTTCAAGCAACTCTCCCTCCTCAGTTTCTCAAAGTGCTAGGGTTACAGGTGTGAGCCACTGTGCCTGGCCTCACCTCACTTCCTTTTCAATTCAATGTTACTAAGATCCCCAGTCGGGTCATATCACTACACTTTTTAATAGTGTTCCTGAGCACTCCATTGTCTCCAGTGGTGCTATCCAACAAACTTCCTGCGATGGTGGAAACTTCTATGTCTGTGCTCTCCAGCACGGTTACCCCTAGCCACATGTGGCTATAGAGCATTTGAAACATGGCTAGTATAACTGAGGAAATGAATTTTTAATTATGACTAATTCTAATTAGCCCCATGTGACTTGTGCCAGCACAGGTCTAGAGGATAGAAATCACCCAACCTGGCTTGGCAAACGCCACATTCCCCACCCCCAACACCTGTCTGCTTATCTTTTTCTGACACTTTTTGTAGTTTTATACATCCGTGCTTTTGTATATGTTGTGCCCTTTACCTAGAAGTCCTTTCTCATCTTTTCTATTCAACTTTGCAAACCTATGTCAAATGTCATCTCCTCTCAAGCCTCTTGACATCACACCCCAAGACACATAGACTTCCTTTTTCTTCTGTGCCTCTCTGCATATGAATACTTATACCTCATTATTTTAAACTATGTGTGGTCTTCTTCCAAACAAATTACAATCTCCTGTAGTGTAGACCCTTGCTTAGTTTCTTGAACTTACTGAACATTTGTAGAATGAACAAATAAATGAAACACAGAAAAGGAATTATGGTCAATAGCTGAACACCTATACTCTGGGTTGAGGGCATTAGCAATCTCATGTTTTTGTCATTTTTAATCATCTTAAATCATTGGTACAGTGCCTGTCAAAGTACTAATTGCAACAACCGATTGTGAAATAAGTTGGCAAAAGATTTATGCTTGTCAATCTGACCCTATATTCTTAAGGCTGTACCCTTGTACTAAATCAGATTCTCAGAAAAGGCATATACCTAACTTCCCTAAGAAATACTAAGCACTACAGCAAGCTTGCCCAACCTGCAGCCTGTGGTCCACAAGATAGCTTTGAATGCGGCCCAACACGAATTCATAAACTTTCTAAAAATGTTATGAGATTTTTTTTACAGGTTTTTTTTTTAGCTCATCAGCTATTGTTAGTATTAGTGTACTTCATGGGTGGCCCAAGATATTTCTTTTTCTTCCAATGTGACTCAGGGAAGCCAAAAGATTGGATACCTCTGCACTACAGTGTAACACTATGGTTTACTATGGGCCACTATGGTAATAAAACACATTTTGTGTGGGTGCAAGTCACTATTTAAACAACAGTCATATGAAGACTGAATTTTTTAAATAATTCTATCAAAAACAGTGTTCATTATGTGGTTCTGTGCTCCTTATAGAAACACCTATGTGAGAGCTCTTTCATGAGTACAGTAGGAGATTGCGTCCTTTCTAACAAACTTGCACACATCCTTTTAGTAGCTAATGACAGCTACATGACCCTACACATTTCCCATCAGTGCTAAGAAGCATGGAGTTAAATTGCATGCATTGTTAATTAATAGCTTTTTATTTAAAGCTCAAGGTAAATTCCATTCTTAATCTCTGTCTTAATGGTTTTATTGGTTCTAAGCCATTTGTTGTTAGTAGTCTCAGATCATTTTATATTATCAAATTCCTTTTAGATACTATAAATGGTAAATAAATAAAATATACAATGTTTCCTATTTTAAATTGTCTATTTGCGTGTATCTGTCTTTTCTCTGCAGCAGATTAATGTCTTAGGAACAGGAACTCACCTTTTCTCACCTACACCATCCTCACTATGGCTGTCACACCATCCTGCATATAGTCAGTGCTCAATAAATAGTTATTGAGTAATGGCATCGAAGCTAATTAATTCATCCAAAATAAAAACTTTGTGGTCTAATTCTAACATTGAAAAAACTACTTGTAAAGCTGAGCTCTGTATTAATAAATCTTAAGGCTAAAACAAAAAATTATGTTTAGTTTCATTAACAGTCAAAGAAATACAAATCAAAATACTAAGCTACTATTCTTGGACTGTCTCATTAGCAAATTTTTTTTAAATGACAAGCTGCATGCTAGCTAGCAAACATCTTGAGAGATAAATGGCATTCTAATCACTGGGGGTGAGAGTTATCCCTTTTTCTATAAGAAAATTTGGCAATATGGATGAAAAGCTTCAAAAATGTTTATATCTTTGATACTGCAATTGTATTTGTGAGGATTTTTAACCTAAGAAAACAGTAGATGTGTAAAAAAAAAAGCCATATCCAAGTATGTTCATCACATTATAACTTACTATTGTAACAAATTGAAAATCACTTAAATATTGAACAATAGGGGAATTAAAATTGGCATAAAAGTTGCAGTTTGTCAACAATTATATCACATGTTCTTTTAGGGTAAATTAGCAATCCTTTTTCCTAGGAGCTAGCAATCCTTTTTCCTAGGAATTTACCCCCTTCTATCTAGCAATCCCTTTCTTGGAATTTTTCCAAAGAGAACATGTGAAAGAGTATATACAAAAAGATATTTATCTCAACATTATTTTAAATGTCCAGCTCTAGGAAATTGGAAAAGTGAAACTTGGAACTTTCATGTGATAGAATACTACATGGTGTTGTAGAAGAAAATTTACTGACATGGGAAAATGAGCACAATAAATTGTTTAGATACAAATATAGTCTACACAAAAGTATTCATAGTATGTAATCATTTCTGTAAGTTAAAGCTATGTTAACATTTAGATATATCATTCTGTTCTTCTGTACTTTTCAAATTGTCTGCAATGAACAAGTATTATTTTTTCAAATCAGGAAACCTTCCAAGATAGATACATGTTTATGATTTTAAAGCCTAAGTATGAAAACAGCTAACAATAAAATGTCAGAACCCTCTGAAGAAAGTGGTTCTCTAGGTGTGGATCAGGCACTTTATTCTCTGTCCTCAGGCACTTCAGAGAAGCTCCATTAGGGTTTTATGCAGTGCACTTCTTAAGCATCTGAACCATGTCAGGAAGTCAGGTTTACCAAGGCAGGAGCCTTTTATCTTCTCTGCGCCCACACACAGACCTGAGCCTGCTTTCTCCCTGTTTTCTGGCTCTAACTACCACAGGGTCTGGCACCCCGATCATGGTTTCTCCATCAGAGGGGCTCATAAGCCCGAAAAAAAGAGCACAGCCTCTAGGACTGAGGCAGAAGAATGCAAAAGAAAATGGCCTCATCATGTTTTCTGTTTGGCTGCTGCACCCCAATAAATGGGCCTGTGCCTTACCACAAAAATGTGAAACAGTATTTTTGCTTTCTGGTATATTTTGCCAATTATTATTTAGAGGCACTAAGTGGTACTAACAGGTCTGAAAAGAGATAATGTGTCTGGCAAAGTCCCAAAACTAATCTTTTCTTTAATTCAATTTAAAAAAAAATGTTACTGAGCACCTTAACACTTTAGGGAACTACGCTACTTGATGTGAAGTATAGAAAAGGCAGAGACCTGATACTCAGTAGGCGGCTGCCAGAAATCGGGTGCCAAGCTTGGGCTTCACATTCTGGATGGCTTGCAGTCTCTCAGTCACCTTGGGAGGTAGTTACTCTAATCTCTGTCTAACGGATGGCATAGTGGGGCATAGCAGAAACAGAGTTCACAAGCCCAGATTCTAGGTGATGGAGCTAGAATTTGAACTCAGATCCACCTGATCCCAGTGCCCATGGTTTGCCCATTATTTATCAATCTGTACCTTACCAGAGTTTATAAGTAATGTATCTAATATAAAGAAGAAAAGAAGAAGGAGGAGGAGGAGGAGGAGGAAGGAGGAGGAGGAAGAGGAAGAGATGTCTTCTAAGCACATTTCAAAACTCTAAAGGAAGACAAAAGAAGGAGAATGCCTGTTAAGGGATACCGGAGGAAAATCGTCACAAGAGAGAAAAGCGAGAGAAAAGCGGCACGGAGACCAGGCCGTGGAGTTTTGATAGGATTCCATCAAAATGGAAGCAAAGACATTTCAGCAAGAGATGGGCACGGAGGTAGGATCAAGGGCGTTAAGCTTGAGAACATTTGCTGCAGGGAGTGTTTTCCCCCATTTAATTTCATAAGGGAATCTTGGTCTTCAACGAGCAAATAATGGCCATCTTGAAAGGTAAGGTCAGAAGTTTGTTTTTTGGTGGTTTTTTTTTTGTTTGTTTTTTGTCGTTTTCTATTTTTAGTATGTGGCTTTCCTTATCTAGGTTCTTAACTACAATGTAAATCTGACCATTTAGGAACTCACTGTCTGAGCCTCACATATTGGTCCTTCATGATAGACCAATGTTACTTTCCCATGCACCAAATTTCTTCAATAGAGGCAAATGTGGACTGTTGCTAAGATATGTCAATAAGCTCAGCTTGGTTAATGAAGAAGACTGACGTTGACGAATGGGTGAGTCCATCAGTGGCCCCCTTAGGGGCTGTGTCATTGCAACCTCCCAGCTCACTGAAATCAGCTCGAGTGCCTCAGTGTTTCAGGATGGAAAGAAAGCTAGACTGACCAGACAAAACCAGTGGAGACTTAATTTGGAAGCAGAAAAGACAAATGTACATGAACATAAAGAGCTGGAGATTTGAATATGGCCTCCTTCTTTTTTTTGCTGTAACTCTTCAATTCTGCCTGACAATCAATTCAATTTAATATAACCCCTTGGGAAGCACACTTTCTTCCTGAGCAGGAAACTGCAAAATGTCAAAAATACATAAAAGGTGGCTTACATCTGGAAGAGGAAAGACAGGTATGATTCTAGAAGGAACACCCGTGAGTTGGACCCCCAGAATTAAGCAGTTGCAGTGCTCATCTGTTAATGTTTCTTTATTCCTATCAGAAGGACTACAGTTTAGGGATGAGTTCAAAACTCCTCACTCAATATTCCAAATAGATTATGAGCCCCAGTACTGAAAATGGAATTTAAGGTATAATGATCAGCTTAGATAAAGATACTGGAAATAAGACATGGGTCTCCGCTCCTCCCCTTCCCTCTTCCTCTCCCCCACCCCCACTCCCAGGCCCTCAGCACCTCACACCTGAATTCCTTCACAGTGACCTCTTTTGTTCACCTCTCCTTACTCTTTTCCTATACCAGTTCACCCTGCAATAAGCTCCCTGTGAGGCTATACGCCCAATCATCTACCATTTGCAACTCCCTACTGGTTCCCGCTGGTCTGGACTTTCAAGCAGCTTCCAGAGGTACACCTAGGTATCGTGAACAGACCTCAAGGGTAGGGTGGGGATCATGGAATTTGGCTCCTGGACTCACTTTCCCCTTCACCCAGAACTTATCTGTTTCATCTGTTTCATGTACTGAGCTTCCACTTACAATTTTTTTTTTTTTTTTTTTTTTTTTTAGAAAAAGCTTCAGCCGGGCATGGTGGCTCATACCTGTAATCTCAGCACTTTGGGAGGCCAAGGTGGGTGGATCACCTGAGATCAGGAGTTCGAGACCAGCCTGGCCAACATGGTGAAACCCTGTCTCTACTAAAAATATAAAAATTAGCCAGGCATGGTGGCACACGGCTGTAATCCCAGCTACTCGGGAGGCTGAGGCAGGAGAATCACTTGAACCCGGGAGGTGGAGGTTGCAGTGAGCCGAGATCATGCCACTGTACTTTAGCCTGGGCAACAAAGCAAGACTCTGTCTCAAAAAAAAGCTTCCATTCCCCAAAGAAGTTTGAAAAGTCCCGTCATTCCTTACTGCAAGCCTAGGTTCACACCTCTCATCATCTGGCCCACTGGCTTTGCCAGCCTCGTTTCCAAACCACTCCAATGCTCACCAGTTTTCAGTATGTCTATTCTGTTCCATGTGTTCCAGCCAACCCACCCCTCACCTAGATTGTAAAGAACTCTTCCTTCTCAGGACATGTCTTTGGCTCTTGGCTATGTCATGCCTTGCAGTCCATTTCTGATGCATTTTCATCTCTGCACGTCTTGTCTGTCCAAGTGGACTGTAGGTTCAAGGTGAGGTGGGGCCCTATCTGCAGAGACACTCGGCACGCACTCACTCACACGTGGACTATCCACCCACAGACATATGGTTCATGCTACCTCCCTGTGCCCGCTGACACCCTCCTCCACCCTAACTCCACTCCACTCCACACTCAGGAGCTGAGCCCTCCTTTTTTGCAGCTACCTCTTGCCTCCTTCAGTCATTTCTGGCAGCTGCAGTCTGTTCTGACTTCCCCTCCTCTGACTGAGTTCACATCTGGTCAGTACCACATGACGTAGCATGTCATTATTCCTGCCATGAACATTGTTCCTGTTCTCTGGTTGTTGCAGGTGTTACTTTTGTCTCCCTGACTGAGCTGCAGGTTCATTAAGAAATGGGAAGGGTCTTAGCACTTGAAGATGGCCTGCTCTCTTTTTTCTTTTTCTTTTTTTTTTTTTTTCTGAGACAGTTTCACTCTGCACCCCAGGCTGGAGTGCAGTGGCGTGATCTTGGCTCACTCCAATCTCTACCTCCCAGGTTGAAGCAATTCTCGTGCCTCAACCTCCTGAGTAGCTGGGATTACAGTCACGCACCACCATGCCCAGCTAATTTTTGTATTTTTAGTAGAGACAGGGTTTCACCGTGTTGGCCAGTCTAGTCGCAAACTCCTGACCTCCAGTAATCCGCCAGCCTTGGCCTGCCAAAGTCCTGGGATTAAAGGCGTGAGCCACCACACCCAGCCCCTTTTTGACAAACTGCATTCAAGGGTCATCGGAGGAATTGGGACCCACTTAATTCCAACAGAAAAAAATGTTCTCTTTCTATTTTGACAACCGCATCTTCATATTCAACTCTTGCAAATAACTGTTATAAATGTCATGCATACATATAAAGCAGTATGTTCTGGCTGGACGCGGTGACTCACACCTGTAATTCCCAGCACTTTGGGAGGCCAAGCCCGGTAGGTCATGAGGTCAGGAGATAGAGGCCATCCTAGCCAACATGGTGAAACCCTGTCTCTACTAAAAATACAAAAATAACTGGGCGTGGTGGCCCTCACCTGCAGTTCCAACTACTCATGAGGCTGAGGCAGGAGAATTGCTTGAACCGGGGAGGTAGAGGTTGCAGTGAGCCGAGATCGTGCCACTGCACTCCAGCCTGGCAACAGAGCGAGACTCTGTCTCAAAAAAAAAAAAAAAAAAGCAGTTTGTTTTAAAAGGAGAAACTACAGCCCTGTTGACCCCATTTCCATCTTGGACAAACTGTAGTAATTGTGAGTGACAAACATAGCCATCCCAGGCAAACCCGTAGCAGGCATGTTTGTAAGGATACAGGGGAGTGCACAAAATCCAGGGGCAGCACATGGAGGGACACACAGCTTCCTCAGAACCAGAGGTGCAAGCAGACACCAAGACTACCCCAGCATCTCCTCAGAGATCACAAAGTCAGTGTTTCAAGCCAGAGAAGTGCCTTTCTCTATTTCCTCATGGCTTCTCAGCTCATGCACACCTTCGAGCATTACATAGACAGACACATGCCTCTTCCTGCAGCCCCAATACTTGGAAAACTCTCTAGGGTCCCTCTGTTCAAATCTTCAGAGAGGCAATTGGATTGGCTCATCCCAAGCTGTGACTGGGTCCCCTTCTGTCAGGTGTTTGGTAGGTAAAAAGGAGGTCCCTTGTAAAAACAGGACACACTGGGGGATCTGGAGAGAGAATCTTATTACAGGGATATGTCTGAGAAGGCAAGGACTGGTCTCTCTTTTTTTTTTTTTTTTTTTTTTTTTTTGAGACCGAATCTCGCTCTGTTGCCCAGGCTGGAGTGCGGTATTGCAATCTCAGCTCACTGCAACCTCCACCTCCCAGGCTCAAGCAATTCTCCAGCCTCAGCCTCCCAAGTATCTGGGATTACGGGCGCATACCACCACGCCCAGCTAATTTTCATATTTTTTAGTAGAAATGGGGTTTCACCATGTTGGCCAAGCTGGTCTCAAACTCCTGATCTCAGGTGATCTGCTCACCTCGGCCTCCCAAAGTGCCGGAATTACGGGAATGAGCCACAGTGCCCAGACAGGACTGGTCTCTTCAGTGACACTTATTATTACTTATAACACATTGAAAATGTACTATAGGCTCCATCTGATTTAGCCTCTTCTGTTTTCCAAATATGCTATTCTCTCAAATAGTGCTCCTAATTTTCAAGCACATGGACAGAAAGAAATCAGCAACCTGGACCCCACCTGGGTTAGAATGAGTGTGCCTTCTCAGTGAACGTTGACACCAACAGGGTCTGACTCAAGAAGCTTCTATCCTCTTAAAAATCCCCTAAGTCAGTGGTCCCAGCCTTTTTGACATCAGGGACCAGTTTCATGAAAGACAAATTTTCCATGGACCAGGGAGGTTGTTGGGGGATAGTTTCAGGATGAAACTGTTCCACCTCAGATCATCAAGCATTAGATTCTCATAAGGAGTGCACAACCTAGATCCCTCATATTGTGCAGTTCATAATAGGGTTCGCACTGCTCTAAGAATCTAATGCTGCCGCTGATCTGACGGGAGGCAGAGCTCAGGCAGTAATGCTCACTTGCCCACCACTCACCTCCTGCTGCGCGGCCAGGCTCCTAATAGACCATAGACCAGTACTGGACCTCAGCCTGGGGGATAGGGACCCCTGCTCTAAGTTTCAATTGAATCAAACTTTGTGTCCAAATTGGGATACTACCTTAAACTAATGAGCTTGCATTCTGTTATTTGCATTTTGAGCTCATTAAAAATGCAATTTTCCTACGGTTCTCTCAAAATTCCATGCCTATGTGTTCTGTGAACCTTCCCCAGTGAATATCTTTATATTGTGGAATTTTTTTTTAACTGCTGGATAAGATAGTATTTGTTGTTCAATAAAAAGTACTTTGAGATGTGAGATTTCCATCTAAAAATCAGCACAATTTTTTTCAGATGAAAACTTCCAGGAAGAAGTTTGTTCGTTTTTAATTCTCTCAGATTTTGGTGTTGCCAATCTTATTTTCATTAAAACAAATAAGCAAGAAAAACTGGTTGCCATATCATAGCATTATTGTCCTGTGATTCTCTATTCTGAAAGTTTTAACACAGAAATTGTTCCCATAAAGTGAAGACCAAAAATAAATCAGAATTCCCACCAGACTTCCAACAAAAACATAGTCAAGTTGTAAATTGCAGAAATGAGAAACTTAATTAATTCTCCAGTAAATAATTATGGAGACACAACTAGAATTTTATGAACTAAATGTGTATAACACCAAAGCCAAACTAAACATTTTTGAGACTATTTTTACCTTCAGTGATAATAAATTATTGAATTTTCTGCCAAAGGAAAGACTTATAGAAGCCGCAAGACCCAGATTTAACAGAAAACAAATCAGTATTATTGGACATTAATGATTTTTGAGTCTTTGAGATGGATTTTATAGTCAACGACAACGATTCTGTCTTACTCACATTGAATCATGTAGAAAGGAGGGATTTTGAAATTGGCATTTCCCATACAATTTATTGCCTACAACTAAAGGCAAACACTGGTTTCCCCTGGTGTGTCTCAACTTCACCTTCACTACTTCTGCATGAGAGCAGAACTCTCTTAACAAGGCTTTGTGTGTGAAATCAGAACTCTTCTGTAGTGAAGAAGTTCTTCAGATCCTTTTTGCTACCACTCTCTCCCTGATCCTGTAGATATACTTTGATACATACAGTATTGCCTTTGCTTATATATTCCCTAATCATCTACCAGATGCAATATACATATGAATGTATTGTTATTTTTAGCAGACAGATCCTTTTATTTCTGATTCTGAATATAGAGATAATACATTGTTCAATAATTCATTGCTCCTTTCTCCATGCTTCCACGGCCAAGAGTACCTCTGTTTTAACCTAAGTAGTATAAATTGCCTTATGTACTGAGTAGCCAACCAAATCACAAATGTCTCCCTAGGCCATAGTCCTTAAGGAAAGGGAGTGTATCCAAAACCTTTGTGTCTCCTAAGGTCCGTGGCATAGAACCTGGTGGTGCCAAGGAATGCCTTGTGGGCACTGCAGTGTCTCAACCTGAGCCATCCCGAATAAACACATAATCCAAGGGAAAACTGTACTTGGCGAACTCAACCTTAAGATCGTTTCCCTAGTTCAATCCTCTTCATCTTCCAACCTGTTTACATAACCCAAACCTCCTTCTTAAAATAGAAATTACAGAACTGCCTGTCGCTTAGGAGAAGGTGTCAGGAAATGGGGTGGGCAGGGAAGTCCAGAGAGAAAGAGATAAGAGAGGGAAAGGAAGAAGGGAGATGGCTAACATCGTTTGGGTCCCATAAGCCAGGAAGCACGTTAAATACTTTACATGCTTTATCACATTGAATCCTACCAACAGCCCTAAAAGTGGAGTACCATTATTAGGTTATTTTTTTTTTTTTTTTTTTTTGAGACGGAGTCTCGCTCTGTCGCCCAGGCTGGAGTGCAGTGGCCCGATCTCAGAAAACTGCAAGCTCCACCTCCCGGGTTTATGCCATTCTCCTGCCTCAGCCTCCCGAGTAGCTGGGACTACATTAGCTGGGACTACAGGCGCCCGCCACCTCGCCCGGCTAGTTTTTTGTATTTTTTAGTAGAGACGGGGTTTCACCGTGTTAGCCAGGATGGTCTTGATCTCCTGACCTCGTGATCCGCCCGTCTCGGCCTCCCAAAGTGCTGGGATTACAGGCTTGACCCACCGCGCCCGGCCATTAGGTTATTTTTTAGCTGAGAAACTGCAAAAGTTAAGTAATTGCCCAGACTTACCAGTAAGAAGCAAAGCCAAATACTCAGAAATTGTTATGCGATTGCATGAATGATGCTTATTATTAACCATCATCCTTCTCCTGGCACTTCAATGGGAGGGGTCAAGAACTAGAGTAAGATAAAAGTGGTCCATCATTTCACTCCCCAGCATTTTGGGCTCACACACATATACCAGTCTATCACATTGGATTAAGTGCTCAGTGTACCTCGCCAAGATACAGAAATGTATTGGAAGCATGACAGCCACACACACAGAAGCAGGTACAACATATTTCAGCATAGTTTCTCATGGTTCCTGGAACTGCTCAAAGGGAGACATGGCCAGCTGTTGGAGGCAGCATCGACACAAAGTAAGCTCTAATGAAACCTGGAAAGCTCAGTTTTTGCTACACCACAGCCTTCCATAGCCAAGATTCTAGACAAACTTTCCATTCCAGACAAACTTAAACTAACACTCTATGTGCTTGCATTAAGGAAACGTTTACAAATATTGGATTCTCCTGGTTCTTGAACCAAATCCAGCTTTAGCAAACCCATATCCTTCTCCACAGAGAGAAACTAGTTAGTGCTCAGTTGTCCTTGAACAATCACTAGGCCTTCAGTTTTCCCAGCTGGGGGAGCCAGTTCCTTGCACACTTCAGAAATCTCAAAAAATTTTAGTATTTCCAGAAGTGCAAACCACAAACCTCTGTGTCAGAATTTCCTGGTACATTTTTTGGAAGAGCTCATGCCTCACACATCCTGGACCTACTAAATCAGAGTATCCAGTATTGTAAACCCAAACTTGGCATTAATATTGTGTTTCCCAGTACTGGCCTGCTCAATGGCATCTCCGGATGGCTATGTAAGGGTGGGATGTTCCTAGCTTGCAAGGAGAATCTCATTTATGTAAGAATAATCTTTCATGTAAAGTATTCAAAACTCATTACTGTTGCAAACTTTTCATTCCAGTGCCTGGTTTTGTAGAAGAAGCCAGGGACCTAAAGTTTTAAACTTTCTTAAAATTGTACTCATTAAACAGCATGTTAATCATGGATCAGGGAATGCACATTATACAATCCATTAAGCTTGTGTATGTTCCTGGAAGACTGCAGATTGTATAAAAATACAAATGATCCAGCAGTTAAAATAATTGGCTATAATGAACAGCAAAATTAATTATGAATGACCACATTGCTTACCCAGTTGACCTAAGTCATTAGCAGATGTAATGGGTCAGGTAAAAATAAGATGTATTTTGGCTTCTACAAATTGCTCCACAAGCATCCACAATAGTCCTGGGATCTCATGGCCAGAACAGAGGCTAGACATGAGACAATGTATGAGAGTGAGGCCACTGATGGTCGTCGAGAGAAGCATTCACTACAAATCCATCATAAGAACATAATCTATTATAAGATCACGGATTTATTACAAGCAGGAAGAAAATTATTTACCTTTTCTAGTTAAATGAACTCTTCTGTACCACCAAGATGTTTTCTGATCAACTAAGCAGTGACTCACTAAATCAGCATTTCCCCCAATGTGTTCAGTGGTTCAGCAGAAGACTAATGCTAAGAGAAGTTGTGGGGGCTGGGCGCAGCGGCTCACGCCTGTAATCCCAGTGCTTTTGGAGGCCGAGGCAGGTGGATCATTTGAAGTCAGGAGTTCAAGACCAACCTGGCCAACATGGTGAAACCCTGTCTCTACTAAAAATACAAAAATTAGCTGGGCAGTAGTGGCATGCACCTGTAATCCCAGTTGCTCGGGAGGCTGAGGCAGGAGAATCACTTAAACCTGGGAGGCAGAGGTTGCAGTGAGCTCAGATCGTACCACTGCACTCCAGCCTGGGTGACAGAGTGAGACCTTGTCTCAAAAAAAAAAAATGAGAAATTGGGAGTCCGTTGGGAGGTGGATGTGGGTGTGGAGGCAGGGCTTCTGGATCAAATGCTTTTAGAAAATGCCACCTTCCTGAGCCCTGTTTTGGAGAATTATGAACTTTAATTTGCATCTAGTATATTAAAGGTTGTGAGAGTTGAGCAGTAAGGAACTTCACTTCAGTTCTGCATTAATAAATGTTCCTAGCTGTAGGCAGCCAGACAAATGCTACCTAACCAAAGAAAAAAGGGAATCACAGAGAGGATTGGAAGTAACTACCAGAATAGGTGAGAAGACTGGAAAACCAAGAGTGTCAGAGGCAGAAAATCACTGAAATCACCTGGCTCGGGCATGGCCGGGACCACTGCAAGTCATCTCATCTCTCCCTTTCCCTTTGTGACATTCCGCCGATGAACCATTTCAGGAGAAAGCATTTGAAGAGGCAAGCCCAGGTTAGAAGCCTGTTATCCAACCAATGGAGGCAGAGAAAATAATTATCCATCCTGCCAAATTCCTTCCAGGGAGCAATGAAAACCCTCGCTTCAGAACTCACAGTAGGCAGCTCACCTCTCCCGGTCTCACACCCTCAGTAACAATTTTTCAGCTCAGCTTCATTTAACCCAGTGTTTCCCAAAATTATTCTATCTCTATTTCTTCACATAACACATATAAACAGTATAAGAGACTTTTAGATATGAGGTAGATAATAGTAAATGGGGTTAGCATGTGCATGAGGCACATGATTACTGTGTATTATACACAATTAGTATATCCCGTCATTAGCATGGTCAATTTTGAAGGTATACTGAGTTGTCAGTTACGTTTGCAATAGCATTCTGTACAGGTCATTCTGGGGAAGGTAGAGATTTTGAGGCAAATCAATCTAAATATCTCTGTCCCCCAATTTTAAAACAAGTCTACAAGAACTTTGTTTACAATGAATCCCAAGGCAGCCTTGATGGGAAGAAATTAACAAGAAGGCATCTTCTCAGTAATGATGGGGAAGAGAATTGCTTGTGTGGTTACTCTCTTCATTAATAAAATGACAATAATCTTCATGTTGTTTTCTGTTTCACAGTGTGCCTCCACTCACCTTACCTCTTTGATTCTGAGAGCTCTGGACTGATCATCCTCATACGATCCTAAGTTTCTCTGAACTCCAGCTTGCAGACCTGCCTCCTCTTTGCTCAGCAGCAGGCTGCCTCCCTGAGTCACTGGGTAGAAGTGTCTTTGATTACAGAATGTCACCAGCAACAAAACGGCCTGCCAGGTCTCATGTGATGCTAACCAAGGAAAAGATGCTACTCTCTGCCCCTGTAGCATTAAGGCTTCTGTTGTTTGTGTCTCCAGTTTTCCCACACTTCAGAGTCCACAGTATTCACAGTCAAATTAATCCCCAGGGAGTGAATGAGCTCAGTGCAGGGGAAATGAGGACCAGTGGGGATGCAGCTGGCCCACACACGACAGAGAGAGGAACAGAGCTGATTCTCACAAGCCTGGATATTAGAGTCAGCCAGCTGCTTACAGACAGCCCCAAGAAGAGAAAGAGAGGCTCAGCAGAATAGTTCTGCTTTCACCATCTCTGAAACAGGCATGGGCTATGTCAGCTCTGCCTGCCTCTGCCTCTGCTCAACCCATGTCTGGCCCTTGCAAGGCCAGCTGTCTACTGCACAAGGAATACCTGGCCTGACAGCACAATAGCTGCTTCTTCCCCATCAGTGATTGTGACCCAGATGGTTCACACCCATGCATTGTGCTGGAGTTTCAACACTGAACCTGACTAGTCTGCCAGATTCCTGGTTGCACCTTCCACTCTAGTTTCCCAACGAGACTAGACAAAAGTCACACATCCCAGTTCTCTGGTGCTGATTCATGTTTCCTGTGCCTTCTAGTTAACTCTGATGAACCTCTCTATCAAACAGGTTAATAGAAAACCCAGAATAAAGTGGCTTAAATACCAAAAGATTTGTTTATTTGTATAAAAGAAGTTCAAAAGTATGTGGTCCCATACTGGTAAGTTGGATTCACAAAGTCATCAAGGAACTCAGCCTCCTCCTATCTTTCTGCTTCTCGAGGACTCTCGTGGTCCAAAATTGCTGTTGGAGTGCCACTCATCACATCCACATTTCAGACAGCAGAAAAGAATCAGCAAAGAAGACCCAAGGGACTTTCTCCAACTGTCTATATCCCTTCTAAGAACTATTTTCAGAATTCTGCACAATTTCTACTTTATTTCAATGACACATTGAAATGCACAGCTTCAAGGGGGGCTGGGGAGTACAGTTCTATTGCTGGACACACTGCCACTCACAATAATATAAGAGTTTCATTTGTGTATTAATTAGGATTAAGTTCACATTAATGTAGGTGGTCTAGGGTTGGTTTGGAGGCTCCATGATCACCAGGTCTCAGACTCCTTTTACCTTATGGTTCTACCATCCCATCATGGGACTTCCACTTCATGATCATTAATGGCTGCTCCTGCCCAGTTGTCACATGTACAATCCAAATAGCTGGAAGAAAGAGAGTCAGGAGATATTAATTATACTTCCTAATGGTTTCATGTGTCACTATGCTTGAACATATTAACTAGATTTTAATCACATAGCTGCTCCTAGCTGCAAGGGATGCCGAGAAATAAATTCAAGGTGACCATGCAGCCAGCTAACATTTGGGAATTCTAATTCTGGAAGAAGGGAAAATGCACATTGTAGCTAAATATCAGTTTCTACCACCATTGTTTTTTGAGCCAGGGTCTCTCTCTGTTGCACAGGCTGGAATGCAATGGCACAATCATGGCTCACTGCAGCTTTGACCTCCCAGGCTCAAGTGATCTACCCATCTCAGCCTCTCAAGTTACTGGGGCTACAGGTGCATGCCACCATACTTGGCTACTTTTTAATTTTTGGTAGAGTTGGGGTGTTTCCATGCTGCCTAGGCTGGTCTTGAACTCTTGGTCTCAAGCAATCCTTCTGCCTCAGCCTCCCAAATTATTGGGGTTATAGGCGTGAGCCACCACAACTGGTCTCTACCATCATTTTTAAGGAAGAGAGACAGAAAGGATATTAGGTTAGTAATTAGTAATACTTATTATTATTATAACCTCCCTAATCCACTAGGACATCCATTAAATGCTGAGACTTGCCTTGACCAAGCTCTGTCAGTAGCCCTGATCTCTTGGATCTAATTGAATTGGATGAGACTTTGCCAGCTCTCTTGGTTTTAAAATGTGGTATCATCCTAGAACTGGCCAATCATTCTGTCCTAACTATCCCCCATCATTCCCTAGCCCTGTCTAAGAGCTCCCAGCATATTTTACACTCCAGGCTCAGCTAGTTCCAACAAATAAACGATGGACTGCTGGCTACTTAAAAAAAAAAAAAAAATCACTCATGTCTGATCACAAGGTAGGTTTAGTATTACGGAAATGCCTCTTTAAATTCGTCATTTGATGAATTTGCATTTGTAAACAGAAGCGTATAGATGAACAAAATAATCAATGAATGAAGTGAAGCTTTGGTTTCAATCTAACCACTGAGTATATTATATTTGTCCTCTGCATGATAACTTAAGAAGCAAATCACCAATTTTAACCAATGAAAATCTCAAGTTCATCCTACCATATTGAAATAAAAGAGTAATCAATAAACATTTTCAAATAGGCATTCCATAAGTAATCATTGTTTTGTCAAATTCAGGGAAACTTTAGAAGTTATAGACATGTCTGTTGGTCCTGCCTGAGGTCAATAGTTCTTAGCACATGAGACTTGGGAAAGGTTATAATACTACCATAATGGCATCTAATTTCACAGCATCCTGAATAAATGTGCTGGTGAGAACGCTGACCTCACAATAAGAAAATCTAGGTTTATATTCCAGCTTTGGAACTTTTTAAACTTTGTAACTCTATGCCAGTTACTCCACTCAACGACTTTAGATTCTTCTTCTCTCTACTGAAGATGACATCGTTGGATTGTTTGAAGATTAAATGACCATATATGAAGAAGAAGCTAATATAATACAATATTTGGCCCATAGAAAACAGTCGGTAAATGTTCTCTGAATCTGAATTTATTTAGAGAAAAATTTCTGTGCTATACTAATTAAATACAACATCCATCATCCTTTTTATGAACTTTTAAAAAACCTCATTGTGTATTTCTCATTTTAGAAAAACAAACTAAAAATGTCAAAGCTTTGTAACTAGTATAGTATTTAGTACCATAAGCTAGTCAGTTATTTTTCATTAAAATATATAAAAGCTTATATTGGAGATTATATCCATAAAGTCCATTTAGTTTTACAACTTAATTATATGTAGTAAAACTTTACTACCACATTTAACAGGTATTAACCTAATTCTTTTTAAACAAAAGCAATATTTGACTGGAAGTGAAACCTAAGTTGAGAAAACAAAAAGGAACTCCCTTAAAATATTTCCTTAGTATTTATTTTTCAAGAAAGGTCAACTCAGCTAATGCATCAGTTTGCTTAATGTCTTATTTGTGTTATCTCAATATTTTTAGTAAAACAAATTTGTTACTATGGTGTCCAATTTTAGCATTACCAAGAAATAGGCCAATATCAGGAAGGCAAAACCAACTGTGAGTTTTGCAATAGCAAATTTTAGTAAATTGAATTTATACATTGGCTAAAATAATTTTTAAACTCAAGCAATAGCTGGGAAAAAATGAGTATTTTAGATAGATGAATCTCTTACTATATTCTAGACGATGTGTCACTTTCTTTCAGAATAAAACCAAAAAAGAAAAGAATCTATCCAAGTGCTGAAAATACATTACTTTTAATCTTAATATACTTCAGAGTGAAATCTTACCAGAATTTCTACCTTATTTAATGTGTTCCTGTATGAAATAAAATATTCTTTAAAGTTCTCAATAAAAATTCATAAGATACCATTAGATCCTTAAAATATGTTTCATGGAGAATATTTACAACTCATAGCTTTGGAAGGTGCCAGCATACATATGCATGAGCAATAATACAGACTTCTTGGATGATTATCTGAAATTCAATTTGACTCTACAACTACTTATTGACTAGTGTATAATCAGAGATAACAAGTTTATGTAATGAATGAGATCCACACTTCACAAGACACCATCAGCATCACCAAGTATCATTTGTGGAGCTTACTACAGATATGTAGCCATGTGGCAGTTTCTACAGATACAAAGTCATATAAAATACAGTCTCTGCCTCAAGACGTTTGTTATTATTATTCCCAATGCTGATAATGCCAGTATATTACACTTGCATAGTGCTTTTGAATGTATGAAATATACTTCTATCCATTATTTTATTTAACACTCTTAATATCTTTGGAAGGTAGCTGTACAACAGGTAAAACCATTTCCATTTTACAGATGAAGCCTCAGCAATTAGGCATCCTGCCCAGGTCAGAAAGCTAAACTGACAGCAGAAGTAGGATTAGAACTATATTCTTGTCTAAGAACTTTTATCCCCCTCTAATAAACTTCTTCAAGACCTTTATTTAGGAAATCCAGACATATTGAAAGGATTAAAATACCAATAACATATGTAGATGTAAAAGCCAAATGACCAATGTAAGATGCATTAAGAAAGCTGTGTGGGGAGAGAACTCTGGTTCTGGACCCTCTCTGCTGAACCAGTTGTAAAGGATAATTAAGAGGCAGAAAAGCAGGGAAGAACCAGGGAGGTATTGCAGGCAGGGTAAGCTTGATCCAAAATGTGCACTCAAATTGCCCTCCTTTCCAGAGCACAATAAGCTGAGGCTAATACATATTTTCTTCAGCCTTAACCTATAATGCCTAGCACAGGACCCCTGAGGATTGCAGGCTATGAAGCAGCACCCCTGACCTCTTCCCATAGCAGGCCCTCAATAAATGTTTGGTGAACAGAGAATCAGAATAAATGAATAAACCAAAAGAACCACTTCCATATCAGTCAAGGATCTGGAAATCTGTTGCATTTCTGAATGAGTCTGTTCATCATTTACTCATTCATTCATTCATTCATTCATTCATCAATTCATTCATTCATGCATGCATGCATTCCTTTATACCAGTGGTTCTCAACTAGGGATGATTTTTCCCCAAGGCAATATCTGGACACTCTTTTTAGTTGTCACAGCTGAGGACTACTACTGGCCTCTAGTGAGAAGAGGCCAAGGATGCTGCTAAACATTCTGCAATGCTGATGAATGCACAGGATAACTCCCTAAAACAAAGAGTTATCCAGTCCAAAATTTCAATAATGATGAGGTTGAGAAACTTTGCTTTACAGTAAGTTCTAGTAAACGTTTTTATTCTTCTTTTTCTTTTTTTACTTTTATTTGTTTTTTTTTTTTGGTCTGTCTGTCTATCTTTCTTTCTTTCTCTCTCTCTTTCTTTCTTTCTCTCTTTCTTTCTTTCTTTCTTTCTTTGAGAGACAGGGTCCCACTCTGTCATCCAGCCTGTTGTGCAACAGAGTAGTCATAGCTCACTGTAACTTCAAACTCCTGGGCTTAAGCAATTCTCCTGCCTCAGCCTCCCAAGTAACTAGGACTACAAGCACTTACCACTATGACTAGCTAACTTTTTAATTTTTTGTAGAGATGAGGTCTCACTGTGCTGGCTGGTCTTGAACTCCTGGGCTCAAATGATCCTCCAGCCTCAGCCTCCCAAAGTACTAGGATTACAGGAATAAGCCACTGTAGCCGGTCAAGTTCTAGTAAATATTTTGGTTTAGTGGTGGGAACAGATGCTTCAAATGGTGAAATAGATTATTTATTATAAACAATAATTAATAATAATTATAAACCATGACAAGTACCATGAAGGACAAAATAGAGCACTGTTGGGAGATTTTAGATGGCTTATTGCTTCTGAGCAGGAAAGGATAGCTGGTCATGTCCACAGGACAGCATTTTGGAAAATCTCAGGCAAACTAACTAGAAATCCCAACACACCAAATACCCAAAATGAATGGGTTGTCTTTCTGGCAAAAAAAAAAAAAAAAAAAAAAAAACAAAAAACAAAACAAAACAAAAAAACAGCGCCTAAGGCAACGGCTCTACCATTTTTCCTCTGAAATGTGGCATCACTCCCAACAGCACAATCAACATTATATATATATATATATATATATATATATATATATATATATATATATAAAATAGTGTTTAAGGCTCAATGGATTCCCATTTTTATAAAAATGCAAAGCCAATTTTTTTTTAAATAGGGAGCTATAGGGTTTAAAACGAGGTCTGGTATCTGTCTAGTCTTCCTCTCTTGGGAGGATCAGCCCTTCCCCACTCCTTGTGATTCCAAGAGAGTGCTAATCATGGGAACTCACAGCTCTTCTACTGGAGTGCCCACATGCACAAGCCGAACCAATCGATCTCTCTGTCTGGGCACTCAAAAGGAAGGTCAATGAAGCAGATTCATTCAGCATAGCATCCTAGAGAACTTGACTATGTATTCCTGCTGCCATGATCTCTAGGGCTGCTGCGACACTTCTGTTCTATAGATCTTGTTATTTATCTGTCCTTGGCTTCTGTAAGGAACCCTGGCATTTTCCTGATAACACATGTTCTCTTTCTTGAGTTGGCCCAAGTAATCATCTTTGCTTGCAACCAAATAACTTCACCTGAGAGAGTTTGGTACTTTGTTTTAGGAATGGACAGTGGCTCAGTGAGGGAAGTAGAAAGAACCAGAGCTTTCTTTTTTCCAATTCCTTACCCATCCTTCCAACAGCACCCATCACTCCTTCCCTAAAAGCCTTCACTGGCTATTTCAATGTAGGGTCACCTCTTGACAGATATTGTCACTTGAAATGACAATTACTTATTTAACATGCATTGTCTTTTACTGTTAGTGTTTTTTCCTAGACTGTAAGGACTGTGAAGACAGGACCACACATGGTATTTTTTCTTATCTTTCACACTGACAAGTAAATACCCCATTAACAACTGTTGAGTGAATAGCTGTGGAAGCCAGCCTCCGCAATGCTCCCAATGATTCTCACCCCTTAGTTTTCATGCCCTTATAGTTCTCTCCCACAGAGAATAGCCCTGACCTATATACCTAATTAGATATTGTAGAAATAAATGTTTGTGACTTCTAAGGCTATATCCATAAAAGTCATTTCAGCTCCTGCCTTCATCTCTTTTGGATCACTCTATTGAGAGAAACCAGTCACCACATCATGAGGACACTCTAGTGGCCTTATGAAGAGGTCCACTTGGTGAGGAATTAAATCTCTTGCCGACAGACAGACAGTGCTGACTTGCCAGTGTTTGCCATCTTAGAATTGAATCCTCTGACCTCAGTCAAGCCTTCAGATAACTGTAATCTGGCCAATATCTCAATTCTAACAACATGAGTGACAAACTCTGAGTCAGAACCCTCCAGTTAAGCCACTTCCAAATTACTGACCAACAGAAACTGTACGATAATAAATATTTGTTACTGTTTTAAGACACGAAGTTTTTGGGTAATTTGTTATATAATAGATAACTACTACAATAATTAATTCTATCCTGAGAGAAACACAAACCTTATGTTTATTTGAACTGTAAGAATGAAAGAAGGGGCCAGGTGTGGTGGCTCACGCCTACAATCCCAGCACTTTTGGAGGCTGAGGTGGGAGGATCACTTGAGGTCAGGAGTTCAAGACCAGCATAGCCAACATGGTGAAACCCTGTCTCTACTAAAATGCAAAAATTAGCCGGGCATGGTGGCACATGCCTGTAATCCCAGCTACTTGGGAGTCTGAGGTGGGAGAATCACTTGAGCCCAGGAAGTGGAAGTTGCAGTGAGCTGAGATTGTGCCACTGCACTCCAGCCTGGGTGATAGAGCAAGACCCCGTCCCAAAGAAAAATAACGAAAGAAAGAGGGACCAATTTATTTGTTTCCTTGAAGAAACAATTTCTATAAACAACACTACTCTAATATATGAAGACTCAATTTCATTTAGAGGCTAAAGGCAAAAACAAAAACAACTCAGATTTTGTGCCTATTATAACTTTTTTCAGTTTTTTTAAAGGATAATTGATAACTAAAATTGTACATATATGACATACAACTTGATAATTTAATATTTACATACATTGTGAAATAATCACTACAATCAAGCTAATCAACATATCCCTTATCTTCTTTGTGTGTGTGCGTGTGTGTGTGTCTGTGTCTGTGTGTGGTGAGAACATTTAAGATCTATTCACCCTCTCAGCAAATTTCAGGTATACAATACAGTATTAACTAAAGTCACACTGTTGTCCTTTAGATTTCCAGAACTTATTCATCTTACAAAACTGAAACATTGTACCCTTTGGCCAGCATCTCTTCATTTTCTCCTTTTTCCCCCCTCCCCTGGCAATGACTCAGCAAACTGTCCTCTATGTTCATCAAAGTTGTTGCAAATGGCAGGATTTCCTTCTTTTTTAAGCTAAATAATATTCCACCAATTATAATCCTTAATATGTCAAATACTTAACAATAATTATAGTGCCTTTCCAGGTACTTAGCCAAAAGAGAACCGGGTAGATTTCTTGTAGAGAAAAGTCTTCTACTGAAACAAGATGGAGAAAAAGCTTGAGTATGGTCACCTGATTTTCTGAATCCCAAATTAGAAAATATGATTGCTGTTTATGGAGAAAATGGACTACAATATTTGAAACCCAAATAGTTCTAGAAAATCCAAGATATGTGGTCTCAGTACCTAAGACTGAACTGGGTGCTTAAATCATGCTAAAGACTAAACTTATTAACAACGACTACTAGATTTAGTCACAATGTTTTGATTTATTTAGAAGAAGGAAAACAGCTTTTAAAAGACTCTGTGCCATCTTGAGAAGGTAATTGTAATTTTAAAATAATTCTGACTAGGAAATGGCTTATTAAGAAATGGAAAAATATTGTGTGACTCATATGTATTTGAAAAATCAAAGTAAGTATCTCTTCTCAAAGTTATGATCTTAATAAACCAAGAAGACCTAGATGATAAGTCTAAATGACTTAATTTTTTGACAGATAATAGAAGTATAAATTTGATTCTATCTGGCAAATTCACCACATATTAATCCTTAGGTAGAGGTATTATAGGTTTTTAGCCATATATATCTGTTACCATAAAAACTTACCTTATAAAGACCTTGGCTGCCTTCTAACAACATAACTGAGTTTACGCATCTAAACAAGATGACTGCTAAGTTGAGCTTATCAACTTATTCTTAAGGCATTGTCATTACACAAAATACTTTTAGAATTCCTCATTTGCTATTCCTACCACTGAGGAGATAATACTTCCATGGTTAGGAAAAGACAAGTAATTTACTGATTAGAAATAGTGACTCTGGATTTAGATTTTCTGGGTTAAACTCTGGTTTCACCATTTACTTACAAAAGTTATTAGGTGCATACAGAGGCAGGTCCAAGGCAGAAAAAACATATAAACAATAAAAGAGACACGTAAGTGATACAGTGAGTAATCTTAGGCAAATCACTTAATGTCTCTGCCTTAATTTTCTCAACTAAAAAACAGAAATAAATAAAAGAATCCATCTCTTAAAGTTATAGTAAGATATAAATGAAATAGTACATGTAAAATTCTTAGACACCCCAGCACACAACAAGTGCTCAATAAATGTTAGGTGGTGAAGTTAGTTAGTTAATTAATTAGTTAATTAGTGATGAGACTTTCACCCCCCCAAAAAATGTCCTCCTAAAAGTGTGTGCAGCAGTGTCATAATTATAAAACATATTTATTTTCACAAGGACCCCAAGAAATTAATACTTTAGCAAAGTGATAGTAAGTGCATAATTAATGCTGCTGTTGAATGAATCTATTTGCATTCTTTGACTTTTAGGATGCTTCTTCATAAACAAAGATCAACTAAGCAGACAAACCCTGTTGCTAAGAAAAACTAGAAAAGCTGGATAATATGCACAGGCATGCACACATGCATGTACACACACACACACACACACACAATGTTTGAAGGCTTTGGATGGCTATGAAGACAGTTAGGACTTGAGGGTCCAATATCCCCAACCAAAGAGACATTCATTGAGATGAATCTAACTTCTACCTTTCTTTTTCCATCAAGGCATTTGCTGAGTGATACACAGCTTGCTCAGATAAACTAAGGAACCCAGCACAAAGCAGGAGGAAAGAGGCAGAGAAGCTGAGTGGAGATTTTGACAGTCTGCTAGGACTGGGGAGAAGAAATTGAGGTTCCTAGCCACCAAGTTATTCAGGATGTAAGGGACTAAGATCACAAATTAAAAAGAAACATAGAAAAAGAAAGGCTGAGACTGATAGTTTGATCCATTTAAGAACCCTTAAGGCATTTGCTGACTCATAAGCTGACTGGACTGAGGCAGAAGGACTGAGCAGAAAACAGCATAGAGGAGCCTGGACATCTAAATAGAGCAATTGAATAGTTTTAGTATGCTAGGGAGGTAAGAATGAGTTAAAGTGTACTGAGGAGAAGGGCATCTGATAAATTCCTCAGATTTTCAGATTGAACTCCTGAGGGATTATTTTCTAAGAATAAGGGTGAGGAGAAATTGACTAAGTCTTGTGAGGGTTGAAACCAAGCCTAGAACCAGCTTAATCCCTCAGTGGATTAATGCAAGCTACTCCTACTCTTAATGCCTGCCAGAAATAGAATCTTCCCTGGAGGAATTTTCATTGAAGATATTCAGTATTTGATCAAAAGTTATCAGGTGGATCAAGAGACAGAGAGAAAAAACATAAACAATAAAACAGACCTATGAGTGATACAGAATCAGTATTATTGCATATGGACTTTAAAATGACTGGGGTTAGTGTATTACTGAAGAAGAGGTCAAGATGGAGAATTTTAGCAGAGAACTGGAATCTATAAAAAATGACAAAATGGAAATTCTAGAAGTGAAAATACAGTAACTGAAATTTAAACTCATCAGATGTCTTCAAAAGAAAATTGGACAAAGATGAAGAAGAGTTAAATGAGAAGATAGGTTAGTAGAACATAAATGGAATGAAGAACAGAAAGGAAAAAGGATAGAATATATAGAAAAGCTTATGAGACACTTGGAATAGAGTGTAAGTTTTAACATATGTGTAACTGAATCCTAGAAGATGAGGAGAAAGAGAATGAGGTAGAAGAAAAATGTGAAGAAACAAGCTAAGGAGTTTTCAGAATTGACACGGCATAAAACCACAGATTCAGAAAACGCTGTGAACCCCAAGCAGGTTAAATACAAACAAACAAAAAAACTCAGGCAGGTTAAAGACGAACAAAACAAACAAATAAAACCTTAAGCATATTATATTAAAACTGCTAAAAACCTAAGACAAAAAGAAAATCTCAAAAGCAGCCAGGAAAAAAACACAGACACACACAGACACACATTATTTCAAAGAGGACAAAACATTGAAAACTGACTCCTCAATGGAAACAAAATGAGGCTGAGGTTAGTGAAGTAGGAAGAGGCTATTCTGTAGGGCCTTATATATCATGTGTATTAGTCTGTTCTCATGCTGCTAATAAAGACATACCTGAGACTGGGTAATTTATAGAAGAAAGAGATTTAATGGACTCACAGTTCAGCATGGCTGGAGAGGTCTCACAATCATGGCAGAAGGCAAAGGAGAAGCAAAGACATATCTTACATGGTGGCAGGCAAGAGAGGTTATATAAGGGAATTCCTCTTTATAAAACCATCAGATCTCATGAGACTTATTCACTATCATGAGAATAGCATGGGAAAGACCCACCCCCATGATTCAATTACCTCCCATGGGGTCCCTCCCATAACACATGGGAATTGTGGGAGCCACAATTCAAGATGAGATTTGGATGGGGACACAGCCACACCATATCATTCCACCCTTGGCCCCTCCCAAATCTCATGTCCTCACATTTCAAAACTGATCATGCCTTCCCAACAGTCTCCCAAAGTCTTAATTCATTTCAGCATTAACTCAAAAGTCTATAGTTCAAAATCTCATCTGAGACAAGGCAAGTCCCTTACATCCATGAATCTGTAAAATAAAAAACAAGTTAGTTACTTCCTAGATACAATGGGGGCATAAGCATTGGGTAAATACATCCATTCAAAATGGGAGAAATTGGCCAAAACAAAAGGGTTCCAGGCTCCAGGCAAGTCTGAAGTCCAGTGGAGCAATCACATCTTAAAACTCCAAAATATTCTCCTTTGACTCCATGTCTCACATCCAGATCACACTGATACAAGAAGTGGGTTCCCATGGTCTTGGGTAGCTCCACCCCTGTGGATTTTCAGGGTACAGCCCCCTTCCTGGCTACTTTTATGGGCTGGTGTTGAGTGTCTGTGGCTTTTCCAGGTGCATGGTGCAAGCTGTTGGTGGATCTACCATTCTGAGGTCTGGAAGACAGCGGCCCTCTTTTGACAGCTCCACTAGGCAGTGCCCCAGTGGGGACTTCTGGGTGGTGGCTCCAACCCCACATTTCCCTTCTGCACCGCTCTAGCATAGGTTCTTCATGAGGGCTCCACCCCTGCAGCACACCTCTGCTTGGACATCCAGGCATTTCCATACATCATCTGAAATCTAGGCACAGGTTCCCAAATCTCAATTCTTGACTTCTGTGCATCTGCAGGCCCAACACCACATGGAAGCCGCCAAGGCTTGAGGCTTGCACTCTCTGAAGCAACCACCTGAATTGTATGTTGGCCCCTTTTAGCCACAGCTGGAATGCAAGGCACCAAGTTCCAAGACTGCACAAAGCAGCAAGGTCCTGGTCCTGACCCACAAAACCATTTTTGCTTTCTAGGACTCCTAGCTTATAATGGGAGGGGCTGCCATGTCCTATGACATGCCCTAGAGACATTTTCCCCATTGTCTTGGTGATTAACATTTGGCTCCTCATTGCTTATGCAAATTTCTGCAGCAGGCTTGAATTTCTCCTCAGAAAATGGGTTTTTCTTTTCAAGACTAGGTAATTTATAAAAGAAAGAGATGTAATGGACTCAGCATAGCTAAGGAGGCCTCACAATCATGGTGGAAGCAAAGGAGAAGCAAAGTCACGCCTTACATGGCAGCAGTCAAGACAGCTTGTGTAGGTGAAGTCCCCTTTATAATACCATCAGATCTCTTAAGACTTATTCACTATTACGAGAACAGCATGGGAAAGACCCACCCCCATGATTCAATTACCTCCCACAGGGTGGGAGCTACAATTCAAGATGAGATTTGGGTGGGGACAGAGCCAAATCGTATCACAAATGTTAAGGATGTTATCATTATTGGGGCAACAAATGGAAAGATACTGGAGTATGTAGAGCAGATTTGTGAAATTTTTGCTTCTTTGTTTGCTTGCTTGCTTGCTTTTTAAGGTAGGTATGAAGCTGCTAGGGGCTATCACACAGGAAAGTCTGCCGGGAATGGAACTCAGCAAATAGAAAATCAAAGCTGATAGATGGAAGTGAAACCAACTCCTGAATACTTATTTGAGGAAAACAGGAGGAGGAGCCAGTCTGAGAGTAAAAGGAGCTAGGAGTAGGATAAGGGAAGGGGATAAATTTAATTTGGGGATATGATGACATGAGGGACATATGCAACAAGATCAGTGCTAGGTCATTGGAATTGAATATACAAATCGGGAAGTTAGGTGAGGGATTCAAACTGGAGGATGAAAGTGTGTGTTCAACATTTGCTTGCTGGTGTTCAACATTTGCTTGCTGGTGGTCAGAATCTCAGCAGTGGATGAACAAACCAGAATGAAGATTATTCAGAGGGCCAAAGAGGTCAGTGAAGGAAAGGTGCCCACAAAAGCAATTCAGGATGAATTATTAGAGAAATGGAAGGAGAACCAAGAGAGAAAGGAAAGAGGATAACATTTAAAGAAAAGAGTTCACAGACTTCAGAAGTAGTTTGCCTCTCCTGAATATTTGGTTTGTGTTCCTTTCTTCACTTTGGTTGCTAGAAAGCTCAGAAATTTGGCATACATCTAGCAACTGCACAGAACTTTATAACCATTATGTTCAACAACCTTATCCTTAGTTTATTTTTCCTATCTTTATTTCCCCCCAACCCTATTCCATATTTGTTTACTTTTTATTGCATTTCTTTGTATTACCTTAAATCCTGAGGTGGAAGGAAAATAAGTAAACAAACAAACACATTGCAACTAGTGTAAGATTCCAAACTCCAGACATGCCACAGTGTCCATCATACCCAATTGACTTTTGCACAGCCTGTCTCTCTCATTTACCTTACCTGCCTCAACTTTGTACTCATCTGAGACTGAGACGCCTAGGCCAAGCAATCACTAGGATCCTTTTATGCTCTAAATCTGATGAATCTATATTCCTTCAATAGTAAAATCTCATGAGGTACACTACCAAATATAATATCAAGTAGTTAGAATAGCAGTTATTTCTATTAAGTACCACTTTGAAAAAAAAATGGTAACAGTGAACATCTATGGTGTGCACAGCACTTGAGAAGAAGTAGGTTGGGCTTAAAAAGCAACATGACGGCATTTACTCCGGATCTTTGTAATGCATCACTATGAGGTCCAGAACTAGCATATGTGTTCAATAGGATTTAGAGCAAAATGACTGAGTGGCACATCATTAAACCATGATGTTCGAGGCTAATTCCCTGAGTCTCTGCATTAACGGGGCCATATTCTGCTTGGCTTTATACTCTTTATATTTATAAAGTACTCATTACCATAGCAACTAAGTGCTTTCCACAAAGACCTGATCAAATTATTAGGGAGAGGTGAACAGGAGAGGAGAGGACACTGCAGGAATTAAAAGGAACCTTCTCATCTAACTGTAAATAACCCTTTCCTCCTTTTACCTGACAAAAAGGGGACCTCATGGAACATTCATTTAATGCTTTCCCTCCCAGAATCCTACCAATACCCTATCTTGCTTCCCTAGAGCATTGCTACATGTCCTACTGGGTTCATCCTTGACCAAAAATGGTGAAACAGAAAGAGAAGGAGTTTGTCTAATTTTGCCTTTTTGTGTCCCCTTTTCCTCTTACAAATCAGATTTGCCTGGGTTTGAATTCGAGCTCTCCTACTTATTAGCTAGGTCTTTTTGGCAGATTACTTAACCCTTTTGTTCCTTGGCTTTCCCTTTTGTGAAATGGAGATACTAAGAGTGCCTTCCTTATAGAGTTATTACATAAGAATCAGGCCGAGCATGGTGGCTCATGCCTGTAATCCCAGTACATTGGGAGGCTGAGGTGGGAGAATCACTTGAGCACAGGAGTTCAAGACTAGCCTTGGCAACACAGCAAAACCCCATCTCTACAAAAATAAAATAAAATAAAATAAAAATAGCTAAGTGGAATGGCATGTGCCTTTAGTCCCAGCTACTTAGGAGGCTAAAGTGAGAGGATCAACTGAGCCCAAGAGGTTGAGGCTGCAGTGAGCCATGATTGCGCTACTGTACTCCAGTCGGGGCAGCAGAGGGAGATACTGCTGAAGAAAGAAAAAAAAGAAAAGAGAAGAAAAGAAAAGAAAAGAAAAGAAAAGAAAAGAAAAGAAAAGAAAAAGGAAAGGAAAGAAAGGAAGGAAAGGAAGGAAAGAAAGGAAAGAAAGGAAGAAAGAAAGAAGGGAGGGAAGGAAGAATCAAATGAGCTGAGCTGATAAACATTAAGTGTATTAAAGGGTTCCTAATCCATAGTAAATGCTTAAAAAATGTTAGGTATTATTTCCACATATCCTATTCTTATATTCCCAGTCACTAGAACACTCATGGTACCCTGGTCTTCTTGGTTCAGTGAATGGAAAGAACTATTCCTGTAAGACAGGGTCCTTACTACATACAACACAGAGAAATGAAGAAGGTGACCCTTGTCTGGCCAGACCTATTGGCCAGATCAGCAAATGCATAAATCTTGCCGTTGGAAGCTCATTTTTGGGGGTAAAGCAATGTCTTTTTTTTTTCTTTTTTTTTTTTTGAGACGGAGTCTTGCTCTGTCGCCCAGGCTGGAGTGCAGTGGCGGGATCTCGGCTCACTGCAAGCTCCGCCTCCCGGGTTTACGCCATTCTCCTGCCTCAGCCTCCCGAGTAGCTGGGACTACAGGCGCCCGCCACCTCGCCAGGCTAGTTTTTTTTGTATTTTTTTAGTAGAGACGGGGTTTCACCGCTTTAGCCAGGATGGTCTCGATCTCCTGACCTCGTGATCCGCCCGTCTCGGCCTCCCAAAGTGCTGGGATTACAGGCTTTTACAAGGGTTTTTTCCTACTAGATTCAACTTTCACAAGAGCAAGGAGCATGCCTCAGTCATTTGTTCCCAAGTGTAGAGACAAATTCACTCTCACATCCTATTCATACTAAGGTGTAAGTGAATAACTTGTTATCCCTCTCTGAGATTATGTATATAGGCATACACAGAAAGTTATGGCAAGCCTATTATCTCAGGCTCTATGACAGGTGGTAAAAGCTAACGAGTGATTGACACATGTTCCCTGCCTTCATGAAGGTTATATACAGTGGGAGAAAATACTGGTAAAGGAAATACATTACCCAAGGAAATTGAGTTTTAGGAAGAATGTGGTGAGGTCTTCATGAGTTCCTCAAACCATGCTAAAAAGAGGACCACCAATTCCAGTAGAGGTTAGCCCTGGCATTGAGTCAGCTGAATTCCTCTCCTGGAGAGCTTCCTCCCTGTTGTGGTGTGGAGTACTGATCAATGCCACTGACTCATCTTTGCACAATTACCAAGAGACTATCTCAGACAAGGTCGGAAGCATCAACACCCAAATCCAAGAGTTAAGATTTCAGATAAGCATGCTTGAAACTTGGAAGAGGTCGTTTTAGGATAAGGAAAGGCAAACATTATTTTACACTGTGGGTAGTTAATTCATTACCTCATCTGGAACTTGTTACTGCAAGAGCCTATATAAACCAAAAATAAAATTAGGTTCAAGAAGGTTGAGATAAACGTATGAATAAAGAGTTACAAACAGGCTCTTGAGATAAGATTAAGACAGCCTTCAGTTCAATACGAATCTACCAATGATCCTACTACTACGTTCTGACCACAACTTTGAACATGTTCCTGACTTTCTGAAGATCTCGTTTTCTTCCATCATACGTTCTTTGGTTCCACTCCTGAAACAAGCTGGGTTAGAGAGACAGTCTGCTAACCACTGAGAATTTTCCTATATCCTTTTGCTCTTTATAAGCATGATTTACTAAACAGATCTTAAAATAATAGAGTCCTTTCTCCCTAACCCAGACCTTGGAGAATCGTCTACCCAAGGGCAGTGGTTCAACTCCAGAAGAATAATTGGAAAGCCTAACCCGTGCTCTAGAAAAAGGAAGGGTAAACCACATCTGCCCCAGTTTTCAAGTTGTCCTGAGCTTAAATTCTTAGATTAATTACACTCTTAAGGTTATTTTTGCTCTTGCATTTGCTCTTGGGTTCTAGGGGTGGGGTGGCTTTAGTTACAAGTGGAGTAGGTAGCCTCCTGGGAAGAATGATCAGAAAGGCTCAAGAAGCCCTGCTCTCCATACTGCCTTTCTGCCTCAATTGACTGATAAATGCCCCAATACCACTGGGTCATAGCCTGGTCAATTTAGGTCAGTGATTTTCAAACTTTAGTGTATGTCAGAATCACCTAGAGGGCGTGTTAAACTAGATTGCTGGGTCTCACCCTCCAGAGTTTCTGGTGGTCGGTGGGAGGGCCCAAGAACATGCATTTCTCACAAGTTTCCAGGTGATCCTAATACTACTGATCCAGAGACCACACTTTGAGAACCATTGCTCTAGGCCTAGATGCCCATTCAAAAGCAAGCCTCTACATGGAATGAATGGTACTTAAGCTGGCATCAACCTCTTACAACCAAGAGTGGGGTTAGTACACCTATCAGATGAGACAAATTCTCGATTAGGAGAAAATGAAAATAATGAATATATCCACAGAGCAGGTTCAGGGTACCCAGGATCTCTGATTTTGCCCATAGGAAAAGACTGAAATGAATTATCTCTGAGTCCCTTCACCCTTTGCACACTGATCAACTGAGAAGTTTAAAAAAAAAAAAAAAAAAAAGGGAGGGTTCATGTACACTCATATTTTTCCTCACTTTCCACAGAAGGACTTACTTGCCTTGCTCTGGAAACCCTGCCTGCTTTCCTAGGAATCTTATACATGCTCATCAGTGGGGAGACTGGTTGGGCTGGAAGTCAGCTGGCAAGCATGCTTTGCTCCTCCCCACCCTCCCCAGTCCTCTTCCTTTCCTCAATCACCCAAAGACTCACTTACTTCCTCCTCTGGTAACATTTCATCACCACCAACAAAAGCACCCTCACCTTCTACATCCCCTTGGAAATCTGCTAAGCTGCCCATCCTTACACACGCTTTTTTTTTTTCTCACAGAAGCAGTCATCTTTAAACCATATAACTGAAACCTTCATTGTCAGATGATTTTTTTTTTCTAAGTAAATAATATAAAAGAGGAATACTGCACCAACTTAAATATCAACATCATCCATCTTTGTAGCTGTCAAAGGTAAAAACATTGGTGAGCAGCAAGCACCGATAAACCATCAGGTATCTCATCTTCCACGGAGTTATTTTTAGGCAGTTAAGTTGACATGAATGTGCATCTTAATTCCCTAAATTTTAAAAAAATTGAGGTAATGGTGTCAGCAAGTTGTGACTCCAAATGTGCTTTAACTGAAAACAGTATCTCTAGGGAATACTTTTAAAAGACCCATTCTAATGTTCTTCTTACAATTACATTTATTTCCCAGGTTTATAAAATGCAATTGCATTCCCACAAAAGAAAAAGAATTCCCCATCTTCCCTTCCTTAGGACAAAGCCCCAGCAGCAAGTCATTATCACTTTTGACTAATCAGAGGGAAACCACCTGCAGGAATACGCTCCTTTCTGTGGGCTCCCAGCAGAAGCTTCCAAATGATGATTAATCACTGAATAAACGGCAGAATTGACAACAGCATAATGACAAAGAAAGCAGAGAAGGGGCCTGAACCATGGGTGCCTGTGGCCCAGCCCCAGTGGGTGGAAGGGCCAAAGAAGATGGATGGCCCTCTAAGCGCCGGACACTTGAGTATCTTGTCTTTTATAAGGAGGGGGGGGTCACTTTTGCCAAATTCAACAAATAAGGCAGCACGCATCAAATGGACATGCTTCCTATGGCTGTCAGAAGCAAGGAGAAATGTCTTAAAAGTTAAACTAATGAGTTTAAATTGGCATCCTAAACTCAGACGATCACAGAAATAAGAGATACTACAAATGACAGCCTAATCCATTATCGTGGAAGGCATTCGGAAGGCTTTACTGATTACAGCTTCAGATTACCCTAACTGTGTCCCTACTAATTTGAAAAATGATGAATCACTAAGTTCAAGCAGGGCTCAGAAGAGTCAATTATACTAAGCAGTGATATCAAAAGCTCATATTTTCTACACTAAGGAATAAAACATGTTGTGCTTAATAACAAACAGAAATGAGGCATAATACCCACTCTCAGTTGACCGAGTCATTAGCAATAAGAATGTTTCTCTAATTTTTCAATATTTCTTTTCAGGATATATACTCCCTGCCCTAAGGAATCCTACTAGCCAAAGTTTATTAACACACAAAATAATTGTAGCAAATGAAATATTGGTTTGCAGTCAGCTGAAGGCCCCTCAGATACCATGCGTTTCCAGGCCTTCATGCTCCAGCAAAAACAGCAGTTACTGGTCAGAACCATTATCTCCCAGGCGTCATGCGTACCATCATCTTCTTCACCATGATCATATTCATCATCACCTTCCCAACTTTATCATTTTTTACCCCCTGTAAAACAAAGAGAGCTTCCAATTCACAGAAGTCAAAGAATTCCACACATATTTTTCCATTAATACTAATTTAAACAGATTTGCCTGGCCAGTGCCCTTTCTCTAGACACCTTTTTTTTTTTTTTTTTTTGAGACAGGGTCTCATTCTGTCACCCAGGCTGGAGTGCAGTGGCACTCTCATGGCTCACTGCAGCTTCAACCTCCTGGGCTCAGGTGATCCTCCCACCTCAGCCTCTTGTGAAGCTGGGAGTACAGGTGCACACCAACACGCCCAGCTAATTTTTGGATCTTTTGTAGAGACAGGGCTTTGCCATGTTGCTCCAGCTGGTATTCAACTCCTGGGTTCAAGCAATCCACTTGCCTCGGACTCCCAAAGTGCTGAAATTACAGGCATGAGACACTGCGCCTGGCCTCCAGACACTCTTTTGACATTTCTTCATTCTGCCTCACTACATGGGCCACTCTTCATGTTAATTTATATCAACGGAAAGTGTTTCATCGTGTGACTATGACATCATATATTGACAAGTCCCAATACCATTATGTACATTTTCTCTATATGATGTCTTTTTCTCAACCCTGCCTAGAACAATGTTGCACATTGTAGGTGAACAACAACTGCCTGTTAAATGGTTTTATTTTCTGTTTCTTTTTCTAGACTTAACCAACATGAGGTCCTATACTTGAGATCTTTGAACTCCTTCCCAAGAGGAGTTCTTGGGCATATGTAGTAGCATGAAGACCTGAAGGGAGCAATTGAAACAGTAGAGGAATCTGGGAACCCATGATTACAAATGGATCTCAAAGTAGTCTCTTTTCTCAGCTCTTATGGTATAGCTGCACTGGGAATTGATTTTTCCCAACAACATTCAATTTCTAGTGTCCTCCAAGGACTTCAGAAAGTTTAATCTCATATGCAAAACAAGTTTCATATTCAAATTCTCTGGCTGGGTTTTCAAGCCTCTACCCAAGATACTGCCATGTGCTTAACCAACATCACCCTGCACCAACACACACTGTTTATGTTCCCTCCTTCTTCTGCCTTTCCCCTTTGACGGGCTGGCTCTCCCTCTTCACTTCATTCATGCCTTCTCATCCTCTTTGTACACCACCCTTCTTTGGAGCTCCCTCTCTTCTAAGATCTTACAATCTTGCATCAGATACTTGGAGAGGCTGTAACCAACCACAGCCAGTGTCAGAAGGCATGAACTTGGGACTATCAAGCCATCCCAAGATCTCCATTTAATCCCTGCCTGACCTTGGTTAAGTTGCTTAAACTCTCAAAGACCATTTCTACATCTGTGGAATGGGGGTGAGATATGCACCGTAGGACATAATGGAAATTTTTCAATAAAGTAATGTGTAAGAAATGCCTGGCCCAGATACTGTATAATTAATTGTTATTAATATCACTGTCATGGTTATGAATATTTTGGGTGGCAGATGCATGGGTCTGGAGCAAGAAGTACCAGTTCTCTTTAACAAACATTTCTTGTACAATCATTAGAACCATGTGGCCTATATAGTGGGCAATGTTTATAGAAATAAATTGAATACAGGCTTCTGCTGCCTTCCCTACCTCTGCCTGTCCCCAAATTTCATCTTCTTTTTGGGGCTTCAATGTTCCAGTGGCCCTGCTTTGGACAGTTACCTGTAGCCCAGAAGCTGCTCCTCCCATGGTCCACTAGTTCCAGCAGCTGCCTCACTAGTGATGCACATACAAGCTTGGATACCCCTGTGAGGACACGTGTGCTTACACGTATTGGCTTCCAGGTCAGGGATGCAAATGAACAGCAAGACAATGTGCCCCCTAAAGCAAGAGACCGGTGGGCTGCTCCCATCTACTGGTAAACAACTTGGTTGCTTTTTAAAAATTCATTACACGAACATTTTGACATTAATAGTGAAAATCAATATCTTAAGGACTTATTTGTTTAAACTACCTGTAATCCCACTGCTGTAGCTCATTATGTTTTCATTTGTTTAGATGTTCCCAGTCCATATACAGATGTACTATTACACCGTTGAATTACGGCAGTCATACCATTTTGGGTTCTGGCTTTTTTCTCTTTCTTTCTTTCTTTTTTTTTTTTTTTTTTTTTTCCTTCTGAGACAGAGTCTCACTCTATCGCCCAGGCTGGAGTGCAGTGGTGTGATCTCTGCTCACTGCAACCTCTGCCTCCCGGTCTCAAGCGATTCGTGATTCTCTTGCCTCAGCCTCCCGAGTAGCTGGGATTAAAGTTGTGTACCGCCACACCTGGCTAATAGCATATGCATCTCAATGTTGCCACACTTTATTGTTTTAAAGGCTACCAATAGCTTTCTGGTAAGAAAAAAAAGATAGGAATACCAACATGTTGACCTTACTTCTTGAGGCATCCTCCCATGACCCCTCCATCATCATGAAGTCTTCTCATGGGGCTCTCCCTTCTTTTACTGTATTAAGAATCTTGGACAGGTGAAATGTATGAAATTCAAAACAGTGCCCATGTGTAGTTCCAAAGCGCTTGAGCTTTAGATCAAAATCACCTGGGAAGGGTGTTAAAAAGTATAGACTCCGGCTTCAGGCAGACTTGGATTTGAAATCTGATTCTGCCACTTACTAGCTTTGTGACTTTGGACAAGTTATTATCCTCTCTATGCTTCAGTTTCTATTCTGTAAAATGGGGTAACAGTATTCCTCTCCAAGAGCCGTTTAATGAAATAAACAGCTCTTGTGGGGATTAAATGAAAGAACACATACGGAATGTTAAATAAAATTTTGTTGAAAGTTCTGGGGTATTTTTCTCATTATTACTATTGTTGCTTTGTGTAAGAGCAATCTTCCAGGCACTGCAGGGACCATGTTTTTGCTTCTTCTGCTAACTTTGAGTTGGATGAAAGAAAAGATTGTTTCATTCATTTCTGAATTCCCAGTACAAACCTTTAGGCCTAACACATAATAGGGATTCAGTAAATATTTACTCAAAATTGACTGAAAAGTAAGCAGACACAGAGAGGGAGAAAATACACAAGCACATGATTTGAAGTTTAATTCAGTAAATGAAAGCTTTGGTTTTCTTATGTTATCTTTTATTTTTAAAATTATTGTATCGGCCGGGCGCGGTGGCTCACGCCTGTAATCCCAGCACTTTGGGAGGCCGAGGCGGGCGGATCACAAGGTCAGAAGATCGAGACCACGGTGAAACCCCGTCTCTACTAAAAATACAAAAAATTAGCCGGGCGCGGTGGCGGGCGCCTGTAGTCCCAGCTACTCAGGAGGCTGAGGCAGGAGAATGGCGTAAACCCAGGAGGCGGAGCTTGCAGTGAGCCGAGATTGCGCCACTGCACTCCAGCCTGGGCGACAGAGCGAGACTCCGTCTCAAAAAACAAAACAAAACAAAACAAAAAAATAATTGTATCTTTCCTTTCTAAAAAAATACCTACTTCTCATATCTACCTGGCAGACATGTCAAATGTTAGACATCGCTCATTAATAAGCAACAGAAACTAAGTGAGTTTAGTTATCCCAATCCAGATTAGGATAAATTTCGTTATCCTAATCTGGAGTTCCAGCTGCTCTTCTTTCCTCCTCCCATATATTTACACAACCCCAAAAGGAAATCCGAGGAGCTCCTGTGCAAGACAGGTGTGACTTTGCCCAAGAAACAAGTATAAGGCATCCCCAGTGAGCTCCTCTCTGATGGAGAAATTGGAGGTTTAAAAGCAACAAGAGGTACAGACATCTTCCTGAGGGCAACTAAATGCAATAGGTTCTTCCAGCCACATAGATGTGAATTTGTTAGGGGAAAGCATCATAGAAATTATGGAGTCATTAGATAAATAATTATTAACCAGAGGAAAATTAAATACAAAATGCTAGAAACTAAAAGAATAACATGAGGTGGTTTTAATTGCATGGATTTGGGGAGGGAGTCTAAATTCTATATAGATTTTACATCCAGAGCTTCCTAGTTTGGGGATCTTTTTGGTTTTCTGGGTTTTTTTTCTTTTTTTGCTAGCAATCATATTTTTTACAATGATCTTTGTTACAGTTGAAAACTACAAAAATAATTAAATATATTAATATATCAAGTTATTGAATAAAATAGCAAAATAAAACAGAAAAAGACACTTATTTCTATAAAGACTTTTCTGGGATGGAGTTGGGGGCTTTGTCCCATATCCTTCTGATTTTTTTCATTTTGGGATTTGACAATTTTATAAACAAACAAAATGCATTCTTTCTTTCTAAACCAAGTGAATTTAAATGTGTAAATGGTGCTTTTAACAAATATAACATCAATAACTATTTTATTTGTAAATGTTTTCATTCTACTTTCTACCTGTCTTCAAAAAACAGATTTCTTTTCCCACTATAATTTAAAATTTTAACTGAATTTCATATCTTAGGAGAAGAAAGTTCAGCACATGAAGTTTTGCACCACTTGTTAGGTATTTGGATTTGGTTCTCTACTCAGTATTTGCTCAATAAAATTTGTTACATTACATTTGAGTGTTCAGTGAAAGAGGGAAAAATGTTTCTCTTGAGTCTCCACTATGGTGTTTGGAGGTCCAAAGCTCTCTTGGCAAAGCAAAGTCCTAACTCCAGGCTGCCTGTGTGCAACCTAAGAGCAGCCTGGGCCTTCTCCCACAAGGCCCACGCCTCCGGAATGTTCTTCCCCTCCTGATCGGACACAGGCTGAAATCTGTGATGCTGTCTGCTCAATCAGGCATTTTCCTGAGGCCTGTGGGTGGACTGGGATCAGAGATGAAAGTGGTGGCAAGTCTTTATTTATTATGACTGCAGAGTGGTCTATCCAAGCCGTCCATTTATAGGGACGGGAGATGCTCTTGTAACAACAGAGAAAATCATTAGCGTTTGATTACCTCTCTTGACTACCTGTCTACGGTTGTGCTCACGTTGACCCAATGAGGGCACAGAAATGGTTTCCTGGCCTAAGGGATGAAATGTGAGGTGGCTCATCTCCCAGGCCAGCCTGGATGCATGGAGACAGCACGGTCTAGTGACCTAAGCAATGAGCTGGAAATTCCAGACTAATTATGCCCTTTCCATCATCAGGCTTGCTGTGTGATACCAGGTGAAGCACCTACTGTCTCTGGACCTTTGTCTTGGCTTGTTTGCTACATGCTGAAAGTGGTTGCTACAAGGTAACAGCCAACTAATGACCTTCTTAAACCTCGGCTTCCTCATCTATAAAACAGGACTGACTTTAACAAGTGTCTTCGTTGCCTCACAGGGTCACTGTGAGGCTAAAATGCACATTAAAAACTCCAATGATTTGTAGAGTGCTGAACAAATTGGTTCTTCCTCGTGCCATTATTAGTATGAGAGTAAAGCTGGGGGCCGGGCGCGGTGGCTCAAGCCTGTAATCCCAGCACTTTGGGAGGCCGAGACGGGCGGATCACGAGGTCAGGAGATCGAGACCATCCTGGCTAACACAATGAAACCCCGTCTCCACTAAAAATACAAAAAAATTAGCCGGGCATGGTGGCGGCGCCTGTAGTCCCAGCTACTCAGGAGGCTGAGGCAGGAGAATGGCGGGAACCCGGGAGGCGGAGCTTGCAGTGAGCCGAGATCGCGCCACTGCACTCCAGCCTGGGCGACAGGCGAGACTCCGCCTCAAAAAAAAAAAAAAAAAAAAGAGAGTAAAGCTGGGACCCAGCTCTAGGTCTGCTGACCCCCATTCCAGGACCCAAGAGAAGCCAAATGAGCTAAAAGGCTAAATCCCCCCTGCTTTTCATGAGCAGCCAACAAATCTTGGACCCAATAGACTGTGGTTTCATGAAACAAACATTCCTGCAAGGGTTCAAGCATGTCCTAGTCTTGGCTAAATCTAGAAAAATCGCTAAGCCAGCACCCTTTGGGGCATTTTGCCAGGTTCTTAGGAAACCAAGAAAAATGTGGTGCAATATTTTTATTTACAGTGAATGTAGAAGTTAGCCACACTTCTCTTTTAAGTTCTTAAATGTATAGAAAGTTTCCATTTGAGGATTAGACACAGAATGGCAAGCTGGCTTCCTTCCTCCCTGAATCCCACTTGGCCCTCCCTCACTATATCCCTAGTTAATTCTTCAGTAATTGGGGAGCTATGGTCTTTGCAAATGTCACAATTTCACCACAGTGTATTTACTTCTGGGTGGATTAGCATGAATGTGTCGATTGTATTGGATTGTCAATTTTGTGGGAGTGATTTGAAAGCCTGCAGAATAAACTGTTATTTAACTTGGGGAAATGGGAAGAAAAAAATAGCAGTATTTTATGTGTTGCTCCCTTTGGTTCATATTTGCATGAAATCCTCATAACCCAAGGCAGCTGGAATTCCAAGTATAATGATAACATTGGTGGGAAGAGGTTTAGACCTGGATGGAAGGTGAGGCTTGTTGTGTAGGAGGCAATTTTTCCACATAGATGTAAAGCATAAGAAATATTTATTAGTAGAAATTACATACGAAGATTAGGGTGAAAATAGGCTTGATTTTTAAGAAACCGTTCACAGTGTAAGCCAAAAGTATTCAGCTAACTTGGTTTCCATGTAAAGACATTTCCTATCGTACCCCTTTGCGAACATTCATGATTGTGTAGAACATTTGCATGTCATTCATTTTCCAAAAGAACCTCTTAGTTATGGGAATAATGCAATTATATTGTTTATACAAATCAGCTAACTCCAAACTGACAAAATAAATTGCTCTCTTTTTTCCTGAAATCATCAGAATCAGGGGTGGGACAATGAATGAGGCCAATATGAAGAGTGCTGAGTTTTCTCACACAGGTCCTGCTGATGACGAATGAACATCCTAGTCACTTACATCATTGGATTGACAAACCTAGGGAGTTGCTACTTTCTCTTCCTTGGCTCTTGTATCTCTTTTCCACCTTGTTCTTCTGCCCTCTTTTGTCTTCTGAACGTATCACTAATGGTCTCCATTATGATCATGAGGGTATTTTACGTGAAAGACTCCTACAACGTGCACTGCAGAGACACAAAACACTAAAATGGCGGCCACTGTTACCATACTGTGTATCAGAGGAATTTTGGCCACAGTCTATTGGTGATGGCTGGATTCCAATCAATCACCCCAGACAGCAAGATATCACTGCTGGCTAAGGCAAGGAGTTCACAGGTCTCAATTAAGCAGAATCTAAATATAAGGTATGTCCAATTATTGTTGTTTGCCTCCTTTTTTTTTAAGCAAGAAAATGGAAAACTACCATAAAAGTGTGCAAGAGTAAAAGAAGTACTGGGTTAGCAAACTAGAAATGTGGTTTGTAGTCCTCAAGACTGCTTCTAGGAAGTTCAGAGAGAGTGTGAGCACATCACTTATCTCTTGGGTCCTCAGTTTTCCAATCTGAAAATGAGCAAATCTGGCTAGAATCATAAACTTTTTCAGCTTCTAACATCTATGTTCTATTTCCACAATGTCTCCTTTTTATTGACTGTTTTTCTTATTACATAAACAGTATATCTTCATTAGTTATAACAAATAAGCAATAAAGAACAAAACTAAAATCACTTGCTGATTTCCTACTCTGAGATAACTGGGCTTACAAACAAATATATACTTATTTGTAAATATATCAAAATGAGGCTATGCCAAATATCCTGGAATAAATTACACATTGATTTTTTTTTTCCAAAAGGTAGCACTAAATGTTTTGCTTATTTCCAGAGCACGCGGGGCCCATTCTCTTTCATTCTCTTCAGCTATTGCTACAGGCCCGGATAAGAATTAATAATGGGATGCTGCTGTCCCTGGCCATCAAAAAGAAAGGATAGAACCTCAAAGGAGCACTCAAAGGAGCCATAAAGATCCCTAGGAACTGCCTTCTACACATTTTACAGAGGAGAAACTTAAGGCCTAGAGTCAAGTGACAAGTCAAACATTGTCACTGGACGTCAGTGCTAGAACAAAGATCTCCCACCTCCAGTTTTAAAACTGTTTTGCACTCTTTCATTGTTCCTAGAGATTTTTTTTTTAACCTTAAACAAGCAGTGTTGATTTTTTTCCCTCTGATTGAACTTTGGTTAACAGGAAAACTTGATTTAACCAACTTTTCTGGTTAATGGAGGTCTCACCTTACCACACTCCACCCTCACACCCTGTCACTAGCAGGCTCCAGGAAGAGTTGCCTTGAATGGCAGGGATGAGTCATGGGACATAAATGGTACTTAGCAGGCAAAGTACTGAAAAAGTAAAAAAAAAAAAAAAAAAAAAAGGTACTATTACCCCTCACTATGATACTACCCAGGCAATATAATCTTTTTTTTTTTTTTTGAGACAGAGTCTCGCTCTGTTGTCCAGGCTGGAGTGCAGAGGCATGATCTCTGCTCACTGCAAACTCCGCCTCCCAGGTTCAAGTGATTCTCCTACCTCAGCCTCCCTAGCAGCTGGGATTACAGGTGCCCACCACCATGGTCTTGGAACTCCTGGTCTCAAGTGATCCACCTGCCTCAGCCTCCCAAAGTGCTGGCATTACAGGCATGAGCCACCACACCTGACCTCAAGCGATAGAATCTTAATTTTCCTTTAATTCATTGAGTCTCTTTACATATTGCGCCAAATGAAGGGACACAGCTTGCAACAGATACTCCCAATAGATACTCCCTAAAGGTATGTGTAGATAGATTTTCCTATGCATACCTTTAAAAAAAGGATGCCAGGAAACAATGTCAGATACTTAATAAATATTTGTTGACTGATTGAGCTTGCTCCAATCAAAGGCACTTTCTTGGTATTCTTGTTTACCATGAGATGGGGAAACAGCACCAGCCCACGCCTATCTCACGGAGAGGCCAAGAGAGTGAAAGAAACAATGGAGATCAGATCCTTAGAAGAAAAGCACTAGGTGAATTCAAGCTCATTAATATTAATCATCAAGTCAGAGCACCTGGTCCCTAAGTGAGGCTACTTCTTGGCCATTGAGAACTATCAGGCTTATTCTCAGTCTAAAAATGGCCTCATTCTCTAGGTCACTCCATCTAATGTTTAAAATTCCTCACCACAATTCCCCACCCAGTTTGCTTTCCTGAGGTCATATCTGGTCCTGGTCAAGGTTACTTCAAGGGCATCTAGCCTACTTGTCTTTTGTTTTCTTTTTTTGTTTTCCTTACCTCAGCTCATCTGAAGGATACGGCACATTCTCAAAGACAAGGTGGAACACGCTTTCTTGTCTTGAATACAACCTTCTGGGTGGTTCTGATAAACCCACCTCACTCCTAGTGAGTCTCCCTGATTCCAGTTCAGCAGAAGAAACTGTGAGCCAGAGACCGGACATGGTATGTCCAGGGTTTCATCACTAGCTGGAGGAAGAGAAGCAAAAATCTCTTTCAAATTTTAACTTTTCATAATCTGTTTTCTTCACCAAGCTCAGATGTGGCCAATCCTGACATTGTTTCATTTTATTTCAGGGTATATCTTAGCATCTCCCTATAGCATCAAGCAGATTACTTTGCAAATTGTTGATGTGTAGTAAATACATGAACAAATAAATGAATCCCAAGCTTATTTTTCTCTTCCTACTCTTTACTTAGTTTTTACCACTTATCTGGACCCAAGTCTGTTTCAGTGGTTCTCAAACTAGAGCATGCATCAGATTCACTTGGAAGGTTTGTGAAACAGATTGCTGGGCCCAACTCTCAGAGTTTCTTATTTACTAGGTCTGGGGTGTGGCCAATAATTTGCATTTCTAACAAGTTCCCAGGATATACTGATGCTGCAGGTCCAGAAACTGCACTTTGAGAACCAATGGTCTATCTTATCCAAACATTGCATGGGATCTCAGCTTTTGTAAAAGGTTCAGTTTTAGTCAGTTAAAGATTCAATGTTCACTCACCACTTTTCTCAGGCATATTCTCAATCAGTGGTCTGATTTGCTTACCAATTTTCTTTTTTTTTTTTTTTTTTGCTTACCAATTTTCTTAAGCAACACTATCCATGGTAATCTGCAACATGCATATTTATCTTTATTTACATCTATCTCTATATTAATCTTTCTATTAAGGATTGGCTTACCTAGAATATTTTTCCTTATTTATACTATTATTCTTTTGCTATACATACAAACAAGGCTTATTAGCATAGGCCCATATCTTAGTTCCCCCTAAAAGAAATTAGCACTCACACTGTGTTTTGTTGACCACAGACTACTATTCAATAACATTTGTTACAGAGAATTATAAAAATTTAGAATTGCAATAGTCCACAACTATAAGTATAATCACCAACACATTTTATCAGTGGAGAAACTGACACACATAAAGCTGTGACTTTTCCAAGATTTCACAGGTCAATGGTAGTACAACCAAGATTAGAACCCAGCTCTCCTCCTTCCATATTTTTTAAGCCTACCATAATGCCTCTGGGGCATCATGAGGCTCTAATTATGTGTGGTGCTATTGAAATGGGTAATTTATTATTTTTTTTCAAGCCTACCTCTACCCATGGAAGTTTTCCTATAGTAAACAACAATTCCTCTGATGATTAATTATACAAAGATCTAGCTTTTAAAAAGAAAATGCATTTGCAATAGGTGTTCCCTATTATCATAAAGATCTCAATGTTCTCAGGCACAGGGCTAAGAACTTTATATGAATATTCTCACTTAATCCTTGAGTGAACCCTGGAGGTGGATATGGTCCCCAATTTTCAGATGTAAAAATTGAGACACAGGAAATTGTTTGCTCACACTACTAGGATTAGAACTTCTGACTATCATTTCTTTTCTGAATCCCCACTAGACAGTGAGCTTCATGAGGGCAAGGATTGCACACACCTTAATTACTATCTCCCACCCAGTGCATAGCTCATGGAAGGAGCTCAATAAATATATGTTGAGTGAATGAATGAATGAAAATCCCTTTCAATATTCTTGGTCTTACCAACTGCTTCTACACTCCTTATTCTACCATGGAGTATCCTTCAATAATAAAAACTGACAATTGTCCTGGCATCATGATGAAACATGTTTTCTTATGCGGCAAAATCTATAGTTTATTGTTTTTGCCTTGACATTTGTATGCCACCAAGTGTTTCCAACTCTTTTAGCATGATTAGGCCCCTATAGAAGGCTTTGCTTGCAAAGCCCTTTTTAGTTATTCACAATGAGTTGTTCCAGTGGTAAATGTGACTCATCATCTCATCATTCCCATTCAACAGAGGGGAAACACACAACTAAGTCACGTCTGAGGTCAAAGTCAAGTGAATGGAGAAGTCAGGCATGAAACTAGTGACCCTCGCCCCAAATCTAGTTAGTTATGCCTCCGGCTCCTGGTCTCTTCCAAGATTTCTACACAGTTCCAAGCTCTCCTGCCTTTGCCAGATGTTTATCACAGCTTTCAAGTGGAAGCAAGTTCTTTCAATTAAGCTCATCAGGGGAAACCCACTCTACTTCTCTGAAAGAGGAACCGCTGAACCAGTTCGCCTAAAATAAGAACTGACGTGATTCTTTGTCTGAATTCTGAAGCTGTTCTGACAGCATTTCTAGTTGGCTAAAGTCCCACCAGTAATGAACTGGAATATAAAAACAAAAGCTGTTCTCATGTTGTTTCCCAAGCAAAGAGGGCTAAGCACTGGGTGAGTACTGAAATATCGGGATGTTTATCTGAGCCTTGAGCCTGACTTTTCCCTACCTAAATACTCCATCAAGTTCCCACCAGTATGCACACAAAAAGACTATGTTTCCGTGTTTCTACAAGAGTCCCAGAAAACAAGCCAATTTCTACAGTCATTTAGCAATTCTCCCCTGATATCTCCGGATTTTTTTTTTCTCTCTTGGGGAAATAAACGAGCAGCTGAAAATAAAATAGAATTTTTAAGTTGCACTTAGGATATAATTGAAGTGCTACGACTTGTCTTTATTCCCAATTTTATAATCCAATTTTCAAGTCTATACTAGCATTTTAATGGTGCCACATTTGTATAGTTTCTTTGAAATTTTCATAATCTCATTAATTAAAGAATTGAAGAACATAAAAAGTAAGAGTGAAAAGGCCATGCAAGAACAAAAGCATGGTGCAAGACTTGAATACTAATTAGATTCACCATCAAGGTATTCTTTCTGGAGTGAAAAATCACTCCAAAACAGCTATTGTGGATCTAATCTGAGAAGCAACTAATAAAGGTCATTGCAACAATCTTTCCAGGTTTTCCAGAATTTGAGACAGCAAACCTCAAACCTCAAAGCATTTCTCTGGAGAGGTTTTCAGGTTAAACTGGGAACCACAGGTAATTAGAGCAAGCTAACTGGTAGACAGTAGCTGCTCTGGCAAATTTACTGCAAGGGCATACCTTGGCATACTTGATGTGTTGGCTTCCACAACAGAGAGGCCGGAGGAAGAATCTCCACTCCCACATCAGTCTTACCTGCACTTTCTCCCCCAGCCCCTACTTACAAAACAGAGAAGAACCTCACAGTCCTAGCCCTGATTGCTTCAAATTGGTTTAGGAGCCACAATCAAATTGAACATATAGTGGGGTAGGAAGAGGATTTGGGATAATATTTTATATTTTATGCTTCCCTAGTTTAGTTGGATATTTTTTTCTTTATTGCTTAAATCAGGGACAGAGCTTAAGCTAGGACAGGGCTTGAAAACACAGATATTTACAGGAGAAAAGCATATAACATCAACACATATAGCAGGCTGCGTGTGAGAAGCACACATCCCACTCAGTCTAGCTTTATTTTCCCACTTTTAATGAAGACATGAATATAAGAAATAGATTGTTTTTACCTTAACTCTACTACACAAAAATAGCATTCCAAATTCAGTGATAAATGGCAAATGACGCTAGGCCTTAATGTGGGCAGTAGGGAGTGGCAGGGACTGTGGAAAACAGGAGAGTAATAAGCCCATCTAAAGGTGGTAGCCACTGCATACCTGCAGCAGTTTGCTGGCATGCTGGAATTCAGGACCCAGGGTTCTCTCTGACATTTCAAGAGAAGCCAAAAATTTGGGTATGTCCATGTTGGCAATTTACTTTGGTTTTGTTGTTGTTGTTTGCTATTTTAAGCAACATGGTTCCAATGAACACTGTATGGACCAAAAAGCAAACAAAAAAACCGAAACATAAAACCTGTGTGCAACCTCTGCTTTCAGGTCCTGAGAGGGTAATTAGTTTGGTTTCTTGGCTTTTATTTCCCATCTCTCTCTCCCACCCCCAAACCCCCAGCCCTCAGCCTTCACCTGTTACCCTCTGCTCATAGCCCTTCATTTTGGCTAAATCTAAATTCAGCACACAACTTTAGGTTCATAAAGCTAGAATTAGTTTTCTCTTTTATTTTTTATTTATTTAGTTTTTTTGAGACAGAGTCTTGCTCTCTCGCCTAGGCTGGAGTGCAATGGCACGATCTCGGCTTACTGCAACCTCCACCTCCCAGGTTCAAGTGATTCTCCTGCCTTAGCCTCCTGAGTAGCTGGGATTACAGGCACCCGCCACCACACCCAGCTAATTTTTGTATTTTTAGTAGAGATGGGGTTTCACCATGTTGGTCAGGCTGGTCTTGAACTCCTGACCTCAGGTGATCCTCCCGCCCCAGCCTCCCAAAATGCTGGGATTACAGGCGTGAGCCACCGCACCCAGCCTAAAATTTGTTTTCTTACAGCACACTTCTATTTAAAAAAAAAAAAAAAAAAGTATGTCCTGGTGGGGAGTCTAGCCCACATTGAGTTGAATCCCAGACATACAAAGACAAGTCAACCAAACAATGAAAGACTATTTCATAGCAGTAATATTGAAATTTAAACTCCAAAGATCATTCAACATTAGGCATAGATATCTCCTTCAACATAAAGCCTGCTTCAGTCCACTCCTTTTACATCTGAAGGAATTGAGGCCCAAAGAGATTCAGTGTTTGGGGGTGATTAGAAAAATAGCTAACTCATCAGGAAAGCAGATCTAAGATCCAAGTCTCCAGTTTTCATCATCAATGTGGTTTTTATCCTTAGCTATTCTGATGATACTATCATTTGATTAGAGAATATATTTACCAAGCTAAAAAGAATAAAAAGAAGACTATCCCTTGTCAGTCATGCTCATACATTTTGGAATCTATTCTTGGATGGCATATCACAATAGCTACTTAGCTCCAGAGACAACAAACTACCACATTATTATCATTATTATTATTATTACTATTATTGTATTCATGTTCACTAAGCATTGGATCCGGGCTTCTTATCTAACCACACTGCTCCTTGCTCTGTGATTGGCAGGGTCTACTGTGCTACACAGAGGAGAGGTATACAAATCAGCATAAGCACATCATGACTCACTGCTGAATACATTTTTTCCTCTGAAATTACTCAATCAGAAGATGATAGTATCTCACCCAAAAATACACAATTAAATCATTGTGAATGGAAAGGCAGACTGTAAGCGGAAGGCTGGAGTAATCTCTTGTAGCCACCACTTCTAGCTCTCAAAATCTGGGGTAGATTTGGTCCCAAGTGTCTGAGCCTATGACAAAGGGGTTCTACCTCCCAAATTCTATAGTGTGAGACCATGGTGGTATAGAAAGAGCAGCGAGCCCTGAGCCAGGAAAGAGCAGTGGCAATGAATATGTCTTCTCTGGCATTCAGTTTTCTCCTCTGTGAAGGGATTAAACGAGGTGACTATGAGAGTCTCCTTCAAGTTTCTGCATCCTCTGCTCCTCCTACCACAGCTAGTGGTAACTGACTTGAGGTTTTCTGATGAAAACACACACACACCACCACACTCATAACGACATCTTTAAGGAATGACACACCGTATAGGTTTCATTGCTTAGGTGGTCAAGAATATATTCTGGGTTGAGCACAGTGACTCACGCTTATAATCCCAGCACTTTGGGAGGCCAAGGTGGGCAGATCACTTGAGTCCAGGAGTTTGAGACCAGCCCGGGCAATGTGGCAAAACTCTGTCTCTACTAAAAATACAAAAAATTAGCCAAGTATGGTGATGCATGCCTATAATCCCAGCTACCTGGGAGGCCGAGGTGGCAGAATCAGCTGATCCCAGGAGACTGAGGCTGCAGTGAGTTGTGATTGTACCACTGCACTCCAACCTGGGCAACACAGTGAGGCCCTGTCTCAAAAAAAAAAAAAAGATAAAAAATTAATGTATTTTGTCCTGATGTAAAATAATTATCTTTGTGTTGTTGTAGCTGCTGCAGTTGCATGCTTAGATATACTCTGATATTGTCTTTATATTTCCAGATATTTGTTTACAAAGTTTTTGGAGTATCTGCCTTTATATTTTGACAACTTTTGAAAAGCACACCCACAAATCTCAGATTTTCTCTTTAACCTTAATCTTTTAGGAGGCAGAGAAGCAAAAGTGAAGGAAACACATGCAATTTCTTGGCTTTTGTCTCAACAGGAAAATCTTTTTCTTTTCTTTTTTGTTTTAACATCTTAGACTTTTTTTCAAAACAAACATCACAAGGAAGGGAGGAAATCATAGCCAGAGACACTAAAAGGTCTGAACACCGCATTTCCACATCTTGTGATGCTTCTTTAACAATGAGTTTAAGATTGATGCCTTTAGGGATAATGAAGCATGGAACTACCTTTCAGACATACAGTTCCTTTTCAGTTCCTTCTCTGCATGGGCCAGGATATTGGAAAAAATCAGCAGATTTCCACGTGTTAATGTTCAACCAGGTACAGTAATGGGTATAAAGCACAGAGGGCAAGACAGATCTGTTTGACACATCCACCACTCCAGCCTATTGAAGAAGGCATGTACTTGCCTTGTACGTTGCCTTGTCTAATTAGCTGCTGAGCTGTTCCCTGGCTCCCCGCTCCTGACTGAGACTTAGCGGCAAAACTGTCACCAGGCATGATGAAGTGGCACTTGATTGTGCTACAAGATGTCCTGTGGATGCAGTCCAGACTGTTTCGACTAATCATCAACTTTGCAGATTCCAACACCAGGGCTTGTCTGCCAGGGCAAGGGCTTTGTAAAAGTCAGAGTAAATGATCTGTAGCTGTAGAAAGAATATAAGGAATTGCTTTGTTTATCTATTTTTTGAAGGACTGACTTCAATAGGCAGCTCCGTGAGCGTGCCTGAGAAAAGGGGACCATTTCAAGTCACATCTCCTCACAGCACCATCCCAGGAATGAGAAGCACCAGCATTTACTGTCTGCACACACACAGATATGTCACCATATTAAGTACTAGGTAAATTTTCAGTCATAACTATATAACTATTCAGTTAACTCCTCCCTTCCATCCCAGCCTTATCACTTACTCTGTGCCTTTGGACAAGTCACTGTCTTCTCTGAGTTTCAGTACCCTCATTTGTAAATTATTTTATATGGTTTTTGTGAATTACTTCTATTTTATTTTTATTTTTTTTTTATAGAGAAAGGCTTTCACCATGTTGCCCAGGCTGGTCTCGAACTCCTGAGCTCAAACAATTCACCTGTCTCGGCCTCCCAAAGTGCTGGGATTACAGGTGTGAGCCACCATGTCTGGCTGTGAGTGACTTTTAAAGGGCTTAGAACATAGTAAGTGCTTATTCATGTTACCTGCAGGTATCATTACTATAATGGTGTTTGAATCCATCATTCTAAAAGTGAATGTGATTTAAAAAAAAAAAAAAAAAAGCCACCAGTTGATGAGCATCATCTGCACAGCATAGATTCAAAAGCTAACTACATGTTACAAATGATAGTTGAGAGTATATCTAAAGTGATCTTCAGAGGTTTGTAATAACAAGGAAGTCTTCTGATGAAGATTTGCGAGGTGAAACAAGAAGAGTAAGCTGTTCCTCTCCCTGTTGGTTAGCACTACCATAACTTGGTGGTGACGGAGGCCATTTCAAGCAGTATTTTTAAATTCAAACGCATATGCCCACCGCTCTTAAAAGTAGACCTGAGTCTATCTATACTTTAAATTTTGGCTGCCTGTTACTAGCATACAATTATTACTAATCACAGAAGAATTATCCTGAGTCAAAACACAGCAGTTAGTTCTGAAAACAGAAATAAAGAATGTAAGATCTGGACAGCAACAAAAGCAAATCTAGTCTGCTCCATCCTGGCTCCCATTTTCAAGTTGAGAACCTGAAGCCCAGAGGGGTGACCTGATCCTTTGTGTCAGAACTGAATCCAGAGCCAAATCTCCCACCTACACTGCCTCCTAACCAGGGGCTCACATCCTCGCTAACCACGGGATGAGTTTCATCTTTGTGTTGGCTCAGAAGTGATCGACCCAAGTCAACCACTTAAACAGCTAGGGCTCAAATTGAGATTTTCCTCCAATTTACCTAGAGAGGACTTCTTAAAATAAAGGATGAGGATGATAGAAAAGAGAAAACCTTATTTCATAGAATGACTTAATGGCTAAAAATAGACATGATCAGTTTTCAAAAAGGAGAGCTATATATTTATGTACTTGAATGATTTAATGGTTAAAAATAGATATGACCAGTTTTCAAAAAGGAAAGCCATATATATGTACTTGAAAAGATATCCAAAACATATTTTTAAGTGAAAAGAAGTACAGAAGAGTCTATAGAATATCCATAAAATAGGCCGGGAGTGGTGGCTCACACTTGTAATCCCAGCACTTTGGGAGGCCGAGGCTGGTGGATCATTTGAGGTCAGGAGTTTGAGGCCAGCCTGGCCAACATGATGAAACCCTGTCTCTACTAAAAATACAAAAATCAGCTGGCTGTGGTGGCACACGCCTGTAGTCCCAGCTATTGGGAGGCTGAGGCAGGAGAATCGCTTGAACCCTGGAGGCGGATGTTGCAGTGAGCCCAGAGCACTCCAGCCTGGGCGACAGAGCAGTATTCTGTCTCAAAAAAAAAAAAAAAACAAATCCATAGATGGGCATGTTTGTGTGTGTGTATGTGTATGTGTGTGTGTGTGTGTGAGAGAGAGAGAGAATGAGGAGAGAGTCTGAGTGTGTGTACATGTACATAAGTACATGAAAAAAAATTGAAGATTGGCACCAAATTGTTAGCAACCCTCTTAGGAAAGAAATGGGATTAAGGAAACAAGATTAAGTAGAAGGCAAAAGGACACTTTCCTTTTTTTTCTACCTACTTCAGTTGGTTTAAATTTTTTACAGAAAGAACTTTTCTTTACAGTAAATGTTACTTGTGCAATTATAAGCTTATTTCATACATTTCAATATATTATCCATGATCTATTGTCACCTAAAGCATCCCCAAAACTTTTGCAAAACCTGTCATAACAAAGGGAAATAATTGGCATGTGAAGCTAATTTGCTTCTGTTCTCAAACTAAGACACAGTGAAGCTGCATCTCTACTATGGCCCAGTAATAATAATACATAAATCTTGACTCGGTTATTAGTAGTGTCAGTAATACAAATACGATCTCAGAATATGAATTAAGCTTCTAAAGTGTTTTAGGAATAGTATATAGCAATCTAAATATGTCAGTATTCTAAGGTTTTTATTGAAGTTTGCATATAAATATAAATAAAACTTTCCCATCTATACAGATAAGTTATATTTTAAAAATTAATCATAGAGCCATGCTTTTATTTAGGAAATTCTACATGAAATATATTTTAATTCATGGTGACTTTATTCTCCAAACCTCCTGGTGATTTTATGCTGGTAATCCAGCAACAAAATAAAAATCAAGCTATATTAATCCCAGCTAGCAAAATTACCTTCTAATTATACTTTTACTTTAGGAAGAGGTAAATGATTTCACATTAGGAAATTTTTTTGGATAGTCCTTGTATCTGAATGTCAATTGAAATTTTAAACTTCTTGAATTTTAGTTCAATTTTTCCTGTGAAGCAGCAATAAAAAGTCCCAGCTGTAGTGTTGCTTATGTAGGGAAATCATCAGAGAACACGACTGAACCTCGGCTTGCACTAATAATGACTAGGTAGCCGTCATTTTTAAAAACAATGTCACAAAAGCTATTTCGATGCTGTCATGCTTAAGAATAATTAGTTTCCATCAAGGCAACAGATTATCTGTTCATGTTGTCCACTGGGTCATTACAATGAACAACCAATACAGATAAATGATATCTAATCTTTTCTGCTCTTCTATTGGGCTGATGGATGGTTATAACATCTCCAATATTATAAGACAGAAAAATTATGCTGACATTTAGAAGCAAAAGCACAGCAAGATAAAACTAAGTACAAAGCATGCCCAACACTATTGGTGGTGGCGGGGGGAGAAATATCTAAAGACAAATAGAACTGAAAACAGAATGGCAATTAGGCCAAAGGAGAGTTATGGGAGGCAACGACTATACCTTGTGGGTGGCAGGCAGCTCAATTAATTATATAACAAGAAAGGGGACCCGGGCATTTCCGTAAGACACATTATTAAAAGGAATATTGACTTAAGCATCTTTTAAATTTTATGCCCTAAAAGAAGACAAAAGGGTTTCCCTAGTATTGATCTGCTCCTGAATCAGGTTGACTTTAAAGGATCACATAATGAGAAATGGTTGAGCAGCAAATGAGACTAAGAAGAAACTGCAATTACTTACAACTCACATTTACCAGGTTCAATAGATTATATCTTTTCCATGTTGCTTTGTGTTCATGCTGTATTTGTCAGCCAGAATTGGAAAAGAACCATTCAGCTTGCCCTAAATATGAAACAGCATTTGGGACTGTACCTTTGGTTCAGTCTATTAGCATTGATCATTTGTAGAAAAAATGTGTAATGAGGATAGCTTAGACTGAGAGTCAAGACAAAAGCCACCTTCAGTTTATTTATCAGATATTTGAAAAATATGTACTAGTATAGTTGTTTTTGCCTCAGAGAGTGTCGATTCCAGCTAAAGATTTTGATTTTAAGCAGAAATAGGGGAACTTTTTAGCTCAGTGAGTGCTAATGGGGATAGGCCCCTACTTAGAAAAGTCTGCTCACTGTCATTTATTCTACCTGTGTCCATGTGGCTCACATTTCTTTCTACAGCAAATGTTTTTTAGATTTTCTCTGAGAATCAGCAGTTTTCCAGGAATACATTCTATATTCTTTCCATTAAAAAAAAACTATGCTCCTTCTAAATGCAATGAGGCATCCTAGGTTGAATCTTGGAACAGAGTAGGGGCCGGGCGCGGTGGCTCACGTCTGTAATCCCAGCACTTTGGGAGGCCGAGGCGGGTGGATCATGAGGTCAGGAGTTCGAGACCATCCTGGCTAACATGGTGAAACCCCGTCTCTACTAAAATTACAAAAAATTAGCCGGGCATGGTGGCGTGCGCCTGTAGTCCCAGCTACTTGGGAAGCTGAGGCAGGAGAATGGCATGAACCCGGGAGGTGGAGCGGAGCTTGCAGTGAGCCGAGATTGTGCCACTGCACTCCAGCCTGGGCGACAGAGCGAGACTCCGTCTCAAAAAAAACAAAAAAAAAAAACAAAAAACAAAAACAGAGTAGGACATTTTTTGAAAAACTGAAGAAATCCCAATAAAGACTACAGTCTACCTAATAGTATTGTATCAATCGATGCTAAGATCTTAGTTTTGATAAATGGGCCAGTTATTATGCAAGATGCCAACATTAGAGGGGAAGAAAGGTATGTGGGGACATTCTGTACCATCTTTGCAACTCTTCTGCAAATCTAAAATTATTCAAAATAATAAGTTTTTAAAATATACTCCCTGGGGCACCAATCCCCCTAACCTCATCACACTTAAGAATTAATGGTAAACTGGCAAATGAGCGAGTGCTTTTTAGACTTACAAAGGCATCATTGTGGTCCACTGGCAAGACTTCAATACCAGGATAGAAGAGTTGTAAAAAACAAATTCTAAAGTTGTAAAAAAAAAAAAAAAAAAAAAAAAAAAAAGCTAGATTTTTCTTGCTTAACACAGAGAATAAGAATGAGAGCAAGAGAGAGAGGGGGAGAGAAAAAAAATGGCAGGTGCACTGTTTTCTTTAAGCCAGTGCTTCTCAACTGGGGAGAATTTTGCACCCCCACTCCCTGCCCCAGGGAACATTTGGCAATGTCTGGAGACTTTCAGTTGTCACAACTGGAAGGTGCTACCAGCATCCAGTAGGTAAAGACCAGGGAGGAGGCGACACATCCCACAATGCCAGCAAAGCCCCCTATAACAAAGAACTATCCAGCCTAAAATGTCAGTGGTGCCTACATTTAACAATCAAAACAAAACAAAACAATTATAACAACAAAACTTGCTTAAAGCAATTAAAATTCAAAGCAAAATAGGCTGGATGCGGTGGCTTACGCCTGTAATCCCAACACTTTAGAGGCCGAAGTGGGTGGATCACTTGAGGTCAGGAGTTGAGACCAGCCTGGCCAACATAGTAAACCCTGTCTCTAGCAAAAACTACAAAAATGAGCCAGACGTGCTGGTGTGCACTGGTAGTAGCCTGATTCTCCCAGCTTACCTACTTGGGAGACTGAGTTGGGAGAATTGCTTGAACCCAGGAGGTGAAGGTGAGCCGAGATCTCGCCACTGCTCTCCAGAGTAAGACTCTGTATCAAAAAAAAAAAAAAAAAAAAAAAGCAAAATAGATGAGAGAAGATATTAGACTAAAGAAAAGCTGTCCCAAGTCCTCCCTTTAAAAAAAAATCAGTAAGGATGGGAGAGAATCTACTAAGGAATGAATAACCCAAGCACAACTCACTGACAGCAACTGTTCCTGGAATCCCTACCCCTCTTCTTTCAGCTTATCCAAATCTGCTCTCCTTATTGAGCAACTTAGTTCAAGTCAGACCTTGGGAATCCTTTATAACCTCACTGCCTTAAAATTCATTGATAATTTCTCCCATGGTTTTCCTATTTCCCAAATTCACAGAACTTATTCTGAGGATTCTTTTTGATAAGCTTATAACTCATTTTACCCTTTACCCAATCCTTGACAAATATTTTTTAAACGTAATGTATGTATTAACTACCACATTTTACTGAATCTGAGACATCATCAGTTTAAGATGTACCATTATTTTATATACCACTAAAAACGAAAAGATGCTGCCAATTAGGCTGCCAAATAGTAAATCATTATCACTTATTAGATGCATCCCAATAATATAGACATAAAATGTGAAAAATACTACCTTAGAAGCAATAATATATAATTTTATTACTCCTATAGCATTTACTATGTATTTTCACAATTATTGCATGGAAATATATCTTATCTCCTTAAGCAGTTGAAAATCCCGTTACAAGCCTATACCTCTTATATTTCTCTGCTCATTCCCAGCACCAAGATCAGCACTAGAGCTTTAGAATCAGTGGTGGAAAAGTAGTAATGATGATAGCACTTTACATGCCATGTAGCATGTGTAGCATTATTATTACCCCCCTTTAGTAGATGAGGAAAGCAAAATGATAGAATGTGCCTAAGGTCACCAAGCAGGTGGGTGCGTGGCAGAACCTCAGTTCATGTAGCCAGTTCTTTTCATTGCAGAGGCCAGGTTCCCAATGTCTATGCTGCTCTGCCCTCAGAAATGTGGGTAAAAAAGCTACAATGGGCAGGTTTAGGGTAGGAGGCACTGACCATATGGTGCTTTTTAGACATACTCCACATGAGTTTTCATTTTACAGTAAGTTTTTATATTAGTCTGTTCTCATATTGCTATAAAGAAGTACCTAGGCTGGGCACAGTGGCTCACACCTGTAATCCCAGAACTTTGGGAGGCCAAGGCTAATGAATCACCTGAGGTCAAGAGTTTGAGACCAGCCTGACCAACATGGCGAAATCCCATCTCTACTAAAAATACAAAAATCAGCCGTGTGTGGTGGTGGGCACCTGTAACCCCAGCTACTTGGGAGGCTGAGGCAGGACAATCGCCCGAACCCAGGAGGCAGAGGTTGCAGTGAGCTGAGATTGCACCACTGCACTCCAGTCTGGGCTACAGAGCGAGACTCAATCTCAAAAAAAAAAGAAAAAAAAAGTAAAAGAAACACCTGAGATTGCATAGTTTATAAAGAAACAAGGTTTAATTGCCTTACGGTTCTGCAGGCTGTACAGAAAGCATGATGTTGGCATCTGTTCACCTTCTGGGAAAGCTTGGGGAAACTTACAATCATGGTGGAAGGCCCAGATGGAACAGATAGGGCCGGAGCAGCAAGAGAAAGGAGCGGGAGGTGCCACACACTTTTAAATGACCAGATCTCCTGAGAACTCACTCACTACTGAAAACAGTACCAAAGGATGGTGCTAAGTCACTCATGAGAAATCCACCCACATGATCCAATCACCTCCCACCAGGCCCTACCTCCAACACTGGGGACTACAATTCAACGCGAGATTTGGCGGGGACACAGATCCAAACCATATCAGTTTTATCCTCACAAACAAGACCGTTCGCAATAGCAACCAAAAACTAAGCCAAAATTGCTTGTTTACAACTTTAAGCCACTAGAGGGCAAGTATTGATGATCCTCCTCCACAAACCAATGATATCTAACAAATATGCTCTGAATGTGATGATGCCTTTGGTCACCCCAAAGCAATTAGTTTCTTTTAAAGATTGCCACAAGTATGAAATTTTGTGGGCACTTTTTAGATTAAGGGCCTATAAGGCATTAATTTTAAAATCATTGACAAGATATCACATCAATATTAAGAAACATTTCAGTAAAAGAATAGCACAATAAATTCCATCTTCCAATTCCCTTCTCCTATATTCTAATGTCATAATTTTTCCCATAGGCTTATCCATTCTATATGATTGTGTACATGGCTCAATTCATATTCTGCTCTTTCATACAATCTACCCTAAACTTCTTTCCAACTTTCTGTGCCAACTGTCAAAACCATCATATTAAATGCCAACATAGTATTTTCTCCTACATTTGGTTATTAAAGCATTTCCATCATGTTAAATGTTTGGAATTTCCACTTTGTTAGCTTACAAGTTGAGTTGAGTTTCCCCCTATTGTAAGTAACACCATTATGACCAAGCAGTGAATGGTAAAGAGACTTATTTCTGTGAATTTATCTATTTAGTAACTATCCTTAGCTATGGGATTATTGAATCAAATCATATGAACACCTGTATGAGGTGATTTCTTAATAGTTCAATAGTATAAAACAGGGATCCCCATATTGAATTATTTCATTGTCCTGAAAAAAAAGGGGGAGAAGGAGCAAAAAATTATAGAATAACAATAGTCGGCATTTACATCACACCTTATACCTTTCAAAGTGCCTTTGTAAATGGAAATAAAATGCTACTTCGCCAAGCTGTAAACAACTGACTTTCTCAGGGACACAGTTACTGAAGGAGCTCATGAATAACTCAAGTGTGTTTAAGAGAGAATATCACAAGATCAAACAATGTTTGTTACATTACGAGATAAAATAAAGTCTGTCAAGGAAAAAAAAAATAAGGTGCCTTTGGATTATTTAAGTGAAATATTGATCAGATTGATCACAAGCATGCTAAAGGCATAATTGCATCTGTCATATAAACTCCACTTAGTTCATGAAGTAATGAACAGGAACAGTAATTGTTTTCCTGTTAATGAGGCTGTAGACTATGTTCTCAGAGTGACTCACGTGTTATTTAGTTTATTTCGAAATGGAGAGTGGCTCACCAGCGTTCAGCTAAATTGGATAGATTACTACCACCACCACCAACAACAGCCACCTCCAAAGTTGGGCTTCTGTCCAAAGTATGCAATGGAGCTCTCACCAAAAACCAAAACCAAACAATTCTTTGAGTCATAAGAAGGCCAAACTACTCAAATCCACCAGTTACTATTTCCCTTCACTTAATTTTTGTAACATAACCCATAACTTAAAATCACCCTAAAGGAAGCTTTTTGTTTTTAAGTAACGTTAAAAATTAACCAAATAAACTTGTGAATTATATGAAGTAAGATTTTCCTATATCTATTTCTAAGCAAGCTCTACAAGATGACACATTATAATGGTAGAAGAGTGACAGGATCCACATCATGGTTTGGGACTGGTCCCCCGGATGATGGATGAGCCTTCTCTGTTACTGTGCATAAAACTTCCCCCTACTCTGTAAACCAAGTACAAGTTTCCAAAAGGACCTTGTTCTCATCCCCCTTACAAGTCCTAGCATATCTGCTTAAAATACCCAGCCCTGCCAAAAGTTGGAAGAATCTAAGATGGCCTTCAGCAGGTGAATGGTTAATAAACTGTGGTACCTCCAGAGAATGGGATATTATTTAGTGCTGAAGAGAAATGAGCTGTCAAGCCATGAAAAAACATGAAGTAACCTTAGATGCGTATCACTAAGTAAAAGAAGTCAATCTGAAAAGGCTATATACTGTATGGTCCCAACTATACAATATTCTGGAAAAGACAAGCCTATAGAGACAGTCAAAAGACCAGTGGTTTCCAGGGCTGAGGGAGGAGGAAGGGATGAGTGGGCAGAGCACAGAGGATTTTTAGCACAGTGAAACTACTCTGTATGATACTATAATGGGGGATACATGTCATTATATATTTGTTCAAACCTACAGAACGTACAACACCAGGAGTGAATCCTAATGTAAACTAAGGACTCTGGGTCACAAAGATGTGTCATTGTAGGTTCATCAATTGTAACAATTGTAGTTAATAGGGGAGTCTACACCTTGGTAGGGTCAGAGGGTGTATGGGAATTCTCTCTACCTTATGCTCAATTTTTGGTGTAAATCTAAAATTTCCCTAAAAAATAAAGTCTATTAAAAAAAAAAAAAAAAACCTTATCCCCACCTTCTTCACCTAGCTAAAGCTACCTGCCCTTCAAAATGTAGCTCATGGGTCCCCTCCTAGCTAATGTTCACTTTCTCATGTCTCCCTCGCCTTGACCTTGAGCCACTGGAGGGCAAGGACCTTGTTTCATCTGTCTTTGGATCCCCGGATCTAAACACAAGCACGTAGTAGAGGCGCAGTCAATGTTAGCTAAATGAATATGTGAGAGGAGAAGTCTTTTCCAGTCAGCTCTCGTTTGGTGAAGAAAATATCTAGCTGGCTTTTGTAATTAGCCACATACAGAGATGCATCAGAAAAAGACAGAAAACCTCCCTAAACTAACTAACTAAATGATAAATAAATAAAATCAGCATTCTACCATATGCTAGAAGTCTGTGGGATCCTTTTATCAATAATCTAAGTGTTAAAATCCAAGCATCCTATAGCCCAAAACAAAGTTAAAAAAACAAAAAACAAAAAAACAACTCTATGAATCCTGCTTTCACTTCAAGCCCCATAATGATTAAGAACAGGAAAAAAAATCAAAGCTCTTGTTTAAACCAGGTGAAAAGTACATTCAAGAGCTCCCTCCGCCTTGCTTTCTGCCCACACAGTGCAGAAGTGTATAAAGTGCTGGATTGTGGAGAAAGCCTCACCGTGGTTCCAACCATGGAGAAAAAAGAAACTCCCTTGGCTCCGATTTACATAGTCACAAAACAAAACCCAACTTGACAGACATAAAGGGCATATACATGGAGGAGAGTAAGAACCTAAGAACCCCACTGGCAAAGTGGCATCCGCCTAATGCAGGATTTGAAATGAGTAATTTGTAGCTAGGAGGTAACGCTGTCATGCAAGGCATGGGTTATAGCTTTCCTCCCACCCCTCCAGAAAATAGTTTTGAAAATACTTCCGCCGGGCGCGGTGGCTCAAGCCTGTAATCCCAGCACTTTGGGAGGCCGAGATGGGCGGATCACAAGGTCAGGAGATCGAGACCATCCTGGCTAACCCGGTGAAACCCCGTCTCTACTAAAAAATACAAAAAAAAAACTAGCCGGGCGTGGTGGCAGGCGCCTGTAGTCCCAGCTGCTTGGGAGGCTGAGGCAGGAGAATGGCGTGAACCCGAAAGGTGGAGCTTGCAGTGAGCTGAGATCCAGCCACTGCACTCCAGTTTGGGCGACAGAGCAAGACTCCGTCTCAAAAAAAAAAAAAAAAAAAAAAAGAAAATACTTCCAATTTGGGGCAGTCTAGGATACACAAAAGCAAACAATCAGTTCCTGAGAAAGGGCTTTCTGGGAGCGTCTCCATGCAGCACAGGTGAGAAGGCAAGGTTAACTATAAGTAGACAGGCAACAGGGGATTCATTTCATGTCACTCTCTGCCTTTATTATGCATTATCCTTTCGGCCCAAAACTTCTGATCACCCTGACCCCTTAAAGGACATCATTGCTGAAAGGAGTTTGGGGAAGAATTAGCAGTCATCTTTTCACCCTCTAACAATGATATCTTTCTCACAGGTTGTTGCAAGGCTTCCAAGTAATGTAAAGTGTACACAGAGAGCCTGGCACATAAAAGGTACAAGCAGCAGATGTAAAAGATCAAAAGCAGGGCTTGTCACTGCTGAGGTGGGGTGGGGTGGGGGCCAGTGGGCCACTGGACCCAGCCCTCACTTTCAAATATGGCCTCAATTTAGACTTCCGAAGTCATCTCTGAATAAAGTTATACATACAATTTACAGATATAAACCAAGAGATGGAAAGAAGTTCTTTTACCAACTTTCAAATTGTTTCACAACTGGACCATATCACCTGTATTGTTCTCTTTCTGTAAATCCTAAAATTGTCTTAAGGCTGGCATAATATACTACATTACAATGTATTTTTAAATTAAAAGTGGTGATTTGTTAGGTATAAATGTTTGCAATACAAAAATATGGAGCAATTCATGTAACTCTGCTTTTGGCATTTTCCATCTTTAAAAATTTACTATGAAGCTTTAAAAAAAAAAATGAAAGTGGCCTGGTTCTCTCATAATCTCTGAGATCCAGACTGGAGAACTGTAGTTTCTGGGTCCTTCTTAGAAGAGATTAGCAAATGCAGAACCAGCAATCTGTCTATATTAGTGCTGTCTCCTAGAAACGTATAATGCAAGCCACAAATATTAGCTACATATGTGATTTTAAATTTCCTTGTAATCACATTTTAAGAAATAAAATGACATGGGGAAATTAATTGTAATAATATATTTTGTTAACAAAATATATTTAAGTCATCATTTTAAGTGCTATCAACAAAAACTTATTAATATAATATTTTTACTTTTTTTTGTACAAAGTCTACAATCTGGTGTGTACTTTATAACTATAGCACACCTCAGTGTGAACTTACCACATTTCAAATGCTCAGTAGTCATTTGTGGCTAATGACTACCACATTGGACAGCACAGATCAAAAAACCGTAATCTGCAGAATTTTCCCTTCAGGTTTATTTGCATAAGTGGTATCTGGGCACTTGCCATTTTAATGGTTAACAGTGGCATTTAAAAGAAGGTAGTTTAAAAAAAAAGATGTAAGAAATGGCAACTGACACCTAGTGGACCTGAAATGAACATTTTTAGCAAGAAAATCAACTAAGAATCCATAATTTAACAAAAACATAAGAACAATAAATCTTTTTTTTTTTTTTTGAGACGGAGTCTCGCTGTGTCTCCCAGGCTGGAGTGCAGTGGCGTGATCTCGGCTCACTGCAAGCTCCGCCTCCCGGGTTCACGCCATTCTCCCGCCTCAGCCTCCCAAGTAGCTGAGACTACAGGCGCCCGCCACCACGCCCGGCTAGTTTTTTGTATTTTTAGTGGAGACGGGGTTTCACCATGTTAGCCAGGATAGTCTCGATCTCCTGACCTCGTGATCCACCCGCCTCGGCCTCCCAAAGTGCTGGGATTACAGGCTTGAGCCACCGCGCCCGGCCAAGAACAATAAATCTTTTCTCGTTTCTGGTAGTTTTCTCAGGCCATGACTCTCTCCATGGAAAATGCTGCAACAAGAAGACAACTTTGAAAAAGCTCAGAGATTCTGAACTGACTGTGATTCTGGAATACACAAAATAAATAAAATTCTATGAGCAAATGATAATGTGCTTTATTAGAAAGAACTCTGGACTTGAGTTCCTCACCTCGATTTCATGAAAGCAATCCATTTCTACCTGTCTCAAATATTAGCTTTCTGCATAAAAGTTCATTTGAATACGGCCGAGCATGGTGGTTCCTGCTTGTAATTGCAGCACTTCGGGAGGCTGAGGCGGGCAGATCATTTGAGCTCAAGAGTTCCAGACCAGCCTGGCCAACATGGTGAAACCCCATCTCTACTAAAAATACAAAAATTAGCTGGGCATGGTAGTGCATGCTGGTAGTGCTCCAGCTACTCAGGAGGCTGAGGCAGGAGAATCACTTGAGCCCAGGAGGAGGAGGTTACAGTGAGCCGAGATCATGCCACTGCACTCCAGCCTGGGTGACAGAGAGAGACTCCATCTCAAACAAAACCTAACAAGTTTATTTGAATAAAAACAGTTCCTAGTGGAGTAGAAAAGAAAGGGGAAAACCACTGGACAAAATGATCTCCTGGCCATTTGAAATAAGTCGAACTTACATTTTCAATTATGTGACATTCTGGAAAAAGAAAAACTGCATGGATAGAAGTCAAATCAGTGGCTGCCAGGCACTGGAGGAGGGACTAGGGATGAAGGAAAGAACTGATTACAAAGAGGAACAGGGAGCTTTTTGGAGTAATGCAAATCTTCCATATGTTTATTGTGGTGCTCTACACCTAAAAAGTGTTTCTTTCTTGTATATAAACTATATCACAATATACATGACCCCATAAAATGACCTCTCGAAGCCCCCTTTGTCTCTAACTGCTAGAAATCTTGAAGAAGTCAACTCTCGGGCAGAATGTGTGAAAAGCAACTTGAACACTTTGACTGTCATTGCTTATTTTTTAAACTTTGTTACTGGGCACTCATGGGCTTTTATCCTTAAGTTTATATCCCTTTGTTTAGTCAGTAACATCCCATTTCCTTTTCAGGAATTAATTCTCCATCAAATGCTATCTTGGTGAGACTGTCAGTGCAATCCTCTCCTACCCAAGAAATAGGCATGTGACCCTAGCTTTGCCAACTACACCCTCTTTTCCAAGATTTCAAATCTTCATAATAAAGGGAAGAATGATGTCCTTTCAAAAAATGTGACTTGATTGCTGTCACCTAGACCTCCAAAGCAGTCCTTGCTCTTGTCTCTTTCTGATTCTGTTTCCTAGACAACTCCAACCCTTCCATTTCTGTATCAGAATAATACAGAATAAGGCATAATGGCTCATCCAGTACCATCTCCAACCACTCTGGCATCTCTTCTTGTACTATAGAGGCTAGAAATTAAAACTACATTTCCCAGAGTCCCTTGCAGCTAGAGTTCATATGTGACTAGAGTTCATAGGAGATTGGGAAGACAGTTGTGAGTTGCATGAGATGGTAGCTTCACACAGGAGATGAGGTCTTCTAGGGCAACTTGGGTAGAAGTTCTGCTGTTTGTAACCCAAGAATCCTACTAATACATCTAGTCATCTACTAATTCAGTAAATTATTGTTGGACATCTGCTATGTGCCAAGTACTGTATTAGAACCTGGGGATACAAAGATGATAGAAACGGTATCCATGCCTTACACTCAACCACATGGATGAATCTTAAAGACACCATGTTGAGAGAAAGAAGCCAGACACGGCCGGGCGCGGTGGCTCAAGCCTGTAATCCCAGCACTTTGGGAGGCCGAGACGGGCGGATCACGAGGTCAGGAGATCGAGACCATCCTGGCTAACCCGGTGAAACCCCGTCTCTACTAAAAAATACAAAAAACTAGCCGGGCGAGGTGGCGGGCGCCTGTAGTCCCAGTTACTTGGGAGGCTGAGGCGGGAGAATGGCGTAAACCCTGGAGGCGGAGCTTGCAGTGAGCTGAGATCAGGCCACTGCACTCCAGCCCGGGCGACAGAGCGAGACTTCGTCTCAAAAAAAAAAAAAAAAAGGAAGCCAGACACAAAAGTGTACATCCAATATGATTCCATTTATATGAGGTTCAAGAGCAAGCCAAATAAATCAATGATAGAAGTCACAGATTATGACAGATGTCAGAAGAGTGGTCACCTCTGAGGATGGGATATTTGACTAAGAAGAGGCCCAGAGAAGTTTTCTGGGGTTTTGGAAATGCTCTGTGGCTTCATCGGGGTGGAAATGTAAACAAAATCCTCAGGCTGTACACTAAATATTAGTGCATTTTATGGATATTATATGTAAATTAAAAGAATTGTAAGAAGCTTATAACCTAACTGGAGAGCAAAGCATCATTTAGAAAACTCGAATGTAGGTGATGAGGCTGAGAGACAGGGCTTAGATCCTATTGAGTTACAGAGAAGCAAGACATGAGCTCTCCCTAAAGCAGGCATGTCAGTGGCAATCAAGGAAGGTAACTTGTGGGTAGACTGAAAAGGTCCTTAAATGCCAAGATACTAAAAATATTTTTAACAAAATTATCATTCATCTTTCTTTTGGAATGGGAAGCTAAATTTTTCTTGAGAGGGGGTCTTGCTCTGTTGTCCAGGCTAGAGTGCAGTGGAACAATCATAGCTCACTGAACCCTCAAACTCCTGGGCTCAAGTGATACTCCTGCCTGAGCCTCCTGAGTAGCTAGGACTACAGGCTTGTGCCACCATACCTGGCTCATTTTTTAAAAATTTTTTTACAGAAACGGGGTCTTGCTATGTTGCTGAAACTGGTCTCAAACCCTTGGCTTCAAGTGATCCACCTGCCTTGGCCTCCCAAAGCGTTGGGATTAAGGCATGAACCACCATGACTGGCCAAAATGCTAATTTTTTTAAAGAGAGAAAACAAATTTTATTCTCATCTTATATCTTTCCCAGGCTTTTACAGAATATAATGTCCTTCTATGATTTATTTAAAGTATCCTGTATTCAAATTGCTAGTCAAAAAAATAAAATTTTTAATTTAAAAAATACAAAAACAACTGTATAAAACGTTTGTGCTCACTGGAGCATGTAATTCTTCTACTCTATAATTTGTAATAGCCAGACATAGTGGCTCACCCCTATAATCCCAGCTATTCAGGAGGCTGAGGCAGGAGGATCACTAGAGCCCAGGAGTTCTAGTCCATCCTGGGCAACAAAGCGAGAGCATGTCTGTAAAAAATAAAAATAAAAAATGTAATATGACGCTGAAACTAGTTTTGCTTTTGATTTTCCAATTTAAGGTTTTCTTAAGGCAATCCTGAAGGTTTAGAACCCAAAGAAAATAAGAATTTTATTTACCATTACTAGAAGTCTCCCATCCTTTCTACTTAACTCTTAAATGATTACTGTGTAATCCCCAAACTCAGATGAATGTCAGGTGGACCTAGACATTGACCTTTAAAGAGGTTTCGGTGTGATCATAAACAAAATTAAAGTGCTGCTCGATGAATAAAAAGTAACTTGCCGGGCGCGGTGGCTCAAGCCTGTAATCCCAGCACTTTGGGAGGCCGAGACGGGCGGATGACGAGGTCAGGAGATGAAGACCATCTTGGCTAACACGGTGAAACGCCGTCTTTACTTAAAAAAATACAAAAAAACTAGCCGGGCGTGATGGCGGCCGCCTGTAGTCCCAGCTACTCGGGAGGCTGAGGCAGGAGAATGGCGGGAACCCGGGAGGTGGAGCTTGCAGTGAGCTGAGATCCGGCCACTGCACTCCAGCCTGGGCAACAGAGCCAGACTCGGTCTCAAAAAAAAAAAAAAAAAAAAAAAAAGTAACTTGTAGACATCTCTTTTTGTCTGTCCTATATTTTTAACAAACTACTCCCAATTTACGGGTGTTTGTCCTTTTACTTCATTAAGAGCATATACTGCATTTAAAGACTATGAACTGTTTAAATCTGTTTTAAAACACAAGATAAAAGCACACAAACAGATTTTAGTGGTACTTTGTTTCCACTCACAGAAATACCGACAGCATTTTGATTGCCCATGTATACCTAATGCCTCACATCCTGGGACTAATGGAAGGATGCTTACCAACTAGATTTTGCAGAAACGAAAGGATTGTTGCAAAACCCTGTAAAGAAGGTATCTCAACAGCATATACAAGTAAACATGTATATGGTGTTTACAGAAGAAGTGGGGCTGGGAGGGAAAAGAAAATATAATATTGCAACAAGTTTTTTTTTAAATGATTAAAATTGCGAGTAAACTGTGTTTAGGCTACAACTGTAGGCTTCTGAATCACAGTCTAATTTTGGCTTTTTTTTTTTAATAATGGAATTGTGAAATACAGATCAAATGCCATTTCAACAAATATAATTACAATACATGACAAATTCCAGTTAATGCTTCACAGAAACAACAATAAGACACCCAGCAAAAGAAAATAATTTAAACAGCCCCTTGGAGCTCAATCATTCAACTCTTCATTCAATGACTATTCATTATGTAACTATTATGTACGAAGCATTGTACTAGGAACTAAGGAAACAATGAGTAGAATACAGCACTTTCTCTTGAAGATCTTTCACAGCGATGACAGAGAAAGACATAAATGAATGATTACAGTAATGAGGAAATAATATCTTAGAGTCACACACAGGATATGAATGTACAGTGGAGAGTGTGTGTTTTAGTCTGTTTTCTGCTGCTATAACAGAATACCACAGATGGTAATTTATACAGAAAAGAGATTTATTTGGCTCACTGTTTTGGAGACTGGGAAGTCCAACAGGCTGCATCTGGTGAGGGCCTTCTTGTTGTGTTATAACATGGCTGAAGAGCAAATGAGCATGCAAGACAGAGACAAAATGGCCTGAACTCATCCTTTTTATCAGAAACCCACTCCCATGATAACTAATCCATTCCTGTGATAACTGAATTAATCCCTTCATGAGAGCCAACCCCTTGGGGCCAATCATCTCTTAAAGTCCCACCTCTTCATATTATTACAATGGCAATTAAGTTTCCAACACATAAACTTTCAGAGATAAATTCAAACCATAACACCATAGCTACCTCTGCTGGGGCATCATTAAAGGAGACGTGATTGACTTTACTCTTTAAAGATAGAGGGGAGTTTCAGGTAGGAGGGGAGGCAAGGGAGAAGAGCCACAAGAGATGAGGTTGGAGAGCTAGGCTGGAATCAGGTCCTAAAGGGCTTCATGTCTTGCTGAGGACTGTGGACTTGCTACAGTAGGCCAAAGTAAGCCGGTGAAGAATATTCAGGGACTTGGCTGGGTGCAGTGGCTCATACCTGTAATCCCAGCACTTGGGAGGCCAAGGCAGGTGGATTACTTGAGATCAGGAATTGTAGATCAGCCTGGCCAACATGATGAAACCCCATCTCTACTGAAAACACAAAAATTAGCTGGGCATGGTGGCTGTAATCCCAGCTACTTGGGAGGCTGAAACATGAAAATCTGCTTGAACCTGGGAGACAGGTTGCAGTGAGCTGAGATTGTGCCACTGCACTCCAGCCTGGGTGATAGAGTGAGACCCTGTCTCAAAAAAAAAAAAAAAAAAAAAAAAAAGAATATTCAGGGACTGAGTCAGGTGCGTATTTCCATAAGAATCATTACTGCCCCAGCATAGATGGTAGGTGGTATGGACTGAAATTAGAGGCAGGAAAGCCGATTAGGAAGTTATAGTGGTTATCCAAACAAGAATCATGAGGACCAGAAGGAATAGAGAAGCAGGCACAGTTCTGAGAACTATTTGGAAGTTTCAGATTGACTATTTTGGGGAGACAGAGATCTCCAAAATATCTGAAGTTTTCAGCTTGACTGACTGAGTAGATGGTGATTTTATTAAAATTAAAATAAAAACAGAGGAGGAGGAACCATTTTGGAGAGAGAAGGCAAGTTTGGTTCTGTAACCAAATAATGAGCAGGAATTGACTATGAGACATCCAGACAGAGGTCAAGTAGGCAGCTGAAAATACAGAACTGGAATCAGGTTAGCCTGATTATTTTGTTTCTTATTTTTTGCAAAGAAAACAAGAGCCCCTGAGTGTACAATCCTTGATGTCTCTTAGAATAAATTATTGATAAACTAATGTTCTCTTCTTCTTAGGACTCTGTTATCAAACTATATAATTTGTTTAAAAGGGTGGAGATATTCACTGCTTCTCAGAGCTGTCAGCTTAAGGCCAAGTCTTCATAATTCCTTAAGAAATTATTCATATTTTTTCAAAAGGAAAGGCGATGAGAAATGAGATAATATATTAAAGGAAATCAAATAAATTTACAATAAAAGATCATTAGGAAATGAAATCTTGTCAGCCTGGATAAATGGGCCAGATTATTATATTTAAGTCAAACTAAATTACTGTCCATGTATCTATTAAGGCATTTATAAGTGTCGAAAATCAAAATGTTAGGATCCTGACTCTAGGTGTAAAATCAAAGTGATTTTGATAAGTTTAAACAATCTTTTACTGTGAAGAAAAGGCAATTTAAAATCAGAAAACAATATAAGTATCACAGGAAGGTATATAGATTCCTTTTCTTAAACATTGCCAATGATTTGGGAGGCTAAAAGAAAAATGTTAAGACATTATTTGCAGAATTAAGCATGACAATCAGATGATCTTAGCTCCAAATAACCAATCATGAAATTTTTAAGTTGACAAAGTCTTATATTCTCTTCTTAAAGAACTAAGAAGAAGCCATTGAAATAAATTCAACTTGTATAGAGAAAAGCACTCTGCTACGTGTGTGTGTCCATCTCTCTGTGTCCAACAGAAAACTTAAGTCATTATTGCTCTTTTTAATGAGAGTCTGTCTAACCAGACCCTTAGTTAAGCAATTAAGCAGATACTGTTACAAATGTCTCTCATTTGTAAGAGAAAGGGACCAAAGGTAAGAAAAGCATGGACATGTATATGTTGTTGCTGTTGTTGTTGTTCTTGAATTGCACTGAATCCATTATTGAGGTTTCCCAAGGATGACTCTCAGACACCAGAGAAAACTTTAGTTCTGGATGCTGAATGATATGTTCACCTGCACCTGCTTACCAAACCTGGCAGGGTGGCAAAAGCACCTACCTCACTTGAGCCGTTCATGTTGTGGGTTCTCTCATGTGCAAAAAGATGACTGGACTAGATGATCTCCAGAGAAGTGATGAAGTGGTAACCTTGAGAAGTGTTTTTGGTTTGTTTGCTTGTTTGTTTGTTGTTGTTGTTGTTTTTGAGACGGAGTCTCGCTCTGTGGCCCAGGCTGGAGTGCAGTGGCGCGATCTCGGCTCACTGTAAGCTCCGCCTCCTGGGTTCACGCCATTCTCCTGCCTCGGGCTCCCAAGTCGCTGGGGCTACAGGCGGTCGCCACAACTTCCGGCTAATTTTTTGTATTTTTAGTAGAGACGGAGTTTTGCCGTGTTAGACAGGATGGTCTAGCTCTCTTGACCTCGTGATCCTCCCGCCTCGGCCTCCCAGAGCTGGAATTACAGGCGTGAGCCACCGCACCCGGCCGAGAAGTGTTTTTCAAACACAGATCCCCAGACCCTACCACAAATCTGTAAAGGAAAGAAAGGAAGGAAGGAAAGGAATTTTGTTCTTTTTTTTTTTTTTTAGCTCTTCAGGTGACTCCAATGACCAGTCACATTGGGGAACCACAGCACTAAGCTACCGGTTTTAAAGTCTATGAAGTTATGAATCAGATAATTTAAGATTCTTAAAAACAAGAATTCAACAAAACAAGATATGTGACTATCCACTAAATTCAATACAAAATGTGGCAGCCTTTGTAGTTGACACCCTGGCACCGCTGTAATGATGACCATACTGTTCCTCACACCCATGCTCCAGTCCTGGCCATGGGGCCTTCCAAGAGAAGCTTCCTCACAAGAACTAGTCTGATGTTTCAATCTTTTCTTACTCTCCTGTCAATTTCATTGCCCACTGTAGAACCAATAGGATATTTTTATATATAGGAGAGATTTACAATAAGGAGTTGGTTCACGTGATTATGGAGGCTAGCAAGTCCAAAACCTGCACTGTGGTCCAGCAGGCTGGAGACCCAGAAGAGCCAGTGGTGCAGATGAAGTCCAAAGACACTCTACTGAAAAATTCCCTCTCACTAGGAGAGGCTGGTCTTTTTGTTCTATTCAGGCCTTCAACTGATTAAGTGAGGCTCAGCTACAATATGGAGGATAATCTGCTTTACCCAAAGTTCACTGATTGAAATGTTAATCTCATTCAAAAGCACCCTTCAAGTTAACACATAAACTCAACCATCACACCCACCAAGCCCATGAGTTGATCAACAACTGCGCTTAAATCAGGGGATCCTGCTGAGGAGGGCTCTCTCCATCCAATCTCTGCCCATCCAAAGTAGATTCACTATTGTAAGGATGTTCATTTTCTCCAAATTATGTTATATATTGAATGTAGTTCTGTTCAATATTCCCCAAGAATTTTGTTAACCCTATTTACCAGATGGGTGATGGGAATAAAAGAGATTAGATCCATGGATTGTTGGTTCATATGGGGTTCACTGGTGCTGTAATACTGGAGGAACAGAACTCAAAAGCTAGGAGATGGTATCCCAGGGAGGAATGATTTAAATTGAAATTATGCAGGCACTGGTAATGACAAGATCTTGGGTATTACCATGTGTTTTTGTTGGAGATTCCTCAGATGCTGACCTTCAGAAAATGATTCAGGTGCAAATAGTTTATTTAGAAAATTATTCCAAAAACTAGTATTAGGATAGTGGGGGAGTAAGACAAAGAAGGAAAATAAACGAATAGAGGATGTGAAGTCAACTAGACCTTAATACCATTGGGAGCTCTAAGAAGCAGTGTAGAACATGTTGCCTAGTTATTCCACTCACAGTCCTGCCATCTTTGGTTGAGGGCTGCTCTGCAGTTTAGCTGTTAATTCTCCTGGCACTCGTTGCCTGCTGTGTGAATGGGCAGGGTGAGCTCCCACAAATGTGTGAGGTCAAATCCATATAATCAATCCTGTATCATTACCAGCAGAGGGTAAAAAAAAAGGATTACTTACACATTTGAAATATTGTATGCCTATTTCAAATGATACAGAATTATATCTATTAGAAAAAATACTCAAATTTTCTGATTTCAGTAAAGAAAATTGTAAGAATCTTCCATTTCCTTTACACCCACACCCACAAATATGCACAGAAAAGGATTTAGAAAAACACACATGAAAGCATTAACAGTGGTTGTTGCTGAGCAGGTAGTTTATGGCTTCAATACATTCTGTATAAAATGTGAAATCAGTGAAGGAAGTGTCCAGTCTGATCCCCTGGGTCATAGCCTTTCAATTCTGGAAGATTTTAGGTCTTGAATTATGTTGTGTTTTGCTCATTCATTTTTTTTTCCTATACTGAGGATATGTTTATGGAAAGAAACTTAGATGCTTTCCATGGAGAGGGTTGGGGGTAGAAAGCAGGGATTTTAATAGATTTAATTCTTGTGTTAGTAAGACAGCCTTACTGTATTGTTAGTGACAATGCTATGACTACTTTGCTAACTCTTCATCCAGCTGGCATTCAGCAATGCCAACTGTACAAGGCTTTGTTAGTCTCTTGGCTATTATGGGTGTCTTTCAAAGCAATGTGATGTGATAACTTATCCTGCAAGATATTTCGATGGATTTTTCATTTCTAATTTGAATAGCTATTAGAAATATTTTGGAGCTTTGAAAGAGCTCATGATTTTTCCTAATCTAAAATATTCAGTTTCTTTTTCTTTACCTCTGAATGATTGGTCTTAAAATGATGCCACAACTTAAATGGCACCATAATCTTATTTGAAACTATTCTATTGCATAAGACACAAAAAAAGTAAATCATTTTCACCTCTAATGCCAAAGGCAAGATAGATTTTATCATATTTTTGCTTCTTATTTAAATTTGCACCCAAGATTTTTGTTTTCTTTTTTTTTTTTTTTGGAGTAAATTCCTCCCTTACATGAATCAGAAAATTCTCTAACATATCAGTTTTATCTTGTGCAGCATCTTCAGATATACATGGAGCATCTGTGGGTTGAGAAAGTGAGTCTTCTAATTCTCTTTTTAAAGCAAACAATCTGTCCTTAAATATGAGAAAAATATATTACAAAGAAAACGTATTTTCATTTAAGATGTACTGTTGTTGAGTTCTAAACAATAGTAGTTATAAATAAAATGTAATTATTTAGAAATTTTTTTGGAAAATATTTTACAGGTTATCAAAACAAGACAAGAGCATGTATTTACTGCTTATTGTGTTTCCATTAAGCTCAAGGAGAACTTTGGGATTTCAAAATAATGATTTATTGGATGATAACAATGCTGCAGAGATTTTTGCAGGCATAATTAAAACAAGTTAGTAAAAACACAGTAGAAGTACTGAGAACAAATTGAGTTATTATTTGAATGTGCACATATTTAACCTTAGAAAATTCTAAGACTAAAATTTTACAATATATTCTTATAGCCAAAAACAATAACAAATAGAAGAAAACTTAAACCAGTGGGTTTTTTTGTTTGTTTGTTTTTGGTTTTGTTTTTTGAGACAGGGTCTCATTCTGTCACCCAGGCTAGAGTGCACTAGCACAGTCCCAGCTCGCCGCAACTTCTACCTCCTGGGCTCAAGGGATCTTCCCACCTCAGCCTCCCAGGTAGCTGGAATTACAGGCATGCACCCCCACCCTTGCCTAATTTTTGTATTTTTTATAGAGCTGGGTTTTGCCATGTCACCCAGGCTGGTCTTGAATACCTGAGCTCAAGTGATCTACCCACCTAGGGCTCCCAAAGTGCTGGGATTCCAGGAGTGAGCCACTTCACACGGCCACCAGTGGTTCTCAAAGTACTGTTTGGGGGACACCTGGAGTCTCAAAAACTCTTTTAGAGTTCCAGGAGGTCAAACCTATTTTTGAGCCCATTGGCCAAATTTGAGTCACATTTTCATGCCTTATCTGCAAGGAAGCTGGGATTCTCTGCCTGTCCTTTGGGCAGGGTAGGGCAGGAAACAGACCCACCAAGATTGCAAGCCATGAGAGAAAATGGAAGTTTTACTGGAATATAAGGAAATTACTTCAAGGCAAGGAAATATAAATCTTTATTTCACAGATAATTGAAAATTAAGAACAACAAAACTTTTAAAGATTGGGTTACTTGTATGGGTGTCAGGCTGGAAAAGGACAGAGCCAGGACCAATCCTCAGTCCTCTGACCCCCAGTTCTGGGTTCTTCACCCCACACTTAGACCTTTTCTGGTGCAAATATATCTGACAAAATAACCAAAACCACATCTCTCTCAAATAAACTCTTGGTACCAGGGGAAAATGAGGAAACATTGAAATTATTTCTTCATGGAAGAAGGTGTTTAATTTTGTCTTTTAGAGATAATAGGTCTCCTTTTAGAAAAGTTGTCGACATGTGAATGAACTGATTCCACCATCATTCCCAGAACCTTATAAGAAGCCTTCCAGTCACCCATTTTGCAACTGTAACTCTGGCTGCTCATTATCGGGCACTTGTTGCTCTTGCATAGTAGCTTTAAGGGCACTATGTTGGCATTGCTTTGCAGAACACATGTGCCCAGCACATTGTAGGATCGCATTAGCATGCAACAGAAGTACCTTTATTTAATCATAAGTACTTCTTATGACTCCAGTGGTGGCCTCCTAATAGTCGTTCCCTATCTACATCTTCCATAGGCAAAGCCTTCTTCCCAAGATAAATTTTTAAAAACCTGATACTTTCCTAACCTTCCTCGCAGATAAGCATGAAAATGTGACTCAAATTTGGCCAAGGGACTCTGGTAAGAAATTTGCTGACAGCTATAAATGGTTTTCTTCTCCAAGAAGACACAAGAAAAAAGATTCTCCCTCTCTATTCCTATGGATGCTGCAATGTGAGAATATGGAACCTGGGTCTGCACCAGTCATCATGTGAATATGAGAGTCAAAGCTAAGGACAAGTCAAAATACTGACTATAGGTAGCACGGTGGAAAGATAGGAAAAGCCTGGATCTTTGATGATATCGTAGGACCAGTGAATTAATCCCTGGAACCACTCCACCTCTGGACTTCTTGTATGCAAGATAACAAATGTATTTTTTAATTTAAACCAGTTTTAGGGTACTGGAAGTATCTTAACTGATACAATGGCTTTCCAGGGAACCAGGCACCTAGAGAAAATTGAGCAAGTTTCTAAGACTACTGCGTACTATATGCAATAGGTCTTACCAAGTACACATACACTTATAACTCAAATATATGTGACAAAATAAACAAAAACACATCTCTCTCAAACTGTTAGTACTGAGGAGAAATGGCGAGGGGGGCATTGAAATGACTTCTTCACGGAAGAAGGTGTATGATTTTTGTCTTCTAGGGATGATAGTTCTCCTATTGGAAAAGTTATTGACATCTGAATTAACTTACTCCACAGCCATTCCTAGAACCTTGTAAGAAGCTTCCAAATATCTGCTTTGCAATTGTAACCTAGATGAGCCCTCCCTGTGTTTTTGCCCCAAGTCCTCTGCCTTTCTGAACTCATTTTTTCCTTAAAAATTAAAAAACAAAACAAAAAAAACCTGTATGAAATCAAATGATGAGTAACCAAGATCTTATTGTAGTCTACTGGTTATTTTTGAATGTTTTTCAAAATTTCTATAATGACAAAAAATTGTAAGTGTCCAACCATTCAGTCGCAGACCATGGTAAGATTAGTGCCCCCCAAGACTCAGCTCTTGCATTCAACCCTCACTATAACTTCCTCCTCCCACTGGAGTATTAGGCTCACCAGTAAGTCTTACCTCCTGCATTTAATGTCATCCCAAAGATTGCACAAGGCCCTTTTTTGCTTTAACTTCCCAAAGCCACCACTAACACAAGGTTACTGTCTATAGCTCACTTTTAATGAAAGATTGAACCGTAAATGTTAGGCATCCTTGTTTTTAAATTTCCCTGACCATCCCTGTCATTAATCATCCTTTCTTCTTGGGCCCTGACCTCCCAATAGGCTTCTGGGCCCTCTCTCTTCCCCAAATCGCCTTACAGTTCCCCCACTGTGTTCCCTTCCAGCCTTTATGCCCCTATTTCCTGGGAAACTCAAGAATTCCTCTCACCTACGTAGCACAACAAATCAACACTCTCTTTGTTTCACTCTCTCCTTGCAGAACTGCTGGAATCACCTTTTCAAATCAAAGATATCCATCAGATTATTTTCCTAAATAAATAAAAATTCATCTTCCCTGAAATGAACTATGACATTCCCCTTTTAAGCAGCAGATGCAGTTAGTTTTTGGTTTTCAATAGCAATGTTTTTCTTCTCACTGTGCCAGAATGCAATTACTCTGCAGTCAATGCAACAGGATGTTAAAAATGAAACAACTTCTGGCTCCATTTTAGATGAGGCCTAATGGCCAAAAAGTACCAAGGTTCATGGCATTCTAATTTGCATGCTAGGCCATCTAGGCAGGACTTGCCAAAAGGGTAGCTAAAAAATACTTGTTGGCCCTTAACCCACCACCCCATCTAAGAATATAAAAGTGATAATAAAACAAGGATATAAAAGGTTTGAAGTTGTAAAGGAACATAGAGAAAATGTATTTGGAGTTGCTGATTTTTGTGCATTCCTCCCTCCTCCAGTGGGGGAAAAGGATGGAGGAACTTGTGAAAGAGGGAACTAGAAGAGGATAACTCCAACATGTCTCCTGGAGTAGAAGTGTCAGAGGCATTTGAATCAGAGCAACTCCATCTTGAATAGAGGCTGGATAAAATAAGGCTAAGACCCACTCGCTGCATTCCCAGATGGTTAAGGCATCCTAAGTCACAAGATGAGATAGTAGGTCGGTGCAAAATACAGGTCATGAAGGCCTTCCTGATAAAATAACTTGCAGTAAGGAAGCCAACTAAAACCCACCAAAACCAAAATGGCCATAAGAGTGACCGCTGGTCATCCTCACTGTTACACTCCCACCAGCGCCATGACAGTTTACAAGTGTCATGGCAATGAAAGGAAGTTACCCTATATAGCCTAAGAAGGGGAGGCATGAATAATCCACCTCTTGTTTAGCATATCAAGAAACAACCATAAAAATGGGCAAAGAGCAGCCCTCGGGTCTGTTCTGTCTATGGAGTAGCCATTTTACTCCTCTACTTTCCTAATAAACTTGCTTTGACTTTACTTTATGGACTCACCCTGAATTCTTTCTTGTTTGAGATCCAAGAACCCTCTCTTGGGGTCTAGATTGGTACCCCCTTTCCTGTGACAGAAGAAGTAGAAAGACTGTGCAGTTGCATTGGGAGAAAATTGCATCCTCACCAATAGCAGGGCAAAAATGCATGAGTGTTTCTTGTGGATCAGACTGAGCTGAATCTTGCCCAAGAGACTTTCTCAATGAGCAAAGTGACCCAAATGAGGGAGGGACCATGGGAAGTCCACGGGTGAGAAGGAATTCTGAGTGACCAGCCAGAGATTGGACTTTCTTATGCCATGGAAACTACAGTTAAGGGTTCTCAACATGGATATTTTTGCAAGGAATCCACTAAAACATCAAATGAGAGAGAGAAAAAAGATCCAAATTGAGAATAGTGCATACCCAGCAGGCACCATCACCAAATGTGATTTGTGCCAGTCATGGGAAACCTTTCCTGACACTTAGCTCTCTTCCCTCTCCCCTTCAACTCTGAAGGAGCCAGAGACAATTAGGTAAAGAACAGAAGAACCAGGTGAAGAGCAAGAGAAGTAGACACGTGAAAGAACCCAATCACGTTCCACATCCCCAGCTGCAGGCTTGCTGAACTGAAGCAGGCTCAAGCTGGAAGGAAAAAGCAGATGCAACTCTGAAGAAGACTCTGAGTGTCAATTATTACACTGGCTGGATAAATCAATCACTGAAATGAGCCTGTTCTTGGGACTTAATGTTACTAGAAACTTTTATTCTTCAAGATTGATGATAAAACTGTTACTGGAAACGGGTCCCAATCCCAACCCCAAGAGAAGGTTCTTGGATCTCACGCAAGAAAGAATTCAAGGCCAGTCTGTAAAGTGAAAGCAAGTTTATTAGGAAAATAAAGGAAAAAAGAATAGCTACTCCATAGACAGAGTATCCCATAGGGCTGCTGGTTGCCCATTTTTATGGTTAGTTCTTGATGATATGTTAAAAAAAAAAAGGGGGGGTGGATTACTCAGGCCTCCCCTTTTTAGGCCACTTAGGGTAACTTCCTGTTGCTGCCGTGGCATTCGTAAACTGTCATGGCACTGGTGGGAGTGTAGCAGTGAGGACAACCAGAGGTCACTCTTGTCACCCTCTTGGTTTTGCTGGGTTTCAGCCAGCTTCTTTACTGCAACCTGTTTTATCAGGAAGGTCTTTATAACCTGTATCTCGTGCTGACCTCCTGTCTCACCGTGTGACTTAGAATACCTTAACCATCTGGGAATGCAGCCCAGTAGATTTCAGCCTCATTTTACCCAGCCCCTGTTCAAGATGGAGTTGCTCTGATTCACATGCCTCTGACAAAACTTATGGAATCTATTCAAAGGTTTATTCAGGGTAAGAAAAAACACAGTAGTCCACACAGAGTGTTTGATAAAGTTGTGCAGAGTAATTTGCATATCTAAGATCAGGTAGGAGTTTGTAGGATATGACAAGCACACAAAGAATAACAAAGTTCAGCAGTCAGAAGAATGATAAGGATCACTGAATGTGGCCTAAAGGAAAAGTTCTATTTTGCACATATTCTTGGATTTGTCTTGGTTTTTGGTTGTTGATGCTGGTTTTTGTTGTGGTCAGTATTGTGTTTTATTCAGTGTTGTAGGTCCATTGTTTGTAATACTGCCTGGCACACAGTGGGTGCTCATTAAACATTTATTAAATGTAGTGTTGGATTTGAAACCACAAAACAATGAAGAGATATCATCATCTTGAAAAGAAAATAAAATGCCAATATAAAATTCTAGAATTCTACAATAGTGAAAAATAGTTGCAAGAATAAAGACAAGTCAGGAGTGGTGGCTTACATCTGTAATCCCAGAACTCTGAGAGGCTGAGACAGGAGGATGGCTTGAAAACAAGAGTTCAAGTCTGCAGTGAGGTATAATTCAGCCACTGCACTCCAGCCTGGGCAACACAGTGAGACCCTGTCTCTTAAAAAGTAAAAAGAACAAAAACATAAACAAAAGCTGAGATAATTCATTCTTTTTTTTTTTTTTTTTTCTTTTTTTTCTTTTTTTGAGACAGAGTCTCGTTCTGTCGCCCAGGCTGGACTGCAATGGCACCATCTTAGCTCACTGCAACCTCTGCCTCCCAGGTTCATGTGATTTTCCTGCCTCAGAATCCCAAGTAGCTGGGACTACAGGCATGTGCCACCATGTCCAGCTAATTTTTGTATTTTTAGCAGAGACAGGATTTCATTGTGTTGGCCAGGATGGTCTTAAACTCCTGACCTCAAAGTGATCCACCCACCTCAGCCTCCCAAATTGCTGGGATCACAGGCATGAACCACTGTGCCAGCCTTTTAAAATTTTTTTATAGAGACAAAGTTTCTCTATGTTGCCAACGCTCATTTAGAACTCCTGGACTCAAAGCAATCCACCCGCCTTGGCCTCGCAAAGTGCTGGGATTACAGGAATGAGCCACCTTACCCAGTTGATAATTCATTCCTAAAGAAAATGATAAGGGCTGTTTATAATCCTACATGAAAGTTTGGAAATGCAGAAAGACATGAAGAGTAATTCAAAAAACAAATATTTAAAGACACATAAATGAATGCTAGCCACAGAAAATACAACTACTATTAATAATGCCCCTTAGCAGGAGAATGGCGTGAACCCGGGAGGCGGAGCTTGCAGTGAGCTGAGATCCGGCCACTGCGCTCCAGCCTGGGCGACAGAGCGAGACTCCGTTTCAAAAAAATAATAATAATAAAATAATAATAATAATAATGCCCCTTAGGAGAATAAAATGTACAACACTTGCATATAAGTCAAAATGGGAATTAATGGAATTCAGTGTTTTAAGATCCTTGCACATTCTGGGAAGAAAATGAAAGTGCCAATTAACATTTTTCTTTATAAATCAAGGAGGCTTGTAGCCATCTTTAAGACAACCACTGTAAGTCTAATTTTTTACAGTGTAATAATAAAAATTACTGATTCCAAAACATAAAAGGAGAAAGAGGTAAAGAAAATGTAATGCAGAATAGCAGAGATAAGTGTCAGGGTATGAAGTAATTATATTAAATGTAAATATTAAATGACAATGTATTCAAAAGTCTAAATTTAAATATAAGGACAGTCAACTCAAATTCTGAAAAGCTCTGTTCTTTATAAGAGACACATCTAAAACACAAGGATTCAGAAAGACTGAATGTAATCACAATGAAATAAGATACACTATGTAAAAATTAACATTACTATCAGAGCAGTTGCCTTTGGAGAAATGAGCACTACCAAAGATAAAAAGGAACACTTCAAATTGAAGAAGATATTAGGAATAAATAACAATTCTAAATTTGTGTGTACCTAATTACATGACTTCAACATCTATAAAGCCAAAATTGGTAAAATTGGAGTAAGAGGAAAATTACACAATTATAATGGGAGAATGTAGCATATCTCCCTCAGTAACCAATAGAAAAAGCAGTTAAATACCAGTATGTGTTTGTGTTCTCTGCCGAAGAAAAAAACAGTATGTTTTAGTATGTATATAGAAAATGTGCACAATACAATTAAAGGACTTAATCAATTGGACTAAGAAGAATGCCACCTCACAATTTCAGATCTCATATTAATTAATCATAAGTTATGCTACAGAGCAAGTCTCAACAACTTCAAAAGTTTGAAATCATACAGCATGTGTCCTATAACTATAATACAACTAAACTAAAAGTACAAAATAATAATAATAACCAAAACCCCCCACATATTTGAAAGTTAAGAAATATAACTTTTAAGATAAATTATTGAAGGAAAAGAAAGAAATACAACTTTAACACATAAATTCATGAAGAAATAAAAATTAGGAAATAGTTTGGGCCGGCTGCACAATAATAAAAACACTACAAATCAAAACTCATGAGATACAAGTGAAACAATGTTTATAGGGAAATTTCTTCTCTTGAATGCATACATCAGAAAAGAAAAAAGTGCTGAAATTAATGAACTAACAATCAACTTCAAGAAATTAGAAAAGAAAGACAAAATGGACTCCAAGAAAGTAGAAAATGGAAATAATAAAGAGCAGAAATTAGTAAAATATAAAACAAACATAATATAAAAATGAACAAATCTGAAAGTTGACTAAATGAAAAACTAATAAAATTAATAAAGCCATGGTGAGACTTATAAAGATAAAAATAGAGAAGGAAAATTAAACAATATATAAAGAGTTGAAAAGGAAATACACTCTTATACTTTGCCCTACATTAAAAAATCAACTTTATTCTGATACATTCAGAAAACTTAAAATGAAGTGGACAAATCTCTAGAGAATTAAACTTTCCAGAAATTATACAAGAAATGCAAATGTGACTAGGTCTATAACAATCTAGACATTGAATCTGTCATTAAAAATCTCCTCATAAGGAAACCCCAAGTCTAGATGAATTTATCAGCTAATGTTGCCAAATATTTAAGAAAGGCCAATCTTGCATAAAATTTTCTAAATAATAGAAAAAAAGGAACATTCTTCAACCTCTTTTATTAAAAAAATAATAATAGTAAGAGTAACCTGGATACTAAAACTTGACAAGGATTTTGTAAGAAAGAAAAAATTGCAGATCAGCTTAATCATGAAAATCAATCCAAATTCCAAATAAACTATTAGTCAGCTGAATTTATCCAGCAATATGTAGAAAGGATAATACACCACCACCAAGTAGCATCTGTTTCACAAGGCTGTTGGCAGGAGGTCTCACTTCCTCATCACGTAGACCTCCATGCAGGGCCACTTGAGAGAACTGGTGACATGGCAGCTAGTGTCCCCCAAAGAAAGCAAACCAAGAAAGAACTCAAAAGGAAGCCACGGATGCCTTTTATAACCTAGTCTTGAAATCACACACCATCGCTTTCACTATATTCTGTTCCTTAGAAGCAAGCCACCAAATCCAGTCTGTACTCAAGAGGAGGAAAATTAAGCTCCGTCTTGTAAAGAAAGAGTATCAAGGAATTTGTGGATATATTTTTTAAACATCACAGTAGATAACCAAACAGAAAAAGAGAGGCAAATGAGAAAAAAAAAGTTCAACTTCATGCAAATTAAACAAAAATTACCATTTTGATCTGTAAATGGGGAAATCTTAAATTATAATACTCAGCACTGGAAATGGACATGGTGCAGCGGTCACCATCATAAAATGCTGGAGAAGGCATAAACTTTTACAGCCATTCTAAAGAATAATCTAGCACTATGCATCATGTGATTTGACCCAAGGGGTAGACTTCTCATTGTCCTCCCAAATTTGTCTTCACTGTATAGTGACAGTGTGTTCACTAATCGTATGGTGTCCAGTTAGAGACTATATTACCCAGACTCCTTTATAGCTAGATGTGACCATCTGACTAACCTGTAAACAATGGAAGATGAGCTGAAGTGATTTTTGCAACCTCCATGTCACTTATTCTAAAGGAAACTGTCTTCAGCTTCTATTCTTTCAATTTTCCTATAGACTGGAATGTGATACACTAGTGGCCCAGAATTGATCAGATAAAGACAACCCCCAGAAAATAGAACAACAAGATGGAAGGAATTGAGTCCTTGACTTTCTAGCAAACCAGAGCCACCCAACTTTCTGGACCATTCGACTCTGGATCGCATTTTGGGGTCTCTCCCCTACAGCAGTTTAGCCCACTCCCTAACTATAGTTTTGCAGACTATATGTTTAGAAAACCAACAAGAAATGAAAATGACATTAATTAATCAAATAGCTAATAAAGATGTCTAAATATGTAATACTGAAGTACATTCAAGTAAATAAATACTTAAGTACATTCAAGTAAATATTACAATAAATATGTAATACTCAAGTACGTTCAAGTAAAATACTCAAAATTATACCAAAAATAAAGTCTGATAGTACAGTAAACATACCAAAAACGGCAAGTTAAAATGCATAAAATACACAAACTAGTATTTTAGCAGTTTTATTCAGATCATTTTTCCTAATTATAAAACCATACGCTTCTGTTAAAGAAAACATAAAGTGATAAAAATTATAAATACATTTTTCTAATTTGTTCTTAAATTTAATCTTACTCCAATTTAGGTTTTTTCAAGTTTTTATATGAATGTATATGTATTCGATTTGGTTTTACATAGTATAAGTGATTTTAAATATTTTATTTTGCATCTTCCTTTTTCTTTTCACTAAAAAGTAATATGAGCAGTTTTCCATGGCTATATAATCTCCTATCACTTGGTCATATCATAATTTAACAACTTAATAAACACGGGGTTTCTTCTAGTTTTTCTATAATGTATACTGTTTCATTTTCCATAATTGTAGAGTGCTTCCTTAATTATTATAGTAAATTAAATTTTTAAAAGTTAAATGACTAAGTTGAAGGACATGGAAACTGTAAAGCTATATGTTATAAAAATTTCCTGCAAAAGGATAACATTAATTTATAATGCTAGCAGCATTTTCTGAGAGTGCCTCCTTTATTGTAGTTTTGCCAACACTGACTGTTAACTTTGTTTCATCATCCCCAATTAATTACAAAATAATAATGTTCATTAACTGATTAGACAAATATTTATCAAGTGTCTATTTAGGAATACAACGGCAAGCAAAAACAGACCTAATCTCTGATTACTTGGTGTGTGTGATTTTGTGTAAGACATATATATTGAACAAATTATACACACTGAAATATTACAAACTGAGATCAATGCACTGAAGGAAATGAGTAGAGTATTATGAGAGTGGCTTGAGATAATGGTCAAAAGACAGCTGGGGAGTTTTGAATAGGGGTGACGTGATTGGATGTGAATTTTGAAACTTGCCTTCTTAGCTGCAATATAGAGAATAAGGCCGGGTGTGGTGGCTCACACCTATAATCCCAGCACTTTGGGAGGCCAATGCAGGTAGATCACCTGAGGTCAGGAGTTCAAGTCAGCCTGGCCAAAATGATGAAACTCCATCTCTACTAAAAACACAAAAAAAGTCAGCCAGGCGTGGTGGTGGGCACCTGCAATCCCAGCTACTCAGGAGGCTGAGGCAGGAGAATCGCTTGAACTGGGAGGCAGAGGTTGCAGTGAGCTGAGATCACGCCATTGCATTCCAGCCCAGGCAGCAAGAGTGAAACTCTGTCTAGAAAAATAAAGACAGAGAGAGAATGAATTAGCGAACAATCAGAGTGGATCAGGAGAGACCAGTTCTTCAGTTATTGCAAAAAAAAAAAAAAAAAGAGAGAGAGAAAATGGTGGTTTCTTTTTTTTTATTTTTTAAAAATGGTAGTTCCAACTCCAGTTGCAATACTCTAGTTGAAACTACGATTGCAGTAAGTTGAGAAGTTCAGAAATATGTCAGTGGTATTTGAATCTGAATATGTTTGATAATTAGTAAGACTGAACACTTTTCCGACTGTTTGTTGGCTTTTTATGTTTTGTGCCTACATATGTGTGAGAGTGAGACAGAGAGAGACTGAGAGGGAAAGAGATGGAGAGGGATATTAGGCTAGTCTTGTTTTTTGGTTTTGGTTTTTGTTTACTTTCAATTGAAGTTTTCAGCATTTCCTTGATTAATTGTGAAAGATCTTTATCTGTGACTGTATTTCCATCACAATTCTCCAAACAACTGAAGAAATTCTAGTGGCTTCCAATTGCAAGCGTCATTTCTTCTTTGTAGTCCTGTGGAATGGTGGGGGACCTCTGCTTCGAGCTTACATGGAGACAGGTCTGCTTCACATCTCTCAATCTGGGACCAGTGTCTTCTCAGGACATGCTCATCCCAAAACAGATGGCAGAAGCATAAGAGACCAAAGCAAACTATGCAAGCATATGTAATGCCTCTGTTTTTATCGTATCTGCTAACTTTGCATTGGCTAAAGCAAGTCCTGAGGCCAATTATAACATCGAAAGAGCCGATATGTTTATTCCACATATTTTACTTGGAGGCTTTGCCAAGTCACATGATAAACTAGGCAACTTGTAATTCTCTTACAGAGAGAATGTAAGGAGTTAGGAAAAATGATATAACCTACCAAAGGACATTTATCTTTTTTTGTTTTGTTTTGTTTTTGTTTTTGTTGTTGAGACTGGATCTCTGCTGCCCAAGCTGGAGTGCAGTGACATGATCATGGCTCACTGCAGCCTCAACCTCCCAGGCTCAAGTGATCCTCCCACCTCAGCCTCCCAAGTAGCTGGGACGATAGGCACATGCCAGCACACCTGGCTAATTTTTTTTTTTTTTTGGTCTATTTTTTGTACAGACAGGGTTTTGCCATGTTATCCAGGCTGGTAACAAACCCCTGGGCTCAAGCAATCCTCTCACCTAGGCCTCCCAAAGTGCTGGGATTACAGGCATGAGCCATGGGACCCAGCCTATCATTTGTTCTTTATATATGTATCAATATTTTTTCCCCAGGATTTTGCCATCAATTTTTTATTCTATTCAAAAATTTCATGTAATCAAAGTTATAGGTGCTTCCTTTGCATTTTTTTTTTTTTTCACTACTTACAGGTTTAGGAAATCCTTGTGTATTTTAAGGTCTGAAAAATATTTGCTTAATTTTTTTTAGTAGTTTCTATCATTTCTTTTTCTATACATAGCTATTTAATTCATCTGAAGTTTATTTGGAGTATGTGATATAAAGGTCTGATTCCTATTTTCCTTAATAGTTAATCACCTAAAATTAAAAAAAAATTTTTTTTTTAAGAGATGAGACCTTGTCCTGTCACCCAACCTGGAGTACAGTGGTGCAATCAAAGCTCACTTCAGCCTCAAACTACAGGGCTCAAGAGATCCTCCCACCTCAACCTCCTGAGTTGCTGGAATTACAGGCATGAGCCACGATGCCTTGCTAATTGCCTAAAAATATGTTAATAAAACTTTCTGTGTACAATATGAAGAAGACTACTTTGTTGACGGCTGTTAATGAAGCAAAATTTCAATAAATGAATAAATGTGGCATATATCTAGACAAGAAAGTTAATGTTGCAAAGTTTTCCATTCCTAGATAATTGCTGTGCATTGTAGACAGAGGACCATTGAAAAAAAGAAAAAAAAATTGCTATGTAAATGCAGTGAAATATCAACAGAATATTTTTAATCTGACAGAAAATAATAGAATATGTTTGGAAGAATAAACAATAAAGGATAAGTTATGAAAATGATAAGCTAAATATGAATTACTATCATTAAATATTATGGTTTTGGTGGCAAGAACAAGAATAGAAAGACCAGTAGAATAAAATAATCCAAAACATATAAAAATTAAACACATGACAAAGAAAACAAACCAAATCAGTAGCAAAAAATGAGATTAATTTTTGAAATAAGAGGGAAGTTTCTTTAGGGAAAATATTTGCTTAATACATTTTGCTCATTATCCTTCTGGGATCAATAATAATAGTAAAATTACAGCCACATATCCTTTGTATACCAACGTAAATTCCAGACAAACTAAAGTTTTAAATGCATACTCAGAAATTAAACAACGAAGATAGAAAATGTTAGGAGAATGTTTGCATAAGTTCAGACCTGGGAGTCTTTTTTTTTTTGAGATGGAGTCTCGCTCTGTCGCCCAGGCTGGTGTGCAGTGGTGCAATCTCGGCTCACTGCAAGCTCCACCTCCCCGGTTTACGCCATTCTCCTGCCTCAGCCTCCCGAGTAGCTGGGACTACAGGTACCTGCCACCACGTCCGGCTAATTTTTTGTATTTTTAGTGGAGACAGGGTTTCACCATGTTAGCCAGGATGGTCTCGTTCTCCTGACCTCGTGATCCACCCACCTCGGCCTCCCAAAGTGCTGGGATTACAGGCGTGAGCCACTGCGCCCAGCCCAAGTCATTCTCAAGGAAAAGCGAAACCTAAATAACAAACCACTAAGAAATGTAATTACATAAAAATTTAAAATGTCTGTGTGGCAAACACATAACCTCCAGGGACAAGTAATACATTGGGTTTTAAAAAATTGCAATATATATGACAAAAGGTTAAAAACCCTTGTATACATAAAGTTTGTAAAAATTGGTTTAGGCCGGGCTCGGTGGCTCACACCTTTAATCCCAGCACTTTGGGAGGCCGAGGCGGGCGAATCACAAGGTCAGGAGATTGAGACCATCCTGGCTAACACGGTGAAACCCCGTCTCTACTAAAATACAAAAAAAGTCAGCCAGGCGTGGTGGTGGACGCCTGTAGTCCCAGCTACTCGGGAAGCTGAGACAGGAGAATGGCATGAACCCGGGAGGCGGAACTTGCAGTGAGCCGAGATCGCGCCACTGCACTCCAGCCTGGGCGACAGAGCCAGACCCTGTCTCAAAAAAAAAAAAAAAAAAAAAAAAATTGCTTTAAGAACAATAATAACAACAATTTCAATATGGATAAAAAACAAAAGGCCTAAGTTCAAGATATAACATCGCAAAATTTTAGAACTTCAGGAATGAAAAAAGATTTTATAAGTGAAAGGATCAGGACTTGGAAGAGTATCCACTACAACACTGAAAGCCAGAAGGTAATGTAGTAATGTTTCAAAAATTCTGAGGAAAAAATAATCTCCAACCCAGAAGCTATACGGAGCTAAAACAATTAATAAAGTCTGCAGGTTCCTTAAAGACATCTTCAAAATCACATTCTTAAGTCAACCACTATGAAGTTTTTGATGAAAATAAGATAATACCTTCAAGATCTTCAATAGATAAATATTGTTTGTGGAGAACACAAAAAGCAGGCCGGGCGCGGTGGCTCAAGCCTGTAATCCCAGCACTTTGGGAGGCCGAGGCGGGCGGATCACAAGGTCAGGAGATCGAGACCACAGTGAAACCCCGTCTCTACTAAAAATACAAAAAATTAGCCGGGCGCGGTGGCGGGCGCCTGTAGTCCCAGCTACTCAGGAGGCTGAGGCAGGAGAATGGCGGGAACCCGGAAGGCGGAGCTTGCAGTGAGCCGAGATCGCGCCACTGCACTCCAGCCTGGGCAACAGCGTGAGACTCCGTCTCAAAAAAAAAAAAAGAGAGAACACAAAAAGCACTAACCCTTTAAAACGTGAAAAATTAGACTTCACCAAAATGTAAAAGGTATGCTCATAAGTAGTTATTATTAAAATTAACTGACAAGTCACAACTTGAGAGAAAACATTTGCGCACATACATCTGGCAGAGGAATTGCTTCCAAAATATATGACTAATTCCTAAAATGTAATAATAAACAGTTTAATAAAGAGTAGACAAAAAGCTTGAATAAATACATGAAGTAGTGCTGAACATCAGTACTCATCAGGGAAACGCAAACCAAAACCTCAACAAGACACATTTCACTAAAACAGCTAAAATGAAAAATAATTAATAATAGTAAATATTGGAGAGGATTTTGGGCCACTGGAACACTTGCATATTGCTAACTAGAGTGTAAAATAGTACAGTCACAACTGGATGTAATTCCAGCACTTGGGAGGCCGAAGAGAGTAGATCTGTTGAGGCCAGGAGTTCAAGAGGCTGGCCAACATGGTGACATCCCATCTCTACTAAAAATACAAAAAAGTAGCCACATGCCTGTGATTCCACCTACTCGGGAGGCTGAGGTGGGAGAATTGCTTGAACCCGGGAGGTGGAAGTTGCAGTGAGCCAATATCGCACCTCTGCACTCCAACCTGAGTGACAGAGCAAGACTCCATCTCAAAAAAAAAAAAAAGTACAACCACTTTGGAAAATAGTTTGGTAATTTCTTTAAAAGGTTAGTGTGCATCTCTTTTATGACCTAGCAATTCCATTTCCAGGTATCCAAAAGAAATAAACAAAAATTAGAAGCAAAATGGCTGGGCTCAATAGCAGAAAGGAGGGTACAAAAGAAAGAATCAGGCCTGGCACAGTGGCTTATGCCTGTAATCCTAGCACTTGGGAGGCCAAGGATAGCAGATCACTTGAGGCCAGGAGTTCAAGACCAGCCTGGCCAACATGGTGAAACTCTGTCTCTACTCAAAATACAAAAATTAGCCATATGTGGTGGCATATGCCTGTAATCCCAGCTACTCAGGAGACTGAGGCAGGAGAATCGCTTGAACCCAGGAAGCGGAGGTTGCAGTGAGCCAAGATCACACCACTGCATGCCAGCCTGGGTGACAGAGTGAGAGTCTGTCTCAAAAAAAAAAAAAAAAAAAAAAAACCATGTGCAGTGGCTCATGCCTGTAATCCCAGCACTTTGGAAGGCCACGGCAGGCGATCACCTGAGGTCAGGAGTTCAAGACCAGCCTGGCCAACATGATGAAATCCTGTCTCTACTAAAAAAAATAAAAACAAAAAACAAAATTAGCTGGGTGTGGTGGCAGGCACCTGTAATCCCAGCTACTTGGGAGGCTGAGGCAAGAGAATCGCTTGAATCCAGGAGGCAGAGGTTGCAGCGAGCTGAGACCACGCCATTGCACTTTAGCCTAGGCAACAAGAGTGAAACTCTGTCTCAAAAAACAAAATAAAACAAGCAGAAGAAAGAATTGGTAAACTTGAGGAAATAATGCAATAGAAAATACCAAATCTGAACATCAGGGAGGGAGGAAATAGAAAAAGATAAAAAGCACCTGAGGCACCTGCGGGCCTTAAAAAGTTCTAATGTTCATGTAATCTGTGTACCAAAAGGAGAGGAGAAAAAGAGTGATGCTTGAAAATTACCTTAAGAAACAATGGCTGAGGCAGGGTTCAGTGGCTCACGGCTGTAATCCCAGCACTTTGGGAGGCCGAGGAAGGCAGATCATTTGAGGTCAGGAGTTCAAGACCAGCCTGGCCAACATGGCAAAACCCCATGTCTACTAAAAATACAAAAAATTAGCCAGGCATGGTGATACGCACCTGTAGTCCCAGCTACTCAGGAGACTGAGGCAAGAGAATGGCTTGAACCTGGGAGACAGAGACTGCAGTGAGCCGAGATCGCGACACTGCACTCCAGCCTCAGTGACCGACTGTATCTCAAAAAAAAAAAAAAAAAATGTAGGCACTATATGCAAAATACATAAACCTACATATTCAGGAAGCTGAGCTAACCTCAAACAGGCTAAACCCAAATAAATTTACTCCAAGAAACATAATAATTAAACTTCCAAGAAATAGCAAAGATAAAGAAAAAATTTTCAAAGCAGCCAGGGGAAAACAATACCTTACCTACAGAGGAAAACGATTTTAATGACAGTAGATTTCTCATCAGAGACCATGTGAACCCAAAAGAAATGACACAATATTTTTCAGGTGCTGAAAGAGAAAATCCTGTCAACCCAGTGAAAGTATCCTTTAGGAATGAAAAGGAAATTAACACATTCTCACATGAAAGAATACTAAGAGGATTTGTTATCAGCTGACCTACCCTAAAATAAATGACTAAAGGAAGTTCTCTAATTAGAAAGGAAACAATAAAAGAAAGAATCTTGGAACATCATATAGCAAGAAAAAACACAATAAGCAAAAGTATGGCTAAATACTAGAGACTTTCCTTCTCTTGAGTTTTCTAAACTTGTTTGATGGCTGAAGCAATATTTATAATGTTATCAGATGTGATTTTAAATATATGTAGATGAAATTCTTAAAAATTATGTTATAGGCCGGGCACGGTGGCTCAAGCCTGTAATCCCAGCACTTTGGGAGGCCGAGACGGGCGGATCACGAGGTCAGGAGATCGAGACCATCCTGGCTAACCTGGTGAAACCCCGTCTCTACTAAAAAATACAAAAAACTAGCCGGGCGAGGTGGCAGGCGCCTGTAGTTCCAGCTACTCGGGAGGCTGAGGCAGGAGAATGGCGTGAACCCGGGAGGCGGAGCTTGCAGTGAGCTGAGATCCGGCCACTGCACTCCAGCCTGGGCGACAGAGCGAGACTCCATCTCAACAACAACAACAAAAAAAAATTATGTTATAAATGGAAGAAGGTAGAAAGACATAAAGAAAGGTAAGGTTATCTTTTTTTTTTTTTTTTTTTGAGATGGAGTCTTGCTCTGTCTCCCAAACTGGAGTGCAGTGGCCCAATCTCGGTTCACTGCAATCTCTGCCTCCCGGTTTCAAGCAATTCTCTGCCTCAGCCTCCAGAGTAGCTGGGATTACAGGTGCCTGCCACCACGCCTGGCTAATTTTTTGTATTTTTAGTAGGGACGAGGTTTCACCATCTTGGCCTGGCTGGTCTTGAACTCCTGACATCATGATCCACCTGCCTCGGCCTCCCAGAGTTCTGGGATTACAGGCGTGAGCCACCGCGCCTGGCTAGGTAAAGTTATTCTTTTTTTTTTTTTTTTTTTTTTGAGATGGAGTCTTGCTCTGTCGACCAGGCTGGAGTGCAGTGGTGCAATCTCCGCTCACTGCAAGCTCTGCCTCCCTGGTTCACGCCATTCTCAGCATCCTGAGTAGCTGGGACTACAGGTGCCTGCCACCACGCCCAGCTAATTTTTTCGTATTTTCAGTAGAGATGGGGTTTCACCCTGTTAGCCAGGATGGTCTCAATCTCCTGACCTCGTGATCTACCTGCCTTGGCTTCCCAAAGTGCTGAGATTACAGGTGCACCCAGCCAAGATTATTTTTATTCATGTTATTCAAAATGAATAACAGTAAACTATGATAATTTATGTATGTAAAATGTAATTCTTATAGCAACCACTGTAAAAGCTATACAAAGAAATAAACCTAAATTTTAAAAAAGACTGTAGCTCAGTCAAAATGGAAATCTTAAGGATACTCACATAACCCATGTGAAGGCAGGAAAAAGGAAATGAAAAACAGAGAGAACATGGGCACAGTGACTCATGCCTATAATCCCAGCACTTTGGGAGGCTGAGGCAAGCAGACCTCTTGTTGAGACCAGCCTGGCCAACATGACAAAACCCCGTCTCTACTAAAAACACAAAAATTAGCCAGGCATAGTGGTGCATGCCTGTAATCCCAGAGGCTTGGGAGACTGAGGCAGGAGAATCGCTTGAACCTGGGAGGTGGAGGTTGCAGTGAGCCAAGATCGCACCACTGCACTCCAGCCTGGGCAACACAGCAAGACTCTATCTCAAAAAAAAAAAAAAAAAAAAGAAAGGAAAACAAAGAAAAACAGAGAGAACAAATAGGAAAACAAAAAATAGAATGACAAACTGAAGTCCTAACACATCAATAATTACATTAAATGTAAATGGCCTAAATATACCAATGAAAAGAGATATTGGCAGAATGAGTTTTAAAACATGACCCAATCCTATGCTGTCTATAAGAAACTCACTTCAAACGTAACAATATAGAAAGATTGAAATTAAAAAGATGGAAAAATATATACCATGCAAACGTTAATTTAAGGAAAATAAGAGTGACTATATTAATTTCAGATAAAGTAGACTTCAGAGCAAAAAGAAAAAAAAATTACCATCGACAGAAGGGGACATTATATAATGATAAAAAATATTAATCCACAAAAAAGACGTGGCAATCCTAAATGTAAATGCATCAAACAACAAACTCCAAAGAAGCAAAAACTGATAGAACTGAAGTAACAGACAAATCCATGATTATAAGTAGAAGCTACAAGACACCACTCCCAAAATTTGATAGGACAACTAAACAAAAATTGAGCAAGAATATATAAAAAATCAACATCATAGGTGCAGTGGCTCACACCTATAATCACAGCACTTTGGGAGGCAGAAGCAGGCAGATCTCTTGATGCCAGGAGTTGAAGACCAGCCTGACCAACATGGTGAAACCCTGTGTCTACTAAAAGTATAAAAATTAGCTAGGTATGGTGCCGCATGCCTGTAATCCCAGCTACTCAGGTGGCTGAGGCATGAGAATTGCTTGAACCTGGGAGATGGAGGTTGCAGTGAGCCAAGACTGCACCACTGCACTCCAGCCTGGGTGACATAGTGAGACTCTGTCTCTAAAATAAAAAAGGAAAGTTGCAAAATCAACATCAACCAACAAGATCTAAACAACATTATAGAGCACTCTACCCAACTATAGCAGAATACAAATACTTTTCAAATGCCCACAGAACATATGCCATAAGGCCGGGCGCGGTGGCTCAAGCCTGTAATCCCAGCACTTTGGGAGGCCGAGATGGGCGGATCACGAGGTCAGGAGTTCGAGACCATCCTGGCTAACACGGTGAAACCCCGTCTCTACTAAAAAATACAAAAAACTAGCCGGGCGAGGTGGTGGGCGCCTGTAGTCCCGGCTACTCGGGAGGCTGAGGCAGGAGAATGGCGTAAAAACCCGGGAGGCAGAGCTTGCAGTGAGCTGAGATCCGGCCACTGCACTCCACCCTGGGCGACATAGCGAGACTCTGTCTCAAAAAAAAAAAAAAAAAAAAAGAACATATGCCATAAGATAGCCCTTATCCTGGGTCATAAAACAAACCTCCAAACATTTAAAGAATTGAAATCATATAATGTGCTCTCTGGTAATGATGGAATCAAACTAGAAACCAGAAACAGAATGATAAAAGGAAAACTTGCAAACACCTAATAACCAAACAACACACTTTTAAAAAAGACATGCAGTGAAAGAGGATCAAAGAGGAAGTTCAGGGGAATTTTTTAAGTACATTGAGATGAATGAAAATGAGAATACAGCATATGAAACTTTGTGCTAAAGCAGTGCAAAGAGAGAAATTTATTTAATGTATGCACTAAATACATACATTTAAGAAGAAACATTACAAATCAACAATCAAAGCTCCCAACTCAAAAACTTAGAGTAAGTAGAGCAAAATAAACCCAAAGCAAACAGAAAAAAGAAAATAATGAAGATTTATCAAGCAGAGTCCCATGGATGGAAAAAAATTTTAATTTTTTTAAAAAAAGAAAATAATAAAGATAAAGGAAGAAATTAATGAAATGGAAAGCAGAAAAACAAGAGAAAATTGATTTTTAAAATAACCAGTTATTTGAAAAAACCTATAAAATCTCTAGCAAGATTAACAAAGAATTAAAGAAGACAGAAATTGTTAACTTAGGAATTAAACTAAGTATATCACTAAAGACTATGCAGAAATTAAAGGAGTAATAAGGGAATATTAAGAATTACACTATACACATATATTTGACAACTTAGACAAAAAAATTGATTTTTTTTTGTTGTTGAGGTCTCATTTTGCCACCCAGGCTGGAGTGCAATGGTGCAAATATGATTCGCTGCAGCCCTGAACTCCCAGGCTCAAGTGATCCTCCCTCCTCAGCCTCCCAGGTAGCTGAGACTACAACCGTGAATAACCATACCTGGCTAATTTTTGTATTTTTTGTAGAGACAGGGTCTCTCCATATTGCTCAGGCTTGTCTCAAACTCGTGGGCTCAAGCAGTCCACCAACCTTAGCCTCCCAAAGTGCTGGGATTACAGGCATGAGCCACCACACTTGGCCAAAATGGACCTTTTAAAAAAAAAAAAAATTAAAAACACTACAGGTCACTCCGTATGAAATAGATGATATGAATAGCCATATAACTATTAAGAAAGTTTAATTCATAATTTTAAAACTCCCAAAAAAGAAATATCCAGACACAGATGGTCTCACTGGGAATTGCAATCTTGTGCATCCCCAAGATAAACGAAAATTTATTTTCACACAAAAACCTGTACATGAATGTTTATAGCAGATTTATCCATAATAGCCAAAACTGGAAACAACTCAGCTGTCTTTAACAAGTAAATGGTTAAACAAACTACAGTATATTCATATCATGGAATAATTCTCAGCAATTTGAAGAAATCAACTATGGATGCACACAATATTTTGAATATCCAGAGAATTATATTCAGTGAAAAAGAAGCCAAACCAAAATGTTACATACTATATTATTTCATTTATGTAACACTCTTGAAGTGACAATATTACAGAAATAGAGAAAAAATAGTAATTGCCAGGGGTTAAGGATGCGGAGGGAGTAGGAGGGAAGTGGGTGTGTCTATAAAATAATAACATGAAGGATTCCTGTGGTGATAGAAATGTTCTGTATCTTGACTGTATTAATGTCAGTATCCTTGTTGTGATATTATACTATGGTTTTGCAAGACCGTATCATTGGGAAAAACTGGGTAAAGTTTACACAGAATCTCTGTATTATTTCTTACAATTGCCTGTGAATCCATCTAAAATTGTCTCAAAATGAAAAAGTTAATTTGTTTAAATGTGCATAACTTATAATTCCACTTACATGAAGTTTTAGAATAGGTAAAATTAGCCTATGGTGATATAAATCACATCAATTATTGCAACTGGTTGGATGAGAGAGATTAATGGACTGGGAAGAGGCACAAGGAAATTTTTTGTTTTTCAAGAAAAACAAATGAATATTGGTAGTAACAGTGAGCTTTGTGGCATTTTATCTTTCCCTAGACCCATCCCTCATTCCCCAGTTAAGCAATATCTTTAAGAATAATAGACCATATTCTTGATAATATAAAGAATAGACAGACCTCACTTGAAAAGAATTCTCTTTATTTGATGTGTCCGATGGCTTCCCAAAAGACCCACTCAAAAGGCTTATCTTTTTTTGCCTGATTTGGTAGCTAAATACTAAATCCACCACCCAGAGGCCATTTGTCAAAAATATTTCCAGGCAAATATTTTAGTTGCTGCTACCTGAGACAATGGATGACATTTGTAGCAAACCACTCACTAACCAAAATCTTGAGAAGAAAGACAGGGGAATGAGATTTATGTGTATGGTCTGTGATTACACCTGGAAATCTAGAAGGCCACATGCATACTCAGGGCAATGTACACACTTAGTAAAGACCAGAGAAAGCCCTAAGACCTTTTCTCTGACTGACGTCATGGCTCTGTGCAAGCAGGAAGTGAAGGCAAATGCAGTTATCAATTGCCTGGCTGAGTGTTGGAAGGCATGCCCCAAAACATACACATGGCCTTTCCACAAAGTCTGGAAGATTTTTGAATTCCATGCATCTAAGGCAACTGTTCTCTCATTAGCTGACCACCAAGCTAACAGAGACAGCATTGGCCACACATAACAGAAAACACAGACTTTATAGACTTGGTTCAGTAAAGTCACTAAACAAAACAACTACAACTTCAACAAGCAGCACCAAAAGTAAGCCTTGAGAAGGAGGTAGAATCTGATTTCCAGAGTTGCCACATTATATTATTCAAAATATCCAGCTTTCAACAAAGAAAAACAATGATGAGGCATTCAAAGGAAAAAGAAGGTATGGCTCACAAACAGGAAAAAAAAAAAAAAAAAAGAAATCAGTAAAAATTGTGGAACAAGAAAGTATGGTCCATATACAGAAAAAAAAAATCAGTAAAAATTATTATCTGAGAAAACCCAAATGCTGGGTTTCCTAGCTAAGGAACTTAAACCAGCTATTTTAAATATGTTCAAAGAGCGAAAGGAAACCATGTCTAAAAAACTAAAAGTATAATGATGCCTGATCAAATAGAGAATATCACTAAAGAGATACAAATTATTTTTAAAATAAACAAATAGAAAGTTGAAAATATGATAACTGAAGTGAAAATTTCATTAGAAACACTCATCAGCATATTCAGGCAGTAAGAAGGAAGATTCCATGAATTTTAAGGTAGATCAGTTAATATTATCCAGTCTGAGGAACAGAAAGAATAAAGAAGATTGAACAGAGCGTAAGAGATCTGTGGTACATTATCAGGCATCCCTATATATGTAAAATATAAGTTCCAGGAAAGAGGAAAGACAGATAAAAACAGAGAGAATGTTTAAATAAATAATGGTTGAAAACTTCCCACATTTGATATAAGACATAAATCTACACATCCAAGAATTTCAACAAACTCCAAATAGGATAAACTCAAAGAAATTCCCACCAAGACACATCATAAACTGTCAAAAGACAAAGACAAAGAGAGGATCTTGAGAGCAGCAAGAGAGAAAGTGATTCAATGTATAATAAAGAGTCCTCAATAAGGTTAATGGCTGATTTGTTATTAGAAATCATTTAAGTCAGAAGGCAAGGGATAATATTGAAAGGGCTGAAAGGAAAAAACAGTCAGCTGGGCGCGGTGGCTCATGCCTGTAATCCCAGCACTTTGGGAGGCCGAGGCGGGTGGATCACAGAGGTCAGGAGTTTGAGACCAGCCTGGCCAACATGGTGAAATGCCATCTCTATTAAAAATACAAAAAAAAAAAAAAAAAAAAAAAAAAAAACTGGCCAGGCACGGTGGCACGCGCCTGTAATCCCAGCTACTGAGGAGGCTGAGGCAGGGGAATCGCTTGAACCCGGGAGGCAGAGGTTGTAGTGAGCTGAGATCGTGCCACTGCACTCCAGCCTGGGCAACAGTGCAAGACTCTACCTCAAAAAAAAAAAAAAAAGAAAAGAAAAGAAAAAGAAGGCCGGGCGCGGTGGCTCACGCCTGTAATCCCTGCACTTTGGGAGGCCGAGGCGGGCGGATCACGAGGTCAGGAGATCGAGACCATCCTGGCTAACACGGTGAAACCCCGTCTCTACTAAAATACAAAAAAAACTAGCCGGGCGAGGTGGCGGGTGCCTGTAGTCCCAGCTACTTGGGAGGCTGAGGCAGGAGAATGGCGCGAACCGGGAGGTGGAGCTTGCAGTGAGCTGAGATCGTGCTACTGCACTCCAGCCTGGGCAACAGAGCAAGACTCCGTCTCAAAAAAAAAAAAATAAATAAATAAATAAATAAATAAATAAATAAATAAAAAGAAAAAACTGTCAAACAAGAATTCTATATGCTGCAAATTATCTCTCAAAAATGAAGAAGAGGCTTGGCACGGTGGCTCCCACCTTTAATCCCAGCACTGGGAGGCTGAGGAGGGTGGATCACGAGGTCAGGAATTTGAGACCACCCTGGCCAGCATGGTGAAACCCTGTCTCTACCAAAAATACAAAAATCAGGTGGGCGTGGCAGCACACACCTGTAATCCCAGCTACTTGGGAGGCTAAGGCAAGAGAATTGCTTTGAACTCAGGAGGCAGAGGTTACAGTGAGCTGAGATCACACCACTGCACTCCAGCCTGGGCGACAGAGCAAGATTGCATTCAACAAAAATAGAAGAAGGCCAGGAGTGGTGTCTCATGCCTCTAATCCCAGCACTGTGGGAGGCCAACACAAGAGGATTGCTTGAGCTCAGGAGTTCAAGACCAGCCGGGGCAACACAGAAAGACTTTATCTCTACTAAAAATCAAAATTTGGCCAGGTGTGGTGGTACATGACTGTAGTCTTAGCTACTTAAGATTCTGAGGTGGGGGGATCACTTGAGCCTGAGCCTGGGAGATCAAGGCTGTAGTGAGCTTGATCACACCATTGCACTCCAGCCTGGGTGACAGAGACCCTGCCTCAAAAAAAAAAAAAAAAAAAATGGAGAAGTTAAGACATTCCCAGATAGACAAAAACTCAGGGAGCTCATTGCTAGTAGACCTGTCCTACAAAAAATGCTAAAGATAGTCCTTCATGCTGAAGTTAAAGGACACTAGACAGTAACTTTGAATTCACATTTTAAATGAAGAACACCAGTAAGGGTAATGATGTAGGTAAACATAAATGACAGTATGAATGTACTTTTTTGTTTATAGCTCCTGTTTTTCTATATGATTTTTAAAATAACTGTATAATGCAATAATTATAAATCTAGATTAATGGCCACACAATGTACAAACATGTAATTTGTGGCAATAATAGTATAAAGAGGAAAGTAAATGGAGACATATAGGAGCAATATTTTTGTAAATTATTGGAACCAAATTGGTATTAATCTAAATCAGATTGTTATAAATTAAAATGTTAATTATAATCCCTGGGGTGATCATTAAGAAATAACTCAAAAAAGAGAAAAAAATAATATTAGTGAAAGAAACGAAAAGAGAATTAAAATGGTACACTAGAAAATACCTTTTTAACACAAAAGAAGCTAGTAATGGAGGAATGGAAAGGGAATAATAGATATGAGACATTAAAAAATAGTGAAATAGGAGCATTAAGTCCTCCCTTATCGGTAATTACATTAAATGAAAACAGATTAAACTCTCCAATTAAAAGATATAGATTGGCAGAACGGATTTTTTTAAATGGTCCCACTACATGCTGTTTATAAGAGACTCACTTTAGATTCAAAGACTCAAAGAAATTGAAAGTAAAAGGATTAAAAAAAAAAAAGATATTCCCTGCTAACAGAAACCGAAAGAGAATTGGAGTGGCTATACTAATGAGACAATACACCTTAAAACAAAAAAGGTTATGAGAAACAAGAAGGATATTATATAATGATAAAATGGTTCATCCATCAAAAAATAATAATTATAAACATATATGCAGTTTACAATGGAGCCCTAAAATACATGAAGCAAAAACTGACTGAATTGAAGGAAGAAATAGATAAATCAAGAACAGTAGTTGGAGACATCAGTAGCCCATTTTCAATAACTGACAAAGCAACTGAAAAAAAAATCAGCAAGGAAATAGAAGAATTGAGAAACAGTATAAACCAGCTAGACTAACAGACTTCTATAGAACAATCTGCCCAACAACAGCACAATACACATTTTTCTCAACTGCACCTGGAACATTTTCTAAGATAGTATGTTAGGACACGAAACAAATCTTATTAAATTTTAAAAGATTGATATCATAAAAACTATGTTTTTTGAGACCAATGGAATGAAATCAGAAATCAATAACGAGAAAATTTGGAAAATTCACAAATATATGGAAATTAACAACACATTCCTAAATAACTAATGGGTCAAAAAAAATCACTAGGGAAATGTATGGCATGCAGTGGAATCATTGCTCAAGAAGAAATGTATAGCTGTAAATGCCTGCATTATAAAAGAAGAAAGACCTCAAATAAATAACTAAATTTTTTATTTTCTTTTTTTGAGACAGGATCTCACTCTGTTTCTCAGACCGGAGTACAGTGGTGGCAACATGGCTCACTGCAGCCTAGACCTCCCAGACTCAAGCCACCCTCCTTATGCAGCGTCCCGAGTAGCTGGGACTACAGGTGCATGCTACCACATCCAGCTAATTTTTGTATTTTTTGTAGAAATGAGGTTTTACCATGTTTCCCAGGCTGGTCTTGAACTCCTGGGCTCAAGCAATCCACCTGCCTCAGCCTCCCAAAGTGCTGAGATTACAGGGGTGAGCCACCACACCCAGCCTAATCTTTAATCTTAAGAAACTAGATACCCAGGTGCAGTGGCTCATGCCTGTAATCCCAGCACTTTGGGAGGCCGAGGTGGGCAGATCATGAGGTCAGGAGTTCGAGACCAGCCTGGCCAACATGGTGAAACCCCATCTCTACTAAAAATACAAAAATTAGCTGGGCATGGTGGTGCACAGCTGTAATCCCAGCTACTCAGGAGGCTGAGGCAGGAGAATCGCTTGAACCCAGGAGGCAGAGGTTGCAGTGAGCCGAGACTATGCCACTGCATTCTAGCCTGGGCAACAAGAGCGAAACTCCATCTCAAAAAAAAACAAAAAACAAAACAAAAGGAAACTAGAAAAAGAGAAGCAAACTAACTCCAGAGAAAGAAGGAAATAATAAAGAGTACAGCAGACATAACCAAAATAGCAAATATATAAATAATAAAGAAAAGCAGCAAAGCCTAAAATTAGTTCTTTGAAAAGATCAACAAAGTTGTCAAATCTTTAGTTAAACTGACAAGTGAAAAAGAGAGGAGACTGAAATTACTAAAATCAAGAATGAAAGAGGGGACTTTACTACTAATCTTATAAAAATAGATCACAAAGGAATATTATGAGCAATTGCATACCAACAAATTAGATGATCTAGGTGAAATTAACAAATTCTTAGAAGCACATGTACTATTGAAACTGACTCTTGAAGAAATAGAAAATCTGAGCAGAACTATACTAAATAAACAGATAGAGTCATCAATTGAAAAACTTCTAACAAAGAAAAGCTCAATCCCAGAGTGTTTCACTGGTGAATTCTACCAAACCTTTAAAGCAGAATTAGTAGCAATTCTTCTCAAACACCTGCCAAAAATAGAGGAGGAAAAATCACTTCCCAACTTATTTTATGAGGCCACTATTATCCTGATACTAAAGCCAGGCAAAGACATCACAAGAGAAAAAAAGCTACAGACCAATATCCCTTATGACTACAGATGCAAAATCATCAACAAAATAATAACAAACTGAATCCAGCAGCATATTGAAATGACTATACACCACAATCAAATGGAATTTATCCCCCAAATGCAAAGATGGTTCAATATGAAAATCAATCAATGTAATACACCATATTAATAGAATAAAGGAAAAACAAAATGTGATGATCTCAATAAACACAGAAAAGTCATTCATCAAAACCCAGCAGACTTTTATGTTTAAAAAAAAATTTTTTTTTTAAAAAAGGCACAACAAACTAGGAATAGAAAGACTCTTCCTTAACCTAATAAAGGACTTCAATGAAAAATCCATGGTTAACTTCATAATCAATGGTCAAAGACTGAAAGCTTCCCGCTGAGGTCAGAAATCAGATAAGGATGTCCACTCTTGCCACTTCTATTCAACATAGTACTGGAAGTTCTGGACGGGCAATTAGGCATCAAAAAGAAATAGAAAGCATTCATATTAAAAAGGAAGAAGCAAAAGTATCTTTGTTTGCAAATGAAATAATTTTGTATCTAGAAAATCCTGGCCAGGTATTTTGGCTCATGCCTGTAATCCCCACACTTTGGGAAGCCAAGGTGGGAGGATTGATTGAGCCCAGGAGAGAGAAGCCAGCCTTGAAAATAGTGAAGCGCTATTGCCACAAAAAAAATTTTAAAAAATAGCCGGGCATGGTGGCACACACCTATAGTCCCAGCTACTTGGGAGACTGAGGCAGGAGAATCACTTGAGCCCAGAGGTTGAGGCTGCAGTGAGCTGTAATCATGTCACTGCATTCCAGCCTGGGTGACAGAGTGAGATACTGTCTCAAAAAAGAAAAAAAGAAAAATGAAAAATAAATTCTCAAAAACCCCCAAAAATACAATTAAAGCTAATAAATGAGTTCCACAAATTTAAAGGATAAAACCTACAATACTTTATTGTGTTTTTATGTACTAGCAATGAAAAATCCAAATACAAAATTAGGAAAACTCTCTTCCATTTACAATAGAATCAAAAAGAAACAGGAATAAATTCAACTTGTACATTGAAAAAAAGTGCAACATGTGCACGTTGAAAACTATAAAATATTACTAAAATAAATTCAAAAGACCTAAATAGAAAGACATCCCACATTCATGAACTGGATGATAGTATTGTTAAGATGATAATACTCCCCAAATTGATCTGCAGATTGAATGCAATCCCTAGCAGAATTCCAGCTACCTTTTCACAGAAATGGACAAGATTATCCTAAAATTCATATGGAAATTCAAGGGACCCCGGATAGACAAAACTATTTTGGAATAAAGTAATAAAGTTGGAAGGCTCACACTTTCCAATTTCAAAGCTTGCTACAAATCTACAATCATAAAAATAGTGTGGTATTGGTAAAAGGATAGGCAAATAAATCAATGGAACATAACTGAAAGTCCAGAAATAATCTTACTCATTGATAGTCAATTGATTTTCAAGTGTGCAAAGAACATTCAATGGGGAAAGGACAGTCTTAACAAATGGTGTTGGAACAACAGAATATCCACATGCTAAAGGATGAATTTGAACTTTATTGATTGATTGATTTTTAATCTTACCTTAATTTCTGGGATACATGTGCAGAACATGCAGGTTTGTTACATAGTTATATATGTGCCATGGTGATTTGCTGCACCTATTGACCTGTCCTCTAAGTTCTCTCCCCTCACTCCCCATCCCCCAACACGCCCTGGTGTATGTTGTTCCCCTCCCTGTGTCCATGTGTTCTCATTGTTCAACTCCCACTTATGAGTGAGAACATGCAGTGTTGGTTTTCTGCTCCTGTGGCTGAAGATGACGGCTTCCAGCTTCATCCATGTCCTTGCAAAGGACATGAACTCATCCTTTTTTATGGCTGCATAGTATTCCATGGTGTTGATGTGCCACATTTTCTTTATCCAGTCTATCATTGATGGGCATTTGGGTTGGTTCCAACTCTTTGCTATTGTGAAGAGTGCTGCAATAAACATACATGTGCATGTGTCTTTATAGTAGAATGATTTATAATCCTTTGTGTATATACCCAGTAATGGGATTGCTGGGTCAAATGGTATTTCTGGTTCTAGATCCTTGAGGAATTGCCACACTGTCTTCCACAATTGTTGAACTAATTCACATTCCCACCAACAGTGTAAAAGCGTTTCTATTTCTCCACAGCCTCGCCAGCATCTATTGTTTCTTGACTTTTTAATAATTGCCATTCTGACTGGTGTGAGATGCTATTTCATTGTGGTTTTGATTTGAATTTCTCTAATAATCAGTGATGCTGAGCTTGTTTTCATGTGGTTGTTGGCCATGTAAATGTCTTCTTTTGAGAAGTGTCTGTTCATATTCTTTGCCCATTTTTAATGGAGTGGTTTTTTTCTTGTAAATTTAAGTTCCTTGTAAATTCTGGATAGTAGACCTTTGTCAGATGGGTTGATTACAAAACTTTTCTCCCATTCTATAAGTTGCCTGTTCACTCTGATGATAGTTTTTTTTGTGTTTTTGTTGTTGTTGTTGTTGTTGTTATTGTTGTTGTTTGTTTTTTGGGTTTTTTGCTGTGCAGAAGCTCTTTAGTTTAATTAGATCCCGTTTGTCAGTTTAGGCTTTTTTTGCAATGACTTTTGGCATTTTTGTCTTGAAGTCTTTGCCCATGCCTATGTCCTGAATGGTATTGCCTAGCTTTTCTTCCAGGGTTTTTATGGTTTTAGGTTTTACCTTTAAGTCTTTAATCCATCTTGAGTTAATTTTTGTATCAGGTGTAAGGAAGGGGTCCAGTTTCAGTTTTCTGCATATAGCTAGTCAGTTTTCCCAGCACCATTTCTTGAATAGGAGATCCGTTCCCCATTGCTTGTTTTTGTCAGGTTTGTCAAAGATCAGATGGTTGTAGATGTGCGATGTTATTTCTGTGTTATTTCTGAGGTCTCTGTTCTGTTCCATTGGTCTATATGTCTGTTTTTGTACAAGTACCATGCTGTTTTGGTTACTGTAGTCTGTTGTACACGGTTGGTGGCCCACCACTGTAGCATCCCCAGACAGGCTTATCCTCCTAGTCCTAGGAGGCATCCATGTTCTGAGCAACAGAATGGAGAATGTTGCAAAAAGGGGAAAAGAAAACATACTAGTTATTTCCTAAATAATGTTTCCAGAATCTGGCCAGGTGCAGTGGCTCACGCCTATAATCTCAGCAATTTGGGAGGCCAAGACAGGTGGATCACTTGAGGCCAGACGTTCAAGACCAGCCTGGCCAATGTGGTGAAACCCCATGTCTACCAAAAAAAAAAGGAAAAAAAAATGCAAAATTTAGCTGGGCGTGGTGGCTTACACCTGTAGTCCTAGCTACTCGGGAGGCTGAGGCATGAGAATTGCTTGTACCTGGGAGGTGGAGGTTGCAGTGAGCCAAGATCCTGCCACTGCACTCCAGCCTGGGGAACAGAGCGAGACTCTTGCCTTTTTTTTTTTTCCCGGAGACAGAGTCTCTGTCACCCAGTCTGGAGTGCAGTGGCATGATCTTGACTCACTGCAACTTCCATCTCCCAGGTTCAAGCGATTTTCCTGCCTCAGCCTCCTGAGTAGCTGGGACTACAGGTGCGCACCACCATGCCTGGCTAATTGTTTGTATTTTAGTAGAGACCGGGTTTCACCGTGTTGGCCAGGCTGGTCTCGAACTCCTGAGCTCAGGCAATCCACCCTCCTTGGCCTCCTAAAGTGTTAGGATTACAGGTGTAAGCCACCTTGTCCAGCTAAAACTGTCTTTTAAAAAAAAGTTTCCAGAATCTGTTACATCTGTTATATAACATTTCCACTTACATTCCATTGGCCAGAGTGTAGCCAAATAGCCACACCTAGGATAAGAGAGGCTGGAAAATGTAGTTATTTACAGTATCAGCAGCCACATTACCAGCTAAAAATTCTACTAGTTCTACTCTTGCGAAAGAGAGAGTGAATGGATAATTAAGGGCAATTAATGGTCTCCACTGCACCAGGTAACCTGTGTACAGAGGGATGAAGATGATCCCTAAAATGACAGCTATAGAGTAGACCTAGGTAGCTCATCCTGATTAGTTAGAACAAATGACAGAAGAGGATATTTTTAAGAGAAAAAAATACAGTAGAATTGAGAGATTAGGTGATGTGTATGGCCCCACTGAGAGGCATTTCATGGTTCCAGTGGAGAGTTTGGAGAAGAATTAGTGATAGATACTTAGAAAATAAAATATATTTTAAAGGCAATCATTAATTTCAGTAATAACAAAATAAAGTTGTACTTAAGGTCGGGTGCAGTGGCTTACACCTGTAATCCCAGCACTTCGGGAGGCCAAGGTGGGTGGATCACCTGAGGTCAGGAGTTGGAGACCAGCCTGGCCAACATGGTGAAACCCCGTCTCTACTAAAAATACAAAAATCAGCCAGGTGTGGTGGCGCGCCTGTAATCCCAGCTACTCGGAGGCTGAGGCAGGATAATCGGCTCGAACCCGGGAGGCAGAGGTTGAGATGAGCTGAGATCTCACCGCTGCACTACAGCCTGGGTGACAGAGCGATTGTCCGTCTCATAAAAAATTTTAAAAAGTTGTACTTAAAAAGAAAATGCAATCTTAGTACAATCCCATGTATTATTTAGTCATAAAAATCAAACTCTAAATATGAATTTAACAAAAAACGCTGATGTACATCTATTAGGAGGAGGCATGTGGGGGTGGCAGGAAGTGTCAAAGAGTGCTGCTTTCTCATCTTGCATAATTCAAAGTAAACAGACAATTTCTAAAGCTGAAGATAACAAAATAGGTTGGCTGGGCATGGTGGCTCACGCCTGTAATTCCAGAACTTTGGGAGGCCAAGACGGGTGGATTACCCAGGGTCAGGAGTTCGAGACTAGCCTGGACAACAAGGGGAAACCCTGTGTCTACTAAAAATACAAGAATTAGCTGGACATGGTGGCACGTCCTGTAATCCCAGTTGCTCGAGAGACTGAGGCAGGAGAATAGCTTGAAGCCGGGAGGCAGAGGGCAGTGAGCTGAGGTCGCGCCACTGCACTCCAGCCTGGGCAATGAGAGCAAAACTCCATCTCAAAAAAATATATATATATAAAAAAATTAATATTTAGAAATGTGGAGCAAAATGGTGAACAAAACAGCTAACAAATTGAAAATCACTATATTGGATGGGAAGAGGAAAGCAATAGTTATTTTATGTTAATTGCCTTCAACTTGTAAAGCAATGTATATAAACAGTATTTGATAAAAATATAAATCAAATTTTTAAAAAGGACTAATAGCAGCTTTCATTTATAAATCTGCTTCCCAGCTAAGACTTTGTCAGCTTCAATAGAGAATAATAGTAATTGTGCTATATGGATTAGATACCAAAGCTGGATTTACTTTTAAAATTTTTCTTCCTCCAATGATTAAAATCTTCCAAGGTCCCAAAAAATAACCTTAGGTGTTGAAGAAACTTTTTATTGACTGTTTGTACTTCTTTGAATGTCTTCAAGTTAGCAGTCTATTTTTTTTTGGATGTCTTTCTTAATTATTATTTCAACATCAAACTTTCCATTGAATCAAACTCTATAAGTAATTCATGGTGGCAAAATAAATGGGATTAGTGCTTCTAGCTTTCAGAGTCTACAAATTTCATGATCGGGAAGGATGTAGTTTTCCAATGTCAACTCCCCCCACGAATCACAATCCAACTTGCGGCCAGCAGATATTTAGACTCCATGATCCAATAGGCCTAATCCATGTAGGTCATGTCATCAAACAGAATGTCATCTCTCTCATTGATGGCAGCTGGCTTATTTTGCAGGTTCTAGAGCTTGCCCTATCATCTCCTAACCTATAGCTTTATTTTCAGCAGCCACAGCCCTCAGATGCCTTGTAGAAACAGCCTCATTATCTGTAGTGTTGTAACAGCAGTTAGAAACCGAATGACATTCAATTAAAATGATATTAGCAGCTCAGGAGTGATTTTGTTTAATTTACTCCTACTCAGATGTAAAAACATTAGCGACTTTTAAAATTGGACCTCATAATGTCTAACTCCTACTCGAATGCAATGAAATTAAAGACTTTGGTGCCTAAATACCGCTTAATTTACTCCTACCCATCTATAATGACATTAAAGATGCTTTAGGGTAGATATTGTTTCCAATCAATTTTATTCAAAAGAAATCTGAGCTCACAGGTACTATTATTAAGCATATAATAAAATCACACAAGAAATATATCTTTACAATTGGGGATACAATGGTTTCCAGCAATATTAAAAAGTAATCATTTTTATTTAATGCAAGGATATTAAAAAGTAATATCTTAAATACAAGATTTTGTAAAGTTTCCAATTGTTTAAACAAATATGTGATTCCTACCCTGTTAAAGAAATACGTATTGTTCCATGTGAGTTTGAAGTGAATTTTACACAATTATGGCATGTGATTGGCTTATGCTTGATAAGAAATTTTAGCTTAAACATGACTTAGAGAAAAGCAATTTTTGTAAATCTAATGTTAATAATTTTTTTTAATCCTGCATTAGTTTAAAGGATGACAGTTTTTGAACTTTTATTTTCCTGAAAAGGCTATTTTTAAACACAGCAGAGTTTTGAGTCCATATATGCTTGGAATACAGTAGGTATTCAATAAATTCTTGCTGAAAATTTGAATTAAAACTATCACTCATAATAGTAGCCAATATTTACAAAGTCCCTACTATGTGCCAGATATGATTCTGAGGATTTTAAATGTATTAACTCATTTAATCATTTGAATTAAGTAATATTCCTAGTATACAGGTAAAAACAATAAAAAGAGGGGTGGAGGTATGCTGCTGTCACAATTCTGTGGGTTGCCTTTAGTTTGGGAAGACTTTTAAGCACTTACAATTTTACACTCTATAATAGGAATTCTCCCTCATAAAATTAATTAAGAAAATTTGTTGGTAAAATTAGAAGTATTTGATGAGAATGCAAACACCCATACATATATGTAACCATACATGGGATATTGCAGCCCAGAAATACAAGTTTCTTTATTTGGATATTTAGGAATAATTTCTCAAGATATTTTCTTTGAAAAAAGTTGGTAATTTTTTTTTTTTTTTTTTTTTTTTTTTTAGATAGAATCTCACTCTATCACCCAGGCTAGAATGCAGTGATTCTCTTGCCCTCGTCTCCCAGGTAGCTGTGATTACAGGCACCTGCCACCACGTCTGGCTAATTTTTATACTTTTAGTGGAGACAGGGTTTCACCATGTTGGCCAGGTTGGTCTCAAATTCCTGACCTCAGATGATCCACCCACCTTGGCCTCCCAGAGTGCTGGGATTACAGGCGTGAGCCACTGCAACCGGCCTAAAAAGTTTATGATGTTTTAAAAGACCTAACATTAATCTTGATGTACCTAGATGCTCTCAGCAGTTAAAACATCCTGGGCCAGGAGCGGTGACTCACGTCTGTAATCCCAACACTTTGGGAGGCCAAGGCAGGTGGATCATGAGGTCAGGAGATCAAGACCATCCTGGCTAACATGGTGAAACCTCATCTCTACTAAAAATACAAAAAAAAACAAAAACAAAAAACTAGCCAGGCATGGTGGCAGGCACCTGTAGTCGCAGCTACTTGGGACGCTGAGGCAGGAGAATGGCGTGAACCTGGGAGGTGGAGCTTGCAGTGAGCCGAGATTGCGCCACTGCACTCCAGCCTGGGAGACAGCGAGATTCCATCTCAAAAAAAAAAAAATCCTGGTCACAGCTCTTGGCTGGGCTCACAGATACTTGCAGAAATAGAGGAGCAGACATTTTAGTCTCTCCAGTAGTACTGCCGTAGCTGAAGTGTATGGCTCCTCCTAAATTTGATTTCTTGCTCTGCCACTTGGTGGTGGTTTGATCTTAAGCAAGATATCGAATCCTCTCAGCCACAGTTTTCTCATCTGTCTATATAGCAATAAACCCCCTTGTCTTCTCAAATATACTGCTCATTTTATACTTCCTATTTTGGCAACTATCATTCAATTCATTTATAATTGCTTGATCCAGACTCTTAGAAGTCATCTTAAATCTCTCTCCTTCTTTCTCTCTCTTTTTGCCACATACAATGAATCACCAAATCTCTTAAATATGACTCAGAGTTTCTAAGCTGCGATGAGACAGTACAGAATATGCAAATGATAAAAGACTACTATTCACCACATTTGTTCTCCCAACATTTATAAAGCCCCAGCTTTCTCCCAGGAGGTTCTAGAATATCATGAATGCAGAGACGATAATTTCTGAACTCAGGGAGCTTTGTGTTAAGTAGGAGAGACACACAGTAAAATTTCAGGTTTCAATATGATATGATAAGTTCCTTAACAGCAGTATGGGAATAAGGCCATGCCTTATTGCAGAAAATGTCAATTTGGAGTGCATCTGGCTGCAAGTAGCAGAACACCCAACACAGTGATTGCACCAAATATGATTTTATTTTTCTCAAATAAGAAAATGTTCAGAGGTAGGCAGTCCAAGGCTGCTGCATCAACTCAAAGAATTCAAGTCCCTAAGGCCATTCTAACTTCCTGCTTCACTAGCATGATAGTTAATATTAGATGTCAGCTTGACTGGATTGAGGGCTGCTAGATGGCTGGTATTGTTTCTGGGTGTTTCTGTGAGGATGTTTCCAGAAGAGATTAACATGTGAGTCAAGGAACTGAGAGAGAAAGACTCTCCCTCACTGTGGGCGGGCAACACTATTCAAATGGTTGCCAGCATGGCTGTAACAATGCAAACAGAAGAAGGTGAATATCCACCTTGCTGAGTTTCCTTACTCCCCCTTCCCGAGAGGGAGACTTCTTCTTCTCCTGCCCTGGAACATCAGACTCCAGGGTCTTCGGCCTTTGAACTCTGGGACTTGCAGCAGCCTCCCAGGGGCTCACAGCTCTTTGCCCTCAGACTAAGAGCTGCGCTATAGGCTTCCCTGGTTTTGAGGCTTTTGGACTTGCACTGAGCCACGCTACCAGCTTTTCTCATTCCCCAGTTAGCATACAGCATATTGTGGGACTTTACCTTGTAACCATGTGAGCCAATTCTCTCTAATTTACTCACATATACATGGGTACATTTTATAAATATGTATATTTATAAAATATACATAAATGTGTTATGTATATTATTATTATATATAAAAGTATAAATATACATGTACTTCTATTGGTTCTGCCCCTCTGGAGAAGCCTAACTAATACAACCAGGGTGTGTGACTTTTGTCTTCATAGTCACAAAATGGTTACACCACCTCCAACCTTTGCATCTCTGACCCAGGTGGGAAAAAGTTGGAAAAAATCTCCAAATCTCTTTCTCCACATCTTGTAGAAATTCCACAAGTGACCAATGTCCTTTCTAAAAAACCAGTGTGCTGCCTATAGTAACAATAGTTTCAGATGCTTGTGGCTAAAACATCACTGATTTATGCCTTTATCAAATTTGATCTAATACTAAATTACCTGATGTGCCTTTGGTACAGTAATCACTTTTTAAAAGTGCATAGAAATAGGCAAGGCAGGGTGGCTCATGCCTGTAATCCCAGCACTTGTGGGAGGCCAAGGTGGGAAGACCACTTGAGGTCAGGAGTTCCAAGACCAGCCTGGCCAACATGGTGAAACCCTGTCTCTACTAAAAGTACAAAAATTAGCCGGGCATGGTGGTGAGTGCCTGTAGTCCCAGCTACTCAGGAGGCTGAGGCATGAGAATCACTTGAACCCAGGAGGCAGAGATTGTAGTGAGCCAAGATTGTGCCACCGGACTCTAGCCTGGGGGACAGAGCAAGACTGTCTCAAAAAAAAAAAAAAAAAAAAAAAGTGAAGTGAATAGAAATAATTTCGAAATAACTAAAATTGTAATTGATGTAGGTAATTGTCACATTTACTACAAAGCTATAAGCATTTCTTTTTATTTTGTAGAAAATTTCTCGGCATACCAAGCTTTTCTTTGAACTATCTGGATCACCTTTGAATAAACAGTTGCTTAATTCAACTGTTTATTTGAACAGCGTGTTCAATAATGTTCAACACTCTACAAAGAGTTGCTTAAGTAAGAAGGAACTGAAGAGCAAATTAAAGTTTAAAAACTGAAGTGTCAGATACAATTGTGACTTATCGCCATGGCAAAGTAAGTGCTCATTCGGAATCGCAAGCATTTAAAATTGAAAGGGAGCCAAGCACAACGACTAATGCCTGTAATATCAGCATTTGGGGAGGCCAAAGCAGGAAGATCACTTGAGCCCGGGGGTTGAGAGCAGCCTGGGCAACATAGGGAGATGCTGCCTCTACAAATAGTCTAAAAATTAGCAGGGCATAGGCGGGGCATGGTGGCTCACGCCTGTAATCCCAGCACTTTGGGAGGCCAAGGCGGGCGGATCACAAAGTCAGGAGATCCGAATAGCTGTAATCTCAGCTATTCAGGAATCTGAGGCGGGAGAATCACTTGAATCTGGGAGGTGGAGGTTGCGGTGAGCCAACATTGCACCACTGTACTCCAGCCTAGGCTACAGGGCGAGACTCTGTCTCAAAAAAAGAAAAAAAAAAAATTAGCCAGTCATGGTGGTGCACATTTGTAGTCATAGCTACTCGGGAGGCTGAAGTGGGAGGATCTTGTGAGCCCAGGAGGTCGAGGCTACAGTGAGCTGTGATCATGCCACTGCACTCCAGTATGGGTGATAGAGTGCCTTGCCACAAAAAATAAAATAAATAAAATAAAATAAAATTGAAGGGGCAGTTTTGAGGGAATGGGTGGAAGCTGGGTAATAAACACTGATTTCTACTTTTGTTTTTGTTTCTTTTTTGGTCTGAATTCTAGACACCCGTCTGTGAAGGAAGACTTTCACGCTTATGGGTGGTTATCACTGGCTCCCACCGGACTTCACCTCTGAACAACATATCCCTTCCTGGTTCTGCAGAGGCATGAGCTCTAATTACTCATCAAACCCACTCCTCCAAGAGGATTTCACAATCAAAGCATATCAGCCATACTCTACAAATTTTATGGAAAGCCAGTCATTTTCACACAAACCAAAAAAAGACTGAAACAATGTTTTTTGCATAGATGAAATGTATACTGTGGTAAAGATACAACAAAAAGATATCCGCAAAAAGGAAGGATAATTAGAAAAGAAATCAAGAACTAGTTTTGGCTCTTTTAAGAGTAATGATTCATTATTTTTAGAAAAACCATAGTTAAGAATGTCAACCAGGCTGGCCGCAGTGGCTCATGCCTATAATCCCAGCACTTTAGGAGGCCAAGGTGGATAGATCACTTGATTCCAGGAGTTCGAGACCAGCCTGGCCAACATGGTAAAACTCCCGGGCATGGTGGCACGTGTCTGTGGTCCCAGCTATAAAGGAGGCTGAGCCTGGGAGGCAGAGGTTGCAGTGAACTGGGATCATGCCACTACACTCCAACTTGGGTGGCAGAGTGAGACCCTGTCTCAAAAAAAAGAAAAAAAAAAAAAAAGAAAGAATGTCAACCATGAAAGTATGAAAGTACTAGCTGAGCCTGAACCACAGCCGTGAAAAGAAGAAAGACAGAAGTCAAAGTAATGTGCAAGAAATTGACTTACTGAATTATATTAGATATGTCACGAAAATGACATAAGTAATCTGTGTTTCCCCATGCCCAAAGAGACAACATTTTAAAAATAATAGTACTAGTAGTAGTAGTAGTGGTAGCAGTTGCAGCAATCGCAGCAGTGAGAGTTCCAGCAGTCGTAGTACTATCAGCAGCAGTGGCAGTAGTGGTAGTAATCCATCATGACCATAAGAACCCTATTTCCCTAGCTCTTTGTTCAGTTAGTATTTTAGTACCACCAGCCCTCCCTGGAAAGCTCACCCACAATGATTTCTGGGCGTTCCCCAGAGGATCTTCCCAAGCTCTTAGCTCTAAAGGTTACCTGCCATTTCCCTCCTGTAATGAAGTGAATGTTTATGCCCAGCCTCCATCAAATTCATATATTGAAGTCTTAACCCCCAATGTGATGGTATTTGGATAAGAGACCTTTGGGAGGTAATTAGGTGTAGATGAGGTCATAAGGGTGCCTTCCCCATAATGGAATTAATGTCCTTACAAGAAGAGGAAGAGACACCAGAGTGTGCTCGCTCATGCTCTCTCTTTCTCTCTCTCTCTCTGTCTTTCTACCATGTGAGGACACAGCAAGAAAGCAAGAAGACAGCCTTCTGCACGCCAGGAAGAGAGCTCTCACCAGGGACTGAATTTGCCAGCACCTTCATCTTGGACTTTCCACCTCCAGAGTGTGAGAATTAAGTGTCCGAGTAAAAGCCACCGAGTCTGTGGTATTTGGTTGTAGCAGCTGGGGCTAACTAGGATACCTCCTCTCTTGCTCCAACTCCTTGTGACCATAGTGAATCCCGGGCTCCTGAAAGCCACAAAAGCCCATTTGAGAGCTGCTGTCCCTGCTCCAGGTGTGGGGACTTGAACCTGTGAGTCAGGGTCTTGCTCTGTCACAGGAATCCTACGGCAGCGCCACCAGGTGCTCTCTGCAGAGCATGGGGATATTTTTCAGATAATAGTAGTGACTTTTGAACCACATCCCCTCTCCCTAGGAACAGGCTCAAGTCCATAGGGCCAGGCCAGAGGACAGTCTGCCCTTCCTCATCTTTGCTCAGCTATAATTTCATGCATCTTTTCACTGTTGTGTCCTAAAACTGTCCAAGCACCAAATATATAAAGGCCCTCAGTACAGGAAGTGGGTGTTGAATGAATGGACACAAAATTATTCATTTTGGGAGGGGTCTCCTTTCTCTCCTAGGGGATTCCCTGCTGCCTCATATAAGTGTGTTCCTAGCAGGAAATTTCTTGGGAGGTAGAGGAATGTGTGTTACTATCCTTATCTCACAGATGGAGAAACTGAGATGCAGAAGGGTTTTAGTGACTTGCCTGGAAGCTCCACTGCCTCATTATGTTGACTGAGTCCCTCGGTTTTTTATGAGTAAAGCAGCCCATGCCATTTGACTTAAACAGCTTTTTTAACTCTGTATTTATTCAGGGAAATGGGGAAAGTGACAGTCTAGGAGAAATGAACAAACAAGTTCATAGAAAAAAAAAAAAAGTTCAGCTTTTGGAAGTCAGTGACCAGGCTCCCCGCAAAGAATGCCTAAGGGCAGTCCAGCCATTTACTTGTCCTTACAATAAGATGAGAGTATGAGCCTAGGAAAATTTCCCACACTGCCTGACTGGCCGAGCTTTTACAAGGAGAAAGGAACTCTCTATTAGCCTCTAGTCTGATTTCTGTGCTTGTGCTCTGAATGCTCAATTGTCAGGCAGGATTCTGGGGTGTATAACTATATAATTATACTGCATAGTGAAAACCAATTAATTAGCTCAGGTTTTGGGTGAGATCCTCAATTATGATCTTCAATTTCTAGTCATGTGGTTTAGACTTTGGATTTCTAATGCTTTGTGGAAATACAAATTTTACATCCCCAAGTCTGTTTTCTTTTAAAGAGCTTAAAATTTTGATAGTTTAAATATTTTATTTTATGGTTTTATAAATTTGTTTTTGTTTTTGTTTTGTTTTGTTTTGTTTTTTTGAGATGGAATTTTGCCCTTGTTGCCCAGGCTGGAATGCAATGGAGTGATCTTGGCTCACCGCAACCTCCACCTCCTGGGTTCAAGCAATTCTCCTGCTTCAGCCTCCCGAGTAGCTGGGACTACAGGCATGCGCCACCATGCCTGGCTAATTTTGTATTTTTAGTAGAGACGAGGTTTCTCCATGTTAGTCAGGCTGGTCTCAAAATCCCCATCTCAGATGATCCACCCGCCTCAACATTCAAAAGTGCTGGGATTACAGGCATGAGCCACCGCGCCCGGTCTATAAATTTATTTTCATGTGTCATACAAACAACTACATAGTAGGCCTCACCTCACCAAATAATGTAATGGTTCTATTTTTCTGTGAATAATAAAAAACATAGCACTTGCACAGATACTTGTCATTCAAGAATTCCCTTCTAAAAGAGAAGTAGCCTTACGGGTGAGGAGCTCTGTTTCCCTTGTATTCACAGATTTTCATGTTTTATTTGTCAGTGTCCTACATTGTGCTGGACTTAAGGAGAATGCTCTGGCCAGAGAACTCAGAAAGCTTCTTGACATGTTATCCTCAGGAATTATCACCTGCATGTAAAAGTCATAAACAGCAGAGATGTGCAGGGAGGTTAATGCCAGTCTGGCAATGGCAGACATCAAGCTAAAGTTTTCTGACTCCTTGACCCACGCTGTGGAGACCACTGTAGTTACTATTCTGCTAAGCAAAGACACTATGTTGATCTATATGATCAATGTAATATATATCATAAGTCTGAAGCAACTGGGAACGGCTATAAAAAGTCTTATTTTCATAGCTGCCCCATTTGAAGTCATTGTAGGTCGGTGGCCTTTGGCCTCCCGCTGTGGGTCTTCAGAGTCCTCCCACGCCCCAGCTTCCTTTCTTTTCATCTCCTTCCTTCTTGAAAGTTGAAACCCCCATCTTTGAAGACCAACCCTGGCACTATGCTACAGGGAACCCTTGGCTTCCAAACACATCAGAGACACCAGGAGGGAGCAGCCAGATGACAGAAGACTGTGTCTGCGTGGTAGCCAAACTGCTCAAGCAATCACGCAGATCAGATGCTTGGAGACTTTGGAGTCAGGAGATAAAGCAAGCAGCGAGCAGTTGTTTTGTGCTTTCGTTTTTGTTTTTCATTTTCCAGTGCTCATCTTGGAAATGAGAATGGCATAAAGCAAGAAACAAAAAAGAAAAAGTTGCAACTACCTAGGCAGAGTTAGAGTTTTAAAACTCATAGCTAAGAGTTTTTGTAGTAAAGTTTCTACTGAGTGGAGGCTTCCCAAATGTATGTGTCCCCAACCAGATGTTTTCTCTGTTTTCTCCAAAGTCCCCTGGTGCCATGTTTATGTTTTTATGGAAACTTTTACATTCTTTTTTTTTTTTTTTTTTTTTTGAGACGGAGTCTCGCTCTGTCGCCCAGGCTGGAGTGCAGTGGCCGGATCTCAGCTCACTGCAAGCTCCGCCTCCCGGGTTCACGCCGTTCTTCTGCCTCAGCCTCCCGAGTAGCTGGGACTACAGGCGCCCGCCACCTCGCCTGGCTAGTTTTTTGTATTTTTTAGTAGAGACGAGGTTTCACCATGTTAGCCAGGATGGTCTCGATCTCCTGACCTCGTGATCCGCCCGTCTCGGCCTCCCAAAGTGCTGGGATTACAGGCTTGAGCCACCACGCCCAGCCACTTTTACATTCTTTATATAAAATAGTCATTTCAGTACATGCTGTAGGTCCCTTGTTAGGCTGTAAGTTTCCTGAGGGAAGGAACTAGAGCTTGTATGCCTTTGTGCTGCCCACCAAGCCCAGGACCACATCCATAAATCATAACGAATAGTTGCAGAATTGAGGTTTGCTAGTTTTCTTCAAAATATTTTATTTTGTAAGCAAGTGTGGCCATATGTGCCACTTGAGCACCACTATGATTTAGCAAAAGTGTCGTTAGTAAGTATTGGGGAAAAACTATTGATTTGGGGCTTTAACTTGTTTGGGGAAAATATATTGATTTATGATAAGAGTTTTTATTAATTGCTTTGTAACTCAGGAAAAGTGTCAATTTTCAGTAATAAGTTATTATTTTAAATATTCCTTATGACTACTTCTGGGCAAACTGTAATTAAAAAGTAGGGCAAGGCCGGGTGCGGTGGCTCACGACTGTAATCCCCATACTTTGGGAGGCCAAGGAGGGTGGATCGCTTGACCTCAGGAGTTCGAGACCAGCCTAGCCAACATGATGAAACCCCATCTGTACTAAAAATACAAAAATTAGCCGGGTGTGGTGGCACATGCCTGTAATCCTAGCTACTCAGGAGGCTGAGGCAGGAGAATCACTTGAACCTAGGAGGCAAAGGTTGCAGTGAGCCGAAATCGCGCCACTGCACTCCAGCCTGGGTGACAGAGGGAGACTTCAACTAAAAAAAAAAAAAAAAAGTGGAGCAAAAGACCAGGTACAGTGGCTCATGCCAGCACTTTGGGAGACCAAGGTCAGAGGATCGCTTGAGCCCAGGAGTTCAAGACCAGCCTGGCCAACATATAGAGGCCCTGTCTCTGTGAAAACAAAAAATAAAAATAAAAAAGGAAGGTGGGGGCACGGTGGCTCACGCCTGTAATCCCAGCACTTTGGGAGGCTGAGGCGGGTGGATCATCTGAGGTTAGTACTTCAAGACCATCCTGGCCAACATGGCAAAACCCCATCTCTACTAAAAAATACAAAAATTAGCCGGGCTTTATGGTGGGCACCTGTAATCTCAGCTACTTAGGAGGCTGAGGCAGGGAGAATTGCTTGAACCTGGGAGGAGGAGGTTGCAGTGAACCAAGATCACACCACTGCACTCCAGCCTGGGTGAAGAGCAAGCCTCCGTCTCAAAAAATAAATAAATGGAAAAAAATAGGGGAAAGGGAAGTACCAATATATGCCTCTTTAAATCGTTTTTGGCCGGGCGTGGTGGCTCAAGCCTGTAATCCCAGCACTTTGGGAGGCCGAGACGGGCGGATCACAAGGTCAGGAGATCGAGACCATCCGGGCTAACACGGTGAAACCCCGTCTCTACTAAAAATACAAAAAACTAGCCGGGTGAGGTGGCGGGCGCCTGTAGTCCCAGCTACTCGGGAGGCTGAGGCAGGAGAATGGCGTAAACCCGGGAGGCGGAGCTTGCAGTGAGCTGAGATCCGGCCACTGTACTCCAGCTTGGGTGACAGAGCGAGAGTCCGTCTCAAAAAAAAAAAAAAAAATCGTTTTTAAGAACAGGAAGGACTTTATATGTAAAATGAAAGTTTTGGAATATTGGATATTAAAAAGTAAAAATTAATTATTGATCCTCATCAAATTCCACAGGTCTATGGGATGCCATGAGCAGTAGAATTCTATTGCTCAAAAATGAGCGAAAGAGTGGTTTCTGTTGAAAATAGGACTCTAGGAAGAAAAGAATTTCGTTGAAAGCCTTGTTTGCCTGATGATTCTGAGATAAACGGAATGAGACAGAATTTTGCATCAAAATGAATTGCTATAGAAATTTATTTTAAGTTCCTGGGTTCAAATGTTTATTACCTTCTCAGTGGAAATTAACTTCCACCAGGAGCAGCCTAGCATCCTGCTAGGCGTAATGAGGACACTGGTCCAGAGCAGGGCTTCCTGGACTTTAATGCTCATGCACATCACCTGGGAGTTTACTGAAATACAGATTCTAGTTCAGAAGGCTCGGGGTGGGGCTGAGACTCTGCATGTCTCACCAGCGCCCAGGTGAAGCCAACCCTAGTTCAGGCACCACAGCTTACATCGTGACTGGTGGTCTTCAGGGACTAACTGTAGGGCAGGCAGTTCCCAGTGACGGTCGCTTCCTAACTCAGTCCTTTGGGATTACAGGCTCACAATTCTTCCAAAGGCTATGTTGTTAGGAAGTTGTTCATCCAGGCAGATCAATGCCACAGGGAAGGCAGAATCCAGAAATGAGCCAAAGTTTAGAAGGTGAAAAAAAAAAAAAAAAAAAACTGAATTGTGACTAGGCACGGTGACTTACACCTGTAATCCTAGCACTTTGGGAAGCTGAGGTGGACAGATCACTTGAGGTCAGGAGTTCAAGACTAGCCTGGCCAACATGGTGAAACACCATCTCTACTAAAAATAAAAAATAAAAAAAAATTAGTTGGGCGTGGTGGCAGGCGCCTGTAATCCCAACCACTTGGGGTGGCTGAGGCAGGATAATTGCTCGAACCCAGAAGGCGGAGGTTGTAGTAAGCTGAGATTGCACCACTGCACTCCAGCCTAGTCAACAGAGTAAGACTCCGTCTCAAAAAAAAAGAAAAGAAAAAAAACCTGTGAATTAGAACATACAGGCAATAGAGAAACCAGAAGTCCAAGACTGTCTAAGGAAAAGGCAAAAAGAAATATACAGATGCAAGAAGGAAAAGTGGGGGCAATTCTGAAGCTAATCCTGTGTTCTTTTTTGTTGTTGTTGTTGTTGAGACAGAGCCTTGCTTGGCTGCCCAGACTGGAGTGCGGTGGTACAATCTTGACTCACTGCAACCTCCACCTCCCAGGTTCAAGTGATTCTCCTGCCTCAGCCTCCTGAGTAGCTGGGAATACAGGCATGCGCCACTACACCCAACTAATTTTTGTATTCTTAATAGAGGTTTGGTTTTGCCATGTTGGCCAGGCTGGTCTTGAACTCCTGACCTTGGGTGATCCATGTGCCTTTGCCTCCCAAAGTGCTGGGATTACAGGCATGAGCCACCACACCTGGCCATAATCCTGTGTTCTTTAGATCTACAGAGTGTATTAATTTTATGTGCAGTCTGGCTTGTTTCTCTTGGTCATAGGCAAGCTTTTAAAAGGGCTTGTCTGGGTGAGACAAAACTAATATGGAAGTAATCTGGGCAGTGCAAAGCATCTGTATGGATTCAACAAAATCACTGGGGCCAGGTGTTTTTCTGAATGTAAAGTTTTTCAGACTTTGTACTTTACACTACATAACATCCCCAGCAGGCCCCTGGGAAAGGGGGGGTGGGGAAACAGCCTCAAATCATAATCAAAGGCATTAATATTCTGTAGCAAAGCCTGTGAATAGGCAGTCACACTAAGTGGAGAAAATAAGGAATCTAATTAGCCTCTCATGCATTCAGGGAAGGTTTTGTGGCCAAATTAGTTCAGGTAAAATCAGGTTTTGTCACCAAATGAGTTACAAAAGTATCTTTTGACATTCAGTGCTTTGGGAATTTCAAGATTGCAGTTTAAGAGAGTGTACACATCTTTTCCAACTCCTCAGGCTCCTATTAGAGATGTTCAATCTTCTTCAGCCAGGCAGTCCTCACACACTTTTTCCTCTCTTTTTAAAATAAACCTCTTATCTTTTTTCAGTTATACTAAGGTGTAAACGACTAACAGCCAGCTCAGGTATACTTGCATTTTTTTTTTTTTTTTTTTTTTTTTTGAGACGGAGTCTTGCTCTGCCGCCCAGGCTGGGGTGCAGTGGCCGGATCTCAGCTCACTGCAAGCTCCGCCTCCCAGGTTTACGCCATTCTCCTGCCTCAGCCTCCCGAGTAGCTGGGACTACAGGCGCCCGCCACCTCACCCGGCTACTTTTTTGTATTTTTTAGTAGAGACGGGGTTTCACCGTGTTAGCCAGGATGGTCTCGATCTCCTGACCTCGTGATCCGCCCGTCTCGGCCTCCCAAAGTGCTGGGATTACAAGCTTGAGCCACCGCGCCCAGCCTGTATACTTGCATTTTTAACAGAGGTAACAACTACATCCTGAGATGGAATCTGGGACATTAACCAATAATTAATTTGATCTAGGAATTTACCATCCAGCTAGATGCTAATTAAGAAAGAAAAGATTAAGTGGTTCATTTCAATTAAATAAATTGTAGCTAATCAAAAGTTGTTCCTTGCCTTTGGCTTAATTGACTTTGAAGTAGCCTACAGTTCCAAAAGTGCTTTGTGCTTTTGCAATAATTATCTCATTTCATGTACATTAACCTCTAGCTTTTTGGGGAGGGGCTTGTTGTCTTGTCTTTGAGGAAAGTCAGGTTCAAAGAAGTGACTCATCTAAGGTCATGGAGTTGAAAAGAGGCAGAACCACAAATCAGACCCAAAACTTGGCTCAAATTAAATCCTTTCTATAAAACATTGGTTAGAAAATAAGGCAACAGTGTTTGTTTCCTCCCAGTTGGTGAAATGCAAATGTGAACTTAGATGATGGTGATTCACTGTGGAAGCAGTAAAAGACATAAGAGAGAAAATGTATGTGTTCTTTTTCAGAGTGATCCCACTTTGTCTCATGATAGCTAACAGACCAGCTGTGAAGCAAACGTTCCTTGAGGTGTTGTTACCATCTCCATAATTTCTAGTAGTGACAATAAAGTCCTGGACTCTGAATCCCCAGACGAAATTTACTTGGGTCATATTTATTTTAACCACCTGACATAGGAAGCTTAAAGTGTTATGGAGGTAGCCAGAGATCAGTTCCACAAACATGCATTTATTGCACACACTGCCAAGCTAACAGTAGGTGCTCAATAAATGTTAACTGAATGAACCCATCCCCTGTGATGACAACATTCCCTTTGTCATTTTGACTAAGACAGTGGTTCCCTTCCCTCTGTTGCTTGAGTAGATACAACATTCCCTAAAACAAATGCCTGAATCGAAGCGTAGGAGTAAGGTTAGTTTGCTTTAAGGAATGAATCTGGGAGTTGCTTTCAAAAATAATGCCACAGTCTGTATAGGAAAAGCTTCAAGATAAATATAGAGTGTACACAAGCAAAATGGAAGCTAAAGCATATCGTCTATTTCTCCTCCCTAGGAAGTTCCTTGTCACTCATATTTCACTTTCTCCAAGAGGAAGTCTCCCTTGATTACACCACTTGTATTCTTGTTTTATGCCTAGTGGGACGTACTGTAGTAAAATTTTGCTGGGGTGCATACCTCATTTTTGGCAACCATGCTCCTTTTTATGTTTCCTTAACAAAAGGTGTTCATGAATCAGCTCAAAATCTCAGTTCATATTTAGATGACGCATTTTCTTCAACTGAACAACAGTCCACAGTTACAAATGCCAAACAGGAAGGGCACATCTGCGAAAAACAAGCCTCTTAAGCTGGAAGAATGAATAATGATGATGTGTGGGCTGTGCTTTCTATACAGCAAACTCTGGGAAGACCTTTCTGTGAACAGCTATCTGATAACAATTGAAGAGGCTTTGTGCTCACACCCACCTCCCACTCTCTTTTGTATCAGTAACTCCGCAGGGGAAAAGGAGATTGGTAGTAAAGATTCCTTGGTCATTAGAAACTCAGGTATCGATTCAGAATCACAGAATTTCCAGGTGTTCTTTTTTCCATCACTTATAGTTCTGAGTATAGAGTAAATCCTTGAGTGTTTTCTTTGGGGATATGAAAGTTGTTTCTACTTTGAGTCTTAAATCCCCAATAGAAGCTCCTAGATAATGAACCAGCTACTTAAATAAAATACTGGTTCAATTAGGATTTAATTAAAGTTTACGGTTATAAAACAATTCCATTTTCATTATAGAAATTATATGTGTGGTTTCCCATTTTTATTTTGCATAAATTTCTGTCATTCTAGAAAATGTATAAATTTGCTTCTAATTTGAATCATCTGTGTGTGTGTGTCTTTGTGTGTGCCTGTGTGTGTGTGCGTTTAACAAAATGAGCTTACTGTTCAGTAAAATAATAAAATTTGGTTTGGCTAAGCAGTCAGCAAATTAGCATGCTTTGTTGCCGTCTTTGATTCATGGTAACATTTATAACTAACTTTCTTTAGTTTATAGATCCTTCTCTGTTACTGTCATACAATTGCCATAATAATAAAACCCCTCCTTCCCATATGGAATTCCATTAACAGTTTGGCTACTCTGATTATTGCTACTGTTTCATCCATCATGAGAAGAGTTTGCTACTGAGGAAGATGCTAACAGTATTAACCCTGGAACCTCCCACCTCCTCCCCCCATCCCCAAACTCAATTAAACCAGCATCACACCAAGACACATACAAAAAGATGCCGCCTATTTACATAACACAATGATCAAGTAATAAATCAACATTAATCATGAATGTTGCAACAAGTCACTGAAAATGATGTTTGACCTCACCATGGACTGGACTCATCCATCCATAAACAGCATTTATTTCCAACTGGGAGCAACTTCCCACACCCAAGAACAGGGTCAAGCATTTCGGATACATATGACAGGCAGGTTTGATCTTTCCTTCCGGATATCACTTTCCTTTTTTCCTAACTTCATTAACTCCGAATTCTGCAACAATCTTATGACATAAATTCTTCTATTTCCAACACCCTGAGTCCAATTGTCCGTTTTCTTCAAATTCCTTCTTAATGTCTACCTTCTGATGATGCATTGCCCACTAACATGAATATAACTTCAAAGTACAGTGTACCTAGGCTTCCTGATTTAGTCTACAATATTATGTTTGAAGATTTAAGGGAAAAATTGAAGCTAATTATTTTTGGTTAGTTCTGGGGAGTGTTTGACAAGAAGATATAATTCTCCAGGGCACAGTTCAGGCATTTGTTACAGTAGGAACTGCCTGTGCATCACCCCCACCCATTCTTCCCATCCTTGTCTTCTCCTATAAACCCCCAGTTAGAAAACCACTCCCCTCCATGGCAGGTGAAACAGCAACAGCCTCACCCTTGGGCTTGGAATGAAGTCATAGTTCAGCATGCAGCACCCTGAGACAATCTTGACAGCTCTATCACGCCACACTTTTTAGTACATATCCACTAGATAGAGATAGGAGTGAATTTCTCTTCTTCTGGGACTCGCTTTATAAGCCTCTGAGCCTTTGCATATGCTGTTGGTTCTTTCTAGAATACCATCCTCACCTGTCACCAATACTCCCACCTCCATAGTTGTCTGTCTGGGAAACTGTTATTCACACTTCGAGCCTCCATTCAAGTCAGTGTCAGCCCCTGCGAAGTCTTTCCAGTCACCCTCAGGCTGACTTTGACACTCCTCTCTGTGCCCCACTGTGCTTTGCCCAGACTCCATGTCGGAGCTCATCTCTGCTTGCATTTGTGTAAGCGTCTGCTCATCACTAGATTGTGAGCTAAGAGAAACCAGGGGCCATGTCATTTCATTTCCATATCCCAGAACCTAGCACAATGCCTGTCATGAGAAGTGTTCAATGAAAAATTTAATGAATGAATGAGTAAATGAAGCACAATTCAACTGAAGCTATAAGAGGGAACAACTAGGAGGATAATTGTGGTGAAATAATCAACATTCCTCCATCAAGTCAAAATTAAACTGCCTTGCAGTTGACTTAACTTTTTATCCTGTTCAATTATTTCCCCAAATATGCCTCTTCTTAACTATTTTGATGAACAGGGAAGGTAAGTGTTTAATACCAGTTGGTCGCTCGTTAGTTAGCTGATTAAAATGACAGTATTAAAAGAAACAAGGTATGACTAATTCAGTGTTTTAATAGGAAAAAAAGAATATTTGCATACAAAAATCAGCTTGTCTAAGACATAAATTATGCACCATCATACTGATTATCTGCTATGGTCAATGACATGGAAGTTGAAAATAATAGAAATATGATGTGGTATTTAAATTAGTATCTTACACAGCCATATGTTAAATATATGCTATTTCCCACATGACAAACTGATTAAATAACTTAATGTTTTAACACACATCATTATACAAAAAAGATTAGAATAAACTATGAATCATTCTGTCAACTTGTGATTCAACTGAATAATATATATTTTTCATGGTTATTAATATTTAGCATCTTTCAGTAAATTAAAAATCAAGCTTAACAAAGGTTAAAAATATCTGATGATACATAGATGATTGTAAAAGTAATATATATTAATGAACCTTTGTGTGACTGACTTTTTCTTAGTTAATCACTCACAGAATTATGTCAAACATATATCAAGACTGGCTCCTTTTTCAGCCAACCTTCCGGCATTTCATTACTATAGTTACCTGATTAATGGATGCAATAATATATATGGCATGATATGATATGTTCACATTAAATTTTAATCAAATATTACTAAATTCAGAAAACATTAAGTAAATCATGACTGATGAGGCAATATTGCTGTACTGTCATATTGATGATTCTGAAACTTCACTACTGAGAGTAACAGATTAAGCACAAGAAGTGAATTTTATGAGGAAATATAAGTATCTCAACTTCCACAGTTGTGTTTTTTAATTGCTTTATGGCCACCAGAGGAAATGTGAGATCCATCAAGTCTATTGGTGTCACAGATCTCATAATTCCCTTTCTTAGTTTCAAAAATGTTATTCGCAGTGATAGAGGGGCCCGTTCATTATCTATGGGGGTTTGTTTTTCCTATCATGGTTTTAAACTAAAAGCTATTGTTATTCCATTTATATGAGGCATCTAAAATACTCAAATTTCTAGAAACAGAAGAAACTAGAATGGTGGTTGCCAGGGGCTGAGGAGGAGGAGATGGGGAGGTGTTGTTCAATGGGTATACAGTTTCAGTTTTGCATGATGAAAAAGTTCTGGAGGTCTGTTGCACAACAATGTGAATATACCTCCCACTGCTGAATTGCACAGTTTAAAAATGGTTATGATGGTAAATGTTACGTTATGTGGTTTGTTGTTTGTTTTTGTTTTTATTTTTATTTTTGAGACAGAGTCTTGCTCTGTCACCCAGGCTGGAACGCAGTGACGAGATCTCAGCTCAATGCTGAGATCACTCCATCTCCTGGGTTCAAGAGATTCTCCTCCCTCAGTCTCCTGAGTAGGGATTACAGGCAGGTGCCACCATGCCTGGCTAATTTTTGTGTTTTTAGTAGAGATGGGGTTTCATCATGTTGGCCAGGCTGGTCTCAAACTCCTGATCTCATGTGATCCACCCGCCTTGGCCTCCTAAAGTGCTGGGATTACAGGCATGAGCCATTATGCCCAGTCATGTTATGTGTTTTTTAGTCAAAATTTATTTTAAGTTATTTACATACACACACACACACACACACACACACACACACATATATACAGATTTTTTTTTTTTTTTTTTTGAGACAGAGTCTTACTCTGTTACCCAGATTGGAGTGCAATGGCACTATCTCGGCTCACTGCAGCCTCTGCCTCCCAGGTTCAAGCAGTTCTCTTGCATCAGCCTCGTGAGTAGCTGGGACTACAAGTGCACGCCACCACGCCTAGCTAATTTTTGTATTTTTTGTAGAGACAGGGTTTCACTGTGTTGGCCAGGCTGGTCTTGAACTCCTGACCTCAGGTAATCTGCCTGACTCAGCCTCCCAAATTGTGGGATTACAGGCATGAACCACCATGCCCGGCCAAGTTGTTGTTATATTTTAAATAGAACTTAGAACCTAATACTGACTCCTTCAGTCTTGCCAAAAGGGAAAAAAAAACAGGAACTATCATTTGCTGGTGACAGATACAGACAGATACACCACTTCTGTAGAAGGCAGGTCAAACAGCAGCAAGTTCACCCTGGGGCTTGAAATGAAGTCCTAGTTGAACACACAGCACCCTGAAGCAATCTTCAGATCTCCATCACACCACACTCTTTTTGTCCAGGTTAATTAGATAGAGGCAGAAAAGCATGAGGCATTTATATGCATTATCTTATCTAATCTCACAACAAAGTCACAAAGTGGACATCTGTATGCCAGTGTCGTATATGAAAAAACATAACTGGTGAGTGAAAATACAAACTGTCAGCTTCCAGAAGTTGTGTTTTTCTTACTGAGACTTCCAGCGCTCATCCATACCCCTTTCCCCTCATTTTCCTAAACTCCCTGAGTTTAGGTTATGTTTTAGGAAAACATAACCCAGCAACTCTTGCTGCCAGGCAGGGACATGGAACCCACATAGGTCCTCTGGGTCTCGGGCAGCAAGAAGCCTCTGTGTGACTCTCCAGGTGCTCTTCCTTGGCTGGGCAACTCTGGCAGCCATGTGCTGAGGTGGTGAGATTGGATCTCTGAGTCACCTTGGGAAGGGAAGATACCTCAGAGAACCCACTCAACCTACAGCAGGCTTTGTGTGAGTGAGAGGAAAACTATTGCATGGTTAGCCACGGGGGCTTCAGGCATTCATGTTAGTTCAGGATTGCTTATGCTGGTCTGCCTAATATACTGCTATAGACTCAGAAAATGGTTGGTTAGGATTGGTGCCGTGAGCTGAAGTATTTGTCCAAGTAATAATCAAAACTGCTTTTTACCGGCTGGGCACGATGGCTCACACCTGTAATCCCAGAACTTTGGAAGGCTGAGGCGGGCGAATCACTTGAGGTCGAGAGTTCGAGACAAGCCTCGCCAATATGGTGAAACCCCGTTTCTACTAAAAATACAAAACATTAGCTGGGCATGGTGGCAAATGCCTGTAATCCCAGTTACTTGGGAGACTGAGGTGGGCGAATCTCTTGAACCCAGGAGGCAGAGTTGCAGTAAGCCAAGATTGTGCCATTGCATTCCAGTCTGGGCGTCAGAATGAGACTCTATCCCAAAAAAAAAAAAAAAATACTTTTTACCTGAGCATCATCACTCAAGTCCATATTCATGTTTTACAACCATCTAGCATCCTAATTACCAAACTTCTCCCCACCTCCTCCTTCTCCTTCTTTTCCTTCTTCTTTTTCATAAGATGAATGAGATCTTGAGTCTCATGTTAGAACAACCTAAATCAACTGGTTTTACCCTCCTCACATTGACACGGGATAGTGTTCTTGACCAAGCATGTCATGCCCTCCAAAGGCCAACCTTACTGCAGTTTTCCTAAAACGGGGTACTCAAATGAATTTTAGATACTTCACAAATGATTTTTGGTAGTTACATATTTATTTGAAAGTGTATTAAAAAAAATATGCGTAAGTGTATAACATATGCATGTGATTCCATGCTTATTGCCGCTTACAACAATGCTAAAGGAGATATCTGTGTTTTTAAAGTAGATGTACGTTTTTAGAAAGTAAAAACAGCAGGGCAACCTATGTACTGGTATGGCAAAAATCCTGGAGCCAAAAAAAGGCTGCCAAATCTGGCCCTGAGCCAGGGTGAGAACCCTCAAAGCAGAGTCAGTGCTGGTCATGCCAGGTGATCAGATCTCCCTCCTCCCCTCTAGCCTTTGGAGAGTATGATAAAAGGAACACCCTCTTGTCTGTGTTTCCTCCCACCACTGAGGCAGGTAGGCAAATCCTTCCTGCCCACGGTTTTCCTCCTAGCACCAAACAGCTGTCCATGAAAACCCACAGTCACCAGACAGAGATATGAAAGCGTCTAAGAGCTAAATTCGATATCCACATTTTCTTAGTAGAGCTCAAGATCTCATTATGAGGAGTGGAGCTGATTCTTCAGCTGATCCCATAAGGGACCCTGCTGCTTTCTGCTGGCAGCGGGAGGAGGTGCAGGGTGGAACCCTGGGCTAAGGCTGAGTCTCTCTTGCTCAAACATTGCTGTAATGTTTAGCCTGGGTCCCTGCCAGGTTCTCAGGATGGGGGCAAGTCATCCAACTGGGCGCAGTCTGAGCACCTGGGTTCTCTGGCAAAAGGTGGTATAAAAATGCAGAGATAGGCTGGGCACAGTGGCTCACGCCTGTAATCCCAGCACTTCAGAAGGCTGAGGCTGGTGAATCACGAGGTCAGGAGTTTGAAACCAGCCTGGCCAACGTGGCGAAACCCTGTCTGTACTAAAACTACAAAAAGAATTAGCCAGGCGTGGTGGTGCGTGCCTATAATCCCAGATACTTGGGAGGCTGAGGCAGGACAATCTCTTGAACCTGGGATGTGGAGGTTGCAGCAAGCCAAGATCATGCCACTGCACTCCAGCCTGGGTGACAGAGTGAGACTCTGTCACAAAAAAAAAAAAAAAAAAAGAAAAGAAAAGACAAGAGAAAGAAAAAAATGCATAGATAGGTAGATTGATCCTGCCTCCCATGCGTTTAGACATTTAGCAAAAACTGAAATACATGACTGGCTTGCCCTAGTCAGAACTCCAAAGGCTGCTTTAACATTAGCATCACTGCCTCTGTGCTATACTATATTTAGATAAAGGTGACCTCTTGCTTTTTCATGATTCTCCCCTTCCTTCTGCCTTTAGTTTGACCCAGGGGAGTTCACAACACATTCTGGGTTCTTATCTTCTATAGAACGAGTTGCAATTTCCTCACCACCATGGGCATATTGCCTCCTCCCTCAGCCCTCAGTAATTTGTCACGTGACACTGGCTGAGTCTTGGCTCTGTCTCCCTTCCTCTGCTCTTCCAATAACAATCCATAACTACTCTCTTCCATGGACCTAAATCAAACAGAATTCAGGCCCAAAATGGAAAAGGAGAAACAGGGTCACGGGAATAGGACATTGATTTCCTCCCATCGGACACCAGCCTAGTCCAGAGCCAATCACCTGGGCCCCCAGGGTGGGATGAAGGGGAGGAGAGGAAGCTGTTCTCCCCAACCTAGCTGGTTTGGCCTACTGAATTTCTGCCATCATTCCTAAAAGTCATCTGTAGGCCAGAGGAGTCCCTCTGGAATAAGAAGGGGGCTTTGGGGAGGTGGGGAGCAGGGGGTGTGGGGAGAAGCAAGGGAAGCCGCAAAAACTACAGATGTTTTATTTGTTTGTTTGTGTGTTTAGACAGGCTCCCACTCTGCGGCCCAGCCTGGAGTGCAGTGGCACTATCATAGCTCACCGCAGCCTTGAACTCCTGGGCTCAAGCAATCCTCCCACCTCAGCCTTCTGAGTAGCTGGGACTACAGGTACAAGTCACTACATCCAGCTAATTTTTTTTTTTTTTTGGCAGAGTCAGAGTCTCACTATGTTGCCCAGGCTAGTCTCAAACTCCTGGCCTCAAGCCATCCTCCTGCCTTGGCCTTCCAAAGTCCTGGAATTATAGGTGTGAGCCACTCCACCCAGCCTAGAGAAGCTTTTCCAAAGGAATTTTCCCAAAATGGAAAAGGGTAGACTGCTAATCTGTTACTCCACTTGGGAGCCTGGAGCGATTGTGAAAGGAGCTATGTAAGCGAAGACATTTTGAATCTGTAGGTGAGTTGGGTATCGAGGTGGAGAATATGTGGCCCAAAGTGGGAAAACAGGCGTAAGACAAAGAGTGGGAGAGAAAACTGATGGAAAACCCCATGGAATTGGTGCGACTTCTGAGCCAGCTTTGAGCCTGCTGGGGCAGCATGAAGTTCTGCCCAGGCCCTCAGGGACTCTCACAGAGCACCTCGTCTGGTTGGTGGGAGCTGCTGTGGGGACACAGGCTGGTCGTCCTGTTGCTATCTCAGCCTGTGCAGCAGAGCTTCCGACAGGAGAGGCAGCCAGCCGAGAGCGTGGGCAGACACGCCAGGAACGCCCCAGAGCAGTGGCTTCCATTTGCATCACACCTCCTGCCACAACCAATTTAGTTCCCACCTGAACTTGGGGTGACGGGCCGATTGGTGGATTGATGTGGGACCAGAGGTCTAGACTAGACATGGGTTCTTCCACTCCAAGAGACCCTCAGAAAATGAGTTTATTTTGACACTGATCTGGTACTTCAGGTTCCTTCTTAGTTGGAAGACATCAGCAGTACCATTCTCTGTTAGTGTGGATCTGCTGAGAGTTACACAAGATATTCAGTGTGTGTGAAGCAGGTGTCTGGGCATCCTACCTGATGTTTTCTGCTCTATGTATGCAGTTCTATTATGTTTCAGAGAATAGACTTTGACCTGTGGCATATCTGAATGAACTAATAATAATCCATGAAATAACCAGAGGTAGCATATCAGGTGTGGGTCTGCTTTATTTCTGAAATATATTTAGTCTGCTTATGAATCTGCAATTGCATCCTTACACCTGAACTTTGAAATGAGTAGAAACCGCATCCTAGACTTCCAAGAATTTACTTATGTATTTAGGAACATATGGCCTGATAGGTACAAATGGACTTTTGTCTGAAATTCTGTATGAAGTGGTGGAAAAGAAAGAATTGTTAGGCACACCAGCATATAGGGGAATCCCTTTTGTTTAAAAAATGCATCTTCAAAAGAATCAGCATCCAAGACTCCCTTTGAGGCTGTGGTTGCGTGGGAAGCTCTGTGGTTCCCCCTACAATGACAAAACGGAGGAGCTTGCTTGGATTGGTGCTTCCCTCAAAATGCACACACAGGGCAAAAACTACAGACACAAAGCACACACAGAAGAGAAGTCAGTGTTGAGCAGAGTGTGGGCTGAAGAATCCTGCCTCCTAACGAGGTGACAGTCAAACAACGCTGGCTCATCATGTGTGTCAAAGGCAGCGTTCGGCAGGTAAATAGCAATTAAGCATTTCCCACCCACTCACAAATTCCACGCTGGAAACGCTGGTATTGCAGGCACTTCTTCCACTATTGGGTCCATTCACAGCCAAGCTCTTTTTAAGAATGAAACAAACTTCTAAGACAGCAGGCACTATTTCAGAGTGTTTTCAAAAATAACCCTAGAAAAACTGTAACTTTCCCTCTGATGCCCTGGCATTTCATCACTTACACTGGCCTCATTTTGATTTCAGTAAAATGAGATGAAAAGTCAAACTGCAACTATTGGATCGACGTGTAGTATAAGAAAACCTAATCAAGCAGGACCTCATTTGAGCAGGACATGGGTTCCCCTAAGTTTTGCACTGTTATCTAACACAGAACCAAAATTTTCTCATTTGGACAAAATAGAAAACTTTGAAAAGCAGATACAATAAGATTTTCATATAGATATTGTTTTCCAAGTTATCTTTAAAATATAGCGCAAATATTACTTCCACAGAAGTAATATTGTGTTTTCCACAGAAGTAATATTTGATTTGATAAGTGGTGTATCAACCCATGCCACTTAAAATGTTGTCTTTCAAATAGTTGATGTCAGAGTCAGTCAATGATGTCTAAATTAACCAAAAGTTATGATCTATGAGAAAATATAGCTTTGCCTGTGAAGGCTTCTACTTTAGTTAATGTTGCTTCTTATTGAAGTAAAGTAAAAATAGGAGACAATCTTCTCTTTTTCTCTCCCAACTTCCAAGGGAGATGTAACTGCGTAATATAACCCATTATGCACTAGAGAGCTGGGTTTTGTTTTTTTGTTTTTGTTTTTGTTTGTTTGTTTTGTTTTGTTTTGTTTTGAGACAAAATCTTGCTCTTTCGCCCAGGCTGGAATGCAATGGTGCGATCTCAGCTCACTGCAAACTCCGCCTCCCAAGTTCAAAAGATTCTCCTGCCTCAGCCTCCCAAGTAGCTGGGATTACAGGTGCCCGCCACCACAGCTGGCTAATTTTTTGTATTTTTAGTAGAGACAGGGTTTCACCGTGTTAGCCAGGATGGTCTCGATCTCCTGACCTCGTGATCCACCCGCCTTGGCCTCCCAAAGTGCTGGGATTAAAGGCATGAGCCACCGTGCCCAGCCAAGATCTGGGTTATTTTAAATGAAGGGAGGAAATGTGGAAAGAAGAAACAGTGAACACTAGTGATACAATTAAATAAAACAAACTGTGGTTTTGGGGTTTTGGTCTACAACCAGCCAGACAGTGAGTGAAAGAGAAATCATTGGCAGGTGCTGCATTTTGGATGAAGTTTTTTGCAGGCTGGGTAAGTCAGCCCAGTGCCAGCCTGTGTAGGAAGGAGGACAACCACCTACGTGGCATAATTTGAGGTGTACAACAAGGCCCTGCTGGCCATAAAATAGCTCTTCCATGAGCCTGCAACAGCGTAGTATTCTCCTCAACCAGTAAGTGTAAATCAAACAGTTACTCTACGCCCAATGTTGGCTGAACACAAAAGCAAATATGAAATATTATCCCTGCCTTCAAGATCTAACGATTTTATCAGAGAGAGACAAAAATAATGTCAATGAGGTCATATCAAATAAATTAAGATAATGTATAGTTAAAATTGTGTGATAAAACTTTCAGCTGCTATAGACTTCAGAAAAGGAAACCGTCTGGCATGGTGGCTCACGCCTGTAATCCCAGCATTTGGGGAGGTTGAGGCAGGAAGATTGCTTGAGCCAAGGAGTTTGAGACCAGCCTGGGCAACATATTAAGACCCCCTCTCTACAAAAAATAAAAAATTATCCAGGCATGGTGGCAAGTGCCTGTAGTCCCATCTACTTGGGAAGCTGAGTCAGGAGGTCGCTTGAGCCCGGGGGTTGAGGATACAGTGAGCTATGATCACCCCACTGCACTCTAGTCTGAGTGACAGAGTGAGATCCTGTCTCAATAAATAAATAAGTAAATAAAATAAAATAAAATTTAAACTGTCTACTCTGTGTGAAGCCAAATGTGGAAGATTGTAAAGCAAGTGCTTTGAAAATGAGTCACTGTGTTGGTGTCGAGAGTCACGGTTCCCATTGTGGAATAAGGGACATGAAAATATGAAACTGGGGAAAGCAAGAAAGAATCCTACAGGGGTGTATTAGATTTGGAGGTACTGTTGTGAACTGTGATTTCTAAAATATGACTATGTAGGTGTTATATAGGCATATCTGTGTGCACATGTATATTATAAATGTATGCATGTATATGTGTATGTATGTGTATGTGTATATGCCTATATACACATATGTATTTTTTAGCTCTCTACACTTTTAGAGGGCCAAGAGGCAAATACCCATCAGTAGCACCCAGATCTTGGATTCTAATACCATTTTCCGCTAAAAGGATCCAGGGATTCTCAGAGAAATGTCTGATTACAGGAACAGGATGGAACAGGACAGGATAGGTGCAGAAGAACCTGGAATATCTGGCTATTTCAGAAAGTAAGAAAATGCTCCAAACAATAATGAAGGCGTATGACAAGAACACAAGAGCTAGCTTGGCTGATTCTGGCCAAATCGAGGACAATGTGAGAATGAAATGTCCTAGCACCAATCATGAATTATAAACCATTGAATGACTAGAAATTCATGTCCATTGCAAAAACACAAGGAAAAATGATGATGCTGGTGAAGATAGAAGATAGATGGACAGACAGACAGACAGAAAATAGATAGATAAAGCGTTTTCTCTTTGTTCAAATTCCCCCTCCCTCTGTCTCTGTACGGGGGAGCTGTTTTCTTCTTCCTTCCTTCTTTCTTGCCTATTAAACTTTTTGTTCCTTAAAACCACACACACACACACACACACACACACACACACACACACACACACACACACAAAAGATGATAGATAAATGATTGATAGATAGATAGATAGATAGATAGATAGATAGATAGATAGATGAAAAAGAGAGATCTCTTGCTTACAGTAGAATGCAGAGGACTGAATAGTAGATATGGAAGTAATGCTAAAGTTAGAAAATTATCATTTTGCAACTACCATGGTTAAAATCAAATCAGGAAAAAATTATCAATGAAAGTTAAATACTGGATGAAATTTTTATAAGATGCAAGATATTTGCATAGTCCTATTACTTGCAAGAGAGAGAAAGGAAAAAGTAATTAGATAGTGGGGAAATCAGGCTTCCTTGACCAGAGTATCAAAGTTAACATCATGGATGAGAGAGAGATGGACATTGCAGGCCTCCCGATGGGATGTCCTGAAAGGACACATCACCGATGCAGTAATCTGCTAAGGAATGTAGTACCTCAATCTAGCACCAAAAAACACTACACAAATACAAAATTAGAAATGTTATATTTACAAAAGGGGGACAAACAATGTTCTTTTTAAAATGTCATAAAAGACAAGGGAAGGTTGTAGGATTTGTTCCAGATTGAAGGAGGCTAAAGAATTCTGACAACTAAACGCAATGCCTATTCCTGGACTGGATCCACTGGAGAGAAAAATATACTATGAAGGACATTACTAGATTACTAATAAAATTAGAATATGGATGGTAGATAAGATAAAAACATTATATCAATGTAAATGTAAGAAGAAAACAGCCATATTGTAGTCATTTGTAGGAAATAAACACAGAAGAACTTAGGGTAATAGGACATGATGTTTGTAATTTACCCTTAAATAGTACAGAAAAAAATACAGAGGGCCAGGCATGGTGGCTCATGCCTGTAATCCCAGCATTTTGGGAGGACAAGGCAGACAGATGACTTGAGGCCAGGAGTTCGAGACCAGCCTGGCCAACATGGTGAAACTCTGACTCTACTAAAAATAAAAAAATGAGCCAGGCGTGGTGGTGGTGCATGCCTGTAATCCCAGCTACTCAGGAGGCTGAGGTAGGAGAATTGCTTGAACCTGGGAGGCGGAGATTGCAGTGAGCTGAGATTATGCCACTGCACTCCAGCCTGGGCAACAGAGCAAGACTCTGTCTAAAAACAAAAAGAAAAGAAAAAGAAAGAAAGAAAAAAATAATATGAAGGGGAGGAGACCAAAGAGTTCAGATGACAAAGTAAGTGGGGTAAATGCTAACAACAGGTCAATTCTGATAAAAGGTATAGGAATGTTCCTTATAACTATCTTTACTTCTACAACTTTTTTATAAGTTTGAAACTATTTCCAAATAAAAAGCTTAGAAAAAGAAATGCTTTGACATTCAGTAGCTCTAGGACAAAGGAATAAAGGTAAATGATTTCATCCAATGCTTTATTATCTTTTAATTATAATTGAAAATTATTTCACCTATTTGAATGTAAATCTTAGGATATTGAAAGTGCCATTTTTAGATGTTGCACACTTCTGTTGGGTCATCAGTATTCTAGAACAAGGTCATAGAGCCATGTAGATAGAGTCAATAGATCCTCTAGCCCACAACAAAAATTCCCTAGCCACATGTACATGACCCCATCCACATTTATCAGTGTCAAATCCCACATTACAGCCCCCTCCTCACAATAGATCCTCCCACTGAATATATTTTTAGAATTCTCTTCAAGCCCAAATGTGAATAATAAAGAAAAACAGATTATAATTTGGATTTCAGAGCCTCACAACCTAAGCCTATTGCAGAGTCTTCTTGGACTCTGTCTTTTGTGCCACTGTAATTTCCATAATACAAATGCAATTCACATTTTTCAATAAAGCTGCTCCCCTTTAAAAAAATGTGCATTCTTAATCTTTGTAATGTCTACATCTCACAAAGGACTAATATCCAAATCCACAAGGAACTCAAACAAATCAGGAAGAAAAAAAACAAACAATCCCATCAAAAATTGGGCTTAGGACATGAATAGACAATTCTCAAAAGAATTTATACAAATGGCCAGCAAACATATGAAAAGATGGTCAACATTACTAATGATAAGAGAAATGCAAATCAAAACCGTAATGCAACACCACCTTACTCCTGCAAGAATGGCTTTAATAAAAAAAAGTAGTAGATGCTGGCATGGATGTGGTGAAAAGGGAACACTTTTACACTGCTGGTGGGAAGGTAGACTAGTAAAACCACTATGGAAAACAGTGAGGAGATTCCTTAAAGAACTAAAAGTAGAACTACCATTTGATCCAGCAAGTCCACTACTGGGTATCTACCAAAAGGAAATTAAGTAATTATACGAAAAAGATACTTGCACACACATGTTTATAGCAGCACAATTCACAATTGCAAAAATATGGAACCAGCCCAAATGTCCATTGGTCAACAAGTGGATAAAGAAAATATGATGTGTATATATATACCATGGAATACTACTGAGCTATAAAAATGAATGAAATAATGCCATTCGAAGCAATCTGGATGGAATTGGAGACAATTATTCTAAGTGAAGTAACTCAGGAATGGAAAACCAAACATCGGATGTTGTCACTCACAAATGGGAGCTAAGCTCTGAGGACACAAAGGGGTAAGAATGATACAATGGACTTTGGGGACTTGTAGGAGTGGGGTGAGGAATAGAAGACTACACATTGGGCCGGGTGCAGTGGTTCACACCTATAATCCTAGCACTTTGGAAGACCGAGGCGGGCAGATTACCTGAGGTCGGGAGTTTGAGACCAGCCTGACCAACATGGAGAAACCCAGTCTCTACTAAAAATACAAAATTAGCCAGGCAAGGTGGCGCGTGCCTGTAATACCAGCTACTCAGGAGGTTGAGGCAGGAGAATCGCTTGAACCCGGGAGGCAGAGGTTGCAGTGAGCTGAAATCGTGCCATTGCACTCCAGCCTGGGCAACAAGAGCGAAACTACGTTTCAAGAAAAAAAATAAGACTACACATTGGGTACAGTGTACACTGCTCCGGTGATGGGTGCACCAAAATCTCAGAAATCACCGCTAAAGAACTTATTCATGTAACCAAATACCACCTGTTCCCAAAAAAACTGTTGATTTTTTTTTTTTTTTTTAAATAATAGGCTGGGCGCGGTGGCTCACACCTGTAATCCTAGCACTTTGGGAGGCCAAGGCGGGTGGATCACCTGAGGTCAGGGGTTTGAGACCACTCTGGCCAACATGGGGAAATCTTGTCTCTACTAAAAATACAAAAAATTAGCCAGGCGTGGTGGTGGGCGCTGGTAATCCCAGCTACTCAGCAGGTTGAGGCAGGAGAATCACTTGAACCCAGAGGCAGAGGTTGCAGATCGCGTCATTGCACTCCAGCCTGGGCAACAAGAGCGAAACCCTGTGTCAAAATAATAATAACTAATAATAATAGTGATAATACAGAACAATGGGGGGGAAATGTGCTTTCTTTAGCCCCAGCGGCATTTTTTTTTTTTTTTTTTTTTTTTTTTTGAGACAGAGTCTCGCTCTGCCGCCCAGGCTGGAGTGCAGTGGCCGGATCTCAGCTCACTGCAAGCTCCGCCTCCCGGGTTTACGCCATTCTCCTGCCTCAGCCTCCCGAGTAGCTGGGACTACAGGCGCCGCCACCTCGCCCGGCTAGTTTTTTGTATTTTTTTTTTAAAGTAGAGACGGGGTTTCACCCGGTCAGCCAGGATGGTCTCGATCTCCTGACCTCGTGATCCGCCCGTCTCGGCCTCCCAAAGTGCTGGGATTACAGGCTTGAGCCACCGCGCCCGGCCCCCCAGCGGCATTTTTAAAAACAATTTAACCTAAACCATTTGTATTAGAAGAAAGTTTCCTGAGTAGTCAACACTGCAGAAATATAAAATCAGTATTTTACCTAAAATGAATGTGAAAAGTTTATTAAATACTTAGAAGTACTTATTACCCAAAATATTTCATTCTAGTTTTTCAAAATGCTCTAAAGAAGTGATTGCAGAACTTGTTTTTACAAACTGAACCCACACCCCGCGAGCTGGCAAAAGTACTCGAAAATCTCCACGAATGCTGGTCACTGAAGACACCTAGAGGACGTATTTAGAAACTACACAAAAACAGGACACCAAATGTTTAACAGTTCCTATTACTGTCTTTGTGTTTAAGGAGCATTTGCTCAGGACGCCCTGTGGGAGGAGGGGAGCAGAGTGGGGAATCAGGCCTTTAGTGTCAAAAACTGCAAAATCAGACTCTTGGCACATGCCAGAGTAATTTTCATAATTTGCTACATTAGTTTCATAAGAGCATGTTCTGTGACAGTCGTGTTAATATAGATGAGAATGTGTGTCTCACTGGCTAAAAAAGAACATCATTGAAAACCTATGTTTTGATTGACAGTGGTCAAAGATGCCAGGAAAATCTTTGCTTTGTCCTAGTTCCTTATTTGCTTTCCTGTTGCTCGGTCCTACTTGCACCCATGATTGTGGAAATTTTAAAAAGTTAGTTTTAGGTCATTAAAAACTCTCCTTTGACTTTCCAAAAGCCCCAGCTATGGTCTACCCTTTCATAGAAAGGAGAGGTGACCCATCTTGTCCCTTTGGCCCATCAACCTCCCAGTCTGCTTTCCAATTAATAGCAGGCTGGTGCGAAACAGTGTTTTGTTCCTGCTTTAGGAACCTAAACTTTTACAATCTGGGTGAACAGCAATATGCAATGACAGCAAATCATTTAAAACATTTAAAACACAGCTACAATTATCACAAGAATGACTATTTTTTAACACAAAATTCCATGGCCCAGAAAGAAGTTTAAATATTTTAAGCAATAGTTATTACAACAAGAATGCAAGCTGTGTCTAGCAGTCCTTGATAATGGAATTTAACCAGGGCCCTCCTGTGGAGTATCACACTACTTTATGAGAAAATTCCCTTTCCCTATGTTACAGAGGGAGCAAACCATGTACGTATAAAGAGTGTTACTTCAGGAACATCTGCTTTATTGACCAATTATTGATTTAAAATATTTGAGCTTTCCTTATAAGAACTATTTGAAAACTTTAGCTTAAAAGTGTTCATCTCTTTTGTTGGAGTGGGGATCAGGGGACAGAAAGAAGTTGCTTCCCAGTGTCTGGAAGTACTTACCAATGACAAACTCGAATCTGAGGTTACATTTTTATGTCCAGACAGGGTGTGGCTGGACATAGACTTGGAACAGGGGAAAATGTGCATTTGGCAATTTTCAACTTCTTTTTCAAGGAGGAAAACAATGAATATGACTGGTTAGTTTCTGGCTGGGTGTGTTGGCTCACATCTGCAATTCCAGCACTTTGGGAGGCCAAGTGGGAAGATCACTTGAAGCCAGGCGTTTGGGACCAGCCTGGGCAACACAGTGTGACCCCACCCCTACAAAAAAAGATTTACTGGGTGTGGTGGTGTGCACCTGTAATTCTAGCTACTCGAGAGGCTGAGGTGGGAGGATTGCTTGGGTTTGGAAGGTTGAGCCTGCAGTGAGCCATGATTGTGCCACTGCACTCCAATCTAGGCAACAGAAAGAGATCTTCTCTCCAAAAAAAAAAAAAGTTTCACCAAGGCTGAAAGAAATATTTGCTAATATACATGGAGATGGCATTATTACTCAATCTTTACTGAACACCTACATGAAATGGGCAGAATTAAATGATATGAATAATTATGATTTCCATACATAATATGTTTCAATTTGGGGCTTGAGTAGCATAATTCATTTAAATCCATGTAAAAATAAACATAATGGAATCTTTTTAGATGGTTAAGTTCATATGATGTTAAAAGATTTTGAATTAAACTGAAAGCAAGTCACTATGGCTGTGCTATTTAATAAGAAAGCAGAAATCTAGGAGACTCATAAAAGTGGAAAAAACAAAGGCCTAATTCAAAAGATATAAGCTGGCGTAATTTTTTTCTCTCTTAAGAAGTAGGGCTGGGTGCAGTGGCTCATGCCGGTAATCCCAGCACTTTGGGAGGCCGAGGCAGGTGGATCACTTGAGGTCAGGAGTTCAAAACCAGCCTCACAAACATGGTGAAACCCCATCTCTACTAAAAATGCAAAATTAGCCGGGCATGGTGGTGAATGCCTGTAATCCCAGCTACTCAGAGCCTGAGGCAGGAGAATTGCTTGAACCCGGGAGGGGGAGGTTGCAATGAGCTGAGCTCGTGCCACTGCACTGCAGCCTGGGCAACAGAGCAAGACTCCATCTCAAAAAAAAAAAAAAAGTATCCCACACATCTAGGGCATCTAAGATAACAAACACTATTTTTTTTTTATTTTTAGCAGTCCAAGAGATTTTCTCTATTTTAATTGTTTTAATTTTTAAATACATAATAGACCCACATGAGTTCAAAGTTTTGGAAGAAGAAGATATGCTATAAAAAGTTTTCCTCCCACTTCTGTCCCTTAGCAACCAGTTTCCCGACTCAGAAACAACCAGTCTTATCAGTTTTTGTATGTGTTCTTTATTTTATACATAAACAAACAACACACACACCTTCTTTCTCTTGCTTTTTGTGCCCTTGTGAGCATTCTAAACATTGTATTCTGTCCCTTGCTTTTTCCACTTAATATATGTGCAAACATAAAGTACATACACCTCTCTCACTCTTTCATTCTTTGTCTTCTTTTAGAAACGGTGTCTCACTCTGTTGCCCTGACTGGATTCAAACTCCTAGGCTTAAGTGATCCTCCCACTTCAGCCTCCCAAGTGAATGGGATTACAGATGTGTGTCCCAGCTCTCATTATTTTTGTATAGCCACACAGTATTCCATTATATGGATGTACCATGCTTAATTTAATGAACCCCCTATTCGTGGACATTCAAAAGTTGTTTTCAAACCTTATTTCCAATCCTGATTATTACAAGATTGGCATAGTAAATAACTTTGTACGTTATCTATATCTATATATTCCTTGAAGTGGAATACTAAGTCAAAGAACATGTGCATTTGTAATTTTGCTAGATACTGCCAAATTTTCTCCAAAGAGGTTGTGCCTTTTACACTGCACCAGCATTGTACAGAGGTGTCTGTTTCCCCATTCTCCCCAACACATAGACTTTAAAAAAATATTTACTGGCCAGGCATGGTGGCTCATGCCTGTAATCCCAGCACTTTGGGAAGCCAAGGCGGGCAGATCACAAAGTCAAGAGATCAAGACCATCCTGGCCAACATGGTGAAACCTGTCTCTACTAAAAATACAAAAATTATCTGGGCATGGTGGCGGACACCTGTAATCCCAGCTACTCGGGAGGCTGAGGCAGGAGAATGGCTTGAACCCAGGAGGTGGCAGTTGCAGTGAGCAGAGGTCCCTCTACTGCACTCCAGCCTGGCGATAGAGCAAGACTCCGTCTCAAAATAAAATAAAATAAAATAAAATAAAAATATATTTACCGCCTTCTTCCCTGAGCCTGAATGTTCTAGTTTTCTAGGCTTTCTCTATTTTGGGTCTCGTCTGCATAAATCCCACAGCATTTTAACATCAACTCTCTGTTGCCATTTGCCACTGTTTCCAGCCCTCCCCTTAACCACACAGACCTTGCATTCACCCCAGGTACCCTGCCTTGGGTCATGTTATTTCCTCCGCTGGAATATCTTTTCCTGTCAATACCATCCCTCCAACCTACCCAGCTTTCAACATTCTCCCTTCACCTCCATGAAACTTTTGTCAATTATCTGGCTCTTAGTGATCTCTTCTAAGAACTTCCCAAAAAGAATGTATTGTGCCATAAAAGGGTTACAGGCAAATGGAGCTAGTGATCCCCCTCAGATCTCAGGATAGGCAGGCAGGGTCTGTGTGAGAGCCCCTAGATTGGTATTTCTGGCCAGGTCTGCTTTATCAGTTTACCCCAGAGTCCATACAATATCATCATTTTCTTTCTTTTTTTCCCCCCCCTGAGACGGAGTTTCGCTCTGTCATCAGGCTGGAATGCAGTGGCACGATCTCCACTCACTGCAACCTCCACCTCCCTGGTTCAAGCGATTCTCCTGCCTCAGCCTCCCAAGTAGCTGGGACTACGGGCACGTGCCACCACACCTAGCTAATTTTTGTACTTTTAGTAGAGACGGGGTTTCACCATGTTGGCTAGGATGGTCTCAATCTTCCGACCTCGTGATCCACTTGCTTCGGCCTCCCAAAGTGCTGGGATTACAGGCATGAGCAACTGCGCCCGGCCGTATCATCATTTTCTATGCAAGCTATGACATGAAAAATGAAGATCACCTTACCAAGAGCACTACGCTGGCACAAAGTCGATGCACAGTTAAACACTGTCTGATTGATTGACATCATTTCCTTTAGGTTCTTTGTTGTCTTCCATAATCATTTCTGGTTTTAGCCATAATAGCCACTAGTAAATACTATCACTGTTTTTTTCCTCTTTCCATTATTTAAAAATAAAAACAACACTCTACTTCACCTGGATCATCTCCTACTTCCTGAACATTCCTGAAACTTTGTAACCAGCATCTCCACCTTCAGCTCTCCTCTGGAATGATCAGGAAGATTCACCAGCACCTCCATGGAGCACTGAGGGAGAGGCGAGGCTCTCACAGAATGGATATATACGGCTTTGACAGAAATGGGAGACTCCGCTGAGGGCTGCTTAAGCAACCAGAGGTAGAGCCCTTGTCACAGGCTTCACCTGTGTCTCTGCCTTTGGCAGGGCTGGTGTCAGCGGTGCTGGCAGTCACACCATGGTCGGCAGGGACACCACGCATCGTAACCCCGATACGTGTGCTCAGCTGTTGTAATGGTGACCATACTAGGCAGGCAGCACTACTTTTTGTAAATATCTCAAAAGCAAGGCTAAATAAGAAAAGGATACCTCAACAGCTAACCTTTATGTGGAGTTTCTTTTCTTTTTTCTTTTTTTTTTTTGAATGGCCCACCACAGTTGCCTGGCTGCAGTGGCACCTATGGGGTTTCTATATGTGAGATATCACACTTTACATATGTTAATTCATTTTAAATCTCACAATCATAATAGAGAAGTATTATAATTCTTATCTTTTTTTTTTTTTTTTTTTTTGAGATAGTCTTGCTTTGTCATAGGCACCATCGTCGGCTCACTGCAACCTCTGCCTCCCAGGCTCAAGCGATTCTCCTGCCTCAGCCTCCCAAGGAGCTGGGATTACAGGTGTGCGCCACCATGCCTGGCTAATTTTTGTATTTTTAGTAGAGACGGGGTTTTGCCAAGTTGGCCAGGCTGGTCTTGAACTTGTGGCCTCAAGTGATCTGCCAACCTCAGCCTCCTAAAGTACTGGCATCACAGAAATGAGCCACTGCACCCAGCCTGGTCCCTATTTTCAAGTAGGGAAACTAAGGGACAGAAAGATTAAACTCCTTGCCCAAGGTCACTTAGCTGGTAAATGGCAGAGCTGGAATCCATATCCAGGTACTCCAGGCTCTAAAGTCCATGCAGGGAGCACTGTACTCCCTGGTAGCTTTGGAAGCCACCAAAGCTACCAGTCCTCAGAGTGCCAAGGGAACCCTGGGAGCACTTTACCAGGTACTGGTGGCATAGTTGCCACTTCAGCCTTAGCTATGCAAAGAGACGTCATCATCATAGAGGCTCAAAGGTGTACAGGAGGCCGCGCACGATGGCTCATGCCTGTAATCCCACCACTTTGGGAGGTTGAGGCAGGTGGATCACCTGAGGTCAGGGTTCAAGACCAGCCAGACCAACATGGTGAAACCCCAACTCTACTAAAAATACAAAATTAGCTGGGAGTGGTGGCAGGTGCCTGTAGTTTCAGCTACTTAGGAGGCTGAGGCAGGAGAATTGCTTGAACTCGGAAGGCAGAGGTCGCAGTGAGCCAAGATCACACACCACTGCACTCCAGTCTGGGTGACAGCAGAGCAAGACTGTGTCTCAAAAAAAAAAAAAAAAAAAAAAAAAAGAAATTCTAATAGAAAAAGTATTTATCCAGGCAGAAGAAGCCCATGAGGTTTAGTGAGTGAAGCAAGGGCTGGATTTCAGCTTCCACAGGATCTCCCAGCTGAGAGGTTTTGACATTCACAACTATGATAGTTCCAAATTAAGAACAGGTGAGAGAGACAACACAATTATCACGTAGCTTAATACTCTTTCTTATACAACGATACCTACAGATTATGTTAAAGATCTGGATGACTTAAAATGACATTATGTATATGTAATCTGTACCTTGCTTGCCCCATCAACCTATGCAGTCAAAAAGAGGTCAGAGTTAATTTTGGTGCCCAAATGGCTATGACTCACGATGTACCCTTGAATTCCTACCTGCTGGTCAAACCTAACTCATCTGCCCTGACACAAGTTTCTGGAAGGCCCCTAAGGGGAGCATTGCATGTGCCTACAGCCAAGATAGTAGTTCTAGGCTCCAGCTTTCCCACATCATGGGCTTCTCCTAACCACAGAAGCTCTGCCAAGGTTTTTTGGAAGCCACCAAAGCTACCAATCCTCAGAGTGCCAAGGGAACCCTGGGAGCACTACAGAGGGAAGAAAACACCCCCTCCCCAATTTTGTGCCACATCTTCTCACCTGAGCCCCAAAAACAGATCTGTCTACATCCAGAATCTCTTAAAATCTCCAAAAAAAAGTTTTGACGTCATACACAGAATTCTACCACACCTTCCTGTCAGTTTCTTATCTTTACCTCTCCAACTAGAGGGAGCCAAATTCAATCCAAGGGGCTGAACAGGAAGACAGACATGATCACCATTGTCTCCATTCATTCATTAATTTACGTGTGCACTCATTCGTTTGATCAGCATTGATTGAGGCCACCTTCTGTGCTTGACACTGTTCTAGGCACTGAGGATAAAACATCAAATAAGGGGAGACGAAGAGCATTAGGAAAAATAGCTAAGGCATGCTGGGCTTAATAGCTAGGTGATGGGTTGATAGGTGCAGCAAACCAACACAGCACACATTTACCTATGTAACAAACCTGCACATCCTGTACATTTACCCTGGAACTTAAAATAAAAATATAATTTAAAAAAAAACCACTAAATAAGACAGATTTGCCTGGCACGGTGGCTTACGCCTATAATCCCAACAGTTTGGGAGGCCGAGGTGGGTGGATCACCTGAGGTCAGAGGTTCAAGACCAGTCTGACCAATACAGTAAAACGCCATCTCTACTAAAATTACAAAAATTATCCTGGTGTGGTGGCATGCGCCTGTAGTCCCAGCTACTCAGGAGGCTGAGGCAGGAGAATTGCTTGAACTGGGGAGGTGGAGGTTGCAGTGAGCTGAGATTGAGCCACTGCACTCCAGCCTGGTTGACAGAATGAGACTCCGTCTCAAAAAAAAAAAAAAAAAAGATAAGGTCACTAATATCACAGAGCTTACATTATGGTGTGGGGAAGCAGAAAACAATCAAACCAACAAATTAATTAATTTACAAGAAGCTATTAGCTAGTGATAATTGCTATGATAACAAAATAAGGTTTCAAACAAAGATTGAAAAAAATCTAAAATAAAGTTTAATAAAAGAAGGTGAGCTGATAGGGAGAGACAATATTTTTCAATACTGCAAGACCCAGCAGCCTCTATTCATAACATATATTTTATTTTGTAATTAATTAGTTATTTATAAAAATTGTATATATTTATCTTACAACAAGCTGTTTTGAAATATGTATACACTGGGGAGTGGCTAAGTCAAGCTAAATTAATGTACACATTACCTCACATATTTATTATTGTTTTGTGGTGAGAACACTTAAAATCTACTCTCCTAGCAATTTTTTAAAATACAACACATTGGGCCAGGCATGGTGGCTCATGCCTATGATCCCAGCACTCTCAGAGACCAAGGCAGGAGGACACTTGAGCCCCAGGAGTTCAAGACCAGCCTGGGGAACATAGGAAGACTCCTCTCAACAAAAAATTAAAAATTAGCCAGGCATGGTGGTGAGCGCCTGCAGTTCTAACTACTCAGGAGGCGGAGGTGGAAGGATCACTTGAGCCCAGGCAGTTGAGGAGATGCAATTATCATGTACATTGATGAAATATAATCTTTTGTTTTGTTTGAAGCATTATGTAGAATTGTTCTTTATTTAAGTAAAACATGTTGTCAAGGGCAATGCCACTGGTAGTATTTGAGTGAGCCATAATTGTGCCACTGTACTCCAGCCTAGGCCGTACAGAGCGAGGCTTTGTCTACAAAAAAATAAAAAATAAAAAATAAATAAATACATTCTAGTCATCATGTTGTGTAATAGAGCTCTTGAACTTACTCCTCTACCTAACTGAAATTTTGTATCCACCAACATCTCCCCAGCCACTCCCACACACCCCCACCCCATCCCCAGTAACCACCATTCTACTCTCTACTCAGTATATTTCAACTCTATCAGACCCAGTAGCCTTTATTAATAACATATCTTATAACAGAGTTTATGATTCTAAAATGAAATTCATAGATGACATAGTCTACATATGCACATGATTTAAATATATACGTATGCATATATTAGGAATACTGTATATATATTTATAACTATAATAAAGAGAAATAAGAGGACATATTTATAATAAAGGAGGCATTTCAGTATGTAAATGATTGGGCATGACTATACTTGAAGACATAATGAGATTGTCAGATGTTTGCTTCCAAACACTGAGTCACTGTGAATGTAATAGCCTCAAACGTCCACTGATTATAGGAGTGTTACGAAGGACTCAAATATTACCAGCAGCATTGCCCTTGATGACGTGATTTACCTAAATAAGGAACAATTCTAGGTAATGCTTCAAACAAAACAAAGGATTGTCTTTCATCAATTTACATGACAATTGCATTTCCAAAAATTTCAGTGGCTGTTAAAACTAAGCAAAAAATACTTAGCCATTAGATTTCTATGGCTCTATGGAGTGGGTTCTTGGTACAGGTTTTTCCCTACATGGCTGTCCAGAGGAACAGTCAAAGTCATATAGTACTGTCGGGTATGGTGGTATGCACCTGTAGTCACAGCTAGTCCGGAGGCTGAGGGGCGAGGATCACTTGAGCCCAGAAGTTTGAGGCTACAGTGCACTACGATCCTGCCTGTGAATATCCACGGCACTCCAGCCTGGGCAACACGGTGAGACCCTGTCTCTTTTAAAAAGAGAGAGAGAAAAAAAGAGAGAGTGTAGGGTAGCTGCACTCTTACCAAAAAAAAGTATGTAGGGCAGTCCTTCACTGGGAGGATTCTATTGTATATCGTGTGACATCTAGCATTCCTGACCTCCCCTTCCATTTTGTCACTAAATGCCAGTAGCACCCCCAATTATTGTGACCAACAAAAATGTCCCTAAACATGGCTGGACACAGTGGCTCATGCCTGTAATCCCAGCACTTTGGGAGGCTGAGGCGGGAGGATCACCTGAGGTCAAAAGTTCAAGACCAGCCTGGCCAATGTGGTGAACCTGTCTCTACTAAAAATACAAAAATTAGCCAGGTGTGGTGACGGGCACCTGTAATCCCAGCTACTTGGGAGGCTGAGGCAGGAGAATCACTTCAACCCAGGAGTCGGAGGTTGCAGTGAGCCAAGATCGTGCCATTGCACCCTAGCCTGAGCAACAAATGTGAAACTCCGTGTCAAAAAAAAAAAAAAAAAAAAAGTCCCCAAACATTTCCTAAATGCCTGCTAGGGAGTGGTGCCACCCCCATAGAGAACCACTCTAATAAGTGATTAGGGAAGGGGTCCCTAAGGAGCTACCCTTTGAGCCAAGAACTGAATGACCAAAAGGAATGAGCCACCAGGAAAGAGCATTCCAGGTAAAAGAAACACCTGGTTCAGGGTCACTATAGCGACACCACAAGCCTGAAGGGTTCTAGGAGCAGGAAGACTGCTGGGACTAGAATGCATTTAGTAAGCAGTGTGATGGAAGATTGCTTTGGAAAGGTGAGCCGAGGTCAAACCACAGAGGGCCTCACAGGCCAAAGTAAAGATTTGAACTTTATTGGTGTGATGAGAAAGGAGGGTTGTTGAGGGGGGTTGTTAAGCAAGGAAAGGTCATTATTTAACTTTGGTTCATTGCTGTGACTGTGGAGAATGGACTGCACTGTGAGAAGAGAGGCAGGGAGACCAGCTGGGAGGCGGTTTGCAGGTGTTCGGGAAAAATGAAGGTGGATTGGCCTAGGGTTATCAGCAGCAAGGATGGAGAGAAATGGATGGCTAAAAGAACAGGTGTGGAGGAAGAGCCAGTGGGACTTGGTAATGAATTAGAATTAAAGGGAGTAGAAGAGCAATTAGTCAAGGATGACCACTGGTGGTTTTGACATGAGCAACTGAGTGGTTTTGGCACCATTTCCTACGTTGGTTAGAATAGTTGTTCATTTATTTGCTTTAGTGGGTGTCAAGAGTTCTGTTTTGGACACATTCCATTTGAGATGTCTATTAGAGATGCAGTACTCAAATAGGCAAATAGGCTGCCTGGAGTTCAAAGGTAAAGAAAGTCTGAGTTAAAAGCCTGCTATTTAAAGCCAGCCTGCATATACAGTTGACCCTTGAACAACACAGGTTTGAACTGCATGGGTCCACTTATGATGGATTTTATTCCAACTCTGCCACCGTGAGACAGCAAGACCAGCCCCTCTTCTTCCTAGATGATGAGGCTGAAGATCTTAATGATGATCCTCTTAATAAATGGTAAATATATTTTCTCTGCCTTATGATTGTCTTAATAACATTTTGTTTTCTCTAGCTTACTCTATTGTTTAAGAATACAGTTATATAACATATGTAGCATACAAAATATGTGTTTATCAATGTTATGTTATTGGTAAGGCTTCTGTTTAACAATGGGCTATTAGTAGTTAAGTTTTGGAAGAGTCAAAAGTTATATGTGGTTGGGTGCAGTGGGTTGGGCCTGTAATCCCAGCTGCTATGAAGGCTGAGGTGGGAGGATTCCTTGAGCCCAGGAGTTAGAGGCTGCAGTGAGCTATGATTTCACCACTGCACTCCATCCTGAGAGACAGAGCAAGACCTCATCTGTAAAGAAAAAAAGTTATTTGCAGATCTTCAACCGAGTGAAGTTGGCACCCCAAGTCCCCACCCCCTACTCCTGACCTCCTGTTGTTCAAGAGTCAACTGTAGCTGGTATTTCAAGCCACAGGCTGAGGAACCAGCATTTGGCCGGGTGCAGTGGCTCATGCCTGTAATCCCAACACTGTGGGAGGCCGAGGCAGGAGGATTGCTTGATCTCAGAAGTTCAAGACCAGCCTGGGCAACATAGCAAGACCCCCATCTCTCTTAAAAAAATAGTAATAAGGCCGGGCGCGGTGGCTCAAGCCTGTAATCCCAGCACTTTGGGAGGCCGAGGCGGGCGGATCACAAGGTCAGGAGATCGAGACCACAGTGAAACCCCGTCTCTACTAAAAATACAAAAAATTAGCCGGGCGCGGTGGCGGGCGCCTGTAGTCCCAGCTACTCAGGAGGCTGAGGCAGGAGAATGGCGTGAACCCAGGAGGCGGAGCTTGCAGTGAGCCGAGATCGCGCCACTGCACTCCAGCCTGGGCAACAGCGTGAGACTCCGTCTCAAAAAAAAAAAAAAAATTAGTAATAAATTAATTAAAGCCACAGAGAGTGACTAGGGAGAAAGTGTGTCTGGGGCAGAGGAGGGTCCCCAGCAAAGAGCCCAGGGGCACAACACCTAGTAGAAATTGAAAAGGGGAAGAGGTAAGGAGTCAGTTGGAAAACCAGGGTAGTGGCCATCATGGAAACCAATGGGGACAGATCCACATTGTGTGGTGTCTCATGATTTTACCATTTGGGAGGAATCTGCTTTATTTTCTTTTATTCTTATTTTTAATTTTTCTTTTTCTTTTTTTCCTAAACCTCAGCATCCACCAGAGGAATTTATTTATTTATTTATTTTGAGACAGGGTCTCACTATGTTGCCCAGGCTAGTCTTGAACTCCTGGCCTCAAGTGATCCTCCTGCCTTGACCTCCCATAGTGCTGGGATTACAGGCATGAGCCACCAAGCTTGGCCAGAGTCTGCTTCAATTTAAAAGATGCAAAGTTATTAAAATAAAATTAGGTTCACAGTAAACACTTATTTAGAATGAGAAAAAACACCACCTCACAATAAGTTTTTTTACATGTTTTGGCTTCATATGGCTATATCTTTGCAATGTAATTGTTTATGGTATGAATAGAATGATAATTTAACCTTTCCTCTAGCATTGTTGATTGTTTGGTTTTGAAAATAATTATGAGGCCGGGCACAGTGGCTCACACCTGTAATCCCAGCACTTTGGGAGGCCGAGGAGAGTGGATCATGAGGTCAGGAGATCGAGACCATCCTGACCAACACGGTGAAATCCCATCTCTACTAAAAATACAAAAAAGTAGCTGGGCATGGTGGCGGATGCCTGTAGTCCCAGCTACTTGGGAGGCTGAGGCAGGAGAATCACTTGAACCCAGGAGGTGGAGGTTGCAGTGAGCCGAGATCGTTCCACTGTACTCCAGCCTAGGTGACAGAGGAGGCTGCATCTCAAAATAATAATAATAATAATTATAATAATAATAATTATGCATAATTTACAAGTTTCTTTCAGCTTCACAAGTCATCATTTGTAGTGTCATGTATATTTTTAGGAATGATGTCAAGTTTGGAAAACATCTATCAAGTTTATTTTACAATCTGTAAGTTATTTGAGCATTTTAAGTTATCTTTTGCAGTAGCTGTCTTAAATGCTTTTTGAATTTACAACACTCACTAACCAATTGTCATTGATGTCCTTGTACTGTGTCATATTAGATGTTATGTTAGCTTCATCAAAGTCAGTTTTTCCTGTAAATTAGCAAGAAATTTAAATCGTTTTCCAATGTGTTTATTTGCCTCTTTATATTAGTGAGATTTTCAAAAAAATCCATGAGTTTATTCATTACGTCTATTAAAAAATATTTTTCTTCCTCTTAATGTGCTACTGCTTTTGGTTTAATCTGCAAATTTTTTATGATTTGCTTCTCAATATCAGAAAAAATTTTCTATCACTTTTGTTTCCCATTTATCTTTTATTCTGAACTTTTTCTGTATTATTAATATTAGCTTATGTTAACTTTAAATGATATAAGAAAATATCCTTTATATAAGTCCAAATCAGAAGTCTGTAATTTCTCACTTATTTTATTAAAATATTGCAAAACATTTCCCAAATGGCAGTTAAAAGTGCACATTCTAGTTTCATAAACATTTTATTTTATTTTGTTTTGTTTTATTTTGTTTTATTTTATTTTATTTTATTTTATTTTATTTTATTTTATTTTATTTTATTTTATTTATTTGTTGAGACCGAGTCTCACCCTGTTGCTCAGGTTGGAGTTCTATGGCAAGTTCTCTGCTCACTGCCACCTCTGCCTCCTGGGCTCAAGTCCCATCTCAGTCTCCCAAGTAGCTGGGACTACAGGCATGTGTTACTATGCATGGCTAATTTTTATATTTTTTGTAGAGACAAGGTTTCACCATGTTGCTCAGGCCGGTCTCAAACCCTTGGCCTCAAGCAATCTGCCTGCCTCAGCCTTCCAAAGCACTGGGATTACAGGCGTGAGCCACTGCACCCAGCCATTAACATTTTAAATAAACTATTTGCATCAGGTTGTGTTAGCCTTTCTCTTCTGAGTCTTCGAAAACTGTTTTTTGGTTTCTTTGTTTAGTTTTGGTTTTGGTTTTTGGTTTTTTGAGATGGAGTCTTACTCTGTCACACAGGCTGGAGTGCAGTGACGTGATCTCGGCTCACTGCAACCTCCGTCTCCTGGGTTCAAGCTATTCTCCTGACTCAGCCTCCAGAGTAGCTGGGATTACAGGCGCCCACCACCATGCCTGGCTAATTTTTGTATTTTTAGTAGAGGCAGGGTTTTACTATATTGGCTGGGCTGGTCTGGAACTTCTGACCTTGTGATGCACCCACCACCCAAAGTGCTGGGATTACAGGCATGAGCCACTGCGACTGGCCTGAAAAATGTTTTAGAATCTTTAAAACATTGTATTCATCTTGCAAAGCTTAGAACATCTATGGCAGACAATCTCCTTACACTTAGACTTCTTACAAAAAAATCCAAGTTGGCAACTTCATTTAAGATATTCCACATATATTGAGTGTCAGGATAGTATTGCAACATAAAATGAAATAAAGTATTCCATGTATAAAGAACTCAAGAGGGAAAATATAACTGTTGTGAAATGTGGAAGTCACCAACAACTTTAGTCATTCTCAGGGCAGCTTTTTCTCCACCAAAATGCTGTTAATTCCTCATAATTAATTTTGTTTTTTTGTTTTTGTTTTTGTTTTTGTTTTTTTTTTTTGAGACGGAGTCTTGCTCTGTCACCCAGGCTGAAGTGAAATGGTGCAATCTTGGCTCACTGCAACCTCTGCCTCCTGGATTCTAGCAATTCTCCTGCCTTAGCCTCCTGAGTAGCTGGGATTATAGGTGCCCGCCACCACGCCCGGCTAATTTTTGTATTTGTAGTAAAGACAAGGTTTCACCATGTTGGCCAGGCTGATCTCCTTACCTCAAATGATCCACCTGCCGCAGCCTCCCAAAGTGCTGGGATTACAGGCATTAGCCAGCGAGCTGACTCCAGCTCCTTATCTTCACCTTTCCTAACAGTTGCGTAATAGTACAACAGATCATGAATGCTGTTCAGTGGAAGCTTGCAATTGTCAAATAAACTTGCAAATAAATAGATTTTAATTAACCAAAGTTAAAAATGGCTCATGAGGCCGGGCGCGGTGGCTCAAGCCTGTAATCCCAGCACTTTGGGAGGCCGAGGCGGGCGGATCACAAGGTCAGGAGATCGAGACCACAGTGAAACCCCGTCGCTACTAAAAATACAAAAAAAAATTAGCCGGGCGCGGTGGCGGGCGCCTGTAGTCCCAGCTACTCAGGAGGCTGAGGCAGGAGAATGGCGTGAACCCAGGAGGCGGAGCTTGCAGTGAGCCGAGATCGCGCCACTGCACTCCAGCCTGGGCAACAGCGTGAGACTCCGTCTCAAAAAAAAAAAAAAAAAAAAAAATGGCTCATGAGTGCTTCTATTAATAATGTAGAATAGGCAGGGTGCAGTGGCTCACAACTATAATCCCAGCATTTTGGAAGGCCAAGGCAGGCAGATCACTTGAGGTCAGGAGTTCAACACCAGCCTGGCCAACATGGTGAAACCCTGTCTCTACTGAAAATACAAAACTTAGTTGGGCATGGTGGAGGGCACCTGTAATTCCAGCTACTCTGGAGGCTGAGGCAGGAGAATTGCTTGAACCTGAGAGGTGGAGGTTGCAGTGAGCTGAGATTGCACCACTGCACTCCAGCCTGAGTGACAGAGTGAGACCTTGTCTCAAAGAAAGTAACAGTAGCTATTTCATTTTGTACATATTGTTAACCTTTTATAAGTTTTGAGATGTTACATTTGTTCTTTTATATTAACTTTTTTTCCAAGTCGCAGTGCAAAAATAGAATAGAATCCAGAAATTAGTTCGATGATCCCTATGAAAGTACCTTTGTCTGAAGAACACTATTTTTTTTTTACCATGACCTCTGAAGCAACTTTTATTTAAAAATTTAATAACTACGGCTACATTTTACAGCATTTCAAAATAATTCAGAATTATTTCTCCTGTTTTATTTTTCAAGAAATCAGTCTAGTGCATTTTTATTTGATTTACATGTATTCTAAGTAAACATGGCCTCCTAATTGCTCTGTGGAATGTACTTGACTTTTGAAACTTCTTAATATATTTATCTAGCCCCAAAACCCATCTGTTGTAATGTCTGCCCTATTGAAAACAGTTTACTAACAAAATGATAAATGCAACCTTCAGTCTTAGAACAGGCTAAGCAGGTTCTCATACCAGTTTGATCATTTTTAAGCATTTTAAATATATACCTGTTTGAGAAACATGTTTTTTCACGAGCTGTTCTGTTTGCTCCTCTGTAAATATTAATAGATCAAAAATTCGAAAAAGCAAACTTTTCTATTATTCAGTGCTGAATGAAATTATTCCTCATCATAATGGACCGCACAATGAAAGATCATGGCAATTATCAAAATCAATGACTTCTCAGATGAGCACACATAAAAAAAATCAATGAATTCACCAAACTGAAGCGCCTGCTGACCTTCTCATATGTTCTGTTGACATACAAAATTTGTTTTTTCTTTATTATTACTTTCATCTTCCTTATTCCATTTTCTATCTCCTGTTTGGGTATCTTGATTATCATAGTCATTCTTATTTTCTCTTTTGGCTATCAAGAATATTTTTCTAATCCCAGTCATGTATGGCAGCACCGCTCTGTAGTCCTAGCTACTCAAAAGACTAGGCAGGAGGATCACTTGAGCCCAGGAGTTTGAGGCTGCAGTGAGCTATGATTTCACCACTGCACCCGAGCCTGGGTGATAGAGTGAGACCCTGTCAAAAAAATTTTTTTTTTCTAATCTTGATTGCAACTAACAGAGCTTTTAGTTTCTGTTGTAATAATATTACAACTGCTTTAAAGTATTTTAAAGCTTCCATCTGTCTTCTTTCATGATTTCCACAAGGATGCCTTCTCCTTATCACGGTTGAATAGTGAAATGATCATCAGTACGAAAAAAACTAAAACTAAGACATATACAAGAGTAATTCAAATGTGTTTCAAATTGCTACTACATTGCATAGAACAACATATTTGTGCAGTCAAATTCCTCATATATTGCATACATCAACTTACTGATGAAGAAGTGCAGGAGCTCTGTGTCTGGATTCTTCAGACCGTTTCACTCTCTCATGCCAGTTTTTGTGCCATTTCATCTAGAACCAGGAGATTTTGAAGAACAAGGTGTGACAAATATACTAAAATGCAATCCAGCCAGGCACGGCAGCTCATACCTGCAATCCCAACACTAGGAGGCCAAGGCCGGAGGATTGCTTGAGCCCAGGAGTTCAAGACCAACCTAGGCAACATAGTGAGAATTCATCTTTATTAATGTTAGATATGAGTTCTAAATTTCTTTTCAAAGAATCAATATGTCAGTATGTCTAATTCTTTACCTTCTACTTTTAAACTTAACTTCCTCATAAAGCAACTTTTTTGATTACCTGCTCCACCCTGACCCATTTCAATCACCTGCTCCACCCTGACTCATTCTGATTACCTTATCCACCCTGACTCATTCCGATTACCTGCTACCTGCTCCGCCCTGACTCATTCTCCACCCTGCATAACCATTTTTCCCGCCAAACCCCTCACCCCTAGTCACTCTCCTTAAATTAGCCAATCAGAATTAGTTTAGCCTGTGTGGTCTTAACACTAGCCAATAGGGGAACGACACAGCAGCAGGGGCCACGTGTGTCAGGGATAAGGAGCCCCTTCCCCTCCCTTTTCCAAGTGTGCGCTCACCATTGCTCCATCTGTAAGGGTGCACCCTTCTATGGAAGTAACTTGCCTGCTGAAAATTTAAAAGAAAAATTTTTTTTCAAGTGCTATTTCTTTTGTGCATCAAAACTTTATTTACAACATTAAAGAAAAAAGTAATAATAAATAAAAAATAAATTTAAAAAAATGCAACCCCATATGTTGGAATGTATAAAACCCATGACTTCAGGCTGGGTGTGGTGGCTCATGCCTGTAATCCCAGCATTATGGGAGGCCAAGGCAGGGGGATCACTTGAGCCCAGGAGTTTGAGACCAGTCTGGCCAACATAACAAAATGCCATTTCTACAAAAAATTAGCCAGGCGTGGTGACACTCACCTGTAATTCCAGCTACTCGGGAGGCTGAGACAGGAGAATCACTTGAACCCGAAAAGGCAGACATTTCAGTGAGCTGAGATTGTACCTCTGCACTCCAGCCTTGGTGACTCCATCTCAAACAAACAAATAAATAAATAACAATAAATAAATAAATAAATAAAACCCATTACTTCATACACGTGTGTACTCACTGTAGTACTCTTCAGGTTTCTGCCCTAGAAACAGGAATTCTGACAAATTTTGTCTGATACCCATTTTTAAAAACAGCGCATTTTTAGATATACACGCTGCATGATCAAGTATATTCCTAACAGAAGAGGATTTCTAATTTGATACGCTGTCAATGATAATCTAATTCCTCTGTTTACAAGTTTATATGGTTCAAATTAGAAGAATTTTTTACAGATTAGTTTCTGGTTCTACGTGTTTCAAACACTGTTTTTCCCAATTTTTTTTTTGCTTTGAGACAGAGTCTTACTCTGTCACCCAGGCTGGAGTTCGGTGGCATGACTCAGCTTACTGCAATCTCTGCCCCCCGGGTTTAAGCAATTCTCATGCCTCAGCCTCCTGAGTAACTGGGACTACAGTCGTGCCCACCATGAACACCTAATTTTTTGTATCTTTTGTAGAGACAGCATTTCGCGATGTTGGCCAGACTGGTCTCGAACTCCTGGGCTCAAGTGATCCATCCGTCTCAGCCTCCCAAAGTGCTAGGATTACAGTCATGAGCCACCGTGCCGGGCCCCCAATTTTATGTACTCACAGAGCGGAATGCCATAGACATGTTGATGTTGTCATATGACCTCAAGCCTTGCACTTTCATGTCACAACCCTGAGTGAGATGGTGCAGAGATAGAAGGAATATTCCTGAAACTCCTTCTATACTGGTATGACCACACTGGTACGACCAAATCCAAACTAAACGTTTGTAACTCAACTCTCCTGAGCTGGATCCCAAAATGCAGAAAGAAATGTGATCAAGAGGAGGTCAGAGTGAAAAGAGACAGTGGTCTTGATTGACTGCGGTAAAAATAGTTTGCAAATTATACAGAATTACATGACCTTGTGAACTCATGTCTAGAATTCCTTGTAGGTCGTTGGAAGGAGCAGGTGCCAGTGAAAAGCCCTGTGTCCTGTGCTTCATTCTCTTCACAGAAAATTATTCTCCACAAGGCAATAAGGTGTTTTAAGAGGAAGATAGGGTTTGCTGTATCAAATGCTGTCAAGAAGTATAATAGGATAAGGACTGGCACACAACTACTGGATTTGGCAATGGAAGGTCTTTAATGATCTTGAAAATAGTGATTCTAAGCTGGGAGCAGTGGCTCATGCCTATAATCCCAGTACTTTGGGAGGCCAAGGTGAGTGGATCACAAGGTTAAGAGATCGAGACCATCCTGGCCAACATGGTGAAACCTGTCTCTACTAAACTACAAAAATTAGCTGGGCGTGGTGGTGCACGCCTATTGTGCCAGCTAGTCAGGAGGCTGAGGCAGAAGAATCACTTGAATCTGGGAGGCAGAGGTTGTAGTGAGCCGAGATAGCACCACTACACTCCAGCCTGGCAACAGAACAAGACTCCATCTCAAAAAAAAAAGAAAATAGTGATTCCATTAGAAGATACAGAAGCCATATTAGAATGGATTAAGGAAAGAATGGGGGATTAGGAAGATAAGACAATGACAACATGCAAAAACTTCTGTTTGACTATGGTCTTTCTGTACTGATATAGAAAGATTTCCAGGATACATTGTTTAGTGAAAGGTAGGGAATAGTGTACACTATACTTTTCTTGCTGTACGGATTGGTATGTATATCTCTCAAAGTCCACAAAAGATGCCTCCAGCGAAGGAAATTGGCCTTTGGAATTTTTGAAGCATGCAAATGTATTACCTATTCAAAACATAATTTTTAGCCAGGCGCAGTGGCTTGTAACTGCCCAATGGGTTCACCTTGGCTGCTGCCTAGACAGAGCCAATTTTTCAGGGGAATTGCAATAGAGAAAGAGTAATTCAGGCAGAGCTGGCTTTGCGGGAGACCGGAGTTTCATTATTATTCAAATCAGTCTCCCCCAGCATTGGGGATCAGAGGTTTTAAGTACAACTTTTGGTGAGTTGGGGGAAGTCAGTGAGCCGGGACTGCTGATTGGTTGGATTGGAGATGAGGTCATAGGGAGTCGAAGCTGTCTTCTTGCCGCTGAGTCAGTTCCTGGTGTGGGGATCACAAGATCAGATGAGCCAGTTTATCAATCTGGGTGGTAACAGCTGACCCATGAAGTGCAGGGTCTGCAAAATATCTCAAGCACTGATTTTAGGCTTTACAATAGTGATGTTATTCCCAGGAGCAATTTGGGAGGGTCAGAATCTTGTAGCCTCCAGCTGCATGACTCCTAAACCATAATTTTTAATCTTTTGGCTAATTTGTTAGTCCTCCAAAGGCCATCTAGTCCCCAGGCAAGAAAAGGGTTTGTTTTGGGAAAGGGCCTTTGTTTTAAACTATAAATCATTGGCCGGGCGTGGTGGCTCACACCTGTAATCCCAGCACTTTGGGAGACAGAGGCGGGTGGATCAACTGAGGTCAGGATTTCGAGACCAGTCTGGCCAACATGGTGAAACCCCGTCTCTACTAAAAATAAAAAATTGCCAGGTGTGGTGGTGCATGCCTGTAATCCCAGTTACTTGGGAGGCTGAGGCAGGAGAATCCCTTGAACCCACAAGGCAGAGGTTGCAGTGAGCTGAGATCACGCCGTTGCATTCCAGCCTGGGCAACAAGAGCAAAATTCTGTCTCCAATAATAATAATAACAAGAAGAAGAATAAACTATAAACTAAGTTCCTCCTAAAGTTAGTTCACCCTACACCCAAGAATGAACAGAGACAGCTTGCAAGTTAGAAGGAAGATGGAGTTGGGGACCAGGCGAGGTGGCTTATCCCTGTAATCTTAGAACTTTGGGAGGACGAGGTAGGAGGATCACTTGAGGTCTGGAGTTCAAGACCAGCCTGGACAATACGGTGAAACCCCATCTCTACTAAAAATATAAAAATTAGCCAGGCATGGTGTCGGGCCCCTATATTTCCAGTTACTCTGGAAGCTGAGGCAGGAGAATCGCTTGAACCCGGGAGGCAGAGGTTGCAGTGAGCTAAGATTGTGCCACTGCACTCCAGCCTGGGCAACACAGGGATATCAAGCTGCAACTACATTTACTGGGTCAGAGAGGGAGCTGGTGACAGGCAAAAGCAATCAGAAACAGGAGAAAGACCTCATCCCTACAAAAAACTTAAAAACCATCTGGGCATGTGGTCATGCCACTGCACTACAGCCTGGGCAACGGAGTGAGATCCTGTCTCAAAAACAAAAAAAGTGATCTCACACTTACTGTTTTATTTTTTTGTTTTTTGAGACAGAGTTTTGCTCTTGTTGCCCAGGCTGGAGTGCAATGGCACGATCTCAGCTCACTGCAACCTCCAGCTCCCGGATTCAAGCGATGCTCCTGCCTCAGCCTCCCAAGTAGCTGGGATTACAGGTGCCCACCACCATGGCTGGATAATTTTTGTATTTTTAGTAGAGACGGGGTTTCACCATGTTGGCCAGTCCTGTATTGAACTCCTGATCTCAGTGATCCACCTGCCTCAGCCTCCCAAAATTCTGGGATTAGGATTACAGGCGTGAGCCATCGAGCCTGGTTACACTTACTGTTGATATGTACTGAGAACTATAGTAGTTTACATGTGCTACTTCACTAATTTATTTATTATTTTCAAAAATATTAATTGAGTGCCCATAATGTATGTGGAATAAGAAATACATTTGGTCTTTGTCCCAGGTTCCTATGACAGAGTTCCTAAAACTCTTGGAATTTCCTGAGTAATAGTGAAACTGCCTTTGCAAAACTATGACTGAGGCAGTAAAAGAGATCTAATGTAATCGACTCAAACTTGCTTCTACCCTCCAAGAGGTCCTTTTTCATTCCTGGGCATAGGTTAAACTAACTTTGGGAGAAACTCAGTTTATAGTTTAAAACAAAGACAATAACAGCACTTTCCCAAAACAGACCACCTTTTTGCCTAGGGACTAGACTGCCTCTTTGCAGGACTAATATTAGCCACAAGATTAGAAATTATGGTTTAGGAGTCATGCAGCTGGAGGCTGCAAGATTCTGACCCTCCCTAAACTGCTCCTAAGATCAGTGCTTGAGATATTTTGCAGACCCCGCACTTGATGGATCAGCTGGCACCACCCAGATGGACGAACTGGCTCATCTGATCTTGTGGCCCCCACCCGGGAACTGACTCAGTGCAAGAAGACAGCTTGGACTCCGTATGATTTCTTCCCTGACCAATCAGCACTCTTGGCTCACTGGCTTCCCCTCACCCACCAACTTGTCTTTAAAAACTCTGATCCCCGAATGCTCAGAGAGACTGATTTGAGTAATAATAAAACTCTGGTATTCTGCACAGCCAGCTCTGCGTGAATTATTCTTTGTCTATTGCAATTCCCCTGTCTTGATGAATAGGCTCTGTCTAGGCAGCGTGCAAGGTGAACAAACCCCTTGTGTGGTTAGACAAGGAGGGTGTCTCTATCCCTCCCCATATCATACCCTATGCATCTTTTCATCTTGCTGTTCATCTGTATCCTTTATCTATTTTTTCTTTTTTTCTTTTTTTTTTTTTTTTTTTTTTTGAGACAGAGTCTCACTCTGTTGCCCACACTGAAGTGCAGTGGTGTTATCTTGGTTCACTGCAATCTCTGCCTCCCAAGTTCAAGCGATTCTCCTGCCTCAGCCTCCTGAGTAGCTGGGATTACATATGTGTGCCATCATACCCAACTAATTTTTGTATTTTTAGTAGAGACAGGGTTTTACCATGTTGGCCGGGCTGATCTCAAATTCCTGGCCTCAAGAGATCCGCCTGCCTTGATCTCTCAAAGTCTGGGATTACAAGCATGAGCCACTGTACCCAGACCTATATTCTTTATGATATAAACTATTAAACCAAATCCTGGGGAAGGAGGGTTGTGGGAACCCAATTTGTAATCAGCCAACCAGAAACACAAGACAAAACCTGGGACTTAGGACTAGTGCCTGAAGCAGGACAGCCTTTTGGGACTGAACCCTTAACCTGTGGGATCTGACCCAATCTCCAGGTAGACAGTGTCAGAATGGAATTGAATTACAGGACACCCAGTTGGCATCTGCTGGAGAATTGCTTGGTGTGTGGCGGAAAACCCACACATCTCTTCACATAAGTGTTTTGTGTCGGATGTGTAGAGAGAAAAACAGTTTGTTTTTTTTCTTTACAATGTGCTAGCTACTTTGCAAGTGCTAGGGTTATGGTGATGAAGAAGCTAGACAAATCTCTGCTCTTGGATGGCTTCCAGTCTAAAAGGAGGACATAAAGAACAAAACAGATAACTACAATATCATGTGGTAAAAGTTCTAAGGCACACTATGGGAAGACAGGAAAGATTATGTGTTAGGGGCTGGGCGCAGTGGCTCACACCTGTAATCCCAGCACTCTGGAAGGCTGTGGCAGGCGGATCGCCTTAGGTCAGAAGTTTGAGACCAGCTTGGCCAACATGGCGAAACCCCATCTCTACTAAAAATACAAAAATTAGCTGGGCATGGTGGCGCTCACCTGTAATCCCAGGTACTCTGGAGACTGAGGCAGGAGAATCACTTGAACCCAGGAGGTGGAGGTTACAGTGAGCCGAGATCATACCACTGCACTCCAGCCTGGGTGACGAGAGCAAAACTCCGCCTCAAAAGATTGTGTGTTAGTGTGCGAAGGCAACCATAACAAAATAACACAGACTAGGTGGCTTAAAGAACAAAACTTTATTTTCTCACAGTTCTAAAGGTTGAAAGTTGGAGACCAAGTGCTGGCAAGGCTGGTTTCTCCTGAGGCCTTTCTTTTTGCCTTGCAGACAACTGCTTTCTCACTGTCTCCTCACATGGCCTTCTCTGTGAAACCACCTTTGCAAAATTAAGACAGTAAGAGAAATCTGACAACACTGACTTCATCTTGCTTCTGACCTCCAAGCTATCCCTGGTCATTCCTGGGCACAGACCAAGCTCTCTTTGGGAGCAATTTAGTTTAACTTTGAAGCAAGGATGACAATAGTCCCTAAAATGAATCCAATCCCTGTTCAGGGGCTGAAACTGCTTTTGTAAGACTAAGGAAAGGCCACAAGATTAGGATTAAGGGAATGACATGAATTTTGCTAAAATGTAGGTGTAGTTCCTATAATCCCTTACTGCTCAGAGGTACCACCATGTGGTATAAGGTCACAAGACTTATGACTTCCCCAATTGCTCCCATAGATAACATCACTATTGTAGAACCTAAGACTGTTTTTCCGAGATGTTTTCCATACTGACCCCACCTAGACTCATGACTAATGACTCAACTGGTCCTGTGGTCCCACTGGCAGACTCAGCATATAAAGACTATTTTCCACACACCTGTGATTTCATCCCCAACCAATCAGCAGCACCCTTTCCCTAGAACCCCCTACCCCCCACCAAACTGTCCATAAAAACCCTAACCTCTGAGCCTTTGGGGAGACTGATTTGAGTAATACTGTATGTCCTGCATGGCCAGCCTGATGTTGATTAAACTCTTTCTTCACTGCAATAGCATGTTCTCAGTGAACTAGTTTTGTCTTTGCTATGGGCAAGAAGAACTTATAGGGTGATTACATCTGTGCAGACATACCCCTGGTGTCTCCACCAGTTTTTTTTTTTTTTTTTTGTTATTGTTGTTGAGACAGGATCTTACTATGTCTCCCAGGCTGGAGTGCAGTGGTGTGAGATCACACCACTCTACAACCGCTGCCTCCTGAGTTCAAGCAATTCTCCTGCCTCAGCCTCCTGAGTAGCTAGGATTAGAGGCACCTGCCACCAGGCCTGGCTAATTTTTGTATTTTTAGTAGAGACGGGGTTTCCATGTTGGTCATGGCTGGTCTTGAACTCCTGACCTCAGGTGATCCACTGAAGCGGGAGTGCTGGGATTACAGGATTGAGCCACCTTGCCTAGCCTCTCTACCTCTTCTTACAATTACATCACCTCTATCAGATTAGGACCCCACCCTTATGACCTCACTTAAACTTAAGTATCTCTTTAAAAACCCCATCTCCAAATATAGTCATATTAGTAGTTAGGACTTAAACCTGTGAATTTTGGGCGACCATAATTCAATCCATTAACAGGTTAGGTTTCCAGAAAGAAATCTCATCCAAGGTAAGGTTTGAATTTGCATGGAATTAGCCAGGTAAAGAGTGGGGAATGGTGGGTGTGGTGGCTTATGCCTATAATCCCAGTACTTTGGGAGGCTGAGATGAGAGGATTGCTTGAGGCCAGGAGTCCAAGACCAGCTTGGTCAACATAGTAAGACCCCTGTTTCTAAATTAAAATTAAAATTAAAGGACCAGGCACAGTGGCTCACACTTGTAATCCCAGCACTTTAGGAGACTGAGGAAGGCAGATCACGAGGTCAGGAGTTTGAGACCAGCCTGGCCAACACAGTGAAACCCCGTCTCCACTAAAAATACAAAAATTAGCTGGGCGTGGTGGCAGGCGCCTGTAATCCCAGTTACTCAGGAAGCTGAGGCAGGAGAATCGTTTGAACCCCGGAGGTGGAGGTTACAGTGAGCTGAAATCGCGCCACTGCACTCCCACCTGGGTGACAGAGCTAGGCTCTATCTCCAAAAAAAAAAATAAAATAAAATAAAAATTAAAATTAAAAAAGAGTGGGGAAAAGGTGCTCACTTCAGCAGCATATATACTAAAAATTGGAACGATACAGAGCAAATTAGCATGGCCCCTGTGCAAGGATGACGTGCAAATTTGTGAAACAATTACATTTAAAGATAAAAATAAAGAGTGGAGAAAAGAGTGCTTCAGACTGCAAGTAAAGGCTGGTCAAAAGCCAGAGAACAAGAAAGTATGACACATCAGAAAACCAAAAGTATTTTTTATTTATTTATTTATTTTTCTGAGATGGAGTCTCACTCTGTCACCCAGGCTGGAGTGCAGTGGCACAATCTCAGCTCACTGCAACCTCCACCTCCCGGGTTCAAGTGATTCCCCCACCTCAGCTTCCCCAGTAACTGGGATTACAGGCGCCCACCATCACACCTGGCTAATTTTTGTATTTTTAGTAGAGACAGGGTTTCGCCATGTTGGCCAGACTGGTCCTGAACTCCTGACCTCAGGTGATCTGCCTGCCTCGGCCTCCCAAACTGCTGGGATTACAGGCATGAGCCCCCGCACCTGTCCAAAACCAAAAGTATTTTCTAGATAATTCCAGAGAAGTCAACAGAGAACCTTGCAAGGCCTTGGAAGTCATGATAGAATTAGGGCTTTGACTCAGGGCAATAGGAAGCCAGCGGAACTCTGTAAGCAAGAGACTGATAGAACCATGTCTACATTGATCACTTTGGCTTTAGTGTGGAGAGTGAAGTGAAAAAAAGTAACACTGGAAATAGAATAACAAGTTAGGTTTTTATAATAAAATAGGTAGGATGGGAATAGAGAGAAGTATACAGAATCGAGAAATCTTCAGAACCTAGAATTGGTAGGACTTGCTAGAGGACTGGAAAATAAGAAATAAACTAAGGATGATGCTTAGGTTTCTGAGTTGAGCCAGTGGTTGGGCAGTTAGTGACATGCCCTGAGATAGGAAACAAAAAAGCAGATGGTCAGGGGGAGGGCCGGATGGTAAACTCAGTGTTCAATACAGTACATTGAGTTGTAGATATGTGAGTCATGCAAGTGAAGATATTCACAGCCTTATCAGCTAGCTGTTTTCATCCCTCTTTTAGAAATAAAAAACAACAGGCCAGGCACAATGGCTCACACCTGTAATCTCAGCACTTTGGGAGGCTGAGGGGGGTGGATCACCTGAGGTCAGGAGTTTAAGACCAGCCTGGCCAACATGGTGAAAGCCCATCTCTACTACAAATACAAAAAATTAGCTGGGCTTGGTGGTGGGCACCTGTAATCTCAGCTACTTAGGAAGCTGAGGCAGGAGAATCGCATGAACCCAGGAGGCGGAGGTTGCAGTGAGCCGAAAGTGTGCCATTGCACTCCAGCCTGGGTGACAAGAGTGAAACCCATCTCAATTAAAAAAAAAAAAAGTAAAAGAAAAAGAAATAAATAAAAAGCAACAACAACTGTCGTTTCGAGACATTAAGCGAAGTAGGCTCCATGCCCAGTTTCATCGGACTCTGAGGGCTATGCTTTTTCAACTACAGTCCACAAGATTTTGCCCAAAACTCCGAGTCAGTTAGAAATATTTGAGAATTTGGAATTTACTGATTTGAGAAGACAATATAGTGCCTATACTCTATATTATAGAACAGGGACTGGGAAAGTATCTCACAGTCAAACACATTGATAAAGCTCTGATGAATCCTGTGAATATTCATAAGTGGGTTAAAGAAGGACCAAAAATAGTCTTGTGACAGTTCAGGATGAGTGTGCCATTAAATGAGTATATAAAAATTTCACCAGCCTGAGCAACATAATGAGACCCCATCTTTACAAAAAATTTAAAAATTAGCTGGGAATGGTGGTGCATGCCTATAGTACCAGCTACTCGGGAGACTGAGGTCGGGGGGATCACTTGAGCCTGGGAGGTAGAGGCTGCAGTGAGCCATGATTGTGCCACTGCACGCCAGCCTGGAACAGAGCAAGACCCTGTCTCAAAAAAAAAAAAGAAAAAAGAAAAACAATTCAAATGCAATGGCTCACACCTGTAATCCCAGCACTTTGGGAGGCCAAGGGAGTGATCACTTGAGGTCAGGAGTTTGAGACCAGCCTGGCCAATATGGTGAAACCCCGTCTGTACTGAAAATACAAAAGTTAGCTGGACATGGTGGCAAAGCACCTCTAGTCCCAGCTACTCGGGTGGCTAAGCACGAGAATTGCTTGAACCTGGGAAGCAAAGATTGTAGTGAACCCAGATTGCGCCACTGCACTCCAGCTTTGTTCCATCTCAAAAAAAATAATAATAATAAAATAAAATAAACCTTGAGAGCAAGGTTCCATCTCAAAAAAAAAAAAATTAGTTTTCAGGGGGTATATTGGATTTTGGAATTGTGGATAAATGATAAATGCATACCTTCTAGAATAATGCCGTATGATAGAAGTCAAAAAATAGAGTTTCAAGAAGAAAGTGGTGTTAAATATTACTGAGAGATGAAGGACAAGAATTGAAGAAAAGTCATCAAATTTGGTGATCAAGAGCTTAATAGAGATATCTTCAGAAGCACCTCCTTTAACTGTATAAAGTAATGGGAACAGAAGTCAGCTTTTAAGGGGTTAAAGAGTAAGACAATCTTCATACCCAGTAAAATGGTTAAAATTTAAAAGACAAAGAATACAAAGTATTGACAACCATTTAAAGCAAGTGGCATTTTTATTCACTGCTGGTGGTAGTGCATTTTGAAAAACTGTTTGGCAATCTCTGCTAAAGCCAAACATATGCATAACCCTTGATGCGGCAATTCTAGCCTATATAAGTGCTTAGCAAAATGCATGCACATGAACTCAAGAAAACATGTACAGGAATGTTCACATCAGCTTTGTTTTGGAATAGTGGTGGATATTCATTACATTGTAAATCCAATTAACTACAAACAAAAGGTACCATGCATGAACCACTGACAATTGGTCATGAACCAAGGATTATAATTTATTCAAATCTGTGTGGTAAGGTTCATAAGAAAAGGGGAAGAATGTAAGTCATTAATGAGAATGCACCTATCCTATTAGGCCAGGTGCAGTGGCTCACACCTGTAATCCCAGCACTTTGGGAGGCCAAGGCAGGCAGATCACTTGAAGCCAGGAGTTTGAGACCAGCCTGGCCAACATGGTGAAACCCCTTCTCTACTAAAAATCCAAAAATTAGCCAGGCATGGTGGTGTGCACCTGTAATCCCAGCTACTAGGGAGGCTGAGGCAGGAGAATTCCTTGAACCCTGGAGGCAGAGGTTGCAATGGGCCGAGATCATGCCACTGCACTCCAGCATGGGTGACAGAGCGAGATTCTGTCTCAAAAAAAAAAAAAAAAAAAAAGGATTAATCATTTATACATTTACAAGGTAAACATCCTTTTAGAGCCAACCAAGAATATTTGCTCCATGATGATGGAAGAAGTCTCGAGGATTCTGCAAATTATTTCAATATTGTGACCAAAACTTTTCCAATTGGTGATTTCTCTAATTACTTTGCTCCCTTCCCCAAAACACTGAACTGGATTAAAAAAAAAAAAAAAAAAAGAGAGAGAGAGTGTGATATATATGGCAATCATGCTGGGAAAGTCAGAGCCCTGCAGATTTTAGAACTGGCAAGGGAGAGCTCCGTGTAGAATAACCTGTGTCTAGCCAAAGCTGAAGCCTGGCCAGGCTCCATGTATGTTGTGAAAATTCTTTGGCCACAGTCCTGATGTCCTAACATCTGAGGTTGCATCATTCTTCCCGTACTTGCTTCTGGACTGAATATCAGCAGCGCATGATGAAAACATGTCAGGGTAGAGGTAAAAGGTATTTGTCATATTTTCTTTTTCTTTCTTTCTTTCTCTTCCTTCCTTCCTTCCACAGAAGAGTGGAGAAAATATTTTAAAAGACCACCTCAGAAATACAGAATACAGTGAAAATGAAAGGTAGAAAAATCAATTCATGGTAAAATTCTTATTTTTCCTGTGCTGTTTGGCTTGACCCTTCCCTTTCCTGAAGCCCTCATATGGCTTCCCAGTATGTCAAACAGATATCTTCTGTGCTAGTATCATTTAGGAGGGACGGCAGCAGGCAGCACGGAACAAAGGAGAAACAAAATAGATCAACGGTGGATTCAAGAATCTTGCTAACCGTGGAAAATACTTTTAAAAGGAGGCTGGAAGCACATTTCTCTTAGAAAATTTAATAGCAGAGGCTGGGCACCGTACCTCACACTTGTAATCCCAGCACTTTGGGAGGCCGAGGCAGGCAGATCACTTGAGGTCAGGAGTTTGAGACCAGCCTGGCCAATATGGTGAAACTCCATCTCTTCTTTTTTTTTTTTTTTTTTTTGAGTCGGAGCCTTGCTCTGTCGCCCAGGCTGGAGTGCGGTGGCGCAATCTCGGCTCACTGCAAGCTCCGCCTCCCGGGTTCCCGCCATTCTCCTGCCTCAGCCTCCCTAGTAGCTGGGACTACAGGCGCCCGCCACAAAGCCCGGCTAATTTCTTTTTGTATTTTTTAGTAGAGACGGGGTTTCACCGTATGAGCCAGGATGGTCTGGTCTGGATCTTCTGACTCCGTGATCCGGCCGCTTTGGCCTCCCAAAGTGTTGGGATTACAGGCGTGAGCCTCGCGCCTGGCCGAAACTCCTTCTCTTCTAAAAATCCAAAAATTAGCCAGGCATGGTGGCAGGTGCCTGTAATCCCAGCTACTCAGGAGGCTGAGGCAGGAGAATCGCTTGAACCCGGGAGGCAGAAGTTGCAATGGGCCGAGATCACGCCATTGCACTCCCGCCTGAGGGACAGAGAGAGGCTCCATCTCAAAAAATAAAAAGAAAAGAAAAGAAAACTTAAGAGCAGTTGCTGAATTTATGCCTTGTGATTTCAATCATTTCTAAGTGTCCTCTCACTGACATTTACTTAAGGCCATCATACTCTACCATCTTCTAATATCTCATGATTTTCTTGATCCCTTCCCAGTATGTGACCACTCTATTTGAAATAAAGTACAGATTGACTAGCATTTTCCATCAAAGAGTTAGAGGAAGAGGTAGAGTTGGAAGTTTGAGGTCTATATAATTGGGGGTAGTGAATATAGTGGGTGGAAACGATTTGATTAGCAAGTCTCAGTGTCCTGAAGTGCCTGGAAAGAAAATGTAGGTGAAAGGGATTTCCCTCATGTCCAACCCAGCATAGATCAACAGGTAAGTTTATATATACATATATATATATATATGTATGTATATGTATATATAATGGAGTCTTGCTCTGTCGCCAGGCTGGAGTGCAGTGGCATGATCTTGGCTCACTGCAACCTCTGCCTCCCAGGTTCAAGCTACTCTTCTGCCTCAGCCTCCTGAGGAGCTGGGACTACAGGCAAGTGCCACCATGCCCAGCTAATTTTTGTATTTTTAGTAGAGACAGGGTTTCACCATGTTTGCCAGGATGGTCTTGATCTCTTGACCTTGTGATCCGCCTACCTTGGCCTCCCAAAGTGCTGGGATTATAGGCGTGAGCCACAGTGCCCAGCCGAAGTTATGTTTTATAGATAGAAAAAAGGCAGCCCTACTGGTGCACCAGAAGCTGAGTGGTCCAAGGACATTAGGATTCTGGAGCACTCGCTTCAGCTTCCTTATTTGAGAAACACTAACCTAGAACAAAGTCAATTGAATCATTGCCTTTCTGCATTTATTTGACTGCCATTTCCCAAGTGTCAGCTTACTGAATTAAAAACCTACCCTGAAATTCTGCTTTCCTTGGACTCTCCTCTGTTGAACTTGGTTGAATAGGATGCCTGACTCCTGCCTAACTTGGCTTTGTTCATCCTGGCTCAGGCTGAAGCAACTGGACAAGTTGGCTCAGAGTCCGAGGAGTTAGAGCCTGCTGACCTCACAGCTACCCTCCCCCTTCTCACATGGCCAGTTCCTGCCCAGTCTAGTTAGTGAATAGTTCTTGGAAAATACCCTGGAGGAGAATAGAGTCACTAACAATAGCAACTCTCTTTTTAGCCTGAACCTCTTAGTACTCAGGACTGTGAACCTAGAAAAACCAAAAATAACATATGTAATTGCAGTGGGTTACCCTAACCATCTATTTCTATTATTACCAACATCCAATCATTCCAGTAGATATTTAGCTGCTTGTCGTGGAAAAATAACTGGGCTTATAGCCAGACAGAGCTAGATTCAAGACCTAGCTCAGCCATTTATTAATTTTATGACATTGGACCAATCCCTAATTTGAGCCCGCTAGAATTGAAAGAGGGAATGTACATGTAAGTGCTTGGAAACGTGCAAAGTATTATATAGTACAAAGTTAAACCATTAGTATTGGGAAATAGGGATAATTTTAAAGTTTCAGGAAACAAATAATTTAATTGTAGAAAAACCACTTGAATCAGCCTGAAGCAAAACGGAGCTTGCTAGCCAACACCAGTCTTAAAAATAAACAACTAAACTATCCTGTAGTTAGTTTCGGTTTAAAGTTAAAGGCAGTCTTCCCTTTTGTTCATGATGAATTTGGAAATGGGGAGGGACTTATCAGATCCTTTCATATCAGGGAATGACGCAGAAGGAAGGTGGGCCCTTCCTTCTGTACAGGAAAGATGGCCATTGCTTACATGCTGGCTCTGCTGGCAAACCGGTTTTTTTCTCTGAATTTAAGCCCTTGTTTTTGCCACTTAGAATTTTTATTTTATACATAATGAAAGGGGTTGGTTCTTCAGACTTAGGCTTTTTTTTTTTTTTTGAGACGGAGTCTCGCTCTGTCGCCCAGGCTGGAGTGCAGTGGCCGGATCTCGGCTCACTGCAAGCTCTGCCTCCCGGGTTTGCGCCATTCTCCTGCCTCAGCCTCCCGAGTAGCTGGGACTACAGGCGCCCGCCACCTCGCCCGGCTAGTTTTTTGTTTTTTTTTAGTAGAGACGGGGTTTCACCGGGTTAGCCAGGATGGTCTCGATCTCCTGACCTCGTGATCCGCCCGTCTCGGCCTCCCAAAGTGCTGGGATTACAGGCGCATATTTTTATCTTATGTCACTCTTGTGCATATATAAAAAGAGAAACAGGCCAGGCACGGTGGCTCATACCTGTAATCCCAGCACATTGGGAGGCCGAGATGGGCAGATTGCTTGAGCTCAGGAGTTCAAGACCAGCCTAGGCAGCATGGCGAAAACCCATCTTTACCAAAAAAGTTACAAAAATTAGCCAGGAGTGATAGCACAAGCCTGTAGTCCCAACTACTTAGAGGCTGAGATGGGAGGATCACTTGAGCCCAGGTGGTCACATCATCAGTGAGCCAATGTTGTGCCATAGCATTCCAGCCTGGGTGACACAGTGAGATCCTGTTTTTTAAAAAAAAAAAAAAAGAAAAGAAAAGATACTCCCCCAAATCCAGATCCCAATGGTAGCATCCTGCTCTAGTTCTTCTTTAACAGGCTCAGCTTCAAAGATTATCATCTACCTCATTGGTCTCATATCCCGATACAATGATCTCTAGCCTCTGGCTACCCTCTGCTGTCTCCAGAGAGCCCCCAGGTTGCTGCCCTCTCTAGTCTTAGACTCTCTCTACCATGTAGTGGAGCCACTGTTCTTTCTTGTAGTAGCACTGGCTTTGCAGTAGCTTAAGAAAGAGCCTATCCTGCTGGATATCTTACTTACAGAATCTGAACTACTTTGTAGAGCAGCTTCCCAATTCCAATGGTGAAATGTCCTAGAATCTTTTATGGTGGGATGGTGCCTGAAGCTCTTGTGAGTAGAGAAGCTGTGGCTGGTGCCTCCTGGGCTGCTCCTTCCCTTGTTCTTTTTGTAATTTATTTATTTACTTTTTAGAGACAGTGTCTGGCTCTGTCACCCAGGCTGGAGTGCAGTGGCCCAATTATAGCTCACTGCAGCCTCGAACTCCTGGGTTCAAGCAATCCTCTCATCTTGGCCTCCCAAAATGCTGGAATTGCAGGTGTGAGTCACCATGCTTAGCCCTTTTTGTAATTTCTAATGGTCTCATGGCTAACGACTGGCAGGAAGATAATTTTCAGATTTGCTTATCTTCATTTGTCCTACTGCTACCTTCACACATCTTCTGTAATGGAGGATTCTCCAATTTAGAGTTCTATGTTCTGTACCTTCCCGTTGTTTCCTATCTTTCCATCTGAACATCAGCACTGACCTGGGAAACTCTATCATCCCATTCATTTATGCACCCTTTATTCTGTTATTATTATTATTATTTTCAGATCCAGACCTACAGATGCAGCCTTTACTCTATAAGATTGAAAGGAGAGATCTCCCTACTGGCCCTTTTGCTGTTTTCACAACACTCCTGCTAGTGGTCTCTACGACTGTAGTCACCACATTCATTCTGCCTTCTGGGGATCCTTGGCAGCCCCTGCCCACATGCTAGACATACTCTCCAAGCATATGCATGAAGCACCTGCACAGGTAATTTAACACCCACTGAGGATGTGCTGGTGGTCCTGCTGTGACCATCCTGGCTCCTCTTCCTCCTGGGCCCTGCTGGCTGCTCCTGACATTGCTGTGCTATCTGTTCTGGGCATGTGGACTTGGTTGCAACCAAGCACCCAGCACTGCCCTGGGGCCTGCTGCTCCCCCTGCTACTCCCAACCCTGCTGTTGTCCCTGTTACTGTCCCTGTGGCAGGCCTTGTAGGTTTTGTGACTACGGTGTTCTTGGGAGGCTTCACTGGGCAGTCTGCAAACATCATATGTGTGGCAGGTGCATTGGACTCCCTCTCCTACTGCATAATGGAGGTTCATCTTTATCTCCTGCTCAGCAGAGAAGCTCAGAAAGCAGAAAGTGGGACCAGGACGGTCTGCTCCACTCTCTTCCCATAAATGAGCAAACTAAGGGTTTATAACCCGACAAACTTTTGAAGTCATCAATCCAAGCTTGATGCAGGAATTTGATGCAGGAATCCCTCTCTCTAGCAGGCCTGTCAAATGGTCTGGCTAGTTTTGTTTGAACTATTCCAAAACTAGGGAGGGCACTATTAAGGCGCCTCACATACCTTTATTTTCTACATCTGTGCTAGTATTTCTGTAGAGAAGGTTTCTACAATGGTGATTGCTGAGTCAAGGATATACACATTTTGCATTTTGATACAGGGAACAGATTGTGCCTGGTTGCACACACGTATGTTTTAGTGATTTATTTAAAAAAAAAAAAAACTCAGAGCATAGCAGTCATGGGAAGACAGATTACAATTCACACAAATGAAAGACTTTCTAATAGTACAAAAATTCAACATCAAATATACAAATGTTAGAATTTTAAAATATATCCTACCACAGACTGGTCTGCCTTGATTTGAATAGTTCAAGGAGAGACTGGATTATCATGATGGCAAAGAGATAATTACAATAATTACAATATTGACTCTGAGATTAGAGCAGCTTATATCCAAGGAATGTCTGAAATTTAGCTTTGTGGCACATTCTGGAGAAGAATCAAGAACCTGTCCAATGTGGCAAATACCTCAATATTGGCCCATTTAGGCTTGGGCTCTTTGACGTGAAATACATTTTCCTGGGGAGCCTTAGAGAGTACCAAAGGTTTTGCAGGACCAGCTTTTAGATGCTCTCTCAAAGCACCCAGGTCCCATTTTTCTGAGTTTCAGAAGTCTTACTGCTTGGCTCTTCTGGTCTCTCGTTTAATAATAGGCATTTCCATTGTGTCTCTAGTTGGGATTGCCTAGGGATTAGTGCAACCCTCCCCTGGTGGTCTCAGAAAATGAATGGCTTTTTCTGATAACTAAAGAAGTCTTCCATGTATCTGAAGGGATACAAAAACGCAAAACAAAGAACACACTGTGGCAAGTTCAGGCATAGCTACCATTTCCCAAATATCAAGGGAAGAAACCTGGATAGGTTTTATTTGTTTGTTTGTTTGTTTGTTCCAAGGCAGAGTCTTGCTCTGTCACCAGGCAGAAGTTCAGTGGCATGATCTCGGCTCACTGCAACCTCCGCCTGCCAAGTTCAAGCAGTTCTCCTGCCTCAGCCTCCTGAGTAGCTGGGATTACAGGCGCTTGCCACCACACCCAGCTAATATTTTGTATTCTTAGTAGAGACGGGGTTTCACCATGTTGGCCAGGCTGCTCTCGAACTCCTGACCTTGTGATCTACCCACTTCAGCCTCCCAAAGTGCTGGGATTACAGGCGTGAACCACTGTTCCTGGCCAAAACCTGGATAGTTTTAAAATCTTTGTTGGTGCTATGGATTGAATGTGTCCCCCCAAAAGCAAATATTGGAAACTTAATTCCCAATGCAACAGTGTTAATAGGTGGCACCTTTGAGAGGCGATTAGGTCATAAGGGCTCCACCCCTATGAATGGACTTAGGCCAGTTATAAAAGGGCTTGAGGCTGCAAGTTTGATCTCTTGCTTTCTTGCATGCATGCTCTCTTGCCCTTCTACCTTCCCCCATGGGATGCTGTAGTAATGTTTTAGGACCAACAGGTTTGCATGCTGGATGTGCAGTAACAGACTGAGACAGCAGAGTTTGCAGCAGAGAAAGAGTTTAATGATCACAGTGCACAGGACAAACAGATGGGAGGAGGCCCTTAAATTCATCTCCCCGAGGACTTCTGGGCTGGGGTTTTTAAGGGAATCATGGGGGATGAGGGGGCTGGAAAAAGGAAGTCATTAGTTGTGGTAAAAGGAATGAAATAATCAGGACATGGCAACTCCTTTATTTGGTGAGTCAGCTTCTTGTCGGGTCCTTCAGACCAGCTGGTGTCAGTAGTTTCACTGGTATGCAGGACTTGACAGAATATCTCAAAGAGGAAAACTTAATGTTTTATAACGTTCAAGTTGTTATCTATAGAGCAGGGGTCCCCAACCCCCGGGCCACAAACTGGTAATGGTCCATGGCCTGTTAGGAACCAGGCCGTACAGCAGGAGGTGAACAGTAGGCAAGCAAGCATTACCACCTGAGCTCCACCTCCACCAGATCAGTGGCAGCATTAGATTCTCATAGGAGCATGAACCCTGTTGTGAACTGCACATGATCTAGGTTGCTGAGGGGTCTAGGTTACTGGCTCCTTATCTTACGAGAATCTAATGCCTGATGATTTGAGTTGGGGCAGTTTCATTCCAAAACCACCCCCAACCCTGGTCTGTGGAAAAACTGTCTTCCACTAAACCAGTCTCTGATGTCAAAAAAGTTGGGATCTGCTGCTATAGAGCATTTAAGGGGACCTATAATCTTGTAACAGGGTCTATGTGATTCTGAGGCAATAGGCAGCAAATAACTATGAGGCAGCAGGTTAGGGAGAGCAAGCTGACCTAATAATTCATGCTGAATGTGCTGCAAGCTTGGTTTATTTTTGTTTTTCCCCTTTCCTTCTTCCCTGATTAATTCGTAAAGTTTATAGGCATAGTTTCAGTTAAGAAGGCCCTCGCCAGATGTGAGCCCTTCAACCTTTGACTACCCAGCCTCTAAGACTGTAAGAAATAAATCCCTGTTCTTTATAAATTACCTAGTCTCAGGTATTCTGTTACAGCAGCACAAAATAGACTAAGACCGTAGGTTTATAATATCTTCCCTTAATAGCCTGGCCAAGTCCAGCATGCTCTTCACAGCCTGTGACTGACTGACCAACAGCATGACATCAAATGGCAGAGGATGGCACTGATGGGTGCTATGCCCACCATCGCCATTTGGACATGGTTGTAAAATTCCATCCTTTTTCCCCTTTTGCTGATCCTGATGAAGTGGTTCTCACATGTCAGTGTGTTTGGCATGTACCTGAATATATCATACTTTCCTTCCTTGTTGAGTAGTTGCTGAAGTTGCCCTTAGAGGTATTAAACCCACTGTGCAGCAGCCTCTGTGGATTGAGTAGTGCAATGACATGAATTCACTACTCACTATTGTTTTTCTTTCTTTCTTTTTTTTTTTTTTTGACATGGAGTTTTGCTCTAGCTGCCCAGGCTGGAGGCCAATGGCATGGACTTGGCTCACTGCAACCTTTGCCTCCCGGGTTCAAGTGATTCTCCTGCCTTAGCCTCCCGAGTAGCTGGGATTACACGCATGCGCTACCACGCCCGGCTAATTTTGTATTTTTAGTAGAGCTGGGGGGTTTCATCATGTTGGTCAGGTTGGTCTCGAACTCCCCACCTCAGGTGATCCACCCATCTCAGCCTCCCAAAGTGCTGGGATTACAGACATGAGCCACCGTGCCTGGCCATGATTACTGTTTTTCAAGAAAACTCTGGCTCTGAATTCTATTCTCTTGAGGAGTCTGCAATAGTTTTCTATACTACATAACAAACTTAGCAGCTTAAGACCACACACTTGTATTACCTCCATTCCTTGGAATCCATGAGGCCAAGAACCCCAGGTCAGAGAACAAAAGGCTTGCTGCCATCTCGGAAGTGGCCGACCACCATTTTGGGAGCTCTAAGAACAAAGACCCACTGGTAACAATAGGAAGGAGCTAATTTGTATAGCAAATCAAAAGTTCTATCTTGGGCACTGTATTAATTTCCTATGGCTGCTGTAAGAAGTTACTACACATTTAGTGGATTAAGACAACAGAAATTTGGAGGCTAGTAGAGACAGGGTTTCACCATGTTGGCCAGACTGGTTTCAAACTCCTGGCCTCAAGTGATCCACCCTCTTTGGCCTCCCAAAGTACTGGTGTGTCCAGAATTGGTTCCTTCCCGTGGGTTCTTGGTCTCCCTGACTTCAAAGATGAAGCCATGGACCCTCGCGGTGTGTGTTACAGTTCTTAAAGATGGTGTGTCCGGAGTTTGTTCCTTCAGATGTTCGTGGTCTTGCTGACCTTAGGAGTGAAACCACAGACCTTCGCAGTGAGTATTACAGCTCTTAAAGGTCGCACATCCAGAGTTGTTTGTTCCTCCTGGTGGGTTGGTGGTCTCACCGACTTCAGGAGTGAAGCTGCAGACCTTCACGGTGAGTGTTACAAATCATAAAGATAGTGTGGACCCAAAGAATGAGCAGTAGCAAGATGTATGGCAAAGAGCGAAAGAGCAAAGCTTCCACAGAACCGAAGGGTACCCCAGCCGATTCCTGCTGCTAGCTTGGGTGGCCTGCTTTTATTCCCTTATTTGGCCCCAGCCACATCCTGCTGACTGGTCCATTTTACAGAGAGCTGATTGGCCCGTTTTACAGAGTGCTGATTGGTCCGTTTTACAGAGTACTGATTGGTTCATTTTTACAGAATGCTGATTGCAGTTTACAAATCTTTAGCTAGAGGCAGAGCGCTGATTGGTGCATTTACAATCCTTTCGCTAGACAGAAAAGTTCTCCAAGTCCCCACCCAACCGAGAAGCCCAGCCGGCTTCACCTCTTACTGGGATTACAGGTGTGAGCCACTGTGCCCAGCCAACATCTGTTAATAGGGAAACTTTAGATGAATTAAATGTAGAAGAGTTTATTGGAGCAAAGAATGACTCGTGAATCAGGCAGCTCTCAAAATTTCAGAGAGCTCCCCGCAGCAGCAGAGGCAGTGAACTTTTATTGGCTGAATGTGGAAGTAATTACTTGATTGGCTATAGCTAGGCATTTGCCCTATTTGGGTATGGTATAGTGGAGAGTCCCTAGTGAGAGGTTGGTGGGTGGTTTTTGTTTTTGTTTTTTTTGAGACATAGTCTCGCTCTGTTGCCCAGGCTGGAGTGCAGAGATGCCATGTTGGCTCACTGCAACCTCTGCCTCCCGGGCTCAATCGATTCTCCTGCCTCAGCTTCCTGAGTAGCTGGGATTACAGGTGCGCACCACCAGGCCCAGATAATTTTTGTATTTTTAGTAGAGATGCGGTTTCACCATGTTGGTGAGGCTGGTCTCGAATTCCCGAACTCGTGATCCAGCCACCTCGGCCTCCCAAAATGCTGGGATTACAGGCGTGAGCCATCGTGCTTGGCCGGTTGGTGGTTTCTATCTAACTGGTGAAGTTTTGTCTTGCTCGATTTTTTTTTTTCTTTTGACGGAGTTTTGCTCTTGTTGCACAGGCTGGAGTGCAACGGTGTGATATCGGCCCACTGCAACTTCCGCCTCCTGGGTTTAAGCAATCTCCTGCCTCAGCTTCCCTAGTAGCTGGGATTACAGGCACCCACCACCACGCCCGGCTAATTTTTGTATTTTTAGTAGAGATGGGGTTTCGCCATGTTGGCCAATCTGGTCTTGAACTCCTGACCTTAGGTGATCCACCTTCCTCAGCCTCCCAAAGTGCTGGGATTACAGGCGTGAGCCACAGCGCCCAGTAATTTTGTCTTACTGTTTACATTGAATTGGGTTTTAGTTTGCTTAAGTAGGAGTCCAAGACCCAAGACTCTGGAGCCACCTCAACCTAATAGCCTCCCTATTAATTATTTTCACACATCCAAGTGGATATGTGAGTTAGGCAGGTAGATATACAAGACTGAAACTCAGGAAAGGTCTGAGTCAGGGATGTCCAATCTTTTGACTTCCCTGGGCCACATGGAAAGGTCTTGGGCCACACATAAAATGCACTAATGATAGCTGATGAGCAAAAAACAAAAAAATTATACATACCTCATAATGTTTTAAGTTTACAAATTTGTATTGGGCCACATTCAAAGCTGCCCTGGGTCACATGTGGCCTGTGGGCTGTGGGTTGGACAAGCTTGGTCGAGGTAAAGACGTTAATTTTAATAGGGAGAACATTTAATTTTCTTTTATTTTTATTTTTTTAATTTTTGAGACAGAGTCTCCCTCTGTTGCCCAGGCTGGAGTGCAATGGTAGGATCTTGACTCACTGCAACTTCTGCCTGCTGGGTTCAAGCAGTTCTCCTGCCTCAGCCTGCCTGAGTAGTTGGGACTACAGGCACGTGCAACCACACCTAATTATTTTTTTTTTTTTTTGGATATTTAGTAGAGACGCAGTTTCACTATGTTGGCCAGGCTGGTCTCAAACTCCTGACATCAGATGATGTGCCCGCCTTGGCCTCCCAAAGTGCTGGGATTACAGGCGTGAGCCACAGCGCCTGGTCACATTTCATTTTCCGCTGCAGAAAAGAGCAGCAGACCTAGAACTGCTGCTGAGGAGCCAGCAATTAGACATGTGGGAGAAGAGGAAGGCAGAGCCAGTGAAGTAAGGAAATCCAAGACATTCCATAGAGGATAAAAATGGGACAATGGTGGAAGGAATCAAAGTGAGATACATAAAAATATGCAATAGGAAGACAATAGGTGATGTAGATAGGATGACTGTATCAATGAAGTTCCTTGAGAATATGAAGGAGGAATGGAATTCAGAGCCCAAGTACAGAAACTGGCCATGGGAAGGAAGGATGCTTGCTCCATTTTAACAAGTAGGAAAAAGAAAAGATGAACATATGAAAGTACTTGTGTACTTATGGAGAAAATGTGGGGATTTGAAGCCAATTACTGCTTTTTTTTTTTTGGATGAACTTATGCTTTTGTTGCCCAGGCTGGAGTACAGTGGCCCAATCTCAGCTCATTGCAACCTCCGCCTCCCAGGGGTGATTCTTCTACTTCAGCCTCCCCAGTAGTTGGGATTACAGGTGTGTGCCACCATGCATGGCTAATTTTTTTTTTTTGTATTTTTAGCAGAGATGGGGTTTCACCATGTTGGCCAGGCTGGTCTCGAACTCCTGACTTCAGGTGATCCACCCACCTCGGCCTCCCAAAGTGCTAGGATTACAGGCATGAGCCACCTTGTCTAGACACTTTTTTGTATTTTTTAGTAGAGACAGGGTTTCCCATGTTGGCCAGGCTGGTCTTGCACTCTTGACCTCAGGTGATCCACCTGCCTCAGCCTCCCAAAGTGCTGGCATTACAGGAATGAGCCACCACACCTGGCCCAATTACTGATTTAAAAAAAAAATGAAGCGGGTGCGACAAACCAACATGGCACATGTATACCTAAGTATCAAACCTACACGTTGTGCACATGTACCCTAGAACTTCAAGTATAATTAAAACAAAAAGAAGAAGAAAGAAAAAAAGAAAAAAAATGAAGCATGAAGTAAAATTATTAACTGAGAACAGAGGGGATAGAGTTTATCTAAAAAACGTTAAAAGGAAAACTTAAGACAAATTAAAACAATTTAATTGAGCAAAGAATGATTCTTGAATCAGGCAGACCCCCTGATCCAGAATAAATTCAGAGAGACTGTACTACTGCTGTGTGGTGGGAGAAAATTTATGGACAGAAAAAGGAAAGTGATGTACAGAAAATAGGAAAGAGGTGCAGAAACAGGTGGATTGGTTAAAGTTTGGGTGTTTACCTTGAACACAGTTCGAACGGTTGGCCACCTGTGAATGGTTGAAGTATGGCTGTGGTGATTGGCTGAGACTCAGCTCCTTGTTACAAGAGTGGGTTATAGTTTGTTTACACATCCAGTGAGGTTACAGTTCACTACGGAGAAACCTTAGGCCAAACTTAAAGTATGTAAGAGGCAGCTTTACACTAAACTTAACAAAAGAAAGCCTCAGAGTGGGAAAGTCAACCTAAGAGAGAAACCATTTATTTTGTGGGTAATGCTGAGTACCCATTTGAGGTATGAAATTATAAATAAGGCAAAAAGTAATGTTGAAGGGAAGTAAAGGTAGTGCCAAGGGAGCAGAGGTTTCTTTTAGATGTTGGGCCACAGAAGACCATGGAGGCAGTGCCATTTTGAGCTGGGCCTCAGGTCTGGTGGAGGTAGGGTTAGTACTAACCTACTACCACCGAGGAAACTCGGGGAGAGTGAATGACAGTTTATGGGAGACCTGTATGTCCAGAATTCACCGACTACATCTTCTGATTCTTTCAGTGGAGACCTAAAAACCAGACTCTGAGCAGTAGCATAAGCCAAATGTTATCCTAGACCTGCAGTTTGGCCATATCCCACTGTAAGCATTGACATCACCACCTACCTCTCAGACACAGTTAACTGGCCTGAGGTGTGATGAAAAAAGAGTTGAGAAAAATAAAATCCTGAGGCCCCCAACCAACTGATCAGACTCCCTCTTGGTTAGGACGAATCCTAGGCCCTTAGCCGTGCAGGAACAATGGTAAGCCTCTAGCCCAATCACGAGCGGGCAGTGGGCACCTCACTGGATCAGCAGCACGGTGAACACCCTGCTGGATCTAGAGGGGTGGAAGTCAGCGGCAGGTCTGCCACGGCAGCAAACAGCAGTGATGGACAGCGAGCGAAAGCTCAGCTCAAGCTGTAACAAACATGGACCAGAAGTGCAGCTGCAAGATTTCATAGAGTGAAAACAGAGCTCTCATACAATGGGAGGAGACCCAAAGGGGGTTGCCACTCCCTGCTCAAATGCCTGGGTTTATATCCCGATCATTGTCCCTCCGCCTGTGCTCTCAGGCGATATATGATTTGACTATTTCTTTATCTCCTGCTTTAGCCTAATTTGTATTTTAGTGAGCCCTCTTTACTACCTGATTGATCAGGTGTGAGCTGAGTTACAAGCCCTGTGTTTAAAGGTGGGTACGGTCACCTTCCCCAGCTAGGCTTAGGAATTCTTAGTTGGCCTAGGAAATCCAGCTAGTCCTATCTCTCACTATCTTGTCCACTTGGTTGTTTCCTTTTTTAATTTTTTTATTTTTGGAGACAGAGTCTCTCTGTGCCGCCCAGGCTGGAATGCAGTGGTGTGATTGATTTCAGCTCACTGCAACCACTGCCTCCTGGGTTCAAGCAATTCTCCTGCCTCAGCCTCCCCAGTAGCTGGAATTACAGGCATGCACCACCACACTCAGCTAAGTTTTAGTGTTTTTAGTAGAAACGAAGTTTCACCGTGTTGGCCAGGGTGGTCTTGAAGTCCTGGCCTCAAGTGATCTGCTGTCCTCGACCTCCCAAAGTGCTGGGATTACATGTGTGAGCCAGTGCACCAGGCCACTTGGTTGTTTAAATACAAGATTTGATTCTTCTATTTTCTGTATGCTTTACTTCCAGTCCCTCACCAACTCTGCTCAACTTGATGCCCAAAAATATATCTTGAATATGTCTACTTCTCTTCCAAAATTTCTGATACATGGTAGAAACACAATAACTATGTAAAGAGTGGATGCATGACGGAATCTTCCCTACCTCCATTCCAGTCTAAGCTCCCATAATTAGTCAATCAACTAGCTTGTCTTGGTTCTTTTCCCTTAGACCTTCCACAATCTATTCTTCACATTACAGGGACATTAATTTTTTCAAAACTGTAAATTAAAGCAGATTATTCTCTAGCTTAATATCCTTTACTTATTTCCCAATGCACTTTGAGTAAAATTCAAATGTTTCATTGTGCACTACAAGGCCACCTATATTTTGGAAGTTTCCTATCTCTCTGGTATCTTCTTTTGCCTCTCTCTTACATCCTAACAATGCTGTAGCTCTCCCAACCCCACCTCCCTGCCTTTAAAGTTGAGGCATAAGACATTTCCTTTATCGATAAGTGTCTTTGTTTAACTGGCATTTTAAGGTTTCATCTTAAAGAGTACATACACCCTTAGCCAGGTGCGGTAGCTCATGCCTATAATCCCATCAGTTTGTGAGGTCCAGGAGGGCGGATCATTCGAGCTCACTTGAGCTCAGGAGTTCAAGACCAGCATAGGCAACACGGTGAAACCCCATCTCTACAAAAAATACAAAAATTAACCTGGCCTGGACACTCGTAGTTCCTAGCTACTTAAGAAGCTGAGGTGGGAGGATCGCCTGGGGCAGGGGGTGGGCAGAGGGAGGTCACAGTGAGTGGAGATTGCATCAGCAAGACCCCTTCTCACAAAAGAACACAGGCCCTCCCCAGAGGCTTTCCTTTACCACCCAACTCCATCTTGGTTACTGTATCACAGCTCCCTATGTGTTCCCTTTCCAGCATAAATCACAACTATTTGTCAGTGAATTCCGTGACAGAAAGACTTAGCTTTGGTTTGGCAGATACTTGTTAAATGAAGCCAAGTGTTGTATTTGGCTAGACCAAAATCATTTTCCCTATCAGTTTGTGAGCAACTTGAGGGCAGAGCCCTAAATCATTCAAGCTTGCGGACCTCTAGGGGGGTTAGTCCAGTGCATGGTCTAGAATTGCTCAAATCAGCCTTTTGGAAAAATGAATCCTGTACAAGGATAAAGGTGTGGATGGGAGTACAAGTAAGGGTGTAACGATGAGCAGATTTAAGGAAAAGTCAGTCTAAAAGGAAAAGTGAGAAGCCAGTTGCAGAAGACAGCCATTTCAATTCTTCAACAAGGCTATACCCCCTCACGTGACGTCAGAGTAGACTTTAAGATATGAACTAACGCTTCTCGTGAGAGGAAAGACGGACCGCTCCCAAGCGTACGCCAGCTGGTGCCCCACCTTCCCTGGGCCCCACCCACTGCCTGTCCTCACTCCCACCTTGAACCAGCCTTTTGCGCGTGTGACGTCATGGCGCCGTGCGTGGCCGCGGCGGTGGCGCAGGGGGCGGGCCCGCGGCGCGGCGCCGGAGGAGGAAGTGGTGAGGTTGTTGCTCACTCAGCGCCTACCGCTGGCTCTTGGGGCGCAGAGAGGGGCCGCAGTCTCTGCGGCTGCGTTGCGCTCCCCAGCAGTCCCCTCCATGTTCCCCGGCGCCACTACTCCCCTTCCTAAGGCCGCCGCTTACCCCGGGGTCTATGGAAGTAATGGAAGGACCCCTCAACCTGGTGAGTGTCCCACAGAATATAGCGTCCGTCTTGGGTGCTTTTGCCTCAGGAGCCCGGTGCCGGCCCCGGCGAGTCGGCTAACCCTTGAGGCTGGGAGGTTGGTTTGGCAGGGGTGGTCGCAGAGGCTGTGAGGGGGTGCTAGGCAGGCCCTGGCCCAGCTGCGGCTCCAGGCCAGTCACTTCAGACTTAGCCCTCTTAGGGGATCCCCGGGAAGCTCCTGGCGCCCCCTGCCGCGGGGCCCCGGGCGAGGGGATGCCACCAGCTGGGGCTGCCACCTCCTCTCTGGCTGGGGGAAGTCCTCCTAGCGCCACGTAGCCACCTCCCTGCAGCCTGGAGAGGCACTGAAGCCGTCCAAGGCAGAAATGGTGTGTGATACTGGTTTTGAGTTCTAGCAGGAGGGTCTGAGTCTAAGTCGCCACGCTTTGGAGAGATGGAGGAATGAATAGCCTCCTCACCCCCCACTTCCCCCTGATTTCTCACATACTTTCACATGCATAAACTGAGTCTACCTTCTTCCAAATATATTAGAGACAGCTGGGAAAAAGACAGCCGTTCCTGTTTTCAGCTCAGATTCATCAATTTAGGCATCATGAAAGTGTAATAGGTGTTTGCTGTTCTCAGGAAAATGGCTGATAGCCTGTTTACTTGTGTTTTAAGGCGTTTCAGGTGTTGCAATAAAACAACAACAACAACAACAAAACAGAATCCCACTAACGGGAAACATGAGTTCTTTTCAGACTGGCCATTGCATCTTTTAGTTTTCCAGAGAGGTTACCCATTTTGGATGCAAAGGTCAGATTACTTAAGGATGCACGCAGGAAGAACTTCTGAGTCAAAGGTTTGCAATTCTTTGCGATGGTAGGATTGAGGAAAAGCACTATAGAGGATTCGTTTCTCGCATTAGAACTCTGAGCCCTAGTAGAGCAGTAGAGTCTGGTGGTTTAAGACTATAGGTTCTGAAGCTTTGCTGCTTGGATTTGAATTCTAACCTCGTCACTTGATAGCTGTGTTATCTTGGGCAAACTACTTGACTTCACTCTGCTTCAGGTTCGTTGGGAGGATTAAAGGAGTAAATAGGTGTAAAGCACTTATAACTGTACTAAGTACATAGTACAGTGCAAGAATTAGCGATTGTAACCAGACGATAAGCCCTTACTTTAAAATCTATTTGTAGAATAAAGGTTTGGACTTGAGCTTTAAAAGCCTAAGATTCTCAGACGAAATCACTGGTACGAGGTTAACTGTTGAGAGGCGCCCCTCCCAGTTTTAAGTTGGGTCTTGCCCCACGTGGTAGGTAAGAGTTATTTACGCTTAAGACTAATTGGACTACATTTGTGAGTTTTTTTAAACCAGGGAACTGGCCATGTGCCGTGGCTCATGCCTGTAATCCTAGCACTTTGAGAGGCAGAGGCCGGTGAATGACTTGAGCTCAGGAGTTCGAGACCAGCCTGGGCAACATAGCGAAACCCGGTGTCTACAAAAAAAAAAAAACAAAAATAGCCGGGCGTGGTGGCGCCAGCCTGTGGTCTCAGCTACTGGGGAGGCTGAGGTGGCAGGATCGCTTGAGTCCGGGAGGTGGAGGTTGCAGTGAGCCGAGATTGTGCACTGCGACCTGGGCGACTGATCGAGACTCTGACTCAGCCAGGGAACTGTCTTGCCGTTTTCTTGTTTTTAAGGCGACAAATAGTTTGCAATGAAATATAATGGATGGCTCAGTACTGAAACTTCATAGGAGTATTACTAGAAATATTCAGCTGTTTACAAAGTGCTTCAGAGTTCAGGTGTCCTTGCCAAATGACCATTGGTTCAGTTCTAGGTAGCTTCACTTTGTTTGGCAGCAGCATAACCCCTGCCAACTGCCCCACAAATATGTGGTGTTTTATGAGGAGACTGAAACTGGGTGACAATTGCAGAGGGAACTGCAGAATCACTACCAGTTTAGGAAAACTTAGTTAAATGGTGGCAATACTATTTAAATTCTCCTCTTTATAAAACGGACTGAATGTCGACACACAGTCATTTTAAGCAGGCTAGTGTAACTTCATATTCCAGCCATAAAATTTATGTGGGCAAGTGTCAGAAATTTGGCATCTTGAATTCTTTTTTTTTTTTTTTTTTTTTGAGACGGAGTCTCTCTCTGTCACCAGACTAGAGTGCAGTGGAGCGATCTCAGGTCACTGCAACCTCCTACTCCCTGGTTTAAGCGATTCTTCTGCCTCAGCCTCCCGAGTAACTGGTATTTCAGGCACGCACCACCACACCCAGCTACTTTTTGTATTTTAAAAGTAGATACAGGGTTTCACCATGTTGGCCAGATGGTCTCAATCTCCTGACCTCGTGATCTGCCCGCCTTGGCCTCCCAAAGTGCTGGGATTACCGGTGTGAGCCACCATGCCCGGCCGACACCTTGAATTCTTAAACCATTTGAGTCTTGAAAGATTTGATTTCCAGCATAGTTGTTTATTGGAAGGTAACAGTAGGACAGACATTGACAGTTACTTGAATCAGTACCAATTACAGGCCTCTGGCACTCAGAATTGTCACTCACAGTTTTATAAGATGGGGTTTTTGAAAATTCTGACATTCTTTTTTTTTTTTTTTTGAGACAGAGTCTCATTCTTTCGCCCAGGCTAGAGTGCAGTGATGCGATCTGGGTTCACTGCGACCTCCGCCTCCTGGGTTCAAGCAGTTCCCTGCCTCAGCCTCCTGAGTAGCTGGGATTACAGGCATGTGCCACCACGCCTGGCTATGAAAATTCTGACATTCTTTTGTGTGAGAACACCTAACTTAGTATCTAGTTGACTCAAGATGAGAGATAGTTCTCAATGCTATAATTTGAATGTCTTTGAAAATTTCGCTAGTATTATACAAGCTTTTTCTTTTTCTATACTCAGAATTAGTAATGCAGTAAGCTGTGTCTAATGACATCGTAGTGTCATCCAAATTCATTGTATAAGGACTCATCACAGTACATGGATTTGTAATCATGTGTCCTCAGAACATCCTCGGAACTTAGTAAGATGGGTTTTCCAATTTTACAGATAAATAAGCCTAAGCTGAGATAATTAGGTAATTACTTAGGTCAGTGACTTAAATACCTTATGAATCACTAGTTATTTTGATATCAAGACCTGTTTCTACCAATGCTGTCATATTGTACTCATCATGTTCATTTCAATGTGGTTCTCATCTATATTGAACTGTAGATTCTGTGTTAGCATTTATTACCTCTGCTCCAGTATTGATTCTTTTATGTTAGGTTTGGCAGTAAGGGCCTTAGAAATTCCTCACAGTGAATTTTTAAGATCTGGAAGAGACTAGTTTGAAATATTCATTTTAATATGTATCACAGAGGTAATGGATTCTAATTGGTTATTGAAGTTTGTCAAAAGAAAAATTGTACTTCCACTAAAAGAAAATAGCTAGTCTTTGAACTCTGAGTAAGTTTGTTTCATCAGGGTTTTTTGGTCAATTTTTCTTTAAGAGACAGGGTCGTACTCTGTTGCTCACACTCAAGGGATCCTCCTGCCTGAGCCCTCCACAGTAGCTGGGACTACAGGTTTGCACTACCATGCCCAGCTAATTTTTTCAAAAACTTTTTGTAGAGTTGGGGTCTTGCTGTGTTGCCCAAGCTGGTCTTGAACTCCTGGCCTCAAGCAATCTTCCTGTCTCGGCCTCCCAAAATGTTGGGATTGCAGGCGTGTGCCACTGTGCCCAGCCTGTCAATTTTAAATATGGAAAAATTATAACTTAATAAAATTAGTGTATATTTAGATATTTCTTTCCATACACTTAATTTTGTCAATGTAACTACTGGTAACAAATGTCAAAACTTATGTGAGATAATTTCTAGTTCTTTGGTTTGTTTGCTGCTGATTCGGAAAGTGATATCAGATCTTAATTTATACATGACTATTGCTCATGTTTTGCTTACCTCCGCTGCAAAGGACAGGGTCCATGTGACTGCCTGGCCACAATCGTTTTCTATGTGTTTAGCCCTTAAGAGTGCTGAGAATGTTTGTTGAGTAACAGCTTCCCTCCAGAGTGGTCAGTTCTCACATCACATGAGGTAGTTAGTTAATGAAGCCTCTTACTTTCTAGCTTCTGTAAGAAAAGTAATCAGATATCATGGTCCAAGGAATGGCCTTGTGCATACCTGGAGTCCTTATAACTATCCCATTTTAATTATATTGTCCTTAAAATCTTCAAGGTAAAAAGATTTGAACCTCTTCTTTGTGCCCTGAAAAATTCCAAGGAAAATTTATTTCTTTGTTACAAGCTGAGCTAGGCATAATGAAAGCACTCTGGAAAAAGGAGGTAGAGAATACTAAGAGATATCCAGCAGTTATTGCTAAGTGGTGGGATTGGCTTCGGACACGTTATGTATATTTTTATCTTCCTCTTAATAGCTAAATATGAGATATTCCCCCCCATTTTAAAGATGAAGACTTTGAAATACAGGGTAAGTGGTCATGGTAGGATATGAAAGCAAGATTGGGCTGGGCACAGTGGCTCACGCCTGTAATCCCAGCACTTTGGGAGGCTGAGGTGGGTGGATCACCTAAGGTCAGGAGTTCAAGACCAGCCTGGCCAAAAGGTGAAACCAGATCTCTACAGAAAATAAAAATTAGCTAGGTGTGGTGGTGGGTGCCTGTAATCCCAGCTACTTGGGAGGCTGAGGCAGGAGAATTGCTTGAACCCAGGAGGCAGAGGTTGCAGTGAGCCAAGATCGTGCCCTTGCACTCCAGCCTGGGTGACAGAGTGAAACTCCATATCAAAAAACAAAACAAAACAAAAATTAGCCAGGTGTAGTGGCGCATGCCTGTAATCCCAGCTACTTAGGAAGCTGAAACAGGAGAATCGCTTGAACCCAGGAGGTGAAGATTGTGGTGAGCTGAGCTCACACCACTGCACTGCACTGCACTGCAGCCTGAGCAACTGAGTGAGACCTTGTCTCGGGGGGGAAAAAAAGTCTTTCCTGGAATTCTCCAACACTTGAGTTCTTATCTTAAGTATAATTGCATTATATTAGACAGTCAATTCAGTGCTTATTGATTTGAGATAATTGTTTGCTACTTGTTTGTAGGAGACACACATTGATTGGGAAAGGGCAAGTGAGTGAGATTTCTCTTTCAACTGAAGACCCTACCATAAGGTCAGGTGAATATTAGATTTTCCTCTGCTGTCTTTTCAGTACAGTGTTCATATGGTGTTCTTTTTCTTTTTCTTTTTCTTTTTTTTTTTTGGAGACAGAGTCTCGCTCTGTTGCCCAGGCTGGAGTGCAGTGGCGCAATCTCAGCTCACCACAACCTCTGCCTCCCGGGTTCAAGCGATTCTCCTGCCTCAGCCTTCTGCGTAGCTGGGACCACCGGCGCGTGCCATCATGCCTGGCTAATTTTTGTATTTTTAGTATAGACAGGGTTTCTCCATGTTGGCCAGGCTGGTCTTGAACTCTTGGCCTTGTGATCTGCCCACCTTGGCCTCCGAAACCAAAGGAGGATTACAGGCGTGAGCCATCATGCCTGGCCTGGTGTTCCTTTTCTTTTCATCTGTACTTAACAGCTTTCCCCAAGGACACAGAAGAAAACAAATAGAAAGTTATAGAAAGGAATACTGTTTTCTTTTGGGAAAGAAGGTAGTATTGAACATGTATTTTTGGGGCAGTTAGCATGTGGAAGTAAAAGGTACTTGTCAGTGATGGCAGTCACTTAGTAACCTAGTTGTTGTAGCTAGGATTTTTGTTGGTTATAGTTGATGAAAACCCGCTTAAAATTAGCTTAAGCCAAAAGAGATAATTTATTGGACTCCAAAGAAGGGTGCAGGAAGGGCAGGGGTAAAATGTAGCTTGGTTTATGAATGTATGGAGCCTGTCAGACTTAATCAGACTCTCCCTCTCTCTTTTGCCTTTTCAGGCTTGTCTGCTTCACTCCTGCTTTCTGCAGACCTATATTTCTACCTGGCTAGCCTCTGAATGTCACATTAATTAGACTTTCTTGATATTCGCTGCTCCTAAGTTTGAAAATCGGGAGAAGGGATACTTTAGGTATCCAGACGACAAGGTAATACAAGAATGTGGGCCCAGTATGGTAGCTCACACCTGTAATCCTAGCACTTTGAGAGGCCAAGGCAGGTGGATCGCTTGAGCCCAGGAGTTCAAGACCAGCCTGGGCAACATAGTGAAACCTGGTCTCTACCAAAAGAAAAAAAAAATAGCTGAGCATGGTGGCACATGCCTGTGGTTCCAGCTACTTGAGATACTGAGATAGGAGGATCACTTGAGCCCAGGAGGTTGAGGCTGCAGTGAATCGTTATCATACCACTACATTCCAGCCTCTGGGTGACAGAATGAGACCCCATCTCAAAAAAAAAGGGAATCATAAGAGAAAATATATTTACAGTTCTATCTATAGTTATCAATACCATAAGTTTATGTCAGCTGTTTACAAAATGAATCATCTGTCAGAAATAATGGGCAACCACAGCTGTAGACCTCAATCTAACGTAACCCATCAAGCAATTAAAAAAAAAAGAATGCGGGAAGTCCCACAGAATCATATGGATTGCCTAGGAAGTACAGAGAGGTGGGACTGTTTTATTGTGAATGTCATAACTTATTTTGAATTACCAGAGAAACATATTTATGGACTTATTACCCTTTTCTTTTTGAGATAGTATCTTCCTCTGTCCCACAGACTAGAGTGCAGTGGCGTAATCACGGCTCACTGTAGCTTCAACCTCCTGAGCTCCTGATCCTCCTACCAGTCCCTCCTGTAGCTGGGACTACAGGTGCTCAGCACCACACCCAGCTAATTTTTCTGTTTTTTGTAGAGATGGGGTCTCACTGTGTTGCCTATGGTGGTCTCAAGCAATCCTCCCACCTCGGCCTCCCAGAGTGCTGGGATTATAGGCGTGAGCCACCGTGCCCAGCCTTTTTTTTTTCTTTCTTTCTTTATGAGGTGGAGCCTCACTCTGTTGCCCAGGCTGGAGTGCAGTGGCGCAATCTCGGCTCACCACAGCCTCTGCCTCCCAGGTTCAAGCGATTCTCCTGCCTCAGCCTCCCGAGTAGCTGAGACTACAGGTGGGCGCCACCATGTCTGGCTAATTTTTGTATTTTTTGTTGAGACGGGGTTTCACTGTGTTGGCCAGGCTGGTCTCAAACTCCTGACATCGTTATCTGCCTGCCTTGGCCTCCCAAAGTGCTGGAATTACAAATGTGAGCCACCGCTCCCGGCCTCAGCCTATTACTTTTAATGGCTGTGATTCTACCAAGAACAGTATTTAAAGAGAGACCAGTTTTAATATGTGTAAACTGTAAAAGTTGTTTTAAAAATAACCACCACCAAGATAGGTTTTCTGTAAAATCTTCAGTTTATAAAAAATGCAATTTAGCTGGGCATAGTGGCTTATGCCTATAATTCCAGCACTTTGGGTGAGGGAGGGAGGAAGATTGCTTGAGCCCAGGAGTTTGAAACCAGCCTGGGCAAGATATCAAGACCCCACCTCTACAAAAAATAAAACTTAGCTGGGTGTGGTGCCATGTGACTGTATTCCTAGCTACTCAGGAGGCTGAGGTGGCAGGCTTGCTGGAGCCCAGGATATTGAGGCTTCAGTGAGCTATGATTGCACCATTCCGCTCTAGCTTGGGCAACAGAGCAAGACCCTGTCTCAAAAATAATTAAGATGAAAATTTTTCAAAAAATGCAATTTAGTCCAGACCCAACAATATTGTCAACTTCTTGATGGCAGGTACTTCCGTCACTTCTATCGTCTTGTAGTACTTAACGAGGGATATATCGAGTATGTACCAGTACCAGGCACCATTCTAAGCACTGTGATGTTTAATCTAGTTTAATTTTCACAAACTCTTTTGTTTTTGGTGCCATCAAATTTACATAAGCAGACAATAACTCTCATTTTAGAGATGAGAAAACTGAGGCAGATAATTGGGAAAGCCGGGCTCATGTGTCTCATATGTGGTCAAATTGAGATTTGAACGTTGGCAGTTGAGCTCTATTGAGTCTGTGTTTGCTGTGTGTCTAATAAGAACATAGTAGGAACTCTACTTAAAATATGAAATTTGATTGCTCTGGTGCTAAATAACCCAGAGGAGACGGTGTGTTTTTGTTGAGCTCAGCAATAATCTGAAACTATAATGAGATTTAACTCCTAAATTGGCAGACTCATTAGAGATTGGACCCTACGTGGGGATGTTTTAAGGGAGTTGGGAGAGCCATGAGGACCTGCTCTGACTGTTTGAGAACTTTTTATTTTTTTGGTGTTCAATTAACAGTTTATTCTGTCGTCACAGAGTTTGAAGTTTAATTATGGAGCTACATAAATATCCATAGTATAAGATAGAAAGTGATTGAAGTCATTAGTGACACACAGATAGAAAAAAGGTGTTAGAATGAAGTAACCTTAAATAGCATCTCATCCCTGCTTCTTAGAGTGTATCCGTAAGCCAGAAACTTTGACTTTTCCTGGGTGGAGTCTCAAGCCGTGCTCCAAACCTCCTGAATCAGAATCTTTTTTTTTTTTTTTTTTTTTTTTGAAATAGAGCTTCACTCTTGTTGCCCAGGCTGGAGTGCAGTGGCATGATCTCGGCTCACTGCAACCTCTGCCTCTCTGGTTCAAGCGATTCTCCCTCCTCGTCCTCTCAAAGTGCTGGGATTATAGGTGTGAGCCACTGCGCCTGGCCTTTTAGAATCTGTATTTTAACCAGGTGATTTGTATTTTTATTAAAACCTAGAGCCTTTTGATTTAATAACACTTGCTTTAATAGTATCAAAACATGTTCATTAGAGAAATTAGGTTAATCATAACTGCTTGTACATACTAGCTTTCTTCATCATGTACATTCTGTTCCCAAAAGATCTGTGTAATTTGTGGGTACTAGAAAATGCTCATGTGTTCAGAATGTGTTTTTTGTTCAGTCCAAGTCTCCAGGTTAAAATTCATCCATTTTAATCCCCAAGTCTTTTTTTTTTTTTTGAGGCTGTCTTGCTCTGTTGCCCAGGCTGGAGTGCAGTGGCATGATCTTAGCTCACTGCAACCTCCGCCTCCCAAGTTGTTCAAGCAATTCTTGTGCCTCAGCCACCTGAGTAGCTGGGATTACAGGCATGTGCCACCATGCCAGGCTAATTTTTGTACTTTTAGTTGAGATGGCGTTTCGCCATATTGGCCAGGCTGGTCTTGAACTCCTGGCCTTGAGTGATCTGCCTGCCTCAGCCTCCCAAAGTGCTGGCGTTACAGGCGTGAGCCACTGCGCCCACCCTACCCAGTCATTTCTTGTGACCTATTGTTCCCAGGCATATGTTAAGACTTAGAGGAAAGTTTGATTACTACTTAAAGAATAAAAAGTATCTGAAATCCTCTAATTGAAAGGCACCAATCTTGTCTTTAAGATTGTTGCTCGTTTGTTTCTTACAAAAATAGAAGCGGGGGGTGGGGGCGGCGGGGGGAAGGCAAACAGCAACGCATTGCTGAAAGTGCTGTTTTCTACTTTTGTCTTCACCTGTATTTTATACTGAGTATGATTTGTAAACATGCCCAGAATATTTATAATCTCAATTGCAAACGTGATTCTGTGAAGTATTTTATGCAGCATCAAAGGGACATGTCTTTAAAAAGCATCCAAGACAAATCATTTTTCAACTGACAGAACAGATTTGTTTTTTTTTTTGTTTTTGTTTTTTTGGGTTTTTTTTTGAGACCAAGTCTCACTGTTGCCCAGGCTGAAGTGTAATGGTGCGATTTCAGCTCACTGCAACCACTGTCTCCCGGGTTGAAGTGATTCTCCTGCCTCAGCCTCCGGAGTAGCTGGGATTACGGGCACCCACCACCATGCCCGACTAATTTTTGTAGAGACAGAGTTTCACCACGTTAGCCAGGCTGGTCTCAAACTCCTGACCTCAGGTGATCCACCCGCCTTGGCCTCCGCAAGTGCTGGGATTACGGACATGAGCCACTGTGCCCAACTTTTTTTTTTTTTTGAGACAGGATCTCACTCTGTTGCCTGGGCTGGAGTGCAGTGGTGTGATCACAGGTCACTGCAGCCTCCATTTCCCAGGCTCAAAGTGATGATCCTACCTCAGCCTCCTGAGTAGCTGGGACGCGAGTGCCACATCCGGCTAATTTTTGTATTTTTTGTAGAGTTGGGTTTTCACCATATTGCCCAGGCTGGTCTCAAACTCTTGAGCTCAAGTGATCTGCCTGCCTTGGCCTCCTAAAGTGCTGGGATTATAGGCAGGAGCCACAAAACCCGGCCACTTTTCACCTTTTTTAAGTGATGTAAAAAACACGTAAAGTTTACCCTCTTAATTATTTTTCAGTGTACAGTTTAGTAGTGTTAAGTATATTTGCATGGTTGTGCAACAAATCTCCAGAACTTTTTCATCTTGCAAAACTGAAACTATGCCATTTGAATACCTACTCCCCGTTTACCCCTCCCCCATTCAATGATTTGTTCCACCATTCAACTTTCCTGTTTTTATGAGTTTGACTACTTTAGATACCCAATAAGTTGGTTTGTATAGTATTTGTCCTTTTATGACTGGCTTATTTTATTCAGTCTAATGTCTTCACAGTTCATCCATGTTGTGGTATGTGTCAGAAGTACCTTCCTTTTAAAGACAGTACCTTTCCTTTGTGTGTATGTACTGCATTTATCCATCTCCATCTATTGATGGACATCTGGATTGCTTTCACCTTCTGGCTGTTGTGAATAATGCTGTTATAAACATGGGTGTACGATGCTTTTCGCTTTTTTGTGAAGCTGTGAAGCTTTGCTAAATCATGTGTGAGTTTGTAACTGAGGAAAACCGTTACATGAGGTAGGAAACTTTAGCTGATGATCTCTGCCTTTCTCCTTGCTAGTTAAATGTATAATCTTATGTAAGTTACACGACCCCCACCAGTCTTTTGGGCCTCATTATGTAAGAGAGGAAAATGCATTCACAAAGTCGTAATTAAAGCAGCTGAAATAATGTATATTAAAGCTTTTTTTTTTTTTTGAGATGGAGTTTCATTCTCTTCACCCAGGTTGGAGAGCAGTGGCATTATGTCGCCTCATTGAAGCCTCTGCCTCAGCCTCCTAAGTAGCTGGGATTATAGGCGCCCGCCATCACGCATGTCTAATTTTTGTTTTTGTTTTTGGTTTTGTTTTTTTGAGACAGAGTCTTACTCTGTCGCCCAGGCTGGAGTGCAGTGGCACGAACTCGGCTCAATGCAAGCTCCACCTCCGGGGTTCACGCCATTCTCCTGCCTCAGCCTCAGCGCCTGTAGCCTGGGACTACAGGCGCTCACCACCATGCCCGGCTAATTTTTAATTTTTGTATTTTTAGTAGAGACCGGGTTTCACCCTGTTAGCCAGGATGGTCTTGATCTCCTGACCTCGTGATCTGCCCGCCTCAGCCTCCCAAAGTGCTGGGATTACAGGCATGAGCCACCGCACCCAGCTAATTTTTGTATTTTTAGTAGAGATGGGGTTTCACCATGTTGTCCAGGCTGGTCTTGAACTCCTGACCTCAGATGATCCGCCTGCCTCAGCCTCCAAAAGTGGTGGGATTACAGCCGTGAGCCACTGCGCCTGGCCTTAAAGCCCTTTTGAGATTCTTAAAGTGTAAGGAGGCCAGTGACTGCTTATTTATCAGTTTTCCTTTGCAATTCAAGAGCAATTACATTATTTGCTGTTAGAACTTCTGATTTTTTTGACTTTGTTCTTTTGATGAGATATCTTTAGAACAATCTTTGTAATATTAGATGTTGGTATCATGAATTCATCAACTCTGCAATGTCCAAATTTTTTATTTTAAAAACATAGTAACTTTAATGTTGAAAGAATGACATGATAGAAGAGAAGCTTGGATTTTACTACGTGATGAGTGATTTCCTGATTATAGTTTTTAGACTATACAGATTAGTGAAAGTATCTACAAAATAGCTCTTGTTTTGAAAGGAGCTTGTTAAAAATCAAGAAACTAGACATTTTGAATAACAATCTATGATTGTAACTCTTGGTTAATCTCCAAAGAGTGGAAGAATGTGAGTCAATGAAGGAGTTAAGTGCCTGGTGTTAACCTTGAGAGGGTTTATGGTAGAAGTGAAAGAAGTTGCCAGTTCCTTTCAGATGCTGTAGTTCCAGGCTCTACCCATTACATTTCCCCAGCTACAGATAGAGCTGTAATAGTGATTTGATATGTGGCAACAAACAGTATTATTTATCTTCTTTAAAGGTAGTTGCTTTTTAAAAGAAATCGTGTTTTATTTTATGATCCAGAGCAACTTAGGGATGTTTGTCTTCTAGGCTCATCAACAGAGCAGACGAGCAGACCGTTTATTAGCTGCAGGCAAATACGAAGAGGCTATTTCTTGTCACAAAAAGGCTGCAGGTGAGTGTTATTAAGTACTCAGTGTAAAACTGAAGAGCAGAAAGTCACAATAGTAATAATGTGTGTTGCTTTTCATATACAAGACTGATACTGCTGACTCACCAGAATATCAGCTTTGATTATTTTTCAAGTAAGTGTGTTGGATTTCCCAGCTCCTGCTAGTCCAATCTTCTTTCTAAACCATGAAGATGGCATAAATGTGGCAAACAATTCCTGGACACAGCCTTCTGAGCCCAAAGATCCCTAAAAACAGGAGCTGATTGTAACAAGTCTGCCATTTTATCTTAGTTATTATAAAAAAGGAGTTTGGGTTTCAAATAATTTACCATTTCAGGTTCTCAAAATAGTAATTCAATTCAGTTCCAACCAATTCATTTTCACTGAGTTTCTGTTTTCTAACATGCTGATAATGCAAAACTTGCTAAAGACTTTTGTTACCTAAAATGTGGGAGATTTTTCCTGTGGTCTTTTTTTAGCTTCCCTTCTGAATATCTCATCTCTACATGCATGCCTATAGTAACATGCTGATGATAGCTTTCATTTCAGAATTGTTGGCTTCTTATCAAAGACCTAATTTTACCCTAGTCAGTCAAGCAACCTAGCATATGTTGAACTCAGAAATAGATCTTGGGGGCCTGTTTTTCTTAGACCAGTTTCTGTTGGCTGAGTAACAAACCGAAAAACTTTGGGTCCTCGTTAGTGTAGTGGTAAGTATAAAAATAGAAATAAAAAAAATTTAAAAATCTTTGGGGAAAGGATGTTTTACTCATGCCACATCCAAAGTGAGTGCAGGTCATCTTTCTTAGGGCAAACCCTGAAGTCTTCTGCTGGCAGGCACATTCCTTTCACTCTAGGCCAGTATGATGATCAGAGCCATATTCTTTCCTGACAGAGGCTGCCCCTCTCTTGATATTTTACTTGTGAAATACAGACTGCAAGGTGGGCAGTAGATTGGGTAAGTCTTCTCACTACAGTGTTTTTTGCCTGGAAGTTAGTAATACATTTTCAGAGAAAATTTTAAGTTTTGTTTGTCTGTTTGTTTGTTTTTCTTTTTGGAGACGGAGTCTTGCTGTGTCGCCCAGGCTGGAGTGCAGTGGTACGGCCTTGGCTCACTGCAACTTCCACCTCCTGGGTTCGAGTGGTTCTCCTGCCTCAGCCTCCTGAGTAGCTGGGAATACAGGTGTGCGCCACCACACCCAGCTTGTATTTTTAGTAGAGACGGGGTTTCTCCATGTTGTTCAGGCTGGTCTCAAACTTCTGACCTCATGATTGACCCACCTTGGCCTCCCAAAGTGCTGGGATTATGGGCATCAGCCACTGCGCCAAGCCCTTTTTTTTTTTTTTTTTTTTTTTAGTTCTGGGGTACATGTGCAGAACGTGCAGGTTTGTTACATAGGTATACACGTGCCATGGTGGCTTGCTGCACCCATCAACCCGTCGTCTACATTAGGTATTTCTCCTAATGCTATCCCTCCCCTAGCCTCCCACCCCCACTTTTTTTAAAAAAGAAATATTTTTGCCACTGAAGTGTACTGGAGGTATCTGCTGTAGGTCCGAGCATACAGTAGATATCCCATAAATCTTTGGGTGTTTTTATGGTGAGAGGGCTTTGTACAGTGTTAAACATGTCAACTAGTGCTCTTTAAATCTTTCCTAAACCATATTTTGTTATGAATCAGATTGTTAAATCTGTAGTCACTACAAAGACGATGTACTGTGTTTAACTATTTAAGAAAACCATGTTTTATGTGGATGCCCCAGTGAAACAATACCTTATGTAACCCAAAATGGTCATGGTTACATATATATAACATATGTTAAGTGGAGTGAATCAGCATATGTTATGCACTGAGCTATGGGATGTTATGAATATATAAAAAGAAGGAAGTTTTAGTCGTAACCTAATCCTTGTCTTTGAAGACTTAAAACTGATGTTGGGCTTCAATTAACCACTTCCCACCCCCAGTCTAAATTCTGTGACATTCTCAGGAGTAGAAAAATAAGACAATCTGTTAGATCACATTAGCTTAAATTATAGAGATAGAACTTAATGTGATTAGTAAATCCCACTGGGTTGATTGGGGGTTTCAACTTGTGTTTTAGAATGGAGTTGAAAATTGACGTGGTTGAAATGAGCTCGCTTTTTGAAATTGACTTGCATCTCTAGGGCTTATAACTGGTGTTGAAAGGTATGGATGTAGGTGTATTCTGTAAGGAAGCAACTTATTTGGAAATCATTTTAGAGATGAGGCAAGAAAAGATCAACATCTGAGAAAGACTAATAGGAAGGAAAGGCTGAAATGAGAGAATTTAAGGGCAAACAGAGGGGGCCTGGGTGTCCAGCTGTCAAAGATCAGAGGAGATTCTGAGACTAAAAACATACCCTGAGATTACCTAGCTAAGGACTTTATAGCCTCTTTGTGGTGGTTGTATTGTAAATGTGCTGAAATAAGAAGTTGCTTGATGTCTCTTTCCTTTTGAGGAAAGGTAGGATCTCTTGAGGTGGACAATGAATGGCCAAATTAAATGAAACTGAGCATGTGAGCATTCATTTGCCAGATAAGCACATCCCTAAGTGAATTTCTCTTCTTTCATACACAACAGAAGAACAAAACCTTAAATAAGTTAATAGCCATTAACAGTGCTTAGAACTCAAAATGAGCATGTCAGAAGATGAGCAGGCCCCAGAGTACACGGTATTTGTATGGATTTGATCAATATTTTGTTTGAAAACAAATCTTAACCTAAGCCTTTTGAAACTGTGGTAACATGAAAATGATTCTATCCTTATTCAGAGGCAGTATATTGCTGTACTTTCTATGCTTTGGGACCAGTTTAACAGATTCCTGATAGAAGAGTAATAGATGTTATTATTTTTTGGTTTTTGGTTTTTGTTTGAGACTGAGTCTTGCTCTGTCACCCAGGGTGAAGTGCCATGGCATGATCTGAGCTCATTGCAAGCTCCACCTCCCAGGCTCAAGTGATTCTTCTGCCTCAGCCTCCCGAGTAGCTGGAAATACAGGCGTGCGCCACCACACTCGGCAAATTTTTGTATTTTTTGGTAGAGACAGGGTTTCACCATGTTGGCCAGGCTGGTCTGAAACTAACTCCTAACACCAAGTGACCCGCCCACCTCGGCCTCCCAAAGTGTTGGGATTACAGGCGTGAGCCACTGCGCCTGGCCAGATGTTATTATTTTAAGACATTCTTCAGATTTCCTTAGTTCCTTTATTGTATCATTTACTTAATATCTACTTTACATTTTAGCCTCGTATCATAATTAAAGGAAGTAGTTTAACCAGAATTGTTAGCAGTTTTTGAGGTAGGTACTCTTTTTCTACATTTCTGTGTTGCTGTACTTTTGTATCTATTGTGAGTCTGTGGAAGAAATCCATAAACATGGAATCAGATTTAAAATAATTTTTCTTCTTTAAAAATAACTTTAAACTGCCCCATTTATAAGATTTAAATGTGGGGAATACTTTAAATGACAGTGTGATTCTTGTTGTATTCTTTGTGCTTTGGAATCTCCTTCGGTAGCCTCCTTTGTCATATGCAATTTCAAGGTTCTACAAAGTGGGGAGGCATTTCAGTTGGCTAAAGCTTGGTTTTGTGAAAACTATTCGTTTGTTAAGAAAAGTGGATTTAAAGCAAACTGTAGTTCAAACAGGGAGACAAATACACGCAGGCAAGATGGAAGGGATGTCTAAGAAAATTTGTCTACAGTGTATCAGAGCAATAGCAGAGCAGACAGAATGTCTCTGCAGATTTTTGGAGTCTCGCTCCATTACCCAGGCTGGAGTGCAATGGCATGATCTTGGCTCAGAGCAACCTCCACCTCCCGGGTTCAAGCGATTCTCCTGCCCCAGCTTCCCTAGTAGCTGGGATTACAGGCGCCTGCCACCACGCCCAGCTAATTTTTTTTTCTTTTTCTTTTTTTTTTTTTTTTTTAGTAGAGCTGGGGTTTCACCATGCTGGCCAGGCTGGTCTTAAACTCCCGACCTCAGGCGATCCACCAGCCTCGGCCTCCCTAAGTGCTGGGATTACAGGTGTGAACCACCGCACCCGTCCATCTCCACAGATTTAAACATGAACAAAAGGAAAAGAAACTAGTATGCAGCTGTACAGACTTACTACAGGAAAAAAAGACAAAGTGTTGTGGGAAGGATGTAATTATGGTAAGCATGGCTGGAGCAAAGACTATATAACCAACTCTGTTTTTTCTTTTAATTCTTTTCAAATTGATACAGGGTCTCGCTATGTTGCCCAGTGTAGTCTGGAACTCCTGGGCTCAGGCAATCCTCCTGTTTGGCCTCCCAAAGTGCTACACTGCACCTGGTCCCAGCTCTCCTTTTTCCTGGAGAGGGAGTATCTAATTCAGCAGTCCCAACCTTTTTGCTGCCAGGGACTGGTTTTGTGGAAGTCAGTTTTCCACAGACCTGAGGTGGGGAAAATGGTTTTAGGATGATTCAAGCACATTACATTTATTGTGCACTTTGTATTTTACAATGTAATAATAGAAATAATGAAATAATTATACAACTCAATGTAATGTAGAATCAGTGGGAACCCTGAGCTTGTTTTCCTGCAGCTAGACAGTCTCATTTAGGGGTGATGGGAGACAGTGACAGATCATTAGGCATTAGATTATCATAAGGAGAGTGCACCCTAGATCCCTTGCATGTGCAGTTCACAGTAGGGTTTGTGCTATGAGAAGCTAATGCCGCTGCTGATCTGGTGGGAGGCAGAACTCAGGTGGTAATGCAAGCAGTGGGGAGTGGCTGTAAATACAGATGAAGCTTCACTGGCTTGCCTGCTGCTCCCTTCCTGCTGTGTGTGTGGCCCAGTTCCTAACAAGACATAGACCAATACCAGCCTGGGGGTTTGGGACCCCTGATATAATTGTATCTTAAGGACTACGGTAGAACCTAGCAGGCAGGAACTCTTAAGGTATGACATCAAATCATTAAATTATTTGGATTAAGACTAGACAGAAAGCAATGCCTCATATCTGCAAAAAGGCAAAAGAGGGACTTAATATAGGTATGAGAGATGCCAAAAATGTTTACACAAGCAAGATAAAAATGGAGATTCATTATGGGCAATTCATTGATAATACAGAACTTGTTATTTATACCTAACCTTGTTCCCAAAAGGTTATAAAATGTCTTACCGATGAATGTATAATAAAATATCAAATGTAACTAAAGATGCATAGATAAGGACATCCATAGAGAGAGAAAGTGGGAAAGGACTAGTAGTATAGTTCACAAAATGTACCATTAGTTCTTGGATTTTTTTAAAGAACTTGCCTTAAGTTTTCTAGCAGTCATCCTAAAGAGGAAAGAATAATTTTTACATTGGCTATTAAAATTCAGACAAATAGTCACCGAGGATCTAAGATCAGAGAAGTTTTTTGAAGGTCTTCATAAATGACGTTATACTGTCCTCAGTAACTTCCTCACAGTAAGTATGTCAACAGGTTCTTAGGGCTTTTTTTTTTTTTTTTTTTTTTTTTTGAGACGGAGTCTCACTCTGTCGCCCGGGCTGGAGTACAGTGGCCGGATCTCAGCTCACTGCAAGCTCCGCCTCCCGGGTTTACGTCATTCTCCTGCCTCAGCCTCCCGAGTAGCTGGGACTATAGGCGCCCGCCACCTCGCCCGGCTAGTTTTTTGTATTTTTTTAGTAGAGACGGGGTTTCACTGTGTTAGCCAGGATGGTCTCAATCTCCTGGCCTCGTGATCCGCCCATCTCGGCCTCCCAAAGTGCTGGGATTACAGGCTTGAGCCACCGCGCCCGGCCGGGCTTTTTTTTTTTTTTTTTTTTTTTTTTTTTTGAGACGGAGTCTCGCTCTGTCACCCAGGCTGGAGTGCAGTGGCTGGATCTCAGCTCACTGCAAGCTCCGCCTCCCGGGTTCACGCCATTCTCCTGCCTCAGCCTCCCGAGTAGCTGGGACTACAGGCGCCTGCCACCTCGCCCGGCTAAGTTTTTGTATTTTTAGTAGAGACGGGGTTTCACTGTGTTAGCCAGGATGGTCTCGATCTCCTGACCTCGTGATCTGCTCTTAGGGCTTTTAACCGTAAGGCTGATGGCTTAACTCAGAGACAATTCATTAGAAGTGATTCTATAGGAGTCCAAAATGACTCCTGTAGATTCCAGGTATTCAGATGGATAAAAAGTCATTGATAATCTCATGATGTTTTTGTGCATATAATGAGTAATAGGGTTTGGATAGGTTCTTGTTTGATTTTAATCTTCCCTAAACCTATTTTTCCGATGAGGCTATCTTCAGTTTCTGAATTATAAAATCCATAGGAGTTTTAAATAACAAAACCTTCAAGATAGGGTAGGGAATATTTTCATTTTATTGCCACTGACATCCTTTTGGGGGAAGTTAAGAATTCTATTTAAAAAATCCCCAGTTGTATCAGAATTATTTATCAGAACAGTTCTCTTTGTCATATGAGGATTATTAAAACTCTTCCTTTTACCTGTTAATTACAGAACGGCGACACATATTAACATGCCTGTTTTTTCTTTTAACAGCATATCTTTCTGAAGCCATGAAGCTGACACAGTCTGAGCAGGTGAGACATGTTCCCAATATTTTCAACAAGGGTTAGAAAGGTTTTCTTGTAGAGGCTTGAATTGTGTGTATAGCAAAGCGTTGTGTCCCTCTCAAAATGCTATAGTCAAAAATATATAAAATGGGCAAGGGAAGAGCACTTCACAACGGAAATTAAAACTAAATGAACTACAGTCGATGCCCCAGACATGGAATGCAGAAACTTCTTTTTTTCTAGTGGTTACTCACAGATCTCAGATTGCCAGCCAGATGTACCTTTTAGAGAGCCCTCTTTGGACCATTCCTGATCGTTAGCTCTTATTTGATCATTAGCTCACAGTCAGTAAACAGGCCTGGCCAAGAGGAAACCAACAGACTACCCTTTGCTTGTCAAAGATAATTTAAATGTGACCCGTCTCCCACTTGTCTTTGCTTGAGTTCTTAAGCAGTTCAGGTACTTTCAAATTTGTTTCACCAATTGCTTTAAATTGTCTTCTGTGTTTGGGGAGGCCCTGCCAAGTGTTTCAAGATACATTTATTCATAAGACTGGGCCTGGTGGCCCGTGCCTATAATCCCAGCACTTTGGGAGGCCAAGGCAGGGGGATCATACTTGAGCCCAGGAGTTCGAGACCAGCCTGGGCAACATAGTGAGACCCCATCTCTACAAAAATTTTAAAAAATTAGCTGTGCATGGTGGCACATGCTTGTAGTTCTAGCTACTTGGGAGGCTGAGGTGGGAGGATCACTTGAACACCTGAGTTCAAGGCTGCAGTGAGCTATGACTGGACCATTGCACTTCAGCCTCGGCAACAGGGACCCTGTTTCTAAAATAAATACATATAAAATATCTTGTTTAAAACTTTTTATTGTAAAAGTATCAGTTAAGGAGATCATTTCTGTGAGGTATATCAGTGGCAGGGAGAGCCACTAGTTTCTCAAACTGAACCAAGGGAACTTTAAAGTTGTGTTCTGTCCCTTTCACTGCCTTTGAAAGTATGGAATCTGCTCATGATACAGGCATGCTTTGAACTATCCAAACACACTGTTGATAAAGCTGACTTTCTTTTTAGCTGTTGGTAGAATTAGTATGTCTGCAGAGGAAAGATTTCTAATTTTAAGTTGAGTACAAATGCCATTACACACGGGGTCAGGCACGTTGAGGAAAACATCTGATTTAGTGTATTGATTGGGAATAGGACTTCTAACTTTCTGAATGAATGGTGTTTTTGCAAACATAGTATGTAAATTGTAAGTGTTGTTGGGTTATTCAGAAAGGAGGATTTTGGAGTAGTGTATGGTGGACATTACTAAGACACTTAAAATGTTAAAATTCTTCAAATTTTACCTTTCCTTCTATGTAATAGGCTCATCTTTCACTGGAATTGCAAAGGGATAGCCATATGAAACAGCTCCTCCTCATCCAAGAGAGATGGAAAAGGGCCCAACGTGAAGAAAGATTGAAAGCCCAGCAGAACACAGACAAGGATGTAGCTGCCCATCTTCAGGCATCTCACAAACCCTCTGCAGAGGATGCAGAGGGCCAGAGCCCCCTTTCTCAGAAGTACAGCCCTTCTACAGAGAAATGCCTGCCTGAGATTCAGGGGATCTTTGACAGGGATCCAGACACACTACTATATTTACTTCAGCAAAAGAGTGAGCCAGCAGAGCCATGTATTGGAAGCAAAGCCCCAAAAGATGATAAAACAATTATAGAGGAGCAGGCAACCAAAATTGCAGATTTGAAGAGGCACGTGGAGTTCCTTGTGGCTGAGAATGAAAGATTAAGGAAAGAAAATAAACAACTAAAGGCTGAAAAGGCCAGACTTCTAAAAGGTCCAATAGAAAAGGAGCTGGATGTAGATGCTGATTTTGTAGAAACATCAGAGTTATGGAGCTTGCCACCACATTCAGAAACTGCTACAGCCTCCTCGACCTGGCAGAAGTTCGCAGCAAATACCGGGAAAGCCAAGGACATTCCAATCCCCAATCTTCCTCCCTTGGATTTTCCATCTCCAGAACTTCCCCTTATGGAGCTCTCTGAGGATATTCTGAAAGGATTTATGAGTAATTAAAATGGAAGGCCACAGAAAAGGGGAAAAGAGGAAATAATACAGTAATCATTAATCCAGCAAAAAAAAAAATGAAAAGGGAAAACCACATAGAAGGGTCATCCCGGAAATGCTTCATCTGGTGGACTGTGGGAGCAGAGGCATTGCCAGGACTTGGGAAACAGTCACTGTGAAATGCGCCGCATATCTCATTCACTCACTTGAGCTAATGATTCCGACTTGGCAGACACTAAACTCATGGAGGTTCGGTTTCTCCTGATACAAACCAAATGGCTACCTGGAATAATTTCTTTCAAGCAACAGTTATTTTTCTTATCTTCAGGGTTAAAATGTATAAAAGTTATGTGTAATTAATCTATAATGCCATAAATGATAATGCAAAACCTAAATAATATGGTGGCCGGAGGGGCTGCCTTATATTTGAAACATGCTTTCTATCATGCATTGACTGTATGCATTTTGTTAATGCACATTTTGTTTGTTTAAATAAGGTGTGTAAGATACACACCCTTCTAGATGAAACTATATGTGCCACACTTTGCACTACTCATAATAACCTCAAGACTATCAGAAGAAATATTTAAATTTCCATTTTATGAAGAAAGGAACCAAATTATTATGCTTTTTTAAAACAAATTACCAGTTTACATAATTAATCAGGGTGCATTTTAAGTTCTAACTTTGTTTATTGTATAGTGCATCATTTGAAAATACCAAGGAGGAAATACCCTTTGTTTTTAATGATGCAAGAGTGGAAGTAATGCTAGTTGGCAGTATTTGATTGTAAGAAATCAATAAAGTAATTGTGTTTTATACCTTTGTTGAATGTGGTTGATAGTTAAAAAGCAAGGCACTGAGAGGCTTCTCTCTGCGTTGTAAACTTTGAACAGTTGCGGTTAGATGATTACTTTTGTGTGTCAAGGATGTTTTTTTTTTTTTCTTCAGTGTTTTGTAGTCCATTTCCCTTACGACTAGGGTGACAGAGAGTACAGAAGTTCCTGAGGTTTAAATGTGTTATTTCCAACCTTTTTCCTGACCACCACGTGGAAAATGCTCAGGGCTGCTCTAGGCTGGAGGGAGCTGTCCCTTGGGCACCTGCCACCCTGTCAGAGCATAGTGTGGGGAAGTGCTGCTTTGGATTCTCTCTGCCAAGCTGGATGATGTTCCATGAGAAAGAAGGGGAAGAGGAGAATATAAGCAAAACATTTGGGTACAAGCTACTGGGCATGTTGAAATCTTGGGTTTGCTGTGTGGAATTACAGAAGTGAGAAATACATTGCCTCCTCTGAGGACAATTGGGTTGAGGAAGTTGGGCTAGGCTCACAAATCCAGTGATGAAACTAGTAGAAATAGGGCCAGGCGTGGTAGCTTATACCTGTAATCCCAACACTTTGGGAGGCTGAGATGGGAGGGTCGCTTGAACCCAAGAGTTTGCGACCAGCCTGGGCAACATAGTGAGACCCTGTCTGTACCCAAAAAAAACTTTAGCTGGGTGCAGTGATGGTGCGCCTGTAGTTGCGGTTACTCCAGAGGCAGAAGTGGGAAGATGACTTGAGCCTGGGAGGTTGAGGCTGCAGTGAGCTGTCATCACACCACTGCATTCCAACCTGGACACTACAGTGAGATTCTGTCTCAAAAAAAAACCAGTAGAAGTGACCATGAAGAAATCGTATTTTTTCCTGTCTCATCTTGCAGATGAAACAAAAAATAAACTAGCTTGTTAAATTATTTTGAGCTCTATACTCTCTTAAAAGTTACGTTAATTTCCTGGGCACAGTGGCTCGTGCTTGTAATCCCAGCACTTTGGGACACCGAGGCAGGTGGATCACCTGAAGTCTGGAGTTCGAGACCAGCCTGACCAATATGGCAAACCCTGTCTCTTACTAACAATACAAAGATTAGCCGGGTGTGGTGGCATGTGTCTGTAATCCCAGCCACTTAGGAGGCTGAGGCAGGAGAATCACTTGAACCAGGGAGGCGGAGGTTGCAGTGAGCCAAGATCACGCCACTGCACTCCAGCCTGAGCAACAGGGCTGGACTCTGTCTCAAAAAAAAAAAAAAAAAAAAAAAGTTAGTTTGTTTATCTCAGTGTTTTTTTATTATAATTTTTTCTGTTTGACTATAATTTCTGTTCTGCTAAACATCTCAGTGTTTTAATATCCTAGACTCAGAACATTTTACTTGCCTAACCTTGCTCATAAAACTTGATATTAAAAGCATATGCCAAAAATAAGTCATGTGTTGCTTAACAAGGATGTGTTCTGAAGAAAATGTTGTTAGGTGATTTTTTCATGTGAGCATCCTAAAATGGACTTACACAAACCTAGGCGGCAGAGCCCACTCCACACCTAGGCTGTATAGTCTTGCTCCTGGGCTACAAACCTGTACAGCATGGGACTATACTGACTAGGCAGTTGTAACACAATGGTATTTGTGTATCTAAACATAAAGGTATGGTCTTATAATGTGTCATGTGGCCCATCATTGACTGAAATGTTATATGGCACATGACTCTATTAGCCTAGCCATTTCTCTCTAAAAGATGAGCTCTGTTACATTTAACACACACACTTTTTTTTTTTTTTTTTTGAGATGGAGTCTCACTGTTGCCCAGGCTGGAGTGCAAAGGCGCGGTCTCTGCTCCCTGCAACCTTTGCCTCCCGGGTTCAAGCGATTCTTCTGCCTCAGCCTCCCGAGTACCTGAGACTACAGGCATGCGTCACCACAACAGGCTAATTTTTGCATTTTTAGTAGAGCTGGGGTTTCACTATGTTGGCCAGGCTGATCTTGAACTGACCTCGTGATCTGCCTGCCTTGGCCTCCCAAAGTGTTGGGATTACAGGCGTGAGCCACTGCGCCTGGCTGTGACATGAACAGTTTTCTAACTTACCCCCCTTTTCTACCACTACCACCTCCTTCCAGGGCCCTTCCCTGCCATTACTTTTACCAATTTGATATATATTTTCTAGGGCCCATTTCTTTGCATTTCCACTAACATTTATTTGGACTAATTTTACTTTTCTGTTGTCTTTGAAACTTCCAGTATTTAATACGCTCGTTTAATCTGGTTCTGAAGTTTTGTGTTAGAATCTGTTACTAGAGTTGATGTGCCTTTTGACCAGGAGTATGTGGCACTTCTGCGGCATCCTAGCACCATGTCTTCTATAGAGTAGATACCGAATCAAACCCCAAAACCCCGCTTGTTTCATTCATTCTGAAGACCTAGCCTCTACACTCATTGCCCCTCTCCTGGTTGGGGTTGTTAGGTGGTGGTGTGTCTTTGTCTAGCATAAGGCACTGAAAGGGATGTGAGAATAGCTTACTTCCTCTAAATAATGCATTCTGCATATGTAGGAAGTTTAGTGGCCTCTTGCTGTTGAATCCAGATAACTGGACGTTAAAAAGTCCAGAAAGGCCAGGTGTGGTGGTTTGTGCCTATAATCCTAGCAATTTGGGAGGCTGAGATGGGAGGATTGCTTGATCACAGGAGTTCAAGACCAGGATGGGCAACGTAGTGAGACCCTGTGTCTACATTTAAAAAAAAAAAAAAAATGAGGTGTGGTGGTACATGCTGAGTCCTAGCTACTTGGGAGGCTGAGGTGGGAGGATCACTTGAGCCCATGAGTTCAAGGCTGCAGTGAGCCATTACCATGCCACTGTACTCCAGTCTGGGCAATAAAGCAAGACCCTGTCTCACTCAGCCCAGAAAGCCTACCTCCGAGTTCTCATTGTCAGCTTTTCACAGACTAACAACAAAAGAAACATTTCTTTCATAAATAGTGTGTAGGAACAATTTTAGCTTAACCACAGGTAATGCATACTACCTAGGAACCATATTTAAGAGAAAGGGGGATAGGAGGAATTACGTTTTCAACATCATCAGTTCCTTCAAAACCATGTCTATCCCAGGTGTTTTATCAAGGTTATTGGAATAATGAAAATGTTTTGTCTGTAGATAAGCCAATTCAAAATGGTAAGTACATTATCTTTCTGCTTTTATAAGTCTGTGGGTACCTTTTTGTTTTAATATGTTTTGGATGTTACAATTTTTAGGGTCTTTAAGCAATGTTATTTTATATCTAAACCACCTGAGTCCAGAAGCTTGTGAGTTCCATGAAGTGATGTACCAGACTGGGAGCAGAGCCCAGAGGAAGGTAAGGCCTGATCACCATTTAGACTGTAGTGAGTTTACTGGGCCACACTGGGACTGGGTTGTCTAGTTGTCCTTCTGTGCCAAGGGACCTGATCTTCATGTACACAATATACCACTGTACCTCTGCTACTTTCTGCTTCCCAAGGAGGCATTGGAGACTATGATATTGTGATTTATAAGAAGAAATAAATATTTTGCTCTTTGTCTCTGGTTCCTGGCACAGAGCTCCCAAGTCTCCTGTAATTTCCTGGCTGGTAGGAACTTTTGTTCTAATGTTATGCCTCTCCATGGGCCCCTGGATAGGGATTGGTCACCAGAAAGACCAGCCCATGATTAGAAGCTTAAAACTTTCAGCCCCACCCCACCCTTTGGAAGGGGAGAGAGGCTGCAGATTGAGTTACAATTGATTATGCCCATATGATTAAGCCTCCATAAAAATCCCTGAACTACATGATTCTTGGAGCGTCCATGTTACTGAACATGTGGAGCTGGTGTGCCCTGAGAGGACACAGAAACCCCATGCCCCTGCCCCATGTCTGTCTCCCATCTAGCTGTTCTGATAAGTACTTTCATAATAAATAGTTAAATGTAAATAAGATGTTTCCCTAAGCCATTCAAGCAAAGGATTGAATCCAAAGGGGTTAGGCAGCAGTGGGGAGTGTTGTGGGAACCTCTGATTTACAGCTGTTTGGTCAGAAAAACAGGTCGAACCTGGGACTTGTGGTTGGGTCTAAATTAAGGGTAGTCTTGTGGGACCGAGCCCTTAACCTCCAGGTAGGTAGAGCCAGAGTTGAGTTAAATTTGTAGGATCACCTACCAGAGAATTGATGTGTGGGAAAAAAACCTCACACCTGGTGTTGGAAGTGAAGTATGGAGAGTGAGTTGAGAGAAAAAAAGTGTTGGTTTTTCTTTTTTTTTTTTTAAAGATCATTTTATTTTTTGAGATGGTCTCACTGTTGCCCAGGCTGAAATACAGTGTGTCAATCATGGTTCACAGCAGCGTTGATCTCCTGGGCTCAAGGGATCCTCCCACCTCAGCCTCCTGAGTACCAAGGACTACAGGTGTGCCACCACACCTAATTTTTTAATGTTTTGTAGAGTTGGAATTTCACTGTGTTGCCCAGGCTGGTCTTGAACTCCTGGCCTGAAGTGATCCTCCTGCCTCAACCTCCAAAAGTGCTGGGATTACAGGCATGAGCTACCACGACTGGCCTAGTTTTTCTTTATTCAGAGAGCATCTGGTGAGACTTGAGTTTGTTTTTACACTCAATAGAAAAAAGCTTCATGTCTATTTTTAATGATAACCCTTCATTTGTGAGCAGTTGTGGTTAGAATCTCATTTGAAAATGATTAAGATGAATACTTGTGTGAGGCAGTCTGCCACAGGGTGTTTATAACCTATTTGAAGCGTCAGGGTGTAAACTAATAGTAGCTATTATTTATTGATTCATTCTAAATCGTAGGTTATGTAAAGATCAAAAGTGTTTAATTTTAATATCATTATATTGTGTCATAATCCCAGTGTAGTCTAATCAAAGATCTCTGGGAGTGGATGGCGTGGCTGTTTAAAAAAGTATAAAGGGCATCCTCAGATTATTTGTTATATCCCAGGTGCAATCTTGTGTTTTTCAGAGCTACTGCTAACCAACACTGCCATCTGGTGGACAGTAAGAAACTTCTGGTTCTTGTTGGGTCCATTAGCCAGGAAGGGTATTATGGTGTCGACTCAAGGCTAGGCTGTGCCAATGACTGACATGGAAGAATGAATCTGTTGAGGTGTTACTTGACTTCCTGTCTAGAATAGATACAGAAAACCAATTCAAAAAGAAAGTGTCTTTAAGAAGCCTGGGCCAGGTTAGTGCAGGCAGGGACTGTAGTCTTACATACTAGTTTCCTGTCTGATATGACCTTTCAGGTTTTGCTGCCTGGGTTTAATCTCAAGAAGGTTGACCCTCAGTGGGCCTGGAAGTGCCTGGAGGTTAGGCTGAAAGCTATCATTAGCAAGACTTGGTCTAGCTGGGGAGAAGGGTTTGCTGATCTGAAGAATTTGGCAGCCAAAGCAGGCCTGAACCAATACCAATTTCTTTAGAAAAGAATCAACTTGATGTTTGCTCAGGACCTGGGAAGGTGGTGTGGTGGGCCACAAAGAGTTAATAAAGGCTGGGCACAGTGGCTCCTGCCTGTAATCCCAGCACTTTGGGAGGCTGAGGCGGGTGGATCATTTGAGGTCAGTAGTTCAAAACCAGCCTGGCTAACATGGTGAAACCCCATCTCTACTAGAAATACAAAAATTAGCCGGGTGGTAGTGGTGGGCCCCTGTAATCCCAGCTACTCAGGAGGCTGAGGCAGGAGAATCGCTCCAGCCTGGGAAGCGGAGGTTGCAGTGAGCCGAGATCCCACCACTGCACTCCAGCCTGGGCCACAGAGTGAGACACTGTCTCAAAAAAAAAAAAAAAAAAAAAAAAAAAAAAAAAAAAAGTCCTTAGTTGGATGCTGATAAATGTCTCATAGTAAGAGTGGTTTATAAACATCTTGCCTTATGCTACTAAAAATACAAAGTAGCTGGTATACTTCTCACCTCCATTAAAGTATCTGGGATCAAAGAATGGGGAAATGACTTTCTAGGTATTTCTCTCTCTTTTTTCTTTTTTTAGATGGAGTCTAGCTCTGTTGCCTAGGCTGGAGTGCAGTGGTGCGATCTCGGCTCACCACAACCTCCGCCTGCCCGGTTCAAGTGATTCTCCTGCCTCAGCCTCCCTAGTAGCTGGGACTACAGGCATGCGCCACCACACCCAGCTAATTTTTGTATTTGTAGTAGAGACAGGGTTTCACTATGTTGGCCAGGCTGGTCTTGAACTCCTGACCTCGTGATCCACCCGCTTGGGCCTCCCAAAGTGCTGGGATTACAGGCATGAGCCAGTGCACCCGGCTGTATTTCTAGAACAGCAGGAACAAAGGCATGGAATTAAGGGAGGTGAGTAATCTTGGTCAGAATCATACAGTAGGACAATATGAGATGAAATTTGGGCCGGGCGCGGTGGCTCAAGCCTGTAATCCCAGCACTTTGGGAGGCCGAGACGGGCGGATCATGAGGTCGGGAGATCGAGACCATCCTGGCTAACATGGTGAAACCCCGTCTCTACTAAAAAATACAAAAAACTAGCCGGGCGCGGTGGCGGGCGCCTGTAATCCCAGCTACTCGGGACGCTGAGGCAGGAGAATGGCGTGAACCCGGGAGGCGGAGCTTGCAGTGAGCTGAGATCCGGCCACTGCACTCCAGCCTGGGCGACAGAGCGAGACTCCGTCTCAAAAAAAAAAAAAAAAAAAAAAAAGAAATTTGAGGGAGGCTCAAGTGGATTAGCTTTTTATTTCCTAAAGATGAAGGGGCCAAGATCAGGTTCCGGACTTGAGGAATGGAAAATATTTGGAATAAGCCCTCAAAGTTAGGGCCAAAAGAATCCAAGTGAAGGCGAGTTTAGTTTTTGCGGTCTTAGCCTGTTTCTCTAATGTGGGCGCACTACATTAGAAAAAAGTGGGAGGGCCCTTTTGACTCTCTGACCAGCACCACGGCAGTTGGCAAGAACAAGCGCCTTACGAAAGGTGGTAAAAAGGGAGCCAAGAAAAAAGTGGTTGATCCATTTTCTAAGAAAGATTGGTATGATGTGAAAGCACCTGCTATGTCCAATATAAGAAATATTGGAAAGGCACTTGTCATCAGGACCCAAGGAACCAAAATTGCATCTGATGGCCTCAAGCGTCGTGTGTTTGAAGTGAGTCTTGCTGATTTGCAGAATGATGAAGTTGCATTTAGAAAATTCACGCTGATTACTGAAGATGTTCAGGACAAAAACTGCCTGACTAACTTCCATGGCATGGATCTTACCCGTGACAAAATGTATTCCATGGTCAAAAAGTGGCAGACAATGATTGAAGCTCATGTTGATGTCAAGACTACCGATGGTTACTTGCTTCATCTGTTCTGTGTTGGTTTTACTAAAAAACGCAACAATCAGATACGGAAGACCTCTTGTGCTCAGCATCAACAGGTCCGCCAAATCCGGAAGAAGATGATGGAAATCATGACCCGAGAGGTGCAGACAAATGAAAGAAGGTCAATAAATTGATTCCAGACAGCACTGGAAAAGACATAGAAAAGGCTTGCCAATCTATTTATCCTCTCCATGATGTCTTTGTTAGAAAAGTACAAATGCTGAAGAAGCCCAAGTGTGAATTGGGAAAGCTCGTGGAGCTTCATGGTGAAGGCAGCAGTTCTGGAAAAGCCACTGCGGACGAGACAGATGCTAAAGTCGAATGAGCTGATGGATATGAACCACCAGTCCAAGAATCTGTTTAAAGTTCAGACTTCAAATAGTGTCAAATAAAAAGTGCTATTTGTGAAAAAAAAAAAAAAGAAAAAAGTGGGAGGGGTAGTCCAGATATGACGGAAGGATAAAGGGTGAAGGAATCAAGAATACAAATGAGAAGGTCTTTAAAATTGCCAAACACAGATTCCAGGATGTACAGGAAGACAAAGGAGACAGGTTAATTAGGGAGTGGGATAGGGCTCAGGGACCAAAGCCTCCTAAGGGATGCCCAAAGGTAGTTTCCGGGAAGGGACTCTTGATTTGGTTGATTGGAAGAACCAAACAACAATTAGCCCTAGGCTTCCTCCAAGGAAATTCCCTAAAGAAAAGTCTTGCTATTCAGAGTGTTATTAAGTCCCAGGGTCTTCGTTGCCACTAATAGATCTTTTTGGAGGGCCTGATATCAGATATTTCCCTATTCTTAGGAGGAGATGGCTGTTCAGGGAAGAACGCCAGATGTTAATAGAAGAAACAGAAGGATATTAAACATTCCATTAAGCTGGTAATTGGAAAAGAAAAAAAAGTTAAACATTGCCACAAAATCCTTTGGTTTCAGTGTTGAAACTAAATAAAACTCTAAGGAGGCAGCAAGATGTTAAATGGGGCAAGAGGGTCATAGACCAGTTTTCATTCTTAGGTAATGTTCATCTATTTGAAATATCCACACTTTGGGCATTGCGGTAAATTCCAGAATGGCACTTGTCTTGGTCTTTAAAGTTGGTTGAATACAGAACTTGAGGTATTGGTTGGATTTTTGAAAGGCAGGCTTATTTATTGAAAGGCTGGCAATGATAAATAGGCTCACAATTCAAAATGGAGGGATACAGACTTACATTGCTTGCCCATGGTTTTGTGATGATAAATCTGTGTGGGACTATGAAGCTATTAGAAATGTTCAGTTTAAGTGTTTGGCATATTGATATGCTGACAGAAAAAATGGTATGCCAATTTTTATATAATGATCTATGCTCTGTAGAGTGGCATACATGGAAAAGATTTGTCAGAAGTAAGCCAATAACCATGATCACCTCTGGGTGGGGGAATTACAGGTGTCCCCCTCCAGGTACCCTCCCTTCCCCCAATTCCTTACACTTCTTAGTCCTCACATTATCTTGATAAGTTTGGGGAAAAAATAAATAAAACCCCTGAGGTTTTTAAGAATCAGAAACAATTTGAGCTCAAATCAATTAGTGGTCACCCCTGTATACCTTTTAAGTAAACCCCTCTCCCTGTAGTTCACAGTAGTGGCTTCTGGCTTACAGGGTGTCGCAGACAACTTCAGCTTAACTTAGTTTAAACAGTAGAAACACCAGACTATGAGAATTTTTCAGTTGACCAAAATTTTTTCAGCTGACTTGAAAAATCCAGCCACCTGCTAAAGGATGGAAAGACATGACTGGAATACTTAGGTGGACTCCTAACTCAGGTTGCATACAGGAAAGCAGACTACAGTGGCCCAGGGATAAGCAGCAATTTTCCAGGACTGAGTAATTTCTGGAGCTTGTACATTTGGAACACATTTACAACAGTCTGTCATGGGACTCAATCTAAAGGGGCTAAATTGCTACTTTTATTTATCCTCTGGGAGGGAATGTGAGAAATAATGGATCAAGTCACATGATACCAATTCAACAGCTATGCCAAATCCTTAATGTTCTAGAATTGGTTTCTGAAATCCTATGGTTTCATTGGTTTTAGAAAGCTTTGATTTGAAGAATCTCTTGGTGTACAAGTCAATTCAGCTGTTGGTTTTGAACATGCAAATTTGTTCCAATATAATATATTATTTGCTTAGGGAGCAATTCATTCTGCAAGAAAATGAACGCAGAAAACTGCACCTCTTGAACCAAGCTGCAGGGAAACACATAAAGCACACACACACCTCGAACAGACACTTTCACAGTGACATTGAACTACACCCATCCATATTTCCTTTCCCTCTGTTCCAGACAGCCCTCACTTTCACAGGAAGTCAAACCACAAACCGCAACCCTTCTGAGGCCCACTTCCATAAGCACACTGAGTCTTCCTCAAGGTAAAGTGCCATATTTGTTTGTAGTGTTTATATATTTCTTAAATGTTTATGTGTAAACCCACTGTTTTTAAATGTGTCACTGTTGAAGTTTTAAAGTGCTATGCCCTAATACCATTTTTCATATAAGCCCTGTGGTTTGTATTTGTGGGACTTTTCATAGTGTAGTGATTTTTAGAAACTAAAATGGAATTCATTTTCCTAAAAGGTTGTATAGGCTGGCCTTTTTCCTTTCTATATGAAATGTTTGCTTAATATTTTCTTGTGCAACGTAATTTGTCTCTGCAAAACAGGAGTAAATTCTAGTTATTCAAAAATTTTGGAGATGAGTCCCCACATATGTATTACCCACTCCCAAATTAGGGGATAAAATAAATATATTAGGTTGGCTATACAATGTTTGTTTGTTTGTTTGTTTTGAGAGACGGGGTCTGGCTCTGTCACCCATGCTACAGTGCAGTGGTGTGATCTTGGCTCACTGCAACCTCCATCTCTTGCTATTCAAGCTATTCTGCCTTAGACTCCAAAGTAGCTGGGATTACAGGCATGTACAACTACACCCAGCTAATTTTTGTATTTTTAGTAGAGACGGGGTTTCAACATGTTGGCCAGCCTGGTCTCGAACTCCTGACCTCAAGTAATCTGCCGGCCGCAGCCTCTCAAAGTGCTGGGATTATGGGCATGAACCACCACACCCGGCCTAAGTTCACTGATAAGAAAAGCGCCTCAGGCTACCACAGTATCTTCTAGATGTTTAATGTGAAAATAATGTGATTATATTTTATCTATAGAATGGGAGAGATGAGACTACATTGACTTGCCTATGACATCCTGGTAGTCGTTTACTAGACAACTATGATAGGAATTTGTCTAATTGACATTCACCTCTTATAAAGGCTATTCCAAGATGCAGCTCCTTCCCTGCTGCCCTTCTAGAACAAGAAATTAAGAGTGAATGACTTTCTAAATCACTCTTGAAAAGTGTATAGAAGTCTCAGTGAATGTGTTTATGCAAAAAGGCCAAACGGAGATCTAATATATACACATTTGCTCTGTCCTTTTTGTTACTTGAAGGGTTGTGCAAATACTACCTTTCCAAAGCCTTCCCTAACCCCAGGCAAAATTTATTACACCTTTTCCAAATACTTTGTATATACCTGTCATATACTATTTAGCATAGATGGGCCAGTCCTCAGCATCTTTTTTTTTTTTTAAACCATCATATCACCAATGCCTGCCTAACACTTTTGAGTAAGTTGTAAATACAGGGTTTTTGTTTGTTTGTTTTGAGACAGTCTTGCTCTGTCTCCTAGGCTGGAGTGCAATGGCACGATCTCGACTCACTGCAACCTCCGCCTCCCGGGTTCAAGCAATTCTTCTGCCTAAGCCTCTTGAGTAGCTGGGATTACACGCCTGTACCACCACACCCGGCTAATTTTTGTATTTTTAGTAGAGACGGGGTTTCACCATGTTGGTCAGGCTGGTCTCAAACTCCTGACCTCAGGTGATCAACCCGCCTGTCTCCCAAAGTGCTGGGATTATAGCCGTGGGCCACCACACCTGGCCCGAGATAGTTCTATCTTACACTTATGTAGGGCATGGCATGTGTGGCTGGGAACAGTGATCCCTGTCTGTCGTGAACTTCTTCCACTTACTAAAGCAAACCTGTATCACCCACCTTGAACCGTTGTTTCCATATTCCACAGTAGCCCCACCTGTCAGTTACCATCCTTACTATGCTGCCAGAGGACCACACTGGCTCTTCTTGGAAAAGCAGTCAGTTCGCATCTGATCTTACACTTCCTTCTCATTTTTTTTTCTTTTCTTTTTTTTTTTTTTGAGAAAGTCTTGCTCTGTCGCCCAGGCTTGAGTGCAGTGGCACAGTCTCAGCTCACTGCAACCTCTGCCTCCCAGACTCAAGCAATTCTCGTGCCTCGGTCTAGAGTAGCTGGGACTACAGGCCTGTGCCCCCAGGCCCAGCTAATTTTTATACTTTTAGTAGAGAAGGGGTTTCACCATGTTGGCCAGGCTGGTCTCAAACTTCTGGCCTCATGATTTACCCTCCTTGGTCTCCAATGTGTATTTGTTTGCTCATCCAGCTCTCCACATCTTTTATCCTCTGTTAAATTTGGGTCAAAGACTAAGGGGTGGTGAGGTAGTGTTGGCCTCTGTACTCATAATGCCCTTCCTCTCAAAGTGGAGTCCATTTGACCCACCCCGTACAATGTATGTCCTTAGTATACCCTCCACTGGCCCCAGGGCTGAGGCCTTTTTCACAAACAAGACACAGAAAGGACAATCCTGTTTTAGCTACAGCCAGTTGTGAAAACCTCCGCAGCCAAGAAAGGGAACTAACTTACAAGGCATGCAGCCAGTGACCTGGAGCCTGCCAACATTTCATTGTTATTTAAAAGTCAATTACTTTTCATTAAAAGAACCAGGACGAGCCAAAGTACTTCGCATACTACTAACATTTGCTACATTTTTATATTGTTTCAAAGCATATCTATGTAGGTTTATATAATAATTGCATAACTAGGCCATGTCATAACTTTTGCAGTTGGAAATGCCTGAGTCTGCATCCTGGTGACAGGACTGGCAGCATATATAACCTTGTGTCTTGGCCAACTTGTTATCCCAAGTCATACTGAATACCGTATTGAATACAGAATGATAACTAGCTGGGCGCAGTGGCTCACACTTGTAATCCCAGCACTGTGGATGGCCAAGTGGGCGGATCACCTGAGGTCAGGAGTTCAAGACCAGCCTTGGCCAACATGGTGAAACCCTATTCCTACTAAAACCACAAAAATTAGCTGGGCATGGTGGTGTGGGCCTGTAATTCAGCTACTTGGGAGGCTGAGGTAGGAGAATCCCTTGAACCCGGGAGACGGAGGTTGCAGTAAGCCAACATCGTGCCACTGCACTCCAGCCTGGATGACAACAGCAAACTCCATCTCAAAAAAACAAAACAAAACAAAACAAAACCCATTATATAGAATAACTAAATCACTTTTTCCTCTCCCATGGCTGACTGCTGATCTCATTTGTGAGCATCTTTGATAAGCTGGCATCTAGAAATAGAACACGTTGAATCTATCGATCTATAGTATATACGCACAGAGCAAAGTAAAGGTGTAACAGCACTTTTCTGAAGCTTATTAGTTTTACCCGGATGTTACTAAATCCATAACCTATCTACCACAAAGGGAAGTGACAGAAAACCAGACACTGATTTTTCTGGGTATTACAGTCCCCAGACACATGGCAGAAGACAAATGCATTTGAATGCATGTATTGATTATTCATGAAAAGAAATCCATATTCCGGTAAAAACATTATCAATTAGGGCCAGGTGTGGTGGCTTACACTTTTAATTCCAGCACTTTGGGAGGCTGAGGTAGGAAGATCACTTGAGCTCAGGAGATAAGAGACCAGCCTTGGCAATATAAGACCTCATCTCTACTAAAAAAAAAAAAAAAAAATACATAAGAAAATAATAAATAAGAAATTTAAAAATCACGCCTGTAATCCCAGCACTTTGGGGAGGCTGAGGCGGGTGGATCATCAGGTCAGGAGTTCGAGACCAGCCTGGCCAACATAGTGAAACCCCATCTCTATGAAAAATACAAAAATTAGCCAGGTGGTGGCACACGCCTGTAGTCCCAGCTACTCGGGAGGCTGAGGCCGGAGAATCACTTGAACCCGGGAGCTGGAGGTCGCATTGAGCCGAGATCACACCATTGAACTCCAGCCTGGGTGACAGAGTGAAACTCAGTCTCAAAAAATTAGCTGAGCACAGTGATGTGTGCCTGTAGTCCCAGCTACTCGGGAGGCTGAGGCAGGAGAATCACCTGAGCCCAGGAGTTCAAGGCTACAGTGAGCTATGATTGTACCACTGTACTCCAGCCTGGGCAACAGAGCGAGACTGTCTCAAAAAAACATTATACACTAGAATGGGAAAGAACTAAAGTACTCACCACGACTTACCTTTTATAAAGGCTCTTTGTTGTTTCTCAAATTATTCTACACATTTAAGATAACACCATACCACTGTCTGGAGGGAGCTGACATACTCAGACATAATCCTGAGGAGCATCAGACCCAACCAAAAGGATGGAGAGAAAAAGGCCAGAGGAATTGCTCCAGTAATTAGGGAGTAATCAGTAATGAACTCCCCAGCCTTCCAAAAAGCCTACAAATGTCGTTAAGGATGTAAACATTATGGTCCTCTCCCTTCACCCCAGGTTTACAAGGAATTAGGTCAGTAGCATGGAATTCAGACTATGGATAGAATATTCTTCCGACTATGGATAGAATACTCATTAAGGTGGGTCTGCACTGAAAGAAGCCACATTGCCTGGCTTTATCTTTGTTAGCTTCAGCTATTCAGAATAAGTTGTAAATGTGGTTAAAAGGTGGCTCATGCAAGAGCAAGCAGCAAAAGCTTTTGAGGAAAAACAATCGCCACAGACTGTGGGATCCTGGCAGGCTTTAGGGGACCAGCAGGTGGTGCTCTACTCCAGAACTAACACCTTGGCTTTCACTTAGTATCAAAATTAAATCAGATGGAACATATGAAAGCATTAGGCAAAAGAAGCCACTTTATCAGCTGAGGCACATATGGAAAAATGGTATTTAAGAAAGTCAAAAGCTCACCAAAGGAGGTTCACAAAATCATTTGAAATATTCCTCAGGCCAATTTTTCTTTCTAGCCAAGTAGTCATTATCCATCCCATGATGAGTGTAGGTAATTAATGAGAAATGCCACATGTAGGTAATCCATGTGAAATGTAATTGCTCACATTCCTGGCTGAACCTTGCCTGAAGTGGAGGGTGGCATAACAGATTACATGGAGCTAAATGATGGTGACACAGGGAAAAACAGTATAAGCAACTTGCAAGGTGTTACAACTTGGACTCCCACTTTCTTCTTTTAAGCTAAATGCTTTCAGATGAGAAGGAAAGGCTATCCTCTCTCAATATCCTGCAGGTGTCAGTGGAGACCTACATCTTTCCAGCAACCTAAAGGGTTACGAATACGTAAGCCTCAAGCAACCAACTGACAATAGCAGCCAGCTATTAAAACCAAGACTTCAAATTAAAACAGCTTGCTAAGGTCATATAGTAAGTGGCAGAACTCATATTTATACCCAGGATGACTGACTTCGGGCTCTTCTCTGCCCCCAGTGGTATGCTTGTCAACACACACAGGGAGAACTCTGGAAAAAGTCAATTTTTGATAAAGTCCTTTTAATGGAAAATGTAAAACCCCTTTCAACTTTAATGTACAAAGCCATATGTAACACTTGCACTTTAACAAAAGCAAGCCAATGTTTTAAAAAAATACATCATTAAATGTATATATGTATATATTTACATAGCATATTAAGTTTAATATTTAGCTTTAAAAGTTCACATAAATTTTACCAAAATGAGACAATTTTAAATAAATTACACCTTTTGAAAATGTTTAATTGTACAGTCAATAGCTTCAACAAAATATTGAAGTGTCTGTATTTAGTATCTACTTTATATACTTTATACTTTACAAATTTTACAATTATTTGGCAGTAATTTTCTGATTATGACATGACTGCTGTGCGATTCAGCAATTTCCCAGATGCAGGCAATAGCTGGTGTTTGTGTCCTATTCTCACAGTAACTGTCTCAATGTAGTGAAAAATATCAGTAATTTTAGTAAACTGTACAAGGTCACATTTACACTTGATCAACAATATAGCATAGAATTTTTTATTTTTTACCAAAAATAAATACATCATTTTAAATCTGGCATTTTCACAAACATCATATACACTATAATACAAAACAGCTATATAGTGCTGCTTTTAAAATTCTGTTTGTTTTATAGCTAACATTGAATCACAGGAGCTGTGACATAGGCTATACTGCTGCAGTGTCAGTAACAAGTAATTACTACAAAGAGAATTTCTTGGCACTGATGGTTTTATGAAGCGTAAGTCAGTGTGCATACATATCATCATTCAAGGTTAAGTAATCCCAGTTCAATGACCTAAACATATCAAACTGGATCACACTTAATTTTCTTCCATATCCTCTACTTCATCCTCATGTATCTTCAAGGCTCTCACCATTTCTTTGACAGCATGATACAAAATATTTTTAACCTGAAAGAGATGTTGATATTTCTAATCACTTCAGTTGGACAGAAATTAAAAAATGAAAACTTCCAGATTTTACAAAAAAAAACTATTTTAATAGGGGCCTAGGAAAGCCAAATATAAGAAAAATGTTAAGCCAAAAGGGACACTATAAATCATACAATTAAATACATGGTGGTGTTAATCTTTGTCACCCTAATGTGACCAACTAGGCAATGACTGCCTAAGCTGTTCTACATGTATATTTCTGAATATAAAAAGCCTGCAGAACAGGACCTAGAACACCTAACTCTTACCTGTAGTTTATCATCATAATTGATTTCTTCCTTCAAAAGTCTCAGTTCCTGTGTTAAATGAAATGACTCCACAAGATGTTCTGGAGACACAAAATCTTCAGTTACCTGAATACAGCTGTGAAAATTCTGAACCTATCCCCAAAAGAAAAAGAGTGAAATATAAGTTTTAGGAGGTGGAGCAAAGAAAAGCCGAGTCATTGAAAACCAATAAACACAAGAGACAATTCTGCTGGAGAATTTACTTTCTCCAAAACGTCAAATGGATTTTAAAGCAGAAGGCCACATTTTATGAGAAAGTTATGTCACTGAAAAGCTGCATGTAAAGTGACTTTGTAAATGGAATATTTTTAAATGATAAAAAGAAAATAACTTTTCCAGGAATCCTTTGGAGAGGCTGATAACCAGATATTAAATTATCAATTTTGCCAAGGTGGACTTTTAAAAAATGTGTTACTTTTAAAAACTAACTTGAAAGAATTTATGAGGCAATCTATCTGAGTATGTTTATTGTTGCTCCATTGGCTTTCAGGATTTTGGTCATTTCACTGTTAACTCTTACATCAGAGAATAAAGAAAAGGAAATGAAACTTTGTTAGGAACTGGACTGGAAAATGTAGTTCCAGACAGATCTAATGACCTCGACTGAGTTTCAGAAATATCCCAGGATTTTGGTTATTCGTGCCTTTCTTTTGTGACTTTCTTTCAAATTAGCCAATTAAAGATATCCCTTCAACCACCGGTGACATCAGTACAACAGTTTTTCAACAGTGTTCTCTCTCCTGACTAAACAGCTTTCCCAAGAAGCCAGTCAACAGTCTTATCTGTTATTTGCTCAGCATTTACAAACTGACTTTGCACTTGACTATAGAGCTGCTTTCTATTAATGCCAGTAAAACAAGAAAGGAAGGCCCAAGCTGATCCAATCTGGGATTTGTGGTGTTTGTAGATTGTCTTCTCTTGATATTAAAAAATGTCACAAAAATTCCTGGGAAAGGAGAAATAATTGAAAAACTAAGCATTTAAAGTTATTCTAATTTTAAGTATGCAAAATAAATTTAATTGGGAGGAGTGAGATGAAGGAGATAGTAAGTGGGAAATGGAGACTGTGGGAAAAAAAATCTAATTGATGATAGGGTGATGGAATTCCAGAGGGGCTAGAATTCCTCCTCTGGGCATAATGACCACCTGAACAGCTGCTGAAGTCTGCAGAGTTCTTTAACTCAAGCACTGTGCCTCTATTGATAACTTGGTAGCATAGTAAAGTAAACATTCTCTTTCTTTAATCATTAGGCTGTTGGTTCCTCTGGAGGATGAATATAGTGGATGCCTCACATTTTCAGCATTTCTGTACAGTCTCACTGGCTCTTCATAATGTGTCTGTAGAACAGATGCTCTATTTCACAGAGCAGGAAACTATGGATGAGATGTTCAGCGCCTGTCCCAAGACAAATCAGCCAATAAATGGCAAGTCAACAGGAGCCCAACTCCTGCGGTGTCTTGTCTTAACAGATGCTTTACAGTCCTGCTTATTAACTCTCATACCAGCATACACAGTCTCCAAATGCCCTCTCTCCTTATATCTTTCATTTATCTGAACTTAAGGAGAGTCTTTCCAATGTTTTAGCATGAAAGAACCTTTTGGTATATCTAGCTGTAGCATGTCCTAAAATCATTTGTAGCTCCAAAATGTATACTTGGTTCTTTTTAAATACAATTTCTCTTTATTGATATTCTCACTTTGTTCATCCATCATTTTCCTGGTTTCTGTTAGCTCTTTGAGCATATTTAAGACAGTTGTCTAGTAAGTCCAATGTCTGGGCTTCCCGGGGAAGGTTTTTGCCAATTTATTTTCTCCCTCTGAATGGGCCATACTTTCCTCTTTCTGTGTATGCCTTGTACCTTTTTACTGAAAACTGGGCATCTGAACATTACAATGTGTAATCATAATCTCTCCCTGCCTCAGTTTGCTGTTGTTGATTCCTGAGGGCTGCAGTCATCCACTTGTTTAGTGACTTTCCAAACTGTTTTTGCAAAGGCAGTATTCCTTGTTGGGTGTGGTCACTGAAGTCTCTGTTCCACTATCTCACTGGTCAGCCAGTGACCTAACAAGAGATATCCTTAAATGCCAAAAATCAGCTGCCCTTTTCTTCATTAGCAGTCTCTTGGTTGCTGTATAAGTTTTCGATTAGATTCCAGAGTTCTGAAAAAGTTCATTCTGTCAGTCTTTGCCAGCTTATGGTTGTTTTAAAATGACTTTTAGAACAGTAACCTTTATTAGTGCTTACAAGATGCTATTAGGTTTCCTAATGACCCCTACCTGATATATTTTGCATAAAGGCTTGAGGGTTACTTTGAAGAGCCCAGGTTCAGTTTTAAAGCAGAACACAACTCAACTTCTCATTTTGATTATCCCTTTTCTTTGTCACATTTGAGTCATTCATATTTCACTTCCTTGACATTGTCTTATTCATACTTGCCTAAAAGCATCAGTTATAATTATAAATAGGTAATGTTAAGAAAATATAATTTGTATTCACAGTAGGATTATTGACACTGTGATTGCTATTTACTCAGTTATTTGTGAGAACTTAGTGTGGAAAGATTTTGCCAAGAAGTCCTTTTGGTCATATGAATACAGAGAATTACAACTTTAAAATTTTCTAAACTCATGATAAATAACCAAACACAATCAATTAAACTCAGTATTTTTGGGCAAAGTTTACTAAAGATTATGTGTTAACTTAAAAACAACAACAACAACAAAAAACGGTTGCTGTTTTTAAGTAAAGGCCACTCTAAACCTCAGAATACTACAGAATCCTGGAGGTCAGTGTCATTGCTCTGTGGAGGGATGTACAGGAGTTTCACAGACTGAGTCCCAGTTACCAAGAGAAGATTTGTAAGTCTCCCATTCTAGAATAGTTCTTAGCACATAAAGAGGACTGTGGCTATGCTGCTTTCCCTCAGCTTGCTAAGATTATACCCCTCAGCTTCCTTGAACAGACAGCCCACTCTTCTCTCAATTTGGCTCTGGCAATGGTCATTGTTGACAGGCCAAAGAACAGAATCTTGTTTCTTCCCTATCACTGTTGGCCCCTGTCATGCAGAATCACTTGGTTGAAAATTTTTTGATAGGTGCCTTGGGTTTGCATGAGATTCCCATTTGTGTGGTTTCCAAAGTGTGGTCCCTGGACAATAAAATCAGCATTTCCTGGAAACTTGTTACAAATCTATAGTTTCAGGTCTCTCCCCAGACCCACTGAAATCAGAAACTCTGGTAGTGGGGTACAGCAATCTGCTTTATCAAGCCCTCCATGAAATTCTAACATATGCTAAAGTGTCAGAACACTGATTTAGAGTCTGATTATTCTGAGGGCCACCTACAGCCTACTGGAAGTGAAGTCATGAACAGTTTTCAGAACTTCTAAGACCTAAACAGGCTGTAAGTAATAATGCATCTCAAACATAGGTTAATATTGTAAACACTTATTACTTATTTTCTCTTAAAATTGCATTGCCACCAATTGTGAATTATGGACAACATCCTTTCAACAGAGTATAAAGAGCTGTGTTGTTGTCATTACACACATAGGAGAGGAAAGGTGGCAATTCCCTTTTATATAGCTGGCAATTTCTGTGCCAAAATATGTAGCAAAGAAGTTAGATCTTGTTTTGGATCACTCAGCAATTTAGTGGCAGAGCTCAGAATATAATTTGTCAGTCTAGATAATATATGCTGCCTTGGTGTATTTAGATATAACATTTTTTATAGATGAAATTGTATTTCTATAATCTATGTGAATTTTCTAACTATCTCAAAGAAAATGTGTATAGTCATAAAGTGGGTTCTAACCTAAGTAAACTTTTGGAAGTAGCCAGAGAAAGCACATATAGGAAGAAGTAAACATTTATATGTTTTACAAAAAGCCCAATATATATAAATTATAGAAAGCCATAAATTTGTTTTCATCTACCCTTGTGCAAAAACATGTTGTTATTGAGAACATATTTTCAGGCCTTCAGAATAGAGACTTATTAATAATACAAACATTAAATGCATTATTCTAGGCATGGGAAGAGAGCAATGGAAAAGATAAATCTCTTCATCATGCTTACGTTCTAGTGGGGGTTAAAAGACAATGAGCAAACTGAGTAAATTGTAAAGCATGTTTTAAGGTGACAACTCAAATGGAGGAAAATAAAGCAGGAAAAGGTGACAGAAAGTTGGGGGACACAATTTACAGCTTTAAACTAGACCTCACCAAGAAGGTGAAATTTGAATGAAGTCTAAAAAATTGCGAAGAAGCAAGTCTTACAGATACCTGAGAGAAAAACGATTCCAAGCAAAAAAGCTTAACAAGCACAAAAGCCCTGGAGAGGAAACATACTTGGTGTGTGTGGAAGTAGCAAAGAGGGCAGGATGGCTAGAGAGGAACTAGGAGAGCCATATGAGATGAAGGCAGTGAGGCAGAGGGGGAAGTGGATATGTAAACTAACCTAACTTTTAACAAGGTCACTTTGAGCCTACTAAAAGACCACTCTTCCCAAAAAAGTAGCAGCAGGGAGACAAGTATAAGCATGAAATCTCTTTGGGGTAACAATGATTGCATCTGGATAAAAGGAACTGGGGGAAAATGTGAGATACTGAATTTTCACTGTGAACGTTTTATACTTTTGAATTTTTCTATTTATGTATTATATTTTCAAAAGAAAAACATTAAAAAGTAGTATTTTCAACAAATAGTACTGTAACAGCCAAATGCCCATATGCAAAAAATTGAACCTCGATCCATACTATACACTACATACAAAGATGAACTAAATTTCATACCCAAATGTAAGACCTCAAACTATAATGGTTCTAGAAGAAAATGAGGAGAAAATCTTAGTGATCTTGGGCTAAGCAACAATTTTGTAGATACTATGAAAATATCATCCATAAAAGAGAAATTGATCAACTGGACCTCATCAAAATGAAAAAACCAGCCAGGTGGGCTGGCTCATGCCTATAATCCCAAAACTTTGGGAAGCCAAGGCAGGAGGATTGCCTGAGACTAGGAGTTCGAGACCAGCCTGAGCAACATAGCAAGACCCCATCTCCGTAAAAAATTTTAAAAATCTGCTGGGCATGGTGGTGTACATCTACAGTACCACCTACTCAGGAGGCTGTGGTGGAGGCATCACTTGAACCCAGGAGTTTGGGATTACAGTGAGCTATGACTGTGCCACTGCACTCTAATCTGGGCAACAAAGCAAGATACTATCCTTTAAAAAAATGGAAAAATGAAAAAAATGCTCTTTGAAAAGAGAAGCTACAGGAAAGGAAAATGTATTTGTAAAATACATTATCAGATAAAAGACTTATCAGAAATTGGCAAGAAACACTCAAAACTCAGAAAAAAAGCAGCTAAATAGACAAAATATTTGAGTACATATTTAACCAAAGTAGATATACAGATGGCAAATCAAGATATAAAAAGATGCCCAATGTTTAGTCATTAAGAAAGTGCAAAGTAAAACCACCATGAGACACCACTGTACACTTATTAGAATGGTCTAAAAACAAAACTGACAGTAACAAGCACTAGCGAGGAAGCAGAGGAAATGAAACTCACATAACCCTGCACTGGGAAATGAAAATGGAACAACCGATTTAGAGAACAGTCTGGCAGTTTCTTAAATTTAATCATACATTATAGTATCACCAGGCAATCCCACCATTCAGTATTTACTTAATAGAAATAAAAATCTATGTTCACATAAAACCATGTATATGAATGTTTATGATAGCTTTATCTATGATTGCCCCAAAGTGGAAACAACCCAAATGTACTTCAGCCAGTGAATGTACAGATTTAAAAAATGAAAAAAATATTCATACAACTACCCAGCAATAAAAAAAGAATCAACTGATAAACACAACAATAGGGATGAATCTCAAATACATTAAGAAAAGCCAGACTTAAAGGGTACATACTGTGTGATTCCAAATGTATGGCATACTCATAAAAGAACTATAGGGACAAAAAAGCAAGTTAGTTGCAGGAACTTTGGGTGGGAAGAGGTTGACTATAAAAGTGCAAGAGGAGGCCGGGCATGGTGGCTCACGCCTGCAATCCCAGCACTTTGGGAGGCTGAGGCAAGCAGATCACCTGAGGTCTGGAGTTTGAGACCAGCTTGACCAACAAGGAAAAACCCCATCTCTACTGAAAATACAAAATTAGCCAGGCGTGGTGGTGCATGCCTGTAATCGCAGCTACTCAGGAGGCTGAGGCAGGAGAATTGCTTGAACCCGGAAAGCAGAAGTTGCAGTGAGCCAAGATCGCACCACTGCACTCCAGCCTGAGCAACAAGAACAAGACTCTGTCTCAAAAAAAAAAAAAAAAAGTGCAAGAGGGAATTTTTTCGGAGTGATGGAATTGTTCTATATTTTGATTATGTTGTTACCTAACTATGCATTTGTTGAAACTCACAGAATTATACATTAAATAAGGTAAATTTTACTATATGCAAATTATGTCTCAATTTATAAAAATGACTACCTAGGTTAACTTTATAAAAACTGACATTGGATAAACTGAATATGTGAATAAAGATCTTCAAGGGAATCTACTTCGTATTATCAAAGGATTATTCCTATGTACCAAAAGATTTATAATACTAGTCTCTTAAATAGGCTCTTCTTTTGAGGGCATTTACATTTGAATACAGATTAGCTGTTTTCTGCTAAGAGGCTAGCAGTCAAAGAAATGGTGTATAGGGTGTACAGGTTAAACATGAATCATAAATAATACGACATCTCCGAAATAATCATAAGTCCATGGGAAAATATAACCACTTAACGTAAATACATTTTTTTTTCAGGAAGTTATCATAGAGAAAAAGGTACATTTATTATGACATTTGTTTTTTACTACTGTATCATAAATACCATTTGAGATCTAATAATGATAAATCTGACCCTGAATCTGATACATCCTAAAAGCTAAGTAGTATTTGTATGGAATAGTGTCATAAATGCTAAACAGTCAATGACTATACTTATATAAAATGTGAGAAAATTTCCTTGGTAAACTAATATACATCAGCTACATCTCAATTACTTAGCAGTGGAAAAGGTGGAGAACCAACTCTTGAGGAAAAGCAGTTTTTTGAGTTTTTTCTGGTTTCCCTGGTACACCTTGTTAATATAAGGGCTAACCTGGGCGGTAGTAGCCCCATTCCACCTATAGGAATCCACTGTGTACTTTTAATCCCATCCTCCATAACCACCCCATCTATTCTATGCCATTTTTCCTGGTGTTGGAAAAATTAGGTATTTTAAATTAGGTATTTATTTTAGTTTTTGTATTTTGTGGATTAAGTTACATAAATTACATACCATCTTTCTTTAGACAGGCCCCTGCTATGCTATCATGCTGAAGAGAGGCAGGAGGTACGCTTAAAGCCTGATAAAAAGTCTGTATACTGTGTCCCCCCATGCTTTTAAGACTCACTATTCAGAGGTATATATGTCACTAGGAGGGCTTAAAAATCAGATTTCAATCTATTAAATCAGAGACAGTATACAAATAGAAATCTGGCTCATGTTAAAACAATTTAAAATCTTAAGGTAATTATGTCAGATTTCTGCAAGTACTGGGATGTCATTTTAATAAAGGCAGACTGGTGCAGGTAATTCTCTTATTTGTGTCTTCTATTTATATCTATACTAAGAGCAATTTTTTTTTTTCAAAACTAGTTCTTTCAGTCAGTAAAAGATATACTAGAAATAAGTTTGTATATACCTGATGAAGTGCTCCTGCTGGCAAAACAATAGCATCACCAAGGAACTGAATAAGAGTACAGGTTCTGACTCCATACTCTTCAAGCAGCCTTTGACGGAGCTTTTTATTCACATACCAACTTTGATCACGTATTGGATCATGTTCTGGTAGAACTTCAAGGCCTTGTTCTTTTGAAATCTGAAATATGAATTAAAATAGACACCCCAATTTAAGTAAGGAAATGGTAAATCCTGTTCAGTTAAATTTCAATTTTATTTGTAATAACAAGTCTTTTGTTCTCAGAATCAATGGAACAACTGAATGAGCTTCTTCAGTTAAAAAATAACATTCTGCAATAATTTGGAAAGCCAAAGAATATAAAACAATACAGCAACACTGAAATGCTGTTAATAGTTAGTACTACTTCCTGCCTCCTTCCACTATGAAGTTTCCATCTATCTGGTTTCCTTCCTTACAATTGTTTCAAAAGTATAGCACATAGATGAGGAACAGGGTAGTTGTTTTTTTTACCAAAAGCCAAACCATTCATATGTATGGATTTCATAAACATTTACTGATCCTTTTTTAAGGTAAGTATAAATACCTTTACATGGCTAACCTTCTAGTGCTTGAAAAATCAATTTCTTTTTTTTTTTTTTTTTTTTTTTTTTTTTGAGACGGAGTCTCGCTCTGTCACCCAGGCTGGAGTGCAGTGGCGCGACCTCGGCTCACTGCAAGCTCCGCCTCCCGGGTTCACGCCATTCTCCTGCCTCAGCCTCCCGAGTAGCTGGGACTACAGGCGCCCACAACCGCGCCCGGCTAACTTTTTGTATTTTTAGTAGAGACGGGGTTTCACCGTGGTCTCGATCTCCTGACCTTGTGATCCGCCCGCCTCGGCCTCCCAAAGTGCTGGGATTACAGGCGTGAGCCACCGCGCCCGGCGGAAAAATCAATTTCAAGGGACTTTTTCATCTGTTAAATAATCTGCTTTAGAAGACACAAATTATCATACTTCAGATTAAAATACAGGTAGGTATTCAGGGATAAGATGGTACAAACAACGCTATAACTCTTTTACTTCACATTGATCACAGACAGAACTTATATCCTTTCAGAAAGATGATGTATCAGCACTGAAGATTTCTTAAAGGAAATCTCCATAATTACGAAGTTTAAAAAGTACCTGAGCAAAGGGTTTGAACCTATTACTTCAGGTTGATACATACATTTCTTTCAGAGTATATGACAACTACAGGCAAAGTATGATTACTCAAAATTTGAATCTATTCAGTAAGTATCATAGTATCAGATGTGATAGAGTAGAATCATTCCCTAGGTCAGCAGCCAAAAATATCTATCAGATTCAAAGAAAATAAAGATCCTACCTTCTTTAGATGTTTCCATGAAATATTTGTTTTTACATCCTGCAACTCCGGATAGCTACTTTTCGCCACCCAACTAATATCTGGCTCATCAACAGATTAGTCTTTTATTAACAGGGAATGGAGGAACACTACCAACTGGGAACAAATCATTCAAAACCCCCAAAATGAAACAGGCTTTCAAACAGGAACAAGAGAAAGAGGGCTTTGACTTTCTTTTTTTTTTTTTTTTGACGCGGAGTCTTGCTCTGTGCCCCAGGCTGGAGTGCAGTGGCGCGATCTCGGCTCACTGCAAGCTCCGCTCCCCCGGGTTCACGCCATTCTCCTGCCTCAGCCTCCCGAGTAGCTGGGACTACAGGCGCCCGCCACCGCGCCCGGCTAATTTTCTTGTACTTTTAGTAGAGACGGGGTTTCACCGTGTTAGCCAGGATGGTCTCGATCTCCTGACCTCATGATCCGCCCGTCTCGGCCTCCCAAAGTGCTGGGATTACAGGCTTGAGCCACCGCGCCCGGCCGAGGGCTTTGACTTTCAACAAAAAAACCCATCTACTTTGAAGTAAAAATTATGTAATGATCTTATATTGCTGAATGCCAAGTGAAGGTACGCTAACAATGAATACGTCCTTGCTCGAGCGGAAGAGATATTATTTGCAAACTAACTTATACCTTTTGAAGAAATTCCCTTATTTTGTCAACATCTTTCCCAGCATAAATATGCCACAGAGCACCAGGTATTTCACTTGAGTCCTTCAATCTTTTCCTTAAAATGTCATCCAAATCTTCCTCCTCAAATTTCTTGAGAATTCCTGAAACAAAGGAACATATTTTCAAACTGTTGGCAGAGACTACTAGAAAGCCAAGTCTCCTCAAGTTGATCTGTCAGAGCAGCAGAGTGCCTGACTAGGATCAGTACTTTTCTTTTTGTTCACCCAGGCTGGAGTGCAGTGATTTTGGCTCACTGCAGCTTCCGCTTCCTAGGTTCAAGCAATTGTCCTGCCTCAGCCTCTCACGTAGCTGGGACTACAGGTGCACGCCGTCACACCCGACTAATGTTTTGTATTTTAGTAGAGGCAGGGTTTCCCCGTGTTGCCCAGCTGGTCTTGAATTCCTGAGCTCAGGCAACCCACCCGCTTCGGCCTCCCAAAGCGCTAGGATTACAGGCATGAGACACTGTGCCTGGCCAGATCAGTACTCTTAAAAAGGAGTCAAACACAGTTATATGTTCATAACTTTTAGGACTACAAGAATAGATAAGTGGGTACAAAGCAATAGTGATTTTCCCAGTTTGTTTTCTGTGAACCAAAAAGCAGGAGACAGAAAACCTAAGAGCTACTATGTAAAATTTAACCACCTTCCTTCCCTGTCCGAAGGGGTGGTCCTAACAATGACTTGTACTCATAGCATTTCCTAACTTACAAAGGTCTTTTATGGTCACTATTTATTAGTTGGCCCCTATGCCTACTTAAGAATAAGGGATAACCTCTATTTTATACCTGAGTAAAAGGGTTCCATGAGGTGAAAGGTTTTACTCATTACCATTACTAATGAATGGCAGAGCAAAATGTATTCCGATTAATTTTGAGGGGCTCTCCTATTTGATAATGGTTAATCTATAATCAAATGGAAATGTTTCATGAATAAAGTTGTGGTTTTGAGGAAAATCAAGCCATCCTTCTAAAATGTTGACAAACTAAAATCCCTACACATATATGTATGTACAGAAAAAACTTCAGAAGTATATAAACAGAAACAGTAACTGGTTGTCTCTAAGTGTAGGATCACAGGAAGGTCCTTTTTAAAAAACTGAGTTCATGACAGTGAACATTTAAATAAATGTTCTTTTTAAAAATTTTGTATAAATTTAAGGGGTACAACTGCAATTCTGTTACATGGATATATTGCCTAGTGGTGATGTCTTGGTTTTTAGTTATCATCACCTGAGTAATGCACATTGTATCTACTAAGTAATTTCTCATCACCCACCCCTCTTACCCACCCTCCTCTGAGTCTCCAATGTCTATCAGGATAAGGAATCAACCTAAGTGTCCATCCACGGATGACTGGATAAAGAAAATGTGTGGCCGGGCGTGGTAGCTCACACCTGTAATCCCAGCACTTTGGGAGGCTGAGGCAGGTGGATCACCTGAGGTCAGGAGTTCGAGACAAGCCTGACCAACATGAAGAAACCCCATCTCTACTAAAAATACAAAATTAGCTGGGTGTGGTGGCGCATGCCTGTAATCCCAGCTACTCGTGAGGCTGAGGAAGGAGAATCGCTTGAACCCGGGAGGTGGAGGTTGCACTGAGCCAAGATCATGCCACTGCACTCCAGCCTGGGCAACAAGAGCAAAACTCCATCTCAAAAAAAAAAAAAAAAAAAGAAAGAAAGAAAATGTGATGTATATACACAGTGGTATACTATTTAGCCATAAAAATGAAATCATTGCTGGGTAGGTGGCTCACATTTGTAACTCCAGCATTTTGGGAGGTCGAGGTGAGTGGATCACTTGAGTCCAGGAGTCTGAGACCAGCCTGAGCAACACAGTAAAACCCGTCTTTACAAAAAAATAAAAAAATTAGCCAGGCATGGTGGCACCTGCCTGTAGTCCCAGCTACTCTGGTGGCTGAGGTGGGAGGATCTTTTGAGTCCAGGAGGTTGAAGCTGCAGTGAGCTGAGACTGTGCCACTGTACTCCAGCCTGGGCAACAGAGCAAGGAGACCCTGTCTTTAAAAAAGAAAAAAGAAAAAGAAAAATCATGTCTTTTGCAGCAACATGGATGGAACGAGAAGCCACTATCTTGAGCAAAACAACTCAGTCAAAACCACGTTATCACTTGCATAAAACTTTTTAAAGAAAGCTGTTACCTGCTACAAAGTATACATCAGATGTTTCCTAATTTTTGTGACAGTAATGTCTTTTTTACATTCAAACTTAGCTACAAGCATTTTTTTTTTTTTTTTTTTTTTTTTTTTGAGACAGAATCTCACTCTGTCGCCCAGGCTGGAGTGCTGGGGCGCAGTGGCACGATCTCAGCTCACTGCAACCTCCGCCTCCTGGCTTCAAGCGATTCTCCTGCCTCAGCTTCCCAAGTAGCTGGGACTACAGAAATGCTCCACCATGCCCAGATAATTTTTGTATTTTTTTACTACAGATGGGGTTTCACTATATGTTGGTCAGGCTGGTCTCAAACTCCTGACCTCAGGTGATCCACCCACCTCGGCCTCCCAAAGTGCTGGGATTACAGGTGTGAGCCACTGCACCTGGCCAGCTGCAAGCACTTCTTAATTGAAACATTTAGTAAGTGTTTACTATGTGCCAGGCACTGTCCTAGGAAGTTGGGGATTACAATTAAGAAAGATCCATTCAAGAGCTCATGGAGTTAAAGAGGGTCCTAATAAATCTAGACAAATAAACATCACATTGTGGTAAGTGCAATCATATCAGTACAAAGGGTACAGAGAGAGGTTAAGTCCTCCAGTGTTATCTGTGACCAAGTTTTTTCCCAGTCGTGGTGTTAAAAAAATAATAATAATAATAATTAAGGGCAATGTAAAAAGTTGATCATAAAAAAATCATCCTTTACTCTGATTTCTTTCTCTTTTTTTTTTTTTTTTTTTGAGATGGGAGTTTTGCTGTGTCATCCAGGCTGGAGTGGAATGGCACGATCTTGGCTCACTGCCACTTTCACCTCCCAGGTTCAAGCAACTCTCCTGCCTCAGCCTCCCAAGTAACTAGGATTACAGGCATACACCACCACGCCCAGCTAATTTTTGTATTTTTAGTAGAGACTGGGTTTCACCATGTTGGCTAGCTGGTCTCAAACTCCTGACCTCAAGTGATTCACCCGCCTTGGCCTCCCAAAGTGCTGGGATTACAGGCATGAGCCACTGCGCTTGGTGTATTTTTTCTTGTAGAGAGAGTTTAAAATGTTCTCTTTAAAAAATGACAGTTGATGTTTTTAAAATCTGTTTTCTTAACAAAATTAAAAGCTGGAAACTTTGAATTGGTTTTCTGACTTTCTTCCTTTAAATTTTATTGCTCTGCAAATTAAAAGTACATGAGGCAGGGGCGGCATCATAAGAAAGAGAACGACTGGCTAGAGTAGAGTAAGTTTACTTTCTTTAATGAAGACTTCTAGGGTGAATGATAATCTGAGTTACATTTGAAAGAATGAACACAGGAGTTTGCCAGGAAGACATGGAGGTAAGAGACACATGACAGATGGAGGAAAAAAGCATGATCTTTTAAGTATTTTTCAATGTGTTTGAAACATTATTATAACCCTAAAACGTTGTTTGTGACCACCTATAAAAAGTGACAAAAACTTTTTAGATAAAGACAGACAGCCAAAGATTATTTAAAATGTTGACATTCTCCTGAAATTTTCTCAAAAGAAATATGCTAGAAACAGACACTGGGGGATATGCATAAATCAAGATGAGGAAGAAAGTTCTAGCTTTTAAGGACATGAATGAATAGTAATGGAGGAAAACAGGTTAACTTCTATATTGTAATTTCTAAGTGCTACAGGGCAAGATCTGAACAAACTATAATGAGATACAAAGGATATAACTCCATGGCATCACAGGATTAGAAAGGATAAATAATCTGAACCACAGGTCACATTTCTGTGGCAGCGCTCAGACTATAACTCAAGTGTACCCACTGACTCTCAAATCTCTGGGGGATGGGAGTGGTAACCTATTATAGTCAATAGTGTCACTTAAAAAGCTGAGTAGCATAATGTAAAAATGAGTTTCTACAGTTTTGATGTATTTTAGGTTGTGTATTATAAAATTGTCAAATGTATACAAAAGTAGAGTGAATACTATAATGAATCCTATGTCCCCAGCACCTAGCCATTAAGCTATAGATCCATTCTGGGATCCAGATATAAAATTGATGATCTATTTCATAGCTGGATGTCATCCACAGAATTTCACAGAAAGTGCATGTGAAGTAGAAAAGGTAGAGAACATCTGAAACCCCAAAGAAGTCTCCAACTCCATAAGGTGTCAGAATCAGAAGTGGCATCACAGAAGCAGAAGACTATATTCAAAGAGGTTGTGATTAACGGTGCCATTTATTATAGACAAGGGTTAGTAATAAATGAACCAGAAAGATACACTGAATTATCCAAATATGTGTGAGTGACAGCAGTAGCAACAGTAATTTCAGACCAGTATGGGATAAGACTGCAATGAAGTGAAATGTAAAAGGAAAGTGACAGAGATGGTAAAATATTTCTTACGAGGTAGAAGCAATAGGATGGAAAGGTTTAAAGGAGGCTTTCTTTCGAGAAAGAAAAAATAATTAGACTTTGCTTTTATTGTACAGAGAAAAAGCCAATGAAGAAGAAAATGTTAAGGGCCTAAGATTGTATCTATGTCTTTATAAAGAAGGGAATAACTGACAGAGCATGATTTCAAAAAGAAATTCAGGGGACAGAAATGAAAACCTATGTACTGGATAGAAAGAGGTTACTTCCACTTAAAAGACCCCCTCTTCCTCTTTTTACTGGAGGGGAAAAAGAATGAGCCACAAACCATATTTTAATCATCTTTAGAACCCTAGGACTTAGTTTCTGTGCTTCAATAAATGTTTTCTTGTTGGTTTGTTTTTTGTTTTTTTTTGGAGATGGAGTTTTGCTCTTGTTGCCCAGGCTGGAGTACAATGGCACGATCTCAGCTCACAGCCACCTCCGCCTCCTGGGTTCAAGCGATTCTCCTGCCTCAGCATCCCGAGCAGCTGAGATTACAGGCATGCACCACCATGCCCAGCTGATTTTGTATTTTTAGTAGAGACGGGGTTTCAGCATGTTGGTCAGGCTGGTCTCGAACTCCTGACCTCTGGTGATTCACCCGCCTCGGCCTCCCAAAGTACTGGGATTACAGGCATGAGACACTGCGCCCGTCCTCAATAAATGTTTACAAGTGAGCTTAACAGTGTATTTTCATCAACACAATACTTAATGATAGAAAAGAAGTTAAAATATTCACTTTTAAAATTAAAATTTCACTTAGATTAAAAAAAAAATAGGAAAATTATTCAATCTTCAAGTAGTAAGGGCTAAAATGCCCCTACATCCATTGCAATTCTTTTTGAAATCTTCACTGTTAACTCAGAAGCTGATATTCTGGACGATACTAGTGAATGTGATTATTCAACTGTTATTTCAAAGACTACTTATTCTTTAAGTTACCTGCTTTTGAGAGAATGCCATTTCCTTTTGCTATGCCAACATAGACTAGAATATTTACAACATCAGAAACTTCAATATGGAGATTTGTTGTTCCTATATCATGATCTTTAGCAGCAACTACACCTGTGTATAAAACAAAATTTTACTTGACAAAATACTTTATATATATAATAGTATAATCAGATATCCCTCCAAATTAGCTCTATCTGCATAATTTAACTATAATTTGAATTTTAGTTTCCTTATTACAAAAACCTGTTCCAAAAGCCACAATCTATAAAACACCCTATTATTTCAATAATTACATTTCTATTATAATAAAATGTACTATGGTTAAAAATCAAATTAATAAAAAATCAATTAGCAGGTACTTAACTATATTTTGGCTGTTAATTCCTAAAATGTTGCTTAATAGAAAAAAGGATGGATTAAAAGAACAGATTTAGTAAAAACTAAAAATCATTAGACAATTTGTACGAACAGAAAATCTTTTTTTGAGAAGGAGTCTCGCTCTATTGCCAGGCTGGAGTGCAGTGCAGTGGCACGATCTCGACTCACTGCAACCTCCGCCTCCCAAGTTCAAGCAATTCTCCTGCCTCAGCCTCCCGAGTAGCTGGGACTACAGATGCACGCCACCACACCCAGCTAATTTTTCTATTTTTAGTAGAGATGGGGTTTCACCATGTTGGCCAGGGTGGTCTCATTCTCTTGACCTCATGATCCACCCACCTTGACATCCCAAAGTGCTGGGATTTACAGGCATGAGACACCACGCCCATCCTTGAACAGAAATTTTTTTTTTTTTTTTTTTTGAGATGGAGTCTTGCTCTGTCGCCCAGGCCGGAGTGCAGTAGCGCAATCTCAGCTCACTTGAACCTTCATGCCTCCTAGGTTCAAACAATTCTCCTGCCTCAGCCTCCTGAGTAGCTGGGACCATAGGCACACGCCACCATGCCTGGTTAATTTTTGTATTTTTAGTAGAGACAGGGTTTCACCATGTTGACCAGGATGGTCTTGATCTCCCGACCTCGTGATTCACCTGCCTTAGCCTCCCAAAGTGCTGGGATTACAGGCTTAAGCCACTGTGCCTGGCCTGAACAAAAATTTTTAAAAATCCAATATAATTCCTACATAGGAGAAATGTGAATATATACCTACCATAAGCACTGCACAACCTGGGTCCTAGATCAGGACGTACAAAAAATCCTGGCAAATGAGAAGCCAAATTGAATTTTCCTTCTGGATTACAATATTCCGGCAATGGCAGACTTTTTAAAAGATCTTCGTATCTGAAGAATAACAACATTGCCTTCTTATAAAGATCTGCATTGATAAGTCTTTTCACATACATAATTTTCAAGTTGTTCAAAACACCAGACTACCTTTCCATAAGACAAGTAACAATTTTCCTTGACTCAAGTGATACTGACTAAAATAGCAATTCTGCCTCTCTAACCATTAAAAGCTGTAATAGAAGGGAGGTCCTAAACAGGGTGCTGTGTTTTTTTTTTTTTTGAGACAGAGTTTCACTCTTGTTGCCCGCCTTGGCCTCCCAAAATGTTGGGATTACAGGCGTGAGCCACTGCGCCCAGCCTCTTTAACGTGAACATTCTTTCCTTCACTGCCCTAACATAAAGACTTCCCCACTGCTGAGGCTACCAACTCAGTTTTGCTATCAATCAATCAATCAATCAATCAAATGCTGAGGCTACCAACTCAGTTTTGCTATCAATCAATCAATCAGTCAGACAGGGTCTCACTCTGTCACCCAGGCTGGAGTTCAGTGGCATGATCTCAGCTCACTGCAGCCCCCACCCCCGCGGCTCAAGTGATCCTCTCACTTAAGCCTCGCGAGTAGCTGGGACTACAGATGCCTGCCACCATGCTTGGCTAATTTTTGTATTTTTTCGTAGAGATGGGGTTTTGTCATATTGGCCAGACTGGTCTCCAAGTCTTGGACTCAAGCGATCCCCTCGCCTTGGCCTCCCAAAGAGCTAGGATTATAGGTGTGAGCCACTATATGACACTCAGCCTCAAGTTATTTATTTTTAATTGAGGAAGAAAAAGTCTACAGGTCACATTTACAGTTACTTATTCTATCTCTGGGGATAGTCTCAGCTTGATCTCAAAAAGTCGAGTCAAAATGAAAAGTTTCAAACCTTGCTGGCATCATAGTCTTGAAGTCTTCTCCTGAAGGCCAGTCTTTCAATTTTAAAACAACTGTTTCTCCACTTTTGTTTTTCTGCCGTTCTATAAAGAATGCAGTTAATTACTAAAAGGGTAATTTCTGCCTTTTTATCTTTATTAACATTTGGAGAGAAAGAAATGTAAATGAATGAATGATTTGATTGTTGCACATTACATGCTTAATAAATGCTTGCTTATTGACTTATGTACTTATGTAGTATTAAAATCTTTATTCCTTTTTTACATAAACAGAATTCATTAAATTACCCACTTGTAATATCTCAAAAATTGTTTTTAAAAATCTTGGTAACATTACAATCTTACATTTACACTTTTAATTTTCAAAGAGTTTTACATAAATAATTCAATTTTCACAAGCTTATGGAACTGTCAAACATTTCTCCGTAAGTAAAACAGTATAAACGGCATCTTTAAGGTCAAAGGAAATTAGTGGTAGAGACAGGCATTGGGACCCAGTATTTTGTTTCAAATTACTTGTTTCTTTTTATTAGACAACAACGTAAAACAGATGTTTGAAAGACTTAAAATCTGTTAAGTTACATTTGGAATTTATCATTTTGAAGGAGTATGATGAAGAAAATAGTAAAATAAAAACGAACATACTTGAAACTTCTTCAAAACCATCCCAGAATTCCTTAACATTGGCATTCGAAATGATGCTATCTTTGCAGTTCAGGAGATCAGCTTGGTGGTCTCCAAAATCAAGACTAATTGATTCCGCCTTCCATAGGCTAATGTTCATTTTCTTATGCACACCAGAAACCACTGCAGGCTTATAAATAAATAGATAAATAAATAACAGTTAAAAGATAACATAGACTTTGTGTTTTGTTTTTGTTTTTTTTTGAGACAGAGTCTTGCTCTCCTATTCAGGTTGGAGAGCAGCGGCCTCATCACACCTGACTGTAACCCTTTGGGCTCAAGCAATCCTTCCACCTCAGCCTGTTCAGTAACTGAAACTATTAAATTTCAAGCCTAATGAGTGATTCTCTGAGAGTGAGTGTCTCCTTTGAAATTATATAAATTCAAATCCCCTCAAAGCTTTCTTACACTTGGTGGCGGGGGGTACATGTCCTCTCCACCCAAATTCCCTAACAGCTTTCTAATAATGCAGAAACCAGTAATGGAAGATTTGCAGCTTCTAAAACAACAATAAATGATATATAAAAACATATCTAAGAACATCTGATATATTATTCTCAGGTTTTAAACAAATTCCTGTATTCTAATGAAGCAGAATTCTGGAATACAGAGAACACAGTAAGCTATGACTTAAAAGTTTCTGAAAAATGATATTTACTAGGCTGGGTGTGGCAATGCATTCTTGTAGTCCCAGTTCCCAAGGCTGAGGTGGGAGGATTGCTTGAGCCCGAGTTTGTGTCCTGCCTAAGTGACACAGTAAAACCCTGTCTCCAGAAACAAACAAACAAAAAATCTAAGTGGGCCGGGCGCGGTAGCTCAAGCCTGTAATCCCAGCACTTTGGGAGGCCGAGATGGGCGGATCACGAGGTCAGGAGATCGAGACCATGCTGGCTAACATGGTGAAACCCTGTCTCTACTAAAAAATACAAAAAATTAGCTGGGCGAGGTGGTGGGCGCCTGTAGTCCCAGCTACTTGGGAGGCTGAGGCAGGAGAATGGCGTGAACCCAGGAGGCGGAGCTTGCAGTGAGCTGAGATCCGGCCACTGCACTCCAGCCTGGGCGACAGAGCAAGACTCCGTCTCAAAAAAAAAAAAAAAAAATCTAAGTGATTATTAGTATTCTTAAACTAATTAAGATAATTAAATATTAAGATAGTTAAGATAATTAAAATTTAGGAACCACAAAAGCAGAATAATCTCTAGCTAGATTTTTTTTTTTTTTTTTTTAGGATACAAAAGACATCTTAAAAAAGAAAAAAATCCTAAATTCTGGTTTATTACATGGATGAATGTTCCATTAAACATTTTTTCAATGAGCCAACAATATATACAACTTTAAAAAGAGGTCCGGCCAGGCGTGGTGGCTCACGCCTATAATCCCAGCACTTTGGGAGGCTGAGGTGGGTAGATCGCGAGGTCAGGAGATCGAGACCATTCTGGTTAACACAGTGAAACCCCCTCTCTACTAAAAATACAAAAAAATTAGCCAGGCGAGGTGGCGGGCGCCTGTAGTCCCAGCTACTCGGGAGGCTGAGGCAGGAGAATGGCGTGAACCCGGGAGGCAGAGCTTGCAGTGAGCAGAGACCGCGCCACTGCGCTCCAGCCTGGGTGACAGAGCGAGAACTCCGTCTCAAAAAAAAAAAAAAAAAAAAAGATAAAAAGAGGTCCAGGTATTAGTTAACTTGCTGGCAATTCATGCATTAATTCCTAGTGCCTAGTACCTATCCAATAATATTTCTGCTATTATGGTAATCAGCAGCTTGCTGAAAGTAAATTTTTAAAACAAGGTAAGGGTTAAGCTAATTAGTATATCAAAATAATTCAAAGCAGAATTCTTAGGCTATCATCATGATCTTATTTTTTTGGGAGACAGGGTTTCACTTTGTTGCCCAGGCTGGAGTACAGTGCACGCGATCGTGGCTCACCGCAGCCTGGACTTACTGGGCTAAAGCAATCTTACTGCCTCAGCCTCCCAAAATAGCTGGGACTACAGGTGTTAACCACCACGTCTGGCTAATTAAAATTTTTCGGTAGAAAATGGGTCTCACTATGTTGCCCAGGCTGGTCTCCAACTCCTGGGCTGCAGCAATCAATCTTCCTGCCTTGGCCTCCCAAAAAGTTGGGATTATAGGCATGAGCCACAGCACCAGGCCTGTAAAGCTTTCTGATTAGACTCCTTGCCAATGGTATTATTCTCTTCTAACTCAACTTCTAATCTGTCTTGCTGTCAGTTACTATAAAATGTCAATTTGATTATACAGATTCCACAATTAAAACTAGCACCTACAGTATGTTAAAACTCTTTAGTATGACATATAAGGGCATTTCATCATTCCTCTAGCCATCTCCTTACACCACTCTCCCCCATGAACCATGATCTATGTTGCAGATAATCACACCTACTCAGAGAGTTCCCTGAACACCTGTTCTTGTGTATGTCCAGCCTCTTGTCCATCTAGCAAAAAACTTCACTTAACCTCTAAGGAATCAATTTAGACTACCTTTTTGAACTAGTATCCTAGCTTTGACATTTCCTTTTCTGGGTTCTCATAGCACCTTGAACAAAGTTCTTAAAACACTTAACATAATTATGAAAACAATTATTTGTGTGACTCTTTTCTACCTCAAAAGCCCACACAAATTAAATAAAATTTCAGCCCAGTAATGTCATCAGGGTTTCAAGGAGAGCAAGGCAAAAAAGACATGCTAAATCTTCTGTATATGCAACGCGCAAGTGTGCATTTCTTTTTTTGGGGTGAAAGATTCGCTTTCATCAGATTTCGAAAGGGATTAGTTACCTAAAAAGATCAAGAAGCATTGCATTAAAATGGTTCTTACTCATTTTTACATAGCTTACTCATTTTTATATTCTTACTGCCTATGACAGAGACTGGATCTCTTATTAGATGCTCAGTAACAGTTGAATGAACAAAGTAAACATTTTCCAGAAAACAAGAAATAAATTTAACAGAATAATACTGTCATACAAATACTTAATTTGTTCATAATTTTTGCATTAATGTAGTAAACTGCCATCTGAAATGTATATCAAACATTATCAAAACTTTTGTCCAACAGAAAATCATTTATATTAGAGGAGAAAGAACAATATAGTTTGTCATTCAAGATTCGATGAAGTAATTTGTAAGTAAATGTTCTATGTATAAATATTACAGACAAGAACATCTACATAGGTTCATGAAAAATGCTGTTAATTATTAACATTTTAATAGTAGACATGGATCTACTAACTGGACTAAAATATCAATCTAAAAAAGAGGAGAAAGGAACTGCATTTTGTAAATTCAAGATGCTATTACATGTCTGTTCTGACAGATCAAAAACTAACATAAAATAATCAATGCTTCCCTGTTAACTCATATTAAATCTGGCCAAAAAACAGGAATTGAGAAATAAGCATTTTGACAATCTTTTCGGTACTTTCATATCTTATTGTCCCCCAAATGTGTTAAGTACTATTTCCCCCCTCTACTTCTATCCCTAAGGAGGGAACCATTCTATTTAATAAGCTTCGGTTCTACCAAGAGTGTTCTTAATCAGCCTAAAATACACACCTGTCCTTGTTTCCAACATTCTTTGAAAAGCTTCCAATTATTGCTATTCTTATAATCCTTAAGCCATAAAATATGCTTCTCACAGATCCAAGAATGTGGTATATCACTGTATAATTTATTATTTTCATCCACTGCAGATATTATGCTTTCTTCAGGCTCTTCTTTAAGCTCTGGTTTTACATTTATCTTGGAGGTTTTACTTGGTGGAATTTTGTTTTCAACAACTGAAGCAATTATGTCATCAAGAATGTTAGGCATAGTCCGTCCACTTTTGCTACTCTATTAAGGAAAAAACAAAACAAAACAAAAAAACCTGTTTTTGAGAGAAATCATATACATTTTCCTCCCACAGACTTATTTTTTTAAACAATATCCCTACACTCCAGAATATATGCACTTAGATTTGAGTTCCTATATTCCTGACAAAATACAAACCAGAAATCCGGTTGTGTGAGAACTGCCAGGTCTGAAGAACTTGGAAGTACAGCCTTCCTGTCTTTTACATCGTTATAGGCCTGGGACAGAGAATACAGGTAGGTGGCATCCCTCATATACATTTTTAAAATATTTTTAGTATTTTATGTTATAAGAAATAGAGATGGGGGTCTTGCTATGTTGCTCAGGCTGGTTTCAAACTCCTGGCCTCAAGCAATCCTCCCACTCCACCTCCCAAAGTGCTAGGATTACAGGCATGATTGACCCCCCCAGCTCACTACAACCTCCACCTCCCAGGTTCAAGTGATTTTCCTGCCTCAGACTCCCAAGTAGTTGAGATTACAAGCATGCACCACCATGCCTGGCTAATTTCTGTATTTTTAGTAGAGACGGGGTTACACCATGTTGTTGGCCAGGCTGGTCCCTAACCCCTGACCTCAGGTGATCTGCCTACCTCAGCCTCCCAAAGTGCTAGGATTACAGGCGTGAGCCACCACAACCAGCCCCCATATACTTTTATTTTTTTTGAGATGGAGTCTCGCTCTGTCACCCAGGCTGGAGTGTAGTGGCGTGATCTTGGCACACTGCAACCTCCTCAGCCTCCCGGGTTTAAGCAGTTCTCTGCCTCAGCCTCCCAAATAGCTGGGATTACAGACACATGCCACCACACCTGGCTAACTTTTGTATTTTCAGTAGAGACAAAGTTTCACCATCTTGGCCAGGCTGGTCTTGAACTCCTGACCTCGTGATCCAGCTGCCTCAGTCTCCCAAAGTGCTAGGATTATAGGTGTGAGCCACCGCACTTGGCGCCCCCATATAGTTTTAAAATAAATTATATTGCTCTTCTTTTTTCCTGGTAAATAATTAAAGCAAAAGTTGACTTCTGATTATTTTAAGTAACATTCAACAATCACTTTCATGTGGGTTTCTCCCTTCACTAGACAACTAGTTTCCAAATTCTAAAGGGGTATCTTAGGGATCTTCTGGAATCGAAGAGCCTCCCCTCCACCTTTCACCTTGGAAAAAAAGATGGAAAATGCCAGCTTTCAAGGTACAGTTATAATGCAAATAGAAACATGCCTAGCAATTTGGTACATTTGATTTCATCTGCATATTGGGTAGTTCAGAGCCAAAAACCAAGTCTCCAAATCATCTCTGTTTAAGGCCCACATTAAAACCAAAAATCTGGCATCACACTCACTGGGGCTCCCATTGAATATACTGGGGCAAAGGCAATGCCAGCATCTGTAGACCCCACACGTAGCTTTCCAGCTGTTGTAGTCAGCAAATCCCGTAAGGTTGAGCCTTGTTCATTATTCTGGGACACAAGAGGTGATGTTCTGCCATTTGGAGATTCAGAGTTGTCTTGTTCTCTTTCTTCTTTAATTTGTTTTTCAAGGGTAAGTTCTTTGTTTTCTGAAATAGAAAATTTCACAGATTTTGTTTCGTTTTTTGTTTTGAGACGGAGTCTCCCTCTTGTCACCCAGGTTTGAGTGCAGTGGCGTGACCTCGGCTCACTGCAACCTCTGCCTCCCAGGTTCAAGTGATTCTCCTGTCTCAGCTTCCTGAGTAACTGGGACTACAGGCATGCGCCACTACGCCCAGCTAATTTTTCTGTATTTTTAGTAGAGACGGGGTTTCACCATGTTGGTCAGGCTGATCTTGAACTCCTGACCTCAAATGATCTGCCCACCTTGGCCTCCCAAAGTGCTGGGATTACAGGCATGAGTCACTGTGCCCAGCCCTTACAAATTTTCATTCTATTAAGCATGGCGCTAAAGTACAGACAAAACTGGCCCCAGCATTTTCTAGTGGGAGATAAAAACTGAAGGAAGCATTAGTGATTTATTCACCTAAACACAAACCTGAGGATGAGTGAGGTTTGAGACCAGCCTGGCCAAACGGATTCAAATAATCTAAATGTAAAAAGGCGTACCTCAATATTTAAGACATGTTTACACCTGTTACAAATGAAAAACACTACAGCAAAGACAGGTAGAAAATACAGATAAGCTGGCCGGGCATGGTGGCTCACACCTGTTATCTCAGCACTTTGGGAGGCTGAGGCAGGCGGATCACTTGAGGTCAGGAGTTCAAGACCAACCTGGCCAACATGCTGAAACCCCGTCTCTACTAAAAATATAAAAATTAGCTAGGCATTGTGGCACATGCCTGTAATCCCAGCTACTCAGGAGGCTGAGGCACGAGAATCGCTGGAACCTGGGAGTCAGAGGTTGCAGTGAGCTGAGATCATGCCATTGCACTCCAGCCCAGACAACAGAGTGAGACTCAGTCTCAGAAAACAAACAAACAAACAAACAAACAAAAAAGAAAATATAGGTAAGTTACACATCTAGTGCTCTGGTGGCTTTATCAATATGCTCATCCACAAACAATTCTGTAACTAACTTTGGTATGTAGTTAAAGGAAGGCTAAGGCTGGGTATGGTGGCTCACATTTGTAATCCCAGCACTCTGGGAAGACGAGGTAGACTGCTTGAGCCCAAGAGTTCAAGAATAGTCTGGACAACATGGCGAAACTTCACGTCTACAAAAACTAAAAAAAAAAAAAAAAATTGGCCAGTCGTGGTGGTTCACACCTGTAATCCCAGCACTTTGGGAGGCCAAGGCAGATGGATTACCTGAGGTCAGGAGTTTGAGACCAGCCTGGCCAACACAGTGAAGCCCTGTCTCTACTAAAAATACAAAATGAGTTGGGCGTGGTGATGCATGCCTGTAATCCCAGCTACTAGGGAGGCTGAGGCAGGACAATGACTTAAACCTGGGAGGCAGAGGTTGCAGCGAGCCGAGATTATGCCATTGCACTCCAGACTGGGAAACAAGAGCAAAACTCTGTGCTCCCCCACCTCCCAAAAGAAAATTGGGCATTGTGGTACACGCCTGTTACTATCAGCTATTTGGGAGGCTGAACTGGGAGGATCACCTGGGCCTGAGAGGTCAAGGCTGCAGAGAGCAACAATTGTGCCACTGCACTCCAGTCTGGGTGATAGTCTCAAAAAAAAAAACCCACCCTAAAAACAACAACAGGCTACTTCCTAATAAGCGAAGACAAAATGTTTTACATTGAACCTAACCCATAATTCAAGCAAAAGACCAAAGTAAATTGTTTACCTTGATATTTACAGTACTTTATTGTACAATGGTACATGGTTGGTTAGTTATACTATACTCCTCTCACACATCCCTAGATAATCAATTATGTTTACCTTTTTTTTCCTCTCTGGCTTTTTGCTCTGCAAGATCTGCTAACCAGTGCAGTGGTGACTGGGATTCTGGAGGAGTTAACTTGTTATCTGTGCCTACATCACTCTCTGGGCTGCTGCCACCATTTTTCTCAGACTTCTGAGGAGTATTTTGCTGCTGAGACTCAGGGATGCACAGAGAAATTTTATTACTGTGATTCAGAACATTCTGTAAAACCTACAAAGGTAGAACAATTATATCTTTAAACACTTTCTTCAATTATTCAATTAGTAGTACAGATATAAGAAATTTACACAGAAATATAGCAAACATTAATTCATACCTAAGTCCTATATCAAATTTCAAATAAATATCAAAGTTGACTCTATTTGAATAACCAGAGAGTTTTACTCACTTGAGATACACCATTCATTGTAGGAAAATTTCCAACTTGTAAATTCTGTTTGTTAGTACAATGACAATGGGATTTAATACCATATTTTTCTCTAAGAGTGTGCATGGCATCTAGAAGATCTGTCAAAACTACAAAATAAAATGGTAGTTAATAAAAAGATTACCACTAGTTGTTAATGCTGTAAAATTTTTTTCTTACAATATTTTATAATTGGGAATAATGGAGGTTTTCTTGTGCCCTTTAAATTTCTCCCATTTTTCTCCATTCTCTTCTATTACAGATTTGATTATTCAACCAAATTTATGTTATTTACTCTTTTATCACTACTAAAAATTAGATATGCTCAAAAATTGTAAAAAGCTTTCATTAAAAATCCAATAGGCCTTTTCATTACACTCTAGCTTTCTCCTTTAATGGTGAACTTTCTTCATCACTGAGGCTTGGACTTACCTTCTAAGCTTTATTACATAGAGGATTTCCAATAACTGAGCAAGACAATTCAAAACTAGTTAAATCTTCTGTCTCCACCCTGTTATATTTCCAGATACTCCTTTAAGTGCTCCCTTAATCTGCAGCAACCAAGAGCAGTTATATTACATGAAGAAGGTATACTTACCAGAACCAGGTATAATTTGGGTTGGCATTAAATGTTTGTGATCATGAGGCTGTCCCTTCACACACTTCATCCAAGCATATAGTTCTTTATCTGTAAGACAATATACCTTGTAGTATATCACACTCATGGTTTCACAATTATAAATTGATGGTTTAAAGAACTTAATGATTATATATAACGTCTCATTGTCTAGAGTCACAGCCAAGGAGAAAAAGAAAAAAATAAAAATAATGAAATAAAATGTCAATGATATGCTTTAGATGTTTGGTTCTGAAACAAGTCATGAAAAACAGTTCCATCATTTCCTGAATTATATAAAAACAGTGATATAAAATGGATATAATGATAGCCTTTTAAAAAATTTCCAGCCATTATTATTAGTCACCTCTATCTTTTCTGTAGCTAATCTTCTTCTCTTAGCTGTTTTTTGTGCCAAACAGAATTTATGCCTGATCCTAGTACATCAGACTGACACAGTTTGAGATGACTGTTAAATCACTTTCCTCTTATGCTTCAAAGACATGTAGAGGAACATGAGACATGTGAAAAAGCTGGTACCATACAGTTATTATTAACTGCTATTGCTGACTTCAAATAAGCTTTCATCTCTGAAGTTGTAAACAATTAAGCATACCATAGGGCATAACATAAAGAATAAAAGCATTTGATATCTTGATCTCAAGAACTTTCTCTATAAATTTAGTGACACAGCTACTTACGATGTAGCTATAAGAGCTTCAGTGTCACAAAGCTCAATAAACTAGCATAAAAAAAATCGAGAACTAGGCCAGGCACAGTGGTTCACACCTGTAATCCCAGCATTTTGGGAGCCCAAGGCCGCAGATCATTTGAGGTCAGGACTTCAAGATCAGCCTAGCCAACGTGGTGAAACGCCATCTCAACTAAAAATAAAAAATCAGCCAGGTGTGGTGATGCATGCCTATAGTCTCAGCTACTTGGGAGGCTGAGGCAGGAGAATCACTTGAACCCGGGAGGTGGAGGTTGCAACAAGCCGAGATCACACCATTGCACTCCAGCCTGGGTGACAGAGCGAGACTCCATCTCAAAAAAAAGAAAAAGAAAAAAAAATCTAGAACGATTGCGTTATAAAAATATACATTCAATAAAATTCAAACCCAATCTAAAACTAGTCACCTTGAAAAGCTGTGACTTTCCTCTGCAAAACCTACATAGTAACTTGCAAATGTTTTATATATTGCTTATATTTTAGACACTTATGTTGATTACCACTACATGAAGCTATATATTAAACCTACTCAATCTCAGTTTTATTATAATATTTAACAGTAAAATAGATATTTAGATAGTACGGACAATAACCCAAGGCATAAGTTACACTTAAAAGAATGATATGGTAACTAACAAGACTATACTTTCAAAATTAATACTACTATGAAAATCAGCAGGCTGGGTGTGGTGGCTCACGCCTGTAATCCCAGCACTTTGGGAGGCTGAGGTGGGTGGATCAGCTGAGGTCAGGAGTTTGAGACCAGCCTGGCCAACTTGGTAAAACCCCATCTCTACTAACAATACAAAATTAGGCATGGTGGCCCATGCCTGTAATTCCCAGCTACTCGGGAGGCTGAGGCAGGAGAATTACTTGAATCCAGGAGGCCAAGATTGCGCCACTGCACTCCAGCCTGGGCAACAAGAGTGAAACTCCGTCTCAATGACAACATCCAAAAAAAAAAAAAAGAAGAAAAAGAAAATCAGCAGTAATACATCAATTTAGTTTTAATACTCTTTATCTTATTCAAAGAAAGAATTTATGGTAGCTTACATATATATACATACATACAACACAGCAAAACAGAGTAAATTAAAATTAACTTTTTTAATTTGGCAAAGGAAAACCAAAAGTAATATGAAACCAGGAAAAAGGAATTTGAAATGCACATCATGTCATCAAGTTTTATAAGAATTGAAAATGTCAAAATACATGTATTATGGTTTCACATTTTACTCATATTAACGTATTTATTGCATATCCCAGAAACACTTAGCTGTAGATGTTCAGCTATGCTTTCACATTTGCTCAGGTTTCTTTGGTAAGAAAGGGTAAGCGACTTTGGTAATCCTATCAGTAGAAAATACTGATGGTTAAATCATGGTTCATCTACCTGATATACTACTCTGAAAAAAGAGCTGCCTGAAATGAAAATGACATTCATTACTTTGAGACAGACAATCTATACTAAATACTTCTAACGTTTCCACAGTTCTAATTCTCTTATTTCATCAGAAGTCTACTCCCAACAAAAAATTCAATACCAGTTTTAGGTAGTCACTTCCAAAATTGCCTTGGATAATCTATCTAAAACACTTTTGATTCATTTAATTACTTCCTTTTTGAGACAGGGTAGCACTGCGTCACCCAGGCTGGAGTGCAACGGGGCAATCACAATTCACTGCAGCCTCCATCTCCTGGGTTCAGGTGATCCTCCCACCTCAGCATCCCAGGTAATTGGGACTACAGGCACACACCACCATGCGCAGCTGAGTTTTTGTATTTTTTTGTAGAGACAGGGTTTTGCCATGTTGCCCAGGCTGGTCTTGAACACCTGGGTTCAAGCAATCTTTGGAAGCCAGCCTTGGCCTCCCAAAGTGCTGAGATTACAGGCACGAGCCACCATGCCCGGCCTACTTCCTTTTTTAAACTTTACATTATCTCTAGCTGTATTAATAAACAGAACACTGTTTTTGTGCCATTTGTTTACCTAGAAATTAGAAATAATTGAAAGGCTGTTTCCAAATTATAAAGATTTCTTTTTTATTCTCTAAGAACTGGAGTCAGCTTGGGCAACATGATGAAACCCTCTCTTTATGAAAAATACAACAAAATTAGTGAGGTATGGTAGTGTGTGCCTGTAGTTCCAGCTGTTCAGGAGGCTGAGGTGGGAGGATCGCTTGAGCCCAGGAGTTTGAGGCTGCAGTGAGCTGAGACTGCACCACAGTACTCCAGCCTGGGTGACAAAGTGAGACGCTGTCTCCAAACAAAACAGAAAAATGGGGATAAATGGGGTGGGTGGCCGCATATTCCTCAACATTTGTATTTGTACTCTAAAGACCAATATTTAGGAAAATCAATTTACATTTACACTAGTAAGTTTTCAACTGTGACTTATAAAGTATGACTGTGTAATTCACAGGTCCTAGAGGACTTCAGGCTTCTACCACATTGCAGTCTTTTAAAAAATTTTTCAATAGAGACAGGGTCTTGCTCTGTCCCCTAGAGTGGAGTGCAGTGGCACAATCAAAGCTCAGTGTAACCTTGAACCCTTGAGCTCAAGTGATCCTCCTGCCTAATCCCAAAGCACATAGGCATGAGTCACAGTGCCTGGCCCACACATTGGAATCTTAAAGCAACAAAGCCGAACCTAAATTTGGGCTACATTAAGGAACTATCTGACTGAAATGAGAAGATGGATACACTCATGAGGCTGATGGGTGTAGATGCAATTTAATTCTAGAAAATACAGCCATTAATAAACTGGTTACTTCTCCTCTTAAAAACAAACTGAAAAAAAAATTCCTTAATACATTAATAAGGAAGGTAGGAATAAAAAAACACAGCTGATGTTCTAGAAGAGTGATCCTAGAGAAAATATTATAAAAACTTCAATTTATGTAAACTTATATACCCACCTCTAGAACTCTTCCTTTCCTTTGCCTTGTAACAATCTAAGCAGACCACAAATCCACATTTTTGGCAGACCCAGTGAATGTTAAACAATGTTGCTTCACATGCATCACACATCTCCCGGACTCCTCTCACTGCTCTTTTCCAGGCAATTTTGGCTGAAATACAGAAAAAACAAAAATTTTAAAGGCAAACATGCTCTTTTCCAAGGCAATTTTGGCTGAAATACAGAAGAAATAAAAATGTAAAGGCAAACCGAGAACTTTCAAGGCTATATTAACTGAAGACCAATAGACTTCTTGAAGTAATTAGTAATTCTCTTTAGAAGACTCACAAATGATCATAAGTGAAAAATAAAAATGGCTTACACGTAAGCAGGGTTTCTCAACTCTGGTACTTTTGACATTTTAGGTTGAATAATTCTTTGTTGGGAGGGATTACTCTGTGCATTGCAGACTGTTCAGTGGCATCTGTAGCCTCTACCTATTAGATGTTGGCAACATATCCTTAACTCCCTCAGTTATGCAACCAAAGATGTCTCCAGTTATTACTAAGTGTCCCTTGAGGGGCAAACCAGTGATTTCAAGGAAGGGAAGGAAAAGAAGCTAATATTTAGAGCGTCTACTATGTTACGAACTATTAAGTACTTAAGTAAACATAATTAACATAACTTTCTCAACAAATTAACGACATAGTTATCTTTCCTATTTTCCAGACCTGCTTGATACCCAGACAGGTTATTTGCCAAAGGAAACAGTTAAACAGGGAGTAAAGGTGAGATTCCAATACAAATAATTGGGGTAGATTATGTCTTTATAAGCCAAATGTTGAAATTTCACAATTTGCATCCAAAGTGGGTTTAACACATTAATTTATGTTGTAATGGCAGAAACAGCAAAATACTATTGTGATTTCATAAATGGTTAATTGACTCAATTCACCCTCTACAGGAAAATATCTGTAACCTTAAATACATATTGTAAAAAGGTATCATTATCATAATTAAAAATCAACAAGATTAGATAAGATTAGGGACTTCTTTCACAGATTAAACATAATTCAAAGAAATTCTTAAAATGAAATTTGTGCAGTTCATGTTATATTTAACTTCCTTACCATCCTTTTTCACCCAGGACAAAGCTGTTTTTTCAGATGTTACTAATTGACAGAACTTATCACCTATTATATCCAAGATATATTTAGAAGTCTCTATATCTAGTTCATCATCTTCGTAATTTTCATGTGTCCACAAACTCATAGCTTCATCATCATATTGGTCAGGAGAAGAGAAACCATCTATTCTAACTACTCCGTTTTTACTAAATGACAACCTGAAATATTAAAACATAAAAGCATTAGGTACCAACATATTAAAATGTAAGTCCAGTCTTTAAAGTTGTAAATTTATAATTATGTTTATATTGTATTATAAAATATGAATTACATTAAAAACAGGAAAACAGGTTAATTCTTCACACACTAATTATTGAATTAATTTAAATAACTCATAGGTGTTATGCAAATGGCAATAAGTAGTACTAATTTTAGGTTATTTCAAGAAATTAGATCACTTATATTTACTTAACTCCAACAAAATGAAAACTGTTTAAGTGTTTGATGAATGACAAGAGTAAAAATGTGGGTCCAATGTTGCCCAGAGCAATGCTATTATTTTATACATAATCTAAATCAGGAATCACTAAAGCTGAAATGCCCTAAATCAACTTAAGCCTTTCACAAGGACGACTTTAAAAATGCCAAGTATACATACATTTTCATTAATTAAATTGAAACATTACTGAAGTGACTGAGAACAAGGATGAAATTCTTAATAGTTTTATAGCAACCCCATTGATGTGCTTACTTGCTCTTAGCTTCTGATATCCAAATAACTACTCTATTCAGAGAAGTTTATAGTAAATGGAAGCCAAAATTGCCATTCTCTTACTGGCTGGTGGTTATTCCTCAATTATCTTGTACTTAACTCTCTTTACTCTCAAATAGGTGATGTCTAAAATATAAGTCATACTGTGTTTTTCATATGAACAGCAACATTTCATTTATCCCTATTTTTCATATCTTCATTATCCTTTCCAAAGTTTCCTTCTTTTTAAACCAAATTTCTCCTTTTTGTCATAACCCAGCATCTTATTTTGGTTTTATGGTATAATGTTTGCCTGAATATTTCTTTACTTCAGACTTTTCCTAGATTTTCTTATCACCTCAAACCTACTTTCCTTTTGATTCCTTTTTTCATCTCTTCTGCACTTCCATGGGTATTACCTCTTATAATTATTCCCTGAAATTGTCTGTCCTTTGGGGATTGTTGGCTACAAAGTGAGGAAGAAAGAGAACCTGGTCCATTCTTATCAACACGTATTTTTGGAGGTCTACACTGGGCTACTAGCATAATGTATTCAGCAGAGTAAAGTGTCTCAGTTTCTTACAGAGAAACTGAGTTTCTTACCTTTCTCAGGTAATTACAGCTAACAATAGAGCATTTCATATGTGCTTAAGGACTTGGCATACTTTATCTCATTTAACCTTCATTAAAGCTCTGTTAGGCAGGTACTAACATTTACATTTTGCAGATGAGACAGGCTTAGCTGTCCTACCATAGTTAATAAACTCACACAGGAACTAAGGGACAGAGATGGAATTCACAACTAGGAATGACTGATTCTGGAGTGTGACATGTTAATTAGTCTTTACTGTCTGGGTTATCCAGCTATTCTTCAGTTGAACTCTTACAAGTCTACCTTTAAGTTTTTAATTTTAAACTATTATTTGGTAATATTTATATAAAATTAGTATATAGGTTAACAACTGTTCAGAAAAAAACCTTTTTCTCATTAAGAATAAATCTCTCAGAACAGAAAGGTCATATGGAACATAAGTAATAATTATGTATTTAGTCTAATAGTTAGAAATTGTTAAAAGTTAGCACAAAAAACATTTAATAACTCTTTTATAATGTTTCCAAAACATGGAGACTCAAAGATTTATTCCCCCATCCAAAAGGGACACTAAGAATAACAACTATATAATTTCCAATACCGAATCAATAAATTACTTTTTTCCCAATCTCATATTTCCACTTACCGTCTAAAGTAGTAAAATCTACAAAATACTGGTGAGTGAGCTGGTTCTTCTCCTTTTTTACTGCGAATAAGTCTACATTCTCGGCACTTTTGTAAATTAGGCCCTATCTCACAGCAGGAGTCATCCTGTAAAAAGGATTCCCCAGTTTGCTTCAGCTTCTTGACTTTACGCCAATCTTTCAATACTGAACGAGGAATGCCAGCTGTAAAATCAGTAGGAAAGTTTTAGCAAGGTTATGCCTTGTAGAAAGTTAAACTCCTTGAGATTAAATTCAAGTCACATATATATATACATGAAATTCAAGTCAGTATATTGTGATAATACAGTAAGACTTCAGTAAAGAAGCAAAGACATTAACAGCTCTAGGTACCAATTAATGACTAAAAAGTCTGCAGCAGCATTTCTATTTACTTACTAACCAATTCTACTAACCAAATGAACCTCTCTTATGTCAGGGTACTGAAAATGGAGAACTAAGTTTTCCAGCTGACTAAACTCTTTAAATATTAAATATTCATGTATGTATAACAGCAAACGTAAGAATCTTTCATATTCTGTGTATATCAGTAACTGAAAATACAGTCCTTCTATACCAAAAGTTGGTTTATGTAGGAGAAAGCTCTTTCAAGATCCACAGCAAGAACGTAAAGATCAAAGGTTTATATATTTAGAAACTACAGGTTAGTCTCAACATATTTCTATTGAAATACACATCTGATTTTCCAAGGTAAGTGTGGCTCATTAAGACAAGTGGTAATTTTATAATACCTGTATTTGGGAGAAGACGTGCTGAGCTATTTCTCCTAACATCTTTCCTTTATTATAATACCCTGCATTTGATATCAACATACTGATGGTGGCAGTGTCTTTTAGAAAAATAAAAGCGTTCGAAGAAAGTAAAAGGAAAAAAAAATTAACTTGGCTATCTTTATTGATGAATTTAAAAAGCTATCAAAAAAGTAAAAAGGACAAAACTGTAATGCATTTTACAGTCTAATATATGAAAACAAAATCAACTTATTTACATACTCTACATCATTGCTCCATCACATTCACTGACTTCTGTTTAATAAGTATAAGAACACTGGCTCAAGTCATCTGTCATCTAGAGAGTAGGAAGAATTTCTGGACTGAGAGGAACTCCAAAAATTAAATGTTGTCTATTAAAATTTTTAAAAACGTATTTATTTAAAAGCAAGTTGGCCAAGTGCAGTGGCTCATGCCTGTAAGCCCAGCACTTTGGGAGGCTGAGGTGGGCGGATCACCTGAGGTCAGGAGTTTGAGACCTGCCTGACCAACATGGTGAAATCCCATCTCTATTAAAATACAAAAAATTAGCCAGGCATGGTGGCGTGTGCCTGTAGTCCCAGCTACTCGGGAGGCTGAGGCAGGAGAATCACTTGAACCTGGGAGGTAGAGGTTGCAGTGAGCTGACACTGTACCACTGCACTCCAGCCCGGCGACAGAGCAAGACTCCGTCCTTAAAAGAAAAAAAGAAAGAAAGAAAAAAAAAAGACAAGCTATGTTGGGGTCCAGGCGCAGTGGCTCACGCCTGTGATCCCAGAACTTTGGGAGGCCGAGGTGGGTGGATCACTTGAGGCCAGGAATTTGAGACCAGTCTGGCCAACAGGTGAAACCCTGTCTCTACTAAAAATACAAAAATTAGGCAGGCATGGTGGCACGCACCTGTAATTCCAGCCACTGAGGAGGCTGAGGCACAAGAACTGCTTGAGCCCAGGGGGCAGAAGTTGCAGTAGGGTGAGATTGTGCCACTGGATTCCAGGCTGGAATATATATAAATAAAATAAAATAAAAGCAAGCTATGTTGGGATCAGCAATTAGTTGTTGGCTTTAACTTCTAATTGTATTCTTACTGCACCCATATTACTGTATCTATATGTCAGACATTAGATTTACACAGTTTGCTATTTCTGTCATGCAGAAAGAATAAACTATATTTCCTACCCTTGTGTTTTCTAATCATGCCCAATGTGTGGATCAGAGGTACAGCTATTCTCCTGAGACTATATACTTCTTGCAGAAACTTAGAAAGCACTGTGTTTAAATAAACCATATGGAGTGGCCCATTTGAAATCAGGTCCAATTATTAAGCACTTCTAGAATTGCTGCCTCGTTCTTTGTAATTACATGCTTTCCCCTCTCTGTCTCTAATTTAGGGTAAGGAGCCATTTGGCTTAATCCACTAGAGAAACACCCACGTGTATAACCACACACCACATCTCCCAGTTATGGTATAAACCCATTTCCAGAAGACTTATGGAAAAGGTTATTTCCTCCACTGTGCAAAAGACAGATTTTTCCTATGAACTGTGTAAAATATTCAGAGTTTTTACAAGTTGGAATGAATGACAGAATTGTTATACTGCTGATAAGCTTTTATTTGATACACTTGCTTCTAATCATCTATTTACTTTTCAATTTATTACACTAGAATAAACTAAATACAGTCTATTTCCATTTTTACTATATGCCTTTAATTCCAGATAATGGAACAGTTCAGAGTATGGATCACCATACCACTGTGAACAAGTTAGATAGTACTAAAGAATCAGACATTTCAAAGTGCAAATCTCAATTATGTGACACAAAACAGGCACTTGGAGCTTTTTTCAATAAAATAATAAATGAGTACAAAGACTTAAAAGGCCCAATTCATACGGAGAGCTTTTGATATTATAATTTTTGCTTATAGACAAGGCCACACACGACTGCAACTAACTCCTTTTATGAATTTAACTGTCATAGTATTTGTACAATAAAGAAAACTTCATCCTTCAATTCCATATATATATACTTTACTGGCAATATATAAAATCTAAAAGTTTGAGATTAAGATACTTAGTCAACAAAAAAATACCTAACTCAATGGATACTTCTTCATTTATAGTAAGAACCTTAGTTCTCTAGTAGCAAATCCACAAATAGCTGCTCTAACAGAAAACTGGGGAGGAAGAAAATAAGAGACAAATACTCGCCAAACATTAATCTCTAATATGCCACCCCCTTAAAAAAATTTTTTTTTGGAGATACAGAAATTAACTGTGATCATAAACCACTGGTTTTGTGTATTGTAGAATTTATATATTTAAATATAGTGGCAGTTTCAGATCATAAAATTAAATGTAAAAATTAGATAAAATGTAAGATAGAAGTAAATGAAACATAAAAATCAGTGGCGAAAAAGTGGCTGACTTTTAATTAAGAGAAACAAAGAGGTAGCAGATAGGAAAACATTCCAAAACAGTAGATAAAACAGAATCTATTATATCTAGCTTTAATGTACTAAGAAACACACTATTATGTGTATGTGTATATAAAATATATAATTATACATGTATCATGGCGTACATAATCACATTACACAGTTGAGGTGTAAGCCTAACTCATTCTTTTTGATTAACCATGACTGATGACAATTCTATTAAACATTAGAAAGAGAATGGACATTATTTAATCTATGAAGTAGATAATCCATTCATATTTAGAAGTTCCCTGACTTATGAAAACTACCAACTTAAAGAACTTTTCTGTGCTCAGGAGACTGAGGCAGGAGGACAGCCTGAGACCAGGAGTTGGAGGCTGCTGTGCACTATGGTTACACCTGTGAATAGCCACTGCACTCCAACCTGGGCAATATAGGGAGACTGTCTCTAAAAAATATTTAAGGAAAAAAAAACTTTTCTAGGTAGCCTAGAAGAAAAGCAAGTCAACTCTGTCCACAATTAACAGATGACATCTAATATTGACTTAATATTACTTTGGACTTGGTGAACAAATGGGTCATAAAACAGCCTCTCTAAAGCTACATGCTAGTTACCAAGCAGGCGAGATTTGACTAAACATTACAACCTGGGGAGAAAATAGGCACTCATTCTGGTCCTTTTCTTAGAACTTACTTGTGAATATGTATATTCGTCTCAAGATGAAAAGAGAATACATATTTCACTAAGACTTAATTTTATAAATTTAACTTCACGAGAGTTTTCTAGGCATTAAAACCTGGAAGGTACCTATCTGGTTTTTTTGTTTTTGCTTTTTAAGTTTTACTCAAGTATCTGAACACCCAACACCAAAGGAAATGTCATATAAAACAGAAAAGAAACAATTAAATTGCTCACACTAAGCCTATTATGAATTCATGGGGGCAGTGAGGGAGAGTAAGGGGAACACATAAGAAAAAGCAACTCTGTATATAATCCAATATTCAAGTAAATGGCAGGTATCCTTCGATGTTAATCCCCCTCTCTGTCTTCTGACTATGCTTGCATTTCAGTCTGTCAGTCTCTGGCTCTAGTTGAGTTTGTCCTTTGTTCTTTCACTTTCTGACTGTCCTTTTCTATGACTCCATCCTCCTGTTTTCCTCTCCTTCACTTTGCCTCTGGTTTCCACACAGGCATGTGGGAAAACCTCATTCAGTTAAAAAGCACAAATGGGAGCCTTCAAGCATCCAAGTGCTTGTGAAAGTACTTCTTGAGTGTCCACACTGTCACAGATATTTCATATATTGTATGTGGATGAACACACGGACATAGTGAAACTAAGTGCTTTCTGCATTGTGCAACATACCTAAAAAGAAATAAGCAAACTGAGAAAAACTACTACTAGAGTAAAATGATATAGAAACACTTTATAGTGAATATTACTGTTAAGTATCCCTTAGTTTGTCCAGCTGTTGCCACAAAGGATATAAAATCAGTTTTGAAGCTATTAATTTGGCAATTCTTTAACATCGAAATGAATACACAAAACCACAAGCCTCCCCTTATATTAATTTTTACCCATTAAGGACTGTTTGAATGAGCAGCATTAAATAGATAATAATTTCCATAAGCTTCCCATTTTGTCACCAGATGATATAAGAGTGAAATATAGTCCACATTCATATTACTCTGAAGTAAAATTGGCCCTCCATTAACTGTGGGTTCTAAACCCATGGGTTCAACCTACCATGGATCAAAAATACTCAAGAGAAAAAAATATTCTACAAAGTTCCAAAAAAGCAAAACTTTAACTTGCCGTGTGCAGAGTACTATGTTCAATCCTGCATGAATGAAGTGATGTGTAAGGATTGTGTTAGGCATTATAAGGAATCTAGAGATGATTTAAAGTATATGGGAGGATGTGTGTAGGTTTCACGCAAATATAGTCATACACTATTAGGCAATTTCCTCATTGTGGGAACTTCATAGAATGTACTTACACAAACCCAGCTTACAAAGCTGTACAGTATTTACTGTACTTTATACTATAGATAATTGTAACACAAAGTATTTACGTATCTAAACAAAGAAAAAGGTATAATAAAAACATAGTCTTACAATCTCATGAGACCACTGTCATATATACATTCCATCATTTTTTGTTTATTTTTTGAGACATGGTCTTGCTCTGTTGCCCAGGCTGGAGTGCAGTGGTGCAGTCATGGCTCACTGCAGCTTCAACCACCCCAGCTCAAGTGATCCTCCTGCCTCAGCTTCCCAAAGTGATGGGATTACAGGAGTGAGCCACTGTACCCAGCTGTGCATTCTGTCACTGACTGAAAAGTTGTTATGCAGCACATGACTGTACTATGCTATTTTATATAAGGGATGTGCACATCTGTGAATTTTGGTATCCGTGGGGCGGGGGGGGGGGTCCTGAAACCAATCCCCCACAGGTATACCCAGGGACAAGTGTAACTGTCTTCTAGAAATGTGCCTCAAAATATGCGTATGTGAGTAGCATTTCTTTCCTGACTACATCTTGGTAGAGGTAAATATCTTAGCTGATATTACGAATCCACTTTTGGTGTGACAGCCATAACTGCATTTTGACAATTCTTAAAAATGGCCAAAATACGAGTAACTACTAAATTCCATGCTGAGTTATGCAAATTACCTACAATGACTGTCAGGTAAAACATATATTTCTACAAGTCTTTTAAAAATGGAGGAATAAGTGTTCTCTCATTTCCTCTTAAAGGGGAAATGTTTGTGAAATGTAGAAACGAGATCAATGAGCATACACATAAAGGTAAGGCATGCAAATGAAGACAAAGGATGCCTTTAAGCTCACTGATCTTTAAAGAAGCACACTAATTCAGCTAAAACATTCAGCCCATTTTACCTGAGATAAAACAAAGTAACTGACTTACTATTACTGTTGCTTTGCAACTTCAGTTTACTTTTTTCTTTGGCACTCCTGCTGAGAACTCCATTGGGTTTCAAATCTTCTTCTATTTCACCTTTTCTCTTCTGCAAATCATTTTGCTTCTTTTTGTAAGTTGGCTTAGGTTGTCTTTTAGTCCTTTGCTCTGACTTGCTTTCACTTTCATCTGAGTCTCCACTTTCAGAGCCAGATTCATAAGTTCTTTTGGCTTTTCTCCTATTGACTTTATCATCTTTTACATATTTATCAACTATGATCTTACTATCTACACTATTTTGTATATCACTAGATGTAGAGGCTATTAAATTGACAGAACATGGCTTAATAATTTCTGATACAGAATTCCCTGAATTTTCCATTTTATTAGTATTTTTATCTTCTTCTGAATGTCTGGTGAGCCAGGCCTTTTTCAGTTTAGTATGGTAGTTTGGTTGACTTGTCTGGGAAGCTTGCCCATTTCCTACAGAGTTTGCTTTGTTAATTGTACTACAGATTACAGTGCTATCAAGAGGAAGGGAGGCTGAAAGTGTCTGACTTTTTATAGCATTAGGTTCAGTCTCACTGACATTACTACTTTTATACTGAGCTGCAGCCAATGCTGCCTTGTGCTTTTTTAAATGGATAAAATCAGTTGTGCCTGAGAACCCAGAACTGGGTTGAACAACACTTCCTGTCTTACTACTGGCTAACGTAACTGGTGCTGTGGTGCTGACCTTGCATTCTTGTTTTTGAGCCACTGGCTGACTGACACTTTTTGAAGATGTACATTCTGATGATGTAGAGGCCAAAATGGTATTTGATAAAGAAGAAATTGCTTCTGAACCACCCCAGCTGGAAACACTGGTAGTATCGGCAGCAGATGTGATTACATCCGTTTTGGTATTACACATTGTATTTACAGACATGACTGAACTGGGAACACTGCCCTGTGAGACAGCCTGAAAGTTTTTTTCAGATTTTGTGTGAACACTGTCTGAATTCACATTTGGCAAAATGATTCTTCCAGTTTCTCCGGCTTCTGCTAGTTTGAGGCAATCTGTTTTATGTGCCCCAGCTGAAGATCTTTCACTAACTCGATCTTTAGAAGCTAACTGCACTGCTGGCATACTATCAGTTTTTGTACTAGAAGACGGACGCACAATGACAGATGCCATAGCAGCCTGTAACTTTCCGCTGCTTTTCTCCACATGCCATTCGGTTTTCTCTTTGCTGAAGTTATTATTAGGTCTCCACATCTCTGTCAAACTCTGTTCTGAAGAACTCTTAAAATTTGCCTGAGAGTCTTTTGGCTCGGGTATTAGAGTTGGAGGCTTCTGTGACTCTTGAATTTTACCACCAGCATTTACTGGCATCACAGGAGTTAAAGTTGGAGGGGAAAGGCTACTATAGCTGCCTTCCTTTCTTTCCAGGCTGTGATGGATTGGTGGGTGAAATACTGGTGCTCTATGTAATGCAGGCATACTGCGGAGTGTATTTGTAGAAGAAATTGTCAAATGGGTAGGACTCCTACAGTCATTTCTGAAGGCTGTTACTGAGTGAGATGCAATCTGATGAGGAAGATGTTCTGGTATCTTGCCTACTAAACCTTCACTTTCTGGTTGGTGTTTAATCAAAGGTGGAGGCTTTGAAAGAGATGTTATAAATGAAGTCAGAGTTTGAGGATTAGCTGCTGCTGCTGCAAGGGCATTACTCTGTTTATCACCATAAATATTTGAAATTTCTTTGGATGGGTATGATCTTGGTGGTTCATTGACCACACTATTAGACAATGTAGTGAAATAGTTACTTTGGGGTAAACTCTGAGGCACTGAGTGCTTCATTTTATAAAGATCTGATACTGAGCGTTCTACATCCATATCTTGTTTGATGGCATGGCTTTTAGGACTGGACGATGATGATGCCACTCTGGAATAATTCTCTCTCTCACCCTCAAGTCCCTTGATTTTAGTTGTAAAGGGAGCAACATCAATACTTTCTTGAAGAATTCGACGGTGTTCCTCTTTGTATTTGTTTAATCTCTCTCCAGTCTCCTGGGGTGGTCTCTGTAATTGATTTAATACTGGATCCACAAAATGCCTATGTAAGTGACAATCTTTTCCAGTCTGTGACCTATTTAGATCCAGGTCATTTTTTGCTGACGTGGATGCAACAGACCGTAATGGTTCCATAAAAGCTTTCCTTTCTAATTCTCTGTAAAGAAAATACACAAATATTTCTGTAACCACTTTTTCTTGCAAAATACAAAGATAGCTTCTATGCAATATCATTCTACTATGAAAGTAAAAGACATCTTTGCATGTACTCTATTATTATAACAAATTTGAAGAAATATCAAAACAGAACAAGCCTAATCTTAAGATATGTGTTAACTTAAAATTAACTGTTTAAAAGGCGAATTAAGAAAAATTATGAACAAGGTATTTATAATTTTTAAGCATTGGTGAACTTACTCCTTATGATGATCTACTAAAGTTTTTGTCAGTGGTGGACTGGAATGGGCTGTAATTTTAAGAGGCCGATGAGGCTCTGCACTGGAAGGTCTGACAGGAATGTGACTAAGTAATCCAATACCATCTGCTGAGGTCACAGGGGTGGGCTGATGTAGCCAAGGACTGGGAGAATTCTATTAAAAACAAAACAAAACAAAAAACCTAGATTTCAGTTACTAGAAAAAGCTAAACACCGTGTCACAGTAGGACTGGGTATGATCTTGGTGGTTTATGAGTTCATTCAAATAGCAGCTTATTTGGGAAACTTGTAACTTTTCTAAATACATCTTATGAGAAATAGTCAAATAATAACATAATTATACAGATTTTTCCATATCATAATCAGTATTAAAGAATAACTTATTGTCATCTTACTAAAAATAGATCTTGAAATCAGTGCCTTTAATTTACTATAAATGCCATATACAGAACCTAGCTTATATGATTTCCTAAGATTTTAACAGCAAAAGAATATATATTGCTAACAGTAAAAACAGAATATTCCTAAAACACATTTCACCAGAAGTAGAAATTATAACCAAATTAATTTGTCAATTTTTGTCAACAGAAATAATTAACTTTTCCAATGTAACAATTTACTGACAACTGGCAGATAATTACATTTCAAAACCCAAATGCACTCCTCATTTCACTCTAAGCTATAAACAAGATTGGACCATTAACCTTGGAGGTATAGAGGTCTAATAAAGTTAATTTTTTACATCAATATGCTGCCTGTCTCGTAACTGAATATAAGGTGACAGCAACCTCTACATCGAGACATGCAGCTATCTGATTACATGCTTAAGGATTTTTCTATATTCTTACTCACTGACATTCTTCCAGAACATGTTTTATGAATTTGTTAACAGGATGACAGTCAAATAGCAGGAAAATACAACCTCCTTTGTATTTTCTCTAATTTATTCCCTAACAAAGGGAATACATTTTACTTCTTAAAATAATGCAAAAGCAATATATCATGCCAAAAATATACTGCTATGAAATTAGATTAAAAACATACACTATAGCCATAAACCCCACATAAGAGAAAAATACATAAATATACACATAAGGATCAAATATGTGTCTCAAACGGCCTCAGTTCCCCAAGATCCAGAAATCTTAAACAGCAATCAATTATGGCAATGACAACAAAGTTTTGATGTATAATATGCCATTCAAAATTATTTCTTAATAATAGTGTCTTATGCCTGTATTGTTTCTTCACTTTTGGTCAACAGTGGAGGATAAGACATTTTTATTTTTTGCTCAAAATGCTATTCAAATTTACTCCTTTATGCTGTAATTTTATACAACAAATAAAAATCCGATACACTTGTTCTTAGTTTAACACATTTATGACCAGTTAGTAAAATATTTTATGTACTTATAAACACGGAGGCTAGACAGTCATGGTCTAAGTCCATATATGTGTGACACATACTGAGTATTGCTCCTTTCCAAGCCATTTTTAAGTTACTTAAATCCATTTTCTAGAGTTTGGATATTAAGGAAAAAGACACAAATCTTTAGCAAGCTCTTGGCTCCCCTGGGTTCCTCTAGCTAGCTTATCTTTGTGCAGCTGCCGCTAGGTTAATGACATGAGAATGAAGGGTCAGAATAAAAATGTGAGTGCAACAATAAAAACAGAAACCTTGAATTAATAATGTGAGTGCAGTAGGGCACTTGGACCACCAGGCCTGCTTTCTATTCTGGTAAAGAGGATAATATGGGCACTTGGACCACCAGGCCTGCTTTCTATTCTGGTAAAGAGGATAATATAGTGAGTAGTGATTCTTCACTGAGTTTGACTATGTAACATACAGGTTCTAGTAGGATTCCCATCTACCGCAAGATCAACAGCACCCTCCAAAATGGTAATGGGAAGCTTGTGATCAATGGCAGCATAATTCTGGAACTGAGATCTTGTCAACCTCAAATGTGGTGATGCTGGTGCAGAATAAACTGTGGGGATCACTGGTGAGACTTCATTAAATGCCAAAGGTCATATGAAAGTAGAGCCAAAAGGAGTCCATGTTTGCAACAGGAATAAACCACAGGAAACATCTTTCAAAACTGGTAGACCTTATGCAAGATGTAGCATCAACCATTTGGTGCCTCTTATCATCAAAGTTAATCCATCACATGGTTGGGCTTGATGGCTCATGCCTGTAATCCCAGCACTTTGAGAGGCCGAGGCAGGCGGATCACTTGAGGTCAGGAGTTTGAGAACAGCCTGGCCAGCATGGTGAAACCTCGTCTCTACTACAAATACAAAAAATTAGCCAGGTGTGGTGTTGCAAACCTGTAGTCCCAGCTACTTGGGAGGCTGAGGCAGGAGAATCACTTGAACCCAGGAGGCGGAGGCTGCAGTGAGCTGAGATTGCATCACTGTACTCCAGCCTCGCAACAGAGTGAGACTCCATCTAAAAAAAAAAAAAAAAAAAAAAAAAAAGTGTATCCATCATAACCTGGGAATGATAAGAAGACTCGTGGCCACTGTCTACCCAAAACATAATCTGTCCTTTCACAAACTTTTGGCATGACGAACAGCATGCTTTTATCTATTGGCATCACTAATGTTATATGTAATAAATATTATCCCTGAGTAAAAGAGAAAGTCACTAAAATTGCCTTCTAAATCACCACCCCCAACTGTGATCTCACTTTACTTTAGAAAGCTGTCAAAAAAGATGACATTAAGGTGTTAAAAACACCCATGTGAGGCAGAGGTTGCAGTGAGCCGAGATCGCGCCACTGTACTCTAGAGCTTGGGTGACAAGAGCAAGACCCCGTCTCAAAAAAAACCCCACAAAAAAACAAACAAAAAAAACACCCATGTTCACTGCAGCATTATTCACCATGGCCAAGAGGTGAAAGCAATGCAAGTGTCCACACACAGATGAATGGAGAAAGAAAATAGGGCACATACATACAGTGGAATATTATACAGCCTCAAATAAGAAGAAAATCCTGTCACATGTTGCAACATGGATGAACCTCAAGAATATTGTAGTAAACTAAATAAGCCAGTAACAAAAGGATAAATATTCTATGATTCTACTCACAGAAAGTATCTAAAGTCATGAAAACCACAGAAACAGAAGAAAGGCGGTTGCCAAGGGCTGGCGGGGAAGGGGAATTAGTGTTTAATGGTTATAGTTTCAGTTTTACAAGATGAAAAAGTTCTAGAGACCTGCTGCACAACAATGTGAACATACTTAACACTACTGAACTGTATATTTAAAAATGTTTAAGATGGCACATTTAATGTTATGTACGTGTGTGTTTTTTAACCACGAAAACAAACAAGGTGTTAAAAAGAGATTCTGGGGGATACTTGATGAGCATCCTAGGATGTACAAAGGACAAGGCTGTCTCCTGGGAGTTTAAAAGTGATATCAATTTTTCCATTTTTTATACCGGGGCAAGTATTGCTCTCAACAACCATTTTTTAGTGTAAAAATGAATTTGCTATAGAAACCACATAGCTCATGAATGAACAAGAGCCTTATACCACCACCTTCAGCAATACTGTGTTAGGCAGACAAAATCTCAGCTGCAGCTTTACCCTCAAATACTGGGAATCTGCAACCTTGAACACCCTTAAGGGAACAAGGGGGTTAAATAGTCAAACATCGTACTATACCATTAATATACAAATACACATCTGGAGAATATAATAATTTGTTTTTAAGAATAATTTGATAATATTTATCAAAAGCCTTACAATTTTATATAAATCTTAGAAATTTCATTTCTGGTAATTTGGCTGGGCAAAACAATTCTGTATAATTTGTATTATATAATTATCACATAATTATTGTATAATTATAATTATGCATAATTTGGTATAATTTTTATACCAAAAATCAGCTAGGCGCAGTGGCTCATGCCTGTAATCCTAGCACTCTGGGAGGCCGAGACAGGTGGATCACAAGGTCAGGAGTTCAAGACCAGTCTGCCCAACATGGTAACACCCCGTCTCTACTAAAAATACAAAAATTTGCCAGGCATGGTGGCAGCTACCTGTAATCCCAGCTACTCACTCAGGAGGCTGAGGCAGAAGAATCGCTTGAACCCAGGAGGCAGAGGTTGCAGTGACCCGAGATCATGACACTGCATTCTAGCCCAAGTGACAGAGTGAGACTCCATCTCAAAAAAAAAAAAAAGAAAAAAAGAAAATATACCCAAAATTTATATGTATAATAAATATTACAATCTATAAAGTTTTACTTCCTTAAACTAACTCTTTTTATAAACAGGCTTTTCTGAGGTTTCAGCTCCCACTCTTGAGGTTACTAAGCGTATGGAAAAACAACCGAAAAGTTCTAACATATTTTATAATAGGAAATGACCTAAAAAATAGATGGAATATTGAAAAAGCCCCTGTACATGTTCATTTATATTGATATGTGGCAAACTACAGTGTAACTTACCCTCCTTAATGAAGCTTCAGCATTAACTGCATTTTCTGGGTGAATCCACTTAGAAGAAGGCAAACCGAGTCCTGAGTATGCATGTGTTCCATTTGGATACTGCCAAATAATTGGATAAAGTCCAAGCTGATTATATGAAGCAGAAGGATGGGCTTGTCCAAGAAGATGAGGTGACTGGTGCTGTAACAACTGTTGTTGTTGCTGGTGTGCTAGTGCTAAGTGGCTCAAGCTGCTGGCATGAGCACTCTCTAGTCGTGGGTGGCCACCAAGTAAGGAGGCAGTAGGCACTCCAGGTAACACAGTGGGAAGTAAATGAGGGTGATGAACAGCATGGTGTGGACCACTAGTCAGAGGATGAGTGTTAATGGTAGGTAATGGAGTTTGACTAGATGATCCGGCTAGTAAATGGGGTGCAGGAGTTAAGGCAGGATGATGGGTACCTGGATTTAAACAGGTTCTATGAGATGAGGAGTGAAGAGGAAAAGGATGCTGGCTTAGGAAAGGTGAAATATGATTAGCTCCTGTTTCTGACCCAATAAGTGCAGGATCTCTGTAAACTGTAAAATGCTCATTTTTATCAATGATAAGAGGACTCTTTGTATTTTCTAATGTACTGCTTCGAGTAGGAATTGGATGAAAACTGCATCTTGACAGCTCATGTTCTATCTTATTTGCCAGTCTTCTTTCACCAGTAGCTTGGCTGTTCACATAAGTGGCCTTAGACTTTACAGAATCAGGAGAATGAGTTATTTTGGGTTTAACAACTTCAGGTGACGGACTGGATTTTATCTTGTGAGTATCTACTGAAGTATTAAGTTTAGATTTTATAGTCTCTGGAGGTGGACTTCGCTTATGCAGCTTATCTTCCATGACAGAAACTGCACTTAAAGGAGAAATGTAAGAGACATACTTCTCTTTTTCCATGTTCAAGTGATCATTTCCTGAAGAAGCATTTGTAACACTTGATTGGGTAAGATCCACTTTAACTACATCACTGACCCAGCTCTGGTCAGAATCTTGTTTTGCTGTTTCCAAGAATTTTGCATTTGCAATAGAGTGTTTTGAATCACTAACATTAGGATCCATTTTCTGAAGTGTCTGAAGGCCAAAGGTACTTGAGTTTTCCTGAGCCACCTTTTCTAAATTAGTGTCATTTGTAATATCAATAACACATTTTGGTGTGGGTGGTCTGGATACAAACTTCTCCTTTGGTAGTAATTCCATGGTATGTGTTTTTTCCATACTGCATTCCTGAGGAAGTAAATCATTAGAATTATGATCAGAAACTGTGGATTGTTCTGATGAATGGATAATCATATCTTCTTGAAGCTGAGTGTCAACAGACTTCCGCTTCTCTGCTTCTTCATGTTTTTTATCTTCCTGTATTTGATCCCAGGGAGGCTGGCTGTCTTTTAGGGTCTCTTCTCCTGCCTTCTCATTATTATGGGGTTTTCCTTCTTCTCCATTTATTTTTGAAGTATTTTTATTTTTCAATTCATTCTCTGACTTCTGTTCTGATGAATTATCTATTATTCTCTTATTTGAATTTTCTGAGTCGCTGCTCTCAGAAAAGTCTGAAACATTGTCAGTTCGAAGTCTTTTCATATTTAGTTTCTTTTCATCCTCCTCAGGTTTCCTTCTTTTATTCATCAAGTGTTTGTTTTTACCTTTAGGGTTTTCTGTAGGATTAAAGAAAGAACAATCTTATTTTTCACATTAAATAAGCATATTTTAAAATGTATTTTTGTTTTGTTTTCATTCCCTTAAAAAAAAAAAGTGGGTCCTACCGCCTCGTGATATATAATCATATTTTTCCTCCTTCATCTTCTCTTCATCTGGTATACTGCTATCTGAGCCCTTCCTCTTATTTGGACGGATACTTCTTTGTTGCTGTTGCTGGTGCGTATTCTGTTTTGGTACAGCAGCTTGGGAGTTCATTGCTGGTCTGGGACTATTTGCTTGAGCACGTGTATAATGGCTCTAAAAACAACCAATTAACAGTAATTGTTTACTGCCTGGTTTCTACTAGCCTAAGGAAAAATATTTTACAGAAATCCATCCCTAATAACATACATACGTGAACAGTGTTGACGTTGTGATTGGCACGAGACCTGCGTCGTGATGTAATGCCAATATTTTCACCTTTTAACAAAGAGTGAACAACATCATCTAGAAAGGTCATTTGAACCATAGAAGGATCGACATTCTGTGGTTCTAGTACCTAATCCATGATACAAAACAAAAACAAAAATTAAATAGAATGAGCTAATCAAATATTTGGTATAATTTCTTTACTCGGTAGAAATGTTTAGAAATCAGCTTGGGATCCCTAATTTATAAGATTCTGTTACAATAATTTACTTTATTCACTTAAGACAAAATTACCTTTTTAACATTCTGAAACTTACCATTTCAACTGCTAACCAATAATTAAAAAGCAAATATATTTACTGCAAGTACATCTTGAAAAACAAGGGTATTAATCAAGAATACAGATGCCAACAATGATACTACAAAACAAAAGCACAGATGCCAAGATATGAAATGTATTTTAAAAACAAAGTAATTTTCAAAAAGCAGTTGTAAAATAAAACTCAGAGGTAGACTCTAGGGAGAAGAAAAAGATAAAAATTGTGCAAATGAATAATTTTTAAAATGCGGTTAAAACTATTTTAACAATTCAAGGCAGTTTTCTACTTTAAGAGGTAAAAGTTTGTCACTGTTTTAGGGAAAAAAATCAAACGCAATGAAAGAATAACATTTATTTAGCATTTTATCTACATTTTAACCAAAGTATTCACTTTGAATTGTGTATAAAAGAGCTCTATCAGATAATCTCCACAATCCAATCAGGCAGGAAGGTATAAATATTTTTTTCTACATAAACAACAGCTTTAAAAATGAATATTTTTTGTATTAAAAAAAAAAACTGAAATCTCAAGACTTTCAGACCGGTACTTAAGACTCCATAGGATTCGGGCTCGGTGGCTCACGCCTGTAATCCCAGCACTTCGGGAGGCCGAGGTGGGCGGATCATGAGGTCAGGAGATCCAGACCATCCTGGTTAATATGGTGAAATCTCGTCTCTACTAAAAATACAAAAAAATTAGCCGGGTGTGGTGGTGGGTGTCTGTAGTCCCAGCTACTCAGGAGGCTGAGGCAGGAGAATGGCATGAACCCAGGAGGCGGAGCTTACAGTGAGCTGAGATCATGCCACTGCATTCTAGCCTGGGTGACAGAGCGAGACTCCATCTCAAAAACAAAACAAAACAAAACAAAGAAACTCCATAGGAAACCTATAATCCTTAAGATTCACCATAAAACTTAATTGAGCATACCAACACTGACATCTGATGTGAGAAGAACTGTAGCGTTTGTGTTTAAGTTTTCACTGATGAAAAGAAACGATTTGGGAAACATTTTTATTACTGGAGGGACAGAAAAACTGCAACTCTGAGAAAGAAAATTTTAGCTGATCTAAGGATTTTGAAAAGACTAATCAATTAAAAGAGTTTAATGCCTCTATTTTAGGAACTGATTTTATCAGTGTTGAAATAAATTGAGCATCACTGTCTCCCTATGACCTGAAATGACCTCTATGAAATATCAGATACACTTAAACTTACTAGAATTACAGGACAAAAACCATAGAGAAAAAAATTATTTAGTATCAAATTGTTGATGTATTTTGGGGGGCACAGACGATCTGAACTTTTAAAATCTCTACAAAAATATCAGTCAAACTATTTACCTGATCATTCATAACGATCATGGTGCGGGTGAAGAGATCATGATGAGTAATTATGCCAGTAAACCACTGGGTGGCAGAGTCTTGTCTATATACTCTCACTCTGTATCCATTTAAGGAATAAGGACCTTAAAAAAAACACAAGAAATAGAAATATCTTAAATGGAGACATTTTCATTTAATAACTGCCTTTTAGAAGAAACATGAGCTAGTGTATAACAGTAATATATCCAACTATCAGTTTTCAAAAAAATGTTTTAGAAGTAAATAAATATCCTTTCAAATGAATCATTCTGAAGTTACTATATACACTGCACTAGACCTACATACTTCCTGATTCAACAGAAATAAAATAAGAGAGAAGGAAGGTTTCTAGGATCACAAGTTAATAAGAGAACAGTTCAAAATGCAAAGTTACAATACTGTAGAATGTAGTAAGGTCACAAAGCTACTTAGTAAGATTGCGGAAGTTGACTTACATGGTTGAAATAGGAAGGTTAACTTGCAACTTGATGTTTGTTTGAGTCTTCCAGTTGCCAAAACTTTACCATAAACAACTACAAATTTTGATTTGCTATAACAGCCAGGAAAAGCTGCTAAAAGTCTTAAAAAAGAGATTGGCTAAGTGAATTTATACATACAGCACTAAAAATTTTTAACAAAATATGGTACACTTTGGTGTTAAACTCACTTTTTCAAAGGATATTCTTGTATAGATATCCATTAGAAAATTTTAAAATTAAATATTAAAGATATTTATCTACAGATATTCAGATATGTCTAATAAAACAAGTCACTCTACAGAAGAGGATACTGAGATGAAAATGATCTTTAATTCACAGGTATTAAAATGGTATCAAATACTTTAACAAAGAACTGAAAGGGAAAAAACTGCTGTACCTTAATAATTTACAAAGTGCTTTCAAAATTTTCAAGTGCTTATTTAATTCTCTCTCTTAAGTATTGTTAGTCCTTTTACAAAAATCAAGAAAATGAGAGGTTGACAGATTAGGTAAAATTTTAAGTCAAAGATCTGGGACTGAATTTATTTTTCTGATGTTCTTTCTTCTACAGTTACAACAGATTCAACAATTAATCCTTTGCCAGCTTTAAAAATATATATATAAATCAATGAACTGTAGAAAGTATTCCATATGACCTGTAAATTTAATACATTCATCTAGAGAAAAGTAAAGATGTTGACTGGCTATAACTTAAGGGAGGTGATGCGTAAACAGTTTAGTAGCCATATCAATTATATAAACTTCAGTCTTTTCTAACTATTGAAGAATAAGACTTTGTATTACTTTTTCTAAATAATATAGGACATGCTTATAGAGTAACTTCAAATATGATCAGTTTTCAATTCCCATTAACAAACAGTTTACACTGGTTTGTTCCCACTACTTAACATAGGTTAGAGTCAGCCTCACACAATTCTGCATAGAATGAATAGGGACTATACTGCCCCTTAATCTTTTCTCCTCTAAGGATACAATGCAGAAACAAAATATTATTTTTATACAATTTGCCTGGTTTCTTCAACAAATTAATTGCAAGGAAAGGTAACAAAAAGAGCAACAAAGGGGATGTACCAAACAATCACCATGTGTGGACCTTTTCGGAATCCCTTGATTTTAAAAAAACAAATCAAACCTGTTAAAATATTTGACATTTGTAAGACAAATGAAAACTTGCAATACCTACTATTTAAAATTTAAAAACTATTACTTTTTTCAGAATAATGTTTCAGCATGTTTTGTTTTAAAAAATGGATAGAGCCGGGCGCAGTGGCTCAAGCCTGTAATCCCAGCACTTTGGGAGGCCGAGATGGGCGGATCACGAGGTCAGGAGATCAAGACCATCCTGGCTAACACGGTGAAACCCTGTCTCTACTAAAAAATACAAAAAACTAGCCGGGCATGGTGGTGGGCATCTGTAGTCCCAGCTACTCGAGAGGCTGAGGCAGGAGAATGGCATAAACCCGGGAGGCCGAGCTTGCAGTGAGCTGAGATCTGGCCACTGCACTCCAGCCTGGGCAGCAGAGCCAGACTCCGTCTCAAAAAAAAAAAAAAACAACAACAACAACAAAAAAGGATAGAATAGGGTGATGTCTGAAATTTGATAGAAGGGGGTATGGACAACACAGGATCAGCCAAGATTTGATAGTTATTGGGGCTGGGAGATAGGTGATTCACTGAAATATTCCATTTTTGTATGTGTTTGAAATTCTCCATAGAAAAGTTTAAAGAATATTTAACCTAGGAAGAATTAAATATGTAGATGATCCACTACTGTACATGCCCATATACAGCAAACAGCTTTGGGATTCTCTCTTGATGCTTAATGGCATGGAAGTTGACGGTTGAGATAAACATGGGAATTTAACAACAAAATTCCATTCGCAAAGACATTCGACAACTGTTCATGCCATATTGTCTCACTTTCCATTCAATTTCCAAAAAGCCTGTATTTACAATACATGATTTTACTGACAGAAATGGGCATTGCTAAAAATTATCAAACCCCACTGGTTCGAAGGTCACATGTTTTAACATACTAAACAAAGGAAACAAAAGATTAGTAAATTTCTGAAAAAGGTGCACTGATGAAATAGGCCACTTTTACCAGATACGAAGAATATTCTTCAAAGGAAATAAATGGTGGCTGTGGGCAACCCTCTACTGCAAACAATGCTTCCTTCTCCAGGAAAGACACACCTAAAGAATTCCATAATATGCAGTTTTCTGTCAACAAAACACCTGTGTGTGGCTGTAATTTCATGATAGGCATTTAGCTCAAATAAGTTAATAAACTTGTGAAATTATCAACTTTCTATGAAAATTATTATGACTCTGCTATTATTTTCCTGGATATATATAACTCAAAATATTGGACTGGGCCTTCTATTTATATTACACACAATTGAATAACCAAAACCAAGTATGATAAGTTGCCTAGATCCAAAAAACTTTAATGCATAACTTCAAAATAGTTACCTTGCATAAAAATCTCCTGAACCTTTTGTTCCTTTACCCAGACTTTCACTTCCTCGTGAAGCTGCGGGTTGTCCCTGAGAACTGGGTTTAGGCTGTCTATGTCGTCCTAGAATTATAGATTAAAAGAAAGGTCCATGTTACGCTCTCCTACCATTAATGTTACAGACTTTCCCTCCTATACGTTCTAAGGACTGAAGAAAATTCCTTTGATCTAAATGTACCAAAAACACAAATTCATGAGTTATAGTTCATTGGCAACTGTATAACAAAAGAGCGTAAGAAATTAATCTGTGGTAAGATTTGACCCTTGACAACAATGTCCTAAAGTTAAAATCTGAAATTAACGTGTTTTCTAACTTTTAAAGTATAGCCTTATTCGTCATCTTTTTAAGGGATTCACTGTTGGAAGCAATATACAAATCAAATAACATCAGGTCATTTAAGGGTGTTGGCAGAAGAACTGAGGTGAACATTTTAATGCTGATATTCACACAGATGACTTACTGACCTTCCCATAATACTTAACCTCTAGAGTTTGAAACTACTTTTATTCTGTTCTAATTTAAATGTCATCAAATTAAGTTCTACTCACAGTCATCTGACCAGTAATTTTACTGCTACAATTTTTATTTCTTGATACTAGCGCCAAAGCATCCAGATAATCAAAAATACATTATTGATGGTATTACTCTTATAACAGGGTGGATCTAGACATAGAAACAACTGATTCTCTCTCATTGGAGATGTGAATCACACAATCACACGATTTCCCACAATTTGCTGGACTCTGACATTCTGTTCTCTCTCTCTCTCAAAGTACCTCTGCTGCTCCTGCATTTGAGATCAGCTGCAGTAACACGAGAAGAGTAGCTGGGAAGAATAACAGACCAGCACTGTCAAATGGCAGCTATTTTAAAAGTGGACAGGAAGGGCCGGGTGCAGTGGCTCACGCCTGTAATCCCAGCAACTTTGGGAGGCCGAGGTGGGCGGATCACGAGGTCAGGAGATCGAGACCATCCTAACACGGTGAAACCCTGTCTCTGCCAAAAATACAAAAAAATTAGCTGGGTGTGGTGGCAGGTGCCTGTAGTCCCAGATATTCGGGAGCCTGAGGCAGGAGAATGGTGTGAACCCGGCAGGTGGAGCCGAGATCACTCCACTGCACTCTAGCCTGGGTGCCAGAGCGAGACTCCATCTCAAAAAAAAAAAAAAAAAAAAAAATGGGGGGGTGGACAGGCAGATCATGGAAACCAGTGAATAGAAAAGAGCTAAACTAAGTGAACTATATCTGATGAATAAAAAACAATTTGGCAACTTCGAAAAGCCAAAAGGTGGCTGAAGTGTAAAAAATAAAAAAGGACCCCTAATCAAGTAGGTCATACTTCACTCTTCAAAGTCTATCCAGGTATAATGTTTCCTTCTCATACTGCTTTTAAGGCACTACTCTGTATTTTTAGAGTAATATTGTGGTAAATATTCTATCTGATATGTACCTAAACATAGTGAAAGCCAACAGGACAAAGTAAGGGCCTTCAAATTAATTAACTATGTTCCTTGGAAAATATATAGAAGTACTGCTTTATAGCAGAAGAAAATACTAGAATGAAAAAATGTCATACAAATAAGTAGGCAAAATCTGTCATTTTGGAAGGAAAAAAAAATGGGCATTAACATGTCTTTCTTTACTTTGCAAAGAAACTTTCTAGCAATCTCTTTTCTCTGCAACCCCTCAATAATACAGTGGACACTTAGAAAGTCCTATCAGACTCTAACCTGCTTAATGCACATCAGCTGACAGTCTAGTCTATAACAAACAGAACACAGGAAACTTTTTTTTTCTTTTTGAGATGGAATTTTGCTCTTGTTGCCTAGGCTGGAGTGCAATGGCATGGTCCCAGCTCACTGCAACCTCCGCCTCCCAGGTTCAAGTGATTCTCCTGTCTCAGTCTCCCGAGTAGCTAGGGTTACAGGCTCATGCCACCATGCCTGGCTAATTTTTGTATTTTTAGTAGAGACGGGGTTTCATCATATTGGTTAGGCTGGTCTCGAACTCCTGACCTTAGGTAATCTGCCTGCCTCGGCCTCCCAAAGTATTGGTATTATAGGCGTGAGCCACCACACCCGGCCCATAGAAAACTATTTTACAAGGAAAACCATTACTAATTTCAGATATCTCTGACAGCAAGTTCTTTTAAAATTTCTGTCACTTTAAAACTTCCATACATAAACATCCATATACCTTTTCCATAATATAGGGAATTATAAACTGTTTTTTCTGTGCTGTTTTATTTTCAGAGACAGTCTCACTCTCACCCAGCCCGTAGTGTACTGGGCATGATCTTGACTCACTGCAATCTTCGCCTCCCAAGTTCAAGCGATTCTCCTGTCTCAACTTCCTGTGTAGCTGGGATTACAGGTGAACGCCACCACACACAACTAAATTGTGTATTTTTAGTAGAGACAGGGTTTCATCATGTTGACCAGGGTGGTCCAAACTCCTGGACTCAAGCGATCTGCCCACCTTGGCCTCCCAAAGTGCGGGGATTACAGGTGTGAGCCACCACGCCTGGCTATAAACTGTTTTTAAAGAAGCACTGCCAACACCTTGCAGACAAGTACAGTTTATATAATCAGTTGCCTGTGTTGAAATTTTACAACTTATAACTCATTTATTTATATCTTATTTATTCAACAGGTTAAAATAATGGGCTATAAAACCAGCTGCCTATGTTGAAATTTTACAAGTTATACCTACTAGGATATATAATCTATTTCTTCAACATTTATTTATAAATATTTTTTGTTTTGTTTTGAGACGGAGTCTCACTCTGTCGCCCAGGCTGGAGTGCAGTGGTGCAATCTTGCTTCACTGCAACCTCTGCTTCCTGGGTTCAAGAGATTCTCCTGCCTCAGCCTCCTAGAGTACCTGGGATTACAGGTGCCCACCACCATGCCCGGCTAATGTTTTATATTTTTAGTAGAGACGGGGTTTTGCCACATTGGTCAGGCTGGTCTCAAACTCCTGACCTCTTGATCCACCTGCCTCGGCCTCCCAATGGGATTATAAGCATGAGCCTCCGCACCCAGCCTTATAAATATTTTTTTCAACAGGTTAAAATAATGGGCTGTATTTCCAAGATCATTAAACAACATACAAATATTTTTCCAACAATAAACCATTAATTTTCTAGTGGAAATAGCATACCATTAAAAACTGTTAATTTGAGTCCCTCTACTGATACGACTTTATGTAAGTTCAAACTCTGGTCTCTCAATCTCCTCATCTATAAAGGAGAGTTACTAATATTTCCTTCTTTTTCTATCTTAATAAATGTTTTAATAAGATTTTTTCTTATGTACAAAAATTAGCTTTCTTTTTTTTTTTTTTTGAGACGGAGTCTCGCTCTGTCGCCCAGGCTGGAGTGCAGTGGCCGGATCTCAGCTCACTGCAAGCTCCGCCTCCCGGGTTCACGCCATTCTCCAGCCTCAGCCTCCCGAGTAGCTGGGACTACAGGCGCCCGCCACCTCGTCCGGCTAGTTTTTTGTATTTCTTAATAGAGATGGGGTTTCACCGTGTTAGCCAGGATGGTTTCGATCTCCTGACCTCGTGATCCGCCCGTCTCGGCCTCCCAAAGTGCTGGGATTACAGGCTTGAGCCACCGCGCCCGGCCAAAAAATTAGCTTTCTTAAAACATCTAATTCTGAATTATGACATTTGAGTACTGAATGATGTGAACTACTTGGTTAATTAAAGTATCCCAATGCACTGCCTGATTTATGACGGCATTGTTGTTGCTGAACTGCTCCCCCTCATCTACATATAGTACTCTGTAAGTTACAGGAATTTCTGTTACATCACCATTCCTATTTTAAAGAGGATTGTTAAAGGTTAAATGAGCAAATCTTGTAACAAAGTCAATTAGTTTTTTTTAAAATATATTTACTGACTTGAATAACTTTGTACACGTGCTAAATGTTAGATACAGTCAACAAGGCTGACTTACAGATAAGATAAATTAAGGGTCTGGAATTACAAACTAGCTATAAATACCCACTATCTTTCACAGAATTTAAAAGGTCTTCAGCTGTGCCTTGAGCTTGTGTGAGATTAAAAATCCACTTAATGGGCCGGGCGCGGTGGCTCAAGCCTATAATCCCAGCACTTTGGGAGGCCGAGGCGGGTGGATCACGAGGTCAGGAGATCGAGACCATCCTGGCCAACATGGTGAAACCCCATCTCTACTAAAAATACAAAAATTAGCTGGGTGTGGTGGCGGGTGCCTGTAATCCCAGCTACTAGGGAGGCTGAGGCAGGAGACTCGCTTGAACCCAAGAGGCAGAGGTTGCAGTGAGCCGAGATCGTACCACTGCACTCTAGCCTAGCAACAGAGTGAGATTCTGTCTCAAAAAAAAAAAAAAAAAAAAAAAAATCCGCTTAATGGCAGTCTTCACATTTCACACTTTAAAGACAGTAACTATAAGTAGTTACCTATATATAGTTTTTATCTTGAATAACTAATACCTATTAATTTTTCAAATACAAGTCACCTCACTAAGAGACAGGACCCTCTGTGAACTTCTCCTCCTGCATAAACTGTATCCTATTTGAGCTACTAGTTATAACCTCCAGCAAATGACAAATGGAAAAAAAATCAGTTCACTATGATCTGCTTTATTAGAAACATACACAGAACACAGAAAAAGTTCAAAAAACATCTTAAATGAGGTTTGGGAGTACACCATTCACTTGTGTGTTGTTCCCCCTTTTGCAAAGACAGACATGAACTCTAATTGAACATTAGACACCTTAATGTACTGATACAGAAAAACAGCTAACATAAGACCAGGCATGGTAGCTCACACCTGTAATCCTAGCACTTTGGGAGGCCGAGGCAGGTGGATCACCTGAGATTAGGGGTTCATCCTGGCCAACATGGTGAAACCCTGTCTCTACTAAAAATACAAAAATTAGCCAGGGGTAGCAACACACGCCTGTGAATCCCAGCTACTGGCGAGACTGAGGCCGGAGGCCGGAGAATCACTTGAACCCAGGAGGCAGAGGATGCAGTGAGCTGAGATGGTGCCATTGCACTCCAGCCTGGGCAACAAGAGCGAGACTCCATCTCAAAAAACAAACAAACAAAAAACTAACCTAATGGTGCATTTACTATGGCAGAAACTGTGCTGGGTGCTTTCCATACAGTATCAATTGTTTTAACAACTTTGTGAGCTGAAATACATAGTATGTTCAGAGAGACTCATGGTTACAAGCAGGAAGTGACAGAGCTGATATGTGAACCCAGTTCTGTGACTTCCAGGGCTCAGGTTCTTCTCCACCCCTGCCCGCCCCCCGCCCCCGCCCCCAGCCCCCCGCAACATACACTCTCTCTCATTAGCACAATCAAAAGAAATGAAAGCTTACTATCATTGCCTTTTAAATTTTGACACATTTCTTTATATGTAAGGGGTAAAAGGCAACATTATCTTATAAAGTGAGACTGACTCAAAAGCAAAGAACTGAAAGACAATGGGTAGAAGATACCTTTCTATAAACTTCTAACACTGGTTATGTGACATTCCATATACAGAAATAGTCAAATACTTATCAAAGAGAGGAGACTTAGGGTGGCAAACTCATGCAATCTTATAATCAGAAAGTGTAAAAGAGAAGAAACATCACTTTGGTGATGTACCTTAGTCATGACCTACAAAATACCCAAATGCTGTTTTTTTCTAGGTTAACACTGTGCTGAATGACTATTTGGATGATCAAAATGCAGGTATTTTTTCACGTGTACAGGAGGGAATAATGGGGCCAGGTGTGGTGGTTCACACTTATAATATCAGCACTTCAAGGAAGCCTAGGTGGGAGGATCCCTTGAGTCCAGGAGCTCAAGACCAGCCTGCGCAACATGGCAAAATGCCATTGCTATAAAAAATTTAAATATCAGCCAGGCATGGTGGGGTGTGCACCTGTAGTCCCAACTACTCAGGAGGGTGAGGTGGGAGGATCACTTGAGCCCAGGAATTCAAGACAGCAGTGACCTATAATTGTGCCTCTGCACTTCAGCCTGGGCAACAAAACACTACCCTGTTTCAAAAAAAAAAAAAAAAAAAAGTTAAAATCAGGTCGGGTGCAGTGGCTCATGCCTGCAATCCCAGCACTCTGGGAAGCCGAGGTGGGTGGATCACCTGAGGTCACAAGTTCGAGACCAGTCTGACCAACATGGTGAAACCAAACCTCAACTTTACTAAAAAATACAAAAGAATGTATTTGGGTGTAGTGGCGCGCATCTGTAATCCTAGCTACTCTACTAAGGCTGAGACAGGAGAATCCCTTGAACCTGGGAGGCAGAAGTTGCAGTGAGCTCAGATCGTGCCACTGCACTCCAGACTGGGTGGCAGAGTAAGACTCTCAAAGAAAAGGTTAAAATCAGGCTGGAATGTGTATTTTGACAGACTACTGTACTAACGTAATTTTAAGTGATTATGGACTTTCTATTTAATTCGAAAGAAAAAAATAACCATCTGGGTAGTATAAAATATAAGCTCAGAACACTAAAATATTCAGATATGCCTGGTTAGGTTTAATGACACCAGTATTATGAAAGTGTTAAAAATAAACATAACTCGTTTCCTAAGATAATAAGGCAGAATGCTCCTTGCCAGCTCAAGAAATATATTCTTTATGTCACACATAGTCTCATTTGACTGCTGACAAAAAGCCAACAAAGGGTGGTTAATTTCTAAGTGACAGAGAAGACTGGCTTAATAATGTAATAGATTTGCTCTAAAGTCTCAACTGATGTCTAGAGTAGCACTTCCATTTTAAGATATAAGAAATATCACAAAACTGGAGCAGTTTCTCCTCCTTTGGACAATTTTGGATAGATAATGACTGAATGCTCACGTTCAAATTGATACTGATATGTGGCTTATTAATGGAATGATTTTCCCCTCTGCTATAAAACCCTTGATCTTTGTGGTAACATCCAGTGTGCTTTCTTAAAATTCCATTCCATTACATAAATTTCTCCATAAAGACCATCTTTGATAGTATAAGAATTACCATAAAAGCAATTATTTTATATCCTGAATATCAGATTAGGTGATTGAACATGTTTTGCCACACCAGTTTCACCAGTCATAAATTCATGGTTTAGCAAAACTACAAATAGTCGCTTCTTCTTAGATTCCTGAGATTGCTGGCCAACAGTTTTAAAACATGAATGTTAAGTCCACAAGAGTGACATTAATTTTTACCACACCGCATCTTTTTAATTTATAAAAGAATCCATTTTGTTAATAAGGATTTGCTGAGACAGGAAGTCTATGAAGTTTGAAAGTTGCTACAGGGGTGCTCAAAAAGCACAGCTGTCTATACCACATGCAGTTAACTAAATGAGGTACCAGTGAAGGCTTCCATGTATTTTCATGATTTATAATAAGGGCTAGCAAACATTTTTTGTAAATGGCCAGAAAGTAAATATATTAGGCTTTGTGGGCCATACCATTTGTCACAACTACTCAACCCTGCTGTTACAGCAGAAAAGTAGCTAAAAAATACCATAAAAACAGATAAATGAATGAGCATGGCTATATTCCAATAAATGTTTCTATATTAGCATTCTATGAAATTTGAATTTCACAGAATGTTTAGTTGTCATGACATATTCTTCTTTTGAGTTTTTTTCAACTGTTTAAAAATGTAAAAGTAACTGGACACACTGGCTTGTACCTCTAATGCTAGCTACTCAGGAGGCTGAGGTGGGAGGATCCCTTGAGCCCAGAAGTTCAAAGCTACAATGAGGTATGATCACCATAGTCACTGTATTCCACCCTGGGTGACAGAGAGAGATCCTGTCTCTAAAAAAGTAAAAAAGGAAAAGACAAAAACAAGAGGCAGGCTGGATTTAGCTTGTAGTTTGTCTTTTCCTGATTAAAAACAACAAAACAAAACCACCAGTATGAAGCAAGATTAAAAACTTCTACATCATGTATCAAATACAATTTTAAATATACTAATGCAATTTGGTCTAATTGACTGCAAACTCTTATTTCCACAAATGCTTGAATTATATACAATCATGAGCACAGGAAATTAAATCAATACCAAATCCTTTTCACCAGTAAAGAGAAAAATATCTTAAGGTAAATATATTATTTAAACTTTCACAAGTAAATGAGTTTCCCTGATGTATTCTGGATAATGCTTAGCCTTCCAAATATAACAGTATACTTGATTTTAATGTAGATAATTTAAGAAAAATCATCTATTTTGCAAGATAAGATTTCCTCCTTTAGGTCAATGACTATTACATACAGAGGTTGGAATCACCATCTTCTCTGGGCTCCCAAGTAAAGTAAAAATGAGTATATGCATTGAAAAGTAAGAGATATTAGTCTTTACCTGATTTATTAAGGACACGAAAGATTAATCTCTTAAGCTGTCTATGTAGTGGTGTGTGCGTGTGTGGGGATGGGTGTGGATATAAATATACTTTTTTTTTAAAAAGAAACATATTAAAAGCTTTCACATAATTAAAAGCAGGGGTAATGAAGTCTCTGTATACAAAATTCCATCATTTTGATTAGTTGTGGTTAATTCGGATGTCTAGAATCCAGACTATCATTTAAACTAAAGCAATAAAATGTCTATCTTTCCAAAACGTTATTAAACATAAAGATTAGGATGGGGCTACTCTGGGCACACCGCCTAAGGGTAGCCCTGCTCTACAAGGAGCAGTTTAAGAAAAAAAAAAAAATTGAGATGGTAGGAGGAAATAGGACAACAATTTATATTATCCATGTAATTCTTTTCTCATTTATATAATCAAGAAGATAATATACAATATGCTTAGTCTTTCTAAATTATTTACATTCTGAAACTACATGAGATAAATTTAGTTTCTGAATAGAAGTGATGAAAGTAGTAAATACAATAAAACTCTATTTTCATTTATTATAACTGGAAATAGTCTAGAAATGGAAGTGACATTCAGAAAATCAGAATCATGTTTATTTTTTTTTTGGCTAAAAAAGGATTGTTGTTCCAGGGGAAAACAGCAAACACCAACATTTTAATGTTACAATTATTACATTTTTGCTTTCAAATAATATTCTTTGCATTAGAGTTTTTTCTTTATTTAGAAACAAAACAAAGTGATGAATGATTTTGATCCCACACTGATCAAAAGAAAGCAATTTCAGTAAAAGGTTGTTTTTAAAAATCCGAAATAGATTTAGTTTTTTTCCTAAAAATTAACATGCTGGTAAGCATATTCATCAGCTATTGAGGCCTAAGTGGAATTGGTAACTTGAAGTGAACCTTAAAGACAATGTCCAGCATGTCCATGGGCAAATCATTAATTTTGTCTACACATAAAATGAAAATAAGCCAGGCACAGTGGCTCATGCCTATAATCCCAGGCATGGGAGGCTGAAGCAGGTGGATCACCTGAGGTCAGGAGTTCAAGACCAGCCTGGCCAACATGGTGAACCCTGTCTCTATTAAAAACACAAGAATTAGTCGGGCATGGTGGTACATGCCTGTAATCCCAGCTATTTGGGAGGCTGAGGCAGGAGAATCGGTTGGACCTGGGAGGCGGAGGTTGCAGTGAGCTGAGAGTGAGCCACTGCACTCCAGCCTGGGCAACAGAGCAAAGACTCTGTTTCAAAAAAATACTACCACTTCTTTACTCTGCACTTTTTACCCGTTTTGAATACCATTCGTTTTCACAGCATCAACATTTAATCATAAGAATTTAAGAACCATATTAACTTATATAATATGCAGAAGGCTCCACAAACATTACAGGATCTAAGAGCTAAATGTTTTGTCCATTTCATAAAATGATAACTGTAAATACAATTGGAGCTTTAAGAGCTTTAAGTTGCATTCACAATGGTAGTTATTTAAACCCTGGCTCTATTAAAATTACAAAAATTTAGCTGGGTGTGGTGGCACACACTTGTAATCCCAGCTACTTGAGAGGCTGAGGCATGAGAATCACTTGAACCCAGCAAGTAGAAATTGCAGTGAGACAAGATCATGTTACTATACTCCAGCCTAGGTGACAGAGTGAGACTGTCCCAAAAAACATAAAAAAAATTTGACCACCACATATTGCCACAAAATTGTCTCCAAATGCTAGTGGGAGAAAGGAGGCTTTCTACCACATAAGGTTAAAGAAATGTTATTTCTAAATATTTCTAACATAATTCTGAGTCTGTATTGTCAATTTTGGTGATGTGATTCTGTACAACACATAATATAAAATCTAAAAATTACCAGATTTATCATCACTGTTAAATTTTTAAGTTGTAGGCAGAATTTTAAATTATTATAATTTTTAAGGAACCTCTTGATTCTTTGTATACATTCCAAACACGAATATTTTAGAGCCAACCACTTGGGACACTATTTACACACCAAACCCCCACCCAAAATACCTTAAACTATGCAAGCAAGACCTTAATGCATGCAAATCAGAATTAAGCTAGTAGTACGGGATTCACTCAACTGTGATCCTAAATTTCTGTGATTACTCTGATTTTCTAAATAAGATGGGTAAACTGTCAGTTTAGAGAACAAAACTGACTTCAATGGCAATTAAGCCTAACTTTTTACAAAGCAAGCTTTAGAAGCAATGACTTACTGCAATTAGCCTGGTGGCCTTAAGAATTTCTTGCCAAATACAACAGAAAACACTGAATAGTTATAGAAATCAATGAGCAAGCCTGAAATCTGCATGGAATCAAAAGGTGGCAGGGGCTCTACAGGAACTGCAATTATATAAAACAAGGAAACAGGCCGGGCGCGGTGGCTCATGCCTATAATTCCAGCACTTCGGGAGGCCAAGGTGGGCAGATCACTTGAAGTCAGGAGTTCAAGACCAGCCTGGGAAACATGGTGAAACCCCGTCTCCACTAAAAACACATAAATTAGCTGGACATGGTGGCACACACCTGTAATCCTAGCTACTCAGGAGGCTGAAACAGAAGAATCACTTGAACCCAGACGGCGGAGGTTGCAGTGCACCAATATTGTGCCATTGTATTCTAGCCTAGGCGACAGAGCAAGACTCCGTCTGAAAAAATATAAAATAAAATAAAATAAAATAAAACAAGAAAATAGACTATCTCCTTTACACTTTTTTCTTCTAGATAGAGTCTTCCTCTTGTCACCCAGGCTGGAGTGCAATGGTGTGATCTCAGCTCACTGCAGCCTCCGCCTCCTGGGTTCAAGCGATTCTCCTGCCTCAGACTCCCGAGTAGCTGGGATTACAGGCACCGCTACCATGCCCAGCTAATTTTTTATATTTTTAGTAGAGATGAGGTTTCACCATGTTGGCCAGGCTGGTCTCGAATTCCTGACCTCATGTAATCCACCCGCCTCAGCCTCCCAAAGTGCTGGAATTACAGGCGTGAGCCACAGCACCTGGTCTCCTTTACCCTTAAGGGCTTATTTTCATACTGCTTCTTCTAAAGTTTTTTTTTTTGTCATAGTCTTAACTATCATCTTCTCAATACATTACTATACTGTGAAGTCATCCCCTTTCTGGAACAAGTTCATCTTTTCGAAGTTGTCCTGATTAAAAAACCACTGATCTTTTAAAATTGTTTAAAAGTTTCAGGAAAGAAATTTTATTAAGCACATGAATGTTAAAATTTTTTTAAAATGCATCTAGTCCTTTACAATAACAATATAATTTACCTTTATCTATGAAAAGAAATGAAAAATGTAAAACTGATATTGGTTAATAATTCATTTCAGAGAATGAGTATAACTAAAACCTGCAGCTTGATACAAGAACATTAACTGTTACAAAGGAAAAACATTTCACAGTCCTAAGAAATCTACCTAGAAGTTTGTTGTTGCTATAAGCAACCCACTGTTATATATCCAGATATTTCAGGGTTCTCTCCTTGGAACATCCATTTGGCATTGCTTGCAACTACTTATATCATTAATTACTAAGGAGGAAATGATAAAGTTTAAGAGAAGTATATGTCATGAGAAATTATGAAAATGGTAAAAGGGTCCTGAATTTTAAAGCCTCAAGATTTTAACATTTTATGTACAAAGTTCTATGATGTTTCTATGGACTCATGATTTTTCAAATTGAAATATGATTACATGAAATGACATTCCCGTGTCATTTTCATTACTTGGTATATATAAATTCACCATTAAATTAACTTCAAAGTTCACTTTCTGCTTACTTTTAAATTTTTCCTCTGTTCAAATTTTTGTCAAACCACAATTCTTGGGAACTCAAATGTTACTGCAAACTTCATTTAAAGTAAAAAAGAAAACTACAATTCTGTCTACTTCCACTGAGTATTTTAAGTTAGTCTCTCTCAGTTAATTTTGACATTCTGATCTAGAAAAGTGACTCTGACCTGAAGGCTTTCACGAAAAGTATCAATACAAAAACAAACAAGCAAACACACTACAATTTAATGAAATCTCAATGCTCAAAAGGTTGCCACAATTTTAGTTTAATCCTTTATCGTTAAAAATGTGTCTAATTAACCTGCATAAACTAAAATACTCAATTGAGCACCAGTTTTCAAACTCTTCACACAGCATATTAATAACTTGATTTACTTAATCATGTTTCCCCAAGGATAAAAGAGTATAGTCGTTTCAACTCTTAGAAAAGCACTGTCTGTAACACTAGCACTGATAAGACTTAAAAAATTTTTTTTTGTTTGTTTGTTTGTTTTTTGAGACGGAGTCTCGCTCTGTCGCCCAGGCTGGAGTGCAGTGGCGCGATCTCGGCTCACTGCAAGCTCCGCCTCCTGGGTTCACGCCATTCTCCTGCCTCAGCCTCCTGAATAGCTGGGACTACAGGCGCCCGCCACCGCGCCCGGCTAATTTTTTGTATTTTTAGTAGAGACGTGGTTTCACCGTGGTCTCGATCTCCTGACCTTGTGATCCGCCCGCCTCGGCCTCCCAAAGTGCTGGGATTACAGGCGTGAGCCACCGCGCCCGGCCAAACTTCATGTCTAACAACACCCAAAAAAACAAATCTCAAATTATAGTCACATTAAAACATACCAGGCAAACAAAACAGAATTAATGATAAATACAAGGGCATTTTAATATAATTGTTTTCATTATATTTGTAAGAATTTATGTCCTGGAATTAAAATATGCCCCAAAGGAAATCTACTTAAGCAATGGGATACAGCTTTAAAAATATTTTATCTTGGCTCAAATGATCACAAATAGAATCATAAAAACATTCCTTTTACTTTTCCAACTAGAAAGATTTTACATACTACATATATCTCCATATATACATATTTTATATACATATATCTCCATACACACACACACACACACATACACACCAGGATATATAACAGATATTAACAGTAATTTCTTTAGCTGAGTTATGAATAATCTACTTTGCTATGCTTTTATGTATTTTTATGGAAGTTTTTTATTTTGCAATGGCCATGTTTTGCTTTTATAATGAGAAAAAGAAACTACATTTAAGATGAAAAAGACTGATGCCAACAATTTATTCATACTAATTTCCTTTGTTACAAAGTTGCAACAAAAAATGCAATATAATCTGATAGTTAAAAATGATAAGCATACTCCATAGAAACTTGACTAATTTAGAAATTTTGTTGGTAATGACATAGAGTAAGTGAAAATACGTTTTGCATTCTTTTAAATACTCACATTAAAATATGGACTTAATCACTTGAGATCCAGAGTTACAAAATGTCTAGCATGGGTAACATGACAGACTCTTGTTTAGAGTCTCTGGAAACAAACGAAATATAATCCCAGCACTTTGGGAGGCTGATGCAGGCAAATCGCTGAGCCCAGAGTTTGAGACCAGCCTGGGCAATATGACGAGACCCCATTTCTTTTTTTTTTTTTTTTTTTTTTGGAGACGGAGTCTCGCTCTGTCACCCAGGCTGGAGTGCGGTGGCCAGATCTCACAGTTCACTGCAACTTCCACCTCCCAGGTTCAAGCGATTCTCCTGTCTCAGCCTCCCGAGTAGCTGGGACTACAGGCGCCCGCCACCTTGCCCAGCTAGTTTTTTGTATTTTTTAGTAGAGACGGGGTTTCACCATGTTAGCCAGGATGGTCTCGATCTCCTGACCTCGTGATCCGCCCGTCTCAGCCTCCCAAAGTGCTGGGATTACAGGCTCGAGCCACCGCGCCTGGCCTGAGACCCCATTTCTATAAAAAATACAAAAATTAGGCAGGTGTGATGGTGCATGCCTGTAGTCCTAGCTACTTGAGAAGCTGAGGTGGAGGATCACTTGAGCCTGGGAGGTTGAGGCTGCAGTGAGCCATGATCACACCACTGCACTCCAGCCTGATCAACAAAGAGAAATCCTGTCTAAAAAACAAACAAACAAACACACACAAAAACCCCTCCCTATCCTATAAAAAAACCTTTTAACATGTCAATACTTAAACTTTTAGATTTGCTAGAAATATTGTTAAAGGCTTATAAAAAGAACGAGTTATTTAATGCAATTTTAAGCTGGGCGTGGTGGTTCATGCCTGTAATACTAGCACTTTCGGAGGCCGAGGCGGGTGGATCACTTGAGGTCAGGTGTACAAGACTAACCTAGGAAACATAGTGAGACCCTCATTTAAAATAATAATAATAAAATAAAATAAATGCTATTCTATTAGTATGACATTGATTATACCAGGTATTACTCAATGAAATTCTTTTTTTTTTTTTTTTTTTTTGAGACGGAGCCTCGCTGTGTGGCCCAGGCTGGAGTGCAGGAGGGCGATCTCGGCTCACTGCAAGCTCCGCCTCCCGGGTTCACGCCATTCTCCTGCCTCAGCCTCCCAAGTAGCTGGGACTACAGGTGCCCGCCACCTCGCCCGGCTAGTTTTTTGTATTTTTTAGTAGAGATGGGGTTTCACCGTGTTAGCCAGGATGATCTCGATCTCCTGACCTCATGATCTGCCTGTCTCAGCCTCCCAAAGTGCTGGGATTACAGGCTTGAGCCACCGCGCCCAGCCTACTCAATGAAATTCTTATAAAACCTTTGCTAATCATAAAAATAAAAATTTAATTCTGTAATACATTTTTCATGAACTAAGTCATAAAATTCAAATTTAACTTAGCAAGAGGGCATACATTTTCTTTACTTACAGATGTGGTATGCAGAAACATACCACATAGTATGTATTTGATGATGAACATTCTAGGAAAAAAAAAAAGTAATATACATATTTAAGATACAAACTTTTAACTTAAAAAGCACCAGGTAAAATACCTTTTATATTTATTTTAAAAACTCGATGCAGCGCTTCGGATACTGTGCTAGATAGAGGACTACATTCCTTATTCTATAAGTATTTTGCCAATATAAATGGCAAATTAAGAAAATCAGCTGGGTGTGGTGGCTCATGCCTGTAATCCCCGTACTTTGGAAGGCTGAGGTGGGTGGATCGCCTGAAGTCAGGAGTTCGAGACCAGCCTGGTCAACATAGTGAAACCCCTTGACTCGTAAAAATACAAAAAATTAGCTGGGTATGGTGGCAGGCACCTGTAATCCCAGCTATCAGGGAGGATGAGGCAGGATAACTGCTTGAACCCGTGAGGCAGAGGTTACAGAGAGCTGAGATCGTACCATTGCACTCCTGCCTGGGCAACAAAAGCAAAACTCGGTTTCAAAAAAAAAAAAAGAAAGAAAGAAAATCAACATGAACACAAAACCAAAATTCAGTCAATTCCCTATTATTCAGAAAGATTACTTATCTATTTAAGAGTTAAGCATATTTACTTGCCACTGTAAATTAAAAGACTTTTTAAAATTAGAACAAGAAGCACTTTCACAAAGATTAACCTCATTTAATCCTAACAATACCTCTGGCTATTTTGATATTATTAAGTAATTTCTCCAAAATCACACAGCTAGAAGGCAAATCAGCAAAGGTCTGTCTAATGTCAAGGCACATCCCACATACCCTTTTCCCCATCCATGCGCTTGCATAATCAAAATTTTGAATACTCTCTGCTAGGTTTTCAATAACTTATCTACATTATTAGGAATATGGTCACATAAAAAGGAAGATGACCTAATTTACCCAATTATTTTATTGTTATTTTTAAAAACAGAAAATGACGTAGCTAAATTAAAACCAGGTTAGAACAATATGGTATTCCAAGATTGAAAATGGATATAATAAACAGACCATATAATTTATGAAAATCCTCAAGAGTAATTTTGGAATTGGATATACTATCTTAATATACATGTCCTATTATATCAAATCACAACAAACAACTACATATCTTTACTTGTTCAGTTACAGCAATGTTACATTAACAGCTATTAACTAGCTATTTTATTATTAAAAATAACTACTAATAGGGTTTCTTGATCACCCAACTGAAACCTATCTTTCATAACAATATTCCCTTGAATAAACTTGATCCAGACCTGTAATATTCCTGCATTTTAACTACAATTTGCTAAGTGTCATTGGTATAAGGTCCTCTCCTCTCAGAATAACCAGAGTAAAAAAATCAGATAAATTAAGAAAACATTTTAAAACCACTTGAAGAAAAATGTGTTTCCTTCTAAAGCCACACGTTAATATTCTTTGTGATACTTTTAATAATAGTTTTGAACTTTTTATGGCAGTTCAAAAGTCTGGAAGGCAGTTTTTCTTTCAAGCTATTTATTGGCATAACTTTTACACAGTTGAGTCATCATGAGTTTAACCTACTGAGTCACCTGCTTACAGAATCTGCCAACCACAATTTACTAACTGCAGCTTCCTCAAACTTAAACTGAAACAAACTCAGGAAGGCCTGGGAACTGTTTAATATTTTCCAAAGTAGTAACTGAAAATATTCCTCCAGCACAACCCAAGCTTTAAGAAGTAAAAAATTCCTGGGAAGCTGGGGAGGGAGTTCAACAAAAAAGAAGTAAAATTATATACTTGTATAAAGTATTCTACTGAAAATTCCTATGCACAAACTAATACTGAGGCTGGGCGTGGTGGTTCATGCCTGTAATACCAGCACTTTGAGAAGCTGAGGCAGGAAGATCATTTGCGGCCAGGCATTTAAGACCAGACTGGGCAACACAGAGAGACCCTGTCTCTAAATATATATATATATATTTAAAAAACAACTAATACTGAAATAGTATATATACACAATAGTGTCAATGATTAATTCATATAGAGTAAACACTGTTTTTTTGTTTTTTGTTTTTTTTTTAAGATGAAGTCTTGCTCTTGTTCCCCAGGCTGGATTGCAATGGCGCGATCTTGGCTCACTGCAACCTCCGCTTCCCAGATTCAAGCGATTCTCCTGCCTCAGCCTCCCGAGTAGCTGGGATTACAGGCACCTGCCATCATCTCCAGCTAATTTTTGTATTTTTAGCAGAGACAGGGTTTCACCATGTTGCCCAGGCTGGTCTCGAACTCCTGACTTCTGGTGATCCGCCCGCTTTGGCATCTCAAAGAGGTGGGATTACAGGCGTGAGCCACTGTGCCCAGCCTAACACTCATTTAAAAAAAAAATTTTTTTTCAATATAAAGTGCAATGAATATGACTTCCAAATTAATACCACATCAAAGTTTCTTTGGGTTGATTTTCACTTTTAGCACACAGTGCTATGGAAATGATAAACCTATAAATGAACTATAGTACCATACTTCTATTTTCTCAGAAGTAATACAATCCAGTACAAATTGGAATGATCAGCAAGACTTGTCAGACTTGCCCTGTGACTTAGTCTTTTATGACACCTATTTGAGTCCATCTGTTTCCTTCACTGAAGTCTCTGTAGAGCAATTACAAATACAGTTTGTATCCCAAATGCTTGGAGCCAGAAGTGTTTCAGATTTCAGATTTTTAAAAATTTTGTAACATTTGCATTACGCTTACTGGTTGAGCATACATAATTAGAAAATCTGAAATCCAAAATGCTCCAATGAGCACTTCTTTCGAGTGTTTCAGATTCTGGGGTTTTTCAGATTTCAGATTTCTGGATTAGGGATACTCAACCTGTACATAAGAAATGTGTTAAATTCCTCAAAAAGGAAAAAAGGCAGCTGGGCACAGTGGCTCATGCCTGTAATCCCAGCACTTTGGGAGACCGAGGCGAGCAGATCACAAGGTCAAGACTTAGAGACCAGCCTGGCCAACATAGTGAAACCCCGTCTCTACTAAACATACAAAAAAAAAAAAAAAAAAGCCAGGTGTGGAGGTGGGTGCCTGTAATCCCAGTTAGTCAGGAGGCTGAGGCATGAGAATCGCTTGAACCTGGGAGGTGGAGGCTGCAGTGAGCCAAGATCATGCCACTGCACTCCTGCCTGGGTGACAATGCAAGACTCCATCTCAAAAAAAAAAAGAAAAAAAGAAAGGAAGTTACAACTACACTTTCAATATATCATAATAGAAAAGCACATTAATCACCTAGAATTGTTAAGGAAGGTATTATCCATAATACTCTTTACAATGACTTTCAGCTTTACTGCTCCTACAAAGTTTAATGTATTTAGAAAATTTAATTTAAAAAAAGGGAAGAGAACATAAACTGAATCAAGCATATTAAATGCTTCTTATAGTTTATCTTTTAAAAAGGAGTTTATATAACAGAATTCGCTGAAATTCTATTAATTCTGAATAAAAATATTTTGAGTTCCTTCATCAAATAACATACTAAACATAAGGTCTTTAAATTATTACTCATGGTTATCTTTATATTATGATGCAGTTATAATCGATGTAAACTGTAACCTCTACAACAAATTGTTCCAGAAAGACAAAATTTTAGTTGTAACTGCTTTTTAGTTTCTTCCGTAACCTCATGCTGTCAAGCTGCCAATATACCATCACCACTTTTTAAAGTGTTGGCTTCTCATATGCTATGGTAAGGGAAACTAGATTTGACAGCCTGTTGGAGTTATCTTTGAAATAGTCTAAGTGTGGGACTAAGAGGCTCTCATTACTAAAATTTATTAGGAATATATGTCATGCAACAAGATTTTGAACACCTGATATCAATTACTGTGCCAAGGGACTGGCAATATATCTAAGACAAAGTTCCTGACCTCAAAGATCTTACAATCCAGTGGAACTGAGACAGACATACAAACATGATACAGATTAAAGTATCTTTGTATCCTCTAGGATACAAAGGTGAGACAAAATGGGTTGGGGGGTGATCTAGTTAGGGGTGTCAGGAAAGGATTTACAGAGAAGGAAATATTTGAGTTGGGACGTAGGCATGAACACCAAGGTTTTTGAGTTGGAACTTCAAAACTGCAACGGAATCTGCCAGATACTGAGAGATCAGAAAAGAAGGGCTTTCCAGACAGGAAAATTCATATGCAAGAATAGATGGGTGAAACAGTATGGAATATAGGGACAAGTATACTGGTATGGATTAAATGAGGACAGCGGAGTAAGAAAACTGAAAGACTCTAGTTTTGCAGTGTTCTGTAACAGTCTAGGCGGGTAAGGATGGGAGACTTACAATAGAGGAGAAGGGACAGATTAAGCAAAGTTAAAGAGGCAGAGTCAGTAATTCTGGGAGACTAATATGTAAGGGCAAGAGAGGGACCTAAAACATGTTGATTTTTTTTTTTTTTTTTTTTTTTTTTTTGAGACTTGAGTCTCGCTCTGTCACCCAGGCTGAAGTGCTGTGGCACAATCTTGGCTCACCGCAACCTCCGTTTCCTAGGTTCAAGCAATTCTCCTGTCTCAGCCTCCCAAGTAGCTGGGACTACAAGCATGCGCCACCCCATGCAAGGCTAATTTTTGTATTTTTAGTAGAGACGGGGTTTTGCCATGTTGGCCAGGACAGTCTCACACTCTTGACCTCATGTGATCTGCCCGCCTTGGCCTCCTGAAGTGCTGGGATTACAAGCGTGAGCCAACGCTCCTGGCCCTACATGTTGATTTGAGTGACAAACTGGGATAGATGTGATTATCTCATTAGCTGGGATACAGAATGATCAGGAAGAAAAAGAAAATCAAGGTCTGATGGTTGAATGTGAATACGGTAAATAGACAGTAGAAGACATAGGTTTCACCCTTTCAATGATATCCACTCTGAACATCCTATTAAATATCTGCTTCTCCCCTCCCCCCAATCCTTACACTGCTTTACATTTTCATTTTGTCAAAGCATTTATTACATTGTATATATCACACTATAAAAGTTACTTATTACACTTAATATCTACCCGGCCTCTCCAGAATTTTAACTCCATGGGGGCAGGAATTTTTGTATGAATACTGCCTGGCACAGAGAAGATGCTTAGTAAGCAGTTATTAAATACTCGTACAGAGGAGAGGTGTGGAGTTTTGGAATCAGAAGATAGGGTTCTAAAAGACAGTAGAAATGTGACACGGCTTAGGGTGAGTAATGAAATGGAAAAAAACCCAAAAAGGAACACTATAGAAAATAAGGAGCACTACAAAAAAACCACATAAACGTTAAATGTTCTACAGAGAGAACAAACATACAGCAAAGACTGATAAAAAACAGGAAAACCTGAAGAGAAGTATCAGCGTAGCAAAAAGAACAAAGAATTTCCAAAAGGACAGTGATCTAGTGTTAAATGCAAAGGTTCAGTAGGACAGTGATGCACACTTGAATATTAAATGCAATAACTAAGAGATTATTAGCCATCTTAGCAACATCAGTTTTGTGAAGTGGAGGAAGAAACCAGGCTGCAATAATTGAAGACATTATTGTGAAGTAAGAAAATATAGATATAAAGGTTCACATCATAAGAAGTCCAGCTATGAAGGAAAGGAGTAAGATAATAAGGCCATAACTAGAATGGGTGTGATAACTTTTTTTTTTTTTTTTAAATATTAGACGGTTGAGTTTATATAATGAAAAAAAAGCAATGAAAGAAAAACAGGCTTAAGATCTGGTAAACTTAGAAAAGTATCTGTGAAGATAGGTTCTAGAATACAAAAGGTATTAGCTTTTTAAAACATAAGGCAGAGAGAGGAACAATTCCAAAAGACTACAAAACACAATAAATTGAGTATGTCACCAGTGGGATATATCCTGAGGATAAAAAGAACTGGAACAAAAAATACACTGTTTTCAGCAATTATACCATTGGTGGTAACCTTAGTGTTGTTACTCTAAGTCTAGTGGTTACATAATGTAAGACAAAGCAAATGAGTAAGTCTATGTCATTCCTGGTGTTGCTGAGAAGTGGCGATATTATAAAACATAACTACTGTGAATGAGACTCAACTATAGAGCTAGAATGTTTTAATTTATGCACAAATACACACACTTAGAAATTTAGGGACAAAATAATATAGTGTGTGGGACCTGCTTTGAAATACGGATGCTTGACTTATGAAGAGGTTATACACCAGGATAAACCCATCCTAAATTGAAAATATTAAGTTGAAAGCTCAGGAACATACTGAATGCTCCTTTTTCACCCTTGTGAAGTCAAAAAGTTCTAAGTCGAACCATCATATGTAGGGGAACATCTATAATAGAAGACGAGCAGTAAAATGAAACAATACTGGCCACAAATCGATAACTGTTAAAGCTGCATACTACGTGGAAGCACATTTTACTATTCTACGACTACATAGGTTTAAAATTATTTATATAAGGGAAAAATTTTGTATTACTTTTCTGCTCAAAATGCTTCAAAGGCTTCCACTCCAAGCTTAATCAGAATAAAAAATAAAGTCTTTATAATAGCCTACAAAGCCCAATTTAATCTACCCTTATAACCTTTCTACATCATTTTCTACTAATTTTCACATAGTATGTTATTTTTTTGCTTTAGGGCCTATCCATTTTCTGTTCCAACTGATATTTCCTGTTCCTTTCCAGGCTTTACTTTTCTCCACAGTACTACTGTCTTCTAATACACTAAATAGTTACTTTGTTTGCTATCTGTCTTTTCCCACTAGAAGGTAAGTTACAGGAGGCAACAATTTTTTTGTTTTGTTTTGTTCATGGCTGTATCCTAAATACCTAAAATAGTAGCTGAGATGTAGCAGGTATCTAATACATATTTGTAAAACTGAAGCAGTAGAAGTAAAAACAGATCTCTAAGACAAGAGGAAAGCAGGTAAGGAGAGGTACAAAAATAGATATGAGAACAGGAAGCTAACGGGGTTCCTGCTTATAACCTCAATTTCCTTTGTGCAACAGGAGAAAGATCATCTATTAAGAGAAAAGGAGGAAGCTGAGTAAAGTAGTGATAATTTGGAATAATTACTTTAGGAAACAGAAGTTCACAGGGGCATGCAAAAGAATGCCAAATGATATACTAAGGGCTTGGGTGATACTGGAGACAACACAATGGTACCAAAATACATGGATGTCATTTTCTGTGCAGTATTCAGCATTTAGGGGCAAAGCCATTGAAAAGAATTTTCTACAACATAAATGGTATATATATGCACCGTCCCACATACGATTATTTGGGCACTTGCACAACTGAAGTTTTTAAAATTTAGTTTTATTTAATTTACATTTAAATAGCCACATATGACTAGTGGCTACCAATAATGGACAGGGCGGATTCAGGATACATGAAAAAAGCAGGCTGGGTGCCATGGCTCATACCTGTGATCCCAGCTCTTTGGGAGGCCAAGGTGGATGGATCATCTGAGGTCAGGAGTCTGAGATCAGCCTGGCCAATATGGTGAAACCCTGTCTCTTCTAAAAATACAAAAATTAGCTGGGCATAGTGGCACATGCCTGCAGTCCCAGCAACTTGAAAGGCTGCGGCAGGAGAATCACTTGAACCCAGGACGCGGAGGTTGCAGTGAAGCGAGACCACGCCACTGCACTCCAGCATGGGCAACAGAGCGAGACTCTGTCTCAAAAACAAAAACAAAAACAGATTACTTTTCTAATGAGTCTCTTGAAAGCACACAAAACAGAAACTGAGATTTACCCAAACAGACCTATTTATTTTCTTAACTCTGACCATATATATTCTCCTTATTACAAAAAATTTAGAGTACAAAGTGCTTTCATATATATTACCTCATAGACAATGGCAATTATATCACACCTATTTTATAGATAAAAATACAAATTTAAGTGGTTAAGTGGTTATATGCCTTTCATAGCATTTCAGACAGTAAGCAACAAAATTGGGAATGGAGTCCAAGATGGACTGTTGTTCTACTACGAATTTCTGAGACTTTAATAGATGTAAACTTTGACTTCCCTCAAAAAGCCAAAATACACTAAGATAAATTTTACATAAGTGTGTGTATGTGTGTGTGTATATATATAATATATATATATTATATATATGGCTAGACATCTTTCAATAAAATCTCAATAGAATTTAGTAAATTATTCTACTATTGTTGTGAGCTGATTCTGGTTCTCTCTATATCTTAAAATTTGATTAATTTGGCCGGGCATGGTGGCTCACGCCTGTAATCCTAGCACTTTGGGAGGCTGAGGCAGGAGTTTCACCTGAGGTCGGGAGTTTGGGACCAGCCTGACCAACATGGAGAAACCCCATCTCTACTAAAAATACAAAATTAGCTGGGCAGGGTGGTGCATGCCTGTAGTCCCAGCTACTCAGGAGGCTGAGGCAGGAGAATAGCTTGAACCTGGGAGGCAGAAGTTGCGGTGAGCTGAGATCACGCCATTGCACTCACTCCAGCATGGGCAAGAAGAGCAAAACTCCATCTCAAAAAAAAAAATTTTTTTTTTTTGTTAATTTGTAAGCAACTTCTGATTTTAAATAATATTAGCAATAAATCAGTTCTCGCAGGTCTTGGTACAAAGGCAGAGATACCCACATTGTACCACCATCCAAATTGAATGGATAAAAACTACAAGTACAGACTTCTAGTTCCAAAATGACAATGTCTGGGTTCACTTCCCTCAATAGAAAACAAAATAAATACACAATGCTGAGATTATCACCAATAATATCCCAGACCTCAAAAATGAGAGGGAGACAGTCCTGGGGCCAAAGAGAAGTGAAAAAACCAGAAGCAGATAATAAGAGAATTGGACTTTTTTTTTTTTTTTTTTTTTTTTGAGGGGGAATCTCACTTTCTATCTGCAATGCCCCTCCCAGCAATCTGCACAGGACCACACTTCCCCACCAACTTATGGTTTCTACAACACTGGAAAAAGTAAGATAAAGGTGGACAACCAGCTTCCCTACCACCTGCGGTTTTCTAGCAGGAGATCTATTCCTGCCTCAACCGACAGGAAGCATCAGGAACACCCCAAGATAGAAATATCCCTGAGGACAGCCAGAAACAAAGGAAGCAGGGAAGGACTACCGTCCCCAGTCCTGGAAACTCTGCTCTGTAAACGAGACAAAGGAGATGCCATATCAGAGTGGCAGTTCAGCAGCACCATGCTGTAGAGATTAGTTCCACAGGTACCCGAGGCACAAACCCCTAGCCAGCCTTCACACTACCAGGATATTCCCCACTTTGGGACCATTGCAATTTGGGACTCCTGGCATTTCCCAACTGTTTACTACAACTAAGGCAAATCTGGGCTTAAGATGTCATTTAGTGCCGAAAAGGAGGCAGTAAACTACTGGGGAAAACAAGAAAGGTAAATTATTTAAAAAGTCTAAGCAAAAATATCTAATTAAAGCCAAAACACGTCAGTCAGAGAAGACCAGAATAACTGATCCTTCAATGCAAAGACATTTACATAAATCCAAAAGAAACAGCAGCAAACAGAGAATCATGACATACCCAAAGAAAGCAAGAAAACAGTGATTGACCCTAACAAGATGGCACTGTGTGAACTCTTAGACAAAAAAGTCAAAACAGCAGTTTTAAGAAAACAAGTGATCTCCAAGATAACACAGAAAAGCAATTCATAAATTTATCAAAATTAGCCGGGGTGGTGGTGTGCACCTATCGTCCTCAAGAGACTGAGGCTGCAGTGAACTACTACAATCATGTCACTACATTCCACATCACCCTGGGTGACAGAGCAACACTCCTTCTCTTTAAAAAAAAAAAAAAAAAAGGGGGGGGGACGTGGCGGGGAGAACAATGAAAAGAAATCAAGGCCGGGCGCGGTGGCTCGCACCTGTAATCCCAACACTTCGGGAAGCTGAGGCAGCCAGATCACTTTGGTCAGGAATTGGAGACCAGCCTGACCAATATGGTGAAACCCCATCTCTACTAAAAATATAAAAATTAGCTGGGGGTGGTGACAGGTGCCTGTAATCCTAGCTATTCGGGAGGCTGAAGCATGAGAATCTGAATCCAAGTGGTGGAGTTTGCAGTGAGCAGAGATCGTGTCACTGCGCTCCAGTCTGGGCAACAGAGTGAGATTCTGTCTCAAAAAAAAAAAAAAGAGATTAAAAAGAAATTATGAGAGAAATTTAACAAAGAGATTGAAACAATAATTTTTAAAAATCAAACAAAAACCTTAGACTTGAGAAACATATTTGCTGAGCCAAACATTTCATTAGAGGCTGTATTAGTCTGTTTTCACATGGCTGATAAAGACATACCCCAGACTGGGCAATTTACAAAAGAAAAAGATTTAATGGACTTACAGTTACACATGGCTAGGGAGGCCTCACAATCATGGCAGAGGGCAAGGAGGAACAAGTCATGTCTCACATGGATGGCAGCAGGCAAAGAGAGGGAGCTTGTGCAGGGGACCTCTTTTTTTTTTTTGAGACGACGTAGGGAGCTTGTGCAGGGGACCTCTATTTTTTTTTTGAGACGACGTCTTGCTCTTGTCCCCCATGCTGGAGTGTAGTGGTGGGATCTCGGCTCACTGCAACCTCTGCCTCCCAGGTTCAAGTAATACTCCTGCCTCAGTCTCCCAAGTAGCTGGGATTACAGGCACCTGCCACCACGCCTGGCTAATTTTTGTATTTTTAGTAGGGACGAGGTTTCACCATGTTGGCTGGGCTGGTCTCAAACTCCTGACCTCAGGTGATATGCCTGCCTTGGCCTCCCAAAGTGCTGGGATGACAGGCATGAGCCACCATGTCTGGCTGGGAACTCCTCTTTTTAAAGCCATCAGATCTCGTGAGACTTATTCACTACCACAAGAACAGACACACTCCCATGATCCAATCACCTCCCACTAGGTCCCTTCCAGGACATGTGAGAATTGTGGGAGTTACAATTCAAGATGAAATTTGGGTGGGGACACAGGCAAACCCTATTAGAGGCTTTCAACGTCAGAATGAAAAGAGGAAAGAATCAGTGAGCTCAAAGATAGGCTATTTAAGAATACTGTCAGAGAAGAAAAAAACAACAATGAAAAGAAATGAAGATAACCTAAAGACAGATACGAAATTACCTAAAAAGACCAAATCTAAGAATTACTGGTATTTAAAAGGAAGTGGAGAAACAGCAGAAAGTAGAAAGCTTTCAAAGAAATAATAACAGAAAACTTTAGGTCAAAAACAAAGAGAGGATCCTAAAAGAAGCATGAGAAAAGTAAAAATACAGAGCTTCAATCTGGCTCCCAACAGACTTCTCAATGGAAACCATACAGGTCAGAAGGGAGGGCGACAACATTTTCAAAGTGATGAAAAGAAAAATAAAACACAACACAAAACAAAAACACTGGCCTGCAAGAATACTTTCTGTAGCAAAGCTATTCTTCAAATAAAATGGAGAGAGAATTTTTTTTTTCCTAAGAAACAAAACCTGAGAGAATTTACCACCACCAGACTCATCTTACAGGAATGTAAGATACAAGTTCTTCAATCAGAAAGAAAAACAAACAATAATGTACAAAAAGAAAATATTTGAAAATATAAAAGCTACTGGTGAAATCAAATACACAGATGATACAAGTCCACAAAACAAGCCTCAACAAATTCAAAAAAGCAGAAATCGTATGTCAACTATCTTTTCTGACCACAACAGAAGAAACCTAGAAATCAGTAACAAGAGAAACCTCTGAAAACACACAAACACATGGAAATTAAACAACATGCTCCTGAAAACATAAAGAAACTTAAAGAAATTATTTTTTAATTTCTTGGAAAAAATGAAAATCAAACACAAAATCTATGGCATATGGCAAAAGCAATACTAAGAGGAAAGTTTACAGCAATAAACGTCTATATTAAAAAAGCAGACTTCAAATATACAACCTAACAATGCACTCCAAGGAACTACAAAAGAACAAATCAAATCCAAAATTAGTAGTAAGAGGGACATAATAAAAGTGAGAAAGGAAACAAACTGAGACTAAAAAAACAAAACAAAACAAAAAACCCAAAAAACAAAAAACACACACACACAGAAGAAAACTTCAAAAAAATGAAAAGCTGGATTTTGAAAAGATAAATAAAATCAACAAACATTTAGCTAGACTGAGGGAAAAAAAGGAGAAGACCCATATAAATTAGAAATGGAAAAGAAAAAGACATAGCTGAGACCTCAGAAATACAAAGACTCATTGGAGACTATTATCAACAACTATACAAGCTAACAAATTGAAAAACCCAGAAAAATAGACAAATTCGTGGACACACAACCTACCAAAATTGAACCAGGAAAAAAAGAAAACCTCAACAAACCAGTAACAAATAACAGATCAAAGCCTTAATAAAAAAATCTCCCAGCCAGGCGTGGTGGCTCACACCTGTAATCCTAACACTTTGAAAGGCCAAGGGAGGTGGATCACTTGAGCCCAGGAGTTCGAGACCAGTCTGGCCAACATGGTGAAACCCCGTCTCTACTAAAAATACAGAAATTAGCTGGGTGTGGTGGCAGGCGCCTGTAATCCCAGCTGCTCGGAAGGTTGAAGCAGGATAAATACATTTTACCACAATTAAACATTTTTATTAAAAAATTTAGCAGAAGGCCAGGCGCGGTGGCTCACACCTGTAATCCCAGCATTTTAGGAGGCCGAGGCAGGTGGAACACAGGGTCAGGAGATCGAGACCAGCCTGACCAACATGGTGGTCAAGTTGCTAATAGAGGGAAGCTTTCCTTTCAGATCCCCAAAGAAAAAGCAACTAACATGGTGAAACGCCGTCTCTACTAAAAATACAAAAATTAGCCGGGTGTGGTGGCAGGCACCTGTAATCCCAGCTACAGAAGCTGAGGCAGGAGAATCACTTGAACCTGGGAGGCGGAGGTTGCAGTGAGCTGAGATTGTGCCACTGTACTCCAGCCTGGGCAACAGGGCAAGACCTCGTCTCAAAAAATAAATAAATAAATAAATAAAAGGGAATAATGATGGACACTGTTAAATATGTGGGGAAAGGGGAACCCGTACACTGTTGGTGGAAATGTAAATTAGTAGCGTTATTATGAAAAATAACATGGAAACTTCTCAAAAAACTAAAAATATAACTATTATCCAGCAGTTCCACTACTGGACACATATCCAAAAGAAATAAAATCAATATATCAAAGAGATAGCTGCATTTCTATGTTTACTGCAGCACTATTCACAATAGCCAAAATATGGACTCCACCTAAGTGCTCATCAATGGTTGAATGATATAGAAAATGTGGTATACATACATAATGAATATTGTTCTGGCCATAAAAAGAATGAAAACTTGTTATGTGCCACAACGTGGATGGAAGTGGAGGTCATTATGTTAAATGAAATAAGCAAAGGATGGGAAGACAAATATCACATGTTGTCGCTGATATATGGGAGGTTAACAAGCGGATGCTTGTCCAGGCGTGGTGGCTCACGCCTGTAATCCCAGCACTTTGGGAGGCCAAGGCGGGTGGATCACCTGAGGTCAGAAGTTCAAGACCAGACTGACCAACATGGTAAAACCCTGTCTCTACTAAAAATACAAAAATTAGCTGGGTGTGGTGGTAGGCGCCTTAATCCCAGCTACTCACAAGGCTGAGGCAGGAGAATCGATTGAACCCGGGAGACGGAGGATGCGGTCATGTGAGATCGCACCATTGCACTCCAGCCTGGGTGACACAGTGAGACTTCGTCTCAAGAAAAAACAAAACAACACCAACAAAAAGCCGATGCTTAAAGATAGAGAGTAGATTAGTGGTTACCAGAGACCTGTTAGGGTTGGGGGAGGGAGGATAAACAGAGTTTGATTAATGGATATAAATATACAATTCGATAGAATAAGACCTATGGTTTATAGATCAGTAGGGTGACTATACAGCACAACAATCTATTGTGTATTTCCAAATAGGTGGAAGAGAATAATTTGTTTATGGCATAAAGAAAAGATAAGTATTGGGCCAGGTGTGGTGGCTCATGCCTGTAATCCCAGCACTTTGGAAGGAGCTCCACTTCTGGAGCTCAAGTGATCCTCCCACCTCAGTTTTCCAAGTAGCTGAGACTACAGGCACACACCAAAATTAGCCATGCCTGGCTGATTTTATTTTTTGTAGAAACAGGGTCTTGCTATGTTGCCCAGGCAGTCTTGAACTCTTGGCCTCAAGTGATCCTCCTGCTTTGGCTCCTAAACTGGTAGGATTACAGGCTTGAGCCACTGCACCAAGCCAAACAAATGTTTAAATATAAATATAGATAAGTACATGTATTTATAGATAAGACAAAATGAGGAAAAGATACCTTGGAAGTGATCAAGACTAATAAAAACAAATCAGCAGTTCAACACTCATTTATAGTGCTGGTAGTGGGTATCACTAATTAACTGCACACTCTTAGCCAGGGTAGAGCCTCACAATGCTTCCCAACACTAACATGCCAAGCAGATACTACCAACTGATGTAAATTTTCCTGACTGATATCTATGCAACAAATATTAAGAAAAATTCTTAACACAAGGTTTTGTCAAACACTGGAAGGAACTGTTAATATGTGATGGAACTTAATGATCTTGAAAAATGATGGATGTGAGATGAGAGAAACAGGTTAAAAACTCATCCTTTGAAGGTGGGTTAAGTATGATGTTTTTGCTTTTATTTTTGTTTTTAAGGGAGAGGATCTCACTCCGTTACCCTGGCTTGAGTGCAGTGGCATAATCATAGCTCACTGCAGCCTCCATCTCCTGGGCTCAAGCAATCCTCCCACCTCAGCCTCCCGAGTATCTGGGACTACAGGTGCATGCCACCACGTGTGGCTAGATTTTCATTTTTATTTGTAGAGACAGGGATGTCGCTATGTTGCCCAGGCTAGTATCGAACTCATAGCCTCAAGTGATCCTCCTGTCTCAGCCTCCCAAAGCACTGGGATTACAAGCATAAGGTATCATAACCAGCCTAGGCATGAGCCACCACAACTAGCCTAGGTATTGCATTTTTGAAGTTCACATACTGGATGTTCTGGGCCTTTTAGCTCGAAGACTTTACAGATACAAAGAGATCTCATATATCTAGTTGTTGATTCATCCTTGTTATACAGAATTCAACATTTACAAAAATGGCTAGTCCATAAATGGCAAATGGGAAAAGGGCTGCCAACTGGGAATTAGTTCCATATATCGTACTGGACTCTCAGGCAAAGAGTATCTGAAAAAGCATTGGGTATTTTTGTTGTTATTGTGAATTTTTACTGTGCCTTGCATTTATTTTAAAAAATCCCTTATTACTTTACATAACTGACAGATACATTGGAATATATCACTATTCCTATTTAAGTGCAAATGTGACAGAAAGATTCCTCATTTATAATTAACAATTTTTATTAAATAACTAGGTCTAGACAGCTAAGAATACTTTAGTGAAGCAATCTGAAGAAGCAATGAGAATAATTTGATCTGGAATTAGACTGGATTGAAAGGCGATTGTGGACAGCCAGGAGAAAACACCATAGTATCTCAAGACTCAGGAGGAAGCAGAACTATTATTATAACCATTCAGAAAGGAAAGACAGATACTATACTTTCTCATATTTAGGATGCTGAAAGCACCTGGTATGCCACATAAATACTTTGTTGTCTGTTGCCCACTTCTCCGTCAACTTGGCAAGACTGTTTTAAAGACTTCCACTTGGGTGGCTGAGGTGGGTGGACTGCAAAGTCAGGAGTTCAAGACCAGCCAGACCAGCCTGGCCAAACATGGTAAAACCCCACCTCTACTAAAAATACAAAAATTAGCCGGGCGTGGTGGTGTGCACCTGTAATCCCAACTACACAGGAGGCTGAAGCAGAAGAACTGTTTGAACCCAGGAGGTGGAGGTTGCAGTGAGCCAAGATCGTGCCGCTGCACTCCAGCCTGGGTAACAGAGCAAGACTTCATCTCGAAGAAAATAAATAAAGGTTCCCACTTTCCCTGTTGTCTTAATCTATATCTATCCCAATGGCTCTAAATAAAGGCTGAAAGGGGATGGGAAATGGTTCAGGGATATCCATTAATGACTGGAAGAACATGCCAAAGGCATTTTATTTGCTAAGTCAGAGGTACAAATTCCCACCATGCTACAATGCATGACAAAACTAAGAATCAAATATGAATAGCAGCCATGATTTAATTTTAAGTGTCAACTTGACTAGGATATGTTGCCCAGTGTTCTGGTCAAACATCATTCTAGATGTGGCTCTGGAAGTATTTTTAGATGTCATTACCATTGAAACCAGCAGACTCTGAGTAAAGTAGATTACCCCTAACACATGGATAGGTTTAATCCAATCAGTTGAAGGCCTTAAGAAAAAAGACTGAGGTCTCTCAAGGAAAAATGGATTCTGCCTTCCTACTGCCTTTCAGACTCAAGACTGCAGCATCAAGTCTTGCCTGAACTACTGGCCTGCTGGTCTACCATGTGGAATTTGGACTTGTTAGCCCCCACAATTCCAAGAGCCAATCAATAAAAATCTCCTCTTTCTCAATTTCTATACACAAACATATATACAAGCCCACTTGCCACATCCCATACTGGTTCTGTATGAGGAGAACCCTAACACAGCACTCTACTGAGAAACACTACTATAGAACCATAGTCTTCTGAGAAATAAAAACAGGCAACCATAAGATATTCCCCCATCAGCTGATTCTATACTGCAAAATACTATGCATACAGCTCGATTTCAGAACTTCTGGCATGTTGCTGTAATTAAATTTATGATCTGAAAGAGAATTAAGTATTTTATCTGTCTTTGAGTTCACATTTAGAGCAAAGTGACTGGCACATAGCAATAAATGAATGACGATGTTATAGTTCAGCAATCACAGGATCTTCTTTTTCCTCGAATCTTAAAAACATACTTTCCCTACAAGGGAGATCTTATGCCTAATAATTTACAAGGCAGGAGTTATACTCAAGACATTGATCTTGTATTTCAGTAAATTTCACCAAAACAGAATAGTACACTTTAATGATTTATCTTAGGGTGAGCAATCATTTGAACAAATTATTCAGCTGTAGAAAAGTGGGGAAAAGAGAAAAAGGGACCAGAAGTAATCAAAACAGTGTGATATCTGCATGAGGACAGATATATAGACCAAGGGAACAGAATAGAGAGCACAGAAACAAACTGTTACACAAATGGTCAACTGATTTCAAGGGTGGGAAGAGCACGCTATGTGGAAAGGACAACTTTTCAAAAAGTGGTGCTGGGGAAACTGGACTCTTATATTATACTTTTTTTTTTTTTTTTTTTTTTTTTTTTTTTTTTTTAAAGACGAAGTCTTGCTCTGTCGCCCAGGCTGCAGTGCAGTGGCACGATCTCAGCTCACTGCAACCTCTGCCTCCCAGGTTCAAGCGATTCTCCTGCCTCAGACTCTCGAGTAGCTGGGATTACAGGTGCCCGCCACCACGCCCAGCTAACTTTTTTGTATTTTTAGTAGAGACGGGGTTTCACCGTGTTGGCTAGGCTGGTTTCGAACTCCTGAACTCAGATGATCCGCCCACCTCGGCCTCCCCAAGTGCTGGGATTATAGGCGTGAGCCACCGCGCCCAACCTCATTTTTTAAAAATACAGTGTAATACTGTGCCAGGCACGGTGGCTCATGCCTGTAATCTCAGCACTTTGAGAGGCTGAGGTGGGCGGATCACCTGAGGTCAGGAGTTCGAGACCAGCCTGGCCAACACAGTGAAACCTGGTCTCTACTAAAATTAGCTGGGCATGGTGGCGGGCGCCTGTAATTCCAGCTACTCAGGAGTCTGAGGCAGGAGAATCATTTGAATCCGGGAGGTGGAGGTTGCAGTGAGCTGAGACTGCGCCACTGCACTGCAGCCTGGGTGACAGAGCAAGATTTCATCTCAAAAAGCAAAACAAAATAAAACGCCAAAATGGATCAAAGGTCTAAAACAAAATGCAAAAACTATAAAACTGAGAAAACACACACACACACACACACACACACACACACACACACACACACGGGAAAATCTTCATGACACTGGATTTGGCTGTAAATTCTTGGATATAATACCAAAATCACAGACAACCAAGGCAGATAAATTAGACTTGATATAAAAAACAATTGTATGTTAAAGAACACTATGAAAAGAGAGACAAGGACCACCCACAGAATGGGAGAAAATACTTCCAAAGCATATTCCTGGTAAAGGACTGAAATCCAGAATATATAAAGAACTCCAACTCACCAACAAAAAATCCCCAACCAAATGATAAAATGGGAAAAGGACTTGAATGGACATTTCTCCAAAGATATATTTATAACCAAAAAGCACATAAAAAGATGCTCAACATTACTAACCATTAGGGAAATGCAAATCAAAACCACAAAGAGATACCACTTTACGCCCATTAGCATGGCTATTATCAAGAAAATAAGAAATAACAAGTATTGGTGCAGCCGTGGAAGACACTGGAACCCCTGTGTGGTGTTGGTGGGAACAAAAGATGGTTTTCCACTGTGGAAAAGTTTGGCTGTTCCTCAAAAAACTAAATATGGAATTACTGTATGACCCAGCAATCTACTCCTAGGTATGTAACCAAAACAACGGAAAGGAAGAACTCAGATAATTGTACACCACTGTTTATAGCAGCATTATTCACACAATAGCCAAAGGTTGGAAAGAACCCAAATATTCATCTACAGAGGAATGGATTAAAACATGTGGTTTATACATACAATGGAATATTATTCTGCCATAAAAAATTCTAACACATGCTACAACACGGATAAAACCTCAAGACATTATGGTGAGACAAGCCAGTTACAAAAGGATGAACATTACATGATTCCACTTCTGTGTGGTGCCTAAAATAGGCAAATTCACAGACAAAGTAAAACAGAAGGTTTACCAGGGATTAAGGGAAGGCACAATTGGGAAGTGAGAAGTTTACTGTTTAATGAATACAGAGTTTCTGTTTAGGATGATGAAAAAGTTCTGGAAATGGATAGTGGTAATCATTGCACAAAATTGTGAATGCACTTAATGCCACTGAATTGTAAACTTATATGGTTAAAATTTTAATTTTCACTGTTGATTTCTTTTTAACAAATGCTCATTATTCCTCTACTCAATGAGGGTGAGACCAGTCAATGGCTGACCTAATTAAATATGGTTAAAAAGGTTCCCTATCTAGTCACCACTCTGACATTCCAGGAAGATGGTATGGTTAGGGTTTATGTAAATAACCCATTCAACAGGCATTCTGCTTATTCCTTTGACTTCATGTATTTAACCAACCTTGCTGTCCTAGTGGCTTAGCTAATTTATATTCATCCTCATGTAACTCATGGGTCACCTACTCTAATTCTAACAATACCTCCACATCTCTCCTACAACCAGAATGAATTCCTTATTCCTCCCTGGTCTCTTCTACTTACTACATTTTGCTTATATTTATGTTTCTTCTTCCATGTGTGTTTCCCCCATTAGATTCTAGGTTCTTTGAAGGTATTTGTAGTTCTGAATATAACACAGCTGTCCCTTAAATATATGAATTAATGACCCTCAATCCAGATTATTTACTAAGGACCAGTACTGTTTTGTTTTTAGTCTGAAACCCAGAAAGACTTGAATTTTAGAGACAACTATTTTGGCAAGAGACTAAGGGCTTCATTTTGAAGTATTTTATTTTTGAATTTTAGCTTTGAGCAAATCCAGGTATTCAGAATACCCATATGCACAACCAAAAAACAAAACAAAACAAAACAAAGCAAAAAACAACAACAACAAAAAAAACCAAAAAACAAAAACTAGACAGCTGAAAAAAAACCACAGACTAGAAAACATTTTAATATGGATTGTCTGCCGAAGGAACAAATGAATCTGAAAATAATGCACAGATTCGTAGTGTAGTGTGATGCCACTGTATGCAAAATCTAGGGGAAGTTGTACAGGCAATAAAATTCAGGAAAAACTTAGTCTTTTATTTAGGAAAGATACTAACTATAAGAATAATAAAGTGCCACACGAAAGAGAATGATATGTAAATAGGAGACACTTCCCACTGGATGGCTCACAAAGGCAGGCAGTGTAACAGAAATAATATCTTATAATCTAAAACTTTGAGTTCAAGTTTTTTTTCTTTCTTCTTTTTCTTTTTCTTTCTTTTTTTTTTTTTTTAAAAAACAAGAGTCTTAACTTTGTCACCCAGGCTAGACTGCAATGGCAGGATCTCAGCTCATTGCAGCCTTGACCTCCTGGGCTCAAGCAATCCTCTCATCCCTGCCTCCTAAGTAGTTGGGACTACAGGTGCCCAGCAAAAGTTTTCTCTGTTTGTTTTTTGTTTTGTTTTGTTTTTGGTACTGGTAGAGACGGAGTTTTGCCACGCTGCTCAGGTTGGTCTCAAGCTCCTGAGCTCAAGTGATCCACCTGCCTGAGCCTCCCAAAGTGCTGAGATTACAGGTGTGTACCACTATGCTGCACAGCTCCCCTCTTTTTTCATGAGATAGGGTCTCCCTCTGTCACCGAGGCTCAAGTGCAGTGGTGAGATCATGGCTCACTGCAGCCTAAACCTCCTGGGCTCAGGCGATCCTCCTGCCTTAGCCTCCCCAGTAGCTGGGACTACACAGGTGCACTACCATGCCCAGCTAATTTTATTTTGTTGTAGACAGGGGTTCTCCCATGTTACCCAGTCTCAAATTCCTGGGCTCAAGCAATCCTCCCACCCCGACCTCCCAAAGTGCTAGGATTACAGGTGTGAGCCACCACACCCAACCCAGGTTCTTTTCTGACTATCACAAGCTGTGTGAACCTAGATGCCAAGTCACAGCTGAGCTAAACATCACTTTCTCCGCCTACCATAGAAAATTACTACCACATATTCTCTTCCTTATATTTATTTCTTCTTTTCAACGTTTCATTCCCCTATGCCATCTGTAATTTTAGTAGAAAACATAAATATTAGATCTAAAAGGTCTTGTAAAGGAGCGAGGACAGGTAGGTGAATTGATACTGACACACATAAGTCAAATGAAAACTAGTGTTATGAGAAGCAATACCTATGAGTTAGGAGAATAAACCCGTCAAAAAAAGGAGATTCTGGGGCGGGGAGAAAAGGGAATATGTGACTTGAGTTCCCGACTTTCTAGTTCCCATTTCCAGTCTGAGTAAAGTTCAGCTGTAGTTTCTTGCTGTGGATGTACCATGACAGTGCCTGCTTTATCATCACAATAATCACACCCTTTTAAAATTTAGTCTACTTTACATAGTTTCTATTTTGCTTCCTTCTCATTTGTAAGTTAGACTTCTCAAAGAGTTGAGTGGATTAATAAATTAATATGTATCCTGAAAGCATTACACAAAATAATACAATCATTTTCTTCATAAAGCTAACATCAGAAATAAAATAATGCACATGAAAATATTTTGGGAATTATCAAATTCCCAAAATTAAATTCTAATCCTAATAAAATATTACTATTATACTGAGGAACAAAACTGAGATTTTAAATATGACCATGTTTCAGTAAGATTATGCAATTAAGAAAAAGAATAAATCAATCCTATGATCTTATTTTGATTGGAAAAAAGAAACCAGAAAATCTTTCTCAATGGCAACTAGTGATGGCTTAGAGTCTACAAGCATAATTTCACATACTTTAAATTCATAGCAGCAGCTATGAAAATTTAAAAGGAGACTGGCAGATTTTTCAGCATATGATCACAGCAGATTTCGGACCGGGAAAGAACTACTGCCGTGACTTATAAATGTTTTTAATCTGAATATTGCAGAATAGCTCATGCTTGGGCCAAATTTCAGTCAAAATAACATGTTCCCGAACTCTGAGGATACATTTTCAACACATCAAGTTTTGCAACCAATTTTTACAAATGAAGAGCTCCTTTTTAAAATAGCAACAGATATGTACTGGGGTAATTTATGGGACCTTAATAAGCATGTTTCATTACTATTTTTGAAATCACAGCTATATAAAATAATATAGGTAGGTAATGGAATATTTAAATAGAATACAGAGCAAAATTACTGAATATTAAAACATGATAAAGCAACTTTATATTAAAAATAATTTTTTAAAAACAAGGAAGTATATTCACACTCTGCTTTAGCTGCTGGTTCCTCTTTTCTTGTCCATCCTACTATCGAGGCTTCAGCTTAGTTCTACTACTGCAAGCTGTCACTTTTGACTTGAAATGGAATAAAGCCAAATATTACAAAATAGCTGTTTCCTGTTCTGGCCTCATCTCCTAGACCACCCCCAGGCTATGCCTGCCCATGGATGCTCATCCTACCAAGTCAATGATCTACCAGTAGTCAGTTAACAGTTATGTATTTTTAATACTTTCAGCACAGTATATATGCTACAATTGTTCTCATTTTACGTCAACAAGGCACCTCTAAATTTTAATCAAATGTTAAAATGAAGGCAAAGTACAACGGAAAAGGGAGATGCATATGAAAACTCATGGAGTAACTAGGAACGTGTTCGACGCCTGTCAAAATATAATCCAGAAACAGATATAGAAAAAGAGTAGCCAGGCGCAGTGGCTCACACCTATAATCCCAACACGTTGGGAGGCCGAGGTGGGAGGATTACTTGAGTTAGGAGTTTGAGACCATCCTGGCCAACATTGGTGAAACCCTGTCTCTACTAAAAATACAAAAAATTAGCCGGGCGTGGTGGCTCGCACCTGTAGTTCCAGCTACTGAGGAGGCTGATGTGGGAGAATCACTTGAACCAAGGAGATGGAGGTTGCAGTGAGCCGAGATCACTCCAGCCTGGGTGACAGAGTGAGACTTCATCTCAAAAAAAAAAAAAAAAAGAAGAGAGTAGCAAGTGCTGAGTAAGTACTATTAATCCAAATGATCCTGGTTTTCCAGTTCTGCAGAACATTTGATTTGCATCTGGCACCCTAACTGAAAAGTTCTTTTAAGATAAACATAGCTTTAGTTGAATGACTCTTATCCTAAAGACTAAAATAATTAGGGCTTGATTCGTTTAATGTTGACCAGTTGACCAGAAAAGGCTGGTTTTTCACCTTCAACAAGTTCACAGACGTAGTGTACTCACTGCTATAAAGGTCATTTAGTCTAACTCTTTTATCTAATGCTTAGAGGACTTCCAGACCTTAGTATTATAGCTACAAAGTGTCTTCCCAGAGCCAAACAAAAAAAAAAAAAGAATTTTGTACCTTATTGAATATCACTTCTACTTTCTGAGACAAAAATAACTATCAGCCACAAGTAGAGTACATGACTTTCCCTTTGGAAAAAAGGTAAGGGTGTGCTGTAAAGGATAACACCACAATATAGTTTTGCACTCATCTTTTCTAATGTCATTTTCTTAAAATAATAGTTTAAGAAGTCACAATGAAATCTTACCTACTTATTCTTCATAAAAAGGGGGAGAAGAAAAAAACACTACTACAAAAACATGTTCTATTATACACTGTCTATGGGTTATATTGAGAGTTGAAAAAGTTTGTTTAGCACCAGCTGGAGAAAAAAATGCTAAGAGTTCCAGGGAAGACTACTAAGAAAGATTGTTAAAAGTAAGCAGCAGATGGTGGCAAAGAAATAGTCAATGAGCGTGTGAATGGTAGGAAGAAAAAGGAGTTTCAAATATCCACCAAAAGGGTTTAAGATACCATTTATGAAAAGGGAATTTACAATATGTCTCTTATTGAGCAGTTTCTGTATTATAAACTCCTTAATGTATCATTTCATTTAATCTTCCTAACAACCCTGAGGTAGACAGTATTTATAGTTGAGAAAACCATTTATTCACAGCATTGAGACTTTCCCAATGTCAAATAGCTAGCAAATGGTAAAGCTAAGATTTGAAACTAAGTTTGCTTAAACTGATGTCAAAATTCATGCTCTTAACCATTATGCTATAATGAATCTCTAAAACGAAAGGCTCTAGTAAAGACCCAATCAGTTAGCTGCTTCTGATATTTACAATAACCAACATGCCATTGTTACACAGATAATTTTGTTACTCTCCTGAGAACTATGCTTAGTGATCTTTTTCCTCTTTTATCTGACCCCACACCATGTGTATCCAGCATTAATTCTATTCATAAACTCTCTTCTTTAGCTAGGCTGACATTCTCCTGTCCCCTAAAATGCCTCCTCATCATTCATTATGCTGTTCCTCCTGGCAAATGTCTGGATTACCATTACCACTGCCACCACCAACCACCCCACCACCTCATCCTTTCACTTCCATCTCCATTCAGTCCTCATCCTTTCACTTCCATCTCCATTCAAGTGAAGCCCATTAAGTTTCATCTCTTTCATGAGACTTCTTTAACCACTTCAGTCTATTGACTTCTCCTATCTTTGTATTTCTGAAGTTTTTACTTCAGGCTCCTTAAATTCAGTCTACTTCAAGGAAATCATTTTTTATGTCATTTCTTATCATAGATGAAAAACTCCTTGAAAATAAAATAAAGATCATTACTCACAATACTTTTATCAACTTTTAAAAAGCATTAAGCAACTAGCAGGGAGCCATGAAACTGGTAAAAAGTAATGCTAGAGCAGTGACATGATACCAGGAAAATAACAAATCTGAAAGGAACTGTAGGACAAAAATAATTACGTAAGTATACTAATAAATGCTGTACCAGGTCAAATTTCCATTCACACTATAGAAATGTTACAGTTTTAAAACAATCTAAAGTGATGTGTCTGTACTATAAGCTGAAGTGAAGGTAAAGTTTGAAAAAGCAAGTCCCTTCTCCACCATACAAAGCAACTGTAACAGGAAGTTCTGTTTACTTTTTTCTGTAAACTATTAGCAATATCATATTACCCTGAGAAATAAATCTGCTTATAAACAAATCTCTATCAACAAGATTTCAAACTTTGTCAGTGGACCACTTATGTCAAATATTTAATTCAAAGAAGTATAACATTTGCCTAGTAATAACCAAACAACGGATTAAACTGTTCACCTTGGCTGACTAATGGCTAAAATTTCACCTTGCTTGCATTATTTCACCCTGGTTGTGAAGCAATTCCAAATGCCATAGGACAATAACACAAATTTAGGAGAAAAAAAAATACATGTCTCTGGTACACTCTACTTCCTAAACTACTGCTAACTTATCCTAGGCAACTGTTCGAGCTATTTTTAGTAAAACAGATGTGCTGAGCAACAATTACCTTAAAACCACAGCCAAATAAATTTATATGATCAATGATGAAAGAATTATCGGTTAAAATGGACTCAAACTGGAAAAACTACTTTATCATTGAAAGACTACAGAAATAGATAAACAATCTGGCACGGTCCAGACACATTCACTAGACAATGTATGACTCTTCTCTCGTTAAGTCTTTAAGCAATCTTTAGTCTAGGTACTAAGAAAATACTCAGGTTTGTTTTACCCATTCCCTTCAACCAGCACTTCACAGCACAACAGTACTGTATCTAGTATTTAGTAAAGTACTGTAGTTCAATGTCTACACTCTACAATGAGAGAACAGTAGTATTAATAGTCTTATCTCTAAACTTTATCAGCTCATTATGATATAGAACTCTTTTTTTTTTTTTTGAGACAGAGTTTTGCTCTTACTGCCCAGGCTGTAGCGCAATGGTGTGATCTCAGCTCACTGCAACCTCCGCCTCCTGGGTTCAAGTGATTCTCTTGCCTTAGCCTCCCGAGTAGATGGGATACAGAGCTTCTAATGGAATCATTCCTTCAGGTCTAGGATTTAGGATTCTACCTTATTTTAGGGAAAACATCTCATTACTACAATGAATTTTAATATACTGTAAGATAAACATGGGGTGTAATTTTGAACAAGCACATTCTGCATCAAATCTCTAATGGTTTTAACTAGTGACCTTTGTTTTATTTCTTTATTACATTTAAAAGCAAAGAGGATTGTGATGCCTAAAAATACTGGACTAACAAGCTAGACCAAGCCAGGTTAGCTGGAATGAATATGTACAAATTTCAGGTAAGAAATAGTCTCTTCCGGCCAGGCGCGGTGGCTGAAGCCTGTAATCCCAGCACTTTGGGAGGCCGAGATGGGCGGATGACGAGGTCAGGAGATCGAGACCATCCTGGCTAACACGGTGAAACCCCGTCTCTACTAAAATACAAAAAAAATTAGCCGGGCGAGGTGGCGGGCGCCTGTACTCCCAGCTACTCGGGAGGCTGAGGCAGGAGAATGGCGTGAACCCGGGAGGTGGGGCTTGCAGTCAGCTGAGATCCGGCCACTGTACTCCAGCCTGGGCAACAGAGCGAGACTCCGTCTCAAAAAAAAAAAAAAAAAGAAAAGAAATAGTCTCTTCCACATCCTCTATGAAGCAACCCCAACCTGAAAACTGTAGGTGTGTGCATGGCCAGTAGCCAAAATCCATGATAAAATGATTTCAAAATCATGCTAAAAGTTAAATATTCCATTTCATTATCATAATTTTTATGTGAATGTGACCAAAACTGTTACGGAAATTTAATGGAAAGTTTTTTTGAACTTCTATAATCATGCTCCAAAGTAAAGGAAAAATACCACAGCAATTATAGTAACAACAACAAAAACTTTTTTTTTTTTTGAGATGGAGTCTCGCTGTTGCCCAGGCTAGAGTGCCGTGGTGCAATATCAGCTCACTGCAACCTCTGCCTCCCAGGTTCAAGTGATTCTCCTGCCTCAGCCTTTCAAGTAGCTGGGATTACAGGCACCTGCCACCACGCCCGGTTAATCTTTTTTTTTTGTATTTTTAGTAGAGACGGGATTTCACCATGTTGGCCAGGGTGGTCTTGAACTCCCAACCTCGTGATCCACCCGCCTCGGCTTCTCAAAGTGCTGGGATTATAGGCGTGAGCCACCATGTCCGGACTCACAAAAAACTATTAAAAGTATCTTTAAGAAGCAATAATTTATTTTCTGTTCCTTCTCCCCAGCCAGCTAAAAGACACAGTAGAATCTGCAGATTTCCCCACTACTTCCTCTCCCTTTTCCCTTCCCCCTCTACTTCAAAGAAAGTTAAGTGTAGCCAGGCATGATCAGGAAACCTAAAAGGAGGAAGTAGAATCTTATCTGTGTGCACAGGGAAGGAGAAAGACACTTAACAATATCAGGGTATGTTGCTTCAGTGGCCTAATTAATATATATCCATTACACTGTCTGAAAATGTTGGTTCAATTTCTCCTTTTAGTCATGTTTCTTTCCAAAATACTAAAAACTGTAATGATTGCATCCTGAAATAGCCAACTAAATGTCACCTAAAAAGCTGACCAGTGCCGGGCGCAGTGGCTCACAACCATATTCCCAGTATTTTTGGAGGCCGAGGTGGGGTGGATCACCTGAGGTCAGGAGTTCAAGACCAGCCTGGTCAACATGGCAAAACCCCGTCTCTACTGAAAATACAAAAATTAGCCGGGGGTGGTGGTGCACACCTGTAATCCCAGTTATTCAGGAGGTTGAGGCAGGAAGAATCTCTTGAAACCAGGAGGCGGATGTTGTGGTGAGCTGAGATTGCACCACAACACTCCAGCCTGAGTGACAGAGTGAAACCCTGTCTCCAAAAAAAAAAAAAAAAAAAAAAAAGGCTGACCAGGTTAACTAACTTAATACTTGCTATCTGATATTCAAATCATTCAGAGAAAAGAGTAGGATTCAAACCAATGACTTAAAAGTGAAAGGACTTGTATTAATCCTGACTCATCTGTTTCCTAACCACTACCTCAGTTTATCATTTTGATTTAACGAAGAATAAGGCTGTGCAACTTGTAAAGGAAACTAAAGAAAAACATACTACTACAGAATAAAATGCTGAGAAATCAAGGAGAAAGGTGGTAGATTGGGAATTCCCACTGAAAACATTTAATTAGATTCACAACAAAGCATCATTTGTGGAAAGTTTAAAAGCTTACATGTACCTACTACTCTAGACTAAAAAACAATATACACAAAGGCCATTTCCAAAGAGAATTTTCCCCCACCTACTTAAAAAGTTTATAAAGGATAATTAGCATCCATATTCAAAAGAAATTGCCTCATGAAATTTTAAAAAGTGAGAAAGAAATAAGCTCAATTAAAAAACTTATTCAAGTGTACCCAAACTCCCTTTGACTAACAGAGGGTTACCCTAAGGTTGAGATAGGTCAAGGCACTATTTACAAAATTTATGCCAGTAACAGCTGCCATTTTAAGAAGCTAAGGAATTTAATGTACTGCTTGGACAACTGGTTATAAAATAATCAATCTGGTAATACCGCCACTCTAATTACACAAACTCTAATTTTTTTCTTCTTTCTAGAACATTTCTGTATTTCACAAGATTTATTTAAATAAATAAATTTAACTATCTTAGGTATCTGTAGTAAATTTTCATTCAAAATAAGAGAAATGTCTATCATTTACACATGGGAGAAAATATTTTTATATTTATAACCTGATCTTATTAAAAAACCCTAACTATAAAAAATATGCATAGAAAAGCTCTGCTATAAACCAACATTTAGTCTAAAATTCGTAAGAAATTCTAAAACTAAGGTATGCTAGATCTTAAATCAAATGCTCTCATGGTAATTCCTTCCGATTTCTTCGAACTCAGAATTCACGTTTTTCAGAAACACAATGGTTAAAATGTCAAGTCAATCACTTCACTTCTGGAAGATACGGCATCCTTCTAGGCCAGAGGGTGACTTAGTATATATACAAGCAGAGCAGATTAAATAGCTTACTAACAGAGACAATCATACAATTCACCAAACCACGTAAGACTTTAGCTCTTATGCCTCTGAAACTGTTTTTAAAAAAGTTAGGGTACCCCCCCACCCTCCCCCTAGCATATTCTTTCAATCATTATAATTTTCAAAAACATGTCGAGTTTTAGGCCACCTGGCAAGAGTTTATTTTTAAAAGTAATTTCTACATAACAATTTCACTTCTCTAAACCAAATCCAAGCTGAGACTTGGTTCCAAAAGTGCTAATAATACAACCACAGAATTAAAACATTAAGACTTGGAAGGTTCCTTTGATTTCACCTAGATTCACCTACTCTAACTCCCTCTAACTGACTGGGGGAAATGAAATGATAAGGTCTGTAGTAAACTAAATGGTATTCACAATTAACAAAATAAAACCCCAGGGAAAAGCTCCAACACCTCCACTATTAAACTGTGATTTGCTATGAAGCAAATATTATAAACAAAGAACAAAAGCTAACAATACAAAAAAAACTAGGTCCTTTAAAGAAATAAGAAAAATCAAATGGAAAGACAAGAGCATATCTATATAGACTTCAAGACATGAAATAATGTTTACACTAAATGAACTATCATCTCATTTTGGTAGACCTAATAGAACTATTCTAATTCCCTAAGTATTAAAACTCCATGCACAACAAATCACCCCTCATTAACACAAGCTCTTGTTCGCTCCATGGAAATAATAGCTCTACATTTTATTTTTGAAAAACAGTAACAAGTCTGAAATAAAATAGTATTAACTTTTTACTTCATTAGAAAAAATTTAAACCGGTTCACTCATCCTTTCTATGCAATTACTGTAGTATTTTAAAACATCTGAGTAAAAAGAAACTTATAATATATACATTTAATTCAACCTAAAATCTAAATAAACAAATGAAGGCCAGGTGTGGTGGCTCACGCCTGTAATCTCAGTACTTTGGGAGGCCGAGGCAGGCAGATCACTTGAGGTCAGGAGTTCGAGACCAGTCTGGCCAACATTGTGAAACCTCGTCTCTATTAAAAATACAAAAATTATCTGGGCGTGGTGGTGTGCGCCTGTCATCTCAGCTGCTCTGGAGGCTGAGGCAGGAGAATTGCTTGAACCCAGGAGGTAGAGGTTGCAGTGAACTAAGAATGTGCCACTGCACTCCAGCCTGGGTTGTGAGACTCCATCTCGAAAAAAAAAATATATATATATATATACACACACACACACACACAGACACACACACACACAGACACACACACACACACAAACCCTTCTGTTTTACTTATACCTGAAAAAATTAACTGACAATTTCAACAATCTTAAAAAATATTTAGCTTAATACTTTTGATGAGTTTCTTCACATAATTAAAATCTAATAGTCAACTGGAAAATGTTTCCCTAATTAAATGTATTTGTATTTAAATTGCAGTAATGAACTAAAATTTATAAAGAAAATCATTCAATTACTGACAATCTAAAAAAATTTCCCCTTTAAAAAAAAATGAACTATTATGCTAAACTGATAGGTATACACAAACACTAATCTCATTTAATTACATTAATTTACCCAATTCTTAACCTTTAGAGTTGAAGACAATTTATACTAATATTTAACCAATTACTTTCTAATAATGACTATTATTTAGAATGTCACATACTTTTATTTTGCTTACTTCTGTATTCCTTGCAACAGAACACTGCCTGGCTCATATCAGATGCTCAGTATATATTGTTAATTGAATAAATAAATCATTTATCCTATAAGCAAAATCGACTGACTGCATTCACTGGGTTTTTCCGCACAACTAGAAGTTAGATGAAATGATATTTAAATAATATTGTTTAAAGAATATCTGCATATCAATAAAGTTTAACCGTTAAATTTTAAAAAGTAATCTAAAATTTCTTACCTGGTACGGCTGAAAGGCACTATCTTCAGTTAAAAAATCCAGTTGCTTATCTACAAGGAATTCTACTGCAGTGACTGAACTGGGTATACTTCTTTCAACCAGAGGTTTGAAAGTCTGCCAAGAAAAAAGAATTTCTAATGATAATTTTCTGGGTAGTATCCTGAAAATATGAAGGAACATACATCAATACAATGTATCAATGTCATCACTACAGAGTCTTAGGATGACAATTAATATTAATTTTCATATTATAAACTAATGCTTTTATCTACACCATAAGGTATTTGTGTTTATTTAAAAGGAACAAACTAGATCTACATGTGATATGGACATATTTGAGTATACTAAGTCCCAACTGTTCACCTTTTAAAAAGGGATGTAATAAAATACGCATGTGTGTAAAAATGTCTGCTTAAAAAGAGAAATTGCTTTTGAAACAGTAAACTAGGTTGGAGAACATATTTACCCCTGCCTTTTTTTGTTGTTTAACTGTATTGTTTCTTATTAAAGAGAGTAGTTATTATTTCAATGTACACTTTTTGTCTAGCTCATTTACATTAAGCAGGATTTTAAATGATCAGGAAGTATCTGGTCTTTTAACTCCACCCCTTGCACTCCCACCCCCGCCCCTGCACCAAGCACAAATAAAAGTCCCACAGCTTTGGTGAGAGCAGCATGGAGGAAGGGAGTAGAGAAAGAGTTGGTAAGAAGTGCTACACAAAACCCTACTTTGCAGTCAAGTCCAAATCTCCACTACTTATTTTTTAAAAAAGTCAATCCAAGGTCATTTGATTCCTTTAAGAAGATACCTTTAATATATGGGATTTAACTCATATCTTGGGTGGGGGTGACAGGGACAGAGCCAGGGGAGGAAGAGGAAGGAAACAGGGATACAATGTATAAATTTCTTTATGACTATCACACTAACTTTCAAAGTAGATGAAGATTAAATAAAATACAAGTGTCTTATATTCACGGTGCTATTCTAAAAACTTGAAAATGAAAACAAAATTCCACCATTTAAAAAACACAGTGGCTTTACTATAAATTTTTTTTTTTAATAATTGGAAAACAGTTCCGAAAACGGTATTAATAACCAACTCAGTTTCTAAGTTACCTATATCACATGCAGAAATCTTTCTAGCTACAGGGTAATTTGTGTTAATATTTCCACATAAAACAAAGCTTTTGGCATAGACAGTACAAATTCCCAGGCGTTTCAAAATCATTGTGTTTCCCCTTTCTCTTATTGTCTTTAAAAATATATAACATCTTGTTAGTAACAATAAACACACTCGAGGGAAAAACTTCAAGATGTTTGGTTTGGAGTGGCTTTTAAGGAGTTAATTTCTGTATTTAAGAAATTCCTAAGAGGAATTTCAGGTTGACTCACTGCAATCTGTAACAATGTTTCAAAGTTAAAAATGTAATATTAAATTTAAGCAAGTCTTATTTCTACACTATCTACATCATGAAGTTACAAATAATATTTTCTTAATTAAAAAAACAGGAAAAAATTATCTTACATTTTCACTTATTTTCAATATTTAAGATTAGAAAATCTAATCACAGTAACACCCTCTCTCCCATATCCTGGGCTAACCTTTTAAGCACTGTATTATTTATCAAAATTATTTTTATTTGGGTGAGAAATCACATTTTCAAAATAGAAAATCCTCACATTATTTAGCTATTTCCTTCTACTGTTATCATTTAACACTTTCCAATTTCATAAAATCCTATTTATTATTTTACTTAACAAGTGACAAAAAGTTTGTAAGAAATTCAAGAGCATTCATTGTATTTAGGCTTTAAAAGTGTCCACCACTATGTGACCAATTGACATGAAATATGTAACATAAACAGGGATATTTGGCTGATCCCTACTGTAAAAAATGTTTTTTCATATTATATCGCTGTCAGTTTAGTTTTTAAGTAAACTAGAAAACACTGGCATCTTCTCAAAAGGACTTTTAATCCTTGAACATTATCAAATGATCTATTTCTTTTCAAACAGTACCATGTCAGGTCAACCCATGAAGGTTAACAAAAAGGTCCACAAAAGGTATTATCTAAGTGGCTAAAGATACAATTCAATTAAGTAGGATTTGAAAAAGAAGTAAAGTTCTCCTTCTGGAGTGCCTCTTTCTTACGCAAATAATACAGGTGGCTTGCATTTCCTATGAGACCTAATCATTTTATAATATGAAAAACATTCTTCTGAAGAGAGCTCTCCTTTTCAAGGTAGGTCAGAGTTCTAAGGGTAAATTTCAACAAGCCGACCTATGATTTAAATTATTCTAAGTTAATTAGAAAAAAAGATTTCTAAGCTAAAAAAAAAATCTCACATTTTAAGATATCTCATTGAAAGCCAAGTAAAATTTGGCTACCAGAAATGTAAGAAAACTAGCTGACAATGATCAAATTTGAATACTCTTATAAGGACATGAGTACTTATAATCATTTACAAATGGAAGTCCAAAGTATATCATGCTTCTTAAATAGCAAATAAAAAGTGCTGATAAATACTTTTATAGTATTTGTTAAAGAAATGTTTCAATATTTATTAAATGAGCAACAGTGAATATGTGTGACTGCTCTACTTTAAGGAAAAATGAAAGGCAAACAACATATGAAGTGATATTAAAATACACCCCGGTGTTTTTAACTGGCAAATCCACCATGTAACTTGTTAATTTGTGTATTAGTCTAGTATGTTTCAAAGGAACATTTTAAGTTTAAAAATAATAATAAACATATTTAAATAAAAACAAATGGTCCTACAGCTGGCATGATGAATTTGTAGTAAATAGTTCATGGGTCTAGGTGCACTGGAATGTAAAGAAACTAGAACTCATGCATAACTAATTCAACACTCTAAAGATATATGATTCTATGAGTAACTTCCACAGCCTAAAGGGAAGCAATGAGCTAACATCTGATGAAAGTCGCAGTAGAATATGGCCCTAATCACAAAAGACTATTACTCAAATGCCCTAAAAAGCCTTTGAAACCCAAAATGAAAATTACTAACACTAAATGTTCAGTTGAAACAAAATGCTTTCTCAATTTTATTAATGGAGTGAGAATGTTTTTTAAGGTCATTTATCAGTGTTAAACACACTTTAAAAATAGTCTATGGCCAAAATAAATATAGTTGAGGGCCTGCGTTTCTAGTAGGGCCTACCAAACTATAGGAAGAATGCTTAGAACAACTGTATCCTGTTTGGGGCTCCATGCTGCACCACATTCCATTCACATGAGGAAGAGGCGAACAGATGAGCCCTCCCCGAAAAACATTTTTAAAATAAATCAGCTACAGCTCTTAAACACAACTCAGCTGCTCAAACAAACGATGTTAAAGCTCACCATTTCACATTTAACAGGAAATTCAAGGAGCTTATGTCTGCAGTCTTAGTTTCTAACAATCTCTGGTTAACAGTTAACAATTCCAAGTTTAAAAAAAAAAAAGCTTATTAACTGCAAAAATACTAATATAAATCTCACCAAAGGTAAATACTAAAGCAGAAAACAACCTAAGCAACATTTTAGAAGTTAAGATTTAATCTACCAAAAAAAAAAAAAAAAAAAGACTGGAGTGACTTGAAAGAACAAAGTCCAAATTCCCACCCAAGCAGGTCTATTGAAAAACACGATACTGTTAGAAAACAAGTTGGGGGTGGGGAAGGGAATAACCAAAAAAAAAAAAAAAAAAAAAAAAAAAAAAAAAAACCTCACAAAACAAATACCCTCACTTCTCTTGAAACACTAGTCTGAAAACCCTAATTTGAAGCACTTCTGCCATACTTTAAACAATTAAACTCTAGTTTTTAAATTAACATTTACAGTTATTAAATTACTACAAACACAATAAACCTTTTTAAACAAATGAAAGTTAAAAATTCTTAAAACTAAAAACATTGAGGCCAGATCTTTTACAAAAGGCAGTGACCTTAATTTCTCAGGCTGAGAAGAAAAACCAAATGTAATTATAAGACAAAAGAAAAAGGAAGCAGAAAAATACAAACCGTACTTTGTTCTTGAGAATTTTAAAGTATTTTTAAATCTCAGAAATCCACAGCAAGGCTTTAAAGGTCAATAAGTATTTGCTGAAATTTCCATTTTGTTCTGGAAGAGTATTTATCTAGTGTAAATACTTCTTTAGTCTTCAAAATCACAGGCAAATGGCTCTCAAACCAAGCATTTCTGAGCTCACTTGCAGCGGCGTCATTGTATAGGAAGAAAAGCCAAGACCACAGAACGAAGCAGGAGCTGTAACCTAACAAGTCTCCGACGAGCAAATGACGATTTTCTGTCTGCTCTGGCTGAGCCCCGGCAGTGATGAGGATTACAACTCGCTCTTTGTCATCAGCACTGTGGTGTTAACGACTAAGAAATCCTGCAGCTGAAGCACTACTGCATCCTCCGATCTGGGTCAGGATAATTTCTCTCGAGGTCGCTTACATAACCAGTAAGATACTCCAAATAAAGAGAACAGCCATCCATCAGCTGGAGAAAGCCTTTCCCACTGTACTCTGTCTGCGTGGAAACACAGTGCAGTAGCTTCCAACAGTGCAGACACCCAAATGAGAACGAGTACTTGGCTTAGGGCACACTGAGAGAAGGGAAGAGGCGGTGCTCTGTAAACTGTAACTAATCCCCCGTCACAGGTGCTGATGGAGTCACTTCCAGCACGAGTCACATTACTGGTGATTACTCATTTGGCTGCGGCCATAGAGACTGGCTCATAATTTTAACAACAGACAAAGACAGACTAGTGGCGAGACTGAAAGCTCAAGTTTACTGTCTCCTTCATAAGGCAAATGCAAATACTAAGTTTTTGCTTTCCAGATTTACCAAGGTGAGAAAGTGCAGAAAAGAAATAACATGTGACTATCTCTCAAGTTGGCAAAAATAAAAAATCAAATACACTTTGTACGTTTTTGGGCACGATTTATTAGTATAACCATTTTGCCTTAAAAATATTAAAAACTTCAAAATAAATCAATTTAAAATATTTTTAGGCAAAAACCTCAACAATCTCATAGGCATTTTACTAAAAAAAAAACTGGTAGTATTTTGTAGATTTGAAAATATTCAACCATTTTCACTCATTACAAAAAACAATTTAACCTAGATAGTTTCTAAGATACTTACAATTTGAAAGCATAAAATGTACTTCTCAGATGTGTTATATAATATAGTCTCTTAACATCTATCTAAATTCTAGAGTTCCGCTGTCCGATGTTGTCCAATATGGTAGTTACTAACCATATGTGGCAACTGAGCACCTGAAATGTAGTTAATCTGAATTGAGATGTGTGCTGTATGTATAAAATACACATTGAACATAAAAAAGAATTAAGATGTATCTCATGAATAGTTTTATTTTGATACGTTAATATTTTGATATATTGGGTTAAATAAAATACTGTAAAATTAATTTACCTATGTTAAAATTTTGATGTAAAGACTTAATTTAAAATCACACCAGTAGCTCACATTTTATTTCTACTAGACAAGGATGCTCTAATAGTAAGTTCTCTATTTTTTGGAGGATGTAGTCTTGCTGTGTTACCCAGGTGAAGCGCAGTGGTGTGATCTCAACTCACTGCAATCTCCGCCTCCTGGGTTCAAGCGATTGTCCTCCTTCAGCCTCCCAAGTAGCTGGCTTTACAGGGGTGTGCTACCATGCTGTTAATTTTTGTATTTTTAGTAGAGACAGGGTTTCACCACGTTGGCCAGGCTGGTCTCAAAAACTCCTGACCTCAGGCGATCCACCCGCCTTGGCCTCCCAAAGTACTGGGATTACAGGTGTGAGCCACTGTGTCTAGTCTTTTTTTTTTTTTTTGAGACAGGATTTTGCTCTGTTGCCCAGGCTACGGTACAGTGGCACGATCTTGGTTCACTGCAATCTCTGGCTTCTGGGCTCAAGCGATCCTCCCACCTCAGCCTGCCGTGTAGATGGGACTACACGTGGGCATGACCATGCCTAGCTAACTCTTTGTATTTTTTGTAGAGACAGGGTTTCACCATGTTGCCCAGGATGGTCTGGAACTCCTGAACTTAAGCGATCCACCCACCTCAGTTTTCTAAAGTGCTGGGATTTCAGGCATGAGTCATCCTGCCAGGCCTTATAGTAATTTCTCGTTTCACAGTGGAGACTTATGTGATGATATGAGACTGACTCTGGCTACTCAACAAATCAAGGAGCAGAGATGGAATGGAATATAAATTTGTGGCTCTACGTAAAACATCAGGTTATGTCTATTAATTTGTCAGTATAATTAAATTTTAACCTTTAGAGCATCCAGTGAAAATTTGCAAGTTTCTGACTTAGAGCAGGAAAGCTGGCCATATACTTAGTCAACCACACTTCTATATTACAATTTAATTGAAATGGTTTCAGTTTTATTGTAGAAATTAATGATGAAACAGAGGAATTATATATAGTAACATGCACTGAAACTTTAAAAATACACTTGTAGGTGTAGGTGCAAGAAAATATTTAATCTATTTTAAGATGTATGTAAATAGTCTTTTTTGTTTTGTTTTGTTTTGAGACAGAGTCTCACTGTTGCCCAGGCTGGAGTGCAGTGGCGTGATCTCGGCTCACTGCAACCTCTGCCTCCGTGGGGATTCAAGCAATTCTCCTGCCTCAGCTTCCAGAGTAGCTGGGACTACAGGTACACGCCACTATGCCCGGCTAATTTCTGTATTTTCAGTAGAGACAGGGGTGTCACCATGTTGGCCAGGCTGGTTTCAGATTCCTGGCCTCAAGTGATCCACCCGTCTCAGCCTCCCAAAGTGCTGGGATTACAGGCATGAGCCACCATGCCTGGATGTAAATAATCTTTCATTATAAATTTATCCCCATGGAGAAACCTCAATTTCAGTAAATCTAAAAATTCATACTAATTAAAAAAAAATGTTTTTTGAGATAGAGTTTCACTCTTGTTGCCTAGGCTGGAGTGCAATGGTGCGATCTCATCTCACTGCAACCCCTGCCTCCCGGGTTCAAGCGATTCTCCTGCCTCAGCCTGCCATGTAGCTGGGATTACATGCATGCACCACACTTGGCTAGTTTTGTATTCATACTGACTTTTTAAAAATAACACATACATAACCCCTTTATATCTATTCCAGAAGTATCACTTTCATTTCACAGAAATTAGCAGGTTAGCTACTGAAAAGAAGCCAGGATCAGTGGCGGGTGGATCACTTGAGGTCAAGAGTTTGAGACCAGCCTGGCCATCATGGCAAACCCCGTTTCTACTAAAAATACAAAAATTAGCCAGGGCATGGTGGCGTGCCTGTAGTCTTAGATACTCTGGAGGCTGAGGCAGGAGAATTGTTTGAATCTGGAAGACAGAGGCTGCAATGAGCCAAGATCATGCTACTGCACTACGGCCTGGGTGACAGAGCGAGACTCTGTGTCCAAAAAAAAGAAAAGCTACTGAAAAGGTATTTTTAATTTAGTATATGATGAACCTGCGCTTATAAAAAGAATGAGAAGAGATGGGCAATGATTAGCAGGACTGTGAGTAAAATATGGCTTTATTTTACAGAACATATTGTGTAGAACATGCATGATACAAAAAGGTAACTTTATTTTTCTGTGATGGAGCTTCGCTCTTTTCTGCGCAGACTGTAGTGCAATGGTACCATCTCAGCTCACTGCAACCTCTGCCTCCCGAGTTCAAGCAATTCTCCTGCCTCAGCCTCCCAAGTAGCTGGGATTACAGGTGCACGCCAGTAGGCCCAGCTAATTTTGTATTTTTAGTACAGACAGGGTTTCACCATGTTGACCAGGCTGGTCTCAAACTCCTGACCTCAGGTGATCTGCCCACCTTGGCCTCCCCAAGTGCTAGGATTACAGGCGTGAGCCACCACTCCCAGCCAAGGTAACTTTAGAACGAAGTGTTTTGAATAATGTTGTCAAGTGGATATTAAATCACATATAACCATCCTAATAATTCATTCATAATCAATCACTGAGACAAAAATAAAAAGAATCTATGTAAATAAAAGAACTCACAATATGTTACCAAACCAAAAAAAGCAAATGTTTAATACAGCTTAATATTATAAACTATCAAATTTTAAGTACTTTAATACATTTCCCCAATTTATTGTACATTAGAAACTTTCACAGGATTTATCTCATAGTCTTGCATAAACTCAAGTTTGTCTACATTGTATATGATATAGACTTAAAAACAGCTGTTTTTGCTTCTCAAGTGCTTCAATCCCTTACAGAATCATAAAGCACACAGAAGTAGGCTTAGCTAAACCATACAACTGCCTAAGTCATACAATCTTAGTAACAAAAATGTACTAATTTTTAGTAAAATTAATGTAATTAACAATACTGAGAAGCCATTCATTTTAAAAAAATATTTCACACTACATCATGGTTGTATTAAAATAAGACTAGCTTCTCCACTACTATAAATACTATAGAATCAATTCTTGATGCAAAGGATGCAGAGTTACAACTAGTTGGTAACAATCAATGCCTTTTAAATATTTAAAACGGGCTTGACATATATATATTTAGAGATTGGGTCTCACTCTGTTGACCAGGCCAGAGTGCAGTGAAGCTATCAGCTCACTGCAGCCTCAAACTCCTGGGCTCAAGGCATCCTCCTGCCTCAGTCTCCTGAGCAGCTGGGACTACAAGTATGTGCCACCACATCTGGCTAATATAAATATATTAATGTGACTGGTCTGGTATTAATTGGTCTGGTATATTGGTAAATTTTTAACACAAACAAAAATAATGAAGTAATGACAGAGAGAACCCACTTGGTATCAAGCATAAATTGCTAGGTTTTACATCAAGTCTCCTTAATGCACTCCTGTTATTACAACTCCTTAGGAATAGTAGATCCCACCTTTCACACATTTTAGTCCTTTAAACTGGTTGTTCTTAAGGCTTATACCTTCTTCACTGGACTGAGGTAAAAAGGTGAAAAGTTAACATTAATTTTTCTTTCTTTTTGTTGGGAGGTGGGGAGGGGAGTAAAAGGCCTTTTTTGGCTGCTAAACCAGGCTACGGGAAGAGGAAACTACTCCAGTTACTGCCCAGAAATACACATCTCTAACTTCCTTCCTTTTTAGTTGGTTTCTAGGTTACAAGTTGAATAAATCAACAGAGGTCAGAAAGTAAACAGAGGCTAAAGGAAGGCAACACTGTCTGCCTATCCAAAGAAAATCTATTCCTTCCAATAATGTGAGAATCTTATATGTACAATTTTAAGAGTTAAAATAAACAAGGATTTGGCCGGGCGCGGTGGCTCAAGCCTGTAATCCCAGCACTTTGGGAGGCCGAGACGGGCGAATCACGAGGTCAGGAGATCGAGACCATCCTGGCTAACACGGTGAAACCCCGTCTCTACTAAAAAATACAAAAAACTAGCCGGGCGAGGTGGCGGGCGCCTGTTGTCCCAGCTACTCGGGAGGCTGAGGCAGGAGAATGGTGTAAACCCGGGAGGCGGAGCTTGCAGTGAGCCGAGATCGCGCCACTGCACTCCAGCCTGGGTGACAGAGCCAGACTCCGTCTCAAAAAATAAATAAATAAAATAAAAAAATAAAAAAATAAACAAGGATTTTGGTTCCGTTTATCTTGGGCCATGAAAAGAATACATCTCTCATCTTTACACATGTGGAAGCCTAAACCACTGGATTTTAAAAAATTAAACAGACTCACAAACTAAAAAGCAAAAACTCTTGCAAGTTCAATTATCTAGCAGTATAAATATTTTTTAAGACATATGGGTAGGAAAAAAAGATGAACAACAGTAGTAACAGGAATTCAACTTGACTGGACTTACAAGAAAGCTGACTGTAATTCATTATTTTTCAATACGGCATATTGTAAAATCTATGAAAATACATAAAAATGTGACTCCTACATCACTGTAATGTCCAAAGGATCAACTTTTTAACATTAGGTCATACGCAGTGGTTCACGCCTATAATCCCAGCACTCTGGGAGGCGGAGGCAGGTGGATCACTTGAGCACATGAGTTCAAGATCAGCCTGGGCAACATGGTGAAACCTTGTCTCTACAAAGAATAAATAGCCAGGTGTGGTGGCACACACTACTCAGGAGGCTGAGGTGGGAGGATCGCTTCAGCCCAGGAGCCAGAGGTTGCAGGGAGCTGAGATTGTGCCACTGCACTCCAGTCTGGGTGACAGAGCGAGCCTCTGTCTCAAAAAAAAAATAATAATAAAGTTTTTAACATTAATAACTCCATGCAGATCTTCTATGTAATGCCAAACTTGTGTATCACAGTTTCAAACCTTCAATAGTCAATAGTCTATGAGTTTTACAAGGATTTCTAGTAGATATGGACCTTAAGACTTTTTTAACTCTCCTTTCTCCAGCAAACATTGTAGCACATTCATTCTATCAATAGGTATAAAATGGCTTCTATGTGCAAGGCACCATACTTTGGCCCAGGGTATGCAATAGTGAGGAAAAGACCACAAAATTCTTACCCCAGCAGAGTATTCAGCCTTTTATAAGAAAACAGAAATTAATACAGTAATCATACAAATCAAGCAGCAATCATACAAGCAGACATAGTGGCATGCCCCTGGAATCCCAGCTACTTAGAAGGTGAGCTGAGAGGATGGCTTGAGTTCAGGGAGTAGGAGACCAGCCTGGGCAACATAGCAAGACTCTGTCTCTAAAAATATAGGTATTTTTAAAAAGGAAATACAAAATTTTTAGTCCTATTACTTTAATGTTAGAAATACTCTCATTTTTACAGATACAAAAATGGACACTCAGAGTTTAAGTGACTTTGCTTGTCAAAAATCTTGTTTATAGAAGTGCTAGGACCAGAACTTGGATTTCCTAATTCACAGCTGAATGGTTTTTACATCGTAAGATGGTGTGAAAGCACTGTATTTATTTTCATGCTGGTTCGCAGGGGTGGCAGAGAGCAAAGTGTTTTGCCATCTGCTGAATTAAACTTTAAACTCTGAACGCTAATGGAGAAAAATGAAGCCTGTCTAGAAGAAACGGCAAAGTCATAAAGTACAAAGGAAAAGAAGTATGACATAACTCTATACATTTTTAATTTGCTTTACTGATATATGTCACCTTTCACAAAGGAGAAATAAGCAGGATTAGAAGGAAATCAATTCAACATAAAGAGTTTTTAAAGCTATGTTCAGAAAAAGAACATTGGGCAAAATGATAAAACACTAATATTTGGAAGAAAAGGAAAGCTTATTTAATTACTTTTATTTCTCTCAAGAAAAAGTGATTTTACTATGGAAAATATAAACTAGAGATTAAAAAAATAAACTAAAGATTAAATGATATGTACAGGATCCTTTTTGTTTCCAAAAATAGAGTTTTCTTAACAAGTAACATAATTATATTTGAGAAAATTTGTAAAACAAATGCATGAAGAAGATCCCATATTCTTATCCTTAGTGAACCCAGCCAGTTAACTATTTAAACGCACTTTCAGTCCCTTTTTCCCTCACAACCATATTAATTATCAACATTCAGGATACACGCAAATTTTAAGTTGCTCATTTTATTTAATAATCTCATGTTCTTACATTGCCATCATTTTAAGTAACTAATAAATAAGCACGAGTTTATTAAAGCATTAGTTTTATTATTCATTCTCTTAAGGCTGAATGCTTAAACTGCTTTCAATTTTGTATTATAAACAACACTATGAACATCTTCATGCTTTAAATAACTAAAATCATAGATTAAATTATATGTTAGAATACTAAAATGTGGTAGAGATAAGCTCAGAGCCATTAACTGGCAGTCTTTGTAAAAATCATGACATTGCCAAGACATTAGAGATAGGCAGTTGAGGCTGGACACTGTGGCTCACACCTGTAATCCCAGCACTTTGGGAGGCCGAGGCCGGGGGATGACTTGAGGTCAGGAGTTTAAGACCAGCCTGGCCAACATGGTGAAACCCTGTCTCTACTAAAAATACAAAAATTAGCTTGGCATGGTCTCAGGTGCCTGTGATCCCAGCTACTCAGGAGGCTGAGGCAGGTGTGGGGATTACAGGCGCCCACCGTCACTACATCCCGGCTAATCTTTGTATTTTTAGTAGGGACAGGGTTTCGCCATATTGGCCAGGCTGGTCTCCTCCTGACCTCAGGTGATCCACCCTCCTCAAACTCCCAAAGTGCTGGGATTACAGGCTTGAGCCACGGCACCCGGCCACGAAACCAATTTTAATTACATATGTAATAACAGTAGTCCCACAAAATATGAGACTCACTGAAGTCAGATGATTGAAGCTTATACAGCATCTGAAGCTACAGAAGGAATAGAAGCTTGGGGCTTTTAAGGGTTGGTGTCTATGCAAGTCATACGAAATAGAGTGAGCGGAGAAAATATACGATGAATAAAGATAGTCTTGTTATGCAGACTGAAGTCTCTCAGGGAATAACAGCTGTCTGGAGCAGCCCTTTTCCTGATACAGATAACTTTTTACTAAAGCAGATTTTCTTTATAGATGGGTAAATTTCTTTTACAAAAGGGCAGCTTTTCAGAATTACTCCTGTGTCTGCAGATTCTCAGAATAGCTAGCTCAAAACATGGCAAAAAAAAGATATTTTGGGGATGGCAAATTCTGGTTTCTTACTAGAATATTTTGGGTGGGGTATCTTGAGCCAAAAATGGATAATTAGTATAATGAAAATTTTTTAAATACAAATTGACCAAGTAACAGCAAAATATATTCATTGAGAGTAATTTGCATTTCATTTTATTTTATATGCTTTTTAAATATTTTGAGACAGAGTCTTGTTCTGTCTCCCATGCTGGAGTACAATCATGTGATCTTGGCTCACTGCAACCTCCGCCTCTTGGGTTCAAACTATTCTCATGCCTCAGCCTCCCAAGTAGCTAGGATTACAGATGCGCACCACCACGCCTGGCTAACTTTTGTATTTTTAGTAGAGACAGAGTTTCGCCATGTTGGTCACGCTGGTCTCCAACTACCTCAGGTTATCTGCCCACCTCGGCCTCCCAAAGTGCTGGGATTACAGGCATTAGCCACTGCACCCAGCCTACATTTTAATAAAAACAAAAGTTATTAGATTAATAAGATTTGAAACTAAGATTTAAGGAACTTGACTTAAAACTTTTATCAAGACAACCTACAATAGGTAAGTCAATGAAATACAGGCTGGATGATAATTACATATCTGCAGTGGGTTAAAGAGTACTGATTAATAGGCCAGGCACATTGGCTCACAGCTGTAATCCCAGCACTTTGGGAAGTTGAGGAAGGCAGATCACTAGAGGTTGGGAGTTTGAGACCAGCCTGACCAACATGGTAAAACTCTGTCTCTACTAAAAATACAACAATTAAGACAGAATAATAATAATAATAAAAGTAGCCAGGTGTGGTGGCACATACCTGTAATCCCAGCTACCTGGGAGGCCGAGGCAGGAGAATTGCTTGAAACCAGGAGGCAAAGGCTGCAGTGAGCTGAGATTATGCCACTACACTCTGGCCTGGGTGACAGAAAAAAAAAAAAAAAAAAAGCAAACAAACAAACAAAAAATGTGTACTGATTAACAGTACTGTTGCCGAGTGTGTAAGCCCAGCACCTTTGGGAGGCCGAGGTCGGGAGTTCAAGACCAGCCTGACCAACACGGAGAAATCCTGTCTCTACTAAAAATACAAAATTAGCCAGGCATGGCGACACATGCCTGTAATCCCAGCTACTTGGGAGGCTGAGGCAGGAGAATTGCTTTAACTCAGGAGGCAGAGGTTGCGGTCAGCTGATACTGTGCCATTGCACTCCAGCCTGGACCATAAGAGCAAAACTCCATCTCAAAAAAAAGAAAACAGCACTGTTATTAACCTTATTCATTCATTTCTGGTCTTATATACTCATTATCGCTTGAAAGCTATCTCTATTTTCAAATTAACAAATGACAGAATGGCTGGCTGGGCACGGTAGCTCATGTCTGTAATCCCAACACTTTGGAGGCTGAGACAGGTGGATCACCTCAGGTCAAGAGTTTGAGACTAGCCTGGCCAACATGGTGAAACCTCGTCTCTACTAAAAATATAAAAAATTCTCCAGGTGTGGTGGCGAGCACCTGTAATCCCAGCTACTCAGGAAGCTGAGGCAGGAGAATCGCTTGAACCCACAAGGCGGAGGCTGCAGTGAGCTGAGACGGTGCCACTGCACTCCAGCCTGGGCAAAAGAGCAAAAATTCTGTCTCGAAACAAATGATATAGTGATTTAAATATATGTCTTATGAAAAAAACAATCAAGATCTAGATTTTAAAATGATCAGGAAAATCTGGATTTCTATCCATTGAAATAGAAAAAAATTTTTAAAAAGCTGAAACAAGAATTAACCTTAAATTTTAATAATGAAACCCCGTCTCTACTAAAAATACAAAAAATTAGCCGGGCGCGGTGGCGGGCGCCTGTAGTCCCAGCTACTCAGGAGGCTGAGGCAGGAGAATGGCGGGAACCCGGGAGGCGGAGCTTGCAGTGAGCCGAGATCGCGCCACTGCACTCCAGCCTGGGCAACAGCGTGAGACTCCGTCTCAAAAAAAAAATAAAAAAAAATAAAAAATAAAAAATAAAAATAAAATAATGAAAAAGTTTACCTACATTTAGGTTTAAAAACTCAAACTACTCAAGTAGAATGTATAGAAGCACCAGCTTCCTTGAAATGCACGTGAAAGAGGCCAGGGTCCAGGGGCTCACACTACAATCCCAGCACTTTGGGAGGGAGGCAAAGGTGGGAGGATTGCTTTGAGACCAGTCTGGGCACCATAGTGAGACCATCTCTACAACAAAAAAAATTTTTTTAATTAGCTGGGCGTGGTGGCATGTGGCTATAGTCCCAGCTACAAAGGAGGAGCACTTGAGCCCAGGAAGTTAAGACTGCAGTGAGCTGTGTTTGTGCCACTGTACTACAGTCTATATGACAAAGCAAGACCCTGTCTCTAAATTAACTAATTAATTTATGTGAAAGAATCCTGAAGGATTTGAAGACACTAAACCAATACATACCACATATATATTTTTAAATGGTACTGGGAGGAATCAAAACTTGAATAGGCTGGGCACAGTGGCTCACGCCTGTTTTCCCAGCACTTTGGGAGGCTGAGGCGGGTGATCACCTGAGGTCAGGAGTTCAAGACCAGCCTGGCCAACATGGTGAAACCCCATCTCTACTAAAAATACAAAAATTACCTGAAGTGTGGTGGCACACACCTGTAGTCTCAGCTACTCAGGAGGCTGAGACAGGAGAATCACTTGAACCTGGGAGGCAGAGATTACAGTGAGCAGAGATCATGCCACTGCACTCAAACCTGGGTGACAGAGCGACACTCCATATCGATTAAAAAAAATTACAAAATAGTAAGGTCATTTGAAGGAATGGTGAATGTTTTGCCTGGAAGAGAAGAGGGACACATAATAAATAAGTATGATTATTTTAAAAGTTAGTGTAGGCCACGCACGGTTGCTCACGCCTGTAATCCCAGCACTTTGGGAGACTGAGGTTGACGGATCACAACGTCAAGAGATTGAGACCATCCTGGCCAACATGGTGAAACCCGGTCTCTACTAAAAACACAAAAATATTAGCTGGGCGTGGTGGCACGCACCTGTAGTCCCAGCTACTCAGGAGGCTGAGGCGGGAGAATAGCTTGAACCTGGGAAGCGGAGGTTGCAGTCAGCCGAGATGGCACCACTGTACTCCAGCCTGGGCAACAGGAATGAAACTCTGTTTCAAAAAAAAAAAAGATTCTGAATGAAAATTTGTCAAGTCGTCACTATAAGGAATACATTTCTGCCTCTGGCTGGGGGTGGTTTATAAAATATTAAAGATTCTTTTCAATTCTAAGATTTTAATATTATCTTGTTCAATCTATTTAACAATGTTTAAGAGCAAAGTATAGATAAATGTGATAAATCAAACTCTTCATAAACACTGCTACCACTTGTGTGTGTATGTATGTATGTGTGGTGTGTGTATATATACATACATACATACATACATATATATATATATATTTTTTTTTTTTTTTTTTGAGACTGAGTTTCCCTCTGTCGCCCAGGCTAGAGTGCAGTGGCGTGATCTTGGCTCACTGCATCCTCCGCTTCCTGAGATTAAGCAATTCTCTGCCTCGGCCTCCCAAGTAGCTGGGATTACAGGTGCCCACCACCATGCCTGGCTAATTTTGTTTTGTATTTTTAGTAGAAACCGGTTTCACCATCTTGGCCAGGCTGATCTTGAACTCCCGACCTCGTGATCCACCTGCCTTGGCCTCCCAAAGTGCTGGGATTACAGGCGTGAGCCACCGCGTCTGGCCCACTTGTGTATATATAAAAAAGCATAAAATAAGTACTCCTGAATGTTTCATGTATTATTCATACGAACCGGCAGAATTAAAGGTAAAAAGTAACATCTCCCATTTTAAACTTGATTAAGTAAATCAAGTAGGCCGTCCCACGTGACAGAAGTAAAACTACACAAGATGCTTGTGTGGCATGGGATCCACAGATCCTTTACCTTTTTCTTTTTTCTTTTTTTTTTTTTTTGAGACGGAGTCTCGCTGTGTCACCCAGGCTGGAGTGCAGTGGCATGATCTCGGCTCACCGTAAGCTCTGACTCCCGAGTTTACGCCATTCTCCTGCCTCAGCCTCCCAAGTAGCTGTGACTACAGGCAACCGCCACCTTGCCCAACTAATTTTTTGTATTTTTAGTAGAGATGGGGTTTCACCGTGTTAGAAAGGATGCTTTCGATCTCCTGACCTCGTGATCCACCTGCCTCAGCCTCCCAAAGTGCTGGGATTACAGGCGTGAGCCACCACATCCAGCTTCTTTTTTTTTTTTTTTTTTGAGATGGAGTCTCACTCTGTTGCCCAGGCTGAAGTGCAGTGGCGCAATCTCGGCTCACTGCAACCTCCACTTCCCAGGTTCAGGCAATTTTCCCTAGTAGCTGGGATTACGGGCGCATGCCACCATGCCCAGCTAATTTTTCTTTTCTTTTCTTTTTTTTTTTTTTTTAGTAGAGATGAGGTTTCACCATGTTGGCCAGGCTGGTCTCGAACTCCTGACCTTGTGATCCACCCGCCTTGGCCTCCCAAAGTGCTAGGATTATAGGTGTGAGCCACCGCGCCTGGCCCCCATTTTTTTTTTTTTTTTTTTTGAGACGGAGTCTTGCTCTGTTGCCCAGGCTGGAGTGTAGAGGTGTGATCTTGGCTCACTGCAACCTCCGCCTCCCGGGTTCAAGCGGTTATCCTGCCTCAGCCTCCAGAGTAGCATGGACAACAGATGTGTGCCACCACACTTGGTTAATTTTTTGTATTTTTATAGTAGAAATGAGGTTTCACTGTGTTAGCCAAGATAGTCTTGATCTCTTGACCTCATGATCCACCGCCTCGGCCTTCCAAAGTGCTGGGATTACAGGTGTGAGCCACTACACCCAGCCGATCCTTTACCTCTTGAGGATAAAAATTAAATATAATTTTGTGGGAATAATAAATATTATACTATTAAATCAACCCAACCATAAAAGCAATGCTTGTGTTAAAATGTTAATACTCATAAAAATCACAGGAGAAACTGAGGTTAAGCTAAAATAAAATGTTTTCAGTCTTGAGTCCTGTCAAGCACACCCTCCTCAGGGAGTAGGACATATGACATTACGTTTGCATATGACTGATTTCCTGACCTTTTTCGGTCAAAAGCTAATAATATGTATCTTCCAATTTTTCCTAATCATTTCATTGTTTGTACTCTTAGAAACTTGAATAAGACATCTTTTTTGCACTGGTTTTGTTCATTTCCATCTGGCAAACATCTGTTTCTTGTGCAATATAAGTCATCAAGGCTCTACAATTATTTTTCCATTACCTCCTTGTTTGTTAAAACTGATGATGTCAGTAACAATCTGGAAGCTGAATTTTTCAATGGACAAATGAGAGTCACAATTTCCATTAAGTATATAATATGATGCAGCAGCTATTTTTGCATATTTAAAAGATTAACACATTTAGGTGACAATGATCACCTGTGCTAAGTAGTATTTAGATTCAAAATATAGTAAAGTAATAAAATAATTCAAGTTTCTACCATATTTCTTTAAGTATTGGTAATTTATGCCAATATTTTGACAGGAGTGAAATATCAAAGTACTGACATGCAACACAGAAAGACTATATTGAAAGGCCTTTATCACACAATTAAAGATTGGCACTGAAGTGTTTTCTTTCAATTACAAATTATTATTCATTTAAATTTTCTTCCCCTACTAGCATGTTAAGGGATAACAAAGTTATATTTTTAAAATGTACAAGGAAAACAAATATACTAATCTCCTCTCAGGTCAATAACTATTAATAAAATTTCGATAACACTTCTTTAAAAGACCTTCCCCACTAAAACTCTAGGTTTTCTTTTTTGTCTTTTATTTATTTATTTATTTTTTGAGAGGGTGTCTCGCTCTGTTGCCCAGGCTGGAGTGCGGTGGTGCGATCTCGGCTCACTGCAAGCTCCGTCTCCTGGGTTCACGCCATTCTTCTGCCTCAGCCTCCTAGGAAGCTGGGACTACAGGTGCCCGCCACCATGTCCAGCTAATTTTTTGTATTTTTAGTAGAGACAGGGTTCCACCTTGTTATCCAGGATGGTCTCGATCTCTTGGCCTCGTGATCCGCCCGCCTCGGCCTCCCAAAGTGCTGAGATTACAGGCATGAGCCACTGCGCCTGGTATACTTTTTTTTTTTTTTCTTTTTTTGAGATGGAGTCTTGCTCTATCACCCAGACTGGAGTGCAGTGGCATGATCTCAGTTCACTGCAACCTCCGCCTCCTGGGTTCAAGCAATTCTCCTGCCTCAGCCTCCTGAGTAGCTGGAACTACAGGCAAGTGCCACCATGCCCGACTGATTCTTTGTACTTTTAGTAGAGACGGGGTTTTACTCTATCAGCCAAGATGGTCTCGGTCTCCTGACTTCTTGATCCGTCCGCCTGGGCCTCCCAAAGTTGCTGGGATTACAGGTATGAGGCACCGTGACCAGCCCTCTATGTTTTCTTAATTCAGGTCAGTTTCACTGAAGACCTATCCCTGTAAAGGAATGAGACAAGAGTCCCAGATCTAACTGAGAAAGAAAAAAGTTAAGGCCCACTAATGATGCCCAAAAGCCTCACAAGTTCATCCCTGTAGAGACAGGAAAATTTCATAATTAGAGTCTTCATAAATAATAAAAATTTCTTCCAGAGTTGCAGTTTCCTACAAAGTTTCAGATAGCCTATAAGCAGTCGGAGCAAATAAACTTCTTTGTAGGACTCCTGTGGATTTAGCAGTGTTTTATAGCTTTGGTAACAACTGCTTTTTCTTTGGGGATCTGAAAGCTTTCCTGTATTAGCAACCTGACCACCTGCTTTCTGAGTTTTTTTGTTTGTTTTTTTGAGACGGAGTCTTGCCCTGTCACCCAGGCTGGAGTGCAATGGCACGATCTCGGCTCACTGCGACCTCTGCCTCCCGGGTTGAAACAATTTTCCTGCCTCAGCCTCCCAAGTAGCTGAGATTACAGGTGCCCGCCACCACACCCAGCTAATTTTTGTATTTTCAGTAGAGACGGGGTTTCACCATGTTGGTCAGGCTGGTCTTGACTCCTCACCTCCGGTGATCCACCCACCTTGGACTCCCAAAGTGCTGGGATTACAGGCATGAGCCACTGCACCCGGCCTTTCTGAGCTTTTTAACAGAACCATTCTTATTTACTTCAGGAATTCTCAGAATCATTCTTCCTGCCACATTTAGGTTAACAATACTTTGTTTTAACTTTGTGCTGTATTCTACTTGGCCTTGGAGAATGTGGGTATACTTAAAAAGTTACATAATTCAGTGTAAAAAACAAAATAAAACCATTTAAATTGGTCATGGAAATATGCATTTTTCTACTCTGACAAGAAGAAAAGCAAAATGCTACACAGAGAAGCAACTGTTCATGAACTAGGTTTGTCAACAGAGTCAAATCAAAATGTCTGTGTACTTTCTTTGCTAGGAAAAAGATAATTTTCTTTTTTCTTTTCTTCTTTTTTTCTGGGGCGGGGGGACGGAGTCTCGCCCTGTCACTCAGGTTGGAGTGCAGTGGCGCAATCTTGGCTCACTGCAACCTCTGCCTCCTAGGTTTAAGCTATTCTTGTGCCTCAGCCTCCTGAGTAACTGGGATTACAGGCGCACGCCAACACGCCTGGCTAATTTTTTGTATTTTCAGTAGAGACGGGGTTTCACCATGTTGAGCAGGCTGGTCTTGAACTCCTGACCTCAAGTGAGTCATTCACCTCAGCCTACCAAAGTGCTGGGATTACAGGCATGAGCCACCCACACCTGGCCTGGGGTTTTCTTTATCCCTCTCTTACAGTGGTGAATTAGACTGAGCTTTGTTATGCTTCATTATGTTTATTACTGTCATTCATTCGTGAAGAATCCTCAAAGAGCTTGATGCTGAAGGCTGAGAGTGGTGTTAACCAAGGCCTAGAACCAGTGGTTCTCAAAGGATAACCCTCGACCACCGCATCTACAGAAACACCAATCCTTCATTAACTTCGTCCATAGGTTCTTGGGAATAACATATAACGAAATCAATTTTACCAGAGGCTGATATAAACAAGAGTTAAGTTCCCATAGCATATTTCTGGTGACAAAAACATCATTAGGCCGGGCGCGGTGGCTCAAGCCTGTAATCCCAGCACTTTGGGAGGCCGAGACGGGTGGATCACGAGGTCAGGAGATCGAGACCATCCTGGCTAACACGGTGAAACCCCGTCTCTACTAAAATACAAAAAAAATTAGCCGGGCGAGGTGGCGGGCGCCTGTAGTCCCAGCTACTCGGGAGGCTGAGGCAGGAGAATGGCGTGAACCCGGGAGGCGGAGCTTGCAGTGTGCTGAGATCTGGCCACCACACTCCAGCCTGGGTGACAGAGCGAGACTCCGTCTCAAAAACAAACAAACAAAAAAAAAAAAAACAAAAAAAACACACATCATTAAACTTCGAAATAAGCAGCACTCAAACACATTCAATATTTAACATTGTAATAAATGTGAGCTATACATACCTTTAAGAAAGATGAATAAAAACAAGTTAATTATTTACCCAATTATTACAGTTCAGAGTTGTGAGTGGCCAGAGCTTATCCAAGAAACTCATCATTCAAGGCCAGAACCAATCCTGCACAAGATGTCATTCCCTTGCAGGGAAGTCTCACACACACACACACACACACACACTCACTCACACACACACTCTCACACACACACGTGCGCGTGCGCACACACACGGACAATTTAGACAAGTCAATTAAATTAGCTTGCACATCTTTGGGATTTGGGAGGAAACCAGAGTATCCTGAGCAAACCCACGCAGACATGGAAACAAAGTGCAAACTCCTCACGGACAGTGTTCGTGTAAGCACCACTGTCACAACCAGTTTGTGACCTCAACTGGGCCTACACTGTTGATAACAAAATGTCGAGTTATCTCATAGGTATAATGGATCCCAAAACTGCAAGTCCTATAGCATGCATGACAGAAAAAGCTTTAATGACTTAACAACACCTGGAACCAATAATTCCTCTTCTCAGAACCAAGACTGGCACAGGAGCAGAACCCAAATGTCAGAACCTCTTTTGGAAGTGAAGGATCCATTGGCTTGAAAGATACAGGGCTAAAACTGGCCTCAACATAACTTACCATAAATGGCAAAATTTGAAGCCCACCAATAGACCCTGCTAAGCCAACATTTCTAAATCCCTTCCCTTGCCCTCTGAGTCCATATACTTGCCACAGATCCCAAATCAGAAAGACAGATTTGAGTCTGACTCTTGTCTCTTTCCTAGCCAGTTTTGCAATAAGCCTTTCTTTATTGTCTGGGCAGACTGGCTTAAACCTCTAATCCCAGCACTTTGGGAGGGCCCAATCACTTGAGCCCAGAAGTTCAAGACCAGCCTGGGCAACCTGGGGGGATCCCATTTCTACAAAAAATATAAAAATTAGCTGGGTATGGTGGTGTGTGCCTCTAGCTCCAGCTACTCAGGAGGCTGAGTTGGGAGAATCACCTGAGCCCAGGAGTTTGAGGCTGCAGTGAGCTATGATCACACCACTGCACTTGAGACTGGGCAATACCGTGGGAACCTCTCTCAGAAACAAACCAAACAAACCAAACAAAAAAACCTTTCTTTTCTCAAAAGCCAATGCCATAGTTACTGGTTTTCTGTGCACACTGAACAGCAAGCCCATTTGCTTGACAGCAGCCCCAGCTAGGGATCAATACTTTTATCATCAATGAAATAACAAAATGACATCATTCAAGGACCTGTTGTAATTAACAATGCATATTCCTGTGCTCCAAACCAGATTTACTGAATCAGAAATTCCAGAAGTGGGGTCCAGCAATCTGTGCTTCAACAAATTCTTAGGTCATTCTGATACACTATCAAGTCTGAGAATCAGTGGCTTTTAGCAACTGTTCTTAAACATTTTGGAATCAAAGACGCTTTTGAGAATCTGACGAAAGCTGTAGCTCCGAAAGAAACACACACTATTTTGCTCCACAATTTTAAAATTTTCAAGATCATCTGGAGAACATTCTAAGAATATACATTTCTAAGTCTTCCTCTGTAACTTACACTGAGGGTGGGACCCAGGAATCCTTAGGTTTAAAAAGTTCTCTGGGTTAGTTCTGAGGTTCAATCATGTTTAGGAACCGCTGCTTCAACCACTGTGACCATGAATATGGTTAAGAACACCTGGCCTAGAGTGAATATATCTCAGAGCACAGCACCTCAGTCCAGAACTTAGACATTCTCTTAACAGATCAGTTTCCTGGTCACTTTGCTCACTCAAAATCCTACTTTCTCAGGAACCACAGAACCTTTAAATAATTTACCAAGAGCTTACATTGGAAAGCTGCCCATCCTCAGCATGTAGCTCTTTGAACCACATAGAGGCCCTTTAAACTTTACCCAATTATACACACCAGGTTTTCAAATACGAAAAACCTAGGGCTAGTAAGAGGATAAGCTCTTTGGTATTTTGCAGAAAGATATTTATTTAAAGTTATCCTGGTTTCCTAAAAATATCAAGCAGCTAAATCATCACCCTGGGAAAGTGGCAATGCTGCCTCCCCAGAATACACGGAAAGAGAATATAAGTAAAAATAGTAAACAGAATAACCTCAAAAGTAGTTTCTTCTTGATACTTAAAAAAGATGAAGATTCAATCATTGTTGATCTCAACTTTCTAGGCATACTAAGAGGAACAAAGAAAAAGTGCCTCAAAAGAAGACATGAGAAACCAGAAGCAAAGTTAATCATTCAACAAAAAATTTATCAGCCTTGGCAACACAGGGAGATCTCGTCTCTAGAAAAATTACAAAAATTAGCTGGGCATGGTGGCACACACCTGTGGTCCCATCTACTTAAGAGGCTAAGTATGTTGCAATACATACAAATCCCACCCCCACAGGCACATATAATACGTGGTATAACCAGCTTGGCAGCTTTTGATGCAAAAAAGGATTAGGAAGTTTTATTCGTTTAACAAATATTCACTGGAACATTTTTGAAGTGTGTTAAGCATTGTTTCAGAGATTTTGGGTGATGCAAAGATGAAGCTAAACAGAAACTCAGTAGGAGACAACACTGTTCTACGGTATGAAGGTTAAAGCTGTTGTTCCACATATGTGAAGTATCAGTCTCAATACACTGAAATAATTTCAAATGAAAATTAAAGACAGATCATTCAGAAAGACATTACAAACATTAGAGAATAAACAAAACAAAGACATTAGAAACATTAGAAAATAAAGTCAAGTGACACGGATAGTGAAGGTCTATCTAGAATCGTTATGTTATGAATGGCTAAAAGAAATAGAAATGTTTTGTCTAAAACCTTCATTATACTTTAATATACATGAAAAATTTCATATATCTTATTCTAAAGTAGAGGATCTCATCCTGAATTTTCTTAGAAAGCACTCAGGGAGTCTTAGAATACCCCGTAATTATTTGCAAAAATGTATAAATACGTGTTCTTTTCCCCTTGAAAAAATGATTAGATTTTCTCCCTCTTTCTTTGTTTGAGACAGAGTCTTGCTCTGTTGCCAAAGTTGCAGTGCAATGGTGCGGTCTTGGCTCACTGCAACCTCCGCTTCCTGGGTTCAAGCGATTCTCCTGCCTCGGCCTCTCAAGTAGCTGGGATTACAGGCACCTGCCACTACATCTGGCTAATTTTTGTATTTTTAGTAGAGACGGGTTTTCGCCATGTTGGCCAGGCTGGTCTCAATCTCCTGACCTCATGATCCACCAGCCTCAGCCTCCCAAAGTGCTGCGATTACAGGTGTGAGCCACTGTGCCCGGCCAAATTTTTAAATTTTTTGTAGAGACAGGTTCTCATTTTGTTGCCCAGGCTAATACTGAATTTTCTATCCATGTTTCATTGCAGAGGCAGACCCCACAGACACAGAGGGCCAATTGTATGTACTGAAAAAAAAAAATCCCTGTATAAGTGGATCTATGCAGTTCAAACCTGTATTGTTCAAGAGTCAACTATACTTGGAATCATATACTATGTAGCCTTTTCAGATTGGCTTCTCTCACCTAGTAAAATGCATTTTTCTCCATGTCTTTTCATAGCCTGACAGTACATTTCTTTTTAACAGTAATATTTCAAAAAATGTCTGAATGTACCACAGCTTATTTATTCATTCACATACTGAAGGACATCTTGGATGCATCCAAGTTTTAACAATTATGTATAAAGCTGCTATAAAAAAAAATCCATGTTTAGGTTTTGGGGTAGACGTGTTTTCAACTCATTTGGGTAAACACCAAGGAATGACTGCTGTATCTTATGGTCTAATCTGTTCATGTCTTTTGCCCATTTTTATGTCAGGTTGTTCATGCTGTTATTGTTGAGTTTTAAGAATTGGTATATTTCAAGGGCTGAATACAGTGGCTCACACCTGTAATCCCAGCACTTTGGGAGGCCAAGGTGTTTGAGACCAGCCTGGCCAACATGGCAAAACCCCATCTCTACTAAAAATAAAAAATTAACTGGACATGGTGGCACATGCCCGTAATCCCAGCTACTTGGGAGGCTGAGGCATAAGAACTGCTTGAACTCGGGAGGCAGAGGTTGCAGTGAGCCAAGATCGCACCACTGCATTCCAGCCTGGGCAACAAAGTGAGACTGTCTCACAACAATAATAATAATAATAACAACAACGATAATCTGTATATTTTATAGTCTTTTTTCTTAATTCGACATGTTTTTTGCAAATATTTTCTACACGCTTGCTTTCTCCTTCTTTTAATATCCTTAGTTATTGCTATACATTTTAAATTGATTTAATAATTCTAGAATCCCAGTATTTTAATATGGGTTATGGGTCTTTTTGCTGCATGGCCTCTGGGAGACTTTACCAGTTAGTACACATGGATAATACCATTTAATTAGAGTAGTTTTCTACACAACAGTAGTAAACATCACCCCAGCTATAAAAAAATCCAGAACTAGTGAAATTTTAATCATTGTACTTCTACTCAGTTCATTCTTTTCATAGTCATGTAACAAGACTTTCATTTGGTTTATGTGTGTAAAAATTTATTAAGAGAAAAATAAACATTTTCTCTCTTAGAGGACTGGTAAGTTACTTTTTAATGATTCATTTTGCTAAGCACATGATAAAAACTATTTGTGATCTGAAATGAAAGAAATAAAAAAATGTAAATTTGTGGAAGGAAATATCAACTAAAACAGCAAAAAAATAACTTACTAATAGTAACACCTTTGGAAGTATTTGCTTTTCTAGCAGTGGCAGCAGTGATTTAGCTTATAAAGTTTCAAGAGCAATGACTTGCTTTTCATGAATAACTAGCACTACTTGACTGTTTGCATATAGTTTAAATTTATGTACTTACAAGTTAAATCCTGTTAAATAAAGCGCCAAGAAAATTTACAAATACCTTAATTCTAAAATCAACAATATTGTAATCCACATTACTTAAAGTTTCTGGATTACTGGTTGAATCTCATAATTTTTTTAAAACACAGTTTTCAGTGCAATCGTATATACTATAATGAGATTTTACATAAATATTAAATCACAGACGCCACAAATATTTCTAAATTATGGCATTTTAGAAAGGTCATTCATTATTCAAAAACCTGATTACAGGAAAAAATTCCAAGATGACTGTACTCATGTTACTTATAAAATTTAAATATATAATGAGAGTATGAAAATCACAGAAGTTAAAAAAATGTAAAGGAAAGATTAATGAGAGGTGAACAAAATCAAATATTACAATACAGCCTACATCAAATAAGCAATAATAAACAGGACAATTCTTTGAAAATATATAAATGACATGACTGTTTTGGAAAGCACTAAAAGAAATTTGGGTCAAAATCATCCAAACTTTTATAACTGAAAAAACAAAACTTAAAGGAAGGTCTAAATTTTTATAACTGAGAAAAGAATCTTCAAGAAAGGTCTAAAAGGCATATATTAGACTTCCAGGGAACTGTATATTTCTGAAACTTCTGAAAACACTGAAAAAGCATTTAAAAGTAGATGGTGGCCGGGCACGGTGGCTCACATCTATAATCTCAGCACTTTGGGAGCGTAAGGCAGGTGGATCACCTGAGATCAGGAGTTCGAATCCAGCCTGGCCACCATGGTGAAACCCTTTCCCTATTACAAATTAGTCAGGTGTGGTGGCGGACGCCTGTAAATGCAGCTACTCAGGAGGCTGAGGCATGAGAATCGCCTGAACCCAGGAGGTGGAGGTTGCAGTGAGCCAAGATCGCACCACTGCACTCCAGCCTGGGTGACAGGGCAAGACTCCATCTCAAAAATAAATAAATAAAAGTAGATGGTAAAAAGCTTCTGAGGCAATAATACAGGGAAAAGCTATACTGGCAAGATACAAACAAAATAACCTAATAGGACTTTTCTATGTTTAATGTCTATGGTTACCTTGAGGTACTTAATTATGGAAAGAGATTAAAATACACACTAGCAAAATGCTTGCAATTTTGCTGTTACCATAATCCATTGATATTCAAGATTGGAATTCATTTCACAATAACAAGACAAAAATGAATGAGGACTGGCTATAGAAATTTAAGTTACTTCATGAAGAAAGTAATGACAAGGTAAAAAAATCAGTACGAAATCTTTATTTTTTTAAGATAACGAATATTGAGAAAAAATATTAAGTACATTAGTTGTTTCAAAACATTTCCAAACACTCATAGATATTTAGTAAGAAAAATCTGACTGCAATTACAACTATTTTGTTTCTTTTTAAGAAACAGGGCTTGGGCTGGGCGTGGTGGCTCACATTTGTAATCCCAACACTTTGGGAGGCCAAGGCAGGCAGATCACAAAGTTAGGAGTTCAAGACCAGTCTGGCTAACATGCTGAAACTCCATCTCTACTAACAATACAAAAAAAATTAGCTGGGCATGGTAGCACACGCCTGTAATCCCAGCTACTTGGCAGGCTGAGGCAGGAGAATCGCTTGAACCCAGGAGACCGGAGGTTGCAGTGAGCCAAGATAGTGCCACTGCACTCCAGCCTGGGCAAAAAGAGTGAAAATCCGTTTCAGGAGAAAAGAAAAAAAAAAAGGCCGGGCGTGGTGGCTCACGCATGGAATCCCAGCACTTTGGGAGGCCGAGGCGGGTGGATCACGAGGTCAAGAGATCCAGACCATCCTGGCCAACATATGAAACCCTGTCTCTACTAAAAATACAAAAAATTAGTCAGGTGTGGTGGCAGGCGACTGTAACCCCAGCTATTTGGGAGGCTGACACAGGAGAACTGCTTGAACCCGGGAGGTGGAGGTTGCAGTGAGCCGAGATCGCGCCATTGCACTCCAGCCTGGGCAAAAAGCGCAAAACTCCGTCTCAAAAAAAAAAAAAAAAAAGAAAAGAAAAAAGGAAGGAAACAGGGCTTTGCTAAGTTGCCCAGGCTAGAGTGTAGTGACAATTCACAGGCATGATCACAGGGATCTATGGCCTCAAACTCTTGCCTCAGCCTCCAGAGAAGCTGGTACTACAGGCATATGCCACTGTGCCCAGCTGGAATTACAATTTTGCAATGCTTTTGCTATCCCTAGTCTCTATAATAAAGCTGGGTTTAGAACTAATCTTTTATTTTAATCTGTCTCTTCTCTTCATTTCTTTGGGTGGGGAAGGCTGACTGGAAATGGAAAATAAACTATGTATAGACATGACAAATGTGTGTGTGCGTGTGTGTGTGTGTTTTATGTGTTTGGGTATTTGAGACAGGGTTCCACTCTGTTGCCTAGGCTGGAGTGTCATAGCACGATCACAGCTCACTACATTATCAACCTCCTGGACTCAAGCAACCCTCCCACTTTAGCCTCCTGAATAGCTGGAACTATAGGCACATGCCACCATACCTGACTAATTTTTTTTAGTTTCTGTAGGGACTGAATTTTTTTTTTTTTTTTTGCCCAGGCTGGTCTCAAACTTCTGGCTCAAGTGATTCTCCCACTTCAGCTTCCCACAGTGCTAGGATTATAGATGTGAGCCACTATGCCGGGCCCTAAATTTTTATTTCTATTCTGCATTTTAATTTCACTCCCACAGGCTTGTTTCAAAGAATTTTACTAAATTGGCTGAGTGTAGTGGCTCACGCCTGAAATCCCAACACTTTGGGGGGCCAAGGTGGGCGACTGCTTGAGGCCAGGAGTTCAAGACCAGCGTGGCCAACATGGCGAAACCCCGTCTCCAGTAAAAAGACAAAAATTAGACACATGCGGTGGTGCATGCCTATAGTCCCAGCTAATTAGGAGGCTGGGGTGGGAGAATTGCTTGAACCCGGGAAGCAGAGGTTACAGTGAGGCGAGATCACGCCACTGCACTCCACCCTGGACAACAGAACAAGACACTGTCAAAAAAAATAAAAATAAAAATAAAACGGGACGAACATTATCACATCATATTAATGTTTACAAAGTTCTGAAGCCAAATCCACTTCGTCCATAGTCCCTCTTTATTAACATGATGATATAAAGTCACCTACCATTCTTAATGTCTTCCTTAAAAAAACCATTCCCAGCTGGGGGCGGTGGCTCACGCCTGTAATCCCAGCACTTTGGGAGGCTGAAGTGGGTGGATTGCCTGAGGTCAGGAGTTAGAGACCAACCTGGCCAACATGGTGAAACCCCATCTCTACAAAAAATACAAAAATTAGCTGGGCGTGGTCATGCTTGCCTGTAATCCCAGCTACTTGGGAATCTCAGGAAGAAGAATCACTTGAACTCAGGAGGCAGAGGTTGCAGTGAGCCGAGATCATGCCACTGCACTCCAGCCTGGGCAAGAGTGAGACACTTCATCTCAAAAACAAAAACAAAAACAAAACACAAACAAACAAACAACAACAAACAAACCACTGCCTACAACCAACCTAGCCAAGTATTTTCCCCAGGATGATTACACATTCTAATCCCCATTACCAGAAATAATCACTTCTACTGTTGTTATTCTAGAATCAGTCTCAAAGAATAAATGACTTCCTCAACGTTTTCTTGGTTTAGTGGTCTCAGTGCCACCAAACCTTAACTGAAATAAACCATGGTCACTCCATTTTTATATTCATCCTTCTAGCCAGCAAATGAACCAACAAATACCTAGAGATACGTAGTATGTAGAATCAAACAAATCTTTCTGCTCTCATAGAGCTTTTATTCCCGTGGGGTGGATAAGGAACATATCACTACCTTCCTAGCCATATTCTGATGATCAAACCTCTCCTATTTCTTTTACTTACCACTTACATTCATTGCTACCACTCTCTCAGGTCCATCAAATAAAATACAAATATATAATATTTGTTTTTCCTTCTTTATCAAAAATACACAATCAACACACTCATTGTCACAAAACAGAGCCTAAAGATAGAATCTTCAAGTCATCCTACTTTTATAATCACATGTGATCTAGCTTTCTAATTCTGCATTCCTTTGAAACTCCTCTCTCAAAGTAATGGCCCAATTATTGATAAATTTAGTCCTCCACCCTCCTCAACACAGAGGCTTTCGCATTAATGATATCCTATAAGAGGTTTATTCCTCCTTCGACTTTGAAAATATCATATTCTGATGTTTTCCCTCCTACTTCTCTTATATATATTTTTTCAATCTTCCCAGATGGCTCCACTTCTTCACAATCCTTAAATGAGGATGTGGCTCAATCACTTTGAACTCGGATCATCTTATGGCTCTAAATATTATCTATATGCAGTAAACTATCACATCTAGGTCCTTTCTCTGACCTTTCCCATGTACTAATTCAGTTCTTTTTGTTTTCTTAATTGGCTTTCTTGCACTTAATCTAAGTCTTCCAACTGATCCTAAAAGACAAATTTAACTAAATCATTCCCTTATTCAAAGCACTTTATTATTACATTTTGAAAGGTATCCTAATCATCTTCACCTTGCAGATGAACTCTTCAGCAATTCAATCCTTTCCTCTTTCCAGATTCATAGTTCACTATGGTCATTTTCGTAATTATGTGTATCTCACATCCTTAAATGTCCTCTGTTCTTTCATATTTATTATCTTCCAATTTAGCTCAAGATGTTTCCCTTTATCTGTTCAGTTCAATTTTTTTTTTTTTTTTTGAGACAGAGTCTCACTCTGTTGCCAAGCTGGAGTGCCGTGGTATGATCTTGGCTCACTGCAACCTCCACCTCCCGGGTTCAAGCAAATTCTCCTGCCTCAGCCTCCTGAGTAGCTGGGAGTACAGGTGTGTGCCACCACACCCAGCTAATTTTTGTATTTTTAGTAGAGATGGGGTTTCACCATGCTGGCCAGGATGGTCTTGATTTCCTGATCTGATGATTCACTTGCCTCGGTCTCCCAAAGTGCTGGGATTACAGGTGTGAGCCACTGTGCCCTGCTCAATCAATCTTTCCAAGGCCTAGTTCAAACATACCCTTGTCTATGAATTTCTTTATCTTACCACTCAAAATTAATCCTTTCCTGCTTTATATACCCACTGCTGTTTGTTTGGACTTCTACTACAACACCATAAAAATAGTTTTAACTTATTAATGCACGTATCCGTGTCCACAAAACTTTTTAACTTATTAATGCATGTATCTGTGTCCACAAAACTTTTGAGCTCTAGGAAGACAAAGATTTCTTCAATTTCGTTTTTGTATTTTCCATAGTATCTAAAAACAACAGCTATCATTAAATATTTTTAAAGAAGTTCTAAAATCGAGGGTCATTAGGGAAAACATTTTCCACCAGCTCCTAGGAAATTAATTTTAAAAGGCATTATTGAAAATGTAGAACTAAACTGTTGCAGCCAGTCTACAGTTTTTTATGAGGAAATTATGTAAGAAGAGTCACAACCATCTTAGGTCATCAAATTTTAAAAACAGGAATTAGCAGATAAAGATTCTTTCTGAAGTAGTTAAAGAAAAAAAGGAATAGCATTTAGATTTTTTGTTTTGAGTGAGGATCTCTCTGTGCCGCTGGGGCTGGAGTACAGTGGCTTGATCATGGCTCACTGTCTCACTGCAGGCTTGAACTCCTCAGATAAAGTGATCCTCCCCCCTTAGCCTCCCTGTGTATCTCAGAACACATGTGCCATTGTGCCCAATTAATTCTTTTTTCTTTTTCTTTTTTTTTGGTAGAGACAGGGTCTCACCCAGGTTGGTTCTGAACTCCTGGCCTGAAGTGATACTCCTGCCTCAGCCTCCCAAAGTGCTCAGCCACCCAAAATCACAGGTGTGAGCCACCACGGCTAGCCTGCATTTAGAATTCGGAGGGCAACTGTTAAGTATTAACTGAAAATGTTAAGATATTACAATTAGTGTTTTAAGCCTATGAGTTCTGTCTTCATTGGCTGCTTTCCTGCTATGATTCTATACAGGCTCACCAGAGAACCTGTATGATAAAGAAAGCGGTCTCTCTCAAGAAGCGTTAACTAGATTTTGAATTGTTTTATGAGCAAGTTTCATTTCAAACAGAAAAACGTACAATTTATTTCCAAATTGTTAGAGACAAACTTTTTTCAACAGTTGAGTCAAGAAAAATCTGGTAGGTACAATTGATTCTTGTTATTCATGGTAGTTATGCCCTGTAAAGCCACTTCAAACAGTGAATTAGTAAATATTGAGCTACTGCTCTTAAGGGAAATACAAGGTAGGCTCCGATGAGTCTCTAGTCACATTTTTTTTTAACTGTATTTATCCATAAACATGTTTCACATGTTTCTGTTTAACCACACCATATATGTGTATGTATATATACATATATAAATACATAGATACATATACACATACATACACATACATATATACATATACACATACACGTGTGTGTGTGTGTGTGTGTGATTTTTGGGGGATGGAGTTTCACTCTTGTTGCCCAGGCTGGAGTTATAATGGCATGATCTTAGCTCACTGCAACCTTCGCTTTCCAGGTTCAAACAATTCTCCTGCCTCAGCCTCCCAAGTAGCTGGGATTACAGGCATGTACCACCACATCCAGCTAATTTTTTGTATTTTTAGTAGAGACAGGGTTTCACCATGTTGGCCAGGCTGGTCTCAAACTCCTGACCTCAGGTGATCCACCCGTTTCAGCCTCCCAAAGTGCTAGGATTACAGGCACGAGCCACCATGCCCAGCTATATTGTTGATTCATTAATATTGAGATCATGAACAGCAGCACTCATGCCTAAATGAAACTTGTCTAACACATGTATTTTCCACAAAAGGCATATCATCACAGCCTTCTTGCACTTAAAAAACATTAGGCAGTACTTGGCACTACATTTGGGGAGCATTTTAAACAGCAGAAAAACCAGAAAAACACAAAAATACAAAAAACATGACATTAAATAGACCATTAAAAGGACACTTGCTTACAGTAGGAAATCTGAAACAAGAAAGCAGAATATTACCTGTTCAATCTCAGTTGGAAATGTGTGTATGGGTGACACAAATTTTTCTCCACTCTGCATAAGTCTATGAATGGCCAAGAAAGTGTCACTTTGGGTTACAAATAATTTTTAGCGAGTAGGCATATTTGCGATTACAGAATCTTCATATAATGAGATCAGCTATATTTTCTACAGGCTAGTAAGCCTAGTCTAGCTGTAAAAGATAGTCTCTCCTGGTTGACAGTATGAAGTTTTTAAAAGAAAAGGGGGTGGAGGACAGACAATTGTTTTTCATTTAAAGCAAAAATTTCTATTTTACTCATAAGTTCCCATTTTAAGATTTTCATAAATCAGGTTACACAGTTCTTCGAAGTACCTGTTACTATATAATTATTCCGTTCTTCAGCCTATGTGTTTATTTCACCACTTAGATTGAGAGTTTCTCAAAATTAGGAACCAGTCATCTCCTTTGGCATCTTTTCTCATCATCATACCCAGGATCCTGAAAAGCATATGCAGTTACTTATATCAACAGTGAAGTGTTTATTTAAAAACATTATGGGGCCGGGCTCAGGGGCTCACGCCTTTGATCCCAGCACTCTGGGAGGCCCAGGCGGGTGGATCACAAGGTCAGGAAATAGAGACCATCCTGGCTAACACGGTGAAACCCTGTCTCCACTAAAAATACGAAACATTAACCAGGCGTGGTGGTGGGTGCCTGTAGTCCCAGCTACTTGGGAGGCTGAGGCAGGAGAATGGTGTGAACCCGGGAGGCGGAGCTTGCAGTGGGCCGAGATTACGCCACTGCACTACAGCCTGGGCAAAGAGTGAAACTCTGTTTCAAAAAAAACAGAAAACATAAAAAAAAAAAACATTACCCAGGGTTTATGAACCAGAACAGGTATAGAAAAAAAGGAGAGAGGCCGGGCGCGGTGGCTCAAGCCTGTAATCCCAGCACTTTGGGAGGCCGAGACGGGCGGATCACGAGTTCAGGAGATCGAGACCATCCTGGCTAACACGGTGAAACCCCGTCTCTACTAAAAATACAAAAAACTAGCCAGGCGAGGTGGCGGGCGCCTGTAGTCCCAGCTACTCGGGAGGCTGAGGCAGGAGAATGGCGTGAACCCGGGAGGCGGGGCTTGCAGTGAGCTGAGATCCGGCCACTGCACTCCAGCCTGGGCAACAGAGCTAGACTCCGTCTCAAAAAAAAAAAAAAAAAAAAAAAAGGAGAGAAAGAATTATGCTGTTGGAAAACTTAAGTGAAGGTAACAAGGGCTATGCATTTTTCTCTCCACTTTTCTCTTTATTCTTTTCACTGAGACTTAGAATTGTCACAAAATGCACAAGGTTGGAGGCCCACAATGAAATGGATTATCTTGCTACTTGGTGGGGAAATTACTAGGAATCCTTGTGTTCTGAATAAAACGATGCTTATCCCAAAAGTAAGCAATGTCTGATCATAAAGAGAGGTAGGAAAAAGGTGAAGATAGGCAAAAGTAATAAAAGTACTATAACTGGTTTATCTAAATTGGAGAACCGAGGCTGGGTGCGGGAGCTCACACCTGTAATCCCAGCACCCTGGGAGGCTGAGGCGGGCAGATCACTTAAGGTCAGGATTTCGAGACCATCCTAGAGAACATGGTGAAACCCCATCCCTACTAAAAATACAAAAATTAGCCAGGCTGTAGTCTGTGTAGGTACACTCCCTACTCAGGAGGCTGAGGCACCAGAATTGCTTGAACCCAGAAGGTGGAGGATGCAGTGAGCCGAGATCACGCCACTGTACTACAGTCAGGTGACAGAGTAAGACTCTATCTCAAAAACAAATAAATAAATAATAAATAAATAAATAGAAGAAGCCAGTACATTCAATCCTTTAAATGAAAGTAAGTTTAAAAACTGCATTATCAACTAAAGTGTAAATTAAAGTGGTATCAATTAAACAGTCAATTCTTAAAATAAAGCTATGGACTATGACAATAGAGAATTCAGATAGAAGACAGTAAATATAATTTAGATGTGTATAAATGTATTTTATAGACTTAGTATATAAGATGAATAAAAATAATTACATATAATAACCACATTATGTATAAACATATAGCAGGCATTAATCACTCAATTATTCATTCATTACTCATTCAATTAAGGTCTTATTTTAATTAGCTGTTTAATTCTGGAAACTTCTTTGGCCTTCAACTTTCTCATCTATGAAATTACCTGCCACTGATACAAACATTTAACTCTGATTGGCTTAAGTACTACCTGAATTTAGAATTTAGTTTGGAAATTATTTCAGCTATGAATATGGCACAATATCCTCTCATAAAAGTGAAAACCATATTAATCTAGAAAAAAGTTTACATACTACAAATAATGTCAATTTTTAAGTGCATGATTTTCATGGATACCTGTTTCTTTATTCACAGTTTTATATTTAAGACCCCAGTAGAATGAGGTTGGCCAGTCCATTTCAGAGAATGAGAGCATTCTTAAAGAAAGAGAGGAGACAAAGTTAAAAGTTTCTCCTTTCTGCAAAATTTAAAGGTTGGGTAGGATGACTTTTAAGTCTTTTAAGTCCAGTATATTTCTCTAAAACAACAGGAGCTTAAAGTTCTTCCAAGGATTAGGCGCCAGGAAGTCAATCTCTGCAATACATTTAGTGAATAACTGTTTCATCATGCCCTTGTATCACAAAATTTAGTCTTAAGGGGTTCAGTTTTACCTCTGATACATAACTCTGAATGAAAGAATGTCATTTAAATTTTATTATTATTATTATTATTATTATTATTATTATTATTATTATTATTGCTGCCAGCCATGGTGGCTTATGCCTGTAATCCCAGCAATTTGGGAGGCCAAAGCAGGTGGATCACCTGAGGCCAGGAGTTGGAGACCAGCTTGGCCAACATGGTAAAACCCTTGAGGGGTTTTGATCTAATAATGTATCTCTTCCTTAATTTCAGTTAATCTGTAATCTCACCCTCTTGTTTCTTTCCTTTATCCATCTCGTTAACACTCAAAATTATTTTATGTATGTGTTTGTTTGCCTGGTTTTTGTAATCTTTCCTCCTTCAATAAAAACTCAATGTGCCTGGGTGAAATGGTTCATACCTGTAATCCCAGCACTTCGGGAGGCTAGGCAGGTGGATCACTTGAGGTCAAGAGTTCAAGACCAGCCTGGGCAACACGGCGAAACCTTGTCTCTACTAAAAATATAAAAATTAGCTGGGCATCGTGGCATGCACCTGTAATCCCAGCTCCTTGGGAGACCGAAGCACGAAAACTGCTTGAACCTGGGAGATGACGGTTGCAATGAGCCAAGATCACACCACTGCACTCCAGCCTGGGTGACAGAACGAGCTCTGTCTTGGGGGAAAAAAAAAAAACCCACAGTGAGGGAGTCTCATTATGTTGCCCAGACTGGTCTAAAACTCCTGAGCTCAAGTGAGCCCTCCTGCCTGGGCCTCTCAAATGCTAGGATTATAGGCATGAGCAGTAATACCTGGCCAAAAGAACTTCAACTATAACATCCACTAGACGGAGACAGACTGTAGAGAACGCAAAAGAAATAAGGAAAAGGGAGAAAACAAGGGGAAAAAAATGTTGAAAAGAAGACATTAAATTGGAAAGTTATAAAAATATGAAATATTTTAATTTGTGTCCTAGGGTTGCTGTAATGAAGTACTACAAACAACATTTGTGGGTGGCTTAGGCAAACAACAGATACGGATTGTCTCACAGCTCTGGAGGCTAGAAGTACAAAATCAAGATGTCAATGATGGTGGTGGTGGCCCGTCTGAAGCGCCAGCTGAGAGGACCCCAGCTGCAGCGGGGGCTGTGCCCTCTACAGAGGCTCACGGGGCCAGGAAAAGGTGATACCAGCAGGAGCCCCATGCCCTATTGAGTTGGTGGGGCAGAAACTCAGGCTCCAAGGTGCAACTGCAGCTGTCCAGCTGTGGCTCAGGACCCAGGCATCCCTGTGCTCTTGGGGGCCTGGGAAACCCACTGTCCGCAGGCTCAGAAGTGCCTGCTCCTACTCCCTGGACTCTCGCAACTCCCAATACCCATTCTGCAGCACAGCAAAGTTGTGAACATGCCCTGACAGCTGGGCCCAGGCGCTGTTGCAACCTGGCCGGGTGTGCACGCACTTGGAGCAGCACTGACATGATGGCCTCCACTGCCTTGGCCCCCTCCAGACTTTGGGTGCCAACGAACATGGGAGGGAGGCCAGGGGAATAAGGGTGGCTTGGTGTGGGCCTGTGGGGGTCCCTTAGCACAGAAAGCCTGGGCGTTGTGGAAGGCCATGTATCACTGGTGGAAGCAGACAAGTTCCTCCCTGGTGAAACCCCACCTACAAGCCGGGGACGACCTGAAGCCTGGAGGCCAGGCTGCCAGTTCTAGGTATAGTCTCCAACCCAGAGAACTTCCTTGATGCCTTCTGGCCAGTCGGACAGTGCTTTTTCCAGGCCCACCCATGGACCAATCAGCATACACTTCCTCCATTCTGAGCCTATAAAATCCCTGGACTCAGCCAGACTTGGACACTCATCAGGACTACCTGTCTATGGATAAGAGCTACCTACTTCAGGTGTCCTCTCAGCTGAGAGCTGTTCTGTCACTCCTCTCTGCCTTGCTCACCCTCCAGTTGTCCACATAACCGCATTCTTCCTGGATGCAGGACAAGAACTCTGGACCCACCAAATGGCAGGACCAAAAAGAGTTGTAACACATTCCTGGCTGGCTTACTGAGGTGTGGGTGGTAACATGCTCCCAGATTGTGAAGGTGAAGAGTGGGGAACTTTCTGGGGGCCCAGACCTCGGGATTCCCAAAGCCAGAGCTTCTGTAACACTACAGCCCTCCTGCCCTCCACCAGGTAGCCACCCCATGGGATGGGAAAAAGCAACAGGGCCGGGCCAGCCCAGGAGTTGCCAGCTGGAGCGGGATAGCAGGACTGAAAGAGCTGTAACACAAATGGGCTGAAACTGCCCCCCAGAAACTCACCCCCCCAATCGCCGCACTGCAAGCGACGAGAAAGAGAGAAGAGCTGTGGCCCTACTGGGAGTCCAGACCTCAGGGCTACCCAAGCCAGGGCTGTGACATGCTGTAACACCCTCTTTGGGGGCTCTGCAGATCCTGGCATCTCTAAGCTTTCAGACGACACCACGTTCCCTCCATCCACGGGTGCTGCAGCAACAGCCACTTACAGTACATCCAATCCAGCTGCAGCCTCACAAAGCGGCCAGCACCTGTGCTGGTGCCTGGAGCTGCCTGCCCCACCACAGCAGCCAGTATGCCTGGCTGTGCACAGTGGTTGGACCTTGTGCTTGCTCACTCACACACCCCTCACCGCTCTGCTCCTGGCTTGCCCTTGATAGGCATGAGATCCAGGCCAGCAGTGTGAGCTGAGTTCAGCCTGCCAGGCCAAGTAGGCAGAACCAGCCCAGTGGGAATGAGCCAAATTCAAGCACTGGTGCCATGGGCCACAGAATTTCCAGCTGGTGAAGTGACACCTGTGAAATCAAGAGGACCATGTCTCCTCTGAAACCTGTACCAGAGCTTCCTTGCCTCTCCTAGCTTCTGGTGGTCTGCTGGCAACCTTTTGCAATCCTGAGCTTGTAGAAGCATCATGCCAATCTTTGCCACTGCTGTCACATGGTGTCTACACTGTGTATATCTGTATCCATATTCTCTCTTATAAGAACCCTGGATCAGGGGCAATTCTAATGACCTCATCTTAATTTGATTACATCTTCAAAAATCCTATTTCTTAAGGTTATATTCACAAGTACTATATATTACAAGTATTAGGTTTTCAATGTATCTTTTTGGGGAAAACATTTCAACCCATAACATATCTATTTAAGATGTTCTCCCTACATCAGTAAAAGACAGAATGCCATATTCATTCTAATCTTTTATTTTTCTTGAGATGGAGTTTTCGCTCTTGTTGCCCACATTGGAGTGCAATGGCACAACCTCGCTTCACCACAACCTCCGCCTCCTGGGTTCAAGCGATTCTCCTGCCTCAGCCTCCCAAACAGGTGGGCATACAGGCACCTGCCACCATGCCTGGCTATTTTTTTTGTATTTCTAGTAGAGATGGTTTCTCCATGTTGGTCAGGCTGGTCTTGAACTCCTGACCTCAGGTGATCCGCCTGCCTCGGCCTCCCAAAGTGCTGGGATTACAGGCATGAGCCACCGTGCCGGGCCTCCATCTTTAAAAAACACTGTAGTCATTAATTTACATATTTAATAATCATTATTACTAAGTCTATATCAAGCACCATGCTAGAAACTGTATAATACGAAAAGTTCAGAAATAAAGATATATGAATTATCCTTAAACATTATAACTGAATTTTTTTTTTCTTTTTTTGAGACAGAGTCTTGCTCTACTGCCCAAGCTGAAGTGCAGTGGTGCGATCTTGGCTCACTGCCACTCTACCTCCTGCGTTCAAGTGATTCTCGCCCCTCAGACTCCCAAACATCTGGGATTACAGTCCTATGCCACCACACCCAGCTAATTTTTGTTTTTTTTTTTTTTTTTTTTTTTTTTTTGGTAGAGATGGGGTTTCACCACGTTGGCAAGGCTAGTCTCAAATACCTCACCTCAAGTGATCTGCCCACCTCAGCCTCCCCAACTGCTGGGATTACAGGCGTGAGCTACTGCATCTGGCCCAGATTTCTTATTATAGTTTATCATCAAGGCCATTTAAAAATGGTTAATTCACAACAAAACAGAGCTCACCTATGGCACAAACAATAGCACTATAATAATAGAGCAAAACAAATATTTCAAATGCCCTACAAATAATGTCAACCTTGATACTGTTACCCATAGTTTTTGTATAAAAAACTATTACTCTTAATTGATAATCTTCTCTTTGGCAAAAACACAAAAACGATTTGAAGACAGATAAACTGGGTTAATTCCTATGAATTACAAGAAACTCTACAAGAATGCCCTCATCCTTGTGTTCAAATTCATCTCTGAAATTCAGAGATGATTTTCCAAGGCAAAATCATCTCTGCAAAAAACAGTGAAAGCCTTTCAAGGAACCCAGTCTTCTTGAATTTTCAGTTTTTTTATAGATGATCAGGTCTTTGAATTATGTCACTTATAATGATGATGATCCTATACTTATTTCCAATAAATAAGACTGTAGGATAAATTCCGTAGGAAGTGGAATGTCTGAGTTGATGAGCATACACAATTAGAATTGCGGATGATCTGTATTTTCTAGAAAAACAGCTAAGTATATAGCATTAAACAACCATACTACTTGAATGCTGACTCCACTAGGCAGTTATCACATTAAAGTGAATACAATGTTCAACCAAATATTCAAGTTTAAATACATTGAGGCAGTCTGGTAAGGAAGCTTGGTTATAGGACTAGTGAGGCCAAGGTCAAGGACACTATCTCACATGAAGCTTTGTACGCTGGGTTCAGAGCGACAAACTATCCTCTCATAGTAAGTCAGCCTAGTTATCAAAAGCACAATAAAATCAGAGATGAAAATATTTATACCAAAAGAAAGGGAGGCTATCCTTGTTTGTCTAGATACAAATAAAAGAGATTTACACATTTTCTAAGTTTGCTACTTTAGGAAATGGTATTATCGTTTCTAGAGCTTGAAGAAAGAAGAATGTTCTATATCACAGGAAGAATTTTTTTAATCAAACCATCTCCACTATGTGAACAAAATCTTTGCTGTTTTTTTCTCTGAATCTTCATATCATGTAAACAGCAGAGAATTGCTTTTAGGATTAAAGTTGAATCCTAACAGAAATTCATTAAGAAGCGTGGCGCGGTCGCTCATGTCTGTAATCCTAGCACTTTGGGAGGCTGAGGCGGTGTATCGCATAAGGCCAAGAGCTCAAGGCTAGCCTGGCCAGCATGGTGAAACCCTGTTTCTACTAAAAGTACAAAAATGAGCTGGATGTGGTGGCATGCACCTGTAGTCCAAACTACTTGGGAGGCTGAGGCACAAGAATCACTCGAACCCGGGAGGTGGGGGTTGCAGTGAGCCAAGATCACACCACTGCACTCCAGCTTGGGCAACAGACTGAGACTCTGTCTCAAAAAAAAAAAAAAAAAAAGAAATTCATTAAGAGAGAACCATCTATAAATGTTGAATATTCAATGTTAAAGCCTTGGCATATTTTCTCAGGCTACTGAAGCACATATCCCAGGAAGGGCAATAAAGGAAAATACACGAGAACCTTTTTTGAGACAGAGTCTACTCTGTCACCCAGGCTGCAGTGCAGTGGCATGACCCTGGCTCACTGAAACCTCTGCCTCCTGGGCTCAAGTGATCCTCCTGCTTCAGCTTCCCCAGTAGTTGGGACTATAGGCATGCACCACCACGCCTGGCTAATTTTTGTGTTTCTTTGCAGAGATGGGGTTTTGCCATATTGCCCTGACTGGTCTTGAACTCCTGGCCTCAAGCAATCTTCCCACCTTGGCCTGCCAAAGTGCTGGGATTACAGCATAAGTCACCACATCCAGCCTCTGATAATCTTTCTCTCTCATGTGCACACGGTACAAAATTCAAAAATAAGAAGAAAAATCCCAGTTACCCTTTTACTCTAGGAAGTATACCTAGTTTATCACACAGGCAACAAGTTTTAATGCATTCTTATTTCTTCCAGAGATACGGTATGCATTTTCAAGCACACATACCTGCACACTTAAGATATAGACCACAAACAAAACAAATGGCTAATCATTCTCAGCAAACTAACACAGGAACAGAAAACCAAACACCACATGTTCTCACTCATAAGTGGGAGTTGAACAACGAGAACACATGGACACAGGGAGGGGAACATCACAGACCAGGGCCTGTTGGGGGCCTGACAAGGAGAGGGATAGCATTAGGACAAATACCTAATGCATGTGGGGATTAAAACCTTGATGATAGAGCAAACCACCATGGCACATGTATACCTATGTAACACACCAGCACATAAAACATTTTCACAAGAAAAAAAAAAACAAAAACGCTAAAGCAATTGTTTTGTCCTACACTTTAAAATTCTGTTTTGTCCTACACTTTAAAAAAACTTACTGTAACTACTTCCATAGGAAGTGGAAACCAATCCGCTTCCTATGAGTACATACAGAGCTACTTCATTCTTTTAAATGGCTGACTGCATTCTATTCCACTGGACAAATGTAACATAATTTATTAAACTCTATTTTTCCTTGAGACAAAGTCTCGCTCTGTTGCCCAGGCTGAAGTGCAGTGGTGGAATCATGGCTCACTGCAGCCCTGACCTCCTGGGCTCAAGCAATTCCTCCCACCTAAGCCTCCTGAGTAGCTGGGACTACTGGCATGAACCACTGCACTCAGTTTATTTAATAAATACTTAGGCTGTTTCCAATCTTCTAATACACACAAGAAGCCCTGTACTCAAGTCATTTCCCATAAATGCATGTAGACTGGACAATAAGTTACGAGAAGAAAAATACCTGAGTAAATGAATATATATGATCAGAAATACATTCCACAAGCTTTATATCTGTATATACTCATAACCAGCAATGAATGAGAGTGGCAGTCTTCCCACGCTCTTTTCAAAAACATCTGTTCAAAACATTTGATCTTTGCTAATCTGATATTTGAAAAATAGAAAAAAAAAGTATCCCATTATAGCTTTAATCTTCCATGAGAACCATTTGATAAGTGGCAAGTTGTATGTTTATCTTCACAGACAGTTAAGATTAAAGAAAATGTGAAAGACACCTTTACAACATCTTGAAACTACGTTTTTACTTCAATTCTGAATCATGTATGAATATCAAAATCTTAAGTCAATATTTAAAATGTTTACCAAGTTGAGACTGTTGCAGTCTGACTACTAGTCCTAGACTCAGACAGTAATTAGTGAAAGCTCTAGCACAAGCCGGACTTAGTAATGAGGCCATTTGTAAGGTCAGGTCTTATTTGGAATTAGCCAAAGTTATGGCCTCTTAAAAAGTAGATTCAAATCAAAATCAAATAATTACACTTTAGAAACAAAACAACAGTGATAAATATCTACTTCTTTCTAAACTTTACATACATATACAGAAACTAATTTTTCTGAGACAGAGTCTTACTCTGTTGCCTATCATAGCTCACTGTAACCTCAAACTCTTGGGCTCAAGCGATCCTCCCACCACAGCCTCTCGAGTAGCTGGGACTACAGGCACACGCCACCATACACAGCTAGAAACTTTCTTGAAATTCAAAGAAAGTCATAGGAAAAAAATCATGTTGTAATATTCACTAATGGACTAAGCATGTTTTAATACAGTTTATTCAATCACTCACTGACTAGTTCTTGGACTAATGATTTAAAAATCTTTGCATCTAAGATCTTTCACCTATTAACCTGTTAAAATGCTTATATGTATTGTGACTCATTCAGGGAAGAGAGGCATTCTTCTAACTTACTGAAAAAGACTCTGCTTGTGCCTTTTTTTTTTTTTGTGGTAGTGTTGAGACAGAGTCTCGCTCTGTCGCCCAGGCTGGAGTACAGTGGTGCAACCTTGACTCACTGCAGCCTTTGCCTCCCCGGTTCCAGTGATCCTCCTGCCTCAGCCTCCCGAGTAGCTGGGATTACAGGCACGCACCACCACACCCAGCTAATTTTTGTATTTTTAGTAGAGACAAGGTTTCATCACTTTGGCCAGGCTGATCTTAAACTCCTAACCTCAGGTTATCTGCCTGCCTTGGCCTCCCAAAGTGCTAAGATTACAGGTGTGAGCCACCATGCCTGGCCTGCTTGTGCTTTTAATCAATCCCACTGCTAAATGACCACCTCACGTATAACGTGCATATGTGATTCATAACACGTTATTTCTTGTACTGCTATGTTGCTTTGTAAGCACAAAGACATTTCATGAATCTAAGATCAATAGCATAAAACTATTTGGATACGGGTTTAAAAAAACATTTTTCATTTCTGTCACAGTAATAAAATAGCTCATTGCCCCAGAAGGTCATTAATAATAGCTTGTTATCTTTGCCAAGCAAAAAATAACCAAGATTCTTGTTTATCATTAATATTTCCAGATACTCTAAATTCATACTAAGAGTTTTTCTGATAACAATATAATAGTTTCAGAAGGAACAGTAAGGAGATTCCTGAGAAGCCAGTGTCTGTTACGGATCCAATGTTAGAAACAAACATTCTTATGACACTAATCTTACTCTACCTTGAATTACAGTAATTACTGGACCTGTTTGAGCAAGGACTTTGCCTTACTCATCTTTGTATTCCTGGCATTATCTTTCTATCAGAGTATTCTTCTTATAATTAGTACTATATAAAATATCTTAATTGTTATGACCTCAATATGGGACCAAAGACACAAACTTCAAACTTTTGAAAACCATTAAACATGAATAATAGTTGGTTACTGCCTTTGCCATTATCAGAAATGCAATCAAAATAACTCATATTGGATATCAGAAGGCGTTGGTAACAGAAGTTTGGGCATAAGGCTGTCTCTACTTTTCAGACACAGGCATGCCCAGATTGCTGGCTACATCTGAGAGAATGAGGACTTAAGATTCACAGCCAGGAATTTAAAAAAACAAAGCAAAACAAAAAACAGCAAAAAAAAACCCAGCTCCCTGTTGAAATTCAAAATGGAAAAGGGCTCAAGAAGAAATAAAAGACACAGGATTTAATTAAACATTCATATTAATAAACTCTTGTTTTTGGGGTTGTCAGGAATAATTCAAAATGTAAGATTACTTTGTCTAAAATGCAAATCAACTTTTAATGTTGGTACGATCTGCCAGAAGAATAATAATTATGACAATAGTCTGTATAGTAAAAACACTGGGAACTGGGTTGAGGGAGAAAAACTCAATTACATAAGGCCACATAAAACATCAGATGGCAATTGCTTTTACTCTTTTAATCTGTATGCAAAGTCTAGGATTTGAAAATATATTCCATTGTGAAACTTAAATATAAATGTATATGTATGTGTGTATATTTACACACACAGCAAATTGGTAAATAGCTATTAGCTGCCTGACACATCCAACTGAAGACTGACTAGGAAGCCAGGTGCAGTGGCTCACACCTGTAATCGCAGCACTTGGGGAGGCTGACGCAGGAGAATCACTTGAAGCCAGGAATTTGAGAACAGCCTAGACAGCAGAGCAAGACCCCATCTCTACCAAAAAAGTATTTTAAAATATAAGCCATGGTGCCATGTGCCTGTAGACCCAGTGACTTGCTAGGCTGAGGTGGGAGGACTCCTTGAGCCCAGGAGTTGAAAGTTGCAGAGAGTGGCCGGGCACGGTGGCTCACGCCTGTAATCCCAGCACTTTGAGAGGCCGAGGCAGGTGGATCACAAGGTCAGGTGATTGAGACCATCCTGGCCAACATGGTGAAACCTCATCTCTACTAAAAATTAAAAAAAAATTAAAAATTAGCTGGGTGTGGTGGCACACACTTCTAGTCCCAGCTACTCTACTCGGGAGGCTGAGGCAGGAGAATCACTTGAACTCGGGAGGCAGAGGCTGCAGTGAGCCAAGATCGTGCCACTGCACTCCAGCCTGGCAACAGAGCAAGACTCCATCTCAAAAACAAATAAAAAAAAATGTTGCAGTGAGCTCTAATTGTACCACCACTACACTCCAGCCTGGATGACATGGCAAGACTCTCTGACTCTCTCTCTCTCTCTCTTTGGAGACAAGGTCTCACAGTCTTGACTTCCCAGGCTCAAGAGATCCTCCGACATCAGCCCCCAAGTAGCTGGGACTAGGGGCAAGCACCACCATGCTGGCGTGTGTGTGTCTGTGTGTGTGTGTGTGTATGTGTTGAAAGATCTTTCTCAAAGGGATATTGCTATGCTTATACTCAAATTGTATTGTAACATAAGCAATTTGATTAAAAATCATTTTTCTGATATTTCTTCTTTGTGCAGTGGCACAATCTCGGCTCACTGCAGCCTCGAACTCCTGGGCTCAAGTGATTCTCCCTCCTCAGCCTTCTGAGTAGCTGGGACTATAGGCATGTGCAAACTCACTTTTTATTTTTTTGTAGAGTTGGAGTTTCACATCGTTGCCCACGCTGGACTCAAACTTCTGGGCACAAGCAATCTGCCCACCTTGGCCTCCTAAATACTGAGATTAGAGGTGTGAGCTACTGTGCCCAGTAGAGACCCTATCTCTTAAGAAAAAGACTTTGTCATTAGTTTATCATGTGGATTTTTTCTTTTTTTTTTTTTTTAATTTTTAGAGTGAGTCTTGCTCTGTTGCCCAGGCTGGAGTGCAGTGGTGTGATCTTGGCTCACTGCAACCTCCACCTCCCAGGCTCAAGTGGTTCTCCTGCCTCAGCTCCAATGTAGCTGGGACTACAGGCGCCTGCTACCACACCGGGCTAATTTTTGTATTTTTAGTAGGGATGGAGTTTCACCACATTGGTCAGGCTGGTCTCAAACTACTGGCCTCAAATGATCTGCCCACCTTGGCCTCCCAAAGTATTGGAATTACAGGCATAAGCCAATGTGCCCAGGTGACAGAGTCTTGACATGACTTTTAGATTAATTTTTGGATCCGATGGTCTCATCAATATAGATCCTCAAACTCCAGAAACTCACAATTCTGAAGGCTAGAAGTCTAAGATCAAGGTGGTTGTGAGATGAAACTAGATTTATAAAAGAAAAAAGAGATGACTGTGACATCACTTAAAAATTTTTTTTAATTGAAAAAAGTGTATATATACCTGGGCTTACCTACTCCACATTTTATCTTAAGAGTCTAAATATTTCGAAACTAAAAATATCTAAGTACAATGACCTTATTTTTAAGTTTCCACTATTGAGCCTGTAGGAAAAGTATAAAAATGTTAAATATCAATAATCTATTAATAACGCCAGATGTATTATTGAGATAACAGACGTTTTCAAAAATTTTCCAAATATTCAATACAATGATAAATAAGCTTTACAGGTAGCTTTACTGCCATATGAAACAAAAATATTTATGACATGTTTATTAGGATCAATATTAAGTCTGGTCAATCATATTCCTCTTCATTTACCAGGGTTAGACATCCTGGAGTTAACTTCATTTTCTTTATTGAAAGATCCTTCTCAAAGGAATATTGCTACGCTTGTACTCGAACTGTACTGTAACATAGGCAATTTAATTAAAAATCATTTTTCTGATATTTCTTCTTAAACATTTATCTGAAAAGAGGTATTTAAATGCAAAATTTCTTCATTTAGATATTTTTACAGTGGTTGGTGTTCACAACAAATAATTCTGCGGATTCATCTAAAATTTCCTAATCTGTCTCTTTAAAAAAAAAAATCTTGCTCCTATTCCAAAAAGAAAGCATGAATGCTGAGATTTACAAAACTGGTTAACAGAATCACTGAATCATATATTTTAAAAACACATATGGAAAAACTAGATATTATGCATTTCAAGATATTTCAAGGTTTCATCATAACTATCACACATATTAAAAATAAGTAGGACAATTTAAAAGTAGGTTTAGGTTTCCGGGTTAAGATGGCAAATCATATACATTTATCTAATTTTAGTCCCTCCTGAAACCCTACTACAAACTACATCAGGAGAAATCTTTAAGAAAAATACCTCACAAGGAGAGGGGCAAAGTGGGTAGAAACAGAAAAAGCAATGTCATTTTGATAGAAAGCTGAATTTCAGGTGACAGAGAAGCTGAGAACCAACCCACTGTATACCACAGAATCTTAAAACAGGCATAAGAAATGGTAGCACCAGGTAAGACTGGCACTGGAGGCTAAGGAAGTAGAGGGTTAAAAAGCAAGGAGGATTTCAGTGACAGCCATTTAAGAAAAAAAAAAAAAAATAGATCCTTCAATTGCCTCCGTAACTCTGTATACCAGGGAGATTCACTGTTTTACAAGTTTACTTTCTGCAGAATTTAAAATAGAGGGTCTCAATAAAGAGAAAACCCAAGGTCATTTCTGTGCTTCATCATCATATCCAAACCAAAATTGGGAAATTAAGCTGGTCACGGTGGGTCACATCTGTAAACCCAGCACTTTGGGAAGTCGAGGCAGGCGGATCACTTGGTCAGGAGTTCGAGACCAACCAGGCCTACATGGTGTAAACCTGTCTCTAATAAAAATACAAAAAAAGTTAGCTGGGCATGGTGGCAGATGCCTGTAATACCAGCTACTCAGGAGGCTGACGCAGAATCACTTGAACCCAGCAGGTGAAGGTTGCAGTGAGCCGAGATTGCGCCACTGCACTCCACCCTGGGCGACAGAGTGAGACTCCATCTCAAAAGAAAAAAAAAATTGGGAAATTAAATGACTGTATGCATACTCATATCTAATGAACTTCAGCCATTTTCCCCGACTGTACCCAGAATTCTTGCAGACAGATCCTTACCATCTATGTAGGAGATGGATTTCTTCCCTGGGGAAAGTAACCAGTCTGAGACATGGTATCTCAAAATTCTAGTATACTGGAGTTTAACCCACAAAATAAGGTTCTCAGATCACCATCAACTAAAGTTCAAAATGGATAAACCCTATCCATCCTAGCCAGTGATTATTTAGTATTTGTGGAAAGCCTCTAAATTTAAAGGGTTCACGAACAAAGAGAGAGACAAAAGAATAAGAGCAACATGTAGGAAAAAGAGATTTACACAGACTATAAAACATTAACAAAACCAAGATTTGTATTTTCTGAAAAAAAGTTATTTCGTCTAAGAAACAAAAATAAGCTGCTATAGAAAAAAAAACAGTTGGACGCTTAAAAGGAAATTTAAGGAAATCTCCCAGAAAGAAAAACAAAAAGAGAGAAACAGAAATAGGAGAGAAAATTAGAAAGCCAAAAAATAAAATTGAAATGACAACATCATTTGGGAAAAAAAAAAAAAAAGGGAAAACTGTCATCAAAAAGAAAAGAAAAGAAAAAAAAAAAAAACTAAAGAAAATTTCCCAGGACTGAATAAGTTGCCAGATTGAAAGGGCCTAACACAAGAGATAAAAATAGACACACATCAAGAAATATCACAGTAACATTTCAGAATCTTGGGGAAAAAGAAGATTCTACACGCTTTTAGAAAGAAAAAGTGACAAAGAATCAGAAAACAGAATGGCAGAATGGCAGGCTTGGAAGCTTTTACAATGGTCCATCTTCAAAATAGTAATTTCCAAACTAAAATTCCACACCCGGGGCAAACTATTCAAGAAAGATCAAACAACAACAACAAAAACCTCAAGCACCGTTATCTCAAGAAGCTACTCAGGATGTGCTCCACCAAAATGACAGAGTAAACTAAGAAGAGAAGCAAATATTAACACAGTGTAACGAATAAAGCGGCTGGGCGCGGGGGCTCAGGCCTGTAATAACAGCATTTTGGGAGGCTGAGGCAGGTGGATAACCTGAGGTATGGAATTCGAGACCAGCCCGGTCAACATGGTGAAACCCCATCTCTACTAAAAATATAAAAAATTAGCTGGGCGTGGTGGCAGGCACCTGTAATCCCAGGTACTCCGGAGGCTGAGGCAGGGGAATTGCTTGAACTTGGGGGGTGGAGGTTGCAGTGAGCCAAGATCGCACCATTGCACTCCAGCCTAGGCAACAAGAGCAAGACTCCGTCTCAAAAAAAAGAAAAAAAAAAAAGGAATAAAGCAACCTCTAAGATGACAATAAAGGAAGATCCCAAGTTTGTAACTGTGTAACAGACCTACACGGTAACCAATCCACACTGGAATATTTTGATTCAAAAATCAGGTAAACAGGCCAGGCACAGTGGCTCATGCCTGTAATCCCAGCACTTTAGGAGGTGGAGGTGGGCGGATCACGAGGTCTGGAGTTCGAGACTAGCCTGACCAACATGGTGAAACCCAGTCTCTACTAAAAATTCAAAAATTAGCCAGGTGTGGTGGTGCATGCCTGTAATCCCAGCTACTCAGGAGGCTGAGGCAGAAGAATCACTTGAACCCAAGAGGTGGAGGTTGCTGTGAGCCAAGATCGTGCCACTATACTCCAGCCTGGGCGACAGAGTGAGATTCTGTCTCAAAAAAAAAATATATATATATATATATAAAAAATATATATATATATATAAATATATATATATATATATAAAAATATATATAAAATTTATAGTCAAACCATAAGAACATTTAAAAGAGTTCAGCAAGCCTACTGGACAAAAGATCACATTACAAAATTAGCTGTATTTCTCTATATCAATATTTACCACCAAATGCAGATTTTATTCATAATAGCAATAAACACTATCAGATCACAGGAATTAATCAACAAAAAACTTGCAAACTTTACAGAAAAAAGCGTAAACCCTATCGAACAGCATAATATAAGACTCTAAACAAATGAGACATAAACACTATATTCATGGATTAAATGATTAAACAGACATTTTCCCTAAAATAATATATAAATTCAATGCCACTCCAGTGAAAAATCTCAAAGGGCTTCCTTATGTATTAAGCTAATCTTGAAAATCATCAAGAATAGCTAAGACAGAACTTGAAGACAACAAAATGGGAACACCTGCCTTGCTAGATAGCAAGACTTATAAAGTTACAATATTTAAGATATTGTTCTATTGGTGCAAGAAAGTCAACTGGAACAGCGGCACAGATGAAATGAATCAGAAACAGTCATATTCATTAAAAGAAGATGCTACTTGAAGAGGCAGCATTAGATTACTGTGAAGGATGGGCAGATTACTTACTAAGTGTTGCTTAGAAACTTAATACACTACATGGGAAAAAATTTGATTCTTCAGAAGATACATGAAATTAACTTGATAAATTGACTATTCTAAAATTTAAAATTTTTATTCACTAAAACTTGCTAACGTGGAAAAATGAGCTACTGGGAAATTATATATGCAATATAGAACCAATAAAGAATTATCAATATATAAAAACAAATCCTATAAATCTTTTTTTTTTAAATACAACTTTCTATTGAACAATGGGGGAAAATAATGAACAGTTGCTGAGAAAAGAAAAGACCTAAATGGTCAACAAATGTAAAAAAAGACTTTACTGGTCATTAAAGAAGGAGAAATAAACACGACATTAAGATACTATTTTATATTTATGGGATTTACAGCAATTACAAAGAACTGAAAATACTAAATGTTGATGAAGATGTTACAAAATAGGAACTTTCAAAAAGAGGTGATGGGAAAATATATGAAGAAAACCACACTGGAGAGCTGCATGAGAATGTCTAGTAAATGAGTATGATCTAAATTCAGTTAATTCCAGCGGGGCGCAGTGGCTCATGCCTGTAAACCCAGCACTTTGGAAGGCCAAGACAGGCAGATCACCTGAGGTCAGTAGTTTGAGACCAGCCAGGCCAAAATGGTGAAACCTAGGCTCTACTAAAAAAAAAAAAAAAAAAAAAAAAAGAATTAGCTAAGCGTAGTGGTGGGCGCCTGCAATCCCAGCTACTCAGGAGGCTGAGGCAGGAAAATCACTTGAATCCAAGAAGTGGAGGTTGCAGTGAGCCGAGATGGCGCCACTGCACTCCAGCCTGGGCTACAGAGTGAGACTCTCTCAAAATATAAACAAACAAAATAAATAAACTCAGCAATTCCACTTTCAAAAATATACTCTCTACTAATCCTCACATGTCTATCACGGAGAAAAGTAAAAAACAATTACTCCAATATTGTGTCTAAAAAGAAAAACCAAGAAACCTAAGTTATTAAAAAGAAGTATGGATAAATGTATTCTGACAGAATCATAAAATTGAAAACCACACATAAAATATATAATTGAAATCACAAAAGTAAGTAAATCATTCTGAAAAAATTGCAATTTATACAGTATGTCAGGTTCAGAAACATGTGAAACACATTTATGAATACCACACATTGTTTACGAATGCCTACACATATAGTATAGAAGCGCAGATGAGAATAAGAAACAGCAAATTTAGACAGTGATTACTGATGGGAGAAAGAGGAGAGCTGGATTAAAAAGTACAAGAACACTTTTATTTCAAGTAGAAAAGGTCTGGAATAAGTAGGCAAAATGTTAAGATGACGACGCTGCATGATACATACTTAGGAATATATTAGGTTATTCTTAATTTACTACATGCTTTCACTTAACTTTTTCTTCTGATTTTGAGAAAACCTCAATTATATAAAGTTATGTATCTCTTAAAAGCCAAAATAAATTATTTAACAAAATAAAAAGTAAACAAAATTCTTCATAATAAGGAATACTTCTCACCAGTCATGGATTTATGACTAGTAGCTAAATATATATATATATGTATATATATATATACTTTTTTTTGAAACAAAGTTTCGCTCTTGTTGCCCAGGCTGGAGTGCAATGGCACAATCTCGGACCACCACAACCTCTGCCTCCCAAGTTCAAGCGATTCTCCTGTGTCAGCCTCCCAAGTAGCTGGGATTACAGTCGCCTGCCACCACACCTGACAAATTTTTTGTGTTTTTAGTAGACACAGGTTTCATATGTTGGCCAGGATGGTCTCGATGTCTTGACCTTGTGATCCGCCTGCCTCAGCCTCCCAAAGTGCTGGGATTACAGGCATGAGCTACCATGCCCGGCTGACTAGTAGCTAAATATTAAACATATCTGGCCGGGCGCGGTGGCTCAAGCCTGTAATCCCAGCACTTTGGGAGGCCGAGATGGGCGGATCACGAGGTCAGGAGATCGAGACCATCCTGGCTAACACAGTGAAACCCCGTCTCTACTAAAAATACAAACAATTAGCCGGGCGAGGTGGCAGGCGCCTGTAGTCCCAGCTACTCGGGAGGCTGAGGCAGGAGAATGGCGTGAACCCGGGAGGCGGAGCTTGCAGTGAGCTGAGATCCGGCCACTGCACTCCAGCCTGGGTGACAGAGCGAGACTCCGTCTCAAAAAATAAATAAATAAATAAATAAATAAATAAATAAATAAATAAATAAACATATCTGTGTACTGGTAAGTAAATATTACATGTATCTGTGCATCAAAAATTTGATTCTATTCTTCTGCGAATTAATCACTTTGTTTAAAAAAAGTAAGACATCAGTTTACTTTCACCAACTTTTTCCACCTCATAGCATTTCAGAACAACTCATAATATTGAAAACCTAGCAGCTCAGATTGAGGAAAAGGAAACAATATTTTCTCCCATGTAGTGTATTAAGTTTCTAAGCAACACTTAGTAAGTAATCCGCCCATCCTTCACAGTAATCTAACGCTGCCTCTTCAAGTAGCATCTTCTTTTAATGAATAGGACTGTTTCTGATTCATTTAATCTGTGCCGCTGTTCCAATTGACTTTCTTGCACCAATGGAACAATATCTTAAATGTTGTAACTTTGTAAGTCTTGCTATCTAGCAAGGCAGGTGTTCCAGTCCTGCTCTTTTGCACAGGTTGCAGTGTAGGGGCACAATCTCGGCTCACTGCAACCTCTGCCTCCCAAGTTCAAGTGATTTTCTTGCCTCAGCCTCCTGAGTAGCTGGAATTACAGGCACAAACCACCATGCTCGACTAATTTTTTTGTGTTTAGTTTCTACTTTTGATATCTTCAGTTCAATCCTTGTAAGAAAGAAATTATTTTTATTTAGATTTCCTTGTGGAGTTAAGTGGGAAAAGTAATTTTTTAGGTTAGATTAGGTTAACTCCATATTTCTTGGATTTCTTCTAAATGCCTTGTACTATACTTAACAATACAGTCAACTCCTGAATTTTCTCTCCTATCTCATTCTTTTTCTCCTAAAATGAATATAATAAAAAGTGTTTTTCTTTTTAAATGCTTTTAAATTTGTCTTTTCCCTATAACATAAATATTCTCTTCTGGCAGTTGGTAGGCCACATGGACTACAAATACATTTCTAATGCTAAAATGATATGGTGTTCAAACAGCAGTTTGGCCACTCTCATACTGAATATAAGACAAAAAGAAAAGCTATTGTTTTGCTCGGAGGCGTTAGCCTCTAAGCAAAATCTGCCACATTTTAAAAAGAAACACAAGGCCGGGCATGGTGGCTCACACCTGTAATCCTAGCACTTTGGGAGGCCAAGGTGGGCAGATTGCCTGAGCTCAGGAGTTCAAGACCAGCCTGGGCAACATGATGAAACCCTGTCTCTACTAAAATTAAAAAAAAAAAAAAAAAATTAATTAGCCGGGCGTGGTGGCGTGCCACCTGTAGTCCCAGCTACTCATGAAGCTGAGGCAGGAGAACTGCTTGAACCTGGGAGGCGGAGGTTGCAGTGAGCTGAGATTGTGCCACTGCACTCCAGCCTGACGACACAGCGAGACTCCATCTAATAAAAAACACACACACACACAAAAATGTCATAGAAACAAAAACATATATATATATATATATATATATAAAATTCTTTAAGGATGGAAGTGTGGGGGTGGGCTGGTTTGTGGAAAGGTGCTCTTTTGACAATATCAAAAAACAAAAATCAAATTTCTGGTTAATGTTTCTTTCATAGCTTTTAAAATAACTATAAGGAAGTATTAAATTTTATTTTATTTTTAATATAATAAACATGATAACCAAATTCTAAAACCAAAGCTATGTGAATGGCCACTTTGAGAAGATACACATTTTATAAAAGTGTTATTAATACCACCTTACACTCTCACCAGAAAGGTAAAAGAGATTTCATGGATTGAAAGTTAACTTTCAAAAAAAACTCCATCGGAATTTTTACTGAAATTACATTATACACACAAATGAATCTGAGAAGGAACCGATGTTATAGTAAATGTTCCTGTAAAATAGTATGTTTCATAATTGCTTCTATACAGGCCTTGAACATTTTTTGCTAAATATATTCCAAAGTATTTGTCTCTGATTACCTAATATAATTATAAATGGTATTTCCCATTTAGTTATACTTAGAATTGATTAGTCCTGTGCCTATGGATGAGCCACCATGGCCACCCTAATTTTAGATGTTATTAAGTTAGAAGCACACTTTTACATTAAACAATTATTTTTTTAATTTAATTAATTTATTATTTGTTTTTGAGACGCAGTCTTGCTCTGTCGTTAAATATTTATTGTTTGTTTGTTTTTGAGATGGAGTCTTGCGCTGGCGTGCAGTGGCGCGATCTCAGCTCACTGCAAACTCCGCCTCCAAGGTTCACGCCATTCTCCTGCCTCAGCCTCCTGAGTGGCTAGGATTACAGGTGCTGCCACCATGCCCAGCTAACTTTTTGTATTTTTAGTAGAGACAGTATTTCACTATGTTAGCCAGGCTGGTCTCGAACTCCGGACCTTGTGATCTGCCCACCCTGGAACAATTACTTTAAAACATTTTTTTTTCCATAGGCTTTTGGGGAACAGGTGATTATATAAGTCCTTTAGCAGTGATTTGTGGGATTTTGGTGCACTCACTACATGAGCAGCATACGCTGAACCCAATTTGTAGTCTTTTATCACTCAATTCCCTCCCACCATTTCCCCCAAGGGCCCAAAGTCCATTGTATCATTCTTATGCGTTTGCATCCTCATAGCTTAGCTCTCGTTTATGAAAGAGAACATAGGATGTTTGGTTTTTCATTCCTGAGTTACTTCACTTAGAGTAATAGTCTCCAATCCCATCCAGGTTGTGAATGCCACTAACTCATTCCTTTTTATGACTGAGTAGTATTCCACTGTGTGTGTAACAGTTTCTTTATCCACTCCTTGATTGATGAGCATTTGGGCTGGTTCCATATTTTTGTAATTCTAAATTGTGCTGCTTTGAACATGAGTGTGCAAGTATCTTTTACATGTAATGACTACTTCCTCTAGACACCCAGTAGTGAGACTGCTGGATCCCACTACTGGGTATGGTAATTCTACTTCAAGGAAGGAATCTTCACACTATCCGTATTAGTTGTACTAGTTTATATTCCCACCAGCAAGTTCCCTTTCCATCACATCTGCACTAATGTCCATTATTTTTTGACTTTTTAATAATAGCTACTCTGACTGGTGTGAGATGATTTCATGATTTTGATTTACATTTCCCTGATCATTAGTGATGTTGAGCATTTTTAAACATGTTTGTTGGCCATTTGCCACTTGTGTATATTCTTTTGAGAATTGTCTATTCATGTCCTTCGCCCACTTTTTTACGGGACTGTTGAACTTTTTGTTTGAGTTCGTTGTAGATTCTGGATATTAGTCCTTTGTAGGATGTACAGACTGTGAAGATTTTCTCCCACTCAGTGGGTTGCCTGTTTACTCTGCTGCTACTTTTGGCATGCAGAAGCTCTTTAAGTCCCACCTGTTTATCTTTGTTTTTGTTGCATTTCCTTTTGGGTTCTTGGTCATGAAATCTTTGCCTACGCCACTATCTAGAAAGGTTTTTCCAGTGTTATCCTCTAGAATTGTTAGTTTCAGGTCTTAGATTTAAGTCTTTGATCTACTTTTAGTTGATTTTTGTATAAGGTGAGAGATGAGGATCCAGTTTCATTCTTCTACATGTGACTTGCTAATTCTCCCAGCACTATTTGTTGAATAGGGTGTTCTTTCCCCACTTCATGTTTTTGTTTTCTTTGTTGAGGTTCAGTTGGCTGTAAGTATTTGTTAAAAAAATTTCTTTTAGAATCTTCTGTATTTCTCAGGCCAGGGATGTGGTGGCTCACGCCTATAATCCCAGCACTTCGGGAAGCCAAGGCATGCAGACTGCTTGAGTCCAGGAATTCAAGACCAGACTGGGCAAAATGAAACTCCGTCTCCTCTAAAAATGCAAAAGTTAGCCAGCCACGATGGCACATCCCAGCTACCTGGGAGGCTGAGGTGAGAGAATCACCTGAGCAAGGGAAGTCGAGGCTACAGTGAGCTGTGATCATGCCACTACAACTGGAGTGAGTCCCTGTCTCTCTCTCACACACACACACGCAACAACTATATTTTCCAATCAATCATTTATGGTAGGCTTCATTCCTTTGTAAGGATTCAAAGTTTTGTTCTTTTTTTTTCCAACTTTTATTTTATTTGAGATAAGAGTTTCACTCTATCGCCCAGTTGGAGTGCAATGGTGCGAGCTCCGCTCACTGCAACCTCCGCCACCTGGGTTCAAGCGATTCTCCTGCCTCAGCCTCTTGAGTAGCTGGGATTATAGGTGTGCACCACCATGCCTAGCCCATTCTTGTATTTTCAGTAGAGACGGGGTTTCACCATTTCGGCCAGGCTGGTCTCAAATGCCTGACCTCAAGTGATCTGCCCTCCTCGGCCTCCCAAAGTGCTGGGATTACAGGCATGAGTCACTGCGCCCAGGCTATTTCTTTCTCTCTTTTTTTTTTTTTTTTTTTGAGACAGGGTCTCACTCTGTCACCAGGCCGGGCCGGAGTACAGCGGCACGATCTCAGCTCACTGCAATCTCCACCTCCTGGGTTCAAGCGATTGCACTGCCTCAGCCTCCCAAGTAGCTGAGATTATAGGTGCGTGCCACCATACCTGGCAGAAAAGAAATTAGAAAAGAAAAAAGAAAAGAAATTATAATGGCTGGGTACGGTGGCTCATGCCTATAATACAAACACGTTGGGAGGCTGAGATGGACAGAGTGCATGAGCCCAGGAGTTCACGACAAGCCCTGGCAAAACAGTGAGACCCCATCTCCTTAAAAAATAAAAAAAAAAATTAGCCAGGCATGATGGTGCACACCTGTAGAGTTCCATCTACTTGGGAGGGTAATGTGGGAGGATCACTTAAGCCTGAGTGTATGAAGCTGCAGTGAGCAATGGCTGCACCACTGTACTCCAGCCTGGTAGAGCAAGATCCTGTCTCAAAAGCAAACACGCAAACAAAAATTTGTTGTTTTCATTTAGCACTTCAAACATGTCATGTCATGTCATTGCATTGCATTTGGCTTGAAATTTTTTCGATTAGTTTTAAGTACGCAGTAATTTCCATATTTGCTTATCTGACAGTAATGTGTCTTAATTCATTGGCTGCTTTTGGCATTTTATACTTGTCACTGCTTTTGAGGCATCTGGTTATGATGTGGCTTGATATGTGTTTTTTTGGTTTGTGTGTATTTCTCTTGCTTGTAATTCTTTTTCTTTTGTTCTGTATATAATATTCAAACTTTTGTTTTTTGTTTTTTGTTTTTTTTGAGACAGAATCTCGCTCTGTAGCCCAGGCTGGAGTGCAGTGGCCGGATCTCAGCTCACTGCAAGCTCTGCCTTCCGGGTTCACGCCATTCTCCGGCCTCAGCCTCCCGAGTAGCTGGGACTACAGGCGCCCGCCACCTCGCCGGGCTAGTTTTTTATATTTCTTAGTAGAGACGGGGTTTCACCGTGTTAGCCAGGATGGTCTCGATCGCCTGACCTCGTGATCCACCCGTCTCGGCCTCCCAAAGTGCTAGGATTACAGGCTTGAGCCACCGCGCCCGGCCAAACTTTTGTTTTAAGACAGAGTTTCGCTCCTCTCCAGGATGGAATACAACGGCATGTCCCCTGCTCACTGCAACCTCTGCCTCCCGGGTTCAAGTGATTCCCCTGCCTCAGCTTCCCGAGTAGCTGAGATCCCAGGTGCTCACCATGATGCCCGGCTAATTTTTTTATTTTTAGAGATGGGGTTTCACCATGTTGGCCAAGCTGGTCGTGAACTCCGGATCTTAGGGGATCCGCCCACCTCAGCCTCCCAAAGTGCTGGGATTACAGGCATGAGCCACCACGGCTGGCCAATATTCATACATTCTTATGCAGCAGTGTGGTATTCTGCTACATACATAGAATTGTATTGATCACGTTAAGGTATTTAGAGTTTCTACCACCTTGAGTATTTCTCTCTTTTTTTGTTTTCTGAGACGGAGTCTTGCACTGTTGCCTAGGCTGGAGCCCAGTGGCAGGATCTCAGCTCACTGCAACATCCACCCCCTGGGTTCAAGTGATTCTCACGTCTCAGCCTCCCGAGTAGGTGGGATTACAGGCGCATGCCACCATGCCTGGCTAATTTTTATATTTTTAGTAGAGACGAGGTTTTGCCATGTTGGCCAGGATGGTTTTGAACTCCTGACCTCAAGTGATCCACCTGCCTCGGCCTCCCAAAGTGCTGGGATTACAGGCATGAGACACCATGCCCAATCAGTATTTATCATTCCTATGTGCTAGGAACACTGAAGTCTTCTAGCTATTCTGAAATATAAAATGCTAGATGCGGTGGCTCATGCCTGTAATCCCAGCACTTTGGGAGGCCGAGGCAGGCAGATCCACGAGGTCACAAGATTAAGACCATCCTGGCCAACATGGTAAAACCCCGTCTCTACCAAAAATACAAAATTTAGTTGGGTGCGGTGGCATGCATCTGTAGTCCCAGTTACTTGGGAAGCTGAGGCAGGAGAATCGCTTGACTTATTAAATATAGTCATCCTGCTCTGCTATAGAACACTGGAACTTATTTCTTCTTTTTGAATGTATGTCTCTACTGATCAACTTCTCTCATCCTTCTAAACCTACTATACACACACACACACCATCATTCCCATTGTTTGCAATTCTTTAAGCTTCTTGACTCTGCATGTTTATAATGTTCTTGCAAATATGAAAACATTTTGTACATTATTTAATCAAATATTTTCACTGGCTGCCTCCTTGTCCTTGCACCCTCCCCCAACACCAGATGGTGCATACATAAATGCCAATGGTGCATACATAAATATTTGATATCATTCCACAGGCCACTGAAATTCTATTCAGTGTGCCCCCTGTTGCCCCCATCCCATCTATTCTATCTGTGCTTCATTTTGCATTGTTTCTATTGCTACATTAAAGGTCGCTGATCTTTTTTCTTTTCTTTTCGAGACAGGGTCTTGTTCTGTCAACCAGGCTAGAATGCAGTGGCACGATCATGGCTCACTGCAACCCCAACCTCCAAGGCTCAAGTGATCCTCCTGCCTCAGCAGCCTCCCAAATAGCTGAGAGTATAGGCATGCAACACCACGATTTTTTTTTTTTTTTTTTTGGCTTTTTTTTGGAGACAGGATCTGGCTCTGTCACCCAGGTTAGAGTGCAGTGGCGCCATCTCTGCTCACTACAACCTCCGCCTCCCAAGTTCAAGTAATTCTGGTGTCTCAGGCTCCCAAGTAGCTGGGAATTACAGGTGCATGCCAACACACCCAGCTAATTTTTGTTAATTTTTATTTTTATTTTTTATTTTTTTTGAGACAGAGTCTCGCTCTGTCACCCAGGCTGGAGTGCAGTGGCCGGATCTCAGCTCACTACAAGCTCTGCCTCCCAGGTTTACGCCATTCTCCTGCCTCAGCCTCCCAAATAGCTGGGACTACAGGCGCCCGCCACCTCGCCCGGCTAGTTTTTTTTTGTATTTTTAGTAGAGACGGGGTTTCACCGTGTTAGCCAGGCTGGTCTCGATCTGACCTCGTGATCCGCCCGTCTCGGCCTCCCAAAGTGCTGGGATTACAGGCTTGAGCCACCGTGCCCGGCCATAATTTTTAAATTTTTTGTAGAGATAGTGTCCCCTTATGTTGCCCAGGCTGGTCTTGATCTCCTCGACTACAAGAATCCTCCTATCATGGCCTCCCAAAGTGTTGAGATTACAGGTTGGGATTACAAGTGTCAGCCACCACGCCCAGCTTGATCTTTTCCCATGTCTAATATCTTGAAATCACCATCCAGTGATTTCATTTCAGTTGTGTTGTTAATCTCTGAATGTTCATTTGAGTCTTTTTTATATTTTACATTTCTCTTATGTTAATGTTTTCCTTTAAATCCTTGAGTACACTGAGTATATTATAATCATGCCCTTTTCTGCCATTTCCTTCATTCTGTCATTATTGCATCTGTTTCTGTTGTTTGCTCCTTTAAAGATTCTGTTACTGGTCCAGAAGCATAGGAACTGATAATACATGTCCAGAACTCTTACGTAAGTTCAACATTCCTGGGACATCAATACTTGTGATTTGTCTAAACAAACTGGAATTAAAAAAAAAAAAGTTTCCTCAGCATAGATAATTTGAAAAGTACTGACCTAGACTTTTAGGTTCAGGGTTAATATGGACATATTTTCTCTATACTTTGGTTAGTTTCACTTACCAAGGCATTTCATCACCTTTACTTCATTTATCTCTTTCAACGTTTCCTTAAATGGGTCTGCTCATTTCAGTGCTTCATCTAAACTTATTTTAAATATTAAGGTTTGAAAAACCTTCTGATATCAGTATTCTTGACAACAATTTTTGTTATGGCTTTAATATCTGAATAACAGTTTGGTGGGATTTAAAATCTAGGTTCTTTCTCTTCAAACCTTAAAAAATGCTCCCAGCACTTTGGGAGGCCAAGACGGGCAGATCACGAGGCCAGGAGATAGAGACCATCCTGGCCGACACGGTGAAACCCCGTCTCTCCTAAAAATAAAAAAAATTAGCTGGGTGTGGTGGCAGGCACCTGTAGTCCCAGCTACTCAGGAGGCTGAGGCAGGAGAACGACATGAACTCGGGAGGTGGCGCTTGCAGTGAGCCGAGACTGCACCACTGCACTCCAGCCTGGGCAACAGAACGAGACTCGGACCCCCCCACCAAAAAAAATAAAAAAGCTAATACATTTTCTGTTTACATTCAAGAGTTACTGCTGAAAAAGTGTGACGCCAATCTAATTCTTCTTCACTTGTTTGTGACTTTTTTTCCCTCATCTCTGCAAGTCTTTAGCATTTTATCTCTGGCAGTCTTATATTTTAACTTTAACGTATGCTGTGTTTCTTCTCTCTTGACTCTGAGCCCCTTTTAATTTGACATTTCTCACCTCTCTCTTTTCTCTCTCACTTTAATTCTAGAAATCTATCCCTTTTATTCCTTTAAGTATTTATTCTCCACTTAAAAAAAATTATCTCCCTTCTTAGATTCCTATCTTCTGGATGTCAATACCTTTATTTCTGTATTTGATAGCTGTTAATTTTTCTTTTATATTTTCTATTTCCTTGTCCTTTTATCCCCGTGAAATATTCTCTTTAATCTTCCAATTAACAATTTTGTTCTTCAAATTGATCAATTCTGTTACTCAACTTTTGTTTGTTTGTTTGTTTGTTTTCTCCACGACAGAGTCTCACTCTATTGCCCAGGGTGGAATGCAGTGGTGCCATCTTGGCTCACTGCAACTTCCACCTCCCAGGTTCAAGCAATTCTCCTGCCTCAGCCTCCTGGGTAGCTGGGATTATAGGTACACGCCACCACACCCAGCTAATGTTTTTGTAGTTTCAGAGACAGGGTTTCACCATGTTGGCCAGGCTGGTTTCGAACTCCTGACCTCGGATGACCCACCTGCCTCAGCCTTCCAAAGCGCTGGGATTACAGGCATGAGCCACCATGCCCGACTCAACTAATTTTTATATTTTTAGTAGAGATGGTGTTTCACCATGTTGGCCAGGTTGGTCTTAAACTCCGGGGTCTCAAGTGATCCGCCCACCTCAGCTTTACACCACCTCAAGATTACAGGAGTGAACCACCATGCCCAGCCTATCCTATGTTTTGTGTTATGTTTTTGATATTGAGTAATTTTTTCTTTTACATTTCATATTATTAGTATCTTCCTCTAATATTTTTAATACATTTATTAGGACAATTTTACATTTGTCATTTGTCTAATCTAGTATTTCTACTACTAATGGCATCTGTAATCCAGTATATTGTTTTTCTTTCCTTTGAATGTTTTCTTTGGTCTGTGTGCTCATTTTCTTCTAGGAAAACACATTTAAGCAATATATACAGAGGATGTCAGCCCACAATCACTGTCAGCCCCACTGAGCTCAAGACGTACAGGTGGAAAATACCTAAGGTGGAATATTTCAGGCAGCAGAAAACCACAATCACTCATCTTTTCTCAAAACAATTCCTTGGAAAAGTAGCTTCACTATTTTTTCACATGTTAAAGTATCTAAATGGAGACTCTCCTTACACTATTGTGATAATATGAAATATTTATTTGGTTTTTGTCTCCATTTTCTGACATACAGCTTCTAAAATCCTTGTAGATAAAGGAGCTAGGAGAATCTTTTGTTCTAATATTTGTCCTTTGACTCCTGGTTCCTGACACCGAGTTCCTAAATCCCTTGGAATTTCCTGGGTGTCAGAAGACTCTTTTGTTCTAATGAGGCAACCTTGGTGGGCTCCTAGATAGCCCCAGGATGGTGCTTGTTACCAAGGGAACCAACTACGTGTTTAGAGAGTTGGAAAGTTCATAGTCTCACCCCAGACCTCGAGGGAGAGGAGAGGGGCTGAACTGAGTTGATCAACAATGGCCAATTATGTAATCAATGACGCCTATGTAATGAAGTTTCCATAAAGTCCCCCCAAAATAGAGTTTGAATGAGCTTCTAGGCTGATGTACAATAACACATCCACGTGCCAGGTGGGTGGCACACATATTCACAGGGATGAAAGTTCCTATTCTCTGGACCATTACAGATCCCATGCCATGTATCTTCTTCATCTGGCCACTCATTTGTATCCTTTAAAATATTCTTTGTAATAAATCGGTAAACATAAGTAGTAAGTAAAGTGCTTCTCTGACCTTTGTGAATTGCTGTAGCAAACTAATTGAACATGAGAAGGAGCTGCTTTACGCCTGATCGGTGAATTTTATAGCTGCTCAGTCGGAAGTATAGGTGACAAACTTACTACTTGCGATTGTCATCTGAAGTGGGAGGCAGTCTTGTGAGATTGAGCCCTCAATCACTGGGATCTGAAGCTAGCTGTAGGTAGACAGCATGAAAAAATAATTCAATTAGAGGACATCCAGCTCATGTCTGCTGAAGAACTGCTGGTGTGTAAGAAAATACCCCGGCCGGGCGCGGTGGCTCAAGCCTGTAATCCCAGCACTTTGGGAGGGTGAGACAGGCGGATCACGAGGTCAGGAGATCGAGACCATCCTGGCTAACACAGTGAAACCCCGTCTCTACTAAAAAAATACAAAAAACTAGCCGGGCGAGGTGGCGGGCGCCTGTAGTCCCAGCTACTCGGGAGGCTGAGGCAGGAGAATGACGTAAACCTGGGAGGCGGAGCTTGCAGTGAGCTGAGATCCGGCCACTGTACTCCAGCCCGGGCGACAGAGCGAGACTCCATCTCAAAAAAAAAAAAAAAAAAGAAAAAGAAAATACCCCAACACATCAGGTGTCAGAAGTGTTTGTTGTGTTGAGCCAATAGTGGGAAAAACAATTTGGTTTGGTTTTTCCTGTATCTCTTACCGACTATAGTGCATTAGCACTGAGAATCTCTGGGTAAGAGACAGGGAAGCAAAATTTCATTTTCTCAATCCACTCAGAGGCAAAGAGCCTCTGCAATATCCTGAATTGACTCCTCAGAATACCAAAGGTCTGAGACTTTACAAGTGTACAGGGGTTAGGCACCTTTACTTCAAAGGGGCGAAGAACTTCAATAATTTCTTTCCTATTTTTTCTTCTGATAGCCAAGAGAATGCCTTCTCTCTTCAACTGGGACAAAGCTTCTATTCCACACACCAGTTCAAAACAGTCTTTCTTCCACCAACCTAGGGGATTTCTCACCATTTGCTCAGATACATTTAGTTTTCCCTTATAACTCTGTTGAAGTTGATCTTGGGTGAGGAAGCCAATAGCCACACTTCTTGAATGTCTTTTAAGGAATCTAAATCAGTTCATTCATTGTAATGATGAAACATTTTCTCACCTGAGCATATTAAGAGGATTTTTTTCCCCCAAAGCTTTCAAAACAGTTCCTTGCATTTTCCTGGCTATTCTTTTTTTTCCTGCATGTTTATTCTCTCTCATGTTGGGAAAGCTCTTTTCAAATGTTGCACATGCCTTGGTTATCAATTTACATAAAAGAGAAAAGAATATGATTAAAATGAGTGGGTGTCAGTTTACTGAGGATGATTTGGTAGTGTCTCACCTAAGGATTCTAAATTTTCAGAATATTTTTTTCTCTGGAGAATTCAAATTTCTACAAAGACAAAATCCCCCTCCAAACTCTTACTTACAAAAGGCATATGCCAACTTATGCCTATATTATGATCGCAAGAGAAGGAAAGTGACTTAGGTGGAAGGGACTCAGTATGATGATTTTAAAGTTGCTAAATTATAAAATAGAAAATGCAAGAAATTAAGATAGAATAAGGTTTAACTTTTTAACGTATTTGAACTGCTAAAAAATTTTCTGGCCAGGCGCGGTGGCGTACTCCCAGAACTTTGGGAGGCCGAGGCAGGTGGATCACAAGGTCTGGAGTTCAAGACCAGCCTGGCCAACATGGTAAAACCCCATCTCTACTAAAAATACAAAAATTAGCCGGGCGTGGTGGTGCGTGCCTGTAGTCCCAGCTTCTCGAGAGGCTGAGGCAGGAGAATTGCTTGAACTTGGAAGGTAGAGGTTGCAGTGAGCCAAGATCGCGCCACTGGACTCCAGACTGGGCAATAGAGAGAGATTCCATTTCAAAAAAAAAAAAAAAATTTTTTTTCTAAGTTTGTCAAGACACAGTTGAGAGAAGAACAGAATCTATATCAAATGTTAATATTAATGTAATTAATATATAGATGTATATTAAATATAACTGTTTAAGTATCTAGTCATAAATACAGAGGCAGAGCTGGGAAAAGTATTTAATATATATAAAAATTTAACATACATACATAGATCTATATATGAAAATTAGATAATGTTGAACAAAAAGTAGAGAAGAGAGAAAAGGAAAGAACTGCCTCCTTGGGCAAGACCAAAGAAGCACTGGGTAAGAGTGTGTGAGAGAGTAAAGTTGACAAAGCTATACTGATAGCTATGACGGACAGGTGGTGCCAAAGCTGAAACAAGGAAAAACTTGTTGGCCACAACAAACTAATTAAGCCTAGAAACAACACTGGTGCCGGGTGCAGTGGCTCACACTTGTAATCCTAACACTTCTGGGAAGCCAAGGTGGACACATCACTTGAGGTCAGGAGTTTGAGTCCATCCTGGCCAACACGGTGAAATCTCGTCTCTACTAAAAATACAAAAATTATACAGGCTTGGTGGCGCACACCTGTAATCCCAGCAACTCGGGAGGCTGAGGCAGAAGAATCACCTGAACCTGGGAGGCAGAGGTTGCAGTCAGCCGAGATCGCGCCACTGTACTCCACCCTGGGTGACAGAGCAAGACTGTCTCAAAAAAAGAAAAGGGGGAAAGAAACAGCACTGGTATTTTCTGAAGCACAAGTTAAAAAACAATGTTATCCATTCAAAAACCAGAAGTCATATTGATAAGAGCACAATAAGGTCAGGCACATAAAACTAAAAAAATTCAAGGCATACTTAGATGTGATATAAAATGAGATGGCTAGTACAAAGGCCTGCAGGGGTCATCTTGTGCATTCTCTCAATCTTCAAATGTCTTTATGTTAGGGTTCTCCACAAAAACAGGACCAATGGAGTGTCAGCATATTTGTGTGTGTTTCTGTGTGTGTAGGCATATGTGTGTGTGTGTATGCATATATATAGGTTCATTATCTCATATGATTATGAAGGCCAAAATCCCATGATCTGCAGCCCGCAAGCTGGAGGAAACAGGAAAGCCAGTGGTGTGTCTTGGTACAAGGCTGAAGAATGAAGAACCAGAAGCACCCACATCTGAAGGCAGGAGAAGAAGGATGTTCCAGCTCAGGAAGACCAATTCATCCTTTGTCTGCCTTTTTTTTTTTTTTCCCTACATGGGCCCCCAAAGGATGGACAATATCTGTCCACATGGATAAGGGTGGTCTTCTCTACTCAGTCTACTAGCTCAAATGCTAATCTCTTCAGGAAACACCCTCACAGACACAGTCAGAAATAATATCTTATCAGTATCTGGGTATCCCGTGGCCCACTCAAGCTTACAACATAAAATGAACCATCAGAGTCCTCAAACAACACTATCTTGTATATCCTTAAAACAGAGAAACCAAGGTAAAGGAAGTAAACAGCTAAACCAAAAATCAAGCTCATGTCTATCTAAATCAAGAGCTCAAACACAAATGCCAACTAAGATTCTGTGGAGGAGATAACAGTACAAAATTGGGCCCTTGCTCTAAGAAAGTTCCTGCAGAAGGAGATCAGATTTATAGACACCAAACAATACAAACCCTGTATTATTCTATATTGACTACAACTTATAAACAAAGAAGCCTAGAGGAAAGAAAGATTCAGAATTAAACAGATTCCTTCATTCAATGAATGCTTCCTAAGAATCTGATATGTGACAAGCACTGGTAAAAACAAAGTCAAAGCAGCGTGTTAACAAACTTCCTACCTACAGAGCTCACAATCCTGTGTGAGTGTAGAAATGGCAATAAACAAGTAAACAGGTATGTCAGATGATGATAAGTGATTTAGAGAAAAATAAGTATTTTCGGGAAGAAAAGAGGTTCCAGGGTGGTGGTTTATATAGGGTAGTCATTGCATGTAAGTCTAATCAGAAAACGTTTAATAGAAAAGATAGAACTTGAACTAGGCTTTGAGCTAGACTTTCAGTTAAACTGTAAATTGCTGGAGTCATGAAATCCTTGGCTTGCTTCATACAAACCAAACATAGATATTTACTGTCAGCTGGCTATCTACACCTAAAGCCATCATAGGTGGCCTTTATTCTCATAAAATGACAAAGATACATATAATCTAATTCTTAATATTACAAACTCAGACACCTGATTTTGTAAGCATACTGAGACTAGATGTCCTCTTAGGGACAAACTTAGTAATCGAGCTCATAGATACTGATATATAAACCAGAATGCAAATTTATTACTTTAAAATGATAATTATTAGCTGTTAATTAGTGTAGAAAGCATGGGGATTAACAAATAATACAAACTTTTTGTAGGAAAGCTAAATCAAAATATTACTTGATAAACACAAATGATGTAAAATAGAGGAATAATAAACCCAAGAATAGTAGAATAGGGTTTCTTCTACCTCAGTGTTTTTGTTTTTTGTTTTGTTTTGCTTTGAGACAGAGTTTGGCTCTGTCACCCAGGATGGAGTGCTGTGGGGAAACCACAGCTCACTGCAGCCTCAACCTCCATGCTCAAGTAATTCACCCACTTCAGCCTCTGCAGCAGCTGAGACCACAGGCACACACCACCCACCCAGCTAATTTCTCCGACAGTGTTTAAATGAGCAACGTCAACTTCTGGCTCTTTGGACCTCTCTTTTCCATATCTAGAGCCTAAAAAGAACTTCTTTTTTCTTTCCTTCTAAATTCAAAAACGGAGTAAATACAACTGATTAGATATCTAACTACTAAATTAAATTATATTTTAGTACCATCTCTCAAGTTCCTTTAGTATGTACTTGACATTCAGTTAACTTATAACTGATAACAGTTAATTTACCTAAAAATATTTCATTTATTCTGGACACAGTTAAACATAATTCTTGCTAGAATAAACTGTAAGTTTAAATCTCAGTGAACTATTTTATTTCCAACTTTTTAGGGATCATATCGTTGTTTCCATATCCTCCAATGTCTTAATGTATATATTCTATGTAGATCAACATACTTATATTTATTCCATCTACATATTAACTGCTAAATCCATCACAGTACAGTTGTTTTTTGAATTATAAAAAAATTATTTTAAACAGCAGCAGCAATATAATGAAGACAAAGATGCATATGTGAGCATAATATATTTTAGTACAACCAAGAACATATTTCATGTAATGAAGTATACATATAGGGGAACAATGAGCAACATGAATAGGTGACAAGTAAGAAATTACATTTGTAATAGACAGGGAAGCGTAACAATTTCTGAGAAGTGTAATAACACAGTGAAAGCCATGTTTAAAGATGATAAAATGGCTGGGCGCCATGGCTCACACCTGTAATCCCAGCACTTTGGGAGGCCAAGACAGGCAGATCATTTGAGGTCAGGAGTTTAAGACCAGCCTGACCAACATGGTGAAACCCTGTCTCTACTAAAAATACACTGTATTCCAACTGGGAGACAGAGCACAATTCCATCTCAAAAATAAATAAATAAATAAATAAATAAATAAATAAATAAAGATAATAAAGTATGAGAGCAATTTATTACAACGGCTAGAAATTAGTAACGTTGTGAGATACTGCCTATAAAGCCTAACATGGAATACTGAAGGTCCACATCAGACTGGTAGAGGCTGACAGGAGGACAGACATTGGACACTGACACATTCCTTAAAATACCAGGAGCTGGGCCAGGTGCAGTGGCTCACGCCTGTAATCCCAGAACTTCAGGAGGCCGAGGCAGGTGGATCACCCGAGGTCAGAAGTTCAAGACCAGTCTGACCAACATGGAGAAACCCTGTCTCTACTAAAAATACAAAATCAGTTGAGCGTGGTGGTGGATGCCTATAATCCCAGCTAATCGGGATGCTGACGCAGAAGAATCGCTTGAACCCAGGAAGCAGAGGCTGCAGTGAGCCGAGACCATGCCATTGCACTCCAGCCTGGGCAACAAGAGTGAAACTCCATCTCAAAACAAAAACAAAAACAAAAAACAAAAAAACAAAACCAGGGGCTGGACACGGTAGCTCACGCCTGTAATCCCAGCACTTTGGGAGACCGAGGCAGGAAAATTGCTTGAGTCCAGGAGTTCACAATTAGCCTAGGCAACACAGTGAGAACCCGTCTCTACAAAAAATACAAAAATTAGCCCGGTGTGGTAGCACCCACCTGTAGTCCCAGCGACAGAGGAGGCTGAGGCAGAAGAATCGCTTGAGCCCAAGAGGCTGATGCTACAGTGAACTGTGAAAGCATCACTGCACTCCAGCATGAGCCACAGACTGAGACCCTGCCTCAAAACAAAACAAAACAAACAAACAAAAAAACAGGAGCGCCTATAACCTGAAAAGGGACAAGTGTTATAAGAACATAGTAATAATAATATCTGCGGCTAAAAGACACGTTTCTATGTAAACATGCTTCACCTTCATTCCAATACTTTGCTTCATTAATGTAAATAAACCTACACAACTGTGGTTTTATCTGCTGAAATTCAATTTCTAAAAGGATGAAACAAATAGAGAAAGTTACTTCATTGCCATTATATATTTATATCCCCTACCCCCAAGTAAGAGCCTTTTAGTGCTGGCAGAAGAATAAATTTCCAGGGTTCAAGCAACTCTCCTGCCTCAGCCTCCAAAGTAGCTGGGATTCCAGGCATGCACCACCACGGCCAGCTAATTTTTGTATTTTTAGTAGAGATGGGGTTTCGCCATGTTGGCCAGGCTGGTCTCAAACTCTCGACCTCAGGTGATCCACCCGGCTCGGCCTCCCAAAGTGTTGGGACTACAGGCGTGAGCCACCGCGCCTAGGCTTACTACTTTTCTAAAAAATTTCGGCCGGGCATGGTGGGTTCACACCTGTTATCCCAGTACTTTGGGAGGCCGAGGCAAGCGGATCACCTGAGGTCAGGAGTTCAAGACCAGCCTGACCAACATGGAAAAACTTCATCTCTACTAAAAAAATACAAAATTAGCTGGGCGTGGTGGCGCATGCCTGGAATCCCAGCTACTTTGGAGGCTGAGGCAGGAGAACTGCTTGAACCCTGGAGTCGGAGGTTGCAGTAAGCCGCGATTGTGCCATTGTACTACAGCCTGAGTGACTAAAGCAAAACTCCATCTCAAAAAAAAAAAAGAATAGAAAAGAAATATATAAAAATGCTATCCAATTTACCTTGTCAAACACATTAAAAATTTTAGAGGATTAGGGCAAAAAGCCACCAATATGTTGATAACCTTTGATTTTGCATATACTTAAAAAAGAGCTCCTACTGCAAATTAATTACAAATTGAAATACACTTTATAAATGAGGTGAATAACACTATATTTGTAGATATGTGATGTTTTGTCTATATTTCTAGTTTTGTTGGTGAGCACTTTATGTCATGGCTGTTTCATATCAGAAGTAATTTTCCATTCAAACAACTGAAATTTGCAACATACACATACATAAATGCGTAAATACGGAAACAATTCTCATCTGAAACTAAATGTTTTCCCTTTTAGACTGTATTTTGAGGGTGTAGAGACATGTGTTTACATCTTTGTATTCCAACTTAAATACTTGGCACATACTATAATCTAATAGATAGCTAGTAAGTAGAATTATACAAAAATGTCTAACTCAGTTTAATATGTACTTTAATTTTGCTAAAAAGAGGGCTGTTTTAATTTATCTGGGACATTTATTGTCATTACTTTTATTAGTAAGTAAATGTACATTATATTTTAATTGCATTTCACAAGATCTAGGATTACACTATCATTTCCACAGTGGCAGTGGAACTTGAGAAAACACAGTATTCATGTACTAGAAATTATCTTCACTATTAGCAGTAAAAAATTGGCCAGGTGCCCTGGTTCATGCCTATAATCCCAGCACTTTGAGAGGCTGAGGTGGGAGAACTGCTTGAGCCCAGGAGGTCAAGACCAGCGTGGGCAACATGGTAAAACCCCGTTTCTACAAAAAACACGAAAATTAGCCAGGCTTGGTGGCATGTGCCTGTAATCCCAGCTACTCAGGAGACTGAGGTGGGGGAGAACTGCTTGAGCCTGGGAGGTTGAAACTTTAGTAAGCCATGATCGAGCCACTGAACTCCAGCCTAGGCAACAGGGAGACCCTGTTTCAAAAAAAAAAAACCAAAAACCAAAAAAACTAATTAAAGACTATCAATCATCTTCTCAAAAACTCCTAAAAGGTATTCTGAAGACTGTGAATAAATTCTGTTACTCATTTTTGTGATAGGATAAGCTAGCAACAGGGCCTGAACAATTATTCAGAAACTTGGGCGAATAAGCAAAACTATCTCCATGAATTGAAAAAAAAAGAAAAAAAAAATGATATGAACTGAAAAAGTCAACTGTGGGTCCACCACAAAAACACTAAAAAAAAAAAAAAAAATCATGTCAGCAACAATACACTAACTTGACAAATACATAAAAACAAATACACATATGTATATACAAATGGTCTCTGACTTAGAATGGTTCAACTCAGAATTTTTTGACTTTAAGACATTGCAAAAGCAATACACATTCAGTAGAAATCGTAGTTTAAATTTTGATATTTTCCCAAGCTAGTGATACAGAGTTGATACTCTGTTTCAAAGTGGATTAGCAGGAGTAAGCCACAGCTCCCCGTCAGCCACACTATTACGAAGGGTAAACAACAGAAATTCTACAGTTTATTGTGTTGCCTGATGATTTTGCCCAACTGTAGGGTAATGTAAGTGTTCTGAGCATGCTTGTTTGTTTTTGTTTTGCTTTGTTTTTTGAGACAGAGTTTCGCTCTGTCATCCAGGCTGGAGTGCGGTGGCACGATCTAGGCTCACTGCAACCTCCGCCTCCTGGTTTCAAACAATTCTCGTGTCTCAGCCTCCCGAGTAGCTGGGACTACAGGCGCGCACCACCAGGCCCGGCTAATTTTTTATATTTTTAGTAGAGACGGGGTTTCACCATGTTGGCCAGGCTAGTCTCACTCCTGATCTCAGGTGATCCACCTGCCCTGACCTCCCAAAGTGCTGGGACTACAGGCATAAGCCACCATGCCCGGCCCTGAGCATGTTTAAAGGCAGGCTACCCTAAGTTATGATGTTCGGTAGGTTAAGTGTACTAAATGCATTTTCAATTTAGAATATTTTCACAACTTACAATGGTTTTTAGAATTTAACGTAACTCAAAGAACATCTGCATATGCTTAGTAAGAGAACACATGAAAATAATTCCATTTATGTAGAAGAAGAAAATGGTATCTTTCTAGTTTACCATAATGCTTTACCATTCATGTTCTACTCTGTTTTAAACATGAAAGTATTATATATTCATGATTTTAAATTTTATTAGAATCTAAAGGTTTATTATATATAAAGAGAAAATGGCAAAGGGAGAGAATCAAAGATAGAGTATATCTACACTTTCTTCCTCTTAATGTTCACGTATTTAAAATACTGAAGTTCCTACTCTCCTTTCTATTATCATCTTTTCTTTCTCTTCGTAAGATTATTTCTATTGTTTAGCCTACCTATATCTCATTTGTTCTACCAGATGCTAATGATCCACTTCCTTTACACAGATAATATTCTAAAATCAAAAGTTAAAACTATTTCCTCTTTAACAGTCCTCCTCTTTGTATTTCTGAAATTTGGCTTTACCTTCAATGTTCCACTAAAATGCCCAGAATAACACAGCGCTTACTCCAAAAGACTTATTGTTCTTATTTTTTCTTTCTAAAATAATTTTAGAATCTAATCATCTCACATCTCTGATACAAACTGTTCAAGGTAGGCATTCCTCTAAGGCTCTGCACAGTCTATTATTCTATGACCGGTATACTCCTCACCCACTTACTTGACTTCATTATCTTCATGTATCACTTTCATTTTGAATCCCAAATTCATAGTAATAATTTATCTGTTTTCTAAAATATGTACTACCAACAGAAAATTTTCAACGTTAGTATCTCAAGCATTTAAAATATAATATGCTGCCGGGCGCGGTGGCTCAAGCCTGTAATCCCAGCACTTTGGGAGGCCGAGACAGGCGGATCACGAGGTCAGGAGATCGAGAGACGATCCCGGCTAACACGGTGAAACCCCGTCTCTACTAAAAAATACAAAAAAAATAGCCGGGCGAGGTGGCGGGCGCCTCTAGTCCCAGCTACTCGGGAGGCTGAGGCAGGAGAATGGCGTAAACCCGGGAGGCGGAGCTTGCAGTGAGCTGAGATCCGGCCACTGCACTCCAGCCTGGGTGACAGAGCAAGACTCCATCTCAAAAAAAAAAAAATATATATAATATGCTAAAACAAAGTTTTTCCTCTCCTTCATTTCTTATTATTCTCCTAGACTCTGGTTTCAAACATAACACTTTTTGTGTATGTGGTCAGCTCATTTCTGCTTGAGCTTTCTGCTTTACCTCTTGGCCTATAAAAATATGTCCAGCCCTCTGTTAAAACTCTTAAACCCACTTCTCATTACTTTTTTCCTATCAAAATTCAATTTTACTTACGTCAAAATCCTCGTCCTACAAAATTATATGTGAAACCGCACAATTAGAATTACATTTCCAATACACTGGCTTACGTGGCTTTTCATTTGCTTGCCCTATTTTTTCCACTTTTAGATTATGAGGTTTTAACTTGCGATTCAAAGATACATTTCAGGGAAGTCCACAAATCCACTGATATTCTATGCAAAACTGTTGGCCTGCATTTGTTTCTAGTGTGATCCAGATGTTTTATCAGAATGTGTGATAACTTCAACACTTCAATAAATATATATATATACACACAGAGAGAGAGAGAGAGTCTCGCTCTGTTGCCCAGGCTAGAGTACAGTGGTACAATCTCGGCTCGCTATAACCTCTGCTTCCCAGGTTCAAGGGATTCCCACGCCTCAGCCTCCCAAGAAGCTGGGACCAGAGGCATGCGCCACCATGCCCAGCTAATTTTTCTGTATTTTTAGTAGAGATGGGGTTTCGCCATACTGGCCGGCCTGGTCTCAAACTCCTGACCTCAAGTGATCCACCCGCCTCAGCCTCCCAAAGTGCTGGGATTACATACACGAGCCACAGCGCCCAATCTTTTAACAACCAACATACCATAGATTACGGTATATTCCCAGGGCATACATACTACTCATATTCACTACATGCTCAGAAAATAACTGCCTATTCTTCACTTACATACTAGTATGTGTATCTCAAACACCGGTTAACTTCTTACTTTCCACAAGATAACAGCCAACATTTTTCTAACATTATACCATTTACCCTAACTAAAAAACAAAACCAAACTCTATATTAACATTGACTAGATGAAGTCTAAGTTAGGCATGACATCAGACTTCTAAGTGGACCTCAAAATATGAGTCCCACAAGAAAATGCAGCTTATGTAAGTAAGAAAAAGGTTAAGCTGGATAAGCCACTGTATATGTCACTAAATTCCATGTCAATTCATGATTTCTAGCAATTCCCCAAAATTTCATATGATGCACCAACTCTATATTGATAAAACCAATAAGATAATTCAGATGCAGACATCTCAAGCACCATGTCAGATAATGAGAACACCGAAGTATCACCTGTGTAACGAATACTGGATCTCATAATAATGGAGGAATAGACTGTAACCTTGGTGCCAGACTCAGTTTAATTAAATCAAGATGGCAAAGAAAGCAGAGAAAGAAATGAATGGGAAACAGATCTAGTAACAGCTCTGTAACTTACCAATTGTGTGAATTTAGGCCTCATTTAACCTTCCAGGTTTCTCAATTACAGAGACATCTTACATATTACTTAAATGCCTGATAAATAGTATCAATGATTATAATTATCAATTAGATTTCAAAAAGTAATAATCATCTCTATGTTCCATTTATTTTTATAGGTTAAAGAATCACTTTTCAAATGAAAGGAATTCAAATGAATATGCTAGGTTGAAAGTTACACATATTTGATTTTTCAACTAACTAGCTTTATGAGGTAGAGCTTTTTAACTTATGCTCTCTAGGAATACTGATCTATCGAAGTGAAAGGCTTAGATTCATTGTTTCTATTATCATTTCCAGTTTTAAACCATTATGCCAATTATCAGACCACAATGCATACCATGAATGACAACCCATTTCTCAAAAATAAAAAAAGCAAACCTGTATATTCTATCAGCCTTGTTTAACCTTAATTAACCAGAAATACTTCCAAAAAGAAAAAGTTTTTATAACATTGGCATATTTTCTTCATAATATAGTACAATATACAAAATTAATAGATTCTTAGCATTTTTCTATCTACAAATGAAAAACTGTTGACTTTTAAAAGGCATGATGTAAAATTTTTAAAACAAATCACATAATACAGCTTAAGAAAAACAATATCCGTTCTCCCATTTCTTGTATATGAGAAAGGCAGGGCTGGGTGCAGTGGCTCACACTTGTAATCCCAGCACTTAGGGAGGCCAAGGCAAGAGGATCACTTAAATTTAGGAGTTGGAGAACAGCCCAGGCAACAGGGTGCAACCTCCTCTCTACAAAAAGTAAGAAAAATTAGCCAGGCATGGCGGCTGTAGTCCCAATGACTTAGGGGGCTGGAGCAGGAGAAGGGCTTGGCCTAGGAGGTTGAGGCTGCAACGACTGCACTCCAGCCTGGAAACAAAGTGAGACAAAAAAAAACAAAGACAGACAGACAGATAGAAAGATGAAAGAAAAGAAAGAAAAGAAAGAGGAAGGAAGGAAGGAAGGAAGGAAGGGAGGAAGGAAGGGAGGGAGGGAGGGAGGAAGGGAGGGAGGGAGGGAGGGGAGAGAAAGACAAAACACTATTACTAACCATAAATGTCTCCCAAAGCATGAATCTGAATAAAATGTTACCATCTTGTGGTGAACTCACTCACAGCTCTGCAAAAACTTCTAATTTAGTTGTAATCTACATGACAATTATGAGGCAGAAACCTAAGAGCATTGCCCACATAATTATTCTTCTGTAAAAAAAGGAAGAAAAGGCTTCTACACTATCTCTTCATTTGAGCACTTAAAATTGTCAGAGATTTTTACAACCCTTGCAAATGAAACGTAAGGGTCATTTTTTCACCTTGATATAATTTCTTAAATTTTGAATATTTAAATACGTACACTTTTTCCAGGAAAATATCTATAGACAGTTTTCTAAATCCAAATACCAAAAAGGAAATCACAAAGCAGATCAAGGGAGAAATATAATTTATTCAAATCAGAGGATATTTGGTATACTGATAAAAAGCAAGTAAGTAACAGAAGTGATTCACACTGCACTCCTAAATAACCTTCAAAGACTGTACTGACACAAGACTTGTTACAAAATATATGAGATGCTGACCCAAGAAGAGGTGGTAGACATATTCCATTATTCTTCAGCATGTACTACTTTTCCAGTACTGTTAAATGTGACTAGAATCACAAGTTTTGATGAATAAAGGAGAGACACAACATGGTTTTTGCTGTTTTCTTCTGAATATAAATTTGTGTTCAATTTTAAATGACTGATGTAACTGTTTTTAGATTAGGGAAAAGACATGTAATTTGGATTTCATTTAATAAATCAAATCATACCATCTTAATGTTCATTAAAATACTAATGAACACAGATGAATATAATCTATACTTACATATGTCAGGAATACATTCCAGAGATTTTTGAGTTTTAAAAAATTATCTATTTTGTTTTCAAATCTTGTTCCACCCAGCACTTTGGGAGGCCGAGGCAGGTGGATAGCTTGAGCTCAGGAGTTCAAGACCTGCCTGGGCAACATGGTGAAACCCTGTCTCTACAAAAAATACAAAACTTAGCTAGGCGTGGTGGTATGTGCTGTAGTCCCAGCTACTCAGGAGGCTGAGCTGGGAGGATCACATGAGCCCAGGAGGTGAAGGCTGCAGGGAGCTGAGATTGTGCTAATGCACTACAGCCTGGGTAATAGAGTGAGATTGTGTCTTTTGAGACAGAGACTGAAACTCACTCTGCCACCCAGGCTGGAGGGGTGGTGTGATCTCGGCTAACTGTGACCTCCACCTCCGGGTTCAGACGACTCTCAGGCCTCAGCCTCCCAAGTAGTTGGGACTACAGGTGCACATCACCACATCCGGCTAATTTTTGTATTTTTAGTAAGACAGGGTTTCACCATGTTGGCCAGGCTGTTCTCAAACTCCTGACTCCAGGTGATCCTCCCACCTCTGCCTCCCCAAAGTGCTGGGATTACAGGCATGAGCCACCATGCCCAGCCAAGACTTTGTCTTAAAAAAAAGAAAAAAAAAAAAAAATTCTTGTTCCTAACTAAGGAGTTCCAGTCCTTCACAAAACAGAACTGACCCAGAAAAATGGAGACACCACCTCACAGGTAGTAAGGTCAGACACTGACAAAGTGCCTCTGAATGTTGCTATCAGAGATTGTTGTTCCAGCTGGCTTCAACCTAGACAATAAAAGCTGTAAGACAATCAACCTGGATACCCCGTTTAAAAATGGTGATAATGTAGGCATGGGGGCAAAGCAATGCAAAAAAAGACCTCTGCACTACCATATGTTGAAAATATAAAGAAGTGCTTAATATTCCAGTTAAAAAGCTAAATATTCCACTTAACATTTGATTAAAAAGAAAATTGATTCCAAATATAATTCCCCTTAAAAGTTGGCATTTTCATTGCAAGGTGCAATCTGAACCATCATACTTGCTTGTTTTGTTATGAGACAAAGCCTTACTCTGACGCCCAGGCTGTAAAGCAGTGGCACAATCTCAGCTCACCGCAAGCTCCGCCTCCAGGGTTCAAGCCATTCTCCTGCCTCAGCCTCCCAAGTAGCTAGGATTACAGGCATGTGCCCCTGTGCCCAGCTAATTTTTGTATTTTTAGTAGAGATGGGGTTTCACCACGTTGGCCAGGCTGTTCTCAAACTCCTGACCTCAGGTGATCCTCCCACCTCTGTCTCCCAAAGTGTTGAGATTACAGACGTGAACCACGGCACTGGCTTAATACTTTCTTTAAAAAAAAAAAAGGCCGGGCGCGGTGGCTCAAGCCTGTAATCCCAGCACTTTGGGAGGCCGAGATGGGCGGATCACGAGGTCAGGAGATCGAGAGACGATCCCGGCTAACACGGTGAAACCCCGTCTCTACTAAAAAATACAAAAAAATAGCCGGGCGAGGTGGCGGGCGCCTGTAGTCCCAGCTACTCGGGAGGCTGAGGCAGGAGAATGGCGTAAACCCGGGAGGCGGAGCTTGCAGTGAGCTGAGATCCGGCCACTGCACTCCAGCCTGGGTGACAGAGCAAGACTCCGTCTCAAAAAAAAAAAAAAAAAAAAAAAAAGAACCTTGGCTGGGCGCTGTGGCTCACGCCTATAATCCCAGCACTTTGCGAGGCCAACGCAGACAGATCACCTGAGGTCAGGAGTTCAAGAACAGCCTGGCCAACATGGTGAAAACCCATCTCTACTTAAAATAAAAAATTAGCTGGGCGAGGTAGCTTGTGCCTGTAGTCCCAGCTACTCGGGAGGCTGAGGCAGGAGAATTGCTCGAAACTGGGAGGCGGCAGTTGCAGTGAGCCGAGGTCGTGCCACTGTACTCCAACCTGGGTGACAAAGTGAGCCTCTGTTGAAAGAAGGAAAGGAAAGGGAAAGGGAAAGGGAAAGAAGGAAGAAAGAAAGAAAGAAAGAAAAGAAAAGAGAGAGAAAGAGAAAGAGAGAGAAAGAAAAGAGAAAGAAAGAAAAAGAAAAGAAAAGAAGAAAAGGAAAGGAAAGGAAAAGGAAAGGAAAGGAAAGGAAAAGAAAATCCACCACTGTTACAATAATCCACTAACAGTGGCAATCCTGTTACTTGGGGAAACCTCATACAGATTACAGATTCCCTCATTCTTCCTACCACATGAGGAAGAGCAAGCTGATGAGCCAGAAAATGTGTGATCATGCTCTCATGCCCTTTTCTCCCAGAGTTAAGGTATATTTAGTGACATTCTGTTGTTATTACTATAGTAAGAAAACTCTTCACATTCACAAAGTATTTGGTAATTTAAAATTGTAAACTAAAATAACTTCATATTCATTGTCTTAATCACCATAAAATCTCAAGATGAAGATGTTGCAAGTAAAACTATAAGAGGTTAAATAACATATAAGCTCATCATCTTCATAAAGAAAGCTAGGACTAAAATCCATGTCAGCTGACCACTAACCCGAGTTTTCTTTTCACAGCGGTAAAAATGAAAGGCCAACATAAAAAAACAGAAATACTATTTTTAAAGAGTTTATCTGCAGCTCTTTAGAGCAGATCTGAATATCATCAGTTTTAAGAAACAGAGTCTCACTTTGTTACTCAGGCTGGAGTGCACTGGAGTAATCGGATCTCACTGCAGCTCAAGTTCCTGGGCTCAAGCCTCCTCCTGCCTCAGCCTCCCAAGTAGCTGGGACTACAAAGGTGCACCACCATGCCCAGCTTATTTAAAAAATTCTTGTAAGATGAAGTTTTGCCATGTTGCCCAGGTTGGTCTTGAACTCTTAGCCTCAATAAATTATTCTGTCTCAGCCTCCCAAAGTGCTGGGATTACAGACATGAGCCACCATTATCAGCCCTTAATTTGGATTTTAATGATTTGTTTTGTTGTTGTTGCCTGGCTGTTTTTTAGAACTTTTCAGATAAAATTTAAGTAGGTATCACTAAGACAGACCTAGATATAGTGGCATCATTTCAAGGAAGCTTAAGGGTTGACTACACATGCTACCTTAGCCACTACAAACTTTAAACATTTTGGAATAATCATGTATCTTTCTGCTCTTTAGCTTTTTCTTTTTCTTTTCTTTTTTTTTTTTTTTTTAATCTTTGAGATGGAGTTTCGCTCTTGTTGCCCAGGCTGGAGTGCAATGGTGCAATCTCAGCTCACCGCAACCTCTGCCTCCTGGGTTCAAGCGATTCTCCTGCCTCAGCCTCCCAAGTACTTGGGATTACAGGCATGTACCACCATGCCCAGCTAATTTTGTGTTTTTAGTAGAGATGGGGTTTACTCCATATATTGGTCTGGCTGGTCTTTAACTCTCGACCTCAGGTGATCCACACACCTTAGCCTCCCAAAGCGCTGGGATTATAGGCATCGTGAGCCACTGTACCCAGCCTTTAGTTTTTCCTTTAGTTTAATTCTTCATCTTGTGTAGTACAAAAGATTATTGTTTCAATTTATGAAGATGTGAGAATGAGCAAATATGTTTTCTTCATCCCAATAGAGGCCTCTTGCTTATGGTAAACAAACAAAAAATATATTTCCAGTACCATTCCACTACTTTACCACCTACCTAACAGATCTAGCCAGCCCAACAGGGAGAGGATGGTACTGTATACACCAACGTAAAGGAGCAAATTAAGATATTTCACTGAAGAGACCTATTGCACTAAGGCAAATACAGGCATCTTTGGAAACAGAGCTGTAAGCAATTTTATACTAGCTGTATCCTGTATTTTTCTTAAAACCATTTCTCCTTCTTAGACATAAAATCAAGAAAAGTGAGAGTGATAAACAAAAATAGAGCTTCAACTAAACCTTGAAAAAATAACACTTGCATATACACAGTATGAGAAGATAGTGGAGGAATGAACAAAACACATTGCAGGCTGAGATAATGACCAGAGTAGATGCAAAAACAAGAATATATTAAGTATATAGGCTGAGGCCAGGTGTGCTGGCTCATGCCTGTAATCCCAGCACTTTCAGAGGCAGAGACGGGAGGATTGCTTGAGTCAGGGAGTTCAAGACCAGCCTGGGCAACATAGTGAGACCGCCATCTCTACTTTTAAAAAAAATATTACATGTAGGCCAGGCGCAGTGGCTCGCGCCTATAATCCCAGCACTTTGGGAGGTCAAGGCAGGTGGATCACTTGAGGTCAGGAGTTCAAGACCAGCCTGGACAACATAGGGAAACCAAGTCTCTACCAAAAATACAAATATCAGCCAGATGTGGTTTCACAAACATTCTGTACCAGTAGCTCACATTCACTGCAGAGAAGCTAGACTGAACGATGACTGCAAGATTTTCTTATTCCTTGACAACTGTTCTAATTATCCTTCAGGTGAAATTCTCATTACAGGCATGCACCTGTAGTCCCAGCTACTTGAGAGGCTGAGGCAGGAGAAATGCTTGAACCCAGGAGGCGGAGGTTGCAGTGAGCTGAGATAGCACCACTGCACTCCAGTCTGGGTGACAGAACAATACTTCATCTCAATAAATAAATAAATAATAAGTAAATTACACATACATAGGTTGGGCATCCCTAATCTGAAAATCTGATGTCTGAGCATCAAAATGATAACACAAGTGGAAATTTCCACACCTGACCTCATGTGACAGTTCACAGACAAAATGCAGGCATACAACACACAGTTTATTCAGCAACCCTGAGGGAAAAAAGACCCTCTCAGCCCCCTTTAGCCGCAATATATCTTTTCTGAATATGCCCAGATTACCGCACACATGTGTGCACATAAAGGTGGCCAAAATGGCACATACACAGGCAGGACATGACAATGGCAGGCCCCACATGGAGCATTCCTATGTGCATTCCTGTGTGTGTGGGTTTTTTTTTTTTTTTTTTTTTACTTATTCTCTGCTCTGTGATGTAAAGATACTATTTAAAATGTCAAAAAGTCCTGAAGATATTCCTATGGGTAATGGTTATTTAAAAAAAAGAGAAGGCATTTATGTTTACATCACAGAAAGTCAAGTTCTTAGAGAAACTGGATAGCAGTGTAACTGTAACTTGTCTTACAGAACAGTATGGAGATGGCATGACCACCATATATTAATACAACGTGAAGAAACAAAAGGATAGGCCAGGCGCAGTGGCTCACGCCTGTAATCCCAGCACTTTGGGAGGCCAAGGCAGGTGGATCATCTGAGGTCAGGAGTTCGAGACTAGCCTGGCCAACATGGTGAAGCCCCATCTCTACTAAAAATACAAAAATTAGCTGGGTGTGGTGGCGGGTGCCTGTAATCCCAGCTATTCGGGAGGATGAGGCAGGAGAATCACTTGAACCCAGGAGGTGGAGGCTGCAGTGAGCCAAAATCGTACCACTGGGCCGGGCGCGGTGGCTCAAGCCTGTAATCCCAGCACTTTGGGAGGCCGAGATGGGCGGATCACGAGGTCGGGAGATCGAGACCATCCTGGCGAACACGGTGAAACCCCGTCTCTACTAAAAAATACAAAAAACTAGCCGGGCGAGGTGGCGGGCGCCTGTGGTCCCAGCTACTCGGGAGGCTGAGGCGGGAGAATGGCGTAAACCCGGGAGGCGGAGCTTGCAGTGAGCTGAGATCTGGCCACTGCACTCCAGCCTGGGCGACAGAGCCAGACTCCATCTCAAAAAAAAAAAAAAAAAAAAAAAAAAAAAAAAAAAAAAAAAAAAAAAAATCGTACCACTGCACTCCAGTCTGGGTGACGAGAGCAAGACTCCATCTTAAAAAAAAAAAAAAAAAAAAAAAAAAAAGAAGAAAGAAGAAGAAGAAAGAAGAAAGAAGAAGAAGAAGAAACAAAAGATAGTTACATGGTGAAACTGATAAACAGAAGTTAGTGAGAAATGCTGTACAAAGCTAAAAATGAAGATCTCAACTGTATATTAAAAGAATGAATCCAACAGTGTTACAGTGAACAAATACCACTTGACAGTATTCTGATCATGACACCAACAAATATCCATCAGGATGAGCTGAAAAACTGAAGAAAACTATAAATATTCAATAAGTGGGTTGCACAAATTTATGAAAAGACACAGTATTGCATATTTAAAGGTCTGTGGTGATAAAGCATCTGCTGATCATGAAGCAGTAGAGAAATTCATTGACAAATTTGCCAAAGTCATTGCTTATGAAAATTTGACGCCAGAACAAACCTATAATACTGATGAAACACCAATGTTGTGGCGTTATTGCCCTAGAAAGACACTGACTACAGCTGATGAGACGGTCTCTACAGGAATTAAGGATGCCAAGGACAGAATAACTGTGTTGGGATATGTCAATACAACAGATACAACAGGTATACATAAATATACATGTTCTATGATATGCAAAAGCTTGTGTCCTCCCTGTTTTCGAGGAGTGAATTTCTTACCAGTATATATTAAGCTAAAAAAAAGGCATGGGTCACCAGGGACAACTTTTTTGACTGATTTCACAAACATTCTGCACCAGTAGCTCATGTTCACTGGAGAGAAGCTGGACTGAATGATAACTGCAAGATCTTATTCCTTGACAACTGTTCTAATTATCCTTCAGCTGAAATTATCATTAAAAATAATGTTCGTGGCATGTACTTCCCCCCAAATGTGACTTCATTAATTCAGCCATGTGACAAGGGTATCCCTAGATCAATAACGAGTAAATATAAAAACACTTTCTTAAATGGTATGCTAAGAGCAGTAAAACAGAATTGAAGGTGTGGAAGGTTTTCAAAAAAGGTTTAGCATGAAGGATGCCACATATGCTGTTGCCAACACTTTGAACACAGTTACCAATGATGCAGTCATGCGTGCCTGTGACTATATTCAGTGATGATGGTGAACAAAGTGGTGACTTTGAAGAATTCTGTATGTCAAGTGAGAAAAAAGTTTCCAACCTTCTTACATATGCAACAAAAAAATTACCATCACTGTTCATCATAAGCTAAAGGAAGTAGATAACGAAGAAGACTTTGACACACTGATAATGATATTCCAATTGTTCATTCATTAACCAATGGTGAAACAGCCAAAATGGTTCTGAGTCAAAATGATTACAATAAGTGACAATGAAGATGACATTGTTAAACATTGCAGAAAAAGTGCCTCTGCATGATATGGTAAAAATGTGTGATGGACTTACTGAAGGACTAAAGAATTGTGCATTCATAACAGAATAAGAAATCATGTCAGTTTATAAAATCAAAGAGACCTCAAAGACAAAAATCATTGTTAATGAGGCAGATGACACTGGGGAAAACATTTTAAAAAGCCATCTAGCAAAATACCTCCTCATCACTAGAGGACTCCTTCCTGGTCCCTCAAATGTTTCTAAGCTTTGTTCTCACCTAAAAGAAATACAATGTACAGTAACCTTTTAATAAAAACACAGCATCAGAGGTGGAGACTGAAAGCCCGTTGTCTGCTATTGCTGTTAATATCTGATACAGGTATTCTGGTAATGCTACCGTGCTGATTAGTTGCAGTAAACACATTATTTCTTCACTGTAGTAATGATATTTCATATTTTTACTGCTCAGTAGTTACGTGTGAATAAATATAAGAAAATGATTACTTATCAATAGCATGTAATTTCAGATTCAAAAATGGTGATAACCATGACTGTCCTCATGGGTGGCTGCAATAGTGATAATTTTGCTTTCTAATGTACACAAACTTTGTTTCAGGCACACAATTATTTAAAATATTATTTAAAATTACCTTCAGGCTATGTACATAAGGTATATATAAAATATAAACAAATTTTGTGTTTAGACTTGGGTCACCTCCCCAAGATATTTCAAGTATATGAAAATATTCTAAAACCTGAAAAAATCCAAAATCCAAAACACTTCCAGCCCCAAGCATTGTGGATAAGGACATTCGACCTGCATTTAAAAAAAAAAAAAAACAAACACTGATTTTGGCCAGGCACAATGGCTCACGTCTGCAATCCCAGCACTTTGGGAGGCCAAGATAGGCAGACCATTGAGCTCACGAATTAAAGACCAGCCTGGACAACATGGCGAAACCCTGTCTCTACAACAAATTTTTTTAAAAATTGGCTGGGCATGGTGGCACACACCTGTAGTCCCAGCTCCTCGGGAGGCTGATGCAGGAGAATTGCTTGAGCCCAGAAACTGGAGGACACAGTGAGCCAAGATCATACCATTACATTTCAGCCTGGGTGACAGGAGTGAAACTCTATCTCAAAAAAAAAAAAAAACAAATAAAAACCAAAAAAAAAACCAGATTTTAATTTATGCTAAGACATGGACTAATGAACTACATATAGCCTAGGCTGGCTGGTGACTTCATTTGTTTTTCTGGTATCATTAATAAAGCACATACACATACAAACAATATATACATAAAAAGATTTGTCAATATACATTCCTTACATCTCTGCTTCTACTCTCATCATCATTTTAGCTTGAATGTAAAATCTGAAACTGGAAAATACAGTCATGTACTGAATAATGACATTTCAGTCAACAACAGATCACATATGAAGGCAGTGCCATAAAATTACAACGGAGCTGAAAAATTCCTATCTGGTGACACTGCACAGCCATTATAACATCGTAGTGCAATTATTTAAAAAAAATAAATTTAGTGGGCCAGGTGTAATGGCTCACGACTGTAATCCCATAATCTTGGGAGGCTGAGGTGGGTGGATCACTGGAGCTCAGCAGTTTGAGACCAACCTGGGTAACATCGCAAAACCCTATCTCTACAAAAATTACAAAAATTAGCCAGGTGTGGTGGCACGTGCCTATAGTCCCAAAATAAATGAATTATAGTCAAAATAAATGAATTTTAGTGTACATGCGTTTTTATAAAACCAATAACTTTTTTCCAGAAATCATACTCAAGTACTAAGTAAAGCATGGTCTTTAACTCAGTACTAATTAAAGGAGATAGGGAAAAAGGTATGTACGGAACAAAAGGAAACAGACCTAACTCTTAACAGAGGTTAACTTTAAAAAAAATTAAAGATGATTTATTTTACTCCTTACAACTTTCTGTGTTTTTCACAAATCACGCAGCAGATATTTTTAAATTTTATAATCAGTAAATGGGGTTTCACTATCTTGCCCAGGCTGGAATGCAGTGGTACAATTACAGAACACTAGAGCCTTGAACTCCTGGCCTCAAGAGATTCTCCTACCTTAGTCACCCAAGTAGCTGGGACTACAGCTGTATGGTACTCTGCCCACTGGGAAATGAATCATTTTTTAAAAGTGTGACTAGATACTACAAGTTACAGAGATTTCTCTGAGCAGCTGAGAAGCAACTAAAATAAAGCCATGAAAAGGAGAAATATAAATGAAGAAGAGGCTCTAAAGCCTATGAGTGACACTAGTTTTGTTAAATCAAACTAAAATCTGGCCTGAAAGAGCCCTAAAGCATACTTGGGTTCTAATGCATGAACTGCAACCTAACTTATTAGGTAAGCAAACTCTCACTTAGCAAGATGCTTCTGAAACAATAGCTAAATCTCAGCCAACCACAGCAGCCCTACTTCAACCACTCATAAACCACCAACTATTCAAACCATGTTCATTTTGTCAAATAAGGCAAATAAACTGTAACTAATTCGCTTCTGTACCTCACACTTCCATTTTCTATACTTCACTTTTCTTTTTCTGTCCGTAAATTCTCTAAGACCATGCAGCAGTACCACAGCCTCTCTGAATCTGTTCTAAGGGCTGCCCAATTTGTGAATCATTTTTCCTTGCTCAGTTAAACTGTAAAATCTGTCTGAAGTTTTTCTTTCAACAGTCTATTGGTCTTTCTATCTACTTTGCTACTATTTTTAAGAGTCTTATCATATCATTCAGTGTCATACCATAATTTAGCGCAACTAAAATATCATTTTAAAAGGCAGTTTAAAAATTCATCTACTAGTGAGTAATACAGTTTTAGGAAAAAGTGAAAGTCCTAAAATTTCAGGACTTAGGTCCCCCTCCACCCCTGCTGGCCCTCCATGATATATATTTTCACACCAAAAATAAAGTTGGCCCCTCAGGGATGACATTTTTAATGAGCTTTTACTATTCTGGAGTATAGAACAAATGAAAAGAATATTCTGGTTTTTTTGATTGAGACGGAGTCTCACTCTGTCACCCAGGCTAGAGTACAGTGTCATGATCTCAGCTCACTGCAACCTCCACCTCCCAAGTTCAAGTGATTCTCCTGTCTCAGCCTCCCAAGTAGCTAAGATTACAGGCATCTGCCACCATGCCAGGCTAATTTTTGTATTTTTAGTAGACATGGGGTTTCACCATGTTGGCAAGGCTGGTCTCTAACTCCTGACCTCAAGTGATCAGCCCGTCTCGGATTTCCAAAGTGCTGGGATTACAAGCATGAGCCATCACGCCCGGCCCAAAAAGAGTAGTCTTATACAGGTACATAATTATTTTTTATCTATTTCTGATGTAAGTTTTTCCCCCATACATGAATATTCAATTGGAAACAAAATAAATGTGTTTTCTATCCCTTTCCCCCACTACCCTGTCCCTATCTCCCCACTCAAAGACATCTCACCAGAAAACACACTCATAAAGGTGATCATAATTATTGGTTTCCTAAGTCATTGAGTGCCTTTTTGAGTGCCCTTATTTTTATACAAGTAGATAAAAGCAGATGAAATTAAATGATATTTCTCACTTTACACTTAATTTGCAAAATAAAAGTAGAAAACCACCTGTACAACTCTGTATCTGTATTTCATTTAGTGAGATAGTATTACATTTAATAGTTATATTATTACGTGTAAAGTAACAAGAACACAGAAGAAATGCTAAAAATGAGGTTTAAAAAGTCATACAATACAACGTTATATATACATACACTATCTCTCTCACAGATTTACGTTTAAAGGCTGCCAGCACAAAGCTTGTAAAGCTATATTAAGAAAATGTTAATAATTTATACAACTATAAATGAAAAATGAGACTTAGTGAGAGTTAGGTGAGGTTGCTCACCTATCTCTAGTAAAACATTAACCTCTGTGAGGCCCCAGAAGTTCACTTTAAAGTACAGCAACTCCAAGGCTTAAACTGCCTATGATGAATATGCAAATTACAAGAAACATAATTTAAATCAGAGACTTCCATTTTCACTATAGCAGCTTTTCAGATGTACTAGCTAAAATACACACAACTGAATATAGAAAATATATTTCAAAAATGGAAAACACCATATAAACTGTCAGCTCTTCCTAATATAAAGCAACAAAAGAAAATACTAGAAATGCCGGACGCGGTGGCTGACGCCTGTAATCCCAGTACTTTAGAAGGCCGAAGCTGGTGGATCACGAGGTCAGGAAATCGAGACCATCCTGGCTAACACAGTGAAACTCCATCTCTATTAAAAAAAAAAAAAAATACAAAAAAAATTAGCCGGATGTGGCGGCGGGCGCCTGTAGTCCCAGCTACTCAGGAGGCTGAGGCAGGAGAATGGCGTGAACCCAGGAGGCGCACCACTGCACTCCAGCCTAGGCAACAGAGTGAGACTCTGTCTCAAAAAAAAAAAAAAAAAAAAAAAAAAAAGAAAAGAAAATACTAGAAATGGTTAAAACTCAGCAACTATTCCATGCATTCTTCTTCTGTTTGCAAATTTAATCATGGAATGGATTAAATGTATCCCTTACGTATAAAAAAAACTCTGAATTCTTGTCAACTCCAACTTTATGCCTCCTTGTAAAAATTTTTCAGTAAAGAAATTACGAACCAGGAGTGGTGGTTCACGCCTGTAATTCCAGCACTTTGGGAGGCCAAGGCAGGTGGATCACGAGGTCAGGAGTTCCAGACCAGCCTGTCCAGCATGGTGAAACCCCGTTTCTACTAAAAATGCAAAAAAGATTAGCCAGACATGGTGGCGCACACCTATAATCTCAGGTCTTGGGAGGCTGAGGCAGGAGAATTGTTGAACCCGGCAGGTGGAGGCTGCAGTGAGCCAAGATTGCACCACTGCACTCCAGCTTGGGCGACAGAGCAAGACTCCATCTCAAAAAAAAAAAGAAAAAGAAATTACAGGCGGGGAATCACGCCTGTAATCCCAGCACTTTGGAGGCCGAGATGGGCAGATCACCTGAGGTCAGGAGTTCAAGACCAGCTTGGCCAACATGGTGAAACCCCCTCTCTGTACTAAAAATATAAAAATTAGCTGGGCGTGGTGGTGGGCACCTACCTGTAATCCCAGCTACTTGGGAGTCTGAGGCAGGAGAATCTCTTGAACCCAGTGGGTGGAAGTTGCAGTGAGCTGAGAACGCACTACTGCCCTCCAGCCTGGGCAACAGAGCAAGACTCCATCTCAAAACAAGAGAAATTACCACTGGGTGCAATAGATCACACCTATAATCCCAGCATTTTGGAAGGCCGAGGCAGGTAGATCACTTGAGGTCAGGATTTCCAGACCAGCCTGGACAACATGGTGAAACCCACCTCTACTTACTAAAAATACAAAAATTAGCCAGGTGTGGTGGCGTATGCTTGTAATCCCAGCTACTTGGGAGGCTGAGGTGGGAGGATTGCTTGAAACCAGGAGACAGAGGTTGCAGTGAGCTGGGATCACACCACTTCCCAGCAGCTTGGGCAACAGAACAAGACTCCATCTCAAGAAAAAGAAAAAAAAATTAATTTGTTCCTATGAGCTAAAGGCATTTATCCTGAAATTAGTAATTAAAATAAATATTTAAAGGTTTATCAAAAAAAAATTAAAATCTAAAAATCTACTCATTCATTTTTTTTAAGCAAAGATTGCTTGCCAATGATAAGAAAGTATTCAAGGCCAGGTGTGGTGGCTCACACCTGTAGTCCCAGCACTTTGGGAGGTAGGCGGATCATCTGAGGTCAGAAATTCAAGACCAGACCGGCCAGCATGGTGAAATCCCATCTCTACTAAAAAAATACAAAAATTAGCCGGGCATGGTGGTGCACACCTATAATCCCAGCCACTCAGGAGGCTGAGGCAGGTGAATCACTTGAGCCTGGGAGGCGGAGGTTGCAATGAGCCAAGATCGCGCTATTGCACTCCAGCCTGGGTGACAGAGCGAGACTCCATCTCAAAAAAAAAAAAAAAGCATTCAAATATCATCAAGACATCAAAAAGTCCTGGCACTGGACCAGGGCAGATATCTTAGGCAGGTATCACTGAGTCAACTCTGAGAATTGATAAAGTCATCTCTCCAGTCCATGAGACTATGAGGATGTACTGGTTATCTGAACTAAAACTGGCTCTGAGTTTACACCATGACTAACAAGAAAGCTTTACATAATCCAGAGATATTCATTTCTACAAATAGTTTACTTGGTTAAATATAATGACATTGGGTCAGGATAGCTTAATCATAGATCCACCACTCACAAACAGTAAATACCTATGCAGGTCGCTTATCTATGAGTCAAGTCACCTTATCTGCAAAATGGAGATAATAAGGATGTTGTGACAAATTCATATGAAGGTGACTGATACTGTTTGGATCTCTATCCCCTCCAAATCTTGTACTGAAATTTGCTCCCCATTGTTAGAGGTGGGGTCTAATGGGAGGTGTTTGGATCGCAGGGGCGTATCCTTTGAATGGCTTGGTGTCCTTTTCAAGATAATGAGTGAGTTCTCACTCTATTAGTTCCCAGGAAAACTGACTGTTAAAGAGAGTCTGGGCGGTGGCTCACACCTGTAATCCCAGCACTTTCGGAGGCCAAGGTCAGGAGTTCGAGACCAGCCTGGCCAACATGGTGAAACCCCATCTCTACTAAAAATACAAAACTTAGCCAGGCCTGGTGGCAGGTCCCTGTAATCCCAGCTACTTGGGAGGCAGAGGCAGGAGAATCACTTGAATCCAGAAGACGGAGGTTGCAGTGAGCTGAGATCACACCACTGCACTTCAGTCTGGGTGACAGAGTGAGACTCTGTCTCAAAAAAAAAAAAAAAAAAAAAAAAGCCTTCTCTCTCCCCATGTGATACCTGCTCCCTTTGCCTTCCACCATAAATGAAAGCTCCCCGAAGCCCTCACCAGAAGCAGATGTTGACATCATGCTTCTTCTACAGTCTGCACAATCATGAGCCAAAAAAACTTCTTTTCTTTATAAATTACCCAATCTCAGGTATTTCTTTTACAGCAACACAAAGTGGATTAAGACAGTGTTTTTACACAATGCCTAGTATGGAGCAAAAGTCTGTTAACAGAAGTTATCAATACCAGTTTTGCGTTGTCATACACTCTGTGTCAATGATGTTCAAGATATTGTGCTCTAGCATTTGCGGAAAAGGAAGTAAAAAAATATAAATAAAACATAATCAATCCCTGTCCTCAAAGTGCTTATAGAATAGTAGGGTAGCCAGGCATATATCAGCAATAACTGTATCTCAAGGCCTCATGTAAATGTTGAAACTTTTTATAAAAAGCGTTAAACTTACAAAGAGGAGTCTCTGATTGCAACCCATGGAATCCTCGAAATGTAGGAACTATATGAGTTACCCTGGATTTTTAGGGATTTAATTAGCAGAAATAGGTGAAAAGGTTTCATAGGTAGGGGAAAAGTATGAATAAAAGAATGGACATGTAAAAACACCTAGTGTTTTCCAGAAGTGCTAAACAGTTAGGAAGAGATAAAATATAGCACTGAGGAAAGAATAGTGATGAATTCTGTAATACTGTAAATTCACTAAAAGAATAATTCACAGATACCTGACATTACAGATTGATAATTGGTGAAGAGTATCTACATAAACTTTTTAAAACTTTAGGGTTTTAAAACTTTAGGGCTTTAAAACTTTTTAAAACTTTAGGGTTTTAAAACTTTAGGGCACCGTCCTGAAAGCTTGTAACTAAAAAGTAAAGCACTTATTACTTCTATATGACAAGCATCCTACAATGTCATAAAAATTTATACCTATAAAAGAAGACAAAAACAATAATATTTTAATTTATTATCCATATAAAATGATTTTCTTATTTCTCTATCAATGAAATTTCACAACCAAATACTTTTCTTATTATCTCCATTTTGCAGATAAGGTGACCTGACTCATGAGATAAGTGACTTGTGTGTGGATTTACTGTTTGTGAGTGGCAGATGTAGGAAACGCTATTCTCACCCAATATCATTAGATACATACAAAAGGGTTTTATGTTTTTTTCAGATTTTTTTTAATGCTTATCTAATTGATCTATTGTCATGATAATCATACTGCTAATTTTATTGCTGATTAATATACTACTGTTCGAAATAACTTTTTTCATTTTTCAAAGTCAAATAACTTTTACTTAGTCATAGTGCCAAGAAATACTATGAATTCATTGAAGGATTTTATATAGGTAAACACATTTAAAACTCACAACATTACTATGAAGTTGGTATTATTGTTTTCTCCTTTGCAGAGCTATGAAAATAGAATTACAGAGGGAGTTAAGCAGTCACCCATAATTAAACAGCTAGTGAGTTGCAAAACCAATTTCTTTTAGTGAGTTGCAGAACCAGTTTTTTTTTTTTTTTTTTGAGATGGAGTCTCACTCTATCGCCCAGGCTGGAGTGCAGTGGTGCAATCTCGGCTCACTGCAAGCTCTGCCTCCCGTGTTCACGCCATTCTCCTGCCTCAGCCGCCAAGTAGCTAGGACTACAGGCACCCGCCACCATGCCCAGCTAATTTTTTTGTATTTTTTTAGTAGAGACGGGGTTTCACCATGTTAGCCAGGATGGTCTCGATCTCCTGACCTCATGATTCACCCACCTCGGCCTCCCGAAGTGCTGGGACTACAGGCGTGAGCCACCGCACCCAGTCCCAAATTTGTATATATATTAAATATTTTTCCCGGCTCTGCCTCTGTATTTATGACTAGATATGTAAACAATCATTATATTTAATATACACTAATACATATTACATTAATATTAACATTTGATACAGATTCTGTTCTTCTCTCAACTGTGCCTTGACAAACAGAAAGAAAAAAATTTTTTTTGAGATGGAGTCTCACTCTATCACCCAGGCTGGAGTAGTGGTGCGATCTCGGCCCACTGCAACCTCTGCCTCCCAGGTTCCAGCAATTCTCCTGCCTCAGCCTCCCGAGTAGCTGGGATTACAGACGTCTGCCACCATGCCCAGCTAATTTTGGTATTTATAATAGAGACGGGGTTTCATAATGTTGGCCAGGCTGGTCTCGAACTCCTGACCTCAGGTGATCCAGCCGCCTCAGCCTCCCAAAGTGCTGGGATTACAGGTGTGAGCCACTGCACCCAGCCTATAACCATTAATACTATAACCAATCATAATCTAATGTGAATAATTCCAATATATGTATTAAATTTGTATGAAACAAATTTGAGGTCTACTTTTAACTCCTAGACAACATTAATTTCATTTACTTCAAAACTGTCATTATGAAAAAAACTGGAACGGTATATAGACTTTTCTTCTTTTACCCTGACAGCATTTGCTGAATGGGGACTAACAAAATGAAGTTTATAGAGCCTTGTGGGGAAACAAGAATAGAACACAAAAGCACAGTCTGTTTCTGTAAAGAAGACTAACAAGCGACCTACACTTCACTAACCTGGAACCACAAAGGGCTAACTACTCACTGAGATAACAGAGTACCAGAAGTAAACCTATCCCTACTCTTTTTACCTTCACAGGTCTGCAAAGAAAGCTAGGTTAGCACTGAGCAAATATGGCTTTAAAATAAAAAAAAAAATAAAAATAAATCTTTGAAAGCTGTAACCACAAACCAGTCCCAATATGAATTCATTCACATCATCTTAGTGATACAAAAAACTTCAAGCTTTCAATTTAATGCAGTCCAAGGCCATCAGTGCCATCTCCCCAGACATACAGCAGACACAACAGTAAATCCTCTCTAGAGAAACCTACTTCCATTCCAGGCCTAAATCATTCTCAAAAACTTCCCCTAACCACCTCATCCTAGTAAGGAGGGGTGAGAATAAAAAAATAAACACAAGGAAACAAGGTCACATGACTGAGAACCAACGAAGACAGAAAACAAAAAAATTTTACACATAGGAATTAGCAGATGCAGATTAACACAGACTGACTAACTTGAGGTACTTTATGTTTAATGAAATAAAGATGAGTTTAGAAATATGTGTAGAAACAAATTAAATGAGCAAGTAAAACTGGAAAAGAACTACACAGAACTTCTAAAAATAAAACACTAATAGACATATTTTCAAAAAGCAATGAATTGATAAAAGTTTATTAGATATCAATAAAAAGGATAAGTAAACTGGAAGTCTGGCCAGCCGTGGTAGCTCACGCCTGTAATCTCACCCCTTTTGGAGGCCAAGGCAGGTGGATCACTTGAGGCCAGGAGTTAAAAGACCAGCATGGCCAATATGGTGAAACCTCATCTCTACTAAAAATACAAAAATTAGCTGGGCATGATGACATGTACCTATAATTTCAGCCACTCAGGAGGCTGAGGCACGAGAACCACTTGAACCCAGGAGGTTGCAGTGGGCTAAGACAGAGCCACTGCACTGTAGCTTGTGTGATGGAGTGAGACTCTGTTTCAAAAAAAAAAAAAAAAAAAATTAAACTGGAAGTCAGGTCACAGGAAACAGCACAGAGGCAAAGCAATAAAGCAGTAAAAATAATATGCAGCAGACCTCTGAACAAGAGGTTTGAAATGCAGAGGTATACTTATACGTAGTTTTTAATTGAATATGGATCAAAAATACAGTGTTCATGGGATGTGAAATCTGTGTATTCAGAGGGCTGACTTTTCATATGGGTGTGTTCTATGGGGCCAACCTCGGGACTTGAGTATGTATGGAATTTGGTAAAAGTAAGGTTGGTGGTCCTAGAACCAACCCCCTACACGTTTTAAGTTATTAAGGGACAACTATGTAATTATTTAAGTGATTGTGATGAACTCTAACTTAAAAGCTATTCAGAGTTCCACTAATGGAGGAGTGGTATTGTTCACAATACTGAATAAAACCAATCCTGACTGTATTCATGGGACACAGAGTCTACGAGGAGAGACTGATCATCAAACAACATAAAACATATTACATTTCACATGTGATAAATGAAGTTAGGAAAATTCATTAAGTACTTTCCTCAATCAAGACCATGGGTGTAGAGAGCACTTCCATGAAGATATAAATACCCGAACTATGAGTTAACTTAACTAGGAAAGCATTCTAGGCAGAGAGAACAGTATGTGCAGTAGAACTAGGCAGAAGAAAATACAGCATTTTTTTTTTGTAAGAACTCAAAGAAACTTACAGCAATAAATTGTGAATAAGATTTGGGAAGGGGTGGCGGTAATGATGGTGGTTCATAAGGCTAGAAAGGCAAGACCATGCAAGTCTTATAAATGAATATATTTGGTCTTTTTATCTACAACTAATGTGAAGATGCTAACGGATTTTATGCAAAGCAGGTGAAACATTAGATTTTCATTTGGAAATCTATTCATAATAATTGCTTCCTTTGGGACGCACAGGTACTTTGGGAATCTTTTTTGTTTTTTGTTTTTTTGAGAGTCTCACTCCCTCACTCTATCACCCAGGCTGGAGTGCAGTGGCACGATCTAGGCTCACTGCAACCTCTGTCTCCCAGGTTCAAACGATTCTCCTGCCTCAGCCTCCCCAAGTAGCTGGGATTACAGGCACATACCACCACGCCCAGTTATTTTTAGTAGAGATGGGGTTTAACCATGTTGGCCAGGCTGGTCTCGAACTCCTGGCCTCAAGTGATTCGCCCGCCTCGGCCTCCCAAAGTGCTGGGATTACAGGTGTGAGCCACCATGCTTGGCCAAGAGAATCCTTGTTTAAATTTATTACTGAGTTTTTGTTTTTGTTTTTTTTTTTTTTTTGAGATGGAGTCTCGCTTGGTAGCCAGGCTGGAGTGCAGTGGTACCATCTCTGCTCACTGCAACCTCTGCCTCCCGGGTTCAAGCAATTCTCCTGCCTCAGCCTTCTGGGTAGCTGAGACTACAGGTGCACACCACCACACCCAGCTAATTTTTAGTAGAGACGAGGTTTCAACATGTTGGCCAGGATGGTCTTGATCTCTTGACCTTGTGATCCGCCCACCTTGGCCTCTCAAAATGCTGGGATTACAGGCATGAGCCACTGCACCTGACCCTGAGTTGGTATTTTTATAGTAATCCAGAATTTAACTGCAAAGGTTAAGTACAATATAAATAGTAATCCACAACTTCAACAAATTAAAAAGGTGATTATGAATCAATCACCTTAACAACTCTCTTATCACTAAGAGAAGGGTAGTCACTAGTTTTTAATCTAACGAAATTGTACATTTTTCTTAACCTAAAATTATTCATTTTTATTGTTTGAACATATTGCCTATTTAATTAAGTTTATGAATATACTGTATTACTGTGTCTAAGTAGCTGAATTTATCTTATTAATAATTTCTTCATTTTGACCAATTTTTCATATTTTTTATTTGTGTAGCTCTCTGGATTTAACAGTCTTATCCTTTTTTATTTATTACAACTGAGATGAGCATGCTAAACTGAGTTTTACATAAACTTGTGTATTTCAATTTTTCTCGTTTTAAAAATACCTTTTCTATTTTAACCATCTTTTACATTTACTTTTTTATCTTTATTATTCAGAATATTTTCTACTTAAATTTTCTACTGCTTTTTTCTGTTTATATTTATTTTAAAATTTTTAATATATCTGAATTAAAAATAGACAGCAGCTGGATGTGGTGGCTCATGCCTGTAATCCCAGCACTTTGGGAGGTCGAGGTAGGTGAATCGCTTGAGCTCAGGAATTCAAGACCAGCCTGGGCAACATGGTGAGACCCCATATCTACTTTAAAAAAAAAAAAACCCAGGCATGGTGGTGTGCGCCTGTGGTCCAGCTATTCAGGAGGCTGAGGTGGAGGATCACTGGAGCCTACGAGTGGAAGTTGCAGTGAGCCAAGACTGTACTACTGCACTCCAGCCTGGGTGACACAGTGATATCCGGTGTCAGAAAAAACAAGACAGACAGACAGACAGACAGAAGAAAGAGAGACAGAGAGAGGAAGGAAAGAAGGAAGGAAGGAAGGAAGGAAGGAAGGAAGGAAGGAAGGAAGGAAGGAAGGAAGGAAGGAAGGAAGGAAGGAAGGAAGGAAGGAGGGAAGGAGGGAGGGAGGGAGGGAGGGAGGGAGGGAGGGAGGGAGGGAGGACGAGGCAGGCAGGGAGGAAGGGAGGAAGGAAGGCAGGCAGGCAGGCTTTCAGCACAATGTTGAGTAAGATAGAGATTTTGTCTTAAAAAAAAAAAAAAAAAAAAAAAAAAAAAGCAAGTCATTCTCTAACCTCTCTCACTTGTGCTGCCATATTCCAACTGATCTACTTTTTTTTTTTTTTTTTTTTTTTTTTTTTTTAGCATTTTGAAGTAACTACAGATTCATAAGAAATTGCGTTAAAAAACAAAATCAGGGAGGCCCCTGAGGACCCATCACCTGGTTTCAAGATGTTACGCAAAGGTCACATCTTGTATAGTTACAGTGTAATTTCAAAACCAAGAAACTGACATTAGTACAAACCACAAAGCTTATTTTCATTTCACCAGTTTTACATATACTCATTTGTGTGCATATGTGTGCACATGGCTGTGTGGTTCTATGCAGTTTTGTAATATGTGCAGATTCATTTAACAAACAGGATGACCATAACCATAACAGAGAATTGTTCCATCATCACAAGGATTCCTACTGCCTTCATTTATAAAACTTTTGAAACAGTCTCAATTTATTTACATGAGACAGACTAGAAAGCTGCTCTTGGAAGAGAAAAATTTGAGCACTATGTGAAAGAGGGAACAACAGTAAAAAGTTGAGGAGTTGGAAAAGAGAACTTTTCCAGTAACAGTTGTGTGAGAGAGTTGCTCTTGATTGGAAAGAAAGATATGCAAAGAAGATTTTGTAGAAGTTTTATTCTATGATGTTTTCCCTAGTTACTTTTTGGGGGGGAAAAAAAAGGTAATATGTACACTCATGCGTATTTATCTTAGATCATATACAATAATGAGATAGGTGTCCAGTGAGAAAGCAAGCAGGTTCAACTTTATTTGGACTACACAATAATGAAATTTCAAGAATAGCTGATTTAAAGCCCAAAGAAACCATAATCGAGCTGAAATAGCAGGCTACTGCATCACTATTTATCTAAAATAAATTCATCTGGTGTTCCAAAATTTCTCATATGTTCTTCAAATAAATTATATTTAAAAGAGGACTTCTTGTACTCCAATGAGAGGAAAAACTAACCTTAAATGTCAATTATATTACATGAAAAATTATAAGACAGTGTTAGGGTTACACAATCTACATAGCAGTATATGGCAGTGCTACATTACAGTAACAAAAAGGATCATAAAAGATTTAATCCAGACCCATATGTAACACAACTAGCTACGTATTACTGACCAATAACTACTTCATCTACTACAAAGTAGATGACAAACTTTACCTACAAACACAACGTATGTCTAAATACTAGATATTTTCTGGCATTACTCACTAAAAAGTGGGAGATAGAGACATATGAAATACAAATATTTCTAAATCTGTAATGATTTCTTCACCATCAAAGAAAGGACCGCCTTCCTTCACTCTGAAAATGAATTACTTTGAGCTAGTTTACCTCCAGACCCTCACTGAAGAACAAAAAAGACCTGAGAAAGCATTCTTTCATTCCTTGAAATCCCTAGTGGACCGGACCCTCAAGGTTAGCATAAGCATCTTCCAGCTTACCAGATTTAGAAGACATTACAATGGTTTGGACTGTTATTTTTCATTGTTCATCCATCTGCATTTCAACTTTACAATCATAAGATATCAAAATTGCATTTCATTCACAAAGCTGTATATGTATATAAGTTCTCTATTTAGTTTAAAACAAGATTTTTGGTAAATATTTATGTTAACCCGGAAAGAAGGAAGCAAAGTGAGGCGGGGAGAGGAAGGGAGGGCAAGTCTGAGAGAACATAACCATCTGTTAGCTAAGGATACCCCTGGGAAATACAGAAAGAGAATGAGAGAAGATTTTCACTTTTAACCTTATACTATTCACAATTATTTAAACTTCAACATACAGTTGATTCTGACTTTAGCAAGTTAATTAACTACCCTATGCCTGTTTATTCATCTATAAACAAGAATAATAGTATCTACCTCAAAAGAATAATGTAAAGCACTGAGAAAAATATCTGGAACTTGGTATGCCTTCAAAAATTAACTAGTAATATTACTGATATTATGATAAATGATTTTTTTTTTTTTTAAACGGAGTCTCAACTCTGTCGCCAGGCTGGAGTGCAGTGGCGCGATCTCAGCTCACCACAACCTCCGCCTCCCGGGTTCAAGTGATTCTCCTGCCTCAGCCTCCCCAGTAGCTGGGACTATAGATGCGTGCTATCACACCCATCTATTTTTTGTATTTTTAGTACAGATGGGATTTCACCATGTTGGCCAGGATGATCTCGATCTCCTGACCTCATGATCCGTTTGCCTCGGCCTCCCAAAGTGCTGGGATTACAGGCGTGAGTCACTGCACTCTGGCCAATATATGATATTCTTAAAATCACAAATATATTTTTTCATATGGTAAATACAAATGTGTTTGTTTATTTGAGATGGACTCTCGCTCTGTTGCCCAGGCTGGAGTGCAATGGCATGATACTGGCTCACAGCAAGCTACGCCTCCCAGGTTCAAGCAATTCTCCTGCCTCAGCTTCCTGAGTAGCTGGGATTACAGGTGCTCACCACCACACCTGGCTAATTTTTGTATTTTTAGTAGAGACAGGGTTTCACCATGCTGGCCAGGCTAGTCTTGAACTCCTGACCTCAGGCAATCTGCCTGCCTCTGCCTCCCAAAGTGCTGGGATTACAGGTGTGAGCCACCACGCCCGGCATAAATGTGCTTTAAAAGAGTATCAAAAGATATTTGTATTTATTTTCCATAAAACTCTTCACAATTGCAGTTACCTATTTGTGTTAGATAGCAGAAATTCATAGTATCTACATTATGCTTAGCCAATAGTTAAGTATTCAAATATACGAAACAAATTATCTTCCAACACAGATACGATGTTGTGTTTAAAATACGAAAGACACAGACACAGACACACAGACACTCACATGCACACACACAAACTCCTTACCTAAAAAAGCAAGCACTTTTAGTCCCCAAAACAGACTCCCCCTGCCAGCCCCCAAAAACTTAAAAAAAAAAAAAACTGTCAAATTTGAACACATGTAGATGTGGCAACTGTATTTCTGGACAGGAGAAAAATGGAATCAACAGCCTTCATATTTAAATGGCTTGCTGTTCTTGGCTGTTTTGAATTACAATAATGAAAAAGTGAAAATCCCAAGTAATTCCAAGTATAACAAAAGAGATGAATAGATATAGGAAATATTTACAATGGAAAGGTCAAGTAATCAAAGAAATGATTCCAAACTATCATCTATTTTAGGACATGAAAATTTTTTTCACAGATTATAACCAAAGAAATGGCTTAAGAAATAGGCAAAACCAGAAAAGTTCTATAAGATCATGGAAATCCTGAGAAAAACTAAACATTCTGTTAAATTCTAGTAAATGGCAACTAATCGTCATGTTTGGATAAAACAATGAAATATGACATAACAATTTAAGAAATGGAGTAAAAAAAAGACTGAAGACAGATATGGTGATGTGTGCCTGTCATCCCAGCTACTTACAAGGCTGAGGCCAGGAGTTCTAGTCCAGCCTGGGCAATATAGCAAGATCCTGTCTCTTTAATACGATATAATTAAGATGTATCATAGATTAGGGTTAGAATAGGGGAAAAAACGAAAAAATAAAAATTTATAAAAATTCAGTAATAAGGTTTTTATTAGGATTTAGATCCTAACAAAATCGCAACAAAAACAAGATTTTAAAAAAGAAAAAAGCTGTATAAAAGTTGGAACATATGTCAGTAGAAAAGTGGGGTGGGGTCCCTAAGTAAGGTTCAACGCTAACAGAAGAGACTGAAATACCTCCATACCCCAAGGGCTGTTAAACGCAGTCTGGAAAGGTGGCCAGTTAAAACTGTCTAGTTCAAAATACTACCTTAAGTTCTACAACGTACATTCACACTTAAAACAGTTTTGATTAGTAACGATCAGATTGCATCTGTGGACCCTCAGAAAATGAGGATGACAGAAAATCTAACCATGCTGGACCTTCAAAATAATGACCTCCTACAACTTCCACCAAAGCCTGGTAACTGTGTGAATTTAAGAATATTACTACCAGAGAGAAATCCATTTCATATTCTTTGAGCAGCCGTACTAATGAAAGGAACACCTGCTATACTAGAATATCTGAGAGCCTGAATTCCCATTTAAATTGGAGTTTTTATAATCCTAGTAATGTTAATTTTCAGAAAATAACATTTTGTTTTAGTATCATCTTAAAGATTGCTATTATAATTTCCTATTATTACCTAGCCATTGGTATAACTGGCCTGGGCCATATTCATGGCTATCACCATTTCTACATTCACAACTATTTAACATTTTTCTAAGCTGTTGTGCCATTTATCATGGTAATAACCACATATTATGTTCACACATTTGTTCTGGATGTTTTGCAGAGAATTTATCCTACTTACTTTCATTTTCTTAAAACACAGCAGTTTCTTCAAGTTAATTTTTAACAATGTGATCTAATATTTTTATAATGACAAAACATTTTTGTAGAACTGGTTTCATTTCCCATGTTTCTTTTTGTATTCCATATAATGTGACCAATTTACCTGAATATGACTATCCAATTTCTAACTTTTTATTACATAATAAATTGAATTGAATTTTATTGAATATTGCTCTTTGATTTCATTTTTTTCTTTAAAAAAAAAGACTTTTCATTACCCATGATAGGAATTTTGTGGTCTCAGTACAAGTTTTAACTTTGTTTTAATCTAGTTGAAATGTATCTTTTCTAGCTATTGAGTTGGTCGTTTCCTCCTGTTTCATAAAATAATTTTATCAGTTACTAATGTCACAGAAATGCTAATCAAAATATAGTTACTGAAGAAAATACTGAAATTGTTATAACTGCTTTCACAGTTTGGAATTTAAAACTCTTTTGTAAGGATGGCTTGGTATTATTTCCATATGGTAATCCAGTACTTTTAGATTCAAGAGAATTAATAAGACTGAATCTGAATATTTTCCTATCAGTCAGTGTAGCATTTAAAAATATTTTTTGTTCCTTAAAGAAAAAAGTATGGAAGAACTTAATCTTTTCTATAGATAGCTGACAGAAAACAATAAGGAATACCACAGAGAAATCTTAAAATAGGGAGCAGAATGGCTTGTGTCTGTAATCCCAGCTACTTGAGAGGCTGAGGCAGGAGAATCAATAGCGGCCAAGAGTTGAAGACCAGTTTGGGAAACATAGCAAGACCCTCCATCTCTTAAGAAAAATTAAATAAAAAGATTTGCCGGGCGTGGTGGTGGTGCATTCTTAGAAGAATGATCCTCCCACCTCAGCCTCCCAAGTAGCTGGCTAAGTCACATCTACTTGGGAGGCTGAGGTAGGAGCATCACTTGAGCCAAGGAGCTTGAGGTAATAAGGAGCTATAATCATGCCACTGCATTTCAGTCTGGGTGACAGAGTGAGACCCTGTCTCCAAATAAAAGAAATGAAATCTTAAAATATACTTTGTTTAAACATGTACTAAGCAGGTATTATATACCTAATCTACTCTGTGGAAATGTTTTAATCCAACCTTATAAGTCTTATTTCCAGCACCTTAATTTTAAAACTTGGCTTGCAATCTTCGTAAGACTAAACTTGCAGTCATGTGGTAATTTCCTAAAAGGATATTTGACATAGGTATGTTTAATTTAATGAAAATCCAACATAAACATTTTTGTTCATACCAAAATGATCAGAAGTTACTAATTAGAATTCTTACCAGATAGGCAGGGAGATAGTTTTTGGATAATGATGGCATGCTTATATTATAACAAAATTATTGCTAATAAAGATAAATATTATATATTCACCACAAAAGTTACATGTTTCAAATATATTTAAACCTGATTTTAAAAGTATAGTTTTTTTTTAATTTTTTTTTTGAGACAAGAGTCTCACTCTGTCACCCAGGCTGGAGTGCAATGGTGCGATCTTGGCTCACATCAACCTCTGCCTCCAGGGATCAAGTGGTTCTCCTGCCTCAGCCTCCCAAGTAGCTGGGATTACACACGTGAGCCACCATGCCTGGCCTAAAAAGTATAGCTTCTATTAAACATTTTCAATTCTTTTCCATGACCTTCATCATTCAAAATGAACTGTTTCAAATATTAACTTTGGCTGGTGGCTTAAAACTATAATTTTTAAATTTATTTTTGAATAACTAAATTTTCTAATTTTAAACTTAAGTGAGTTATTTTAATGTCTTAAGAAATAAATAACTAGGCCAGGTGCAGTATCTCACGCCTGTAATCCCAGCACTTTGGGAGGCCAACCCGGGTAGATCACCTGAGGGTCAGGAGCTCGAGACCAGCCTGGCCAACATGGAGAAACCCCATCTCTACTAAAAACACAAAAGTTAGCCAGATGTGGTGGCGTGTGCCCGAAATCCCAGCTACTTGCCAGGCTGAGGCAGGAGAATCATTTGAACCCTGGAGGCAGAGGTTGCAGTGAGCTGAGACTGCGCCATTGCACCCCAGTCTGGACAACAAGAGCAAGACTCCATCTCAATAAATAAATAAGTACATAAACAAACAAACAAACAAACTTGATACTTGTATACCTAGAACTTGGCATACATACATCAAATACTAAAAAGAAAGAAACGTCAGATAAAAAGCAGAAGTGTCTCGGGTTTGACAAATAATTCAATTAAAAGCAATTAAAAATTAAAAATCAGCTTCCTCTCAACTTTATTTATGGCATGTCTTAAGTTGAGGACTCAGTAAGAATAACCTACTCCAGGGGTTGCAGTGAGCTGAGACTGTGCCACTGTACTCCAGCCTGGGCAACAAAGTAAGACTGTTTCCAAAAAAAAAAAAAAAAGAATATCCTACTCCTCAATTTGATACACTCAAGAAATAGGGAAAGCAAAGTCCAAAATTATAGAGCAGAAAAAATTTAAATCTACTTTTTAGATGTACTTAATTCTGGGAAAGAATTTAAGAGGATATTTAAAATAATGGTTCACTTCCTTTTTTCATGCAACTTCAGAAATATTGGCTTCATTAAAATCACTAGTTTGGAGCGAGCGCAGTGGTTCACACCTGTAATCCCAGCACTTTGGGAGGCGGAGGCGGGTGGATCACCTGAGGTCAGGAGTTCAAGACCAGCCTGGCCAACATGGCAAAACCCCATTGCTACTAAAAATACAAAAATTGGCCGGGCATAGTGGTACATACCTGTAATCCCAGCTACTAGGGGTGCTAAGGCAGGAGGATCACTCGAACCTGGGAGGCAGAGGATGCAGTGAGCCAAGATCATGACGCTGCATTCCACCATGGGCAACAGAGTGAGACTGCATCTCAAAAATCATTCAATCAACCAATCACTAGTTTGAAAGGAGTTTAACAATGAAATCAAGAAATTCCTTTTAATTCATAACTAAAGTGTCTTTTATTCATTATCACTCAACAGCTAATAGTATCAGGCATTCAGCCTCTACTGAATACATTTAAGTGCACAATTCTTGCCATTATATAGGCAAAAACTTAGTTGTAAATCACAACAGTTTAAATAGTTTAGTTACATTTATTTATTTATTTATTTATTTATTTAGATAGGGTCTCACTCTGTTGACCATGCTTGAGTGCAGTGGCACAATGACAGCTCACTGCAGCCTTGGCCTCCAAGGCTGAAGTGATCCTCCCACCTCAGCCTCCCAAGTAGCTGGGACTACAGGTGGGCACCACCACACCTGGCTAATTTTTGTATTTTTTAGTAGAGATGTAGTTTCACTATGTTACTTGGGCTAGTCTCAAACTCCCGGGCTCAAGCAATCTGCCTGCCTTGGACTCTCAAAATGCTGGAATTACAGGCGTGAGCCACCATGCCCAGCCTAGTGTATTGTATTTATACACAATTCCTAAAATATGATCAGTACTTAGAAGACTGAGGATCCCTGACTAAGCATTCATAATTAAGCATGAGGCACTAAAAAGCTATTGAAAAACACTTTGTGAATGAGGGTGGCTTGGTGAGTATTACTGTAGGGCACTTACTACCCATATTTATTATTGTTCTTTTCTCTGGGACTTTGGGTAACAATCCTTTAATCATTTCAGGGGTTATGCACCTGGCTGACATGAAATAAATGGGGCTGAAAGAACCACTTAGAAGAAGGATTTTCATTTAATGCACTTGTTCTACCAGAAATTCTGATGGGCCAAATGTTCTTAAAGCCAGAACCTCTACTGTTCATATTCTTGAGAGAATGTACTGTAAGTAGTGGAGAGGTTAGCTTGCGAAGTGTGAAGAAAGCACTGGGAGTCTACTTCTCTTCATAATATTTTCTTTTTTTCTTCCTTTTTTTTTTTTTTTTTTTTTTTTGATGGAGTCTTGCTCTGTCACCCAGGCTGGAGTGCAGTGGTGCGATCTCAGCTTGCTGCAACCTCCGCCTCTCAGGGTTAAGCAATTCTCTTGCCTCAGTCTCCTGAGTAGCTGGGATTACAGGTGTATGCCGCCACGCCCAGCTAATTTTTTGTTTTTAGTAGGGATGGGGTTTTACCATGTTGCCCAGGCTGACTGCAGACTCCTGAGTTCAGGGAATCCACCCACCTCGGCCTCCCAAAGTGCTGGGATTACAGGTGTGAGCCACCACACCCGACCAGTACAATTTTTCAATCAATTCCTGCATTATCAGTTCCCACCATCAGTTCTACCATGCAAAGCATCTGAGGCTTTGATTTTGAAGCTTTCAAAAATCTGCTAGGACTCCCCTCTGATGACATTTAGATTTCAGGTTTTTCTTTTTATGAGACAGGGTCTCACTCTGTCACTCATGCTGGAGTGCAGTGGCACCAACATGGCTTAATGTAATCTCTACTTCCCAGACTCAAGTGATCCTCCTGCTCTGGTCCCAGCCTCCTGGGCAGCTGGGACCATAGGTACATGCCACCATGACTGGCTAATTTTTTATTTTTTATTTTATTTTTGAGATAGAGTCTCATTCTGTTGCCCAGGCTGTAGTGCAGTGGTGCAATCTCGGCTCACTACGGCCTCCACCTCCCGGGTACAAACAATTCTCCTGCCTCAGCCTCCTGAGTAGCTGGGATTACAGTCATGTGCTACCATTCTTGGCTAATTTTTATTTTTATTTATTTATTTATTTATTTTAAAGTAGAGACAGGCTTTTATCACATTAGCCAGGCTGGTCCTGAACTCCTGACCTTATGTGACCCGCCCACCTTGGCCTCCCAAAGGGCCGGGATTACAGGTGTGAGCCACTGTGCCCAGCCTGCCTGGTTAATTTTTAACTTTTATATAGAGATGAGGACTTACTATGTTGCCCAGGCTGGTCTTCAACTTCTGGGCTCAAGCGATTCTCCCACCTTGGCCTCCCAAAGTGCTGGGATTGAAGTGGGCAAGGGGTAAAAACAAAACAAAAACAAAAGCATACTGCTGGGATTATAGGCGTGAAGCCTGGCCCTCTTTTCTTTAATATTGTTAAACTGGTCACTAATTCTTATCCACTCCCTACATTCTAAAAATGTATTTCTATCTTGTGACCATTATCTCTTACTTTGTTCATCCTTTTTTTGTTGTTTCTACCTTGGTGCAATTTTGGAGGAAGCAAAGATAAGCATATGTTTTTTGTTTTTTTGAGACAGGCTCTCACTCTGTTGTCCAGGCTGGATCACAGTTCACTGCAGCCTCAAACTTCTGGGCTCAAGAAATCCTCCCACCTCAGCCTTCTAAGGAGCTGGGACTACAGGTGGGCACCACCACACCTGGCTAATTTTTTGTAGAGATGGGGTTTCACCATGTTGCTCAGGCTGGTCTCAGACTCTTGGACTCAAGTGATTGCCTGCCTCAGCCTCCCAAAGTGCTGGAGTATAGGCGTGAGCCACCACACCTGGTCAAGCACATGTTTTACCATACAAATTTATCCAAGTCTTACCTACATCAAAAAAAGGGATAAATTACAAGGTAATGTACTAGCTTCTCTCAAATCCTACCATACTACAGATACAGCAACCTACTTAAAATACAAAATTGATGATTTAATCCAGATAATTTTGGTTCGATGGCTTTCCATTGCCTACAGGGGGAATATTTCCAAAATCCTACTATAACACAAGACCCGTTATGATTTGATTACTCTTTTCTACTCCATCTTTTGCCACTCCATCACAATTATTCTACCTATGCCAGCTTGACACAAGACCTTGGGATTTCCCAACCAGGACCTGTTTTCTCATAAAATGCCTTCCAACCGTTTTTGATCGGAAAATGCCAATTCAGCATTTAAAATCATAGCCAGCCTCATCCTCTTCTGTGTAACTTTTCCTTAGCCAAGCCAGGCACTTCCTCTTCATTTGTCCCATTGTTATAAACTTTTATTCTATAACTGAATGTTTCATTTTCCACTTGTACATCTGTCTCCTTACTCCCTATACCTTCTGAACACAAAAATGTTAGTTTATTCTCATTTATATCTTCAAATCTTAAATTGTCTGATCAGGAATAAACTAAAATAAAAATTAGGTTGTTTTCCTTCCAAGACTTTTCCTGAAACTAGGTTGACCAAAAAATACAAATGTTTTTCCATTATTCTCAGTAAGATTCAATAATTCAGGCCAGGAGCGGTGGCTCATGCCTGTAATTCCAGCATTTTGGGAGGCCAAGGCAGGTGGATCACAAGGTCAGGAGTTCAATATTCAATAACTGGCAAGGTATAAGCTCCACTAGAGGAGAAAAAAAAGTATTATGCTAAAGATAGACTATTTGGGTTCCATTTTTCACTCTCAATTGTGCTACTAATTAAAATGAAAATGTAAACAAATCAACTAACATAATTATCCCAGACCTTTTTTCTTACTGGAAAAAAGAGGGCATTAAACTGGATGATGACAATAATACCATAACTACAAAGCTTTTATAAAAGTCCTTTATATACGGTCTTAATACAGTGAAAGATCAACCTTATTGAAAGAGGTCTGGCTTCTGCTCTCAGCTGCTGGGAAACAATCACTAGGCCTCTGGCATGTCTTGGCTGATAGAAGTGTTTTTGTTGTCTGGGGACTTTGGCCATTGACTATCTAAAAATGTGATTTACAATGGGAAGTATCCAGAAGAATTCCATAATGAAACAGGAATGGTCTGTGCAGGAAAATGCTACCAAAGGAATGTATCATTTTGATGAGCACATAGACCTTACTATGTAACAGCACACAGTATGGCTTTTGGCCACACAGTAATAGCTGTGACCTCCAGAGAAAGGAATAACTAAAAGGTAATAGTTTGACACTCTGGAAGCTGAGGAGACTAAAGGTCAGCCATGTGGGTGGTATGTGATCAAACCCCAATACAAACAATGAACACCAAAGGCTTTGCTGAGATTCCCTGTTGGACAATATTCTGTGAGTACTGTCATACACTGTGATTGAAATGAGCTAACGTTGTCTATGATACCACAGAGAGAGGGCAACCAGAAACTCTACTCCTCCTGGATTCTGCACCCTATGTCTCTCTTCCCTTGGCTGATTTTAATGTGTATCATTTCTACATAATAAACCATAGCCATGAATATAACATTTTCAATGCGTTCTGTGAGTTCTTCTAGCAAATTATCAAACCTAAGGTTGGTTTTTGGAATCACTCAAGCTTGCAGCAACAGCATCAGAAGTGGGCACGAGAATGACATTAACTTGCTGAAGCTGACTCACTGAATGAAGAGAAAGAATAATGGATGACAAACCTTTGCTTCCTGGGTGGCTACAAGGCCACTCATGGCATAAAACTATAGCTGTGCTATAATCATTTACTGGAGGTAAATATTACCAGTGGAATTTACAAATAATAGATCCAACTACAGCTGTATTACAATCAATTAGTAGAAATAAAAGTTACCAGTGGGACTTAGAAATGATGGATCCAACTCCTGGGGACCTGGCTCACTGGATACATAAGAAAATGTTACGGCCGGGCGCGGTGGCTCAAGCCTGTAATTCCAGCACTTTGGGAGGCCAAGACGGGCGGATCACGAGGTCAGGAGATTGAGAACATCCTAGCTAACACAGTGAAACCCCGTCTCTACTAAAAAATACAAAAAACTAGCCAGGCGAGGTGGCGGGCACCTGTAGTCCCAGCTACTTGGGCGGCTGAGGCAGGAGAATGGCGTGAACCCGAGAGGCGGAGCTTGCAGTGAGCTGAGATCCAGCCACTGCACTCCAGCCTGGGCGACAGAGCGAGACTCCATCTCAAAATAATAATAATAATAATAATAATAATAATAATTGTTACATAAACAATAAATAAGGTTACTATACAATCCCTTGATATTGTTACCTGGAATAGCGAAATAGAAAGGCAAATCCTAATGCTGGGCCAAACCTGGTTTTTGGCCAGATCCAGTTACAGCCAGTAATCACAGACCCACTGCCAGAGGTAAAAGTCTTGCCAAAAGAACAAGCAATAAAGATTCATAAGACAATGGAGAAAAAGAAAGAGGAAGATTCAAAAGACTAATCCCAGCTGGGTGTAAATCTTTAAACAGTTATTAAGAAATGGGATGAATAAAATATTGAAGCCAAAACAAAGGTCACACTGCAGCACTTTCAGAGGTTGAGTGGACCAACAGGAGCCCCTGTTGGTCTCCCTCCATTAAAGAGCTCTAAACAAATCTGCTTTATTCACCCTAGTTTTTGTTTTTGTTATTTTTTTTTTTGAGACAGAGTTTCATTCTTGTTGCCCAGGCCAGAGTGCAATGGCACAATCTCAGTTCACCGCAACCTCCACCTTCTAGGTTCAAGCAATTCTCCTGCCTCAACCTCCCGAGTAGCTGGGATTACAGGCTCGTACCACCACGCCCGGCTAATTTTGTATGTTTAGTAGAGATGGGGTTTCTCTATGTTGGTCAGGCTGGTCTCAAACTCCTGACCTCAGATGATCTGCCCGCTGCAGCCTCCCAAAGTGCTGAGATTACAGGCATGAGCTACCACACCCAGTAATTCACCCTAGTTTGAGGAAACTTTAAAAACTGGAAGGCAAAAATGATTAAGAAAAATCTAACTTCACCTTGCCTAAGCCAATGCTTCCACAATCTAATTAAGACAAGGCCTGAAGAGAAGGCCTGGATTCCCTGCTAGTCCCTAGCTGGGGACCCAGAGTCAAATGCTTTTAAATGGATAAAACAGTTAAGGGTAGAGATGTTTCCACAAGAGACCCATGCACAGAACTTACAAATCTGTTAGTGAAGTCCTAAGAGGAGCTACAGTTATACTGGAAAGACATAAGAACACAAGAGTTTATGGATTAAGGTAAAACTTCAGATTAAAATCAGGATGTCTGACCATACTTTATGTACAGCAGTGTGTCTCCTTTACCTGAATGCATTATGGAGATATTTATTATGTTTGACTGGGGAATGTTTCCCCTACTTAAACAGAATATATCTAAATCTTCCTATCAGGCAATATTTATAGGACATGCTAACTGAAAACTAGTGAAAATGCCTGAGCCCACCCAAGTTAATTTCAGATAGTACGGAATAGAAGCTGGGCAAATTCTTTGTACAACAGTCCTGTGTGGAGCACAGACTGGAGCTTATAGGAAAGCCACCAGGATTCTGGACCCAAAAATTTCAATTTGAGGGACAATTAGTTTACTATTGGGCACTAACTGACACTGCTTCCCTGAATCTGAAAACCTGAAATGTATATACTGCCCCAGGAAATGTTGGAGAAACATTCTCATGGGAAAGCAGTACCCAAAAGAGTTCCATAATTAAATTGGAATGCTCTGTGCAGGAAAATGCTACCAAAGAAATACATCATATTCACAAACATGGAGACCCTACAATATAACAGCACATAGGGAAACTGAGACAAGGTAAGTAGCTTTGTTCTTAAATGACTTGGAATTCAGAAATAAGCCAGTAAGGGTCCACTGTAACTACACCTATCCATGAAAATATCCAGTATCTAGGTAAGGGTCAATTCTGTTGAGGAGGCATAGCAAATTCCTCTGCAATTCTTACTGATTTGTTCTGTAATAAAACAGCATCACACTGTGACATAACACACTATGGAGTAACAAGTGACAATGTTGGTAAGATTCATTTACCTTATGTAAATAAATCTTTTTTTTTTTTTTTTTTTTTTTTTTGGTTTTTAGTTTTGAGACAGAGTCTTGCTCAGCTGCCCAGGCTGGAGTGCAATGACGTGATCTCAGCTCACTGCAACCTCCACCTCCCAGGTTCAAGCGATTTTCTTGCCTCAGCCTCCCAAGTAGCTGGGACTACAGTAAAGACAGGGTTTAGCCATGTTGGCCACGCTGGTCTCTAACTCCTGACCTCAGGTGATCTGCCCACCCATGCCTCCCAAAGTGCTGGGATTACAGGCATGAACCATCACTCTCAGCCCCTTATAAAAATAAATCTTATAATACTGATATTGATCATCTAATGGTATCAGGAAATTTAGTTAAAGCCTCCTCAAGATGTAATAATGATAGAAAATGAATAGCCTAACGAAGAATTAGCTAACCATCAACTAATTTCTTTCTTTCTTTCCTTCCTTTTCTTCCTTTTTTCTCTCTCTCTCTCTCTCTTTTCTTCTCCTCTTCTCTCTCTCTTTTTTTGTGAGATAGAGTCTCACTATGTTGCCCAGGAGTGCAACAGTGTAATCTCGGCTCACTGCAACCTCTGCCTTCCAGGTTCAAGCAATTCTCCTGCCTCAGCCTCCCAAGTAGCTGGTATTATGGATGTGCATCACCACACCTGGCTAATTTTTGTATTTTTAGTGGAGATGGGGTTTCACCATGTTGGCCAGGCTGGTCTCGAACTCCTGACTTCAAGTGATCCCCCTACTTCAGCCTCCCAAAGTGCTGGGATTACAGGCGTAAGCCACCGTGCTCAGCCCATCAACTAATTTCTATGCCAATAGTCCTGCACAAATTTTTCATAAGATACAAAAATAGTTGTAAATCCGGGGGGAAATGAGTAATTAAATTAGTACAAAAAAATGATGTACATAATGGCTTTATAAATTAGACTGTTTATTTAAATGTATACCTATTCAAAACTGGCTCATCCCAATATTAGGCATATTCAAAGGGTTACTATTGCAATGTCTGTCATATAAAAACTAAATGTAGACGTTCAAATATATTCGCTTTGCTTTAAGAGTGTAGGCCAAAGGCTAGGGCATAGCCTATACACCAAAGAAGACAAAGATGTCTGGCCTTCCACCTTAGCCACTGAGAGATGATCTCCAGGACTGCTGAATGTCTTGCTTCACAGGAGTACCTGCTTGATACGAGTGTTTTTGTTCGAATGAAGGCTTTGGCCACTGGACAGTTTAACAATGTGATCTACAATGGAGGCTTTGGGTATTTCAGTATCAATTCTGATCTCCAGAGGAAGTGAGAACTAAAGTTATTAGTCTGACCTCCCAAAGGCCAAAGCTACACCATGCAGCGAGTATGTGATTTTGAGCCCCAATAAAACCGGAAAAGCAAAGACTCAGATGAGTTTCTTCACTGACAAAACTCACATATACTACAGACATAAAGAGATAATGCTGGACGTGACTGCACAGGGAGAAGAGCCTGGACTCTGTACCCTAAACATCTCTTCCCCTGGCTGATTTTAATTTGTATAGTTTCTCTGCAATAAATTGTAGGCATGAATGTAACAGCTCTCAGTGAGTTATATCAATCTTCCAGTGATTTATCAAACCTGAGGATGGTTTTGGGAATGCCTCAAACTTGAAACCAGTGACAGAAGTGAGGATGTTCTTACAGAGGTTTCTCTCAAAGTGTACACCTAACTAAACTCACTGCAGTACTATACTGAGGTTTTATTTACATACTGTCTTGCTTAATCTTCACTACTCTGTGTGGTAGATACCACTATTATGAACACAGAGAGACATACAGAGTATAAATAACTTAATTTCACCCAGACATTAACAATAAATGGAAGAATCAGGATTTGAACCAAGAAATATAATACAAAGTCTATATCCTTAACATATTATGCCACCTTCCTTGATAACTGCTAATTTCTTCCCCCAATTCTAACATTCTCTGAGTCTATAATATTTAAGGTCACATAAAGCCAAGCAAATCTACAAGTAAACAAGTAATTCAGACAGGCTTAAAACAAGCCTTAAATAATCTTCATTATATTTTATTTTGTTATGGTTTAAGCTGTCATTTTCATTATTAAATGTTAATTCTTTGTATATTGACAGATTTTTTTTAATGCTGCAATATCAAAACACAAATAATATCAAAGTATATTAACAGAAACGTATTACTAAAATAACTAATTTGAAGACGACTACCTCCAAAATATAAAATACTGAATAACACCATTATATGAAATTTCCAATTTGCTAGGAAATAATACTTGTTTTTTAGGGAAAAGACAATTTTGGTCAGGCAAAATTCCGCCATTGTAAAATAATGATTTTCATTACTTTACAATATATATATTTTCCGCTGAGACAGGGTCTTGCTTTGTTGCCCAGGCTGGAGTGCAGTGACATAATCATAGCTCACCATAGCCTTGTACTCCTGGAGTCAAGCAATCCTCCCACCTCAGCCTCCTGAGTAGCTGAGACTACAAGGTTTCCGCCACTGCACTAGGCTAATTTTTTTTTTGGTAGGGATGAGGGTATCGCTATGTTGCCCTGACTGGTCTTGGAACTCCTGGACTCAAGCAATCCTCCCGCCTCAACCTCCCAAAGTGCTAGGATTATAGGCATAAGCCACTGTCCCCAGTCTATAACACTTTTTAAATACATATTTCTATAGTCAATGTAATTAATTTTTTTTAATTTCTCTACATTTTCCTACAGTATGTACAATTATCACTTTTAAAGCTGCATAATATGCCAAAATATTAATTTAACAGCATTCACAAATTGCTGAACATCAAGGTTGTTCCATTTTACCTTTCTTCTTTAATAAGACTGCAATAAACATCTTTCTTCTAATAACATAAGCCTTTAATTTTTTTAATCTGCAGCTCCCACCACAGTGTCTAATTCATATGAGGTATGCGACAAACATTAGCTAAACTGAATACACATTTTAAAAACTGTTTTTCAAGCATAGTTTCCTAAGACTAGAATTAATGAATCAAAGAGTATGAACTTCTTATGGTTCTTATAACATAATACTTTCCAAAAGAATAATGTCATTTTATAATCCACAAGACATGAGTGTGTGAACTCGTCCATTGCAATACACGCCAGTATTAGAGTTTATCGTTTAAAAAGCTTAATATTTTATTATGTATAATTTGATCTCTTAAAGTGCTTTACCTTGTAGGGAAATAATAATCCTTAAGTTACACTGTCATTACTTCCATTTCATTATTTAACAAAGTATAAAAAGACATGCAACTGTTAATTCTAATTGTGGAAATTCAATTATAAATATGTAAAAACTCTTTAAATGAACATACTCCAAAGTTTATTTCTGACTTGGAAGGTGGCATATTTTCACATTTTAGTAAAATTTGCTTGAGGCCATAATCTAAACCAACTGTGGCAATATAACTGTTGGATATAAAGGTAATCTTGTCCCAAAGAGCAGTGAATTCTACTCTCCTTTGAGGGGGTTTCTCTTGGAACGGATAGTAACTAAAAAGCACTCTCACTAAGAGAATAATTTAAAATAAACAAATTGCTAAGAGTTTACATGTTTATGATGTGATCACAATTCCCAGTTGAACCAGAATTACCTATCTATGAAGGAAAAAGCAACATTGAGAAAAAGTAGTCTGAGTTTCCTAAAACTCAATTCAGAAATTGAGGTAAATTATCAAAGATTTGAATATTTAAGTCAATTGTGAGGATGTCTGTTTCTTCCTTTTACATCTTTAAAATAACACATTTCAGGTAATTTTACATTTTTCTACTTGGCGATTTCAGGAATCAAATTTGTATCTGATGAGAATGGACATTATAAGCTTTTCAGTATTTGTTTTTTATTATATATTGACATGTTTAAAATTGGTAACTCACAGTTTTACCACAATTGGGTGATTCTGTTTTCCTGTCCTTTGGTATTATCATATGTTAATAGCCAGAAAACTTGTGATAACTCCCAGTAGGGTTCTTTTGCACTAGCTGGGCTGCAGCACATTCATCACTTTAAAATAAGAATTTACTTACTTTCTGAGATGGGTAAAGCACTGTGCTAGACTCCAAGGAACCATACATAGATGACTAAGACATGACTCCTGTCCTCAAAGAACTTACAATCTATTAAGGGAAGACAGACATGCAAACAAATAGGTAAAATACAAAGCAGAATGTGCTGATTGTTAAAACAGAGGTACAAAACAAAGTTCTACAGGAGCACAGGATGGTTATATAGGAGCACTGGTTGGGGTGATCTGGAAGGCTGGGCCAGCAGAATAGTAGTAGAAAACTCTGCCCCTTAGAAAATACAGCAGTGTTACAGCCCACCTGGGTTAGGGTCGAAGCCCCACTCCCCACAGAAGGTTTTCCTAAAGGAGATGGAGCCAGGGCCCTAACCCAGTTAGGTAGGTGATTCGTTGATTTCAATTATGAATGCCAACACTTTCTTTCCCTGGTGCCGATAAATGTGCTTTCATAAGTATTTTACTTTATTAAAAAGTAAATAAAATTTAACAATCTATTAAGTAACTTACATGAAGATGCAAGTTACCTCAGTCTACAGCATTAGAATGGCCTCAAGTGGTACTATGATTATACAGGACCAAGCAAAAAAAGACACCACTTCAGCATCTTGCATGTGGTGCTCCCATAAATGTTTTGCTACTGATATCCTAGAAAGAAAGATGAACCAGACAATTCCAGAGAAGTAGCCTGGGTATTACACTATCCATATTTTGTTGAAGATGCAATTATGTTAAATTTTTAAAAATAGACTTTAAAATATGTTAATGAGACAACAGGATTTGTTTTTGTCTTGTCATGATCTCAAGAACCAGCAGGTACACTGCCAGTTTCCACTAATTTCTAGGTATAAGAGGTAGACAAGATAACGTAACCGATATGTAATATTAAACAAGTACCACACGAGGAGTGAAACAACTAGAAAGATAATAAATACAAACATGTTTAAATACAAAAGAACATAAAGCAAGTATCATGTGCACAGAAATAGAAACATTAAATTTATAGAAAATTAAAGACAAAGTATTAGTTTCTACTGTGTTTCATTCTACTGCCATCTCATATACAGATCCCTCAAATTTCTCAAATCTGTAGATACAGTATTTCATTATGCTGTAGGAATTTTAAAATGCTGAACTTCATAATTGCTGTTTATAGACATCCTTAAAGAAGCCTAATTTTAATGAACAAAAAAGGAAACAATAAAATCTCAGTCATATCTACTGTATATAAATGTTTGCAAAATGTTTATGAAACTTAAATTGACTGTTTTCTTAATTATTACAAACAAGCATTCCCACTTCACTTGTTTATTTTATTAATTTTTACAATCTTCTAAAACAAAAGAAAAAAGGAAGGAAGGCAAGCACACATAACCTGACTACTGGAATTAATGACAATATCCCATTGTATAGACTTTAAAAATAAACATACAATTCAAAAAGACTTGCTATCAAACAACTGGCTAAGCAAAGTACGAAACAAATACGACAAAAAGGTTGTAATATCTGTAATAATATAAAGAAAGCTCGTAACAAATATAAAAAACACAAAACCCTAATAAGTACTAAAGAATAACAATTCACTAAAAATACAAATTGCTCATAAACATGATAAAAAATTCACCCTATTAAAGGAATGCAAATTGAAATAACGAAATATTTTTAAATATCCAATTAGCAGAGAAAGAGTAACATTCAATGCTGCATCCCCTTAGGATGTAAAACTCCTCCTGTTTTGGCCAAACATTTGTGTTTCAAAACAAGATAAACTGAAAAATAAATAAATAATGCTTACAAGGGTGTGATGAGTGAGATAAAAACACCCCAACACTGACTGAGGACAATGGCAGTCAGTACAACCTTCAGACAATTTGTGAAGAGTGTCAGGAGACAGATTTTTGTGGCTTTCAAGTTCATACCCTATGATTATTAATTCTACTACTATGAATATAAATTTTAAAAAATCAGATATGCAGAGAAAGGCTTACAATGGTATTTATCCCAGTTACTTATAATGCTCCCTAAAACTGGAAACTATAATGCCAAACATTAAGGAAATGGGTCATTGTAAGATTAAATATTATGCAGCCATTAAAAATGATCTTAAATTACTACTCATAAAGGAGAAATGTAGAGGATAGATGTTAAGGAAAAAAGCAGGATCTACAATTTTAATGCAGTCTTAGCTAAAACTATGTTTAAAATAAAGCAGATATTTTGTACTCTACTAATTTGCCAAATTCATTTATTAGTTCTAATAGGCTTTGTTGTGAAGTCTTTATGGTTTTCTAAGTATAAGATTATATTATCTGTGAACGGGCATAATTTTACTTCTTTCTTTCCAATTTAAATGCTTTTTGTCTTTTTCTGGTCTAATTTCTGGACTATAACTTTAAATATTATGTTGAATGGACATGGTAAGAGCAGGGATTCCTTGTCTTATTCTTGATCTTAGAGGAAAAGCTTTCAGTCTGTCACCATTGACAAGGATACTACCTAAGCAACAGGATATAAAATCAACACATAAAAATCGTTTTTTTTTGTTTGTTTGTTTTTGTTTTTTTTTTTGAGGCAAGGTCTTGGTTTGTCACTCAGGCTGGAATGCACTGGTGCAATCACAGCTCACTGCAACCTTGAATTCCTGGGCTCAAGGGATCCTCCCACCTCAGCTCCCCAAGTAGCTAGGACTACAGGCTCACGTCCGGCTAGTTTCTATATAACAATAATGAATACTTTGAAAATGAAATTAACATATAATTCCATTTGCAAGAGCATCAAAAAAGAATAAATTACCTAGGAGATGAAATAAACAAAACTATAAAACATAACTGAACAAAATTAAATAAAACATAAACAAGTAAAAAGACACCCCTGTTCAAAGACTAGAAGACTTAATATTTATATGTGCGTGTGTGTGTGTTTGTGTGTAGTTTTAGAGACAGGGTCTCACTCTGTCACCCAGGCTTGAGTGCAATGACACAATCATGGCTCACTGTAGCCATGAACTCCTGGGCTCATGTGATCCTTCAGTCTTAGCCTCTCAAGTAGCTGAGACTATAGGCGTGGGCCATCACACTCAGCTTATTTTATTTTATTTTATTTTTTTTGCAGAGAAGGGGTCTCGCTGCATTGTTCAGCCTGGTCTTGAGCTCCTGGCCTCAAGCAATCCTCTCGCCTTAGCCTCCCAAAGAGCTGGGACTACATGTGTAAGCCCACAGCACCCAGCCCTTAATATTAAGATGTCTAACACCCAAATCCATCTACAGATTAAATTCAATCCCTATCAAAATCCAAGTGACCATTTTCTGGAGAAAAAGAAAAATCTCTCCTGAAGTTCATAGGGAATCTCAAGGGACCCTGAATAATCAAAACTATCCTGAAAAAGAAGAAAGTTGATGGGAAAACATTTCCTGATTTCACAATGTACTACAAATCAACAGTAACCAAAACAGTAAGCTGGTATCAGCATAAGAACAACCAACAGACCAATGGAATGGAATAGAAAGCCCAGAAACAAACCCTTGCATATATGGTCAAAATATTTTCTATAAGGCAAGACCATTCAGTGGGGCAAAGGCAGTCTTTCCAACTAATGGTGCTGGAAAAAGTGGACACATCTACATGTAAAAAAAAGTTGGACCCTTACATGATATTCCAAACTCAAAATCAATTAATTCACCCAAATTTGTGATCTAAAACTATACAACTTTTAGAAGAAAACATAAGGGGAAAAGCTTCATGACATGGATTTGGCAATATTTTTTGAATATAACAACAAAGGCATAAGCAACAAATGGAAACAGACAAGTTGAGCTTCATCAAAACTTAAAAGTTTTGTGCAGCAAGGGCCACTGCTAACACACTAAAAAGGCAACCTGTAAAATGAGAGAAAATGTTACCAAATCATGTATCTAAAAAGGGACTAATATCAAGAATACATAGAGAAATCCTAAAACTCAACAACAAAAAAAAGATCCAATTCAAAAACAGGCAAAGAACTTTATGAATAGATATTTCTCAAAAGACACACAAATGGCCAATTAGCACATGAAAAGATGCTCAACATCACATTAAGCATTAGAGAAATATAAAACAAAATCACAATGAGATGCCATTTCACACCTACTGAGAAAGTAAATACCAAAAAAAAATGAAAGTAAATGTTGGTGAGGATGTAAAGAAATGAACCCTTATACAATGCTGGTAGAAATGAAAAATGGTGCAGTCACTTGGAAAACTGTATGAAAGTGCCTCAAAAAATTAAAAGTGCAATTACCATCTGATACAGCAATTCTTCTTCAGGGTATATACCCAAATAGTTGAACACAGAGGCTTGGACAGATATTTATACAGCCATGTTCATACCAGTATTATTCCCTATAGCCAAAAGGTGGAAGCGACACAACTGTCCATTAACAGGCAAATGGATTAAAAGAACATGGTGTATAAACAGAATGGAATGTTATTTTGCAATAAAAAGGAAGAAAATTCTGACACACGGTATAATATGCATGAACCCTGAAGACATTGTCAGTGAAATGAGCCAGTTACAAAAGGATAAATACTGTATAATTACATTCATATGAGATACTCAGAGACCGAAAGTAGAATGGTGGTTGCTAGCAAGATCGGGGAATAAGGAACTGCTCTTTAATGAGTACAGTTTCAGTTTTGCAAGATGGAAAAAGTTCTGTGTTTGGATGACAACAGTGGTAACACACAACGCGAATGTACTTACTACCAATGAACTGTGTACTCAAAAACAGTTAAAATGGCAAGTTTTATGTTAAGTCTATTTTACCACAATTAAAATTTTTTATTAAAAAATTCAGCAGAAGGCTGGGCATGGTGGCTCATGCCTATAATCCCAGCACTTTCAGAGGCTGAGGCAGGTAGATCACAAGGTCAGGAGTTCCAGACCAGCCTGACCAATATGATGAAACCTCATCTCTACTAAAAATAGAAAAGTTAGCCAGGCATGATGGCAGGCACCTGTAGTCCCAGCTACTTGAGAGGCTGAGGCAGGAGAATTGCTTGAACCCGGGAGCTGGAGGTTGCAGTGAGCCAAGATCGCGCCACTGTACTCCAGCCTGAGCGACAGAGCAAGGCTCCATCTCAAAAAAAAAAAAAAAAAAAAATTTAGCTAGGCATAGTGGCACACATCTGTAGTCCTAGCTACTGGTGAGAGGACTTTTTTTTGAGCCCAGGAGTTCAAGGCTGCAGTGGTGTGATCACAACACCACACTCCAGCCTGTGTGAAAAAGTGAGACCCTGTCTAAATAAAATAAAATAAATAGTATGGGGAAAAAAAAGGAATCAGAGCAATATGTTTCATAAGAAAATATATCAAAAATTATATATATATAATATATACAAGTTATCTCTTAGAACTAAAAATATAATTTTCTATTACTTTTATACCACAGTGTTTTTCAAATTTTTCATCTTTTTTTTTTTTTTTTTGTATATGATAAAGTTAAAAAGAAAAGGTTGGTGATTGTTTAAGTAGGCCTAATTTCAAGGCTAAGAGGTTTTCAACAGAAACAACTTTGTAAAATTATGACAAAATTATCATTAAACAGTATTTTCCAATAACAATTCTCTCTAAAATCAGTATTTTATGAATCAACAGAAATTCACCTCAATCTTAACTGCTTTTAAGGAAGGGCAAAGATTTTCTAAAGCTTTATTAATTTTTTAACTCTGATACCGATGTGTAGTTTTTCATATTAGTGATGCTACTGCTTCCTGCTTTTGAGAATTCTCATAAAAAATTCACCTATATGTCTAATTATTCATAATTACTCACAAATTTTATCCAGTTTTTGGGTTAAGGTCTATAAAATTAAGATCATGCCAGTAATGGTTTAAACTTTTTATATGAACAAGTCAACATACTCATTAATTATTTTTAAAAACCTACTATGGATAAAATTTTCTTCTTTAGTTTGCTATGCAAAGTTTCCTATCGAAACTACAGGTCACAGACAGATATTATTTTCATCTTTCAATATCATATTTTGTTTTTAAAAATGCCACTGATTCCATTCACTCTACTCCCTCCCTTCCTATCCTTTTTAATCCTATATCTCCACTGACTTCTTAAAAAGGAATAATCAAACAGATCTATTAAATTTCTATTCTATATAGAAAAGCATCAGGATTAACTAAAATAGAAAATTTATATGCATTAAAATTATTAGCAAGCAGAAGCTATCCTTTTAAGTAGTTAATTTGTATGTTTAAAAATTTGAAAGGAACTACCCAAACTCATTAGTTATATCAAATACCTGCAATAATGTTTCAGCGGCTTTTAAAGTATTTCTTTGATAGTAACGTAAGAAGAAAACTTTACAAATATTGCACATTTGTTACATGCTAGATGTTCTGCCAGAAAACAGAGATAACAATGGTTAAACAAATGTAGCTCTTTTTCTAATACAATTTAATGACCTTGTTTACCTGCTGTTTTTCTTAAACAAAACTCTTCAAAGTACCAGCGAATTTACTGAAAACATATTTTCTTAAATGAAACATTTCCTGATAAGAAGTAATTTAATCCATTACCTAATAATTACACATTAAACATCTATCACCCACAATGATTTACTCATTAACAAACCAAGAAGAATTACTCGTTCTTAGATGTTTTAATACAAAGTATGTTCTATCTTCCACTTGACAAAGTTTCATTTAGCAAAGTTGTTCCACATGGCATACAGTCAGCTATCTCTCAGGTCCCTTTAATCCAATTTATATTTTAATTTGATAGAATAAACGTATTTGTGAACTACATAAGCTGACAGAATACTAACAAAGAGACAACTAAAGTTGTTTTAACAAAATGAAGGCAGTGTTTTAAAATCTCTGCCAGATTCGTCAGAGACTCTTCAAAAATATTAATTTATAAATCAGTAAGATGAATCTAAAGTTTTATTCAATTATTGGTCTTAAATTTTCATTTATTCTTTCTTTTATAAGACATGGAGTCTCACTCTGTCATCCAAGCTGGAGTGCAGCAGCGTGACAGTAACTCACATAGACTCGGATTCTTGGACTCACGTGATCCTCCCACCTCAGCCTCCCAAGTAGCTGGGACCACAGGTATGTGCCACCACATCCGGCTAATTTTTTTTTTTTTTTTTTTTTGGTAGAGATGGGGTCTTGCTTTTTTGCCTAGGCTGATCTCCAACTCCTGGCTTCAAGCAATTGTCCTGCCTCAGCCTCTCAAAGTGCTAGTTTTACAGTCAGTCACCAAACCTGGCTTTTGTTTTGTTGTTGTTGTTGCTTTTCGTTTTTAACGAACAAATGAAAATGCTTAATGAAACAGGAATAGATCTTACCAATGCAGGCCACTGAATCTGTTTGCTCTTTGATCCCTGAGTCTGGCTAGGGTCATTCCTTTTGGCCCAGATTAAGTGGTATTCCACCAAGAAAGTTGAAAAATCTTCATAAACTTTAACCCACTCTCGTTTATCCCATTCAAGATCATCAAATTCCACATACACCTATGAAAACAAAAAAAATTCAATTAGCAAAACAGAAGAGTGGTATATCCTTTTTCACTAATACATAATAACTGTACGTATTTATGGGGTACATATGATATCGTGATACATGCACACAATGTGTAATGATCAAATCAGGATAATCAGAATATCCATCACCTCAAATATTTATCATTTGTGTTAGAAACATTTCAAATCCTCTTCTAGCTATTTTGAAAAATACAATAAATTATTGCTAACTATAGTTACCATACTGTGCTACTGAACACTAGCACTTACTCCTTCTAATTGTAGGAAGCAGAAAGGGGAACTCTAGTACGCTGTTGGTGGGAATGTAAATTAGTACCTCCAGTATGAAAAACAGTATGGAGGTTCCTCAAAAAACTAAAAGTACATCTACCATAGGATCTGGTAATTCACTACTGGGCAAATGTCCAAAAGAAAGGAACGTATATTGAAGAGATAGTTGCACATCAGTGTTTACTGTAACACTATTCATAAAGCCACGATAATGGAATCAACCTAAGTATCTATCAACATATGAATGGGTAAAGAAAATGTGGCATATATACACAATAGAATACAATTAGGCCATAAAAAAGAATGAAATCTTGTCATTTGCAGAAGTATGAATAGAACTGGAGGTGATTATGTTTTATGAAATAAACCAGGTACAGAAGACAGACATCACATGTTCACGCTCATATGTGGGAGTCAAAAACGTGGATCTTGACCCAGCATGGTGGCTCATGCCTGTAATCCCAGCACTTTGGGAGGCAGAGATGGGAGGATCACTTGAGCCCAAGACTTCAAGACCAGCCTTGGCAACATAGTGAGACCCTGACTCTAACAAAAGAGAAAAGTAAAAAACTTAGCTGGACATGGTGGCACATGCCTGTAGTCCCAGTTACTCAGGAAGCTAAGACAGGAGGATCTCTTGAGCCCAGGAATTTGAGGCTACAGTGAGCTGTGATAGCTACAGTGAGCTATGATCACATCACTGCACTGAAGCCCAGATAACAGAGTGAGACCCTGTCATTTAAAAAACAAATAAAAAGTGGATCTCATGGAGGCAGAGGGTAGAACGATGGTTATCAGAGATTAGGATGGGTGATGGGGGGAGAAGAAAAGAGGTTGCAATATTTCAAAATATAAGCCATGAACTTGAATTAGAAAGGACATTAACAAATTTATTCTTTAAACTTAACATTTTTCATAAAATCATCATTTAACTTCCCTTAATCAGATTATACCCCTTACTTATGACAGGGAGATAAACCATAACTGTATCAACAAAAGCAATTTACAGAGTGTTGATCAGTAAAGATTAGTCCATTACCTTCTAAATGGACACTAAATAATGATTTCTATACTGATGACTCTAGAAGGAGAGGTTAGAAAATGTTTTTAAAGAGTAAATAGCCAGACGCGATGGCTCACGCCTGTAATCCCAACACTTTGGGAAGCTGAGGCGGGTGGATCACCTGAGGTCAGGAGTTGGAGACCATCCTGGCCACACGGTGAAACACCATCTTCTACCAAAAATACAAAAATTAGCTGGGCGTGGTGGCGGGCACCTGTAGTCCCAGCTAACTCAGGAGGCTGAGGCAGGAGAATGGCTTGAATCCAGGAGGCGGAGGTTGCAGCAAGCCAAGATTAGGCCACTGCACTCCAGCCTGGGTGGTAACAGCAAAACTCCGTCTCAAAAAAATAAAAACAAAAAGAGTAAATGGTAGATATTTCAGATTTTGCAAACCAGATGGTTTCTGTCATAATTATGTATTGTCTCTGTCACTGAGACCACTATAGACAGTATGTAAACAATTGAGCTTGACTTTATTCTAATAAAACATTACTTACAAAGGTAGTCAATGGTACAAAGATGGCTCAACATGACATTCAATTAATGTAATATACCACATTAGCAGAATAAAGGAAAAAAAATCATCTTTAACGATGCAGAAAAAGCATCTGACCAAATTCCATGGCTTTTCATGATTAAAAACACTCAACAAACTAGGAACAGAAGGAAAGTATCTAAATATAAAAAGGTCTATATGAAAAACCCACTGCTAACATCATACACAACAGTAAAAAATCAAAAGCATTTCCTCTAAGATGGGAACAAGACAAGGATGTTGTAATTTGGAAAACGGAAACTGACTCTATACTCATAGGTCATTCAATCATTCAAACCTTCCCTCCCCTACTTTCATTCTTCTGCATTCATTCCCTAAGATTATCTGTTCATAGAGCTGTCTTCTCAACTTAATCATAAGATATGCTGGAAGCAGTCTTCTCAATACTTATATTTTTATACTAATTCTGCCACCCATCTTCTGCTCCCTTACACCTGAAAAGTTTCCATTTCCACTTATTTGAATCACGGTTGCTCCTTTGGCCCAGCTCAAGTTCTTCCATGATATTTACGTCCCCCAACTTCAACTCCAATTTCTACTTTGAATTTCAGCTTTGAATTTCTACTGCAATTATTTTTTTTACAGCTTACACTGTATTAGTATATAAGCAAACACTGTCCAATATTTTAAGTGTAATAAAAGTATCTTTAAATTATGCATGTAAACTCACTTAAGGTAGAACTGTTCTTTCATTTATTTTTAGTGCCCATTACAATGCTGCATACATATAAAATATTTAATTAACATTGAAAATCCCCTGACTCTTGGACTCAATCATAGTCTTTTAAAAATAAAAGCAACCTGGTAAAAGGTAAGTTTGATTTGGTGATGTTTATACTGCTGCCCACTAGGAAGCCTGTATTTAAAAAAAAAAAAGAAGAAGCTTATCTGTTAGAATATCCATTAAAGATATACATTAAAGCTTATCTATTAGAATGGGGAAAGAGAAATGCACTGGTCAAGGACTTAACATCTTTTTCTAGTTAACTATCCATACCAAGTCAGGGAATAAATCCAAGTCAAGGAAGAAGCCAACAAAACAGTTGGCTACTTCAAATAAAACCCATCCTTAAGCGGTTGAGCTGAGGTCCAGCTGATCTTACACAAAGGTTTCAAATTATACCAAATTTCTCCACTACCTGAAATCTGTTCTGTTATTTAAACACTAAATTTTGGTATAAGAGCTCTGGGAAACCCTAGAAAACTGAAGCAGAGACAATTCTCAGGAAAACCTGCACGCTAATTTTGCTTTTCCTTCATGGACAATGATACAGTAATCCTGACAAAATATTTTAGTTAAAAATCTGAAGAGTCAAGAAGTTCGTTGACATTTTCCTAAACTGAAGATATAAATCAATGTAAATTCTTCCAAATGCAAAGTCCTAAAAAGTTTTCAGCATGAAGTGTATTTTCCAAATCCAGTTTATATTGCATAAACAGTGCTACTAGCAGTTTTCAGAACTTGCTAGGGACATTGGGGACAAAAAGACACTAAATATTGTGTCTCTTCCCCTTTGTTGTATAGTCAACTCATCTTCAGATATGAGATTATCAAAAACAGTGAAGGGTTTGGAATTTAATTACATACAGACAGAAAACTAAACACACACACACACAGACACACACACCCCTCTGTTACTGTTTAACGGATTCTGACAGAAAACGTAAGACTCCTGGGACTTCACAACTTAAAGCAAAACCAGCAATTAGAGTATCATCATGATGCCTATGCCAGCTTCTCATGACTGTTAAGCCCCATGGGAAGGACGCAAAGGGTCCAGAATGGAAACCTGAGTACATAGTGAGTTATATTACAGAAGAGGAGGGAGTGGAATTCACCACTTAAGACAGTTAAGTGGAGGGGAGTCTGCTCTTTGATTAGGGGAGGTTATTATTTAATTCCTCACAGCTGGCTGCTCACTGCACACACAACTTTGAGAAACGGTCCAGGTTAAGACCAGTTAGTCTTGCATTCTTGGCACATCCAGCAAGAAAGTGCTGAGACACGCAGTCCCCACAGTGGATTGCCTATACCAACACAGGTAAGATTTTTTATCAGGCTGGACTAAGAACTAATCTACCCTTACTGTGCATGACTGTGTATGTGGGGTGAGGGATGGTGGTGGAGTAGTTTGTTTCCATTAGTTTACCAACTTCCAGTTTATACATTTTTAGTTAATTACATAGTATCTTATATTAACTCCTTCCTCATTCCCGTGTTGGGTCCTTCTGTCTGCTTAATTCCCTGTCTTATTAACTAAAGGGTCCTTGAGGGCAAGAATTAGTATGCTTTTGGCAATGGCTCACACCTGTAATCCCAGCACTTTAGGAAACCAAGGTGGGAGGATCACTTGAGGTCAGGAGTTCGAGGCCAGCCTGGCCAACATGGTGAAACCCCACTGCTACTGAAAATACAAAAAAAAATTAGGGCATGGTGGCACGCCTGTAATCCCAGCTACTTAGGAGGCTGAGGCAGGAGAATTGCTTGAACCCAGGTGGCGGAGACTGCAGTGAGCCAAGATCATACCATTGCACTCCAGCCTGAGCAACAGCACAAGACAACATCTCAAAAAAAAAAGGGGGGGGGGGAGGGAGTGGGGGCTGGGCACGGTGGCTCACACCTGTAATCTCAGCATTTTGGGAGGCCAGGGTCAGGGGATCACGAGGTCAGGAGATCGAGACCAGCCTGGACAACATGGTGAAACCCCATCTCTACTAACAATACAAAAAAATTAGCTGAGCGTGGTGGAAGGCGCCTGTAATCCCAGCTACTCCAGAGGCTGAGGCAGGAGAATTGCTTAAACCTAGGAAACGGAGGTTGCAGTAAGCCGAGACTGGGCCACTGCACTCCAGCCTAGGCAACACAGCGAGACTCCGTCTCAAAAAAAAAAAAAGGAATTAGTCTGCCTTTACCTTTTTTGCACCTCTAGTAACTGGCAGGTGTTGCAACAAACTAAAGCCTACAATACAGTTTTAGAATCATCAGCACTGAGCAAAACACATCACAATTACAATTAAATGACTAATTTGCAAAAACCAAAAATTTTAAATACAGCTGTTGTATTTTCTAATATATCACTGTGCTCATAATTATCTAGAAAAAAAGAACATTTCATTCAGTAAGTATTTCTAACTGCACATCAGAGCCAATCATGAACACCGGGAGTTCAGGGGAAAAAAGATCATTCACATATACACACACACGTGTGCGTGTGTGTCTATGTGTGTATGAAGTTAACAGCTGTGGGTACTGATGATTATTATAAGAATTCAGATGATGTGAGGAAAAAGTCAAGCAAAATAATCCACTAAACATAATTACTTCAAGAAAAAACAAAAATAATTATTTTGTAGTGGACACTGTTGTTAAATACTTAGCCAAATATGTGAGAATAATTCTAAGCTCTGGTCTCTAGGTAGTATAATACATGTTTTCTACAACAGATGTCAACATGCACAAACTGGCAGTTTTGTCTCAGTATAATACTAAGCATTAAAACAAGAGCCATCAGCTGGGCATAGTGGCTCATGCCTGTAATCCCAGCACTTTGGGAGGCTGAGGCAGGAGAACTGCTTGAGCTCAGCAGTTCAAAACCAGCCTAGGTGACAGAGTGAGACCCTGTCTCAAAAACAAAAGAAAAAAAAAAGAGCCATCAGACTGTCAGAGCAACCATTTGCAAGAAGAAAAATTAACGGTCACGCAATTCCATTTCTACTATTTTACAAATTTAAATTAATCTAACCCTTGAACTCCTTTTTTTTTTTTTTTTTTTTTTTTAAGATGGAGTCTCGCTCTCTCACCCAGGCTGGAGTGCAGTGGCGCAATCTCGGCTCACTGCAAACTCCGCCTACCGGGGTTCACGTCATTCTCCTGCCTCAGCCTCCTGGGTAGCTGAGATTACAGGCACCCGCCACCACGCCCGGCTAATTTTTTGTATTTTTAGTAGAGACGGGGTTTCACCTTGTTAGCCAGGATGGTCTCGATCTCCTGACCTCGTGATCCACCTGCCTCGGCCTCCCAAAGTGCTGGGATTACAATCATGAGCCACCGCGCCCGGCCCCTTGAACTCCTTAAACATTATTATTAGTTATAAGAAGAATGCTTCCTTTTCTTCTACATAGCTTGATTGCTTCAAAGTAGAAAATGGATTCTGGTTACTTGGTTTGGAGACCTGTATTATTAAACTTACAATATCAACATAAGAATATAAGAACTAAGAATTATTTTAGTCTAAATTATAATTCTAGTTCTGCCCCTTTTTAATTTTAGAACTTCTAAATAATCCACAATCTTTATCTGCAATGTTACATTTGTAGGAAAAAATATATTCTTTCACATGTTTACTTGGATATATACAGTAAAAATACTAGCTATATAAAAGTTCAAAGATGATGTTTCAGATTAGTACTATGGAACACTCTACATGCATATCTCAGAGGTATTGCAAGTTCAGTTCCAGACTACTGCAATAAAGCAAATGAGTATCAAAATAAAGTAAGTCACATGAATTTTTTGGTTTTCCAATGAGGGTCTGGTTCCTGACCAACACAAAAGAAACCAAGTATTATAATAAAGTCAGTCACATATATTTGTTGATTTCCCACTGCATATAAGATTATATTTATAATATATTAAATATACAATAGCATTATAACTAAAAAACAATTTAGATGACTGCAGTACCTCCTGCCTGTAATCCCACCACTTTGGGAGGCTGAGGTGGGAGGAACACATAAACTCAGGAGTTCAAGACCAGCTTAGGCAACATAGTAAGACCTTGTCTCTACAAAAAATGAAAAAATTAGCCAGGCATGGTGGCATGTGCCTATGGTCCCAGATACTCAGGAGGCTAAAATGGGAGGGTTGCTTCAGCCAAGGAGGTTGAGGCTGCAGTGAGCCATGATCACACCACCACACTCCAGCCTAGGTGACACAGCAAGACCCAGTCTCAAAGAATAAAAATCAAAAACAATTTACACACTTTAACTTAAAAATGTTCTTATTGCTAAAAAAAAACAGTAACAATCATCTGAGCCTTCAGAGAGTTGTAGTATCTTTTTGCTGATAAAGAGCCTTGCCTCAATGTTTTTGTGCCTGCTGACTGCTCAGGGTGGTGGTAGCTGAAGGTGGGGTGTTTGTGACAATTTCTTAAAATAAGACAACAAAAGTTTGCCACATCTATTAATTCTTCCTTTCATGAAAGATTTCCCTAGGGCATGCAATATTGTTGGCCATTTTACCCACAGCTGAACCTCTTTTGAAACTGGAGTCAATCCTCTCACAAGCTGAGGCTGCATTATCACCAAAGGTTAAGTAGTATTCAGTTGTATCGCAAAAAACCATGTTCTTTGTGCATCCATAAGAAACAATGCCTCATCTATTCAAGTTCAACCATGAGATTACAACAGTTCTCTCACATCTTCAAGCTCTAGTTTTGACTAGAAATCTCTTGATATATCTACGACATCTGCAATGACTTCCCCCTTGAAAGTCTTAAAACACCTCAATGTTGACATTGTGACCTCCTACCATGAACCATGAACATTCTTAATGGCATCTAGAATACTGAATCCTTTCCAAAAGGTTTTCAATTTACTTTGCTCGGATCCATCAGAGGAATCACTATCTCTGGCAGTTATAGCTTTACAAAATGTATTCCTTAAATAGTAAGATTTGAAAATCAAAATTATTCCTTGATCCATGGGCTGCAGAGTGAAACTTGTACTAGCAGGCATGAAAACACTAATCTTCTTCAGAGCTCTTGGGTGACCAGATGCATTGCCAACGAGCAGCAGTGCTTTGAAAGGAATCTTTTTCTCTGAGTAGTACATCTCAACACTGGGCTTAAAATATTTAGAAAAACCTCCTATAAACAGATGTGCTGTCATCCAGGCTTTGTTGTTCCATTTACAGAGCACCTGCAGAGTAGATTTAAAAATAATTCTTAAGGGCCCTAGGAATTTTGGAATGGTCAATGAGCAATGACTTCAACAAAAAGTCACCAGTTACTTTAGTTCCTAACAAGAGAGTCAGCCTGTCCATAAGACTTCTCCATATCAGCAATACCAATGTCTCACTTTCTAATCATCCCTGTGTTTACCGGAGTAGCACTTTTAATTTCCCTCAAAAGTTGCTGCTTGGCAATAACAACTTGACTAACTGTGTGGTGCTACAGGCCTAGCTTTGTGCTCTGTCTTGACAAGTGCCTTCCTCACTAAGCTTAATCATTTCTAGCTTTCTGATTTCAAGTTAGAGATGTGTGACTATTCCTTTCACTTGAAAACATTTTAGGCAACTATAGGATTATTAATTGGATTAATTTCAATATTATTGTGTCTGGAGGAATAGGGAGGTCCCGAAGTCCAAGAAGAGCGAAAGAAACAGGGGAATGGCTGGTTAGTGGAGCAGTCAGAACACACACCATGTTCTGGATTAAGTTTGCCTTCTTATACTGGTGTGGCTTCTGGTGCCCCAAAACAATTACAATACTAACATTAAAGATCACTGATGACACATCACCATAAGAGATATAATAGTAATAATAATAAAAGTTTGAAATATTGCGATAATTAAAATGTAAGAGACATGAAAATATTTTTCCACATGCAGTTGGAAAAATGAAACTGACAGACTTAATAGATGCAAAGTTGTCACAAATGCCACACCTTCCCTGCCCCCGCCCCTGGTTTTTTTTTTTTTTTTTTTAAATAAGAGATGGGATCTTGTTCTATCACCCAGGCTGGAGTATAGTGGTAAGATCATAGCTCCCTGTAGCCTCCAATTCCTAGGCTCAAGCAATTTTCCCACCATAGCCTCCCAAGGTGGGAAGTACAGGTGCATGTTACCATGACCCAGCTAATGTTTCCTTTTTAAATTTATTTTAGACATGGGGTCTTGCTATATTGCTCAGGCTGGTCTCAAACTCCTGGCCTCAAGCAATCCTCTCACTACAACCTCCTGAGTAACTGGGATTACAGGTACATGCCATTTCACCTATCATAAAACCTCAAATTTGTTTAAAAAAATTCAGCATCTGCTAAGCGCAATAAAGCAAACTATGATAAAAAATGTATATATACTTACATATAGGTTTGTATAACCCAGGATACTCCAGATCCTGATTTGAACAGTGTATTTTAAGATAATAAAAAGTAGAAAAAAATGAAGAAGAAATATAACAAAAATGTTCAGAGTATATATGGTGAAAACTACAATACACCAAACACAGAAACTTGTCTTAAATAGATAACACTATGTTCACAAATGGAAAGATTCACTACTGTAAAGAATAAATTCTCTCTGGATGCAGGATGACCCTAAAAAATGTGAGTAAGTTGCTGAGCATTGCTGCTCATTGACAATGCATCTGGTCAACCAAGAGCTCTGAAGGAGATTAACGTTTTCATGCCTGCTAGTACAAGTTTCACTCTGCAGCCCATGGATCAAGGAATAATTTTGATTTTCAAGTCTTACTATTTAAGAAATACATTTTGTAAAGCTATAGCTGCCAGATAGTGATTCCTCTGATGGATCTGAGCAAAGTAAACTGAAAACCTTTTGGAAAGGATTCAGTATTTTGAACTTACTCGAAAAGAGTAAGTTCTCTCCCAAATCAACAGTCCTGAAGGAAAACACAAGGTATCAGCCAGACCCAACCCTCCCTAGCAGTGGGGTAACTATGCATTTTGATATGCCCTAAATACAAACTTCACAGACCCCAGTGTCTGTACTGTGGGCTATTGCTGCCACGGTCAACACCCTAGCAAAGTGCACCTGCCCAGCTATCAGCTGCCTGCCTACAGCTGCTCCAACAGAAAGCAACCCACCTACCCCAGTAGCAGGGCTGCAACATGATGGCTGGAGCCCTCACCTGACCATTCCACTGGTAGTCTGGGGATCATGCCACCCCTGTTGACCACAGCCAGTGCCTGCACAATCAGGGAACCTGAGGACAGGTCTGCTCATCCAAGCTCAGCCCCCTCCAGTATGTAAGCACACAGCTTAGGGTCTGGAGATTACTCTGCTTAGTCTACCACCATTGGTACCTGAGCACTTTTTCCACGGACCAGGGTCCATTCAACTGACCACTATCATCAAAGCTGACACCCACCCACATGTGGCCACCTGCAGGCCTGGAGACTGATTTGGCCAGCCTGTCACAACCACCGCCAACACCAAAATGAAATGCTTGGGTTCCAGGGGCTTGTCTTGCCACGGCTACTGACATCAACTATGCCACGCCTACTGCCCAGGGCCCAATAACCTGCCCACCCATCCACCCCACAACTGCCATTCCTGGTACCCGAGCAAGCTGCCTGGAAGCCCAAGAATCAACCTGAGCAGACCCACTAACTCTGGTGTCAGCATATGCCACACTGAAGTCCCAAAACAGACATGATCTTCTCACTACTACCACCAAAGGAGCCCAAAGTGGCCCACGTGGCAACCCATTCCCTAATAAAATTTCACCACAACTTCCATTAAGAACCACCCACTAAACCACTGAAGAAATCAGACAACACTGATTCTGTTTAATGCCTAAAAAAATCATATGGAGTCTACACTACTGCATATATTCACAATCAAAGCAAAAGTGATCCACTCAACCAACACCACAGATACATCTCTAGGAAAAATTCCTCCCCTATGAAAGGAAATTCCAACGACTGGAAGAAGTCACTGTCATACCTGATGCATAGATATCAATGTAGAAATAAAAGAAACATGAAAAAGCAAGAAAATGTGAATCTATGATAATAAATTCAAAGCACTGAATTTCAAAGGAACACAATAATCCTCCAACAACAGATTCCAATCAACAAGAAATTTGTAAAATCTTGGAATTGAAAATACTGATACTAAAGAAGATATAACAGAATACTAAAAAATAACACAAAGAAAAGAAAAACAATTCAGGATATGAATGGAAAAAATTCACCAAAGAGACAGCATAAAAAAAGGATGAAACACAAATTCGGGACCTGATGTATTCACTGAATGAAACAAAATGCATTCAAAACTTCAATAGACTAGATCAAATAGAAGAAAAAAATCTCAGAACTTGACAGACCTTTTGAAATAACCCAGTCAGAAGAAAAAAGAAAAACAATTTTTTTTTTTGGAGATGGAGTCTCACTCTGTCGCCCAGGCTGGAGTGCAGCGGCGCAATCTCAGCTCACTGCAAGCTATGCCATTCTCCTGCCTCAGCCTCCTGAGTAGCTGGGACTACAGGTGCCCACCACTGCGCCCGGCTAATTTTTTGTATTTTTAGTAGAGACGGGGTTTCACCGTGTTAGCCAGGATGGTCTCGATCTCCTGACCTTGTGATCTGCCCGTCTCGCCCTCCCAAAGTGCTGGGATTACAGGCATGAGCTACCGTGCCTGGCCAAAAAAAGCAAATTTTAATTTTCTTAAAGAACGAGCAAATCCTCATGACATATAGGACATCATAAAGCTACCAAATTTTCAAATTTTTTGTGTTTAAGGAGGCAACAAGAAAATTTGAAGAGCTAGAAAGTCTGTTTAACAAAATAACAGATGAAAACTTCACAAGGCTAGCAAAAAGTTTAGATACCCAGATAAAGCACAAAGATCCCAAAGGTATACAATTCAAAAATATCTTTTTTTTTTTTTTTGAGACGGAGTCTCGCTCTGTCGCCCAGGCTGGAGTGCAGTGGCGCTATCTCGGCTCACTGCAAGCTCCGCCTCCCGGGTTTACGCCATTCTCCTGCCTCAGCCTCCCGAGTAGCTGGGACTACAGGCGCCCGCCACCTCGCCCGGCTAATTTTTTTGTATTTTTAGTAGAGACGGGGTTTCATTGTGTTAGCCAGGATGGTCTCGATCTCCTGACCTCGTGATCCGCCCGTCTCGGCCTCCCAAAAGTGCTGGGATTACAGGCTTGAGCCACCGCGCCCGGCCTCAAAAATATCTTTTCCAGAGCACCTTACAGTAAAAATGTCACTAAGTCAAAGACAAAGAGAGAATTCTTTAAAAAGCAAGACATAACTATCTAGTCACTTATTAATGAACCCCCATTAGACTAAGAGCAGTTTCTCTGCACAATCCTTACAGGGCAGAAGACAATGGGATAACAGATTCAAAAAGTTGAAGGAGGAAAAAAAAAAAGCCAAAAATATTATACTAAGCAAGGTTATCCTTCATAAATGAAGGGGAAATAAAGTCTTTCTCAAACAAGTAAAAGTAAGAAAATTCATCATCACTAGACCAAATCTACAAGAAATGCTTAAAGGAGTCTGATACTGGGAAAATAAAGAATGGTACCTATCATCATGAAAACACACAGAATATAAACCCCAGTGGTAGAGCAAATACAAACAAGGAAGAGAAAAGCCTCAAACGATACCACTACAGAAAACCACCAAACCACAATGTTAACAAGGAGAGAAAGGAACAATGAATACACAAAACAACCAGAAATTAAGTAATAAAATAACAGGAATAAGCCCTCACATGTTAATAATAATCTTGATTGTAAACAGATTAAAGTGTCATATAAAAGATACAGACAAGTTGAAATGACTTAAAATAATGGCACAACTATATGCTGCCCTCAAGAAACTCATCTCTCCTATAAAGGTGCATATAGACTGAAAGTAAAGGAATACAAAAGACATTTCATGCAAATAGAAACCAACAGTGGGGAGAAGTAGCTACAATTAAACAGTCAAAAGCAGTTTTAAAAAGAGACAAGGTAATTATATAATGATAAAAGAGATTGATTCAGCAAGAAAATACAACAACTCTAAACATACGTGCACCAAACAGCAGAGGACCCAGATGTATACAGCAAATATTATTAGACCTCAATGGAGACCAGGTGTGGTGGCTTACACCTGTAATCCCAGCACTTTGGGAGGCCAAGGTGGGCAGATCACCTGAGGTCAGGAGATCAAGACAAGCCTGGCCAACATGGTGAAATCCTGTCTCTACTAAAAATAGAAAAATTAGCCAAGGCGGGTGACACGCCTGTAATCCCAGCTACTCAGGAGGCTGAGGCAGGAGAATTGCTTGAACCTGGAAGGCAGAGGTTGCAGTGAGCTGAGATCACGCGAATACACTCCAGCCTGGGTGACAGAGTGAGACCCTGTCTCAAAAAATAAAATAAAATAAAATAAAATAAAAAGATCTAAATGGAGAGAAAGAGTACAATAATAACTGGGGTTTGCAACAACTCACTCTCAGCATTAGGCAGATAATCTAGTCATCTAGACAGAATTTTGTTTTTGTTTGTTTTTTTCAAAAACTGACTGCATGCTAACAGACAGAAAATTAGCAAAGAAACATTAGATTTAAACTGCACATTAGACCAAATGGACCTAACAAACATTTATAGAACATTTCATCTCACAGCTAAAGAACACACATTCTTCTCACCAGCAAATGGAAGATTCTCCAGGATAGACCATATGTTTGGACAGAAATCAAGTCTCAACAAATTTTTAAAAATCAGAATTGTATCAAATCTCTCAGACCACAATGAAATATAACTAGAAATCAACAAAGAGTAACTCTGGAATGTGTACAAACACATGGAAAGCGAACAACATGCTCCAAAATGACCACTGGGTCAAGAAAGAAATTAAGGATGGAATCAAATGTAGCTTTACGATAAATAAAAATCAAATCAAAACATACCAAAACCTAGAGAATATCAAAAAAGTAGTGCTAAAAGGAAAGTTCGTAATTAATAAACACCTATATCCAAAAAGTAACAGAATTTCAAATAAACTGTCAAACAATACATCCCATAGAAACAGAAAAGAACAAAGCAAACTCAAAATTAATAGAAGGAAATAAGATCAAGAAGAAACAAATGCCAACAGATACTAACAAAATAATACAAAGGATCAATGAAATGAAAAAGTTTGAAGCGATAAACAAAATTGTTTGTTGAGACTAAACAACAACAAAAAAGAGGATATCCAAATAAACTCAGAAATGAAAAAAGAGAAATTACGACTGATACCACAGAAACACAAAAGATCATCAGAGACTATTACGAACAACTATACAAAAATGAACTGGAAAACCTTGAAGAAATGGATAAATTCCTAGACACATACAACTATCAAGATTGAATCAGGAAGAAACAGAAAATCTAAACAAACTAAAAGCGAGTAATGAGGTAAAATTAGTAGTAAAAATCTCCCAAAAAAGAAGAGTTCAGGATCAGATGGCTCCACTGCAGAACTCTATCAAACTTTGAAAGAGCTAACACCACTTCTCCTCAAACTAGTCCAAAAAATTGAAGAGGAGGGTATTCTTCCTAATTCATTCTAAGAGGCCAGCATTATATTACCCTAATACCAAAACCAGACAAAAATGCCGTAACAACAAAAAAATAAAACTACAGGCCAATATATCTGATGAACATACATACAAAAATTCTCATCAAAATAGAAAACCAAATTCAATAGCAAATCAAAAACATCATAATCAAGTGAAATTTTTCCCAGGGATGGAAGGGTGGTTCAACATAAGTAAATCAAGAGTCATGAAACATCACATCAATAAAATGAAGGACAAGAACCATATGATCATCTTAAAAGTCACAGAAAAAGTATTTGATAAAATTCAACATCCCATCATAATAAAAACTCTTAACATTCTAAGCACAGAAGAAAAACACCTCAACATAATAAAGGCCATTTGTGACAAACAATAGCTAGCATAATACTGGATGGGGAAAACTGACAGCCTTTCCTCTAAGAACTGGAACAAAACAACAAAGCCGCCACTCTCTTCACTCCTATCCAACATAATACTGGAAGTCCTAGCCAGAGCAATCAGGCAAAATAAGGAAATAAAGGCATCCAAATTGGAAAAGAAGAAGTCAATGTGTCCCTCTGAGAATAATGTGACTGTATATCTAGGAAAACCTAAAGATTCCACCAAAAAACTCATAGAACTGATCAATTCAGTAAAGTTGCAAGATAAAAAAATCAACAAGCAAAAATCAGCAGCATTTCTATATACCAATAATGCAATAGCTGAGAAACATATCAAGAAGGTGGCCGGGCACGGGGACTCACGCCTGTAATCCCAGCACTTTGGGAGGCCGAGGCAGGTGGATCACAAGGTCAGGAGATTGAGATCATCCTGGCTAACACGGTGAAACCCCGTCTCTACTAAAAACAAAAAATTAGCCAGGCATGGTAGCAGGCGCCTGCAGTCTCAGCCACTCAGGAGGCTGAGGCAGGAGAATGGTGTGAACCCGGGAGGCTCAGCTTGCAGTGAACCGAGATCGTGCCACTGCACACCAGCCTGGGCGACACAGTGAGACTCCACCTCAACAACAACAACAACAACAACAAAGGAATTCCATTTACAATACCTACAGAAAAAACACCCAGGAATAAATGTACCCCAAAAGGGGAAAGATATCTACAATGAAAACTACAAAACAGATGAATGAAACTGAAGACGCAAATGGAAAGACATTCCATGCTCACAAGAATTAACATCATTAAAACGATCATATTGTCCAAAGCAACATAAAGATTCAATGCAATCCTTATCAAAACACCAACATCATTTTTCACAGAAATAGAGAAAACAATCCTAAAATTCCTATGGAAGTAAAAAAGAGCCTAAGGAGCCAAAGCAATCCTGAGCAAAAAGAACAAACCTGAAGGAATCACACTACATTACCCCACTTTAAAACATATTACAAGCCTACAGTGGCCAAAACAGGATGGTACTGGCTAAATTAAAATCATGTACTAACCAGGCTTTAAACCAAAAGTAAAAGTTGCTAACAGTGTAACATGTATTTAAAACCACTGATTTCTTTCACTGTCATAATTTCCTCAGTTATAATTATGCAAACACGGTCTCATTTAGAGCCAATAGATTTTTCACTAAGGTAACATAAGACCCAAAACTATAAAACTACTAGAAGAAAATAAAGGGAGAACACTTTAGGACACAGATTTATGCAAAGACTTTATGGCTAAGACCTGAAAATCCAGAGGCAATACAAATAATGATAAATGCGACTATATTAAACTGCACAGTTCCACACAGCAAAGGGAACAATTAACAGAATGAAGAGACAACCTGTTGAATGGAAGAAAGTATTTGCAAGCTACTCATCCCACAAGTGACTAACATTCAGAATAAATGAGAAACTCAAAATTTTTTTTTAAAAATCCCATTAAAAAGTGGGCAAAAGGCTGGGTGCAGTGGCTCATGCCTATAATCCCTGCACTTTGGGAGGCCAAGGTGGGAGGATCACAAGGTCAAGAGATCAAGACCATCCTGGCCAACATGGTGAAACTCCATCTCTACTAAAAATACAAATATTAGCCAGGCGTGATGGCATGCGCCTGTAATCCCAGCTACTCGGGAGGCTGAGGCAGGAGAACTGCTTGAACCCGGGAGGCAGAGGTTGCAGTGAGCCAAGATCGTGCCACTGCCCTCCAGCCTGGTGACAGAGCGAGACTTCGTCTCAAAAAAAAAAGGTGGCCAAAAAGTACATACACACACACGCACACACACACACGTGAGCGAAGGACATAAACAGACATTTCTCAAAAGACAACATACAAACAGCCAACACAGTATATGAAAAAAATGAGTCCAGGAGCAGCGGCCCATGCCTGTAATCCAAGCACTTCCAGAGGCCGAGTTAGGGAGATTGCTTGGGCCCAGGAGTTTGAGGTCAGCCTGGGCAACATGGCAAAACCCCGTCTCTACAAAAAAATACAAAAAATTAGCCACATGTGGTGGTGGACACCTGTAGACCCAGCTAATCAGGAGGCTGAGGTGGGAGAACCACTTGAGCCTGAAAAGATGAGGCTGAAGTGACCTGTGATCGCACCACTGCACTCCAGCCTGGGCAACAGAGTGAGATCCTGTCTCAAAAGTTAAAAAGAAAAAAAAAATGCTCAACAACATGAATCATCAGGGAAATGTATATATCTAAACCACAACGAGATCTCACTCCAGTTAGAAAGGCTATTATTAAAAAGACAAAAAATTAAAGATGCTGGTGAGGACGTGGAGAAAAGGGAACTCTCATATACTGTTGATGGGAATACAAATTAAGTACAGTCATTAGGAAAAACAGTATGGGAACTTCTGAAAACACTAAAAGTATAACTACCATATGGTTTATCAATCTCACTACTGGGTATTTATCCAAAGGAAAATATATCAGCATATCAAAGGGATACCTGCACCCCCGTTTTATTGCAGCACTATTCACAATACCCAAGATATGGAATCAACCGAAGTATCCATCAACAGATGAATAGGTGAATAAAATGTAGAATATATACAAAATAAAATACCATCAAGATTTTTCTTCATCTATTCAACTATTGGTAGATGAATTGATAGAGAAATGTGGAATATACACACAAATTTTGTGTACCCTCTAAAATTTACATGGGAAGGAAAAGGAAATAGAATAGCTAAATAATTTTGAAGAAGAACAAAGAGTTGCACAGTTCACATCACCTGGTTTGAAGACTGCATATAAAGCTATAGTAAAGGTGCCACCCACAGTGGCTCATGCCTGTAATCCCAGCACTTTGGGAGGCCAAGTAGGGCAGATCACCTGAGGTCAGCAGTTCGAGACCAGTCTGGCCAACATGGCAAAGAACCGTCTCCACTAAAAATACAAAATTAGCCAGGACTCGTAGCGTGCGCACCTGCAGTCCCAGCTACTTGGGAGGCTGATGAAGGACAATCGCTTGAACCCGGGAGGTGGAGGTTACGGTGAGCCGAGACTGCACTACTGCACTCCAGCCAGGGCGACTGAGTGAGACTCTGTCTCCAAAAAAAAAAAAAAAGTTACAGTAAAGGTATATGGCATCACAAAAAAAACTAGACACACAGATCAATGAGAGAATAAAGTCCAGAAACAGATCCAAATAGAACTGACAATTGAATTCTTTAAACAAATGTGCAAAGGTAATTCAAATAGGAATGGAGAGTCTCTTCAACAAATGATGCTTCAGTAACTGAACATCTGCAGGGAAAAAATAAATAAATTCAATCCACACTCACCATATACAAAAATTAGACTCAAATAAATCAGACTTAAATGCATAAGGTAAAAACTTTGTCCAAGAAAATATAATATTCATGACCTTGGATTAAGCAAAGAATTCTTAGAAATGAGATCAAAAGCACAATCCATAAAAGAAAAAATGTGGGCCAGGTGCAGTGGCTCATACCTGTAATCCCAGCACTTTGGGAGGCCAAGGCGGGTGGATCACCTGAGGTTGGGAGTTCGAGACCAGCCTGACCAACATGGAGAAACCCTGTGTCTACTAAAAATACGAAATTAGTTGGGCGTGGTGTCACATGCCTGTAATCCCAGCTACTTGGGAGGCTGAGGCGGGAGAACTGCCTGAACCTTGGAGGCGGAGGTTGCGGTGAGTGGAGATCATGCCATTGCACTCTAGTCTGGGCAACAAGAGTGAAACTCCGTCTCAAAAAAAAAAAAAAAAAGTCATGTTAGATGCCATCAAATTTGGAAATGTTTTACTCTGTGAAAATCAATGTTGAAAAAACGAAGACAAGCCACAGACTGTAAAGAAATATTTACAAATCATGTATTTCACAAAAGACTTGTATCAAGAATATATAAAACACTTTCAAAACTCAATAATAAAACTAATTCAAAAATATGGGCAAAAGATTTGAACGTGCACTTCACCAAAGAAGACATACAGGCAGCGAGTAAGTACATCAAAAGATATTCAAACTCATTAATAATTAGAGAAATACAAATAAAGACCACAATGAGATACCACTACACATTTGTTATAATGACTAAAATTTTTAAAACTGCCCAAAAGAATGGGAAGGATGCAAAGCAATTAACCCTGGATGCTGATGGGAATGCAAAATGATAAACTACTTAAGAAAAGTAATTCTATACTTAGATATTCACCCATGTCAAATAACCTATATTTACACAAAAACCTGTACATGCATGTTTAAAGCAGTTTTATTTTTAATAGACAAAAGCTGGAAAAAACCCAAATATCCCCAAAATGAAGTCGGACAAACAAACTGTAGCAGATAATATAATGAAATACTTCTCGGCAATAAACAGAAACAAACTATTGATATATGCAACAATAAAGATGAATTGCTAAAGTTTTAATATAATTTAAAGAAGCCTGACTCAAACCTATATACTATATAATTCTATTCATGAGACACCGAGGAAAAGACAAGAAAATCTAATGTTCAGAGTTGAGACAGAAAGACAGTTGAAGGTTTCACTACAAAGAAATGGTAGCAAAAGTAATTTTGCAGGGGAGTGATTGCACTGTTCCATGTCTTAATTGTGGTAATGTTACATGACTGCATTTGTCCTGATTTATAAACTGTTAAAAATAAGTAAATTTTACTCTAATTAAAAACAAATTAAATGTGTAAGTAGAGAATTTATATAAAAAAGTTAAAAAGTGGGAATGAGCATGCCACACCCTTCTCCCAAAGGCAATGATGATATATATACAGAGAGAGAGAGATTATACTATACATTCTAAATCTCACGTGCCTTTTATGTTAAAGGGTAGAAGAATGAGACAATAATCTCGAACAGAGGCTATATCCTAACACTCTGTGGGCCAAAAATTACTGCACTTATACCCCATTATCATGGCACAAATTGGTCCCCAGATCCTATTTCCTAAGAGATAAAAAAGAACAGTCTTGTTAGTTCTCTGACATATTCACCTCCACCTCTCCTTTTTTATTTTTTGCTTTAAAAAGGCAAATGTAGGAGTAAAAGTAGGGGTGAGAAAGCAGCTATAGAAATGCTGCCAACTTGAGATTAAAGACATGCGGTGTGCACACAACAAATCAGATCATATACAACGGGCAATGTAGTGAATCTGGTTGAAAGAGAAAGCATTAACAGAATAATATTCCCTAAATGAAACCGTGGTAAATCTTGGGTCCCAGAAAGTTCAGGCTATGGAATCTTATTTACAAGTTCAGAAGCACTGTGTTTCCAGGGAAATGTTAGAAAGGATATTTCTGTGTTTTAGAGAAGAGAAACTAGTAATACAATAGGCACGGAGCATTAGGTACATCTTGTGATACACTTCCTTAGATTCAGCAAAAAAAAAAAAAAAAAAGTAAAAAATTTAAAAAAGGAAAGTAACAACTGGTATACAAACTACATCTCAGTTTCATATAAATTTTCATTTTTTATACCTTCATATCACAGCCACGTTCAAGAAGAACTGGCTTTTTTTTTTTCTTGAGACAAGGTCTCACTCCCATTGTCTAGGCTGGAGTTAAGTGTCACAATCACATTTGAAGAAAGCTTTTCTAAGACTATTTATGTGTATATATTTTTTCAATAACACTCTGACAAATTAATGGATTAAATTTTTCCTATCAAACCCTATTAAGCAGTAATTGCTTTGATCTCTTCATTCTTACTGGATCCACTATAGTGCTTGCATTTAATAAATAATCACAGTCTTTAAACAAAAGTAACTATTATTTATTGATCTGATCCTTTATTTTATTTCAATTTTATTTTATTTTATTTGAGACAGAGTTTTGCTCTTATTGCCCAGGCTGGAGTGTAATGGCGTGATATCGGCTCACTACAACCTCCACCTCCCAGGTTCAAGCTATTCTCCTGCCTCAGCTCTGGAGTAGCCAAGATTACAGGCATGTGTCACCACGCCCGGCTAATTTTGTATTTTCAGTAGAGACGGGGTTTCTCCATGTTGGCCAGGCTGGTCTCGAACTCCTGACCTTAGGTGATCTGCCCATCTCGGCCTCCCAAAGTGTTGGGATTACAGGTGTGAGCCACAGTACCTGGCCTATTTTATTTATTTTGATCTGATCTTTTTATTTATTTTATTTTTGAGACAGGATCTCACTCTGTCACCCAGGATGGAGTGCAGCGGCACAATCATGGTTCATTGCAGCCTCAAATTCCTGGGCTCACCAATCTTCCCACCTCAGCTGTCCAAGTAGGTGGGATACACTCATGTGCCACCACATCCAGGTAAGTTTTTTATTTTTTCTAGACAAAAAGTTCTACTATGTTGCCCAAGCTGGTCTTCAACTCTGGGGCTCAAGCAATCCTCCTGCCTTGGCCTCCCAAAATGTTGGGATTATACAGGCATGAGCCACAGTGCCTGGCTTGATCTTTTAATGAATGTTTCATCACCAGAAGAGAGTGAAAGCTGCAAATAATTAAAGCTGATAAATAATTATTCAGCTATTTAGTATCTTAATGACTAACTCTGGAATATGAAAATGCTATTTTGAAAATAATGTAATTGTTCTTTTTAAAATTTTTAACCTTTTGTTACAGAGACAGTAACAGCAGATTTCCAGGAACTCATCATTCAGCTTCAACAGTTCTCGACTCATGGCAAACTTTGTGTCAACTGAAAGAAGTATTAATTCTCTAAAACCATGCATTATTTAACAGGCAGTACTGAACTTTCCCACGTTGGGTTGTTTTGTTTTGTTTTTTCAGTGTGCTCAAGTTAAGATCCAAATAAGGTCCACATATTGCAACTGTTTGACATGACTTTTTTTTTTTTCTTGCTTCCCCAGGTCACCTAACCATACATGACTCTTTAAATCTATTATTTATAGGTTCCTCTTGCTTTTTTCCCCCTTGGCTAAAGAAATAAAGTCATTTGTCCCATACAGCCTTCAATTACCTGTATTTTACTATTTTGTGGCATTTTAGAGTATGTTTCGCCATTCTTGTATTTCCAGTAATAGTTTAACTAGAGTATTAACCAAATTCAAGGTTGATAATTAGAAAAGACTACCTCATACACAATAAGGTGTTCTTCATCAAGAGGCATATATGTACTATCTGATTATATTTTTATATAACTGCAGTCAATGATAATTGTCTAAATCCAGTACTTCACTGAGATTTGCAAATAGTGATATTCTAACTATAATACTTCATCATTTACTATCTGAAATATCTTTGAGACCGACTCACTCCGTTACTCAGGCTGGAGTGCAGTGGCACAATCTTGGCTCACTGCAACCTCCACCTCCCAGGTTCGAGCAATTCTCATGCCTCAGCCACCTGAATACCTGGGATTACAGGTGTGTGCCACCACATCCAGCTAATTTTTGTATTTTTGGTAGAGACTGGGTTTCACCATGTTTGGCCAGGCTGGTTTCGAACTCCTGGCCTCAAGTGTGATTCACCTGCTTTGGCCTCCCAAAGTGCTGGAATTACATGTGGGAGCCACTGCTCCTGGCCACTGAATTTCTTTTAAGTGAGAATTCCTTTATCAAATCTTTGGTTTCTTTGAGGTTGTTTCTAAAAAGAATAAATCCCTGATTTTTATGAGTTTTGAAAGCAGTTGGTATCCTGACTTCCCTGAACAGTAAACAATAGGTGTTTTTGAGGGAAAGCATCATAAACTTTCCGGATTTAAATAAATGTGATACGTATCAAATCACTGCAGTTGTTATTCTTACTGATGTCAAATTTTCCTATCTTTGGTCAGTGAGACAATCTTCCAGGTAGCTCCTAAGTCCTTTAGATATGACCTCTTAATAGCTTCTTTGATTCTGGTATTACAAAATATCCCAGGGTCATCTTCTCCATTTCCTGCCTCAGACCTGAAATCAACCATATATCCAAGGAACCCTGGGACTTTTCTGTGGGAAACAGCATTCAGAAACAACCATCAGGGTGCTAGGTGTGCTCATTACTCTTGATTTGGTCACCTTTTCCAGGCCTTTTTACAGTTGTCAGAATTAGTATACCGACACTTTCAAATAAAATTCTACACTGTTTTTTAACCTCCTTGATCTTTTATTTCTCTCATACTGAAAATCCTGTTATGCAACAACATAATTAAACTCATTTACTTTGTCACACAACATATATACAACAGTCTAGAAATACTAATACTAACATTATGATTAAATGGGTTTTATTCCATTCTTTTTGTACCAAGGAATAACCCCCTAGGCATATATAATTAAATTACTATTTTAAAGTCACTTAAAATAGTTTCTTCCTATGGTTATGCCACTTAGGCTTCTGTTTCATTTTGCTTTTCCTTTTAGGGTTTCTTTTTCTTTTTTTTTAATGATGAAAACTTCTTTTAGGATTATGTAAAATATTGGCATGCTTGATTCAAAGTCACATCTAGAAAACAAGGTATATTAGGAGAATTCTGGCTAGTCCTTCTATCCCTGTTCCCTATAATAAATTAGTTTTGGGGTAATTCCATTTAAAAAAAAATAAAAGTAGAAACATAAGATATACACATGAACACATACTCAAATATATTTACTTAAATAAAAAGTAGCCTACTTTACCCACTGGGTTGTATCTTATTATTTTTACTTAACAAAACGTATAGTAGCAATCACAGCTTAAAAGGTATACGTTTTTTACTTTTATACCTACATAATATCCCACTTGGCACATGAACCATTTTATTCAATCAGAACCCTAATAGATGGATTTTGGGTTGTTTCAATCTTTTGCTCTTCTAAATAATGCTGCAATGAATATAACCTTGTGCATATGTCATTTTGTATTTTTGCCATTCTATCTTTAAGGTATACTCCTAGGGTAGGATTTCCTAGATCAAAGGTAAATGAACATGTAATTTAGCGAGATGTTGACAAAACCCCATTATAGGAGGTTGTACCACTCTGCGTTCCAATAAACAACACGTGAGAGTGTCCATTCCTCGCCTCTACAGTCTGACCAATTGGGTGTGTTGTCCACTGAGGGGAAGAGAAGCCAAGTGAGGGACTACCTTATAGGTGAACATTGTTATCTCAGTGTAGTTTGGGTCATTTTTTCCCTCTTATTTTCCAGTTCACTGATTTCTGCTCTTTATTTCCTGCCTTGTTCTTGAGTTTACTTTGCTCTTTTCCGCCTTTCCCCCCAACCCCGAGATGGAGTCCTGCTCTGTTGCTCAGGCTGGAGTGCCATGGCACAACCTCAGCTCACTGCAACCTCTGCCTTCCAGGTTCAAGCAATTCTCCTGCCTCAGCCTCCCGAGTAGCTGGGATTACAGATGCAACCACCACACACGGCTAATTTTTGTACTTTTAGTAGAGACAGGGTTTCACTATGTTTTTCACCATGTTGGCCAGGCTGGTCTCCAACTCCTGACCTTGTGATCCACCCACCTCTGCCTCCCATAGTGCTGGGATTAAATATGTGAGCCACCACACCCAGCCCTTTTTGTTGTTGTTGTTTGGAGGCAAAGTTTCACTTTTGTCACCTAAGCTGGAGTGCACTGCAACCTCTGTCTCCCGGGTTCAAGCAGTTCTCCTGCCTCAGCCTCCTGAGTAGCTGGATTTACAGGTGCCCTCCACCACACCCGGCTAATTTTTGTATTTTTAGTAGAGACAAGGTTTCACCATGTTGGCCAGGCTGGTCTCAAACTCTTAACCTCAGGTGATCTGCCCACCTCAGCCTCCCAAAGTGCTGGGATTACAGGCGTGAGCCACCGCACCCGGCCTCATTTCCTCTCTTGAGGTAGGACTTTAGGTCAATTTTTTTTAACCTCTATTGTTTTCTATTATAAGCATTTGAAGGTGTACATTTCTAATTCCACTTGAAGATGCACCGGCATATTCTAATTTGCTTTGTTTTCATCATAATTCAGTTCAAAAGGACTTTTAATATTCCTTGTGATTACTTTGGCCAACAGGATGTTGAAAATTGTCGTGTTTAATGTAAAAATATTTGGGTTTCTTTTTAGATACTGTACTTTTTGTTTTTGTTTGTTGAGCAGGATGTCACTATATTGCCTAGGCTGGTCTCGAACTCTTGGCTTCAAGCAATCCCCCCCCACCTAGGCCTCTTGTACTGTTACTGATTTCAAATTGAATTCCATTTTGGTCTGAGAATATACTCTTGTATTAATTCTGCCTGTTTCAACGTATTTAGGCTTGTTTCATGGCCCTGCATACGGTCTCTCTTGATGAACATACCACGTGCACTTGAAAAGTGTGTGAATTATGAAGCTTTGGGGGATTGTTTTATAAATATCACCTATATTCTGAATGTTTGTGTCCCCCATTAAAATGCATATGTGGAAACCTAGTCACCACTGGGATGGAATTAAGAAGTGGGACGTTCAGGAGGTGACTAACACATGAGAGCAGAGCCTTCATATATAGAATTAATACTCTAATAAAAGAGGACCCGGCAGGGCACAGAGCTCACGCCTGTAATCCCAACACTTTGGGAGGCCGAGGCGGGCAGATCACCTGAGGTCAGGAGTTCGAGACCAGTCTGACCAACATGGAGAAACCCCATCTCTACTAAAAAATACAAAATTAGCCAGGCGTGGTGGTGCATGCCCGTAATGCCAGCTACTCAGGAGGATGAGGCAAGAGAATCACTTGAACCTGGGACGCGGAGTCTGCAATGAGCCCAGATAGCGCCATTGCACTCCAGCCTGGGCAACAAGAGCAAAACTCCGTCTCCAAAAAAAAAAAAAAAAAAGGCAGAGGACAGTTTTCATAAGCAAACATACAAATGGCTAAAAAATGGTCAAAATTCATGAAAAAAATGCTCAATCTCACAAGTCATCAGAGAAATAAAAAATTAAAACCATAATTTACATATAAAATGAGAAAGTAAGTACATTTACAAAGAATACTTGTAACATTTCGTTAAAATAAACTTTCCACTTTCCTTTTTCTTTTTAAAAATTGTTAGTCTTTTGTGTTGAGTGAATAAATGAAATTGTGACTGTGTAAATGAGCAGAACCTTAATCCTAGATGGTATATATAACACTCATCTGAACAGGATGTTTTTAGGAAATCATAATGCCCAATCCCCATTCCCAAAAGCTGTGCAGTCAAGTAGCTGTTTTCTTCATGCCACTTTGGGATAGAAAAATGTGATAATAAACCAACATTTCAGCACTTTAATTCCCTATCATGTTGCACTAAAGTAAAAAATTGCCTCCAGAGCCCCATTTTTAAGCTAGGAAGAGTCCCTGTAACTACAACCATATAATAAACATACTAGAAATTAGACTTCTGTTGGATTCTCACCATTCAATTTACTTTTTAGCAGTTTAATGGGTACATTTTCAAATCTCCCTTTTTGTGTGTGGAATAACATGTTAAAAACCTCAAAAAAGATGTCAAATCATGCCCCTTATTTTAAAATTTAGCATCCTATGGGACTAGAATAAAATCTAAACTCTTTATGCTAGTTAACAAGTCCCTGAAAATCTGGTTTCTGCAGACTCCTCTGACCTTGCTACAACCACTTGTCCCTTACTTTACAGATCAGTATGGTAATCTTCTTCCTATTCCTAAAACATACCAAAGCTCATTTTTCCATCATGGTAGAAGGAAAGCATGATTGAAATACTGTTTGAAACCAAAAGAAAGTTAAGGAGAAAGTGAGATGGACAGACCACTCTCTGGATCTCTGCTTTTATTTTCTTAAGGAAGAAGAGTGTCAGCAAGCTGGAAAGAGATTTTCTTAAGGAAAAGAATGTCAGCAAGCTGGAAATTTAAGTGTCACCAAGAAAACCAAGGGACTGCCCAAAGCTAATATAAGTCATCCTGCTACTCAAATGTACTTCCACACTGTGTAACTTTTTAAAGCTTCAGAAACAAACTTCCAAAGTGCATTCCAGATAAGTATCAATTTAGTAAGACTGACAATGAATAAAGAGTACTTATAATATTCCTAAAATCTAATAAAGGTAGTACTTAACATCACTTAAGGTCTTCACATCATATGATTAAGTTACATAGGTAATACCATACAAGAGCTTGTGAAATGACATATTCAACATTCTACATCATCAGCTTCCAGGTAATGCACTACAGTGCAAAGGTTATATTCTTTGGAGTCAGAACCACAGACGTTGACTAAAATTTATTTGAGTCTTAGTTTTCAAGTTAGTCAAAACTGATAGTATTTCAGAGGGTTGTTTTAAGGATTAAGCATGATAACAAAAAGGACTTAACAAAATAACCAACAGACCTTCAGTGCGAACACTGTAAGCATTGGTTTTCCTTTCTTTTCTTCCAACTTAAAAGAATGATGTATAGGCCAGGCGCAATGGCTCACGCCTGTAATCCCAGCACTTTGGGTGGCCAAGGCAGGTGGATCACAAGGTCAGGAGTTCGAGACCAGCCTGGCCAATAGGGTGAAATCCCATCTCTACTAAAAAATACAAAAAGGCTAGGCGCAGTGGCTCATGCCTATAATTCCAACACTTTGGGAGGCTGAGGCTGGAGAATCCCTGGAACTCAGCAGGCAGAGGTTGCAGTCAGCTGAAATCGCACCACTGCACTCCAGCCTGGGAAACAGAGCAAGACTTCATCTCAAAAAAAATGAATGCTGTACTTCATAAAGACTAGAGAGACAATGTTTGGACAGATATTTGTCACCATGATCAAGACTGTATTGTAATGAAAGGTTAAAAAGAGTAAGGACACATAAAATGCAGTTATTTAGAGAAACAGCAAATTTGATTTTAGGAAGAACCAACAGATAAATTGCCCGGTCTCATTTCAAAACAAATGAGACAAAAAAAAAAAAAAAAAAAAAAAAAAGGAGAGAAAAGATATACAACACATCAACATTTTTAATCTTGGCTTTTTATATTTCAGTGGTGGAACCACATGCTAACTTTTTTTTTTTTTTTTTTTTTTTTTTTTTTTTTAACAGATAGGGCCTTGCTATGTTGCCCAGGCAGGCCTTAAACTCCTGAACTCGGGAGATCCTTTGTGCCTCAGCCTCCTGAGTAGCTGAGTAAATAGCTACGTGCTAGCATACTCAGTAAGTATTAAGATATATTTGAGATTTTAACATGAAGAAGTAAAAATTATCTCAATATGAAAAAAGAAGAAAAATGAAATTTATGATTGGAATATAGTAACATGTCTGTAGAATTTATCTTTTCAAAAACAGATCTAACCAAGAAGGGTTACTGAGTAGCGGAGATGTAAAACATCTAAAATCCATAAACCCAAGGGTGACAACACAGTATTTAGGGAAGCAGGATAAAGAGACGCAGTTATTAACTTATAAATATGTAACAAAAAATGGTCATATAAAGAATGTTTTAACATTAAATTTTAAAGTGAAACAAAAGCAGTACATGGGGTGAAAAGAAATAGCAACTATATTAACACTTGTTCTGAGTCCATATTCTAAAGAAATTCAATCCAAAAAGTAGGAGTTTTTGCTATTTACCAGCTGCAATGTTTAAGGATCAGCATGATACAATTAGTTCTTGCTCCCAAGGATAACTACAATTGTATTTCAAACGGAGTGCAAGGATAAATATCTGGATAGCAATCCTTATAAAAATACTACCATCATATAACTTTTTAAATTTAAGAAGCTTATACAACACATGTATGTACATTCTCTCACTTCATTTTTAGCACCTCAGTTCTCTCAATTAAATCCTATAAAGTAGGTATTAAATATGTTTTTCAGATGAGAACTCAAAACCCAAAAAGATTAGGTGATTTATCTGTTACACAGCTAATACATGGAAGAGTCAGAATTCAAACCTGAGTCTACTTTTTAAATACCACATGTAGAGTTTTTTATTTTTATTTTTTTGAGACGGAGTCTTGCTCTGTTGTCCATGCTGGAGTACAGTGGCAATGATCTCAGCTCACTGCAATCTCTGCCTCCCAAGCTTAAGCGATTCTCGTGCCTCAGCCTCCCGAGTAGCTGGGATTACAGGTGTGCGCCAAGCCCAGCTAATTTTTTTGTATTTTTAGTACAGACGAGGTTTCACCACGTTGGCCAGGCTGGTCTCAAACTTCTGGGCTTCAGTGATCCGCCCACCTTGGTCTCCCAAAGTGCTGGGATTACAGGCATGAGCCACAGCACCCAGCCCCACATGTACATTTAAAAGGAAACAGTACTTGACAATATGCATGGGAGACCAGAAAGCACAAGGTATATTTTTTAATTATACAGATGTGAATAATTCTAACAAGAAAATGCAGTAGACATTTTCTGTGAAAGTAGTAACTCTAGTAGTAAAAAGTAACATCAATATTTGATTTCTCAGGGCCTGACATACATTAGGAACTTATTGTCAGTGGACTGAATAAATGAAGGGGACGAGTAAAACAATGCAGCTACATAGTTTCTGGTGTTCAATTTTTAAAGGACATATATATATATATATAAAACAGGAGAGAAACAAATATGCATATTTACAGATTAATATCATCAATCTTATAAGAAGGTCACCAGAATAAACTAAATTTTATAAAAAATGCAAAGGAAAACAAACAGACCCATTAGCTGCATAAATTTAGCAGGCTAAACTAAGAATAAACAAGAATATTACATGGGAAAGATGGTGCAATATTAACAGACGCAGAGACAATAAACAACTACTCACACCTCCTGTTTTGTATCCATCTTCTCCACCAAGGAGAATTGAATAGAAAACTGGAAAAGGTAGAATAAACATAGTTAAAAAGTAAATGAAGTTGAAATAAGAAGACAGTAAGAGAACAGCCACTTTTAAATTTAGTTTTTGTCTGTAAAGCTTAACTAATCACAGGCTTGAATCAGGCATGTATGTATCTCCAATGTGTGCAAAGCAATACTGGAAGAAAACAGTTTCTAATAAGCAATTTTGGACATGAAGAAAAACATTTCCTAGAAAATATATTTCAAAGAATCACAGAAGTTTCAAGTGTAAAAGTTTAATAATCCATCAATATGTGTCCATATCAAAGTCCAAAAGTTTTATTTGTAAGATGGTTTAAAGGCATAAAAAAAGAAAAAAGTCTACACACACCAAGAGGTAATTTTATTTCCCTACAAGTGATGTTAAACTTTTTATTATCAATAAATTTATTCTTTTTAGGTAGGCTAGTGTAACCAATCCAACACTAGATTTTTTTTTTTGTTTTAAGCGAAATAGTATGGGAAAATATCCTGAAAATATTCTTAGGAATAAAATAAAAAAATAAAAACTCAGTAACACAGCACAAGCAGGTACTCACAGCTGGAATAAACAACCATAACTTACAATATTAACCAAGAACTAAAGTAAAAACTGATAAAATGTCTTCAAATATATTCCACAGGGCTCTATCCTTACACTTCAGTCAAGATACTTACAAAAGTCAAATTGTGAAATGAATATAGAACTCAAAGATAATAATTAACATGTTGGATGATAAGGACTGTAAGGTTTCAACAGATGGAAAAGATGGGTAAAATAAACTAACTTTAAAATAACAGTAAAACCAGTGGTAGCTGACTTAGTGAAAACAAAAAGAAGCTTCATCTAAAGCCAAGTATTAGCGAAAGCTGATTAATATGCTAAATTACCAAAGATAAGCTATGCCCCAAAGGTTCAAAAATTGAGTAGGGGTAAAGTAGGGCTAACACGAAGACTGACCATAGTCTACTGAAGCAGCAGCTAGACTCTCAGATTTCTCCCTGACTCAAGCCTAGCAACTGTCTCCTTTCCCATTATGGTAGGGAAAAAAGGTTTATTTCTTAGAAAAGGTTATCACAGGGTCCCTGGACCAAGAAGCATATTAAAGCAGGTTGAGGGCAGAGATTACCATTGAAACAGAAGGATTAAGTGAAAGTTGACATAATGAAATATGTCTAGGACTAGACTCTCCTTTCACCCTCAGTCTTCTTTCCTCATAGGGCATAACTCTGAAAGCCAGACAAAGCACTGACAGATTTCTTTGGGAAACCTAACCACCTTAAAAGATCTAAATACACAGACATTAGGTATTCCCCTATGGAAATGACCAGATCTTAAATGGATAAGATGACATCCAACGAAGTCTACCCACATGCTCAGGGCTTCCAATGTACTTTTTTAGTGTTACTCTATTACATATGAGTAGTCAAAAAGAATGGTCAGGAATTTCATGTGAGGAAAACATTACACATAAAATACAGAGACTAAAACACACATAGAGAAAAATGACAGGAAGAAAACAGACCAAAGAGAAGAAAACAAAACATTAAAAAAATAATATTCTCAATGAGATAAGAGGAAAATACCATAATCAAATGAAAAAGGATGCTATCAAAATACAATGATTTGGAGAAAAAAAAAACAGAAAATATTTAGCAAATTAAATTATGACAGCAGAAATAAAAAATACGATAGGTTTAGAAAAGGAAGTTGAACATTTTTCCAAATAGAACATAAAGCATATAGGAGACAAAGGGAAAAATACAATCAGTGTGGTTCAATATCATAAGTTTCAGAAAAGAGAAACATAACAGAGAAAAGAGGGAATCTTAGAAACAATTCAGAAAAACTTTACAGAACTCAAACTCATAAATTTCAAAACTGAAAAGCAACTCCTCAAAAGCTAAGTACAACAGATAAAAATCACCTGGCGCGGTGGCTCATGCCTGTAATCCCAGCACTTCGGGAGGCCGTGGAGGGTGGGTCGCCTGAGGTCAGGAATTTGAGACCAGCCTGGCCAAATTAGTGAAACCCCGTCTCTACTAAAAACAAAAATTAGCCAGGCGTGGTGGCAGGTGACTGTAATCCCAGTTATTCAGGATGCTAAGGCAGGAGAATCGCTTGAACCCGGGAGGCGAAGGTTGCAGTAAGCCGAGATCGAGCCATTGCACTCCAGCCTGGGCAACAAGAGCGAAACTCTGTCTCAAACAAAAAAACAAAAAACAGATAAAAATCAATGTACATCTAGGAACATCACTGTGAAATTTCCAAGCAGAGACACAAGAAAAGATCCCACAAGTTTCTTTTATATAAAAGATCAAAAACCAGAATGGCATCTGACTGACTTTTTTAAAGCAAATTCAGAATCTAGAAGTCACTGATTAATGCTTTCCAAATTCTGAGGAAAAATCATTTCTAATCTTTCATCTAGAATTCTACATCCACTCAGGTCTGAGTCAAGTTTGAGAGTAGAATTAAGATATTTTCAGACGAACAGGCCATCAAGTATATCTTAAATGTAGGGTTTTTTATTTGTTTTTAAAGGAGTAAGATATACTCCATTGATACAAGAGAATAAACTAAGACAAGAAATCCAGGAAAAGAATACAGCGAAAGAGAGGCAAGGAAATCATCAAGATGATAGTCACATAAAATCAGGAGGCCTGGAGGGCCAGTACAGATATAAAGGCCTGAGGAAAGATTTCATAAAGAAGATAAAATTGACAGGATACCTAATATACAAACCTGAATGTACTGAAATGATTTTACATAACTTAGGGAGTATCTGATTAATCAGTGGCAAGTACATATCATTAATTCCAAAAAAATAGTATTTTTCAAGAAATTAAAAGCCAACATATACTAAGTAGCTACCCAAAACCTGTGTTGATATTTTAGAAATAAAACTTTTAAATGTTTACTTTAATGTTCTCTCTTAAGTCTCACGTAGGTTAATTTCTCAAATTACTAATGCTTAATAAGTACTAGTATTTCAAAAGCACAGTCATTACAAACCACTTGTAACTGAAATCTTACTACATACATAAAACAATTTCCATACACAGAAAACTCTAGGAGGGACGGAATTGGCAACCAAAATGAGTGACTGAGGCCAAAGTCTCAACCAATCAAGGTTTATTAAGCCAGCTTTGGGGCCCATCCAGGAAAAACCAACACATATGTAACTGTTTTTCCAAAGAGATTTTCAGAAGGTTTCCTATTTATGTATTTCCTTAAAGCAGGGGAGGCATGTAGGAAGAGGGGCAGGTAGGCAGTAAGGTGAATGGTTAAATTCCTGTGAGACTTTAATTGGTATCTAGTAAAAACTATATTTTACATAATATTAGGTGAATGAAGGAAAAGGGGAATAAAGGCAAAATCAATTCCTTGGACATTTCTGGGTCAGTGGAAGAATGACTGTTCTTGTCTCTGTTCTGCACCTGAGAAGATAAGATTGTAAATGATATTATCAGTGTGACACAGAACAGACCTTAGATTTAGGAGCTTGACTTAGATTGTAGATCTGAAGTTACAATTGGCATGTATCTGTTTGTGGGAGACCAGCAAAGCATTTGCTTTTCAATGATCTGTGGGGGCAGTCTTTCATAGATGCCTGAGGTCTTTTACTTTTACATGGGGATCTGGTTAAGGCATAATGTTAGTAACAGCTACTCATATGAAAGAGAGTGTTGCATGACTCAGACTTCAGGATTAACTTTCCTTTTGCATAAGGAGTCTGGGAGTCCTGGGATTTTTAATTTCCTTTACAGAATCAAGTCTAGGCTGCTCAGTCACAGAGTACTTGGCACACAGGAAGTAATAAATATATATTTGAATAAATGAAAAGATCATATAAGGAAGTATCTTCTCTAGATATATTAAAAGATCTCACTGTCCCTTCCTAAATGCCAGGAAGCATGGTCAAATATCTACCACAGAAACTAATGACAAGTAGACCCTAGGTATTCAACTTTAAAATATCGTAACCATTTATAAATGACCCCACAAAACATACAGTGACATACAACATATTATTTCACCAAGGCACAAATTTAATCACATATATTGCATGGCTTTTGTGCAGAGGAAATAGTTGAACGAACTTGGGTGAAGTAAAAAGCATCCACAGTTCAACACATCTATGGATTTCTCCTAAATCTCATCTTTTTGTGATCTCTACTTAGTCTAACATGCTCTACTATTTCTAAAGCAACAAAATGTAACAAAAAAGGTTCTGTTAATACCGTGAAGGAAATGAAGAGTGAATGAGGAGGTGAATGAAAGTGATAATACCTATAAATGTCAGGACCACTGCTAATACCAAGCTGTCATATGAAGAACTGGAAAAATCTTCCGTAAGAATCCAGAGACGTAATTATTAGTTAATAACAGAGCCACGACTAGAAATCAGTCCTAACTTCTAAGCAAATAAACTTTCCAATATACCTTATTACCCTTTCCTTGAGTTAGCATCTTCTTTTTAAAGACAAAAAATATACTGAGCCCAAACCAGTAATTTTATGTATGATTTTATTATATATTATTTTATTTTATTATCATACTCTATTTTGGTTTTCATAATACCCCACACTACACTAACTGTTCCAAATTACTTCTTTCTAGGCCCAAGAGAACTCCAGAGCTCTAATGGAGAAAAGTAGATAAGAAAGAGCCATGTCTTCCAACAGGAAACAATCCTAAGCATTTTCAGGTCTTAAGCACTAACTTTCAGTCAACATTAAAACTACTTTTCACGTTGAAACCATGGAGAAAGACAAGAGAATCTTGTTACCAATCAGTCTATGTCCCATTTAAGGAAGAAGTTTTGGACTTCTGGTTCTCAGAGCAATGGTTGTTTCCATCCACCAAATTTGTTGTGATTTGTTATGGCAGCCCTAGGAATCTAATACAGTAAGTTTCACAGATATTATACTGAGTGTAAAAGCCACTGAATGATTCCAGTTATATTAAGTTCAACAACAGGCAAATCTCATCTTTGATGATAGAACTGGTATCAGTGGAACAGAGGGGTGGTACAGACTGGGTAGAGGTATCGGGTTAACTACAGTGAGTGAGAAACATTCTTTGTTTTGATCTAAGTGGTAAGTTACGTGAGTAGATACAAATGTGTTACTGATTTTTTTTTTTTTTTTTTTTTTTTTTTTGAGATGAAGTCTCACTTTTCTCACCCAGGATGGAGTGCAGCGGTGTGATCTTGGCTCACTGCAACCTCCACCTCCCGGGTTCACGCGATTCTACCGCCTCAGCCTCCTGAGTAGATGGGATTACAGGTGCCTGCCACCACGTCCAGCTAATTTTTGTACTTTTAGTAGAGATGGGGTTTCACCATGTTGGCCAGGCCGGTCTCGAACTCCTGACCTCAGGTGATCCGCCTGCCTGGGCCTTCCAGAGTGCTCAGATTACAGGCGTGAGCCACCACACCTGGCCTGAATTTTTTTTTTTTTTTTTGAGGCGGAGTCTCACTCTGTTGTCCAGGCTGGAGTGCAGTGGTGCAATCTCGGCTCACTGCAACCTCCAACTCCTGGGTTCAAGTGATTCTCCTGCCTCAGCCTCCTAAGTAGCTGGGACTACAGGTGCGTGCCACCACGCCCAGCTAATTTTTTGTATTTTTAGTAGACACAAGGTTTCACCGTGTTAGCCACTATGGCCTCGATCTCCTGACCTCGTGATCCACCTGCCTTGGCCTCCCAAAGTGTTGGGATTACAGGCATAAGCCACTGCGCCCGGCCCAATTTTTATTTTTTAAATAGAAGATCTTGGCCTTGTTGCCCAGACAGCTCCTGAACTCCTGAGAATTCCTGAGCTCCAGCTATTTGCCTACCTCAGCCTCCCAAAGTGCTGGGATTATAGGCTTGAACCACCATGCCCAGCCAAAAATGTGTTTTTCAAAAACACTAAGAGCTATGTATAATTGACCCTGGAACAATTCAAGGGTTGGGACTGAGGACATCCTGCCCAGTTGAAAAGTTGAGTATAATTTTTGACTCCCCATAAAATTAACTGGTAATAGCCTACTGTTGACTGGCTAAACAATGACATAAATTGTCAATTAACAAATATTTTGTATGTCTATTATATACTGTATTCTTACAATAAAGTAAGCTAGAGAAAAGAAAAAGTTATTATGAGCAAGAGAAAATACATTTACAGTATAATGTACTTATCGATCCCTAAATTTCTGTCTCATGGTATTGAAGTTTGCAAGATTGCACTAAACACCATTAAAAATTATGCAACGTCTGTGAGAGATCATTTCTTACTGCAATATACTATTTTACTGGAGAGGTGAACTACTCACATGGTGATGTTAGCATCACACTGAGTTTTAAGCAGACACTTGCAACATTTGGGTTCACCAGAGTAAAAACAAGAAGTAGCTAAAAAATTACCACAGCATATACTAAAGTTAATTTTATGCAGTTATGAGTTAACACTGCATCTTTAAGTTTGTTTATATTTCTCTCTACTGTAAATAGTGCCATGTCACATCTCTGTATGGGTAAAGTTCTGATATTTTAACTTTTTAAATAGATTTGTGTATATTTTATGGTAGCAAATGATAAAACTAAGATGTACATATATTTTATACATTTACGACATACCTAACATTTTCTTAATTTTTAAAAAGTATTTCTAGGTTACACGGTTCATCTATCATTTTCAAATTGTTGCAAATCTCTAAAATATACTGCAATATATTTATTTAAAAGTATCTGCATATAAATTGACTCTCAAAGTACAAACCCACCATTGTTCAAGTGTCAACTGCACAGAAGAATAGTATATATGAGGGATGATACTGATTTAATTAAAAGAAATAAGAAAACGGCCAAAACACAAAAAGAGAGCATATCAAAACAATACCACAAAGTAGTTGCTAAATAAACTCCTATTGAAAGACTAAGTAGTTCAGTGTTATCTCAAGACAAGCTATTTTAATCAGGCAGACAAAGATATACAACACAATTTATAAAGTTTAGAATGGTCTCATCTACCAAAGCATATGTATATGTGTGTATCTCTTAAAGAGGTAACAGGAAAAGAGGTTAAAGACAAGCAATCTTCACTGTTTTGATGAGACAGAACTGTTTGGACTTTACCTGGTCTGCTGTTGAATATCAAAAGAGGTTATTATTCTCTTTATGTTTTGCTACCTTAAATATATGGTATTCATGATAAATTTACCTCTGTTACATAACATTCTTAAAATTTATGACATATTATAGCTTAATATGTGTAGATTTTAATATAGGTTTTCCGAGCGGAATTACAAAATAAAGAGACAATCTCATATTGTAGGAAAATTGTAGGCAAATACTGGGAAGGAGGAAGTCTTAGATTTATTCAGTAAAATAGTTTGCTAAACTTCTTTCTGGTGGGGGAAAGACTCTTGATAGCTCTCTTATGCTGCAGGTAACTTTTCTTCTGTTTAGCTAGGAGACAAAAAACAGCTATCAAGTGACAAATAGGATAATGAAAAAGTGTTTTTTTTTTTCTCTTGGTAAGAAATACTAAGAAATCTAAATAAAGCAAATATTTTAACTTCAGCAAGTATTTAAACTTTTTTCCCTGGATTTCTCTGTCAATTCAGACTAAAAACCAAATGAAAGAGTCAAAAATGTTTGTGGTAAAAATTAGAGAATTTCAAAATTGCTAACACTGAAAAATACCAGATGAACCAAAGAAGATAAAAGGTTACTTGATTCTATTTAAATGTGAAAAAGAACCACAGTGAAAAGTAACTGATAAATACTGAAAGAATGAAAAATACCTACTTTTACAAAGACATCTGGATTTCTTAAAAGTATGCTATCAATACTGAATTTTTTTTTCTTTTTTTTTTGACATGGAGTCTTGCACTGTCGCCCAGGCTGGAGTGCAGCGGCACAATCTCGGCTCACTGCGAGCTCTGCCTCCTGGGTTCATGCCATTCTCCTGCCTCAGCCTCCTGAGTGGCAGGGACTACAGGTGCCCGCCAACACGCCAACAACAGCTAATGTTTTTGTATTTTTAGTAGAGACGGGTTTCACCGTGTTAACCAGGATGATCTCGATGTCCTGACCTCGTGATCCGCCTGCCTCAGCCTCCCAAAGTGCTGGGATTACAGGTGTGAGCCACCGTGCCCAGCCAATACTGTGTATTTTCTAAAGGTATTAAAAACTAAGAAAACTGAATCTACTAAACATTCTTAGTATAGTAACAGTTTCTCTTCAACTTTAAAATGTATATTTGAGTCTGTGTGTTATATATTCTGATTTTAAAATCTCAATTTAGAGATCCCAAGTCTAACCAGGATCACCGTAAGGCTAGAGTTTGTTCCCCATAATTTTCTCAACTCTCACAATGTGAGCACTGTGCTCAAAAGGTAACTGTGATTCCAGTTATTTAGACATACAAGAAAAATCGAGATGCAAGAAAATCAGCCTAACAAAATATATATTAAAAATTTATTCTGGTCCAAGCACAGTGGATCATGTCTGCAATAACAACACTCTGGGAGGCTGAGGAGGGTGAATCATTTGAGGTCAGGAGTTTGAGACCAGCCTGGCCAACATGGTGAAACCTAATTTTTCTTTGCTAAAAATAACAACAACAACAAAAAAAACTTGCCGGGTGTGGTGGCGGGACGCCTGTAGTCCCAGCTACTCGGGTGGCTGAGACAGGAGAATCGCTTGAGCCCAGAAGGAAGCGAGCCAAGATCAGGCCACTGCACTCCAGCCTGGGTGATAGAGCGAGAAAAAAAAAATTATTCCAACACTAGAGGAAAAAAAAAAGTTGTCTTGGATGAATTGACAAACAATAGGTTGGTATTCCCAACAAGGCCTTAAAAGTGAATTGAATTTAAGTGAATTTTTGCTTTATGTGCTGTGCCAACTTTGCAACTTAATCCTCTTCAGGATACAACTGCACTGACTTTGGAAGTGACTAAATGTAACAGTATGACTTTGTGTAAAAATATGGTTACTTAGAAAACCCCACTTAAGAATAAAATTTTTCCTTATATAAAATGACTATTATTAATATATAATATCACAGGTATTATATATCAGATATATCTCATTAAGATTAAACCTATACATTTTAGTGTCATTATTCAATTTTTTAAAGTTGCCAGTTTACTAAATTATATAACCCTTCTCCATCTAATAAAACCTTATCAGAAAGTACCAATATGAAAGATTAACTATTATGCGATAATATTAAACAATTATCGATTATGCTTCCTTTAAAACTTTTATATATCAAAATATGAAACTAGTTCTCACTTGTAATATAACTTGTATTACAAACCATTAGTTCAGTTCATGTGGATTCAGCAAAACTTTATCATAGGTGTTTGATTTTTAAATTTTAATTCAGCATATTCTTAGAACTCCCATGACCTTTAAAAAATATTTTTATTTTTGTAAAGTGATAGGTACACACAGTCAAAACTTTCAATCATAATCCTCTGGAAGAACTAATTCAGTATATAAACCTAAGACATACAAAATGGTTACAAAACTGTAAAATGAAACTATGTAAGATCATATTCCTTAAATTTTCCTTAAAATCTTCTCATAACCTAACACAATGAAAAGCAACTGCAATGCCCTACAGAAAACAAGCACCTGCAGAAAAAGATACAGTCTGGCAACTGCTGGTACTATCAATTCATCACTTCATTCTTAAACATTAAGGCAACTCCTTCCCCTTCCTGTACGCTCAATCCATGAAGTTGAAGAAAACAGAGCTTACAGTGTTTTTGCTGAACTCCCACAACTACACAGCTGAACCCATTTCATTCTCTAAAGAAATACTGTCCTTCAGAGAAGAGGCTTTAAAGTGGATTCATGCAGTATCCTGCTTTTAGCGAGAAGTTCCAGGTAGGGAAACTGCTCTGTGATGCATTTAACCCCTATCAAAAAGCCTCTATTAAAAAATTTTAAAAGCCAACCAAAGATGATACCTGCAATCAAACAAGAACACTAAGATAAGAGAAATTTTACAACGTTTAAATTGTACAGGAAAACATGATCATGGAAAAAATAACACACAAACTCTAATAACAATTAACTACATAGCCAAAAACATTTTAAGTCTCAAAGTAAAACATAATTCACATAACAATCAGCATTTATCTTAGTTTATTTTTTTTTCAATAATAAACATTTAAAAGTCAGCTGAATTGCAATCCATAATTGTAGGAAAAATCTATCTCATTTTATCCATGTTTTTCAATGTATCCTTAAAATTTTAGAAAGCATGTGATATTATTTTAAAAAAGCATTTAAACATTTCTTTGGCATGTTATTAAAGCATGAAAGGCCTGTCAAATAACAAGGGGAAAACTGTCTTGTTGGCTGATCATGCTGTGCTGGCAATTTCTCAAACATCTGCTAAAGGTCAGATTTCCACTGCATGAAACCAATCAATGGAACTATACAATTCTCCTACCACTTTAAGAAGCTAAACAAAGAACACTATTTTACATAAGTAATGAAATATAACTTAGCTTTGTAATAAATTGTAGCAAAGCCTACCCCCTCATCACAGAATTCACACATTTTAAAAATGCTTACAAAATTCTATTTGCTAAATTTTAACCGGTTTACTGTATTCACCAAATACGTATACAAAACCCTAATTTTCTGTTGGCAAAAACTAAACAACTGATTTTTCAATTTCACACTGCAAAAAGTGCTGCATGTTCAAACAAAATTTTAAGGATGATTTTAACAGTAAATATTTATGATTTTTTACTAGTCTGAAAACATCTAACAGTGGGTCACTAAGAAGACAGAATCACTTTGCAACTAATTCACATTACTAGTTGAGTTGACACAAGAAACTACATTGTTAAAACTAAACTTGTCACAGGATCATACTGATTTCTCTGTGATCAAAGTGACTGATGTCACCTACTTTGAATAATTTTTTTACCCAAAACCATCCTGAAAATATTTCACAGTCTACAACTCAGGAAACTTGCCCAATTATTTAAACAAGTAATTGAATGCAACGGGTTATCAAACAATTGAAGTTAAATATATGTTAAGAAGCACGCTCAATGCACATACATAGATGACGTACTACTATACTGAGTTTTTAAGAGCAGAAATTAAATTAAAGCTCAATTTAAAATGTTTTTTCCTTCAAAGTACCACCCTATGTAGTTAAATACTCAAATTGCTACCAAACTTTTATTAAGTATATTATGGCTATAGTGATGACAAAGATTTAAAATATGCCCCTTTTTATAAGCCTGTCCAACTACAAATGAACAATTTTAAATTCTGGATTAAAACACTTTGCCAAATGGCCCTCATAAAATTAGTGAGCAAAATCTGAATAATCCAGTGACTACACAAAGACTTGTTAAAAAACTTGTTAACATTTTCATAACATAGTAATCTTGTGCCTCATTTAAAAATATGTTGAAGCTGACTAGGAAACAGATGGATAAAACTGTCTCTGTGATTATGCTATATTCTACAGAAGTTCCATCATACTGTATATGTTAAATATTTCCTTCCAAACAATGAAAACATAGAGAATTTACTTCTAATGAAACTTGTATTAAGAAAGTTAGGTCCTAAACAATCCACTCCCTTAAGGAATACTGCAAGGCAACTGGAATAAGCCAGTTATTGTCAACAATTAGACCAGTATCATTTTCCTGTGTAACACAGACAAGTTTTTATTTTTCAGTGAACTCAACTATTTCAGGTCATAATTTTGCTCTAATAAACCTAATGACTTTATAGAGGCTTAAAATTTAATTCTAAAGAAAGATCAACATTGAGACTACATTAAATATTTTCAAAAAATATTCTCATCACAGAAAGATAAATAACCTTTAGCTTTTAAGGGGCCTAAATCGAAATCATATTCTATTGTATTTTGTTACAGCAGTAGCTCAATAATTTAGATATGCATCAGAATCTAACTGAGGGCTTTTAAAGCAGACTGCTTAGCCATACCACTACAGTTTCTGATTCAGAAGATCTGAGGCAGGATCAGATAATTTGCATTTCAAACAAATTCCCAAGTAATGCCAATGATACTTGGTCTGGGGACCACACTTTAAAAATTACCATACTCAAGGATACTTATAAGATACATCCTGACAAAATATCTAATCTATCACACATACAGTTTTGAAATTAATCTTTCTTTAACCACATTTAAGAGGCACTAAGTGGTTATTCAGAAATTATCCCATGATTTTCCACTACCAATAACATCCAAATTTATTATGTCTGGTACTGAAGGTACAACAAATAAAACAATTAGATTTAATCTCAATTTTCCTATATGGCTCAAAAGAAAGTATACCTTCACAATTTTTTCTTAAAAGTCATGCCAAAACCAGTCAATATTTTCTATGCACTTATGCATCAGACATTATTATGTGCTGAGTTACAAACAATAAAAGGCTTACAGTAGAAAAATAGTAAAAATAAATTTAAAAGCCCATCCTACTGAAAGGACATATAAACAAATAATTAAAATATCATGTGGGGGTTTCTGCTTCCTGTATATTTGAGAACTACCATTCCCATGACCATTAAAAATCTAGATAAGGGGCCTGGCATGGTGGTTCACACCTGTAATCCCAGCATTTTGGGAGGCCAAGGCGGTGGATCACCAGGTCAGGAGTTCAAGACCAGCCTGGCCGATATAGTGAAACTCTGTCTGTACTAAAAATACAAAAATTAGCCAGGCATGGTGGCACACGCCTGTAGTCCCAGCTACTCAGAAGGCTGAGGCAAGGAGAATCACTTGAACCCAGGAGGCGGAGGTTGCAGTGAGCCGAGATCATGCCACTGCACTCTAACATGGGCGACAGAGTGAGACTCCATTTCCAAAAAAAAAAAAAATCTAGATAAGGGCCAGGCGCAGTGACCCCTGTCTGTAACCCCAGTACTTTGGGAGGCCGAGGGGGGTGAATCACCTGAGGTCAGGAGTTCAAAACCAGCCTGACCAATGTGGTGAAACCCCGTCTCTACTAAAAAATACAAAAATTAGCAGGGCATGGTGGCGGACACCTGTAATCCCAGCTACTCGGGAGTCTGAGGCAGGAGAATTGCTTGAACCCGGGAGGCGGAGGTTGCAGTAAGTCAAGATCACATCATTGCACTCCAGCCCGGGAGACAGAGCAAAACTTGTCTCGAGAAAAAAAAAAAAAAATCTAGGTAAGATATACTTTAAGTTTGGGGGTTTTAAGCCATGTACTAATCAGACAGACAAGAATTACTGAGCCAAGACCTGAAAAGGTGTGAAACCAAGGGAGAGAAATAAGCAAAGCACTGTCAGCTACTTTTGCCCTGGGGTTGAAAGGCCAAGCAATACACTTGATGGCTTCCACAAAACAGATCTAACAAAGTCCAAATTCAGGGTCCAACAAAGGTAAAGACCCTGATTGAGTTAGAATTCAGAAAGGCTATATCCTGGGAGCAAAGGTGACCCAGAATTAAGTCAGTTATTTTATGGTCTGCGGTCCAGCTTTGAGTAACCAAGGTGGCTTCAAAAATCTCAAATCACACTAAGAAAAGGATAATCGGACAATCCCTATCACCAGGCACCTGGATGAAAGAAATACAAATCCTCTATGAAAACAAAAACAAAAAGGCCAGGCACAGTGGCTCACGCCTGTAATCCCAGCACTCTGAGAGGCCAAGGCAGGCAGATCACGAGGTCAGAAGTTCAAGACCAGCCTGGCCAATATGAGGAAACCCCATCCCTATTAAAAATACAAAAATTAGCCAGGCATGGTGGCGCACGCCTGCAGTCTCAGCTACTCAAGAGGCTGAGGCAGGAGAATCGCTTGAACCCAGGAGGCGGAGGTTGCAGTAAGCCAAGATCATCGCACTGCACTTCAGCCTGGGTGACAGAGGAGACGCTGTCTCACACACACACACACACAAATCACCCTAGACATTATTTCTACAACTAATTTTTCAAACGAAGGGACCAGCACACAATCAAAGATAAACAAGTATATGAGAAAATAAGGTGACATGAAGAAAAACCAGCAGAATCAATAACAAAATTTTAAAGTATTTCTGTAAAACTAAATGCCAACATAGTACCACATACGAAAATTTGTGAACACAGTGTAAGAATAAAGGGGAAAATCTAAAGGCTCAAATGGGCCTTTAAGGCCCATTTAAAGACTAAAAAAGGGCTGGGTATGGGGGCTCACACCTTGTAATCCCAGCAGTTTGGGAGGTGGAGGCAGGTGTAGCATAGATCGCTTGAACTTTGTAGTTCAAGACCAGCCTGGACAACATGGCAAAACCCTGTCTCAACATAAAATACAAAAATTAGCCAGGCATGGTGGCACACACCTTTAGTCCCAGTTACGTGTGTGTGTGTAGGGGCGGGGGGCAGGGGGCAGGGGCTGAGGCAGGAGGATCACTTGAGCCCGGGAATCCGAGGAGGCAATGAGCCATCTTCGCACCTGTCTCGGTAACAAAACGAGACCCAGTCTCAAAATAAATAAATAAATAAATAAAATAAATAAATACAGGAGGCTAGGAAAGAATGAGTTAGGAATCCACTTGACAAAATTAGAAAGAGAACTGCAAAACAAACTCTATGAAAGTAAAAGGAAAGAAAATAAAGAATAGAGTAGAAATCAACAAAGTACAAAACAAACATTGTATAATGGAGACCGAAAAACCAAAATTTGCATTTTTGAAAATATTAATGAAACTGATAACTTACTGGTGAGACTTAGAAAACCCAAGCAAGACAAAAAAGTGAAAAAGACACTGCAGCAGATCTTACAGACATTGCTTATAAGATGCAAACTTAGGCTGGGCACGATGGCTCACGCTTATAATCCCAGCACTTTGGGAGGCCAAGGCGGGCGTATCACCTGAAGTCAGGAGTTCGAGACCAGCCTGACTCCTATGGTGAAACCCCGTCTCTACTAAAAACACAAAATTAGCCGGGTGTGGTGGCTCACGCCTACGCGGGAGGCTGAGGCAGGAGAATCGCTTAAATCCAGGAGGCGGAGGTTGCAGTTAGCTGAGATTGCACCATTGCACTCCAGCCTGGGCAAGAAGAGTGAAACTCCGTCTCAAAAAAAGAAAGAAAAAGAAAAAAAAAAGATGCAAACTTAGCTGGCAAAACTATATAGAGCAAAGCAAGAAAATTATTGCCATAAAGTTGGCAATTATCTCTAAGTAGAAGAAAAGATTTGTGATGGCTGAGAAGTTGAAACTGTGGAGGTTCTGGAGTGTTGGAAAGATTTGTGATGGCTGAGAAGTTGAAACTGTGGAGGTTCTGGAGTGTTGGCAACGTTCTAGTTCTTGATCTAGGGGATAGTTACACAGGTGTTCTTCATAATGACTGAGTTGCACATTTGTACTTTGTGCACTTTTTCTGTTATTATTATGAACTGCTGTGCTCCTTTCCCCCAATTCATATATTGAAGTCCTAACCCCTGATGTGACTGACTTATTTGGAGATAGGACCTTTAAGGAGATAATTAAGAATAAATGAGGTCATATGGGTGAGACCCTGAAGTGAAATCTGATTAAGACTGGCATCCCTGTAAGAGGAAGAAATATCAGAGCTTCACTTCCTCTTTGCTTCTTTTACCCTGTCACACATAGAGAAGGCCATGTGAGGACATGGCAAGAAAGCAGCCTTCTGCAACCCAGGAAGAGAGCCAACACTAGAAACCAACCCTGAAAGGCCGGGCGCGGTGGCTCAAGCCTGTAATCCCAGCACTTTGGGAGGCCGAGGCGGGCGGATCACAAGGTCAGGAGATCGAGACCACAGTGAAACCCCGTCTCTACTAAAAATACAAAAAATTAGCCGGGCGTGGTGGCGGGCGCCTGTAGTCCTAGCTACTCAGGAGGCTGAGGCAGGAGAATGGCGTGAACCCAGGAGGCGGAGCTTGCAGTGAGCCGAGATCGCGCCACTGCACTCCAGCCTGGGCAACAGCGTGAGACTCCGTCTCCAAAAATAAAAAAATAAAAAAAATAAAAAAGAAACCAACCCTGATGGCACCATGATCTTGAATTTGTGGCCTCCAGAACTGTGAGAAAATTAATTTCTGTTTTTAAGCTACCTGTCTATGATATTCTGCTATGGCAACCCTAGCAAACTAATACAGTCCCATATCACTTTTTAAAAGATCACAAATACAAGGTGATAAAATTTAAAGATAAAAATACAATGAAACATTTTTTGAGATCATAGAGGAGACAGAGACCATTTCTTATAAAAACAATGTGTATTTAAAAAGAAGGGGCTGGGTGTAGTGGCTCACACCGTAATCCCAGCACTTTGGGAGGCCGAGGTAGGTGGATCACCCGAGGTTGATAGTTCGAGACCAGCCTGGCCAACATGGTGAAAACCCCGGTTCTACTAAAAATACAAAAATTAACCATGTGTGGTGGTGTACACCTGTAATCCCAGCTACATGGGAGGCTGAGGCAGGAGAATGGCTTGAACCTAGGAGGCGGGGTTGCAGTGAGCCAAGATCACGCCATCGCCATCCATCGCACTCCAGCCTGGGAGACTCCGTATCAAAACAAACAAACAGACAAACAAAAGACAATGAAGTCATTCCCAATGCATATCTTAGCCACAGGTTACTTACTATCCTTACGAAAATCTCATTTCACAAGAAAGAAAATGAAAAAGCTGTATAAAGTTTGTTGTTGTTTTTTTTCCTTTTCACCACTAGTTTTACAAGTCTTACTCTCGGTATCTATATCTAGTATAAGATAATATTTTCTCCAAAAGAGAAAAAGACAGAAAATTAGTAAGGTACTTGGCTTCACCTACATTACTGATTTAGCGTAGTTAAAAATATACTTTATCATCAAGTATAAAACTAACAATCAGATGTTTTAATATTCCCTTTGCTTCTATTATTTCCTTTAAAAGTACACAGATTCAAAAATAACTTTAAGACATCCTCGTTAAAAATAAGTATCATGGTTTATAATGTGTTTTCTGTATGTAAGTAATGCCGGCCACACTTATAACAGCATTTGCTATACACAAGTCTTTAAGATATATTAAGACAGTGGACAACTCATTGCGGTGGCGGCGGCAGATGCTTGGGCACGGTGCAGTGGTGACTCGAGCTACGAGCCTGGTGGCAGTTGTTCACCAAGCTCCGGCCCCCGCGTGTCTCCCAGGCTCCACACCCCTGATGCTACACAGGTGCTGAGACCACTCCGGCCGGGACAATGGTCAAGTATTTCCTGGGCCAGAGCGTGCTCCAGAGTTCCTGGGACCAAGTGTTCGCCAACTTCTGGCAGCAGTACCCGAACCCCTACAGCAAACATGTGTTGACAGAAGACACAGTACACCAGGCAGCGACCGCTGACCAGAAACTGCTGTCCCGGCGACTCCTGACCAAGACCAACAGGATGCCCCACTGGGCTAAGCAACTGTTTCCTGTCAATGTTGTTCACTTGGTGTACATCCTGAAGGACTCTATGTGGACCTACAGAATCAGACCATGACCACCTTCACCCGGAACAACAACCATGCCCGGCTGATGGTGGTGGAGAAACGATGTATGCACTGTGTAAACTCTGACAACAGTGGCTGAACCAAAATCTGCAGGGAAGCCTGGGTCTCCTCTAGCTTATTTGGTGTTACCAGAGATGTCCAGGAATTTGGTCTTGCCCGGTTCAAAAGCAACGAGTTCAAGACTATGAAGGGTTTTGAATATACCTTGGCGAAGATGCAATGCGAGGCCCCTTCTAAAACACTTGTTGAGACAGCCAAGGAAACCAAGGAGCACGCAAAGGAGATGGCACTGGTAGCTACAGAGAAGGCAAGGACCTCACCAGCAAGGCAGCCACCTAGAAGCAGCAGCAGCAGCAGTTTGTATAGCCAGCCCACCACCACCACAGCATCCCAGTTTGGTTTAGCCCCCTCTGCCCTCCTCTCCACTGTACTTTATCATTAAAAATCAACTTCCAGCCCTAAAAGTACATATATTTATTTATTAAGACAGCTGATCAATTACTTTACCAAACAACATAGATTTAATGAAGGAATTCATATGAGAGGACAGGACTAAAAAAACAAGTCACCTTAAAAACAGGAAAACATTTTTCTTTTCACAGTAAAGGAATTATACCAATTACTTTTTTAAAATGAAATTCTCCTTTGTAAATGTATATATTTAGTTTATGTACTAAGAATATTCTTTGTAACTCTGATTTCAATTACAGTGCCAGTAAAGAACATTTTTCTCTAAGTTAACTTGCATTAATATTGACAGAAGATCAATTAACTAAATTTTACAAATTATTTCACAAAGATTACAAAAGACTCACTCATTACAAAACATTCACTACCTGAAATGTCAGAACAGTGTTCAACAGGTCAAAGACATCAACTGAATGTTTCCATAGTTCTGATCCTTAAAATTCCTTTCTTGATGTAGTAGGAACTAAATTTGCACAGAAGCAGAACTTTGGAATACATGAGAAACTTTTCAGTGACTGTAAGCAGAAACACGTACTGGAATAAAACCATTCTTCAGTTCAAGTTACCATTGATCATGATTACCTCACCAGCTAAGAGTATGGAAACAAAACATACAAGAAAATTAAGACCAATGAAAAAAAGGGAGGAAACAGTAAGGGCAAGAAACTAAAACTCAAAAATGCTAATTGTTGAATACCATGTATCTTATATTTCCCTTATCTTTGACTTTTATCTAAGTACTTCTGAAATATCTATACTATTATAATACTTTTATTTAAGTCTCAGAATCTAACAAGAAAAAAATACTTAGTCAAGGTAAGCCAGGTTATGCAGCTACACAAAGAACCATAAAATCTCTGTGGCTTAAAATAAAATTTCCTTCTTCAGGCTGTCCATTGCTTATTGACAGGTCTTTTTTTTTGTGGGGGGTGGGGGATGGAGTTTCACTCTTGTTACCCAGGCTGGAGTGTAATGGCACAATCTCGGCTCACCGCAACCTCGGCCTCCCGGGTTCAAGCTATTCTCCTGCCTCAACCTCCCAAGTAGCTGGGATTACAGGCACGCACCACCACGCCTGGCTAATTTTGTATTTTTAGTAGAGACAGCGTTTCTTCACGTTGGTCAGACTGGTCTCGAACTCCTGACCTCAGGTGATTCGCCCACGTCAGCCTCCCAAAGGGCTGGGATTACAGGTGTGAGTTACCGAGCCCAGTCTGACAGGTCTTTTTTAACTCAGGGGGAGTATCACCTCAAAATGTTGCCTCAGGATCCAAGGACGGAAGAAAAAAAAAGAAGACAGCTCTGAAGATCTCATACTGGAACTTAAATACTACAGCAATATTAGGATGCACAATTTTCTTTCATACATCTGTTTTTCTCACAACTCACTTATTGGCCAGAGTTAGTCACAGCCCCTAACATGAAGGATGAGAACAAAAACTATTTGGTAAACAGCATTAATGACCAACACAGAGGCATAAAAAGAGTTGATACAATGTTACATAGGCTTTCAGATTCAAGGCAAAATTTAAAGTAGCCTGCAAGGAAAATGTTATGAGCAAAGGTCTTTCTTATTCTAAAACATTTGCCAGTTGAGAAAGCAGCACCTTGGCATCTCAAACAAGTATGAATACTCAGCACAAAGTAAAAATCCCAAAGCAAAAAAAAGACTCTTTCATCACTATGCCTATTATAGCACTATATTACTACAATTAAGAATGTTTATGATTTTAGTATCTCTAACTGAATGCTCCAACAGCATTTAAATTCACCCACTCAACTTCGTCTCAAGAGACCATCCATATATATTCAACAAACCTATTCGGAGTTCCTACTGTGAGCTACTTGCTATCCTAGTCATTATAACCAGGGAAGTAAGCTCTTACCTAAGGACTAAAAACTCTATCCCATTTCTAAATATCCAGATTCAATATTAAGAATAAAAAATCATGCTTATTTATGCACAACTATTTCTAAAGTCACTTTTTTAAAAAAGTTGGTATGGTTCCAAGACAACTCAATGGGGGAAAGAAGAGTCTCTTAAATAGTACTGGGACAACTGGGTTTCCATATACAAAAAAATAAAGTTGGGAAATTACTTCACACCATATACAAAACTAACTCAAAACAAATCAGAGACCAATATGTAAGACCCAAAACTACCAAACTCCTAGAAGAAAACACAGAAGGATATCTTTGTGACACTGAGTTGGGCAATGGTTTCTTAGATGTGACACCAAAAGCACAAGCAACAAAAGAAAATATAAATTGGGCTTCATCAAAATCAAGAGAGTGAAAAGACAAGCTACAGAATAGAAGAAAGTATTGCAAATCATTATCTGATAAGGAAGTTGTCTTAACAACATGCTACAACATGAATAAATTTTGAGAGCATTATATTAAGTGAAAGAAAGCTAGATGCAAAAGGGCACAGATTATATGATTTCATTTATAAGGAATGTTCACAACAGACATTTCCACAGAGACAGAGAGTAGATAAGTGGCTGCCAAGGGGCTGGAAGTGGCAGGAGGAGGAAAAGAAGTGACTGCTAATGGATAGTGGGTTTCCTTTGGGGGTATTCTAAAATTAGATAGTGGTCAAGGTTGCACAACTCTGTGGTATATTATAAATCAATGAATTTTATAAGGTTGAATGTTATGCTATGTAAATTGTATCTCAAACTATGTAATTTATTTATTTTAGAGACAAGAGCTCACTCACTGGAGAGCAGTGGCATGATCACAGGTCACTGCATCCTGGAATTCCGGGGCTCATGAGATCCTCCCACCTCAGCGTCCCAAGTAGCTGGGACTACAAGGTGTGCAACACCATACCGGCTAATTTTTGTTTTGTTTTGTTTTGTTTTGTTTGGTGAAGACGAACTCCTGGGTTCATGCGATCCTCCCACCTTGCTTCCCAAAGTGTTAGGAGTATAGATGTGATCCACTGACCCTGGCAAAACTATTTTTTAAAAAAAGTGACAATGGCTTAACACCTATATTAGATAACAATAAAACCAGTGCAGATGGTGATGAAAAGCCAACAAATTCAGGAATCATAGACTTTATAACCAAGTATATCTACTGGCTTGTGAAAGGAGGAAATGACAGAGTATGAACAATAAAATATTGTAACATATATTGACTTACAAACATTCATCACTTTTCCTGCCTTCAAAGCATCTGAAGGGGACAACAATCATCTCATTCAAAAAGACCAACTTAATTACTGAGGAAGTTAAGAAAATAAAAGCTAAGGGAAAAAAAATAAGATTAATGTACCAAAATATATACGAATGACATATGGTAGTTTATGCTTTCAGAAGGGACACAGGGAAAATGAGGAAGCCAACCTATGGGTATAACAGAAGGCTCCTAAAGTATGGTGGTTTCTGAGGTAGGGACTTCAAGTTGCAAATACAGTATCCATCTACTCCTGCTTTCTTACCAAAAGAACACTGATTTTGCTAGGGGCAATAATGGACTATCCTAAAATTTTTAAGGTTCTGGAAGACAGAAACGATAATATGACATAATTCTGGTAAATAAGATGTAATATTTGAGATGACTTGGGGTGAGTTTTAGAAAGCTCCTTGACTAAACTAAACTAAAGTGATGTTGTAACTCAGGGTCCCCAGGTTTTTGGGTATTCACTGTGAAAAAGTACCCACACTTGTGGCCAGGCGCAGTGGTGCACGCCTATAATCCCAGCACTTTGGGAGGCCAAGGCAGGCGGATCACGAGGTCCAGAGATGGAGATCATCCTGGCCAACAAGGTGAAACCCCATCTCTACTAAAAGTACAAAAATTAGCTGGACATGGTGGTGCATGCCTGTAGTCCCAGTTAATCGGGAGACTGAGGCAGGAGAATCGCTTGAACCCAGGAGGCAGGGGTTGCAGTGAGCCAAGATCTCACCACTGCACTCCAGCCTGGAAACAGAGCGAGACTCCCTCTGAAAAAAAAAAAAGAAAAGGAAAAAGAAAAAGAAACTCTTGTAACTTTTTGTAACTGTTGCACCTTGAGTTCTTGTAGTTTCAAGAAGTTCAGGAAAGAAGCTTGGCCCAGTGGTTGGGTACAGAGTTTGCCTAAATTGGAGATTAACTGTTGGCAAACTCTCCTCACTACCATACTAAAATCCCCACCCAGGAAGTAGCTTATGTGCCATTTTCTATACATCTGATGTATGTAAAAGCATGATAAATGTGCCTGCACTGCCTTTATTCCACCTCTAATACAATGACTCAGCTAACTAGCCCGGGTGTTCACCTTTGGGGAAGCATTGTCTTTGGGACTATCCCTAGTGTACTCCTTACTTGGTGCAAGTAATAAAATCTCCCTGTTAAATCCTACTTGGTTGCGGTCACTGGACTTGTCACCCACCAAGTGACTGAACCTACCCATTGTGTGCCTAACAACATGAGCCTTCTTGCCCTTTTCTGCTTCCTCCTCCTTCCTGCCTGGAGCTGAACTAAGGAAGACAACAACAGTATGAGCTATATTGTAACTGACCATGAGGAAAAGACCAAGAGAACAACAGCCCAGTTTTCAACAGCCCTGGCATCCTTAAATGATCACATCAACTCTGGAATGTCTACTTCTGGACTTAGAAGGAAAACCTTAACTATTTTGTTTAACCACTGTTAATTGGCATTGAGGAAAAAACACCATGAGACAAAAACTTGAAAAGATCAGATAAAAGTTCATAATAAAAACACAGAGACCTAGAACAGCCATAAGAAGCGTACAACATTGTTAATGTTTATTTTACAGAACTTTTAGATTACACCTAAAAACAGAAATTCACAGACGGAATACCTAAGATGACGACCACAATGCTATGAATATTCCTTAAACTAACTTTCATGACAATTCTAAGACTAACTGAATGCTTTCCTTACATAAGAGATCTCAGTAAAGGTGATGCTTTCATTAACTGTCCTGAGCTCTTCTCTTCACTGTCAACCTACCATAGGTTATAAACACAATAAATATAATCTGTTTTCCTATATACATGGATCTCAAACAAGGAATTTATGTATTTTTTTATTATTATTATTATTATTATTATTATTATTTTTGAGATGGAGTTTTGCTCTTGTTGCCCAGGCTGGAGTGCAATGTCGCAATCTTGGCTCACCGCGACCTCTGCCGCTCCCACTGTGGTTCAAGCGATTCTCCTGCCTCAGCCTCCCGAGTAGCTGGGATTACAGGCAAGCGCCACCATGCCCAGCTAATTTTGTATTATTAGTAGAAATGGTGTTTCTTCATGTTGGTCAGGCTGGTTTCGAACTCTCAACCTCAGGTGATTCGCCTGCCTTGGCCTCCCAAAGTGCTGGGATTACAGGCTTGTGCCACCACGCCCGGCCTAAGGGATTTATTTATTTATTTAGGTATCAAGAATTTAAAAAACAGCAGCAATGGCTTAACTGTAACATCAGGAATAACTAATAATTCAATTATCATTCACAAACCATGATGATAATATTCGTATCTTCTCAATGACAAATTTCAAACTCAAACTCTACTGGGTAAGAAACAATATACTTTTTTTTTTTGAGACAGGGTCTTGCTTTGATGCTTAGGCTGGAGTGCAAGGGTGCGATCATGGCTCACTGCAGTCTCGACTTTTGGCACTCAAGTGATCATCCCACCTCAGCCTCCCTAGTAGCTAATACTACACGCATGTACCACCACAGTTAATTATTTTTTGTACAGATGGGGGCCCACTATGTTACCCATGCTGGTCTTGGACTCCTGGCCTCAAGCAATCCTCCCACCTCAGTCTCCCAAAGTGCTGGGATTATGGGTATGAGCCACTGTACCTGGCCCATACAATATAAATTGAGTTCCCAAAAAAAAGGAAAAATTAAGGTAACAATTTAGAGAGGGTATGCTCTGACTAAACTAGGAATCTTTTCAGCTCCAGCTAAATGCTGAAATGCAAACAAAATATTACAGTATAAACTTATCAAAAGAAATCCCAAATCCAGTTTTTATGTTTAATGTCCCCCAATTTAAATTGTCATATAAACCAACAAAACACTTCCACAAACCAGTATTTTGCAGCTTTGGGGCTAACATCTATTGGGTACCCAATACGTACATTTTATTTAAATTTTAATAACAAAAATCTAAAATTTCATAAACAGACTTCTGTTTTCAGTAAGATGAATTAGCAGAGTTGGCATTTATGTTTCTTCCTGAAACAACAAAAAACCTGGAAAAAATAGATGAAACAATTTTTAAGATGCAACATATGTTAACAAAGGGCAATGGACTAGGTTATAGGAGACATATTATGTAAGCTTTCTGATCACACCAGTTTAACTGACTGAAGAGTTTCCAAACTATCCTGCAAAGAAGGGGGAAATCATATGGGATTCAGGAGCCTTTGTAAGTCAAGGACATAAGGCTAGAAAGAAGTCCAGGGAGGTTAAGACTTTGGAGTTCTCAGGACACAATACCAGAGAGGAATAAGCTACCCAGAGAGGAAGATTTCCAGAGGAGGTTCTCTCTAAGCTATGAGATAAAGATTGACCAACCTGGGCCAGACATGGAGGATCACGCCAGTATCTCTAGCACTTTGGAAGGCCAAGGCGAGAAGGATCATTTGAGCCCAGGAGTTCAAGACCAGCCTGGGCAACAAAGTCAGAGCCCATCTATTTAAAAAAAAAAAAAAAAAAAATCGACCCAGCCTATGTGCTTAACTTAAGAAGCTACACAAATGTGGAAGAAAAAACAAAGAATCAGACATTAAAATTCTTTAAGTTCACCTGAATTTGGAATAGTTCCTGTTCCCAACAGTTGGAGTGATTAACTTCATAATTTACAGGGCACTGACTCAGAAGGATTTGTAACGGACAAAAAAATTGCCCTAGACTAAAATCTGCTCTAAAATGCCCTCCTCACAACACTTCCTCATACCAATAGTGTATCTTTAGAACACCAATTAAAATCTCACATGTCTGTGAAATAGCCTACACAGAAATGTTTTGTCTCTATTGAACAATGCACTCAAGTATTTGCATTTGGAATAAATCATTTCCTGACCTGTAATCTTCTCATATAATTTTCCTTTTATCATTCAGCTGAGATTGTAACTTGCACTCCTTTACTACAACAGTGCCTTACAGATCAATTTGCTGTTTTCTGTGTACATGCCAGTCCAGTATGTAACACATTGCTATTTTAGTGAGGTTCACGTTCATTTCACAAACAAAATCTCCCACTTGAACAATTTCTAGCTTTGGCTTATTTTTTCCAGAAAAGAAACAGTTGTACTTTTAATAGGCTGAATAATTGAAAAGTGGGAGGGAATGACTGAATAAATCAAATAAGTAGAACAGAGACAAAATTAATATTTAATTTGGAAAGATTATAGTAAACACAGATTGTAACAACAAATAGTGCAAGAAATGGAAAATGAAAAACTTGGAAAAGAAATTTCTAATTTCTGAGGATTAATATTTATTTCTAAGTTTTAGAATATTCTACAGGTTCACAGTGTCCTGCATGGTGACTCCTGAATTGAAGCTGAAAATGACTTAAGAGTGTGGCAATGCCGGCGCAGTGGCTCACACCTGTAATCCCAGCACTTTGAGAGGATGAGGCGCGTGGATTGCTTGAGGTCTGGAGCTCGAGACCAGTCTGGCCAACATGGTAAAACACCATCTCTACTAAAAATACAAAAATTAGCTGGCATGGTGGCATGCACCTATAATCCCAGTTACTCAGGAGGCTGAGATATGAGAACTGCTTGAACCCAAGAGGCGAAGGTTGCAGTGAGCCAAGATCGCACCACTGCACTCCAGCCTGGCCAACAGAGCAAGACTGTCTCAAACAAACAAACTAAAAAAGAGTGTGGCAAATACTTGAGTACTCTCGCTAAATAAATACCAAATATGGTGGAAAGGTTAGATTCTATATTCAAAGGCAAAACCCTGAGATATTTTTACCTTATAGTTTTATATTCTATCAACAACAGTGCGTTGGAAGGCATTAATGTCTATGAAAGAGAAAAAAGAAGTGACTTCAATATGCAATATGTAATCACAGGCCTTGAGATTATATGAGGAGGGAGGAGGTGTTAAAGAGTATTAAAAATGCCTATTTAGGCCGGGCACGGTGGCTCAAGCCTGTAATCCCAGCACTTTGGGAGGCCGAGACGGGCGGATCACGAGGTCAGGAGATCGAGACCATCCTGGTTAACACGGTGAAACCCCGTCTCTACTAAAAAAATACAAAAAACTAGCCGGCCGAGGTGGCGGACGCCTGTAGTCCCAGCTACTCGGGAGGCGGAGGCAGGAGAATGGCGTGAACCCGGGAGGCGGAGCTTGTAGTGAGCTGAGATCCGGCCACTGCACTCCAGCCTGGGTGACAGCGCGAGACTCCGTCTCAAAAAAAAAAAAAAAAAGCCTATTTAAGTAGTAGCCGAATTCAACACAACTTTCTGTTCTTCTTCACAACTGCAAATTCTGTAAGCTAATCATAAATATTCAGTTGAATACATGAGGAATAAAAATTCTTCAAGTACCTTATGTTCACATAACAGTTTCACAGTGCCACAGTGAGGTAAACAATAACTCCAGCTCTTAAATTCCCGAAAATAAAATCCCTCTTAATATCTCCTCTGAAGCTACTTACTAGTTCTCTTGTATAGTGGTGTGGCCGTTTCCTCTACCATGATTTCAGACTTCTCTCATCTCTAAAAATCAGTACCTTGAAATACGAACAGCAGACTGTACTAACCTACTACCCTCAACCAGTCATTCACCACACTCATGCATATCCTAACAAGTTATTCATCACGCCATTCAATATTATTTCTGTCCTAGTTTCTGTCCAATAATCATTTCTGGTGATTTCAGTATCCACAGTGATGACTGTTTTAATTATTCAATTTCTCATTTTTTTGATTTCCTCTTCTTTAATGATTTTGTCCTCAACCTTATCTCAACCACTGACTTACCATGGCATAGTCTAGGCCAGAGGATCTTTAACTTTACTCAGGCAATGTAAATCTATGGACCATCCTTTCAGACATAAGAAATCCTATCTTAGACCCTTATAATGGCCCCAAACAGCAATCCCTCAAAAATCTCGATTTCAAGCATCTTTCTCTCAGGACACCAACTCCTATTTTTCCATTTCACATTCAAGTTCCCCTGGACCTAAGATTCATTGATCTCAACACCATTTCATTGTTACTCATCTCTCATTTTCTCACTTTTTTGCTCACCAAATGTAAAATCCTAGGTCTATTATTAGAATAATTCATTTGCCCATCTCTGAATGCATCTTAGTTTTCCAGCCAAACCCCAATCATCATTAAATCCAACTCTCCATCTACTTTGTTTCTGTATCTAATCAATCAGCTGAACACAGCTGGAGATGAGTGACTGTAGGGAAATGAATGATGAATTCATCAAAGATTAACAATGTCAGTTAAAAAATCATGATCAATGTCAAGTCAGCCTTTGTTGTACATAATTTCCTTATTTCATTCAATCTCTACTCCCCTAGATGACAATTTCATAACTTCTCTTCTCAAATCCTATCAGCTGCTTTTTCACTAAAAAGCAGAAGCAATCAGATTTCCACAAGCTCTCACCTCTCTCTCACTACCTAGCTACCTACAGCGATTCCCAAATACAGTATATCTTCCTTCTCTTCTGTTACTAGGGAGTACGTTTATGGCACTATCTAAGGCCAACTCTGTTACTACCCAAAGACAGGGTTCTAGTAATTCCTCCTTAATTGCATCATCAACTTAATCCTATCTCTGAATTGTTTTCATCAACATACAAATATGGTATATTGTATTCCATTTTACAAAATCTCATCTTCCTCCTAAAGCTCTGCTCCATTTCTCTTTTTCCCAAATGCCTTGTCTACAATCTCTGTCTCCAATCTACTACCTCCAATTCTCTATTAAACTCACTTTATCAGGCTTTTGTTCCCACTATCACACTGAAACTGCTGATCAAGGTTACCGACGACTCATTAGCTAAAACTGAATTGTAGATTCTCAGCCTTAATCTTACTTCACACTAAGCAGCATTTGACACAACCGGTAATCCCTCCTCTTCGAAACACTTACTCCACTAAGCTTTCTGAACATCACTTCTGGACTTCATACCTCCCTGTCCCTTTCTCATCTACCTAATCTTTAAAAACTGCTCCAGGGTTTAACACTTAGGTATGTTCTATATTCACTCTCTACATCAACTCAATTCAGTCTGATAGCTTTAAATGCCATTTATATACTGACTACTCCCAGATTCTCCAGCCTAGACCTCTCCCTTGAACTAGCAAACATGATACTTTAAGTAACTGCCTGTCTAAATAAGCATCTCAAACTAGACATATCTAAAAGATTCCTAATCGCCAGTATTATTACCACTATCACCACCACTCTCCAAAAGGTCTGCTCCTCCAGTTAATTCTCATCTGGAAAAAAAAAAAAAATGGTAACTCTATGTTTTACAGGAGCCAAAACCTTAGAACCCATCTTTAACCCTGTCTCTCACATCAGATGCAATTCAGCAACCCACTCTTATCAATTCTGTGTTGGAAATAAATATGAATCTGAGCATTTTTCATCACCTCTACCACTGCTATCACCGTGATCTAATGCTACCACAGAATCATTACAATTGCCTCCTAACTGCTCTCCCTACTTCTGCCTCACCACATACCCCAAGAGTCTACTATCAACAAAGAAAGTAGAGGGATCCTTTTAAAACCACCTCATTCATGCCTTCCCATCTCATCCAGAATGAAAGCTTAATCTTACAATGGTCTATAAGGTCCTTCACAAACTATCCCCTGCCATCCTGTTCCCCTTCTGATCTTTTCCTTCTCCTCTCCCACTTTTCACTCCTCTCTCACCATACCACATTCACTGCTCCTCAAATATGCTAGGCTTATTCCCAATCTCAGGGGCTGTGTACTTGGTTCTTCCTTAGGCCTGGAATACTTACTCCAGACATCTACGTGACTAGCTTCCTTGTTTTCCTCAAGTCTTCACTCAAAAGTCACCTTCTTGGAGAGGCATTCTCTGGCTATCTTATCTAAAATGTCACCTCCATCCCCTCAAAATTCATGCTTTCATTTTCCTTCCTGGCACTTATCTCTATCTTACATACCATTCATCATACTCACTTATCTTCTTATCTTTTGTCTCTCCCTCTATAAACTGATTTCCATAAGGGCAGCAATTTGGTCCACTTTGTTCACTACTGTATTCCCAGTGCCTGATACGTACAAGGCATGCAATAAGTATTTGCTGAATGGATTTTACATCTAGGATTGCCCCCTCATACTTCCATCTTTAAATGCTATCCAACACCTGTCAAAGACTAAGTAACACTGATATTTGAAGATGCTTGGGTGAAAACGGTCTTCAAATACCACAGGATAAAGTATTAATGCCCATTAGTACATACTCAAAATTCTATCATTTTATAAAGCTGTATTTTTAGACCTCAGTAGCTTTCTCAGTAGTAAGTTATTGTGTAATGTTCTGTCCGTGGCTTTCACTGAGAATTATTATCTTTTAAAAGCCATATGAAGAACCTCCATACAAACCACAAAACCATTATAAATATCACTATTAATTACAACATTTGATACTACTTAAAGAAAAATGCGTTCTTTTTTAACTCAGAGCCAGGAAAAACAATCTCTTAAAAATTTATTTATTTCATTATTTACTAAATATATCCCTGACTCACCAACTCCACACAAGTAATAAATTTCAGAATTAAACACTTATCATTTGTTCACAAATTTAAGTTGAGGAGATTTCTACTGAACCACCTCAGTTTACATGGATGTTTTTTAAGGTCTTATTTCTATTTTGTCAATCTTATTCATAGTTACCCTTAACAAAAGTCACTTCAAATTATTTTATTTAGGTAAATAATTGACAAACAGACCATATAATTCTCTAATTCTATCACACATAAAGAACATGTAAGTCATAAAAAAGTCATTTATATGCCATGAAATCACTTCACTGACATATACACTGCAGTCCTTCTAGTCAATAGTTTATTTTTTTTTAAGTAATTTGACATAACAAAGTTAACTAGGAAATGATTTCCCTATCAAGGATGATGATACAAGGATGATGATACCTACCAATAACAGAAAAGTGCATATGTAGCAAGGGAATGAGATACAATGATGCCTAAGGTGACAGTGAGATACGAAAGCAACCTTAATCTACAGACAGTACAAAGACACTGAGAAACATAGGCACATTACAGAAAACTAACCAGAATTACTGATGGATATTTTTTCAATATCTATTGCCCACTTTGGGAGGCCAAGGTGGGCAGATAACCTGAGGTCAAGAGTTTGAGACCAGCCTGACCAACATAGTGAAACCCCATCTCTACTAAAAATACAAAAATTAGCTGAGCATGGTGGTGGGCACCTGTAATCCCAGCTACTCAGGAGGCTGAAGCAGGAGAATCACTTGAACCTGGGAGATGGAGGTTGCAGTGAGCTGAGATCGCACCACTGCACTCCAGCTTGGGTGACAAAAGTAAGACTCTGTCTCAAAAGAAAAAATTTAAAAAAATTAAAAAAAAAAAATATATATATATATATAGAGAGAGAGAGAGAGCACGCATGCAAGCAAGTGCTGATTAAGGAAGTATTACTCAAACCAATAATAAAATTCTGCAATTCAATAAACATCCAAGCATTCACATCACCTTTATAATACCTCAAATGATTCTAATTACATTGTTTTTCCTTCAGAAGTTTCTAATCAACAAAATTCAAACACATTCTCTGAGCATCCACCAAATAATGGCAGCCTTTACAAAAAGTTTCTATGATCTACCTCTTAGAACCCCAGGAGACAACTGACTCTTAGAAAGAAGAGAACCACCAGATTGTTGCTGGATTATTTTAATTCAAAAATATCTTCCTTGAAGACTGAGCCCTGAGGTTACTGACCTTTATTTCTGTGTATCTACTGAAGTCTCCCTAACACTAAGTGTGCACAATCAGGGTTTAGTAAAAGAAACATAAAAGGGCACTGTGGTAACTGCTTCATACAATTTCACTGAATTCATATAACAACCCTTTTAGGTAAAATAATACCTATCTTACAGATTAAAAAAAAGCCATGGTTCAGAAAGGTAAAATCATACAAGTTATAGTTATGAAGACAACCTACAATGAAGTCACTAACACAAACAAGTAGGAGGAAAAGTGCTTGAGGTCGGGGAAAACTTCCTGGAAGAATTGTGCCTTAAAAGGACAGTAGGAATTAACCAGGCACAGAGTAGGTGTAAAGGCAAAGGGATTGGAGGAAAAAGGACAAACAGAAAAAGGTTGTGTGTAAAACACTCTTGTATATACAAAAGAACTAAAAGCTCTCTTTAATCCATTGATTTAGAAGACTCCCTCTTTTTTACATGGTTTAGACTGAATCTTGACAGTCACTTAATTCTGTAACTCCTAAAGGTGTCCTTGGATTCTATTACCGGGACCCAGTAAAACACAAAAGAAAGTGGACTCTGGAATCATAGGACCTGGTTTCAAATGCTAGTTATCAGTTATAATATGCATGAGCTGGAGAAATTCTTCTAGCCTCTTTATTTCTCAGTTTCCAGATCTATAAAATGAAAATAATAGTAGTAAGGAACTTACAAAGTTTCCATGGGGACGAAGTAAGTTAATACATAGATTAAGACAATACGTAGCACACAGCAAGTACTATATTAATGGGAACTAATACCAACCATTCCTCCCTTCCTCCCGCGTTAGATCCTAAGTCCTTCTCATAATTATCTCATTTTGAATTCCTCAACTTAACACCCACTTCTCAGTTTTCCTTTTCCAAGCATCACCCAATTTTCAACAAAATCACATCATAACCAGCTGCTGACTTACTTTAAGGGTTAACTCCAATACATGGTAGGAGTGAAAAAAACCCTGACTTTGATCCCTTTATACTGCCACACTCAACTCTCTTCCTTTGTTTTTATTCTTATTATTCAATCACTTTCAGTTCTCTGGCCTCAGTTACTCTACGGCTATTATAATCACCTTAATAAATACCTTTGTATTATGCTCCTCTCAATCCTCTTCTCAATGTTAACAGCGTTAGGTGTTCTTGAAGCATGGAAGACCCAAGTAAGTAACATCCACCAGACATCTAAATATTCAAGAATATTTATATAGCACCTGTTACTTGTTAAGCACTGTTATGTGGACTATACATCTAAGGTGTTAAATGTACATACTGATGACTGGTTGAGGTAACTGGTGAGATCTTCAGCAAGAAAATTAGACCTGGTAAAATGATGAATAGACAAGCAACCAAAAATACTGTCCAAAGATTCAGGAAGATTGATCTAATCAAGATTTGATTTTTGCCATTACAGGGTAAAGAGTGTAGTGAACAAGCCCAGAAGTAGGATGTCCTAGATTGCCAGGGAGAAAAAATGCCAACAATTTTTAAACCTGGGTATATATCAATTTGATATCAGTTACTCTTAATAAACCTAGGCACTTTGGGAGGCCGAGACGGGCGGATCACCAGGTCAGGAGATTGAGACCATACGCTAACACGGTGAAACCCCGTCTCTACTAAAAAATACAAAAAACTAGCCGAGCGAGGTGGCAGGCGCCTGTAGTTCCAGCTACTCGGGAGGCTGAGGCAGGAGAATGGCGTGAACCCGGGAGGCGGAGCTTGCAGCGAGCTGAGATCTGGCCACTGCACTCCAGCCTGGGCAACAGAGCGAGACTCCGTCTCAAAAAAATAAAAAATAAAAAAAATAAACCTAGGATACCAGAGAACTTACAATGCAGTTTGAAGTATATTACACGCACACATAAAATATATTAAGACAATGCTGAATATATATGAAGAAGGTATGTGTATTCATATTTATTGCTTTGGATTTGACTCCAAAGAGCAATTAAACTTAAAAACTTCTAAAAAGAGACTTAGGTCATTATATCATCTGTAACTTCTAGCAATGCAGCAGAATGTTATGTATTTAATGTGCATAAAATAAATGCGTTACAATTCAAAATGTAACCAACCAGAAAATGAAGAGAAAGTTTTAAACATGGCATAAAAATGTGACAAGTGTTTCTATTTCCATGCCATACATTTCTTGCCTCCAAGCAAATATTCACATTATTCTCTTCTCTGGAATGTAGTCTCTTCATCAAACACAACTCTTACCCATCCTTTATATAATCGCTTTTCCACTAAGCCTTCCTATCATAGAAAGTGTAACAATGCCACATTTTCATAATGTTCCTTCTCTTAATATCTATAGCATTTATTACTACATAATCCAATCCTTAATTATTCAGGAGTTTTTTTTCCTCCTAACACCAAATACACGATATCTTTTCCAATACCATTTCTCCGATTCTCTGATAACAACTAGGCGCCCTAGAATTCAATTCTGACACTAATGACCCAGAGTTAGCATCAGACTACACAGATTTAAGACTCAACAAGACTGCCATTACTTCATACACCAGTCACAAGCATGGGGTTCCCCAATCCTCTGATTGATCAATTGACCAGCAATAACTGGGGGCTCCCAGGCCCCCTCCTCAGGTTTGGTAATTTGGTGCAATCACTCACAGAACTGAGGAAAAGCATTTACTTACTAGATTATTATAAAGGATACAACCCAAGAACCACAAAGTGGAAAAAATGCATGGGGTGAGGTAGGAAGTAAAGGAACTTCCAAGGAGCTTCCAGCTTCCATACCCTCTCTCAGGGTGTCGCCTTCTCAGCTCTCCAAATCCCATCATTTACAGGGTTTTGGGGATATTTTCTGTTTTGCTTTTTTCTTCTTTTGACACAGAGTCTCACTCTGTCACCCACACTGGAGTGCAGTGGCACCATCTTGGCTCACTGTAACCTCCACTTCCTGGGTCAAGCAATTCTCCAGCCTTAGCCTCCCAAGTAGTTGGGACTACAGGTGTGAGCCACCACACCCTGCTAATTTTTGTATTGGTTGTAGAAAAAGGGTTTTGCCATGTTGCCCAGGCTCGTCTCAAACTCCTGAGCTCAAAGGCACCCACCCATCTTGGTCCCTCAAAGTGCTGGGATTACAGGCATGAGCCACTGCTCCCAGCCTTTTGACAGGTTTTTATAAAGGTCTGGTTACGTATGCAAACCTTTTATAGAGGTTTGGTTACATATGCCACTGGTAATTGACTCTATCTCCAGTCACTCTCCCCTCCCCAGAGGTGAGGGCATGGAGATGAGAGTGTTCCAAGCTTCTAATCAAGATCTGGTCTTTCTGGTGATCAGTTCATATCCTGAAGTTATCTAGAAGCCCACTAAGGGTTGCCTCAGAGAACAAATGACACTCCTATCACCCCTATCACTCGGGAAATTCCAAGGGTATCAGAAGCTCTGTGCCAGGAACTGGGAACAAATAACAAACATGTTCCTAAATATACCACAACTGTATATAGTGGTATGAATCAACTGTTGAATGCATTCATCACCTTTCTCCACTAGAAGTAGAAATTTCTTGAGAATGGGTTTACTTCTCAAATGCTATGTTAGCCTACAACACGGACCACATACATAATCAATACTTGATATTTACACATTCAAAACAATTACTGAGAGTCAATTCATAACAGTAAGTGGAGAGTTTTCTGATTTCATATATGCATATTACAGAGCTTTATTTTATTGGCTTTACTAGGATTTTTTCAAAACAAAAGTAATGCATCTCAAAGAATTAAAGATAAATTTCAAAAAATTCTAGGACATTTCTATTTATTTATTTATTTATTTATTTATTTATTTAGTTTGAGATGGAGTCTCACTCTGTCACCTAGGCTGGAGTGCAATGGTACAATCTCGACTCACTGTAACGTCTGCCTCCCAGGTTCAAGTGATTCTCCTGCCTCAGCCTCCCAAGTAGCTAGGATTACAGGCGCGCACCACCACACCCATATAATTTTTGTATTTTTAGTAGAGACTGGGTTTCACCATGTTGGCCAGGCTGGTCTTGAACTCCTGACCTCAAGTGATACACCCACCTTGGCCTCCCAAAGTGCTGGGATTACAAGCATGAATCACCGTATCCGGCAGACATTTCTACTTAATTAAACAAACAATTACTGAACACCTACTATCTTTTTTTTTTTTGAGACAGGGTTTCACTCTTATTGCCCAGGCTGGAGTGCAATAGCGCAATCTCAACTCACTGCAACCTCCACCTCCGGAATTCAAGTGATTCTCCTGCCTCAGCCTCCTGAGAAGCTGGGATTAAAGGAGCCCACCATCACGCCTGGCTAATTTTTTTGTGAATACCTACTATCTACTAAGCAATGTTCTCAATGCTGGGAATACAGTTTATCAAAGCTGACAAAAGTCCACTTAATGGAGCAACTTAATTCTAATGTAGAAAAAGAAGTACAATGATGGAAGTAAGAAAAAAAAGCCAGATGCAGTGGCTCCCACCTGCAATCCCATCACCTTGGGAAGCTGAGGTGAAAGGATCGCTTGAGTCCAGGAGTTCAAGACCAGCCTGGGCAGCATAGTGACACCCAGTCTCTACAAAAAAAAAATTTTTTTTAATTAGCTGGGTGTGGTGGTACACATCTGTAGTCCCAGCTACTTGGGAGGATCACCTGAGCCCAGGAATTTGAGATTGCAGTAAGCTATGATCACGCCATTGTACTCCAACCTGGGTGACAGAACAAGAACCAGTCTTTAAATGATTTTTATTTTAAAAAAGAAATGAGACAAAGCAAATAGAGTGATATTTGGTGATAGATGATAGAAAATGTTGATGGAGGAGGGAAGAGGTCAATTTTAGATAAGGTAGTCTTCAAAGAAGACCAAAACGAGCAAACATGTTAACGTTTGAACACACTTACCTGAAAGAAGTGATGGAGTCACATGGGTATCTTTGGGGAAAAAAATTCTAGACAAAGAAACAAGTGCAAAGGCCATAAGGGGAGACCAGACCTGGCAAGTTCAACAAACAGCAAAAGGGCCAAGTAAGAGGGTAATAGAAGACAATGTCAATGTGGAATGACTAAAAAGCAGGATATCATGTAGAGTCTCCCAGGCCATTATCAGGCCTTCATCTTTTATTATTAATCAGTTTAGAAGCCTTTGGAGGCATTTGACCATAAAAGTAACATAATCTGACTGCCTGCTATAGGCACTATAGACTTTTATGGGTAAGAACCAGTTAGGAGGCAGTTAGATATCTAGTTACAAGTAACTAGTTAAGTGGCTACTAGAAATAGACTCAAGAGATTCTTAAGAGGAAAATCTAGGCAAAAGATAATGGAAGTTTGAACTAGTATAATGGTAACAGAAAAATGACATGTGCTGGGATCTGAAATTTTTATTTATTTATTTTTTTAAAGACAGTCTCACTCTGGTTACCTAGGCTGGAGTGCAGTGGTGTGATCTGGGTTCACTGCAGCCCCAACCTCCCAGGCTCAGGTGATTCTCCCACCTCAGCCTCCCAAGTAGCTGGGTCTACAGGCGTGTGCCACCACGCCCAGCTAATTTTTTGTATTTTTAGTAGAGATAGGGTTTCACCATGTTGCCCAGATTGGTCTTGAACTCCTAGACTCAAGCAATCTACTCGCCTTGCTCTCCCAGAGTGCTGAGATTACAGGCATGAGCCACCCGCCTAGGATCTGAATATATTTTATAGATAAAACCAATAAGACTTTCCTGACAGTTTGGATATGGGATGTGAGAGAAAGGAGTCCAGGACGACTGCAAGGGACCTAAACTAGAAAGATGGAGTTGCTATTTACTGGATGATGAAGACTCAAAGCAGAGCAGGTTAGTATCAGGAGCTCAGCTGTGGACATATTAAGTCTGAGATGCCAATTAGACATCCAAATAGACACAATGAATAGGCTGTTTCAATAAGAGTCTGAGATTTAGGGGAGAGATCCAAATGAGGACACAGATCTAGAAGTCTCCAGCATATAGATGGTATTAAAGGTTATAGGAATAGATGTGACCAAGAACAAGAGGGTAGATAGAAAAGACATTCAAGAAATTGGCCCTTAAAGGATTGTAGATATAAGGAAAACCTTCCAAGGAGAGGCAAGACAGACAGATACAAGAAAAACCAAATAAGCATAATGTCCTAGGATGCAAAATAAAGTACTTGAAGGAAAAGAAGGTGATTAACCATATGAAATGCTGCTGATAGGCCCAGTAAAATGAAGACTGGGAAACGATGCTTGATTTTAAAAAGAGGAGGCAATCTGCAACCTTGGTCACTGCAGTTTCCTTGGAGTAATGGGGGCAAAAGCCTTTCTAGAGCAGGTTCAAGTCATAATAGGAGTCAAGAATCTGGGGACAATCTGTATAATACCAAGCACTTTACAAGCCAAAGGAGCCAAAGAAAGAGACTCTTTTCCTTACAAACTAGAGATGAAAATTTCTTTGTAATCACCAGGAATTTTCTACCTTTGCGACATACTTGTTATTATATTTATGTTTCAGGTTATTTGTGAGGGATAGGTATAACTCTAAGGACAAAACATCTGTAAGCATTTTATAACCAGGAATTTCCTACCTTTGCGACATACTTGTTATTATATTTATGTTTCAGGTTATTTGTGAGGGATAGGTGTAACTCTAAGGATAAAATATCTGTAAGCATTTTATAACAAAAAAAAAAACCAGCATTTAAATAAAAATTCATCTTCTCAAGAGACTCTTTAACAAGAGAAAGGAACAGTAAGTGTTAATAGTCATATTTTTATCAAGTTTCTCAAGCTTGAACTCATACACAGCCTCCCATAGAGCATAGCACATCACAAAAGCACTCAAAGGTTTAGAGCTTCCCTGACCTCAATTCAGTTCTTCTCCATGTTCCCACATTACTTCTACAAAGCTTGTCAGACACCTCCTCTTTATCACCAGAGTAAAAAGCAGGCTACAGTATCTGGAAAACTTTGGAACAGAGGAAGAAAAAAACTATAATATTAAAAGGTATAAAATGGTAATGCATTTAGATTCCCCTTCATTTTTATTTTTGTCTGTAATAAACTTCAACATATTCTAGACCTCTTTCATTTCCCAAAGAACAATTAAGAGAGCAGTCAAATTTCACTAAGCTTATACATTTCCCTTCACATCTGCTGGGTACCCTAACATGAATCATAATATTCCAAATCATTTAGAAGGACAGAAATAATAAAGGTAACAGTTTATAATCTGAAGTGATCAAATCTTATTTTCTATGGTTCTGTGGCATCAATATCGCAACTAAAAATCGGCAGTGTAAGTGTATTGTCCATCTAACTGCAGTATGTCAACCATGGGGGAAGGCAGAAGGTGAACCCCATCTCTACTAAAAACACAAAAATCAGCTGGGTATGGTGGTGCACACCTGTAATCCCAGCTACTTGGGAGGCTGAGGCAGGAGAATCGCTTGAACCCAGGAGGCGAAGGCTGCAGTGAGCCAAAACCATGCCACTGCACTCCAGCCTGGGCGACAGAGCGAGACTGTCTCCAAAAAAAAAGAGAGAGAGAAAGAAAAAATTTCCTTGAAACAAAGTCTAATAAAGTACTGTGAAAACCTAGGTTACTGCTTTTCTGTACTATGTAAAAATAGACACAATAGACAATAAATACCTAAAGTACCTATCCTCTTTTCATCCTTTGTGCATTACTGAATTGAGTAAAACTAAACATTTTCCCAATACTTTTATTTTATTTTGCTTTATTTTATTTTATTTTATTTTATTTTAGACGGAGTCTTGCTCTGTCACCCAGGCTGGAGTGTAGCGATACAATCTCCCCTCACTGCAAATTCCACCTTCCAGGTTCATGGGATTCTCCTGCCTCAGCCTCTCAAGTAGCTGGGATTACAGGTTCACGCCATCATGCCCAGCTAATTTTTGTATTTTTAGTAGAGGCGAGGTTTCATCATGTTGGCCAGGCTGGTCTCAAACTCCTGACCTCAAGTGATCACCCGCCTCGGCCTCTCAAAATGCTGGAATTACAGGTGTGAGCCACCACACCCGGCCTCAATACATTTTAAAATATCGCAAGTACCTCAGCCAAGAGCCAAGAATTCAGAGAGTATAACCATTTGTTGTTTGAAGTGGATACATTCTGATCTGTTATTTCCTCAACCCTACCAATGTTTAAAAACATTAGAACTTGAAGGAAATACATAAGAGAAAATCGGTTTGCTGTTCTCCAAATTTTAACCCTTGCTAAAGTAGAGTTCTAGGGAAACAGAAATAAAGCAGTTCTCTAAAACTTGACAGAGGTGAAAAATTATTTGAAGTCTATTGCAGAGAATCAAAAGAACTCTAAAGAAGGTCTACATATGTATCATGCTAAACACATTGTGATTGTACTGAATAGATACAGCATTTTGAAAAAGTAGTATTTATGATACTTCCGGAGGTCGGGCGCGGTGGCTCACGCCTGTAATCTCAGCACTTTGGAGGCAGAGGTGGGAGAATCACCTGAAGTCAGGAGTTTGAGACCAGCCTGGCCAACCTGGCAAAACCCCTTCTCTACAAAAAATACAAAAATTAGCCGGGTGTGGTGGCGTGTGCGTGTAATCCCAGCTACTCAGGAGGCTGAGACGGAAGAATCACTTGAACCCAGGAGGCGGAGGCTGCAGTGAGCCAAGATCGCACCACTGCACTTCAGCCTGGATGACAGAGCAAGACTCTGTCTCCAAAAAAAAAATAAAATAAAAAATAAAATGTAAAGGATTCTAATATGTACTTGCTTTGTATCGTAAATAATCATCACTAAAATGTTTTTTTTATCCGTATTTTGAATGAGAAATTTTTTGCTATAGTTTCACTTGAAGATAAACTGGTACACCCTTAATCTAAAAGTGAAATTCTGTAAAATAAATATTATATATTCACTGATTATAATGATAAAACAAAAGACATGATAAAGAAATAACATCTTGAACAGTTTATTAAAACTTTAGGCAAGATTTAAGAAGCTAGTAACATTATTTCACTTTTTCTTTACAACACTTTTCATATATATTAAGGTCTACTGTAACTTTATTAAGCCTATGAATGAAAAAAGCTACCAAGCTATTACATGAGCTAAAAATATATACAGGGAAAAGAAAGATCACATTATTTTTATTCCAAAAGTTGTGTCTGAAGAAACAAATGAGTAAAAGAGATGTATTAATGATTCAGGCATATATCAATATACATCTAAGTGTCAAAATACACAGTGTCTAAGAATAAGCCTAACAAACACAGTACTTATATGAAGAAAATCATATCCACTGCAGATCATTTAAAAAATCAAACATGAATAGCTGGATGGATATTACATGTTATTTGAAGTGCAGACTCAGTAATGAAAAGATATTCACACTTCCTAAATTAGTCTACAAAACTGTACACAATTCCAAGCAAAGTTAGGCCAGGTGCGGTGGCTCTTGCCTGGAATCCCAACATTTTGGAAGGCCAAGGTAGGAAGATCACTTGAGGCCAGTTTGAGACCAGCCTGGCAACACAGGGACACTCCATCTTCAAAAAAATTTTTAATAATTAGGCAGGCATGGTGGCACACACCTGTGGACCCAACAACTTGGGAGGCTGAAATAGGAGGCTTGCTTGGGCCCGCGAGGTCCGGGCTACAATGAGCTGTGACTGTGTCACTGCACTCCAGTATGGGTGACAGAGTGAGACCCTGTCTCAAAAAACAAAAAAATAAAAGGCGGGGGGAGGAAAAGAAAAGCAAAATTAGACCAGGGTATTTGTGAGAAAGGCAAACAAATGATGAAAGGCATCACAAAATAATTTTTTTTAGTGGAATGCAATTAAAGCCAGGTGCAGAGGTACAAATCTGTAGTCCCTGCTAAATGGAAGTCTGTGGCAGGAGGATCATTTGAGGCTAGGGGTGTATAAAAGGATATTCATACACAGATGTTCACAGCAGCATTATTACCATAGCAGCATTATTACCATTATTACCATGACTCTGCCTGTGAATAGCCATAGGACTACTGCCTGGGCAAAATAGTGAGATCCTGTCTCTTAAAAAGAGAAATTTTTAAAAAAATAACTGAGATTTATTGCTGGAATGCAAGGATGGTTCAACACACAAAAATCAATAAATACAATACATTCACACAATGAAGGGGGAAAAACTCTTATGATCATCTCAATTGCTGTAGATAAAGCATGTGGCAAAATTCATTTTTTCATAAAACACTCTACAAACTAGGAAAAGAAGGAAAATACAGCATAATGAAGGCCAGCTATGAACATCCCATAGCTAACATCATACTCAATGGTGAAACACTAAAAGCTTTTTCTCTAACATCAAGAGCAAGACAAGGATACCTGCTGTTGCCACTTCTATTCAACATAGCATTGGAAGTCCTAGTCAATCCCCCACAGATAATGAGAGAAAACTGTATAGATGAAGAGAGAGACCAGATAAACCCCTGCATATATGGCCAAATAATTTTTGAAAAAGGTGCCAAAACTATTCAATGGAAAAAGAACAGTCTTTTCAACAAATGGTGCTAAGAAAACGAGATTAACAGATGTAAGAAAATAAAGTTGAACCTTTATCTTACACCATATACAAAAGTCAACTAAAAATGGATCCAAGAACTAAACCAAGAGCTTAAAACTATAAAAGACTTAGAAGCAAACGAAGACAGGAAAGCTTCAATAACATTAGATTTGGCAGCAACTTCTGGGAAATGACACCAAAAGCACCAACAACAAAAGAAAATAAAAGATGGATACACTGAACTACATCAAAATTTGAAATTTTTCTATGCATCAAAAGACATTATCAAGAACGTGAAAAGGCAACCCACAGAATAGAGAATATATCTCTAATCACTTATCTGATAAGGTACTAATATCCAGAATATATAAAGAACTCCTATAACAAAGCAAAGCAAAACAAAACAAAACATGCTGAATCAAAACTGGGTAACAACTTAAAACATTTCTCCAAAGGAGATATACAAATTGTGAATATGCACATGAAGAGATGTTCAAACATCACTAATCACTGGGAAAATTACCATAATGAAAAATCATTTCACACCCATTAGGATGGTTATTTTCAAACACCACCCAGGAAATAGTAAGTGCTGACTAGGATGTAGAGAAACTAGAATCCATGTTCATTGCTGCTGAGAACATATGATGGTGCAGCCACTGTGGAAAACTGTACAGTGGTTCCTCACAAAACATAAAATTACCATATGATCCAGCAAAAATTCTGGGTACATACCCCCAGGAAGTAAAAGGCAGGGACTTAAATGGATATGTGTACACTGATGTTCATAGCAGCATTATTCACAATAGCCAGAAGGTAGAAGCAACCCGAGTATCCACCATCAGATAAATGGATAAACAAAATGTGGTATATATATTCAACGGAATATTACTCAGCCATAAAAAGAAATGAAGTCATGATACTTGCTACAATACAGATAAACCTTGACATTATGCTAAGCTAAAATAACCCAGACACAAAAGTACAAATATTGTATGATTCCACTTTTAAGAAGGACAGGCAAATTCACAGAGACATAAGATAGAGAGTTTCTATTTGGGATGATAAACTTCTGACAATGGACAGTACTGACAGTTTCACAATAATGTGAATATACTTAATGTTACTAAACTGTACACTTAAAAATGGTTAAAATGAGCTAGGCATGGAAGGTCACACCTGTAATCCCAGCACTTTGGGAGGCTGAGGCAGGCGGATCACTTGAGGTCAGTTTGAGACAAGCCTGGCCAACATAGCAAAACCTCATCTCTACTAAAAGTGCAAAACCTGGCCGCGTGTGGTGGCGGGTGCCTGTAACTGCAGCTACTCAGGAGGCTGAGGCATGAGAATCGCTTGAACCCGGGAGGCGGAGGTTCCAGTGAGCCGAGATGGTGCCACTGCACTCCAGCCTGGGTGACAGAGTGAGACCCTGCCTCAAACAAACCAAAACAAAAATGGTTAAAATGGTAAGTTTTCTTACGTATATTTTACCACAATAAGAAAATTTTTAAAGAATGTCCGTTCTTGAAAATGAAGAGTCATTACTCTTCATTTGCCTTACCTATTAAGGCAACAGATTTGCCTTACCTATGAAGATTCTATAAAACTGCAATCATTAAAACACTCTATGATCTTGTGGTACAAGAAACAGAAAGATACATGGAATATAATAGATAGTCCACAAATATTCCTAAAATATAGCAAAAGACAAAGACATTTTATATTATTGGATAAAAAGTGAACGTTTTAAAATATAATTTCAAATTAGAAATAATTTCTTAAGCTGAAACAATGGCCTGATGCCAAAGGAAAAATTTTTACTGATCCTTTGTGTCTGTCAAGCAAAGCCATACAGAGTAATGTACTGTAAGTAGTTAAAAATGGCAAGAGACTAGGAAAAAACCTGCATGTCAAAAAGGAATAATTTTTTTTTTTTTTTTTTTGAGATAGAATCTCGCTCTGTCGCCCAGGCTGGAGGGCAGTGGCGCTACCTTGGCTCACTGCAACCTCCGCTTCCTGGGTTCAAGCAATTCTGCCTCAGCCTCCCGAGTAGCTGGGACTACAGGCATGCATGCACCACCACACCCAGCTAATTTCTGTATTTTTAGTAGAGACTGGGTTTCACCATGTTGGCCAGGCTGGTGGCGAACCCCAGACCTCAGGGCATCCGCTCACCTCAGCCTCCCAAAGTGCTAGGGATTACAGGCTTGAGCCACTGTGCCTGGCCTCCAATTCTATTTGTATCATTCCAGTTTTTTTCTCTTCTACTACTCAGAAAATTACACATCTTAATTTTTAATTTTAATGGTTACTATAGAAAAGCTGTATCCAATTGAATAGCTGTATTTACTTTTTGCAATGATGGAAATTTTCTGTATTTGTATTGTCTGAGACTGTGGACATTAACCATATGTGTCAACTGAGCATATAAAATGTGATCAGAGTTCTAAAAGGATAAACTGATTTTTTTTCTTGTTTTTGAGACTCAGTCTCCCTCTGTCACCCAGGCTGGAGTACAGTGGCATGATCTCAGCTCACTGCAACCTACACCTTCCTGGTTCAAGATTCTCATGCCTCAGCCTCCAGAGTATCTGGGATTACAGGCTCGCACCACCAAGCCCAGCTAATTTTTTTTGTTGTTTTTTGAAATGGAATCTCATTCTGTTGCCCAAGCTGGAGTGTAGTGACACAATCTCAGCTCACTGCAACCTCCACTTCCTGGTTCAAGCAATTTTCATGTCTCATGCCTCAGCCCCCCTAGTAGCTGGGATGACAGGCCTGCACCACCACACCCAGTTAATTTTTGCATTTTTAGGAGAGACAGGGTTTTACCATGTTGCCCAGCCTGGTCTTGAACTCCTGACCTCAAGTGATCCACCCACCTTGGCCTCCCAAAGTGCTGAGATTACAGGCATGAGCTACTGCGCCTAGCCTGATTTTTCATTTTATTAAAGTGCCACACATGAGTAGTGGCTACCATACTGAAAAGCACAGCTCTGTAATTCCCCACATAATGAATATGGCTGACTGTATCCTCATGGTGTAGTTTAACATGTTCCTCTACCTCCATATGTCCTTAAACTGTTGTCAGAATCTAGAAGTTTGATTATATTCAGGTTCAGTTCTTTTGGGCAAAAATACTTCATAAGTTGAATTGTGTAGTTCCTGTTGTATTAAATTACAACACCTATAACATGTGGTTATTTTCCTTTAGGGGATGCTCAGCTTGACTACATATGCCTGGGAGGAATAAGACTATGTGCATCTGTTCACATCTTTATTTTTAACAAAAAGCTCTGGAAGAAAACATAAGAAATTAACAAAAATGGTTATTTAAAAGAGATGCAGAGTAAACTAGGCTGATCGGGGCAGAGGTGGGAGTGAGATTATTCTAAATATACTTTCTTATGTTGCTGTGGTACCCAACCAAAAAAGTTAAGGCCGGGTGTGGTGGCTCACTCCTGTAATCCCAGCACTTTGGGAGGCCGAGGCAGGCGGATCACGAGGTCAGGAGATCGAGAACATCCTGGCTAACAAAGGGAAACCCCATCTCTACTACAAATACAAAAAATTAGCCGGGCGTGGTGGCAGGTGTCTGTAGTCCCACCTACTTGGCAGGCTGAGGCAGGAGAATGGCATGAACCCAGGAGGCAGAGCTTGCAGTGAGTCGAGATGGTGCTGCTGCATTCCAGCCTGGGCAACAGAGCGAGACTCCGTCTCAAAAAAAAAAAAAAAAAAAGTTAATAAATTTTAGTACAGATTCTTGTCCTATACTCCATGTCTAAGATCACAGCATCTGGGTATGAGGTCTTAAAAAAACCCATTCAAACATGTTTCCTCCACAATTCCGCACGCTACAGCTTAACCCTATCCACCGGGACACTGCAATGAGTGCAAGAAATAAAAGGTTGACAATCGTGAACTTTAGTCATTTTTATTATTAGTTTCTTCTCCTTTAGGTTCCACTGATCACTAAACAATTACATATCCCAACATTATTTTAATCTCTTGTAGGAATATCCTCATGAAGTGATACTTTATAATGACATACTGGATTCTTATTTACCAAGAAAGAGCTCTTCATTTGCTATTTCCCTTGTATTAAGCTACCAGATTCAGATTTTTTTTTCAAGAAAAGTTTCTCTCTTTATAAATGGCTTATTTCCTTCTCTCTGAAAAAAGAACTGTGTAACCTAATTTTCTGGCCTATGAAATCATTATTAAATAAAATTGATAAAATCAATGGTGTTCTAATTGAAAGGGATAAAAATGAGAATTCAGTGCTCCCAGGTTTCTTGTCTCCTATACCCTTTGGTCACTTAGTTTTCCAAGACACCAAAGAAAGCAATTCAAAAAAGTAGTAGAACCTAGTGAAAAACACTCTGAAAATAAATGGTATTTTAATTCGTCACAATTCTTATTTTGCTCAAGACTGAGAAATTCAGAGGCAAATTTAATGCAATATTATATTAACTGTAAGCATATTTGCTTTTTTCCTTGTTATATTTAATACTTCCAGGAGTCTTAATAATTTATTATATAACTACATGTACGTTTGTATATTTCAAAACCATTACGGAAAGGTGAAATTGTATATATACAGTCTATATTCATATTCACAACTTAATTCATATGAACAATGTAAAGTAAAATGGTTTCCCTTAAAATGATTCACTTTGGTATTAAAATATGATCAGAGATTTTGAAAATTATGGCAATAAAATGTTTTAGGGAATAGTGGAAACGCTCTAAAATAGGCTCTACATAGTTTTATCAATGTGATTTTAAAAAAGAAAAAGAACATAGACCAAAAATAGTATGATGTTATTCAACACACTGGAACAGTTCATCAACTTTAAATTCTTATACAAATATTTTTCCTAGTCCTATATTGCATGAAGATTCCATCTATGGAATCACAATATAGGGAGGAAATAACTTCCATGTTAAATATACATAAAGCCATTTTATATTAAATAACAACACAAAATTTTAACCAAACATTAGCATACTGCTTCCTTGATATTCCTCTGAGCGTAAAGATTTTTGAATCTTAAACTCCTAACTTTAACAGATGGATCAGATGTTTCAGCTCCTAAGTGTCAGTCTTTCACAAGAAATGAATTAGTCACACAGACCTCTTCTAGCTTTGAAAAAATCTGAAATCTATTCTAGGAATGCTGACTACTTCTACTGCCATGTTAACATTTTCTGGCATGTTACATGCAACCTTCTACGTTCAAAATACATAATTTTCATAAGCAATATAGCCACATAGAAAATACTGGAAGAAACCTGAAGTGATGAAGAAGCCAAATTCAACTTAAAATTTAACTATTTAGTGATACTAATGTAAATAATTCTACTAAAGAGAATTAGATGAACAGATAACCTTCACCAAATGTTTCCAGGGCAACAAAATCCATTCAAGGGATTAGTAAGATAAAAACTTCTCAAAATACTACTAAGACATTATTTGCCTTTTCCATTCATTCTTTCATCAGTGTATAGAGCAGCAGGCTACTTGGGTTTTGTCTGGCAAAACAAAACTATGTCTGCATAGCGCTGACTTATGAAAAACTGCTCTTGTGTTTTAAAAACTTCACCTTAGTTTTTAATACAGTAAGTATCAATAGATACAACCCAAATAAATCAAGCAACGAAGGTTTTGAGCAAGTGGTAGTACAAGTTGAAAAGGGAGACAGGAAAGCGGGTTCCAATTTAAAGGAAGAAATCTGCAGAACTAAGTAAATGCAGACATTCAAGGTGGAAAAACATTTAAGATGAAGGTGTTTTGAAGCCCAGGTGAGACTTCAAATTAAATATCAAAATGGCAGCTGGTTTCACATGAAGATAATAAATTATACTTTAAACACATTATTTCAAACCCAAATATGGGACATTAATGTAAAGCTTCCAAACAGTAGAGATGGCAGATCAAATTGAAGAAAGGCCAATCTTTAATTGCAGATTTGTGAGTAATTATGCAACATAGTACAAGTAAAATCTCCAAAGGAAGTAACAAGATTAAAACAACAACAACAAACAGTAGGCAAAGGACTGAATTTGAAATACCAAATTAAGAAGATAAGAGGAACTGCAGATGGGAAGGAAGGAGAAATAAAAGCCCAAGAGGATTAAATCATAGGGCTACAGAAATGAAGAAAGAGAAAGGGCTCAGAAAGAATATATAACATTACAAGTAAAGGAAATTTCTGTCTTTTACTTTGAGATACTGTGAATCACAAACCATTGGGAGAAGCAATATGGCAGAGTACAGAGATAACAGATTTGAAATCAGAAATCTGCATTCAAATTCCTGCCCTGACACTTACTGATTGTGTGATTTCAAAAACTCTTGAGTTTTTCATAAGTCAGCACTATGCATAGTTTTGTTTTGCCAGACAAAACAGTAAACAGATTGTGAGCTGCTGTTTTTCTACTTAGCTCATGTATTCTATAATTAAAACAATAGTTCTACAATATAAGATAAATCAACATTTTCATCAATGGGTTTAAGAGAATAATTTCATAAACTAGCTAGAATATAAAATATAAATTCTACACAAAAGGATTTTATCCAATTCTATAATTTCAGACAATGTTTCAACATTAACAATTTAGTAAACACCAGTTGTAAAACTAAAAGTACATAATCCTTAAAAATTTGTTAGATTAAGAATTTTGTATCTAATAAAAGTGTGAAGCTGGACGCCACGGCTCACACCTCTAATCCCAACACTTTGGGAGTCTAAAGCAGGAGGACTGCTTGAGCCCAGACGTTTAAGACTGGCCTGGGCAACACAGTCAGACTCCATCTCTACAAAAAGCAAAAAAAAATTAGCCAGGCATGGTGGCTCATGCCTGTAGTCCCAGCTACTTGTGGGGCTGAGGTGGGAGGATCTCTTGAGCCCAAAAGGTCAAGGCTCCCATGACCTGTAATTATGCCACTGTACTCCCACCTGGGCAACAGAGTGAGACCCTGTCTTTATGGAAAAAAAAAAAAAGTCTGCTAAAATCCACACTAGAAAAACTATCTGAAATTAGGCAGACATATGATCACTATCAAATCTCCTAACAAACAAAATTAGCAGTATTTGTTGTCATTAAATCTATATCACCAAAAATCATATTAGTATTCAAATAACAATCCCTCATCCAAACTCTTCCAACATATTTTAGTATTAAAAATTTATTGGATTTTTATAAAGTTAAATGTAGCTTTTTTTATTTTATTTTATTTTTTTGAGGCAGAGTATCACTTTGTCACCCAGGCTAGAATGCAGTGGCATGATCATGGCTCAATGTAGCCTTGACCACTCAGGCTCAAGCCATCCTCCCACCTCAGTACCCAAAGGAGCTGGGACCACAGGCGCACATCACCACGCCTGGCTACTTTTTGTATTTTTAGTAGACAGGATTTCACCATGTTGCTCAGGCTGGTCTTGAACTCCTGAGCTCAAATGATCTGCCTGCCTTGGCCTCCTGAAGTGCTGAGATTACAGATTTGAGCCACCACGCTTGGCCTATAGCATACATGATGGTAGTTGATTATGGTAAGACAGTACAAGTCCTTACATTATGCTAGTTAACTATGGTAATACAGTACAATTCTTAGGCAATACATAACACCTCTGAAGGATTTAGAACAGAACCCTAAAAGTTAAGCACATTAATATTTCTCCTATAAAAAATACTCAATTCCTATTAAGCTCTACTAAAAAAATGAGTTTAGTCAGGTTTTGCTTCCAAACGAATCATTAAAAAATGGAGTTGCTACAGCTATTTGAATTTCAGAACTGCAGATAAAGAATAGTGGACTTACAGCTATTTATCTGATCAACACTGACAGAGTATAAACTAGGGTTTTATGATATATACGATCTAAAAAAGCCAAGCTTGCCCTCTCTTGCTAATTTCTGAAACACTGATGTAGCTCTCCTGAAATTTCTATTTCACTGTGAGGGATTATGGTTCACTTCCTAATATAAAAACTCAATGCTATTTCTTATTTGTAAATATTTAGTAAGTTAGATATTTATACTTCATACACATTAAAACAAATTAATATTTACAAAGCTTTGGGATATACCTGGACACATAAAAGCAGAACATACCATCTTTTCTGAAAATCAGAGTTATAAAAAAAAAATCAGTATGACAAGACTCTAACATCTGAACATCAAATAACAAATTTAAAAGTTTCAAGAAAATGCTGCTTTCATTATTCAAAAAGAGTGGAGTGAAATATTACCATGTGATCAGTTAACATACTTTTGCTTCCAAGGGAAAGAAAAAGGAAGCAAAACACACTTAAACCTTAAGTAAATTTATTCTCCCAAAATGAAAACTCTCATAAGAGAAAAATCCAACAGTAGTATGTAGGATTCAGAAAAACTTTGGTCAGTCACATTTTCTCCTGCTACCATGTCAATGCTATTAACCTCTCTATGTCAGCTTTGCCTTCAAATTGGTTTACCTTAAAGTAGAAAAACGTCTGAAGCAGTTCCAGACTCATACCCACACAATGCCATCCTTGGAATCACTCCAATTGGATCCATTTATGGCCTGTACCAATCAATGGAGTTCTATTCTGTAATTTAGCTTAGAAAAATCATGGCCTACCCTGTATTCAAACCACACAACTGGATAAAAGACAGAATGGATACTGGGGAGGGGAACGTACACAGTGCCATAAGAGAAACAAAAAATTTACAATTAACAGTAAATAGTAAGGTCAGGTGTAGGTGCCTCACACCTGTAATCCCAGCATTTTGGGAGGCCAAGCTGGGAGGCTCACTTGAGGCCAGGAGTCCAAGACCAGCCTGGCAACAAAGTGAGACCTCATCTCCACAAAAGAAAAAATTAAAAAATTAGTTGGGTGTAGTAACACATGCCTGTAGTTCCAGCTATTCAGGAGGCTGAGGTGGGAGGATTGCCTGAGTTGAGGGGTACCAGGTGGCAGTGAGCAATGATCACACCACTGCACTCCAGCCTGGGTAACAGGGCTAGACCCTGTCTCAAAAAAAGCAAATAGTAATAGAAACTTGAGATGGTTAGTATGAATTAAAATATTCAAGTAACTTATGATATTCCTTTATTATTCAGTAAGCATTTACGAACACCTAAGTAAATGCTAGGTACTGTACTAAATATGTGAAGATGACAGAAAATGAATTGTAGACCTAAAGACAGAAAATGAATTTTATACTTAAAGACATTCCTTGTATACAACTTAAAATTGTCTAAAAATAATATATAAAATTTATAAATACAGGGAAATAGCCTGTGTATGCTTTCAATTACATTGAAGTATCTAGTTAACATTTTTACTTTCACATGCAATAATATCCCTATACGAAGACGATAAGGTTTTGCATGATAAAATTTCTATAGTTCAATTATTCTAATGAATGAAAACATTCCCTACTTAAAATTATTGGAACTTATTGGAATTCCCTATTTAAAATTATTGGAAATTATTGGAATTCCCTATTTAAAATATATGCTAGAACATATAAATGATGGGTCAAAAGATCATATAAAACAATAGCCCCTTTAATTTTACACAGAAACACAATTAACATTTATTGGGTGATCATCACCTTCTTTTAAAACTAGCTAGTGGTAACAACTGCACAAGTTTATGTCCTACCATTGGGGCAATTTAGTCATATTCCTATATTCAAATCTTTGTCACCAATAGCAGTAACAAATTCAAGAGTGTGAAAAATAGTTGGCATACTTATGTCAGTCATAGAAGTCTTTCCACCTACCAGGAAAACCAATTTTGCTATAGTAAACCTATCAAGGTCATATTGACCAATGAAGTAAAAATCACTTTCATTCATTCATACATTCAACATTTTGTAAACAGCCCAGAAATTAGCATTTTTAATAATGATGCAAGACAACGTAAATGTCACACTGACATAAAGATACAAGGAAATGTAACGCTACCAACTCAATAAGAAACTTAAATGAGAAAACTAAGCAGAAATGGGTAGACCCAAACACAAAAAGGGGTTTTCTTTATATGCAAAATTATAAATCACTTTAAATTTCCTAAACGTGAATATTATTCATATTTAAGACAGACGTTTTGCAAAATAACTTATCAGCTGATACACATCTCAGAACAGTTTAAACTCTTCATTCCCAAGTTATCCCCTAAATACAAGCAAATTTATGGGTTTGGCCTTTAAAACACAGTATGATTTTTTTATTGTCCTTTTCTCTATTGAAAAAACCAGACATATTTTGTTAAATACTTACACTTTAGACAGAACTGGCTTGAAAACAGAAATACAATCAACCTAAGCATCAAACAAAGGTAGACAGATGGGTGGATGGATGGATGGATAGATAAGCTAATAAATAAATCACTGAGAACATAAATGGAAGCTAAGTTAAACAAGAGGAGAGTAAATTGATGTCTGCTCTTTAATTAATATCACAATATTATTCAAGGATAAATATTATGCAACAGTACTTCTCAACTGCCAGTTTTCCTTACATTACACTATCAATTTTCTAGAAAAATTCCTCAAAAAGTAGAACTGCAGTAATGTCAAAAATGTATCCCAAGACAAAACTAAGTAATGGGGCTAAAAAAGAAGCTCAAAATGAAAAAGGTTCACAATGTGCTATATATATTTCAACTTCTTCAACAACTTGGTCCTCATGCATAAAAAGGGCTTAGATATTTTGTTAGCAAAGATAATTTCAATACAGATAACCCAAAAGGTTCTCAAGCCATTTTTTTTAAAAGTTGACAAACTATTTGAAATTATCCAACATAACCTAATGAAAACTCTACTAATTAAACTTATTACTTAAAAGATTAGAAAGTAATATCACTATAACCCCTGGTTGAAAAAATAAAAATAAAATCTTACTTTCTTTTTATCAAAGTATGTATGTTCATACTGTACAAGAAATATGTTTGCTACCACGGTGTGGTAAAAAAATAATTTAATCCCAAAGATATCCATGTCCTAATCCCGGGATCCTACAACTGTTACATTACATGGGAAAGGAGAATTAAAGTTTATATGGAATCATGGTTCACAGGCGGCAAGATTATCCTGGATTATGTCAACTGGCCCAAAGTAATCAACAGGGCACTTAGAAGTGTAAGGGGTAAGCAGGAGAGTCAGAAGGAGATGACTAGGGAAAAATGGTCAGAGAGCTACAACTGGGTTGGCTTTTTTTAAGATGGAGGAAGGGGGCCATGAGCCAAGGAATGTGGATAGCTTCCAAAAACTAGAAAAGGAAAGAAAATGGATCTCTCCTAGAATAAACAGTCTTGCCACACTTTGATTTTAGCCCAGCAAGATTCAGGTCTTTTCATCATAGTTTCATCTCTAGAACTACCAAATATTAAGCGTATAACATTTAAACCACCAAGATTACGTTAATTAGTTAAAACAATTATAGAAATTTAATGCACGTGGCAATTCCTCATACATAAGACCCAAAATAAGAATAACTGATTGTCTTTGAGACACAGCATTCCCTCAACTACTTTCAAGTTCTTATCATTATCCTTCCGAATCATGTGCCACAGGTGTATTCAGCCAGGACTTCTAATATACTTATAGGTTTTTAATTAAACATATTTGTAGCTTTAAAAAAAAAAAAATCACAAGCTAGCCTATTCAACATTTTCCATATAATTTCATTTTATATATTTATTTGTTTATTTACAGACAGGATCTCATTCTGTTGCCCAGGCAGAAGTGCAGTGGCATAATCTTGGCTCACTGCAGTCTCAACCTCAACCTCGCTGAGCTCAGGTGATCCTCCCACCCCAGCCCTCCGAATAGCTGGAACCACAGGCGTTGCACCACTATGCCCGGCTAATTTCTGTATTTTTTGTAGGAACAGGGTTTCACCATGTTGCCCAGGCTGGTCTCAAACTCCTGCGCTCACGTATCTTCCCATCTCAGTCTCCCAAAATGTTGGGTTTACAAGCATGAGCCACTGTGCCCAGCCTAATTTCATTTAACTTAAAATCTACTCTGCAGTAATCACAGTCTAACAGGAATATTACATTATGTTAATGCTAAACTGTTCCAAGTTTCGTTTAAGAAATATGAATGTAAGAAAATCTGGAAATAAATCTAAAATGGTAGATTCTAGGCTAAAAAAACTAAATTAGTAATATTCAAATTTTCAAATAAAGACTTAAGATAAAAAACTCATCAAGGGTTCACATAGTTATGGTTCAACATACATTTTTCTTTTGGTAAAATCAGATACGGTGAAATGTAAAGATAGTATCAATTCAATAAGTTTTGACAAATATATATATTTATATATATATTTACTTGTGTAAATATATATACCTGTGTAACCAACAATCAGGATAGGAAACATTTCCATGACCTGAAGAAACTCTTTCCCATTCTTTCCAGTCAATCTCTACCATCCACAGATAATTTATTTTTTAATATCCAGCTTAATACCTTACCATTTACTAATATATGTAAACCTCCTCTTTACAACACTTAAATTCTCAACTAAGAAAGCAATAAAGTCATTTATATATAGATTTTTTTTTTCCTTTTTTAGAGATGGGGGGGTCTCACCTATGTTGCCCAGGCTGGACTCCAAGTCCTGGGCTCTAGCAATCCTCTCACCTCAGCCTCTTACACAAACAAAATAAAAGTAGTTACTGATGGAACTCCCAATTTCTAGAACCACTAACATCAGCAATACTTCTTAAGGAAGATTATACACTTTTGTACGAAAATAACCAGCCAAAACCTTCAAAACTACTTCTATTTCCTGTTAGAAACACCTATTAGCAAAACATACCTATTTTGCAATGTCGAGTCAACATTAATACATGCCGCATTAACTATATCACTGACTACAGTGATGAAAACCCGAGTTTACAAAACATTCAGAAACTATTAAAACAGGTAGGTAAAAAACATTAGGTAGATACCTGTACAGATATTACAGTGAATTTGGAATTGTAAGCTTGCATGCATACAAGGGGAAAAAAAATATTCCTAAATTTGAAATTTTCAGTGAAAAAATAAGTGGCTCAGGGCACTACAAATAAATTTCATAGATAACGTATTCATAAATCAACCTTGGAAAGTCTAGTCTATGTCTTGTCTCTACTACGCCCCTTACCTTCAAGCTGCCCCTCAGTGAGAATGCACTTGGGAACACAACTCAAAATCACGCACATACCTACACTACTCAAAGAAAACACTGGCAGTGTCACACATAAGAAAGCAAAAGAAAAAAAAAGACAATCAATTCTGCATGGCATTTAACATTTTAATTGACATTTTTCGTCTTATTTAAAACCATATAAAACCCAGAAACAGCTTGACTCCAAAGCACTGCATCTTTCTAACAAAAAAAGTACACTGGGCACAGAAAGAAAGAGATTACCCTCCATACCAAAATTTTTCACTTTTATAAACCTTTCCGGTTAGAAAGCCAAGCATCTATTAAGGTGAGGATAAACCCGGGCACCGCCACCACCACCACGGCCTCTGCCTCTAAAACACAAAGGAATCCCCGGACTGTGTGGGAACGTCTCTGTCCTTTCCTCCCTCCCCTTCAGCAAACTTACAGGACAAGTTTTCAGTCTCGAGCTACAACACTATGAACACTTTTCCAAGAAAAGAGATGCCAGGGAAGCTGGCCACCTATCGCTATGAGTGGTCCGCCCCCTACCCCTACCTGGCCGCGCGGCGCCGGACTCGCAGCTCCGCCTTTTGGGGAGGTCTCCGCGGCCGCCCAGGCGCCACAGTGGGCAGCTGCGGTCGACCCCTCCGGGATTGGGGGCAGGGCGGCCTCCGCGGCTATCCCGGGAGTCCCGCTCCGACACCGCCTCCCCTGGGGAAGCCGCTCGCAGAGAGGCAGGGACCCAGGCAAGGGATGCGGGCAAACAAGCCAAGGGCTCGGCAGAGGGGCGTGACCGCCAGTTGGCCGGGCTGAGCGAGGTGCCAGAGGGAAGCCCGCAAGGTACGTCTGCGAGAGCCGGGTGCGGACGCGGCAGGGGGGAAGGGGGGCGCTCGCTCTCTTACCGCCAGGTCCGGATTGCGGCTGTCCCTGTGTGACACGGCTCGGATGACCCCCGCTCGCCAGCCGCGTCCGCTCTCCCAGCGCTCCGGACGCGCCTCGTCGCTGACCGCCACACACAGGAACCGCTTCCCCACCAGCTCCGGCCGCGTCTCCACCGCCATAGCCGTCGCTGCCGAAGCGACCGCTGCCTCCTCCAGTGCGAGGGAACCGGTGAAACCTCGCTCCTACCGGCCGCTCATGCTGAGGAGAGCGAACCGGGGCACGGCAGCGGCCCCGAACGAGCGCAGACTCGGGGCGCACTGGCCGCTCTGCCCCGGACACAGCGACCTCGGTCCCTCCCCCAAACACTCCTCTGGAATCCCGGATTCGCAGCGTTGGGCTGCAGCGCCACACAAGAAAACTGAGAGAAAACCCAACACGGCCGTCGAACACCCAGAGGCAGCCCAGCCGCCGCCACCGCACCGCGGCCAGTACTGCTCCGTCTCCGTCCCCGGGCAGCGGCGACGCGCAGCGCGTCTCCTTCCGCCGGCGCGGGCGGGGCAGGAGCCGCGGGAGGGTCGGCGGAACCACCGCAGACGGAAAGTAGTGCCCAGCCTTGCGGAGGCGGCGGCCGCCACGGGGTCCTCCGAGATCCAGAGGTGGCGGCGGCGGCGGCAGACCAAGAAATGAAGCCGGCCGCGGGGAAGTAGGCGACAGCTATTCAAAGCTTTTGGGGGTCTACCTGTGTATTCGTTGCTCCCTCAGAAGTGGAGGTGAGGGGAAAGTGAAGTGTAGTGGTTCCACTTTGATCACAAAATAAACTCCAGGGTTGACGCCTCACCCCCGGCGCGATGTTCAGAGCACACGGCGCCCGCCGCCTGAGTTAGCCTGAATTAGCAGTACCGCAGTACCAGCAGCAGAGCAGGACAACACTTCTACTGAAAACTAAGCCCCAAAGTCAGAGCAGAACCAACCGTTCATGACTTCAAGGGAAAACGAAGGGGAAAATATCATCCTTTTCTTTTGTAGCGATACTAATTACATGTTTAAGCTATTCAGAGATTTAAATTCGTCACTGCTTTATTATAAGAACAGTAAATGCTCCGTGGCGGGCCCTTGTCAACGTCCTGAAATTTCACAAACCTTGTCTGCGACAGTCTTAGTGCTTTTAGTACTAGTACATACCTCAAACACACAGGTAGGTCGGATAATAACAGCAGAGAAAATCCCCAGATTCAGTTATTAGAAAATACCACGGAAACAAAAGGATTTTAACCAATCACAATTCAAGAAAATAAATTATATTTATTTCCCATCCAATTACAATAGGACTCCCTAACCTACACACAGATCTCTTGGAACACTCTTCTTTGATCAACTTCTTTAATTGTTATAAATCAAACCTCCCTACAGATGTCAGCGAGCAGTTCGATTTCAGGCACACTTTATACTGCTTTTTTATAGGTAGTTTTAAAAATCCCAGTTGTGGTTTTTCAGTGGCATTAGTGATTACAGTCCGCTTAAAAATTCTTCTAGTCCAATAAAATATTCTAAATTTCAGTCTCTTAGAGATTTTCCTGAACCTCTATTTTAAAAAAGTTTAGTAATCTGAATGTTTAAATAACTATAAGGCTTTTATCTGTTTTCTCTAGAACACTCAAGCTGGGCAATTTGAAATGGAGAAACATGACCACTGCTAATAGGTTAGAAACCAAAATTATAAGGAAGATAGATTTTAATAATCATGGTCGAATTTTGCTAATCTAAAGACCAAACACAGAACTGTAATAAATAGGCTGGGCATGGTGCCTAACGTCTGTAATCCCTGCACTTTGGGAGGCGGATCACCTGAGGTCAGGAGTTCGAGACCAGCCTGGCCAACATGATGAAACCCCCTCTCTACTAAAAGTACAAAAAATTAGCTGGGGGTGGTGGCGCGCGCCTGTAATCCCAGCTACTCAGGAGGCAGCACTCGGAGAATCGCTTGAACCTGGGAGCCGGAGATTGCAGTGAGCCGAGATCGCACCACTGCACTCCAACCCGGGCAACAAGAGCAAAAACTCAGTCCCCCGAAAACAACAACAAAAAGCTCTAATAAATTAAAAAGGCAAAACATATCCAAAAATGCACATTGGCAAGTTGAGAGAAAAACTTAATTTTGCTTGGGCAATTTTATTTCCAAGTCCACTTTTTCAGTGTACACTGTATAATGAAGAATTACAGATGAAGATTTCTAAAATCAATGTAGATTAAGGAGCCAGTAAAGTGGCTTGGTGACAATAATCCAACATATGTAAGGATACAAGAGAGCCGGGCGCGGTGGCTCACGCCTGTAATCCCAGCACTTTGGGAGGCCGAGACGGGCGGATCACGAGGTCAGGAGATCCAGACCATCCTGGCTAACAGGGTAAAACCCCGTCTCTACTAAAAATACAAAAATATTAGCCGGGCGCAGTGGCAGGCGCCTTAGTCCCAGCTACACGGGAGGCTGAGGCAGGAGAATGGCATGAACCCGGGAGGCGGAGCTTGCAGTGAGTGGAGATCGGGCCACTGCACTCCAGCCTGGGCGACAGAGCGAGACTCCGTCTCAAAAAAAAAAAAAAAAAAAGAGTAGGGAGATCAACATCCAGATACCAACTCATCAATGATCTGCTTTGTGACCACGCGCATGATGCAATTGTAAAAATGCAAAAATGCCTGAATCCTAATTTTCAGTGATATCCTAGGAGCAAATGAAAAATAGATAAAGTCATTTGAGAAAAACATGCAAATTCATCAGTTATTACATAAATCCCACTCACCAAATTACATTCTTAGGAGTATAGGTTGCTGGTTGCCTTACATAAATAAAAACTGCCAGCTGTTTTCAATTTTGTAGGCAAACTGCTCTACATGGGCCCTTATGAACTCCCACTACATGTTGAATTCCACCCTTTTCAGTCTTCTGAAAAGCACGTAATCCAACAAACCAATCAAAATATTTCATGTATAGAAACAAAGTTTTTCAGGAGGGCATATATCCCTGTAATATTTTTAATCAAATATCTTAATATTCTTAGAACTATAGGCCAAATTCTGTTCTACTAATCCCTTGACTACAGTCAATGCCTAGAGTTTACACTAATTCGTGGATATTTTGCTGTTGGAAAAACTTAAAAGTACATTTTTTAAAATGTAGAATAAAAAGTCATTAAAGATTTTTTGCTTGTTTGCTGGCATTTTTTGCTTCGTTTTGTATCAAGGGGTATTTGTATTATTTTATTTTTGCCAGCAAATCATAACATTGTAAATAACAATGAATTAAAAAATTTTTTCAAGTCGGTTTTGAAACTTCAGAGTATTTGTTTCTTAATGTTTCCTTACATTCTTTACTTCCATAAAGATACTCGGAAACAGAAGAGTGATGGTATTTGTTTTCATTATACAGGCAGAAAGAATGACAGTGAAGTACTTAAAATAACTAAGTTTACTTATAGAAGCTGAAAATTAGAAATATAAATTAGATTTTCTAGTCTTTCCATCGCCACATGTAAATATGTCCATTAAATATGCCTACACACACATCAATTCAAGCAAACCTCATACATCAAATATCTTAATCTACACCAAAGATTGGGAGATTATTTGATTTTTTCCCTTTTTAGAAGTTCACAAAAATTTATTCATAAAAACAACTTGGGCTAGGTGGTGGCATGTGCCTGCTGTCCCAGCTTCTCTGGAGGCTGAAACTGGAGGATCTCTTGAGTCCAGGACTTCTAGTTCAGGCTGGGCAACATCACAAGACCCTGTCTCTAAAAAAATCTTTAAAATACAAAGAAACCCCACAAACTATTTCGTTTGTTTTTTAAAAAACTGACTTATAAAGGAAGAAAATGTATTCACTGCATAAGAACCATAATTATCTACTTAATTATCAGTGATTAACAGTTCATGAAGTTTAGTTTGAATAAGCAAAAGCCTAGTAGTTACAGATTTTTCACTTTTTGACTTGGTATGTAATTGTGGAAAGGGTCAATCTTCTGTTGTCATACATACTAGTATTTTATGCCACTATACATGTCTACTTTATCACAGATATTATCTAATATAGACAAAAAGTTTAACACATCTTTTGTAATAATATTAGCCACCACTTGTAGAACACCTACTATGTGTCAGACAGTATACTAAGTACTTTACATACGTAATCTCACTTTAAGGATGAGGAAAATGAAGTTTAGAGAAGTTCAGTAACTTGCCTAAGAATACACATGAAGAAACTGGTTTTCGAAACCAGATCTGTGATAACAAAGACTCCCTGCTATTAACTATTACACTAAAAAGTCACTTAAAAGAAACATGAAGGTCAGTTATCAAGTTGTTTCATCCTTATTTACAGTTTACTCATAATTGATGTGTTCAGTATTTATTTAGCACTTACTATGTGGGTCACATCCTGCAAGGTTCTGGAGATAGGACCTCTATTCTTGAGAAGCTCACAGTCTATCTGGAAAGATAGACAACAGAAATGCTTTGGTTTATTTAATTAAGGAACTATCAATAGAATTTCATCCAAATTTAATGCATTTTAATAAATATTTTTCAAATCTATTATAACTTAAGGCTTTTATTGTCAAATGTAAATAATGGACTGCTTTTATGAAGTCTTAGATTATATATATAGATATGGCTAAGAATTATGCAAGCCACTATTAAAATGAAGGAAACCAAGAGTTTCAACTGAATTATGCAAGTGGAAGACCAAGAATAAATGGAATATAAATTTATGTTCTTTTTTTAATTAAACTTCAAATAATTTGTATTTAGGGTTTGTATACCCTAAGCATTTATTTAAAATAAATTCCTCAATCACATTTATGATAATGAAAAATTAACTCAAATATCAAAATATCACTTCCTCAAGGAAACCATCCCTGATTCTCAGACTATGTAGTATTCCCCAATAAGAGATTTTCAAAACATGCCTTATTTGTCTTACTACTACAACTGTATTTACACCATTTATTGTGTAATTGATCATTTATATTTTTCCCTTTATTGGCTACATAAGCTCCATAAGGCATCTTTGTCTTGTTCACAACTATACTCCCAGCAGCTACTAGGCCTTGCTAAGAGATGATAATACATTTTACAGCATGAATGAATGAATATAGCAAAATGTACCTTTTTCTAAATCTAACCCAACTAAGAGGAACTTAGAATCTCAGACACAAATGAGAGTTCCTGTTCTTCCTACAGGGGTATTCATCATCTTCAAAATAATGTCTTCAATACATTATCTCATTTAATCATGGAGGTACAATGTTAACATGCTTCGACAGAAAGCAAGGTTTTTCCTGGGAAAATTTCTAAAGAACAGATACAGAAGGAAGAGTTACAATTCTCAAGAAAAACATTCATTTCATTACCAAACTACCAATTTAATACAAACCCAAAAATGATCCTATGAGTGTATATCCAAAACACTAGTCTATTCTTAGTCTTCTAAAAAGAACAGTCTCAAATAACATCCTTGATGGAGCCAATATACAAACATAACTTTCTGACTATCTTCTTGATGCCATGGAAGGAGGGAAAGAGAAGAAAAAAAGAAGATAAAAAAGAAATGAAGGAGGAAGTGAAGCAATCTCTATTGGGCCTTCTAATTGTATATTCTACACATCTGTTATCCAGTTTCCAGTTTAAATTCTGGCTGCATAGGAACATACCACTTCTTTTCAACATTCTCTTCTCTATTAAAAACAAGGTTAATTTTTAATGATAAAAAATTAAAAATTTAGAAAGAATACACAAAGCATTAGAAAATTCCTAATCTGCTCAGTGAGGAACTACAAGAAATAAAGAAATGGAAAGTTGCCATTGAGCACACAGTAAGTCTTCCCGGGGTGTCCCACAGCACTTTTTCTCTGTTCATCATCCCTCTCATAAACGCTCCAACTATTAACTACCATTAAAATATGCAAGTTTGCACTTTGCAAACAGGTTAGGTTCCAAAAGGGTCATGTTCCTATTAATCTTACAAGCTTTCACTATTGTTACAAGTTAATAGCAGCAGAGTAAAAGTCTTCTGTTTATATCCATGTAAGTTCATTAAGTAAAGGAGGTTCTAAACTTCTATTAAAACGATAAATGAAGGAAAGCCAATGTAAAATCTAAACTAAAAAGTAATACGAACTCAAAATCTCAGCATGCTAACCATATACTCCATCTATGTTCTTCCTCACCAATGAAGCTAGGTATTATATAGTGAACTTTATGATCAAGAACACACATAATTCAGCAAGGAACAAAGTATACTTTCCTGTCACGTGGTAGGTTTAAACCCCAAAATGTTAAAGGACTGACAAAAGTAATCTTGCTTAGCAAAACAAATATTGTTAGAAAGACTTCAGTATATGCTATTTCTCAAAGGTCTCAAAGAAGATATACATATGATTAATATTAATATTACTACATACTAATTACTAATATTAATACATACTAATATAATACAAACCAAAGTACCAAATAACCATTTTTAAACATCACTGTAAAACTGCTTCTTTCCTCTGCTTTCCAAGTTTGGTCATAAAACCATTATATTAAAACAAATAGGTCAGGCATAGCCTGTCAGTAGCTCTAGCCTGTAATCCCAACACAATGGGAGGCTGGGCGGGGTGAATCACCTGAGGTCAGAAATCAGCCTGACCGATATAGTAAAATGCCTTCTCCACTAAAAATACAAAAATTAGCTGGGCATGGTGGTCCATGGCTGTAGTGCCAACTACTCGGGAGGCTGAGGGAGGGGAATCACTTGAACCCGTGAAGCAAGAGACTCCAGTGGGCTGAGATCACGCCACTGAACTGAAGTCTGGGCAACAGAGTGAGACTCGGTCTCAAAAAAAACAAAAACAAAAACAAACAAACAGTCTATCAAAACTAACTTGAAATGGAAGAATTTTTGCAGTGTTCTGCATTAGAAATAAACTTTTGAATTGACACTTTTTAACCTTATATACCTTCTTCATCTATAATAGATAAAAATCCTACCTCAACTATTATATATTATTATATATAATAATAATTTCAACTATTCTAGCTACAAAAATTATCTTAAAAGCAATTGCTTCATTTGCTTTTATATCTAAATTTGCATGGATGCTTCTTTCCCCCACTTGCAATTTCTTTTCATTTTATTTATTTATTTTTTTGAGACAGAGTCTCCCTGTTGCCCAGGTTGGAGTGCAATGGCATAATCTCAGCTACTGCAACCTCCGCCTCCGGAGTTCAAGCAATTCTCATGCCTCAGCCTCCTGAGTAGCTGGGATTAAAGGCATGTGCCACCATGCCTGGCTAATTTTTGTATTTTTAGTAGAGACGGGGTTTCACCATGTTGGCCAGGGCTGGTCTCTAGCTCCTGACCTCAAGTGATCCGCCTGCCTCGGCCTCCCAAAGTGCTGCGATTACAGGCATGAGCCATCGCGCCCCACCCTGGAATTTCTTTTTATATTAACAAGCTTTAAAATTTCATATATAGCCAAATATGCTAATATATTTATGTTGCAGCCTTAAGGCATGCTTTAAAAATATGTAGGTATTCTTTGGTATTTTAGGAATTTTATAATACAATTTTTATTTTATTTCTTTCTTTATTTTTGAGATGGAGTCTTGCTCTGTGGCCAGGCTGGAGTGCAGTGGCGCGATCTCGGATCACTGCAACCTCCACCTCTCAGGTTCAAGCAATTCTCTGCCTCGGCCTCCCGAGTAGCTGGGACTACAGGCATGCACCACCATGCTCAGCTAATTTTTGTAATTTTAGTAGAGACGGGGTCTCGCCATGTTGGCCAGGATGGTCTCTATCTCTTGACCTCATGATCTGTCCTCCTCGGCCTCCCAAAGTGCTGGGATTACAGGCATGAGCCACTGCCCCCAGCCTAATTCAAATTTTTATAATAAAATTTTTAAATCTGTTAATGTATCCCTTAATTACGAAAGAAATAAAAAATAGAGATATAATACTTTCTATAAAACTAATAAAGATGAAAAAGTAAAAACATTAAGTAGGACAAGAATATGGTAAAACAAATACTCTGTTGTAAAAGTAATACACATTTGGTTAAAAAAACTTCTTTTTTTTGGAGACACGGTCTCACTCTGTCATCCAGGCTGGAGTGCAGTGGCACAATCTTGGCTCACTGTAACCTCTGCCTCCAAAGTTCAAGCAGTTCTCCTGCCTCAGCCTCCCAAGTAGCTGGGATTACAGGCACACACCACTACGCCTGGCTAAATTTTTGTATTTTTTCAGTACAGACAGGGTCTCACCATGATGGCCAGGCTGGTCTCAAACACCTGACCTCAAGTGATCTTCCCACCTTGGCCTCCCAAAGTGCTGGGATTTCAGGCGTGAGCCACTGCGCCTGGTCTGGTAAAAAAAACTTCTTGGAATTACAGTTCACTTATTGCATCGAAACTGGACTTGGCTTTACATTCTTAATGTACTTTTACTTTTCCTCAAGATACAAACTTACTGTTGTGAAGCTGAATTTTCTTTCACTACTTAAATCGTTTATGTATATCTGGTAAATTATGACTAAATTTTTGTTAAATTGCATAAAGTAAACTGAAATACACACTCGGGGCCCGGTGCAGTGGCTCACACCTGTAATTCCAGCACTTTGGGAGGCCAAGGCGGACGGATCACCCAAGGTCAGGAGTTTGAGACCAGCCTGGCCAACATGGTGAAACCTCGTCTCTACTAAAAATACAAAAATTAGCTGGGCATGGTGATGGGCGTCTGTAATCCCAGCTACTCAGGAGACTGAGACAGGAGAATCCCTAGATCCCAGGAGGTGGAGGTTGCAGTGAGCCAAGATTGCGCCATTGCATTCCAGCTTGGGTGACAAGTGTGAAACTCTTGTCTCCAAAAAGAAAGGAAGAAATACACACTTGGTACACTAAAAAACAAAAACAAACAAAACTGGGAAGCAATCTGACCATCTTTACTGATAACAGCCTTAAACAAATCATACCATCTGACTCTAATTCGACTCCTTGGAAATCACCCTCAGTGAACAGGCTAAGGATATCAAAATATGGAAAAAGTACGTTAGATGCTTTGGTCAGCTGGTTGCTGAGAGTCTCTCCTCAATCGCTAAAATGAGTGGGAGTGGAAGAGTGCTTATAAAGCAGACAGCTGTGAAGAAGAGTGTTTTAGGATGAGAGAGACATATACTTGAATCCTGAAGAAAATTTACCAAAGGACGGGGATGAAACAGAAATAAAAACAACTTTTTTTTTTTTTTTGAGACAGGGTCTCACTCTTGTCACCCATGCTGGAGTGCACTGGTACAATCATGGCTCACTGCAGCCTTGACCTACTTCCCGGGCTCAAGCGTTCCTCCCTGCCTCAGCCTCCCAAGTAGCTGGGACTACAGGCGTGTACCACCATGTCCAGCTCATTATATATTTTATTTTTTTGTAGAGACGAGGATCTCACTATTTTGCTAGGCTTGTCTCGAATTCTGGCTTTAAGCAATCCTCTCACCTTAGCCTCCCAAAGTGCTGGGATTACAGGCATGAGCCACCGTGCTCAGCCCAAAACAACTTGTTAAACAGAGCAAACTAAAATCAAATAAAAGACTGAAAGTAATGGGGTCAAAAGTTCCAAATTATGTAGGACAGTCAGCCTACTCTCAAATTATTTTTAAAAATAAGAGAAATAATGTAATAAGGAAAATGTGACAAATTGTTAAATGAACAAATTACAGCAAATCTAATGAATGCTGATAAAAGTTGGAATAGTGCTTACCCATGGGGGTGGGTAGTATTGACTGTGAGGTGGCATGAAGGTGCTAGAAATGCCCTATATCTTCATCATATAGTGATGGTTAAATCAGTATAAAATGTAAAGATAAATCATAAAAATTTGCAGATGTTCATGATTCTAAACATAATTATCCTTTCCTTTACAGTTATAATAAATAATTACATCATTATTACTTGCAACATATGTAGAGTCATTATTTCTCCTTCAAATGTTCAGTTCCATTAGGACTGCATTTATGAACCCTGGACAGCTAAGGATACTCCCCATTTTACAATTTTGTTTAATGCATTTTAAAAAATAATCCATCTGAAAACATACTCCCTAGAGGGAACAGAAGTAGCCTTCAATTTGGTCTGCATTATCACCACTGAAAACTATGTTTTACTTAGTAAGGAAGATCTAATTCCATGAAAATAGTTAGCTCTACCTTAAAAAGTTCAGGTACTTGTCAAAAATGGCTTCCAAAGATACTCCTTTTAATACAGGATGTGAAAACCCTTCCTAACAAATTCCTGCAAAATTAGATGATACTGTTATGTACTTCTGATGGATAGACAGGAAAGTAACCTGAGACCAAAACAACAGAGGTCTCCTACTACTGGAGAGAAGCAGGATTATCAAGAATAGAGGAAAACAGAGTCTGCCTAAGACAAATACTGGTCTAGGACAAAAGAGAAAGCTCAATTCCCACTACCACAAAGCTAACCAGCATCCAAAGCCCCATGCCCACCACCACAACACAAAGTAGCTCCGAGTAATACGTAAGTAAGAGCATTCTACTACTAGAGAAGTAGCAAAGGACAGAGAGAGACCCTCTCTGAAGTTCAGGTGCGCAGATAAGGCTAACAGGTAAACATGGAGTAAAAACATTGGTTAAAACTTTCCAGCAAATCAATCCCCATCTTAAGTACTAGGTGATAATAGAAAGATTTAAAGTTGATAATGGGCTGGTAGCAGTGGCTCACCCCTGTAATCCCAGCACTTTGGGAAGCTGAAGTGGGTGGCTCATTTAAAGTTAGGAATTTGAGACTAGCCTAGCCAACGTGAAACCCTATATCTACTAAAAATACAAAAAATTAGCCAGGCATGGTGGCAGGCGCCTGTAATCCCAGCTACTCAAGAGGCTGAGGCAGAAGAATTCCTTGAGCCTGGGAGGAAGAGGTTACAGTTAGCAGAGATTGCACCATTGCACTCCAGCCTGGGTGAGAGAATGAGATTGTGTGTGTGTGTGTGTGTGTGTGTGTGTGTGTGTGTGTGTGTGTGTGTGTGTGTGTGTGTGTGTGTGTGTGTGTGTATATATATATATATGAAGTTGATAATGCACTGAAGGTAATCAGAGCAATAAAAGGCAAATTCTTATCAACTCCAGGCAAGACTAACTCAACCCTCCATGCTAACACCTTAGCAGAACAAGAGTCATGACAAATTCTCAGCATAAATACGATTTACCATAAATGATGGCTAGCATTCAATCAAAAATTATAGGCTGGACAGAGTAGCTCATACCTGTAATCTCGACACTTTGGGAGACAAGAGGATCGACTGAGGCCAAGAGTTCAAGACCAGCCTGGGCAACATAGTGAGATTTTTTTGTCTCCACAAAAAATTTTTAAATATTAGCCAGGCCTGGTGGCGTGCACATGCAGCCCCAGCTACTTGGGAGGGAGGCTGAGGCAAGAGGATTGCTTGTGTCCAGAAGATCAAGGCTGCAGTGAGTCATGATCACACCACTGCACTCCAGCCTAGATGACAGAGCAAAACCCTGTTTCTAAAATAAGTAGACAAATAACATTTTTAAATTAAATTAAAAACATTTTTTAAAAGACCAGGCATGGTGGCTCACACCTGTAATCCCAGCACTTTGGGCGGCCGAGGCAAGAGGATCACTTGAGGCCAGCAGATCAAAGCTGCAGAAAGAAATCTCTAGACAAAGAAGAGGGGAAAATATGCCAACTACCAATAAAAGGAATGAGAGGGGTGACATCACTACAGATTCCACAAATATCAGAAGGATAAAAGAGAAAGTATAAAAAACTTTGTACAAAAAATTCATCAATTTACATGAAACAGAAATTGCTAAGAGACACAAACTGTAGACCTCTCTCAAAAAAAGACATAGACTGAAGATCTAAACAAGTGGAGAGATCTACCATGTCCATGCATCAGTATTAATAATATTCCAGTAAGACTCAGTATTAATAAGATTCTAATTCTCTCCAAATTGATCTGCAAATTTACAGCAATCCCAATCAAAATGACGGTATTCATTTTTTTTGGTTGACACCAACAAGTTGATTCTAAACCCAAATAAGTTATGAAGAAACTGGAACAGCCAAAACAATTTCAGAATGAAAAAACTGGAAGACTCATACTATCGTATATTAAGTCTTACTTATATAGCTGCAGTAATCAACTCATCATAATGTTGGCAAAAAGATAGATACATAGATGAACAGAACAAAATAAGAGAGTCCAGAAATAGACCCATACTTATACGGTCAATTGATTTTTCAATAAAGGTACAAATGCAATTCAAACACAGAAAGGATGGTCTCTTCAACAAACAGTGCTGGAACAATCTGTCATCCATATGGTGCTGGAACAATTTATCATCCATATGTCAAAAAAAAAATGAACCTCGACCTATACTTTGCAGCATATACTGAAATTAACTCAAAAGCATTGATCTCAACATAAAATATAAAGCTAAAAGAACTTTCAGAAAACAGGAGGAAAAATTTTGTGACACTGGGATAGGCAAAAATTTCTCACCTACAACACGAAAAGCATGATTCATAAAACTAAAAATTAAACATAATTAAAATTAAAAACTGTTCTCCAAAGGTCACAGAGGTAAAATATTGTCAAAATGCATATCTGATAGAGGATTGATAACTAGAATATTTAAAGAACTTTCAAAACTCAATAAAAAAACCAAATTTTTAAAAATTGGGCAAAATATTTCAACAAACACATCACCAAATAAGATATGCAAGTGGCAAATATGCACAAGAAAAGACACTCAACATCATTAATTATCAGGGAAATGCAAATTAATATCACAATGAGACACCAAGTGTAAAGGAAGATAAGGAACAATCAGAACTCTCATACAGTGCTGACTGGAAGTGACTGCCACTTTGCAAAAGAGTTTCTAATAAAGTTAAACATATACTTTTCATATGACCCAGTAAAGGAAGATGAGGAACAATCAGAACTCTCATACAATGCTGACTGGAAGTGACTGTCACTTTGCAAAAAGAGTTTCTAACAAAGTTAAACATATATTTTTCATATGACCCAGCAATCCCACTTTTAGGTATTTACCCAAGTGAAATAAAAACCTATGTTCATACAAAAACCTACCTCTACACCCAAATGTACACAGCCTGTTTATTTGTAATTGCCAAACACTGTAAACAACCAAAAATGTCCCTCATCTGGGAAACAGGCAAACTATGGAGTGCTACTCAACAATAAATTAAATATTATACATGCAACAATATGGATGAAGCTCTGCGTTTGGGGAATCCCCAAAACCACCCTCAGAACTCACCAGAAAGACTCATAAAACTCAAAAGAAACATTATACTCTTGCTTACTGTTAATTACACTAAAATGATAACATTAAAATCAGCAAAGGGAAGAAGGGCATAGAAGACTGCAAGCACAAGCTTCCAGTTGTCCTCTCCCAGTGTAGTCAAGCAGGCAGGGCTTATTTCTCCCAGCAACAACATGTGACAACATGCAGGAAGTACTTGGCAACCAGGAAGCTCACCTGAGGCTTAGCATTTAGGGTTTTTACTGGGCTATCTGCATGGCTGACCTTAGTCTCCAGACCCTCCAGAGGTCAAGCTGGTAACCACATGGTACATTCCTACAGTCCTAGCCAGTTGTGAAGCTGAGGCTGGAGGATCACTTGAGCCCAAGTGTTCAAGGTTACAGTGAGCTATGGATCCTGCCACAGCACTCCGACCTCCAACAGAATGAGACCCTGTCTCAAAAACAAACGAACAAAAACCACTAATAAAGAAAACTTTTTGGTCTTAATATCAGCATGAGTTGTTCTATTCCCTAGCAGGTGCTTTGTTTTTATCATATGGACACTGAATTATACCACTGACCCAGTTTTCTTTCTACGTAGGCTGTTAGGACATTTTATGCTATACACTTTTTATGTATTACTTAATTTTTTCAGCTTTTTGTTCCAAAAATTTTCAAACATTAATGAGAGAGAGAAGTAAGAATGAATACCCACATACCCTTCATGCAACAATACCGACAAATTGCCAAACTTATTTATTCTCTCCTCTTTTTTTTTTGGCTGGAATGTTTTAAAGCAAATCCCAGATGCCATATTATCTCACCCAGAAATAGTAAAGAAAGTATCATTATCCGTTAAAGACTTTTCTTTAAAGTAACCCTACAATACCATTATCACATTTTACAAAATAAGCAATAATTCTTCAGTATCATCTAATAAGTAGTAGTCTGTACTCAAATTTCCTCAATTACCTCAAAAATGAAAATTTTGCCATTACTTTGTGTAAACCAGAAACAAAACAAGAACCGCACATTGCACCTGGTCGATAAGTCTCTTTAAATCTCATTTAATCTCATTTAAGTTATTTGTCCTGGAGAATTTCTCATATCCTAAATTCAGCTAACTGTTCCCTCGTTGTGTTAACTTACTATTCTATTCCCCGTATTTCCTGTAAAGTGGTAGTAAGATCTAGATCTAGAGACATGATTCAGTTTCAGTTTTTTAGCAAAAATAGTCCATAACAGTCCATAGGTGATACATGTACTTTCCTAATCCATTACATTAGGATACACATGATGTCTTGTTGTCCCACTGAGAGTGACACAGAAATAGCAGAACTTCTTAAATTTAACTAATGACATATGAGACCCAGATTTCTACTTTGAAAGATTCAGACAATAATGATCCCAGTAACCAAAAACAAGGAAGAGATTTTTGGGAAGACTAAATACTATCAGCGGATTTCTTTGGGTGATAGATTTGCCAAATAGGTATTTTTTAATTTGTTCCAGATTTCTGGATTTTCTAAATACGGTACTCTGGAATACCACTACCAAAAAGAATGAATATCATTACTTTGACAATTTTTTAAAATCTTTAAAAAATTATAGTATATAGTTGTAGTCCAGTTTGTCAAATGAGACAACAATGTTCTGTGGCCAATATAAAACGTTTTGATCCTGTTGGAAAGGGTCCCATTTTGCCAAGATGCAAATGACCTACAAAGCCCATGTTTTGCAACCCTATGCAGGTCTCCTAAGTACATTCGATGGGAGCAGTAATTAATCCTCCAGAAACAGCCGAAACTATAGTTTGCTTGATTTTTTTTTTTTTTGGAGAGTCTCATTTTGTTACTCAGGCTTGAGTGCAGTGGTACAATCATAGCTCACTGTACTTCGAACTCCTTGGCTCAGGTGATCCTCCCACACTGGTCACGCTAAAGCACTGGGATCACAAGAATGACACACCACACCTGGCCTAAACTATAGTTTTATAAAGCCAACACAACTCCAGGGACTGGCAAACTAGAATGTTAGCAATGAAAGCTGTGAGCACAATGATTACAGGATGAACGCATTTAAAGCTTCCTTCAGTGGATGTTACTGACAATTTAAAAGTACTACTGTAAAAAAAAAAAGAAAAAAAAGAAAAAAAAACTATTATTCATCACAGCCAGTTTGAAAGGCTATAGATAGAGGCACCATTTCTGACAGAAAGCACTGTGGATTCAAATTTATTTTTGCTATGTTGGTGTTATATCACTCAGTTTAAAAAAAAAAAAAAAAAAAAAAAAAAAAACATGGAAATGGCAAATGAGAAAGCCCAGGATGCTGGCTATAGCTATAAAGGAAGAAAAGGTTCCTTTTTGTGACTACCAACAACAGTCCTTTCCTTACTTTCCTTCTAATTCACAGGATATTAATGTTCTGGAGAAGAAATGGTAAGCATTTTCATCACCTAGCATATAATTCATATTTAAGAGAAATTATGTTTAATATAACCACATGGTGGACTCATCAGAACTAAGGCTCATTATTTGTAAATTTTACAAATACCACTCATCTGTTCACATTATAAAATTAGGTTAATCATATCATAGACTGAATCCTCAAATGTTTTCAACTTCTACCTGTTAAGAAACTATAAACATTTTTCTTCAGGAACTAAATAGGATTTCCTTGTATTATAGGTACTGTTAATAAGTGATATAAAGTCCTCTTCTAGACTTTAGTTGATAAATAGCTGTAAAATGAAATAGTTTTTGAACTTGCTTCAGATAAAATTTTCAGATTTGAAAAATAATTGATACCTTATAGTCTTTTTAAAGTTCACTTGGAAATTACAGTGGTATTAACAGAATGTGACAATATGTCCAAACACATTTATTGCAAATACTGTATCTACTAGATACAATATTTATATCTTTAAAATAGTGGACACATTTCCTTTTATAAAACACTGATTTTTTTTTTTTTTTGCTTTTTTTTTCCTTTTAAAAATATGAGCAGTAATCACATTGACTGAACAAACAGCCTTTCTTAATTCTGTGGCTTTGAGACTTCACTTAGAAGCTTTATTTAACAAAAGACATTTCTGAATAAACCACAGTCAATTATACATTATCTAAATGTGGCTTATTAACTGTGTATTTTAAATGTCTTCTCCTGCCACCCAGAACATTTTTGGATCTCTTCCATAACCTCACTTAGTACACAGAAACAGTTCTTTCATAACTAAATTAATCTCCAGTTTATTCAGACCATTTTGAGGACTGAAAGAGGTAAAAATCAAGGGAGAAAACAGACCCCCAAAACAAGGTAGTAAAACACACAGGGAGGAAGAGACAAACAGGAGCTGGAGGAAGTGGAAGAGAGGAGGAGAAGAGGACCTAAGGCAGAGAAAGAACTGTAGGTTTCCCTTGGATTAAAGACTCTTCAAAGCTGCATGGAAAGGAGGGATATTCCAAGTTTTTGTTCTTTTACATCCTAATCTAGATGTATGACGAACTCATTGTACATTACATTCCAAAGCTATGAGTACATTTCAAAATTATATGCCTTTCATTTTATTTTTAGGTATACAGTAAGTCCCTACTTAATGTTGTAGATAGGTTCTTGGAAACCACAACTAAATGAAAGGAGTACAGCAGGTTCTCCAAAGTTGTTTCAATCAACCTCATTTCCTTATGACATTGATGAGGAAAAAAAAATTGGTTTCATTATACATTGTTTCACTTTAAGTAGTATGTTTCCAAGAACCTATCAAAGACATTAAGGACTTAACTATTCACTGATGTGTTCTACAGAGAAGTAAATAATCAGAAAGTACTTAAACATTCTTGGTTAAATGTCAGTATAATACTTTAATAATACAGTGGTTAAGAGAGCAAATGAGCCAGGCATGGTGGCTGACACCTGTAATCCCAGCACTTCGGGAGACTGACACAGGCGGATCACCTGAAGTCAGGAGTTCAAGACCAGCCTGGACAACATGGCGAAACCTCGTCTCTACTAAAAATACAAAAATTAGCTGGACACAGTGGCATACACCTGTAGTCCTAGCTACTCAGGAGGCTGAGGCAGGAGAATCGCTTGAACCCAGGAGGCCGAGGTAGCAGTGAGCTGAGATTGTGCCACTGTACTCCAGCCTCGGTGATAGAGCAAGACTTCATCTCAAAAAAAAAAAAAAAAAAAAAAAAAAAGAGACCAAACTTGAGCTACATTGCCTGACTTCTAATCCTAGCTCCACCATTTATTTACTAGCTGTGTTATCACGCAAGTCACTTGATCTCTCTGTGCTTTCTTATCTATAAAATGGGAATAATTCCTATATAAAGAAGCTGCTGTGGGTGGGGATCACATAATACATAAAAAATGTATAGAACATGGTTGAGCAAAGGAAGCACTCAATTAGCTATTGCCAAGAAAGGTCAGTAATAGCCCATTGGCTTTTTTTTTAAAAATCAATGAAATGCTTCCTAGTTTTTTAAAAATTAAATCCCTGATTACTATTTATGGTTAATCTAATCAATTATGACCATTTTGAAAAATCTCCAAATAACCCTAGTCTAAATAATTATCATCATAAAGGAACTCATCTCAAATTATAACTATAAAATCTAATGTAAAATAACTATATGTCAACGAAAATAGTCTTTAAAATTGGTCAACTGGATTGTTCATTATTCATCATGAAAACAAGTAATTATCTAAGAAATTTACTAATTTAAGTTCCTCCATGAAAACCAATAGAATTTCAAGAGGATAAAACACCATTTTCAGTTACAGATAAAGTATGAAAGATTAAAACAATCCAGTCATTTCTACAAAGCATTCACCACAAAACATACGATAACATTAGCTTCCAAGTGAGCCGTTGTGTAAGTCTAGATCAGAAAGTCTTAGCCTTTGCACTAGTAACATTTTAGGAAATGTAAGTTTTGGAGGGGAAGGCTGTCCTCTGTGCGGAAGCTGAGCAGCACCCCTGCCTCTACCCATTAGATTTCAGCAGTACCTACCTCCCCAACTCTCACTCTCCATGTGACAACCAAATGTGTCCCTAGACATTGTCAAATGACAACTGCTCTTCCTGAGAAAACTTCTTTTATTTATAACAAAGTAGCATTATAATAGCAACCAACTTTCTCCCATCCCTCTCCCTTTTGCCATTTTTTGAAAACTTCACAAAAAGATGGATTATATTCCCCAAATGCATTTTAGTATCTTGATTATCCTTGCAAATGATATTGCTGCTGGCATCTATTTTACACTTACCTGATTCTCTACAGAACCCATAAGAATGTAATTCATTTCTGAATAATGTATGTATACATTTTAACTGTGATTCATTTTAAATTTGTCCTTTCATTAGGATTAAAAATTTTAATATCTTAAACCAGACACATTATGTTGCCAATCACTAGCACAGTACTTCAATCAATGCACGCTAATACTTCTCAGCATGTGATATCTACTAAGCCTCTAATAAGCATTTAGCATGCATTATATAATTTAGTCCTAACAATAACCTGAAGACGTATTATCTCTACTTTTTCAGGTGAGGAAACTGAAGCTAAGAAAGAATAGCATGCCTAAGTTATGAACATGACTTCACAGTAATAGGAAGTGATAGAACCAGGACTGGGTTGCATGCTTCCAAAGGCAGTGTTTATATTCTCTAGCTGGGCATGGTGGCTCACTACTGTAATCCCAGCACTTTGAGATGGACGGATGGATGGATGGATGGATGGATGGATGGATGGATGGATGGATGGAGAGACAGAGAGACAGACAGACAGATAAAAATTTAAAAATTCACAAGACCAGAATGATTCTAAGAACCACCATTTCAAAAACTAATAATGGACTTCTTATTTTTTGAGATCATACTGCTTTCCTCATTGAATAATTTTCAATATGTAATTTTTAGTGTATGTAACTTTTCCAAATATATCCCTTTTCACACTATTTATACCCTCTCACTTCAGAGCAAGCACAGCACTTATTTGAATTTCAATAGTGGCCTTTGTGATAGGAGAATCTGTAGTTGGACTTGAGATTTTGTGAAAAAAATGGAGTTGAAAACATAAGATCTTGATGATCAAACCAATAAAAGCAATGACAACTCTACTTTTACTGTCTCTTAACTTAAAGAAAATGGCAAGAATAGATAAGGAGACTATTCATGCCAATTTATGTATCTAAAATTGATTATAATGAGTACTGTACATTTAATTTCTATTGAGCTTTGATTCTAAGATAATAATGACATATTTCTGACAATGGCCAGACTCAAATAGAAAATAGAGGGGGAAAGAAAGGAAGGAAGGAAACACTCAACTTTCCTCAGTTTTCCCGATTCCACTACTGCAAGGCCCTAGAGGCTCCTTAGGACACTAGAGCAAGTTAGAGTTCGTGCTGCTCTCCCCTAATTCACTAAAGAAGTGAATTAAGATTTGGCATTACGGGTTAAAAAAAAAAAAAAGAAATTCGGAAATAGATGTATACCCACTAAAGGGATGGTAACAACACTAGCCTCATAAAGATTAAAATAAATTATTTATAAATTAAATGAAAAATTTAAATATTTAAAATGATTAAATAAAAAATTTCAAAACAACTAGCACAGTGCCAGGCACATAAGTGCAGAGTAAACGTGTTCATTGCTTTTGTTTGTTTTTGAAAGGAAACGCTAGTAGAAAAACTTTTAAAACACAGATGGGAGTATCTGTGGCTCTTCCTCAAATACTGTGCTCTCCTCTTTCTATACCTATTCTTTCAAAATCACCTTGATATCAGGTTGTGCTCAGAGAATGCAAGCCTTTCTTACAATCTCCATTTCTACCTCACAAGTCTTGATTCAAACAAAACAGCAGCAGGGGGGAAAAAAGAAAAGAAAGAGAAAACATCCCCTCTTCTCTTCAATGCTTTGTTTCTTTTTTCTAAGCATGTGACAGTTTGATGTAGAATAGTGACATTGTTTCCTAGAAATAAAATTCTCAAAATTAACAAAGAGGTATTAAAAATATATCCAAATTTACTCCATTTTGAGTTAGAAGAACTCACATTTGGAAAATTATCACGGTGCATGTTTCATTTCCAGGACTGACATTTGAAAGCAGTGCCTGGGGACCTTTGGCACAACATCCAGCACAGGGTAATTTTAAGTAACAGTGCTATATGAATGAACTAATATTTTCCTTTATCTAAGCAGCAATTAAATCTATTAACCATACTTAGTAAATACTTTGCAAAGGGCCTACTGTATGCCAGGTACTGTTGCCTTGTACAGGGATCTAACAGTGAACAGGAAATACATGGCCTCTGTTCTCACCAAGTTTACAGCACAGTAGGGACAAGACAAATAAAAGGGCCTATATAATTTAGTATCACAAAGTGAAAAATCCAACAGAAGATATTAAATGGATGGATGGCAGCACACAGAAGGGGCAACAACTAATGCAGGATTGGCATCAGGGAAGTAGTCAGAAAAGAAGTGATAGATGTGACAGAGCCTGAAGAATGAATGAAGTTAGCCAAAGAATTAGAGAAAGGGAAGGTAAAGGGCTTCAGGCAAATGTAAAAAAAAAAAGAAAACTTAAGAAAGCATGCCACATTTGAGGAAGTTTGAGAAATTCATTAGAGTATGACTGAAGCTTAGCACATTTAAGGGACAGTAGGGGAGACTGGGAGATAGAAGAAGCATGGGTAGAGGGAGTGCTAAGAGCTGAGGGTGGATATGTTAGCAGGGACCAACTGACCATGACCTGGTCAAACGGACTTTGTGAACTGTATTTTAGACTAAAGGCAACTGAAGGCATTTAAGGACTTTAAGCAAGGAAGTAAAGGAATCAGCATTTAGAATAATTAATGTACCTGTGGCATGGAAAATGGATAGAGAAATAATTCAGTCTATTGAAATAAATAAGCTTAATTTATCTCTTCTTGTAACTTTAATCCTTCCTCCTCTAGTGGTACCTTACTATGGGCAATTAAAAATGTTTATATCTCTCTCATTTAAAAAAACAACAAACCCACCCACTCCCTTAACAGAATATCACCCTGCAGTTACCATTCTATCTCTTAACTTATGGTACCTTTCTTGAAAGTGAACTGCATGACTTTCTCCAAATAACTCCAAATAACTCTGCATGGCTTATTCCTCACTTTCCTCAGAAATCTACTCTAATATTACCCTAAAATGGGGCTCTCTGAGCACTTTACATAAAATAGCACCACCTTCCACACCTGTGGCATTCCCTACCCCTTATCATCAGACACTATGGACAAGGCACTAAGTACCTGATGTGATTTCTATCATTAACAGTAATGATATGGATGAAGAAAGCGAGGCTTAAAAGCTAACTTGCCAAAGGTCACAACATTTGCTAAATGCTAAAGCCAGAACTCAGATTTAGGTAACTTTATGGCTGGCATCACAAAATTGAAGGAGGACAAAGACAACAGCTTCTATTTTACTTTCTCTTTGAAAAGAAGACAAGGTCATCTGTTAAGAATAAGAGGAAGGTATGATACAGGAAATCTGAAGAGAATAAAGGATGTCTAAAATAGCCCCATGAAAAATGGAAGAGAGAATGGATTAGGAAGTATTAAAGGACTACCAGGCAAAATTAAGGACGTAGTTGAAATCAGAAAATACGGATTTACAAAGACAATGACCAGTGTCATTTTTCATCAGGACCAAAGATGAAGGGGCAAATAAAGCATATAGTGATTCTCAACACAGGAGGGCTGGGGTGAACAATTTTCTCCCCTTGGGACATTTAACAATGTCTGGAAACAATTCTGTTTGTCACAATCTGCAGGAAAGGAGTTGCTACTGGCATCCAGTGGATTGAGGCTAGGATGCTGCTAAACATCCTATAATGCCAAGGACAGCACTCTACAACGAAGAATTATTTGGATCCAAAATGTCAATAGTGCTGATGCTGAGAAACCCTGACTGATTCAGGTTGGCAGATTTCCTAGGCACATCAATGGGAAAACAAAGAGACAAGAAAGTTAAAAGACGCTGATCAGAGTTAAGGAGATAGACCATGAATGTGGGTAAGGCAAAAATTTAATATGTGAGAGGCCTGACAGATCAATGAAGGGGACAAAGTGGCCTCTGTGTTTGAAATGTTCAAATGGCTGACATGTCATCAATGAGTGATCACTCTTAGGACATAACTACATCCATCCACTTTGCAGTTTTCAACTAGAGTGACACAGAAGAAACTACCATTTACTGTGAAGTTGTATGAACCAATCAGGATGCCAGTATCATTCACATTTGTTATTTCATTTATTCCTCATGTAATACTTATAAGAAAGGTATATTATTCCAATTTCATAAATGAAGACATTTCGACACAGAGGTGAAAGTTAAGTGTATATGGTCATACAATGTGGATGACAGAGCTGGGATTCACTCCAGAATGAGTGAATCTCCAAATTCACTCTTTTTGAACCAAAACGTAGGAGCCATGACTTAACAAAAAAATGGGGTGGGAGAAGAGACTGGCCCATATGTTTACAGACATCTGTTTGCACACAAAGTACACATGGCCTCAGTACTTTATAGTCACAGCATAGATTTATGTATCCAAATACCTCTTTACTTCAAAGGAAGGCCCTCCTAATACGTGCCCTTATTTCAAACAAAGTGGTGATCCATCAGACCAGAAGACTTTATCCATGTGGAGCCTCCCTAGGACTGGGAAAATAGCATTTGTAAATATTTTTAAAATATCAATGTTCTTTTTTTTTTTTTTTTTTTGCAGAACACTTAAAATATTTATTTTATATTTCATATTAAATATTCCATTTATATCAGAAAAGTTCATAAGTCCCAGTAAATACCCCTGCAATTAAAACATTTAACTGAAGAAAAGGGCTACATTTTGGCTGCTGAAATTTAAAGTTGCTTAATTTTTTTTTTTAATTTATTTATTATTATTATACTTTAAGTTCTAGGGTACATGTGCATAACGTGCAGGTTTGTTACATATGTATATTTGTGCCATGTTGGTGTGCTGCACCCATCAACTCGTCAGCACCCATCAACTCGTCATTTACATCAGGTATAACTCCCAATGCAATCCCTCCCCCCTCCCCCCTCCCCATGATAGGCCCCGGTGTGTGATGTTCCCCTTCCCGAGTCCAAGTGATCTCATTGTTCAGTTCCCACCTATGAGTGAGAACATGCGGTGTTTGGTTTTCTGTTCTTGTGATAGTTTGCTAAGAATGATGGTTTCTAGCTGCATCCATGTCCCTACAAAGGACACAAACTCATCCTTTTTTATTCACAATAGCAAAGACTTGGAATCAACCCAAATGTCCATCGGTGACAGATTGGATTAAGAAAATGTGGCACATATACACCATGGAATACTATGCAGCCATAAAAAAAAAAATCAATGTTCTAAAGCTACTTTCTTAGATTAAGACCAATGTGGGAAATAAATATGGTGCTTCTTTTTCTTAGGTAAAATATAAAACATACATTAAAGAAAAAGAAAAAGCAACAAGGTTTTCCAAATATTTCTTGAAAAACCAGTAAGCCCAGGTTCTTTTCAAAATGAGTTGAAAATGAATGCTAAAAAAAAAAAAAAATCCTGTACTATATTTACAGACAACACTACGGACACTACAGTAGGGACATGTTCTCAGCACTGATTGTATCCACTTAATTGAAAAGACAGCAATAAAGAGAAAATAAAAATAGTGTTTTATACGACTTATATACGAGTAAGCTGAGATTAACACTATCCTTCCCATTCTCTGGCAACTGAAGATATATTATAGTATGGCATAAAATAGTCTAACTTTGCTAAGGGAAGTTGATAACGTGCAGGGGGTGTCTGAAGGGAGCTTAAGAGTGTTGGTAATGTGCTTTTCTTATTCTGGGTGCTGTTTACATGAGTGTGTTCAGTTTTTAAAAATTCACTGAGATATATCCTTATCACAGTCATGTGTCACATGACATTTTTTGGTCAATGACAGATGGCATATACGAAGATCGTCCCATAAGATTATACTGGAGGTGAAAAATTCCTATTACCTCATGATGTCGTAGCTGGCATTACATCCTAGCACAACACATTACTCATATGTTTGTGGTGATGCGGGGTAAACAAACCTACTGTGTTGCTAGTCATTTAAAAAGTAAAAAATGTGGCCAGGCGCAGTGGCTCACGCTTGTAATCCCAGCACTTCAGGAGGCTGAGGCAGGCAGATCACTTGAGGTCAGGAGTTTCAGACCTGCCTGGCCAACATGGCTAAACTCCGTCTCTACTAAAAGTAAAAAAATTAGCTGGGCGTGGTGGTGGGCACCTGTAATCCCAGCTACTCAGGAGGCTAAGACAGGAGAATCATTTGAACCCGGGAGGCAGAGGTTGCAGTGAGCCGAGATCACACTACTGCACTCCAGCCTGGGAAACAAGAGTGAGATTCTGTCTCAAAAAACATAAAAATAAAAAACGTGAGTATAAGCTACAGCAGCAGGAGTCATGGCAGGGCAAGTGTTTACAAAGCTTCTTCCACTCTTTCACCAAGTACTGGCTGAAAGGAGTGGAGCTGAAACTGTAACTAAAGGACGCATTATGCTTTCAGAAAAATCTCAAGGAAAAGTACTTCAAGCAAGAGAAGTAACTGTTGGATGGGGGTCTAAAAGGTATGAGTGGAGAGATTCAACACTAGGATTACAGGCATCACTATCACACCTAGCTAATTTTTGTATTTTTAATAGAGAGAGGATTTCACCATATTGGTCAGGCTGGTCTTGAACTTCTAACCTCAAGTGATCTACCCATCTCAGCCTCCCAAAGTGTTGGGATTGTAGGCATGAGCCACCGGGCCTGGCCCACTTTTCCACGTTCTATACCAGGGGTCCCCAACCCCTGGACCATGAACCAGTACCAGTCCATGACTTGTTAGGAACCAGGCTGCACAGCAGGAGGTGAGCTGCCTGTGAGGGGGCATTACCCAGCCTGAGCTCTGCCTCCTGTCAAATCAGCAGCCGCATTAGATTCTCATAGGAGGACAAACCCTACTGTGAACTGAGCAAGCAAAGGGTCTAGGTTACATGCTCCTTATGAGAATCTAATGCCTGATGATCTGGAGTGGAACAGTTTCATCCCAAAACTATTCACCTACCCCAGTCCCTGGAAAAATTGTCTTCCATGAAACTGGCCCCTGGTGCCAAAAAGGCTGGGGACCACTGTTCTACACCTCAGATGTACAAGCTGTCTCCAACCTGAGCCTTGCACATGCTGCTTCCTTTATGGGAATGTACTTTCCCAGGCTCTTGACCTACTGGGCTCATTCTCAATTTTTAGGCCTCAGCTAAACTGCCGCGTCTTCATAAAGCCCTTCATGGACACCCTCACAGAAAGTGACTCCTCAGTTATTCTTTATTTCTTGTCCCTCTATTTATTTCCTTCACAGCACTTAGCACAATCTGTAATTAATTATTTTTTGAGACAGTCTCGCTCTGTTGCCAGGCTGGAGTGCAGTGGCACAATCTTGGCTCCCTGCAACTCTGCCTCCAGGGTTCAAGTGATTCTTCTGCCTCAGCCTGACAAGTAGCTGGGACTACAGGTACGCACCACCACGCGCCCAGCTAATTTTTGTATTTTTAATAGAGACGTGGTTTCACCATGTTGTTCAGGCTGATCTCAATCTCTTGACCTCATGATCCACCCACCTCAGCTTCCCAAAGTGCTGGGATTACAGGTGTGAGCCACCATGCCCGGCCTAATTATTTATTTGCTTGCTTATCATCTGTCTTGTTCACAAGAGTGAATGAAAGCTTCTTGAGGGCAGGGACTCAAGAAGGGCAGAGACTTTGTTTTCTTTAATCACCAACTTCCAATATAAGCACTCAATAAACATCTGTTGAATGCATGAATAAATAAAAGAGGCATTAATAACAATAGTGATGACAAAAATAACAGTTAACATTTACTGAGCACTTACCATGTACCAGGCACACTAATGAGCAATCTATAGGTAGATCACTTAATCCATGCAACAACTCTATGCGCTAAGTACTAGTTTACTAACCTTAGAAATAAGCAAACTGAGATGACAAATTGTTGTATCTTGCCCTGTGGTCACACAATTTAGTGTGTGGGCAAGACAATCAAGGTAGTCTCTTCAAGGTGGCCTAAACGTTAGCAAAGAATGAAGATGGCAGATGGAGAAAACAGAGATAGTTATTTTCCTTAACTTTTCTGCTTCCAACTTTTCTATTACCTCCTTCATCTCATTTTACTACTATAACTTTTCTTTTTATCACCCCCCTCTCCCAATTATTTTTAACTACTGACTCTTTTCTCCTTGCCACTTTATCTGATTCAAAATAATTTCATGGGGTGTTTTAATATTTACATGCAATATTTTAATATAAAACAATTAGTATTCAATAAGATATTACATAAAGACCCACAATTTTATTTTATAGTAAGATGGAATCTGCACCAATAACTCTCGATCCCCCTTCCTTTCTTGCATAGTGACTCGCGTAAAGCAGTCAGCTTACTTGTGGACTGTTTTAATAAAAAGAAAATGAAGAAAAGGAAAATCTTCCTCCTCTTTCCTTTCTATCTCCTAAGAAGGTAGATAAGAGTATAAAATACTACCCAAGCCTATCTTTAAGAGCCCTTCTTCATTGTGTCTGAAAATCTGCTTTGGAGCATGAAATTTTAACTATGCCTTGGTATTGCTCAATTTCATACTGTTACAACACAATCCCTCCTAGTTCTTCCCATAACAGCTTATAGCTACAACCCCCCTCCAGGGAAAAAGCAGGTTTGGGCTCCTCACTCTTTCCAGACAAACAAGGCAACTTTCAGAGAGCTTTCTAAGCAGTTGAATCAGATAGCTGCTACAACACTTCTAGTGGAGTCCCAAGAGGAAATTCTCTTGCCAACTTCAGAAACAGCTATTTGTCAGCACAAAAGAGAATGTATTCTAAACTAAAAGGGGCAGAGCGAGGGGAATGCAACCTAGCAGAAATTCCTTTTCCTTACAGAGAAACTTTTCCTTTAAACCCTTTAAACAATGTATAGAGTAAATTATAACTTTTTCTTTCTTCTTTCTCTCTCTCTCTCTCGAGACAGGGTCTCACTTTGTCACCCAGGATGGAAGTAAAGCGTGATCTCGGCTCACTCCACCCTCGACCTCCTGGGCTCAAGCGATCCTCCTACCTCAGCCCTGGAAGTAGCTGAGACTACAGGTCCATGCTACCACGCTCAGATAATTTTTTGTATTTTTTGTAGAGACAGGGTTTCACCATGTTGCCCAAGCTGGCCATTTTTCTTTCAAAGTTAAGCTGAAACTCCAAATAAAAAGATTCCTTCTGATATGAACAAAGTTTGATGAAATTAATCATGGGAACAAAAACTTTAATCTACAATAAAGATTTAAAAGATTATAAAGAAATGGCCAGGTGCAGTGACTCATGCCTGTAATCCCAGCACTTTGGGAGGCCGAGGCTGGTGGATCACTTAAGGTCAGGGGTTCAAGACCAGCCTGGCCAACATGACAAAACCCTGTCTCTAATAAAAACACAAAAATTAGCGGGGCGTGGTGGCGTGGGCCTGTAGTCCCAGCTACTCAGGAACCTGAGGCACGAGAATCACCTGAACCCAGAAGACAGAGGTGGCAGTAAGCCGAGATTGTGAACACTGCACTCCAGCCTGGCTGACAGAGTGAGACTCTGTCTGAAAACAATATAAAATAAAATAAAATAAAATAAAATAAAATAAAATAAAAACACAAGATTATTTTTAAAAAGCACACTAATAAATAAAAATAATCACTAAAAATACAAGAAAAAGGGAAAAGAAAACAAATTATACTTTTTAATATGCCAATCTCAAAGTGGCAAGTTCAAAGTGTGGATGCAGGTCAAAGCAACTGAACATAATTCAGACAAATAACCCACTATAGTTTTGTCTGAATAACCCCAACATGAACTTAAAAGTCTTCACTCTTAGCTGTGAGATACTAACTAAAATACGAGTCTAGGTAACTGTCACATGTATCTTCAAGGTAAGTGTCAGGTGAAAGTGTTAGCCTAAGGAGGAGAAATAGAAGGATAATTTTCAATTGCCTGCATTTCTTTATTTCTTTCCATTTCTCTCCTTTATGTTAACCTTTCCATTATCATCTTTTTTCAACACCATTCAAAATTCAAGCAAAATCTCTGAGTACAGAGACTTAACAAAATAATGTATTTATAGTAGAAAGATACTCTTAAAATCTAAATCAACATATATGTAAGAATCACAGGCTATTTTTAAATAGATGGAACAAAACTCCTGCTTTTTGTTTGTTTGTTTTGAGACGGAGTTTCACTCTTGTTGCCCAGGCTGGAGTGCAGTGGCATATCTAGGCTCACTGCAACCTCTGACTGCTTGGTTCAAGCGATTCTCCTGCCTCCGCCTCATGACTCCTGCCTCCGCCTCATGACTCCTGCCTCCGCCTCATGACTCCTGCCTCCGCCTCAAGAGTAGCTGTGATTATAGGCGTCAGCCACCACGCCCTGCTAATTTTTGTATTTTTAACAGAGATGGAGTTTCGCCATGTTGGCCAGGCTGGTCTCAAACTTCCGACCTCAGGTGAATCACCTGACTTGGCCTCCCAAAGTGCTGGGATTACAGGCGTGAGCCACTGCCCCCAGCCTAATTCAAATTTTTATAATAAAAATTTTAAATCTGTTAATTACAGGTGTGAGCCACCACACCCGGCTAACTCCTAATTTTTGAAAGTACATATCATTAAATAATAAATTCAACAGCACCTTAAACAGAAGCATAAATGTTCTCTTTTTGAACATAATTTAGGGACCAGCCATTTTCACAGACCAGATGAGTGGCCACTTTACAAACGGAGGTAATAAACTCATATAAAGTTAGAAAAGAACTGGGAAAATAACAAAGCTCTCAAATAACTCTAAGGATGTTTTCTTTCCAATCCAGATCTCTGATCACATTTTTAAAAAGAAGGAAAAAAAAAAAAAAGAGAGAGTAATCATGGAGTCTTTTCTTCCTGTACCTGGCAGGAAGTAGGGTATATGATTTCTATGTAGCCCAACTCAGAATACTTTTCAAAGTTTAGCAAGTTGGGCCTGGTGGCTCATGCCTGTAATCCCAGCACTTTGAAAGGCCAACGTGGGCGGATCACCTGGGGTTGGGAGTTCAAGACCAGCCTGACCAACACGGAGAAACCCCGTTTCTACTAAAAATACAAAAGTTAGCCGGGCAAGATACTTGGGAGGCTGAGGCAGGACAATCACTTGAACCCAGAAGGTGGAGGTTGTGGTGAGCTGAGACTGTGCCACTGCACTCCAGCCTGGGCAACAAAAATGAAACCCCATCTCAAAAAAAAAAAAAAAAAGTTTGAAAAAGTTATTAATCTATAGCAAAGAGTTATAAAGTTTCATTATTAAGTAAGTTCCTAGGTTCAAAAAGTGCTACAAATAATTTAAGTTAAAAATGTCATCACATTCTGTATATTAGAAAGCAAAGATATTTAAATTAACTTCTTTTTATATTATGGGAAGAAATTAGAATGTGGTAATAAATAAGTAAAAAACTATATTTTTAAGATTTCACTAGCCTATCATGAGTAAAAGAGGTTATTGTCATAACCTCCTTTGATTGTGATTTGGCAGTATCCATAAGAAAAATTTAATGCAGATATACTCTTTAAGCAATTTCCCTTTTAGAAATCTTGTCCTATCAAAATACATGGACAAATGCACAAAAGTACACACATAGTAATATTCCTTGCAGTATTGTTATTGTATTATTACCAACAGAGAAAAACCTAAAGAGAATCAAAATGTACGCTAACAAATATCATAAATTTATTGATGAGGAAACTGAGGCTCACACTGGTCAGGTCTCTAGTACAGAGACAAAGGCATACCACAGTATGATCTGAATAGGCTCCTCTCAAAAGTACCTTCACCTTATTCCTCAAAGCTGAGGTCAAGTACCTTGAAGAAGCCCTCCTCGATGCCCCACTTCCCTCTGTATGTTAAAAGACTCTCCTATAAGCTTCCATACCAAAAGTCAAACAATTAAGTATTTATAATGCTGTACTTTAATTAACAAAGACAGGGACTATGTTTTACATCTATTCCTCCAAGTGCTAAGCACAGTGTTAGTGCATTTTTTTTTTTTTAACTTCTTTCTTCATTGAAAAGCTGAGCAACAATGCATGCCTCGGGCACACAGAATGTGGTCTCTACACACCATTTCTCACTCAAAGGAACCAATGTTCTTTGTGAAAACGGTTGATTCCAGGTCTGGGTCAGGACATTTATGAGATAATCCTGCCATACTCTCAAAAAAAAAGGAAGCTAGTAAAGACTGTTAAGGTAATGCCAAGAGGATATAGAAGCCAATCTGGAGACTTTCACTAGCCAATGTGAGTATCAATAAGGAGACTAATGAACTGAAATATCAAATATTTTTTAAACCCATGAATTCATAAAAAAAAAAGACTAAAAATAATTCATTCATCAACTTTGAAAGACTCTAAGGAAATAGTGTATTAGTTTGAAAAATGATAGGCCGCAAGTGGTGGCTCACACCTGTAATCCCAGCGTTTGAAAAATGATAGGCTGCAAGTGGTGGCTCACGCCTGTAATCCCAGCACTCTGGGAAGTCGAGGCGGGCGGATCACCTGAGGTCAGAAGTTCGAGACCAGCCTGGCCAATAAGGCAAAACCCTGTCTCTACTAAAAATACAAAAATTAGTGGGGTGTGGTGGCGGGCACCTGTAATCCCAGCTACTTGGGAGGCTGAGGCAGGTGGGAGGCGGAGGTTGCAATGGGCCAAGATTGTGCCACTGCAGTCCAGCCTCAAAGAAAAAAAAAAAAAACTATCTCGGAAAAAAAAAATTGATAAAAGGAAAGAATGAAGCATTTATCCTTCCTTTACTATTTAAAGTATACCTCAGGGTAACAAAGAGTGAGCAGAGGAAAAGCTCTCTATTTTAAAATATTTTAGAAATTAAACAGAGAAGAAATTATATTTTTTTAAAAAAGGTTATCAACATCTTCTAGCCCTTAATGGATCTAACCAATGACCACCAATTGCTACTAACAGACATTATGTCCCTCTGATGGATACACACAACATCACTTAAGAGGCAATTGTGCAAAAAAAAAAAAAAAAAACCTCAAACGTGAATCTGATGAAGCCTCTAAATGTAACTACTGATTTGTAGGAAACATAGGAAAAGAAGAACATGTTAAATGACACCACAAGTATGTAATCAACAAAATCAAGACTGAGGAAAACTACAGGATAACTTATTTTTTTCAACCAAAAAAGTACAAGAAAATAAGAGAAAGAAAAGAGAGGACAGAGAAGGGGGAAAAGAGAGAAGAAACTTTAGAAACTTAAAAAATTTGAGACCAGCATACTATGCAGACTTGACTTTGATCTCAACTCAAGCAAACTGTTTTTAAAAAGAGAAAAAAAATAATAAGATAATTGGGGAAATATAAAAACTACCTAGGGGTAGCTCTCCTCTTCCAAGTCATCCCCCACAATAACACACATAATATGATCTCTGCCTTGTCCCCACTCTCTTCTTCTTCCAAAGGTCTCTGGTTTATTTCTAAATACTTGCAGACTGTGGGATAGTCCCTTGAATTCAGAGACACGGAGCTCCACTAACCTTACTCCATGCCACTTGAGACTTCTTCAGCTTTCCTCCAAAAGTTTCATTATTTCTTCCAAGCTGTGATAGCCTCAACTTCTGTCCCAAATCATTTGTGTCTCCTTCTACAAATAAAGACTATATATGACTCCACCTAATGCCACGTGATTTTCAGTGCCTACCTATAGTCAGTTTACATTTCCCTGCTCAATTCTTAGGTTTGGCCATATCACTTGCCTAGACCAGTGAAATGTGACCAGAAACGTGACATATGCCAGTTCTGAGCAAAGGCTTTAAATGCATGTTTCCACTAGTTCTGTTGCTGTTTCCTTTGGTTATAATAAGAACTAGAGGTCCCAAATAAGGGTGTCTCTTCAGTCTGAATACTGGATGTAAAGAGAGGTAAGGCAGAGCCCCAGTCGATTATAACATGTAACATATGAAAGAAACAAACCTTTGTCATTGTACATGTTATCCGAACATGTTAGTGCAGCATAACCTGGCAAAAATACATGAGGATCAAAAGGGAATAAGAGAAATGTTATATTATTCACAGAAGATTTTTCCCAAAAGTAGCACCCAACTTCTTTTCCTTTAGAACTTGATTAATCTTAGTTTAGTAAAAAAAAAAAAAAAAAAAAAGAAATGAAAACATGGCTACAAATATCTGTACATGTATGTTCATAGCAGCATTATTCATAACAGCCAAAAAGTGGAAACAACCCAAATATCCATCAACTGATATAAAATATACATGTATACAATGGACTATTATTCAGTAGTAAAATGAAGTACCAATAAATGCTACAACTTTTTGCAATGTGAAAGAAGCCAGTCACAAAATACGACATATTATATGATTCCATTTGTATGAAATGTCCAGAACAGGCAAATCTATAGAGACAGAAAGGATATTAGTGTTTGCCTCGGCTGGATGGGTTGAAGGAAATGGGAAGTGACTGCTAAAAGACAGTTTCTTTTAGGGATGATGAAGAATTTCAACTTGTGGTAATGGTTGCACAGCTCTGTGAACATGCTAAAAACCATAGGGCTGTGTACTTTAATTGGGTGAATTACATGGTATGTGAATTATGCCTCAATAAAGCTATTATTTAAAAGTCTATGAATTAATGGTTTTAGAAAGTTAAGAAAACTGTAAAGGAAGTAACAAGTCAATTTTCTGACCTAAAGTTGTTCAAGCTTTCTTTGCAAACTGGAAGTAACAACCTCCCTAAAAAGCCCTAAGTACCTGGGAAAGAGGAGGCAAGTAGCAGACTTTAGAGAAAACATCAGAATAAAAGCTCAGATAAATTTTGCTTGAAAACAGATTCCAAACATAACTTTCAGATGATGTGGAATAAAAAACCAAATCCTTCAGAAAACAAAGAAAAGATAATGCAAAAAACCTTTGATAAATGTCAAAGCAACCAATCACTATGAGTTGTGCAGTAAAGTTATACTTCATCGTGGAGAGATGAAGGAGATACCTATCAAAGAGTGATATGGTCTCTATAATAAAAGTATCATGAGCATATACTACAGCAATGAAATCAAGAGTCAGATACGGACAGTTTTTCCTCAATAAGTAAATAACATGACTAAAAAATAGCAAGTCACTAATCTAATGAAAACAGAGAATGAAGACCAAAGGGCAGTAGGTTTGAGGATGAGAGCAAATCATGTAGTCTGCATAAGAAGATGAATTATCAACATGCTGTACAGTCGTAAAAGTGACCATTCTTCTGCCTTTAATATTCTATTCTCATCAGCAAGAAACAAGGGGCTTCAGATACGCTTTACATATTTGAAAACAATCCCTTATGTGATTACTATTAAAATTCATTTTCTTTTTGCCACTAGTGAAAAAAAGCTTCTACTTTCACATTTTCCACTTCCAAAACATGTAATGTTTTTTAACCTTCCTGAAGAATGTAAATTATATTTGTCTTTCCTTAATTAAACTATGTCATCACTTTAAATATCATTACTATACAGCAAGGCCCTCAGGAGTTAATGAGGTAAAAGTGTAGGACTCCAACCCTACACCCCCTACCAAAAAACCTGGAAAATGTAGTGCCAAATTATGAAACCTGAATAAAAACAGACGAAAAAGAGATATATTACTCTAGTTTTCTAAGACTCCTATTATTTTTGTTTGTTTGTTTTGTGGTAGGACCACTTAAAACAAGATATACCTTCTTAACAAATATGTTTAAGTATACAATACAGTGTTATTGTTAACTAACTATAGCACAGTGTTACACAGATCTCTAGAACTTGTTTATCTTGCATAACTGAATCTTTATGTCCATTGAGCAACAACTCTCCGAAATTCTACCCCCCATGAGCTCCTGGGAACTACAATTCTACCCTCTGCTACTATGATTTGACTATTGTAGATTCTTCTTATCAGTAAAATCATGCAGTATTTGACCTTGTAATTGGTTTATTTCACTGACACAATGTCCTCAAAGTTCATCCATGTTGCCATACATGGTAGGACTTCCTTCTTTTTCTAAGCCTAAATAATACTCCATTGTATGTATATACTATATTTCCTTTATTCATCAATGGACATTTAGGTTGATTCCACATCTTGGTTATTCTGAATAGTGCCGCAATGAACACAGGAGTGCTAACGTCTCTTCAAGATGCTGATTTCAATTCTTTTGGATAAATACTCAGAAGCAGGATTGCTGAATCATATGGTGGTTCTCTTTTAAATTCTCTGAGGAACCTTCATACTATTTTCCATAGCAGCTGCACCGTTTTGCATTCCCAACACCAGTAGGTAGACAAGGGTTCCCGATTTCTCCACATTCTCACACTTATTTTCTTTTTTGATAATAGCTGTTAGTCTGGCTTTGCCTTTGGTGACCTGCCTTTAGTGGATGCACTAAAAAGTAGACAACAAAACTTCTAAACTTGTGTAAAATGTATAGGCAAGACTGATTAGAGACCAATATACTAATGTAGGTCATGGTCTTCATGTCAAGTGAAAAAAAATCAAAGATACATTGGAAAAACAACAGTTTAGAGAATACTGAAGGGCATCCTTTCAGCCACGTCTGAAAGGCTATACACCCCAATACTAAGAAAAAAAGAAAAATCAAACAATTAAAACACGAATTCAGAATTGAATCTCATTACCTCAAGCCCTGTTCATTAAGGATTTATAAATTCAAATGTCTGAACTTTATTTTATGCAAATATTTAAAAAGCAAATTTATAAACATACACAATATCAAAGGAGATGTTAAAATATTTCATAAGAAAATCATTATTGAATAAATCCTCTTGTTATAGGTGAAGCTATGTACTTTAAAATGCTTTACACGATATTTACAAATCATTTTTACCTATTATAATACTACTGCCTCAAAAAACTAACACTTAGTAGTCTACTTTGTACCTAAACATATTCATATTAGGTAGATCAGCTTTGAATTAGTCATATTTTAAGGTCTTACTAGGGGTAAATGTAATTAACCCACTGAGAGGCCTGGCATATAGTTCATCTGTTATTTGGAACTATCCATAATAAATACATGTTTAACTGTAGGGCCAGGCATGGTGGCTCACACCTGTAATCCTAGCACTTTGGGAGGCTGAGGTGGGTGGATCACTTGAGGTCAGGAGTTCGAGACCAGCCTGGCCAACATGGCAAAACCCTGTCTCTACTAAAAATACAAAAATTAGCCAAGCGTTATGGCACATGCCTGTAATCCCAGCTATTCAAGAGGCAGAGGCAGGAGAATCGCTTGAACCCGGGAGGCAGAGGTTGCAGTGAGCTGAGATCGGGCCACTACACTCCAGCCTGGGCAACAGAGCAAGACTCTGTCTTGATGGATGGATGGATGGATGGATGGATGGATGGATGGATGGATGGATGGGTGGATAGACAAATGTATGTTTAACTATAGAAGGTAGCTTGGTTAAAAAACAAAAACAACATAAAACAGTTAAGATAATGCATTTTTCAAATAATATGCTTTTCCTCTGTATATTACTTTAAAATTGTAACACATATGAACTATTACATTTATATAAGATAGACTTCATAATTCCCATTTTATGGATGAGGACACAGACACAAAAACTGAGTAAAGTGCCCAAGATTCCCAGTCCTTAAGAGGTAGGATCACAGCTTGAACCCAGGTCTCTGGCTCTTGAACCTGCCAGACACTGTAGCTGAATCAGGACACATGAATGTCCATATTATCAGCTCATTTTGGTGCCATTTTATTCAATGCTCTGAATAGAGTTTATAATACTTTAGTTACATGAATTTTAAAGGCATGGAATTTCACAGTCATGTAAATTTTACACGAGCTACAAAGGTGTTGAAGGCAAAGTGATTCATTGAAAAAGACTGTGAAAAAGATACTGATGTTAATTGTGCTTTTATTTCACAGTTAAAAACTTCATTGCTAATTGTGTCACATTTTTCAGCCCTTTCCCTCATACTTTTCAAAGGTACTAAATCTATTATCCTGTTCACATTTTTAAAAATTGTTTTAGTAATAATAATACTGGCCAGGCATGGTGGCTCATACCTGTAATCCTAGCACTTTGGGAGGCCGAGGTGGGTGGATCACGAAGTCAGGAAATCGAGACCATCCTGGCTAACACGGTGAAACCCCCGTCTCTACTAAAAATACAAAAATTAGCCAGACGTGTTGGCGGGTGCCTCTAGTCCCAGCTACTTGGGAGGCTGAAGCAGGAGAGTGATGTGAACCCAGGAGGCGGTGGTTTGCAGTGAGCCAAGATCGCGCCACTGCACTCCAGCCTGGGCGACAGAGCAAGACTCTGTCTCAAAAAAAAAAAAAAAAAAAAAGACTACTACTACTGTTTCTGCCACATGATTGCTTTATTAATTCTCCAACAAAATCATCACCTGCGACAAACTGATAATGGTCCTAAGAAAGAAAAACGAGAGAAGAAAGGAGGCAGGGACAGGGTAAAGACTTCATTTTGGTGTTTAAAATACAGCCTAATTTATCATTTTTCTAAAGGTATTAAATAAGACTGATAATTTCTAAGGGAAATATTTTCCTTCCTGTGTTGAAATAATATGCCAAATGGCTACCAAGGAAATATACTTATTTAGGTACATTCATTTCTATATGGATTCCTACTGTGAAACATGTTGTAAGAAAATGGAATGCATGAGAGACAATTAAGGTCAGAATCAGTTTTACAAATTTTGCCAGTCTGCAGATTTCACCTTTTCTATCTCCTTTCTCCCAAGTAAGGTAACCCCTAAAACATCACCAGCAGCTGCACATCAGTAACCCACTTACTACTGAAGTTAAAGCCTGTTTGTGCTCACTGAAACTAGAACAGCTGTTTTTTGTATAGGATGGAAGCTTTAAAAACCTGCCAGCAGCCAGACGCAGTGGCTCACGCCTATAATCCAAGCACTCTGGGAGGCCGAGGCAGGTGGATCAAGAGGTCGGGAGTTCGAGACCAGCCTGACCAACATAGTGAACCCCAGTCTCTACTAAAAACACAAAAATTAGCCGGGCGTGGTGGCGGGCGCCTATAGTCCCAGCTACTCAGGAGGCTGAGGCAGGAGAATGGTGTGAACCCGGGAGGCGGAGGTTGCAGCGAGCCAAGTTGTACCACTGCACTCCAGCCTGGGCGACAGAGCAAGACTCCGTCTCAACAACAACAACAAAAAACCTGCCAGCTCTTTAATTCTCCTTCCACCCACAACTGCCAATATAGTATATTCGTTGTTCAATTCTATATTTTTTAGAGTTAAAGGAAAGGGGATCTTTTTATTTATTTATTTATTTATTTTTGATACAGGGTCTCACTCTAACTTGGAATCAATTCTTATGGATAAAAAGATCAAACTTTGAACCCAAAGTCTACAAGACTATTTGAGAAACATGAGTTGCACAGCTGTAGATAACAGCAATAAAAACAGAATAATGGATAACAATTACTGAGTACATACTACATAACACCCAATATGCCAAGTGTTTCAAATGATCTTCAAAATAACCCCTGGAAGTAGATACTATTATTATCCCCATTTTGCAGATGGGGAAACTGAGTCTTAAAGCTAAATGATCCATGAAAAAAAGCTTAGCTCTTAAGTGACAAAGAAAGATTTGAAGACAAAGGGCCTGAGAAATATGCTTAGGCCTTTAATGGCCAAGTTCCAAAAGCTCTCAACCTAAAGGCCACAGGCCATTTTTAATACTTTCAAAATCTAAATGAAACAATCATTTAAATGTGAAATTCCCTAACTAAAATTGTAGGTTTTTTAGGGGTTTTTTGGGGGGCTTTTAGTTCATCTTACGTCAATTCAGGATAGATACTATATGCTGCCCTAACTATAATCTTTTGCTAAAAACTGGAAGGTAAATTGTTAATGATTAAAGGTTTTGAGCAAAAACATTTTTGTAGTGTGAAATTCATAGTGGAAAAACAATTTAAGAGATCCTTTCTGTGAAAAGTTTGGGAGACAATGGACTAAATGACCTGCATGATCTATGATGGACCTAACATGTGAGTTTCTGCTAAAGGCTTCTATACCAGAAATGTGCCTGCCCCACCCTCACTCCTGTCCCTTATTCCCTCCCTCTGAATACCACACTCACAACAGACCAGCTGCTTTTTATTCTTATGGGCAAGCCTAAGAAACTGAGATTGGCTCTCACCAGCACGAGCTGAAAAAGCTAAAACTGACTCAATATTATTCTTTGCTGTGAATCCTGAGCAATTTTTTTTCCCATTTATCTGGTTTCTTCCCATTACTTTCAGATTCTCCTGGATACTTGTTGATTAATTTGCCTTTGACAACTGTCGTAGTTCTGCCCCTTCAACTCCTAACATCTCCTGGTGACTGCTTGGAGTATGATCATTGAGTCTCCGTCCTAGCATCCTCCGGGATGTGGATCATTTTGATGGATTAAGAAGTATCCGACCACCAGGGTCCACATGCTTGTGTTTCATGGGCACTGTTTTCCCTATTCTGCTTCCTTACTCATTCCACTTGAGCTGCTACAAGCCACACTCCGCCACGACACCCTTTAATTGATCACTCTGTTATGGCTGATTTTGGTTGAGGTATATTCCACAAAATGTTATGAGTGCCCTATGGACAAAAAATATAATATCATACCTAATGTATAAAGTCATTACTTGTTTCTGTACTTTTCTGGCTATAGACAACCACCCAAATTCCTAGAGGATGTTATATAGGAGATATATAGGTACTGAGACTACAACAATAAAACAGGGCAGACAACATTCCTGCTCTAAAAGAACTTACATTCTAATTGGAGGAGGAAACAGAAAACAAGAATAGCAGCCAGGGGTAAGTACAATGCAGAGAACTGCAACAGGATGACCCAGGAGTGATTAGGTGGTTAGGTGAGATTGGGTAACAAATGAAGGAGTCACCACGGAATCTGAACAGCATTAAGAAGCCAATGCAGGTGAAACAGTTGCTCATTCTGAAACAGGGAACAGCAGAATCAACTACCCTAAGGCAAAAAGTAGGCTGACATGTTTACAGAAACAGAACAAAGGCCAATAAGACTGAAGTTTAGTGGGCCAGGAGGATAATGATAATAAGATGAATTTGGAAAGGCAAGCAGGGACCAGCTCACACAAGGCTTTGTGGGCAAACATGAAATTTAAATCCAAGTGCAAGGAAAGCCACTGGAGGGAGTTTTAAGTAGTTCTCTCATTTGTGTACTAAAAAGGCCACACTGCTTGCTATGCAGATTGTAACAGGTCAATAACAGAAATAGGGGGCCAGACACAGAGGTGGCTCACACCTATAATCCCAGCACACTTGAGGCCAGGAGTTCAACACCAGCCTAGGCAACAAAACAAGACCCTGTCTCTACAAAAAAATAAAAATAAAATGTTAGCCGAGTTTGGTGGCACAAGCCTGCAGTCACAGTTACTCCAGAGGCTGAGACAGGGAGGATCACTTGAGCCCAGGAGTTTGAGGTGAGCTATGATCATACCACTGTACACCAACCAGCATGAGTGACATAGCAAGCTCTTATCTCCATTTCAAAAAGCTTCCTCAGGTGATTTTTAGCAAGGTATACATGTTCCTCCTTAGAACCAGACAAAACAAGGGAGGATGCTAAGTAACATAAAGGAATTTCACAGTAAGATGATTGGAAATTCAACGTTTTAGAGATGGACAAGTATTTTCAGGGTTTGAGCTGAATGGGATTGGAACTTTCATAGCAGAGCAAAAGTTCACAACTTTAGAGTCTGTAATAATGGCTCTGATTATTTAACCATATAGCTAATTATATATCTAATTATGGTAGCTTGTTTAAAAAATTACTGGGTCCTACCCAGAGATTCTGATTTAGTCGGTCTGGGGTAGGAACTGAGAATGTTTGTTCAAGAAGCATCACAGAAGATTTGAGCATAGGTTGTACAAACGATTTCAAGATAAATAGTGTAGAGTCACTTTTGAGAATGCAAAACAAACAGGAATGCAAATAGAGCTTTTAAATACATACTAGATAGCCCTCATCCCTGCCACAGTACCCACCCGCCGCAACACACACATAATCTGAAACAGGCCTGACATAAAGTCTTAGAGGTGCGATTCAGAATCAAAGGCCTGACATCCATGAAAAGGCAAATGTGTACAATCTTTCCCCCTGCCAAAATTTAACTTAGTCTTTCTTCTCTCCAATAAGAACTTATTGGTATCCACACATTCTCAACAATACAGCAGTATCCTTCTATTTAATGGTTGCTAATTTGGCAGGTAAGAAAATTTTTATCTGGATTTCTTTAATAATCAGTGAGACCAAAAACACTTTCTTAGGGTGACATTCCAAAATTTATTAACATGTGAGTGTACTCAGTCTTCCTCCTCTACTCATTCTGCCCTTCCTAAAGAGGAAAGATTTGCTGCGACTAGGTTGATCAATATAATAAAGGAATAAAGAAGGAAATGTTGATGAGAAGACACCTTGTTGGCTGGGATTTAGGAAGAAAGCTTTAGAGTTTGATCAGTGAGAAGCTCCCGGGCAGCAGGAAGAAAGGAAAAGAGAAAAGGAACTTGTAAAAAATATTAATGTGGTTATGAATTAAGTTCCCTTTAATACACTCTTTGAAGACAAATGGAATTCCTTTTTAATTCCTTCTGGTTTTAAACTATGCTTCTTGAACAAGCCCCAGTTCTGAACTTGCACCAGGTACTTTTCTGGATTCGCTGGGATTATATCCAGGTCATTTTCCTGGCCACCTGGAAAAGCCTAGCTGCTTTTGTAAATTTTCTGTTGATATCCTTTGCACATTTTTTCTTCTGAGACTTATTTATTTTAATAAAATTTGTTTCTTAAGGCTGTTTTAGGGTCACAGACAAACTGAGTGGAAAGTACAGAGTTCCCATTTACCGCCTGTCCCTACACAGACACAACCTCCCCCAATATCAACATCCCACACAAGAATGGTATATTTGTTACCATCAATGAACCTACAGTGACCCAATATTATCAACCAAAGTCCATAGTTATTAGGGTTCACTCTTGATCTCTTGATGTTGTACATTCTACCATTCTTGACCTATGTATAATGACATGTATCCACTATTATAGTACTGTACATAATAGCTTCATTGCCCTAAAAATCTTGTTCTCTGACTATTCATCCCTCTCTCCCCTGTAACCCATAATAATGGCTAATCATTTTACAGTCTCCATAGTTTTTGCCTTTTCTAGATGTCACACAGTCACAATCGTACACTGTGCAGCCTTTTCAGGTTGGCTTCACTTACTAATATGAATTTCAGGTTCCTCCATGTCTCTTCATGGCCTAATAGCTCATTTTTTTCTAGTGCTAGTATTTCATTGTCTAAATGTACCTTAACTCATTTATCCATTTACCTACTAAAAGGCATCTTGGTTACTTCCAAGTTTTGGCGATTATGAATACAGCTGCTATAAACATTTGTGTGCAGATTTTTGCGTGGACATGTTTCAATTCATTTGGAAAAATACTGAGAAGCATGATTGCTGGGTTAAATGGTTAAGAGTACGTTTAGTCTTGTTAGAAACTACCAAACCATCTTTAAAAGTGGCTGTGCTAGCCGGGTTCGACAGCTCATGCCTGTAATCCCAGCACTTTGGGAGGCTGAGGCGGGTGGATTACCGGAGGTCAGGGGATCGAGACCAGCCTGGCCAACATGGTGAAACCCCGTCTCTACTAAAAATACAAAAAAGTAGCCAGGAGTGGTGGTAGACGCCTGGAATCCTAGCTACTCAGGAGGCTGAGGCAGGAGAATCACTGGAACCCGGAAGGTGGAGGTTGTAGTGAGCTGAGATCGCGCCACCGCACTCCTGCCTGGGTAACAGAGTAAGACTCTATCTCAAAAAAAAAAAAAAAAAAATTGGCCGTGCCACTTTGCATTCCCACCAGCAACGGATGAGTTCCTATTATTTCATATACTGCCCAGCATTTCGTGTCATCAGTGTTCTGAATTTTGGGCATTCTAATAGGTATATGGTGGTATCTCATTATTTTAATTTGCATTTTCCTGACAACATATGATGTGGTACATCTTTTCACATGTTTACTTTCATCTACAAATCTTCTTTGGTGAGGTGTTTGTTAAGGTCTTTAGCTTATTTTTTAACCAGGTTGTTTATATTCTTACCGTAGATGTTGAAGAATTATTTGTATATTTTCAGTAGTAGTCGTTTATCAAATATATCTTTTGCAAATATTTTCCTCCCAGCCTGTGGCTTGTCCTTTAATTCTCTTCAGTGTCTTTTGCAAAGAGAAAAAAAAAAAATTTAACTTTAATGAAATTCCAGCTTATCAAGTCTTACTAACGACTTTCTAGATACTACACCAAAGACACAATCTTGGATTGTACCCTGCCTGGTGTAAGGTCTGTGTCTTGATTGATTTCTTTTGCAGGTGAATGTCAGGTTATTCCAACATTATTTTTTGAAAATATTGTATCTTTTTTCCATTGTATTGCCTTTATTCCCCTGTCAACGATCATTTGACTACACTTACAAGGGTCTATATCTGGGCTCTATTGTGTTCCACTGATCTATTTGTCTAGGGCCATACTGCCTTAATAACTGCAGTCTTACAGTAAGTCTTTAACTTGGGCAGTGTCAATTCTCCAACTTTGTTCTTTTCCTTTAATACTGTGTTGACTGTTCTAGATCTTCTGCCTCTCCATATAAACTTTAGGATCAGTTTCTTGATAGCCACAAAGTAACTTGGTAGGATTTTGACTGGGATTGCATTGAATCTATACAACAAGTTGGGAAGAACTGACATTCTGATGATGATGTGTCTTCCTATCCATGAACACAAAATATTTCTACATTTATTTAGTTCTTCTGTTTTCTTTCATCAGTTTTGTAGGTTTCTTTACATAGATCTTGTATATATTTTGTTAGATTTATACCTACACATTTCATTCTGGGGGTTGCTAATGTAAATGTTTTTAATTTATTGTGTTTTTAATTTCAAATTCCACTTGTTCACTGCTGGCAATATAAGAAAGTGATAGTGGTTTATAAGTTCCAGAAGTAATTTTCTTGGTTCTTTTTAATTTTCTTCATAATCCTGTCATCTGTGAACATGACAGTTTACTTCTTCCTTTTCAATCTATATACCTTTTATTTCCATTTTTTGTCTTATTGCATCAGCTAGGACAGAATGATGCTGAAAAGCAATGGTTAGAGGGGACATTCTTGCCTTGTGCTTAATCTTTGCCGGAAAGGTTCCAGTTTCTCAACATCAACTATGGTATTAGCTGTAGGGTTTTTGTAGATGTTCTTTATCAAGGTAAGAAAGTTCCTCTCTCTTCCTAATTTACTGAAAGCCTTCATAACGCATTAGTGTTGGATTTTATCAAATGCTTTTTCTGCATCTATTGATACAACCCTGTGATTTTCCTTCTTTAGCCTGTTAATGTGCTAGATTACACTAATTGATTATCCAATATTGAGCCAGCCTTGCATACCTGGGATAAATCCCACTTGGTTGTGGTATATAATTTTTCATGCATTTTTGGATCAAATTTGCTAATTTTATGGAGGATTTCTGCATCTGTTTGTAAGAGATGTTAGTATGTACTTTGCTTTTCTTGCAATATGTGTTTTTTGAATTAGGATAATGCTGGTCTCATAGAATGAATTAAGATGTATTTCCCCTACTTCTGTCTTCTGGAAAAGACTGTGAATAACTGGCATAACTTCTTCCTTAAATATTTGGTAGACTCACTAGTGAACCCATCTGGACCTGGCACTTTCTGTTTAGGAAGATTATTAATTGTAGATTCAGCTTCTTTGCTAAATACAGGCCTATTCTGATTGTCTATTTCTTCTTGTGTGACTTTTGGCAGATTGCACCTTTTAAATAACTGGTCCATTTCATCTAGGTTATGAAATTTATAAGCAGAGGGTCAGTCATAATATTCCTTTATTATCTTTTCAATATCAATGGGATCTGTAAAGATGCTGCTTTCATTTTTGATATTAGTAATTTGTATCCTTTCTTTTTAGCTGGTCTAGCTAAAGGATTATCTATTTTACTAATCTTATTAAAGAACCAGCTATTGACTTTATTGATTTTCATTTCATTGATTCCTGCTCTAACTTTTATTATATTTCTTTTCTTCTACTTACTTTGGATTTGATGTGTTCTTTTTCTGTTTCCTAATGTGGCACTTTAGATTACTGATTTTGGATCTTTTTTTTTTTTTTTTTTTGAGACAGAGTCTTGCTCTGTCGCCCAGGCTAGAGTGCAGTGGCACAATCTCAGCTCACTGCCAGCTCCGCCTCCTGGGTTCACACCATTCTCCTGCCTCAGCCTCCCGAGTAGCTGGACTACAGGCACCCACCACCACGCTATTTTTTGTATTTTTAGTAGAGACAGGGTTTCACCGTGTTAGCCAGATGTCTCAATCTCCTGACCTCATCATCCGCCTGCCTCAGCCTCCCAAAGTGCTGGGATTACAGGCGTGAACCACGGCGCCCAGCCGATTTTGGATCTTTCATCTTTTCTAATAAATGCATTCAATCCAATAAATTTCCCTCTAAGCTCTGGTTTCACTACATCTCACAAATTTTGATAAACTGTATTTTCATTTTGATTTATTTCAAAATATTTTTAAGTGTTCCTGATTTCTTCTTTGACCTATGTATTATTTAGAAGTTGTTTAATCATCCACATATTTTGAGATTTTTCCAGCTATCTTTCAGTTACTGGTTTCTATTTAATTTTATTGTGCTCTGAGAGCAGATATGGCATGATTTCTAGTTTGTTAAGGTTTGTTTTATGGCCTAGAATGAAGTTTATCTTTGTGAATGTTCCATGTGAGCTTGAGAAGAATGTGTTATCTGCTGTTATTTGGTGAAGTAGTCTATAGATGTCAATTATACCCAGTTGATTGACAGTGCTATTAAGTTCAACTATGTCCTTATTGATTTTTTGTCTACTGGAGTTGTTTCTGATAGAGGAGTGTTAAAGTGTCCAATTATAATAGTACATTCATATATTTCTCATTGCAGTTCTATCAGTTCTTGCCTCATATTCTGATGCTTTGCTGTTAGGCCTATAGATATTAAGGACTGTTGTATGTTCTTGGATTACTTATCTCTTTGGCATTATGTCCTATTTATCCCTGATGATGTACAGTGCTCTGAAGTCTATTATTAATATAGCTATCCTCAGTTTATTTTGGTTAATGTTAGCATGATATATCTTTCTCCATTCCTTTACTTTTAATATTTGTGTCTTTAAAGTGGGTTTCTAGTTGATGACGTATAGTTGGGTCTTGCTTTTTAATTCACTCTACTAATCTCTGCCTGTTAATTGGTATATTTAGACTACAGATGTTTAAAGTGATTATTGATATAGTCTGGACTAACATCTATCATATTTGTTACAGGTTTCTGTGTGTGGCCCCTGTTCTTTGTTCCTATTTCTGTCTTTTACACTTTTTCTGCCCTTTGTGGTTTTAACTGAACACGTTATATGATTTCATTTTCTCCCTTTTCTTGGCATATCAATTATACAGTTGACCCTTAAACAACATGGGTTTCAACTGCACAGGTCCTCTTATATGCACATTTCTTTTAACTAAATGAAGACAGATAATACAGTATTTGACTGGGCGTGGTGGCTCATGTCTGTAATCCCAGCACTTTGGGAGACCGAGGCTGGTGGATCACGAGGTCAGGAGTTCGAGACCAGCCTGGCCAACCTGCTGAAACCCCGTCTGTACTAAAAATACAAAAATTAGCCAGGCGCAGTGGCAGGCACCTGCAATCCCAGCTACTCCAGAGGCTGAGGCAGAATTGCTTGAACCAAGGAGGCGGAAAATGAAGTGAGCTGAGATTGCGCCACTGCACTCCAGCCTGGGTGACAGAGCAAGTCTCCGTCTCAAAAAAATAATAATAATAATAACAGTATTTGTGGGATGTTAAGACTACATATATGTAGGATCAACATTCTGTATACACAAGTTCAACAGGGCCATCTGCATGACTTGAGTATGTGAGGATTTTGGTATACTCAAGGAGTCCTGGACCCAACTGCCCATGTATACAGAAGAATGCCTGTTCTCATCTTTCCCTTCCTTCCCCTTCCCCTTCTTCTTTTTCAATTTTTACTTCTCTCAGTGGTTTCCCTGGAGTTTGCAATAAACATTTACAACTCATCCAAGTCCACTTTCAAATAATGTTATACCACTTCATAAGCAGTCGAAGTACCTTATAATAACCAAATATTCCTAAATCCACTCTTTCATCTGTTGCATCATTGCCATCATTCATTTCACTTATACCTAATTACATGTATAGATACACACACATACACAAACCCACAGAAGTATAATCGAATACATGGTCGCTATCATTATTTTAACAAACTGTTATCTGTTAGATCAATTATGAAAAAGGAATATAAAAGGTTTTAAGATTCAAGCTTCTGACCTATATTATTTTCCTTCTCTCTGAAGAACTTTTTTTTTTTTTTACATATTTCTTACAAATCAGATTTGCAATAAATTCCCTCAATTTTTGCTTTGAGTAAGTCTTTTTTACATATTTCTTACAAATCAGATTTGCAATAAATTCCCTCAATTTTCGCTTTGAGTAAGTCTTTATTCTTCCTTCACTTTGGAAGGGTAACACAACATGGCAGGATATAAAGTTCTAGGTGGTAGGCTTCTTTCTCTCAACACTAAATATTTCACTCTATTCTCTTCTTGCTTGCATGATTTCTGAGGAGAAGTTGGATGTAATTTTTATCTTTGCTTCTCTATAGGTAAGATATTTTTCCTCTCCGGCTTCTTTCAAGATGGTTTCTTTATCTTTGATTTTCTGAAGTTTGAATATGGTGTGGCTAAGTGTAGATTTTCGGCACTTATCATCTTTGGTGTTCTCTGAGCTTCCTGGATCTGTAGTTTGATATCTGACACTCATTTGGGGGAATTCTGTTATTACTTAAAACATTGCTTCTGTTCCTTTCTTTTTTTCTGCTGCTTTTGTATTTCCTTATGTATATTTTGCACCTTTGGCAGTTGTCTCACAGTTCTTGGACATTCTGTTCTGAGGGAGTTTTTTCTCCATCATTTTTCTTCTTGCTTTTCAGTTTTGGAAGCTTCTTGTAATATCCTCAAGCTCAGAGATTTTTAAAAGTCCAGTATACTAATGAGCCCATCAATGAAATTCTTCATTTGTTACAATATTTTTCACTACAGTATTTTTTTATTCTTTCTTAAAATTTCCATCTCTCTGCTTACATTATCCATCTGTTCTTGCACATTGTCTACTTTTTCCATTAAAGCCTTCTGCATGCTAATCCTATATATTTTTTAATTCCTGGCCTAGAAATAAAGCCACATACCTACAGCCATCTAATCTTTGGCAAAGTCAACAAAAATAAGCAATGGGGAAAGGATTCCCTATTCAATAAATGGTGGGATAGCTCCCAAGCCATTTTTGCAGGAGAATGAAACTGGATGCCTACTTTTACCATGTACAAAAATTAACTTAAGATGGATTTAAGACTTCAATGTAAGACCTCAAACTATAAGAATCCTAGAAGAAAACCTAGGAAACACCACTCTGGGCATTGGCACCTTGGGAAAGACTCTATGACTAAGTCCTCAAAAGCAACTGCAACAAAAACAAAAATTGACAATTGAGATTTAATTAAACTAAAGAGCTTCTGTATAGCAGAAGAAACTATCAACTTAGAAAACAGATAACCTACAGAATGGGAGAAAGTATTCACAAACCATGTATCTGACAAAGGTCTCATATCCAGAATTGATAATGAACTTAAACAACTGAAGCAAAAAATACCCCCATGTAGGCCGGGTGCGGTGGCTCAGGTCTGTAATCCCAGCACTTTGGGAAGCCGAGGCAGGTGGATCACGAGGTCAAGAGATCGAGACCATCCTGGTTAACACCGAGAAACCCCGTCTCTATTAAAAATATAAAAAAAATTAGCTGGGCATGGTAGCGGGAGACTGTAGTACCAGCTACTCGGGAGGCTGAGGCAGGAGAATGGCGTGAACCCTGGAGGCGGAGCTTGCAGTGAGCCAAGATAGTGCCACTGCACTCCAGCCTGGGCGGCAGAGCAAGACTCTATCTCAAAAAATAAAATAAAATAAAATAACCCCATTTAAAAATGGTCAAAAACACAAGAACAGACACTTCTCAAAAGAAGACATACAAGCAGCCAACCAACATATGAAAAGAGAGGCTCAACATCACTAATTATCAGAGAAATGCAAATCAAAATCCCAATGAGTTATCATATCCCATCAGTCAGAGTGGTTATTACTTTTTAGTATAAAACAACAGATGTTGGCAAGGCTACAGAGGAAAGGGAAGCTTTATACATTGTTGGTGGGAATGTAAATTAGTTCAGCCACTGTGGAAAGCAGTCTGGAGACTTCTGAAAGAACTTTAAAAGAACTGCCATTCGACCCAGCAATCCCATTACCGGGTATACAACCATAAAAAAACAAATTGTTGTACCAAAAAGACACACGCACTCACATATTCATCCCAGCACTATTCACAATAGCAAACACATGGAATTAACCTAGGTGCCCATCAACAGGGGACTGGATAAATAAAATGTGGTACACACACACACCATGGAATACTATGCAGATATAACGAAGAATGAAATCATGTCCTTTTGCAGCAACATGGAAGGAGTTGGAGGTCATTATCCTAAGCAAATTAAGGTAGGAACAGAAAACCAAATACTGCATGCCCTCACTTATAAGTGGGAGCTAAACACTGGGTACTCACGGACATAATGATGGCAACAATAGACACTGGAGACTACTAGAGGAGGGAGGGAGGAGGCAGAAGGGATGAAAAACTGTGGGATACTAAGGTCAGTACCTGGGTGATGGGACCATTCAGACCCCAAACTTCAGCATCATGCAACACACCCAGGTAACAGACCACACACACGTACCCCAGAATCTAAAATAAAAGTTAAAAAAAAAAAGTAAAAATAAATAAAAAAATTTCTGGTCTGATATTTCCAACATTCCTGCCATATTTGGCTATGGTTCTGATGTTTGGTTCGGTCTCCTCAAACTGCAGTTTTTGCCTTTTAGTATGCCTGTAATTTCTTGTTAAAGTTGGTAATATACTAAGTATTAAAAAAAAAAAGCCTACAGTAAACAGGTGTTTTGTAATGTAGCACTAGGGTGATGGAGGAGAGGCATTCTATAGGCCTAGGATTAGGTCTCAGTCCTCTGGCGAGCCTGTGCCTCCACACTGTGAACTTCCACCAGCGCTTCTCAGGTTTTTTCCTCCCTTCAAATGGAACAGGGTGGCTGGAGAGGGCTGGAGTTATTTCCCTTCCCCCAAGTGGAAGTCTACAGGGAGTTAAGAGTTAGGAATTTCCTTTTCTCCATGTGGAGGGCTAGAGTTGACTGGAGCTGCATTTTTCCCATTCCCCAGTTAGGTTAGGTTCTAAGAGAAATAATTTCTCCTGAGGGCAGGCCTTGTTAAGGACAGAATACCTTGGTGTATTTCAAAATGTTTCGGCCGGGCGCGGTGGCTCACGCCTGTAATCCCAGCACTTTGGGAGGCCGAGACGGGCGGATCACGAGGTCAGGAGATCGAGACCATCCTGGCTAACACGGTGAAACCCCGTCTCTACTAAAAAATACAAAAAACTAGCCGGGCGAGGTGGCGGCGCCTGTAGTCCCAGCTACTCGGGAGGCTGAGGCAGGAGAATGGCGTAAACCCGGGAGGCGGAGCTTGCAGTGAGCCGAGATCCGGCCACTGCACTCCACCCTGGGCGACAGAGCGAGACTCCCGTCTCAAAAACAACAACAACAACAAAAAAAATGTTTCACTTCCCCCTTCTCCTGCTGACAGCGTAAGAGGATTTTTCTCAAATATTTACTGTGAGGACCTGGTAGAGCTCCAGGAAGTAAATCTCACAAAACTATGAGGGCTTCCTTATGACTGGCTCTCCCTGGAGTTTTTAGGTCTCAGAGCTGTCCACACTGAGCCTCCAGCAACTCCTCAATTACAGCTCAGGTTTTCCTACCCGGGTACTGGTTCCCTCAGGGCTTTCTGATCCTCGGTTTCTGCTTCAGTAGTTGTGATTCTCTGTATCCACCTGTCTGTCTCTCCAGTTTTGGAGGATGTGGTTTGCCCTGTGACTTCACTTCTCTGAGGAATCTAAGAAGTGTTGTCTTCTCTTCATTTTGTTCAGTTATTTATTTTGTCAGGACCAAGTGGTAATTACCGAGTTCCTTACATGCTACACTGGAAATTGGAAGTCTTCAGAGATTACTTCTTAATCGTTTTTAAGAGTGCTTTGTATATGAAGATATATACCCAAAAATCAAACAAAAAAACCCTCTGTCAGGTTTTATAGATATTCCTCCTCCTTTGTCATCTTTCAATCTTGTTTATATTGGTTTTGGAGGCACAGGAGTTTGTATGCTTATATACTCAAATCTATGATTACGGTTTCTGATTTTATGACAGAAAGGTCTTCCTGCTATCAAGAATATAATACCTTTATCCTTTTTTTTTTGTACTTTTATGTGACTTTCAGTTTTTCCATTTCCATTTCTTACTCATCAGAATTTTTTTTCTTCAGTTTTTATTAAATGGCTGGCTAGCTGTCACAACATCATTTACCAAATAATTCCATCGTGCTCCAAAAACCATAAAATGCTGTCTTTATCTTAGACTAAATATCTATTAATAATTGGGTATGTTTCTGGACTTGACTTTGAGGAAAAAAAAAAAAACTGGGAACAGAGACTGCCTGTGAAATGAACTGACTAGCTGGAAACAGGGAAGAAAAAAAGATTTAACTTTTCACTGTTCCCTTTTAAATTTATTTCATGTGCTTTGAATTATCACTCAAAACATCAATACAAATTTGTTGAAGTTCTGCTTACTAGATATGATAGAATTATCAAATATTTCAGATTTGGCAAATTATACCACAACTCCATATGCACCTGAATACCTGAAATCGTAAGTCTATCTAGAGCTTAAAATCCTGATTTAATCTATTCTATTTTAAATAAATAGTAAAAGTACCTCAACTGTCTTAAACTAGATGTTTCTCTGCCACTTAACATGGTCAAACACAAAACCATATTTTACCATGAAGGGAAAACAAAAGCTTCTGTCTAAATCCTTAGTTGTTATATTAAGGCTGCTACTGGAAATGTATAAGAATCTCAGATAAGGTCAATTTCTCACTGTGTATGTTTCCCAGATCCAGCCATCACAGATGTATTTTACTTTTTGTGTTGTCAGCTAGTCACCATCTTTTTCTACCAATACCTACAGTGAATACTTAATCAGAACCTAATCTTTTTATTCTATTGCTATCTGATCATTGTATTTTCAACATCATTTCCTTATCATTCAATTTCAATCTCTAAAGTCAAACTTAACCTCTGTTGTAACCATAATTCCATAAGCAGACTGCCTGAGAGAAAAGAGGTATTCACCTAGCAGCAGATAGAAAAAGAACAGCTTTCTTCTGTGAGGTCAGTATTCTTAAGATCCTCTCTCTCTCCCACTATTTTCTGAACAACTATGAAAGACAGACTCATTTAGTAATTTTAGCCTTTCTCCAAATAAATGTACTTTTTAGCTACTGAAAACTCTCTCCCAATAGAAATGGGAAGGTGACCTAGTATTCAGTCTCATTAGCATTCTCATTAATAATTACAAGGATCAGATACTATCTTTGTACCCTCTAATTCTGCTCTCACTACCTGCTCTCCTAGGTACTTTCCTACTCTCTGCTGCTCTGCTAATAAATGAACTCCTTTAACATGCAGAAGATGCACATTCCACATATCTCCTAGGAAAACTAATATTTAAAAAAAGAAAACAATGCTTTTAACAGTCTAATTACCCTTAGGTTTTAAAACCCCTTACGTTTGATCTTCGTAACAGTATCATCCCCATATTCAACAGGAAACGTACAGTGTGATTTACCAAACATCACATTACTGGTAGTAGAACTAGGTCTCCTGTGAGAATGTCCTTTGCCCTAAATACACTGCCTTCCTCAGAGAAGAAAAGTGTCTTTGTAGAACACAATGAAGGATGTGCTTTATATAGCACAATGTACAACTATTAGTGATATATGTATAAAATCAAAATCAAGTTCAGTACTTAAAGAAATATCTTCTATATAAGAAATGATTTCAAGCACGCCAAGAACCCACAGTATAAAAGCTTCTAGGCAGAAGGTACTATATTTCCTTTTCTCCCAGTGCCCCAGCACCTTATCTTATACAGTGAAGTACTAATGGCCACTTTTTTTTTTTCAGACAGAGTCTTACTCTGTCACCCAAGCTGGAGTGCAGTGGTGCAATCTCAGCTCAATGCAACCTCCACCTCCCGGGTTCAGGTGATTCTCCCGCCTCAGTCTGCCGAGTAGCTGGGATTACAGGTGTGCACCACCATGTCCAGCTAATTTTTGTATTTTTAGTAGAGATGAGGTCTTGCCACATTGGCCAGGCTGGCCTCAAACTCTTGGCCCCAAGTGATCTGCCCTTGTTGGCTCCCAAAGTGCTGGGATTACAGGCATGAGCCACCGCAACCAGCGTTTAACGGCCACTTATTTCTTAGCAGATCTCAACTATCTGCTAATAAATGTAGCAGATTTCTGTGTATCTGAGTCACAGTCCAATACACAGAAATTACAAACACACTCCACTAAAATCTGGGCACTTTTCATGAGAGACTCTCCGCAGATGAAGTCTTACTTTAGATAAACAACTCTCAACCATATCAGACTCAATGTGCCCCCTGCATAAAATATTTTCCAACTTCTGCTTTACCACCCTGAAATAAAATAACAATATTCCTACAATTTCAAACAAATCCATATACCCTAAATAAGAATGGAAAAGAGAAATGAAAATGATTTATAATAACATATATTTCGATGTGGGGCAAAACTACACTAGAAGACTTAAAGAAGTAACTAGTAGCTGAATATATCTATGAATGCAGAGCTATTTGTGATACAATTTTCCAAAACTGTAAACAACTCTTAGTCAAGTTGTGAACAAAACAATCTTCCTTCAGTTCACATAAGGGCTACATGTGGAAACAAAGACACTGGAAAATTCAGTTAAAATCATGATGTAAGACGGAGGTTCCAGGCTTTGATAATTACAAATATTACATGAATGTCAAGCAAGATATTCTTAAATCATGCAGGACATGGGGAGACTTTGTTCAGCACTGTCCCACAACTCTCTAGCCTCCACTCAACAAACGCAAGTTGTTAGCTCCAATCATTACAACAATCTAAAAAATGCCTTCTAGTTTCCCCTTGGAGGGCAACACCGAGCTGCACCCATTGCCTTAAACACAATTCTGCTATCTATCCCAGTATAATGTAAAGAAGCTTGGGAAGCATGAATTAGATCTCCAGTTCTGTTACCAATGACCTGTGTGATCACTGGCCAATGAGATAACTTCTCTAAACCTCACTTTCCATCGTACCAAAAGGGAATAAACACTACCTGGCTTTTTAAGTTGTCAGAATGACTCAATGACATGTGTGCAGCACATGGTAGGTGGTTTCCAACCCATGGCCTATTGAGATGTGAAAAAAGGCACTGTTCCAGGTAAATAGAAAGCAAGCAGCAAAAAGTAACCTAAATGTGTAAGAGGCAGAAGATATAATAAGCATACAAAATAAAATTCAACGCACAGCAGTCTAGGGACATTTCAGAGAGCAGCCAGCAGTCCTACCTATCTCAGCAACCCCTGAAGGCATTAATGTGCTAGGATTAGCTGAAATAATTAATATTCACAATGATGATCTCCAAAGTAAAAAGGCAAGAAAGGCATACATTTTAAAGGGACTTCCAATGTACGTGGCTGAATTTTTTTTTTAAATCTGATGCTTAGTGACTGTATTTCACAAATATTATTCAAATTTTTATTGGGCATTTATTCTATCTTAGGCTAGATAGTTGGAAAACACAAAGAAATCCAGTACACCACGTCTGTTCTCAAACATTTTGCCATTCAGTATATTAGACATGGTAGAGGCAGAATGACACAGATAAGAAATAGAAATTCAAGTAATAAATTATGGGGGCACAGACAAAATTAGGAATAATTGTCCCTGAGGAAAAACAAGGACGTCTTCATGGCATAGGCCACTGAAAAATGAGGGTTCTGATAGGTACAGAATGGGGAGCAAAGTGTTAAGGGAAAAACAAAATCTGGGCAAAAGCACTGAGCATGAAAATACAGACTGGTTCAGAGAAGAGAGGTAGGGAAAGGGTACATTAGGAGTTGGGGGTGAAGGTAGTGAAAGTAAAGGCTGTAAAGCTATTTCAGGACCTGTTCGTGAAGGGATATGAATGATATTCAAATTCATTTCAGTTTTATTGAACAAGAGAGTTCGCCAACACGCTGGTGCTTATGCAGCACACCTGATCCTCAACGCTGAATAATGACCAAAAATAAAAGATTCAGAGTAAATGCAAATTACTACTAAACTTCCTGAAATAAAAAGTCTTGACATGAATAAGCAAAAAGAACCTAACCCAACAGTAGAAAGTTCTGAGCTTGTTTCTTAAATAATGATTTATTATTTATTAAATAAATTACCCAATAAATAAATTTATAATAATAAATAAATTTATTAAATAAATTACCCAATTTATTGACTGAGAACTGAAAGAAATTTAGGATAATCTGTTGTGTCCTTTGATTGTCTTCCACGCAAGTCACATTATTTCCTAAACATATTATTTAGCAGTGCCTCACATCATCCCCGAAAGACAAGAGACAGACTACAGTATTATTATCCCCTTTTTATCACAGGGAAACTGAGGAACAAGAAGACAAAATTATAGTATGGTCACAAAAGCCATCATATTTTTTAGGACTTTAATTAAAGGCTCCAAGCCTACATTTCATCTTTTATTCTTCACACCATCTGAATACTAGAATTATCTTTTACTATCGTCTTAATTGGAAAAAAGAAAAATATCTAAACTTTAAGATCATTTTCTCAATTTGGTACTGTCACAAAAAAAAAAAAAGTTTTAAAAGTCTACCCTTGAAATGATATTTGCAAGAACAGCAAGGGTAAGCAGTAACCCAACCTCCAAAAAATACAGTTGTAAATCTTATAGCTGTAATACAGTTGTAAATCTTAAGACAGGTCAGGAATCCTAGACCCAGCCCTTACTTTGAACATCTGGCAGGCCTCAGGGAAATAATGGAGATTTGTGTCTGTAAAAGTCTTTGCAGATGCTCTAATGAAAAGGTGCCCTAAGAGGCCCAGAACAGTGGTATCACTACACTCACCACCGCAAACATGAAATCCTCCTCTGTCCCTCCCTGCCTTGCACCACGAGACTCGCGGCACACAAGGAGGCCTATGCAAGAACCTCTCGACATTTCCCTTAAAATGCGGTACTATAAGGACGCCTTTGGTGCTGGGCCTCCGTAAACACTGAGGGTACCGGATGTGGCCAGGCACACCTCAAAGTCTTGGCTCTCCAAAACCAGGGCCTGGTCGAGAGTCTTTTATTGGACACCGAGTTCCTGCGAATATCTCACTTTTCACACAGGCGCTGCCAATCCCTGCCCTCCAGTACCCTTCCTCAGCCTCCTGCCGCACTCTTGCCGCGAGGTGGGCGTCCCAAAGAGCTAAGGAGGAGGGTAAGGTTGGTTAGAGCGCAAGGGCCAAGGCCGCGGCCGCGAGGCCGTCCAGCACAGGCTACGGTCCTGCCGGTCCAGCCCCGGAGCCCGGCCGCCTGGCCCCGGCCCTGGCCTGGGCCAACGCGCCGCCGCCGCCGCCTATCAGCGGAGCGCAGGGGCGGGGCTGGCCGGCTCGGCGGCCAGGCCGGCGGGCGGGGGCGGGCTGGGACGGGCGGGGACGGGCGGGGGACCGACCGCCTCGCAGCCCAGGCCGCCGCGCGCACACACCGGGCCCGGCTCCCGAGGGCGCCAGCGCGGCCCCGGGGAGCGCGAGGAGCCGGCGAAGCGCGCGGCCTGCCGTTGGCGGCCTGGTCCGCAGCGCTCTGCGCCCACCCGTCCCGGACGTGGGGCCCAAGCCCCCGTGAAGATGGTGTCCTGGATGATCTCCAGAGCTGTGGTGTAAGTGCCGCTCACGGCGCCCTGCAGCCGGCGCGAGGCCCAGGGGAGCTGTGGGAAGGGGAAGGAGCCGAGAGGAAAGGGAAGGCCTGGGCCTGGGCGGGGACGGGGTGGCCCGGCCTGGGGCCTGCCGTGGGGCCGGGGGAGCCCTCGGCCTCCTCACCTTGGTCCACGTCGCTGCGGGGCTCCCTGCGGCTGCCGAGGGCCTAGCTGCGGCGACTGCGGCTGCGACGGCGGCGGCAGCTGTGGCGCTGCTCGGCTGCGTGCGGCGCGGCGCCCCTGCTCCGGCGGCGCTGGGTGGGCAGGCGCTCAGGGCAGGCGGCGCGCGCTCCCCGCTTCTGCTCCCCGCGCAGCGCGGCACCGCCCTGCGGGCCCGGGAGCGGCGCGCCTCGCAGCTGCTCCCTGCGCAGGCTCCGCAGACGCCGAGCGCGGGAGGCTCCGCGATCCTCCCGAGGATGCGGTGGCAGTGCCGAGCCTTTGTATCCCGCGGCTGATGCGTTGCGGTGTCTCTCTTGGCGGCTGATTGCCATTCGGTCACGTGTGGTAGGAGGAGAGATTTGTCTAAAAACCCGAGACCGCTCCCAGTCCAGGATCCCTGGGAAGGGTCCTAGTTGTCCCAAGATTTGCAGCTTACCGAGAAAGGTGACACCCGGCTGCTCGCCTAGATCCCCGAATTCGGCCCTGTCTTGGCGGAAATATTTGCTAAGTGATTGAAAGGCTGTAGGTGCCTGTTGCCTTTGTTCAAACTATCGGTTCATTTCATTGTTCTCCTACCAACAAGTGCTACAGGTCTGTAAGAAAAAAAATTCCTTGAGTTGTGGTGTTAATCGTGTAAATGTATTTGAATACAATTTAAACTGATTTTCTTTCATCCTCCCCATTTTACCCCTCTCCCCGATTTAAAAAAAAAAAAAGTCACCAAGTAAACAATGACGTAGTTACAGCTAGGGTCTGTGAATTCATTATTCATCTCTGTAGTAGTGTTATCTCAGAAGGTTTCATAAAGGTATATGAAAAAATGTTTATGTGAGGGGGCAGGCTTCTCTGATTAGCTTTAGAATTTCGGAAAAATAACATTACCAGATTTTTTGTTGTTGTTGTTAAAAGGAGCTAAATTTTCTGAGTTTGGTGTTTATTTTGTTTGGAAGTGAATTACTAGTCCTATTTAATCAGATTTGCAGCACAGCATTCAAAATTTTTCATTTGATTAAATTGCAAAGTTTCTAGTTTTAAAGCCTCAGAGCTTCCTGTGTTCCCCTGTACAAAACTAAAAATCAAGATATAAACAAAAGGATACCGCAGATGCCTTCAGATTGTTTTTTAGCCTTTTCCTGGCCTCTCTTTTGAGTCTGTCATTTACCTAATCCAGGCATACCTTTCTTGACCTAGTAGATGTCTATCAACTGTTGTGTCCACACCTAGAAAATCAAGTGCCCTATTAAGAAGCTGTACTTTACAAAAAAAAAAAAAAAAAAAAAAAGCCTCTGGATTTCTTTGACCAGTTCTTCAACTGACAGAAAATTGTGAAGCACTTTTAGACTTTTGTTTTTCATAATTGACAATACGAACGTCTGTTCTAGGTGCTACCTGTAACACAAAGGTCAGTAACACGTAGTTGATCATGGTCATTGACAGTTTGGGTGCACAGATATCTGCGGTACAGATCCAAATGTCAACTCTTATAAAAGTTACACCCAGTTGAATACCCAGTGTTGGACAAGGAAGGGATATCTGGTTGAGAAAAAGAAAAGGCAAGGGAGATTATGTTTCAGATGGGCCTTAAAAAATAGACAGGCCCAGTAGAGTGGCTCACACCTGTAATCCTAGCACTTTGGGAGGCCAAGGAGGGAAGATTGTTTGATCGCAAGAGTTAGAGACCAGCCTAGGCAACAGAGCAAGACCTTGTCTCCACAAAAAATGAAAAATTTAATTAGCCGGTCACAGTAGCTCACACCTGTTATCCCAGCTACTCAGGGACTGAGGAGGATCGCTCAAATCCAAGAGGTCAAGGCTGCAGTGAGCCGTGATCGTGCCACTGCACTCCAACCTGGGCCACAGAGTGAGACTGTGCCTCAAAAAAACAAAAAAGAATGGACAGAATCGAGGCGGCCAAAGATGAAAAAGGAAAGGATTCCAGATATAGGGACCAGCGTGAGCCAAAGCCCAGAGGAGGAAAAGCCCAGATTAGTTACAGTGGGCGTGAGGGTGGGGAAAAAGCAAGCTGGAAAGATAGCCTGGGGTGTGTTTTCAAGAAAGAAGGGGTAAATGTTATAAGGCAGCAACAGCTTTGCTTTGGAAGATTCTCTGCCCTTCTGTGAAATTTTCCAGTGGAGACCTGGAAAACAAGGAGACTCCTTAGGAGACTCCCTAACTGGAGAGAGGGGATTAAAGCCTCTTTGCAGTTAAAGTGCTTTAGCTACAGAATGTAAGGTTTGAGGCTAAAGACAGGGAACAGTAATGTGAGGAAGAAAATGTCATGAAAAGAAACGTGTTTCTCAAGTGTCAGGAACCGTTATTTTGTGAGCCATTAGCACATTAGAAAGCACACTTGTCAGAGAATACAAACATCATTCCATTTTTCTTCTTTACTCAGTTTCTCTCTCTGAAAATGAAAGCGCAGTCACAGGATCTACACAAACTTGGAAACCTTTTTCACACCAGGAGGTAGAATTTACTTGATTCTTTCTAACTTACTGAGACAACCACCTCCTCCTGAGCAAGATCAGACCCTCCTCTCGACATGAACCTCTGGTAGCATGGGCAGGGAACCTCAATAACCAGAGCACCCTGTATGTAGAAGCACTTTGTCCCCAGATCCTGCACTTTAACACCGGAGAAATTAGCCCTGGACACCACTCTTTTTTTTTTCTTGAGACAGTCTCTCTCTGTCGCCCATGCTGGAGTGCAGTGGTGTGATCTCAACTCACTGCAACCTCCACCTCCCAATTCAAGCAATTCTCATGTCTCATGCCTCACCCTCCCAAGTAGCTGGGACTACAGGTGCGTGCCACCACGCCTGGCTAATTTTTTTGTATTTTTAGTAGAGACAGGGTTTCACCGTATTGGTCAGGCTGGCCTCGATCTCCTGGCCTCATGATCCGCCCACCTTCCTCTCTAAGTGCTAGAATTACAGCCATGAGCCACCGCACCTGGCCCTGGATACCACTCTTTACAGCTGTGTGGTCTTGGGCAGCATGCTAAACCCTTCTGAGCATCAGTCTTCTTGCCTTTAAGTGGTTATAATAAATACCACACGAGACTGTTGTAAAGAAAATTAGCCGGGCGTGATGGCGCACAGCTGTAGTCCTGACTAGTAGGGAAGCTGAGGCACTAGAATCACTTGAACCCTGGAAGGAAAGGTTGCAGTGAGCTGAGAATCGTGCCACTGCACTCCAGCCTCGGCAACAGAGCAAGATTCTGTCTCAAAAAAAAAAAAAAGACTGTTGTAAAGATTAAATTAGTTTAACTAAAACGTGCAAGTGTGGTGCTTGGCATTGAGTGTGCACTTAAAACGTAATAGATATATAGATAGCTTTTTTATGAGGGAAGTGAGTAAAATGGTGTAGGAAGAAATATCACTGGATTGTTATCAAGAAACTTGGAATTCAGAACTGGCTTTGGTTACCTTAACGAGCTGAATGACCCTGAGGCAGTCTCTTACTGATTATAGACCTTGGTTCTATTTCTCAGAAGAGGCAAAGAGACCTGATAACCTCCAAGCTCTTTTGTCCAGCCTTAGCATTCTGTGATGATATGAAAGTATTTTTCCATTACTCACAGTCTGTTCAAACTCAGCTTACTTTAACATCAAGGCAAGATTGACAGGTTAGTTACCAATTTTTTTTTTTTTTTTTTGAGACGGAGTTTTTCTCTTGGTGTCCAGGCTAGAGTGCAGTGGCACGATCGTGACTCACTGCAATTTCCGCCTCCCGGGTTCAAGCAGTTCTCCTGCCTCAGCCTCCCAAGTAGCTGGGATTACAGGCGTGTGCTACCATGCCCAGCTAATGTTTGTATTTTTAGTAGAGACGGGATTTCACCGTGTTGGCCAGCCTGGACTTGAACTCCTGACCTCAGGTGATCCTCCTGCCTCGGCCTCCCAAAGTTCTGGGATTACAGGCATGAGTAGTTACCAATTTTTAAGGGATGGTAGTTTGAGATTACCAATGATGTTCCATTCATATATGATATCCGCACTTCACCTTTTGAAACATGACTCTCATAAGTTGAGGGAAATTCAGTTTTTCCCCTAACTTTTCTTAATTTGTTTTTATGATGTAGCATTGTAATTAAGATCAAGATTAAAGCTAGATTGCCAAATTCAACTATTAGCTCTGCCATTTATGTGTCATAACCTACCCCATGCGTTTAAATACATTAATATATGTAATGTCCATAGTCCAGCATCTGGCACATAGTAAGCATTCAGTAAATGCTAGTAGTAGTTATCAGAAAAATGAAAAACATGCTCTCCTAAAATCCCAGCATGCTGAATGTTTAAAGTATCTTCAATACACATTTTTTGTTTGAATCACTTTGTGTGTAGGTAACATAATTTTAATTAGAGTATAGTAAAAATGTGATACTATTCTTTATTATATTGTAAGCATATTCTATGTTGCTCTGAAATCTTATAAGCATCTTCTATGTTGCTTTAAATTTTTATTTAATATCTTCTGTTTGATCAGGCCAGTATTGTTTTCTTAGCCATTCATCTACTTGTATTTAATTTTACATTTAGATAATTTCTAATATTTCATTATTGTAAGTAATGCTGCAATGCAATTATAATGCTATAATGGACATTATATATACTTCTTTTGAAGTACGTATTTCTTTGGGATAAAAATACAAGAGGAATATTTCTGAGTCAAACACTGAATATTTCTATGATCATTGATACAAATTGCCAAATTGCTTTCTAAAAGAATATTAATATTTTACATTGCTAGCAGCAATGTATGAGTACTTTCTTTATCACAATGTAGCCAGAATCAGAAGTTTTAATTTTTTAATACTTTACCAATAAATATAACATATCTCATTGTTTTCTTTTGTATTTTATCAGCACTGTTGAATGCTTGTCCAGATTTTTATTAACTATATATATTGTGCATATAGTATGTATATACTTTGCCCTTTTATCTCTTGGTTACTTGATAATTTACTTGTTTTGTCTGAGCTTTTTAGATAAAAAAGGAATTAACCTTTTCTTTTTTTTTTTTTTTTTTTTGAGACGGAGTCTCGCTCTGTCTCCCAGGCTAAAGTGCAGTGGCGCGATCTCGGCTCACTGCAAGCTCCGCCTCCCGGGTTCACGCCATTCTCCTGCCTCAGCCTCCCGAGTAGCTGGGACTACAGGCACCCGCCACTGCGCCCGGCTAATTGTTTGTATTTTTAGTAGAGACGGGGTTTCACCGTGGTCTCCATCTCCTGACCTTGTGATCCGCCCACCTCGGCCTCCCAAAATGCTGGGATTACAGGCGTGAGCCACCGCGCCCGGCAGGAATTAATCTTTATTGCATGTGATATTTCATGCAAATGTGTTTCTCAATCTAATTTCAGTTTTCTTTTAGGTATTTTATTCTTGGTTGCATAGAGAGTTTATAGTTTCAATATAGTTCGCCTTGTTTGTTTTTCATTTTGTGATTTCTTGATCATTTCTAAATGTAAAATTAGGTACTACAGATATTTGATAAGTACTTTCTTATGTAGAATTGGGTTAATTTGGAGACTTCCTTTTTAATTCTATATATCTATATTTCCCTTTTTACAATGATAATACATTTTTTTTACCTTAATTTAATTGTCTGGCAGTACTCGTAAAACTCGCAATTACTTTTCTCTAATTGATCGTCTTCATTTATATTGGATGCTATAATGGATATCTTCACAGACTAAATTACACACCTTAAAAACCATACTTCAGCAGTTTCCCCCCTTCTTTTCAGCTTCATCTCTTTTCCTCCTCTACTAGATCTTTCTCAACAGCATACCAACGTGCTATTATTTCTCTCACCTTAAAAAAAATCTTTTAACCTACTATACTTTTCATCTTATCACCCCATTTCTCTCTGTATCTTTAAAGCAAAACTTCCTCAAAAGAATAGTCCAAGCCAGGCACAGTGGCTCACGCTTGTAATCCCAGCACTTTGGGAGGCTGAAGCGTGCAGATCGCCTGAGCCCAGGAGTTCGAGCCCACCCAGGCAACCTGGTGAAACCCCATCTCTACAAAAAATACAAAAATAAATAAAAAATAAAAATTAGCTGGGTGTGGTGGTACATGCCTGTAATCCGGACTACAATGGATGCTGAAGTGGTAGAATCACTTGAGCCTGGGATGTTGAGGCTGCAGTGAGCCATGAGCATGCCACTGCACTCCAGCCTGGGCAAAAGAATGAGACCTTGTCTCAAAAAAAAAAAAAGAATTAAAAAAAAAAAAAGATAGTCTATACACCATCTTCAGTTTCTTTCCTTCAGGGTACTCTGGAACCCATACGTTTAGACTTCTCTCTCCTTCCACTTCACTGAAATTGCCCTTCTCAGATCAATAGTGACTGCCACTTGGCCAAATTGTTTAGTCCTCATCTGACTTAGCAGCAGCTTTTGATACAATTGCTCACTTTCTCCTTGAAGTATTTTCTTCACTTGGTTTCCAAGAAACCTTGCTTTTTTTTGTTTTCTTTGTAACTCACCGGCCACTCCCTTCTCAGCCTACCTGGCACATTTCTCCACGTTCCCTGACTTCTTGAAGTTGTTAAAGTTGGCATGTCAAGGGGATCAGTCCTTAGACCATTTTCTCTTTTCTATTTGTAGTCCTTTAAGGATTCCCATTAATTTACATTTCCAACCCAGATCTCTCTGCTGAACTCTGTGATCATATTTTCAGCTGCGTTCTTCATTCCACTTGGAAACACCTGAAAGTCAGGCCGAACTTAAGACATCCAAAACTAGGCTCTTGAGCTTCCTTCCCCATCTGGCTCCTCTGGCAGCCTTCCCCTACTCTGTTAATGGCAGCTCCACCTTCTAGCAGCTCAGGCCAAAGACCTTGGGATCATACCATCCTTGATTCCTCTCTTTCTCTAGTTCCCTGCATTGAATCCACAAATCTTGTTGACTCTGCTTTCAAAATAGATCCTGTACTCACCACTTTTACATATACCATTCTAGTCCAAGCCAACATCATCTCTGAAATATGTTGTAGTAGCATAGCTTCCTGTGTCTGCCCTTGTCCCTCCTCCACAGCAGCCAAAATAGTCCTGTTGAAACCCAGGTCAAGTCACGTGACTCATCTGCTTACAACCCTCTGATGACTTCCTTCCTCACTCAGGGAAGCCAAGTCCTTATGATAGTCTACAAACAGGAAATGATCTGGACTTTTTTTCCATCTCAAACCTTTGTCTCCACCTGCCCGCTGCCGTTAACTCCAGCCACAGTGGTCTCTGGACTCCTCTAACACACTTCTTACCTGAGAGCCTGGGCACTTGATGGCCCCTGCCTCAGTGCACTTCCCACTGATACCGTCCTGCCTCATTCCCTCGCTTCCTTCAGGTGTTCGCTTTCTCAGTGACACCAGCACTCATGCTTTCCTTCCCTGCTCCGTTGTCTGTAGTATTTGGTACTTCACTTCTTTAATCTATCATCTGTCTTCTCCAACTAGAAAATAGTCTCCATGAGGGAGGCCTTTTCTCTGATATGTTCATTGCACACAAAAGAAGCTCAATGAATATTTTCTGCAGTAAGAGAATGAAAATAATGAATGTGAACTATAAATTACAGAACTATTGATAGTAAATATTATGCCTCATGAATTTGGGGACTGCCTTTTTTCCCTCCTCCAGAGCTTATTTCACAATTAATTTTTCTCATGAAAGCTGCAGTGAATGAATTATTTGGAAAGAGAGACTGAAAGGATTGCAGCATTGAATAAAAGTTTTTTTCACTAATGAGCCTCTTTCCAGACACACTTATTCCAGATAGGGAAAAGAGAAAAGCCTCTGCATTTGTACTGTTACTAAAAACAACCTCTTTCAGCCTTGGTAACCTAGCTAAAATTGTTTTGGAGATGGATAGGGAAGTAGGATTGGATACCTTAACAAATATAGGAAAGAAAATAGAATAATATGACTGGAAGTGAATGTCATTCTTGTATTTATTTAATTTATTGATTTTAGAGACAGGGTTTCACTCTGTCACCCAGGCTGGAGTTCAGTGCAGTGACATGATCCTAGTTCACTGGAGCCTCAAACTCCTGAGCTCAAGCAATCCTCCTACCTCAGCCTCCCAGGTAGCCAGGACTAGAGGCATGCGCTACCACACCCAGCTAATTTTTTTGTTTTACTTTTGTATAGATGGGCATCTTGCTATATTACCCAGGCTGGTCTCTAACTCCTGACCTCAAGCATTCCTACCACCTTGGCCTCCCAAAGTGCTGGGATTACAGGTTTGAGCCACTGCCCCAGCCATGAATGTCTTTTTTTTTTTTGAGACTGAGTTTCGCTCTTGTTGCCCAGGCTGGCATGCAATGGTGCGATCTTGGCTCAATGCAACCTCCACCTCCTGGGTTCAAGCAATTCTCCTACCTCAGCCTCCCAAGTAGCTGGGATTACAGGTGGCCACCACCATGCCCAGCTAATTTTTGTATTTTTAGTAGAGACGGAGTTTCACCATGTTGGCCAGGCTGGTCTCGAACTCCTGACCTCAGGTGATCCACCTGCGTTGGCCTCCCAAAGTGCTGAGATTACAGGCGTGAGCCATCGCACCCTGACGAATGTCATTTTTATATTCATCTTTGCTATAATATAGCAAGAGAATATACCATTTGTTAGGGTATATGTTTGTTAAGTTTATGATAGGATTAATGAAAAACATCCTAATTTTTAAATCTTTATGGAAGTTTGAGGGCAGTCACAATTATATGAGTGATATTTTTCTTCCTTTATATGTGCTTTAAATTTTTTAACTGGTTATAAAATCTCAATGATATCTAAAATATTTTCTTTCAATTAGGTTAAGGTAGATTTTGTCTTTACCATTTTTTATGAGATCCATATGTGAATAGCTTATGTGTTCATGAGTTGTATCTAAGAATAAGATATTTACATTGCTGTTAGACAATGAGAAATAAGGTAAATAGGAACAATGATGTTTTTAAGAAAATTGAAAAGTTGACATTTAAAAAATATATGTAGGAAATGTCCTGTAAGAGGTCATCTTTTCTGTCTTCTTTCATTAAGAAAGAAAACACATTCTAAACTATTGGGTCTTGTTTTCACTGCATGGGCTAGAACTTCCAACAAGATTCCTTTATTAGCCTGCATTTCAGAAACAATTTGCTTTTGTCCATTTTTTGTTACTGCTGCTCTGTTAGCTATTTCTTTTTCCACTGTATTTTAAACCCTTTTAGGATGGAGATTTTTATATTCTTTACTTTTGGTATAGATGAAACTGTTCAAATAAATGGTATATTACAACAACAGTGGCATAAATGAGTATTTTAAATATCTTAAAAGAAGTATATTATTGTTTTGATCATTTCATGGAAAAAGATTACTGTTGATTCATAACAGAACATGAGCTTACTTTTATGTCATTGATTACACATTTGCACTAAACTAATCCTTTCATACAACTTTTGAGATAAATGAGGTTAAAGATAAAAATTTTTGTTATAAAATTTTTCATGTTTACAAAACTTAACTGTTAAGGCTTTATGCATACTTATCCCTATTACTGAAGTAAATTTACCAGTTTCGGTCATGTTGTTATATTTACAGAGGCAACTATGACTGAAAGTCAGACGAGATGGCATACTCACTAAAATACTGTGAACAAGGAAAACAGTAGCAATCAGGATGGAATTATCCAACAGTGGTTAGAGATTATTTTATGTAATGAGTAGACCAGCTAACGTTAGAATGTTATATAGCCATTCATAATTATTTTCAAAGTACTTTTCATTTCATTGAAGATCCTTTTAATATGTCACAGTTTCTTGACCTCAGCATTATTCATATTTTTGAGTGGATAATTCTCTGTTGTGAGAGACTGTCCTATGCATTGTGGTATGTTTAGCAGTATCCTCCAGTTATGACAGCCAAAAATGGCTCCAGATATGGAATTGACATATGTCACCTAGTGGGCAAAACTGCCACTGGTTGGGAACCACTGTGCTGAGTAAAAAGGGAAGAAAATAAATATATGGAGAGGGCATGAGGCTTAAAACTGTACTGTCCCATATGGTTACTTGTGGCTATTTAAATGTAAATTTAAAAAAATTAAATTTCTCAATACACTAGCCACATTTCAAGTGCTCAGTAGCTATGTGAATGCTTATCTTATTCTGTGCTACCTTGCTGGGCAGAATAAAAATAGAACATTTTCATCATCACAGAGTTCTGTTGAAGTGATCCCTTACAAGATATAGTCCGCCCAGCATCTCCACCTGAAAATGGCTGTTATTTTCTATTTGCTGCTTCTATGTATTTTATGAGAGAAATTCTATAATGATATTTGGAAATTCACAAGTATCTTAGGATAGCTGTGGCTTGAGAATTTTCTATATAAAAATACTGTTGCTACTTGAAGAAAATAAATTACTGTTGCTGATCAATCTGTCACAATCTTTTTTATTATTTCAAAATTCCTATTTTCATGTTTACAGAGAATTTCTAAAAATTAATGAAAACTACTGATATAGTACTTTGAAAATTTTTTTTATACTCATATATTCTGCACATCAGGTACTATATTCTATACTTTTTAGCCTGTAAATGAAGTATGACTTACAAGTTACAGTTTTCCTGGTCTTAGAATTTATTAAGACATTAGGATTGAAATACAGAGCTGAAGGTTATCACTATGTTGCTTTTCTTAACAACAGCGTAATTGACTCTGCAGAATCAAAACTATCAAGCAAGTCATAAAAGTCATAGGACAAATATAACCATAATAGGTTTATGCTAACCAATAATTCAAAACATAATCTTAGGAAATATTCAGATATATTAATACGGAGAGCATTAGCACTTTCAAGTAATGATGTGTTCATTTTAGGAAAGAATTATTTTCACAAACAAAGCATTCTGCTATGGAAATTTCATTAACCTTTTATTTTTATTTATTTATTTTTGAGACAGAGTCTCGCTCTTTTGCCCAGGCTGGAGAGCAGTGGCACCTGCCTCCCGGGTTCAAGCAATTATTTTGCCGCAGCCTCCCGAGTAGCTGGGACTACAGGTTGTGCCACCATGCCCAGCTAATTTTTGTATTTTTAGTAGAGACAGGATTTCACCATGTTGGCCAGGCTGGTCTTGAACTCCTAACCTTGCCATCCACCCGCCTTGGCCTCCCAAAGTGCTAGGATTACAGGCGTGAGCCACCGCGCCCAGCTCCTCATTAACTTTTTATAATGTCACATTTCTAGGAAATGTATGAGTGGGGCTGATACAGCCAAGTACGACAAACTGGGTCGCTTAAACAACTGATTTTTATTGTCTCACAGTTCTGGAGTCTAGAAACCAAGACCAAGGTGTGGACAGGATTGGTTTCTTCTGAACCTGAGGGCTGTGGGGCAGAATCTGCTCGTGGGTCTCCCTGAGCCTCGGGTGGTTTGCTGGCCATCTTTGAGTTGTAGATGCATCACCGTGATCTCTCCCTTCATCTTCACGTGGTGTCCTCCCTTTGTGCATGTCTCTGTGTCCAAATTTTCTCTTGTTAATGAGGGAACAAGTCATATTGAATTAGTCATATTGGACACCCTAATTAGCTCATTTTAACTTGATTACTATCTCTGTAAAGACCCTATCTCCAAATACAAGATCACATCCTGACCTTGTAATGGGTAAGGTCCCCAACATACATGATGAGGAGGGGGGCACAATTCAATCCCTAACAATCTCTTTTTCATATCCTGAGAAAATTAACGTGCCAAGGAACAGTTTTAGGGATTGGATTAGAAAAGGAGAAAAAAGGCCGGACGCAGTAGCACACGCCTGTAATCCCAGCACTCTGGGAGGCCGAGGCGGGTGGATCACGAGGTCAGGAGATTGAGACCATCCTGGCTAACACCGTGAAACCCCATCTCTACTAAAAATACAAAACATTAGCCGGGCATGGTGACCGGCGCCTATAATCCCAGCTACTCGGGAGGCTGAGGCAGGAGAATGGCGTGAACCCGGGAGGCGGAGCTTGCAGTGAGCCGAGATCGTGCCCAGCCTGGGCGACTAAGGGAGACTCCGTCTCAGGAAAAAAAAAAAAAAAAAAAAAAAAAATCTGGAGTTCCAGACCAGCCTGGGCAACATGGTGAAACCCTGTCTCTACAAAAAGTACAAAAATTAGCCGGGCATGATGGCATGCGCCTGTAGTCCCAGCTACTCAGAAGGCTGAGGTGGAAGGATCCGTTGAGCCCAGGAGGTAAAGGCTGCAGTGAGCTAGGATCGTGCCACTATACTCCAGCCTGGGCAACAGAGGGAGACCCTGTCTCATAAAAAAGAAAAGGAGAAAAAAAGTCTGACAAACTAACTGTCTTAATATAATTTTAGAGTCATCACATGGGGAAGGGGGCAGATTTTTCTGTTATTGTGAAACCAAGGTTAAAGGTAGATCTTATAAGGAAGCCAGTTTTATTCAATATATTGAGGAAAACTTTATAACATCTAAAATTGTTCAACTTTGAGACTGCCAACCTCATGATTGCAGTGGCATAAGGTAGGGTAGAAACATCACTAGAGGCATAAAGGTAGGGTAGAACCCTAGTTGAAGATCTTAAACTATACTTCTTTTATGTTTCCCATGGTGGATCAGAGATAAAATTTGGAATGCACTTTCACCAAAACTGTGAAGTGGGCAAACTGACTCTGTTTAACCTTGAAGAGGCCCACAGGAACCACAAGCCTAGTCATTCTTGAGAGTTGACATAAAGAAAGTGCAGATATGGGAATAAAATAGAATATTTGGTGATACTTGCCTAATGGATACCATTATTGTCATGATCAGTTCTTCACTGCTTTGTGGCTGTGGTCTTTATTTTCTGCTTAGGGAGCTGATCAGTATCAGTATTGCTGAACATGCTTCCAAGTTGTTCATTCAGTATTTTTTATTTGCATTATATTTTTAGCTATTAATTTTCATCAACCATATATTTTTCTGGTTTTCTGAAATACAGGGACTTTCTGTTTTAACTTTGTGTACCTAAGTTAATTTTGCAAATAGAAATGATAATGATTTTAGGATGTTTAATGGATCGTGAGTGAATGAAAGTACTCTATAAAGATATACCTACCTGTAAGTCCACATGAGAGAGCCTTAGAAGTATGTAAATCTCTTCTTTGTTTTTTGTTTTTTTTTTTGAGACAGAGTCTTGCTCTGTCTCCCAGGCTGGAGTGCAGTGGCGTGATCTCGGCTCACTGCAAGCTCTGCCTCCTGGGTTCAGGAAGCTCTCCTGCCTCAGCCTCTCGAGTAGATGGGATTACAGACGCCCACCACCATGCCAGCTAATTTTTTGTATCATTAGTAGAGAAAGGGTTTCACCATGTTGGCCAGGCTGGTCTCAAACTCCTGACCTCAAGGTGATCTGCCCACCTCGGCCTCTCAAAGTGCTGGGATTACAGACATGACCCACCGAGCCTGCCCTGGAACTTAAAGAACCTGAAAATATTAAGGTGTGAAATAAAGTTATATGAGAAAAATAGTCTGAAAGTTCTGTGTAGAGATATTCTAAAAAAAATCTGATCTTTCCTTGCAAGTAAAAATGAGAAATTTACATTGGAAATAAACCTTTTTTGTCCGCAAAGATTATGCTTATTATGACAAAATAATTCCTAAGAATTTCTAGATCTTATGTCTTGAAGTATTATTTTTTATTATTATTATTTGTTTTTTAGAGACAGGGTCTCCCTCTGTTGCTCAGGCTGGAGTGCAGTGGCACAATCATAGTTCACTGTAACCTCAAATCCCTGGACTCCAGCTATCCTCCTGCTTCCGCCTCCTAAGTAGCTAGAATTGTAGGCCCACACCACCACACACAGCTAATTTTTTATTTTTTGTAGAGATAGGGCCTTGCTATGTGACCCAGACTGTTCTTGAACTCCTGGCCTCAAGTGATCCTCCTTCCTTGGTCTCCCAAAGTGATGGAATTACAGGCATCAGCGACTACAACCAGTTTTGAATATTTTATGTAGTAAATGGGATGCAAATACTGCCTTGTTTCAATTGGTTTCCTATAAGTTTAAGATACCGCTGTATTGTCTTTCTGTAAATCTGTACCCAGTTGCCTCAGATTTTTGCTGGTGACCAATTCTTACAGTGCTTTAACTAAAATAGCTCACTTAAAACTGGGATCAGAAAAATAGAGGCTAGTAAACCATTTTAAGAGTAATGGTTACAACAGAGACCTTGAGTTCCTGAATGACTGAGAAATATAAAGGAAATACTGAAAATGTAATGACCTATAACCCTGCAAGTGACACTGCCTAGACACACTTTTTAAGTGTGTGATGAGGGCAGGAACTGTATGAGAAAGGAAAGCAGTCAGTTTTTTCCTTTGAGGACTTCAATTATGCTCTCCCACTTCAAAGTATGCCATCACTGTCACTTCGCCTCTCTTTTATTCTTTCCTCACCTTTATCTCTGGGTTTTTCTTTTTCCTTCATTCTCAATAAAAGTAGGAAGAGAATGGTATGGTCTCTGTCATGTGAAGAAAAATAACAATTTTTACGGATTAGAAATATAATCTATTGTTTCCAAACTAACAGAAGAGAGGAAAGGAGGCTAAAGAGATACTGAAGGCCAAAATAAAGGGGTCAAGTAGGTGAGAGAGATATAACGGGAAAAAAAGATGGTAGAAATGGGTTCAAATATATCAATAATAACAATAAATGTCAACAGATTATATCTTCCTGTTAAAAGACAGACTAAAATACTGGAGGGAAAAGAACTATAAAGTATAAAACATGATTGAAAGATAAAAGGATATATCTGAATAAATGTATAGTTTATGTTAATTGGTCAATATTAATTAATGATTATCAGTCCTCCTAAAACGTCTTTAAATTTAATGGAATTCCAACAGGATTTTTATTGTTGTTTTCATGGAACCTGATAGGCTAATTACCTATAAAGTTCATACGAAAGAGTAAAAGCCCCAGAATCAATAAGACAACTGTGAAGAACAAGGAATAAAGACTTCTACTATTACATATCATAATTTATTATAATGTAGGAATTAATGACAGTGTAGTATTGTTGCTGTGATTGACAGTAGACTTAATAGAACATATAACAAATCCAGAAATTAACCCAAGCTTGCAAGGAATCTGATATGACAGTGGTAGAATTCAAAATCAATGGGAAAGTATAGCTAACTTAATAGCGTTGGGATAATTGGTTATCTCTCAGAAAAAAATAAAATAAAATAAAGATCTTTACTACACAGCAGACTCAAAAATAAATCGTAAGTGTATTATCTGCCCAAGTGTAAAAACTACAGCGCTTAAACTTTTGGAAGAAAAGGTAAGAGAATATCACAACTTGGTAGAGAAGAATTTTTTAGACCCTACAACAAACCATAGAGGAAGCAACAGATATATTTGTCTACATGTTTTATAGCCTACCATGTATCCGATGCTCATTCTGTGTCAAGCATTATTCTAAGCAGTTTCAAACTAATTTGTTTCTGTCTCACAACCATCATCATGATACAGGTACTGCTGTTGTGTTCATTTCACCAATGAGAAACCTCAGGCTTAGAAATGTGAAATAACTTGCCCAAAGTGGTCACACAGCTGCCAAGTAGCAAAGCTATGTGGCAGTCTAGCTGCAGACATAGACCCTAATGTGCTATAATTTACACCTGTTATTTTAAGTCCTCCTTGTTGAGATAGAATTTATATACAATAATTTCTATGTGTTTCATCAAATGTGTACACTCCCATATCATCACCCTATCAAGATTCAGTTTACATTGTCCACAATGGTGGTTGAATGTCCATTTCCATTAGATTCACCATTCCTGATAAAAATTTTATCTCTGTCTGTGTGAAAAGTATCTAAATTATTTAAAATATCCTCAGGATATGGAATTTTAAAAGCTAATTAGAAACTCATATTGCTGCTTTCTCAATTCCTTTCTAACTTGGGGCAAGGAAGGAGGGTGCAATGGGAGAAGCCAGCACTAGAATTGTTGCCCAATGAGAGTAAAAACTGTCAATAGTTACATATTACATACTGTCAATAGTTAGATAACTAACAAAGGATAATAATCAGAAGAGAAAAAGAATTATTTAAAATCAGTAAGAAAAAAAGATAACCTAAAAAGAAAAGTGGACGAATGAACTGGTATCTCATAGAAGAGGAAGCCAATGGCAACTAGACATATAAAAAGATAGACAAAACTCATTAGTTTTCAAGAAAATGTAAATTATAACCACATTGAAATTCCATTTCACACTTACTAGATTGCAAAAATTAAGAAGTCTGAAAATACCAAGTGTTGGCAAAGATGTGTAGAGCAACAGGATTCTTTTCATGATGCCAGTAGGAGAGTAAGATGCTGGAACTGCTTTGGAAAACAATTTGGCCTTAACTTACAGTGTTAATCATTCACATACCCTATAACCCAGTAATTCCACAACTAGCTATATACCATCAAAGAAATTTGGCATATGCATCAAGAGACATTTGCAAAGATATTTATAGGAAAATTCTTAAAGCAAAAGTCTATGAAAAATAATAGTTTACGCAGACAGAAGAATTGGTAAGTAAACATTGGTTTATGTACAAAATGGAATATTATACAACAGGAACTACCACTTAGAAGCCTCAACTTAGACGACCGTTAGGAAAGTTATAGTGTGTGGTTTTTTAAAAAAAGAAAAAAAAAAGCAAGCCAGATATGATTACCTCCTTGGTATGAAAGCATTGTAAAGGCCCTATCATAGGCAAAACTGAACAATGTGTACTTTAATAATGTATATATACATATATATATTTAGCAAATCTATTTTTCGGAAAAGACAATAATGAGAAATTTTAGGATGGGGTTAGCTCTGGGAGTCTGGGAGAGGAAAGGGATCTGGAACAATGGTAATTGATATTCTGCTTCTTAAGTTGGATACCGGATTCACTGGGCTCATTTTACTATGCTTCATAACTTAGAAGTGTGTGTCATATATTCTTTTCCTTTGATCAATGATTACATTAAAAACATGTTTCACACTTGCAGTGCGTCAGGACCAAGATATCTACAGTAACTAAAGGGGCGAGCTTAGACAAGCAGGGAGCAGATAGCAACGGAAAGGAGAGGCTGATCCTGTCCCAGCCCATATGCTTCTTGCTGGTGTAGAGGCCAGTTTCAGTGCTGAGCCAGGCCACAGATGGAGGCAGGGAAGGGGCTGCACCTGTCATGATGAGTATGTGAACAGAAGGCCAAAACCTCTATGAAATCGCCAGGCAGGCTGTCTCTTGTCCTTTCTTTTTCTCAAAGCTGGTATGAATCCAAAGAAGAATGTCCAATTTCTTATTTACCCAAGGGATTTTTGAGGTTCTGGAAGTAAATACATAGATAGCCACTTAAAAGCTTTCTTCCCGCCCCCCCCACCACTGATTTTTTTGTCTATTCAGGTAACAGTTGTTTTCTTGTCTATTCATTTGATATATGGGATATTGCTATAAAAAGAAACTCAATGTCTAAAAAATGTGTAAATTAATGTGCCTGCACTATAGCTCCTTCCAGTTTAAGACAGGCCTAAGAGATAGTGTTGATATTGAAATGTAGAATAATATTCTTCACTCAACAGCTTCTGCTTCATATTTTTAATGATATTTCTTGCCTATTTTGTTAGTTTAGCTGATCAAAAATGTCACATTGCTTGAAACTCCGTAATACGTACATAAGAGTAATTTAAATTTTTGAGTTCTATTTCAGAGCAATTCCCCACAATTAGAAAGAATATAACATTAGCCCAGAATCTAGATGGTTCTAAACCTATCAGTGGGAGATAACATCTAATATTAACATTTTATACTTGATGTGTAGCTCTGATTCTTTATGCACACAGACTGTCATTTATATAAGGTGAGGAAAATCGGCCGGGTGCAGTGGCTCACACCTGTAATCCTGGCACTTTGGGAGGCCAAGGTGGGTGGAACACCTGAGGTCAGGAGTTCGAGATCAGCCTGGCCAACATGGCAAAACCCCATCTCTACTAAAAATGCAAAAATTGGCTGGGTGTGGTGGCACATGCCTGTAATCCCAGCTACTTGGGAGGCTGAGGCAGGAGAATTGCTTGAACCCAGGAGGCAGAGGTTGCAGTGAGCCAAGATCAAGCCACGGCACTCCAGCCTGGGCGAGAGAGCAAGACTCCATCTCAAAAAAAAAAAAAGATAAGGAAAATGAACATTATTAAATGGTGAGTTTTCCATGTGGTCAACATTGCTGTGGGGGTGATCTGGCTAAGACATCTGTCACCTACTGATAGCCAGGATTTATTTGGCTTGTGAGACTGTCCCCTTGCTTCCTTGTCATTCCATGTGCTGTACTCACTTTATCAGTAGAGGACATTCACAGCCTCACTGCCCCTCAAGAACATAATCATGAGACATTAACTAGTAGATTTGCAGATCTGTTCATAAAGATTTCTAGTTCAAGAATTCAGAGTAACTAAATTTACTAGATTTCACTTGAAAAGTTATCTATACCTGTACTGCACTCCTACAGTTGCCCAGAAATACCGACAGATTGCCAACTTTAGGTTAAATAACACCTTTTTGTGTGTGTGAAGAATGCTAGTCTACAAATGGGCCCTGAAATCAGTGACCATTTACTTCTTTTAGTCCTAACCAGGTTCTTGTTTTACTATAGGTTTATTAGGGTCTTATGTTTTACTAACATTTAATTTCTCAAGCCAATCCTAAAACTTTCTGATAAACAGGCAAAATTTTCTAACCATATTGACCCTTTGAATTTTGTAAGATAGGATAATTTACAATTACAGCTTTGAGCCAGAACAGTTTTATAGCTTTACCAATGTTGAAAATTGATGCTGTCATTTAATTTCAAAAACATGGTTGATAGACCATATATTTTTCATGTAACTTTAAGCTCTTAGAAAATCTTAAGAATCCAGGTACAGTGGTGTGTACCTATGGTCCCAGCTACTCGGGAGGCTGAGGCGGGAGGCTTTCTTGAGTCTAGCAGTTCGAGATCAGCCTGGGCAAGGCTAGCAAGACCCCATCTCTTTTAAAAAAATGTTAAATTATATTCACTGTTACTGAACACATGATAAATTAAGACTGTCCATTGTCATAGAGATGCTTTGGGTTCTTCATGTAGAATTAGAGCTTACAAAGTGTTAAACAATATTTAAAAGCTTTAAAAATCCTTTCTCAGACTTCACTGCCGAAGATTCTGATTTAATTGATCTGGGATGGCACCTGGACATGGTTTTTTGCTAAAAAAATTCCCCAGGTGATTGGGTTGAAAAACATTACACTAGAGGATATGAGAGAAAACCTGGTAATTTTTTGAGAAATAGTAGTGTAGTGTCAGGAAACAGTCACAGAGCTGAGCTGCCAAATATTGTTACCATTTTAAAACAAGGCAACAAAAATTGTAAAATATTCTCGGTTCGATTTTCAGTGACTTGATGATATTAAAACAAGAAAATTTGAGCATCTAAAAATTATCTGAAGCTTAACAATAAGCAACATTAGTGGCCTATAAGGAAGTGATCTTTCCAGACAAACTTGGTTGGTCTTTTAAGATTGAATTACAGAAGTATTAGGAGAAAAGAATATAGTAGATGGACTGTCTGGATTTTATTGCAACATTCCCTACAGTACCTCATGAAATTCAACTTGGAAATGCATTTTATATTTCCAGTTAGTATGAGAACAAAGTCTAGCAAACAGCAAAATAACATATTTGTGAGATGGCTGTACAGCACATTTGTAGCAGTACACATTTAAGCTGCCTTGAAAAGATCATTTGTAAAATTTGTCAGTGTGGAGCTTTATGTTTGTTTTTAATTGAAATCATTTCATGCCTTTTAATGTATCCATAGTATTAAGACTGTAAACTAGAATGTGTTCTACATCTTGGTTAAAAAATAATATGTAATAAAAATCTGGAGAAGAGGGGGAAGGGAGAAGGGAGGAAGGATGCTTGAGGGCAAATTTTATCTTCCATAGCGGAAGGACAGATGCTGTTCAGAGTTGGAACACCAACCTTTCATAATCCTTTTCTTAAAAGATTATGTTAGACCCTGACATTTTTACTGATTAAGTACAATTTATTTATTCCTTCAGTTTTACTTATCGTCTATTAAATTTAAGCAAAATGTAATTTAAAGGTTTTTTGTTTTGTTTTGTTTTTTTAAATAGACAAGGTCTCACTCTGTCTCCTAGGCTGATGGCAAACTCCTGGTCTCAAGCCATCCTCCCACCTCAGCCTCCCATAGTGCTCAGACAACAGGCATACACCGCCATGCCCAGCTTAAGGATTATTATTTTAAGTGACATATATTTTTAAGATCCCATTTCTGTGTAGTCTATCAATCATCTTTCTCTACTAATAATATGAAATTAGATAATGAAATGTTATCATTGATTATTTCTGGGCAGTGGATCTAGGGGAGAGTTTTAGATTTCTTTATTCTTTCCGATAGTGTTTCTGTAATAAATATGAATCATTTCTACTAAAAGCATTTATTTTAAGCCATAAAACATGTTATTTTTTAACTAAATAAAATAATTTAAAGACTAGTTCTAATTCATCTTCCCTCAGAATTATCAGTACCTTTATTTTATAGTCGCAACCTTTCATACCAACCATGATTAAAATCTTTAAGTGCTGGCCTTAGAATGGCGTATGTGTACAAAACAAGCTGAAATATTAGCATGTGTCTAACCATATGACTTTAACCTTTAAAAGTTATTTTTAAGAGGAGAGAAGGGTGATTGACTCTTTTCAGATAGTTCATATAATTCTAAATTTTCCACAGAACCCTAGAATTTGCTTACTAGGTACAATTCATTTTTCTTGAACAATCAGATGAAAATGAGACAGTACAAAAGCATAAAGTTTCCATCTATTCTATATTAGGACAAAAACAAAGTGGTAGCATTTAAACCCAAATAAGCAGTGTTTATTAGCTACAGAAGTATAAGCATCAACCAGTATACAATTCACTGAACAGAAATTGATGACCTTTGTTCTAACATACTTATTCTATCCAGAGAAGTTTTTTTTTAAGGTTAATAAACTCTCCAGTTATATTAAGGAAATAACTGAGTACTTAGTTTGTTATTCAGAGGTCAGCCAGTAGCATTTTACGTGCAGTTGAAATTCTTCAAGATCTGATAATAAAGATACCTCAACAAAGAATAGGCGATATTTCTTTTTTCCAGTTAAAGTGGCACTGCCCATAGCAATGAGATGAAAGCAATATTCAATTCCTTCTTCCAGCCAACTTTGAAATTGTTTTTATGAAATTATAACAACTTTTAGAATTCACATTATTTCCATTTTTATGCATAAGGTAAAACTTACTAATATTTCTATGTTATATTCTAGTTTACAGAATTTAGAGCTTCGTAAAATGCAAAACACATCATTATCCTAATTAGAGTTGCTATAAATGGCATCACTACTTCTTTTTGGTTTTGTTTCTGTTTTTTCTGAGACAGAACCTGTTGCCCAGGCTGGGGTGCAGTGGCATGATTTCAGCTCACTGCAACCTCCACCTCCCAGGGTCAAGCAATCCTCCTGCCTCAGCCCCTCTAGTAGCTGGGATTACAGGCACACACACCATGCTTGGCTAATTTTTGTATTTTTAGTAGAGACAGAGTTTCACCATGTCAGCCAGCTGGTCTCGAACCCCAGAGCTCAGGTGATCCACCTGCCTCTGTCTCCCAAAGTGCTGGGATTACAGGTGTGAGCCACCACGCCTGCCCAACATCACTAATTCTAAGTAGTTGTATGACTTTACTGTATCTCTAAAATGAGGACACATCTGTTCTTGATTAACTCACAGACATTGCTGAAAGGCACAAATGTGATATTCTGTATAAATATCCTTTATATCCTTATGATACAAAGAAGTATATTATCTACAAAGAAGTATATTATCTATATAAATTCTGTATTAAGTATACAAATACAGCATTATATTATCACTCCTTGTTCCTTTAAAACAGTCAGTTTGCATTACAGCAAGGCACTAATCAGTATTGCAGACTTGCAATCCTTTTGTAAGAACATTATTAGAATTATAAAGAAATGAAATATGATAAAAAATAAACTTCTGGAATTTTTATATTTTGCAGTTTTTTCACATCTTAACATCATGTAGATACCAATTTGTGGACCTTAAGTAAGGTGACTTTAACAGTTTGACCCTAAGTCTAACAGATTAATAATTCTAACACGTCTAACTTAGGTAAGACCTCAGCTCTTTACTATGTCTGTCTGGGCATGTTCAAGGTACAGGATGCCACAAGTATCATCAGAGTAGCATCCTGCAGCCCTGCAGTTCTGTTCTCTGGCTACTCCTCGTGCCATATTGCTGCCACGTTTCTCTATGTTTTATTATACCCCAGTGCTCCTCCCCAGCCATTCATCCAGCAGTAATGATTCACCCCTGGCTTTCCGTGAACTCAGGAGTCTGTGCTCACTACCACCAAGGCCACCTGGAGTTCCTTGCTGCTTTCAGTTATCTATTGCTGTGTAACAATCACCCCATAACTTAGTGGCTTAAAATAATAATGATTTTATTATTTCTCACAAATCTGTTCACATGCAAATTCTGTTCTACATTGACTTTCTTTAATCTTTCTCATGTTTTAATAACATGGAAAACTTGTATTGTTTGGAATTATTTATTTATTTTATGACATGGAGGTCTTGCTGTGTTGCCCAGGCTAAAGTACAGTGGCACAGTTATGACTCACTACAGCCGCCATCTCCTGGGCTCAAGCCATCCTTCTGACTCAAACTGCCGAATAGCTGGGATCACAGACATGCACCACCATGCCCCACAATTTTTTTTTTTTTTTAGAGACAAGGTCTCGCTATTCTGTTTTAAAACCATAAAAGAAAGTCAAAGAACTGTCAGAATATTTAGCAGTTTGTCCATTTCTTTTGTCGCATTTTCATTTTCTAGTCTCAGGTAAATTGTGTGTACAAAAGATTCAGTTCTGCCTTCCTATCCACACTAAAGAAAGGGATTTTTTTTTTCTTTTTTTCTTTCTGCAAATATTTATTGAATACCTACTACGTATCAGGCCCGGGGATGCAGAGCTAAGCATGGCACAGTTTCCGTTTTAAAGGAATACTCAGTAGAAAGACCACAAATGGAAAAGTCAGTGAACATAATATTGTCTGACGACAATAATACTAGTAATACTTGTGAAATGTGTACCATGTGCCTGGCATTATTATATGGTTTAACACATTTAATATTCACAGAAAGATGCGTACTATTATTGTTATGTTTTTACAGAAAAGCAAACAGACACAGAAAGGTTAACAACTTGCCCAAAGTCACACTGCTACTTCAAGTATGTACAAAATGTTATGAGAACATGGAGAAAGGGTTCCTCACCTAGAGGAGGCAAAGATATTTTCCCAGAGAAAATGATCTTTCAATTTCATCTTTGAAATTATCTTCCTCGTGAAAAGTCCCCAGTCGGAGGGAACAAAATATGCCAAGGCAGAGAAAAATAATATGACTCTTTTCAGAAATCAAGCAGTTCAATATCAATGGAGCACAGAGATGCAAAAGATAAAATTGGAGAAGTCAGAGGAGTTAGATCAATTTGGTCTAACGTGCATAGCCTGACGAGGGGATTTTTCTTTAATGAGAAAGCAAGGAAAGGTCGTTGAAATATTTTAAGTGATGATTGATATAACAGAGGGTGTAAGAAAAGTGAATGAGGGCAGACAGTTCCCATGAAAAATAAGAAAGGTCAGAATTAAGGCTGAAGTAAGTATTTGGGACATGGGAACAGATATGAAAGAGATTTAGGGGAGGTGGGAGAATTTGACAAAACTTGATGATTGGGTGTGAGGAGGAGGAAGGAATTTCAGATTTCTGGCTTGGATCCTTGAGTGGGAGGTGTCAAACATGAGAGGAAGAAAAGGTTTAGAGAAGGAACGATGAGCTTAAACAACAGCAAGTGTGTTGTTGGGGAAAGGGTGAACAGAGCACTTTAGATAAGGAAGACACACAGAAGTAGATGGGATATTAGGGCATTGCTTTCATTTTAATTTGGATACTGGGTTCACATATGTTCATTTTGTTGTTAGACTTCATAACTTGCACATATAGTACAGATATTTTCTAGTATGGATAATATGCAGTAAGTTTTTAAAGTAACATTTGGTAACACTGCTATTGGAAAAAAATATCCTATGTTAAGATTTTGAGAAGATGACCCAGTTCTCCCGTATGTATATGCATTAGGGATTAAATGTCACCAAAGCAAAGACTATTTGATTTATATAGCTCTTCTTCATGCATTAAAAATGAAAAATAAAAAACAAAGGAACAGTGGTTTCTGTGACCAGCAAAAAAAGTTATTGTCTGCGACTCTGTGGTATTTATTGTGGTTAGATTAATTTCTGTGGCTATCTTATTTTTTAATAAATACAGAGAAGACAGAATTAGCTATGTGAAGCAAATGAAAAACTTTGCTTTTTAAATTGTTTGTGGTGATTATGGATACTTGTTTCTTTGTTTTAAATTTAATTTTTTAAATTTACATAATGTATTTTTATGTTTTAATACATATAACACAGAGTGAACAGATTAATGTAATTAGCATACCCATCATCTCAAATGTTTACCATTTCTTTGTGCTGGGAATATTCAATATTTTAGTTCTGCCTATTTGAAACTATATATTACTGTTAACTGTAGTCATCCTACAGCATTATAGAACACTTGAACTTCTTTTTCTTTTTCTTTTTCTTTTTTTTTTTTTTTTTTGATGGAATCTCGCTCTGTCGCCAGGCTGGAGTGCAGTGGTGCGGTCTTGGCTCACTGCAATCTCCGCCTCCCGGGTTCAAGCGATTCTTCTGCCTCAGCCTCGCTGGTACTACAGGCACCCGCCACCACGCTCAGCTAATTTTTGTATTTTTAATAGAGACAGGGTTTCACCATGTTGGCCAGGATGATCTCGATCTCTTGACCTTATGATCTACCCGCCTCGGCCTCCCAAAGTGCTGGGATTACAGGCGTGAGCCACTGCGCCCGGCCAACTTCTTTTTTTTTTTTTTTTTTTTTTTTTGAGATGGAGTCTTGCTCTCTTGCCCAGGCTGGAGTGCAGTGGCACGATCTCGGTTCACTGCAACCTCTGCCTCCTGGGTTCAAGTGATTCTTCTGCCTCAGCCTCCCAAGTAGCTGGGACTATAGGCATGAGCCACCACACCCAGTAAATTTTTGTATTTTTGGTAGAGACAGGGTTTCACCATATTGGCCAGGCAGGTCTTGAACTCCTGACCTCGTGATCCGCCCACGTTGGCCTCACAAAGTGCTGGGATTACAGGCATGAGCCACTGCGCCCGGCCTCAACTTTATGGTGTTACATTTCTGTTGAAGGTAAAGCATTTTGTTTGGAATCAAATTTTCATTTAGTCTCGGGGGTAACTTGTAATTTTAAATAAGGTGGTTGGGGAAAGCTTCTGAGAACTGGAGATTTGAACAGAGAATTAAAGGTGAAGACATTAGCCACACGGATTCTGGGGAAGAGCATCCCAGGAAGGAAGCCAGCCTAGTGTAAACCCTAAGACAGGTCTGTACTTATCACATAGAGTTCATTGTGGCTGGAGCAGAGTAGTGTGACCAGAGGTGCAAGCCATTGTTAAAGACACTGGAACTGACTCTGAGTGAGGTGGCAAGCTGTTGCAGTGTTCTGAGCAGAGAAGTGACATTATCAGATTTTATGTTTTAAAAGCTCTACTATGGAGAACAGCCTGTATCAAAGCAAAGATGGAAGCTTGGAAACCAGTTAAGAGGCTATATTAATAAACCAGCGAGTAGTGGTGAGTAGTGAGTGGTGACTTGGACCAGGCTGGTAGCAGTGGTCAGATGCTAGATTCATTTTAAAAATAGAACCCATAAGATTGTTTGACAGATTGGCTGTGAATATTCAAAGTGAAGAAACCTCATTGAGTTCATGAAGTTGGGAGTAAGTATACCTAGAGAAGAGAAGAAAATGGACAAGTTATTTATAAAATGTATATGGAAATGCAGAGGGCCAAGAATAGTCAAGACAATCTTGAAGTAGAAGAGCAAAGAACAAAATTCTAGGATGCCATACAGGTATTAGTAGTGGGATAAGTTACTTATATCAAGATTTATTGTAAAACTACAGTAATTACGACAACATGGTATTGGGTCAAGGATGGACACATAATCAATAAAAAACATAGAGTCTAGAAAGTGACCCATACATATACAATCATATACAGTCATTTGTCTTATCACAAAGGTAGCACTACATAGCATTGGGGGAAGATTGCTGTTCGCAATTATGATTGTGTGTCAATTGGATATCCATCACTTGCAGAATCATAGTCACCTATCTCAGACCAAACACAAAAAATAAATTCTAATCAGATCACAGATAACAATAAAACTTCTCAAAGATAATATAGAAAATTTCTTCATGACTTTTTTTTTTTTTTTTTTTTGAGACAGAGTTTCGCTCTTTCACCCAGGCTGGAGCACAGTGGTGCGATCTCAGCTCACTGCCACGTCCGCCTCCCAGTTTCAAGTGATTCTCCTGTGTCAGCCTCCCAAGTAGCTGGGATTACAGGCTCCCACTACCACGCCTAGCTAATTTTTGTACTTTTAGTAAAGACGGGGTTTCACCATTGTTGGCCAGGCTGGTCTCAAACTCCTGACCTCGTGACCTGCCCGCCTCGGCCTCCCAAAGTGCGGGGATTACAGGCATGAGTCACCACACCTGGCCAATTCTTCACGACTTTAAGATAACCAAAAACAACCTTAAACATGACACAGAAAAGCATTAATCATAAAGGAAAAGACTGATAATGACAAATTGGAAAACACTAAAATTAAGCACTTCTCTTCATCAAAGACACCATTGAGAGTGAAAAAAGAAGCCAGAATGGGAGAAAATAACATGTAAGTGCAAGAAATGGCTCATATTCAAAATATAGAAAGAAAAATGGACAAGATGCTTCACACCCAAAAAGGGGTGGGGTGCATACAAATAGCCAAGAAACATAGGAAAAGGTGCTCTCACTTCTTTTACTGGAGTGTGGCAACATTATGTAATGCTGGACCACATTTCTATCCTCTTTTTATATCTTTGAGGAAAGAACTAGAGTTTCCTGGGCCTTTATTTGTACCACCACACCTTTAGGATTGCATAGGAATCAAGATTGTTCAAATTTAGCCTAAAATGTGAATGGTTGTACATTTAAAGAGAATAAAAATTTATTCTTGAAGATGAGATTACTATTTTAAGAAAAGCTCTTCTACCATATGCATCAAATAATATTGGGCACACTCACGCTCATGCATGACCTCTTTATTAAAAATTGGATGCCTCAGCCTTGCAGCTAAAACCTGTGGAATAGAGAATGAGGTCAGAAAAATACCACTACAAAAACTAACAACTCATGTTTTAAAATAAATATCACCAGGGAAGAAGGACACTGAGACAATTCTGTACAAAGAATGCCTATTTTCTTCTAATGTTTCAAAATCTATTTTGACTTTTTTCCCAAGGATGTAATCTAAAGGTAGAGGCTGCCCTGAGTGTCACTTATTGATTGTCATAAGATGAAGATTTTCATGAGATGGCACTGGGATCCAAGGTAACCAGCCTGTGTTCAGCGGGGACTGGAAGTGATAAGGATAGAAAAGCATCTGTGTTTAGAATGCTCCAATGAGCAATCTGCACTCTCCTGAGATGACCCTTTACTGTTGCTAGGCACTCATTTCTGTTTCTGGAGTGGGTGGCAACATTATGTAATGCTGAACCACATTTCCATTCTCTTTATATATCTTTGGGGAAAGAATTAGAGCTTCCTGAGTTTTTATTTTGTACTATTAAATCTTTAGAATTGAATAGAGATTGAGATTGTTCAAATTTGGCCTAAAAATTGAACTATGGTACATTTAAAGAGAAAAAAAATCTATTCTTGAACATGCAATTACCATTTAAAGAAAAGCCTTTTTACCATAAGCATCAAAGAACATTAGACACTCCCCTGCATAAGCAGTAGTTTAGGTGATTAATTTACATAATTCACATCAAGTATAGGGAACTCCTATACCTCTGTTTTATTTCCTCTGTTCCCAGAAATGCCTAATGAGAAACTGATTTTCTTTTACCTTATGGATATTTCTGATTGTCCTTTTTTAGAACAAAGCTGCTGAAAATTTAAAGAACAGGTTTTAGGGGTTTATTTGCAGCAAAATTAACAAAAATGTAACTGCGATGGGCCCTCCCATTGAAAAAAAAAAATGCTAGCTAAAATATTTATTTAATTATACTTTTTCAGTGCACCAGTCAGGGAAGCCATTCAGACCACGAGTTTTTGTATAAACAAAATGAGAATCAAATACTACTTGATTACATGGTCAACCAAAAACTTTAGAACTAATGAATATTGTATAATAAATATACTACTGTTACATGTAAGTTCTCAGAACTGGAAATGTTTGATGGTGATCTCTTGTAAGAGTCAAAATAAATGCCTTTCGAGTTGTTTTTTTGTTTTGTTTTGTTTTGTTTTAATGCACCATTGAGTTTATTAAAAAGTACGCTTACTCAGAGACCAAAGGCCAAGAAAGGTAAACAGAGCACTAAAGCCACCTTTCATCTAAGGACATTTCCTGAAACCTGATGACCTTGACATTTTGGTTTTCATGTTCTCATGGGGCATGTGGGGCAAAAAGCAACACCAAGGACTGACCCAGTGTAGGTAGTCTAATAGCATAAAGCTAGAAACCAAAGAAATAAAAAACTGTGTCTCATTTATCCCATAGAAGGCAGGGGTGTGGAGTGGGGAGAGAGAGAAAGAAAGAACAGCCAGGTGTGGTGGCTCACGCCTGTAATCCCAACACTTTTGGAGGCCAAGGCTAGTGGATGACTTGAGCCCAGGAGTTGGAAACCAGCCCAGACAACATAGTGAGACCCCATCTTTACAAAAATGTTAAAAGTTAGCTAGCCATGGTGGCGCTCGCCTGTCATCCTAGCTGCTCAGGAGGCTGAGGCAGGAGGATCCCTTCAGCCCAGATTTTGAGGCCGCAATAAGCTATGATGACACCACTTCACTCCAGTTTGGGTGACATTGTCAAGGAGAATAGAGAGAAAAGCTACTGATCTAAGTAACTTTGGAAATGATTGGAATCTGTAAGACTAAACTCAAAAAGACCCGTACATGATACTACTGTAGTTGATAAAGTTGTATACCATGAATGTATATGGTTAGCAATTCTGAAACCACCATATATGTTTACTGGAATTGACCAGTTAAGTAAATGTTTCTCGTTGGAATGTTAGTTTACAGATAAGAAAGGGGAGGAAGCTAGAATGATCCATGTGGGGAAGAGGAAAGATGAGGAGGGAAGGAGGCATTCCAGCTAAGAATCATAACCCAGGATTGAAGTTGAAATACAAGAGGCATATTGAGGAAACCATGTTGGAACAGATGGTTTATATAAGGCAGTGCTTTTCAAATTATATTCTGATGCACTCCCACAGGGGGCTGGCCAGCAAGGGGTGAGGAGGCCCACTAGTGAAGTCTTTAAGTGAGGCAGTGCTGCAGGTATATTAGAAAGATTGATCTGACAGTAGACACAGAGGAATGTTTTGGGAAAGGGAAACTGTTCGGTAAATCCGATGAGATGGCATGAGCCCAAATGTGTTATTGGCCACGAGTTTGAAAGTAAAACAAGAGGATGGATGCATGTATTCTCACCAAGGGAGAACCACCAGGACTGGGTTACAGATGGGAGAAATATTATACCACGGGAAGGAGGTATCAAAGCTCCATCCAGTGACAGAAGTGAAGAATCTTATGTTGGATGTAAATCTGATGTACTAGATTGTTTGGGAATATGGAAATTCATACTTTTGATTGTATCCAAGTTCTAAAGGGAATTACAAAGTGAATTATAATAATTAGCTTGAATATATCAAATATAACTAGATGGCTAACTGTGGGATTATATCTAGTGTCAGCAGTGTGGGTGGACACACAGCAGACCTGGGAATTCTTATTTACAATTCAGTTCTTAAGGTTAATTCTTTTCTTAGAAGTCTCTAAATTTCTGAGTTTAGGTAGGGGTGGGGATAAGTTAAATTGAAAAGCCCCAAGCACTGTGGCACAGCTAAAAATCCCATATCCAGAGTCTAGGAGTTGGCACTTCTGGTAAGGTAGCATTCACAAGGTAGTATTGTTAAGGATGGCAGAGATTTGGTAGGATCGAATCCCCAACAGAGGAAGAGTTGGTATTCCTCCTCGGGCCCAATAAGCCACAAACCTAGAGCTACAGGTTAAGGAAGGATAAGGATGTGAGGGGTAAGGACCTCAGGTAGTATCTACTGTCCTCTCCATCAAAAGAAAATAAATAAACTATAAATGAACTAAAAATATACAGGTATTTGCTGGCTCTCAATGTAGAAAAGTCAATGCAAAGTTATTTAATATAAAGGTTCACAAATATACAATATATACACTTCAGCAAAATTTATAAACAAAATCAAAAGGTAACAATCTATAAAAATAACAACATATAAAACAGACAATTAACATATAAAACTGATGCTAGAATCAGCAACACTCCAGTAGCACAAGAACAGCTAGTGTCCAGATCTTGGTTTCAAATACCATTTTCCAACATCAGGAATAACGGCTCCTTAGAGACATGTTGATTCTAGGAATGGGCAGGAAATACACATGATGAGCCTGCAACATCTTGTAGTGCCAGAAAGTAAAGAAGTGCTCAAACAAAATAAAACCAATGTAGGTATGTCGTAGGGACACAGGAGCCAGTTGAGAAAGATCCCAATGACCCAAGGAGATCTGGAACAATTTGAGCAGCAAAATAAAGTAGTATTGGATTATACCACCCAAAGCATAAAATAAATATCATGAGTCCATACTCACATAAATAAATGAATACAGGAGAATAGGTAAATCTCTCCTGCAAAGGAATCCATATAATTTATGTAGATACTCCGCCCTCAAGGAAATAGAGCATCACTCCCCACTCCTTAAGTATAGGCTGTACATAAGTGACTTTCTGCCAAAAAATGTGGTATGTAAATCTGGGGAGGGGCATCAGTAACTTCACCTAACATGTACTACCTCAGCCAGGTGACCCAGTTCATCATCAGTGATAAGTTATGTTGATACTATATATGTCTTGATATATAATGAAATACAATATTTCTTGTGTTTTTCACATGAGAAAAAGAGAATATCACGAAGATGACACATCATCTTCGTGATATTTCTCCCAAAAACCCATGTCCTGAGTCTAATCTTAAGAAAAATTTCAGACAAATGTCCCTAATTGAGGGACATTCTAAAAAATACTTAAGTAGCACTCCTCAAAACTATCATGGTTATCAAAAGTCAGGCTTGAGAAACTTTGTGAGGAGCCTGGGGAAACATGATGAGTAAACATAATATGGTAAATGGATGGGATCCCAGATGGGATCCTGGAAAAGAAACAAGACCTTAGGAAAAACCAGGCAAATTTGAATAAAGTATGGACTTCAATTAATAATGATATATTATTATTAGTTTTTTAATTGTGGCAAATGTATCATACCAGAGTAAAATTTTAAGAATAAGAGAAATTGGGTGTGGAGTTTATGGGATCTGTACTATCTTCACAATGTTTCTGCAGAACTGTTCTAAAATTAAAATTTTATTTTAAAGGAGTAAGTGGCCAACATTATGGCATTTCTGTCTTATTATATCTCCTAAATAAGGCATTATTTTATATAGTCACAAGACAAATACCACTTAAGAAATATAACATTGGAGCGGGACACGGTGGCTCATGCCTGTAATCCCAGCACTTTGGGAAGCCGAGGCGGGCGGATCACGAGGTCAGGAGATCGAGACCATTCTGACTAACACGGTGAAACTCCGTGTTTACTAAAAATACAAAAAAAAACACACAAAAATTAGCTGGGCGTGGTGGCGCGCGGCCGTGGTCCCAGCTACTCGGGAGGCTGAGGCAGGAGAATGGCGTGAACCCAAGAGGCGGAGCTTGCAGTGAGCCGAGATTGCGGCACTGCACTCCAGCCTGGGCCACAGAGCGAGACTCCCATCTAAAAGAGAGAGAGAGAGAAAGAGAGAGAAAAAACGTTGATAAACTATTAATACCTACTAAAGTAGTTCATATCCAGAATACCCAGGTTGCCCAGGTAGTGCCTTGTGTAGCTACGTGCTTATTGTTTTTGATGCAGAATCCAATCAAATAGCATTGCATCTTACTGTCATTTCTCTTTTATCTCCCTAGCAGAACAGTGCCCTCATGATGAGGAATTTTAACACCCCTTCTTTTCAGTTGATATACCAGACTGCCCTTCATGTAATCACTTGTATATGTTTCTTTAGGGAGGAAAAAAGTAGTAAAGTTAGGATTGGTGGAGATTATACCATTTCTCAAGTAGGATCATCCCAGACTGCCCTTGAGTGACGTTTCATTAGATGCAGGGGGCTTGCTAGTGCCAAGCAGCCAGCCTGCTGGTTTTGTGCTGTAATTAGTGATGTCAGAATTAAATTAGATGGTAGTGTAGTTCTTGTGGCACATGTTTGTTTCTTTTTTATCAGGTTGTCCTAGATAGAAATAAAGTTCCCACCTCTCTGATTTTCTTGTAGTAAGAAAGTACTTAGACATTCTCTCTGTCAGTTGACTATCTCAAGAGAACATGGAGAATACTCATAAATGCTTTTAGAATGGCTTAATTTTTATGTTCTGGTTGTTACTTCTGTAATAAAATTTCTGTTACTATTCACTTACTTTACAAAATAAGAAGACCAAACCTTTTTTTAAACCCTCGTTAATGAAAAACAGTAAATAGGCAGTATGGCTCTGAGAGGAGGGAGAGCTCACAACATGAAGAGCAAGATTGTTCTAGCCACAGGGAGTGGCATGGGAAAAAATTACTGTGTTGGAGATCCTGGAGGTATTAGAGTGATTTGAATAAATGGAATGAAGGAAGTGGTTTAAGAAATTTGAAAATAGAATGTTTTGCTTTCCAAATCATCACAAATTTAATTTTAATTAAAAAGCGATAGCAAGTTCACTGATGTGTCCCTAGTGATAGAAAAACACAGCACCTTGACATGTAGTATGCCATCAGTGATACCTGTTACTGTTTAATGGAGAGTTAAAAGATTGTTTGAAAGTGAAATATTAAATTCACCTAGTGAAGCATTTTCGTGCTCATTGGTGAAGTGCCTGGAGGTGACTGTAGTTTAGACTGTACGTTAGGTATGAATGTTCTGTGGGAAGGCTTGGCCAGAATTTTATATCTGAGTTCAGTTTAGAGAAGTTCACTTTGTGGTCATGTGATACTGAAAGAGTTGCACAGAATAGGGTAGAATTTGTGTTTATGGCTTTCCTTACTCATCTTCCTTTAATTTGTAGAGAGGAGTGTATTTCAAGAGAGGAAATTTTTTTTGCAACGTTTTCACAATTGTTCGTACATGTTTTTTCTTCACCAGAAGCTTTCTTTAAAAACTTTAGATTGGCCGGGCTCGGTGGCTTATGCCTATTTGTAATCCCAGCACTTTGGGAGGCCAAGGTGGGCAGATCACGAGGTCAGGAGATCGAGACCATCCTGGCTAACACAGTGAAACCCCGTCTCTACTAAAAATACAAAAAAAATTAGCCAGGCGTGATGGCGGGTGACTGTAGTCCCAGCTACTCGGGAGACTGAGGCAGGAGAATGGCATGAACCTGGGAAGTGGAGCTTGCAGTGAGCCGAGATCACGCCACTGCACTCCAGCCTGGGCGACAGAGCAAGACTCCGTCTCAAAAAAAAAAACAAAAAACAAACAAAAAACTTTAGATTGCAATTGAACTTTCACGTTAAGTCAGTGGGGCTAATGGTAAGTTCGGGTTTTACACATCCTGTGCTGAAGGGGCTACATAAACAATTCCTCTGAGTCAAGAGTTACTCAGGAATCAGGAGTTGGTCAGATGATGAGTAATCATTTGATAGGAATTAAAGGGTATGGTGGTTGTTGATTAAAGACATGGATATTCCTTTATGTAGATTTAGTATACAATCAGCAAATGGGTCTCATATCTTTTTTATATATGACAGTATTATGCCTGTGGAATTACAATTGCTTAGAGAACTTTGGAATATTGACATCATTGAACTGTTAATATTGGGGATCTGCTATGAGCTATACATTGTTTGCAATACAAGTTTTGTTTGGAGGAGAGTTTTTTGGTATAGAGGAAAGAGCACAGGTCTTCAAATTAGAAGCTCTATGTTTTGGCTTTAACACTTGCTGGGTACTTAATTCATAAGATCATTAATCTCTCTGAGCCTTTTATCATCATCTGTAGAACTAGAACAATAACACCTACCTCGCCTATGAATTTTCTGTGTGTAATGACAATCAGGATGGAAAAATTGCAGCTGGAAAACTGTGGAGTGCTGTAGATTGTAGGGACCATTGTCTTCTTTCAGCCGTATGAGCCATTCTGTGGTACTCTACCCACAGGATGCTGAGTTACTGGAGTGCTTCAAGGGTTTATAGCCCTTGGTTCTACAGTGTACTGTGTTCCAAGTTCAGCATTCTTCTAAACATTTTTTTGTTGGGGTCTACCACATCGTAGACCCTTGTGGTTGTAGTGGGGTGTGGCTAGTGGGGAGAGAGTGAGGAGATGAGGAAGTTCAAGTCTGAGTTGCTGTAGCTTGATTTATTTTCCCCTCTAGTTTCATCTTTACCTTTCCTTTTCGAGTAGAAATTATAGGCTCTGGAGTAAAATTAGAAGTGTAGCTCCAATTTAGCTAAGTTTAGCTGTAACATGAAAATTCCAAGCTTCATAGCTTTTGATGACTATTATGAAAAACAAAGTCTTTCAAAGGAATTTCCACTGTCTTTTTCTCTCCTTCGTGGTTTTAAACGTGAACCTTTGGTTATAGAATTCAGAATTTGGGGTTGTTGTTGTTGTTGTTTTCCCCATGAGTTTGACTCTTTCTCCTTGTATGTAATTTTCATATTTTTCTTTAAGGTTTAGTCACTTAGCCATTGTTTTGCTAAATGGGAATTCTCTGCTAGCAGGGATTTTTAGCAACAAATTTCTTTTTCTTAAAATTTCTGTAAGACCAAAGTTACATATTATTTTGGTAGTGATCATGCATGAACTTTTGCTTCCTGATGGCTGCAGTGGCAGAATAACTCAAGTAGGAAGTTTATCACAGGGAGAATATACACAGGTACCTTGGTTATTAGTAGACTTTGCACTACTTGTGATCATTTGGTCTTAAGCAGGAACAAATTTATTATTTTGAAAGATGTATTAAGTTGTTGTCATTTTAGTTTACTCTTTGTAACTCTCTCTTTTATCATGATGTCTTACATTTATTTTTGCATCTAAGTGAAGGATAGAGTGTGGCAAAACTCAAGATAACCTATAATCACTTTCACATTACTTTAAAAAATCCAGTTAGACTGAAACCAGCATACTATACTGACAACATTTTGCTTAATCATAATCAGTTTTAATCCAACATCAAAATAAGCGTAATATTGTCACACATTGGTTTGTTGAAGATGCAGAATTTAGAAATTCAGATCCTTGAGCCCTACTGCCAAAAATCCTCCTTCCCAGTTGATTCTTATACATAGACAGGTTTGGGAACTATTGAACCATTTGTAAGGGGTGCTTTTCAAATAATTCTCAAGGGTTTAGAATTCGTCAGAGGACTCTACAGTCAATGAAATTAAGTTGTCTTAGGAACCTGTTAATTGCATTTATCTCTTTATTTATGAAGTTCCTAAGAAACATTTCCCCTGGGGGAAAAATATTACCTTGCAAAAAACTCAGAAAACCATTGTTTATAGACTATTTCTGGGATTCCTCATTGAGATTAAGATTCTGATTTTATTTTATTTTTTATTTATTTATTTGAGACAGAGTCTCACTCTGTCGCCCACTGCAACAGAGCTCACTGCAACCTCTGCTTCCCAGGTTTAGGTGATTCTCCTGCCTCACCCTCCCAAGTAGTTGGGATTACGGGCGCGGGCCACCATGCCTGACTAATTTTTTTGTATTTTTAGTAGAGACAGGGTTTCACCATGTTGGTCAGGCTGGTCTCGAACTCCTGACCTCAAGGGATCTGCCCATCTTGGCCTCCCAAAGTGCTGGGATTACAGGCGTGAGCCACCATGCCTGGCCTATGATTCTGTGTTTTAAATTCACTACAGTCTGTATTAATATTAGAGAACTAATACTCAAAGAGAATTGGAGTGAACTACTATAAATGACAGAAAAATTTGCCCTCTTTCTTAATTTTACATGAAACCATTTTTAAAATTGGTGGGGGTTTTGTTTTGTTTTGTTTTCTGTTTGCTTGTTTTTGATCCCAGGGTCAAGCCAGAAAACTTGGTTGTTATAATGGGCTGCCTTTTTGATTTCACTAAATTCTGTGAATTCTCCCTATGTATAGTGTTCCATTGTCCTCCCAATAAAAACATACTATAGTTTCCCTTGGCCAAAACCCATGTAGGCAGTGGTGTGCTGGTAATGCTTGACAACTGAGGGAAAGAGGACTGATTCATACCATTTGCTAATTTCTATGATGTAAAATACTCCCTACAATAGCCTAGTTCAAACTCCCAGTGTGACCTCACTAAATGTGGAGCTGGAAAGAAATGCACACAGCACACTTAGTATTTCTAGTATTTCCGCCATACAGATAGATGTACATAACTTGAAGAGCATAGTAAAATTATTAGGAATAAATAAATAATTAGGAGTAAAATAATTAGGAATAAATACAATTAGAAAATAATGAATTTTTCACTATTTACCTTTGTCTTTAATAAATTTTATATGTATGACTTATTGTTAGGATACCAAATAAACTGTTGCCATGCTTATCTTTGGGAAATGCCACTGTTTCAAAATGGGGGGCTTTTGCTTAGCGTTTTCTTCCTTATTCTATTGTTTAAATTAATTACCTATGTTAAATTTATGAATAACAAAGAAGCAGCTATCCAGGTGATTTTGATGTGTTACAGGGTTGGGGACCTTTTCTTGGTTTGCCTGACACCTTAGAGCTGCATTTTGTGCTTAATTGCACTGACTACTACATTTTAACTATTTATGCTCTGTTATGTTCTTTCAAATGATTTGAGAATTTTTTAACCAAATTGATATTTTAAATTATAAAGAAAAATAAGAGAATTGAGACTAGAAAATAGCAATCAAAGAAAATAAAAATCTCTGAATTACAAATATAAATATGCCAATTCTGAGGACCGCAAGTGTTGGTATAGTAGAACAACAGATTTGATTCTGAGTTTCCTGGCAACCCGTGGAGGGAAACAAGAAATAGTATAATTCTTTTCAGATGGAAGGAAGACATCAGTTTCTCAAAGAAAGCTAAGCATTGCATTGTACTGAATTTCAGAGTAAATCTCTCACATGAAATTTCATATATAGGAATACTGACTAATAAAATAGTGCTGTATTTCTCTTACTTCTTATGGATTTTATAGAGCAGATTATTATAATATACTTCCAAAAAATCAAGAATGTAGTATGATTTTCCCGCCAAAGGGGACAGGTGTAATAGTTCAGGATTATAACCTAGTAATCAAGTTAGAATAACATCACCTAAAGGAATAAAGATTTAGAACAATGTTGGCAAAAGATGACAGATAGGTTTACCTAGCTCCTGTTCTTGGTTAGTGTGAGGTTATGGTGCTGTGTTGACAAGGATTCTGAGACCAGGGTCAGCAGAAACAAACGTAGGGAATGCCTAGCAATCTCTGACTTGATCACAAGAATGGGGAGTAGCACAGTTACCTCTGCATCTTTGCCATCCTTACTTCACATCTTATGTAAATTTTATTGGTCTTAGATGGCATCTCTAGTATAAACTGGATTACTAACGGAGTTTATACTCTTCAATAAGAGGCTGGAGGCCAGGCACAGTGGTTCACACCTGCAATCCCAGCACTTTGGGAGGCTGAGGCAGGCAGATCGCTTGAGGCCAGGAGTTCAAGACCAGCCTGGCCAAGATGGCAAGACCCCCCCGCCAAAAAAAAAAAATACAAAAATTAGCCAGGCATGGTGGCGCTTGAACCCAGGAGGCAGAGGTTGCAATAAGCCAAGATCATGCCACTACACTCCAGCCTAGGCGACAGAGCAAGACTGTCTCAAAAAAATAAAATAAAAAATAGTTTTTAAAAAGAGGCTGGAGTGCTGTATTTTGTATTGATTTTTGAGAGTGTATTTAGTGTGTGTGTGTGTGTGTGTGTGTGTGTGTGTGTGTGTGTGTGTGTGTGAATTGCGACTAATTCATTCTATTGAGCTTGGGACGTGTCTTCCATCATTCCCATTTTTGATCCTCTAGTTTATTTTGTTTAATATTAGCTATCCTATTTTAGTTTATCTCTAGTCTCATTGAGTTGTTTGTTGTCCTTTCATCTAATAGAACACTGTAATTACATTTTTTTGTTGTTTGGAAGCATGATTCTGAAAGCCATGAAATAAGGAGAATTTGGCCAAGTAATTCCTGTGTAAGTGTGGTCATATTACATTTAGTAATATGTAGATTATCAGCAATAAATTATTTGTTATATTTATTTTTAACAAGGTACAATTTAAATTCTTTTATCATATTAGAGAGGGAATTTATAATCTAAAGAAAATTTCAGGGGAAAATTTAGCTAGTTCAGAAATTAATTATTAACACTACTAACTATGGTATTTATGGATTTTTTTCCATTTTAGTAGTGATTTATACACTGCATAATTGTTCTAATCCATACCTTATTACCTTAGAAATACAATTCATCTTTTGAAAAGAATGTCTGTTCGCTACTCTTTTACTTAATTCATCTGTTGACTTTTTTCTTATCTTATTTTTTTAAATAGTCCTTAAATTGATATTTTCATACATTCTTGGTAAGAATATGTATAGGTGTTACCCTTCTAAAGAGCACATTGGCAGAGGACCTTCAAAATTTCAGACCTTTGACCCAGTTATTTCACTTCTAGGAAAATATCATTAGGAAGTAGAGATTTGAAGTGTGGATTCTGGGGTGAGAGTGCCTGGCTTTGAATGCAGCTGACAGACTTACAAATTGTATGACCTTGGGTTAGTTTCTTACCTTTTTAAGCCTCAGTCTTTGCATCTGTGAAATCAGTTATGCTGATAATGTAGCATTGCGTGAAACAGCAGGATAAAAATCTCTATATGCTCTAAGGTATTAATTATGTTTTAAATTATCTTCTAATGATGTTATAAAATATTGTTTTTAAAATATGTTAATTATGTTTACAAGTAATGATTCTTAAAAATATAGAAAAAATCTGGAAAAGAAGGGCTCACTGTTAATAATTCTTAAAACTAGGTAATAGGCATATGGAGATTTATTATATTCATATTCTATTTCTATATATTTTTGTTTTTCATAATACTTTTTTAAAAGAATGACAAGAAGAATAGATTAAAAACAGATTAAATCCTTGATATTAGTGCTTTGTAACCTGTTTAGATGTAAATTAACTCTTGACCAGTTTTGTTATTAAACCATTATTTATACTTTTTAATGGTTTCTTAAAGCATTTGGGAGATATATATCAGACTTGTTTGGTTAAGGATGAATTATGTCTGAATATCTGTCTAGAAAATAGCTGTTGTAAGTATTTTCCGTATCTGAAAATGATATGAGGACCATCTCCCACTACTGCATTCCCGTAAGTGGTTTTATTTTTCATCTTTTAAAATAGTGCAGGTTTTTCAACATAGTCAGCATTCGTACATTTCAAAAGTCAACTTTACATTAGTGGAGTGAACAGAATCTTATTTTGACAAAATTCCCCCTCTTTAGATGGGAATGAGGCAAAGAGGAAAGGAGTAACTATTTCTTCCTGTCTCTATAACTGAAGCAATATTCAATAGAAGTGAATTTTACTTGTAGCAAATATTCCCTTTATAAGCCCTCCATTTATCTTGTAGGTGGCCTTGTAAAATATACTTTATTTGATTTTACACACTGTGCTCATGCTTTGGCTTTATGCCCAACCTCCCAGGCTGCAGACATCTACAGTAGACCCCAGTGTTAAAGAAAACAAGCCCCCCAAAACCCTAGAAAATATTACAGTTATTAATAATAAATTCTCTGTAATATTCAGTTGGAGCAGTAATAAAATATTAATAGTAGCAGTCCTTAAAAATTGTCCCACTGGTCACTAAGACATTCAATCTTAACCATGTTCCAAATGAAATGCATTATTGTTTTCTACTTTCTACTCTTACAAGAAAGAGGTGTTAAGGGTATTCTGTTTATTTGTTTGACTTACTCTCTTTAATACAGAAGTTAAAAAATAAAGGCAAAGCACATATATGTACAGTATCAACTAGCACCAAATCCTTCCTATGTGAGAGAAAATGATCTGCTTTGGAAGCCAGTTACATACATTTAAGAAATATGTCAAGCAATCTAAAATGAATATATTAAATGGAAAATGACTAGTCCTGACAAATTCCTGACAAATTCTTCTAACATGCAAAATAGCGGTAATTTAGAAGTTTATGGAGGAAGGGTAGATCTTGAAGAAAAATATGTGTTTTAATTAAGGAAGGAAATAAAGAATGGGAAGAAAGAAGAGGAAGAAAGATAGGGAGGGAGGCAATCCAGGCATGAAGCAGACGCTCCAAGATTGAAGTAGAAATAAAGAGGCATATTGAGGAAACCATGTTGAAACAGATGGTTTATATAAGGCAGTGCTTTTCAAATTATGTTCTGATGCCGCCCCCAGACGGGCTGGCCAGCAAGGGGTGAGGAGGCCCGCTAGTGAAGTCTTTAAGTGAGGCAGTGCTGCAGGTATATTAGAAAGACTGATCTGACAATGGACATAGAGGAATGTGTTGGGAAACTATTCAGTAAGTCCGATGAGATGGCATGAGCCCAAATGTATTATTGGCCACGAGTTTGAAAATAAAACAAGAGAATGGATGCATGTACTCTCACCAAGGGAGAACCACCAGGAGTAGGTTACAGACTGGGAAGAATGTTGTACTGGGGGAAGGAGGTATCAAAGCCCCATTCAGTGATAGAAGTGAAGAATCCCACATTGAATGTAAATCTGATGGTACTAGATTGTATGGGAATACAGAAGATAATACTTTGATTGTATCCAAGTTCTAAAGGGAAATATAAAGTGAATTAAAATAATTAGCTTGAATATGTAAAACATAACTTTGGGTTTATATCTAGTGTAAGCAGTGTGGATGAACACACAGCAGACTGGGAATTTTGTTCTTGTTTACACCTAGTTAGTTGTTTTCTTAGATGTCTCTAAACTGAAAAGCTCCTGTGCAATGGAGGGGTAGTGGGGATGCTAAGTTAAACTGAAAAGCCCCAAGCTTTGTGGCACAGCTAAAAATCCTGTATCCAGAGTCTGGGGGTTGGCACTTTAGTGAAGTCGCTTTCACAGGTAATATTGTTAAATAAGGCAGAGATTTTTTTTTTTTTTTTTTAGAGATGGAGTCTTACTCTGTCGCCCAGGCACGATCTTAGCTCACTGCAGCCTCCGCCTCCCAGGTTCCAGCGATTCTCCTGCCTCAGCCTCCCGGGTAGCTGGGATTACAGGCACACATCACCATACCCACTAATTTTTGTATTTTAGTGGAGACAGGGTTTCCCCATGTTGGCCAAGCTGGTCTCGAACTCCTGACTTCAGGTAGTCCGTCCCCCTCGGCCTCCCAAGGTGCTAGGATTACAGGCATGAGCTGCTGCTCTCGGCCTTAAGGCAGAGATTGTTAATGATGTGGCCTCTAGTTGGTAAGTATAAAATCCCAAGCAAGAGAAGACTTGGTATTCTTCCTGTGACTTGTTGACATAAGCCCCAAACCGATGGATAAGGAAGCTACCAGGCATGTACTACCCTCTGCACCAATCAGTCAATCAGTCGGTAAACAAACTAACTATAAATGAACTAAAAATATGGAGAGATGTAAATATTTGCTGCAGTGTAAGAAAGACTTACGTAAATGCAAACACTTACTTTAAAGGTTCACAAATATATATGTGTTATGGGCTGAATTCTGTCTCCCCAAAATTCATATATTGAAGTCCTAACCCCTGTGCATCAGAATGTGATGACATTTGGAGTTAAGTTCTTTAAAGGTGTGATTAAGATCAGGTATGGTCTTTAGGAAAGGCCTTAATCCAGTATGACTGGCTTCCTTCTAAGAAGAGATTAGGCCACACACACAAACTGAGGGGCCATTATGTGAGGACACAGCTAGAAGGCTACAAGCCAAGGAAAGAGGCCTCAGAAGAAACCAAATCTGCCAACATTTTGGTCTTGGGCTTGTAGCCTCCAGGACTGTGAGAAAGCAAATTTTTGTTGTTGAAGCCACCCAGTCTGTGGTATTTTGTCAGGGTAGCCCTAGCACACTAATACAATATGCATGCATTTCTGCAAAATTCGTAAATTAAATCAAAAGATAATAACCTACAAAAATATTGATTAACATGTAAAATAGACAAGGACCTAGAATCAACAACATTCCAGTAGCAATGAGCACACTTAACTCCCAGATCTTGGTTTCAAATACTGTTCTCCAATAAAAGGAACTGGGGCTCCTTGTAGAAATGGCTGATGCCAGGAATGGGGCAGGAATTCCCCTTTATCAGAGGGGAATATGTTCCAAGATTCCTGGTAGATGCCTGAAACCATGGATAGCACCAAAGCCTATGTATACCGTATTTTTTTTTATCTGATAACCAAAACAGCTACTAAGAATAAGCGACTACAGGGAAGGTAATGTATACAGCATGAATACACTGAACAAAGGGATGATTTGCATTCTCGGCAGAATAGAGCAAGATCACGCATGAATTCATTATGGTACTCTGAATAGCATGCAATTTAAAACCTATGAGTTATTTCCAAAATTTTCCAGTTAATATTTTCAAACTGAAGTTGACGGCAGGTAACTGAGACTGCAGAAAGCAAAATTGCAGATAACAGGGGACTACTGTATACAAGATGAGCCTGGAGCATCACTTAGTACCAAAAAGTAACAAAGTACTCAAAAACCCTCACAACAATGGAGATATGTCAAAGGGACACAGAGGCTAACTGAAATATCTCCCAATGGCCAAAACTTTGAGCAACAAAATAAAGTAACACTAGATTATAACCCAGTGTATAAAATAAATATCCATTAATCCATACTGATACTGGGGAAGAATACACAAGTCTCCCATGCAGAATTCCAACTAAATTATCTGGAATTTATGTAGACACTCCACTCTCAAGGTGTACAGAATAACTCCCCACTCAAGCATGGGCTGTGCATGGTGACTTCTTTCCAAATAATACAGTACTAAAAAGTGAACAAAAAAGAGTAGCAGCAAAATCTGACAAAGCCCTACTTCAGTGTGGTGGTCAAGACTAACAGCACTGATAAGTCAGGTTGATAGACTGTGTCCTTGATATAATGTGATAAGAATTGCATTTGACCTCTGTGGTTTTCCTCCCAAAAACCCATATCTCACTCTAATCATGATTAGAATGAATAGAGAAGCATCCTACAACATACTTGACCAGCATGCCTGAAAACTGCCAAGGTGAAAAAAAACAAAGTCTGAGAAATTTACAGCCAAAAAAGCTAAGAGAGCAGCTGAGTGTAATGTACTATCCTAGAACAGAGAAAGGAGACTAGGTAAAAACTAAGGAAACCTAAATAAAGTTTAATTCATAAACAAAAGTCAGCACTGGTACATTAATTGCAATGAGTGTACCATGCCAATATAAGATGTTAATAATAGGGGAAACTGGATATGGAGTATATGGGAACTATCTGTACTGTCTTTCCAACTTTTCTGTAAAATATTCTCCAAAAATGGCCATTTAAAACAACAGAAAACAAATAGACAAAAAGTTATCATATACTCATCAAAAGGCCAGTCAGCACTTGAAAAATTTCAAATTTACTGGTATTCAGAAACACACATTAGGCCGGGTGCTGTGGCTTGTGCCTATAATCCCAGCACTTTGGGAGGCGGAGGCAGGCAGATTGCTTGAGCTCAGGAGTTTGAGACAGCCTGGGCAACATGGCAAAACCCTGTCTCTACTGAAAATACAAAAATTAGCCAGACATGGTAGCACACGCCTGTAATCCCAGCTACTCGGGAGGCTGAGGCATGAGAATCGCTTGAACCTGGGAGACGGAGGCTGCAGTGAGCTGATACCACACCACTGCACTCCAGTCTGGGCGACAGGAGACCCTGTCTCAGAAAAAAAAAAAAAAAAGAGAAATGCACATTAAAATAGCTATAAAGTTATTGTTTTTCTCCTATTTAGCTCGCAAAAGTTTTTTCTGTTGTTGTTGTTTTGTTTTGTTTTTTTCCCTAACGATGGTGCTGATGATCGGCAATGTATAGGAATGTAAAATGGATCAGCCTTTCTGCAGGGCATTGTTGTGTTTGAACAGTATTCTCATTTTTTTTTACTTTTAGGCTGGTGTTTGGAATGCTTTATCCTGCATATTATTCATACAAAGCTGTGAAAACAAAAAACGTGAAGGAATATGTAAGTATAGTTTTATGAGTGATTAATCTGAGTTTAATATTTTAATGATACACACTGAAAAACTGCTATTAAGAGAAACGGCTGGAGTAACGTTTTGGGTTAAAAGGTGTTATGAATGTGAAGTAACAAAACTAATCTTTTTAAAAATCTTTGAAGATAACCCCAAAGTGGAGTTTCAATAAAAATAAGTATATGGTTCCCAAGATGAGTAACTGAATAGGTCTTGATTTAGTCTATAAATTCCCGTGTAATAAGGGGTTGGAGAACTTTTGTTTGTTTGACTTGGGGAGGAGAGTTGTGGGACTTTTTGCCTTATAAATTTATAGGTACATTGAGAATATCTCTCTGGCCCCAAAGCCTTTTTCTTCTTTTTTAGGTATTTCATCACTTTCTAATCTATATAAATATACAGATACTCCATCACCATTGACAACTGCCATCTTTTTTCCTTCTGGAGTCAGACTTCATTTGTAATGGTTTCGTTCTGATTTGCGATGAGTCCTCAGTATTTCTTTGTTTTTAGTTTCCTCTTCCCTATTCCCTAATTTTCTTTTTCTGTCACTAATATTTATTTTTTATCATTTCTGAAGTTCTCCTCATTTCCCATTTTATTCATACTATGTAATAGTAAATGGCCTTCCCCACCTATAAATCCTGATATAGTTTGGTATGTGTGATGGAGTGAATTTTTAGAGAATAGCAAAAGCATATTGTATTGGTGGTGGTAATCAACAGGATAAGCAGTCAATACTGAGATAACAGCACATCAATAACTATGACTCTTTCTTTAAAATTGAGGTGACATTCACATAACATAAAATTAACCATTTCAGAGGCATTTGATGCATTCACAATATTACACGTATATATAATACAATATAATACAACTCTAGTTCCAAAATATTTTCATCACTCCAAATAAAACCCTGTGCCCAAGTCACTGACAACCACCAATCTGCTGTCTGTATGTGTTTACATATCCTGGATATTTCATACAAATAGAATCATATAATATGTGACCTTTTGTGTCTGTCTTCTTTCACTCAGCGTGTTTTTAAGGTTCATACATATCTTAGTATGTATTTTATTTCGAATGTTTTACATTCCTTTTTATGGCTGAGTAACATTCTACTATATGGATATATGACATTTTGCTTATCCATTCATCTGTTGACAGACATATGAATTGTTCTGTCTTTTGGCTATTATGAATAGTATTGCTACAAGCATTCACATACAAGGATTTGTTTGAGCACCTACGTTTGATTCTTTGGGATGTATAGCTGTGGTTCTTTGTAAGGAATCTTGGATGATAGTCTTGTCATCCAGTTGGTCAAATGATCAGGGATTAGATCATGATTCTTTATATTTTCAGGGTTTTTGGGGGTGGGAGGAAGGGATAGACTCTGAAACTTTTATAACTAACTCATTTTATTAAACTTTTACAGTTATTTTTTTCTCTTGTATATAAAACTAACTTCTAAAGTGAAGTATATATTAATACAAGTCAAAATGGTGGAATATATCTGGCAGAGGTTAATAAGTTACGTAGTTGGGCTCTGAAATTTTTCTATCCTTTTATTATATGTATCTTTTGGACCTAGGATTGGTGAAATTAATCTTAAGAGATGGAACCATATTAAGTCCTGGTAATTTAAGTTCATTTTATACATGGCTTGAAGGTTCATATTTTAATATAAGTTGGAGTAAATACTTTGCATGTTGTTTTACAGTGCTGGCACACATTAGTTTCTAGATGCCAGCGCGTCTGTTAACAGTGCTTCTCAAGCTGCCTGTGGTACAAGACCACTTTTGTTTTTCCAGTAAGTCATAGACTAATAATTTTTTTTTTTTTTTTTTTTTTTTTTGAGACGGAGTCTCGCTCTGTCACCCAGGCTGGAGTGCAGTGGCGCGATCTTGGCTCACTGGAAGCTCCGCCTCCCGAGTTCACGCCATTCTCTTGCCTCAGCCTCCTGAGTAGGTGGGACTGCAGGCACCCGCTACCACGCCCGGCTAATTTTTTTCTATTTTTAGTAAAGATGGGGTTTCACTGTGTTAGCCAGGATGGTCTGGATCTCCTGACCTCGTCTGGATCCACCCGCCTCGGCCTCCCAAAGTGCTGGGATTACAGGCGTGAGCCACCATGCCCGGCCAACTAATACTTTTATAAAATGAAATACTAATCACTAGAAATAAAGAAATGAGAAAAGCCCCTAACCCTGAAATACAACCCAGAATTTTTTTTTTTTTTTTTGAGACAGGGTCCTGCTGTTATCACCCAAGCTGGAATGCAGTGGCACCATCATAGTTCACTGTAGCCTGGACCTCATGGGCTCAAGCGATCCTCCCACTTCAGCCTCCTGAGTAGCTGGGACTGCAGCCCTGTACACCATGCCTAGCTAATTTTTTTTTATTATTTTTCATAGAGACGGGGTCTTAACTATGTTGCCCAGGTTGGTCTTGGACTCCTGGCCCCAGGTTATCCACCTACTTCAGCCTCTCAAAGTGCTGGGATTACAGGCATGAGCCACGGTGCCCAACTCCCAAATTTTTTTTTACTATCTTCAGTGACATGAAATTACTGTCAAATAATGTACTTTTGCCTATTGTTTTCATTATTGTATTATTAATATACTTACAGTAACATAGTAGTGCTTTTACAGCCTTGTAAAATCCCATAGACAACACTGCCCTACTGTGTGATATTTTAATTGGAATTATCTTTTGGAAGATAAAAGTAAGAGTTGGCCATAATTTCCAAACACCATGAAAATATGAGTTGAAGAATCTACTTCTGGCCAGTGCTTAATAAATGGGAACCATCTCCCTATTTGGAATCTTTTTTATATTGTTACTAAATTAGATTTTTTTTTAAATCTAATTCAATGTACAGTTGAAGTACAGATTATTGTGTCTCTCAACATTGGGCCCACTTCACCTAGAAAGCATTCCAGAAGCCCAGGATATATAATAATTTGGTGTGCTGCTGTGTGTGTGTGCATTGTATATATATTTGTGCTTACGGTATTCTCCCATCTTTTCTCCCAAATCTGCTTTTTTTTTTTCTTTTAGGAAAAAAGCTAAGCACAAATTTAAAATGTTTAGATGCGAAGCTCTAATAACTTGAGGATATTATCAGTAAGCACAGAAATACCATCCCTAAAAGTCAAAGGTAAAGGGATAGCAATAAGAAATATAAAAATAGTAAATAAACTGTAATAAAAAATAGGTTTGGCCATGTGCAGTGGCTTACAACTGTAATCCTAACGCTTTGGGAGGCCAAGGCGGGTGGATCACTGGAGACCAGGAGTTTGAGACCAGCCTGACCAACATGGTGAAACCCTGTCTCTACAAAAAATATAAAAATTAGCTGGGTATGGTGGCGCATGCCTGTAGTCCCAGCTACTGGAGAGGCTGAAGTGGGAGAATCACCTGAGCCCAGGAATGGAGACTGCAGTGAGCCATGATCCCGCCACTGCACTCCAACCTGGACAACAGAATGAAACCCTGTGTCAAAAAAAAAAAAATACAATAATAATAAAATAAAAATCAGAAAGATTAATCCATTTATAAATGTTGTGCATCAATTCAACTTTGTGAATGTTAATTTTTAAAGACTTAAAAACAACAACAAAAAAAAGACTTAAAAACAAGAATTTGTGTGTCTTATTACCCTTGATACAACACTCAGATTTTCATTACTAGATTATTTTGTAAATTGGGGATTAGTAAGGATGGTCTAACCCTGAAATTTTTATTCAACTTCATAAAGATAATTTAATTGCTTCTTGGCACTTTGGCTAAGATCAAGTGTGAAGATAATTTAAGCCATGGAAGAGAATCCATTGCATTCAAACTGATGAGAAAACTATAAACATGATATGTATTGAGATATATGTATATGTGTATATTTAGTTACATAGTGAGCATACAGCTTTGCACAGTTGTTTTTAGAGAATTCTCATTAATAAAGCTGGAATTATCTGTACATAATTTTGCAGTAATACTATGATTCTGAAAAGCATTTGTTTTTATGTAACTTTGATTGTAAGTTTAGGGTTTGGGCAGGTTGTTATATAGGTAAATTTGTGTAATGGGGGTGTGTGGTACAGACTCTTTCATCACCCAGGTATTAAGCCTAGTACCCTGAAAAAAGGTTTTCTTAACCATCCGTTTGAGAAGACCAGAATAATGAGTAATTGAGGAGAAACTAGGGAAGGTGAAAGGCAGGTGGCTAGAACTGGTTTGATAATTACATGGTAATCAACTCTACTTCACAAATAAAATGAGAACTAAAAGCAAAATAAATGGTCAGGCACTGAAACAAGGACAGGGCATCTGCCTTTGACAGGGAAAGACCTCCCAGCAACCATACTGCCTGCTATCAAGGCTGCTAGAGAGGCCTCGTGCAGTGGCTTACACCTGTAATCCCAGCCCTTTGGGAGGCTGAAGCAGGCAGATCTCTTGAGCCCAGGAGTTTGAGACCAACCTGGGCAACATGGTGAAACCCCGTATCTACAAAAAACACAAAAATTAGCAGGGCATGGTGGTGGTGTGTGCCTGTAGTTCCAGCCACTCAGGAGGCTGAGGTGGGAGGATCACCTGAGCCTGGGAGGTCCAGGCTGCAGTGAGTCCTGATTGCACCACTGCACTCCAGCCTGGATGACAGACAGAGTGAGACCCTCGGGTGGGGTGGTGGGATCCCGGGGAGGCTGCTAGAGAGACTAAGTTGAGATGTCACCTTGGAATAATAATATTTTCCATTTATATGATTTCCTACCAGTTTCAAAGTACTTTTGTCTATTGTTTTCATTTGCTACCCTGGATAAGATAATTTTTTGAAACAAATTATCACACTCTTACTGGCTTAGAACAACATAAATTTATTCTCTTACAGTCCTAGAGGTCAGAAACCTAAAATGAGTTCACAGCCTCGCACCTTCTGGAGGGTTTAGAGGAAAGTCTGTTTCCCTGTCTCCTCCAATTTCTGCAGGCTGCCCACATCCCTTGGCTTACGGCTTTATTCTTCCATCCTCAAACCCAGCAATGTTGGACTGAGACCTTTTCATGATGCTCTCTCTCTGGTTCTCTCTTCTGCCTTCTTTTCCACTTATGAGGACTTTTGTGATTACATTGGGCCCACCTGATTAATCCAGGATAAACTTCCCATTTCAAGGTCAGCTGATAAGCAACCCTAATTTCATCTGCAACCTTATTTCTCCTTTACAGTGTAACCTAACATATTTACAGTTTCCGGAGATTAAGACACAGACATCTTTAGGGGAGAGAGGGCATTTTTCTGCCTACTCCAATAATATCTCACTGATTATTACTGCAGTCCTATGAAGTTGGCATAGAAAATATTCCAGTATTACAGGCTTAGAGAAGTGAATTTACCTGGAGTCACATGGATTATAAAGACAGAAATGGTACCAGATCAGAGATCTTCTGTTTCTAGTATTTTATTCATTCTATTCTACCATGCTGCCTTTGGAAACACAGGTGAAGATTCTAGCTTCATGTAAAAGTTGAAACAACCTTCACAACCAGCCAGTGAATGTGCACCTGATTAATTCAAAGCTGGACGTTCATGGGCCACAGCCATGTAGATATTTTCCAAGAAGGACAATCAGGCAGCTTACCAGGGCAGGACCCACCAGCGTTGAAATCACGTGTGAACAAAGAGGTTCAAAATGAAATACAAGTTTTTGAAAATTCTGTAAAGTTCCTCCTTTGAAAAAAAAAATAAAGAAAATCCCTTAAATCTTGACAGTCTTCTAAGTATTTCCAATCTAGTTTTACTCTGACAAAAATTTTGAACATTATTTGCTTGCACCCAGTGCAAGGCTAAGTCCTAAACTTAGCCATCTGATTTAAATTGACTTTTTTTTTTAATTATATTTTAAGTTCTGGGATACATGTGCAGAACGTGCAGGTTTGTTACATAGGTATACATGTGCCATGGTGGTTTGCACCCATCAACCCGTCACCTAGGTTTTAAGCCCTGCATGCATTAGGTATTTGTCCTAATGCTCTCCCTCTCCTTGCCCCCGACCCTCCCACAGGCCCTGGTATGTAATGTTCCCCTCCCTGTGTCCATGTGTTCTCATTGTTAAACTGACTCTTAACAGTTTTATCAGAACTCTGTCCTCATAAAGTTTTCCTATACAGTAATCCTATCTAAATTTGCTTTGTTTTATACATGGTATTTTCTTAGTAAAATTAACCTTCTTAAATTGCCCTGTTATGTTTTTAATAGCACCTTATAGTATCAGATGTTATGTTCTTTATTTGTATATGTTTGTGTTCCCACCAGAATGAACTCCATGGGGAAGTGGTTTGTTGTTTTATTAATTGCTATATGCCTGTACTTAGAACAGTACCTGCTGATAATAGGTACTCAATATTTCTTGAATAAATAAATGAGAAAAGTTGACTTTTAAGTAGACATCAAATATTGTGCTTAATAGCATGTACATTTCTTAAGTGGATTGATGTAGTTTACCAGCTTTGATTCTGCTGGGTTAGGGAGAATACAATCCAGTCTTAACATTTATCCCAAAACCTAGTTTCTTTGTGGTATTTGGTTATGACCTAAATTCCACTGCTCTCTACTTCAAAATTATTTTCAGAAAGCAAACATTTTCAGTTAATTTACTTCTTCCCACCCTAACTACTACCATTCCCCTTAAGCCTGCAAATGGTAGATTGCACCTGATAAAACAGATGCTGTGTTCAAATCAAAACAAATGGAAAGTACTGTGTATTTTGGCAACCTTCCTTTCTTCCTTTGCCTATTTTTAAAACAGAGCTTTCCTAGGATATAATTTCCTGCATAGTGTGGCTGATATGGCCTACTTAAAGACTTTCAGTCTTGCAGTAATTGAAATGTAAACTTACTGAAGAATTAGTATGGTTTTGCAAATTTTTTCAGGCTCATTCCATCTCATGACTTGAAAATAGAGTGTTTACTTCCAAGTCATGTGTAATTGCTGTAGCTTTTCTAGGAAACCAGTGTTCTTATTCTAAGAATGCTGGAGAAAGCAGCAATGAAAAGATTGGCTAACAGCACTTACAAATCAAAATCAGACATTTGGTTCTGAGATTTACTGTGAGCAAGAACAAAGAACAGGAAAAACTGGGAGATTACTCTTTAAAAGGCCTAGAAATGGCCCTCTAAAAGTCTGCTGACTTGGTTTTTGAAAGTGACCTAATTTCAACAATTTAGGTGATATGAAAATGAACAAATTTACCACAAATATAGAACAAATATGCCAGTTCTGCAGATCTTATTGATAATGAAATCTGATGTTGTCTACTAACTTTAGAGTAGAAATAGAAGGGGAAAAACATACTAAAGAACTTTTATTTGTTCTCAAGAAGTGTTTCCTAGGTATCTTTTGATATTTTTGATAAAAAGTATTCATTTCATTTAAGGGTTTTAATAATTTAGAAAGTTTAGAGATTAGTCTACTAATTATGATGGTATTTTTACTGAAAATTCGTTTTGTCAGGCTGCTTGCTTGTCTGTGTATTTTCTATTCTAATTTAGTTTTTATTTTTATCAAAGCAGTATTTACTTATAATGTAAAAAGTCAATTAGTTACAAGACTTATTATGGAAAACAATAGTTCCCCAGGCTCCCGTCCCTATGTCTAACTCTCTAGAGGCAATTACTTCAAATTCTTTTATCTGAATCTTTTAGCATTTATTGCCATATTCCAAATAACATGCTTACTCTGCTGTTTCTTAATTTTTCAGATGGACGTCATGAGTTAACTTCCTTCTATGAAAGATGATTTAGCAGTTACCCAATGCCACTATACACATGCATATTTCTCTGTTCTTATAGCTTCCCAGAATCATTGCAGTATAATTTGGTTAGCTCAATATTCAATATTTATATTATTTAGACAAAATTAGAAGCAATCGAATATAGAGCTAAAGTGCACAATGTCTGGAAACAGGCTCCCTAGGTTTCATCCTAGCCCTACCCATTACTAGCTGTGCCTTTGGACAAGTTATTTGACCTTTCTGTGCCTCAATTTTCTAATCAGTAAGTAGTAGTAAATAATGAATATATTATTTCATTATATTATATGAATGCACATAAAGCATTTATATCAGTACCTTAAACATAATAGTACCTGTCATACTATCATTTTCATTATGTAAACACTATTCACAGCTGATCTCTACAGTGTCCTGCCATTACCATTCTTTACTCTGGTGTTATTCGCTATCTTGTTTCATTTGTGTAGTATTCTCTGTTCTTACTGTGTATCCAGACCCACACTTTCCTAGAGTTCTGTGCATTTCTTCTCAGTGCATTCCCCTCCATTAGACATTCCAGATTAGTTCTTGTTTTGGATTCTCTGATTTCTTAATTACTTAATTTCTTCATTTTGATAAAATGCATCCTTCCTGAGAAGTCTATAATGAGAGTCAATTTCTTTTTTTTTTTTTTCTGAGACAGCCTCGCTCTGTCGCCCAGGCTAGAGTGCAGTGGGTGACTTGGCTCACTGGAACCTCTGCCTCCCGGATTCAAGCAATTCTTCTGCCTCAGCCTCCCAAGTAGCTGAGATTACAGGCATGTGCCACCATGCGTGGCTAATTTTGTATTTTTAGTAGAGATGAGGTTTCACCATATTGGCTAGTCTGGTCTTGAACTCCTGACCTCGTGATCTGCCCGCCTCAGCCTCCCACAGTGCTGGGATTACAGGCGTTAGCCACCGCACCTGGCCCCCAAGAGGTCAATTGCTTGAGATGCTAGGTTGGAAATCATTTTCTTTCAGAATTTTGGGAGCATTTCTTCATTGTCTTTAACTTCTGGTATTGCTGTTGAGAAGGCTGAAGCCATTATGATTCTTACCTGTTTTTCTCCCCATTCAGGAAGCTTGTGGGATATTTTCTATTTTCCTGTTGTTTTAAAATTTCATGATGATATGCTTTGGTGCATGAATCCGTTATAATCAATTTTGCTAAATCCTCAGTAGTCCCTTTTAATCTGGGAATCCTTTTTGCTTCAGCTCTGAGAAATTTGGTTAAAATTATCTCTTTAATACTGTTCTGTACTCCATTTTCACTGTTGTTCTGTCTGGAATTCCTTTTATTCATTTATAAGGCACTTGGACTGATTCTCCAATTTTTTTTTAATCTTTTCCCTTCTCTTTCCTGTCTCTTTTTGTTCTACTTTCTGATTGAGTTTCTCAGTTTTACCTTCTAACTCTTCAATTGATCTTTTAATTTCTGCACCTATGTGCTTAATTCCTGAGAATATGACTGACATGTTCTTATTTATTTATTTATTTATTTATTTATTTATTTATTGAGGCGGAGTTTTGCTCTTGTTGCCCAGGCTGGAGTGCAATAGTGCAATCTTGGCTCACCGCCACCTCTGCCTCCAGGGTTCAAGCTATTCTCCTGTTTCAGCCTCCCAAGTAACTGGGATTACAGGGATGTGCCACCACACCCAGCTAATTTTGTATTTTCAGTAGAGATGGGGTTTCTCCATGTTGGTCAGGCTGGTCTTTAACTACTGACCTCAGGTAATCTGCCTGTCTCGGCCTCCCAAAGTGCTGGAATTACAGGCTTGAGCCACTGCACCCAGCCGGACATTTTCTGCTTTCTACATCGTCTTTCCTTTGAATTCGTTTTACGTTTGTTTCAGCCTCTGTTTTTCATGTATAATTTCCTCAAATGTTGGATGATCTCTGGTTCTCTGCTCAGTTTTTAGGATAATAATGAAAATCTGCCTGGAGCTCTGTGCCCATGAAAGGGCTTGTTGAATGTGATCTTCACTGTAGAGTGATCTGACTAGACCATCGTATATGTTCCTATGGCTGCCATAAGGACGTACCACAAGCAGTGTGGATTAAAACAACAGAAATGTATTGTCTCACAATTTCTGGAGGCTCGAAGTCATTAATTTCATAAGATATTGACAGGGCCACACTCCCTCAGAAACCTGTTGAGGAGAATCATTCCTTGTGAATTCCTAGCTGCTGATTGTTGCCAGCACTTCAGTCTACCTCCACAGTCTACCTCCATCGTCACATAGGACTCGCCCCTCATGTCTCTGTGTGTCTGTTTTGTCTCTTCATCTTAAAAAGACACCAGTCACATATCTTCATTTAACTACATCTTCAATGACCCTATTTCCAAATAAGGTCACATTCTGAGGGATTGGGGTTTAGGACTGTGTGTTAGTCAGCTTGTGTTACCATAACAAAAACCATGGACTGATTGACTGGAACAACAGGAATTATTTTCTCACAGTTCTGGAGACTGGAAGGCCAACATCAAGTTGCTGCCAGGGTTGGTTTCCTGTGAGGGCTCTTTTCCTGGCTTGTAAGGCAGCCACCCTCCCATATGTCATCACATGGTCTTTCTGATGTGTGCACATGGCGAGAAATATTCCTCTTTTTCCTTTTCATGTAAGGACACTAGCCCTACAGTAGAGCTTCACAGTGTGACCTCATTTAACCTTAATTACCACCATAAAGGCCCTAACTCCAAATATAGACACATTTGAAGTTAGGACTTCAACCTATGAATTTTGGGAAGACCTAATTCAGTCTAGAGTGGACCTTAACACATCTGTTTTGGGAACACCATTCAACCCATAACAACCATTTCTTGGAAAGTTATCAATGTCTATATCTTTAGGTATTTTCTCTTGTGCCAGTCAGATTCTTCAGAGAAGACTCTTCCATTATGAAAGGTACTTGGTTACCAGTGTCCTACTGGGAGAATAAGACTTGGGGGTGCTCAACATTCAGTTTATAAACTTTTACTAGATCCCTGTTAGCCCCACTCTCAGTTGTGCTGGAGATTTGCAAATCCATAAACCCCCTGATTCACCCTTTCCAGAGAATAAACATAAGGGTTTCCCTGGGGAAGAAGGGACATTGACAGGCTTCTGGAGTGAGAAGGTATCTTGGGGTCTCCCTTCTCCTTGAGCAGATGTACAGCCATCCTTCCTACCTTTAGTACCCCCGTCCTTTTTGTTTTGTTAGACAGGGTCTTACTCTGTTGCCCAGGATGGAGTGCAGTGGTGCCATCGTAGCTCACTGCAAGCTCCAACTCCTGGGCTCATGCGATCCTCCCTCCTTGGCTTCCCCCGTAGCTGCAACTACAGGCACATGGCACCGTATCTGGCTATTTTTCTTTTGGTTTTTTTACCTTTTTTTTTCTTTTAAGTAAAGATGAGATCTTGCTATGTTGTCCAAGCTGTTCTTGAGCTCCTGGGTCCAAGCTATCCATCCACCTGGGCCTCAGAAATTGCCAGGATTATTAGGCATGAACCACTGCACCCAGCCTCTGTACCCCTTTTGACCAGGAATTTTGCCACCATTTTTTTTTGGCAAGCTCTGTAGTGTAGAGTTAGGTTGCTTCTCAGTTTTTCCCCCTGCCAGCTTGCTGCTCAGTTTTCTCAGGTCTCCTAACTCAGTTACTACTTATCCATTTCCTTCATGGCTCCAAAATTCTTATGTTCTCTTCTATATTCTTCTGAGCTTATGCCGTCTTTAAAAATCACTTTACTGTTGTTTTAATATTTGTAGAGGGAGTGAAACTGAATATGTATATTCAGTTTACCATCTTTACCCAAATTTCCAAATTGACTTTGTGAGTGGGATACTTGCAGTTGACTTACTCTACGATATTTATTTATTTATTTAGAGACAGAGTCTTGCTCTGTCACCCAGGCTGGAGTGCAGTGGCACAATCTCAGCTCACTGCAACCTCCACCTCCCAGGTTCAAGTGATTCTCCGGCCTCAGCCTCCCGAGTAGCTGGGATTACAGGCACCTGCCACCACGCCCAGCTAATTTTTATATTTTTTGTAGAGACAGGGTTTCACCATATTGGCAAGGCTGGTCTCAAACCCCTGACCTCATGATCCACCTGCCTCGGCCTCCCGAAGTGCTGGGATTACAGGCTTGGGCCACTGTGCCTAGCCAAGTTACTCTATGATATTAAGTAAGACTTATTATACCATTAACATTGGTTTTTAAATGTGTTCACTTAGAAAATAGATTTAAAGTAATATATGGCCGGGTATGGTAGCTCACACCTATATCTCAGCACTTTGGGAGGCCGAGGTGGGTGGATCAATTGCTTGAGTCCAGGAGTTTGAGACCACCTAGGAAAACATGGTGAAACCCCGTCTCTACCAAAAGGATACAAAAATTAGCCAGGTGTGATGGTACATGCCTGTAGTCCCAGCCACTCGAGAGGTTGATGTGGGAGGATCACTCAAGTGTAGCGGTTCAAGGCTGCAGTGAGCCCAAGATCATGCCACTGCACTCCACCACGGGCAAGAGAGCAAGACCCTATCTCGAAACATAAAAATAAAAATAAAGTAATATATACTATTGTTTTTTCAATGCTTGAAAATAACTTTAACATTTAATTTTAGCTGACATACACTGAATTCATGTGTGCTTACTTAAATTAGGTTATTATTTCTTTATAAACCTAATTTTTCATATGTTTACTATTTTATATATAATATATACAGCATATCACTTCACTGGTAAAATAACTGGTACTGTTATAATCATCAAGTGTTTTATATTCTTCATTATGTGGTTTGTTTTTTTTTTTTTTTTGGGAGATGGAGTCTCGCTCTGTCACTCAGGCTAGAGTGCAGTGGCACATCTCAGCTCACTGCAACCTCCGTCTCCCTGGTTCAAGCAGTTATCCTGCCTCAGCCTCCCGAGTAGCTAGGTTTACAGGCACCCGCCACCATGCCTGGATAATTTTATATTCTTTTCTTTTTTTTTTTTTTTTTTTTTTTTTCCGTGAGATGGAGTCTCACTCTGTCGCCCAGGCTAGAATGCAGTGGTGTGATCTCAGCTCACCGCACCCTCCAATTCCTGGGTTCAAGCGATTCTCCTGCCTCAGCCTCCCAAGTAGCTGGGATTACAGGTGCCTGCCACCACACCCGGCTAATTTTTGTATTTTTAGTAGAGACGAAGTTTCACCATGTTGGCCAGGCTGGTCTTGAACGTCTGACCTCAGGTGATCCACCCACCTCGGCCTCCCAAAGTGCTGGGATTACAGGCTGAGCTACCGCACCCAGCCAATTTTATATTCTTAGTAGAGATGGGGTTTCACCATGTTGGCAAGGCTGATCTCAAACTCCTCACCTCAAGTGATCTGCCCACCTCAGGCTCCCAAAGTGCTGGGATTACAGGCCTGAGCCACCACACCAGGCCCTTCATTGTGTTTTCTAAAAACAATTTCTTTATGATCACCTTGGGATTATTACAACAGATCTAACTTTAGGAAAGTAAGTATTACATTTGAATAAGATTATGTAATAGGAGGATTTAAAATAAATGCCTAACAGGGTTTCATCCAAAATTTTAGAATGTGAATTCAAGGAACCCTTGACCCTTCTGAAGTAAATTGAAAGCATTTCCACAGTGTTCACACTAGGATGTAGCTAGCCAACTCACAGCTGCCTGTCCTCTTTTAGCTTCCAATGAAAATGCTTTGGAAAACATACACATAGAAAAAGAAATTCTCACAGTAATTCTTAAACCTAAGAGGCTACGCAATCAGGCTTTTGCTAAAATCTAGGAAGAATGTTACCAACTGTAGTGCCAATGGAAATGGATTTTTTAAACCGGACCGAAACAGTTGTTTCCATTAAAGGAAATGCTGCTAAGAAGTAAGTTGGAGGGAGGCCTAGCCACCCCCACCCTAATCCCTAGTGATGGAATAGTTTAAAACCATAAAAGCTACAATAACCAGCAAACTCAACTGGTATCACCCTCACTGCGGGGAGACCTGAATTCAGAGGCAGCCAGTGTTTGCCTTCCCTTTTTCAGAAAACATAAGCTCACTACTTTGAAGAAAATACCAGTAATTTCCACACAGGAGAAATAATCATTGACTATAAGAGAAATCAACAATGTAGTAATAAATTATAAAAAATTGAAATGATAGTAATATATATCATAATTTATATGCTTTACTATAATAGCTGAGTTTTTGTTGTTGTTTTTTCTGAGGTGGGGGGTGGTATTGCTTTGTCATCCAGGCTGGAGTGCAGTGGTGTGATCAAAGCTCACCACAGCCTCAATGCTCTGGGCTTCAGCTATCCTCCAATTTCAGCCTCCTCAGTAGCTGGGACTCCAGATGTGTGCCACCACGCCCAGCTAATTTTTGATTTTTTTCTAGAGACGGGGATCTCACTATGTTGCCTCGGCAGGTTTCAACTCCTAGACTTAAGTGACCATCCAGCCCACTTCAGCTTCTGAGAGTGCTGGGATTACAGGTGTGAGCCACTGCATCCAGCTATGATAGCTTTTAAAGACTATTTTGAAAAGGAAGGAAGAAAAATCAAAATTAAAAGAATCTGTAAGAAATGTAGGATGAATAAAGCAATATAAAAGCAAACAATAAAAACAAAATCAGGTAAATTAGTGTATCTAGGAGTTTCTTTGAATAAGTTTAATAAAATAAACACTTGAAATAACTAAGATATAAGATGAGGTAGAAAAGGACTGAAAAAAACTGAAAAACAAGAAAAGAGTTTAATCAAGCAATACTAAATTTAAGTGACACAGAAAATATTAAACTACCTATAATTTTTATTAAAAAATGGGCCAGGCATAATGGCTCATGCCCGTAATCCCAGCACTTTTGGAGGCCAAGGCAGGAGGATCACCTGAGCACAGCAGACCAGCCTGGGTAACATAGCAAGACCCTATCTCTACAAAAAAAAATAAAAATAGCCAGGCATAGAGACATGTACCTATAGTGCCAGCTGCTTGGGAGACTAAGACAAGAGAATCACCTGAGCCCAGGAGGCTGAGGCTGCAGTGAGCTCGAATTATGCCACTGCACTCCAGCCTGGGGGACAGAGTGAGATCCTGCCTCTAAACAAAAAGAGTGTTTTCTAATAACATCAGATAGACCTATTTTTTCCTTTTCAGCTGAAGGTTATATTATTTATGCAATGATGTTTCCTCTTTCACACAATACTAGGATCTGTCTTTGGAATACCCAGACATGTACATCATCTTTCCATTATGTAATTTTAAAAATATAGTGCTTTACCAACTACAGCTGTAATAATCAGATTGTCAACTAGACTGCCATCACACCGTGAAAGGTCCTCCTAAAAATTTAAAAGCTAGAGCTATTCCTGAAGATTGTAGCTAAATACATGAAATAAAATCACTCTCCAAAACGTCATAACTTTAAAAGCACCCGATATATAATGGAAATGTAAAATGATAAAGATTTTTTGAAAAACTATAAAAAAATTAAAATGCATTGAAATGTATTATACAAATATTTACCTTAAATTTTTTCTCTTGGCTGTGTGTGGCAACTCATGCCTATAATCCCAGCACTTTGGGAGGCTGAGGTAGGAGGATTGCTTGAACCCAGGAGTTTGAGACTAGCCTGGGCAACATAGCAAGACTCTGTCTCTATAGAAAATAAAAAGGAAAAATTAGCTGGATGTGGTGGCATGTGCCTGTAGTCCCAGCTACTCAGGAGGCTGAGGGAGGAAGACCGCTTGAGCCCGAGAGTTCCATGCTGCTGTGAGCTATGATTATGCTGCTGCACTCTAGCCTGGGTGACAGAGCAAGACCCTGTATCAAAAAAAAAAAAAAAATATTCTCTCTGCTATCAGAATAGAGTTTTTAAATTGTATCTTTTAAAATTATTTTATCTGCTCAATTGATAGCTATGAACAGTGCCTTGAGAAGTATGCTAAAGGCTCAGCTCCTTTTTTTTTTTTTTTTTTTAGCTTATTGGTATTTTTCTTTTAAATGATGATGTGCCCAAACAGTATTATGAAAGTAAGGGTACATTTTAAATGTTTACACTGAACAAATTATCTCACAATACCGAGTTCGTCTTTTCTCTAAACCCTAGGCTCTTACATTCTCTTCGGAAATGGCACCACCTTCCTCTAGTTGATACTGTCAGAACATGCACAGCGCAGCCTCTCACTGCAGTGCTTCTCAAAATTTAATGATCATGCCAATCCCCTGGGATTCTGCTAAAATGCAGATTCTGATTTAATAGTTCTGGCCTGGGCTTGAGATTCTGCATTTCCAACAGGCTTCCAGGTGATGCCAGTGCTGCTAGTCTGTAGATCACAGTTCACATCGTGAGGATTCTGTGCATGTCCTCAACTCTGGTGACACATCAAAACCACTGGTGGAGCTTGTCTTTTAAACATCTATCTGCCCTCTCTCTGCACCTTGTGATGATGAGGACTCAGAACCTATGTAATCTCTTTGTAATCACCATGTGATTCCTATCCACAGCCAAGTTGAAAACCACTCATTAAGCAGTATCTTATTTTATTGTGGCACTCGGGCAGCCCTTCACCACACGTTCACTAGGCTGTGTGCTTTTAAAAACATATATGTTTATGTAAGCAAATAGTTGATTTTAGAAACATCTTATGTAAATTGATTGATTAACAACTTGGAATATATTATAGAAAAATAATATTTTAGCAAAATTAACTATAAGATACAATTAGGGGAATAAGGCTATTAAGTAGGACTTCCTCCTAGTTTCCATTTTTTGTGGCTAGCTCTAGACCAAATGTCTCCGTCAGTGAAGTTTCCCTTTATAATCACCCACCCTTCTTTCATAGTTCTCTGCAGCCTCTGTACACCTCTGTTTCCTTAGGGCCTCCACCGTGGCACTCAGGCAGCCCCTCTTTACCCATGTATCCCGTATTCTCTGCTCTGTATTTGCTGCCCTCCTCCTATTTCCCACTCATCTAAATGTGAACTTTCTTTCTGTGTGGTTGATTGCACATACCTTTGAAGAGAAGTAAGTTGATAACACAGGTTTGTTCTCAGTCATGATGGAGATTTTGTCTTCCCGGAGTTTTTTTTCTTTTTGCTTTTGTTTTTTTGTTGTCATCGTTGTTTTGTTTTTTTGTTTATTTTGAGATGGAGTCTCGCTCTGTTGCCCAGGCTGGAGCGCAGTGGTGTGATCTCAGCTCACTGCAAGCTCCACCTCCTGGGTTCACACCATTCTCCTGCCTCAGCCTCCGCCTCCCACGTAGCTGGGGCTTCAGGCACCCGCCACCACGCCCGGCTAATTTTTTGTATTTTTAGTAGAGACAGGTTTTCACCATGTTAGCCAGGATAGTCTCAATCTCCTGACCTCGTGATTCGCCCACCTCGGCCTCCCAAAGTACTGGGACTACAGGCGTGAGCCATGGTGCCCAGCCCCTGGAGTTTTTTTTCTATCAGTCTTTGCTTTCTCAGGAAGACCATGTGGTCCTACTATTATAAGGGCCAGTTCTTGACATTTAAATATTTACTGTAGGTTTAAAGTATGCTGTCAAATCTACTATAAAGCGACAGTAGTATATAGGGAGTGTTATCTTCCCTAGAGAATGGAATTTTTCATTTACTAAGTCAGCCATAGCCTTGCCAGACACCTAGAGAATGAAGCATTTCTTTTGGTGGCTAGGTTAAGGTCCCTTGTGGAAGGATCCAGATGGAGTCAACTATGTGAAGTTAGATACGGCCTAGGTGCCTAAGAAGTGGGACCAAGACCAAGAGGAAGAAGAAAGTAGGATGACAGTTTGGGATGGGAACTAAGATAACCAGTAGGATGGCTGTGTAGCCCAGTCTATATTTGAATAGTCTATTTTCCCATACTAAAATCCTGAGAAATTCTGTGTGGTCCTGTTAAAAGGGAACTGTGTCTCTTACAAATGCTTATTATCCCAAATAAATCAATAGAACTTTAAATAATATAAAAAGTGAAGTGTGAATTCTCAGCCAGTGTGGATGGAGAGAGTTATTTTGGGACTGAGAAGTCATTCCTTCCTAAATTCTGCTCCTGGGAACAGTTCCCTTAAGCAGTTCCTGATTTTTGCATCTTCAACACTTCTTTTAAATTAATTATCATCTAATTTTTAAACATATCTGTACTTTCCCATCTCTCAAGTTTCTTAGACTCTGCTGAGTTCAGGGTTGAGATATATAGGGCTGCTGTGATTCAACAGCACTGGGGAAGACCAGTGCAATATTGGGACAGAGGTATCATACAGTCTGCCCCATTTTAACTCACTGTAACACCAAATACATTTATATAATGTGAGGCTTTCTCCTTCAGAGCAACAGGATATTCTGTGAGGTCTTTGGCAGTGATAATTAGAAACTGCAGGTAAACAATGTTGCTGCCAGTTCTGCATCTGAAAGTAGAACTCCCAGTCATTGGAGTACTGAGGAGGCGCTGACAGTTAAAACCTACTTAGATGGGCGTGGGGGAAGAAGTACCCCAAAGTTGAGGGAGCTCAAACCAATCCTAAGCTAACATACTCACCCCCAACACATGCCCCATCTTTAAAAAAAAAAAACAAAAAAAACAAAAAAAAAAAACTATTTTCAGCCACAGTCTCTAGTCGCTTTGGATTTAACTTCAAATAGCTTTTTTTCAACCATGCTTCTAACTTGGCACAGCTCTGAGAAAAATCCCATAACCAAGCCATCTGGGTTGGATAAAACAGGGAGCTTTTCTATTTGATTTCTCACATTTTGTTCCTCTTTGTTTTTAATGGGGGGGGGGGGGGGCGGAGGGAGGGAATCATTATGAAGTAACCAGATTATTGGATAAGTTAGTGAATCAAGAATAGATTTTTTCAACTCATACTGTCTCTGAAGAAATCTGTATCAGAGGATCTCTCTGTTGTCTCTGAAATGTGGTATAGAATGAATGTTTGGGGTGAATTGACTTGAGTGGGTAACAAGTAATGGTCAGAAAATAAAGTTCTCATTGGGTGGTCTGAAATTCAGCAGTGTTTATTTCTTTTTAGACTCAGCAGAGATTTTTTTTTTTTTCCAGTGAAGCATATTTTAACATGTTATGCTCTGGATTTACTTAGTATGGTTTTAAGTGAATCATTAGGCATGTGTGATTTTTTCATTTTTTCTTAAAGACCAGCATGAATAGCTTTATGATTCAAAGAGTCTGTAATTAAGAGAGTTTGAAGAGTTGTTTAATCTCTGTTAACTTTGAAAAAATAGACTGTTTTGTATGTGATAAACTGCTGCTTGCAGTTCAGAGTTACTTGCTAGGATCGTGTGTCAATTCAGACCTTAAAATGTAAGAAGTGGAAGCCAACCTCTGTGCTTGCTTTCCAGGCACAGGGTGCTAGGTACTGATAATATGTAGATGAACAAGACACTTTTGATCCCAATTTGTTGTTACAGTCAAATGGCAGGGGTGGTTGTTACATAAACCAACCATATGGATATGTTACAAAGGAAAAGTACAGTACACAGAGATTATATATGATCTTTGGAGGGAGTCGGGGTAATTAGGAAAGGCTTTCTTTTGGAAGTAAAGAAATTTTATTCATACAAGGCAGTGAATAATATGTAATGTAATATGTAATAAAATACTAGTATTTATATGATGAATCAGACATTGTGCTGGTAATCACCTATTCTTATCCTTCTATGTTATACTAATCCCCCCATGAAAGCTTTGTGGGTGTAGGAAAACCTTGACATCAAGGTTTATGATTATCTCATGTCAAAGGCTTTGTTTGTAGTAGGCCCTAAGTAGTGTTTTTCAAATTAATATATCACATTAATTTTTTTCTTTTTATCATACCAGTGTACATTATTACAATTATAACATTTAACATTATCATTGCTATCATAATATCTCACTGGTCATAGCATAACAAGTTATATAAAGGTATCATTTAAGAAAAATACTTTGAAGTTAATATGGCATTACCGCTATTATCTATGGCTCCTATAAATCTACAGCAGTGTACCTCCAACCATACCATATTTCCCTGTATACTTGGGGCCTGTGTTTTGCTCTCAGTTTCTGTGATGGAAAACATGAGGATCATTTTACAATTGCAGCTTACTTTTTGTTTGCTTTATTTGTTCATCCTGGAATCTAAATCATAATTTAAAATTACGATAATAATTCCATCCTGGAATCTAAATCATAATTTCATAAAAGTTTTCTGTAAGAATGTAAATCATAGAATCTTCTTTTGTTGAAAACGTTAAGAGATCATGAAATGAAGCTAGCTCTTCATTTGGCATTAGGGTAGGTAAATGCATACCTATTAAATGAAGCATGGTTTTCTTGATAGTAAATTTAGCCTAGGAGTATGTTCATTTTACAGTATTCACTCCAGCTTTAAATATCCTCTAATTCCTTTGAGAGGGTGAAGCTGAGAACTCTATCACATGACCGTCTGGATTTCTGAAATGCTAAGTCTTTATAAAAGCCTTATGGATTTGAGTAATAATAAAGCAAGTGCTAGCTTGTTAAGTAGGATAATCTGATCCATGCACTATATAAATCAGAATGTAATTTAAGTACTATGACTTTATGTCGCAGATGACTCCATATTCTTCAAAAGAACTTGCCTAATTATAAGAGTATATTTCCTTGGAAAATTGATTTCTTTTGATGTTTAAATGATTTTAAGATTCCATTTGAGGATTATTTTATTTATATATATTTATTTTAAATGAAAATATTCATCACATTTCTTTAGTCACAAAAAATATAGTAGGTAAAGTGCTCCGAAGTGAAGATGATTGCCATTTCATTGTGACCACTTTCTAGAGAAGTTTATTACCAAATAATTAGAAAAAATGGGAATTATAATCTCACTTGTTAAGTTAACCCAGTTCATTCGTTCTTTTTTAAAAAAAATTAATTTTTTATGGTGGGGTTAGAGATGGGGTCTTGCTGTGTTGCCCAGGCTGGTCTGGAACTCCTGGGCTCAAGCAGTCCTCCCACCTAAACTTCCCAAAGTGCTGGGATTAAAGGCATGAGCCACGGTGCCCGGCTTATTAATTCTTTTAATAAGTATTTTTGAGCATCTGTTTTGTGCCAGGTACTGTATGAGGCATTAGATACACTCTTGGCAAAGGAAACAAAGTAAGCAAAATAAAACATCAAACATCTTTGTTTATAGAGTTTTCCTACTGAAGTTTATGCATGTTATTTTTTGCATTTTATTTATTGGCCTCCCACTCAGAATATATTTACTTGAAATATTGTGCCTATTTCTAAGAAGTTCATTTATCTGATTTCTTGGCCTATTGAAAGTAGAAGAGGATTGCTGCTGAAGCCATGTAGACTGAATTCAGATGATAGCTAACAAATTCACACAGACTCACTTGCCAAGGGATCACAATAATAATTTAAAATAGTATTCCTCTGGCTCTGCCTTAGTCTGCTGCATGAGAACATCAATCCTTCCTACCCTTCATTTCCTTCCAAAATACTTCCCCGAGGATATCTCAACCACAGTTGCTTAAAATGTGATCCCTTTCTCCATTTCTCAATCATTGTAGTACTGTCACGACCAGTCCGGGCATTAGCCCTGCCACAGATGGAAGCTAATGGTACTATGACCAGTGCCTACCTAATTCTGGAACCACTGCTGCTGTGGCCTTGCTCTCTCATTACAGAGATTAGTGCAACCTCTTATACTGGGGTAGGCTAAGCCACTATGATCGTAGTATGTAACAATAATGCAATGACTGAAGAACTATAGAAATCCATTTCTTTTTGACATAAAAGTCCTGGTTAGGTGCTCATTTCATCAAGAAGTTCTCCCCATGCAACTATTAATATTTGAAAACTCAGATTCTACCCATCTTCAACACATAGCTTCCAAGGGCGCTCTGCTCCCTGCCATCCCACCAGCAGGAAGGGAGGAAGAGCAAGTGGAAGAGACACCCCCACTTCTCAAAAGCCTCACCTTTTATTCTTTTGGTGAGACCTCAACAGATTCCTCATCTACCTGCAAAGAGGGGCTGAGGAACCCAGGTCCTGGCTCAGCCATTTTCTAGTCATGCTCTGTCATTCTGCCTTTTATGGACAGCAGTACATCACATCCATACTTCTCTTGTTTCATCGTCATAGACTTTTCATTCTTGTTTCATTGTCCTAGACCTTTCATTATAGCCCTTGCACCAGCACCCAGAACTGGTGAAGGCACCATTGGTCATAGTCTGTCCCAGCTCTTCCCTAGACAGCACCCCTTCCCATCCTTAGAAACATCTTTTCTAAACATTTACTGCTGTTCTGAAATCCACTCACCTTCCCACTCATGCCCAGCCTTAACAGCTAACGTGCCCCCGACTGCAGAGTGAAGGTAGAGGGCCTAACCCGTGAACCCTTCAACTCTCTTCTGGACACAGCTACTCTCTTCTTCCTTTCTGCTCAAACCCCTCCCCTCCCATGGTTCCCTATCATTGCTTACTACAGCCTGGAAAGCCCTGTGTATCTATGTGGCTCCAGCAATCTCTCTGGCCTCACCTGCTACTGCACCTCCTGTTCTGTTCTGCTCCAGCCACACCTGCTCTTTTACTGGCCCTGGTATGTGCTGATATGCTCCTGCCTCGAGCCCTTTTGCATGCTGTTTCCTTGTCTAAAATGCATTTCCCCCAGTTATCCATGTGAAGAGCTTGCTCACTTGCTTCAGGTCTGTGTTTGAGTATTTCCTATCAGAGAGGCCTTTCCTGACTACCCTGTTTAAAATATCAAAATCCTAACTCCCTTATTCTGCTTTATTTTTCTCTTTAGCATGTATCACATATCATAAGCACACCTAAAAAATATTTGCTTTCCCTCCTTCCCCTTCACTCTCTTCTTCCTTTCTATCTGTTCCAGAGGAAGATGTATTCCTGCTTATTTCTTGAGCACCCCTGAGCAAGCAACTGCTTCTTTCTTGAGCCCACTCTTTTTCCCTCTGTGTTCCTAATCTTATTCTTGTCTATCTCATCCAGGATCTTGTTCCATTAAATATTCCTGCTTTCTCATAATTTGAATCTCATTATCTCTCCAGTATAATGTTAAATCCTTGAGAATATAAACACGCTTTCGTGTTGCCTCATGCTATTTTTTATTCTTTCTCCTCTAAAAAAAAAAAAAAAACCAGATCTCTTAAAAGATTAATTTATATGTACTCATCATGGTTTTACCTCCTATCTACTTTCTAGCCTTTTGCAGTTCTTACAAAAAGGAGAACATTAAGCCAAACAGGGTAGTCAGAAAAGGCCTCTCTGATAGGAAATACTCAAACACAGACCTGAAGCAAGTGAGCAAGCTCTTCACATGGATAACTGGGGGAAATGCATTTTAGACAAGGAAACAGCATGCAAAAGGGCTCGAGGCAGGAGCATATCAGCACATACCAGGGCCAGTAAAAGAGCAGGTGTGGCTGGAGCAGAACAGAACAGGAGGTGCAGTAGCAGGTGAGGCCAGAGAGATTGCTGGAGCCACATAGATACACAGGGCTTTCCAGGCTGTAGTAAGCAATGATAGGGAACCATGGGAGGGGTTTGAGCAGAGGAATGACATGATTTGGCTTCTGTTTTAAGTAGGCATCCTGACTGCTGTGTGCAGGATAGAGTCAAAAAAATGGAGTGACCAGTTAGGATGCTACTGAAATAATCCAGACAGGAGGTGATGGTCATCTGGGCTGAGGAGGTAGTGAAAAATGACTTCTATTCTGGGTGTTTCAAAGGGCTAACAGGTTTAGTAGTGTTGGAATCTTCTATTTGCCCCTCCAGTGGAGCTTCCCCTCTACTCTCCACAAGTCTCTGCCCTGCTGCTTATGGCCCAGGAGACTGATCTATACAGGCTGGACCATCTCTGGCCTCCTTTGGGTTTTGCCCATGAGAGGCCCCTGAACAAGATCAGAAAGACAGGAAAAGCATGAGGTCACAATATATGTTCTCCCAGCTCCCTCCCTGCCACCACCAGTTAGCTGTGACTGTAGCTTTCACCTGCTTACCATCTCTGGGTTCCAGGAAGCCTTTTCCTCCCCTCCCTCCTTCTCACCTAGGTATAATACCAGTTCCTGCAGTTGCTTGCTCAGGGGTGCGCCACTATCCTTGATTGGTGTTCTTGAACCTTGCACACAGATTTCTAAATAATCCTTTAGTAAGCTTTCCTCCAAATATTGAGATTTTGACCCATACTGGGAGCTAGGATGTCTAATGTACTACAAACAGCAGAACTTTTTTTTTTTTTTTTTGTAAAGAGAGTCTTGCTCTGTTGCCCAGGTTGGAGTATAGTGTCATGATCTCACCTCACTGCAACCTCCACCTCCTGGGTTCAAGCGATTCTCCTGCCTCAGCTTCCCAAGTAGCTGGGATTACAGGCATGTGCTACCATGCCCAGCTAATTTTTATATTTTTAGTGGAGAGGGAGTTTCACCATGTTGGCCAGGCAGGTGTCAAACTCCTGACTTCAAGTGATCCGCCCACCTCAGCCTCCCAAAGCACCAGGATTACAGGCGCGAGCCACCGCACCTGGCCCAGAACATCTTTTTAAATTAGGGACAGGATCTCATTATATTGCCCAGGCTGGTCTTGAATTCCTGGGCCAAAGCAATTCTCCCACCTCAGCTTCCCATGTAGCTTGAACTACAGGTGCACACACATAGCATTTTAAAAATCACAGTTATTTACTTGTTTTTCTGCCCAGTATTGAATCCTTGAGGATGGAACTGTCATGTTTATGTTTCTATTCCCATGCCATGAGGCAGGTAGGATTTGCTTACAGTTGAATCAATGAGTGTTATTTTTAATGTTGCCACCTGAGTCCTCAAGAATTGACTAAATTATGTTTTACATGAAAGATTAATGAAAGGGAGGATATATGTGTATGTGTCCCCATCTTAGTGCTTCTAGGTGTAAACTTCACCTTGTTGGATAATTAAGTTCTCTGAAATCAAGGAAATTTTTTTTCTTTCCTTGAGTTTTGTATAGTTATCGACTAGGCTACACAGAAGGGAGTTGCAGAGTATTCAGGCAATTCCTATGTTATGTGAGCCTCCTATAATACAAGCACCCTTTCTGAAAATGAACTGTCATCTGGGTCGAAATTGAGCACCACTGGGAATGGGGGATTTGTAGACTGACAAGGGCCAAAGGAACTTTTAAGGAAATATTGGATATAGCTTTCTCATTATTCATTGGTCTTGTGACGATATCTAAACAACAGTTTATTGATTTTACCAATTATTTCCAAATGGGAAAGAAATAAGGTTTGTTCTCACTTCCCCGATAATATATTTCTATCAGGCCAGGCGCGGTGGCTCAAGCCTGTAATCCCGGCACTTTGGGAGGCCGAGACGGGCGGATCACGAGATCAGGAGATTGAAACCATCCTGGCTAACACGGTGAAACCCCGTCTCTACTAAAAAATACAAAACAACTAGCCGGGCGTGGTGGCAGGCGCCTGTAGTCCCAGCTACTCGGGAGGCTGAGGCAGGAGAATGGCGTAAACCCGGGAGGCAGAGCTTGCAGTGAGCCGAGATCGCGCCACTGCACTCCAGCCTGGGTGACAGAGCAAGACTCCATCTCGGGAAAAAAAATATATATATATATTTCTATCAATAAGGTTAGTTACCTTTTTTCCCAGTAGCTTAAAAGGTGGATTGTGATTTATTAAAGTCACCTGTTAAAATACTGACTTTTATTTACATATTTTAGTAGTAATTCTTTCTATTATATTTGGTTACATACGTTCAGAAGATAATTTGTGTATTGGTTTCCTTTCAATTTTTTGGTATTAATACTGCATTTTGTTATCAGTTTTTTGTTGATCTAAAGAATATTTCCTTTATCTTCACATACATTTAGGTTTTTCTGGGTTTTTTTTGACCTTGACTTCTTTCTGCTACTTCTTTTGAGCAAAACCTTAAACAGCAGGCTGAATGGCCTTGAGGTGTAGTTTTAATAAAAGCGTCACTGAGTAATCATTTAGTATAAACTCCCAACCAGATACATTAATGGAAAAAAAAGAAAGCAATATATTTTCAAGGTTAACTTTCTTTATGGTTGCTTCCAAGAATAACACATGGTCATTGAATTTATTTAATTTTTACCTGTATTCAACTATATTTAAGGTTCATATTTCTGATGAGAACAAAAAATTCATAGGTTCAAGAGACCAAATTGTCAAAGAATTTATAAACCATGGGGTTTGCATATGTAGAACTGTAGTCAATTCAGCAGGAACATGCCTAGAAATACCCTATTGATCAGAGAGAGAGTTTGCTGTTGGGTGTTTCACTAAAAAATTGAAGGCTTTTCTCCCTCTTTTATTTTTGACATTATTAAATATTCTCACAACCTAAACATATAATTTTTGCTTTCTTAGAAAAAACCATATATTTTAAAGCACGTATTTACTTTGTGAATTTTAAAATTAATTTGATGACTTCATCTGAAAATTGAATAAGCACTTAACTGAAGCACAGCTACTTTTAAACCTTCGGAATGTGCAGCAGCTCTAATTCATTCCATAACTCGTCATTCAGGGAATATCAGCAAACGGCTACTATCTGTACAGTCCTTTTGCCTCTACTCGACCCTATTAACAAATAAATTAAAACAATTTGTGGAGCATTACTTATAGTTGTTATCCCCTTGGAAAATCACAACCATCAAGACAGTTGTAAAATAATGAAAACATGAAATAATGAAAAATAACAAGCAGCTACTTAAATGCTTTTATTTTTCTGAGAATGTATTAAATTTTTTGTGAAGAGAGCTGTATTTCACACTTAAGCCTCCACTTTCCTGGGAAAGGAGGTGATAATATTTACACTGAGGTCTCTGTGCTGAGTACTGGAGAGAGAGAGAGCCAGGAAATCCTAGAGAACTGGAGAGACTGGTCTGGTGGCAGCCGCTTGTTTAAAAAGCTGCATCCTTTGGGCTTCAAGGTGGACTGTGCCTCCTTCAGCCATTTCCTAGTGCAGTGATCTTGAGCAACTTATTGATTTTGGCCCTCTGTAAAATGAGAGGAGTTCACCATATTACTTATTTTCAAACCTTTCTCATAGGGCACAAGGGTTTCTTGGAGTCTCCCCAAGTGTCCTAGGGTAGGTTGAATGGGAGACTGAGCCAGAACAGTTTCTCTTGTAATGTATTTACAGGTTTGTTTTTGTTTTTGTTTTTTTTCAGTAAAGGGTTGTTTAACTTAAAAAAGCATGATGACTCCCCACATCCCTGCTAGCTTAACAAAAGCACATTGTTCAGTTTGTAGTCCTTTTTTCCTTCATTTCTTTTTGGGAGGGAGGCCTATAGTCATGACTGACTCTAAAAGATAACCTTATGGGCCGGGTGCGGCGGCTCACGCCTGTAATCCCAACACTTTGAGAGGCTGAGGCGGGCAGATTGCCTGAGGTCAGGAGTTCGAGACCAGTCTGGCCAACATGGTGAAACCCCATCTCTACCCAAAAAAAAAAAAATTAGCCAGGCGTGGTGGCGCACGCCTGTAATCCCAACTACTCAGGAGGCTGAGGCAGGAGAATTGCTTGAACCAGGAAGATGGAGGTTGCAGTAAACCGAGATTGTGCCACTGCACTCCACCCTGGGTGACAGACTGAGACTCTGTCTCAGAAAAAAAAAAAAAAAAGATTACCTTATGAATACAGCTGAGAAGTGAAAGTACTGAATTAGTGTTTGGATTTGGAAAGACTGAGGGAATGAACCCATACAAGAGCATCATTTCCTCTTTTAGAAATGGGTAGGGAGGGGCTGGGCACGGTGGCTCACGCCTGTAATCCCAGCACTTTGGGAGACCAAGGCGGGCGGATCACGAGGTCAGGAGATCGAGACCATCCTGGCTAACATGGTGACACCCCGTCTCTACCAAAAATACAAAAAAAAATTAGCCAGTCGTGGTGGCGGGCGCCTGTAGTGCCAGCTACTCGGGAGGCTGAGGCAGGAGAATGGCGTGAACCCAGGAGGCGGAGCTTGCAGTGAGCCGAGATGGCGCCACTGCACTGCAGCCTGGGCGACAGAGCGACACTCCGTCTCAAAAAAAAAAAAAAATGGGTAGGGAGAGGGGAGGAAAGAAAAGATAACACACGCAGAGACCCGCATAGGATTTTAGCCCTGGAAGAAAATCCCCCTACTTGGACAAAAGCTTGGGATTGGGAGCAGTGAGAGATTGAAAAGAACTCACGAAAAGTGGAAAACTAAAGAGAACATTAGTCTTAACTTTTTTAACATTTAAGATAATAATTTTATAAATCAATTTTCTCATATTTCAAATATAGATAGTGTACCCTATTATTTGCTTTGGGAAATTTTTTAAGCTTTCAGGATTCTCTATAAATTAGAACAAATTGGTAGCATTCATATTTCACAATACAATTGTTTCAGAAGTTATTCATGGCTATTTTCTGTTGGTTTGTTCATGTAAATAGACAATTGAAAAAGCTACTTGAGTTATCGTTTTATATTGCCTACGAAATAACCAAACAAGCATCTGTAGTAAAACTAATAGGTCAGTTTCCCAGTTATATATAAGGACCTAGATTTTTTTGTCACTCATGAGGTGAGAACAAGGAAAGTGGTAGTCATCCTTGGACCCCACGTTGGGCAGTTTCTTACATCCTGTCTCTCTGCCTGGTATAATGGGTTAACCAATTCCAGAGTCAGGCAGCCTGGACCCAAATCCTAGCCAAATGACTTCTCTTTTACCTCTCTGTGCCACTGTTTTCTTACCTATGATGGAAGTAATTACATTTCCTACTTTGTAAAGGTTGTTACAGGGATTAAATGAATTAATTTATGTTATATGTTTATCAACGTGATTCCTCACCCCCTGGTTGGCATGGCATTGTGTATTTGCTATTATTATTGCACAGAAAAGCAGAGATTTTAATCGTAAGTGAAACTCCAGTGCACTTGAGAGACAAGAAACTCTATATACTGAGGTCAATGAAAAAGTATAAATTTGGGAGAATCAACTCAGAAAACATTAATCTTGCATGCTTCTATGAGAAGGATAGGTCCCAAGAGAAGGCAGAGTGCCAGGGACCATTCAGCATGCCCTGATTCGGACCAGGGATTAAAACATCCTGAACTACCATTGTGGAATTAGAGTGGAAGAAGGAGAAAGATGTGTGGGAGATTACAGACTTATATCGGGAAGAGGAAGAAGACCAACCTTATGCTCTCCACCTGGGTAACTAGCATTATGGATGCATCATTAATAGAAGTAAGAAGCCCAGAACTTCTTCTTTGCTTTCTGAACAATTTCTATTGAGAAATAAGGAATATACAGTTTTAAAGACTAATAAAGATTAAATGTAGTCTTATCATATTGTACTATATTACCTATGTAACAATTAAATACCTAAGGCCAGGCATGGTGGCTCATGCCTGCAATCCCAGCACGTCGGGAGCCCAAGGCGGGCAGATAGCTTGAGCCCAAGGAGTCCGATACCAGCAGGGCAACATGGCAAAACCCCGTCTCTACAAAAAAACAAAAAAAAATTTAGCCAAGTGTAGTGGTGCACACCTGTAGTCCCAGCTACTCGGGCAGCTGAGGCAAGAGGATCACTTGCGCCTTGAAGGTCGAGGCTGCAGTGAGCCATGATCGTAATTGTACCACTGCACTTCAGCATGGGCAACAGAGCGAGACCCTATCTCTGCAAAAAATAAAAATAAATAAATAACTTATAGTATTCATAAAGAAGCAAGTAGATAACATCTTTTAAAGAACTTTCTTCCAATTAAGAAAAATAGTTCCTGTTTTCCCAATTCCTTGATTTAGATTCCTAGATTATATTGTATCAAGCCCCAGAGATTTATTAATCTTTGCTCCTTCTATCCCAAGACTGTTGATGTAGTAAAGAACTCAAACATAAAACCTGTTGAAAATTAAACCATCACTTTCTGCATTTGACCCAACATACTATGTATACAGAAACACATACATACATACATACATGTAATTATTCAGAGTTGCAAATAATTTTCTTCTGTTTCATGAGTATTTTTATTATTTCCAGGTTCGATGGATGATGTACTGGATTGTTTTTGCTCTCTATACTGTGATTGAAACAGTAGCAGATCAAACAGTTGCTTGGTAAGTTTTGCTGTTAAGAAGGGGCCAGATTGCAGACTCATAATCAGGTGTCCTGAGCTCTTATCCTTGCTCTTGCTATTAACTAAGTGATTTTCATCAAGTTACCTAATTATTCAGCCATTTGTTTTTGTCATCTGCTTTCCCATAGAACACTACTTTCCTTTGAGTCCCCATTAAATAAAGGCAGCTCATTTTCCTCCCCATACGCCACTCCCTGCTCACCTCCCACACACCTTCCCCCAGTATCTTGGAATAGGGAAAGTTGATTGTCATCATCCTTTTCTGCACTGATGACTTCAGAACATTTTCCTGTATCACTTCCTAAATGACTCTGCTTTTGAAGCCCACAGCATCTGGTTTTAGCACCCCCTCCCTGTCCTATCCTTAAAACTCTCATCTACAAACATTTGAACTGGAAAACGTCAGCACCCACGTGGACACCCACTCAGCACCAGCTTCCTGGCTGCTCTGTTCCAAATAGAGGAGGCAAAAATTAAAGTGTGTTTATATCCTCAGGGATTTGACATTTTACCAAGGAGCAGTACTTAACTGGACAACTCGAATCTCCCTGTGGTGTATTTCAGTAGTGCATTTCCATCTAAACCCTGCCATCACTTTGAGAACTTCTCCTTTCAAAGCATTTTGGTTTACTACCTTGCTGATATCTTCATCTGCCCTTGACACACAAACCTTCTGTCTAAATTAGCCTAACAATTACTCATCTTTTTTTTTTTTCTTTTTTTTTTTTTTTTTACATAGGGTCTTGCTCTGTTGCCTAGGCTGGAATGCAGTGGCGCGATCTTGGCTCACTGCAGCCTCTAACTCCTGGGTTCAAGCGATTCTCCTGCCTCAGCCTCCTCAGTAGCTGGGATTATAGGCACATGCCACCATGGCCTGGCTAATTTTTGTATTTTTAGTAGAAACGGGGTTTCACCATGTTGGCCAGGCTTGTCTCAAACTCCCAGCCTCAGGTTATCTGCCTACCTCGGCCTCCCGAAGTGCAGGGATTGCAGGCATTAGCCACTGCAACCAGCCAAAGTGACTCTTTTTTACTTCTTTAACTGAACTGCTAAATTCAGCTGAAAAAATTAATCAACTGCTCACATAGGTATAAATTAATCAACTGCTCACATAGGTATCAGTTTGAACCTCATTCCTTTTATTTGCTCCTGATCAGTGTCTACTTACATTTTGCCTGGGTCTGTTTCAAACCTTTACTATTCTCTCCTTAAGCTGTCTTTCCCATTTTGCTATTCTCCTATTCATGTAGCACTTTAAGACCTATTGGATTTGCTAGAAAAAAAATAGAAGTCATCAAACTAAAATATTTTTAGCAACCTTCCTTTATTTGCAAATGTCACTCTATCTCTCTTCTGATTTGAAATACTGTAAAAATGTCCCTTCCTGTGCCCCAAAGCTCATTCATTTTTCTGTTACATTTTTGGTACAGGGGTTTGGTGCGGGGGTCTCTTTGTTTTTAAGTGACAGAGCACAAATCCTAAACCATGCTACCTCTAAGTTTCCAAGTTCTTTTTGTAAGATTTCATTTTTTTCTGATTGCAAATGTAGCCTATATATGTTATTTAAAAATGAACGACGTAGAAAATGTCTAACATGAACAACTGAATCCAGAAACTCCTGTAATTGCAGTGTGGCAGAGACCTCTTTGTTGACAACACAGTAAGTCATCCTCACTGCCCTCTACCTGCCTGCCTTGACAGAAGAACTCACATTTGCTCAGCTATCATTTATCCTAGTAATAAATGGACTACATTTATATGGTTCTCACAAGATACTGAGCCTCCCATTATATATTAGCAAACGTTCGCTGTGACAAAAAAACAACCATGAAAGTACAATGGCTTAGAAAAACAAACTTATTTCTTGCTCAAGCTACATGAGGGCAAATGGTTGACTGCATTTTTACTGGGGTCAGGTTACTTTTGCTGTTGTTTTTGTTGTTGTTTTAGAGACAGGGTCTTGCTCTGTTGCCCAAGCTGGAGTGCAATGGCATGATGATAGCTCACCACACCCTTGAACTCCTGGAGTAAGGCAATCCTCCCAACTTGGCCTCCCAAAGTGCTGGGATTACAGGTGTGAGGACCTCACCTGGCCCCTTAAACCAAGGCTGAAGAAGCAGCTATTCTCATGCCAGAGGGCAAAAGCTTAAAGCAAGAGGTTGAGGGTGATGGAGTGAAGGAGTCAAGGGGTGTTCTAAAGCTTCTGCTTGCGTGTGACATGTATCATGTTCATTTTCTGCTGGCCAAAGCAAGCAAGTCACATGGTTAAAGCCACAGTTGAGGAAGTATACTGGGCCAACAGGGGAGGCCCACTGTAACACTTTGTATGTTCCTTGGAAGTGAACAATTTAGGTCTGCAGAGTGCTGCAATTCTGGCCAAATGAAATTGGAAGGGATATTTTTTGGGAGTTCTGAAAAAGATGAAGATGTGTGTATGGGGTAGACATTGTACACTTGGAGCATATGAAGTCATGCTCTGATAGGCACAACTATCATATGAGGTAGGTCACGTACTTCCATGGCAGTTTGGCTCTGCAGATAGGGTGGCCATACCTTGTGCACTGGATAAATGGTATTAGTGCCTTCTTTTAACTGCTGCATTGTTTGGCAGCTTTCCTATGCTTACTATAAAGGAAGATTCTTGTATTAGAAGGAGGGGGGAATCTCTCAGGTCACACTTTCATGAACTGATCTGTAGTTGAAACAAGATTATTCAAACACAGTTGTCTTCTGATCACTCTTACATTTAAAAACTTAGCATAGGCCGGGCACGGTGGCTCATGCCTGTAATCCCACCACTTTGGGAGGCCAAGGCAGGTAGATCACATGAGGTCAGGAGTTCGAGACCAGACCTGGACAACATGGTGAAACCCTGTCTCTACTAAAAATACAAAAACTAGCCGGGAGTGGTGACACGCACCTGTAATCCTAACTACTGGGGAGGCTGAGGCAGGAGAATCACTGGAACCCAGGAGGCGGAGGTTGCAGTGAGCCGAGATGGTGCCATTGCACTCCAACCTGGATGACAAGAGCAAAACTCTGTCTGAAAAAAAAAAAAAAAAAAAAAAAGCATAGTGACTGAACTTTTTAAAAGGTGTTTTTGTGATTTCTAGAGTGGTTTATTTTTCACTGGCAGTTTATTTCCAAATGTTTTTCTTATTAGGTTTCCCCTGTACTATGAGCTGAAGATTGCTTTTGTCATATGGCTGCTTTCTCCCTATACCAAAGGAGCAAGTTTAATATATAGAAAATTCCTTCATCCACTTCTTTCTTCAAAGGAAAGGGTAAGATATATAAATTACTTCCATAAATTTTTAAGAAATGCCTAAGCCAAGGCCAGGTATGGTGGCTCATACCTGTAATCTCAGCACTTTAGGAGGCTGAGGTGGGTGGATCACTTGAGGCCAGGAATATGAGACCAGCCTGACCAACTTGGTGAAACCCTACCTCTACTAAAAATACAAAAAAACGTTAGCCAGGTATGGTGGTGCATGCCTATAATACCAGTTAGTTAGGAGGCTGAGGCAGGAGAATCGCTTGAACCCAGGAGATGGAGATTGCAGTGAGCTGAGATCTCACCACTGCACTCTAGTCTGAGCGACAGAACGAGATTCCATCTCAAAAAAAAAAAAAAAAACAGGCCAGGCGCGGTGGCTCACGCCTGTAATCCCAGCGCTTCGGGAGGCTGAGGCAGGCAGATCACGAGGTCCGGAGATCGAGACCATCCTGGCTAACACGGTGAAGCCCTGTGTCTACTAAAAATACAAAAAATTAGCTGGGCGTGGTGGCAGGCGCCCGTAGTCCCAGCTACTCAGGAGCCTGAGGCAGGAGAATGGCGTGAACCCAGGAGGCGGAGTTTGCAGTGAGCTGAGATTGTGCCACTGCACTCCATCCTGGGTGAGAGAGCGAGACTGTCTCAAAAAAAAATTAAAAAATAAAAAAAAAAAGAAGCTCCTAGGCTGGGTGCAGTGGCTCATGCCTGTAATCCCAACACTTTGGGAAGCCAAGGTGGGAGGATTGCTTGAGCCCAGGAGTTTGAGACTAGCCTAGGCAACATAGTGAGACCCCCATCTCTACAAAAAAATTAAAAATTATTTGGTCATGGTGGTGCACGCTTATTGTCCCATGCCACTGCATTCCAGTTTAGGCAAAAGGAAGAGACCCTCTCTCAAAAAAAAGAAAAGAAAAGAAAGAAATGCCTATCAACACATGCTTAATGCTATAAAATTTGTGAAACTATTATAGGGAGAATGTTCTATTTTGGGGCTTCTTAACACTATTTTTAAGTAAAACTAACATCTGTGGCTTTTTCCCCCAGGAGATTGATGATTATATTGTACAAGCAAAGGAACGAGGCTATGAAACCATGGTAAACTTTGGACGGCAAGGTTTAAACCTTGCGGCTACTGCTGCTGTTACTGCAGCAGTAAAGGTAATTGTTCATTTACCTTTTTAATCCAGTATCACATTAAGTTAACAAATAAAGAAAAGTGACTTTTTATTTCAAACCATTATAAAATTTTGGCATTTTGCTGTATGTTTATTTTTCTAATACTGGAAAACAAGTAAATAATTTTAAAGATATTTTAATTTTATATTTTCTATACTTGATATTTTGAATCTCTTAATTGATCACAAAATGAGAGGTAGTTAATTAATAATACATGCCTGAAAATGTCATGTAGTCATAATGTTCCCACTTAATGACCTTAAAGTAGTTTGAGTAAAGCACCTGAAGTAAAGATGACCATTGTTTCTTTCTCTGTCTTTGGTGTTCTTTCTCTCTCTTTTTTTCTGTGTCTTTCTCAATGGCAATATCTTGGTAGGATTTCTGGCTTACTTCTGCACCTCTACTTCAATCAATTTGAGGTAACTGATTATTCAAAATAAAGCATGAAAAAGTCTGTTCTTAAAACTTGGTACTTAGCCAATTACTAATGTCATTTGTTATGTTTGCAAGCCAAGTTATCAAATGAATGTGTTCCGTAAAAATTTGCATTATGGTTTTGGATTTCTTTGCATGTTGTAATTTGTGTGGTTTATTTTAAATACTTTAGCATAATTGATTTTGGTGTGTTTGGTATGGAAAGAAAATAGCCTTCTGTGTTCCTTAGTTGCTTCATGTATAAAATGGGGGTAATATACCTGTGAGAATATATAAAAGCACAGTGCTTGCTTGCGTATAGTAGGAGCCCAATAAACATAAATATCATGTGTCTATCTCCATTCAAGATTCAAGTGAAAATTTAAGGTTTTTGCTATTAAATTAAATTGAGACTGAATAGTAATTCTGCTTTCAAGTTAGTCTCTTAGTTATCTTGAACTAAAACAACAATGCTATGGAAACAAATATTCTAGTTAAGTGGTGATTTTATATAACTGTAATGGCGAAGGGATATGAAATGAGGGCACTTTCACTTTTCAGAGAGGTTTTTGGCTCAAGTATCAAACTGAATATAATGAATAAGAAGGAAAATTCAAATTAGCATTACATTGAGGGTTAAATGGAAATTTATTAACTGTGCAGCACTATACACTATATTATTAAGACAACTATATTATTAATGATTATTAATGATCAGCACTTTAATATAGCATAGTTTTCCTGTTATTTGGCCTCTAAAGGCTTTTTCTTTTATTAGGATAGGTTTATAAATGAATACAGAAATAGCAAAGTTTTCAGCTTAAAGGGCTACGTTTTATTTTAGAAGTTCAATTTGGTTTTTATTTCTTGCTTAGTGAAAATGCATTCCTGATTTCCATATCTGCTAAAAAAAGATTATCCAGGAGATAATCCAGCCACTGGGAATTCTAAAAAGAGGGAATAGATGCAATTATCAAAGAAATAATATAATAATATTTCCCAGAACTGAAGGATATGAATCTTCAGATTGAAAGGTCCCACCAAGTACTTAGCACAATGAATGAAAAGAATGACTGACTCTAAGTGAAGTTATTGGGTATCCCAAAACACCAGTGATAAGGAAAGAATTCATAAAGATTCCAAATATAAAAAGCATGTCACATTTGGCCGGGCACGGTGGCTCACGCCTGTAATCCCAGCATTTTGGGAGGCCAAGGCGGGCGGATCACTTAAGGTCAGGAGTTCAAGACCAGCCTGGCCAACATGGTGAAACCCCGTCTGTACTAAAAACACAAAGATTAGCTGGGCGTGGTAGCGGACGCCTGTAATCCCAGCTACTTGGGAGGCTAAGGCAGGAGAATTGCTTGAACCCAGGAGGCGGAGGCTGCAGTGAGCTGAGATCGCGCCACTACACTCCAGCCTGGGTCACAGAGCAAGACTCTGTCTCAAAAAAAAAAAAGCATTCCACATTCAAATGATGTAGAATCAGAATGACATTAAATTTCTAAACAGTGACAAGGAAAGCTTGAAGACAGTAATACCATCCATGATACCATCATGATTTTCACCCTCAAGTACTATAACAGTCAAGCTCTCGGTTGTGTGAGCTTAGAATTAAGAAATTTCTTAATTCTAGGCATGCAGAGTCACAAGATTTACCTCCTGGTTATCTTTTGTCAGGGCAGATTTGTTCACCAGAGCTAGGGAATGGTCCATAAAAAGGGAAACCCACGGGATCTGGGAACCAAGTTATTCAGCACAGAAAGGAGATGACAAAAATTCCCAGAGAGAACACCACACAGCAAGCCCAAAGTGCAGCCAGCCGAAACTGGATGTGGTGGATGAAAGGTGCCAGGAGGGATGGCTCTGGTAGACCTACAAAGCCAAGAGGATCTTTCATGCTGCACAGAGATGATACTAAAACCGGTGAGAGGCCGGGCGTGGTGGCTCACACCTGTAATCCCAGCACTTTGGGAGGCCGTGGTAGGTGGATCATCTGAGGTCAGGAGTTCAAGACCAGCCTGGCCAACATGGTGAATCCCCGTTTCTACTAAAAATACAAAAAAATTAGCTGGGCATGGAGAATTGCTTGAACCTGGGAGGTGGAAGTTGCAGTGAGCCAAGATCACACCATTGCACTCCAGCCTAGGTGACAAGAGTGAAACTCTGTCTCAAAAAATACTAATAATAAAATAAATAAATAAATAAGTAATAAAACCAGGGAGAGGGCATGCTTCAACCAGATGACACATTGGCTCTAGGCCACTGGTGCCCATGCAGCTGCCCATGATCCCTGAGCACCATGAAAAAATATATTGGCGGCAATGTAAAGAGAAAGAAGGTAAGACAATGAAAAAGAAAAAAAAGGCATGATCATTAACTCTGGCAAAAAAAACAAAAGTTACATAAGAAAGGAAATAATGGAGTATGACTGCATTTACATTATAATAATGAACACAGACTAAGGATTTAACAACTGTGGTTTTGCCATATTGAGGGTATCGGGGAAAGAGAAGGAAAGTAGAAGAGAACTAAAATCCTCATCTGTTACAATAGGAAAGTAGAGGGTTTAAAGGGGCTGCATCAGCAGGGGATGAAGAGGAGAAGGGGACTAAGCTTGTTGCTTTTTGCTACAAAATTTAGCATTTTTGACTTTGCAAATCAAGTACATGTATTTATTTACACCCAATGAAGATGCTGTCTGAATTTTTCCTATTTAAAAGCATTCTTCAACATGGTTCTGTGGAGAAAAACTGGAAATTAAATTTCAAGTTGAAAAATTATTTAGAGAACACATTTTAGAATATTGTCTTAAAAAACAAGCATACAAATCCCATTTTTCCTCCTCACTTTTAGTATTTGCATACAACAATATATTATTCTCCTATTTTGTGAGATGCCTTTGTACATATTGTGACTATTTTGTGCGGTACTTGTTTTATTTTGACTTGTATTTACTACTCCCACATAGGGAATCAGCAGTCCCCACTGTATTATCTTATCCTCATTCCCTTCCCATTTATTTTTATCTTACACTTCGCCTCCATTGGTGTTTAGCATTCTACATACTATTTATTCAGCATCTGTTTATTTAATGCCCTCTGCATAGTAGGTACTGGGAATGTAGCAATTAGCAAGATAGATACAGCCCTCACCTGCACAATCTACTGTCTGTCTGGAGCTAATGTCTATATTAGCTAGGGAATAGCCCACAAAAATTTTATTTCTAACTGAAAATTGTATTTCACCTCTAGTTGATAAGACCCCACCCATTACTCTTCATTATTAAAATAAGCATTATCTCACAGGAATACTTTTCTGTAAAAATGCCATGAAAACAAAAATGTATCTATTTCATATAGCTATTTTTCTGGCTCTCTTATGATTTGTTTCTTTTAATTTATATGTTTAACACCTTAAAATCACCTGTCCACCCCAAAGGCAGTAATATTGATAAAAATCGTCTAAGTCACTCCTGCAAAACAAATAGAAGCCCATATCCCTTAAATGAAATCGGATACTGGATTTGGAACCGTCCCCATTTGTTTGCAATGCTGTGATTCTTTTATCCATAACATCCCTGGATATGAGGTAACCTTCACTATTCTCATGAGTACAGGAATGTTGGAGATCCCATCCTGGAGTCTATATTATTCACTAGAAATGGTCATTAAATATGCTGAACATAGCATAATGTTAACCCTATTTGCCTCAAGTTATACTGTACTTATTTTAAAGTACACGAAATTAGTTTCATCTCTGCAGATGTCAAACAAGGGCATTGTCATAGAAGAATCACTGAACCAGACACTTCATACCGAAGAGTAAATTGAAAGTGAAATAGGAAATAGGTCAGGTTTAAGGAGAAGCTGCAAGAAAGCCAACAGTAAGATTTGAAAATTATTTAAAATTTTTACAATATATAGTTTGTTTAAAGTATCTTTGAGGCTAAACATTCTTGGATTCTTGGTGTGACCTTTGAAGAATGGGTAATAACCCTGACTAGGTTTCCCAGGTTGAACCACCTGAGCATGTTAAAGGTGAAAATAGGAATCTAATCAGAACATTTATTACACCATAAAGCAATTTTCTGAAAATGTTACTCAGTTCTATGACCTCATTACCAGGCATCTGTTCACAAGGTCACTGTACAAGTTTATTTTGGCTGAGCAAAGCATAAACATTTGAAGGACCTTCAAGGATTTTGCTGAGGATGTTTAGCATTCCATAGCTTTCCACATGAGAAACGTAGGTGGTTTCGTGCAGATGAACAACACTACTGCCAGATGAAGGACAGATGAAGAAAAGTACTGTCCGTTGTATTAACCATGTCTTTGAACTTCTCTGGCAGCCTTTTCTTGGTGAATTTCTTTAGCAGATATAAGAACTCAATTACCACAGACTTTTGAGCTCTATAGGTAAAATTGTTGAAATCTAATTGACTTTAAATGATCCCGATTAGGTCAAAAATCCTAACATCTTACTGTCTTTTTTATGACTTTCTGTTTGTGAATGACTTTGAGAATATACAACTTAGTATTATACACTTAAAAAAAAAAAAGGAAAGAACCTTTGTCCAGACAATGGAAAAAGAAGGTTGTACTATTTTTCCTACAATCTAAGGAAGCAGAATGGTATAATAAAAATTGAATGCTACAGCAATTGAGTTAATCTGCATTTTTTTTAGTGTTGATTCCACTACAAATTAGCCATGAGATTTTGGACAAATCATCTGCATTGATCTAAGTATTAATTTTTCTCACTTGTAAAACGAAGCGGTGAAACGTGATTTCTAAAACCCCTTATGTCTCTAAAACAGTGGTTCTCAACTAGAGGCAATTTTGTGCCCCTGCCCTTACCATGGGACATTTTAGGTTTTCACCACTGAGAGGGGGCTGCTACTGGTATCTAGTCGGTAAAGAAAGGTCAGGGATGCTGCTTAATATTCTACAAAGCACAGAACGTTCCCCACAACAAAAAATTATCTAACGAAAAATAGCAGGAGTGTTAAGTTGAGAAACTGCTCTAAAAGTATGATGAGTCAGAAAAAACTGAAGAGAATATATAAATATATATAAGTAGTTTTAGTGATAGGTTACAAATAATTTTTACTTCCTTTTTAAAATTTTTCTCCATGTTATCAGTGTTCTTCAATAAATATGTATTGCTTTCATCTTAAACACACTAAAATATTTTATTCACCTAATGTAAATGCAGTCAGTTCCATTCTGGGCTTGGTCAGATCAATTGCTGAATGTGCATAGGGAAATGAGATTTCCCTAAAAACTAGGAACTAACCTTATCTGCAATTATAATGTAATGTCAAGGATCAACAAGAAATAGAGCTTAGTGACTATTGTTTACTGAATAGTATAATAAGAATTATTCTGTAAAAGAATGTTTTGTGCTTGTAAGATTATAAAGCATTGCTGGTTATATGTTTTTAAATCTGTGATTTAAAATGTGAAGAAAATAAATTGAAGGTTTTATACAAAGGTGCTGATAAACATAATAAATTCTCCTTATTTAAAACAAAATATAGTAATTTTAATGTAGTGTTTAACCAGGAAATGAAGTATTTAAACAAAGACAGCATTATTTGAGTGTGAAGAAATTGGAATTACTCATACATGCAGGGTCCCTTTTTATGGATGCCAACCATGTGCTTAGATACTTGAGTAGACATTCAGATGTCCTAGTGCCCTTGGATGTAAATGAGCTCTCTGTGGAGCCAGTGTGGGGAGCTGCTTCTCAGCTGAAGAATCCCTTCCAGAGCCTGAGTGTGCTAGCTCTGGACCCAGCCCTCCTGCCCAGTCAGTCCCTGCAGTATTCTCAGTTTCTTACCGACGCATATTTGGGCCCATCTAAATCCAAACCCTGAGAATTCAGTGCCACCTGAAGTTCAGATGGTTCAGGAACAATTCTGCTCATGATGATCAGTTTCAATGTGTAAAATATTCTACAGAATACTTAATTACTTTGACTTTTACATTTTCATCATAATCTCTGTTACTTTGTTAGGATCAATTTTAACATACACAGAGTACAGACAATTCTGCAGAGAATAGGAACTAAAGTGCTGAAATATGAAATTATCTTGTGAATGGTAATCTTGCCTTTCCTCTTTATTGACTAAGACCACTGTTTCCATACAGCAGACTAGACTAGAACTTTTCTTCCTTCTTTCTTTCTTTTTCTCTTTCTGTCTTTCTTTCATTCTTTCTCTCTCTTCCTTTCTCTTTCTCTTTTTCTTTCTCTCTTTCTCTCTCTCTTTCTTTCTTTCTGTCTGTCTGTCTTCTTTCCTTTTTTAGAAACAGGGTCTCGCTTTATCACCCAGACTGGAGTGCAGAGTTGTGATCACAGCTAACTAAAGCCTCAAACTCCTGGCCTCACGTGATCCTCCCACCTTGGCCTCCCGAAGTGTTGGAATTGCAGGCGTGAGCCACTGCACCGGGTCCTTTTCTCATTTTTCTTATACTTTTGTCTTAACATTATATAAATTAAATAGAAGAAAATAGATACACAAAGCATTATTTATTTAAACAAAACCAATACCTTTTAACATTGTTATTTACAAGTGACTGTAACGTTCTATTTGTGACCTCAAAAATAGACCATTTTTCTTTTACTGATGGGATTAAAGCATTAGATACAGGAAACATGGGTGAGAAATGGATCAGAAATTCTTAGAGTATACCACATATTGACTAATTTTGTAATATTAAAGACAATATTTTTAAAAAGAAAAAAAGTCACCCATCCCATCTGCCTAAACATTGTACTGTTGTTAGTTTTGCATTTTTCCCTGCCTACTTATAGCCATACTGCACACTTGCAACCATATTATGCATGTGATATAGAATTCTGGGGTAGAGGGAAGATATCTCCACTTACCATTATTATAGCAAACATAGTTCCTTTATTACTGGAGTTTTTGTGTTGAAGATGTAAAAACTGGAAGGAATATGGTGGCCTTCAGAAGTGATTACTTTATAATTATACCCTTCCTTTAAACTGGTTACATTGGATACTTGTAATTTATATAATGTTTTCAAAGTCCATAATACTGCACCAATTTCTCTCTTATATTAGTTTTATTCTAGGCCCATAAAAAATATACAGTGGAAAGTCCAATTTTCCAAGGTGATAATGGCTGTTAAAGTGTTGGAGGTTCTCAAAGAGGGCTCATATTCTCTTTTTGCTTTTCCCTACAGTACCTGGCTTTCTGGAAAGCCTTGAAGAAGTTGATAATACTTGGGTATTGATAATGGTAGCATTGGTTACTCAAGAGCTAAATTTAAATCCAGCCTATAGAGAGATCACCCAGATACCTCAAGGTTGGGCCTTGCCTTGCTCATGTTTAATCTAAACCTGAAGCAACCCTTGGTGGGTGGTGTAGTCTACCCATGGAGAAGCCTGTGGCCATACCTCTAGTTTGCTGCCGAACCTCTGCATAAAACCTACAGTGTTTACATTAAAACATGCTGCCATCTATGGAGGACTCTTTAACAGTCAAGAGTAATGAAAAAGAAGGGACATAAAAAAGTATTTAGTTTACTTATTACATATTCAACATCAGTAGCATACCAGGTGCACCAGGAGAATAGAAGAAGCCTAAGATTTGTCCCTCTCCTCTAGTGTCTTAAAAGTCTTGCTCTGGAGGCAACATATACCTATCACAACAGTAGAAGTAACAGTATTATGTGCATTCATTTGTGAGGTATATCCCAAGAGATTTGTTGATTATGCTTGTTAAACATACCAAAGTTTGGGGATGATATAATTATAAAATTAGACTGATTCTGTTACACTTTAAGTTATTTGTATCCTGAAATGTACCTTCTTGAGTGGGAGGGTTTGGGAATTACAGCCAGCCTTGGAAATCGCATGTGAATTGAGTAAAGGGTATCATGGACATGCATGTCGTTTGTCATCTGTGTGGCAGTAGATAAAGAAATCAGGGGGCCGGGTGCGGTGGCTCACGCCTGTAATCCCAGCACTTTGGGAGGCCGAGGCAGGCGGATCACGAGGTCAGGAGATCGAGACCATCCTGGCTAATATGGTGAAACCCTGTCTCTACTAAAAAATACAAAAAACTAGCCGGGCGAGGTGGTGGGCGCCTGTAGTCCCAGCTACTCGGGAGGCTGAGGCAGGAGAATGGTGTGAACCCGGGAGACAGAGCTTGCAGTGAGCTAAGATCCGGCCACTGCACTCCAGCCTGGGCGGCAGAGCGAGACTCCGTCTCAAAAAAAAAAAAAAGAAGAAAAGAAATCAGGAATTGCTGAGAGAGGGCACATAACTACGAAGATGAAATAAAGAGAATGACATTTCTGAGAAACAAGGCATCTGTTTCAGATGAACACTGGTCACTTCCTTGTAGTATGTCTCTGGAGTCTTCTGTCAACTATCTATTTGATAAGTAAATGATATCTAATAAGGAGGAAGCAAGTATAATAAATTAGACCATGCCACAAATGTTTTTTAAATGTGTGAAATCCAATTATTTTTATTGAGAATAAAGACCTTTAATGATTTCATATCACAATTCAAAAATATGGTAGAAATAAACAGCTCAAGTGGGATATGGAAATGGCATTTGGTTTTGACATAATGTATTATTAACCCAAAGTAACTGAATCAAGACTCAGACATTAAGACCTTTTTCTTGAGTGTAAAATACAAGTTAATAGTAATGTCCAAATGTTTGTAGCACCTTTGACTTTGAAATTTAGAGATGAAGCATTATGGATTAGTTTCTATGGTAACACTGTAACTAGAGGAAATCATAAATTCCTATGTGTGAAAAGAAGAAATAATAAGTATAAAAACCCCCTTAGAAGAATATTTTTAATCTAGCTATAAATAAGAAGTGACTCATCTATATGCTATGCAAATTTAAAGTAGGTAAATTTAGAATTTTTTTTTCTTTTTTTGCTTTTACAAAGCTTTATACTTTAGGAGGGGAAGTGTAGTTATATATGAACAGTTCAGAAAATGTCTCTTTCAGAGCTGCCGTGGTGGAAATGTTCTGTATCTGCACCATCCAATACAGTAGCCACTAGCCACATGCAGCTATTGAACATTTGAAAAGTGGCTAGTGCAATTAAAAGAAGTGAATATTGTATTTTATTTAACTTTACTTAATTTCAATTTAAATACCCACCTGTGCCTAGTATCTGCCATATTGTTAAGGGAAAGGACTTAAAGTCAAATGTAGAGTAGTAGGTATGTCTTGCCAGATAGTTAATTCACTAATTGACTATCATTTTGTATTCCACATTCTTTGGCTCTTACATGTTTCTAACTTGTTCTAGAAAGAGCCATTACCAGTCCTGACTTACCTTAGCTTTAAAACAATGTCATGTCTCTTTTACTTTAAAAAGTTGCCCTTGGCCAGGCGTAGTGGCTCACATCTGTAATCTCAGCACTTTGGGAGGCCAAGGCAGGAGGATCCCCTGAGGTCAGGAGCTCAAGACCAGCCTGGCCAACATGACGAAACCCCATCTCTGTTAAAAATACAAAAATTAGCTGGATGTGGTGCCACATGCCTGTAATCCCAGCTACTCAGGAGGCTGAGGCAGGAGAAACGCTTGAACCTGGGAGGCAGAGGTTGCAGTAGCCGAGATCGCGCCACTGCACTCCAGACTGGGCAACAGAGTGAGACTCTGTCTCTAAATAAATAAATAAATATTAATTAATTAATTAATTAAAAGTTGCGCTAAATCTTAAAGTTTAAGCCCCAAAGTGCTAGTTTTAGGAGACAGCAACATTATGGATGCTGTTTACTCTGAGGGTAAGCCCATCATACATCTTTTTACATTTTAAAATTAAATATGATGCTGAAATGTTTGGGGTGAAATGTACTGATGTCTACAAGTTACTTTGAAATGCATGAAAAAATAAAATGAATTCATGGATGGATAGATGGTAGATATGTGAGAAAGGAGATACCGTAAAATGTAAACAATATTGGGTGTTCATTGTACAATTCTTTCAGCTTTTCTGAAGTTATCTTAATAAAATGTTCAGGGATAGTTAAATGTAAGCATACTAAATATTTTTAAAGTATTTTTTTCTTGGATCTATCACTTCTGTATTAAATAGAGCCAAGGAGCAATAACTGAACGTTTAAGAAGCTTCAGTATGCATGATTTAACAGCTATCCAAGGTGATGAGCCTGTGGGACAAAGACCATACCAACCTCTACCAGAAGCAAAAAAGAAAAGTAAACCAGCCCCCGGTGAATCAGCAGGTGTGCTTGTTTGTTTTAATATATGGTTCTTTTACATGGACACAGGGAGGGGAACAACACACACTGGGGCCTGTCAGGGGGTGGGGGACAAGGAGAGGAGGGAGAGCATTAGGACAAATACCTAATGCATGCGGGGCTTAAAACCTGGATGATGGGTTGATGGGTGCAACAAACCACCATGGCACATGTATACCTGTGTAACAAACCTGCACATTCTGCACATGGATCCTGGAACTTACAGTAAAATTATATATAAAGTGTATATATATATATGATTCTTCCATAATTGGGCTTGTAGATACTAAAATGATACATGATAACTATCTGAATTTAGGTAGAAAAAATTTACTTCTAAGCTTATATTTTTTACTTTTACATTTAATCATAGTTCTTTTCCTCTGAATTTTTTCTAAATTAGTACTTGCTAGGCCAGGCGCAGTGGCTCAGGCTGGGTGCAGTGGCTCACACCATAAATCCCAGCATTTTGGGAGGCTGAGACGGGTGGATCATGAGGTTAGGAGTTCAAGACCAGCCTGGCTAACATGATGAAACTCCGTCTCTACTAACAATACAAAAAAAATTAGCCGGGCATGGTGGCACATGCCTGTAATCCCAGCTACTTGGGAGGCTGAGGCAGGAGAATTGCTTGAACCCTGGAGGTGGAGGTTGCAGTGAGCTGAGATGGTGCCACTGCACTCCAGCCTGGGCAACAGAGTGAGACTTTGTCTCAGGAAAAAAAAAAAAAAGATTAGTACTTGCCTTTTGCTGACTCTGGAGATCATCTACCTAACAAAGTAGGCTTTTTTGCTGCCATTAATTTTTAGAAGCTGTAGGTGTGGTTACCAATACCTTCTTACCACCAGCACTAGTTCTAACCTGTAATAAATACTCTTTCTACTCAAACTGTGCACTGACATCTAAGGAGTTTTATAGTTGAACACTCTTCACTGTAAGTGCTGTGGACAAATAAGGATATTGACTCACAGATTAAAAGTTTTAAGCACGTGATAAAAGATGACTCAATTTAAAAATAAGATTACTCCCATGGAAAATGTGTTGAAATTACATATTCTAGTTCAAGAGCTAACTTGTAGGCATATTCTAGTATAAATTATGAACATGTCATAGTTAATATATTCTAAAACTTTAAAAAACTATCATGATCTTAGAAACATACATATAAATTAGACACGGTTCCTTAGTCATTTTATCACATATAATAAGAAAGTTTGAATTCAAAGGCAAGGCCGAGAACTAAGATTTTCAAGACATTCCTTATTAATGTGTTAAGTCCATAAGGTACAGGGCTATTTGACTTTTTATTTAAAAAAGAAGTTTTCTTTTGAGAGAGATTGAAAATCATCTTTAAAACCAATTTGAAAAATTAAAAAAAAAAAACCTGTTCCTCCTTAAAAAGGAAAAATACCTCTGCAAAAACAATTTTTTTTTTATTAGCCGAGCATGGTGGTACTCACCCAGCTACTTGGGAGGTAGATGGGAAAATCACTTCAGCCCAGAAGTCGAGGCTACAGTGAGCCATGATCACAGCACTGCACTCCAGACTAGGTGACAGAGCAAGACCCTTTCTCAGGAAAAAAGAAAAAATAGTGAGCTTTCTTCCAAAAATGAATACCTTTACAAAGTTTTGACTATTATCTAAGAGGTGGTGATCAAGCATTGGCCATTGATTAAGGTAGCGATGCCTTTGAGAGCAAGGAACCATCAGTCTTATTAGTACATTAATAATGTAAAAGTAGTTCCTAATGTAGACATTTCCTTTTTTTATTTTTTTTGTTTTTGTTTTTGTTGTTTATATATTTTGAAATAGGATCTCACTCTGTCACTCAGGCTGGAGTGCAGTGGTACAATCTCTACTCACTGAAGCTTTGACTTCCCAGGTTCAAGTGAGCCTGTCTCAGCCTCCCAGGAAGCTGGGACTACAGGTATGCACCACCATTCCCTGCTAATTTTTCCATTTTTTGTAGAGACGGGGCTTCACCATGTTACCCAGACTGGCCTCAAACTCCTGGGCTCAAGCAGTCTGCATGTCTCGGCCTCCCAGAGTGCTGGGTGGGATTGCAGGCATGTGCCACACCACCTGGCCTTGGTATTTCTTAATATGCATTTAAAATTAGGTGGTCAGGCACAGTGGCTCACACCTGTAATGCCAGAGCTTTGGGAGGCCAAGGTGGGTGGATTCCCTGAGGTTAGGCGTTCGAGACCAGCCTGGCCAACATGGCGAAACCCTGTCTCCACCAAAAATACAAAAATTAGCCAGACGTGGTTGTGTATGCCTGGAGTCCCAGCTATCCGGGAGGCTGAGGCAGGAGAATTGCTTGAACCCAGGAGACAAAGGTTGCTATGAGCTGAGATCACGCCACTGCACTCCAGCCTGAGTGACAGAGAGACACTCTACCTCAAAAAAAAAAAAAAATAGGTATATTGATTTTGATTATGGAATCTGCTGTATGTATTATATTTTGCTGATTTAGACCAAGTATCTTAGACCAGAGTCCTTTTTTAGCAGTTTATTCATAATCATACCCAAGGATTGGCTAAGAATTATGTTCTAAGTAGGTAAATAAAAACAGGTTTATAAGTGTGAAAATTCATAATACTATTTTTATGGTGCTCACCTTTTTTTTTTTTTTTGAGATGGAATCTATCTCTGTCACTCAGGCTGGTGTGCAGTGGCACGATCTCGACTCACTGCAACCTCCGCCTCCCAGGTTCATGAGATTCTCCTGCCTTAGCCTCCTGAGTATCTGGGATTACAGGTGTGCGCCACCACGCCTGGTTAATTTTTATATTTTTAGTAGAGACGGGGTTTCACCATGTTGGTCAGGCTGGTCTCGAACTCCTGACCTTGTGATCCGCCCACTTCAGCTTCCCAAAGTGCTGGGATTACAGGCATGAGCCATCGCACCCGGCCACCTACCAAATTTTATATCTATGACTAAAATATTTTAAAATATTGACTTGCTGTTTAGTTCTTAAATTTTAAATCATGAATTTAAATAAGTTTTATAAAAATATGAAGTATGTGGTAGCAGTATGAGAAAGATACTTGTTCAGTTATGAAAGGTACTTGTTCAGAGTTATAAACTCTGCGCAGTTTCCAATTTTTCTACAGAATGGTATATATTCTGAGCCTTTCTTCCCTAAGGAAACACTTTCATCAAAACTTTCTCTCTTGACCATATTTTTAACAAAGCAGTATGGTTCTAGGACCGGAATAGGTGAAGAGAAGTTAGTAATAGATCATCTAGATAGACACAAACCCAGGTGTACATGGAAATCTATCAAATGAGAACGACAATCTTTCAAATTGGTGGAGGAAAGACAGATTATTTAATAAGTTATGCTGGGATAACTGTTAGACTGCTAGAAGATGGAGTAGAGAATGAAGTTATATCTCTGCCTCAAATCTTAGATCAAAATAAATTCTTAAAAGATTAAGATTTAAGTATAAAAAAATTAAACTATGTAGTAGGAAGTCCCTGTGAATTTTTTTATAATCTTAAGATAGATAAAATTTCTTAAGCATGATATCAAAACCAGAAACCATAATGGAATAGTTTTTAAGATTTTCCTACATAAAAAATATATAAAATTATAATATGGGGGGAAAACATAAAAATGACAAACTACAAACTGTCAGAAGTATTCCCATCATATGTTACAGGCAAAGAGTTCAGATTCAACAATCCAGTAACCCTCACAAACCAATTATTGTCAATGCTACCAAAGAATACAATTGGTCAAGAAATATATGAAAGAGATTCTCAGCCTCAGATAATCAAAAAATAGTAATAATAATAATTGTCATTTGCCAGATTGGCAAAAAAAAAAAATGTTTTTAATTAACAGTGCTCTGTGTTGGGAACTGTTTCAGTTATCTAGTTATCTATTGCTGCATAATAAGCCACCCCAAAACAGCAGCTTGAAACAATCATGGTCATTTATCTTGCCCACAGATCTGGGGGTGACTTGACTTGGCAAAGCAGTTCTTGCTCAGGGTCTCCTGCAGCTGTGGTCTGACAGCAGCTGGGCTAGAGTTACAATCTCAAAGAGAGCTCACACATCTGCTGTCTGAGCTGAAAAGAGTCAAGCAGCTGCTGGCTAGAATGGTTGGAGCCTCTCAGCCATCTCCCTCTATGTTCTCTCCATGTGGTCTCTAAGGGTGGTTGGATTTCTTACCTGGCAGCTGAAGCCTCCCAGGCCAGTGTGCCGAGAGAAACTTGCAGAAGTCCTAGAAGCAGCATCACTTCCGTCACATGTTTTGTGGCGATTTGTTGAGGCAAGTACAAAGGCCTCTGAAATGTTAAGGGAAGGGAAGAGGAATGTCAGAGAATCTGTAGACATGTTTTAAAACCACTACAGCAAGCCTGTTGAGAAACACTCTTAGGCACTTTTTATGAGTTTAAAATGGAATAATCCTTTTGGATGACAATCTGGCAGTAATCATCATAATTTATTCCCTTTAGCTCAGCAAGAAACTTTTAAGAATATGTCATAAGGAAATAATCAGACAAGTGTTCAAATATGCATGTACAACAATGTTCATCTCGTTGTTTATAATAACAAATATTGGAATGAACGAAATGCCTAGGAGAAATGATTAAGCAAAAGGTGGTTTATTAGCTGTGAAACATAACAATGTCAATCTATACTTAATGATATGAAAATATATCCAGATTGTAGGGAAAAAACAATAATAAGTAGATGATGAAATGGATTAATATACCTAATTTGTTTAATGTATATACATAAGAGAAAGTTTGGAAGGGTATTACTAAAATGGTAACAGTGTTTAGCCCTGAGTAGTGAGCTTTTTCATTTGTTATTGTTTTTTAAATTAACCTATTAATCTTAAAATCAGAAGTAAATCAGCCGTACTCTCCTTTAAAAAAAATAAGTTATTCATTTTCAGGTTTTAAGTTTAAACAGAAAATGTTTTTTTTTTTTTAATATATTAATGGAGATGGGATCTCAGTATGTTGCCCAAGCTGGTCTCAAATTCCTCAGTTCAAGTGATCTTCCCACCTCTGCTTCCCAAAGTGCTAGGATTACAGGCATGAGTAACCAAGCCCAGCCAGAAAATGTATATTTTAATGAAAATATTTGACTTGATTCTAGTGTCTCCACTCTCTTGGATTCAAAGATTGGTTAATAAATTGCTAAATTAAACTTTTTTTTTTTTTTCCTGAGGTGGAGTCTCACTCTGTCGCCCAGGCTGCAGTGCAGTGGCGCGATCTCAGCTCACTGCAGCCTCCACCTCCCAGGTTCAAGCGATTCTCTGCCCCAGCCTCCCGAGTAGCTGGGATTACAGGCACGTGCCATCACACCCAGCTAATTTTTGTATTTTTAAGTAGAGATGGGGTTTTGCCATATTGGCCAGGCTAGTCTCAAACTACTGGCCTCAAGTCATCCACCCGCCTCAGCCTCCCAAAGTGCTGGGATTACAGGCGTGAGCCACCGCCCCTGGCCTAAACTTGTTAATTTCATTTCCCAATAAATTCTAATTTTGGCTCCTTGCTCTGTCCTCACTCTCTGTGGACTCTGTCATTTCTGACCTGCTATACTAAGTAACCTCCCCAGTTAGGCTCCCTGCCCTCAGCCTTATCCATTTCTGATTCATTTTCCAAAGTGCAAGAAGAATATTTTACACAGCCCAAGTCTAATCATGTTACTCTTCTGCTTAAAACATTTCAGTACTTTCCCCGAGCCTCCAGAGGCTTCACTGCTCTCTGATGAAGTCCAAACTAGATAGCATGGTATATTAACTCCCCAGCCTTGTTCTCCTACTCCATCGAGTGCTAGTCATACAGAATCATGACTCTTTGAGGATTTAGCTTAGCCACCACCTCCTACAAGGCCTTCTCTCATAACCCACCCTTTCCAACCCACCCCATGCTGATTACATTCTCTTACTGTATGCCCCCCCAGCACCTTATCATTAGCTTATAGCATTTATTACAGTATCATAATGCCCATTGCATTCTGTTTCCCCTATTGGACCCTAAATTTTTTGAGGGTAGAAAAAGACAGCTATGTCTTTTTCATCTTTGTATCCTCATAATTCAGTACACTGCCTTATTCATAATATAATTTTAAAAATACTTGGAGTAATGAATCAATCCATCACTTTTCCTGAAGCTGTAATTAGAAAGCTAATAAGATTTTTTTTTAGCTGGAATTAGGAAAAAAGAAAAAAATAAGATGTATAATCAGCCTTTGAACGAAATTCCAATTCCTAATCATACAAAATAAGAGGCAATTAAAATAGCAAGGACTGTGTTTGTTGAACTGTGCTCTTATGCTACATTTGTGGCCTTAGAGAAATTGTTTATCACAGTTACTTCCTTTCTGACTTTTTCCTTGATTCCTCATTCTGTTTTACCATATTGGGATCAGGAATACTATATAAGCAACATCAATAGAAAAAAAAAACTCTAGAAATGACAACCTAAACTTTAAACCTCGTTCGTTTTTCTCAATTATAAAATGAACATTTTTTAAAAATAAGAATTTGGCAAGTAAAAAAAGAAAAAATGAAAAAATTTAGAAACACCTAAAAGCTCACTTCCATGAGATATAATCGTTTCATTTATGTTTTTCCTTTGTTTGTTTCTATACGTACATTTTTTTTCCACACTTAATATTATTTCAGGAGCTTTTTCCCAGGACCACTGACCCATCCCCTTTCTGGTCACACTGGCCTCCTTGCAGTTCTTCTAAGCAATCCCCAAGCCCTAGCTACTCTCCTCAGTGCCTCTGTGCATGCTGTCTCTTCTACCCAGAACACACACACTTCCTTGGACCAGTGCAAGAAAACAAAGGATCTTGGCCTAAATAATGACTGATTCCACTTCCAAATCTCCTCTGACTTCTAGCCTAGAAGTCTAAGAGCATAAAATTATACTTGACTAATATACAATTCAAGTTGCTTATTATGAGAGTAACAAGCTTATTCATGACTCTTTGTAGTTTTCTTAGTGATTCTCAAATTATTCATGTCTTAGAAGAGCAGACCAATAAACATGTATTCAATTTTTTTAAATATGTGTGTTTTTTGAAACAGGCTATAATGCAGTGGCATGATCACAGCTCACTGCAGCCTTGACTCCCCAGGCTCAGGTGATCCTCCCACCTCAGCCTTTGGAGTAGCTAGGACTACAGGTGCACAACACCATGCCCAGCTAATTTTTGTATTTTTTCACCATGTTGCCCAGGCTGAAGAACTCCTAAGCTTAAGCGATCCGCCTGACTTCCCAAAGTGCTGGCATTACAGGCATGAGCCACCACCAAGCCCAGCCCAGTTTTATTTTTTATCACATGCATGGAATCTATCCCATGCCTTCTCCTGAGCCTGGAAATCCTTCTCCTTTTTATTTTTTTTTTTTTTTTTTTTTTTTTTGTGGAGACGAAGTCTTGCTCTGTCACCCAAGCTGGAGTGCAGTGACACAATCTCCATTCACTGCAACCTCCACTTCCTGGGCTCAAGTGATTCTTCTGCCTCAGCCTCCCAAGTAGCTGGGATTACAGGCTCCTGCCACCACACCCAGCTAATTTCTGTATTTTTAATAGACTCGGGTGTTTCACCATGTTGGCCAGGCTGGTCTCGAATTCCTGACCTCAGGTGATCTGCCCACCTTGGCCTCCCAAAGTGCTGGAATTACAGGTGTGAGCCACTGCACCTGGCTGGAAGTCCTTCCACTTTCTCCTCACCTGAAGATTTAAGTATTTATGCTCCTTATCTTTGTTAAAGGAGAATTTATAACTTCATGGAGATTTCTTTTCTTTTTTTTTTTTTTTTTTTTTTTGAGATGGAGACTCGCTCTGTCATCCAGACTGGAGTGCAGTGGCGCGATCTCAGCTCACTGCAAACTCTGCCTCCCGGATTCACGCCATTATCCTGCCTCAGCCTCCCGAGCAGCTGGGACTACAGCTGCCTGCTACCACGCCTGGCTAATTTTTTTGTATTTTTAGTAGAGGTGGGGTTTCACCATGTTAGCCAGGATGGTCTCGATCTCCTGACCTCATGATCTGCCCGCCTTGGCCTCCCAAAGTACTGGTATTGCAGGCGTGAGCCACCGCGCCTGGCCACTTCATGGGGATTTCTAATCTCACCCCTTTCTTTATAACCTACTTAGTACTCTGGTTGCCTGAGACTTGGGCCCCTGTCTTGCTGTCTCCAGCATCCTCAGGCGGTGGTTCTCAAAGTATGGACCAGAGACCATGAGCACAAGCATTACCTGGGAACTTGTCAGAACCAGAGACCATGAGCACAAGCATTACCTGGGAACTTGTCAGAAATGCAGATTCTCAGCCCCACCTCAAATCTGCTGAATCAGAAGTTCTGGGGATGTCAGAACTTGTATTAACAGGTTCTCTAGGTACTCTAGCGTGCTCAAGTTTGAGAACCTTAGCTTGAGGGTTGAAAGAGTTTTTGTCCTTGAGGCCAAGCCTCAAGATGCTCTCATACTTCCTGACAATAACCATCCTGACTGTGTGGATGTTTGCATACTGGCCCGTAGTAAGTCTTTATAGCTACACATAACAGCCTTCTAGCATACTCGCATGATCTGTCATTGCTCTGCCTGATTCTATTTTGTTTGACTAATATCTGTCACATAGTCTGTGGTACTTCTAATTACTGCAGCCTACCTGGCTGAGTTTTTTCTCAACAACTGCAACAGCAGCTAACATCCTCATCCTCATCACCTGCCCCCGGTGACCTTATTTTGCCCAAAGTTCTAGCCCCCTGGGGTCTTCCTCAACACTTTAAGTAAACCCTACCATTCCCAGTCTTGACAAAAGATGACACGTAGAAGGGAAAAGCCTTAATTCCTAATTCAAGGCAAAAGTGCAAATGACAGACTAAAACACAAATGCTTGGGTTGAATTCATGAAGAGGAGAAAAGGTGGGAAGAGACTTTTTCCTCTACATCTATTTATAGTCTCGAACTTTTTAACAAGATGATGTGTTACCTACTCAAAAATAAATTATTTTATAATTATTTTTAAAAATGCATAGTAAAAATAAGAATGATCAGGGAAATTTTCCTGGAGGAAATGAGTTATGAGTTTCACCTGGAATAGTGCAAGAGGCAAAGCTTAATGATAAAGGGTATGCAGCACATTCCAGATGCAAAAAGAGTAACTGGGGGAAATGCAAACCATACAAAGAACTGTACACAGATGGGGCAATGAGCCAGCACTGACTGGTGTCCTTTTACCAAAACATGCTGTTTTTGACAACTTGTTTAGGTTATGGAATTCCACTGAAAGATGGAGATGAGAAAACAGATGAGGAAGCAGACGGGCCATATTCAGATGATGAGATGTTAACACACAAAGGACTTCGAAGATCACAAAGCATGAAATCTGTGAAAACCACCAAAGGCCGCAAAGAGGTTAGTTAAGTGTAGAGCTGTTTTCCTAATGATTAAACGATTTCTCTGCTGCATTATCATTTAGAGTATTAATGATCCATAAATGAAGGACTGGAATGGTAGAACAGCAGTTGGATGATTTTTTTTTTTTTTTAACTTTTTTGGGGATACAGCTTTTTTGCTCTGTCAACCAAATTGGAGTGCAGTGTGGTGTAATCACAGTTTACTGCAGCCTCAAATTCCTAGGCTCAAGCAGTCCTCCTACCTCAGTCTCCCAAGTAGCTGGAACTACAGGCACACGCCACCACACCTGGCTCATTTTTTCATTGTTTGTAGATGGGGTTTCACCATGTTGCCCAGGCTGGTCTCCAACACCTGGCCTCAAGCAATCCTCTCGCTTCTGCCTCTCGAAGTGCTGGGATTCCAGGCGTGAGCCATCTCACCCGGCCAGCAGTTTATTTTATTTATTTATTTTTTTAATTTATTTTTTTTTTTTTTTTGAGACAGAGTCTTGCTCTGTCGCCCAGGCTGGAGTGCAGTGTCCTGATCTCAGCTCACTGCAAGCTCCGCCTCCTGGGTTTACGCCATTCTCCTGCCTCAGCCTCCCGAGTAGCTGGGACTACAGGCGCCCACCACCTCGCCCGGCAACGTTTTTTGTATTTTTTAGTAGAGACGGGGGTTCACCGTGGTAGCCAGGATGGTCTCAATCTTCTGACCTCGTGATCCGCCTGTCTCGGCCTCCCAAAGGGCTGGGATTACAGGCTTGAGCCACTGCGCCCAGGCTATATTTAAAATTCTTTATTCAGATCGATGTTTCAGGATATCAGGAAATTTTGAAAATAGTAAGCTCTTGATCTTCCGCTATAAGTAGAAAATGACATTCTCATTTAGCAAATCACATAGTTCAAATACCCAGTCCCAGAACTATGCATAAACAAAGAAAGCAACGAACAAAATTAACCACACAGTTTTGCTTTCAACTAATGCTACATGAAGATTAAATAGTAAACAGTTGCCGGGCGCGGTGGCTCAAGCCTGTAATCCCAGCACTTTGGGAGGCCGAGGCGGGCGGATCACGAGGTCAGGAGATCGAGACCATCCTGGCTGACACGGTGAAACCCCGTCTCTACTAAAAAATACAAAAAAAAAACTAGCCGGGCGAGGTGGCGGGCGCCTGTAGTCCCAGCTACTGGGGAGGCTGAGGCAGGAGAATTGCGTGAACCTGGGAGGCGGAGCCTGCAGTGAGCTGAGATCCGGCCACTGCACTCCAGCCTGGGCGGCAGAGCGAGACTCCGTCTAAAAAAAAAAAAAAAAAAAAAAAAGTTAACCATAACATACTGTCTTTGTACCGAGAAAGCAGTGGAGAACTGCGAATGGCCTCTGATCATTATAATCAATGTTCATTGACATTGTACTAAGCAAAACATAAATAATAGGATTAATGTTTTTATGTTACATTAGTGTTTTTATGTTATTAGTAATAATAATCTGTAACATATATGTAACATGTTATTAGTAATAATAATCTGTAACATATATCTAAATAGTGCCAACTACATTTTTATGAGCTGATAAGTAGTGCTCATTTATTAGGATAATTTATATCAAAAAGGTAAAAAAATCACTATGAACTATTAAATCTGATGTAATTTTTAAAGCAATCACCTAATTCTTTTTTTTTTTTTGATCTAATTCTTAACAATAAAACATTTCTCTCTTCAGGTACGGTACGGGTCACTGAAATATAAAGTGAAGAAGCGACCACAAGTGTATTTTTAGTCATCTACACTTCAAATATCCTAAGACAGATTATGCTAAATACATCGACTTCATCTTCTAACATGATATATTCAGGATTTACACATTAAAATGATTATTTAAATTGTGGCAGTGATGGGATTTACTTTCATGAATTTAAATCGTTTTTATTTCTTTAACAATTGCTTCCAAATATTGACTACTAAAGGCAGTTCTGCAAGATGTACTAATATGTATATTAGAAATTATAGAAAATCATGTTGTCCATTTTCAAATTCATCAACAGCATAGAGTGCCTGAGATATAAGATGAAACACAAATCCACAGTATACTTGAAAGGAGTCTTTTTATGGTTCAGGATAAATCAGCCTTTGTGATGTACTGTGTTTACTTCCTTTTGTGTTATATCTGGTAATTAAATAGGCCCCAGATCCAGCAGTGACATAATAAGGACATAATGTAATATAATAAAGTATGTTTTATATATTCTTTAAATTTTTACTTGTATAATACTTTCTAGTTTTTCCACCATCAGCTGAAAGTTTTTGAAACAAATATTTGAAAACCAGGTATCCACACATAGCACTTTTATTCCTGACTAGTTTTGCACACTTGAAAATTGTTTACTTATTTTACAACTGTTTTACTGATGCTATCTTTATTGTTGTTTGCCGTATTCTGACATGTCAAATCTATGCCTTGAATTATATCATCTGTTTTCCTGTGGGTTTCATTTGTTAAATTCATTGGATTTTAATAATATAAAAGCATACCTAATTGTTCAGTTTTAACTATTTTTAATTATCTTCTTAACAAATAAGAAGTTACTTTAATTAACCTATATTTAGCTATACAGAGTAGTTGAATTTAACATGTTTTTGTCAATACCAATTATGTTTTCAGCTTTTAAAAATGGTAGCTTTTGTGAAATAGAATCAGTGACCAGTATAGCACTTATATCCCTTCTAACTCATGCAATTTTTCTCAGCCAGTCCATTCACAAGCTTGGCATTGATATGTGCTGCTAGTTTATAAATTGGCTTTGACGAAAATCATTTGAATCTCTTCTGGCTGAGATAATTTGCCAATGCAAAATACAGTTGTCATTAATCCTACACATTAAAAATTATTAGAAACATATTACTTTTTAACTGTAAATCTCAAAGAGATTCTGAGTTATCGAACTCTTAAGGCTTTTTTAGCTTGAACTGATAACTATGCATTATGAACCCTAAGTCAATATATTTTTGGTGGTAGTGATCAATAATCAAATTTGTACTTATTATGCTTGTTCAGGTAATTTATTTGACTGTTCTATTTGTTTGTCCAAAAGATAAAATGATGAGAGAGATTTGAGAGATCTTTGATCTGTCTCCCTTTTAAGAAATGAAGCCAGCTGGTAATGTATATTCAGGACCTCCTCAGAGTATTGGCCAAGAATATAATGTTTACACAGGAGTACCTTGGTATAATGCATACATTGTCTCATGATAATAGTCATAAAATATTTTATGGATAATTTCACATTCTTCATATATAGCAATAAGTAAAATTCAGTTTTTTTTCCCCCAAAGTTTAATTCTGAATAACTCTATCTACCCTAACTAATTTTTAGCCTCTTCGTTTCTGGAAGGACTCTAATTTGTATTCCAAATTCCTATGAATCCTAATTGTAAATTATCTGAAGAGAGTTTTATTTATATGACCTGGTACTAGACTTCTTAATATAACTGTTACACTCTCCTTGTGTTTCCTACTCAGAGGCAGTATCATCTGAAGTTTCCTAATAAGGTCATGTGAGTCAAGAACTTTATCTGTGGGAGCTGATTTGCACCTTTTTTTTTTTTTTTTTTTTTTTTTTTGAGACGGAATCTTGCTCTGTCGCCAGGCTGGAGTATAGTGGCGCGATCTTGGCTCACTGCAACCTCCGCCTCACGGGTTCCAGCGATTCTCCTGCCTCAGCCGCCCGAGTAGCTGGGACTATAGGCATGTGCTACCATGCCCAGCTAATTTTTGTCTTTTTCGTAGAGAGGGGGTTTAACCATCTTGCCCAGGATGGTCTCCATCTCTTGACCTCGTGATCTGCCCGCCTCGGCCTCCCAAAGTGCTGGGATTACAGGCATGAGCCACCACACCCAGCCATTTTATCTCTTTAAAGTCTAGTCTCAGTATTAAACCTATTCTTTAGTAAACTCGTATTACTGTTCTAAACTGAAGAAATTATTTATTCCTCTGTACTTCTAGACTCAAAATGCTTTATCAAAGATAGTCTCAAAGAGGAAGTACAAGTCCTGTTTAACTGTACTCTTTCACATTCACAGTGCTTCCTCTGATATCCTTCCTCACATCATTATACAGTTAATATCATTTTACTTTTCTTTCTCTTTTACATTTCTTAAATTTTGGTTCTTTTCCCTTACATGTGTTTTAGCGGGCCCTTTTCTTCGAACTTTGTCTAATTAGCCTATACATTTTTGTTTATTTTAAGATAGAACAGATCTTTTTTTGTTTCTCCTTTTAAGTCTATTGGTTTTTAAAGAGGTAAATGTATCCATAGACCACAGTGCCTTGTTTTTTCCTCTGCCAGCACATGGAGCACGGGCATTAGATGCACAAATCTATTTAGGGAACTATTTTGGTAGCTGTTTGAGTTTATCCAGAAATTGCAGCTGGTATTTTATTTTGCCGTACATTTACTCAACTTGTCCATTAGTATTTAACTATTTCCAGAGTTTGTTTAGAAGTAAGAATTGACCCATTCTTTAGTTTACCATATTTTTCCTGGTATAAAAAGGAGCCAGAAATAAGCCTTATTGCTAAATAATTAATTATGTAAGCCCACCTAGGTCCTGCATAAGATCCCCCTCACATCACAATATATATATGTGTGTGTGTGTGTGTATTTGGCTAAAAAATTATACTGCCAATATTACTGATTATAAATACTTGACTACACTGATTGATGGGACAAAATGATTAAAGTATTTTCAGGGATCGTATTCCATATGTCACCACCAAAGATTTCTACAGTGTTATAAAGTATATAAATATTCCAAATTTCTGTGGTTAAATATTTTTTCTTTTTTTTCCTTTTTTAGAATAACCTAGTCTGTGCTTTACAAAAATGCTTGAACTTTTATGTTGTTAAGAAATATGTAATGATATCTTACATTAAGCATGAGTCTAATTTGTATTTTTAATTGGAATGGACTAAATTTTCATTTGATTATCAGGAAAATTAAGGAGTTATATATTTAAAAGCAATTTTCTGTGTTTTCTTTGTAAGTTGACTCATTTGTGAAGCAATTAGGTAAATTTTGAGATCATTGTTATTGTGGTTTGTAGTATATATTTCTTAGTAAATATCACTTAAGATTAAATTTTTCAGAAAGAAAATTATAGCTTTTTTCTCAAAATATTTTTAAGATTTAATCTTTTTGTAGTATGCTACAGATTTAATGTGTATTAACTCTTTTTTAAGCTATTGACCATGACTTAACCTTTTGTCTTCTAACACCTTTTAAATCTATGTACATTAATAGTTAAGAGAAAATAAGTTTTCCAATTTTTAATAATCTCTTTGTAAAGGCTATCTCTAAACCTAGTATGTGGGTAATTTTATAGGTGTGTTTTTTGAGAACTTTAATATAAAATAAACTCAGTTTATTTGTGGCAATTCATGTTTCTTTTTTTATGTCACAGTACATATGAATTGGTATTACTTATTACTATGTGTTGATTAAATATATGCACACACTTAGGATTACAAATCACAGAGCAAATTATGAAAATCATAAACATTCTGGTATGGTCATCCATAGGATTATGAAAAAGAAATACTGAATTGTTAAATTTGGATGTTAGAAAGGGAAGATAGGAAAAACAATGAGTACAGAAATCCTCACCATCAATTTGGATTGGTTAGCTGTCTCAGGCATAAAATGTGACACAAAATTCAGATTTATGTATCCTGGAAATGTTCTGGGGTTCCATCTGTTTTAAAGTTAGACGTCTGTCTGCCTCACATTTAAGCTTTAGAGAGAAATCCTATGTTTTAAGAAGTTTCTTTGTGTTACTTCATTATGACACATAATATGTGTTAAGGTCTTTCTAGATAGCATTTTAAATGGAATTATTTTCATTTTTATTATGAGGTATATACTTGTAATGTTCTAAAGAGGTTACAAATATAAATAAAAATTCAAAAGAACACAATATATGAACAGCATTTTTTTTTCAGTGTTTTAGTCTCCCTTTAAATCGTTCACTGTTCTTAAAAAAGAGATTCACAAAACAAACATCATGTCAGAGGCTGATGAATTGTTCCCTGGGAAAACATATTACCCCTTTACCTACCCATCAGTATTTTAGTCTTAAAACACTCTCCTTATGGTCTGTCTTTGGTAATGTTTTTTAAACTGCTTTTTATAAGGGAATGCTTTGAATTGAAATTTTAAAGCACAGGATTGATAATTGTTAGTGTAAATTACTAAAGGACCGTGCTCAACAAAAGCAGGAAAGTCAACCATGTGTACTCTGTTTGCCTTACAATCCCAGATTAAGAGAGAAAAAGGCAACATGTTATTTTGCCGTTATGTGCAAATCAAATCAGCCTCTATTTTTTTTAATTCAGAAATATCCATTGATTACCTATTTCTTATGAGAGCACTGTAAAGTAGCATAGAATTAATTTAAGGGAAATAATTCTTGCTGTTAATAAAATGAATTCACCATTACCAACCAAATCAATGTTTGGATTATTTGAGTAGTATTTGTTCTAGAATTTCTTCTTGGATACTGAATAATTCATGTGGTTCTCTCAGAGCAGCAGTTTTTGATTTTTAATTATTGGTTCCCTTCTCCTACCTCTTTTTTTTTTTTTTTTTTTTTTTGAGACGGAGTCTGGCTGTGTCTCCCAGGCTGGAGTGCAGTGGTGCGATCTCGGCTCACTGCAAGCTCCGCCTCCCGGGTTCACACCATTCTCCTGCCTCAGCCTCCCGAGTAGCTGGGACTACAGGTGCCGCCACCACGCCTGGCTAATTTTTTGTATTTTTAATAGAGACGGGATTTGACAGTGTTTGCCAGGATGGTCTCAATCTCCTGACCTCGTGATCCTCCCGCCTCGGCCTCCCAAAGTGCTGTGATTACAGGCGTGAGCCACTGCGCTGGGCCCCCTTGTCCTACCTCTTACATCCAAGACATTGGTAAGTTGTTTTGGCTGCCTCATCTCCAAAATACATCCTGAATCTGACCATCCCACTCTTGACACCTTACTACATTTTCAGTAGCCTTGCAAATTTTTCAAGGTGTCTTTTAACCTTGAGTCCCTTAGGACTGCCACAGTTTCTTATATTTTCAACTGGTGCCTTGGGGAATACTCATAAGAAGAAAGTTGTGAAGGGAGAGAACAGGATCAGATGCTTTTGCACGTCAGTCTTTTTCTCTTCCAATCACTGTTTAATGCTGAGATTTGGAAAAGATGTGTGAGGAGAGTTAATGAAGCCAGGTTAGAATATCTGGCTGAATTCTAACGTGTTTTGACAGGATGTTATCTCAAACTACTAGGAAACATGGGATATATGTGGGCATTTCCCCCATTGCGATGCTCTCAATTTGAGGGCTACAAATAGATATGGTAGTGCCAAGAGTCAATAGTATCTGAATTAGGGTTCTCCAAAGAAAAAGAACAAGTAAGATATGTAGAGAAAGATTTATTTCAAGGAATTGACTGGTGATTGTGGAGACTGACAAGTTCAAAATCTACAGGGTGGGCCAATACACCAGAGACCCAAGGAAGAGCTGATGTTTCAAGTACAAAGGCAATTCTGCTGGTAGAATTCTCCCTTCACCTGTTGGATGAGGCGCATCCACATTATGGAGAGTAATCTGTTTTACTCAAAGTCTACTGCTAATTGCATGTAGAAAATACCTTCACAGCAACATAGACTACTGTTTGATCAAATGCCTGGGTACCATGGCCTAGCCAAACTTGACACATAAAATTAACTATCACAGTATCCTTAAAACTAAATTCCAAAAGCTGGGAGTGGTGGCCCACAGCTGTAATCCTAGCACTTTGGGAGGCCAAGGTGGGTGGGTCGCTTGAGGCCAGGAGTTCAATACCAGCCTGGGCAACATGGCAAAACCCCATCTCTGTGAAAAAATACAAAAATTAGCTGGGTGTCATGGCGCATGCCCATATTCCCAGCTAATTGGGGGGCTGAGGCAGGAGGATTGCTTAAACCTCAGGAGGTTAAGGCTACAGTGAGCTGAGATTGTGCCACTGCACTCCAGCCTGGGTGACAAAGTGAGACCTTGTCTCAAAAAAAAAAAAATTCAAAAGAAACTCAACTTCAAAATATAAAGTCATAAATTCAGTATGTAGAAATTATAAATATTTTATTAATTTTAGCACGTGATGTATTTGGAAGAAGAATTAATACTTTATAAGGCTTGTGATGCCCCTTATATTCAGCTGTGATAACCAACATTAGTATATGTTTGTTTTCACACTTTGCGAGGAGGCATCATCCCGATTTTACAAATACACAAAAGACTCATCACTGACCAACCTGTGACCGGGTGCAGTGGCTCATGCCTGTAATCCCAACGGTTTGGGAGGCTGAGGCGGGTGGATCACTTGAGCACAGCTGGAGACCAGCCTAGGCAACATGGCAAAACCCTGTCTCTACAAAAAATACAAAAATTAGCTGAACGTGGTGGCTGGCTCACGCCTGTAGTCCCAGCTATTTGCGGGGCTAAGGCAAGAGGATCTCTTGAGCCCGGGAAATTGAGGCTGCAATGAGCTGTGATCGCACCACTGCACTTCAGCCTAGGTGACACAGTGAGATGCTGTCTCAAAAACAAAAACAGTGACCAACCTACGACCCAAGCAACCGCAATGTTTGTGACTGTGGACTCTGTTGTTAATTCCGTCAGTTGGTTATCTTAGAGATCAAAGAATACTTGGAAAGTTAACATGGAAATGATTCCTTCCATATATGTATTATATAATTTTAAAAGTTTCAGATTATGAGAACGTTAAATGAAGTAAAGTTGTTAAGTCATTGGAAGTTGATTTGGTTTAGCACAGAGAGAAAGGATGCTTTTAAAGTGAATAGAAAAAATAAAGACAAATAATTTACAATCAGTTAAGGACTAAAACAGGAAGAGTCTGAAAAGTGGATGCTGAAACAGGAGGAGTATCCTCTCAGGAAGTACTTTCCTTCCTTCCTCTCCTTTCCACCAACATTTGTTCCATGGCTTCCTCTCTTCAAACCACACCTTGTAAACCCTTTTATGTGCTCTGTTCACAACAAGAAGAATTTCTTGTGCTGTTCCATACTGGGTTTTAACTGATAAAATGCACACACACACAAAAGGCCAAATGCCTTTTTACACAGGAGATTAACTTTATTCAGTCTTTAAGCTGAAAGCAAGTACAGTTAGGATATATAGCAGGCGACAGTTTCCATATGTTCTAGGAAAGTGGAGCTGTATTATTTATAGTTTACAACATGTTGTATAAAATTAAAGCTAGCAAGGGGGCTCCTAGGGAGGTAAATTAAACAAAGAAGGGAAGACTTAGAGAACTCTATTTTGCTATAATCAGAGAACATGCCTATAAGATAGCACTAAAAAAAATTTAACATTAAGCAATATGCAAAAGTAGTTGGGGTGTTTAGCTTAAATTCTAAAATTAAAAAGGACATTGAAGACTGAGAAGGGGAAAAACACCTTAATTTTGTAATCGTAATAGACAAATGTTTCATAAAAGCAGGAGTAAATAAATGTAATTAAAAAGGTGTATCTTCCAAAGTGCAAAGACACGTTACAAGAAATCAGGTTGCTCTTTGACCCACCAGTCTCAAAACACATTAGACTGCAGCAAGTAATAATTGCTTCCTCATTTAGATTAGACAATGAGTGCTCTCTGCAAGCTTCTCTCCTCTAAATAGATTGTAGAGAGTAATTGAAACAAGTTATACGGGGAAGTGGAGTGACCGATTCCTCAAAGTGTGGGAGCAGAGCTATGGTAACCTCTTGAGCCTGGCCTTCATCCTGTTCCTATTTAGGGAATCCGCGGGGCAGCCAGTGTTGAGTGCAGTCTGCAGTTCGCCAGCTTTATTGTTCAGACTTGAAGGGAAGGTCACATGCCCTCTTTGACAGAGAGGTTTATGGGTTCTCTCTAATTAGCAGCACCCTCCACCAGACAGACTGTTGGCCACTTTCCAAGAACGGGGCTTGGTAGCGGCCACTGATGAAGGAGAAAACAAGGTTATTTACCCCGCGACTGTAATTCTTGGCACAAGTTCTCCCTTTACACTCAGACACGTTTTTCTTTTGTTCCAACTTGCCTTTGGAATTCTGATTAGGGCGTTAAGGGAGGGTAATGCAGCTATATATTTAGTGGTGTAAGCAACCCATATGTTGGCCTCAGATACTTTTTACTATTCTAAGATCTCATACCAAAAGAGAGAAAGAAAAAGGAAAACGAAAAGGGCAGCGTAGTCGAGCGTTGCTTGCAAATGTAACTGCTTAAGCACATGCCCACACACAACCCCAGAAAAGGAAGTTTAATTTGCAACATCTATAAAATAACGACAGTTGTATGGTAGGACACAGAAATCCCAGCGGTAAAGTGTGATTGGGCTCAGCTATTATAGGAGTGTTAAAAGAGTACCGGGAATATATTTGGCTTGTCCTGTTCTGTCGGTTCTGCAGGCCGGTGGATTAAGCTGATAGAAATGCTTTTTGGTTGATTTAAACCAGATGCTCCGACTATTTTTGTCCCGTTTGCAGGCGCAGAAGCTCTGCATAAGGCAATACTGCCCCCCTCGGCCGTCCGCCAACTGCAAGGCGTAGGAGCCTGGTCTCCACTAGCCACCTCGGCCATAAAACCCTTTCAAGTCCCTATTATTATTCCAGGCACATTCCAAGGGGATTGAGTCACAGAGTTCACTTGGCTTTTCTCGTGCCCTGAACTGCCTGTACCAGGTGGAATACGACTCTCAACTTCAAATATGGAATCCAAAAGCGGTCAAAGAGCGCTTTAGAGCAAGCCCCAGATGCGAACTCTACCGCCACTTCTCCCCCTCCCCCACCTGGGGTTTGCTGGCTACGCAGCTGTAGTCCCACGCCAGCACTAAGGTCCGCTGGTCGACATATGAGGGTTTTCTTTGGGGCATCCTGTAGAACTGCCCTATTTTCTCTACCACTTTGAGAAGCCCCAAGGGCTGCTCGGCGGCGAGGCACAGACTGGGCTGGAAACTTTTCCTTTGGGCAGTGAGTCCCGGAGAGCCAGGAGGCCCAGGCTCCCCCCCGGGAGCCTAGGGGGCTTGAGGTTCTGCTGGCTTTTAAGTCAGCTAGGAGGGAAAACTCCCAGCCCCTCCCACGCGTCCGCCCAGACTCGCCGGCCGCCTGCCCCGGGCAGGGAACGCGCACATCTGGCGGCCCAGGAGCCACATCTGATGCACGTAACCCTCGGCACCCAGATGTCCCAGAGGCCGGGAGAATCAAAGAACGCCAAGGGCGGGGCGGCCGCGGCTGCGGCTCCTCCCTCGGACAGCGGGAGTCCAGATGCGGGGGGGCGCTCTCCAGGGCCGAGCTGGGAGGTTGTGGTGCAGGGCGGGTGGGTGCAGTGAGGCAGGAGCCGCGCTGGGGGGCTGGGCTGGCGGGAGGGAAGCTGGAGCCTCGCCGGGGAGAGGAAGGCGGCGGTTGGGTGCTGGAGGGCGCTGGTGCCGTGCCAGTGGGCGGTGGCGGCTTGCGCCATCCCCCCAACCGCCGTCACCGTGCCCGCCCCACTGCGTGGGATTTTATAACCTAGGTCCCCGGGAGGTGGTGGTGGAGGGAGGGGCGGCGGGGATGTTTCCGGGGCGGGGGAGGGGCGCACTGCTCCAGGTCTGGAACGAGGGCGGGGCTCCCCTCTGCTTCTCGCCTCTGTTCCTGCGCTGAGACGCAGGCGTTTCCTGGCGCGGAGCGACTCGCCCCCCAGCTCCCCTGCATAGTCCTGGGAGTCGGGATGCGGGTCAGCCCAGATGACCCGACTCGGAGATCCTCGATCCCCTACCCAAGTCTTTAACCGGAGAGGGAGGAGCTACCAATGTCCTCCAGACGTTCTCCAAAGCCCGAGCTGCCTGGAGAAGCCTGCGCAGGGCGGGGGCGCCCCTCAGACGTTTGTTTGCACGTAGGGGTTTTGACGTTTCGCTAAGCAACAGCGTTTGCCAGGGAATCAGGGCTGTTTCGAAGAGCTTGCGTTTATTGGATGCTCCCATCTTGAACAAATCGTTTCCATTCGATTTGTTTAACCAAGGCGAGGGCGGACTGTGTTCTTACTTAAAAGTTGTCCTTCATCCAAGCTGTCCTCAGATTTTCATTTAAGGGTGTCATAACACCCCAGGTCGTTGCGCAAATGTTTTGTGACAATTTAGAAAACCAGAGGGGGGAAAATATCCTTAGAGAAAAAAATCATAACCAACAAGAAAATTATGTTAAATGATGTTGGTCCTTTTTCATTGGATGGTCCCAGTTGACGCATACTCTCTTCCAAACCCAGTGACTATTCAGAGTCTTCAATTTATGGCAAATCTCCCGTTGGGGGCGAAGTGCATGAATGGGTCCCACCTTATTCACCAGCTGAAACTGTGAACAAGCCTTGGGGTTTCCTCTCCCAAAGACTGCCAGGCTTCACTGAGAATCAAAAGAAAATAGGGTATTAAATGCCTGCGGTTAGTTTTCAAATATGAACTCTTCCATTGCCTACTTCTGTGACTCGTGGCAAATTACTCAATCTCTTATGCCCCTGGTGCTGCTTAGAGACAGGGTCTCACTGTGTTGCCCAGGCTAAAGTACAATGGCACGATCCTAGCTCGTTGCAGTCTCAAACTCCTGGGCTCAGACTATCCTCTGGCCTCAGCCTTCCAACGAGCTAGGGTTACAGTCGCATGCCACCACACCTGGTTAATTTTTTATTTTTGTTTTTTAGAGATAGGGAGTCTCACTGTGTTGCCCAGGCTCGCCTGAAACTCCTAGCCTCAAGCATTCCTCCCAGCTCAGCCTCCCAAAGTGTTGGGATTACAGGCGTGAGCCACCATGCCTGGCAAGCTTCATTATTTCTAAAATGTAACTGTACATTTTAGAGTAGCATAGGGGTGGTGTAAGGGTTAAGGATTAATGATAGTACAAATCAAGTGCTTAACACAAAGTTTGATGCATAGGAAGGACATAATTGTCATTATCAATGTGAGTAGACTGTTTACCACCAAAATGAAAGGTGTGGGCAATGGTAACTAGGTAGCCTCCAGAGATCCTTTTTTAAAAGGAGTATGAGTTTTAATACACTGGTTGAATGAATAAAACCCACAACACTCTAGGCACATCTCCAGTCCTTCCCCTGGCAGAGTTTTCAGTCTAACTAGAGGAAATTGGATGAAATGATAGTGATGCACACATAGTCTTTCATCATACTGTGAAAGCCTTTTAAAACATGGATTTGACTTCTGGGTTTCCCATTATAACCTCTTCCCAAAGAAGATGATTCGTTCTTTCAGAATATTTCACTAGGGTGATGATAAGGTATTACAGATGTATGCTGAAAACATCTCTTTTTCTGCAGAGCCCCTTCTTCCTTTGGAATTTTAGAAGAATCTGATCAAGGCAACCTCTGTATTAAGTGAAAATTTGGGAACTCAAAAATATATTAGATGCACAGAAAGTGCAATTCTGAAAAGGTCAGGGCTATTGTGTATAGAGGGGAGCTGCTGAAACTATAGGAGTCTTTTAAATTTTTCAGGCTCAGCTTCCTTTGCTTTAAAGTTAAAGAAGGGTTGGACTGGTTCTTCCTTCCTACACTCAAACTCTTTGGTTTCAAAGGTAGCTGTGTCCAAGGGGTATTTTCTGTGTATTCCAGAGCCCTGACCAGGAAGGGAAGGACTTTGAGAGGCTTTGGGCTTGACAAAATATCATGGCCAAGTGTGGTGGCTCACACCTGAAATCCCAGACTTTGGGAGACTGACACAAGAGGATCGTTTGAGCCCAGGAGTTTGAGATTAGTGGGCAACATAGTGAGACCCTGTCTCTTAACCAAAAAAAAGAAAGAGAAAAAAAAAATCGTGGAGTGATGAGAGAAGCTAAGGAACTCAGACCAGTACTGAATTATAACCAGGTGTATGTACTAACGTATTTCTTTTTGTTTGTTTGTTTTTGTTTTGAGACAGAGTCACGCCCTGTCACCAGACTGGAGTGCAGTGGCACAATCTCGGCTCACTGCAACCTCCGCCTCCGGGGTTCAAGCGATTCTCCTGCCTTGGCCTCCTGAGTAGCTGGGGCTACAGGTGCATGCCACCATGCCAGCTAGATTTTTTAAAATTTATTTTTAGTAGAGATAGGGTTTCACCATGTTGGCCAGGATGGTTTCGATCTCTTGACCTCGTGATCCACCCACCTCAGTCTCGCAAAGTGCTGGGATTACAGGCATGAGCCACCGCGCTGGCCGTATTTCTTTCTTCAGTTTTTTTCTTTTTTTTTTTTTGAGATGAAGTCTCACTCTGTCGCGATTCTCCTGCCTCAGCCTCCCAAGTGGCTGGGACTGCAGGCGCATGTCACCACGCCAGGCTAAATTTTGTATTTTTAGTAGAGATGAGATTTCACCATGTTGGCCAGGCTTGTCTGGAACTCCTGACCTTGTGATCTGCTTGCTCAGCTTCCTAAAGTGCTGGGATGACAGGCATGAGCCACAGTGCCCGGCCAACGTATTTCTATATATATAGTGGATATATTAATATATACGTTATATATTTTTTAAAAATAAGAGGTACATATGTATTTATTTCTAGCATATCTATAGTAGAGATTCTGTATACACACAGATCACCCGGTAAGTTTTCCTAATACCTTACCTACAAAAAAGGTAGAATTTTCTTCTTCTGTCTATGATCGTGGCCTGAAGGATGACTTTTCAGCAGCAGAAGGGACTGGAATGGAAGGTGTCCATGATTTTGGCTGGAAGAGAGAAGTGTGCCCTCTTGTGGGTCGCCTGTCACGTTCTCAGAAAGTTCCTCAAGATAGAACTGTGGCCTTTGTGGTCAGGGCTCTAGTCCCATTTTACCTTCAGATGTCTCCGCAATTTTTTTCTCATCATCTTCCCTGAAAAATATTTCCCAAATAATAACACAGCTCCCTCAGCTCCCTAAATTATCTCTCTCACACTCCACATCCAGTGGATCAGCCCCTCCTCTCAGGTCTAATTTTTTTTTAAAACTTTTATAAGTTTAATGTTGTCACTGTATGTTTACATATTCATTGGTACAATTTACATCAAGTTTTATACTTATCCTTTTTTGCAAATATATCATGTACACAAAGATACATATTCAATAACTGAGAAACAAGTGAAACTTCTGATCTATACTTTCCGGTTTGTTCAATCCTGTTACTTCTGATAAGGATCATCAACATACCAGTTGCGCCTCTCTCAGAGGATGTCGCCATTGGAGTTTACTCTGGGTTTTATTGCAGAATACAAATTCCCTCAATCGCTTTTTTCCTGCAGGTGCCTTTTTCCATAATTTTTTTCTTATAACCAGACTTTCTCCTCACCCAAAGGCCACAATGAAGTCGAAGAAACCTGTAGATGACAGCTTTCACAGTCTTTCTCTTGCCTTTTCGTGTATTGAAGTATGTTAGAGATCTGACTGGCAGCTTCAGGACACTTGGAAGCAAGGGGGCCACTCTATTAAGGATCACTGAAGTATGCCCACATGTCAGGTATCTCTCAGATGTGATAAGTCGGAGTGGAGGAAACAACTGGTGTCTGAATATGACTAAAACGTCCTGTGGACAATGCAGAAATAAGAGAGGCATTCTTGACACAGTTTCGGTAGGCTGAAGATGCCAAAACATTCAAAGGCCGTTGGATTCCTAAAGCTGCCCTCACCGCACCAGCAAAGGCAGAGGCAGCCATCCCTCTCAGCTCTAATTTATGGATATGGATGTATCCCAAACCCCATCCCTTCTTACTACCTCCTGCACTAGCAACTAGTCCAAACCACCATCATTTCTTGGCCAACCTGCTACAATCACCTCCTAATTATTTTCCCTGCTTCCACTCCTTCACCATATATTTCATTCTCCACACAGCAGCCAAAGTGGTTTTTTAAAAAAATACAAATGAAACGTGCTCACTCTCCTATTCAAAATCCTTTAGTAGTTTCTTTTCACACTTGGATAAAATCCACACTCCCTCACCACAGCCTATATGACTGGACTCTTGCCTAATCTTCTCACCTCATCCTCTATCACTTTCTTCCCTGTTCACTCATCTCCGGGAACTGGCCTTGTCACTCTTCCTCAGAAATATGAAGCGAGCTACTACTTTAGGGTCTTGCATTTGCTGTTTCCTCCGTTTTCAACCCCCAGACCATCACATGGCTTTCTCTCTTACCTCACTCAGGTCTCTGCTCAAATGTTGCCTCAGAGAGGACTTCCCTCATCACCACACCTAAAATAAATGAAGCACCATAGCCATAACCATTCCCTAACCAATTGCCCTACTTTATTCACTTTCACATCTCTTATCAAATATCCTGTTTACCTGTTTACTTGATGATTGTTTGCTTTACCTCTAGAATGCACGTTCTATGAGTGTAGGGTCTTGGTCAATCTTGTTCAACAAGGAACCTCCAGTCCAAAACTGTGCCTGTCATGGAAAAGGCAGCCAGTAAATATGCAAATCAAACTACGGTCACTCAGTGACAGAGAGAGAAAAAGAATGAGAACAATTTAAATAGTATGAGGAAGTGTGTGTATTTTTGCTCAGTAAGTGTATGCACTAGAACAGGTATGAGATGGGAGATGTGAATCTACTTTCTCTCTTAGTTCACCTATGCTATTCACAGTATGATCAGTGTGCCATGCTGGGTGTTTAAAGATGCTGATAGTTTGAACAGCATGGTCCTTACATGCAGAGAAGTTCCATAATGAGTTTGAATCCTGGATTCACCACGTTAGTGTGTGACCTTGGGGAAGTTATTTACCCTTTCAATGCCTCAGTTTCTTCATCCGTGAAATGGGGCCAATAATAGTACAACCTCTGTAGGATTGTTATAAGGATTAAATTAATAATATAAACTTCTTAGAACAGTGCCTGGAGCATAATAAGCGGTGTCTGAGTATTTTTAAAGCAAACCTATTTGGCTGTACTTGGTTCTCCCCTTTCTTGGGGACTTAATAACTTGAGTACTTGTAAGATACTACTCTGCCCAACACTTTGGGAGGCTGAGGCGGGTGGATCATAAAGTCAGCAGATTGAGACCATCCTGGCTAACATGGTGAAACCCTGTCTCTACTAAAAATACAAAAAAATTAGCCGGGCGTGGTGACGGGCACCTGTAGTCCCAGCTACTGGGGAGGCTGAGGCAGCAGAATGGCGTGAGCCTGGGAGGTGGAGCTTGCAGTGAGCCAAGATGGCACCACTGCACTCCAGCCTGGGCGACAGAGCAAGACTCTGTCTCAAAAAACAAAAAACAAAACAAAACAAAAAAAACTACCCTGAAGTGACTGGCACTGGAATTTTCATTATGCTTTTAGACCAGTAATATTAGTTTTAGCACCAAGTGCAGTAATTACTTTATAACCATTTCTAGTCTAGCATTTTTGCTTAGCCATAGATTCCATTTAAGCCAAAATACCCCTAACTTTGCAAAAAACTGTACCATCAGGGGTCACCACCCAATTATAGTTGAACAAAAGATGTTTCTGGCTGGGCGTGGTGGCTCACGCCTGTAATCCCAGCACTTTGGGAGGCCAAGGCTGGTGGATCACAAGGTCAGGAGTTCAAGACCACCCTGGCCAATATGGTGAAACCCTGTCTCTACCAAAAATACAAAAATTAGCCGGGTGTGGTGGCAGGCGCCTGTAGTCTCAGCTACTTGGGAGGCTGAGGTAGCAGAATGGCGTGAACCTGGGAGGCGGAGCTTGCAGTGAGCCAAGATCGTGCCACTGCACTCCAGCCTGGGCAACAGAGCAAGACTCTGTCTCAAAAAAAAAAAAAAAAAAGTTTCTTCCTTTTTAATTCTGTAGGCTTTTCTTGGCCGGCATTTCCATAACATAATATTGTTATTTGGTAGTTGACTGTCAGTCAGCTCTACAGAAAAATAAATACCAGTGATCTTGCTAAACCTGTGTACTAAATCATTCCTGAACTAAGGGAGTGGGCCAGATAACCTTTGGAAGGCTTTTTAGCTCTGTTTTCCTGTGGTTTTCATAAAATGAAAATAACTCAGAAATGAGAGGTTCTAGATTTTGCACTATGTGAACTGGACCTGGATGCTTTGTGAATCATGGACAATTGGAATAGTTTAAACTCAGCTATATTATTTGGAACAGATTAGGTCCATATTCAAGTTTAACAAGAGTGAAACCTGTTTGAACTGTGAACAGGCTATCAGCACCCTTCCCGGCTCAGCTTTTCACTTCTCTTTCTAGGGCCTTGACTCATTCATATATAACTGTATGAATGCCTCTTTAGAAAGAACTGCAAACACCCCCAACTAGTTTTGTTAAAACCTCCTTGAGGTTATTCTACATATGATTCATTAATAAACACCTTCTGCAGTCTTCACCTTAGTTATGATCCCATAAGTCAGGCATTTATTCATCAGTAAATATTCACTGAGGGCTTAATATGTGCTAGGAATTGTGCTGGTGCTGGTCACTTAGTTGTCCAAGTTAGAAACCTAGGAGTCGGGCCAGGCACAGTGGCTCATGCCTGTAATCCCAGCACTTTGGGAGGCCGAGGTGGGAGAATCACCTGAGGTCAGGAGTTCAAGACCAGCCTGGCCAACATGGTGAAACCCCGTCTCTAGTAAAAATACAAAAATTAGCCAGACGTGGTGGTATGTACCTGTAATCCCAGCTACTCAGGAGGCTGAGGCAGGAGAATCACTTAAACCTGGGAGGCAGAGGCTGCAGTGAGCCGAGATCATGCCACTGTACTCCAGCCTGGGCAACAGAATGATTCTGTCTCAAAAAAAAAGAAACCTAAGAGTCATCTTAAATATACCCCCCTCACTCACTCCCCACATGTTAGGTCAGCCACCAAACTGGCACCAATACTACCTTCTAAATATCTCTTGAAGTTTTGTTCTCCTCTTCACTCGCTTCTGGTGCCACTATGTTGGTAAAGGTGGTGTAAGCCCAGCTACTGCTGAAAGCAGGGCAGGAAGCAGTCTGCTAAGGAGGGGGAGGAAGAGGGGTAGATGGGACGCAATGAGATGCACTGTTATACTGTTTACTGTTGTGCAGTCATACACCAAGTCACTCAGCAGGCATGGGACATCCCTGGAAGGGTTAACAAGGAAGAACTCCATCTTGGACTATTCCACATGAGAAAAAAGAGCGAGTGTGTGTTCCTGTCTCTCTCCTGGATCCATTTGCCATTGGTGAAGGTTTACCTCATGTAGAGATAAACACCCCTGCACTGGATTGTGTCATCTGGCCGCTTGGTGGCTCTCAGGAAGGCCGATCCCAAGCCCAAGGTGTGGTACTTGTTCCAACTTCAAAAATAAAGCAACAGGCACTCTGGAGATCTCAGAAAGTACACAAGGTTTGTTTCTCAATATAAACAAAGACCTCAGAGTTTTTTCCTTCAGATTCTTGCAGACATCTACTAAGAGGACTTTATACCTCTCACTTACTCCCTTCTAACCCATTTGTTACACTGCACCTACGATGATCTTTGCCAGACTCAAATCTTTCACTAGCTCTCCTTAAACTCTAGGATACATTCTATGATCTCTCCTTGCCTGCTTTCCAGTCCTCTTATTACAGAGAATTTTTACCAATTGAGTCAGATGGTCATTCCTCTCAAGCTCTTTGTTAGCATTTATTGGTTTATTTTTATTTTTGATACAGAGTCTTGCTCTGTCACCCAAGCTGGAGCGCAGTGGCACAATTTCGGCTCACTGCAACCTCTGCCTCCCGGGTTCAAGTGATTCTTGTGCCTCAGCCTCCCAAGTAGCTGGGATTACAGGCACTCACCACCACACCCTAATTTTTGTATTTTTAGTGGAGACGGGGTTTTGCCACGTTGGCCAGGCTGGTCTCGAACTCCTGACCTCAGGTGATCCTTCCACCTCAGCCTCCCAAAGTGTTGGGATTATAAGCTTGAGCCACCGCTCCCGGCCTATTGGTTTATTTTATGACTCTAAAGTAATATACTTATTATAGGAAAATTGGAAAATACAGAAAATACGAAAAAGGAAATAAAAATCACTTTCCTTGAGGAAAAAACTTCTATTAACATTTTGGAGTATATCCTGGCCATATTTTTTTCTATGAACATATGTACATTTTTTTGAAATCTCAGAGGCATATCTTAAATAAAAATTGTACTTTAACAGTTGCTGCACTGAAGTTAATACTCAACCAAAAGTATGTCAAGACCACCCAAATGGTTCAATTTGATAAATGCATTTTACTACAATTTTTAACTTTTTTTATTTTATGTCTTCCCTACTTAAGCATGAAAAAGGGTAAGTTTACATTTTAGAAATATAACACATTAAGAAGCCCTCTACAAACATAACCCTTTGCCAATATATTTTCCCAATTATTTCCCAACATATTTCCCAAATACTGCTTTGTTTTAAATACAATTACTTAATAATAAATAAACTTAGATAACAATCTAAAATTTGTAAATGCAACTGTTAACGTTTGCTTTGTTATATTGGAAGAGAAAATTTAAAGCAGTTATAATAAACTGTTTGCTACCTCATAGCCCAAAACTAGACAAAATTTGCCCTATATTAATTGAGCTTAACAAAAATTGTTTGTGATTCTGTAAATACCAATATAATATTTTTACTGTATTATAAATAAATTGATGTATTAGCATCACAAATTACTCTTTTCTCCCAGTCAGCCTATGAAATATGAACTTTCCATGGTAGTTGATAAAAATACCATGTGTTAAAAAAAAAATCACACAGTCAAGACTAGAATTTGAAAATAATAGCAGAAGTTGATATTTAAAATCACCAAACCCTATTAAAACTACAACAGCATCTTTAAACAAAAAAAATTAAGCCACTAAAAAATGAATGCTTGTATAGACATAATGAAATTAGAGCAAACCTATATTAATATTATGAAAACACATCAAGTTTCTATTAGAGGAACAGAATCTACACTATCCTAACTTTTTGAAGAATTATTTTGAATATAAACTTTTAGGGTACAAATGGCATCATACAAAAATGACCTTAGAAAGACGGTTATGATTCTGATTTTGGGACATTAAACTTTTTAATAACTGGAAACCCTTGAGAAAATATTAACACATTTATAAATGAAAGACATCTCTTGTCTAGTGATTTATTACAGAACTACTTAAGGTTCATTAGATAAGCACTCAAGTTATTTTATTCATATTAATACTTAATACAATTAGAAAAAACATTGCTGTTAGTCATGTTTTATTTTATACATTATATTATTATCTTAGACCTTCAATTAAAGGTATTAAATCATAGAAAGCAAAGCATAACACTCTTAATGAAAACACTAAAATTCCAATTATATTCAAATTGCAGTTATTTTTAAAATCTGTTTTCAAAAGTTTATATATATACACACACATATTTTACTGCTTTGTTTTAAATACAATTAATAAATAAACTTAGATAACAATCTAAAAATCATAAATATATACACACATATATTAGATATATATGTATTTTTTGAAACAGGGTTTCACTCAGTCGCACAGGCTGGAGTGCAGTGGTGTGATCTCAGCTCACTGCAGCTTCAATCTCTGAGGCTCAAGTGATTCTCCCACCTCAGTCTCCCAAGTGGCTGGGACTCCAGGTGTGCACCACCACACCTGGCTAATTTTTGTTTTTTGGGCTTTTTTTGAGATGGAGTTTCATTCTTTTTGCCCAGGCTGGAGTGTAGTGGCACAATCTCAGCTCACCGCAACCTCTATCTCCCAGATTCAAGGGATTCTCCTGCCTCAGCCTCCCAAGTAGCTGAGATTACAGGCATGTGCCACCACACCCAGCTAATTTTGTATTTTTGGTAGAGGTGGGGTTTCTCCATGTTGGTCAGGCTGGTCTGGAACTCCCAACCTCAGTTGATCCACCCACCTCGGCCTCCCAAAGTGCTGGAATTACAGGCGTGAGCCAAGGTGCCAGGCACACCTGGCTAATTTTTGTAGAGAGTGGGTTTCACCATGTTGCCCAAGCTGATCTTGAACTCCTGACCTCAAGTGATCCTCCAACTTGGCCTCCCAAAGTGCTGGGATTACAAGTGTGAGCCACTGTGCCCAGCCCCAAAGTTTATTTTTTAAAGCAAAATAATCTGATTCATGTTAATTACTAGCTAAACTTCATACTTAAAATACTAAGTTCTTTTCATTGTAAAAGCAAATTACAAATTTTTCCCATGTTCTTATAAAATATGTTTCTGCTGTATGTAATGAATCTAAGCCAGCATTCACAAAGGATCTGAAATTATTTTAGCTTTCAGCCCAATGTAAAATAAAACCTCAGTTATACATAAATAATTCAAAATTAGAATTTACAACGGAAATGTCAACAAGTCATAACTACTAGATTACTAATGAAGGTTTTCACTAAACTTCCCATGAAATGCATCAGATGGCAAAATGTGATAATTTCCAGAAAATTAAAGCTATCAGAGCTATAAGTGAGGAATATATTATATACTAAACTTTATCAAGGTCAAAGCTTTAAGGCTGTTAAAGTGATTAAGATATGAAGTAAACATCTCTGGAACATATAAACAGACCACAAACCAAAACATGTAAGTCACTTTATATTTGTTTATAACTCTATGTTTTTAATAATTATTTTTAAGATGAAAACATTTCTACACTGTGGCATGCAGTGATTTTTTTTATGTCTCCCTGATTACCATGCAGTCTTCAGACCCTCTCCCAGACTGGCGTTCTTTCATCAAGATTTCTCTCTGAAGTCAACTTGTCATATTTTCAGCAGGCTTTAGTGCTTTGGAGTCTTACAAAGTTCTTTCCTCTTCCTCCTAACCCAGGCTTCTGCTCCTATCCTGTTTCCTGTCCTCACCCTGGGTGGAAGAAAGGGAAGGCCTGCTTGAGTTTCTGCATTGCCTGTTAAACACCAGTTGCACAAAGGTATGGAGCACTGGGCTTGTGTATCTGGACTTCTTTCTGCCAATGCTCGGCCATTGCTTCTAACTGTACTGCGCTAATGGAGTGTCTCCTCTCTTACAACTTTTCTGCTCTGCCTGTTTCCAGAGAATCCAGCCACTAGCTCAGTCTTGCCTGAACCTATCTGGGTTTTTTTCTTTCTTTCTTTTCTCTTTTCTTTTTTTTTTTTTTTTTGAGACACTGTTATTGCTCAGGCTGGAGTGCAGTGGGGCAATCTTGTCTCACTTCAACCTCCGCGTCCCGGGTTCAAGCGATTCTCCTGCCTCAGCCTCCTCAGTAGCTGGGATTACAGGCATGTGCCACCATGCCCAGCTAATTTTTTTGTATTTTTAGTAGAGACTGGGTTTCTCCATGTTGGTCAGGCTGGTCTCGAATTCCCAACTTCAGGTGATCCGCCAGCCTCGGCCTCCCAAAGTGTTGGAATTACAGGTGTGAGCCACCATGCCCAGCCTATCTGGATATTTCTATCACTTCCCCACACAGATTTCCACCACCAAGAGGGGTAAGGTGTGGACACCAGCATCTGAACTCCTTTCTCTAACATCATATCTCTCCTTTTCTCTCCCTAAACTGAAAATTTCCCTATACTTTCCTTTTTTAACTAGAAGGCTGTTCCTACATTGTCTTCTACTTCTGTGCAAGGTGGCATTTGCCCTTTCTCTTCCTTGGGGCCATAATGGTAGAATGGTGGCAGAGAAGCACAATTTATGGGAGGAATAAAAAACACATTGTTCTGGATTTTCTAGATAATTTTCATTATGCTATGATAAACAGTATCTAATGTTGCTGATAACATTACAGTTCAAAGCACTACCTTGTCTGTTATCTCCCTGTCATCATGTTACAACATGATGGTTGAGTTTCCAGGAAACAGATGCTGAGATGATGGAAATTTGCACACTAGAAGTTCCTGGGAGCGAGTGTTCTCAGGAACAGCATCTATGAGGAAGGGAAAGAAACAAGACGGGGCAGAGGGAGAGGTAGGACTGTTATATCAAAAGACTCAGCCCATCTCAAAAGGAGCTCTGGACTGAGATAGTTTTCATATTTTCCCCAGATTGAGGGAAGAGGGCCTGCCCTTCATAGCCCTGCATTGGATATGGGTCGCTTACTGGGAAGGGCCTGTGACATTGGATAAGTTGCCTTCAGCTGCAAGTAATTCTCTAGAGGGATTAAGCCGAGAACCCTTAGCTGAAAACCCCAGGTAGCTGGAGAATGAGTGTCGCAGTCCTGAAGGGAGACCTAGGGGACACACCACAGAATCCACTGTACATTACCAAAAGTGAAGTTGCTTCCTGCCTGTCATTGCACTTTATGCACGGGGACCCAGGGCTCAGGGAGATTAATTAGATCAAAGTTCCAGATCAAATACCTGATGTATGTATTTTATGTCATTTGGCCTTCCAAATAATTCGATCAGGTATAGCTTAATAACTTTCTTTTAAAGACAAGACCACTGAGATTCAAAAAGCTTAAATGATTTCTGCAGGTATTCAAGGCCAGCCAGTGGTGGAGGTAAGATCCATATCTGCCAATTGCACGTCTGTGCTTTTTGTAACTCACACACTGAGTTGATCTTGCCTAAATCGCTTGGATTAAAGACATTTTAGGACTGGAAGAGACCTCCGAAAACAGTCCAACCCACTTACTATTCAAAGAAATAAAGTAACTTGGTAAATTGTTCAAGAAAATGAGGCTACTAATAACCTCTGTGCCTCAGTTTTCTTATCAGTTAAAATGGGATGAGCCGCCCACCTACAGAGGGGTTTTAAGACTCTAATGAGATAATAAATGCAACATAAACTTGAAACTTATTTAAATGGTACAGAATGGTCAGTATTTTGCCATTTAGACACTATGTTCGGAGTAAGAAGGACTTCCAGCTGTTAACAACAGCAGGGTCAGGCTTGTACGCCACAGTGTTACGTTTTAAGTTTTGGGGGTGCTTGCACAGAAAATGTTTTCGATTTAATAAATGATTTTATTAAATTCAGATTCCTATGAAAGGTAAACAAGTTTCCACGGGGTTTGTGGGGGAACACAAAACTTGCTTTCTGAAAAGTTTGGATTAGCAGTTAGAGCCTAAGAGGCTTTTGCTGTGAATAATTCTGACTGATACTCAGAATTCATAATCACGTAACTTCCTATTCTCTGATAAATAAAATAACACAGCTCAGCCTACTTTGGTGTAAAGGAAACACTGAAGTTCCTTCCTCTGAACTTCAGAACTGTTTGTGACATAAAAACAAAAGGTCCAAAATACTTTTGTCCTTTCCTTTGTCATGCAGGCTGAGTTCCTAAAACATAATAATTTAACAGAGTTAAAGTATTTGCTTTCTTTTTCTACCAACATCACAACTTCTGCTGTATTGAGTCCTTAGCACAGAGTTTGGGTTTTAAGAGGGTCTATAGACTGGTTGTTTGGATGTTTCTCTTCTGGAAAACTATGAGTAAATTTATATTCCATGCTTTTAACATCACAAAATAGAAAGCTCTAGCCAATTTGTTGTTCATAACACCACCACCACTGCCACTATCTTTTCAAAGGATGAATTAGTCATCTTTGTTGCATGACAAATCACCCCAAACTTAAAACAATAATAATTCTCTTTCACAGTTTCTCTGGGTCTGGTGTAGTTTGGATGGGTGCTTGTGGTTGGGGGTCACTTGCAAGGTTGTAGTCAGATGTCAGCTGAAGCCTTTTGAATGCTTGACCAAGGCTAGAGGAACCACGTCCAAGGGGGCTCACTCACATGGCTGTTAGGATGGTGCTGGCTGTTGGTGGGAGATCTCTGTTCCTTTCCACATGAATTCTCCAGGGCTGCCTGAGTGTTCTCAGAGTACGGCAACTGGCTTCACCCAGGGTGAGCAATCCAAGACAAGACGGAAGCTGCAATGCCCTTATGGTCTAGCCTTAGAAGCTACCCATTGATAACTCTATTGGTAGCTCAGAACAGTTCTCAGCCCTAATTCATTGTGGGAGGAGAGTACGCAAAGAGATAAGTACAAGGAGGTGAGGATCATTAGGGACCAACTTAAAGGAGGAGGAGTAGGCTGATGTGTGAATTTTACTAATTTCAGTGTTCATGAATCAAGTATGTACATAGAGAGACATCTGACAGCACTCCCTGCCTTCCCCTGAAGGAGGAGAAATGTCGTGAAGCTAAAAGAGATTTATCATGGAAAATCCAAACCCTCCAGGACATTTACATAGCACTCAGAGAGGGCTGAGTGGTCCATCTGGGTGCCTCCTTCATCCTCTGAAACCAGGCAGGTCAACTCTCAGAATTCTGAGCCATGTTCCCAAATGGTTCTGTGATTTAAAGGCAATGTAGGCACAGCCAGAAATGGGAAATACTGTGTCCCATGCACCCGTGGGAGAAACTCTTCCCTCTTACTTCATACTCAACTCTGCCAGAGTCATGACGCTATAAGTGTATCTTTTTTGGTTTCTTAGACAAAGTCTCACTCTGTCACCTGGGCCAGAGTGCAGTGGTGCAATCATAGCTTACTGCAGCCTCGAACTCCTGGGCTCAAGTGATCCTCACACCTCAGCCTCCTGAGTAGCTGGGAATACAGATGCATGTCACTTAGCCTGGCTAAATTTTTTTATTTTTTTATTTTTTGTAGAGACAGGGTCTCGCTTGATTGTCCAGGCCGATGTCAAACTCCTGGGCTCGAGCGATCCTCCCACCTCAACCTCCCAAAGTGATGGGATTACAGACATCAGATACCACGTCTGGCCCTAAAGGACTATTTAAAAACAGTAAATTTTTTTTTTATCCAGGTCAGTGGATAAATATAGAAGCCTACAAACGGCGGGTGGAGAGGGCAGGGGGAAAGCATATTCAGCAACTCTGGAGCATTCTCTGATCCAAGTGACCTTTCTTGACACTCAAGGTGGGAAATTCCCACTTGACACTCAAGGTGGGAAATTCAAAATTCAGAGGGAAAAATGTAAGAGCAATCCTATAAATCATTTAGTGTGAATTTGGTTTAAATTTATTCCACGTCAGAAAAGTTTCATTATTAATATAGTCAAAAGAGCATGTCCTAGCTTCAGATCTTTTCTGTTTATAAAGAATATTCCTCATATTCCTATTTGTATGAAAAATGTAATCTCTAATTGTATGCCTGATCTTTCCAGATTCAACCATCAGTAACTTTTTTGGAACGCCACATAAAGATCGAAATAAGAAAGGTCTGAGAAAATCATATTTTGCCAGAAACATTTAGGTTCCCCTCTCACTAACTATACATGTCATTTCCTCTGTAACATGGACATACTTGGTGAACTTTTCATGACTCGCACAACTTCCTTCATGGTCAAGATCACCTGGTCCTACACCTCTCAAAGTAATAAGCATAAACTGATAAGACCCTTAGTCTTTTTGAAAAAGAATACACCATTTATGTTTGACTAAAGATCTACATTTCTTATTGTTTTTATTTGACTTCTTTATTTGTCATGCATACTACAGACTGATTCCACCCGTAGCTCTCTCCCCACCAATGGTTTCTCTCACCTAGGGAATTGAGGTTTGACTTGTTTAAAAGGTTGCCCTGCAAAATGTATCCACGTATGTCTTCTCACTATATACACTGCTAACTGTAGGACAATAAAAATTATTATGAATATGTAATATGTAAACTATAATTAAATTTACTTCAGTTTTTCAAGATCACAGATTTGCATTACAAGTGATCACAACTAAACACAATATATCTAGATGCCCATTTACAAGTCCACATGAGAGTACAAGTAAAAAGATGATGTAGACGTTAGTGGCGTGCTGTTTAGGGTTCTTTGGTTCAAACTGGGAAGAGGTGAATTCTCTCCAATACCCACACCTCAGGTGTTCAGTGACATTGTCTGCTGGCTTCCTGGGATACTGAATTGCCTGTTGAATGGAAAATTGAATGAAGAGAACTCCAAGCGTAGTTCATTTTTTAAAAATTTGTTTTTATTTCCATAGGTTTTTGGGGAACAGGTGGTAATTGGTTCCATGAGTAAGTTATTTAGTGGTGATTTGTAAGATTTTGGTGCACCCATCACCCGAGCAGTATACGCTGAACCCGATTTGTAGTCTTTCATCCCTCACCCCCTTCCCACCCTTTCGCCCTGAGTCCCCAAAGTCTGTTGTGTTATTCTTATGCCTTTGCATCTTCATAGCTTAGCTCCCGCCTATGAGTGAGGACATACGATGTTTGGTTTTCCATTCCTGAGTTACTTCACTTAGGTTAGTAGTCTCCAATTTCATCCAGGAGATGTCATTAATTCCTTTTTATGGCTCAGTAGTATTCTATTTTATATATATACCACAGTTTCTTTGTCCACCCATTGATTGATGGGCATTTGGGTTGGTTCCACATTTTTACAATTGCGAATTCTGCTTCTATAAACATGCATGTGCAAGTATCTTTTTCATATAATGACTTATTTTCCTCTGGGTAGATACATCCGGGGCAGTTCATTTCTTTTTTTTCTTTTTTTTTTTTTCTTTTTCGTTTTTTTTTTTTTTTTTTTGAGACAGAGTTTTACTCTTATTGCCCAGGCTGGAGTGTAATGGTGTGATCTCGGCTCACCGCAACCTCTGCCTCCCAGGTTCAAACAATTCTCCTGCCTCAGCCTCCAGAGTAGCTGCAGCTGGGATTACAGGCGTGAGCCACCACGCCCGGCCATCCAGGGGTAGTTCATTTCTAAATGAGGACCCCAGTTAGCAGACTTTTGCATCATTCAGGTAGAGATTATAGTGGCCTAGATTAGCATGGTGGTGGTAATGGTGGTGATAATGGTGGTAGAGATGGAGAAGAGTAGAAGGACTTGGGATGGAGTTTAGAGTAGAATGGATAAAATGTTCTGATGAAGGCTGGGCGTGGTGGCTCACGCCTGTAATCTCAGCACTTTGGGAGGCTGAGGCGGGCAGATCACAAGGTCAGGAGATCAAGACCGTCCTGGCTAACACAGTGAAACCCCATCTCTACTAAAAATACAAAAAATTAGCCAGGTGTGGCGCCATGTACCTGTAGTCCCAGCACTTTGGGAGGCCGAGGAGGGTGGATCATGAGGTCAGGAGTTCGAGACCAGCCCTGGCCAATATGGTGAAACACCATTTCTACAAAAAATATATATATATATATATTAGCAGGGCATGGTGGTGTACACTTGTAGCTCAGGAGTTCAAGACCAACCTGGCCAACATGGAGAAATCCTGTCTCTACTAAATATACAAAAAAATTAGCTGGGCATGGTGGGGGGACGCCTGTAATCCAAGTTACTCAGGAGGCTGAGGGAGGAGAATCGCTTGAACCAGGGAGGTGGAGGTTGCAGTGAGCTGAAATCATGCCACTGCACTCCAGCCTGGGCGACAGAGCGAGTCTCTGTCTCAGGAAAAAAAAAAAAAAAAAGTTCTGATGAATTAGATCTAGGGGTTGAGGAAAAGAAGGAATCAAGGACATTCTTTAGGCTATTTGCCTAAGCTGTTAGGTGAGTAGCCAGTGGTAACATTTATTAAAAGTGAGAGGCCAGGCATGGTGTCTCATGCCTGTAATTGCAGCACTTTGGGAGGCCAAGGTGGGCAGATCACCTGAGGTCGGGAGTTCGAGACCAGCCTGACCAACATGGAGAAACCCTGTCTCTATTAGAAACACAAAATTAGCCAGGCCTGGTGGTGCATGCCTATAATCCCAGCTACTCTGGAGGCTGAGGCAGGAGAACTGCTTGAACCTAGGAGGCAGAGGTTGCGGTGAGCTGAGATCGTGCCATTGCACTCCAGTGTGGGCAACTAAGAGCAAAACTCCATCTCAAAAAAAAAAAAGAAAGAAAAAAAAGTGAGAGGAACAGACTTTGAGTATTAGAGAGGTGGATATTAGAGTTATGTTTTAGACACAACATATTTAGTATACCTATTAGTCATCCAACTGAAGATGGAGATTAGAGTTAGAATTTGGGGCTGAAGGGTCACATATATTGAGCATGCAGACCTCTCAGCACGCACTCAGATCCTTTGACATAAGATATACCCACACAGGTGTATCTTCACATTCACCAATACTCCTACCCCACCCTCCCAAAGTGCTGGGATTACAGGCGTGAGTCAGTGCACCCAGCTATGCTAGTTTCAAAACACTCTCTGATGTTGTCTAGAACTACTTCCAGATATGTTATGAAATCCTAAAACAAATTAACCAAATTAAAAAAAAAAAACTTAGGCCGGACACAGTGGCTAACACCTGTAATCCTAGCACTTTGGGAGGCTGAAGCAGGAGGATTGCTTGAGGCCAGGAGTTCAAGACCAACTTGGTCAACATAGCGAGACCCTGTCTCAAAAAATTAATTAATTAATTAATTAATAAGTAAATATGAAAACAGAAACCTTCCAATTAATTTGATTTCACTTTAATCTTGGAGCCTTTAACACACTCTTGGAAGGAGGAAGGGCATTTTTAACTCAAATAATAATATCGTTTAAATAGGTTTGGGCATCACAGAGCCATGGGGTAAAATGGTAGAAACCCCATTTACTGTTTTTGACCTTAAATGAAACTATTGTGAGATTTAAAGGAAGGACCAAAGAATCAAAAGGCTAGGTTTCTTTTAGCCCTAGTTCCGCCACTTTCCCATTGGGTGACCTATATATACTACAAGTCCCTGACTACCTCTGAGTTTCCTTTTGTCTTCAAAATGGAAAAGACACCACTGACCTCCCAAAGTTGCTTTGAGACTTAAGAGAGAGAATGAATGTGAGTGCACCCTGTGAATGCACAAACATAAAACATTTTTAAAACCTTTGTGAAAGGATGCGTGTTTTGGGATTGGTGCTACCTGTTAAATAAAATACTTTACTACATTTTAAGAATAAATACATACTTGAAAATATCCTTTTTGTCTTTACATTTTAAGTTGAGCATTAATAGAGGAACTCTGTGGAATAGAATTATAGAGGGGAAACATGATCTAAAAATCATGGATCATGGAAAAATGACTTTTTAGGACAGATTAATTTATTAAAGAATATATGAAGTGTATATACTAAATGATAATTTATTAGACAAAGATGAAAAGTATTCTCAAAATGAAAATCAAAGAAGAGTCTGAGCATGCTGTGAATTGATAAATCTTGGAGTGTCTTATTAAATGACAGAAAAACCGGCAACCATATACTTTATATTGGCCTGATTTTTTTTTTTTTTTAGACAGAATCTCACTGTCACCAGGCTGGAGTGCAGTGGTGCGATCTCGGCTCACTGCAACCTCCACTTCCCAGGTTCAAGCAATTCTTCTGCCTCAGCCTCCTGAGTAGCTGGGGCTATAGATGCGCACCACCAAGCCCAGCTAATTTTTGTATTTTTAGTAGAGAAGGGGTTTCATCATGTTGGCCAAGATGATCTCGATCTCTTGACACCGTGATCCACCTGCCTTGGCCTCCCAAAGTGCTGGGATTACAGGCGTGAACCACCATACCTGCCCAGGATTATTTTTATTTTTTTATTAGTTCTTATGATATGGGTAGGACACTCTGAAAACAATGTGAGTACTTTCATCATCTAATGCAGGTAATGAACTTGATTAAATGTAAGTAAAGTGGCTCTATGGCCACACTTCCAGGTTTTCTTGCTCTCTGTAGCTTTTCCTCTGCTTTGTACAACACAGTGCCTTTGCTTGGAATGAGCCATATCATCACAGACTGGCCCAAACCAGTTTCTATTTCTTCCCACTGATGCACCTTTTCCCCATTCCAGCATCAATTCACATGCGTGTGACGTGTTATTAGAGGTGTGGTTTATGCTGACAGACAATATAAACTGATGAAATTTATCAAAGAACTTATGTTCCCATGCTTGCATCTACACAGATTGGTGCATTGATTTAAGTTAAAGATAAAATGTTGGATGAACACATCTACACGGATTGGTGCATTCATTTAAGATAAGATAAAATGTTGGATGTATATGCCATTGTAAAACATGACCCTTTACGTTAAGTGAATTATTTTTGGTAATTGAGCAACTCCCAGTCCTGATTGTGTCAATAAAGAAGGCTGCTCCAGCCTGGGCAACACAGTGAGACCCTGTCTCTACAATTTTTTTTTTTTTCAGACAGAATTTCACTTTTGTCGCCCAGGCTGGAGTGCAATGGCACGATCTCGGCTCACCACAACCTCTGCCTCCTGGATTCAAGCGATTCTCCTGCCTCAGCCTCCTGAGTAGCTCAGATTACAGGCATGTGCCACCACGCCTGGTTAATTTTGTATTTTTAGTAGAGATGGGGTTTCTCCATGTTGGTCAGGCTGGTCTTGAACTCCCGACCTCAGGTGATCCACTTGCCTCGGCCTCCCAAAGTGCTGGGATTACAGGTGTAAGCCACCGCACAAAAATTTTTAAAAATGAGCCAGGCATGGGGGTCATGCCTGTAGTCTCAGCTACTTTGGAGGCTGAGGCAGGAGGGTTGCTTGAGCCCAAGAGGTTGAGGCTGCAGTGAGCCGTGTTTGTGCCACTGAACTCCAGTCTGAGTGACAGAGCAAGACCCTGTCTTAAAAAAAATAAAAATAAAAATAAAGAATACTGCCATCTGTTTCCACAGGTGGCAGATCTAGGACTGATGATTTGAATCATAGACAGATGCTGGCTCAGTATAAATTTCTGATGGTCAGAGCTGTCCAAAAAATAATTCCTTGGTTGATAATCCTGAGGTCAGGAGGTTTTTGTCAGAGGCGGATAGATACATGTTAGCGATGTTCATCCATCTACTCACCTATTCATTGACCTATTCATCAGAAGTGTATTGAGCACTAACTATATCCTCAATATGTAGTTAATACAATGGGGCACTGCATGGTGTGATTTACAAGGGGATATAAATTCATGGAGCTTAGTCTGGAAGACAGAGGTTTGGATGATGGTAGGGAAGAGGCAAAGAAGGGCCTAAACACGATGTCCTGTTTTACTCCTCAAAGTATTATAGGGCTTCACCTGTGAGCTTGTTAGAAGTACAGAATTTCTGGTCCACCTGAATCAAAATCTACATTTCTAACAAAATCTCAGGGTGGTTTTGTGTTTTAAAAACACTGTTCTAGGTTTCTTTCTAAACCCAATATTACATTTTTCTGTGACTCTATATCCTTCCATGCCAATAATGAAAGATCCTGGAAGAAGTAAGTGGCTTTATGAGGCTTACAGCTGTGGAGTGTCTTCTCAACAAGGGGCCAGATTCTCAAGAAGTCACCTTAATTTAGACCTAAGTTTCCAGGATGGTCTGAAAAAGTCTTAAGACATCTAATGTCTTTTTCCTAGATTATTCTATTAGCAGCCTCAGTGCTACATCTCTAGTTTCCCTTCACTAGTCCACTATCTGCCTAACTTTTAGATTCCACAAATAGTTAATGATCAAATCAAGCAAGAAGGAAAATCTTATTTACATCTGAGTCAATTTCAATACCTCTCAGATATTTTTCACATATTGTAGGAAACTTTGGTTTTCCTTAAAGATAAAATCAACTACACACACACACACACACACACACACACACACACACACCAGAATGTGGCCTCTTCTGCTGGAACATCTCTGATTTCTGCCATTAGCATAAATAATTTTAGCAAGGACTTTTGTGATCCACCCCTAGCCCAATTCCTGGAGCCCCCTCATCCCATCTAAAGCAGGTGGCCTATTATTCTCTCCCAAAGTCGTATGTTTACTTCCTTCACGGTACTTCATTAATCATCTCGGTGGTTTTCTTTCTTTTCTTTCTTTCTTTCTTTTTTTTTTTTTTTAACTTGTTTACTGTCTCTTTTTTCCTACTGGGTTGTATGTCTGTGAGGGCAGAGACCCTGTCTTATTTTCCGTAGCACAGTGCCTAGCACTCAGTAGCGTGACAATAAATATTTGTTGAATGAATGAATTAATACAGTAAAGTCATTTTTTTTTTACTTGAAAGTTTTATTTGCCTCAAGTGAAATTATGGACAATTACAATTTGCAGGAATTTTTCACAGAAATAAAATAGAATGGCTTCAAACTTCAATTGCTAAAGTATGGTAATTGAGGAAAAGAATGAAGATGATACATTTTCTTTTTTAGGGCTGGAATATCTGTTTTGTCAACTGTAATTACTACAGGTATGCTGCAGTGTAGCTTTCTCCTCTTAAGTAGATGACGTCATCTTATTACAATCTTTTTTTTTTTAATCTCTAACAGTGCTATTAATCAAACACAAGGCCCATGAAGTGAATTTGAGGTCATCTTGTCCTTTACTGGTTTCCTGATTGGAAGGCTCACCCTTGGCTTATGATCACATCCATTTGGCAGAAAGTCAGCTTATTTGATAGGTAAGGACATCAACATGTCTCTTTTCTTGGTAAAATTGATTCCCCTTCACCAGAAATACAATATAAATGGATCTGATGTGTCAAACCTGCAGATGCTGTTTTTCCTAATTCCCTCAATGCTCCCCTTGCTCATGTCTGAGGAATTGAATGAATAACACAGGGGAGGTTAGCATCCAGTATGACATCAGCTCAATAAGTTGATCAGCCTGGAACTGAACTTGGCCAGCAGAGCTTGTTTTCCTTCCCCTGCTTCACTAAGTTATAGGTTTTACAGGAATAAGGATGTTGTCTTCTGCCTTTGCAGTTTTGCAAACATATATGCCAACTGCCTGGCTGATTGATAATATTACTAACTATATACTTGTGGAGTGGTTTGGACTTTATGGAAGACTATTTTAGGTAATATAAATTCTTTAGGACGCAAACACAATTTTCTTAACCCAAAAGACAAAAATTCCCATCTTCTTCATTGAGAAACACTAAGTAAGCATGATAATTACAACCAATAAGATATTGCTGAGTGCATAGTCTATGCTAGGCATTGCTCTAAATAATTCAGTATAGTCTCTTATTATTCTACCGTAGCATGCCAGCCATTGAAATGTATATAGAAGAACTAATGTAGTGAATGGACTGTGTTAAATAATTTTATTGTTTGTTTATTAGCACATTTAACAGAGAAGTCTATCTTCACCTTCCTTTTCTTTACTTCTTAGGGTTGGAAACAATGCCATGTGAGCAGAATAGAAATTGCTTTCATCACTTTTCCTATCTCATGCTCCTATATTATGATATGGTTTGGCTGTGCCCCCACCCACATCTCATCTTGAACTGTAGTTCCCGTAATCCCCATGTGTCATGGGTGAGACCTTATGGGAGGTAATTAAATTATGGGAGTGGTACCCCGATACTGTTCTCATGTTACTGAGTGAGTTCTCATGAGATCTGAATGGTTTTATAAGTGGTTTTCCCCCACTTTGCTCTGCACTTCTCTCTCCTGCCACCATGTGAAGAAGGACATGTTTGCTTCTCCTTCTGCCCTGATTGTAAATTTCCTGAGGCCTCCCAAGCCACGCAGAACTGTGGGTCAATTAAACCTTTTTCCTTTATAAATTACCCAGTCTCAGGCCAGGCACAGTGGCTCACACCTGTAATCCCAGCACTTGGGGAGGCTGAGGTGGGCGGATTGCCTGAGGTCAGGAGTTCCAGACCAGTCTGACTAACATGGTGAAATCCCGTCTCTACTAAAAATACAAAATTAGCCAGGCATGATGGTGTGCACCTGTAATCCCAGATACTTGGGAGGCTGAGGCAGGGGAATTGCTTGAACCAGGGAGGTGGAGGTTGCAGTGAGCCAAGATCACGCCGCTGTACTCCAGCCTGGGCTACAGAGCCAGACTCCATCTCAAAAATGAATAAATGAATAAATAAATAAATAAATAAATAAATAACCTAGTCTCTGTAATTTCTTCATAGTAGTTTGAGAATGGACTAATACATATTATAATATCCTTATTTTCCTGATGAAGAAGTTGAGGTTCAAAGAAGTTAAGGTCCCATGGGTAGTAAATGTTTAAGTCAGGCTTACACTGTAATTTATCTAATTCCAGAGTCAGTGGTCTTGATAAATATACTATAAACTGCCTCTAATGTTTATTAAAGTTTACAATAATTGGTGGTGGCTTTTAAAATTATTTTTGAAGAGTTACCTTTACATTAAAAAAAATAAAATGAAGGTAATATTTAAAATAATGTTGACAAGAATCTGGGAACATGAGTTCTAACCACCACCTATCATGAATAAGGGGAAACCTGGAAATTACTTAATTTCTATTCTCAATTAGGTATCTAGATAAAAATTTTATTATTTTATTCCAAGGCTCTTACAAACAACTTTACAGAAAAATTAAAAAGTCATGTAGTGGTTCATCTGTACCCTGTCTGTACACATACCTTTTTAAAATTTGTTGTAATCACTGTGTCAGTGCTATTTTGTACTTGTTTTATAATTTTCAGAGAATAGTGATTTAGAATAAATTATCATAAAAAAGAACTAATGTAGATAAACAGTGCTATGGCCTGAATTTTTGTGTCCATCTAAAATTTAACCCCCAAGATGATGGCATTAGGAGGTGGGGCCTTGGGAGGAAATTGGGACATGAAGGCAGAGCCCTCATGAATGGGATTTGTGCCTTTATAAGACACGCCAGAGAGTTCCTTTGCTCCTTCTGCCATGTGAGGACTCAGCAAAAGATGGCCATCTATAAAGCAAGCACGCCCTCCCCAGGCACAGAATCTACCAGCTCCTCCAGCTAAGGCTTCCCAGCCTCCAGACTATGAGAAATAAATTTCTATTGTTTGGAAGCCACTCAGTTTACAATACTTTGTAACAGCAACCCAAACAGACTAAGACGGGAGTTTTTAATTTGACTGCACATTATAAACACCTGGATGGGGATGGTGGGGGTAGATGGGGGTAATTTTGAAAAAATACGGTCTTTGGCCAGGCACGGTGGCTCATGCCTGTAATCCCAGCACTTTGGGAGACCGAGGCTGGTGGATCACTTGAGGCCAGGAGCTCGAGACCAGCCTGGCCAACATGGTGAAAGCCCATCTCTACTAAAAATATAAAAATTAAATGGGCGTAGTGATGTGTGCCTGTAATCCCAGCTACTTGGGAGGCTGAGGTGGGAGAATTGCTTGAACCCAGGAGGCAGAGGCTGCAGTGAGCCAAGATTGTTCCACTGTACTCCATCCTGGGTGACAGAGCAAGACTCTATCTCAAAACAGACAAACAAAAAAATGGTCTTGGAGCAATAGACCAATTTTATCAGAGTCTCAGGAGTGGGGACTGGACATCAATATTTTTAACATGCCCCTCTCTCCCGTTATTTTAATATGTAGCTGAAGTTTATATTATAGTTATACACTGCAAGTACTTTTGCACCAGCCTAATAACTGCTCATTTAGAATAGATTATTGTTTATTGCACTATGATCTCTGATAATTGCTCAACTGCCTTCTCAAGAGTCAACTAATACAGGAATCTAATGTACCATCAATTATTAATCCCAAACAATAGTTCCTTATTCTAATAGTACAAGTTAGGTTCAAAATATTTCTTGTTCAATAACAATTTCAAGTCAGCCATTATAATTTGTTTAATGACTATATTCATCTCTGAGTCCTTAATAATTATAGAAGTAGAATGGTTCCCTGAGTACTAGATATTTGTAATGTGAAAGGAAGATAAACAGCATCTGACAGTCTGAAAAAAAGCTGGGGTAATCCCAGCACTTTGGGAGGCTGAGGCGGGAGGATCACCTGAGGTCAGGAGTTCGACACCAGCCTGACTAACAAGGTGAAATCCTGTCTCCACTAAAAATACAAAAATTAGCTGGGCATGGTGGCGGGTGCCTATAATCCCAGCTACTCAAGAGGCTGAGACAGGAGAATTGCTTGAACCCGGGAGGCGGGGATTGCAGTGAGCCAAGATTGCACCACTGCACTCCAGCCTGGGCGATGGAGCAAGACTCTGTCTCAAAAAACAAACAAACAAAAAAGGTGTGGGTTGAGGGTTTAAGTTTTGAAGCTCCCTTTTGAATTCTATATTGGTTTATTTTTATATCTTTATTTTAAAAGTAAAACAATGACATAACTTTACATTTTTCTCCCAAATTCTTCAGTTCCTAAATGTCAGAAGTTACCTCCACAGTGAAATGGGACCCAGAGATTTTCATTAATTAATCTCCAGGAAATTCAGCAGTAGAACTTAAATTTTTAATCAATGATATGGAAAATCTCTTATCACTGGAGGATTCTGAAAGGCATGGTGAATGAGATCCACTTCTAGGTCAGGTCACAAAGGAGACTCAGCTGTTTAGATGGCTGATTAAAGGAATCATCTGAAATTCCACAGTCATAACATTGGAAAACAGACATGGTAGTAACTTATTTATTTACTTAACCATCTGATCTCAGGCACAAGAGGAAAGAACATTATTATATAATTCACGAATGGGCCTGCAGTTCATTGCACCTGATATATTTGAAAGGCTTATTTGGGCCCATCCTGCTGCCCAAGAAGGCCCACTCTCTGGTCAGAGTGCAGTCACTGGCCATGGACCACTGATGGAGGTCAATCTGAGAACCATCTAGGGAATGAGGACCAGGGAAAAGGCTCCCCTAACCCTCCACCTGGTGTGAACCGCCTGCCAGAACACATGGAGAACAAACAGTCCCTGTGGGAGCTGCAGCACTCGAGCAGTAGCAAGGAAAGAAAAAGCCAGGTGTAGCCAGTGTTGCTTAAGGTCTTTCTGCTTGTTTATCACCTTCGGCCTCTTATTTGTAACCCTACTGTAGATAATAGAATTAAACGTAAATAGACACATTCTCTCTGTAGAGAAGAGGTGGTGTCCTCCAACTATTCCTCCTCTTATGTAGATATACCGTGTATCTTTTTGGCTCTGTGCTCCCATCATTTCATTTTTCTTTGCCTGTGTTGAGACCTGGTTCCTGGATTTCAAAGTGCAGTCATGAGAGACAGCAAAAGAAAAGACTCCTCACAGGTCAGGATCCTGCCGAAAGAGAGCACTTACGTAACCCGATGGTCTTTTTGGTGGTCACTTTTATTCTCCACTTCAATCTGAAGTAGCCTCTGATGAGAAAGCTGCTGAAAAGCAGGAGAGTGAAAAACCATTTCTAAAACTATGAGTGTACTTTTGTTCTATGTGAAAAGTCTTCGTTGAAGGTTAAGGGAGGGCAGAAAAGGCTGAGGAGGAGACCTCCACATTGGAAGTTAGGATGGCAATGGCTATTGCTGATTTTGTTGAATTCACTTATTGTAATATACTGTACTGAATCCATACTCATCTACCTATGGCTAGTAAGATAATGTGATTATCCTTCCCATATTCAGAGGGACGGAACCTGATCTTTTATAATGAATAGATACTAAAGTCTTGGGCTGTATTCCTAATCTAAAGGCTTCTAAATATATTCATTCACAGAACTGTTTTTGTTTCATGCATCAGATTTACTTTATATTTCTTTTTTTTTTTTTTTTTTTTTTTGAGATGCAGTTTCACTCTTTCACCTAGGCTGGGGTGCAGTGGCGTGATCTCGGCTCACTACAACTTCTGCCTCCCGGGTTCAAGTGATTCTCCTGCCTCAGCCTCCCCAGTAGCTGGGACTACAGGTGCGTGCCACCACACCTAGCTAATTTTTGTATTTTTGGTAGAGACGGAGTTTCACCATGTTGGCCAGGATGGTCTCGATCTCTTAACCTCGTGATCCACTCGCCTTGGCCTCCCAAAGTGCTGGGATTACAGACATGAGCAACCGTGCCTGGCCTATATTTCTTTTTTAATAGCATACGTTTCCCTGCTTTTCTAAAATTATGCACATATATTTAATGTATTATTTTTAAAAGGTAATAAAGGCCAATTTCCTCTGCTTCGTGACCTTTATCCTTCAGCACTCATCTCAAGCATTGTCTCTTTTCCAAAGCCTTTGTCATATTCTAGAAAGCAAGAGTTTGATACTTTCACCTCTAGATGCCCATAGAAATGTTTCATTACTCTCACTACCACACAAAATTATGTTGCATTATAATTGTCTGTGTACATCTGTTTCCTACACTGGACTGTGAACTCCTTGGGAGCAAGGCATATGAATTGTTCATCATTATACTAATAAAAACCTAAACCAAACACTGAAAAATAATAGAAGCTCAATAAATGCTAGTTTCTGGAATGAACAGATTGGTTACTGGCAAGAGTGAAAATTAGAATCACAATGTTTTAGAGCTGGGAGAGATTATTGACAATCTAATTCATTCCCTGCATAGCTTTTCATCCAGCTAGTTAGTACTTCATCTAGGTCTAAAATACAAATCTTAGGAATTCTGGCAAGATGGCAGTAGTAGTGAAATAGTTCTTTAGTTCTTAAATGCCCCATAACTACACCCCTCTCCCACAAAAATAAACAAAACTAGGATAGCTAAGCCAAAGCCTATTGACAAACTCAAAACAAGCTGAGTGAAAAAGTCCTGCCATCAACCCCTAAGTATAAGCAGATAGGGACAAAATACCAGCAATAAGACCTGTATGGTATCAGCATTTGCATGGGAAGCACTGGGCATCTGACAGATCCAAGCAAAGCAGAATCTCAAAATAACGACTAGAGAGATACTCACTGGAAAGCATAGTTGGCAACTTGATAAAAACAGCTTAACCTGAGAGGAGTTTGTACAAACTTCAATTTGTGGGTTAGTAAAAGGACAATACAGTGATAAGTTCTGAAAGGGATGGAGTAGTCTTGGCCTTGTGAACTCTTGAAATTAACCAGCAGGGCCCAGCGTGGTGGCTCAGGCCTGTAATCCCAGCACTTTGGGAGGCCGAGGTGGGCGCATCATTTGAGGTCAAGAGTTCGAGACCAGCCTGGACAACATGGTGAAACCCTACCTCTACTAAAAATACAAAAACTAGCTGGGTGTGGTGGTGGGCACCTGTAATCCCAGCTACTTGGGAGGCTGAAGCAAGAGAATTGCTTGAACCCGGGAGGTAGAGGTTGCAGTCAGCCGGGATCATGCCACTGTACTCCAACCTGGGCGAAAAAGCGAGACTCTGTCTCAAAAAAATAAACAAACAAATGAACAACATCGACAACAAAAAGAAAGAACTTAACCAGCAGAAGCTTCCTTTCAAGACAATGTTCCATATTGAGGAAAAACTTCTGGGAGTAGACCAAATTGAGCAGGACAGACAGACCTGGGAGGGGCAAAGGAAAAAGATTCAGATAGAAGTAAGGGAGAAGAACAGAGCCAGGAGACATTAGAAATAAGAAGTCAAAATTTTGAGCAAAGGAGAGCAGAGATCCAATAGTAAGTATTTTAAGCTTTGAGACCTACATGATCTCTGTCACAATGACTCAACTCTCCCATTTTAGCATAAAAGTGGCCATAGATAATATGTAAACAAATAATCATGACAATATTTCTCTTTTTTTCGTCTCCTAGGCTGGAGTGTAGTGGCGCGATCTCAGCTCACTGCAACCTCCGTCTCCGGAGTTCAAACAATTCTCCAACTCAGCCTCCTGAGTAGCTGGGATTACAGGTGTGTGTCACCACACCTGGCTACTTTTTGTATTTTTGTAGACTCGGGGTTTCACCATGTTGGCCAGGCCGGTCTTGAACTCCTGGACCTCAGGTGATCCACCTACCTCAGCCCCGCAAAAGTTCTGGGATTACAGGCGTGAGCCACCACGCCCGGCCCTCAAGACTATGTTTCAATACAACTTAGAAAAGCAGACGATGGGCTGAATTTAGTCCATGAGCCATGGTTTGCCAATACCTGCTCTAGAGTCATGAGGTAGAAAAGCTGTTCTGACCCACGGTTCCTTCCTAAAAGTTCACAAAGTCTGCCTTCACCTAAAAGTGAGCAACAGAAAAACACGGATTTGAATTCTGTACAAACTTTTTATCATAAAAAGATAATGAGGAACAAAGTAATTTTCTTACAGACGAGAGCACACCAAATAAACATGCCCACAAGGCAGGTAAAAGAGGTAAGTGAATATTTCAAAATGACTTTTTAAATTCAGGAAAAAATTAAAATATATGAAGTAATTACACAGATTAGAATTAGAATAACTTAAGAGTGAACTGACCAAACTCAGGAAGGATTAAAACATCAAGAAGAGGCTGGGCGTCGTGGCTCATGCCTGTAATCCCAGCACTTTGGGAGGCTGAGGCAGGTGGATCATGAGGTCAGGAGTTCAAGACCAGCCTGGCCAATATGGTGAAATCCCGTCTCTCCTAAAAAAATAAATAAATAAAATACAAAAATTAGCTGGGCATGCCAGGCATGGTGGCTCACGCCTGTAATCCCAGCACTTTGGGAGGCTGAGGCGGGCAGATCACCTGAGGTCGGGAGTTCGAGATCAGCCTGACCAACAAGGAGAAAAACCCTGTCTCTACTAAAAATACAAAATTAGCTGGACATGGTGGTGCAATGCCTGCAATCCCAGCTACTTGGGAGGCTGAGGCGGGAGAATTGCTTGAACCCGGGAGGTGGAGGTTGCGGTGAGCCAAGATTGCACCATTGTACTCCAGTCTGGGCCACAAGAGCAAAATCCTGTCTCAAAAGAAAAAAAAAAAATAGCTGGGTGTCGTGGTGTGCGCCTGTAGTCCCAGCGCCTGTAGTCCCAGCTACTCAGCGGATCACCTGAGGTCAGGAGTTCGTGACCATCCTGGCCAACATAGCGAAACCCCATCTCAACTAAAAATACAAAACATTAGCTGGGCATGGTGGCAAGCACTTGCAGTTCCAGCTACTTGGGAGGCTAAGGAGATACAACCTTTCTATATTACGGTTGTATCTCCTTTCTTATATTACTTATATTATCTCCTTTCTTATATTACCTTTTGTACATTACTGTTGTATTTTCTTTCCTTCCATGCTCAGAATCTCAGTTCTCAATAACATCAAGAATGGCAGACTCAAAATAACACATAACTGGCCAGGCATAGTGGCTTACACCTGTAATAACAGCACTTGGGGAGGCCGAGGCGGCCAGATCACCTGAGGTCAGGAGTTTGAGACCATCCTGGCCAACATGGCGAAACTCTGTCTCTACTAAAAATACAAAAATTAGCCAGGTATGGTGGTGCACGCCTGTAATCCCAGCTACTCGGGAGGCTGAGGCAGGAGAACCGCTTGAAACTGGGATGTGGAGGTTGCAGTGAGCCAAGATCTCGCCACTTCTTTCCAGCATGCGTGAAAGAGCCAAACTCCACCTCAAAAAAAAAAAAAAAAGAAAAAGAAAAAGAAAAAGAAAAAAAAGAAAAAAAGAAAGAAAGGTCAATTAAAAACCCTACGGTTATTGTGATAGTTAATTTTATGTGTCAACTGAGCGACAGGGGACCCAGATATTTGGTCAAACATTATTCTGGGTGTTTCTGTGAGGGTGTTTTTGAATGAGATTAACATTAAAATCAGTAGACTGAGTAAACCAGCTTGCCTTTCTTAATGTGAGTGGGTCTCATCCAATTAGTTGAAGGCCAGAACAAAAAGGCAGACCCTTCCCTGAATAATAGAGAATTCTTCCTGCCTGACATACTTTGAACCAGGATATCGGCTTTTTTCCAGCCTTCTGACTGGAACTGCATCTTTGGCTTTCCTAGGTCTGTAGCTTGCAGACTCACCCTGCGGATCTTGGGACTTGCCTGCCTCCATAATCACATATTCCGATTTCTTTCTTTTTTTTTTTTTTTGGAGACAGAATCTCATTCTCTCGCCCAGACCGGAGTGCAGTAGCACGATGTCAGCTCACTGCAACCTCCGCCTCCTGGGTTCAAGAGATTCTTGTGCCTTAGCCTCCCCAGTAGCTGGGATTATAGGCATGCACCGCTGTGCCTGGCCAATTTTTGTATTTTAGTAGAGACAAGAGTTTCTCCATTTCGGCCAGGCTGGTCTCAGGTCTCAAACTCCTGGCCTCAAGTGATCACCTGCCTCAGCCTTCTAAAGTGTTAGGATTACAGGCATGAGCCACCACACCCGGCCTAAATCTAAATTTATAAAAATCTAAATGTATAGGTTTGATGTTAAGAATCATGAAGAATGCCATCCTGGCTAACACGGTGAAACCCCGTCTCTACTAAGAAATACAAAAAAATAGCCGGGCGAGGTGGCGGGCGCCTGTAGTCCCAGCTACTCGGGAGGCTGAGGCTGGAGAATGGCGTGAACCCGGGAGGCGGAGCTTGCAGTGAGCTGAGATCCGGCCACTGCACTCCAGCCTGGGCTACAGAGCGAGACTCCATCTCAAAAAAAAAAAAAAAAAAAAAGAATCATGAAGAATGTTACATAATTATAAAACAAAATCACTTTTTAAAAAAATTTCCCCTAAAATAAAAAAAAATAAATAAATCAAAATGTGTATCTAATTGGTCTCATGATCACACAGAGAGGAACGATTCCATGTGACTTTATAATCTAGTAATCTTTTATATAATGGAATGTACCCTGAGGACAAATATACACACACACATACACACACCTCTGTAAACATACATTCTATTGATTCCGTTTCTCTGGAGTCATAAATTTGAATTTAAAGTAACAGTATGAATTAGTAACATGTTTTACTACATCCTACTGGGATTGTTACCCAGGGTCCTTGCTCCCAGAGCTTGCAAGATGGCGGCCACTTCCAAGATGGTGGCAAGCCTCTTGTTCTCTGACCCGGGGTTCTCAGCCTCGCGGATTCCAAGGAATGGCATCTGAGGCCATGTAGTGAGTGTTATAGCTCTATTAGAAGCTGTGGGTCACAGAAGAGAACCGTGGAACTCAGCAACTAGTGTTCAGCTTGATTAGGACGAACCTGGACACCTAGCTGTGCAGGAACAATGGCAAACCTTTAGCCTCATCGGGAGCTGCAATGGGCGCCTCACTGAATCAGGAGCACAGTGGACACCCTGCCAGATCCAGAGGGGTGGAAGTCAGCCCTGGGTCTGTGACAGAAGCAAACAGCAGTGGTGGATGGTGAGAGAAAGCTCAGCCCTAGCTGTAACAAACACGGACCAGAAGAGTGTGCAGTTGCAAGATTTAAGTGAAAAAAGAGTGAAAACAGAGCTCCCATACAAAGAGAGGGGACCCAAAGAGGGTAACAATTGCCAGCTGGACTGCCTGGGTTTATATTCTGATCATTATCCCTCCCCCAGTGCTCTCAGGTGATAGAAGATTGGCTATTTCTTTACCTCCTGTTTTTGCCTATTTAGCATTTTAGTGAGCTCACTTTACTACCTGATTGGTCGAGTGTGAGCTAAGTTGCAAGCCCCCTGTTTAAAGGTGGATTCAGTCACCTTCCTAGCTAGGCTTAGGGATTCTTAGTTGGCCTAGGAAATCCAGTTAGTCCTGTCTCTCAGAATGATTTGAGTATCAGTAAAGATGATAACTACAATGGATTGAAACATACAAAATATGTTTAACTCTGTTAGTTCATAATGTTACTAAGACACAACAGCGACTAGTTGGTCATCATGGTAGGGTACTAGAAAACCAACTTAGTATTTTGAAAGCTGTTAATAAAAAGGAAGATGTAAGCACTTATCCTGCCTTTGCTTTTGAACTGTACTCCCGGGAGCTATATAGCAGGCAAGGGGAACTTTCTTTTTATTCTAGCTGATAAAAGAAGGACTAATAGAATTATAATGTCACCATTTCACAATCTTTAACAAATTAATGCATTTAGAAATTAAGCACCAACATCTGCTAACATAATACAACAAGAGATAAACAGACATTAGGGCCTTCTGACAAAATCACACCACATCCATCAAGTACCCTCGCCAAAGACAACCAAATCTGAATCCCTTCAAACCTCTTAGATTCAGTTACCAATTTAAGAACAGAGACTTGAAGAATGTGTTAAAGAATACCACAAGGTTGCCGTCGGCAAAAGCCAGTATGTGTCTAGAGGACAAATTACCTGCTCCTTCAACAAATAAATTACAAAGGAAAAAAAGAGCCAGGTGTGGTGGTGTGACCCTGTAGTCCCAGTTACTCAGGAGTCTGAGGTGGGAGGATTGCTTGAGCCCAGGAGTTCAAGACTGCAGTGAGCCATAATTGCACCACTTCCCTTCAGCCTGAGTGACAGAGTGTGAGATCTTATCTCAAAAAAGAAAAAAAAAAAAAAAAAAAGAAAAGGAAAGAAAAAAAAGAAGAGATGGAGGGAAAGCCCAGAAATTTAGAAAGAACTAAGAAACGTGATGAATCACAACAAGTAGACTTTACTTGGATCTCGATTCAAACAAACTTAAAAATTATATTCGCTGGCTGCGATGGCTCATGTCTGTAATCCCAGTACTTCGGGAGGCCGAAGTGGGAGGATTGCTTGAGCCCAGGAGTTCAAGACCAGCCTGAGCAACATAGCTGAGCAACATAGTAAGACTTTGTCTCTACAAAAACAAAATTAAAAATTAGCCAGGCGTGGTAGCATGTAGTTCCAGCTGCTTGGGAAGCTGAGATGGGAGGATGGCTTGGGCCCAGGAGGTTGAGGCTATAGTAAACCATGATCACACCACTGCACTCCAGCCTGGGTGACAGAGTGAAATCTTATCTCAAAAAAAATTATATTTATGAGTCAGTTGGAATTTTGAACAGTGTATATTTGATGGCATTAAGTAATTATTATCAAATGTTTTAGATATAATAATGGTATTATGAGTTTTTTTTGAGATTCATCTTTTAGAGGTATATCCTGAAATATTTATTGAGGAAATGATATGGTATGATGTGTGGTATTTGCCTCAAAATTATATGGGATAAATAAATTTAGTGAAATATAGATAAAATGAGATAGGTTATAAGTAACGTTCTTGAAGCTGAGAGATGGGTCAAAAGGGTTCACTGAAAGTTTCCATTACATAAAGTTGGTTATTTTTGGAAAACAGTCTCTGATTCTTAGTGCAGAACTCTTTCCACCACTCCATTAAATTGGTCATGGAAAACAGCAACCAAAATTCCAGAATTTTCTACTTTTTTATTTTAATGGGGTTCCCAAACAAGCGACAAAGGCAGTGGTTAAAATACTGATACTGGGAGTTCATGAACTCTGTTTTCTCATCTGACTTTGCCAAGGACTTCCTATGTGGTCTTCAGCAAGATCAGATTTTTCTGTCTTGATTTGGTCATTCTCCAAAAGTGATTAGAGGTCGAAATCCACATTATGACTTAGAATGCAGCAGTTCTAGCCAAGGAGGGCTCTGCCATCTGCATGAAGATGACTCACTACTCTGTTTTAGAAAAAAAAAAAAAAATCAGCTTTTAAATAACTATCAATACAATGCATTAGATGACAAATGTAAAATGAAAATCTTCACAGAGAAAAAATAAAAATGCTTTATATGAAAGGCTGTTACAGATCAAAGTTTTGTAAGTAACCATATAATTGACTCAAAATAGTAGGACTGTTTTTCACTTTCATGTAAGATCTCATAGTTGGGTCTCTATAACTATTTTTTTCATGGTTTTCTTGTTTTTTATATGAAATATAATAATACTTTCTACACTGGTTCTAATCTATGGTTTACATTAATTTCTTGATTAAAGGGCTGCTCACACTTAGATTTTGAGTTTTCAATACCAATACCCTCGCAAACAAGTGAAAAGCAATAATCGTTTGGTGGTAAGACATATGGGCTGTTTTTACTTGTCTTGCCCCAGAAATAAATGAGGTGGTAAAGTAAATGGAATCAGCTTTCTCTTTTACCCACCTGGCATCAATTGTTTCCAACTCCAAGCATCTAGCTGAGGATGATTTGTCAGCCAAAGAGGTTGAGGGTTATCCCAGAATCCTTAGTTGCTTATATCACAACTAGACAATACCCTTCTCTGCAGAGGTCCAGTCTCCATACTAATCCTCTACCATATATTTGGACAGATATGCTTTCTCAACCACAAACATATGCCTACTCTAATTTTCTCTCTCGTATCTGCAAGTTATTTTGCCCAAGATATATATTTTCATCTGTTTCACATTTAGATAGCCTCCCTCAGTGTAAGCTTTAAAATGCTGTCATGGCTTTTGGAAGATTATTAAAAGTAAAAGAAAAGTACATGTCAGATAATTATAAATCAGAGCTTTTGCATACCAGATAGGAGGAAGAAGAGAAAGGGAAGGAGAGGGATGAAAGCAAAATGCACACATCAGAAAGTTTTGAGACATCTGCAACTCACAAAATTTAGTGGTGAATAACATTGGTTGGAATTCCTTGTCCTAGAATATAAAGATAAAATGCTGGTATCTGAACAGAATGCACACAAGATCCTGAGCACATTCCACTAAGCCACTCTTAGACCTCTGATGTTGACCTTAGCCCCACAGCATGTAGGGCATGATGTTATACTTCCAAAGACAGCTCACTTTCTGATCGTATGTTTGAAGAGCTCACAGGGGCTTGTACATTTTGCAGGTAATAAATGTTTCCATTTAAGCAAAATGGTTTCTTCTGCAACTGTGAAATAACTTTTTAGGGTTAGACAGTTGACATTTTGGAGATAGTTCTCCATATATATATACATTCTGCTTTCTTTCCATATTCTTAATTTCCAGCCCAAGATTCATAGTCTTACTTTTGTTTGGATATCTGAATTTCTCCTCGGTGTTCAACCCACAAATGCCCATTAATTTTTGTGAGTTGTGGATGTCGCAAAACTTTGTGGTGCATCCATTTTGCTTTCACTCCTCCCTCCTGTAATGTGTGTAATATCCTGTTTTCTAATTGTCTGGTAGGTACTTTTCTCTCTATTCTAAAATAGCCATGGCAGTGTTTCTTACAGTTTGTCTCCCCTCCTTCCACACCCCACCTCCCATAATCTCAGCAAAAAGGGTTCAGGATTCACCAGCTGTTCCCTCTCTGCCCAGCCCAGCCTGTTTAAGGAGCAGCACTTGTAGCATGTGCCAGAGAAGTCCAAAGGCCCACCTGACCATTTCCAAAACTCAACCTCGGAAACTGGACCCTTCTTTAACCCCACCATTGTCAATTCGCTGGATACCTACCTACGAGTTCTGTTGTCCTTGAAGCTACTCTGTGTTTAACCAGTCCTTCTCAAACCCAGTTTTTCAGGATCTCAGAATCAGCCTAGTTTACATGCTCTTAAATCTTCCTCCTTCAGAAAAGTCCCCCATTTAACGTAAATGCATGGTGTTGACTTTACCAAATGCCTTCTGGTGGTAGGGCAGGCCCTACTTGGTGACCAGGACTATGCAGGGCATTCTCCCAGGGCCTAAACCCAACCCAGATCTCAGACTTGCCCTAGATACTGGCACAAGTCAAAAATAGAATCCCAAGGCTTAGAATACATAGAATTACTTAGGGGATACTTGTTAAAAAGTAGATTCCTGGCCAGGCATGGTGGTTTACGCCTGTAATCCCAGCACTTCGGGAGGCTGAGGCAGGTGGATCACGAGGCCAGGAGTTCAAGACCAGCCTGGCCAAGATGGTGAAACACTGTCTCTACTAAGAATACAAAAAATTAGCCAGGCGTGGGGGCGGGTGCCTGTAGTCCCAGCTACTCAGGAGGCCGAGGCAGAGAATCGCTTGAACGCAGGAGGCGGAGGTTGCAGTGAGCCGAGACAGCGCCACTGCATTCCAGCAACCTGGATGACAGAGCAAGATTCTATCTCAAAAAAAAAAAAAAAAAAAAGCAGATTCCTGGAACCTCCTTCGGAGATTCTAATCCATAAAATCTTAGTTGGATCCTAGAAATCTGTATTTCTCTGAAGCCCCTCAGATACATCTGTTCCCAATGATACAAGGACCATACTTTGAAAAATGCAGATGGAGTGATGTCAGATACCAAGTGACATATTTAAGATGCCTGAGGGAAAAGTCACTTTGCACGAAAACAAGGTCAATTAAAATAGCTTTATGACAGGTTAGCTTTGCCATAAGACATTATCAGGATTTTGATGCTCCCTCCTTTGTTCGTGGCTGTCCAAACCTCCCTCCCACTTTTGCTCCGGCCTTGGTTTGGGGTGTCTGAGCAGGGCTCATGCCTTTTGTTATGTATCCTTAGCTTTGCCTCTCGACCTCAATTATGCTAGGAAATCACACTGTGCTAGGAAAACCTCCAGAATTCCAGATCACTAAGATGCGTATGTGGAAATTACTTCCATATCCAGCTCCTTCCCCTTCCTCTTTCAGGCACAAATGACACAGCACTTGTCAACTGCGAGTGCTTGGAAGGAGTCGTGGGATTAATCCTGGCTAATGAAATATGAGCAGAAGTGACATGTGTGGGATTCCCTTTAGTTTCTCTTCTTCCACCTCCGCTTCCTGGCCACGTGTTCCAGATGGTGCAGCGATGAGCTGATGAGCTGGTGGAGCCTTCATCAGCCCAAGTCCTGCAGAGACTATGTGGAGCAATTTTTCTTGATTTACCTGGAACACGTAGTGTGAGCAAGAAAGAAACTGTGCTGGATGAATCCACTGAGATTTAGGGGTAGTTTGCTATCACAGAAAACCAAAGTCTATTCTGACTAATATGCATTGGTAATGTACTTTAATGGAGTTTCCCCTAAGTTACCTCTATCCTTGCTTATTTAGTTGATGGCTGCTGACTGCCTTAAATAATTCTGTATATGGTAAGGCAGGCAATGTAATAAATTGTCTTTATTTAATGGTAATGGTTGGAGGGGCACCTAATAAATGTACTTAAGTAGATAAATCTTTAGTTTGAGACATATATGTTCAGCGGAATCTCTTCCTGACCAATTAGACTGTGAGCTCTTTGAATCTAACACAAAGCTGATGGATTATTGAGCATTTATCTTTTAATAAATCTCAACCAGATTTGGGATCCAGCAGTCACCATTTGCACTAACTCTAACCTGTGCTGAATTTTCCACATTTCTTCTGGATAGTCTCTGTTGTGTAGACACATAACCTTAGTATACCTTGTAAGTTCAGAAAAACATTGGGATCTGTCCTGATAAAACACATTAAAATGACTGAGTCACATTTTTTCATTTAACTCTGCTAGAGGTAGCATGGAAGCTGGGGGCAGTCACAGACCTGCAGAGGCTTTTAAGTTAAACTCCTGTGGATTTGTATTCTGTGTGTCCTCCTTAAAAGCTTTCATTGCCCATACAAGGCTAGCTAGGTTGTCTGACTGTCCTTGTTTTACCTTTGCAAATGCTTCAACTGTGCAGCTGGAAGAATGGCCTCTGAACAGATTCTTCTGGAGTGATTGATTCCTGGCCCAGAGCAAGATGCAAACTGGCAATTTTCTTTTGTTGTCTCTACCCCCTCCTCTCTCTCCATCCCCCAACTCCAAATCGTTAGCTGCATTTGAAAGTTGTTTTTTCTTTCTTTTTTTTTTTCTTGCCTGCCTCCTTGTATGCACTCCTAGTCTGGCTGACTTTCTGGGCTCTGATCCAGCTTAGTTTAACATTGTTTATGCCTTTCAGAGCCTTCTTGGGAGATTGGTGCTTTAATTAAGAACATATTGATTTTAGATACTAGAAAATGTCATCTGACCCAAAATATCTCTCCATGTTAAACCTCCTCAACAGTTTTCTCACTGAACTGTAATCACTCCCTAAAAATAATCAGTCTATTTTGAGCATATTTACACTTTTGAATGTAGCTTGCTTATAGCACTCAATCAACACATTTTAGTACACCTTGGCTAAAATATTCTCCTCACCATAGTTTTCTAGTTTTTTCCCTTTTCCTACATTTTAGTTCATTTTTATTTCCAAGAAATCTTTAGTTCAATAGGCACTAAAGGCACATCTAAGATTAAAAGGGGGCAATTAACTTGGAATATAATAGTTGTTTTTAATAACTTGTCATACTTTAAATCTTAGCCTATGTCAAGACAGTTTGAATTTGATGCTAACTGATTATCTGGCAAGCTCCTGATTTGTGACCTATCAGTGTCGCCCTTCACAAATATCTTTTCCTTCTTAATATTTCCTTCCTTAGTATTTTGAAATAGGTAATTCTAATTCCAATATCAAAATGGGAAAAATACATGAATGATCAGGTGATTGACTAAATAAGGGAAACAAAGAAAAAACATATTGTCTTGGTTTGGGTTCCCCAGCCCAGAAAGAGACCCTGAGATAAGGATTCAGGTTCAAGTTGTTTACTTGGGAGATGATCCTAGAAAATACTGATAGGAAGTGGGGAAGTGAAATAGGGAAAGGAAAGAAGCCAGCAAAGAGTACCTCAAGCCATTTTCTCTGTGGGCAACTGGGATTCAGTCCTGCCAGGCAGCTCTGGGAGACAGTGTAAAACATTCCCCAGAGTTACTGCAGCTCACAAGCGGGATATTTACTCCTCGACAGGGTGCCACTGGGCACCTATTCCTCAACTTGGTTGCTCCTTGGGGTGTTAATTCTCTGGCACTTCCTGCTAGTCTTGCACAGCTTCTTCCTGCTATTAAACCAAAGAAACACTCTCAGCAGTCACAGTGATCTGAACAGGAGACAGGGAAATGCTGGATAGAAGAGGGCAGTTCCCCAGCAAAGGCCTCTCCCTCAAGCCTGGAAACCTGCGACCCTAAATGGGAACAGGCATTCCTGTTTTCACACCCAAAAGTTGACTTTTGGCCCACCACACCCCCTATCGTGTACCCATACCTCAAACCCCTGGCTCCACAAGGAGGCGAACAGAAGAGCAGAAGAATGGCAGCATGGCATGGCAGAGAGAAGAGAAGGGGCATCTGAACGCCGAGAAAATTTTGGCTGGGGATGGTTGGAGAGGAGATGGGCCACTGGACAGTCAGTCTTCGGAAGAAGATCATCTTTCCAGTCCATTCTGCTTCCAGCTCCCCATCCATCCTGCTGAAAGCCATCTCCCCCACTCAATAAAATCCCCGCATTCATCCTTCAAGTCCATGTGCCACCGGATTCTTCCTGGACTCCGGACAATGACCTGGGTACCAAGAGGGCACTGACCTGGTTAACACTTAAGTCGTCCATGAGCAGCAAGGCTAAAGGAGCGCACTGTAACACACGCCCCCTTGGGCTTTGGGAGTCACAGGCTCCCACCCGTGGACGCTGCTGTGGGGCCAGAGCCCAGGGGCGCTTGCCCTGGCTCCTGCACCTGCCCATATGTGTGCTCCCTCTCCCATAAGGCATTTGAGCGCACACAGTGGAACCACACCTCTGTTGCATGTCCTGTGTGGGGGGAGTCAGGGAACTTTCCCGTTTCAACAGGTCCTCTGAGTAAGCAGCCAGTGGCTACAGAGGTGAAAGCTGGAGGATATGGAAGGCCTGACAGTGCCTGCTATTCCTATTAAAAGATGATCAGTCTCACTAGTAATCAAATACATGCATATTAAAATAACAATGAAATATTTTTGACATATTTTGACATAATTTTGACATATTTGAATGGAAAAGATTTTCTTTCCAAAGGGGAGAATGTTGGAAAACTGGCACTTATATACTGCTGGCAAGAGTAAAAGTACAATCTTTCTGTAAAGACAATTTGGAATATGAATCAAAACCCTTAAAATTGTGCTTCTCTTAGATCCAGAAAGTCTGCTTCTAAGAATGTATTCCGAGAGGATAATTAGGCAAGTCTGCAGTGTTCACTGATCACGTTAAAAAAGACAAATAACTAGAAAAATCTAAATGTTTAATAATAAGTAATTGGTTAATCCCTCATTCATCCATCTAATCCATCCATCCAATGGAATATAATGCAGGTATTTAAGCTGATTCAGCAGAAGTGATTACCTGGAAATATTTTCACAATATACTGATAAGTGGAAGCATCAAATGCTCTATTTTGTTTAAATATATATGAGTGTGTTATGCATATGTGAAAAATTCTGGAAAGACAAAAACCAAAATGCTAAAGGCAGCTATTGCTGATCAGTAGAAATACAGGTATTTAAAATTTTTTTGATGTCTTTTTGTAATTTCAGAACTATTTATAATAGTATTAAAGAAAGCATATATAGTTTATGAGGTTTCTATATAAAGGTCACTTAGGATGCAATGTTACATTAAAAATGCCAGGCTGTGCGCGGTGGCTCACACCTGTAATCCCAACACTTTGGGAGGCTGAGTTGGGTAGATTGCTTGAGGCCAGGAGTTTGAGGCCAGCCTGGGTAACATGGTGAGACCCTATCTCTACAAAAAAATAACAATTAGTCAAGCATGCTGGCACACACCTGTGGTCCCAGCTACTCCGGAGGCTGAGGTAGAAGGATTACTTGAGCCTGAGAGGTCGAGGCTGCAGTGAGCCATGATCACGCCACTGCATTCTAGCCTGGGTCACAGAGTGAGATCCTGTTTCAAAAAAAAAAAAAAATTATTTGTATAAAATAAATGTAGAATGATAATTTACTTGTGAAAGTCACCCCTATAAACTGAAAGCATAAGATACACATCATCTCATCTTAAATAAATGCTTCGTTAAATGAAAATCACTTGATTCTTTTCTTTTCTTTTTTTTTTTTTTTTTTTTTTTTTTTTTTTTTTTTTTGAGACGGAGTCTCGCTCTGTAGCCTGGGCTGGAGTGCAGTGGCGGGATCTCAGCTCACTGCAAGCTCCACCTCCCGGGTTTATGCCATTCTCCTGCCTCAGCCTGCCGCGTAGCTGGGACTACAGGCGCCCGCCACCTCGCCAGGCTAGTTTTCTGTATTTTTTAGTAGAGATGGGGTTTCACCGTGTTAGCCAGGATGGTCTCGATCTCCTGACCCCGTGATCCGCCCATCTCGGCCTCCCAAAGTGCTGGGATTACAGGCTTGAGCCACCCGCGCCCGGCCATCACTTGATTATTTTCTAGAAAAATGCCATGTAGCATTATCCCTTTTCCCTATACAAAAATATGGGTCATCATAACTTTGTCTTGAGTAAAGTTGTAGCTCATGTAATTTTGCAGTTTGGAGGACAAACTTATCAGAGCAGGAAACAAAAATGGAAGTAGATTGTGTTTAAAACGTTCGTTGTATATCCTGTAGCTAGAAACATGATATAGCAACCGAGAGCATGTTTTCTCAGAAGATCAAAAAGACATAGAAGTGATGATCAAAATTTTATGACTCTTTATGGTCTAAAATCACAGTTTTATACCTTATCCAATTTGTTTCTCACCAAAAACTCTTTGGGGTTATGTTATTACTACCCCTATATCACAGATGAAATCTCTGAGAGCTAACAAGTTTTAAATAATTTTTTCTAACCTTAGCTAAAAAAGCTTCTATCTTAAGAATCAGAGATTTTTCTGATTCTTAAGCTCATTTTTTTTTTCCTTTCAATACTAGGCATGAGATTTGGAGTCACATGGCTTGGCTGTTGTCCCAGGCTCTCTTAGCTGGGTTATGCATGAGCCCATGTTCCCTTATTGGTAAAATAAGGCTGATAATATTAGGGCAGTTGTTCCCAAACTGTAGGATGCATAGGATTCCCTTGGAGAGCCTGTTAAAGCACAGATTCTTGGGCCCCATCTCCAAGATTTCTGAACCAGTAGGTCTGGAATGAAATCTGAGAATGTGTGTTTTTTACAAGTTCTCTGGTCATGCTAATGTTGCTGGTCTAAGGACAATACTTTGAGAACCAGTGGCCTAGGGTATATTAACTTTTGCTTCTACCGAGAGGTTTGTTTGTTGGTTTGATTTTTAATATATCCGTGGCATTCAAATCACAACTTAGATTATAAATTGTTCATATATTTTCTGTGGCTGTGGATTTCTTTTTATGTCTTTTTTTTTTTTTTTTTTTTTTGAGAGAGAGTCTCATCTGTTGTCCAGGCTGGAACGCAGTGGCACAAACATAGCTCAACCTCCTGGGCTCAGGGGATCCCCCTGCCTCAGCCTCCTAAGTAACTGGGACCACAGGTGCATGTCACCATGCCCAGCTAATTTTCTTTAAAAAAAAAAAATCTTTTGTAGAGATAGGGTCTCACCATGTTGCTCAGGTCAGCCTCAAACTCCTGGCCTCAAGCAATTCTCCTATCTTAGCCTCCCACAAGCTTGAGCCACTGCACCTGGCCTTTTAATGTCATTTTTAACTGTTTCAGACTTTCCCCAAATTAAATCTTTCCTATGTTGTGCTTTTATGTTGGAATTATGAATAATGTCACTAATATGAAAATTATTTTGGGTACGAATAGTGTTTATAGTTATCATTGTTGATAAAAAAAAATGTAAGCTAAACACTTCGATTTGTCTTCAGAAATGAAGAAAATAACATGTGAGGTACGCACCCCAAATTGCACACTATATCGCTCAGGACTGTTGCTTATCAGTCTGTCTCCATCATAAAGCCTCAGGGTGAAGTTTCATTGTCATGGAAACAGAGAACAAATAAAGCAGAAGTGACTGGAATATGCATTGCTTATTTCTTCCTATTTTATTCCAGCTACCCCTGGAACTTGAAAGTAATTGGACAATCTTCCCATGCTGGAAGAAATCTTCATATTTGGGTTGTAGATCACAGACTCTCCAACAGGGAAGTGGGCCTAAGAAGGGTGATGTAAAAGAATTCATCAAGAACTCTCCAACTGCTAGGGACACAACAATGACTAAGGCCCAGCCCTCAAGAAACTGATAATTTAGACAAATAAATCAGAAAATTGTACTACGTGTGGGCTGGGCACAGTGGCTTACAACTGTAATCCCAGCACTCTGGGAGGCCAAGGCAGGAGGATTGCTTGAGTCCAGGAGTTCAAGACCGGCCTGGGCGACACGGTGAAAACTCATCTCTACAAAAAAATACAAAAGTTAGCTGGGCATGGTGGCCTGTACCTGTAGTCCCAGCTACATGGGAGGCTGAGCTGAGAGGATCGCTTGAACCCGGGAGGTGGAGGTTGCAGTGAGCCAAGATGGCGCCACTGCACTCCAGACTGGGTAACGAAATGAGATCTGTCTCAAAAAAGCAACAAAGAAAAGAAAATTCTACTACTTGTATGATAGTGATATGATACCTGCTGCCTATGAATCCCATGGCTTAACACAGAACTTGCTTTTGTTTGTCCTAAGTGCAGGTTGCTCAAGTTTCTAAAGAGAATATCCTAGTATGTTAAAGAAAGGGATTTTTAAATTTGTCCTTACAATTCATTAACTTTGTGTCTTGTTAGCCTTTACCTTTTTAAGATGAAAGGTGCTAGATCTTTTCATTTTTTTTTTTTTTTTTTTTTTTTTTGAGACGGAGTCTTGCTCTGTCACCCAGGCTGGAGTGCAGTGGCCGGATCTCAGCTCACTGCAAGCTCCGCCTCCCGGGTTCACGCCATTCTCCTGCCTCAGCCTCCCGAGTAGCTGGGACTACAGGCGCCCGCCACCTCGCCCGGCTATTTTTTTTGTATTTCTTAGTAGAGACGGGGTTTCACCGTGTTAGCCGGGATCGTCTCTCGATCTCCTGACCTCGTGATCCGCCCGTCTCGGCCTCCCAAAGTGCTGGGATTACAGGCTTGAGCCACCGCGCCCGGCCATCTTTTCATATTTTTAAACATGAAAATAAACAATCGGCTGCTATTCACAGTCCTAAAATGTGCTAAATGAGTTTTCAACCAACTAGATATAAAAATCTTAAGATTGATATTATTTGCCTGTGGAGACAGTTGTTCTTAGTGATAGAAGATGAAACTGACTGTTGAGGTTCCATGATTAGCCCCAGGCCCCAAAAGGTTTCAAAATTAGATCAAGGGCCAGAAACTTCTGATGCTTAGTCTTTTACTTTGAAAGAGAATCAGAAGAGAACATCCGGAACCTTCGGGAGATTCATACATTCTTTCTCGACAATGGGGTCCACTTATTAGCTAATATTCTTTCTCTCTTTCTGATCACAGAGACCATTTAGCTATTTGAGCTTTCCAATACTTCATTTTTACAATGCCACGTGTTCTTTGTTTAGCTTCATTCTTTCTCATAGGGTTTTGGTTTGAAATAGCTTAGGAAGGGGATTTCATGTCTTGTAGCTATCTAATTTAGAATTGCCCTTTCATTTCTACCAGTAATTTTTAGCATAATACATTAATCAAAGTTGTCTCATTTATTTCCTCTTCTTATTTCTCTCTTTTCACATGACTTTTTTCTTTGCCTACCTCTTGCATGAAGATCCAAATAAAAGCCCACAAAAAACATACAATGTGCACTAATTAAAATAATAAAAATGTTAGGACAATATGGTATTTATTTCTAGTCTTTCTGTACTAAAAATAATAATACCTTGAATTTATGCTATAACTCAAGGCACTGTTGCAGATATTTATCTTTCTATTATTTTCAGGAGGGAGAAATATTTATTACAGTCCTAATTTTGTAGGTGGAGAATGAATGATTTGTCCAGAGTTTCAGAGTTAATGAGTGGTGGAGGTGAGACAAAAGGATTTTGTAAGGATTTACTAAGATGAGGACTTCTTGTTGCTCATCTTAGTGTTCTTTGTAGTACATTTTGTTGCTGTAATTGCAAGAAGATGCTTTTATAACATAATAATAGACATTTCAAAGAAACATTGGTCCTAGTACTGGTTGTAGATTGTGTTTTATTATTTGCAGAAGCTTTATGTAGGCTTTTTCCAACAATTTCAAATGAATTTTGTTGTATATTTAGATTTACTTAGAAAATTGCAGATGATATGGAATTCTGTGCAGTGGTAGGTTATAGCATCATGACCAGCCTACCCTGGCAGATGTGTCAAACAACCTCTGGAGTGTTTTCCTTCCTACTTCTTTTCAGGTTATTGAAATATTCATATGGAGTAAACTAAGGCTCACACATATGAGTTTTTCCTAGGGTTGGCTGTTGTCTTTTAAAAACAAGGAGTTAGGAGGAAGGTTTGAACATGGCTTATTGTGGATAGTCAGTCACAGTTACATTCAAAGCATGGAAAAATGTGGTCCAAGTCAATAACTTTCCTACTCATGATCCTGTCCTCCCACAGGGCCTATGAATTTCAATCATGATTTCTTTGAAACAAGACATCTATTGCTCAAATGTTATCCACTAAGGATGATGGATAAAAATAATAGTTAAGATTTTTGTATTAATTTATCATATTAAATTTTATCTCATGGGTGAGTTCTGTGGTTGAGAAGGTTGAATAAAATGAGATCTACAGGCCGGGCGCAGTGGCTCAAGCCTGTAATCCCAGCACTTTGGGAGGCCGAGATGGGCGGATCACGAGGTCAGGAGATCGAGACCATCCTGGCTAACACGGTGAAACCCCGTCTCTACTAAAAAAAAAAAATACAAAAAAACTAGCGGGCGAGGTGGTGGGCGCCTGTAGTCCCAGCTACTTGGGAGGCTGAGCTAGGAGAATGGCGTAAACCCGGGAGGTGGAGCTTGCAGTGAGCTGAGATCCGGCCACTGCACTCCAGCCTGGGCGACAGAGCGAGACTCCGTCTCAGGAAAAAAAAAAAAAAAAAAAGAGAGATCTACAGACAAGACGCTTATGTAGCTGAGAAGCAGTGTGAACTCACAGGGCACCTGGTAGTTTAGAAGATGGGAAGGAAAACAAAAAGTCAGGCACAAGTCACAGACAAACACTCCCACGGTAGCCCACCCTGCATGAGTCCCAGAAGGTCAAACAATCTGTGATATGAGAAATGAGTCTAATAGAAGCTAGCATGAAAAGTTAAAGTATATATATTTTTTCAACCTAACAGAAGCTGGTAAATTGTAACTAATTTTATTTTGAAGCAAGTATAATCTATTAGTCTTTGTCATCGTGATGTGCAAGAACATTAAATAGTCAATGATGAGGCTGGGCATGGTGGCACGTTCTTGTAATTCTAGCACTTTGGGATGCTAAGGCAGGGGGATCACATGAGGCCAGGAGTTCCAGACCAGCCTGGGCAACATCAAGAGACCTAGTCTCTTAAAAGAAAAAGTCAATGGTGAAATATGAAACAACACAAGGCATAGAAAATGGTGTTTTGATTAGAATGGATAATTGTAAGTAAACCTTGGTAAAACAGAGTCCCATTCTCCTCACCCCCACCTCAGTGAAGCGTCTTTTGCTCTACCTGAAGAGCATACATGTAGCTGCTTTAATTCAGTTCAATTCAATTCATTTCAAACATTTTGGGGATGTTCACTTTGTGCTTGCTTCAGAGATAGGAAGCAAGAGCTATTGGCCCAACATGGAAGAGAAGCCCAGCATCTTCTAAAACAGATGGTAACTTGAAAGACTATGAGCAGCCTCTTCCAGAGAGAGACACAACATATAGGGATAACATTTCTTTGGTTTTCTGTAGTTTGTAAAGAAAATATTGCCTGTGTTTGCTACCTTGGTAGTATACGTGAAAATAGTTTTAAAAGAACAAGGCATATGTATAGTCAATAAACATGAGAAAAGATGCTCAACATTATTATCATCAGGAAATCAAATGTAAGTAACAAAAAGATCACTACTCATCCACTAGAATGGTGAAAATTAAAAACGCTGATAATACTGTGTTGGTGAGGATGTAGGGCAACTGCAATGCTCATGTATATCATATAACTAAGCCAATTCTACTGCAAGACTTACGCTTGAATGATCCTAGCAGCTTTATTCATGATAGCCCAAACTGTAAACAACCCAAATGTTTATCACTGAATGAATGATATGGATGAAAAATTTTGGAACATGTTCATTCAACGGAAAACTAATAGTAATAAAAATTAATTATTGATGCATGCAAAAAATGGATGAATATTAAAAAAGATAAAATTGGTCTAATAAAGTTAGACCAAAAGAGTATATATTGTATGATTCTATCAGTCTAAAGTAACAAGTACAGTCAAGTAATGTCAAGAAGCAGATGAGTGGTTTCGTGAGGCTGGCAAATGGGGGGTTGTTGGGGGATTGACTGCAAAAGACAGCAAGGGAATTTCTTTTTCTTTTTTTTCTTTTCTTTTTTTTATTATACCTTAAGTTCTGGAATATATGTGCAGAACGTGCAGGCTTGTTACATAGGTATACACGTGCCGCGGTGGTTTGCTGCACCCATCAACCCATCATCTACATTAGGTATTTCTCCTAATGCTATCCCTCCCCTCGCCCCCCACTGCACCAACAGGCCCCGGTATGTGATGTTCCCCTCCCTGTGTCCATGTGTTCTCATTGTTCAACTCCCACTTAGGAGTGAGAACATGTGGTGTTTGGTTTTCTGTTCCTGTGTTAGTTTGCTGAGAATGATGGTTTCCAGCTTCATCTATGTCCCTGCAAATGACATGAATGCATCCTTTTTTTGTGGCTGCATAATATTCCATGGTGTATATGTGCCACATTTTCTTTATCCAGTCTATCATTGATGGGCATTTCTTGAGTGATGGAAATATTGTATATCTCGAGTGGGGTGGAGGGTATATGAGTATGTGCATTTGTCTCATCAACCTATACACAGAAAATGGTGCATGTATAAAAATTATACCTCAATCAAGTTGATTTAAAAAGAAAAATATTCATGTGTTTATTATGATTTCTGCACTAAAATTATTTCACAAGATAACTGTTTCATAGAGGTTCAAAACTGGCCTCAACATAGTGCCAGGCAGAAAACTAGGTAACATTTTATAGTTTAACGAAAAGTAGGCCACTGATGCTGGGAGGAGCTGCTCTAACAATCTAACAAATGAGGCGATTCCCAGTCAGGCACTGGGTAAGGGTGATGGCTGGATTTAGGATGTCAGGATTTTCATTTAGCTCACCATCTGCTGGCTGAGTGACCTTGGGAAAGTTACTTAACTTCTCTAAGCATCCATTTTGTCAGGTAGAAAATAGGGATAACAATGGTCTCAATGTTACAGTGTGTACAAAGATTAAACTAGACAGCCTATGTAAAGAGCTCAGGATATATATAAAATGCTTCATCTATATGAGCTATTATTTCTGATTTCACCTCTCACAAGAACATGGAGATAAAAAGAAGAAAGAATACAGGAAGGAGGAGTGTATGCAGATATACATCTGTTTATTCCTTGGTTTCCGTTTTTCCTTCATGCCGAATAGAAGGCTCTCGTGAAAGGAATGTTGTCCTCCATTCCCAGAAGAATGGAGACTGGGGATGTTGGACTGAACCTGAGACACTGGACTAAGGGAAGCGCAGGGCTGAGCAGTACTGCATTCCCAACTTGTCCTAATGATTTTGAGAAGCAGATGACTTTAATGGCAGGCAGCTGATCTGCAACCATTTACCTTCCTGTCTTCACTGTGGCAGGTAATTCTGGGCCACATCAGGCACAGGTAAATATAAAGCCCCATGGAAATATTATGTCATGCTCACTTTTAAAATCACAAATCAAAAAATAAAATCACAAATCAAGGATCTGTGAATCATCTTGCAATCTGGTTACTTCAGATTCTAACATTAGATTTAATGTCAAACTATCCAGTATTTAAGATCCTTTATCACAATCAGTAGAGAATAGTGTATGTTTGAGGGTAGTGTTGCTACTGCTAAGTTAAAGAATGTGTCTGGGCCGGGCGCGGTGGCTCACGCCTGTAATCCCAGCACTTTGGGAGGCCGAGTCGGGCGGATCACAAGGTCAGGAGATCGAGACCACGGTGAAACCCCGTCTCTACTAAAAATACAAAAAATTAGCCGGGCGCGGTGGCGGGCGCCTGTAGTCCCAGCTACTCAGGAGGCTGAGGCAGGAGAATGGCGTAAACCCAGGAGGCGGAGCTTGCAGTGAGCCGAGATCGCGCCACTGCACTCCAGCCTGGGCGACAGAGCGAGACTCCGTCTCAAAAAAAAAAAAAAAAAAAAAAAAAAGAATGTGTCTGAGGCCGGGCACGGTGGCTCAAGCCTGTAATCCCAGCACTTTGGGAGGCCGAGACGGGTGGATCACGAGGTCAGGAGATCGAGACCATCCTGGCTAACACAGTGAAACCCCGTCTCTACTAAAAATACAAAAACTTAGCCGGGCGAGGTGGCCGGCGCCTGTAGTCCCAGCTACTCGGGAGGCTGAGGCAGGAGAATGGCGTGAACCCGGGAGGCGGAGCTTGCAGTGAGCTGAGATCCGGCCACTGCACTCCAGCCTGGGTGACAGAGCGAGACTCCGTCTCAAAAAAAAAAAAAACAAAAACAATGTGTCTGAAGAATGGAACTTTCCCTCCATTTGTCCTATCTGCTTCTTACTCAAGCATTTATAAATTTAGTTTAGATTTCTGAAGTCAAAATAAATCAATTAATTTCACAAAGTTTTTCTGTGGGGAAAAAAAGAAGAATAAGTGAAAAACATTCTGGAAGACTCACTTATTCAGAAATACTTTATCAATAGCTCAGCGGTGTGTGTGTGTGTGTGTGTGTGTGTGTTTATTGGACATTTTTATGGAGTTATTTGGCAGAGTTTAAAAACTCTGGGTTGTGAAAACTATCTGATTATTTTCTTTGCTTTGACAAATTCTGCCTGAGTCCCCTATTCTTAAAGTCTTCAAATGAATGCGTAATTACCTATAAGCTATTGTGCACATTGGTTTGCAAAGGAGAAAAGGCAGGGAGTCAACTTTGCTCAAATGGAATGAATGTTCATGATTGAATCCTTTTTGGTGTGTGTGCTTCCTGAATCCCTTAGAAGGCTGTGTTCCTAAGACAACATGGAAAATCAGAGGGGATGTTGCAACACATCACCCAAGGGAATGGAAATGTAAGTCTGAGTATAAAATTGAAGACATCCATCTGGAGGAACAATGAGTAACTCAACAAGTGCCCTAAACCAAATGAAACACCCAGGTCTTTCTTGGAGTACAGTCATCTGATCTTTATCTCTCTGGTTAAGTGATAATGTGAAGGAGAAGGCCTGAGCTAGTTCAGATTAACCAAACATGAGAAACTGATTAATATTTTCTTATTTGTCACTTACTTAAGAATAGATTTTTCACATAAAAATATTTGATGAGATAACTGTTTCAAGTAACATGTGTAAATTTAGTTTTTCTTGCTTGTGGTGTGATTGCTGAGACCTCTAAGAAATGTGAATGTTGGCCGGGCGTGGTGGTTCACATCTGTAATCCCAGCACTGTGGGAGGCTGAGGTAGGCGGATCATTTGAGGTCAAGAGTTCAAGACCAGCCTGGCCAACATGGTGAAACCCTGTCTCTACTAAAAATACAAAGAAATGAGCTGGGTGTGGTGGTGTGTGCCTGTAATCCCAGTTACTGGGGAGGCTGAGATATGAGAATCACTTGAACTCAGGAGACAGAGGTTGCGGTTAGCTGATATCGCATCACTACACTCCAGCCTGGGTGACAGTGAGACCTTGTCTCAAAAAAAAAAAAAAGAAAAAAGGAAATGCAAATGTTATCAGTAGAGAAAAACCTAAACTAAATAATAATTGAATATATAAGGAAACCGTTTAGTCAACTGTGAAAAAAACGCTAGCTCCAGGCTTTGGACCCTTAACAAAAAAACTTTAACCCACAATCAGGAGATTTTGCAGATAATTTCAGTTCTGCTACTAACATTTATGAATAAATCATGTCAAATCTCTGAACAGTTTCCTTTTCTTGAAAATAAGAAGGAGAGGGTTGGACTTTGTGGTCTCAAACTCTATGATTCTGTCCTGTCTAAACATAGATGAAGTTTTCAAGATCTCTCTGTATAGGGAGGCAGGATGATGCCTTCATAACTATACTGTGGTTTCTCAACCTTTTCATTAACTAATTATGTCATATTTAAGATCTATAAAAGATATACGGAATTATGGCCGGGCGCGGTGGCTCAAGCCTGTAATCCCAGCACTTTGGGAGGCCGAGACGGGCGGATCACGAGGTCAGGAGTTCGAGACCATCCTGGCTAACACGGTGAAACCCTGTCTCTACTAAAAAATACAAAAAACTAGCCGGGCGAGGTGGTGGGCGCCTGTAGTCCTGGCTACTCGGGAGGCTGAGGCAGGAGAATGGCGTAAAAACCCGGGAGGCAGAGCTTGCAGTGAGCTGAGATCCGGCCACTGCACTCCAGCCTGGGCGACACAGCGAGACTCCGTCTCAAAAAAAAAAAAAAAAAAAAAAAAGATATACAGAATTAAACTGTAGTTATATAAACTGTTAGGTAAAGATGGTGCTTTGACATATACACCATGGAATACTATGCAGCCATAAAAAAGGATGAGTTCATGTCCTCTGTAGGGACATGGATGAAGCTAGAAACCACAATTCTGAGCAAACTATTGCAAGGACAGAAAATCAAACACTGCAAGTTCTCACTTATAGATAGGAATTGAACAATGAGAACACTTGAACACAGGGTGGGGAACATCACACACCGGGGCCTGTTGTGGGGTGGGGGGAGGGGGTAGGAATAGCATTAGGAGATATACCTAATGTAAATGACGAGTTAACAGGTGCAGCACACCAACATGGCACATGTATACATATGTAACAAACCTGCAAGTTGTGCACATGTACCCTAGAACTTAAAGTATTTAAAAAAAAAAAAAAGATGGTGCTTTGAATACACAGATATAATTTCAATTCCTCCTGCATGCCCACTTCAGTTACACATAGAGGAATCTTTAATTAAATGCATAAACCTGCGGCAACAAGAACACTGTGATTGCCTCCCCAACTGAACTGTAGGAACCTACCTAGAAATTACACAAAACAGACACTTCCTAGTTGATTTTTCTTTTAACACCTAGGCTTAGTTTGTGTTTTGTTGCACATGCCAATGGGAATCCACAGCAGCAGCATTTTAGAAGCTGGAAAGCCGATGCAGTAGTGGAAACTGACTTAGTAAACCTGAGGACGCCAAATCCTAAACTGACACTATGAAGATGAGAACCAACTGGATTTATGCCACACAACCCTGAAAAGCCTCAAAATTGGTGGCGTCAGGGCTGCAGGAGTAGAAGGGAAGTGAGGTTAAAATAAAGAGGACTAAGTCCGGGCATGATGGCTCACACCTGTAATCCTAACACTTTGGGAGGCTGAGGTGGGCAGATTGCCTGAGTTCAGGAGTTCGAGACCAGCCTGGGCAACATGGTGAAACCTCAACTCTAATAAAATACAAAAAATTAGCTGGCATGGTGGCGGGTGTCTGTAGTCCCAGCTACTTGGGAGGCTGAGGCGGGAGAATTGCTTGAACCCAGGAGGCGGAGGTTGCAGTGAGCCGAGATCTTGCTGCTGCATTTCAGCCTGGGTGACAGAGTGAGATTCTGTCTCCAAAAAAAAAAGAGGCCTAGCAGCGGTGGCTCACACCTGTAACCCTAGCACTTTGGGAGGCTGAGGCTAGCACAACACTTGAACCCAGGAATTTGAGATCAGCCTGGGCAACAAAGTGAGACCCTGTCTCTACTAAATAAATAAATAAATAAAGCCAGGCGTGGTGGCTTGCACCCATAGTCCCTGCTACTCGTGAAGCTGAGATGGGAAGATTGCTTGAGCCCAGGAGGTGTAGGCTGCAGTGAGACATGTTCATGCTACTGCACTCTATAGCCTGAGTGACAGAGTGAGACCCTATCTCAAATAAATAAATAAGTAAATAAAGAAGACTGATAGAGAGCTAAAGTCAATTGGTAAGAGGCATACAGATCTCTAGGTTCCCCTAGCACTGCATACCCTAGGAAGGAGTCTCATTACCACCCAATTGAAGTCTGCATGCTGGCTTTTTGCGAATGGTAAACAAGAGCCTGCCGAGACCAGCTCGGTCAGGGAGACCTTAACCCAGTGGCACTAGAGGAATTAAAGACACACACACAGAAATATAGAGATGTGAAGTGGGAAATCAGGGGTCTCACAGCCTTCAAAGCTGAGAGCCCTGAACAGAGATTTACCCATGTATTTATTAACAGCAAGCCACTCGTTAGCATTGTTTCTATAGATATTAAATTAACTAAAAGTATCCCTTATGGGAAACGAAGGATGGGCCGAATTAAAGGAATAGGTTGGGCTAGTTAACTGCAGCAGGAGCATGTCCTTGAGACAGATTGCTCGTGCTATTGTTTGTGGCTTAAGAATACCTTTAAGCAGTTTTCTGCCCTGGGCTGGCCAGGTGTTCCTTGCCCTCATTCCCGTAAACCCACAACCTTCCAGCGTGGGCGTTAGGGCCATTATGAACATGTCACAGTGCTGCAGAGATTTTGTTTATGGCCAGTTTTGGGGCCAGTTTATGGCCAGATTTTGGGGGGCCTGCTCCCAACAAGAGCCTCTGCTCTGGAGGAAACCAGACACAATCGATTGAGAGCATGAATACCATACATAAAAGAAGGCGATTACATAAACATATGTATTGATTGTTGAATCCCCTCAACACTCTCCTCCTACTTAGCTCCCCAAATACCGGCAGCTGAAAAAAATGAGTGAATGAAGAAGGAGTAAGCCAGGGGAGACAAAGTAACAGGATGCACAACACAGGGGAAAGATGAAAAGGACTCCCCAGGATGGTGGTGAAGAGAGTTGCTAGGATAACAACTGTGCATCACTCTTAAAACCCAGATTGGAGCACGTGACCCAAGAGATATATATGGAATCATCTTTTTGAACTAAAAATGGCTGTGTGAACCTGGCACAGTGCTTATCTGTACTTGGCTTTCCTGAGTCACACACAGATGAAGTACCGATCTCTTCTTCTCTTTCTTGGGTCAGCTGAGGACACTCATTCCCTCCATAGGGATGTTCTGCTTGGACCTATTCCTAAGAGCTGGAGGTTGGTCAAGGTAAGAATAGAAGTAGGAAATATGAGGAAGATTCCTGCCTGATGTCCAGCACCTGGCCTATACTGTCCCCTGCCAAATGTCCCAATTGTGGTGAGCCCAGTGTTTCTCAGAACTCGCTCATTCCCTGTCCACTGACTCCTCCAAAAGGTTTTGGTAAACTGTCAGTCAAGATAAAGTCAGACGATGAACCAGAATCATAGTCTTTTTCTGTAAATTCCTCTTTTCCACTTAACATTATTTTAATGAAATTTATCCATGTTTATACATTTAGGTCCAGTTCATTGATTTTCTCAGCCATATAGTATTCTATTGGTTGACTACACTACAACTTACGAATCTGCCTTTTGTTGGCTGTACTTTTAGGTTGCTTGTTTTTTTATGTTATTAGCAGGCAATGCTTTTAGGAATCTCTTTCCACATATCTCCCCGTGAACATGTAATATTCTCTCTGGTATTTACTTAGAGGGGTACTGCTGGATTGTAATATTTGTTCGTAACAATGAATATTTCCAAATTTTCCTAAATACTTTTACCAATTTTTACTCCCACCAGCAATGTATAAAAGCCTCTCATGCTCTGCATTCTCACCAATACTTGGTCTTGCCAGACTTTAATTGAAGTTTGTGGCCGGGTACGGTGGCTCACGCCTGTAATCCCAGCACTTTGGGAGGCTGAGGTGGGCGGATCACGAGGTCAGGAGATTGAGACCATCCTGGCTAACACAGTGAAACCCTGTCTCTACTAAAAATACAAAAAATTAGCCGGCGCGGTGGTGGGTGCCGGTAGTCCCAGCTACTTGGGAGGCTGAGCCAGGAGAATGGCGTGAACCCAGGAGGCAGAGGTTGCAGTGAGCTGAGATCGTGCCACTGCACCCCAGCCTGGGTGACAGAGCGAGACTCCGTCTCAAAAAAAAAAAAAAAAGAAGTTTGCTAGTTAAATGTGTGTAAAATGTTTCCTCATTGTTATTTTCATTTATACATGACCAATGAGATTGAACTTTTTTTTAATGTCTATTGGCCATTCAGGTGTCCTATTATATGACTTGCCTATTCACATTTTTGGTACACTTTTCTATTTTGTTATTCAATGTTTTTCTCTAGATTTGAGAAAGTTATATATTCAAAATTTATATATTTTGAATTATAATCCTTTGTTGGTTATAGTGTTGCAGATATCTTGTCCCAGAGTATAGTTGTCTCCTTGATTTTTATTATAGTGTCTTATTTTGGGTAAACTTTTAAAAAATTAATATATAATAGACATAGAGGGTAGAAGTCTTAAGGGTATAGTTCTATAAATGTTTACAAATGAATCTACCTATGTAAAAATATTATGTGTCCTTTGATGATTTTTTTTTAGATTGAGTCTTGCTATTTTACCCAAGTTGGCCTTGAACTCCTGGGCTCAAGTGATCCTCTTGCTTCAGCCCCAACTTATTGGGATTACAGGTGTGCACCACCACGCTCAGCCCTTTTGATGTATTTTTAACAATGTAGTTGAATGAAAGAACCTTTCCATTTATGTTTTGTGAGTTTGTGTTTTGTTTAAGAAATTCTCCTTTATCCTAATGTCATAGACCTGTTCTCTTACTTTTCTTCTAAACACTTTAAATAGTTTTGATTTTATTTCACTGCATGGATATGGAATTGGTATATATGTGTGTGTGCATGTGCACATGTGGGTACAATTTGAAGTAGTGATCCAGTTTTTTAATATGGATTTTATTCAAGCACTATTTATTAGCCATCATTACCCTCTGATCTACAAATGACCACTTTCATGCATGAAGATTCCATATGTGTGTGGGTCTAATTTCTGGTCACTCCATTGTGTTGCATGGATCTCTTTGGCTTTGTGCTGTGAGGGACAAAAAGGTACTCCAGGAATATCGGCCCAATAAGCCAGTATTTTTTTTGTTCTTGAGAACTGAACTAGATTATTATTATTTTTTTTCCTTTTAAAGTCTTCTCAGATCTTGTCAAAAATTACAGGAATATCTTTTTCTCACCTATCAAAAAGTTCATTGTTGTGACACCTATAATAAAAAATAGATTAACAAGAGAAAAGCATACAGATTTACTTAATATAAGTTTTACAGAATTGTCTTTGGAAATGAAGCCCCCAACTCCCCGCCGCCGCACCCCCCCCTCCGCCACCACCCAACCAAAGAAACCAGAGAAACCTGTGTATTTTTATGCTTAGGTTTGATGAAGAGTGGTCAGTCTTGCAGAAGTCTGATTGGACAAAAGGGGTATGATCTAATGGTAATAAACTGGGAGGAACTTAGCAAAGCCTGTCCAGATTCTTCTTGGCGACTGTGTCTTCAAGGGTAAAGATTGTTCTTTTCTCTGGGTATAGGGGAGGATACTTCTGGAATGAAGGTTTTATGAGCTACTTCAAGAGAGAAGGGTGAGGGAAAGATGAGAATGACCTTCCTGCTTCTGCTGTTTCCTCAAATGCCAAGGTGCCACATTTTAAGGTAGAATGTTCTGAACCCATCAGCACTAATACCCATGGCCTTAGTTGCTGTAACTTCATCATAAAATTCAATACTGGGTAGAGCAAAATTTGTTCCCTGTTTTGTGCCATAAATTCTCAGTTGTGCACAGAAGCATGAAATCATTCAAATGGTTCTATGAACTCAGGTCGATGAAGGAGAAAATGTACCCGATTTGTAGTCACAGCATCCAGCCCAGTTCTGGCCTATCTGGTTATGTGACTTTGAGCAGGTCATTCTTCTGTCTGGGCCTCAGCTTTTTTGTCTTAGAACATGTAAATCTGAATGGCTCCATAGGGTCCCTTCCAACTTGGAAAATCCTGACTCTAACATACCAATTTTGTCTTATTTCTAACAATCTACCCCTATTGCCCAATAAGCCGATTTCTTTTTTGTTCTTGAGAACTGAACTACATTATCATTTTTTTTTTCCTTTTAAAGTCTTCTCAGATCTTGTCAAATATCTAAGTTCAGAAGAGAAACAACTGTCATTGACTTTTCATCAATGACAATGTCTCGTCTATTTTGTTCATACTTTCTAAAACAATTTGATTTACACAGAGATTTTAGTTGGTCTCATTGGGACTGTAAAAATACCTCTTCCTCTTTCAGAATGGATTATTTCGAGTAGTGATTTAAATGAAAATCAGCATGTAGTTTTATCAAGGTCAGTTTGAACTAGACTTAGTAGAAGAAACATTTCCATCCTTATAAAGCAAATGAGTTGTACAGTGACATGCTATAACTAGCATGCTTTAAGTTAAGAACAATTTTCGGCCGGGCACTGTAGTTCATGCTTGTAATCCCAGCACTTTAGGAGGGTGAGGTGGGCGGATCACAAGGTCAGGAGTTCGAGACCAGCCTGGCCAACTTGGTGAAATGCCGTCTCCACTAAAAAAATACAAAATTTAGCCAGGCATGGTGGCGTGTGCCTGTAGTCCCAGCTGCTCGGGAGGCTGAGGCAGGAGAATTGCTCGAATCCGGGAGGCAGAGGTTGCAGTTAGCTGAGATTGCACCACTGTACTCCAGCCTGGGCAAAAAGGCAAGACTCCGTCTCAAAAAAAAAAAAAAAGAACCATTTTCATTCATTTATATTTACAAAATGAATACTTAATTGGAGGGTCGGTATAATTATTTACACTACCGAAGGCTTAAATTTTTTTAAAATGAGGATTCACTATGCAGTTCGTTTAAAATATTATTTATTATATTGTTGAAAGTATGGCAAGACAGGTATGATGAAGTTAGGATTTTCTCAGTTGGAAAGGATCTTATGGGGCCAGTCAAATCTACATGTTTTAAGATGAGAAAGCTAAGGCCCAGATAGAAGAGTGACTTATCCAAGGATTTAATTTAGAAGACTTTTCTGACCAGAAATCTTTTCTGTGTGATAAGTTGAAATTTGTCTATGTGTTTTTGTTCATAATGTTAAATTACAATGTTATATACATTGAAGGGCAAAACTAGGTTTTGTAAAGTCTGAAGTTTGGAGATAAAAAGGACTCCAAATTACAAACATAAAATTAAGTATAAAGTAAAAAATATATGTATATATTTAGAATAGAAAAAATAGGCCTTAAAATCTTTTTTTTTTTTTTTTTTTTTTTTGAGACGGAGTCTCGCTCTGTCGCCCAGGCTGGAGTGCAGTGGCCGGATCTCGGCTCACTGCAAGCTCCGCCTCTCGGGTTCCCGCCATTCTCCTGCCTCAGCCTCCCGAGTAGCTGGGACCACAGGCGCCCACAACCGCGCCCGGCTAATTTTTTGTATTTTTAGTAGAGACGGGGTTTCACCGTGGTCTCGATCTCCTGACCTTGTGATCCGCCCGCCTCGGCATCCCAAAGTGCTGGGATTACAGGCGTGAGCCACCGCGCCCGGCCTAGGCCTTAAAATCTTAAAAACATATGATATAGTGGCTCACGCCTGTAATCCCAGCACTTTGAGAGGCTGAGGTGGGTGGCTCACCTGAGGTCAGGAGTTCAGGACCAGCCTGGCCAACAGGATGAAACACTGTCTCTAGAAAAATATAAAAATTAGCCGGGCATGATGGTGGGTGTCCATAATCCCAGCTACTTGGGAAGCTGAGGCGGGAGAATCGCTTGAATCCAGGAGGTGGAGGTTGCAGTGAGCCAAGATTGCACCATTACACTCTAGCCTGGGCGACAGAGTGAGACTCTGTCTCAAAAAAAAAAAAAAAAAAAAAAAAGAGAGAATAGAAAAAATATCACAACATATTATGAAGATTTAGAATTCCAGTCCCTTTCTTCTGAGTTCTTTTTAGGCAATTTATCAGAAACACATATAGTAATGTTTCCAAGCACAGTCTGCCTTCCTCTCCCCACCTAGAATACTCTTAACTCCCAACAACTTCCAGAACTCATGACTTCATCAGCTTTAAGGTAAATCTGCCTCTGCACACATCATGCACATTATTTCAGTAATTTTAAGACTGATCAACAAAGTGAGAATCTGTGTAATGCAGAAAATGAAGAAATCTGTATTTCATTTTTATATCATAACTAAAAACTAAACTCACATTTGTTATAACGTATAATGGAACACATAGATGTCGGCTAAAAATAAGTATGAAGAAAAATGATACCTTTTATTCATTGTCAGTTTTGTACCAAATTTCAGATTTTAAATGAGGAAACGAAGGTTCATAAAAGTTAAGCAGCCTGTCCAAGGGGACCCAGGTATTTGCGCTCTATCACCCCCACCTCCCACCAATGGTTCCAAAAATGACTCTTTTCACCGCCTAGTGCAGAAGGTTCACAATGACAAATGAGGTCCCAGGGGTGAGCTCAGAAGCACAGAGTAGCTCCCCAAAGACACGAGCCTCGTATCCCTTAGGAGATTTCCTAACAAAAATAGCAGACCCCACAGGTGGTTGGAGGTAGAGTTTGGGTAATTCCCCAACATTTTCGTTATAAATACATTGTATAATGGCAGCCTGCTATGTACCTGTGTGCACTGATGCAAGTATATTTCCTCTTAGTTTGCGATTTTATCCTTTTTTATCAGCTAGTAGAATTTAGTAACATATTCGGAACTTTGATTTCTAAGATCTAGCACATTGGATTATCTGAAGCCATATCAATGCCCATTTTCAATACCTGTGTGATGAAAATTATTTAATTTAAAGAGATTGCATCTTATAAGCCTGGTGAGTATGTTGAGTGATCCAGAGCATGCTCAGAGTGGAGAAAACTAATCCTGGTCATGTCCCTATTACTAATGTTCTGAAATTTGATCATTTTTCTCCTTTGGCTGCAGGCTACAAAATTCTTAGCTCCTTGCAATGTAGGATCATTGGCTGTGAAATGAAAGTGTTACACCTAGGACTCTGAAACAGTCCGTGACTTTTATTTTATTTTATTTTTGCAGAGAACTAATATATGGGAATGTTTATCACAGTATTATTCATAGCGGTGGTAGGGGTGCTGGTGGTGGAAGCAGCCTGGGGAACCATAGCAGGAGAATGGCTAAATAATTTGTGTTGGATGGTTACCATGGGATGTCATTCAACTATTAGAAGCACCAAACTGGATGCAAATATTGCAAAGTAGATAGATCTTAAAAACATATGATTCTATGGTACATATTGGTTCTATGGTATAATGTCATTAATATAAATTTAGAACATGCTTTTTAAGACAAAGCAACAGTATGCACTTCACATGTATTATTTAAATACATATATCAAAGATATCAAGTACTACAGTTGGGGCTGGAGATCAAGGAAGAAAGGGGATGGTGGTGAAGAGAAGGACCTTGCATGAACCAATAAATATAGGGTGTCATAAAATAAAAGATATGACCAATTCCATTCTGTGCACTTGAGGTTAAAATTTCTTTCTTTTTTTTTTTTTTTGAGACGGAGTCTCACTCTGTCACCAAGCTGGAGTGCAGTGGGACAATCTTGGCTTACTGAAAACTCCACCTCCCAGGTTCAAGCGATTCTCCTGCCTCAGCCTCCCGAGTAGCTGGGACTACAGGTATGTGCCACCATGCCCAGCTAATTTTTGTAGTTTTAGTAGAGACGGGGTTTCACCATGTTGGCCAGGATGGTCTCGATCTCTTGACTTCATGATCTGCCTGCCTGGGCCTCCCAAAGTGCTGGAATTACAGGTGTGAGCCACTGTGCCTGGCCTGAGGTTAAAATTTCAAAGTTGCTTGCTCACTCAAGAATGACCATAGGCCAGGCGTGGTGGCGTATGCTGTAATCAAAGCGCTTTGGAAGGTTGAGGAGGCGAATCACTTGAGTCCAGGAGTTCAAGACCAGTCTGGGCAACGTGTCAAAACTGTCTCTACAAAAAATACAAAAATTAGCCGGGTGTGGTGGCACGAGTGCCTATAGTCCCAGCTACTTGGGAGGCTGAGGTAGGAGGATCTCTTGAGCCTGGGAGGTCGAGGCTGCAGTGAGCTGTGATTGTGCCACTGTACTTCAGCCTGGGTGACAGAGCGAGACCCTGTCTCAAAAAAAAAAAAAAAAAAAAAAAGACTATGGGCTTGTATTGAGTCAAAATGAAAAATGTAGACTGAGAATAGTATGAAATATAAACTAAGAAATAAATGAAGTATGAAACAATTTTTAAAAATTAATACAATAAGAGGAGGCAGATTTCACATCACTTCAAAATTACTGACAAAATGGCTGGGCACAGTGGCTCATGCCTGTAATCCCAGCACTTTGAGAGGCTGAGGTGGGCAGATTGCTTGAGGCCAGTGGTTCAAGACCACCCTGGTAAACATGGTGAAACCCCATCTCTACTAAAAATACAAAAATTAGCCAGGCTGTGGTGGCATATGCCTGTAATCCCAGCTACTTGGGAGGCTGAGGCATGAGAATCACTTGAACCCAGGAGGTGGAGGTTGCAGCGAGTGGAGATTGCGCCACTGCACTCCAGCCTGGGTGACAGAGCGAGACTACGTCTCAAAAAAATAAAAAATAAAAATAAATAAATTAATTAATTAAATAAAAATTACTGATAAAATAAAGAGACATAAATTTAAGGAAGCAATTAGAACATATGTGCTAGAACCAGTTCCTCAATTCACATGTGTGAACATGGGTCACATTTGAGTCTTGAAGAGTTTACAGGAAATCCGCATGTGATAATAATGAAAGGTTAAATGTTCTCAGCATTGAATACTCACTAGCTTCATCATTTCTGTAGTCTTTCCTTCCTCCAGCCAGATTATCTTTGGCTCTACTTTCTCTGGCCCAGGACTGGGCTTCCTCTTCCTTTGGCTGCTGTCTTGGCTGCACATTATTGATATTTCTTTTAAAGAAGTAAATAATTCCTTCTTTGGCCACACACAGTATAAACTCAACTCTCTCTCCATCTTTCTCTCTCTCTCTTTCTTTCTGTCTCTCTTTCTCTCTCTCTTACACACACACACACACACACACACACACACACACACACACACACACACACAGAGCTACTCCTAAAACTTCAAATAAAGCCAACCCTACAATTAGTGGTTTAGGAATGACATTTCATACAGGGGTGGAAAGGGTGGTGTAAATCTGATGATGTGAACAAAATGTTCCAGAGAATTTCAAGTAGTTATTTGTTTCATAAATAAAGAGATGGCAAGGGCCAAACTTTTTTCTTATTCTTTATCAATTCTCTACTCCCATAGCTCAAATCTAAGCATTTAAATTATATTGCTATATAGGGTGGATTTAATATTTTATCTGATAATCATAAATCTCATTACAAGGAGGGGATTGAGTTTCAAGCAACTTTTTCTGTGGCTACAACTTAATGATTTTTTTTTTTTGGTTGTGGGATTTTTGCCTTGATGTTTAGAGACTGAAAAGATACCTGAAAATGTGGAAGCAACTTTGGAACTGGGTAACAGGCAAAGGTTGCAACAGTTTGGAGGGCTCAGAAGAAGACAGGAAAGGGTGGGAAAGTTTGGAACTTCTTAGAGACTTGTTGAATGGCTTTTCCCAAAATGCTGATAGTGATAAGGACAATAAAGTCCAGGCTGAGGTGATCTCAGATGGAGATGAGGAACTTGTTGGGAACTGGAGCAAATGTGACTCTTGTTATGTTTTAGCAAAGAGACTGGTGGCATTTTGCCCCTGCCCTAGAGATCTACGGAACTTTGAACTTGAGAGAGGTGATTTAGGGTATCTAGCGGAAGAAATTTCTAAGCAGCAAAGCATTCAAGAGGTGACTTGGGTGCTGTTAAAGGCATTCAGTTTTATAAGGGAAGCAGAATGTAAAAGTTCAGAAAATTTGCAGCCGGACAATTCAATAGAAAAGGAAATCCCATTTTCTGAGGCAATATTTAAGCCTGCTGCAGAAATTTGCACACGTAATGAGTAGCTGAATGTTAATCCCCAAGACAATGGGGAAAATGTATCCACGGTATGTCAGAGGTCTTCATGACAGCCCCTCCCATCACAGGCCCAGAGGCCTAGGAGGAAAAAGTGGTTTCATGGGCCAGGCCCAGGGTCCCCATGCTGTATGCAGCCTAGGGACTTGGTGTTCTGCATCCCAGTCACTCCAGCCATGGCTGAAAGGGGCCAATGCAGGGCTCAGGCCATGGCTTCAGAGGTTGCAAACCTCAAGCCTTGGCAGCTTCCATATGATGTTGAGCCTGCCAGTGCACAGAAGTCAAGAATTAGGGTTTGGGAACCTCTGCCTAGATTTCAGAGGATGTATGGAAATACCTGGATGTCTAGGAAGAAGTTTGCTGAAGAGGCAGGGCCCTCATGGAGAACCTCTGCTCGGGCAGTGTAGAAGGGAAATGTGGGGTTGAAGCCCCCACACAGAGTCCCTCCTGGGGCACTACCTAGTGGAGCTGTGAGAAGAGGGTCACCATCCTCCAGACCCTAGAATGGTAGATCTACTGACAGCTTGCACCATGTGTCTGGAAAAGCCACAGACACTCAATGCCAGTCCATGAAAGCAGCCGGGAGGGAGGCTGTACCCTGCAAAGCCACAAGGGCAGAGGTGCACAAGGCCATGGGAACACACCTCTTGCATCACATGACCTGGATGTGAGACATGGAGTCAAGGGGGATCATTTTGGAGCTTTAAGATTTGACTGCCCTGCTGGATTTTGGACTGCATGGGCCCTGTAGCCTTTTTGTTTTGGCCAATTTCTCCCATTTGGAATAGCTGTATTTACCCAATGCCTGTAACCCCCATTGTATCTAGGAAGTAACTAACTTGCTTTTGATTTTACAGGCTCATAGGTGGAAGGGACTTGCCTTGTCTCAGATGAGACATTGGACTGTGGACTCTTGAGTTCATGCCGAAATGAGTTAAGACTTTGGGGGACTGTTGGGAAGGCATGATTAGTTTTGAAATGGTGAGGATATGAGATTTGGGAGGGGTCAGGGGTGGAATAATATGGTTTGGCTGTGTCCGCACCCAAATCTCATCTTGAATTGTAACTCCCACAATTCCCACATGTCATGGGAGGAACTCAGTGGGGGGTGATTGAATTATGGGAGTGAATCTTTCTTGTGCTGTTATCATGATAGTGAATGAGTCTCACAAGATCTGATGGTTTCAAAAATGGGAGTTTCTCTGCACAAGCTCTCTTTTTGCCTGCTGCCACCCACTTAACATGTGACTTGCTCCTTCTTGCCTTCTGCCATGATTGTGAGGCTTCCCCAGCCACATGGAACTATGAGTTCTCCATTAAACCTCTTTCCTTTGTAAATTGCCCAGTTTTGGTATGTCTTTATCAGCAGCATGAGAACAAACTGATGCAGTAAGCAAATTTCAATATAGTAGTCCAAGATAACGTTTATTGCTTAGAATGGAAAAAAATTTAATTATAAAATGCTATTTTTAGTTATCTTTTATTAATAGGGAATGAGAAGTCAATCCAGTTATCCCAAAGGCCACATATTAATAATGTTATTACACTACTATGACATTGGTAGTATTGACATCATTACCTTGGAAGAAGATACTTTTTATTTCCTGGCATTATTGAACAGAATATGTTGGTATCCCTTCTCCATTTGTTGATGGCAGTCATCATGAATAGCGAATGGTAACTGGCCTTCATGCTGTAAGGACTGTAAGGTGAAGCAGACTGGCCTGGTGGTACAGCAAACAGACTCTGGAACTAGACCACCTGGGTTGAATCCTGGCTCTGCCAGTAATGCGTAGTATGGTCTTGGGCAAGTTATTTAGCCTCTTTGTACTTCAGACAGTTATTTTTTATTTTTTGAGACAGGGCTTTGCTCTGTCACCCAGGCTGGAGTGCAGTGGCCTGATCTTGGCTCATTGCAACCTCCACTTCCCAGGTTCAAGCGATTCTCCTGCCTCAGCCTCTCAAGTAGCTGGGATTACAGGCACACCCCATCACTCTTGGCTAATTTTTGTATTTTTAGTAGAAACAGGGTTTCGCCATGTTGGCCAGGCTGGTCTTGAACTCCTGACCTCAAGTGATCTGCCTGCCTTGGCCTCCCAAAGTGCTGGGATTACAGGTGTAAGTCAGTGCACCCGACCTGTACTTTATACAGTTATTTATAAGGACTGAATGAGGTAGTTTTTGTAAAGCAACAATAACAACAAAACCACCTGACATATAGTAAACATTTTGTGTCAATTAAATAAAAATAAAAGTAATGTACTTCAGCAAGTGTTATTGAAATATATATATAAATGACCATAGTGTGGCTCTTATTTTAACTTATGTTGATTTCTTTTAATACTTTTTCTGCCTTCTCTCTTCTATTGGCTGCCAGTTAAGTTCATTTCTAGTACTTAGCCTCACGGTTTTGTTGTTGTTGTTGTTGTTTTTGAGAAGGAGTCTCATTCTGTGACCCAGGCTGGAGTGCAGTGGTACAATATCAGCTCATTGCAACCTCCATCTCCCTGGGTCATACGATGCTTGTGCCTCAGCCTTCTGAGTAGCTGGGACTACAGGCGTGTGCCACCATGCCCGGCTAATTTTTGTATTTTTTTGTAGGGACAGACAGGGGTTTTGCTGTGTTGCTCAGGCTGCTCTTGAACTCCTGACCTCAAGTGATCCACACATCTCAGTCTCCCAAAGTGCTAGAATTACAGACATGAGCTATTGCACCCAGCCGTAGCCTCACATTTTAATTAAGCTACTGTTTCTACTTTGTGATGGTCTGGGTAATGAGAAAATCAATTATTTGAGTCATGTCTAAATTTGAATTGAATAGTTTGAAGAGCTTTCTTATGAATCATGCATATGTTCTTTAGTCCTTGGATGAGGAGGCTTCTATCTGGCTTGATCAAAAATAGTCAGTTTTCCTCTTCTTCCAATGTTTAATTATGTTCTAAATAACTAAGGTCAATTGCTAACTGCTCTCTAGGTAACAGGGTTTATCACATCTTTTATTCTGTAAATACATTCTGCATTGAGTATCAGAGTTCCCTGTCCTTTCCTCCCCATTTATACAAACGCTTCTATGCAGCAGAAATCATTCTGGGATAGCATGGAATATGTTGGGCTAAGAGGAAGAGAAACAGCTATCATGGTGGATAATGGCTAGATGATCCTCTCTGTATTCGGCTCTCTATGCTGACTGTAGAGAACTGCCATAAAGTTCTGCTCACTTCTGGACTGGCAATGCTTCCTAAGTATTTTTTAACCTAATCTGCATCTTTTCTACATGAAAGGAGGTGCCGGACTCCAATTGTGATGTGTGAAACGAGACAAGCTGTTAAAAACTCACACATATTGGCCGGGTGCAGTGGCTCACGCCTATAATCGTAGCACTCTGGGAGGCCGAGGCAGGCAGATCACCTGAGGTCAGGAGTTCGACACCAGCCTGGCCAACATGGTGAAACCCTGTCTCTGCTAAAAATACAAAAATTAGCCTGGCGTGGTTGAGCCCGTCTGTAGTCCCAGCTCCTCAAGAGGCTGAGACAGGAGACTCGCTTGAAGGAGGCGGAGGTTGCAGTGAGCTGAGATTGTGCCACAGCACCCCAGCCTGGGTGACAGAACAAGACTGCGTCTCAAAACAAACAAACAAACAAACAAAAACTCATAGAAATCATCACCAGGTTGACTCCACTCCATTCCTTTCCACTTTCCACCTTAAAAATGTCCAATAACCAGAAAACAAATAAACTGTTCTTTTGAAATTATTCTCCTTGGCCTTGTAGCTAATGGAAAAACTGAGCTTCAGAGAAATCTTGAAAGTAGCCAAGGAGAACTTAATTTAAGACACAGTTATAAAATTTTAAGCTGAAAGAGTTCATAAGGATTACTTAGTCCAGTTTCCATATTTTCAGGTGAGGAAACAGACTGGGAAAAGTGAATTGACCTGATCTTAAAAAATCACAAAGCCAGAACTTGATATTTTCAGTGCTGATGAGGGTACTATTTTTTGTATTTCTAAGATGGAAGGTCTGTGCTCCCTGAGTGTGGAGACCATCATATCACCTCTGCCTTGGCCACAATACTTACTGCGGGCTGGAGACATGTTGTAAATTGCACCAGTTTGTTGTCTCTCAGTTGCAAGTGATTAAAAGACAAACAGGCCGGGCGCGGTGGTTGAAGCCTGTAATCCCAGCACTTTGGGAGGCCGAGGCGGGTGGATCACGAGGTCAGGAGATCGAGACCATCCTGGCTAACATGGTGAAACCCCGTCTCTACTAAAAATACAAAAAAAAACTAGCCGGGCGTGGTGGCGGGCGTCTGTAGTCCCAGCTACTCGGAGGCTGAGACAGGAGAATGGCGTGAACCCGGGAGGCGGAGCTTGCAGTGAGCCGAGATCGCGCCACTGCACTCCAGCCTGGGTGACACAGCGAGACTCCGTCTCAAAAAAAAAAAAAAAAAAAAAAAAAAAACAAAAAAGACAGACAAACAAACAACAACGTCAAGAAAAGCCCGGCAGACATTCATTTAAGGAAAAGGAAAAATGTAAATGAAGTAATTATGTAATTGAGAAACCTAGAAGGTTTGGCTTCAGGCATCCCATGGTCCAACAGCCCAAATAATATCAACAGAGCATGATTTCTCTGTCATGGATCTGTTCCACTCTCCTATTCTCAGATAGGTTCTTCCCTCATAGTTAAAAGATGGTTGCAAGCTGCTCTAGGCTCTGTATCCTCTAAGATGTAAGTCCAGTAAAAAAGAACCAATATCTCCTTCCCAGAAATCCCAAAAGTAGACTCACATCATCCTGCTGGCTCTGATTGAGACCATGGTGCCATCTGCAAAGCAATCACCGGGGCCAGGAGAAATGCGATACATTGATTGGCTTTGGCCTGAGTTACATATAGTGAGAATGAGTACACAAATGGTCTGAAAAAAGTTAATAAATATATATTATTTATGATTTTCTTTTTTTTTTTTTTTTTTTTTTTTGAGACGGAGTCTCGCTCTGTCGCCCAGGCTGGAGTGCAGTGGCCGGATCTCGGCTCACTGCAAGCTCCGCCTCCCGGGTTCACGCCATTCTCCTGCCTCAGCCTCCCGAGTAGCTGGGACTACAGGCGCCCACAACCGCGCCCGGCTAATTTTTTGTATTTTTAGTAGAGACGGGGTTTCACCGTGGTCTCGATCTCCTGACCTTGTGATCCGCCCGCCTCGGCCTCCCAAAGTGCTGGGATTACAGGCGTGAGCCACCGCGCCCGGCTATTTATGATTTTCTAACAAAAACTTTTATAGCACTTATATGTCAGCTTGTTCTAAGAACTTTATAAATATTAACTCATTTAATCACCTTAACAACTCATTGAGTTAGGTATTATTGTTATCCCCATTTTGGAAATGAGAAAACCCAGCCAAAGAGAGGTTATGCAATGTGCCCAAGGTTACACAGCTTGTAAGCCGCAGAGTAGCCACAGTTCTAACACAGCCAGTCTTGCTCCTGAATACCTGCTTCTTCACTGCCTGAATCAAGTCATTTAATCCCCTCTCTCTCTATCTTCTTAACTACAACAGTTTACTAAGGCAGGGACTTTGATTTTTCTTCATTCTTGTCGTGAGGAGGCTGGTTAACAGAAAGGGGAAGTGCTTGACAAAGGTGCACTGGCAGGACCTGAGGTAAGGGGTTGTTCTTGCTCTGCACGAATAACAATTCATTCACCGTGTCCTGGGCTTCCTTTGTAAAGACGCTTTTTGGACCCCTCTTGTAGATGTGTTCATATGCACACCATATTTGCTAATTGAAATGGAGATTTGCCAATAAGCTTCTTGGAGATGGATGACTTCTTAAATGTCAAATGAAACACTGAGCCATTAAACTGTGCTCTTTAAAATGTCAGGAAAAACCATTAGTTTTGCAGATGCAGCTTCAGTGTGGTCTGGCTTCAAGTCTGTGAAATGACTCCTGTCTTGGAGAAGAATCCTTCTTTTCTTATTTTGAAATGTTGTTATTGTTTTGTCCAGAGAATGGTTTAAGAAGCAGTGCTGGTCTCTGAGCCCAGTGTAACAATGGGGAAACAGTGTAATTCCTCCTGTCTCCTCCAAGGCGCTTCCACTCTATACTACCCTGCTCTTCCCAAGTCTCCATGGACAGCTAGCAACTGTCCTGCTCTCTTCCTGGCTTCCTTCTTCCTCTCACCCCAGTTGCAGACCTCTGGGTCCTTCAGAATCCATTTCCAGTTGTGTTATTTTAAGCTGTTTTCCTGCACAGCACAGCAGAGGCTGGTAAAGTAGAATTTATACCTCGAGAGAATATTAGAGTTGAGTGAGCAAGTACCAAAAAATGACCAGAGCCAGTGGCGAGTTAGACCCTTGAGGCCTTAGGTCTAATTTCTCCACACCTGTCACTTTCATCCAGGTATTGTCAGGTGATGAGGAGCCTGAAGCAAATCACCAAAAAGTACCTGAAGTTTGAGTGCTATGTGTGGAAGTGGGGAGGAGAGAGTCTACTAACTTCCCTTGTAGAAGGAGAAATTGGAAAGGAAGAGTTAGCACTGCCTCTATGTGTCGGTGAAGCTCCAGCTTTATAAAGCACAATTTTAATACAGTGAGCTCCTCCTCTTCCTCACTTCCTTGTTCATCATGACCCAGCTTGATCATCTCAGAATTGTTAGGTTGTAGGAGATGACCCCCAATATGTTTCTATATCTGAAATTATATGGTATGGCTTACCACAAAATTTACAAAAATCAACATTAATTTGGGGGGAGATGGATAACTGTTTTAATAGCGTAGGAGACCACCATCTTGTATCTCACCAAGACTCAATATGAGTATATTATTTTACATATTCTAGATAGTCACATTTATAAAGGACTCTGAATAGGGTGAGCAATGTGGCATAGAGCCAAAAGCAGTGAATTGCATGTCAAAAAGCTCAGTTTTTTCAACTCTAAAACCATCTAGCTGGATAATGTTGAAGAAATCAAAATGTTTCTTATCTTTTTTTTCCCTCTCTGGTGAAAAGAGGAAATAAACTAGGTAGTTTTCAAGATCTGCTTCCTGCTTGAAGAATCAAAGTTGTGTCTATGAAACCAGATTAAAACCATTAACAATTATTTTTTATTTCTGCAGTCTTAGAAAATTTAAATAAATATTTGTCTCTAGGTAACAGACAAGAAAACTGAGATACAGAGAGATTTATACGCCACCTAACATCAAAACCCGAGTCCTTCTGAGAGATCATATTCCCTTGTATGACACTTGGTCAGTGAGTCACCAACCTCCATCACACAGGCCAGGCTGGCTCTTCCAGTCCCGGGAGTAACACAGTAATGTCAGTGAGTATGAATAGTTTGAGTCTCAGATCACTCAGCTGGGAGATGATATTTAGAACGATGGCTCAAAAACAATTCTGACCAAGCAAAGCATTAGTCAGCTTGGGAAAAACTTCATGGGTTGGGAAGAACTTCTCAGGGAGGGAGAAGTAACAGTATATTCTATTCATCCCAGGAGGACCATTGCCATAAATCACTGAGGAAAGGATTTGTTTTGGACCTACACAGAGAAAAGGGAGGCAGTAAGGAAAAGCAAGCTGGATTGGGAGTTAGAAGACTTTATTTCTAGTCTAACTGCCAAATATTTAGCACAGGGCAAACTAGATACCCTTTCTGGCCTTCATTTCTTTATCTCTAAAATGGGAAGATAAGACTAGATGATCTCCGAACTTCTTTAAGCTCTGACATCTACTGGATTTCTTCCAAAAGCACAAACTGTTTCCTGTGCCACAGAGGTCATTCAGAGGCTTCTCTTTATTTTTCAAAACAACTCCTAAACAATTAGAACGATTTCTCTTCTCATGGTTCCCCTCGCCCCTCCTCTGTGTTCTCTTGAGCTTATGAATACCTTCCTATAAGTAGCCTCATCACAGCCTGCTTTGTATTATAAAGAATATTATGTTTCCCTGTTGTGGGCTCTTGGCAAACAGTAACCCAGTAATTAATTTTAGGCTCTTCTAAAGCATGTAGTGAATGCTGCCTTCCCCTTTGTTTATTAGAATTGCATATTCAGGAAATTACAAGTCTATGATTGCTCAATGTTTCAAGTATTACTGTTTCTCAAATTTTCAATGCAAATGATTGAATAATTCCATGTGTAACTTTCATGATACTATGCAAATACAGAACTCCTTTGCTTATGTGTACAATTATAGGTTCATAATTTTTTTATTAAGAGAGCAGCAACTTATATATATATATATATATATATGATTGTGTGTGTGTGTGTGTGTGTGTGTGTGTGTATAGAGAGAGAGAGAGATATGTTTTTTCTCCTGTACCGGTATATATTTCCTTGGCTTAAAGAATTGGCAATTTTGTTTTTCTTGAGATGGAGTCTCACCCTGTCACCCAGGCTGGAGTGCAGTGGCACAATCTCGGCTCACTGCAACCTCCGCCTCCTGGGTTCAAGCAATTCTCTTGCCTCAGCTTCCCAAGGTAGCCGGGATTACAGGTGCCCACCACCACACCTGGCTAATTTTTGCATTTTTAGTAGAGACGAGATTTCCCCATGTTGGCCAGGCCGGTCTTGAACGCCTGTCCTCAAGTGTTCCACCTGCCTTGGCCTCCCAAAGTACTGGGATTACAGGCATGGGCCACCACACCTCCCTGGCAATTTTTACATAATGTTTTTCATTTTTATGCTGAAGCCCGCCTCACTTTTTCCGAATCCTTCTTACATGTTGCTCATTATAAGGCCCTTATGAAGAATTTTAAAGCTGAAAGCGTTCTTCAAAGTCATCTCTGATTTAACCCCTTATTTTATGTTGAGAAAACGAAGGCCCAGAGAGTTTAAAATGTCACTACCCGTCACAGCCAAGGGCAAGCTAGAACTGATGGGTCTCAGTTTCCAGTCCAATGACGGTTTCTCTGCTGTAGCACAGTAATATTTATGGACATATCACATAAAACGTATATATTTATATAAGCATAAGAATATTTATGTTTGATTTACATTCTGTTTCAGAAAGGTAGAGAAATTCAGGTATGTATTTTTTCTCTTGAATGTCTTAGAGATGTGCATCTTTATGAGTAGTATTCATTGGTTGAAGAAAACATTGCTAAGTAAGTAGAAGATATGTATCCTGTTTCTTTAGAAGCCTATTTCATGCTGTGCCAAGGGGATAGAGTACAAGTGCTGGTTAATAATTTATAGTATATATTCATCTCCATTCCTCTTTGACTAAAATATTTATTCCCCATTGATCATCATTATTTGCTTTTTGCCCAGGCAATATACAATGTGCAGAGAGTTTGATGAAAGGGTTATTTCCTAGACTCATCATGCCCCCTGTGCTCTGCCAGTAATTTACTGACTTTATTTACTTGTGGTAATGAGCACACCATGTAGAGTGTGCCAGCTGCCGGGATTGTCCTGGGTGCCTTCTTTCCAGGGCAGGATGATGTAAAAAGCACAGATGTTTTTCTAATTTATCATTTGCAGCATGTGCTTGCATTTATATTACATTTTTCATGGAACAATGCAGGTGAATATAGAATATAAAAAACCACATTGGGTGCAACAGTGTGTGCCTGTAGTCCCAACTACTCAGGAGGGTGAAGCCCAAGGATCCTTTGAGCCCAGATGTTTGAGACCAGTGTTGACAACATAGCAAAACCCCATCCCTAAAAAAAATAAAACTCAGCTTGATTTAATAAAATGAGTTTATTTGAAATATCTCGAGAAGTGTTTGGAGGGTGTATGTGTATTTAGGCTTGTTTAAAAAAACAACAGGTCCTGGAAGATGGGGCATAGAACATTTGGTTTAATGGCTCAGAAATTGTGTAATTCTAGAATTTGTATAATTTTTGTATATATAGATACTTTGTATATATGTTTACATGGTGTGTGTAATATATATATAAAATAATAACATTTGTGTAATTTTTCATAATTTATAATCCAGGCAGCAGAAGAAATCTAGTATGTAAGCCATCCTTTACTATATATGCTAAAGGAGAGTAGCTTTTTATATTTGAACTGGTAACAAGGAAGTCAACCTGCAAATCATTCTTTGTTTATGTGAAATGCAGTTTTCAATTTGCATTTGTCTAAGAATATCTGCCTTTCCAAAATGTGAGCATTTCCACTAGACTATGAAGCCTCGAGAGTGACTGATGAAGGAGGAACTAGTGCTTGTCCCACTTCCTCTTTGGGCTACTAGTTCATTCCCTTTCTGTGCCTTGCTCTGGGTTGGGAATTGATTGCATCATCCTCACATCAGTAGTCCCATGAGTTAGCTCCTCTCGCCCCTTCTCTTTCTGATTTTCACCTCTGCCTTCCTCTTTTTAAAAAATATAAACATTTCTGCTTTCATCTTCTCCCACTACCTCTTTAAAACCTTCTGCTAATATAAATGAACTCAAGAACTGCAAGAGCTCTTGGCACACTGAGTTTGTGGGCTGCACCGCATGTCCATCACATACTCGTATGTTTTTCATAGTTGAGCCAATGGCATGACAACCACGGGGTGTTTCGTTGCTTATAACACACTTCAAGGACAGTGGATTCATATTACGATTGCTCTTGCTCGGACAGTGGCCCAGTTCTTCCTGAAGCTCAGTGAGGGAAATCTTGAATAGTCATCTAAGCAATTCCTGCATATTGGGGGCGAGGAGGAGACAGTGTTTGTGTTCTAGTTTCGAATATCGTAACTGCCCTACTTGGCAAGTCACTATTTAATACATCAATTCTTCATGTATATATGTATCAATTAGGATCTAGCAAAGAAATCAGAAACCACTTTAAGTATTTACAAGAGAAGTTACTCAGTCTGGGTACGGTAATTGTTTACACAGGTGCTGGAGAAGCTGGGAGCCAGACAGGGGTTTATGAAGAGAAAAAGAAGTGAAGGAGGTAAGGCCCCAGGAGCCGGGATCAGCTGGCAGTGGCTAGAACCATGGCAGGCCTGCCCAGCAGGAGCTGAAGCCAGAGAAGGGACCTGTCTGTCACCTGAGAAGCCATCCAGTGTGGCGGAGCTGTGGCTTCAGGTTTCTTCCCACTCCTCGTCTCCTTTACACTCCCAAGCCTGCGCCTCCCATTGTCCAATCACAGAGGGCAGCCAGTGACATTGGAGCTCAGGAAAGGCAACCTGTTGAGGTCAGCTCTTCCTTGAAGAACATATAGATTGGAGCCGGGTGCAGTGACTCACGCCTGTAATCCCAGCACTTTGAGAGGCCGAGGTGGGTGAATCACCTGAGGTCGGGAGTTCAAGACCAGTCTGACCAACATGGAGAAACCCCGTCTCTACTAAAAATACAAAATTAGCCGGGCATGGTGGTGGCGCCTGTAATTTAAACTACTTAGGAGGCTGAGGCAGGAGAATCACTTGAACCCGGGAGGCGGAGGTTGCGGTGAGCCAAGATGGCGCCACTGCACTCCAGCCTGGGCAACAAGAGTGAAACTCCGTCTCAAAAAACAACTGTTTTTCTATTTTTGTTTATTATATTTAAACAGCAAGAGTAACTTAGGAATCTACTTATCAGGGGTTGCAAACTCAAATGCCTATCAGAATCAAGTAAGTAATGTGAAACGGAGCTGGTTAAGACAAAAGGGAGTATAGTTGGCTCTCCGTATTATCGGGTTCTGCATCCACAGATACAAGCAACCATGGATTAAAAATAATTCAGAAAAAAAACTCCATAAAAAATAGTGATACAGCAAAACACATTTAAAAATACAATATAACAAATATTTACATTGCATTTGTATTAAATACTACAAGTAATCTACGGGTAAAGTGTGTGAAGGATGTATATAGGTTACATGAAAATACTACACTATTTTAAATAAGGGACTTGAGCAGCTATGGACTTTGGTATCCACAAAGGTCCTGGAACCAATCTCCCATGGACACCAAGGAAAGACTGTAATGGGGGCTGTGGCGAACTGGAGATTATTGAAGAGAACATTAAATGTCCTGACTAAAGAGCAGCGGACATTCTGTCCTAACCAATTATTGTCATATGGAAGAATGGCCCCAATGTTGTCAGAACTCCAGGATATGTTTGTTTGTTTTGCGATGGAGTCTTGCTCTGTGGCGCAGGTTGGAGTGCAGTGGCGTCATCTTGGCTCACTGCAACCTCCACCTCCCGGGTTCAAGTGATTCTCCTGCCTCAGTCTTCTGAGCAGCTGGGATTACAGGCGCCCGCCAGCACACCTGGCTAAATTTTGTATTTTTAATAGAGACGGGGTTTTGCCATGTTGGCCAGGCTGGTCTGGAACGCCTGACCTCCGGTTATCTGCCCACCTCGGCCTCCTAAAGTGCTGGGATTACAGGTGTGAGCCACCGTGCCTGGCCTGAACTTCAGGATATGCATAAAATTTATCTGTGTTTGTGGCTAGATGAGCCAGTTAGGAGATTCTGCTAATATCAATGCATGCATTAAAAAATAATCCCTTGTATACTCCCAGGTGTTAATGTTAGTATTTCTTATAAAGGCACCCATTTAAGATGCTTTGGAAATTACGATGTGATTTTGGAGCTTTAATTTTCCCTGTCTTCCTTTCTGGTTTTCACTGGAATACTTTATCAGTGCAGCTCTCTGTTGCATTCAGTTTACTTGCAGAGGTGGCGTAACCATAAGGCAAAAAAGAGAGCTGTTAGCTATTACTGTGCTTTGACTTTCTGTTGATGAAAGCACTGACTGGGTAGTTGTTTTTCTCAGATGATTTTTTACAACGATTATTATATGAGTAATGATAGGCTTTCAATCAACCAATTGATTATCTAAAAATGTGCTTACATGTACAGACTACAAAGATTGTGGATATGCTAATGTTTAGATGTGGTTAGCTCAGATAAGTGCAATACACCGTTGGCAAGGCTGGGCTTGAGTTCTTGTGGCAAAACCACCAGTTAATTTCAGACACAGAAATCCTCTCTATACCAGCAGAGAGTAATGGCTCAAGCAGAGCCATTTGAGTTTCATAAGACCTACTCCAATTTGCAGTTGATTTGATCTTGAGGGGAGCTAATAAAGGTAGTAAATGAGTCATTTTCCAGCATGATATAACTAGAATTGGTACTTGGCCCAGAAAGATGTGAGTCAGTTTAGTCCTGACTCAGTTCCCAGTATGATGCACAGTGACTCACTTCCCTATGTGATGTCATGTTTGTTCCTTATAAGATTTGACCTCCTCATTGTTTTGTTGTATTTTTTAAAAAGAAGAAAAGGAGAGTGTTGTAGAATAAGATGAAATACTCCAAGGAATACAGAATCAGACTAATAAATAAAGCCTTGATATTCTCTCAATGAGCCTGAAGGGATAATTAAACTTTAAACGCCTATATTGTTGTTCCCATCTATTCGGATTATTAATTTCCAAACAGCCTAGCTATTAGCCAACATTTGATTGAAAACATTTCACATGTAAAAAGAAAAAGAATTGCTATCACAACAATTCAATTATTTGGTAGATATATTTATAAAAGACAGCTGCATTTGAAAAAAGTTGACAATAGATGGTCAGATTAAAGAGAACACATAAATTGATCTTTCTAGAAAGATACATTCATTTACACACAGAAGGTAACCAACAATGGAATGTTTCTTATGAAAACCACAAGCATTTTCAAAATATGTAGAATTTTAAAATATACTATATAAAAATGGCTTTGTTATATAAAAATGGCTTTGTCAACTGTGAATGCAGTTCAGTGTTCATGGCTTGTGTTGGCGATCAAGTTTGGAGGCTGAAGAGAAAAGCAATTAAAGCATCTCAGACATTATTCGGTGACATGGATTAACTTTGGTGACCCCCTCAAGGCAGACCAATCTCATCATCAGTAGATAACTATACCAAGAAAGCCAAAGCTATATAAGTTAAGATTTGTTTTAATGGCAAGCAGTAGAAACCCCTTTTAGCTAACATAAGCTAAAAAGGGAATATTGGATGGTTGAATAAAAGGAGGTGCAGAATAACTAAGCCTCAGAACACTTTGGGGGCCCCTCATTAGATACTTCTAGACCTTCTATGGCTCTGTTGACTGCTAACCCTGCTCCAACAACCTTCTGTATCTGTTTCTCATAATTTATGTTTCAAACTCCCAGAGGATGATCCACTAATTGGCCTCACTCAGTAGGTACATCTCTCTTTGGAACAATCATCCCTGACTGAGGGGTTAGCTGCACAATTCCCTCTGGAGAACTGTTATGAGCAGCACATCTCAACTTGTGTCTGTACAGAGACTGTTTTGTTCTCCAACTTCCTTCTCTTCCAGCCCCAGTCATAACACTGTTTTTAATCTATCCTGTAGATGAGTGCATTCAAAGTTCTACATTTATAGGGGTCACCTGGGGATCTTGTTAAAGTGCAGATTTTCATCCAGTAGAATTGGGGTGCTACCTGAGATTCTGCATTTATAGTAAATTACCAGGTGATGCCGGTTCTGGAACTGCATTTTCAGGAGCAAGCCTGTATTAGATGTTCTTGATGCCTAACTAGTATCTATTCTCTCCTGCCCCTTTCCTACTAGCAGAGAAGTTTTTATCTAAGGATCTACTTCCATCCCTATACAGTCCATGTGCTTTGGGGAAAATTAAACACACTCCTAGAGCTCGTGATGGGTACCAATTGCTTTAAGCCAATCAGTCATTCAAGGTTATTTCAATGTCCGAGAACCTGAAACAGTGGCTAGTATGTAGTAGGTATTCCAAAAATATTTGTTCAGTAAATGCATGAGTTGATGTGAGCATAAATACATGAATTAAGGGCCAGGCATGGTGGTTTACACCTGTAATCACAAAACTTTGGGAAGTTGAGGTGGGCAGATCACTTGAGCTCAGGAGTTCAAGACCAACCTGGGCAACATGGTGAAACCTTGTCTCTACAAAAATTACAAAGATTAGCCAGGCATCGTGGTGGGTGACTGTGGTCCCAGCTACTTGGGAGGCTGAGGTGGGAGGATTGCTTGAATCTGGGAGGTGAAGGTTACAGTGAGCCGAGATCATACCACTACACTCCAGCCTGGGTGACAGAGTGAGACCCTGTCTCAAAACAACAACAACAACAACAACAAATATGTCAATTAAACTTATTTGGTTTAGGTGAATCTCAGGACACTGGCTGGAATGCTGGTCTAGAAGCCCTCTTTGCCATCGGATATAAATTATTAGAGACTTAATTGTGACTGGCTGCATTTCTACAACCATTAGGAGAGTCAGCCTTAAAAAAAGGCTGACATAGCTGGGCATGGTGGCTCATGCCTGTAATCCTAGCACTTTGGGAGGCCAAGGTGGGTGGATCACGAGGTCAGGAGTTCAAGACCAGCCTGGGCAAGATGGTGAAACCCTGTCTCTACTAAAAATACAAAAATTAGCCAGGTGTGGTGGCGGGTGCCTATAATCTCAACTACTAGGGAGGCTGAGGCAGAGAATTACTTGAACCCAGGAGGTGGAAGTTGCAGTGAGCCGAGATCATGCCACTGCACTATAGCCTGGGCAACAGAGTGAGACTCCATCTCAAAAACAAACAAAAAAAAAGAAAACAGAGAAAAGCTGACACGGCTGGTGCAGTGGCTCACGCCTGTAATCCCAGCACATTGGGAGGCTGCGGCAGGTGGATCACCTGAGGTAAGGAGTTTGAGACCAGCCTGACTGACATGGCAAAATCTCATCTCTACTAAAAATACAAGAAAAATTAACTGGGCTTGGTGGCGGGCGCCTGTAATCCCAGCTCCTTGGGAGGCTAAGGCAGGAGAATCGCTTGAACCCAGGAGGCAGAGGTTGTTGTGAACTGAGATAGTGCCATTGCACTCCAGCCTGGGCAACAAGAGTGAAACTCTGTCTCAAAAAAAAAAAAAAAAGAAAAAAATGCTGACACTAGTGAAGGTAGGACAGAGAGAGAAAAATGGGCCATTGATAGCATCATTAAAACATTGGATTAACTACTCTATGCCCACCCTAACAATTATGTGAAACAATAAATTTCCTTCAATTTTAAAGCCAGTTTTAGTTGGATTTTCTGTTACAACACAAAGAGTTTTAATCAACAATGGGGAAATGCCTTATTCCATTTCTAGGCCATCCCACTTTGGTACAATGTGGGTGCCTTCATAGGTGACCCTGGTCAGAAAACACCAGGATTAAAAGGCATTCCCAAATACCCCTTGGTATGAATTTAGAAACAGGCTTTATTATAGAAACATACAAAGCAAGTGTCAGCAGGAAAAAGAGTCATCTACAATCTCCCAGCCTTTCATGAATCCAAGAAAAATGAATCTTTTGGAATATGGCAAGTTACGTTTTTGGGGAAGCACTCTACCTTCTTATTGCTTTCCATGTGGAAAGAGGGTCAGAACTTATCAGTGGGGGTGCAAATAGGTACTGGGGCACTAGGCAGTCTGAGTTATGTGTTAGATGTTCTGAGAGGTTGTCTGGGAAAGCCAGCTTTCCAGTTCTGGAGATTTGAGGCCTGTGGGGAGTGGTAGCTCATATGTGTAGGGTGGGAAAGAAGCTGCCAGTTCTGTGGCAAGCTGAATTTAGGACAGCCCATCCCACTGGGAGAAGGGGGGAAGCCCCTGTTCCAGTTGGCTTGTCCAAGCCACCCCAGGTGACCTCCCAGAGTCACTTTTAGACAACTTTGCTTGTCATACACCAAACTAAACCCTTGACCCAGCCGGTTGTTTAAAATCCTTCATCCACTTCACCACTGCCTTCAGGATAAAATCCAAGGAGTTCGTTTTCCGAGAGTCACCATCTGGCTCAACCCAACTAGTTAGTCTTTTTGTGTCACCCTCCACCTTATACTGTAAACTCTAACTGTCTTGGATGACCTGCTATGCTCCAAGCATTTCATGTAATAAAACCTCTCAGTGTCTGGAAGACTTTTGCACCATGCATCTTCCTGGAAAGTATCTTGCTGAGAACTCTGCCCCCCAAATTTTGTCATGATCAAAGCCTGCTTATCCTCTATGTTTCAGCTCCACTGTTTCTCCCTCTGGGAAACATTCCCAGATCTTTAATCCCCATACCCTGCATAATTAATCATTGCTTCCTTGGAGTTCCCATGGCACTTGGTTCACACTGCTAGCATGCACTTATCACCTTGTTAAGCAACACATCCATGGCCTCCCCTAGATTACCAGTTTCCTGAGCACAGAGACCTTGTCTTACTTGTCTTTACAGCTTAAGCCCTACTGGGCTGCTCTCCATGGGACTGAGCCTGCTGGCCGCACTGTGGCATTCTGCCCTTTATTCTGTATTAGGGAGCATGCCTTATGGCCAAGGCTTACTGAGCAGTTGTATAGGCCTTTCCCTGGTGATAAGAGAATCTATAGAGGACTAGGTACAGCTTGTCAAAATGCTGGAATTTGTATCCAGGTTGGAGAGGGCCTAACACATTTGGGAAGAAACAAAATTGGGGTAAGAAGCAGCCCGATTTTTTAGAGTAAGTTCTTAAAGGGTCAGTGGGACCCAATGCCTTGAGGAATGCTACTGGTACAGAAGATGACCTAGTTTGTAAAAAGAACAGCATAATATTTTAAAAAAAGGGTTTCCTCCTTTTGACCTTTTTCCAGTATGATTGTATTGCTATTAACTTTATTACTGAAGCTTTAATGCCCACGATACCAGGAAGCACTTCTAGAAACAGCTGTGAATGTGGCCATTCATGGGTTTTTCCCCCGCCATCAGGGCATGTGGGGAGGGATTTCTGTTTCCGCTGCTATGGTGCCCGTGTTTTTCCTGTGAGTACTAATGAAAGGCCTTTAAATTAGACCACACAGAGTTAAGGGAAATTGTTTATTCCTTCGTTTTCATCATACCAAGGAACTTCAGAGATTTGAATCTATACACTTTGGCCTCTATGGAGTTTTAGAACAAAGGTGTGATGTCCAGAAAGATAAGAATCAGCAGGTCACATGGCTTTTCTGAAGGTTTATTCAGTCATCCCAGGACATCTAAAGGCAGGCAGATGCCAAAGTACACATGGGGCACTGGGTGTGAGCCTGATGAGAGCAGAGACCGGGAGGCCTAATGGAAGGGCTGGCACAGTGACAGTCTGCAGGACTAGTCTGGCCTGTGCAGCAGCTGCACATGTTCCTGGGATCAGAGCCAGCTGGTGGCTCATGGCAATGGTTTCTGGGTCCTGGTTCTACCCCAAGACAGGCTCGAGCTCCTTAGCCCTGACCTGGCAATAGCTTTGTTCTAACTCCATGCTTAAGTTTGGCTGCTGAGCCAGAAGATGAAGGCAGAACCTTGCACTGTCACCCATGGCCTCCTTCCAGCCTGATACACAGGCTGCCCCAGGCAGGGCCAGGGATCAGTGGGAGAGACCAGTCCTCCAGGGTGAAACTTCCATCATCCTCAGAACTTTTGTAGTGGTTTTGCCCTCTTTGGGTCATCTGGGGGCACATCAGTGTTGCTATCTGTGCATAGGGCCTCAGGTTAAAGTAGAAGTCAGACGGGATGGAGCAGAAATCTGGCAGGAGATCCCCTGGCTCTAACCAATCCAGAAACATTCAGAGATGACTCCGAGACTGGATTTCAAACCTGGCTTTGGTTTTGCAAGAAATGCCACCCCAAATCTGGTTCTCCAAAACATAGTATCAGGAAACCCTCAAAATAAGATGGATTTTAATCTCTATTAGAACATTTCCCAAACATTCCAAATAAAACATCACTAGTGACACTATTGGATATTGATGCTTTCAGTCTTTCCTCAAGTGTGGATAAAGCATCTTCAGAACATTTTAGTAGCTTTATTGATTGGAACAGGCAATCTAAGTAAAAGCAAAGTGCTTGCTATGCAAATAAAGCTTCTAGACAAGGCTCCAGTCTCCCTCTGGCAGCAGCTTGCCATCCCAAACCCCTCCCATCTGGGACTCTGAAATCTGCTTTTAAAATATAGTCTTTATTTGCATGTCCCAACACCCCCCTCCTTGTTTTAGTCTAATTCTCCCAGGTTGAGAGAAAACACAATAAAGGAAAATTTTTGTTGTTGTTTTCAGCGCTTCCCTTTTCACAGACTCTTTTTTTGGAAACCACAACCTCGGATCCCAGCAGAGGTTCCTGGGGACTTGAAGAACATCAATCAGTTTCGCAGCTGGAGGCTGAGGCTTTCCTCAGGGAAGACTTTTTACATAAAACAGATTGTACTTTGTCCTTGCCAGGGCAGACAAAGGTTTAAATTAAATATGCAGAAAGCTCCAGTTGGCTGCCTGCCACAGCCTGGGAGAGGGGGAAGGGAGATTGTGTCCCCACTCTCCTTCCTTTCTCTGTAGTTGTTTCTTTTTCCTATTTCTGTTATTACAGTGATAGGAGCCAGCAGTTAAGAGACCTGGGCTTTAAGCTGGGATTTTCTGTAAATTCACTGTGTGATGTGATACAAGTCACTCAGCCTCTGGGACCTCAGAGTTTGAATGAGATGATCTTTGAAAGTCTTTTCCGTATTTAACCCTCCAAGTTATCTCCAAACTCAGCTGCATGCTTTTCCAGCAAATACCCTAAGCCTCATCTATGAGTAATGCATCCTCACCATTCCTGGGGTGACTGGAAGGACCTGGCCTCTTTTCCCATATACCTCATGGGCCAAGCAGTCACATTATAAGAGAGGGAGGACCAGTAGAACATGGTAAGTGACAACTGACCTTGTATCTCAGTTTTAGGGGGTATAAGAGAATGGTGGGGATTGTGGCAAACTGAAGAGAAACAGTCTTCCCCAAAAGGGGCATCCTCTACCCAAGTTGACTCAAGTCAGTTGTTGCCACTGGGAATGTGGGTCACTGGGACAGCCAGTTCTTCGTGTGGTGTTTTTTATTTTTATTTATTTACTTATTTTTGAGATGGAGTCTCACACTTTCTCCCAGGCTGGAATGCACTGGTGCTATCTCGGCTCACTGCAACCTCCACCTCCTGGGTTCAAGTTATTCTCCTGCCTCAGCCTCCCGAGTAACTAGTATTACAGACATGCGCCACCATGCCTGGCTACTTTTTTGTATTTTTAGTAGAGATGGGGTTTCACCACGTTAGCCAGGCTGTTCTCGAAATCCTGACCTCAAGTGATCCATGCACCTCAGCCTCCCAGAGTGCTGGCATTACAGGCATGAGCCACCATGCCTTGCCCAGTTCTTTTTTATAGCGTCAAAGTGCTAAACTTTTAAATACTGGCAATGAATTAAGAAAAACTGTGTGTGCTTCACAAAATAGATAAATAGATCTGTGGGCTGAATTCAACTTGAAGATCAGTATGCCAGGTCTTCATGGACCTCAAGAAGATAAGGTCTTTTCTGTCTCAGAATTACTCAGAAAACCTATGTATTTAAAAGTGTGTTGTAAGCTGCAGCAAAGTACTAGAGACATAAAAAGCAGAACCTTAAAAGGTTGTTCATCATATTTTTCAATATAGAAATTTTACACTGGAGGGTAGGTTTCAGGAAGATAACTTGATCCCTAATCAACTTCCAAATCAAGTCATGGCCTGGGAGTTAATGATTCTGTTCTTTTGTTGATTAAAAATAATTTATAATTTCTACCTCCATATCAAAAATTGATTTCATACTATTAGCCTTGTGGGGAAAAGCAGGCTATAATATAATGTATATTTGAACTTCATATTTCTATATTCTGTGGGAAGTGCAGCTTTTTATGTTATGATTAACAGATTAAATGAAAGGATCATTTTAGTATAAAATTGAATATGGAAAAGTGATATGAGTAATATCCATTTTAGTCAATATTTCTGCCATTAGAATTCACATGAATATAATGTATATCTTCTACAATACTATAATAATTGCAAAAATAAGTATGCAAAGTACAAAAGCAATATGAGAGAAGTTCTATTTTCTTTATACTAAACTATTAAACCTTATCTGCAGAAAGACAGACAGAAGAACAGAGAGAGAAAGAATCAAATGAAAGATGAATTTAGTCTTTTAAAACATATATGGTAGCTGGACGGGGCGGCTCACACCTGTAATCCCAGCACTTTGGGAGGTCAAGGTGGGCAGATCACAAGGTCAGGAGATCAAGACCATCCTGGCTATCATGGTGAAACCCTGTCTCTACTAAAAATACAAAAAATTAGCCGGGCGTGGTGGCGGGAGCCTGTAGTCCCAGCTACTTGGGAGGCTGAGGCAGGAGAATGGTGTGAATCCAGGAGGCGGAGCTTGCAGTGAGCCAAGATTGCGCCACTGCACTCCAGCCTGGGTGACGCAGTGAGACTCCATCTCAAAAACAACAACAACAACAACAACAACAAATACATGGTAGTAGCTAGATTACTTTTCTTTTTTTAACTGTATAAGAAATACAAATTTTAATTTCAGGAATGTGTATGATATACACTGCAGTTGTTTTCAATGTATTTAAGTGATGTGCAAGTAATAGGCACAGGTGATAATTTAGGAAACAAGATAAAGTGATTCCCATATTGAAATGCCATAATTTCAGAATAAAATAATGGAAATGGTACCTAAATATAAAGCTTTGGCTTTTACATGGATAGATAACAATTCTGTTTTCAATTTTTTTCTTGATCTTAGCAACTGAAGACATAAATATTTCATTTCTTTATCTTTTTTTCTGGAGTTTTTCTCATTTTCTTCCCTTGTATTTAAGCTTTTTATCTTTTTGCCTCGTGTATATAGTCTCATAGATTTGATTCATTAATGTATAGTTTCTGATGATGGAGTTTAGAACACGCTGCCTCAACATAGAGCATCTTAGCATTTGAGAAAACAAAAGCAGGAAGGACTCTGACCTTCTCCCTCTCTTCTCCTTTGAAGCAGATCATAAAAGAATTCTCTGACCTTCCTCGGAAGCAGATCATAGTAGTGTCATGTGAGAGGTGTCCACCCTATACCCAGAGGAAAGGGGTATCCTTACCTCTGAAGACACAGAAACACAAAGAAGCTAAACAAACAGTTCTTGCTAAGTTCTCCCAGTTAATCCTCAATAGATCATACCCCCTTTGCCCAATCGTACTTCATGACTATCCACCTCCTCATCAAACTTAGCATAAAAATACACGGATTTCCCTTTTCTTTGAGTCTTTCTTTCTGAAGCCTCCTGTGGCATAGAAAACTTATATTAAATACATTCATATGCTTTTCTCTTGTTAATATGTCTTTTGTAGGTACCTTAGCCATGACACCAGCAATAGGTGAGGGAAAGAAATCTTTCCTTTCTAATATTAACTGATAATTTTAAAACACATTTTATGCTTTTATGCTTTCACTTTAGAATATGTTGAAGGGCACATGCATGTAGCTTTCCTACGAGCAAGGCAAAGTGTGAAGAAATCTTTACCAAGTTAGATGTCATAGGCACAATCAGAATGGACACTGCCATAGTCTAGACAAACAACAGCTGTAAACAACTGTTTCAGACTTATGGTTCTCAACAAGTTGCAACTGTGCAACTGTGCAATTATGATCACTAGAATAATTACAGTAGGGGAAGTACTAAAACATTTTGGATATTGTATCAGTCAGATTAACCATTAGCTGCCACAATAGATCAACTCTGAAATCTCAGGGGCTTTATACAACAAAAATTGATTTTTTGCTCACATAAAATGATGTAGTCAGCAGGGATTCCCCTCTACCCAGAGACCCCATGCCTCTCCATCTGTGTGTAATGCTGCCATATTAACACATGGTTTCCAAAATCACTGCACAAGAGATGGGAGAGCTGGAGGATTTCCCTGGCTCTCAGTGAGCTTGACTTGGAAGTGACATTTGATGCTTCTGCTTACCTTTCACTGGCCAGAGCTAGATACATTGCTCTAATCTCACCGCAAGGGAGGACTGAAAATGTAGGAGAGCATCAATTATTTTGTGAGTTTGCAGGCACAGCCCTGGTGATGATTTCTATCTCACATCATGAATTTATTTAACTCAAGGCAACTTGCAACCTTTGCTGCTGACTCACGGCCTGATTCCATGACTTCTTTGCATCTCCTTCTCTTATGGCTCTATCATACCACATTCTTCAATCTATTTCTGGTTCAGATGCTCAAAAGAGACAATCTGATTGGCTTGTTTATTTTTTATTTTTATTTATTTATTTTTTGAGACGGAGTCTCGCTCTGTGGCCCAGGCTGGAGGGCAGTGGCCGGATCTCAGCTCACTGCAAGCTCCGCCTCCCAGGTTCACGCCATTCTCCTGCCTCAGCCTCCCGAGTAGCTGGAACTACAGGCGCCCGCCACCTCGCCTTGCTAGTTTTTTGTATTTTTTAGTAGAGACGGGGCTTCACCGTGTTAGCCAGGATGGTCTCGATCTCCTGACCTTGTGATCCACCCATCTCGGCCTCCCAAAGTGCTGGGATTACAGGCTTGAGCCACCGCGCCCAGCCCTGGCTTGTTTATTTATTAACATAGTCTCATTTGGACAGAGCTTTTTATTCAGACAGTGTCTTGCTTTGTCACCCAGGCTGGAGTGCAGTCGTGCAGTCATGGCTCACTGCAGCCTTGACATCCTGGTTTCATGCTATCCTTCTGCCTCAGCACCCCCCAAGGAGCTGGGACTACGGGCACATGCCATCACGCCCAGCTAATCTTCTTCTATTTGTAGTAGAAATGGAGTTTCACCATATTGTTCAGGCTGATCTTAAACTCCTGAGCTCAAGCAATCCAACCGCCTCAGCCTCCCAAAGTGCTGGGGTTACAGGCATGAGCCACCATATCTGGCCAGAGTTTTTGTTTTAAATCATATGATAAATACTGACCAGCTAAATTTCAGGCACTCCCCTGCCCCCACCTGCCCAGAGTTGTATCTAAGATTCAAGTGGTGTATGTAGCATTAAGGCATTGGAAAAAATACAATCTTACCCTGTATGTACCGTGTATATATCCACCTTGGCCTTCATGTGACACTGATCATAGCAGAGATCACCATTTATCTGCAGATACCCATATACTCTTTCTTTGGTCAAAGAACTATCTTATTTTTACCTAGGCACAGGCTGCCCACTTCCCAGCCTCTCTGAAGTGAGGTGTGGACATGTGTTTAAGGCTGGCAGGTCGGCAGTGGGTGGGAACGGCGTGTCTCCTTCTGGCTGAGGCCCTTAAATGGCATCTCTTAGTCCTCAGCTTTGCACATCCCTTTTTCTCTTTCTCCCAGGCTGGAATGAGGATGTGGTGATGATGAGTTGGCTTTGTTTCTGTGCGGGCACGAGGACAGCGTTCTGCGGGGTGGCAAAACAAAAATATTGAAAGGAACCTGGGCTCCTGGGTGATCTGGCGGTGCAGAACAGCTCTAGCCCCCTGACCAGTAATACCTTGAACTTGTATGTCATAGAAATGAGCATTCTGTCTTTTTTAAGGCTCAGTCATTCTGGTCTCTTTGAAAGCAGCTGAACCGATATCCTAAAGGATACCCCCATTTTCTAGGAGGGTCCCTGCTGGACCCTCCCTTGTTTCTTTTTTCTTTTTCTTTTTTGGTGAGACGGAGATATACTCTTGTTGCCCAGGGTGGAGTGCAATGGCACGATCTCGGCTCACGGCATCCTCCGCCTTCCAGGTTCAAGCGATTCTCCTGCCTCAGCCTCCCGAGTAGCTAGGATTACAGGAATGTGCCACCAGGCCCGGCTAATTTTGTATTTTTAGTAGAGACGGGGTTTCACCGTGTTGCCCAGGCTGCTCTCGAACTCCGGACCTCAGGTGATCCGCCTGCCTCTGCCTCCCAAAATGCTGGGATTACAGGCGTGAGCCACCGCGCCTGACTCCTCCCTTGTTTCTGATGGCCAAGCCTCTTCCGGTCTGTGGCTTCTGGGAGCTTTGCTTGTGCTGCGCTCTGCATGTTGGTGGTATTCGAATGCTTCTTCGCCAGCTGCACTGTGAGGAACTCTGGTCTGTGCTCATCTTGCATTTCTGGCACCATTCTCTGCCACCACACCACTTTGTGGCTTTGGAACTTTGGTGAGGCCCTTAGAGGACCATCTGCCTAGACATGTCTTACAGATTTTCCTTCCACTTCTGCACAAGCCGGATATGGGGAACTGGAGCTCCCATATTCCACCCAAACGGGAGCAGGATACTCAGTTCTAGAATCCCCAAACGTGTTTGGGCATTTTATTATTCCTCCCTGTGACCCCAAACATAGGCTCAGCTTAAGATAAAAGTAGGTTAGACCCAGGGTCCCTTTTCAGGAGCCCACTGGTGTCTTCACTTTTCTTTCAAATTTCCCTGTTCGCTCCATCAGATAAATCTGCGTCTTGGGAGCTCTGTCCTAACAGGGCAGGTTTCCTTCTACACCTTTTACCTCACTGCGGGGGCCTAAGCTTTAGAAGATTCTGTTTTCTGGATTCTGTTGTATCCTCCCTTCTCTGAGTCAATTAAGTCAGAACCTCATGAAGTGATAAATAGAATGAAGTAGATGGTCTGAAGTGTCTGTTAATACTTTAGAATTTCACCTGCCATTTAACTAGCAGCCAATATTGTCAAATACTTGTCTCTTAGGAGTTTCTTCAGTCAGTCAGCCAGCCTGGTTTGTCATGTGCAGCGGTCAGGTCACTGGCTTGTGATTGGGAAGGTTTGTGTTCTACTCCTAGTTTACTCGTCGTTTTTGGAAGCAGACCCTCTATGTCAATAGCAAAGGGCAATTCCAAGTGGTAGTGTTTGTCTCTTTTTATCTGTGGACTTTGATTCTGCTGATTGTGTGACATTGGGAAATTGACCTAGATTTCATGCTTCAGTTTTTACTGTATATTTCCTTAGCATGCTCTATCTCAGATTCAGGGAACTTATGTGAAGTGATAATAATGGTTAATATTTAAACAAAATCTCTAAAGGAAAAGTATTGTTTCTAGTACTTTATGTATATGAATTCATTTGTGACTCATTTATAAGGTAGATAATGAGGTATAATCTAAAGTAGGGCTAGGATTTAAGCTTACAGTCTGGTTCCTAGGTCTGTGCTATTAATTATTAAGCTAGACAACCTCTTATAATAGGGAATAATTTGAAGGAAAGAAATGAAAAATGTCCTGCAATTATTGGAGTACTTTCCTAGTTTTATTTATAAATACCAATCTTTCAAAAGTAAACTGTGACTCAGTTCTGCTGAAATCATCTCAAATTTCAGATGAGGAATAGCTGAATGGATGCTAATACTGCAGTGATTAAAATTATTAAACTATTCATTTTTATAAAATGAATAATAAATATACTTTAACCCACCTTTCAAAAATGTATTCAGGTCACAAATCAGTATAAACAACTCAATTTTAATTCCAACTTAGAAATAATAATTCAAAAATAGTATTAACTAAGTAATTAAGTAAGGGTTCTTTTAGTTTTTTCGCGTTATGCTCATTATTTTAACCCTGGCCAAACTGAGTAATTGAAATTTAACTGCATGATAAAACTTTACCGCCATCTAGTGTTAGTCATGAGCATTGCAGGATTGTTGCTTTTTCAATCTGTTTTGGTAGCTACCTGCTGTATCTATGGCAATATTAAGCAGCACTCCCAGGTGGCACTGTTTGATCCCTATAACAGCGACCTTTGATTTTATAGATTATTTCAATAATTTGAGTTCAGAGTAACTAATTTCATGGCATTTCTCATTTCCAAATCCTGGTTTATTTTATGAGTGTGCTCTCAGGGGAATATAAGAATTTTTCATCCAAGTCAGGGATAGTTTCTAAATTCTCTGAATGTGCTCACACCCCTAAGAGCTCTTGTTACCTTAGCTTCGAGATGGTAAACGTGGGGGGAAAACTTCGTGCTATATATTTAAATTATTATGAGTTTATTTTATTTTTATTTTTATTTTTTTGAGACAGAGTGTCGCTCTGTGGCCCAGGCTGGAGTGCAGTGGCACAATCTCGGCTCATTGCAAGCTCCGCCTCCTGGGTTCATGCCAATCTCCCGCCTCAGTCTCCCGAGTAACTGGTACTACCGGCACCCACCACCATGCCCGGCTAATTTTTTTGTATTTATAATAGAGACGGGGTTTCACTGTATTAGCCAGGATGATCTCGATTTCCTGACCTCATGATCCGCCCACCTCGGCCTCCCAAGTGCTGGGATTATAGGCGTGAGCCACCGTGCCTGGCCCAGATACTTTTTATATATCAAGTATTTGTGTGTACACTATAATAGTTATCTACTGCTGTGTGACAAATCAAAATGCCTCAAAATGTAGCAGCTTAAACAGCAAAAATTTATCTCACACTGTTTCTGAGGGTCAGGAAGCAGAGAGTGCCTTAGCTGGGTGGTTCTGGCTAAGTGTATCTGGCAAGGTAAGTCAAGTGTGGGATGAAGCTGCAGTCATCTCAAAGCTCAACTGGGGCTGGAGAATCTGCTTCACCCACGTTAGCAGGTTTTGGTTTCTTGCTTGCTGTCGGCCAGCAGCTCAGTTCCTTGACATGTGGGCCTCTTCATAGGACGTGCCCCCTAGAGCAAGAGGAGAGGGGAAGAGAGTGAGAGACAGAGAAGAAGCCAGTCTTTTAAAATAATCTAATCTTACTCTCATATGTTATTGATCAACCAAACCAGCCCTGGTCCCCTTGTGTGGCAGAGAATTACACAAGCTTGTGAATAACAGTATGTGGGGATCCTTGGGGCCATCTTGAAGTCTGGTGACTACACCCACCATCAAGCTTTATTAAATAGTAACGTTTTGCCCAATTTGGGTAACTGCTTCATAAAATGAGTTTAGCCCAAGGCTAAATTCTGAGAGGTACAAATGAGAAACAACTTTTTCTCCCATGGTTGCTTTCAACCATGCTATGCTAAATCTCCCTTCTGTGCTCTGTAACTTGAATCTCTGGTAGCTCTCATAGCTTTTGGCTCACATTCAGCTGTAAGAAGGGTCCTGTTTTTTTGTTTGTTTCTTATTTTTAATACATGGTTTCACTCTGTTGCCTCACTGCAGCCTTAACCTCATGGGCTGAAGTGATCCTCCAATCTCAGCCTCCCGGGTAACTGGGACTATAGGAATATGCACCACGCCTAGCTAATTTTGTGTGTGTGTGTGTGTGTGTGTGTGTGTGTGTGTGTGTGTATTTGGTACACATGAGGTCCCACTATGTTGCCCACGCTGGTCTTGAACTCCTGGGCTCAAATGATCCTCCTGCCTTGGCCTCCCAAAGCGCTGAGATTACAGGCATGAGCCACTGTGCCTAGTCCCTGTTTTCAGATATTGAAAATCTTAGTCCAGGCTGGGCATGGTGGCTCACACCTGTAACTCCACTTTTTGGGAGGCTGAGTGGGAGGATCACTTGAGGCCAGGAGTTCGAGACCAGCCTGAGCAACCTAGCAAGACCCTGTCTGTATTAAAAAAAAAAATTAGCTGGGTGCAGTAGTGCATGCCTGTAGTTCCAGCTACTTAGGAGGCTGAGGTGGGAGGATCACTTGAGCTCAGGAGATTGAGGTTACAGTGAGCTATGAGTGCACACTGTCCTCCAGCCTGGGTGACAGAGGGAGACCCTGTATTAAAAAACAAAACAAGCCGGGCGCGGTGGCTCAAGCCTGTAATCCCAGCACTTTGGGAGGCCGAGACGGGCGGATCATGAGGTCAGGAGATCGAGACCATCCTGGCTAACGGTGAAACCCCGTCTCTACTAAAAAATACAAAAAGCTAGCCAGGCGAGGTGGCGGGCGCCTGTAGTCCCAGCTACTCGGGAGGCTGAGACAGGAGAATGGCATAAACCTGGGAGGCGGAGCTTGCAGTGAGCTGAGATCCGGCCACTGCACTCCATCCAGCCCAGGCGACAGAGCGAGACTCCGTCTCAAAAAAAAAAAAAAAAAAAAAAAAAAAAAAAAACAACAACAAAACAAAACAACCCCCCCCTGCCAAAAATAAAAGCTTAGTCCAGTCTCATATGTAGCTCGAATCTTCTCTCCTTAACTCTTCTTACTTCTGACTCTGAGGAAGGAGAGCACGACTGTTCTTTCAGTGTTTTTCTGACTATTTCTCATCTCTTTCCTGCTTTTTAATTCCTCTAGTATAAAATCCAGCATGCAGATCAGAGAAAGAGGAGCAAAATGTCATTGTACTTAGCTAGTATTGTATGTGGTTCTCTCTTGGATAATATTGACTGGGACTCATTCCCTCTGTTAATCTGAGAATTCACATACAGCTTCTCCAGGGCTCCCTGTGGGGATGCAGGGGCTTCCTCCTATTCTGGTCGTTCTCCAGTTGCTTCTGAAAATCCTTTCTCAGCTTTTGCCCCACATGTTCTGGGCTTCACTCTACACAGCTTCTTCCTGCTGGGGACCCCTGGCTTCAGGCAGTAGTTCTTTTGGTCAGGGTCTGTTCCAGATGATGCATGTCTTGTTACTGTCTTCAGGTTCTCTTGGTCAATGGGAAAACACCATCCTTTTCCTCCCCAAAGCTTAACCATCTAACAAACCCTCTCTCCCACCCTGTAATTGCATGCTGCTCCAGCTAGTCTCTTGCCTTCAGTGTTCTTGAGATGGATAGAAACCAGGCAGAGATGCCAGCAAATGCCTGTGGATGCTCTTTGGCTCTCCTAAGAACACTTGTTGTTCTCTATGGTCTGGAAGCAGCACCAGGGCCTGTGATGTCAGGGCTCTGTAAACATCCAGCCAGGAAGTGAGATACAAATCTCCTT